>NC_090924.1:290594529-293094529 GCF_040938575.1 Ambystoma mexicanum | reverse complement strand
ACGCTGGTAGATGGCTGAGGCACCTTGCATCATCCATAGGTATTTCTCTTGCAATACATGTTCTGGATGTGCTCATGGCATAAGTGATGAGAGAACACATGTAGCAGCTTTCATCTGACATTCTCCTCCCCATTGCCTCCTTGTTCTGATACCACACGTTATTCTTTAAATGGGCTGAATTATCAAGATTTATCCTCATGATCTTCTCCAGAATCTCTGTTAAATCTAGTAAGTTGTTTAGAGATATCAGGGAAAATATTACTTGTGCTTTTGTAAGTGATAAAAGGAGATGTCTCCTTACTTGATAGTTCCTCTGTATTGTTAATCTTTATATAGTGAAATGCCATGATGATAAGGAAGAAAGGACAAGTATTGCAAAGAAGCGTATCAATCTTCTTGCTGGCAGTGATTCTCTTATATGATATGATATGATAAGGCATTTATAACGTGCCTAAACACAAGTGTTTCAATGTGCGACGAAGCAAGGGAGGGGGAACAGAGGAAGACAGGGACAACAATCTTACTAGGCAGGTAACATTGAGATTGTGCAAGTGCGCGGGAGGAGGGAAGGGGAAAAGTGCGGGGGGAAGGAAGAGGGGGCAGTGCAGTACATAGGATAAACAGTAAATAAATAACACAATAAATAAAAAGTGCGGCCAGCTGGTGTCAAGTGCAGGAAGGGGGCTGTAAGGATACAGAAACATTCCCTGAGTGCAAGGTATGCCAGGGGGGCAGTGCAGGTGTACAACTGGTGGGGAGGGGACTTGGGCTCGAGATCAGAGTGTAGCCAGGTAACCAGTGCAGTTTCAGTTTCAGCAGCAAGGAGATCAGAAGGGGAGAGGAAGAGAGAAAGCATAAACAAAGAGGAAGGTCTTGAGGTGCTTCTGGAATCAGAGATGGCTCTCCATAAGTTTCAAAGAGGCCGGGAGGCTGTTTTACCTTGGAAAACTCCCATTTATTTTATTCAATGTGTCATTTTAGGCACTTTTTAAAATCACACTTTTTTATATCAAAAATTGGAGAATCATAGCAATGATGATCCTGAAAATAAAAGGACTGTTTTTAGGGTTTCCAGAAAATGTTATAAAATCAACATGGTGGGCCTCATGACAGGTTCAGCGTTAACCCTGCTGCTGGACCCTAAAAAATGTACCGGCACCTGACTTCACGGTGCTACTGGCTCATTACGAGTCCAGCGGCCGGGAAGTAAGCCACCAGAAAATGTGTTAATCCCCATTCCCATAGGACACTATGGGAGTGGGGACACAGAAGCTCTGGCACCGTTGCTAACGGTGCGAGTACTTCCGTGACGGGTTTCCTTACTGCAACCACTGCACACACAAGGGTCTGACCTGTCGGGCATTGCAGCTCCAGCACAAAAACATATAGTTTGCCGGTCCGGAAACAGACCGGCAATCTTATTATGAGGCCTGTTGTCTTTCTAAAGCTGGGTGAAAATGCAGTATGTAAGTAAAAACAGCATACATGAATGTGTGCAATGTTATTGTTATAGGTAGCATAGGGTGTCACATGCTCTTCTTCTTTGTATTTGATCAACAGCATATGTATACATGTTGTCATTTTAAAGGTTTGAATAAAACCAATAAAAAAAATAAAAAAAATGTGATCAACAACACATTGTTCCGTGTCATCTAGAATAGTTCCAGAACTGTTGCAAAAGTTCCTTGTTAAAGGTAGCACCTTGATGACTGAGTGTTTAGGCACTTTACAAATGGAATACATAAACAAATAACATGTTCAAAGTGTCTTTATTCCATTAAGTCTTTCTTGTGCTTCTTGGTGTCCAAATCGTCATCATCCATGGAGCTTCTTCTCTTGCTACACTGTCAATGGGTGATGGAGGGGTAGGGGTTTCTCTTTTGAATGGCTATAAATCAATCAAATGCAACCAGGCCCTCCTCCCTACAGGCTTTACTGCAGTGGGAATGACGTCCTCTACTAGGTACAGTCCTTTAAAACGGGGCTTATTCCAAGTGTGCACAGAGCTTCTTACGAACAGTTGGTCCCCTGGATAAAAAAATCTAGGTTGTTTCAGAAAGTCACTAATATCAACTGTTTGGTTGTCTTTATCAATCTCTTCAACCCTTCCCTCCGATTTTTGATCTGTTGAGAAATAAAAGAAACACTAACAATCATATTTGTTAAATAATCATGCATCTCATCATCTAATGTCTTTGCTACATGGTGGGCATCAGTTTCTAATCGAGTGGGAGGAGCAAGAGGTACTCTAAATCGGCATCCAGTCGCCAACTCATGAGGAGTCAAGTGGTGATCCGAGCTAGGCTGATTTCTAAAAGCAAATAATGCAAGGGGTACGCAATGAAACTGTCCCTTCTTCAAAGTCATCTTGATCTTGGATATCCTTTCTTTGAGAAGTCCATTTAATCTCTAGCATATACCATTCACCTGTGGCTGATAGGCAGAGGAGAATGTATGCTTTATACCTAATAAATGAGTGACCTGTTCAAATAGCTCATTCACAAAATGCAGCCCATTTTCAGACCGCAAGACTTTGCAAACACCCCATTTAGGAAACACCACACATACGAGAAACTTGTTAGCACATGCAGCATTAGGGTGTGTACATGGACCTGCCTCTATCGATCTGGAAAAGGGATATACTAGCATACTAGCATTAGCATATACCTATGTCCATTACAGGTTTGTAACATCTCCACATATCTATATGTAGATGCTGAAAGGGACCATTAGATCTGGTGATTGCACCTCTCACTGTTCTCAATTTGTGGCCTGCTGTGAACTTCTGGCATACAATGCAGTTCACAAGGAAATCTGCCACATGCTCAAATAGATTTGGCAAGAACCAGTCTTCTGCAATTGTAGCAGCTATACTTTCTCTAGTTGTGTGCGTGGGGTAGTGAACTCCAGTGCTACTTTGAATAAGGACAACTGGCTTTCCAGTGCTGTCCTGTCTCCATAAAGCCTCAGTGGGGGATAGGAACATCTGTGTCTCTTTTATAAGTCCTGCTCTTCCTGTGGTGCTCAAACTTGTAACTCAATTAAATGTACAATGCATAACATATTAAAAACCTCCCTGCACCATCATACATGGCCTGCCATTTGCTTAATACTTTATAATTCAAAATAAGAAATATTTAGGATATATGCTGCCTTTTTGGCTTCAACATATGTGACTTTGTTTTCATGAGAAATCATGTCTGCCCTCTTAGTATGGGCTGCCCACTTCACCACAGCGATAGCCAAAGGGAGCGTTAATGGCTTAATGAGTTTACCTAATAGGGATGCATGTTGCACTGGTGTGCCGTCTGCGCAGAGGAAGCCCCTCCTTTTCCATCGTGACAATCTTGCATGTATGGTTGACATCACATCGGCAGAGTCAGGGTACACTGTCACTTCCTCATCCTCGTATCTCTGGAGTGTGGCGATAAGCACCACTAATTCTGCAGCCTGTGCTGAACAATGTGAAGGCAGTTTTGCCCTTATCACCAATTCAAATTCATCACTTCTATTTAGCTTTGCTACTGCCATTCCTTTATGCCTTTCTCCAATTGTTTGGTACATTTTTGAAGAACCATCAATAAATAAGATTTCACCCCCCTCTGAGAGCATGTTCTCTAACATGGGAAATATATTCATAAAATTCAGCATACGTTGTGCAATCATGTACATAGTCCTCCTTCACCACTAGTTCTGCTAAGAACGTTGCTGGATTCATTACTCTACATCTAACAACTTTGATTGCTGGGTTTGAAATAATTACCTCATATCCGGATGTTCTTTGGGTAGTCAATGTACTTTTATGTTTTTCCCAAATGGCAAATAAGGAATGCTCGACAAATAACGTCACTGAGCACCCCATGGTAATACTTGTAGCTTTTTCAATAACAAAAGCAGCAAAAGCTGGCGCTTGTTTACAAAGATAATGGGCCTCATTATGAGGTAGGAGGTAAGGGATTACCAGCACCGGTAAGGGTGCTGGTGCCGGTAATCCCTTACCTCTATATTCTGAGGTCCCTTAGCGGGTGTCTTCCTAAACGCCTGGTCTGACCGGGTGTTAAGGACAGGACCCGCTAAGGGACTTCAGAGCTAATAACAGTACTGCAAATTGCGGTACCGTTATTAGCTCCTTCCCTATTCCCATTCAGCCCTATGGGGGCTCAAATGGGAATGGGGAATGGTTCTCAGAATGGGGACTTACCGGGTCCTCCAAGGTTGGTATGACCCGGTAAGTACCCATTCCGAGAACCCGGACCCGGTATGTGGTAAGGGGGTAGCCATGGTGCTCATAGCACCATGGCTACCTCCTACCTCGTAATGGGGCCCACTGTACTTTCATTACTGGGTCTAAAATCCCACTGTAATAAGATAATGGTTTATGTCCATGTCCTAATGTCGTCTTCTGCATGAGGACTGCTGTCATTACTTCTCTATGTGAGTGTTAGAATAGATAAAACTCTTCATTATAGCCTGGAATTCCTAACATGGGGTCTGTAAATATTGCATTCTTTAATTCTTCAAATCCATCAGTCATCGCATCTGTCCATGTTATCCTACTTTTGCCTACCTGTGCTTCCTTATGTGCTTTTAAATGTGGTTGAATATATGTAGTGTAATCAAAAACCCATGCCATGCAATAAGTCTGCAAGCCTAGAAATGGTTGCATTTCCCTCACTCTCTCTGGCATTGGAGTTTTCATGAGTGCTTCTGCTCTCTCAGGTATCACTTTTCTCCCTTCTTGAGAGATTAGCTGTCCTATGTACAGGACCTCCTCCTGGCAATATTGCAATTTCTCTTTGTCTACTTTATATCCTTTTTCTGCTAATAAAGTCATTAGTTGAACAGAGTCTTTTCTGCACTTTTCATCTGTCTCGCTGCACACTAATATATCATCTATGCACTGAATTATTGTGCTCTCGAGTTGTACATTGCCCCGGTCAATCTGAAGGACCCTATTAAAGATCAAGGGGGACTCACAATACCATTGAGGCAATATTGTGTGTTTCTAGTGCTGAGTTCTATATGAAAACAAGGTAAAATCCTGTAAAACCTCAAGAAGGGGAATGGAGAAATAGGCGTTATTTAAATCTTTTACGATAAAATACTTGGCTGTGGCTGGAATATTGCATAATATCGTAGCTGGATTCAGAACCAGAGGAAACTCTGCTTCGACTATATTGTTTAGGGGACGGAGTTCCTAAATAAATCACCACGAACCCGCTGTTGATTTCTTCAATGGGTACACAGCTGTGTTACATGGTGATTCTGAAGGTACCACAATTCCCTGCTGTAGTGAAGCAGAAATGGTTTTAAATATACTGTTTTGTTCATGGCAAATTTGCTCCTAGTTTCAGCTTAATTTGAACTGTTTTTGCTCCACTTAATAAGCCCATGTCATATGGACTACTAGTCCACAAGATGCTTGGCACCTTTTCCAAATGTTCCTGAAAAAATGATGGTTTCTTTTTTACCAATGCTCTGTTCTCAACTTTAATCCAATAAGTGAGACTGTATCCTTCACCAAAAGCTCTCCATCCTCTTCCCTCATCATCTGTCCCATGGACAACCACAATTTCCTCTCTTACCACTGCTGCTTCTAACTATAAAGGGAAAACATGTCCTTATTCATCATCCAAAAGTATTTCTGGCATCCCCAAAAATTCTTCAGGTACTCTCAGCACTTTACCTACCAGTCTAGGAAGCCATGTCAACAAGCTATTTACTACCTATAAAAATATGTCTTGGTTTAAAGGGATTGGTTTGACCTACAAATGCTAATATAAATTCTCTTGCATTTATATACGGTATCACTGGAGTGGAACACACTATCCCTTTGTCAGCAAAAGATATAATCATGTTAAGTTTTGTCATAAAATCACATCCTAATATGTTAACTGATGTCTGCCGAAAATACAATAATGGCATATATACATCATGTTCTCATATAGAAATTGGTACTTTGTGAGTAAAAGGAACTTCGCTCATAGACCTATAATACTATGTATTCATGCAATGCCAGACATTGGGTACTTACCCTCTCGAACACAGAAACCAGTTGCTCCAGTGTCTAGAAGAAACAAAAATGTCTTGCCTCCTTTTTGTTACCATGACCATTGGCTCCTCATGGAGGCCTGTGGTCACTGATAGTACTGAGCACACCGGGTGGCTCTGTAGGCTTTCCTATTGTGGATATAAATTCATCCCTGTACCCATGAAAGGATTTCCTCCTACAACCATCATGCACCCTATGCTGGGTGTGGATGCTTGTGGAACTCCTGTATCTGCATTCCATTGTGGCGCTATTACTAGTTGTGTCTGTGCCTGCTGGGTCTGTACTTGTTGCATCTGCATAGGCTCTTGATTTGGTTGCCCTTGTGCTGGCTGTGTTTGTAAGGGACCTTGCTGCACTTGCTGTATTTGCAGCACACATGTCTGATTCAGCATGTGATCTTGGCCATAATATACTTGTGGTTCTGTATTGTACTGTGGAGAATGGCCCATCCCCCCTCTTGGAAGTTTCCAGTTCTATTTCATGCCCCCTCTACCTCTACATGTTCGTGCCATATGCCTTATCCTCCCACAATTCCAGCATTGCTGTGGTTGTCCTTCATTAAATCCTCTTCCTCCTTGAGGGTTTTGAAATCCACCTCATCCTCCTCTAGGTCCATTCCCTCTAGCTTGTGGCCAAAAATTATACCCACTTTGATCTAACCAATAGCCTACATTGCTTGGCTGCGCTGCCTGTAATTCTCGTGTTGCCGCACCTTCACCAATTGTCAATACTGATCCTTCTATGGCAAATTTCGTGAATTATTTTGAAACCAACTTAGCCTACTCTTGCTTTCTACTCCCTGCATTATTCTTATTCTTTTGTTGTAACAATTGACAATGGTGTGCAATAGTCAACTGTATTTCGAGCCATGGCCTCGGCTTCCATCCCTACCTGTTTCTTCTTTTCTGTTGCACTGGCTCAGGCTATCCTTGACGTAAAATATGATATGATGGGGGTTGGTGTTGAGGTTGGATAAGTCCTCAGAATAAGAACCAGAAAGTTTTACGACAATCTGGGTGTCATCAGCATAATTTGCATACTGGACAATCATACTATCAAGAAGTCTCAAAAAGGGAATGATATAAATGTTGAAAAGGGAGGGGGAGAGACATGACCCCTGCGGGACAACACACGTAATTGGAGTGGGCTCAGAAAAGACCTCACCAATCCTCACTCTGGCATTCCGGGGGCCAAGAAAAGACGCAATCCATTGAGTTGCCTCAGGAGAGCAACCAACTACAGTGTGGAGTCTATCCTTAAAAAAATTGTTTGCTATAGATAGAGTCCAACATTTTAGCGTTCACTCAGTCATAGAATTTGAAAGTCCTATGTTAAACCAATACTTTCCAATGATGCCAACACTTGTCGATGGTTCCAGTAAATTGTTCGGTTTAAAATTGCATTCTAAGAATGTTTTCTTTTTGTATCAAAATAAGCAATGCCAGTTTGTATGTTTATACTTATCTAGAACAGTCATTCATATTTGTTTTTCTACATATGAATGTTTGTGCAAACTGGAATTACAACATTAGTGATACAATAGCAGACAAGATATGTGGAATATTGTGGGTGATTTCTTAATCAATGAAAAATAAGGATCCAATAAAACAGAATGTTCTAATTAAAAACAGCCTGTTTGTTGTTCCAGATTTTGGGGTGAAATTGTCATGGCGGGGTTTAAGATTGGGCATACTTCTATGTTAAATAAACCTCTGATTAAAAAGTAAATCTATTTCATATATAGAAGTAATTACAAGTAAGAACCTTAACAGACCACAGAAATATTTGCTCGTAAGAAAGAAGGATCAGTGAAAGCAAGTTTACAGATAGGTAGTGTGCAAATGAATCAGGTTTTGCTGCAGTGAACTTGGCATGTGGAAGCTAGTGCTTTTCACGTAGCAGCAGAAGTGAAACATTGGTGTGATGGCAGAAATGTACCCCCTCCTCCTTATCAGCCATACATAGTTCTGCAAATGATATATTTTAAAGTAATTAATTTAAAATGGTTTCTACTACCTACATCGACTCTGGGTTACTCTTAAAGAACCCATGTTCCAGAGATAGTTAACCAAGGCTCCATGAAATCAAGTGATTGACCCCAATTTACATACTTTTCCAGGTGGCTAGGCCACCAAACCGATCTTAAAATGGCACCTCGGACAGACCATGTGATCGGTCCTCCTTTTATTGGTTAGTAACCCATGAAGGGTCTGTATGTTCCTTAATTATTTCTGTGACTGAATAACTTCTCTGGAGCAGGTAGCAGTATGCAAGATACCCAAAACAGCTTGACACAAATCGTTTCCCCACCGATGTTTCTTTCCAGCGCTGAAACCACTGGATACCCCCACAACTGTGCTCCTTTAAGGCGCCTGTGTCGAAGTCACTTAAAACAATGAACTGCCCAGGGGGCACTTGATGGATGTGGATTGTGCACGTCCGATGATCTACAGCATCGAGCAAAGCAATAAAAGAAAATTGGATGCATGGGGCAGGGCACATCCAATGAAGTCTGGACAGCCCCTGCCAGTCGATGAAAGAAATCACTCACGGTATGAGAAAGTGCCCTGCCACAAGCAGGATGCCAAGCACATCCAACATCAGTGATAGCATCATGCATACGAGTTCGAGCGAGACAGCGGGTCTGCAATCTACAGGAAAGGAAATATGAGACACCTCAAATGTTTGCAGAGTCAAAGAAAGACCTTGGGCTGTGTCATTGCTCTTGGAAAAAACGGTACTGGTAACAATGACATTTCCTTGTGTGTTGCCTTGTGGGGCTCATTAAGAGTTGTTATGTAATGTCACCCCCAGGTTCTTGCAGCAATTAGCATGATAATTCGAGGGATCAGCATTTTTAAGAGATTACCACACCGCCAAGGGCAAGACATGCATGTATATTTGCTGAAAAATGTATGTGTAATGTTTTTATCATTTTAAAAAGAAATACATGAAATACATGCCCATCCCTGTAGAAGAGTATCATACTGATAGTGTATCTTAAACAGCAGGGCAAATAATGGTCTGTAATGACTCATGTGCAGCATATAGAGGCTGTACACTCCATTTCCTCGGTACACATAAATACAACAACTTGGTAACACTTGCTGTCACAATTTCTACAGCCATGTACCTTCAACCAGGCAGACATGAGAAATCTAAGTCTAGAAACTAACATTGCCCTATCACAAAATAAATTCTAAATATTTCTTCTTTCTCAGTAATGGTTAGGCAGTTTGGCATTTCCATAACATCAGTGGTTTTGGTTCTGAATATTTTTGCTTGTCTGTTCCTTTGATAATGCAGACGTCTCTTGATCAGTGTTTTTTCGCGTACGGCTGGTAAACATGAAAACATCTCAACCACAACTAATATAGAGACACAAATGGGACTGACTGGATAAGTGCTGTCGAAATGCATGTCTTCCCTACTTCACCTGCCTCGGCTCTTAACCTGCACCCCTTGTCAGGATGCAGATATCCTCTTCCTACCGCGCGATAACGAGAACCTCCTCCAGAAATATCTAAAAGAAATCCTTGCTGACACTTGCAAAATGACGGTGCTGAGCCTGCAGCTTGACTTCTTCTCCTTCAGCCCATATTAAGCCTGCATATCCTTATCCAAGCATTCTTATAGCGTCTGTTGTCAGGTAAGTCTCCAGTTATCAGCATCCTTAATTATATGACCCTCTGTTTCCTTGCAAACAAAGTTCACAGTTTCAGGATCAATGCTAGGCTGCAATTTTGACCACTCTCTTCAAAGGGTTCAATGGGAATACTGACGACATTGATTAGCACTGAGATGTATGATGTCTGGTGATAGTCTGAGTCCCTAAGTTCAGCGGATCAGTCTTGGGTGAGCCCAGAACCTGAGCTCTAGGCTCTGGCTAATGTCTGATGAGCAGGCAACACTTACCCCATACCCTATTCTATACAAGTATCAGGTGTTGAGCAGCACAGTCTGGTTCCGCAGCTCCTTCTGTTTCAGTCAGTTCAGCAAAGCCTCCTGGCAGCATGCATGTCTCTGGTCTCCTGTAGGGTTCTCTTTCTGCTGGTCACTCTGTGTGAGTGCTTATGCCTATGAGAGCATGCGAGTCACTGTGTGCTGCACACCTTCCATTTGTACTCTGAAGTGAACAGCATGCATTCAATGTGGCTTGTTGCAACTGGTAATGGCTCTGGAAAGCTGTCTGGAGTTTGAATCATCCAGTGTAACTTTTCATCACTGATCTTATCTGCAAAATATTGTCAATATTAAACCCATAAATTCTCCTGTGCAAAACCCAGAGTACTGTAAAAGAAATGGAGGAAATAATACTTTCACACAACAGCCCCATTTATGAAACATGAACATAATTTGATTTTTGTAAAGGTTTGTCTTTTAGACACGTGTCGTTGGGATATGAAGGAGGTCCCAATTTTAGACCGCACTCCAACCGTCTATTTTGAAGTACCAGGAACGTTCATGCCAAACTATGTGATGTATGACATCATAAACGTATGACATCAATAAACCAGCAAAGAGCCGCAGTGGGGCTCTGTCCAGTACCCATTAGAAGGACAACACCTATTGAAGTACCGATACCAAGGAAACCATGGACAGTAAAGTACCCATTGAGAAAAGCATATCAAAGAATGAAACGAAATGAAGATCGTCTAAGTACAATCCGTGAAGAAGCCAAAAAGGTCTTAATGGAAGATGAATGGTGACATCACAAGAACCCGAACTGACTCACATATAGAAGGTATGACGACCAGAGAATGACATAAAGAGACGAAATGCCATGGGCAAGGGACATTGTGAACCTGAAGTGAAAGGACAATGTCAAATGTAAGAAGCTTATGCCATGAGCATGATTAAGATATTCGACCAGTTTACGCATGTACATATGCTTGGAATCGCAAGAAAGCTAAGCAAATCGTGTGGCTTGCTATGCTTAGTAGAAGACAGATTGCGGCAAGCACCACCTATACATATCTACCTCAAAAGAAGCGCGTTATATAGTATAATTCCACTTTGCACAAGAAGCAGAATGAACCAAAGTTTACTAAAGGCCACACAAGGAGAGCTTCATATTTAGCAAATCGAGAATAAGCGTCAGAAACGAAACTTAGCAGAGTCAAATCGTGCCAGAAAAGCAAAGGTTGCATCAGTTAAAATAGATGAACAGTAACTACAATTAATTGAAGCAAAGAACAGAATATCTTGCTTCAGAAAGGTCAAGATAAGAAACTGAAGGCAGGTGGTGGGTGAAACGAAAATCAAATACACAAATTACATGAAGAAGAGGCCAATCCACGGTGTCTGAATCACATGACCAGCCGAGCGAGAAGAAGTGAGACTTTCACACCTATGCATGGCAGTGGGCCAGGCGACGATATCAGAACTTTTCCATACAGGAGATGCAGTCTCGAGGCCAACCACAGTGAAATAATTGACACATGGCCTCTAAAGTGATGATTGATTGTAACAATAATTGGAGGAAGACCGGGGGACCTAGGGGGCACCCTGCACCTGGCTGACCATTCTGCATGCTGCTAAGCAAAGTAGAAAAATATGAGTGGGGCTGGTGCCAACCCAATCATAATGGACCAAGTAATCTAGGGTCCTCTAGTTAGTAGAACCAATGGGACATCATACTTATAGTGATGTCTACAGTAGCCATTTTAAGGAAGGGCTTAGATGCCCCACCTGACAGTATTTATTCAATCCCCTTACTCCGTTACCATATACAGATATAGTACCTATATTAAAGTTACTTTCTTAGAAGCAATAGAATTGCATGCCAACTTTTTAGCGTTAAACTCAATTATGATGAGTTTTCAGTATAAATGATACTTTCATTCAATATCAGCTGATATTCATATGACTCCCTGTTTTTTGTACTTGTCATAAAACGGCTCCCTTTGCCAATTGTTGAGTTGTCAGTATTGATTTGATGCTTGAGTATAAATCTGCATCTCCATCCATCTCATAGGTGCTGCTATTCCATCTTAAAGTGCTATTGGGCAAACCCGACCTCTATGGGCCGGTTGGAGGTCCTAGTGCACACTTGGTAGCCGAGAGGATGGTTTATCGATTATCGATTAGATAAGACACCCATTGGCCGTCGACATAAAGTAACTCTAGGTCCTCGGCAATATCATGAGTCCTTTGCCATCCGGCTGAGTAGACTGTGAAGCTCCGCGTGGAAAGTGGTTAGAGTAAAAAGCAGAACCTGCAGGCAGAGGTCTGAAGGGACCTGTGTTTCCCCACGTAACCTCTTCCCACTCCTACGGGCAGCTGAGCGGGCGAACGGCAGGAGAGGCGGTGACGAAGGTGGTGATCCCGAGCATCCAGAGAGGAAACATGCAAATAGTGAGTGAAAAAGACTAAATGCATTGGCAAAACGTGCATGCCTTAGAACAAGTAAGGGAAAGGTAATGGAGGGAGGAGGGAGAACAAAAATATAATTAGAAGTATAGTAGAATGAATATATATATAAGGGGAAGGAAATAGTGATTCAAAGAATGACTAAGAAGAGAAAGGATACCGGGGAGGACACCCGAGAAGAGAGAGGATATGCCTAATTCCTATGCTTTAATATAGCGGCTAGAAGAAACTTGCATCCTGAATAAAATAGGAACAAATAGGTCACCACAGCGCTTGAAGACGCTTGTCAAAGGGATGAGTTTACACTGCATGTCAGGGTAACATTAGGGACAGAGCTCTGTGTAGCCAGCTGGAGTTTGTCTAGTCTAACGTCTGTCTTATGTGTTATTTGTTGTGACGTCATAGGATGAAATTTTTCCTTCGAGGAACTAGCAAAAAATTATGTGATTGGATGTTTGTTGATTAAAATAGAAGATATAAAATATTGTGGAAAAAACAGTATTGAGCATGCGATGAGTGGTGCTCGCTCATACTATTGAAATTGTTTATGTAACAAAAAACATAACAAGCATTATATAAAGAGAAAGTGAACAGAATTAAGCATGGAAGACATGACTCCATTAGTACACCTGTGCAAACAGTTGCCAAAACATGCAGTACAGTGCAGAATGGGTTAAAAGAACCGCAAACAAAATGTTTATGCCATGGCCCCAGGGTGGATCGTTATCTAAGACGGTCCTGCAGCACATGACGACATACTTGCACACTGCATACACTGGAAAAAAGTTAGACAATGCCTAGCTAGTTTAGAGCTTTGGAAGATGTATCAACAGGATAAGGAGGAGGAACCACTGTTAGATTGGGTATTCAACATATGCACAGGGGGGGTGAGGAGCCTTCCGCGCCACCCGCTCCATCTGAAACTAAAACTGAAGACAGTAAGAACTTAAAGCAGCTACAGGGTATAGCAACCCGGCATATGAGTCACCTTCGCAAAGTAGTGAAGAAAACCCTGACAAAGACAGAGATATCACCTCTAAAGTCCAGAGGGACAAGGAGAGATGTGAGAACGAGAGAAAAGACCAAAAACAAGCAAGTACATTTCTCGACACGGAGCGAGAGGGCAAAAGATGGAAAGGAAACGAGGATAGAACTGATGAGATAGCATTCAAACAGAACGAATGGATGGGATGTCAGATTTTATTGAAACTCAATGTTAAAGGCATTGACGACACAAAACAAAAAGGGAAGCTAGATGAGTTACAGAGAAAGGAGAAGGAAAAAGAAAAAGGATAGAGAGATGAAAGAATAAGGAAAAGAAGGCAGGCAGAGACGAGAACAGTTATATCACGAAGAACAAGAAAGGTTACATGATCATAAACAGAGAGTAGCTAATGATCAGGACAGACAGGAGCAATGAAGAATAGAAGAATAGCAAAGGATACGGGAGAAAAGAATAAAGAGACGAAGGGATGAAGAAATCCAAACAGCAAATGAACGTAGAAATGCAAAGAAAGAGGAAGAAGATAGGGTCAGAGAAAAAGTGAGGAAGAGCAGAGAATTCGATGACGACGTAGAATGTAAGTGAAGACAAAGAGCATGCGATCATGAATATCTGGAAAGGGAGGCTAGAAAACTTGATCCAGTAGTAGATTGGGAAGATATAGAAGAATTCTTTCATGAGTACGATTCAGTACCAGGCACGTCTAGGGCAAATATTGAGGATGACTTCAACACCAGAAGCATCGGAGAGACGATTGATAGAATATATGATGAAATGGGGCTAGAACAAGTACCTCAAGGGAAGGGGGAAGACGAGCACCTGGAGAGCACTCAGCTTTACGATGCTGAGGACGCCTCCCAAAGTAGTAGAAATAGAGAGCTGTGCCTAGATAGTTTGGAAATAAGTAAGAACAAGGAGGATGCGAGAAGTTGCATGATTTGGGCACAGACAGTGTCAGACACCGAAAGAGAGGAGCATGAGGAAAAGGAGGAAGAGAGGAGACGCGAAAAATGCTTCTCAGGAGGGAAAGGGATCAGATGGTCAGATTCTAGTGGGTCTGCACTGAGGGCATCAGAATCAGCCACACAGTCAGGCCTACATGAAGAAGTGTCTCACGGTCGGAGGGGGGTGACTCTACCACCATATGTGAGCCAGCTAAGGACATTGCCAGGTAGGCGGCAATGCAGGAACATTACTCCTGCAAGAGACAGAAGAACAATGAGAGAAGAGAGAGAGGGCTATGCATCCCAATATCCGCTGCTCGAGAAAGGTGGAACGAGACCACAGTATATTCCATGGCCGCACATGGATCGGGAAAACCTGAAAAATAAGCTTCCAATGTTGACATCGGGAGCTGGGAAATGGATACACGAGCTAGAAAAAATGACGGGAGGGAACACGTTAGCTATAGGGGATATCAAAGGTCTTTTAATCGCCATACTTGGTGATAGAGCAGACGATGTGTGGACATGGGCAGTTTACCCTGGTGTGACCACAGTTAATACTGCGCATGACGGAGCACCGTTCAACAATTGCAGAGCCGCGTTATGGAAAGTATTACGATTGCTATATCCAGATACTTCTGACATGGGAGTCATCATGACTCTGAAAATGAAGGAGTCGGAAGACCCTTTGCTTTACATTCAGAATTTCCAAGACGCGTGGGTACTCGAGACTCATGAATCTTGGGGGAAATCTATCCCTGTGTATTACCACATATTATGCCAAAGGCTGCCAGATCCGGTACAGAAACAGTTCAAGAAATTGGAAAAATAGAGGCCAAACCGGAGTCTGAAATACAGTTGACCATAGCGCACTACTGAAGGCTGCTGCAAGAAAAGAATCACAAAAAAGAGTCTGCACAAAAGGGTGAAGAGGAAAATTAGTGCAGAAGAAATTGTCAAAGTATGCCATTGAAGGGGCAATGATAACTAGCACAGACGGGTCGAGCGTGCAGCAGGTCAATAGTCTGCAGCAGAATAATCAGGGCAATATGGTTTTTTACCCCAGGGGAAGAGGATCTGGTGGAAGAGGTTTTCTGAATAATCAAGGAGGCTTTCAAAACATGCAAAATGGCAATCAAGATATGTCAAATGGACAAATAATCAGACCACCACCAACATGTTGGTTGTGTGGGATGACAGGCCATCTAACACACACATATAGAAGTCAAGGCATGGTGCAAAATGACCAAGGAACAAGAGCAGCTGTGGTGAATCCACCTGTGTTTTTACAACTGGGAGGCAATGGAATTGCACAGAATCACACAGTACAACAACAAACGCCAGGAGCACAGCAAAGCTTGCAACCTCAGAATTTGATAAGCTTTCCACAAGGTCAATTGCAACAATCGCCTATGCAACTGTCACAGACAGTAAGTGCAGGACAGGCTGTGAACCTTGGAATAAGAAATTACACTGGTGATGGAGGAAGTCCATTCATGCAAGGTGGGACAAAGTTGTATATGGACTAGAACAGCTCACTGGGAACCCTGATGTGTTCTAACCTATCAGTGACACCAGACCCTCACCAGGAACCAAGGGTGGATGTCATTATAGGGGATAAGGAATATTCCTTCTTAGTTGACATGGGTGCAACACGCTCATTTATACGTGAAAGCAAGTTTTCTCTATCTGGCGATGCTATAAATACTCTGGGCTTCACAGGAGCTACAAGTCGTGTTCCTTTTACAGACACACTTGCAGTCTCCATAGGAGAATGTGATATGAATGTACCACTATTATATTCACGACAAACCACAGTAAATATCTTGGGTTGAGATATAATGACAAAGTTAAACATGACAAACTCGTTCACAGAGAAGGGCATAAAATGTTCAACTCCAGGAATGCATTATTTTAACATATGTGAGATGATTCGAGCATATGCAGGACACACAGCTATGAGAGCTACCCCATTAGAGCCAGAAATATTCACGTATGGAATACGTGTGCTAATGGCAGGGTTGCCAGGCCTTACAGACAAAACCATGAGGATCCCAGGTGAATTTCTTTTTAGGCCAAGAATACCTATGCATGAAGAAAAGGGACAAGTATTTCCCTTGGTGATACACACCGCCACAATATGAGGGAAAAGGGCTTTGATCGATGCGTGTGATGATGAAGGCTGACAATGGTGCACAGTAATCGCCATTGAAGAAGGGTACAGATTGACTGACGTCACAGATGACGATCTGTTTGACGAGCGAACAGATGGAGGAGAAACAGCAGTTGAGGTAAATCTCACCTTCTGGATGAACATGATCAAAAGAGAAGCGCCTATAAGAATGATGTTGGCACAGAACCGTCCTGAATATTTTGAAAACAATATGGCCCAGGTGCCTGTCTCAGTATGGACCACAGGCCCCTATGACATAGGCATATCGAAAGTAGTCGGAGAAGTAAAAATTAAACTGAAGCCAGGAGCAATTCTACCAAAAGCACAACAATATCCCATGTCCAGGGAAGCAGATGAAGGGATTTTTAAGACAATTTCGGCTATGATTGAGCAGGGCATCTTAGTGATGTCAGAGTCGTCATGCAACACTGCAGTTTAAACCAATTAAAGAATCAAAGGGAGGGTGTTGGCGTTTAATCCAGGATTTACACCCGATAAATGATACTGCAGAGGCCGAGTTCCCTTTAGTCCCTAACCCGGCTACAATTCTATGTAATATACCTGATGAGGCAAAATATTTCACGGTGATTGACTTGAAAAATGTATTTTTCTCAATCCCATTGCACCGAGACTCACAAGAACTGACATCATTTACGTTCAGACAAATGCGTCTGAAAAGCACGAGGTTACCCCAGGGGTACTGTGAGTCTCCTTCTATTTTCAACAAAGTCCTGCAGATGGACTTAAACAATATTGCATTAGAAAGTGTTGTCTTGCAATATGTGGATGACATCTTGATTTGCAGCACTACAGAGGAAATATGCAGACATGATTCTATTCAGCTATTCACCATATTGGCTGAGAAAGGATATAAAGTTGACAAAGAGAAATTACAATATTGTCAGCAAGAAGTGCTATTTATAGGCCAGCTAATCTCACATGAAGGGAAAAGGGTTACCCCAGAAAGGGCTGAAGCCGTACTGAACACAGCCAAGCCACACACTATAAAGCAGATGCAGAGCTTTTTAGGTCTTTGCAATTATGTCAGAGCATGGGTCTTTGACTACAGCTCATATACCAAGCCCTTTTTACAGGCCCGGAAGAAGGCCCAGGTGACAAAAGGGAAGATTGAATGGTCTGAGACCATGGAAGAAAGGTTTACTGATCTCAAGAGAGCCATTTGCAATGCACCAGTTTTAGGGATTCCCAATTATGCAGAGGAATTCTACTTGTTTTCACACACGAATGGAAGCATTATGACGGCAGTGCTCACACAGAGAAACACATTGGGGTACAAACCCCTGGGATATTACAGTGGAAATTTGGACCCAGTAATGAGAGGTAATTTCCCTTGTGAACAAAGTTTAGCTGCTGCAGCGTTCACCATAGAAAAGGCTACAACCATTGTGATGGGATGCTCCATAACGTTGTACATCAAGCAAGCACTATTTGCTATTCTTGAGAAACAAAAGGGCACATTGCCTATAAAGTGATCATATCGAATCTATCGATTAAAATAGTCCGATGCAAAATAGTGAACCCAGCTATGTTCATAGCAGAGCCGGTCACTGAAGGAGAGCCAATCCATGACTGTGCCAATTATGAGGTATTCTATGATGAAATTCCCAGAGTGAAAGAAAATGCATTGGCAGAAGGAGAAGTTGTCTTCGTTGATGGTTCCCCAAGAATCGATCAAAACGATGGGCAAAGATATACAGGTGCTGCTGTAATGAAGCACACAGCAAATGGAGAATTTCGGGTACTCGTTAGTGCACGATTACCCTCACATTATTCAGCACAGGCTGCAGAATTATTGGCATTGTTACTTGCGATTGAGAATCACGCAGACCAGGAAGTAACGGTGTAAAGTGACTCCGCCTATGTGACATAAACAGTGCACGCAGGCTTAGCGCTCTGGAAAAGAAGGGGCTACCTCCAAGCGGACAGCACACCAGTGCAGTAGGCAGCCTTATTGGACAGGTGCATCAAGGCACTACAGCTCCAGTGGGCATAGCGGTCGTGAAATGTGCCGCCCACACGAAGGGGACAGATTTTATCTCACGAGGAAATCAAGCAGCAGACACGGAAGCCAAACGTATGGCATTCAAGGGCGAGACCATCATGGATGTGGAAATCACTGATGTGAATGAAAAAATGATTGTTGCACAAAGTGAACCTGAAAGCTACAATAACATGGGACAAATACAGTTAATGGAACACCAAGGGGAGGCACCACAGGAGGAGAAAAATCTCTGGAAGCGGCAAGGGTGTTCTTTAAACCCCTCCAAAAGCTTGTGGTGACAGGACAGCACTGGTAAACCAGTGATGCCTATAGTCCTGTTAAAAATAGCATTGAACAGTTACACTATCCAGCGCACATGACAAAAGAGCATCTTGCAGCAACGCTGCTGAAGACTGGTTCATACCGATCTTAGCTGAGCACGTTGCATTTTTTATGTTGAACTGTATAATATGCCAACAGTTCATGGCTGGGCACACACTAAAAGTAATTAGAGTAGTCATCCCAAGGCCCAATGGACCTTTTTAGGACTTGCATGTGGATTACGTCGATATGATTCAAGTATGTAACCGGTACAAGTATTTAATTGTTGTGGTGTGTCCATTCTCTAGATGGATAGAAGCAGGTCCATGTACACACCCAGACTCTACCTGTGCAGCCAAATTTATAGTGAGTGAGGTATTTCCCAGGTGGGGGGTATGTGAAGTCATGAGATCAGATAATGAAGCTCAATTTGCCAACAAAGTCTTTGAACAGATTAGCTTGTTGCTTGGTATAAAGCACAAGTTCTCGTCGGCGTATCACCCACAAGGTAACGTGATATGTGAGAAGCGCAACGGCTTGTTAAAGGAAAGGATAGCCAAGTTGAAGCCTACTCTAAGAAAGGGATGGTTACACTTCCTCCTTTGGCACTGTATGCACTCAGAAACCAGCCTGATTCTAACCATGATCTTACGCCGCACGAAATAGCAACAGGTAGAAGGATGCGCACTCCCCTGACACTTCAAGACAGAGCTAGATGTGATGTCCAGCCGACAAGAGAAATCTTAGGGTCTGAACTGCAATATTACTTGAATTTCATGACATCTTGTCTTACTGTAATTTCAGGCCAGCTGCAGCGACGACGAAAAGGGTGCAGGGCAGCACAGAACACAGAAAGAGATACTACAAGTGACCAAGTTCAAGAACTACGTATTCCATCAATCTTCCCTGGAGACACCGTCCTGGTGAAGAACCACACAATAAAAAAGTGCAACGAGCCAAGGTTTAACGGTCCCTTTACAGTGGAAGACTGCACTCATTCTGCAGTGAAGCTACAAGGAAGAAGAGCCTGGATCTTTTTGGGTGACATCAAGCCATACATCGGAGAAGGCCCTCTGCCTGCACCCCACCGCGAAGAACCTACGGACGGCGGGGAAGAAGCACAGCACATGCAGACGAGATCCATGACGAGGAAGAAGAACGCATGACCAGAAGCAAGGCAAAGACAAATAACTTTTTGTGCAAAGTTGTGGCCTTACTTTGAACATTCCTCTGAGTAAAAAAGAGGTTAAGGACATAAAGGACACTCTGTGCATCCTAGTTGCAGTGTGAAGAAGAAAAGTGCACGTGTAAGCCACAACATAGTCTGTTGACTTTGAACTTTGTACTCAGAACACTGAAGCCTTGACAAAAAAAGAGTATGCCAAATTTTGATCGAGGACACAAAATTTGAAGAAAATACAGTATCCAAATTCTTTCAACACAGAGACTTTATTTGGAATCACTTATGGTGTCCCACAGTAGCGACATCACCAAGGACATGTTAACATATTTCAATCTAGTGCTGAGATCGTACCGTCACTGGTGGGGAGACTCACCAGTATCACTGACTTTCTTCAAGATCCTGAAAATGAAAACACTATAAGGAGGCTGCTTACTGTAATTACCAAGCAGTTCCTCCTGCTTCCCGAATACAACAAGGAAAAACCAAATGTCTCAAGCAGAGGAAGAAGTGAATAATCTTATCAACGTACTGTTCTTTCGTTTAATTGAAGACTGTCTAGATCTTGTTGGAAAAACTACAGACCTTTTGACATTTCTTTGAGACCCAGCAAATACAGAACGTTTAAGCATAATCCTGAATGGAATAGTTATCCAAGTTGCTCTTCACACACACCAACATTGCAGAAACTGTTCACAGTGAGTGAGGGCCAAATGGTCCCAAACTTCAGCAAAGGCTGGACAAATATCCATGTCGTCAGAAGATTGCCGATTGGCAATTAACGTCTATTTTCGCCTAATCAAGGATTCTCCAGAACCTGTGGGCAGACCTGTCGGTGTTGACGTCCTCACGTTCATCAGAGACCAAGCTAATTCTGCGCAAATGGGCATGTTCTTGCATGGTTTCATGATGCAAGTAGAACTTTCTAACCACCAGCAGAACTATCTGAGAAGATTTGAAACTTTCCGCCGAGGGACAGATTGAAAGGGTATCACCAGAGATTTCACTTGAGTATACTGAGAAAACGAGATGTCTTCAGGAATGAAGCAAATAAGAGGCACCGATTGGGAACTCATATATTTTGAACATGTACAGTAAAGAGACCTGCTGAATCATTATCTGATTTTGACATTTCCCATAGACTAGCAAGAGAACTGTATCCAGAGATAATAGACAATCCATTGTTCAGGCAAAGAGGGACAATTGTTTTAGTACCTGCAACACACAAACAGAACCGGTAGAACCCAGAAATAATATTGTTTAAGAGTGTATTAAAAGATAGCGAGCTTCATTACGAGGATTGCGCTCCCGTAATGAAGGGTGCCGGTACGGGACCGGCACCGTTCATTACGGGATTCACAATTACGAGGTTCCCTTGCGGGACCAGGAACAGACACCTGGTAAAACCAGACATCCTTTCCGGGTCCCGCGAGGGGACCAAGGAGCTAATAACAGGCCTGTTATTAATGGGCCCATTATTAGCTCCATCCCCATTCCCATTGAGCCCTATAGGGGCTCAAATAGGAATGTGGATCGGTTCCTTCCAGGAGGAATTACCGGGTCCTCCAATGTTGGAATGACTGGTTATTCCACATTAAAGGAACCCGGTATTGGAGCCCGGTATGGAGGCAGCCATGCCCTTATCAAGGGCATGGCTGCCTCCATACTCTTAATGAGGCCCAGCATCTTTCAACGGATGATCGAGATGGGGATTCAAAGCAGCAACCTCATCCTCCCTCAGGAGGAGAGACGTTAGTACTTTTCTGAAAGTAAATGCTGTAGATTGACCTATAGGGGTATTATGTACTTATGTATTAAATTCATCAATGTTTTACTGTCACTGATGATTAGAACTGCATTTTTTATTGGTGCACAAAGCGTTCCAATTCCAGTGCACCCACCTAATTTTTTTATTTATTTGAATTTGTAAAGCGCCCACTGCCCTCGAGCATTGTGGCGCTGTTAAGAATGCTTGCTTAGTTACATAAGTGCAGTTAGAAGGCATACATACATAGATGATAGCTTCAGACAATTACAGTAAGAGCATAACAGTGATTACAAAGATTGGTGGGCAAGTATATGGTGCCAGCCACATTTTACACGGTGGCAGCTACATAAAGTTGCAAGGTCAGCTTCGGTGGACAAGAGCATGGTGCCAGCCACATGTTGCATGGCGGCAGCTACAAACAGTTGCGGGGTCAAGAATAGTATGCATACATTAGTGCTATCTAAGGGTTGAATGGTGGCATCATCTTATGAATGCATGGTCATGTTCAATGGGCAAGTGCGTGGTGACCTAATGATGCACGCATGAAACCTACGAAGGCACCCAGACCTTACATAGTCATTCCTGTTCCTAGGAGATCTGATGGTGGAATGAATGAACTTGAGATGGATGTGATTAGCAATGACACACATACATTTATGGCAACAAGCCAAGTGAAAAGTCAGAGCCTGGGTCGGCAGAGCAAGAATGGATGCGGGTTACCGACAACCACACGCATGCAAACAGTGAATGCACACACACCAGGGCTAGCGTCAATAACTGCAGAACCACAGGTCAACGAAGAGGGGAAGGTTGGGCAGCCAACAGTGAGAAGCTACCCTACTAGTGAAGTGATAAGAAAAGTGGGAAAAGCTGAACCTTTAAAGAGACAAAAGGAGTAGGAGAATGAAACAACCGAGACAGCATTGATATGATATGATATGATATGATATGATATGATATGATAGTTTATTTATATAGCGCCTATACACAATGTGTTTCAAAGCGCTTCAAGGCAAGGGAGGGAACAAGGGAAAATACAATGACATTCGTACAGGCCATGAACAGTAAGGATGTGAAATTAACTATCGTACTCAGCCTGATGACATTTCAGATAGTGCAAGAGCTCAGACATAGATAAGGAAGGGAGGGGGAGAGTGGGAAGGAAAATGGAAACAGACAGGCGACTACCGTACTAGGCCTGACGAAATTTCTGGTAGTGCCGGAGAAAACAAAAGGTGAGGGAGAGGGTGCAGAAAGGATGGGGAGGAACAAAACAAGCGACTATCATAATAGGCCTTACCACATTTCAGATAGTGCTGGAGGGGCTGTGGGGAGGAAAAAAACAGTGAAGGGAGAGGGGAGGAGACAGATGAGGTTGCTATCATACTAGGTCCTGGGACAATTCTGATAGAGTATGTGCATAGAAGAACATAAGGGGAGGAGATAGTAAAAGGGAGAAGGGAAAGGAGGAGAGAACAGAGAGTTAGCAGTCAAAAGAGTGGAGAAGCAATAGGGGAGAGTGAATACAATTGCAGATGTCAGTAGTAACACATAATGTTGCAAGCCAGGATACAAGATGAAGATGGGAACATGATTTAGGGCCACCATGAGTACAAGATGCAAAGGAAGTCCAGCATGAGAGTTGCGAAAAGGTGACGCACTGTGAATGAATGAAGTCCATAAAGGTGAAATCCAGCATTGGCCACAAGAAGGTGATGGTGAAACCAGAATTTATCAGGACAGACTGATGAGCACACATGATCCAATAAAGGGGACAAGTACGAGTTCTACAATATAGCCATATACTGGACCAATGGTGGAGTGGATATGGACATTTATAACCAAAAGAAAAAGAATGCAAGAGGAGAAGAAAAGAATTGTCAGACTTTTGCATACTCAATTAGTGCAGATGAAGAGACCTGCACCATGGATCAAGATACCTGAGAATCCTCCATCAAGAAGAAGCCATACAGATACATTCAAGGATGTAGTTGTAGCAAACTACATGAAACCCTTAAGAATCAATAGGAGCCTACAAGGAGATTATAGTAATCTAAACGATTACTTGGACAGCACAACACATTTGGGAAACAACAGCTGGTACCAACACATTAAAGAAGTTGGAAGACGAAGTTCAGAGGGGGGAATGCTTTGTTTGTGCACTCCTACCTTACAGCATGGGGAAGTCAAAGATCTTCGTAGCTGTAGAAATTGATGTCCAGACAGCACACTGTCTGTCGCACGTAGCAATGTGCAAGACCAGAGGCCAGTTCATTGGTAGTGATGCCTCACTGAAATGGGCAACAATAGCAACTGATCCAAATGAAGATGACTATGTCCAGGACATAGAAACAAGAAACAATGGAAAGACAAAACACATTGTGATCAGATATGAGAAGGCTGGAGTTAAAGGAGCAGACATCAAAAGAGAAGCGAATAAGAAGGTAAATGTTTAAGGTAAAACTCTAGAAGAGGCTCGAAGTTGGAAGAACAGAGGCCAAATGCAGATTTGGGGAACAATACTTTCACCAGATGCATGGGAGAAAGGAGTAGTGACTTGCAGAGCATGGATGGTCATTGGAGCCTGCAAAGAATCAATTGAAAATGCACAAAGGATATGCAAGCCATTTTGGCCAAGGCTGCTGACATGGGTCGAAGATAGAAGAGGACCCCTGCAGATAGTACCACTGGAAAGCTCAAAATTGTGCTTCAGGAATAATGGCACAAGGAAGATGGGAGAGAATCAGAACTGTAGACAAATCTTTGATGCTCCAGGAATGGTGCATGGAACTGCAGTAATTATGGACCATTATTGGGCATGTGGATCCAAAGCATACATCAGACTGCCGAGAAACATGGGTTCCACAATTGATGGCAGATGCATTCAAGTTCCTAGGAGCACTGCTAGTGATGATATTGCTTGGAGTTTGTGTTATCAAGATAATAATCTCTCAGTGTCAGAAAACTTCGAAAAAAGCTATAGGGATGAAAATCATGATTGATGTCGAGCCATGATGGAAGCCCAAAAACCTGACTGACGAAGAAATAAGAGACTTTGTGAAGGCCAGCATTCATGTACAAGAGGGAACAAAGTTTCTATATCCCAGAAAGCATAGAAACTATGTGGTAAAACGGGTATACTGCAGCCCAAATGGACAGTGTCAACTAATGACATGGAATAAGGACGAACACATGAGAACAGCAGGACGTTTAAAAGGAGTTATAAAGATATGGAACCCAAAGAGACATTTCTTCAGACCATCATGTATAGGCCCAGAAGATGAAGAAAGAATGGACCCAGGTGATGAAGTGAAGGTGAATACAGAGGAACCAAAGAAGATGAATCCAAAGAACGAGATGAAAGTGGTCAATGAATCGCCCAGAGGGGGGAGTGTAGAGGAGGTCCCAAGTACAGCCCGCACTCCAACCGTCCATTTTGAAGTACCTGGAACGTTCACACCAAAGTATGTGATGTATGACAAGCAAATAAACCATCAAAGAGCCACAGTGGGGCTCTGTCCAGTACCCATCAGAAGGACAACACCTATTGAAGTACCAATACCAAGGAAACAATGGACAGTAAAGTACTCATTGAGAAAACCATATCAACAAATGAAGCAAAATGAAGATCGTCTAAGTACAGTCCCTGAAGAAGCCAAAAAGTTCTTAATGGAAGATGAATGGTGACATCACAAGAACCCGAACTGACTCACAGATAGAAGGTATGACGACCAGAGAATGACATAAAGAGACGAAACGCCATGGACAAGGGACATCGTGAACCTGAAGTGAAAGGACGATGTCAAATGTAAGAAGTTTATGCCATGAGTATGATTAAGATATTAGACCAGTTTACGCATGTACATATGCTTGGTACCGCAAGAAAGCTAAGCAAATTGTGCTGCTTGCTATGCTTAGTAGAAGACAGATTGCGGCAAGCACCACCTATACATATCTACCTCAAAAGAAGCACGTTATATAAGTATAATTCCACTTTGCACAAGAAGCAGAAGCAACCAATGGTTACTAAAGGCCACAAGAGGAGAGTTTTATATTTAGCAAATCGAGAATAAAACGGCAGAAACAAAACTCAGCAGAGGCAAATCATGCCAGAAAAGCCATGGTCACATCAGTTAAAATAGATGAACAGTAGCTACAATTAATTGAAGCAAAGAACAGAATATCCTGCTTCAGAAAGGTCAAGATAAGAAACTGAAGGCAGGTGGTGGGTGAAACGAAAATCAAATACACGAATTACACGAAGAAGAGGCAATTTCGCAGTGTCTGAATCACGTGACCAGCCGAGCGATAAGAAGTGAGAATTTCACACCTACGTATGGCAGTGGGCCAGACAAAGATATCAGAACTTTTCCAGACAGGAGATGCAGTCTCGAGGCCAACCACAGTGAAATAATTGACACATGGCCACTAAAGTGTTGATTGATTGTAACAATAATTGGCAGAAGGCCGGGGGAGGTAGGGAGCACCCTGCACCTGGCCGACCATTCTGCGTGCTGCTAAGCAAAGTAGAAAAGTATGAGTGGGGTTGGTGCCAACCCAATCATAATGGACCAAGTATTCTAGGGTGCTATAGTTAGTAGAACAATTGGAACGTCATACTTTTAGTGATGTATACAGTAGCCATTTTAAGGAAGGGGTTAGATGCCCCACCTGACAGTGTTTATTAAATCCCCTTACTATGTTACCATATACAGATATAGTACCTATATTAAAGTTACTTTCTTAGAACCAATAGAAGTGCATGCCAACTTTTAAGCGTTAAATGTCAAGGATGACGAGTTTTCAGTATAAATGTTATGTTTTTTATGAAGTTTGTTCGAGATGTGAAGTGAGAGAGAAGATCACGCATCCGCTGATGTTCATATGACTCCCCGTTTTTTGTACTTGTCATTAAACGGACTCCCTTTACCAAACAATTGAGTTGTCAGTATTGATTTTATGCTTGAGTATAAATCTGCATCCCCATCAATCTCATGGGTGCTGCTATTCCATCTTAAAGTGCTATTGGGCAAACTCCAGCTCTATGGGCCGGTTGGGGGTCCTGGTACACAAGGACACAAGTTTTTTTCTATATTTATTGATGGATATATATTGCCTTTGTTTTATGGTGTTTACGATGTAATTTGATGAATGTGCTTTTGGGTAAGGTATTATGTACACTATGAACACACACAGAAAAAAACAGCCCAATTTCACATTCACAATTCATTTGAAGAATATTTTATGCTAACTAAGCAATTTAAAATGCATGCATGTCTTTAAAGAAAAACAAAAACAATCTCTCTGTGCACAACTAATACTTTCATAACCCCAGGAATAAGGGGTTGCACACTCGTCTTTAAAAACAAAAGATGTAATGTCTATGTTAGCAGATGTGTAAGGAAAGTACCTTTATTATGTTTAATTCAATAATTTAGAGATGTAGCTTGCACCAGGACTGCCCAGTTGCAGAAGGAACCATAAATACATTCTAAACATGTCTTGCATAGTGATCTGAACCTCTGAACACTATTATCAGTAATCTATATAACAAATGTAATGTAGCTTTGCTTGGCAAATATTATTTTTTCTCCATGACCTATTTTGTGCTTGGTTCTTGTTGGGTGCAAATTCAGTCCCAGAGTGACAGAAATTAAAAGGCCTTGTAAGGCCCCTATTGTGAGAGTAAAGCCGGATGATTGGTGAGACCCATTTTCCAACAAGAGGCCTAGTGAATGAACGAAAAGGGGCCTTCCTCAATTTTGCCAAAATGGAAAGGCACTCAGCTGAAGTAGAGTGTGCATTAGAGCTGAAAACTTGTAAATGTGCCCAATGCATTCCAATAGACATGTGTTGGTGCACATCTTGATCCCATGGACTGGGAAAGGGCACAATTTGGCGGAGAAAGATAGATAGCAGCATGTTACAATGAATTTATGCAATACAAGACTGTGGTCTGTAAATCTAAGTGATTAATTGATTGATTGATTGATTTTTGGGATTTCTTAAGTGTGAACAGTCGCCCAAAGGCATCTTGGTGCTAGAGAGGGAGAAGGACATCCACAAAGAAACACTAAACAAAACCATTAAGCAAAGCCACTGGCTAAAACAAAAAACAAAAAAACTCTTAATCGTTTTCCTAAAGACCAGATTATTTCAAATTTGCTTTATGGAGATTGGAAGTTCGTTCCATAATCTAGCGGTGGCCATAGGAAAAGCTCTACCACTGACCCTCTTACGACAATAGGGTGGCCAGAGTATCAAAGTGACATTTCGTTGACATGAATAAAAAACACTTACCGTTCAACAAAGACACTGACATTAAATGGAAAAGCTTATGGGGAGTTTTAAAAAGGATATCGGTTTTCCATGTTAAACTGCGGCCTATGTGAGAATAATACAGAAGGGACTTATGTCTTTTCAAAATTTCTTACATATGGACAGAAGGCTCTGAGTTAATGTAAATTGTTACATGTAAAACACATATTTCCGATTTAAAATGCTATTTTTCTCAGAATTATGCATGTAGCTTGCTGCTGGAGCTTCCCCATTTGAACTGCTGGGCTGTGTATCTGGATTTCTGACCTCAGAGACCTTTAGCTGAGGCCCACCAGAAAACAGGTCTGTTTCAGGGAAATCCAAATCAATACAACAGTTTTTGGATAAATATTGTGGAAGGGTCAGATAAGGCTGCCAACAGAATTGACCTTTCAGGACTGTCATGACCCCAATAAACTGCCTCTCAGCAAATCCTAATGGAACTTCAAAGACTTTGTATAAACAGACAACATAGCTAAGCAAAGTCTTTGAGAAAATGAAACTTTTAGGGGGTGATCTGAATGTGAAACTGGAGGCTTCTATATTAATGTGTTGCCATTGAAATAACATAGCATACCTTTTCATTAATAATAGGAGAACCGTGCACCGTAAAGAGCTCGATCAGGACACATTTTCGAAGAACACCAAAAGCATGTCAGTTCTAGTGTTAACAATTTGCAAATGTGTGTAATGTGAGTTAGAGATCAAAATGATTTTGTGACACTCCTATAAATCAGAGATATCTAAAACATGGTCAGCTCATCGAAAGTAAAATTAATGTGTGTTTTGTGAAGTTTGATGTTAATAACTATTTCAGCTCATGAATAAACCACGAAAACTGATGGCTCCCCCCAGGAAGGTTGTGCCGCGATCAAATGAGTGCCCCCAGAGCTGTCATAAATCAGAGAATCCAAAAATATATACTTTTTTGGAGTTAACTGAACATTGCAAAGAAGTTGTCCTGTTGTGACTTTCTGAGAAAACAAAAATGTAATTTAACGGTCATTTGGAAATTATGTATTTCTCTGCTCCCCTCAATACCCATGATCCAGACCTTGTAAAACCCTTTCCCTATCAGCTGGCAGGGGCTGGATTGGTGGGGGTAAAAGGAAAAATAATGCCCAATCGAACGTGTGGTAGTATTCATAAGGTGGATGTGTCATGAATACTATATAATAGCAGTTTCCTTTCTACAAAGGCAGAACCCATGAAAACTAGGGCAAAGAAGGAAGACCAAAAGGGAGAGCGTCAAACCCAGAGAGAGTGACAAAAAGACAGAAGGGCAAAAGGACAGAGCAAGAAAAGGAGACATATAGACAATTGCTGGGGAATCCTGCTCGGAAAACAGGGAGCCCTATCTGCGAGAGGCCTGTGGCTGTTGGGACCTTGCTGTGAATAGAGGCCTGAGGTGTGAGCTGCCTACCTATTACCAAAAGAGTGTCCTAATTCTGGCTGGCCTCCTGAGCTAAGAACAGAGATCTTCTAAGTAAGTAGATATTTCCCAAAGCTTTAAATTTAATTGTGGGTGGAGGTGATACTATGTAGACCCTTGGCATTTTTAAGTAAAATTAATTCAATTAATACCCCTATAGAAACAATCACAGCATGATTTTTATTAAAATTCAAAATTAACAAATCTCATTCCCAGTGTGTTATAACCATTAGAGCTGATAAAATCATTGGTGACCCTTTTTCCTGTAACCCTTGATTTCCCTACAGAAGAGCGATGGCCTTGATTCCAAAATAAGAATCCCAAAAACCATGCATTTCCTTTGAATGTAGTGTGTTCCAAAACAAATATTCTCTTTTATTCCAAAACCAGAATCCAAAAGCCAAACGAAATTCCCAATATATTCCCACTCCCTGTACTTTGCTTTAAAAACAAAATAGGCCACATATAAATGAGGTCTGGGGGAGGGGGGAGAAAAGAACATTGTGGTAAATAAACCTATGACTGTGGGTTTTTAAAGGTTTCCCTATGTGTTAATGTGCAGAGAGATCCCACATGTGCTCTGATTTGAAATTCAATCTGTGTTGTTGTTGCAATTAAACATTTATAAAGAAATGGATGTCAGTCTATACATGCAAGTAAATTCCATATGTGATTAGTGTGATGTGCCACACAGTTTTTGGCTGGTGATTGTGGTGAATCTATTATCAATTGTGTGCATTTAAATTAAGATATATTATTATTTCTATACACCCGCCTGGTTCCTGGCCTATTGGTGACACAGGGGGTACAAGCAGACTGGTATTATACAGGTTGGAAACCTGACCAAATTTGAATCTGCTAAGCGCTTTGTTTTGCAGAACCTTGATTGTGGGGGAACTCCCTGAGTTGATAGTGACCATCCAATAAACTGTGGCATTCTTCCTTTTTCACATCCTGCTTTAGGTATGCTTTTCATTGTATGAAGACTATTTCAAGCATTTTCTTTTTAATTTTGCTGTTCCTCTTGTTGCTCATGTTACTGCACATTTGAGTAATTGTCATAGATCAAGAAGATGGTCCTGTATTTTAATTGCAGTTTAGCATATGATTTATCAAATCTTATTGCACATTTTTTTTGTTACATTTGCATGTCTACATGTGTTGCATCCCACATTTTTCTAATAAATAGGGGTACTTTTATAAATTTCTTTCATCAACACAATTTTCAATATTGCTAATATTTGTCATTAACATTAACAAACATTCTCTGACTGTCCTTTACTGCATTGACAGCTATGCAAAGTAATGTGAAGTGATCTTGCATACCACAACTCTGCCATTTTGGATGCCCAATTGTGCGTGGGCTTTCAAGAAAAAAGGTGGGATAGTTGGTTGGTAATGAGATAGAGGGAAAGACATTTGTGAATCCTGAGATGTTGATCCGAAGCATTTGGAAATACAGGAAATCTGACATGTTGCTATGACGTATATGGTAAATTGGCAAGACCCATGGCTATGTGTTTTATCAAGAGCACAGATCCCAGGGTTAATCAGTTGGATGTCAGTGTTGTGAAATTGAGTTAGCCGCTAGCATGGAAGAGTATGATAGGAATAGGGAAGTGAGCAGTGGTGTTGCTTCTATAGTGTGGTCTGTTTGTAAGTAGCTTTATCCCTGTGTGACAGTTGGCTGTGTCAATAGTGTATGGTGGTAAGAAATGAAAGCAACAATTGGTTAGTGGTAGGATGCAGCAGGAAATTGGGTTGGTGAAAATGAGCATTTAGGTGAAGAGTTCATCCGATTCAATTTAAACAGGTGCAAGGAGACCTACCCAAACTTGCCCAATTTTCCGAACTCATGGGCTGAAGCATTGTCTGTGGCACAAGGGTGTAGGGAGACTGGCCTGAAGGAATTTGATCACCATTATTATTGGGTGAAGCTTTGTGCAACATGTTAGCAAAAATAAACAGAGAAGGATTCACCTTGACACTATCAGTATTGCCCCAAAATCTTGAATAAAAAAAAAGAAAATTGCTATATTTGATCAAATTTCAGCTGTATGAAAATGTTATTAAGACTAGGGTTCCAGGGGTTGGTTGAGAAAAAGAGGAGGCGAATCCTGCATGGTATGCCCTACTGAAACCTGGAAAAGTTACTAATGCCATTTTATTGAACCATAGAGTTCTGTTTGGCCTGCAATGAGTGAATGTCCTTGTGGTGGCTTCCAGGCCACTGCTTTTGAATGTACAATGACTTATGCATTGGGTATTTGATTGCAATCTGTTTGATTGGCAGCCAGGGAAGAATTAATTTTGCTGTAGTCATGTGTTTGTGTCTTTGAAGTCTCAGAAGGAGATTGTAAGCTACATTTTGATCTCTTCATAGTCTTTTTAATAATTGATGCAGGAATGTAAGATGTATACTGTTGGCACACACTTGTCTTGAAAGTATTAGTATAAAGACTACCATTGTTCTGTGTGGAAAGGGGAAGTCATCTAAGACCTTATATAAAAGATAATTTGGAATTGAGAGAAGCAGCTTCTTGTGAAGGATTTAACTTGCAGTGTGAGTGTGTGGCCGCTGTCCAGGAGTCAGAGTTTTTTTTACCATTGTTGCTGAGAGATGGTGGGTAGGTTTAAATATCTCTGGGCCAAGGGATTAGTCTGACTTTCCAGGTTGTGGTTCCAAAGATCATCAGTTCTCTTTTTGTTGACATTTTCAATCTATTTGTACTCACCCATTTGTTGACATATGCAAGGACTATGAAAGGATCATGTTTGTTTGAATGTTTGATTAGTTTGCAATATTGTAAATCATCTATGTAATTGAAGCATGTGGTGTACAAGTTATTGATAAGTTGCAAACAGGTTTCTGTGTAGACATTGCCAAGAAAAGAAGAATGGCTGGATCCTCGGGGTACTCCACAATTGAGGATGTGGGGCATGTCTTGAATAGTGGCTGTGTTGAAGGAACAAGGAAAACAGGAATGCACATGCGGTATCAGTATAATTAAAGCACAAACAAATCTCTTAGTTTCACGGTTGTATTGCAATTTTTGTTGGGATCTGCATAGTAATTAGGATGCAGTATTTGTACATGTCCAAGAGCTTCAATTGTGCATATCCCCGAAATATGAATTGTTCAGCACTCTCCACGCATGAAATTAGATGTTGGATCACATTACTCCCTCTCTTCTACAATTTTTTCATTTGGAAGATGTGCTCATCAAGCTCCTTTGCCGGCGATGGCTCCACTTGATGCTAACAGCTCAGACTGTTCTTGTGCAAGTCTCTGATCCTCCTGTTGTGTTCTTTGATAGTGACATTCGTGGAACATTCGGGTACCCATCTGGGTCACATCTGACACTTATTCTTTACTCTCATGCACAAATCCCTGCCCCCATTGACATTATTTTTGGCAGATGTCAGACCGGTGTTTGCAAAAACACAGCTGTGCCTCCAAAACAAGTAAAGTCTCACTTCCCCCATTTCCAGGGCAAGCATGGGATCTGACCATTTGAGCGGCAAAGATCTATACCATACACCCTCCCTATAACTCAGGGGTGTACCAAAATAAAGGATCAGGTGTGCACAAGCAAAATGCAAAACTCATCTCTGTGACTAATACATCTATTGCAGCTCTTCCTCATCCTTATATTCAGTCTTGGAACTCACCTGTAAAGGCCATCTGTTGTTGAATTCTGACTCAGATAATTGTCTAAGTTATTAGCAATATCAACAGCCTTTGGGATGTAAGAATAATTATCATCATCGTTATACTCATCTTTATTATCAAGTCCATCTCAGAGCATGAGAATCTTCACATGTAGTAGATCGCTACATCCTGCACTCACTCACTTTACTGTCAGAGTATCTATAACTTTCCCATCAGGCTTCTTCAGAAAGAGCAATGACTGTTCCCCTCACAGTGACTAAATCACACTTGACTTTAGCTGTTTCAATTTGTTCTGAACAGCTTTCCCTTGTTGACATTCTCTGTGCTGGATGTGGGCTGACATCAGAAATTGGACCTGCCTCTCGTTGTTGCTTCAGGCAGGGGGCAGTGCCTGGATTCTCCAGGCACAGTAATCCATCGCCGACTTGTTGGAACAGCACTCAGCAACACTGTTAACAGGAATTACCTGCTCCCTGCCCTGAGCGGTGGTGGTGACAAGTTTCGAAAATACTTCATTCTTTTAAGAATGGGCCAGGGATTAATGCTTATGGCATCTAGGGGTTTCTCTAAAAGACAAAAAAATTTCTGGTATTTGCACAGTCTAAGTAATTGGTGTTGGAAAGATATAAATTATAGTGGATTATGATACTGCCCTGCCTAAATTACTCTTCTAAAATCCAACATACAGTTCCAACGTCACTCAGGATTGCCTGGGATCAGAAAGCACACAAAGACCATATTTTAGAAATAAATAGTTTTTTGGGGGCTTTTATTTGGGGTTTGTTATAAGAAGGGGACAACTAAACATATAAGTGGGATCTTCCTGAACAAATAAAATGGTCAGGTTGTTTCCTTCCTTTGCCTGAGGCCTACTCGCATATCCTCTGCCGCACTCCCAGATTCTAGGGCCTCCTGGGCCTCTGGACTTGCTGTACCAGTCTTTACAAGTTTACAAGTTTATGGTGACCTGAATCCTTCTTTCAGATGATGATTTAGATGACTGCTTTCTTTGATCCTGTACTCCTTGACTCACTAAGGCGAGTAGTCATGTAAGCAAATGGATGAGTGGGTGTGACCAGCAGGGAGTGATGAAGATGAGTCCTGGGGATTCTGCCTTACCTGACTTCCTCATGTTTCTTCTCCCCCACATCTTCAGACTCAAGATAGCCGCCCTGTCCTGATCTTGTTGCTCCTTCCACCAGATGGTTCTGCCTAAGGTCGACGGGCCTGCTGGAAACTGGTCTATTTTCTCTATCTTGGAGGCTGCTTTTGGCATTCTCCTCGGTCCCACCATTTTTAACTGATGTTACTTCTTTCTCTCTTGTTATCACCACCTTGCCTGTGCCATCTTCTAGACCTGCTAATGCCACCTCTAAACCTATATGGGCCAGGAGGCTTGCTCAGGGGCAACGTGCCAGCCTTACGAGCAGGACGACGCAGAGCAACACAGGTTTGATCACTGCGTCTGCCCTTAGAAACCTCGGGGCATTAAGCACGTTATACATAACCAATTACAATTACAATTTCTCCTTTCAATGCTATCCATTCCAGGGTATATTGTTCTCCTTCTCAAGATATATGTCCCACCTCCTCTGTACCACCCTTTCCATGACCTCCACCCATTTGTGTCTCTGTCTATGCCTCCTCCATGTCACTCTCACCCTCCAATGGCTTTACCCTCTCCTCTGTTAGCTTCACCATCGCCTCCTTCAACCACTCTCAATAAGGTGTTACCAATTCCCATTCTTGCCTCTCCCTTTCTGATGTTATCACCACCTCCTGCTCTCCACTGTGCCTACTTTTCAGTCTTCTCTATACCTCCAGCCCCTGCTCTCCAATTGCCTACGGGCTCCTCAACCCCACAGTGCACACCTAGCTCCAAAAAGCAATCCAGCACTTTACAGAGTAATATTGCAAACTACAGGAAATGCTAGTTAGTATTGAGATGGAGGCAGTAGAGGGATGTCAGATGAAGGTAAAGGCACTGGGGTTTAAGAAATAAGAGGGTACAGTGGTAGAAGTTGAATGGAGCCGGGGAACACAGAGGGCAATTATACAGTAGCGAGGGGCACGTTCAACAGCTGCAGTGAGTGGGAAAGGGGTACGGGCTGTGTGCCTTTATACTGTATTTCCCCTCCCCATTGGTGGGGCACTTATTGGCAACTTGTACCTGTGGCTTGCAGTTATTTTTTTTTTTTTATTGTATTTCTTTTTATTGGTGTCTTATATACAAGTCCCAGATCACACAAGTTCTTCCTGGCACCAACGTCCCCTGGTTGCAGCCAGGATGCAAAAGCAAGAATTGCTAAGGAGACATAGAGGAAGGAGGAGGGAATGGATGGGCTTGGAGAGGAGAGATGAAGGGAGGATATGTTTGGAATGAAAGTAAGCACAGTTTAGTTAAGAAGAAAACTTGCTAGGGGTTCTGAAAGTGCATATCAGGTAATTGCTATTGTATAAAAAGGGGATGAAGGAGAGAGGGAAGGGGTGGTGGGGAAAGAGTTAATCAAGTTGGGAGGGGGAGTTGGGATGGGGCATTCCGGGGGTCTAAATGCTTATATAGTTCAGACAAGGGCTGTCCGGATGATGGAGGGAGTGGTGTCATGTGGTGAACTGTTAGGTGAATGAAGGTAGAAGCAGGTGGTATGTTAAGGTTCTAATTGAAGGATGGCAGTGTACCAGTCATTGGCACTCCCTCTCCCCCCCCATGTTTGGAGGAGGACGAGCTGCTACTGTGCGCGCAAGCGTGCTCAAATCAGCTAAAGCTAAATGATCAGCTTGAAAACAATGGCTTGCAATCTAATGAAAGTTCGCAATCCCTCTATGCCGAAGACCTGGTAATTCACACACAGAAAGATATCTTGAAATCTCTCTGGAGTGAAATATCTGTAACTCAGGTGGAATCGGACCTGGCCAACCAATCATTTGATGACACCCCTACTATCTTTAAAACTGCTAATATAGACACGTTTCAACCGGAAAGCAATCCGGATTCTCCAGACAAGGTGAATGATGTTATTGCTGATGGGATTGCGACTGACAATTCAAACAACACTGATTTATCCACACTGATGGGAATCTTTAATAGATTAATCTTGAGTGAACTAAGAAAACACACTGAGCTACTGATGCAAATAAATACATCTGTACTTCAGGTTCCCTTGAAATTTAATGACATATTTTGTAAGAATTCTAGTAAGATATCAACTATAATAAACAATGAAGGAACTGACAAGCCTATAGTAAAGGCTACTAACATAAGTAGCGCTGTGGATGCAGTAAAGGTCCCCTCTGCAGAGTCAATTACTATAGAAGACTCACAGATTGAAGGTGATGTACTTAAACCTGAACCAGATGGGAAAAATAGGTTGGGTACCATAATGCGAAATCAACCCCCTACTCCTCCTGTAAGTATACTGCCTAATGTAAATATAACTAAAAAAGAAAGAAAAAACAACAAGCGCAATTTAGAAACCAAAATCAAAAGAAAAACGTATGCAAAACGTCTCGGAAGTATCTAAGAGACGTGAACTTTAAAAATATGATTGATGAGGATCGCCATGACTTGGTTGGTACTAACGACACAAGCAAAGAGACGGCCTACTGCAGAGCAAACGAAGCTATAGGATCAAATGATGGTCCGGAATCAGTAAAACCTGCCCTGCAGGATGGCTATATCGAATCTGAAAAATCGATCTCTGATACCATGAAAAAGAAACTGTAAATTGTAGATATTGCTTTGCAGCTGTCTTCTTTAAAAACTGGCCTAGTAGACATTGTTGAGATATTTAAAGCGAATGCTGCAGGCATATGTAATGAAAAAAAAGGAAAAACTACGGAAACAACGCCCAAAGAATTTAACGTAAGTGACCTATGTAATAATTCTAATTCTAAAATTAGTATGGTAAAACCACCTGCTAACCTTGTCCCCACTTTGAAAACGAAAGTAGTGCAGCTAACCCCCAACATTCCTTGGGGTGATACCTTGCAATCGGTTTGGAATGGTAACAATAAAAATTCCAACGTTAGCCTTTTGATACCCGAGCAATGTAGCAAAGTACTTTTAGTCCCATCCGATGAACGTGAGTGCGAGGCTGAGTTGGTTAAAGGTCAGACTCGTGACCTGACGGCTACTGTTGAACACGGTACGAATATTTTGTTCTACAAAGAAGAACTTGGAAAGCATGGAACTGTTATGGGTGCTGAGCCGGAATTCTCGGTTAAACAAGATGAAATTGTAACCATTGTGAAAAATTTATTACACGACAAACGCAACAATAGGAAACACCCTAATTATGGACAAGAGTCATCTAATGAGGCTGTTAGGCAAGTCCAAAAGGTAAACGAAAATGTAGAATTGGTGAATGACAGACAAGATTTAAAGAAACCAGCATTTAGTAATTTACCTAGTATAATAATGACTACAGTGTTCACTGAAGGCAAACAACAAATTTCGCTGAATCGTCCTTATATTCTTTCATTATTTGCCACTATTCCTTCCTTAACATTGGTTTCATCGCAAGATATTCTTCTGGTAGATTTGTTCCATAAAGAAAGGCTGGATTATGTGCGTTTAGTAATCCCTTCACCACTTGTTAGAGATCTACTGTTGAAAGAAGCTGAGACCCTGCAGTGCAAAGGCTTTGACATTTACCCATATACACACATTGAGTCAAAACAGGACATGAACGGTGTATCATCGAAACTAGGGGTTAATGATATTAATGATTCTACTAAAACAAACATGAACGATAGGGAAGGTTTTGGCACTGAAAAACAGGAGTGGAGAGGGCTGACACTGGCACTTAAGGATGCTATCTCGTCGCTCCAGGCGTTGGCCAAACCACTTTAGCATTACTAGTAAAACCTCTATTGCATCTTGGAATTCCAGAGGCTAATACACATCTGCTAATCGATACTGATGTTACAGATACCTTGTCATCTTTTGACTTGATCTTTTTGCAAGAAACATGGGCTACAATTTATTTTAGCTGGGAAGACCATGATATCTGGCAACTACCTGCCACCAAAGGACCCAAAGGGAGACCGATGGGTGGTCTGCTAATTGCATGCAAACATACTTTGGAGGGAAGGAACATTGAGATATGGTCAACCCTGAAATACTTCTTGGCAGTTACATGCACTTTGAAACTTGGATGTAACCTCATTGATATATGTATTATAAATATTTACTGGAATCCCCTGAAACATAATGATTTGCAGCTGACCAAAGAACTAGCTGAAGTAACTGCAAAAATTGATGCTTGCCGTGTGATAAAAGTCAACGGGCTGGTTATGATAGCTGGTGACTTAAATGCAGACTGTGACATAGACAGCACTGAAATGGACTCCCTAATGTGTGGTTTAAGCTCTGCTGTCAAGCTACCTAGAGCTCCAAATAGTAATGCTAAGTTGAGAGGAGCGATTTGGATGAACTTCCTTGAAGTTATGGGGTTAGTGAAATTACCAAACTCTGTGCATACATGGAACGCTAGAGGCTGTAGTTCAATACTAGACTACGTCTTTGTGCCTAATGGTTTGGATAAATATATATCCAACCTGACGGTTAAGAAAATGTCATCCAGCGATCATAATCTCCTGTCGATTTATATAACACATTCTAATGAAACAGAACACAACGCAATCTATAATCAGGCCTGATTGCGAATTTGACTGGTACCCGCATACGTTGGTCTTATTCCAACACAAAAAGATTTACATCGGTCTTAATAAAAAAACTATATGAATATGACGCACGAAGAAAGTCGATATCACCTTGCTTCATCCTCTTTTACGAATTACATTAATGAAATTGCTATTCATATATGTTGTGAGAGGAAAATTACGAAACAACCCCGTAACCAAGCACATGCCTTCAATATAGACATTTTAAATCGGAAAAAAACAGTTAAGACAAGACATCCGTGGGGTTTTAAACACAACATGCATTGGTGCGGAAAGAGAAAAGAAGTTAAAAGGTACTAAGCAGCAATACAAGAATTGGCTAATCGCTCATAGAGTAGCCAGAGACCAAACTGATGGTGAAAAAATTCTTGCTGCAATCAAAGGTAAAGATATCTCTAACTTTTGGCTGATGATTAATGGGATTCAGCTTACGCAAAAAGAGATACTGCTGACTGTGATCAGCGAACAAAGCTGGAAAGACCATTTTGTTAAAATGTATGGTGACGTTACTGATAATGACATGCTCCTCGCGTTGAAAAACTCCAGATGGACTCTGGACATTTCCCCTAATAATATTAGTAGAATCATTGCTAAATCTAAAAAATCTGCGGCACCAGGACCGAATAACTTATCCAACCAAATTTTAAAAACTAATGCGCAGTTATGGGGGAATATCTTGCATGTGTTGTTTAAAGACATCCTCGCAACTAAGCTTATACCGCATTCATGGAGATTGGCTATTCTGATCCCAATTTATAAACACGGGCCCAGAATCTCACCAGAAAGCTACAGGCCAATTGCGATCTCAGACCCCGAATACAAGATTTTTTACTTCTATTATACTTGAAGAACTTGAAGTTTGGATCACTAACAATGACATAATAGATGCCAAACAAATAGGATTAAAAAAAAAGGTAGGAACGGATTGTGGAGTACTAATCCTGAAAAGTTTGCAATCGAAAACAATAAAGAAGCCAGGTTATGTTATATTTGTTGCCTCAATGGATCTCTCTAAAGCTTTTGATCTTGTTGACAGACATATTTTATGGTCAATCTTGAGAGACCTATCGATCCCCAGACATCTATTGGAGATGATCATTGATCTATATTCTAACACAAAGATCAAGGTCAGACTTAACTCAGCAGGGCGACTCTCTTCAGAAATATCAATCCCTAATGGCCTAAGACAAGGTTGCAAGTTAGTTGCCATCTTATTTAACTTATATGTCTCTAAAGCTGTTGAGGCAATTTCGGGTAAGGGTCTAGTATCGCCTAAATTAGGAGAAACTGCTATTGAATGCTTAGCATATTCAGATTACTTTTTACTGCTAGATCGCACTAAAATTGGTCTGCAAAAACTGATAAATGCATTTGTGGTATTTACTACTGGTTTACACTTAAAAATCAATGCTGCCAAAACGATTATCATATCATGGGAAAGCCAAAGAAGAACCAATCTTTGCTAACTTGGAATTGCGAGGGTAAAAGACTAAAAAGCCAAGTCGCTCTGAAATACTCAGGATACCACTTTACAGCTAATAGTGCGACGGCAATGATCAAAAGGCAGTTAGAAGATAAAGCTGAGATGATACTGAGACAGATGTTGAAAATTGATGCCAAGTATGGCAGATTTACGGCTACGCCCCTGAAACGCTTTTACACTATTTCTGGTATCCCCAAACTTACATATGGCTTAGAATTCTATGAGCTTGAGAGTACGGATTTTATGAAAAAACTAGAAAGGGATATGTGGAAAGGTGTTTTGTTTTTTATTCCTAAATGTATTCCAATTCAAGCAATCAGATATGAATTTGGGCTACAATCATTAGAATCAATCATTTTGTGGAGAAAAATGTTGTTGTGGAGGAAATGTTTGATAAATAATGCCTCATCTCTCTACGCGATTGCAGCGAAAGACCAAACTAACTTTTATTGATTGGATTTAAAAATGGTTATTGAAGACACTTTGTTGAACGCAGGAGTTACAGTTGAGATGCTGATAAGGAATTCTTTGAAAGTGAAGTCCATAGTCCAATGTAATGATTGGCAAGTGACTCTCGATACTGTTCAACAATCCAAAATGGTCAATCAGATACACTTGTTCTGGAAATTCTACCCTGTTCTGGAGAATTATTTGGAGAAATATCCCTCTCAGAATTTTAGAAACTCATTCATGAGGTTCCGCTTTGATACTTTGAAAAAAAATTATATCTTGAAAAGATGGAATCTCCTGAATGACGAATGGGGGTGGTGTAGACATTGTAAGAAAGAAGGTATAGAAGAAACTTTGAAGCATATATTACTATAATGTCCAATGCTTCTAAAGCAACGGATTCTATACTTCGAACAATTTGTAATACACTTGCACACGGCCGACACTGAATTGTTATGGCATCAAATTAGGCATAATAACTCGACTGTTTTAAAATTGAGAATAATGGCATTTCTGAAAAACTTTTGTGACTTATCTTGAATGATCTGTATGCATTCTTTTTTCATTTTTTTTTTGGATCTACAAGAAGTATTGTTTTGCACCTTTCCACCGAAATTGAGAAATTTTAACGTTGTTCAGATTAAGTTCGAATGAACCGTTATCGAACTTGACTATCTTAATCATTGTATTTTCTTGATGTATTGTCCTATATTGTTTTATTCGAATTGTTATTTTTATAATGTTCTTAGTATGTTTGTACGAATTGAGATTGTAGATAATTGTATGAAATGTTTTATCCTTTTCTGACGAACTATTTTGTAAAGGTTTAAACAAACCACAAACAAATAAATAAATAATGATACTGCCCAATTACCGGAAGTTAGATAGAAACAAGTTGTACTCCGGTTCACCTCAGGCCTAGGCACCCAATAAATAAAATGTTGAGATTAGCAAAAACTCATTGACAAAAGTCTTCCTAAACCACTGACCTCCATGACATGTAGTTATCTTTACTTCAATACAAAATGTTGATATTTGAGTCAAAGATGTATGCTCTTAAGTCCACAATACTCACTGCCTTTAATAAACCTAGGGAGTTGTTTTGAATTGTTCAGTCCTTTTTTTCTCTGAGTGTACTGGAGCCCTCCACAGAGCAACGTGAAGCATTTGATCAATGTTCTATTGATACCATTGCATCTTTTCAATATGATATTACTAGTAATATTTCAGAATTGATCAGGGCTCTTCCGGGAAGTGCAACATTATTTAGTATCTATAGGTTTTAATTTCTCTTGTTTACATCTATCCACATCCTTCCAGTACATTCCTCTCACTACCATATTTGTTGGTCAAAGATATGCATCCTGCACTGGCAGCAAAGGATCATGCTATCAGAGTCGAACCATTTTTTACTTATTTCAAAAACCTCACACTCACTACCAGAGAGGTGCCTACCTCCTTGAAATAATCAATCCTGACTCCATCATTAAAAACATCCACTCTTGATCCCACAATTTTGAACAACTATAGATGTATGGCAGGATTGTCCTGGCCTTCAGGAATTTTAGAGAAAGCAGTTACTTCACAGGTTCAGGATTGTAATGAAATAGAGGGAATTTTAGATGCTTGCATGACAGTCCGGTTACCGACCCAGGTATGGATCAGAGACTGCATGGGTCACAGCTCGGGATGATGTACAATGGGCCTCCTACAAGGGCCACACATTAATGCTGGTGATACTGGATCTGTCTGCAGCTTGCAATGCTGTAAATCATGAACCATTTCTGCACCATTTTACTACCATGACTCATCCCCCCCATTTGTTTTAGTCGTTCCTTACAAACAGAGAAAAAAGTGTAAGAACATGTGGTAGCGGATGGTTGGAGTTCCTCAGGAGTCCCCACTATCACCTGTTCTGTTTGATATGTATATCAATCCTCTTTCATTCCTGATTAGGGAAGACAGAGTTCCTTTTTCACAAATATGCCAATGACATGCAGATGTACATGATTTACAGTGGGCCAGACAAGGGCTTATTTTCCGATTGCTGCCTATATGTTCAGTAGTATTATGTTATTTGATATTTGTATTGTGGCTACTGCCGTTGTTATGGCTTTGAAGTGCTGTGATGGATGTAGGCCCTTTGGAAGACTGCAGCCTGTGCAAACATTAAAATACAAAGGCACAACGTTGCATAGGAGTAGTAATTCGAGTTTGGTGACTTTTCAATTACTAGCAGAGATGACTAGTTTAAACCATAATTAAAGTCATGCAGCACATTGTGTTCAGGCTCATAGATGACTATTATGTCAGTGACTAGGTGACAGCTGGACCAACGTTTTCATAGGACTCAGTTGTATTCTATAGGCTACCGTGCAAGAGGGTGAGTGAGTATTATAAATAGCTTATCAACCCCTAAGGAAACTGGCTACAGTGGATAGCTCTGATATACTTTACTTGCATAACACATGGACACTGAATAACATGCAGTCACATGCATAATTATCTAATATGCCCAAGATTCATTCAACTCATGTCCTCTTGTCTGTATAATCGGGTTATTGCAGTACAAATGTTTTATATTGGCTACAAAGGTGATGACGGTAATGCATAGCCATCTATAGCCATCTATAGCCACCCCCACATGAGTCCATGAATATCTGTGTCTCTACCTGGAGGTGGCCTGTGTGCCTACCCTTGGGCTAGTGGGAATTTTAGTGAAGCATTCCACTCCTGTTGGGACCATGCAATCCCCTGTGCACCACCACAAGCCTTACACGAAACTACAAGCACAATGAGTACACAAAATCAACATGCACACTTGGCAGTCACATCCGCGACACATTGCAATGCACTCCCACCTATCAAGTGGACCTTCTTGTATAGTCTGTCATCAAATCACAGTTCCATATGAGGATATGTGTAAGTGCAATAGATCAATTGGGAATGACAAGGTAACAGTATCCTGAAATATCATCTGAAACATGTCATATGAAAATATTCTCTTACTTACGAATCAAAGTTTAACACATACATGATGATATATGTGTGAAGAGCTCATCAGTGTAAAGTCTAGCGAATCATGTAGAAACACTAAACTGTGTGTTGTATAGGACTTGCCAGTGTATTTTTAAGCAGTCCTCTGAGAGTGTCTACCTTAATTGTTCATGTAAATGAGTTCCTGTTGTAATTAAAGTAAGACATGCATGTGCCCTTTCATCTGTTCTTTGTACTTATGTCCAGTTAAACATGAGTAGTAACAAAGATTATCATTTAGGCTTTTGTATAGGGAATAGGTGGGAGTGCTTGGGAAATGTCAATTTCTTGATTTCTAGCTACTTCTATTATGTAGCAACATCAAAGTTTGTATTGTACAGGGCCTGCCAGTGTTTTTTAAGCAGTCTTCTGAGATTGCATATCTTATTTGTGCATGTAAATGAGTTTCTGTTGTAATTAAAATAAAACAGGTGTGTTCCCTTGCATCTGTTCCTTGCACTTACATCCAGTTAAAAATAAGAACTAACTAAGCCTATAATGTAGGCTTTTGTGTAGGTAATATATAGGCATTTGTGAGGCATTGACACCATATTGTTGGGTACTTGCGCCATTTTCCAGCTGTTGCCATACTATTGCCAGGTCCATTATGGTAGTGTTTAGGAAAAGTCTATTCCTTGATATCGATCTACTTCTATCATATATTAACATTAAGATTTTTGTTTGTTGTACAGGGCCTCCCAGCAGGGGCGTTGCTAGGGGGGGGCTAAGGTGGCTATAGCCCCTGATCTTTTGGTTGTAGCCCCGGATAGAATCTCAGGAGCTACAGCCAAAAGAATAGCTAGCCCCCAGTCCCAACAGTTCCGACATCAGCTTAGCCCCGGGTCTTTTCCAGACCTAGCAAATCCCCTGCCTTCCAGTGTTATTTAAGCAGTCTTCTGAGATGTAATGCCTTATTTTCGCATGTTTGTGGTAAGTAAAATAAGACAGATGTGTTCTCGTTCACCTCTTCCTTGCATGTAAGTCTTTTGAAAAAGGTACTAACAAAGGTAAACGTTTTTTTCTTTTGTATAGGTATTAGGTAATATAAGTGGCCTTGTACAGCATCAGTCTGCCGCTATTGGTGGCCTTGCTGCTCCCTACTCGCCTACGAGGAAATAATTGGAACAAGGATGAGCTTCAGTTGCTGTAAACCTAACGTATCATAAACAGAAGAGATACATTTAGGATCAACCTAGATTGTTTGGCCTGAGTGCCTCATTTGCTGCCAAAGGCAAACATGCGTGAGTCGCATGAAAAGCCGATCTGGGACTGAAGGCATAGGCAAATGCAATGACTCAAAGTGCTTTTCTTAGAATTTGCCAACGTTGGCATCACATTCCACTCCTCCCTAAGGACACACTCATTCTTCTTACCCTGCCCTGTGAGTTATATCCAAGTTCAGGTTTCCAGTTGAGGAGTGTGAAGTTTGTCTGTCCAAGCCCTCACTATTGGAATTCTCTATCTTCAAACATTCACATACTGCCACCCCTACTGACATTTGGTAGTGCATTAAAACCTACCAGGACCCATTTGGCACTGTGTTTCTTCAGGATATCTGGTGGTCTGGGAACAATAGTGATTTTGGGTTGTGTAATATAAATTCAAACAGAAATATAACTATAAGTAGGAGACATGGAAGCAGTATAGGAAAGCCTGGAGCATCGTATTCCTTACCCTGCATAGTGGTGCTATCCATCACCTAAAAATTCAAAGTTGTGTACAGCTTCCCAAGGTCAGGAAGTCCACTGATGTCAACAATATTTGACAATGGTTCTTGTTGAATCGTTGCAAGGTCTGCTTTTTGCCTTTAATATATATTTGTGTGCTAATCCACAAGATTTTGTTCTAGAGCTCTTCTTTGTTTTCTTGCTTGTGATTTCCTGATATGTCTCTAGCCACATTATTCATTGCTTCTGTGTCATTTCAGTCATCACTTGTAACCTACCCCTAGACATCTGATTTTCCTATTGGAAAATTCCTTATACTTAAAATAGACTAGCCACTGGGAGTCCTCCATTCACTATTGCACCCTGTGTCTGGAATTAATTACCAAATGTTATTACTACAGGCTCCTACAAGGTGCTTCTTTCTCCAACGATCTTCAGTGGTCTTCTGTAACCTTTCACCTTCAGAGAAGGTCTGTTTGCAAAAATAAAAGCCCTAATATATTATTAAAATGGACCACACACCCCAAAGCACATGTCAGCAACTTCCTTGCATCTTTCTTGGGAGAAATATGTTGTGCTGCAGATGCTGGGTCTAATACACCCTCACAGTTGTTTCCCAAAACGGGCTTCTAGGCCCAATCAGAGGATCCGGGTGGGATCGGAAGGCGGGCTCTAGCCTCACCAGGAAGCTTGCGGTGACACAAGCAGGCGAGTGGGAGATGGTGCATTCACATAAAAGAGCCCAAATATATTGGCATTTTCTTGGCAATTTCTTGTGCCGTTGTAGGAGGATCAGCCAGATGATTGGGTTATTGCTGAGACAAGCCTTGCTGGCCCGCTTATTCCCAGTGTGGTTCTTACGACTATAAATGCTGTTAGCAAAAGAGATCCAATGACTGAGTTTTTACAGGATACATGGAAAAGTCTTTACGTTTTGCTGGGTGCCGATGCTTTGAAATCGACCAATGCTTCAATTTGGTTGAACCCGGCAATTAAGGATAAGGGGAAGGTCTTGATTTGGACTGATTGGTTTGTAGGTGGAGTGAAATGGATTGGTGATAATTGGAAGGATGGGAAATGGATTCCTGGGGCGAAGGTGAGTGTGCGTGGAACATTGTAAATTTTCCTGATGCTGATTATAGGCGATTGAAAAAGACTGTTGGAGAGGTAAAGTGGTGCGATGACGTGAATCTTGACCTTTTCACTGCTAAAAGAGGACCAGGAGAAGGGGCTATTAAAAGAGTTTATAAGAATATTGTAGCGAATTATACAGAGAATGTCAATTTAAGAGATTAATGGATTTTGAGACTTGGTTATGATATTTCGACGGAGATTTGGCGAGGAGGTTCAACCTGTAAGAAGATGATTTTGCGTTGTTGTAAGTCTCAAACTGAGCCGTTATCAGCTGATTGGATTACTGAAATGTATTTTCAAGCAGGCAGGGCAAAGGTGATCTTAAGACGACAAGGGAAATTGAAGATCTTTGATAAGATCTGGAGAAAGCTTCTTGGTATGAACTAGCTCCATTGTAATTCTGATTGGATTAGGTTGGGGTGGGGGGGGGGGTTTCGGATGGGGTTGGGGTGACATTTTCTTTGTTTTTGGCGGTTTTCAAGATTTTTTTATTTCTTTGTTATTGGTCATGTTACTTCTGTTGACTTTGTTGTTTGCTGTATACCCTCTGTTCACTGAATAAATAAACAATGTAAAAAAAAATGGGTTGCAGACCCCAACGCTCACCTCAGGCCCCCAGGAGGAATGACTCATGCTGTGGATGCTGGGTCTAATACACAGGGGTGTTGCTAGGTCTGGAAAAGATCTGGGGCTACGCTAATGTCGGGACTGTCAGGACTTGGGGATAGCTAGTCTTTTGGTTGTAGTCCCTCAGCTTCTATCTGGGGCTACAACCAAAAGACCCGGGGCTATAACCCCCTCAGCCTGCCCCCTAGCAACGCCTCTCCTAATACACCTCTCAGGCACCCTGGAGAAATGACTGGTGCTGCGAATGCTTGGTCTAATACACCCTCGCCATTGTTTCCCAAAACAGGTTCCTAGACGCAATCAGTGGCTCGGGGCAGGGTCAGGAGGCGGGTTCCAGCAACAACAGGAAACTCCAGGGGAAACAAGCAGGGAGTGGGAGATGGTGCATTCACCTAGAAAATCCCAAATATATAATTAAAATGGTTCGCAAACCCCAACGTTCATCTCAGGCACCCAGGAGAAATGACTTGTGTCCTGCGAATGCTGGGTCTTGTACAGCCCTCAGGCACCCTGGAGAAATTACTCATGCTGCATGCTGCGGGGTCTAATACACCCTCTCTGCTATTTTCCAAAACTGGCTCTTAGGACCGATCAGAGGCTCGCAGTGGGATCAGGAAGCGGGCTCTAGCCACACCGGGAAGCTTCAGGGGACACAAGCATAGGAGTGGGAGAAGGCATGTTTGCCAAAAAAAGCCCTGATATATTATTAATATATTATTAAAATGTGTCTCAGACCCCAACGATCACCTCAGCAACCCAGGTTAAATGACGCGTGCTGCGGATGCTGGGTCTAATACACTGTAGGGACCTTGCAAGACGCACTACGACATAGTCTCGTGAGACTTCCCGCGCGACCTGGCGAGAGGCGGCAAAGCAAGCCAGGACTTGATTAGAAGGTGCAAATGATATGGAGCAGGCCGTGCTCCCGGTGCTCCACCTCAAGATAGGGATTAAAGACTGCTAAAGACTAGTTTACTTACCCTGTTCCAGATTGCTTACTTCCTTTGGTTCCTGGACAGTAAATGAACCACAGTGAATGTTAACTGCTGAACGTTATTACAGAAATAAAGTTGTTGAATCCAACTGGCTGATCCACCTCATTTATATTACATACACCCTCACCGCTGGTTCCCAAAGCAGGCTCCTACTCCCAATCAAACGCTCGGGTGGGATCGGGAGGCAGGCTCTGGCCACACTAGGAAGCTTGAGCATGCACGAGCAGGGGAGTGGGAGAATGCGTGTTCGCCAAAAATAGCCCTAATGTTTTATGAAAATGGGTCGCAGACTCCAATGCACAACACAGGCATCTAGGAGAAATGTCTCTTGCTGCAGATGCTGGGTCTTTACACCCTTGCCACTGTTCATCAAAACGGGCTCGTAGACCCAATCAGAGGCTCGGGCAGGATCGGGAGGCGGGCTCAAGCCACACCAGGAAGCTCCAGGGGACACAAGCAGGGGAGTGGGAGATGGCACATTTGCTTACAAAAGACCAAATGCATGATTAAAATGGGTCGCAGACCCCAATGCTCACCTCAAGCACCCTGGAGAAATGAACCATGGTGCGGATGCTGGGTCTAATATACCCTTGCCGCTGTTTTCCAAAACGGGATCCTCGGCCCAATCAGAGGCTCGGGCGGGATCGCGAGGTGGGCTCTAGCCGCACCAGGAAGCTCGAGGGGACACGAGCAGGGAAGTGGGAGAAGGTGCTTTTTTCCATGAAAAGCCCAAATATATTATTAAAAAGGGTCAGAGACCTCAGCGCTCACCTTCGGCACCCAGATTTAAGTAAAGTATATATATGTATATAGAACCTTGACTGAACATTTCCTGTATTTTGGAATGTTAGGCCGGAGGCCGTTTCTTCACAGGGTGCCATCTATGATACAACATTTAACAATTCATCCCATAAACGAATATAAAACAATTGGGAATTGCATTGCAGTGCAGCAAGGGATTAACATCAGTAATACACTTTCTAGAGGTAAAAACAATCTTAACGGTAAATATTATTTTTGAAAATAACACAATGAAAATTGGGAACCGTCACAAACAACTTTGCACTTTTTTTGGAAGGAAGAACAGAGAGCAGACGAGGCATCGTGTGAAAGGGAGCAGAGCAAACACATGATAAAGATCCGGGGTAGGAAAGGACACCTTGATTTGTGCAGACGGGAGGCTATGTGTTAAGGCCGTGGTCTTCAAACTTTTTAGCCATGCCTCCCCCTGAGCAAAATGTGGGCAGGTCGTGCCCTCCAATAAAGTCTCTGAGTGTCACGCTGCCATAGATCTGACCTCAGATCTATGACAAAGTGACACCCATAGAATTTGCCAGTAAAGGGGCGTACACGTCATCCTCATATTCACTAGTTCATCCGGACATTGACACGTCTCTCTGTCTTTCTCCACATTATAAGTGATTACACTACAAGTATCATCCCCACCAGGTAGTGTCGTTGGCAGCTGTTATTCATTGCCACCGTCTAGATTCCCTGGCCTGCTGTGATTTACTTGTAACTTAAGTACCGCCTCAAGGTCTAGACAGGCCTTTTCCTAACCATTCCTTTCCTTGTGGTCAGCCTCTGAATCACACTGCGTTAAATCGACTTGGACAGTGAGGAGGACGCCTCAGTATTACCGGCGAGCAAAGGAACGCTTTAGTCACCGCATCGCTGTTTAATGACTTCTTCATTGTCACCTCTATTTCATTCTACTTCACTACTGCGAAAACTCACAATAGGCCACATAACCAGGGGCAACACCATTCGTTCTGTCAAGCTCGTACTACCTCATATTCGCAATGCACATCTCCCCCTAATGCATGTTATTTGAGTTGGTACAGTCCTTCCTGTCTTGGCGCTGATGTATTTACGTTTTGTAATGAGCCAAGCATTCAAAGTCAATTCAGGGTGCGCAATGTATCCCACAACCGTATATAGCTTATACCATCAGAAAACTTGAAAAGGGAAACATTTATCTACGTTTGCAACTGGCCCCTTACAGTGCAGACTCTTAGGAGACACCATGAATAGTGCCTTCGTGTTGTGAAATGGGCGGGAGGTGAGGAGATGTGCACATACATATCCACCCGCTGTTTACAGTACGTCTTTTACGAGGTGTCATTGAAACTTAGATGGATGAATGCAACTTAAATATCCAGCGCTTGAGTTTGAAAAAAATACTATTTTGTGAGAAATATTTTTGTACAATGTGTCATAGTGGGTTAATCAGTTTTCTGGGTGACTGTACGATTGTGTAGAATGAAGTAACTCTAAAATGCATGATCTTACGGTTTTCTATTGCAATTGGCGATGAACTTTATGTGGCATGCTTACATTTTTATCTAAAAAGATTTGGAATTGCTGTGGTAGGTCAGACACAGGAGTCGGACAACTGGGCATGTTTCAAACTGTTTCACTTCATGAAAGTAAAGAAAATGCTTTGCATAAACCTATTGCTACAATGACTGTCTGCCTGTGGTTGTCGGAAGCGGCGACTCTACGTGGTGCGGCTTGACAACCTATGGTTGTTTCCTCTAGTGTAAGGGCTACAGTAGTTGAGGTGGAGCTGAGACACACTGCAAGGCTGCCTGTGTGTTACCATGTGTTACTGTGTGTTGGACCCAGGTGGGCCCAGGCTCTGTGTCAGAGCTTCGGAAGGGATAGGGCGAAGGCACGTTTGCCAAAAGAAAAAAGCCCATGTATATTATTAAAATGGGTCGCAGACCCCAACGCTCACCTCAGGCACCCAGGAGAAATCCCTCTTACTGTAGATGCTGGGTCTAAGACACCCTCGCCCCGGTTTCCCAAAATGGGCTCCTAGGCCCAATTAGAGGCTCAGTGCTGGATCGGGAGGTGGGCACTAGCCACACCAGGAAGCTCGAGGGGCACGAGCAGGGGAGTGGGAGAAGGCAGGATTGGCAAAAAAAAGCCCTGATATATTATTAAAATGGGTCAAAGACGCCAATGCACATCTCAGGTACCCAGGAGAAATTGCTTGTGCTGCAGATGCTGGGTCTAATACACCCTCACTGTTGTTTCCCAAAACGGGCAACTAGGCCCAATCAGCGGCTAAGTGGGGGATTGGGAGGCAGCCTCTAGCCACACCAGGAAGCTCGACAGGACACAAGCAGGGGAGTGGCAGAAGGCACATTCGCCAAAACAGCCCAACTATATTATTACCATGGCTCACAGACTCCAACGATCACCTCAGGCACCCAGGAGAAATGACTCTTGCTGGGGATGCTGGGTCTAGTACACCCTCGCTGCTGTTCCCCTAAACGGGCTCCTAGGCTGAATCAGAGGCTCGGAGTGGGAGAAGGAGCGTTCACCAAAAAAAAAGCCCTAATATATTATTAAAATGGGTTGCAGACCCCAGCGCACCCAGAGGAAATGTGTTGTGCTGCAGATGCTGGGTCCAAGACACCCTTGCTCTGTGTCAGAGCTTCGTTGGGGACAGGGCGAGCAGGAGGGAGCTGGAAGGAGTTGGTGTTAAAGAGTGTTCCTTCTGGCGAGCCTGTCCCCAGCATTAGAATTCTGAGAGTCAAATAACTATCCACGTGAAGTGAAGTGGCAGAAGTGGTTGCTGTGGTCGCTGGAGGAGCAGGTGGGGCAGTAACAAATTGGCGGACCTGACCTGTGACTATCTGTGAGTATGCCTCAGCGGCGAAAAGGAAACTTCTCGTGCACCGCTAATCTTGCTCCTACCCTTTGTAGACTGCTGGAGAAATCACTAGTACTTACCACCTGGACACTAGCGTGTGGAGGGTGCCTGTGGGTCCTAGTGCCTTTGAACCTCTCAGCCTCGCAGTTGGGCTTGGGAGAGACGATTGAGGGGTGGCGCTGTGCAAAGACCCGTGGCCCCGTGGCAAGTAAGGGCAGAGACGGTGAGGTGCGGTGTCAGTGTCTCGCCTACCTGCCTGACACTCCTTAATCTTTATTAATTTTATTAATTTATTCACGTGACCGTGCCTAGTTACTGGAGGTTTGAATGGACTAGTTGCCTGCTCCGTAGGTAAGGACACAATTTTGAATCCTTCCTTTAACTTTATCTAAAGTCCTAACTGCAAGAAGATCTTACAGGAGCTAGGTGTTGTTCAGACCCTCCTCAGCCTGAATTTTAACTGACTATAACTAGTTTGGTAAACAGACTTGATTAATTGCTGGCCAGATCTTTACACGTGTCTCTAACAATGGTGGTTATCTTGAGAAGTATGGGGTCTGTGGCAGAGCCTACATCTATTATGCCTACTATGGAGGCAGTCCCTGTGAGACCTGAAGGGGGATGACGTGGCTCAATCAATGACTTCAACTTCTGGCCTAAGTCAGGGTCCATCAAAACATCCCCACCCCCCAGTTCTTTTCGTTCTTACTTCATATCACTTTTGTGATCGGTCACAGTGAACCATGTTACCGTGTTAATGGTTGTAAACCACATTGAATAGATTCAATTGCAAAGTTTCCAGTCAACGTTCACATTTGCAGATCAAAAGAAAAACTTGATTACGTAGAACCCAGAATTCTGCATCTGAACTCCATCCAGAGGATTGCAAATGAAGTACAGTAAAGTACTAAGGAACACGCCGGGGCTCTGGTCTGGCACTTTTGGGGGAAAGACAGTTGGATGTGCTAGCCCATAAATCTGGGAGTTCGCTTATGGAAACAAGAGGAAATCTCAATCAAGCACTGTCCAGAATTGAGAAAAACATAAATAACATTATGGCTGGGGAAGTGGGATAGGGGATGGACTTCGTGTCTGATGCGTTTATATTTGCACCGGCCATCTCGCATGAACTGGGGAAGCATGTAAGACTTTCTTTGGATTGCAGGACAAATCAGTGGGCTTTGCCTGAGTCTCCAGCCTGTGCACAGGGTCTCACAGAAATCATGCTGTCCCAGCCATATTTTATGAATCCAATTAGATTGGATGCCTCCCGTTCACCTCTGCCGATGATCTGCACATGTGGGGGAATCCCAGACCAATCAGGGAGGGGTGGGTCCTCAAGAGGTGGAGTATGCCCGGTCCCCTCACAGGTGTTTACCTGCTCAGGAGGTGGGCCTAGTCAAGAGCTAGGGGACATAACAACGGTGGTTGACAAATTGTCCTTTCCAATCCTAGCACGGCTTCTAGATCTATGGATAGGGTTTATGATTCCCTTAACTTTGAATTGTGGAAGGTTAGACAGACTCTCAAGGAACTCTCAGGGACAGATAGTTTTCTGAAGGGGAACATTATTGCCGCAACTAGAATTCATGGTCGCCAAGTGACTTGTGAGGGACTCAAGTTGGTGCTTAAGGTTCAGGTGGAAAAGGCAGAACTGCCGGGGCAGACTGTGGAAGTGACCCGGGTCGTGAGTACAAAATGTGAGCCCCTCCCGCCAGTATGTATTCCGGTGGAGGGTATTGAGGATGCTCACACAATTCTGATTAGTTGTCTTATTGAGGTATTGCCCCCCACTATAGGTCCACAACCAAATGAAACGTGTCTGGTTAAAAAAAAAGCCTAACAATTGTAAGGCCCCTCCTAAACAGAATAATAGGGTGTCACAGAAGTTTTTATCTAAATTGAGGATGGAGGCTGATAGGGGTATGGCCCTTACAAGAGTCGATCACAAGCAGAAAAACGATTTCTTCAAGAGCAGGAAGACCAAGGGTTCTTGGGGGTCTGGGGGTGGTTCTCTCCAAGGTGAGGGGCAGTGGACGGAAAGGAGTGCACCACAAAATGTAAAACAAGCTGAAGAGAGCCCCTCTTTTGACCTAAGTAATCTGTATGACAAGGAGATTGCATAAATGGATAGTGGGCCTGGGGGTGGAGAAACTATGTGTAGTGAGTGACTCAATAGTGCAACCTCTGCATGGCAATAAACAGACCATGTCTGTGGGGGAGGACCTTAATGAGGGGACCTTGCCTCCGCCGCTGAAAATGCAGAAACCTTATTCAATATTCTCAAGACCGGTGGTTGTCACTGAGCCAGTCCCACCACCTCAGGTCCCCCTGGGTGCCTTCAGTAAAGTCCCCATTCCCCTGTCCCTTACCACAGAAGAAAAGAGGTCAGGTTTGCCAAAGAGTAAGAAACTTCCACAAAGTATAGCCCCTATTGTCCATTTTGTAGATGGGGGTAGTCAGATGAACAGTGTGGTCAAGGCACCAGTAGGGCAAGTTGTGAAACAGAAGTTGGAAGAGGCAGTGATATGTCTCTATTTAAGTCGGCTTTTTGAAAGCTCAAATAGAATTCCCCTAAACAGACATTATATACTGTTGCTACATTTTGAAATTAACAGTCTTAGGTTGGTAAACATTGATTATCAGTTTTGTGAATTTGTACACAAGAATTTCCCAGACATTGTAAATTTGCATCTGGGTTCACAAATCATCAAGAATGTAATTTTATCAGAAAATTGATGTTTTCCTTCTTTAGGATTTGAAGTAGCAGATGTGGGGCTCTCGGTTATCTCCAGACTTGGTGCCCCAAAAGATGGGCATAGTCACAATGGTGTGGGGCAACAGAACATAACGCAAATGGACTTGGATGAGCAGTTGTGGCAGTCTGTGTAAAGCCCACAAAGAAAGGTAACCCACTGGGGAGGTTCCTGGGTGTATTACAGTTCTGACGGGGTAAACAGAGCTGGAAACAAAGCTTGAAATTCGAACTTGGTATTTGTATCCTGAAATTCCAAAGGTTTTTGCACATAGTGAATAATCAAGACCTGTTTGCCTCATATGATATTATTTGCCTGTAGGGAACCCTGTTGATGGATATGCCGATAATAGAGCGGTTTGATGTAGTGTTTACTGAAGCACAGCAAGGCAAAAGAGGTGGTCCGGTAGGTAGTATCTTAACAGCCATCAGGCGTAATCAGTGCCTCACTGTGTGAAAAATATATGTGGGCAGAAAGGAAATGCTTGGGGTAGTGGGTTATTAGCAAATGTCTGCTGGTCAATGAATACCGTAACCAAGAGGCCTCTCGGATGGAGAAAGCTTTGTCTGTGCTTTTCTTCCTACTCCTGGGGGAAATTCCTGATGAGGCGGCATCAGTTATTGTACGGGATTTTAGCAGTGAATGCCTAGATGATTCCTGGTATCAAGAAGTAAACAGGAAGAACAGGTCAAGGGCAATCCGCAACAAGGGCCAAAGGTTTCGACAGCAGCTAGAGGTGTGGGATTTGTTTCCCCTGAATGGAAACTGGGTTTGCTAACTGACCACACTTCTAAAGTCATACTGGGCACCTTCTCCTTCCCTACTTCAACCTCCACCCTTAGCATCCCCCAGGGCGCCCTGGCTCTTTAACATCTACCTTACTCTGCTGGAAAGCCTCCTCTCCTCCTTCTCCCCCAACTTCCAGTGCTATGCTGACAAAACACAACTCTTCTTCAACTTTCCTACAGACGCCCTTGCACCCTCCTTCATCCCTTACTGCCTCTCAGTCAACCAGGCCTGGTGTGCTTCTAATGATCTTTGCCTCAATTGCAGCAAAACTGAGATCCTCCCTATTGGGATCCTGGCACCCATCCGCTTCCCTTCACTCTAGCCTTCTTCCATGGGCTTCTCTTTTCTCACCTTACCCCAGAGACTCAATATTACCCTGGCTCTGGTTCTCGCTAGGCTTGACTATTGCAATAGCCTCCTCCTTAATCTACCTTTGTCCACTGTGCAACCCCTTTAGCTAATCCAGAATAGGGCAGTAAGGCTTATCCTTGGCCTCAAGCCCAGGGACCGCATCTCTCTTGCCCTACAAAGTCTTCACTGGCTCCCGATCGCAGCACAGATTACATTTGAATCCCTCTGCATGCTCCACAAGGCTGCCTGGGGCCGGGGACAGCTCTATCTGCAACTCTCTCTGACCAAATACTCCCCCTCCAGACTCCTACACTCCTATGGCACCAACCCCTTGCGTGTGAAGCAGTTTGTGAAACAGAGAACAGATGGTTGATAGCTTTCCTCATGGGGCTACCTTCTTGGAATAGCCCCCCCCCTCTTCATCTTGCGCAGGACCTCCTTAAATTCCGAAAAAGACTTAAGACCTTCCTCTTTACCTTGTCCTTCCCTTCCTCTCTCCCCTGCTAATCTCACAGTAGTTTGACTGGTGTGCTTGGCGCTTATGCATCCTCAGGGCCCTGACCTCCCACTCCTTCTCTGCACAGCCACTGTCTGTCTTCTGCACTTGCCTCGGGTCACCCTCCACCACTGGAGGTTGCAATAAACTTCATAGCACTTCACCCACTGCTCTCCATGAGCATCACAGCACATACCCTAGACCCCTCTTCACTCTGCACTTGCATGTTCTGAACACTCACAAGGCATAGTAGGTTTGTCCTCCTCCCCCCATTGTATCTTCTTTTGTTGTATTTAATGAATTAATTTAGCTGTAATAACATTGTCTATCATCCACTGTCCCCTCCTTGTTGCCCTGTGGGCACTTTGAAGCAGTATTTGCTTCCTGTATAAGCGCCTAACAAGTGCACAATAAATAAATACATAAATAAATAAATAAATAAACCTCACTGGTTATGCATAATGGTCCTTGGAATTCTACCATGGATTATTTATTTCTGTCCGCTAACTTGCTCCAGAGGGGCAGAAAGCTGGACGTTAAACAATCAGTTTTTAGTGACTATTCTATGGTATGTTGTGAGTTGTCATTCCCTGCGGTAAAATGTATCAAAGTTCTGATTATGAACGTTGAAGTTAACCCAAGAAATCGTGCTGCAAAATGGTCCCAGAGAATAGCCCTGGCCTTTTACCATCAGATTGGGTGTCTTTGTGGGTCAAAGGGGAATGTTCTGTGTTCCGCAAGTGGCTTTGCCCCTTGTGTTATCTCGGTCTTGGGAGGTTTGTTGCCTGCTTAACATCTGGGAAAAAAGGTCAAGGCAAGTGGGGTCTATCCATGATTTTGATGCATAGGTACAGAGGCATAAAAGGCAGATGCGCTCGGAAATAAGAGTGATACAGAAGGAGAGGCCACTGGGAGAAGTCACAGAAATACGCAAAGTGAAACAGGGGTACAGAAATTGGTTAAAGGGCCGTAGGTTTCTAATGGGACTTAATGATGTAAAAAAATGTTGGGCTGCATGCTGGGAAATAATACCACTAGATGTTGGGAGTTGATAAGACGAAAGGGGACTGATCAATTCTTGCAGACCCAGGCAATACCGGAAGAGGTGTGGGTGAACCATTTCACAGATATCTATAGAAAGACAGGGCTGAAAAGCTGTAGCTCTTTTTCACATGTAAATTGGCGGGGGTACTCTGTTGGGACCTGGATGACTTTACTCTCTTAATAAAGTTGAGTAGAACGTCCAATGTTCTAGGTCCTGATGGTTTGTCGAACCTAACTTTCAAGTCGAATGTCCTCTGGTGTGCTCAATTATTGACCAATTTGTTTGTAACCATTTTGGTAAAAAGAGAGCTTCCTGGGACCTGGAGTGCAGCATTGATTGTCTTGATTTTTAAAGGTGGAGACGAATTATTCCCTCTGCACTACAGACCAATTTCATTATTGGAAACCGCAAACAAGATTTTTGACAAAATGATTCTGAAAGAAGTACATACTTCAGTGGGGGGCAGAGGGTGTTAACTGTCTGGACTTTTGCCAAGCAGGCTTCAAGAATGGAGTGGGGACATCCTTAAACAGTGTTGTCTAGGCTCTTCCTTCAGGGGAGGGTAAACTCCAGGGGAGACCGGCATATCAAGCCTTCCTTGATGTAAGTAAAGCCTTTGATCATGTTAACAGGGCAATTTTGTGGGAGAGCTTGAACGATAATGGATGCCCACTCCCCTTAATTGGGATCTTGGAGGCCCTCCACTCAGGGACTAAAATTAAGGTGAGATTGAATTCTCATGGTCCATTTACATATTGGATAGAGATGAACAGAGGGCTGAGCCAGGGCTGTGTACTTGCGCCATTCCCATTTAGTTTCTATATGAAGGACGTGGTTGCCTGCTGGAACTTAGTGAGGACTAACCCGCCAAAACTGGGGGATGTGAAATTGCAAAATTTAAATTATGCAGATGACATTGTCATCTGCAATATGACTTTGATAGGCCTGCAGAGAGCTCTACAAGCTGTCAATGAATTCCTGAATAACCTGGACCTCTCATTAAACATCACCAAATTAAACATTTTGGTGCTTAATGTGGAGTGGTATAAATGGAAATCATTTGATTGGTCCCTGAATGGCCAATCTTTGGAGGTCGTCAACAAGTACAAGTACTTGGGGGTCCTTCATTTATGATGGAAAGGGAAGGAGTGGTCCAGATAGAGACCTAAAGGGCAAATTCCTGGCAGCCACAAGTCACCTTATCCAATTTGATTTTAAGTTTGGTAGATTTTTGCTTCTGCCTGTAATGAAGTTATTCTGACAGCAAATTGTCCCTAAATAGATTTTTGGGGCTCAGACTAGGATAAATGACGCACCATGGGCAATGTTGGAGGGAAAATTGTGGCGAAAGGTTTGCGTCTCCCAGCAAAAGTCCCTGTGGTTGGGATCATGTATGAATTGGGACAACTACCAATTCAGACATTAATTGACTGGGGCAAATTGCAAATCTATGCTAGTATAGCCTGTCCCCTGAAGACCTCCTTTTTTATGTATCTGAACGTGATGTGGTTATCTGGCAATTGTAGGGTGATTATGAATTGGGTGCAATGGTGCACACACTTTCTCTTGAAAATTGAATCCTCAAAAGAGGCCTTGAGCCTAAATGAGGTGAGAAAACAAACTATACAGATATGCTTGGATACATATGAGGGTTGATTTACTGCAATACCAATGTTTTAGTGAACACTTTGTTTGGTTGATACAAAATTATAATGTCCTGGCTGCCTACTTGAAGAAGCATCCATCCAGACACTTTACGTTTCAAATGTTGAGGTTAAAGTTAAATTTGCTATCTACTATGAGGCGATGGGGATAATGAGGAAGGTCCCAAGAGGAATGAGACTATGTTGACACTGTGCCCTGGAGGATGAGACCTTGAAATATCTTTGTGTGTATTACCCTGACTTCGATCGTTGTGGAAGGAAAAAATAGAAGGGCTTTTTATCTTGAAGGATGAGGATCTGTGGATCAGAATTTTAAACTCTAATGAAATCTCTTAATCTTTAAGGTTTTTAGAATGTTTGGATGTTGTCTTTAAAAAAGCATTTTTTTAAAAAAGGAAATGTTTCAATTGTATTAATTGGTGATTTTGTAATTCTAATGTGTGAAAAGTTCAGTTTTTTTCTAAAACGCACAATAAATAAATACATAAAATTGCTACGATGAAGTTACCCAATTCTAGAAAATTAACAAAAACCTACCCATCAGAATGTTTTAAACCAATCAAAACGGGTTCTTTGTCCAGACCTATGCTATTGTACTAACTAGCCCTACCACTGCTAATGAAAACACAAAGGTTAGCCTATAGAAGTGTTCTTTACTCCCCTTCATTGGTTGGTGCTGGTTGGTGCATGGCGGCCTCCCCAAAGGGTCTCTTGAAATGGTCCTCGAGAGTTCTCAGTCAGCTATTTGGCATTGTAAGTTTTTCAAGAGTCCAAATGAAATCTCTCACTTTTGTGACTTCTCTATGATTGCCTCAGATGCACAATTTAAGTCCTTTCCTATCCCTTGACATCAAACACACCACCAACATGTGTGTCTTCAAGAATGACCTCCAACCGCATTTCCGTTACTTGGAATTGACTGCCAGAATGTCCTATTACATTCTTGCCTCTCTTCATCCTCTTGCCCTAACCACACATGTCTATGTGTTTGATGACATCTACCTGTACATACTCTTTGATTCCCTGTTGGTCTGTACTCTGCCCCTGTTTATATCCTACCCTTCAATCAGCAACCCCCAACTCCCAGTTAAACAATGAGAGCAGTGTTATTTCTGTGTCTCACTTGTCTCAGCATGCAGAGAAGAAAAATCAATCTCCCATTGGTGGCTCTCAGATAGCTGGTAGACCTCGAAATATTCTCTTATGTTGGTGGCTTATCACAGACGGAACCCTAAACAGTGTAATGTCTATGGCTTTCAGGTGATGGGGAGAAAACAACACATTCTCATGGTGGTGGTTGTTAGTCCTGTTGAGTGGTTGCTCTTCTCTAGAATACTGTCCAAAAAGCAGGGCCTAGAACACAGACTTAAGAACAGTACAACCATTAATACCGTTATGTCATGACATGACAGTCATTCAACCCCACACGAGCAGTAAGTCACAGAGTTGTCCATTTCACAACCACTAGTCCCATTAAACAGCATGAAACTTGATGCAGACAGCATGTGTTCAGCATCAGCTATGGCCAGGTGTCTTGCAATTATCTTCCTCTGTGTAGGACTGGTTCATTTTCTGTAATGTTAGTTGTTCAACATTGGCCCTCTCAGGCCTCTGCTACAGTCATAACTATAGCCATGGCAGCAATAAAGACATGCTTAGACTGTAACACTGGCAGTGGGGTAACGTAGTGATTGTACAACAACTCTCACAAGAGGTGCATACCAGGCATACTACTTACTCAACCAATATGCCAGTGGATAATCATCTCTACTCATGTGATATGAATCAAGTACATCGACTATCCTATCTGTTGAAGGTTCTCTTCATGTTCTTTTACCTTCTTCCACATTGAGGACTCCAGATTGAGTGACCAGTATAATTCACGGGCCCTCTGTCTCCAGCCCATCACTTCCATCATTAGTGAACAACGAAGAAAGGTAGGGTGGTGGAGTGAAAAACAGCCCTGTATGTACTGATTGATTATGAATAAAAAAAGGTAGCAGGCGCCCCTCTCTCGAAAGAACACGACATGATGACCTGTTCAGTGGTTATTAACCACTTTGAGAGTTCGCAGCCATCTGCTTTTTGCTCACTGTACCTTTCACAGATGGGAAATAACCATTTGCATATCAGTCATTGTCCCGCCCACATGGGCAGTCCAGCACCGAAATGCTATGGCAATTCCCTTCTGAACAAGAGTACCAACAGCAACCCCATACACGTGTTTCAGCCTTGTTGGGCCTCATCAGTGAGGTGAAGCTGTGTATTTTTTGAAATATTGATTATGAATAAGACAATGTTCTTGACATCTTTGGGAGTGGTGTATTGAGCACATGTTGGGTCGAATGGAATGAATGAAAGAATAAATGGAGACGTTATGTGTGAAGTATAAACAAATGTATGATTGATACTTTTTATTGTTAAATTGTTCTCATCCAAATACCAAAAAGAAAGAAAGAAAGAGAATAAGATGTTATGTTGAGAAAAATATTGTACAAGCACTGGAAAAGCAACAATCAATCTAATGTTGTTAATGGTAAGTGTCAAAATGGACATACCTTTTCATAAAAGTAAATAAAATATATATATTTTGTCTACAAATATTGTGAGGAAAGAAGAAAAAAATATTTCTAATTACTTATCAATCAAAGAAATTTGAACCTGAAATGGCAAAGGACCGCCCAAACACCCACAAATCTTGATAAGGAGGGACTGTTAGGTGGGGTCCATACATACACATTCCGCCCAGTCTCCACGTAAGTTTCTTTGTGTTGAGCACAGGGTTCATTGCATGTTCTTCCTCACTCTGTTCTTTAGACAATTTCATTTGCACCCACTCCTTCAGTGCATCTTCCCACATCTATAATATGTTTCACTCTGCTGGGTTTGATGTGTTCCTAAGCAACTGGGAAGCAAACCCACTGATCTATAAACATGGGTAAAAAAACAAGGCATTAGGTGCATATTTCCATTGAGGTTATGCATGGATTCACAAAAAAGGTTGAAACCACATCCCTCACCAGCTGGGCTGTATCCATCTTACCAGCCAAATAATGGGCACTGTTCCTATTGGAAAGCTTGAGTTCTGACAGATTCACCATTGGCAGTACCTCACTGAGTGAAGCACTATGCCAGATAACACACATGGTGACATCTGTCACCAACTGCCACTTTCTTGGTGTAAAGAATGCCCCATTCAAAGCTTGGCTGTGGAATCTTGGGATTATCAAGAATGGCATTAGATTGTTCACCTAGCCAGTCCAAAATGTGCAATGTGAATTTTTAGTGGAAGGTAATTTCAATCTTCAAGTGGTGCTGTGGCCACTTGTGGCACATCTGCTTGTTGTACAGTGTAGTACATTACTCCCACTATACACCCAGCTGAACTGTGAACTGATCTTCTGGGCCGTAACAATCATCTTCTGCACTTCTGGCACATCAGCCGGGTGTACAGTGCAGCACATTCCTGGCACTGTACACTCAGCTAAAGTGAGAATTGATCTTCTGGTCCATAGCAATCATCTCCTTCACAGGCTTGCAGTTGTTGAATAAACATGTCAACTCAAGATGAAGGACATGCGCAAAACTAGAAATATTCATGGTCTTTCCAATCCATAGCTGCAATAATATTCGGCCCATTATCAGTAGAAGCATCGTTTAGGTGCGGGTTTTGTGGGTTTTGCCACTACACCACCACCTCCTTCACCTTCTCACAGATGTCATCTTCTATGTCCTCTGTTTTCAAAGACTTGCATACACCAAGTGGCCTGGTACCAGATTGCATGCACTCACTTGGATATTTAATAACTAGTTTTGGAGGGGATCGGAAGGTCCCACTATGATGTCAAAGCCATGTAGTCCAGGCTCTCCACTGTTCCACAAGCCCACGATGAAGTGGAATATCTGGCCATCAAACTGCTCTAGAGCCTGCCCATCCCCGGAGATTACCTCATCATACAACTCTGGCATACACGTGTGTGAAAGGTGATGTCAAATGGGCATCGCTAAAGAACTTTACTCATGAACATGAATGGAATCTGACCTTTTTTTCGGAGCATTTAAGGCAAGAGGTTAATAGCTATCATAACAACTAGGTTGACCGTGAGCCAGCCAAATCTGTCATGTGCCCTGTGATATTATTGCCCACGTTCAAATGCCTCCATCAGACTGACATGGCACTCATTTGTAGCATCAAAGTAAGAGCACTGCTGGGGCATGTGTCCTGAACAATGTTGGTTCATCAGCAATTGCGTCTAGGGTAATAGTGGATGGTAGGGGTTGAATGGTGGTTGGCTAATGGGAAGCGCTGCTGTTAAAAACATGTCTTTCATGCCACCCCTGTTGCTGATGCTGAATCATGTGCAACTGCTAACATGTGGTACCCAGTTTGGAACCAGGCTTCCCTGTTCATCATGCTCCTCTGCACTTTTTTGCTCTGTCTCCTTGCTCATTATTCCTTTTTGCACTGTGTTTTGTTTGTAACGGCTACTCCGTAGAGGATATCTGTGCCTCTCCTCCTTCTGCCCCAGAGACAGTGGACAGAAACTCCTCCTCTCTTTGCAATACTTGAGCATATACCACTGTTTCCAGAGGAGCTGGTGCTTCTGACTGCAACAAAAATTCTGGTCTCCCTGTTAAGACAGATGCTGTAGTGCCTGATGTATACCACTCTCCAGCAGCATAGCCCCACCACACCTTGTCATGTGTAGGTACTCCAGATATGGTATCATTGTTATGATATAATCTGCTCCTGCCTCCCAAACGTTTGAAGAATGTACTATTCAGACAGGAAGTATGGCTTCTATGGGAAAATATAGTCAGGTGAAAAGGTATACAGCATAAAGTAGTTTTCAAAAATGTAGTTATTCAATACAAGCAATGCAAAGTGTAAAAATATTGCCTGTAATAAAGTGGCCAAAAAAGCAAGGCTACACAATATCCCAAAATGTCCACAATCGCCTTAACTCCATTCCTAACTCTTACCTTGACTCTATCACAGCCCTTATTCTACCTCGAAACCTTACCTAACACTAACCCTTCAACACGCTAAAGCATTATATTTGAATTTAACCAAAAAGAAAAACACCAAAGAAATAGAAAATGAACAGTGATCCTAGGTCCAACCCCATCACCAGCTCGCCACACAATCCACAGGCTTTGCCCTAACCCATACCCTTTGTCCAATACTAACATTAGCCTTACCCTAACCTCAAATCTAATACTTACTCTAATGCTTGCTCAAACCTAAACCCCAACATAAGCCAACATCACCAGCCCTCTGCAACCCAACCCATTTCTCCATCAGCCCTAGCCTTAACATAAACCCTACCCTAAAACGCATTGTGACACTTAATCTACCCTAAGCATTAACCAGACCTCAAAATCGTCTGCCCTCACACAACCGCCCTGATCCTAAGCATTACCCTAAGTCTAACCAAAATGTTTTCTTTAAAATTAAGCCCTATCAGTAACTAACCCTAAACCGGGCAATCAAAGCTCACTAAACCCACCTTAACCCTAAAACTTAATCAAGCAGCACTGCATTTCTTTATTAATTTTTGCATGACAACTTTTTCACTGTAATGGTATTTTCACCACGGTTGTTTCACCAGCTACATTTTTGTTGGGGATATTTTAACTGGATACCAAAGTATGTTGCCTGGCGATACACAGATAGCAGACTTAGTTAAGAGACTGTGATCTCCAGCCAGCCACTTCATTCACACAATTCTATCGCTCTACTCTCCTCCATCGGAGAAACAAGGACATGTGCATATGAAAGCCACTCAATGCAATTCCCTCCAGTGTCCCAAGAATGTTAAGCTTTATCTACTCAAGTGGCAAGTGTGTGGACTGAACCGAAAAAGACAACATCTTCAGTTACAGACACTGGGTGTCATGTTCCCCAGAGTGGAAACTGCACAGAGGGGACCAGTTCCATTTGCACTTCCGTGGAAAAGGTCCCTTCCATGCAAATGTACTCCATTTTACTACATAGTTTAAACATAAAGAGTGAAACAGGCAGAATTGCCTTTGCACATGACTGCTCCACTATGTGTTTGGAAAACTGTAAATGCATCCTGCAATTAAGAATTGAGGGAGACATTTACAATGGATTCCTATGACAATGGCTTCATTTTACTAGTTGATGAATTTAGGTGGATTCGATAGGAATCCATTGGTTCACCACCAGCATGAAAATATCATGCTGGCGGTAAAGCAGGCAGACTTGTCATGTGGGGTCAGATATGGCACCGTTTTATGATAATGTATCATCTCTCTTAACGTTGCAGCCATTCTATCCTCACCTACAAATTCTGCGGCTTTCTGAAACAGTGTATATTATTCATTGTTACTAACATTTTAATGTTAGGGCGAGTATAATGAGAAATTATAAGAGTACCAAGCCCTGTGTCATGTATGAATCCGTTATCCAACCATTTTAGCATTCATATTTGCCAAATATAAAGATCTTTGTTCATGTTTATGTTCCGAAAATATTCTTTGATTTCCTGAAATGCAGGCTGAAATCCTCCCTGATGTTATTTTTCCACTTTAATGTTCTCATATAGGTATTTCTAAAGAGTACAATTGTACTGTACCAGACTGTCCTTTCTGGAATGATCCTAAAAACAAGGGTAATGAGCTCACTAGGCAACCTAGGGACAAATGAGTTGACTATGAACACAAAAAGGAGGGGTCCCCAGGGTGAACCATTCACATTTTCTTTAATCAATCATATTGGTCAGCAACTTATTTTGGCACGACCCTCACTAGAAATTTTCGATTGAATCTACCAGTCAGCACATACATAGGCGTCAAGTAAAAATATTTTTTTGTTATTTATTTCATTCAATTCAAAGTGAGAGTTCAAAAATCCTGTCACTTCACATATTATTATTATTATTTATATAAAACATAAGTTACACCATTTTCAATTCATTTGGCTGTAATCGAGATTTGTAACATCTTACAGTGAAATATGGACAACATTTTTTGCAACATCGTGGACTAAAACATCACAAACATATATAAAAAACACGGGATGCAACAACCAAGTTTTTGGGTACCAGAACTTCTTTTACAAAGGGTGTATAAGGATTGGCTCCAATAAGTAAATGATCTCCATCCTATTCTGTCCATTTCTTGGTTGTATATTGCACAAGGCTTCTTTATCAACACCCTATGATACCCGCCATAAGATCTGAACACACATCCCAGGTCTTTCTGGAATGATAGCAAAACAAAAGGGCTGGAGGATTAGGAATTAATCTTAATCTCTGGCATTGCTGTGGGCAACCCTCCAGACCATCGTTCTGTGCCTGCGAAGGCATTACGAAAGGGGAAAGACCATATGCAAATCAGGCTTGGTCTCACCCCAAAAGGGGCAGTCCAGCACAAACTGCTCGGTCACATCCCTTCTGCATGAAAACACAAGCATCCCCAAGAAAAGTTTCAGCCTTGTTGGCCCTCATCAGTGAGGAGTAGCTTGGGTCTCTAGGCCCAGCAGGCACTGTACCCCTGCCTGGGCATACCCGTCCCACCCGGGGTGACTATAGCAAAAGAAAAGGGGTGATGGCTGGAGAATTTAGAATTATTTTTTTTTTTTTAAAACAGATGTATTTATTTTAAGAGACAGTGGACAGAGCAGTATCAATGAGCAAAGGCATTGAGTTCTTTTAAATTTCAAGCAAGGTAACATGGCATGGTTGATTTGTTCCCTGTGAGAGGATATATCCCATCTCCACTATCATCCAGGAGGACAACCAGTGGGTCCAGGGGCAGCGATATCTTGAGCATGGCTTTGATATTAGAGAGAACTTCCTTCCAAAATGTTTGGGCCTTGGAGCACAGCCACCACAAGTGGAAGCAAGTACCCTGACCTCTGTAACCCCTCCAGCAACTATCCGGATATTTGTGGGTCATTTGGTGGAGTTTCTGAGGGTCAAAATGTCATTTGTAGCAGAGTTTCAATTGGCACTCCTTATCTTTGGTGCATTTGTTGACTTTATGGTTGCGCTTCCAGATGCAATTCCAGGAGTCCTCATTGATCTGGGTCCCCACATCACGCTCCCAGCTGAACATATATGGCAAACGTTCTTGCGGGTCAGAACGACTGAGCAAGTTGTATAGTACTGGGATTCTCCCTTTATCACGTCCGGCCAGATACATAAGTACCAAAGAATTCAAGTCTCTAGACCTTTCTGTTTGATCGTGGGGTAGCTGGCTCAGTGGCACAACTGAGAATAACAGAGTATTTCTGTTTTCTGTAAGAGGAACCTCTATTTGCAATCCATGAACCTGAAAGTGAACCCTTCTTAGAATAGCTGTCCTCCTCCACACCAGTACGAGAAGCCTGCCTTCTGCAAGCCTGGAGTGAAGTTAGGGTTTCTGATAATGGGCAACAGTGGGCGTAGCCAGGTAGAGTACCCTATCTCAACATGCAAGAGTATATTTAGTAGAGGAGAGGAGATCCAGTGGAGTCCTGGGAAGGTTTTGTGAAAGGGAACTGCTGCAACTGGCCCTGGGTCAGTGTCTGCTCTATTTGGGTCCATATTGGGCAATCCTTCAGCTGATCCCATGACAAGATATGTGATCGCTGAGTGGCCAAGTAGTATCTATATACATCTGGCACTCCCCAAGATGTTCCCTTTCCAAAATGACCTTACTCGCTATCCTGGGCTTGCAATACTGGCAGATAAAAATGAAAAGCTTCCCCTGAAGTGCATGACGTTTCTGTATGGGGACGTTAGTCGTGAGGGCTGTGAAGTGATAGAGGTGTTTTGGGACTTGAAGAAAGAAGATAAGTCTGGCAAGGGTCCATTATAAGGAGCTGTGTAAGGCTGGCACTGCCTCCACATTGCCAATGGTATCCCAACACACATCTGTAGCACAAGTGTAGTCTTAAAATACCTCTGCTTGAGTGCAGGTAGCATGACGGATTCCTGTGCTTGATAGAGTTTACCCATTTTAACAACAGGCATTGTGCTCTCCTGCTGTAACAGCAAAGAGTGCAAGTCTTTCTTTGCTCAATATCACCTCTCCAAGCTCTCATTCATTTGCACACAGAGTGGGACTTGCATCACTCACAGAGCTACTGTTGGTACCAGCTAGCCCCCTGCTAGGGTTGCGTTGCCCTGTGCCTCATGCTGTTTCTCCCCATATCCGATAGCAAACTTCCTTCAGGGGGAACGCAAAGGAAGAGCATTGCACTTTATGAGTCAACAGTAAATACACATACAAAAAATAAGGAAATGCAATGAAAGAATATTTATCTGAAAGGCAAGCACAGTAGAGAGGGAAAGGGACTAACTGTGCATTTAAGTAACATGAAGTTTGATTGTTATTGCACCCTAACCCCAGTTCAGAAAAGAGCTCTTTCCTAAATGTTTGCTTAAAACTTGTTTTTTGTATTGACAATATGTAAACGTTATTGTTTATTTCTGAGCGAGGAGATAAAGAATTTCATAATAAGCAGTCGTGGCTGTTGAATTTCTTAACTGGTGGAGTGTAAATATGTCACCCTGATATGCCTCAGCAACCGAGCACAGCGAGGGAGCCCGCACTAATCTAAGGGCGTTTGGGGTGGTTCTACCCCCAAAGAAATGTTGAAAAAAAAAGTTAAAAGTATGGATTTTACAGTAAGATTTTCAAACAAAAAGACAAAAAATGTATTGGTTTTACAGGTCGTTCTTAAAAAGAAGAATGAAGTATTCCAGTACTCTTCCTTTGTAAAATTCCATAAGCAATCACAAACATGCCTCTATGGCACACAAAGAACCACAACCAATTGTTTTTCTTAACTGTAAAGTATGTCTGGCTCTTTTCTGGGTCAACTGATGCAAATGAATCCCGAGGTCATTGTATGTCTGAAAAAATGCTGAACATGCATGTTCTGGAAGCTATCATTGAATCTCAGCACTGGCATAATTATCTCCTGAAAAAACACCTTATTATTAAGTGAAACATATTTAGCTATTGGAAACAATTCAACCTTTTTATTGTGATGTACAGATGCATCATGTATGTATAAACATAACACACATATATATTAAATATATAGAACAATGCAAAAGTGCCCCGAAGTCCCTAACTAACATCTACAAGTGGCCCTCTTAAGTGGTACCCTCAAAACAACAAAAAGAAAACCCATCAAATACTGTAAATGTATGTCAGAAACATTAAGAAAAAATATATAAAGGAGATGCTTTTTCCTAAGGGATTTGTTCTGTAAAAAGCTAAATAAAGATTTTACATGTAAAAAGGCTGTCGGCATAATGACGAATTTATGGGCCATCTTACAACTCTTATATACAATTGAACATGTCCTGTCTGTTAGGAGTCGCTCTTGCTCATGTCTTGTAGAGACATTTTGCACGCCTATCTTTAAGACGTGCAAACTTCTCAATAACTTGCTTATTGAATTCTGGAATTTTGTTGATAAGTTGCTTTTTAATAGACAACATAGCCAGTGCATTAAGTCTGTCTTCGGTCATTGTATTTCTTAGGAATGTTTTAATCTGTTTCAGGTTTGAAAAGCATCGCTCTGATTCTGCTGTGGTCATGGGTGTGGTCTTGAGAATCCTCAACAAAATGATAGTCTCTGATATATTTGTTTAAAGATTGTTATCAATAAATAGCCTAAATAAAACAATGGCACTGTTAGCACGTTGGAATTCATGTTTTTAATAATTTGAGGATAATTCAGTGTGTAGTTTGTCTTTATTTAACATGGGGTATGCTTAGACAGTTTTACTTAGTACTTCAACAGAAAAAGATGCATTGTATCTCTGAAGCTGGTCACGCTGCAATAATGTGCTACTTACTCGATTTCCAGTGAAAGCAAAGCGCTCTGTGGCAGTGACACCTATAATATGACACACTTCCTTTGACACTTCGTTCAAGTGCTGTAGCTTTGTTTTGTGATTTGCAAACACAGAATCTTGTGGCAGTTTAGCACCTATATTATCATGGCTTCTCTTACCCTTTTGATGCTTCTGACAAAGTCTCTTGCGGCTTTTTCTACATGCAATGTATCAATGTCTCTCTTTTGTAGTTGATTGTAGAGGGCATAATATCATAGAATAGAAAGAGAAAGAAAATAAACTGCCTGTCATCCAGGAATCAGAGACACACTTGGAACACGCCCATCGTGACTGAGCCAGTGTTCTCCTGGGCTTGCATTGTATGAAGGCATTCAATAATATCTTTATCCAAAAGAAGGAACGGGTAGCTTCCTGTCCCTGGATGAGCTCACTCATAAAACCCTATCCGGGGTTTCAAAATAATATTCCAATCAATTAATCACGGTCATGCAGCTAGAGCACAATTACGTATTTCTGGATAACTTTTCTCAAATCTCATTATTTATTCCTGACTCATCAGTGTTATACAGTTTTAGCCAATGCATTTCAGACCTCCGTCCATCGTCAGGGCTATTAACACTGTTATACATCAACCAAAAATTATCCCATCAACATGTTGTAATACATAAATACAATTTAAACCAGTTGCCCATCATAAAGTGCACCCCGAAACACAAGCAGAATTTGAAGTATGAAATATAGATTGTATAAATTTCACATACCAGGTGATAGTTGCAGTCCAGGTGAAATTCAAGAACCAAAAAAACACCAATAAGCAAAAGAAAATTCATTGTAGTACATTATTCAGCTGTCTGCTTAACGTATGTCTTAAAAAATTCAACTCGCTACCGGTGTGTGTTTTGTCACCCAGAGCACTGATCCACTCTGCTTAGTTGCTCTGAGCAGCCTGCATTCACTGTAAAATTAAATGTACATGTTGAGTTCCCCTACAGTTCTGCTCTAATCTCTCTATTCATCCCTCCCGTGCGTTCGCTTACTTTACGTCCTCCGTTCTGCAGTGATGAGCTGGCTACCCAAAAAGAGTTGCCGCAATTATTGCAAGCATATATAAACACGACCCATTTGATGGAAAAATTGAAGAAAAACAAATATACAGCGGATTCGATCATGTTCACGGTCGATGTAAAGAGCCTTTACACGTCCATCCCTCATGACTTAGGTATGGAAGCAATAGAGTGGTTACTCTTAAAGGAAGGCGATTTGAAGGCAATCAAGGAATTTATTCTTGTATTATTACAGTTAATTTCTGAAAATTCTTATTTTCAATACAGGAATACATTTTATATACAAACATCTGGGACAGCGATGGGGGCTTCAATGGCCCCCCCTATATGCAAATACTTTCATGCATAAATTCGAAAAGGAACATGTCTTGGATCATGCAATATGGAGAAATACTTCAAATTCTGCTCGTGTTTCGGGGTGTTTCGGGGTGCACTTTATGATGGGCAACTGGTTTAAATTGTATTTATGTATTACAACATGTTGATGGGATAATTTTTGGTTGATGTATAACAGTGTTAATAGCCCTGGCGATGAACGGAGGTCCGAAATGCATTGGCTAAAACTGTATAACACTGATGAGTCAGGAATAAATAATGAGATTTGAGAAAAGCTATCCAGAAATACGTAATTGTGTTCTAGCTGCATGACAGTGATTAATTGATTGGAATATTATTTTGAAACCCTGGATAGGGTTTTATGAGTGAGCTCATCCAGGGACGGAAGCTACCCGTTCCTTTTTTTTGGATATTGCTATTACCTTGTGCGAAGTTACAGGGTGAGCTCCCACAACACGTGTGAACAACAAGAAAAAACTGAGAACTATTTAAAGAATAAGTGGTGCCCACCCTACTCCTTGTTTTTGTATTCAATAATATCTTCCCTGTATTGGTAAACCATCCTAACTGTCTGTACATGAAAGTTCCATCTAGTTGGAGCCCCCCTAGGAAGTCTTTTGCTAACACTTTCTCAGAGAACTACAGTCCTTTTTGGGGAACATGAAAAAAAGCTTGATAGTGCAGCCAAACCAGCAAAGAAAATTTAGATTTGCATAATTTCTTATGATGCAGGCTCCATGACAAGGTTCAATTGGTGTGCTTAGCAATGGACCTAATGTGCATTCGGGTACATATCCCTAACTTTTTTTGGACCCCCACCAGCAGACCCACTCATAACACTGGTACCATTGTAACTTTGTGCAATTACTTTTTGTCTGTTTTGAGGGTCTGGAAGTATAAAGTTTACATCATGAAGTAAAGCTGTGCAAATAGAATCAGCCGAGGAATCTGTTGAATGAAGAAAACAATACAATCATTCAACTACCTCATCATTCTCATCAAGATACCGAAACACCATCACAGATTGAGTCTCATTAGACACATCAGTTGTGTAATCAACTTGGATAGCCACAAATTTAGTGTGTTGTATCTGCCGCATGATGCATTCTCTCGTGAAATCCATCATGTAATCCAGAAGCTCATTCTGGTTAGTTTTGGAGGTTCCTTTGAATACAGTTGATGTTTTTTCATGAACATCCATTGCACTGTCTAGGTTTGGAACAAAATCCACGAATCCGCTAAATACTCCTGGATTTAATGAACTCTCGATTTCATTGTGGCCTCGCAATGCCAATTCAAAGGCCCCAAAAAACAGTAAGCAGTATATTAATCTTGATATGTTATATCTGTTTTTTTTCTCCACTTCCTCATTATGCTTCCTTATGCTTACACGATAGCCTTCGTCTAACTGGCCTGCTATATTTACACGTCCAAAGATGCCCAACTTTAACGAGTTATACTTGTGGGATTTGCAAAGTTTGTGTTTTTGTATTTTCTCAGACAGCTGTTTGAAGTCAGTAACTCCTCTTTTTGCTCTTGCAGCCTCACTGTGTATAACAAGCAGGAAAGCTGGTTCTTTTTCTCATACCAGGTTGCTGCAAACTTGTGTGTATACTGTTTACCCTGATCCATTGCAGCTTGTTTAATATTTATTTCAGGCTGATCGGGTCCCAATCATTTCACTTCCTGTTTCTCCTGAGCGGGTAAGTCCACGAATGGCTCTATTAATAGCTGATCAACTGTATTCATTTTGTCGACAGTAAATTGTGAATGCGAATTGACACTGTCGCTCTTGTGGTGGCACCGGCTGGCTACTTATGCATCTGTTAAAAATAAAATAAGAAGTAATCCTTTGATATGCCTGACGCTGCAGTGACAATTGTAGTGTTTGTATCTGACTAATGTACCAGAAATAGTGGCCTCCACACATAACAGATTAACTATCTCTTGTTTTCATAAAGAGCTTAATACCTGAAGTTTACTTGTGTACTTACCAGACCACACTTTATAGACTTAAACCCACACAGCACTTAAATAGGTTGCACACTACATAGGTCCTGTACATTTAAACTAAAAAATCACAGAAAAATATTTTACTTATAAAGCAAATTCCCTGTGGTTCGGTATTTTGACTACCCAACCAAAGAGAAGTTCTCTTCAGGGCAGTGTCAGCATCCGCTTTTATGTCTTGCCTTGGCTTGACTGAATTCCCTCTATTGCGGCAAAGACCCCGATGAGGCAGCTTCAGTGCAGAACTCTAGGTAGTTGAAGAGAGGAGAACGTCAAATCATCATATTCTGTCACTAAATGACTAGAGGCAAATGACAGTCTTTTTCTTGCCCGATTACAATAATCTACTTCGAGCAGTCAAGTGTTCTACCGAAAATAAGTTCTATCCCATTTGCAAACAGATGAGCACACCTTAATACTGCTTCTTATGTTTACTGTTACCTTAACTAAACTGTTAACAAAGCAAGTCCTGTAAGACAGATCAGACGACTGATGCATACTCTGCAAAGGTCTCTTGCACTGGAATCATCTCTGCACAGCTAAAAAATACTATGCTATAAAAGTATTTTTGAGTGGAGTCTGCACTTAAAAAGACTTTTTAGCTTTTGTTAGCAAGTGTGATACCCCCAGAAACAGAGAAAAACGGGTCACACAACTTGCTGATTTACAGAGATGGAATAAATCATTGGTAAGCCGTACTACTAGTCCGTTCGCTTTTTATAGAGCACACATTTAATTCTTTGATGCTTTTTCTTTCTCCTGTCCCGACCCAAATATAGAATCGGCTCAGGCCGGTCATTCAAGCACTGCCAGATTCCCAAGTACCATTACATGTGCGTTTCTCCAGCATAGATTAATTATGTTTAATTATGTTACACATTTGAACCACTTCATTTACTCTGCATCACAAGTGCCAGTGCATGTAACATTATTTTACAAAAGAAAAGGCCCCACAACACTGGCATCAATTTAACTGTCGTCCCATTCTTTGTTAACTTAGACAACGGATATTTATTAATTTTATTTATTTATTTCATTTTTTGACAGCGCCCAGACTCAGAGGTATCATGGTGCTGGTACATATTGGTGTATAGAAAAGCATAAGAGGTTCTCCTGTGGTTGTTGACCGGATCTCCAACCGTGAATTCTGTCACAAATGAAGCATATACAAATCTACATAAATTCTTCATGTGGAGGAAAAATGATCAATTATGAATAATAATATAAATTGTGTATTATCAAAGTTACAAGCCTCAATTGAATGTTATGAAGCTGGGCATCTCAAAGTTTGAAATACTGAACTACATTCCGTGGCATTTGTAATATCTTTAACAAAGACGCTAGTGTAAAGACCTCAGTGAATAGCAACTGACAATTTATTTATAGCTGATGGAAAGCAACATTTAGATTGTCAACTGTTTTTCTCTCATAGATAAAACAAAAACAGACCAGCATTTAATTAAATAAATATATAATAAAAGGCACAAAGGTAGGGAGAGAGTTTCCTGAGACCCCCGTTAATTGGGGGTGCACTGAATGTAATAGACATTAGAATCCTGGGCGGACGAATAACCCTTTGTAATTGGTCAATTTGAGGGCTATAAGAACCGGTATAGCTCGCAGTTTCATTATAACCTGCAAATTAGCTTTCTTCAGCTCGGAAAATTGTGCATTAACAGTGATTCACCCCTCTAGTGACCAAAGTGAAAATTACATTTTCCTACAAATACTGTCCTTTTTAGTTTAGTAGTGTGTTGGTGAAAAAAATAGCTTGCTATAAATAAGCATGACTTATAATTTTGTCATGCTATTCCAGAAGGAGTATTTAAGTCCCCCCAAAAAATGTAATAATTTTACAAGTTATATTTTTTAATGAACTTTTTTCTCTTTGGCCATGGGTTCTAATAGCTTTTTGTAATGTTATTTTTCTTGTTTTTTTTTAAACTTAAATATTCAATAGGGAATATTCAAGGCCCACAAAATACAATGCAATAATAAAATAAATTATATTTTTAAATGAACTTCTTTCTCTTTGCCCATCGGTTCTAATAGCCTTATTGACCTTGCCCGCAGGCCGTACTGTTGTTACGGTCCCTCATACCTTTTTAAAGGCCCTTGTTGAGCTCAGGTCTTTAACTCGGTCTTCAGAGCTCATAACGCCCGGTACGGCCCTCGGGCGAGGTCTATAAAGCTATATTCAACCACTTGAAGAGGCAACCACAATGATCGAACCTTGGCCTATATGCATTCAGAGTCAACCATGAACTGCATATGCCCGATAACCACCGCAGCTACAGATTGCTTAGTGTGTTTCAAAGCTTTGCTTGTTAATGCACCCTCCAAATAAAACCTCTGGCAAAACCATATATATGCATGTGCTTGAAGCGAATCTCCCAAAAATGTAAAAAATAAATTAATTTATGGTATAATTGTTCGAATTTGGGCTGTACTAAAATTTTGTAAACCGCAAAATGTCGAACCATTATACCATACTATCCAATTATAGCGAACAGGAGAAACAGGGTTTGCGGGGGTGTCTACCCTGTGTTCACTATAATGGGATCAGGGGCTCCAGGGGTGTCCCCCACATTTGTTAAATTGAAAGCAGGCAGGGGGAAAATAAAGTTTAAAAAAAATAAAGAATTGGCCCAGCGGCGCCAGTTTCCGTTCACGTAAATGAAGGGAACTGGCGTTGCAAGGAGACAGGAGAGTAGGCGGCACACTACTTTGTGATCCGCCAAAAGGTAAGTAGGGTGGGTAGGTGTTGGGGGTAGGGGAAGCCTAAACTGCGCGATAGCACAGGGGCGCACTTTTGAATTTGACATTTTAGAATTTGTAATTTCTCACTGTAGTGCAATCACGTACATCGCTTGAAGGGCTGCATTTATCCAAACCATTGTCTTGACTTTTATACTCACAGCCGTGAATCAGGGACACATGGTTAGATAGGCTGTATTATTAGTGGCAAACCCCGGCCTTTCTTTTTCATGTCCAAACCTTCGTGCTGCGGAGAAGAGAGATGATTTGGTGGTCAATGCTGCTGTGCTATTCATAAGGTATTTTGAAGAATTTCAGTCATAAAAACAACTGTCTGCAAATAAGACAAAATCAACACCAGTCACTAGGTTCTCTACTCCATTACATAAAACATACCATGATAATCCATTTCTGAGTCTTGCATGGATGGAAATTGAAGCATCACCTATGAGTAAAGTGACATATTTTATTGTGAAGTAGCTCCCTTCAAACACTGCATACTTGTATTATCTAGACATGTGTGTAGTAGCGGCATGCCTCATACTGTTGCACATAGAGCATTGTGCACTAAGGTCAATCACTAGGTGCAACACAAGAGAAGTCCAAAAGAATCACAAAAAGAAGGGGCATTCATAACACAATATGCTGCACTAACCAAGTAGGCTGCACAACCACAACCTGAAATGCTTTTAAATGTTATTTAAAACAAATGTGTGCATGTTTGCACAGTTTATGACCCTTATGCATTGTACACACAGAGATTTTGTGTGCTCAAAAATGACTGCACACGTGCAACGAGAATGTTGGCCCATTTACGTTATTGGCATATCTCATGTAGTTATTAGGATAGATCTGAAGTTGTTCTGACTCTGTTACAAATTTGGAATGTCTTTCATGTATAGCTTAAATGTGTACAATCAATGTGCATAGTGGATTTTTGAAAGCCTGGGTACAGTCAGTCGGCGTAAATCAGGATTTAATGCAACCCTGTGCGGGACTAATAAGAAAAGGCGAGGGGTGTGGCTTGTCTCCCTATCTTTTTGAAAATTCCCCAATGTCTAAACAAAGAATGAAAAATGAGAAAACAAAGTGCCCATTTCAGATGTAAGTACTAGCAACACACACACAGATGGCATTTAAAGCGCATACTGTAATTGTTATTTTATTCACACATGTACCACATTGCTGTGGTTGGAACAATACCCCGATGCCAGTTACAAAAAGCAGATTCTATGGTTTTTAATCACACTATAGGCTCAGTATCTTTTTTCTGCAATAAAAATGAACAAAGGTGCTTAAAGGATAAGGGAGATTATCTGTGTGTAACAGGCATGGCCTACAGAATTTGTGAACCCAGACCTCTCATTTGGGGCACGGGACCTTCCCCCACCATGGTGTGACCAGACCCACAACCATGCTATGGTTTGGACAAGGGTCTCAAGACCCCAATTGCCAGAAATTCAGCCCCCAACTTCAGGTAAAAATCCAAACTGGGACCAAGCATCTGTTCCCTCCCAAGTCTGCATTGTCCCTTCTAAGGGTAAAGACAGGCACCCAGACCTCCCCTCCCAGCCCCTCCCATTTACTGGGCACAGAAGCACGGCACCAGTTCTTTTTCAAAATAAATTCCCTGCCTGGAGGTTTTATCAAACACCCCCCCCCCACCCCTGACATCCTGCAGCCCACGTGTTTCCTGCATCATGCACACATGACTGCACAGATTATTAAATATCTGGCTTCCTGAGTCTTTGTATCAAAATATAAAAATAGCTGGTTACCCCACATGCCTCTAATCAAACCCCTATGTGCATTTTAATGGGGACCGGTGTTTACACAGCTGGTGCTGAACATGGTGGAAGTCGTAGTCATGTCATGCAGAGCTAACTCAGCAGAGTTAGCTCATCAAAATACAACCTGTTCTTATCATCACCCACATGTGTTTACCCTCTGACACAGCAGAATCCAGAAATGCCAACATAGATTATGAAATATCTGGCTTCCTGAGTCACTGTGTTGCGTCAGAGGCCACAAATGGCCGAACCATCCCTGGGCTAGGCCTCTGTTTACACAGCTGGCCCTGACCTTCGCAAGGGCAAACCCCATCACAACCTACAGTAACCATAGTCCTCTGACATCTTTGCGGCAGAAGCAGCCACTTTTTGCACAAAGGCAACAGCTGTGAATCAGCTCCGGGAGCCTAACCGGTGCTGGCCCTAGACTGCAACATGGGGCATTTGAAAGCTAAGAAATCAGGTCACATAACATTCCCCCTTTACTAACCCGCATGCATTGCTAAAGTCAACAGTTTGGGTTTTTGCGTTGGCACTGCAAAACACGCTTTGCGTATAAAGTGAGTTCAGATGTGTAGGGTTATTTTTGGCCACCATCACAGGGCTGGGCGGTCCTCACAGCATCTCTTAATGATATAAATACAATATATATCAGATTGATATCAAAGTTTGATGTTACCAGTTATTTTTGGCTGCCATCAATCGTCTGGGGTGTCACAATGTCATCTATTTATACACCACGATGATGTTCTTATCCATTTTATATCAAATTTTGATTAAATTAATATAAAATGTATATACAAAATGTTGAGACTCGATTAACATGTTTGGGGGTCATTAATTGTATAGGGGCTCAATATATACACTCTTTATAGCCCAAATCGAGGCTCTTAGCAAATTGATATCAATTTTTTGGGGGTCAATAAATGCAATATCAAAATGTTTAGGGGTCAATCACATTTATAGCAAAGGGGCAGAACTAAGAACGGAAATGGGTGGCAGAGCCACCTGTCAAATTTAAGATTGATGTACAAGTTTTCCGCTTGTACTACTATGAGCTGTAGGTGAATGAGTTCAGGCAGGCAGATTTTCCTATTTATAGCGGAGCTCTTCCGCGGTTGCTGGGAGTTTGTCAGAGAGGGAGGAGGGTGGTGTGGACTGGTGTCTGTCTTGGTTTGGGAGCTGAAGCAGTTTATTTTCCTGAAAAGGAACTTGTGTTTTTAAGAAACACATCATTGCCTGTTGTACATTTAATCTATTTACAGTTAGAGGAAGACAGAAGGATATATGAATGTAAATGAAGATGTAAGTATATGTTGCTCTTTGAGAGCTGGGAGATTTTACTTTCTTTTTTAGGTAAGGCTTTTTGAACTTTGAAACAAAACATCATTGCATGTTTGTGCATTTAATTTTTTTTTTAATTTTGCAACTCATGGTAGTCATGGGGATTTAATTTTGAGAGGTGTCACTTTCTCTGCTACACAGCTAGACAAGTTACTCTGCATGTTTGCACTGGGGCTGCTTGATTGCAGACGCACAAGCAGTTGCATTTAATGCTGTTTCCAGAACTATGTGGGAACCAAAAATGTATGGGGGTAGTGGAAACTTGTTGGAGTTACTGGTGTTCACAGGAGGTATGATTAGTGGGAGGCTGACACACACACAGGCACATGTACACAAAATACAGTTGAATTGTTTGGATGGAACGGAAAGGAATTTAGGGGTGCTGTTAACATTGTTTGCAGTGGTGGTGATCACAAGCAGTTGACATTAGTGTCACGTTGGCTTTCTGTGTGGCACAACATGCTTAAGCACAGTGAGAAATAGGCCTGAGGAGGAATATGTGCTGGGCCAGCTTGTTTGAATGGTTGAATGCCTTAATACCAAGCAGTTGAAATGTTTTGAGGGCACAGAAAAGAAATTAGGGCTGCCAGAAAACATATTGGACCCGAAGGAAGTGATCACAGGTGGTGGACATTAAAGGAAGGTTGATTGGCTGTGTGACACAGCAAAGCACCTGCTTGAGCGCATTGAGCAGTTGGTCAGACTAATTTGCATTGGGCCATCTGGCTTAATTGTGCACACTTAGACACAAAACAAGCAGTCAAGTTGTTTTGGTGAGTTGAAACAAAAGAAAAAGGGGTGCACTGTAAGAAATATTGGAGATGTGGTGGTGATCACAGGTGTTGCACATTTTGGGCAGGTTGTTTGGTTGTGTGATGCAACACGCCACATGCTGGAGTATACTTCGTAGGCAGCTGAAGAATTTGCATTGGGCCTGCTCATTTGAAATGCCACACTCACACAGAAATCAAGCATTTGATTTGTTTTTAGGGGAACAGAAAAAATGTAGGTTGCCGTAAAAATTGTTGTAGGGATGGTGTTGATCACAGACGGTGGCATTTGCAGCAAGTGTGGCTGTGTGTCGCAAAACTCAACATGATTGAACACACTCACAAGTTCGATGGAGGCAGAACATGCACTGGGTCTGCGTGTTTGAATGGGTACACAGACACACACACACAATAGAAACAGTTCAATTGCTTTGGGGAAACAGAACACATCTGCGGGTGCTTGAAACATTGTTGGCGGTTGTGGTGCTCACTGCTGGTGGGCATTTGTGAAAGGTTTATTGGCTACATGATGCAAGACAGCATATGTTTGAGTACCTTGAACAGTAGAACAGAGGAGGAATGTGCCCTGGGGTAGATTCTATGATTGTGTGCACTCACACACAAGAGAAGCAGTGAATTGCTTTAGTGGAACAGAAAGAAATAAGAGGTGTTGGAAAATTTGAGGTGGTGATGATCAGAGGCAGTGGGCAGTAGTGGCAGGATGAATGGCTGCATGAGGCTTCACACCACGTGCTTGAGCATATTGGCAGATCGTATGAAGGAGGGGTTAGCCATAGGCTAGCTAGTTTGAACAGGTGCACTCACACACAAGACAAGCAGTTGAATTTGTTTGTAGAGCAGAACCAATAAGTAGTGCAGAAAACATTGTTTGAGATGGTGGTGATCATAGAGGATTGGCAGAAGTGGCAGGTTGATTGTCTGAGTGGGACAACAAACCACCTGATTCAGAACAATGAGCAGTAGGACAGAGATGAGTTTGGACTGGGCCAACTTGTTTGAACGGGTGCACTAATACACAAAACAAGCAGTTGAATAGTGTTGGGGAACACAAAACAAAATTGAGGCTTCTGGAAAAATTGTTGAATGTGGTGGTTATCTTGGTGGTGCACATTTGGGTCAGGATGATTGTCTGTGTGACATAACACATCTCCGGGTGGAGCACAGTGAGAAGTATGACACAGGTGGCATTTTCATTGGGCCAAGTTGTTTGAACTTTCACACTCATACACATATCAAGCAGTTGAATTGTTTTAGGGAAACAAAACACATTTTGGTGGTTGTAAATAATGTTGGAGAGGTGGAGGTGATCACATGTGGCACTCATTTTTGTCAGGTTAATCAGCTGTGTGAAGCAATGACCACCTACTTGAACACACTAGGAAGTAGGATGGAGGCAGAATTTGCACGTGGCAAGGCACACAGAAACACACACAAAACAAGCAGTTGCATTATTTTGGGGAACAGAAATAAATGTGGGTTGCTTGAAAGATTGTTGGAGTTTATGGTAATCACAGGTGTTAGGCCTGAGTGACAGGTGGATTGACTCTGGGATGTAAGACACCATTTGCTTGAGTGCACTGAACAGTAGAACAGAGGAGGAATGTGTGTTCATTCAGCTTATAGAATGAGTGCACTCACACAGCCAACAAGTAATTTAATAGTTGTAGGATAGCAGAAAAATAAGGAGGTGATGTAAAATGTGTTGGGGGTGATGGTGGTGATCATTGGTGGTGCATACTCAGAGCATAAACAGCATAGCACTGATGGAGCACACTGAGCAGTAAGCAGTAGGATAGAGGATGAATTAGGTCTGGGCCAGTGTGTTTGAAGGTACACATAGACACATAAAACAACCAATTGATAGAGGTGATTGTGATCTCAGTTGGCGTCACACCACCTATCACAGAAGGAGGAATTTGCACTGTGCCAGATTGATTGAATGGCACACTCACACACCAAAACAAGTAGTTGAATTGTTTTGGGGGAACAGAAAAATTATTGGGGACATTGTGGGCTTTGTGATGCAGAAGACCACCTGGTGGAGGTCACAGAGAGGTAGGGCAGAGGAGAAATTGTCAATGGGTCAGCTTTCTCTCACGCACAAAACAAGTGAACTGAATTTTTCCTTCTATTTTCAAACATGCCTTTGTTCTTCCAATTCTTAATGCTAAAGTGTTGACTGATAAAACCACCAATTCTTGAAATAGAGCCATAATAGTCCCAATTTTTAAAAAGGGATCTGTGAATGACCCACATTGTTACTGACCCATTTCCCTACTAGATATATCAAGTGAATATTTTTGCAAATGTCTGAAAAATAGACTGGGGGGATGGGCAGATTCTAACAATATTCTGCATCCATTGCAGGTACGGTTTAGGGAAGGGTTTTGACGATGTACCACTGTTTTATCTTAAATGTATTAATTGAGAAATATTGTACGGTTAGAGGGGGAGACTATATGTAGTGTCCTTGGACCTCAAAAAGGCTTTGGCTCTGTGGACAGGGGAATGTATGTGGAAAACGTTGTTGGCAATGAAGGTACCAATGGCCTGCTTCAAATGATAATGAATTGTTATACGAACACCTTTGCGGTGGTCCAGCAAGGCGGGGAGCTGTTCGACTCAGTTTATGACAAATCGTGAGGGGAAAGGAGGGATGTTCACGAGCCCCCTTCTATTCATATTATTTTGAGCCGATTTTAACCCTATGGAACTAAGTACTTGAAAAGGTGCCTTTTGCATCATTACTATATGTGGGCTATGCAGTTCTGATAGATATGACACCTGGAGGTCGGCAAAAAAACAAAAATTATGGTTTTCGGGAGTGGGGGAAAGAAAATGACTTATCCCTGGGCCTTAGACGGTATGAAAATTAAGGTGGTGGATTCTTTTTGTTATTTTGGTGTTTTGTAATGCTTAGTGGTCGAAACATCTAGATATGTTCTGTAAGAAAGCTATGATAAGCCTGGGGGGTCTTTTAAGGTTTTATTATAGATTTGGGGGTTGCATCCTGCAAAAATGCCTAGAGGTATAAACAATCAAAGTTGGCTCTGTTTTATTATATGGGAGTGAAATGTGCGCATATTCAGAATGTACAAGTCTGGAGGCCTTACAGAACAAAATAATGAAAAAACTACTTGGCCTCCAGCCAGGCACCCCAAACAGTGCACTGAGACTTGAACTCGGAATGCCAAAATTGGAAACCCAGGCTAGGGTAAAGTTCAGTTCCTTTTTTATGAAAATGTTTATGGGGCAAGTGGTGTATTCTAATTTTGCCTGTGCACTTAGCGAATTTTTAAGGGCTCGCTTTTGTAAAGGGTACGGGTGGAACACTGAAGGTTGTGTGTCGCTTAAGAGGTGAGGAGTAGTCAATATGTATATGCTGTGTGCAATTTCATTTCAGTGCACAGAAAGCTAAACAGAGACCTGTGGCATTCAGTGTTGATCGTGAAGAGGACTGGAAAATGGTATCTACTCCGAACTCCTTGAAGCTGTTCTTTACACTGAGACGAGTCAATCTGTAAAGTATGTACATGTTCATCACCGGAAATTCGAAGGACACTCTTGTTGATACATCTGAACATACTCCCCTTAAATGTGCGTATTAAATGGGGGTCGGAGCAATGTCAAATACGTGTTTTTGCAACATGGCCGCCGGGGAATACTTATGTCTTTTCTATTGATCTATAAGTGTTTTATGGATGTGCGCACCACATTTTATCACTAATAAGATTCAGCATTGCAGGGAGGCTTTGCAGCTTGTTATGAATTGTAATTATGTTGATTTTATTTATGACTTGTGTGATTATGTGAAGTGTTCTATGTTACGTCGTTCTAGAATTATGTATGCTTACATGGATTTTCATAGGTTTTACCTAGAACAAGTTTCAGATAAAAGTTGTCTGATGTTTTGTATGATACTATGTGGGGGAGGGTTGATATTTGATTGATTTGATTGATTCTATTGGGTGTATTACAGACTTGCATTGACTGTATTTGGCATTTTGTTTGTTTTTATTGTTTGTATTTTAATGGAGAAATATTACTACTACGTTCAATTCTTAAGAAACATTTCCTTGAATCTTCTCTTCCATTGAACTATTGCCCTATCTCGCTTCTACCTTTTCTCTCTAAACTCCTCGAAAATATTGTCTACTCCCAAATTTCTCCTTATGTTAATTTCTCTTCTCTTCTTACAATCTATTAATCTGTTCAGGATGAACAATTCAGGTGTGCCTAATTCAGGAGGGGAGTTTCTCAGAGGCTATTGGAGTTGATAAGGGACTTAAGCAAGGGTGTGTCCTTGCTCACATCCTTTTCAACCTATACATTTCCGGGGATTCCCTCCTAAACTCAATGGGATGCTAATCCTGTGTATCTGATATGCGGATGACCTCCTTTTGATCGACTGAACACCAATCGGACTTCAAAGGCAACTGGTTGCTTTACACTCTTATATGCCCCTAAAAAGTCAATGTCGGGAAAACTCTAAACCTGATGTTCAATGGGAAGTTGGGAGGGAAGCGAATACGAGCATACAAGTGGCATCTAAATTGCAATCCCTTGCAATGCGTTGGCTACTTATTTGGAGGTCTGTATTAATCAAAGTGTAGCAGAAAGCCCATGACAGAGCTGTTCAGAATGAAGACCAAAAACCTTAACTCTGCAGGTTTAATTCTGCATAGGAGGTTTGGAAAATTCTCTTTGGCCCCTCTGATTATCTTCTATACGCAAAAGTTGATCCCGATTAGAACTTATGGATCTGGATCAACTTTGACATGGCGCATTTGAGAGATATTAGATAGTGCAAGGTGCTACGGGTGATAAGTATCTCGAAAGATGCCCTTGTTCCAGCGATCAGGGCAAGCTTTTTGAGAGTCTGTTTGAACCTCTATCACACCGAAGAGGTGATGCTGGCTCAAAAGCAGTTGCCCCTCCAAAAAACGAGGTGTAGTTTTTGTAAATCTCTTGAAGAAACTGAGTAGTTGAAACTTCCTGGTTAGGTACAACCGCTAGGTGCACTCAGTTTTTGGGGGATAAAATAGAACTGATTCCACCAAATGGTGGCAGAGATTCCTGCAGGGTAATCATTTACCATTGGTATTTTCTGTGGTTACATTTCTTGAGGGTTTGAGGGAAGATAAGGATGATGACCATGATCAGGATGAAGGACAATTCATTTGTCGTTGTGTGCCAATCAAAAGGGAGGGCTTGGGATTCCCTGCCCCATTTTCTTTTTTATATTGGATGAACATGAAGAAATTGGGGAAATAGGGGAGCGATTTATAGAAAGACAGGATTTATGCTGACATTCTGTGACCCACAGTGTGTGGAACTTTTGGGATGGCTAGATTTGATGTTAGTCGTGGATTATGTGCTCCTGTGTTTCCACTAGGTATTTGATTTGTATTTAGTTTTAATGATTTTATCCATGTATTGATTATTTTCCTTTCCTTGTCTTGTTTTAAAGGATTGGTTTAATGTTTAATTCTGCTAAATTATTTGTTAAAGGTTTGTAATAAACCAATGAAAATAAAAAAAGAATCCAATTGCATCCTCTTCACTCAACAGAAATGGCTTTTCTGTCTATGACCTTGTTCTTTCTACTCACTACTCTTGGCAATCTTCTCTTCTAGTCTTAATTGATCTCTCTTCCACTATCGACACTGTAGATCATTCTCTTCTTCTCCGTTCTCCCTCTGGTCTATGTTTCGGTGGGTCAGTGGTGCAATAGACTTCTTCTTTTTTGACTAATCACACTTATTCTTTGTCTCAGAGTGGTCTTTCCTCTTCTACTATTCCTCTCCAATATGGGCTGCCCAGGGCTTGGTCCTAGGTCCCCTACTTTTCTCTCTCTATACAATTCAACTTACCTCTCTTACTTTCTCTTTTTGGTCTCTCTCATCATCTTTATGCTGACAATATGCAGCTCTTTCTATCTCGTCTTTCTCTTCTTCTATACACTCTACTTCCTGTCTCCTTGCAATTCAGTTTTGGATGTCAGCCCACTTTCTTAATCTAAATCCCTCCACGACGTACATGATTTTCTGTCCTGCTACAACCTTTCCTCCTAACTTTGCCTCCTCCCTCCATTACCTTTCCCCCCTCCTGTCATACCATTTCTCTTTCTGCTTGGAATCTTGGTGTCATTCTTGACTCATCTCTTTCTTTTTCTTCTCATATTTCTGCCCTCTCCCGCTCCTGTCGGTTCCATCTCTTTAATATTCATAGGACTAGACCATTTATTTTTTCCTCTATCACAAAGATTAATGTTTCTCCTTTAATCTTCTACCAACTTTTTTATTGCTCCCTCTTTTAGTAGGTCTTCCTGCTACTCACCACTCCCCTTTCACCTCTTCGATACGTTTATGATTCTTCCATACATCTTCGTTTTTCTGTATCTTCTTTTGATTGCATCGCTCCTGCTATTGTTTCTGTTCAATGGCTCTCTTTTGAGTCATGGCTGTTGTTTAATTTTCTCTGTCTAGTTTTCAAATGCCTTCACGTTCTTGCCCATCGCTTTCTCACCACACTCATCTCTTTTTATTTCCCACCGCATTCTTTCCGTTCGCAGTCTCATTTTCTTCTTATTGTCTCTTGTCCTCCTTGTTCTAATTCCTGCTTTTGCTCCTTTACTCTCTTGGGCCTAAAGCACTGGGATATGATTTCTTTTTCTCTTTGATCCCTGTACTCTATTTCTGTTTTCCACTGTCATCGTAAATCTCATCTCCTTACTGCATAACTGTGCTTTTTAACTCTGTTTTTCAAATGTTGTTTTATGTTACTTGTACCCCTTTTACTATAAAAATTTAAATAAAAACAAATCAAATCAAATTGTTTTGGGGGAACCTAAAACATGTGGGTTGTTGTGAAACCTGTTTGGGGGTGTGTTCCAAGGTAGTACATATTTGTGACAGTTTGATTGGCTTTGTGAGACAATACACAACCTCATTTAGAACATTGAGCAGTAGGACAAAGAAGTAATATGTGCAGGGCCAGAGGGTTTGAATACATGTAGGTGCTCGCACAACTAGCATTTTAATTGTTTTGGGGAACACAAAGAAATGAGACAGTAGTGACAAATTGTTGGAGGTGATGGTTATCATAAGTAGTGGGCATTAATGGCAGGCTGATTATCTGAGTGACAGAACACACCATCTTGAGTACATTGAGCAGAAGGATTGAGGAGAAATTTGTTCTGGGCCAGCGTGTTTAAAATTGTGCACTCAAACTCAAAACAAGAAGTTGAATTGTTTTGGGGGATTCGGAAAAATAATTGTAGTACTGTAAAAATATTATTTGGAGGTTGTGGTCGTGATCACAGGCACTGCATATTTGTGGCATGTTGATTGGCTATGTGATGCAGTACACAATAGCTGCAGGAGCGCACTCAGGAGTAGGACAGAGGAAGAATTGTCACTGGGCTAGATTGCTCTCACACACAAAAAAGCGTGTTGAATTAGTTGACATGATCAGTAAACAATGGGGTTACAGTAAAAACTGTTGGAGCGGGTGATGGTAATCAGAGGCATTGTGCTTTTGTGGCAGATTGATTGGCTGTGTGACCCAACAGACAACATGCATTTGCACTCAAAACAAGTGGTTGAATTGGTTTGGGGAGAAGGAAACAAATTGGGTATGCTTTAAAAATTTTTGGAGGTGATGTTGGTTATTGCAGATAGGGTAATTCGTGTCAGGTTGATCAGCTGCATGATGCAACACACCACCTGCTTGAGCACACTCACGATGAATGGGCACACTCACACACAAAAGAAACAGTTGAATTGTTTTTTTTAATAATAGAAAACAATTTAGAGGTCCAGGAAAAATTGTCAGAGGTCTTTGTCATACAAAGCTGCCAAGAATTTGTGGCAGATTGATTTACTGTGTGACACAACTCACCACCTGCTTGAGAGATGTGGGATGCAAGAAGAATTTGAATTATTATCTGTGAACATTACATCTACTTATAGTAGTTGAGTTAATGTCAGGTGAAAAAGTATACAGTGCTATCTTTTTTTGAAACAAGTTGCCAATGTCTCAGGTGTTAAAAGCAAAAAACAACTATGCAATTGAGGTGTCTACAAAGCCACCAACCAACTGTGGGAGGTGGAGAGGATGGTGTCATGAACTTATTTCACCATTCACTGCAGAAACAGTAGTTGCAATCTTTCTGTGGCTGCACAAACCTTGGGCATTAGAAATGAACTGCAAGCATTCATACTATTGTACTGGAGGTGCCTACCAGTCCTTCTAGTGCCATCTCCGGCACCGTTAATTCTGCCAACTCAGTGCTGCCAACCAAACTTTCCTAAGATTGGAGTCTGACACAAGTGGGGATGAATACCAGGCTCCCTTGAAGCAACCGAGCAACATATAGGTCCACGTTTTGCAGGGGACTGTTGAGGTGCCAGCTGAATAGACTGCAACTGAATCTGTGGCAGAAAGAGCAGATGTCATTGTGGGGTGTTTGGATTTGTATATATCAACAGTAGTTCAGTGGCAGCACAACCATTCCCAATTTTTCATGATAGGGTATCAGGTTGTTTTTCAGCCTGGCACATAACTGCATCTGTTATGTTATGTTATATTATTTTGATGTATTCCACAAACCACTGCCATTTTCATGGTATCCAGGCGCTCACGTGAGTCTGTAAGGAAAAGTGGGTAGGGTTGGTTAACGAGGGGGAGAGGGATAGGATAGATTTTTCAGTCATCTGTGGTTGCATGCAGAACCAGGAGCAATTGGCATCTGTGTGTGTGGGCCTTCTGGATGTCGTTCGTTATATGCACTGTCCTTGTGTCTGGAAGGGTGGTGTCCAGTGTTTGAGTTGTTTGTTGTCTGAGGTGATTCGGTTTGTAGCTTTGTTAGAGTGATGGGCTGTTTGCGTGTTTTGGTGGGTTCATTCATTAGATCTCTTGGAGTGAGTTATAGGTGAGGAGTGTGGGAGAGACGTCATGGTTAGTGGGTGTTCGGTGAACTCTGGGTATTTTTAGTTATGTTATTGTTTTCCATTCTGAATGTATTCCTTGTGTTCCTTGTTTCTGGTTTCTTTTTTGTAGAAGCAAGGATTGAATGGGTTTGGGCATTCTGTTCATGAGGTGGTTGTTAAATCGTTGGTTAGTGTTTATTTCTATGAATTCAACAGCCAGGTGTTTAGATTTGTCCTGAAGGTAAAGTGGTCTTCTGTTGTTCTTATTTCACTAGGGTTCAAGTTACACAGTTTGGCTATCAGGTAGGAAAAGGCAGTTTCTCTGATCTCTTTTTGTTGCAAACTGTCTTTTTTATATTTGGAGGCCAATGCTAAATATTAAGTCTCTCCTCAGCTGGTATGAGGTGATTTTTGCTCAGATTAATTTGTCTCCTTGTCTGTGTAGTGATTTATTTTGGCAATGTAGAGGGGTTTGAAGTTGATGCATTTCTTTTGACAGTGCAGACCTTTTAGGACCAGTGTGATGTGGTCTCTTCTATTTAGTCTCAGGAGTAGTCTTGTTGTATTTTATTGTATGTGTTGTAGTTTTTGGTTGACTCGTGCATTCATTCCCAGGCATAGACTATTTGCATAGTCTACCCTCGATAACACCAAGGAGATGAATGTGAGTGTTCATTGTGCGAAGTTGAGGTAAGGTATTAGTAAGGCAGTATTTTTAATCAGAGGAGGTAGAAGCATTTTTTAGCTATTTCCTTGATTTATGGTTCAAAGGTGAGGGCGTTGTCCATGAGGATTCCCAGATTTGTTACTACTATTGATATCTCCGGTTGGGTTCCTATGGTCAGGAGCCATGAGAGTGATGTCTGTGCTGCACTGTTTTTTGTGGGGAGATTTATATTTGTGTTTTGGTTTGGCTTAGTTTGAGGTTGTTGTTTGCATTCCAGGTTTTTATGTCGGTAAGGCATTTATTGACGGCTTCACCTGGGTCGTTGTTGTTAGCTATCTTGAAGATTAGTTTGTTGTCATCTGTGTCAGTACATGGATTTGAATGAGTTTCATTGGGGGGGTCATATAAGTGTTAAAGAGGAGTGGGGAGGCTTGATCCTTGTGGTACATCATAGGTAATATGTTTTGTGTTTGATGTGAACTTTTTTTTTTACAGATTTGCACACTGACACTGAGTCCAACCACAGCAGTGGCTCTGAGAGAGGAGTGAAGGGACAAACTCAATCCAAAGGTGCACCTACTAGCACCACAACCCCTAAATTAGTTCAAAATGCATGAATACTAGCACAAAACACTAGTTCTATGTATAGCCTTTTTGCTACACCCCAGAGATCCTGAGGCTGCCGTGGTGTATGCAAATGAACAGCAGCACTTAACTGACCTTCTCAGCAACCAAAAGCAGCTATTGCACCTGTACAACTTGTGGAGTGCCATGTTCCCTCATCTTCTGCTCAACAGATAATGACACATATTGTGAGTCCACAGCACATGTATATGGTATGGAATAGGCTCAAGAGCAACATCTTGCCACCTGCAATCAGAATTGATTTGCCTCATTGGAAGGTTAGGAGCAATCTGGGCACATCATGATTGCTGGGCCATATGAAGCGCCGTCACGTACACAAATGGGACCAACATATGGCACAGAGTACCCTCAGGAGCCAGTAAACCCTCATAAGCACGCTAGCACATCCCTGTATGGTGAAATCACAACGGGAAAGTGTATCAGTCACGCAGCAAAGTAGTGCATCTGCCATTGCCATCAGCAATACCAAAAACAAAGTAGCATTCAGGGAACTATGTCTATGCATCAGTCCAGCTTCAATTAATCATTCGAATGCAGTCAGATATATTATCATAACTATCCTTGTGTACAGGTGTTCACTGCTGACTTGGTGATAATGCTGGCAATATATCTTCTAGCATGTGCCTTTGTTAAAAACAAAAGTTTAAGAGAGTGGATAACAAGTAATGATGCCCACTGACAGATTCCTAGCTGGACATACTTTTCATATAGGCTTTACTTGTGATGTATGATCAGTAGTTCTTGCAGTGAGAAAGTCCTTGGACACATCAATGGGTGGGCAAGCCTGCATGACTTTAGAAATGTGGACAAGTGGGAAAAGTACTGATTAAATTGCTGTAACTATGAATTGGGTCACATTCCCCAGTAGTGGCGAGCAAGGGACATCATTCATGCATCTGTGTGCTGTCCACCAACAAAGCATTCTGTATGCAAGCTTTTGATGCTAGGAGCCACACAGGATAGCGGGGATAAAGTGGAGCAGTTGGTGTCAGAGTGGCTAACTTCCCAGCAACTAGCTAGGGGTTTGTATAGATTTCATTTTCGTTACTCTCATTTTCCACAATGTGTATGGTGGAGAGGCAGCACAGATAATAGGTTAGGATCCAGCCTCGTCTTCATGGTCCGCTATACAAATACTCAATGCATGTGCGCCAGCATGTATTTCCGTGCTGTTGCAAATGCAGTGCACTCACATGGAGGCTGCCTGCATTTTAAACTAGCAAAAAACAGGCGGACTCCACAGGAATCTACTGTAAACGCCACCTCCTATGAATACATGACATGCCGGAGTGCACAACGGTGGAGTACAAGCATATATGCCATCTTTGTGCTCTTTACTTTTGCACTCCATCATGCAAATGTTGAACATTGCGTGGTGGCAATCAGCCTACGTGAAAGTGTAAATGTAGTAGGTCCCCTTTGCACAATGTACATGGAATTCCCAAATTAGCTCCTGAATATCTTTTGGTGTCATTTGTGGACCCATTTTAAAGGTTAAAGATGCTGCATTCCAGACTCTGGGCATTAAGATGGCACGTACAGAAGACATAGCTGGAATGTGCAGGTCTGCACTTGCAAGTTATTTGCAAGATCACTTACTAGCAGACCAGATGCTTGATGAACAGGAAACAAAAAGTGAGCATTACTAACAGCACGTAAGAAATTTATCTTCATCTGGTAGCATCTTTCCTATGTCAGGAGAAGGGGCACCACATGTAGTGTGTACAACTCTCACACATACACAGCTGTGGGACTTACTTCCTAATTGTGCACTCTTCAATGTTTCTGGGCCTGGGAGGTCAACCGATAGTAGTAGGGCATACACGGATGGTAGATGCGTATTTTAGCAACGCCTGCTACCTTGACAAGGATGATGACCCACTGCAACAGTGGTTCTCCAAGCAATATATGTGGCCAGCAGCTCTTGTCTGTGTAGCCATGCGTAAGCCGCCTCCACTAGTTTACAGTGAGAGTGCATTTTTATTGCTGCTAGTGCTATCATTTATGACCACAGGAGAAGTATCTATGTAACTCATGAAGAACAACTGATTCTATTAAAATGAACAAGCTCCATATCCCAGACGGCTATGACAAGATTCTGTTGCTTTCACATGCTCAGCCACAGGATACTTGAAAGTCATCTGCAGCTCGTAGTTGAGTCAGAAATGACCTGTGCCCCAGTGGACATGGCAGTTTTCAACAGTGGAGTGGGGATGACAGTTAATGTGGTTGTTATTGATATTACTACCATTGATAGTCATATTAATAGTTACATTTCGTTTTGATGATGAAGGAAGGTGGTAACCAAGGTGCCAAGGAATGCATCCGTCCAAATTGTAAAGGTTCAAGTCTGCTGCATTTTGTGTATCTACTATCAGAGCATAACACAGGTCTGCACGATCAATTTACCATAGATGTTTGAACAGAGTCATTCACTCAATAAACATTTATGTCACTTCGGTCTCACAGGAGTGGGAGCACACACTCAATCTTTATGTCTCTCTTGTCTCGCAGGGGTGCAGGCATCTGGTGGGGATCATGTTAACGAAAAGTGTAATAGCCTTGCATAAGACTGTTATGCCTCACATTAATGTTACCCCCCATTTTCAATCATTTGTAGGGTGGAGCGGAAGAGTGGAAGGCAACTTGTGTTTGGGTCACCTCTTTCTTCTCTGCCATACAAATGCTCTGCCGGCATGCATTTTCATGCTGGTGCAAATTCTGGAGATCCCTATGGGGCCTGTCAGCTTTATGCAACATCGTAAAGCAGGCGGACGCGGTAGGGATCGATTGTAAATGTTGCCTGCCATGCTACTCTCTCACAGGAAGAGATGTACATACTACATTTGTGCAACTCTCCTGTCTCTGCTGTTCTATAGAGGTGAAGGCGCAGCCTAAATTTGTATGTCTCTCTTGTCCATGTTATTTTTGGGTATCTAGGGGTCGCAACTGTGACTCCCTGGAAATCCATGTACAACCCCTGTCACTGCATCTGTGACCCCTGAAGGGTTCAAATTTCAAAAAGAAAGATATTCTTTTGAAGTCACTCTGACGTCAAAAAGAAATGATTTCCATTTTGTTTATCATTACAGAAATAATATATTTGTAAAGTCACTCACAATGACTTTAAAAAGAAGTTATTTCATTTTGAAATCCAAGCCCCTCCCTCCCGCAGGACATGGATGGCTCTGGCTCCTGTGCTGTGCTGTCTACGACACGTGCATGCTGGAGCATGGGAGCCAGAGACATATCTGCAGAGGAGTGTGTGTGTGTGTGTGAGAGCGTTATGTGGGCGTGTGCGTGCGTTTTATGTAATGTACGTGGGTGTATATATCATGTAACGTCTGTGAATGAGTGCATGTTTGGAGGGCTGTGCATGCTTGTGTGAGTGGATGGTGAATGAATGCATGTGTAAATGAGCAAGTGTTGTGTGAATGTGCATGCTTGTGTTGAATTACCTGGATTAATTACAAGTAATCTTTATTACTCCTAGTCCCACTCTTCCTTGTCCAAGTACTTGCTTATGAAGAACTTTACCTCATAAATAAGTACTGGGATGAGGAAGAGGGATGTTGAGGTAAAACATGGGCAAGGAGTTTATGTTGGAAGTTGGAGGAGAGTGGGAGTGAAAGGGGACGTGTGGGAAGTGTGGGGCGGAGTGGGGTGTGCTAATACATACAGGCCATCAATTATAAAGCAGGCATGATTGATATTAGTGGCTAGAGTGTCATTATGGTACAGACAGTCTAGTCATTTCTTACTGTGACATTACATTTTTACTGTGCATCTACAATAAAGGAAGCATGATAAGTGTTATTACCGGTCTAGCCTGGCATTTGTGTGCAGCCAGTATAGCCATTTCTTACAGTGTCATGGCATATTTTCTGGGCATATATAATGAAGCATCATAACTGTTATTTAGTGCTTCAATATGCATTTTGGTACAGCTAGTCTAGCAATGTATTACTGTGGCATTACATTTTGTATTGGGCATCTCTACTAAAGCAATCACGATAAGGGCTGGCTAGACTGACATTTGGGTGCAGCCAGTCTAGCTTTTCTTTATTGTGGCATGGCATATTTTCCTGGGCATCTATGATAAAGTAAGAATGATAAATGCTATTATGTGGTTAGATTAGCATTTTGATGCAGCCAATCTAGGTGTCTTATTGTGGCATGGCATTTTTTACTGTTCATCATCAAGGCTACAGCAATCATGATAAGTGTTATTAAGTGTATAGCCTATGTTGTGAAGCCAGTTTTTACATGTTTTCTTATAGTGGCATTGTATTTTCAATATCAAAGTGGTACGATATCTCAGCGGGTTAAGCGCTCGCAGCTGCGATTTACAGTTGATTTGCAGTTTGCAGGTTCAAATCCTAGCATGGCCAATTCAAGCTTTCCTTCTTCTGAGGTTGATGAACAAATACCATCTTTGATTGGAATAATAATTGTATTTAAATATTTGTTATACATAGTTCTTTGGTGAAAGTACTATTTAAATAACAAATCTTGATCAAGATTTAAAGCATTAATGCTCCTGTGCATGGTTGATGACTTGCATCCATTGGGTTTTTGGATTCTGTAATATCACAGCAACTGGAAATGTGGGGGCTCTACTTATCATATAATGACAGTACCTGACATGCTGTTATAACTAGCATAATATTGAAGTAACTGGTCATACAATAATTACGTGACATATGTATATGGCAGTGCCTTGGCCTATGTTGATTCTATTGGGTCTAACCCTATGATATCATGACCCCCTCCATGACATATAAAGGCAGCACACTTGCTAAATTGTGTTTGGTATCTAAAATATTCTTGTCTGCTTTAGTACCTATTTGGTATTTTAAAATGTGTACATGTGTGTACTTCTTTTTTACACCTGCAAGCCACTTCCGGTGATGTCACCAGGGCTAAAGAGGAACTGATGCCATCCAGGTCACAGGTTATGTGACAGCACTTCCTGTGATGCCATTAGGTATATGACATCACTTCCGATACCTCTGGCATGGTGAATCGCCCCTGCTCTTGTTGGGCAGGGTTGAGGGCACAGACTCGACCTTTATGTCTCGACTTTCACACAGAGGTGATGGCACCTCTGTTCCAGGAGATTGGAGCCAGAGCAGGCAGGAGTTGCTCAAAGAACCATTCTCAAGTCTCAGCTGAGTACATTCATGAGGTGGGACCTGTTGCAAAACATCAATACCAAATCTTAGTAGGGCATACTACATAGTTGCCACAGACTAGGTTCTCAAGCATCCTGAATTATTAGTGTTTGTTGTCTTAGTGAAGATAACTGTCCTTCTTTACCGGCTTCCTCCCTACACAAGCAAAGGTGCCTTACCTATCTAACATAATCTAAAAGAGGATAGAGAGACTACAAAAAGGGTCGCTGTGTGTCATACAATTCCATTGCAATCCAAAAGAATTCTATTCTTCTGAATCCTGAAGGAATTAAGCTGCTTTTGAAATGTCTGCCCTCACGTCGAAACCCAAAACAGTACACCAAACCAAATTGAACAAAGATTAACTAGGGTATTTTGAAGTATTTTCTTTTCTTTTTTAGACAGTATTTTCAAATTTTGATCTGAAATAATATTTCCATGGAGAAACCAGATACAGCCATGAGCCTGTAGGGATTCGCTGGGTGGGAGGTCCAGGAGATTCTCCCAGCCTTATTTACTAACACTCCAGCATATGCAGACAAGAGCAATCTGCTCACTTACAAGGAAGTGGTGTATTTTATCACATGGATAAACTGTATATCAACAGAAAAGAAGGTTGGAAACGTTATGCACAGAGCATTGTATACTACATATAAAGGATCAGGTTTTAAGGAATGGCACCTAGACTTGATCCCCAATAAGTAAAGCACAATGTAGGGATTAGGACACGTGCGTGAACTCTACTGCTAGGGGAATCCCTCACTACATCAAATATTTTGCTACGTCAAGAATGTATGGACTGCTAATTTTACTATGAGTCAGTGGTTCATCAAGAGTGATTTTTTGGACAATTGCTTTTCTGGTATTCAATTTTGTCCTTTAGAATTGCCCAGCACGTAGGACATAGCAGTAACCACTCTTGATAAAACTGAACAGCTGGAGAATATGAGGTGCTGGAAAGTGGCTTTGAAATTTGCATTACTGATTGGATGTTTGCTTGCTAAGCATGTTTAACCCACGTCATTGTCTCATAATGCCTTGCATTCAACTTCATCACATCTAGTGAACATGCCCCATGCCTCTTTAAAACAAACAACTATTGATGAAACTGAAATCCCCTTCTATTATGAAAACGACTCTCCAATCCCATTGACCATCATTTGCCCTAATTTTAAATTCTTAAACACCTTTCTCCTTTTTATGATCTGTGTCAAGATTACCAAATCCTTCCCAGAAGCCATCATTTTGCAGCTTGGAATCTGCCAGTAAATCTCTCCCTGCAGCTCTAATAGTGCTACCACTGGTGCCCCTGCCGCTATTAGCACCGGCGGAAATTGCATCATCGCCAGAACGGGAAGCATGGCAGCAACCATCTTGAAAAACTCAATCCAACCAAAATCACCCACTTCCTGCAACCATCCAGACCTGTAATTCAGCAAAAATGTAACGGGAGAGAACCTGAGGCAAGGTGCCAGACAATCGACTCCATAAACGCAATTTCAGTGAGGGAGAATTGGTGGTCCTCACTGATGAGGTCATGGCCCACTGAGAAAAACTGTATGGCAGCAGGCAGAGGGAGACACCGGGACAGCCATCTGACATACCATCAGCCACAAGGTGACTGCGATGTCCAGCATTCTCTGTGATGCCGAGGACTTCAGGAAGTGCTGGAATGACCTCAGGGTGCAATGACTCCTGTCCCAACACCACCAGCAGTCCCTGGCAACTGGGGGTAGTACTGTCAAACCATTGGTCCTGACTGCCTAGGAGAAGAAATGCAGCACGGTCCTTGACATGGAGGGCGTTGAGGGAGTCAGAGGTGCAGAGGCGGGTGCCAGCAATCAGGGGGCAGGAGGTGAGTCAACCCCCCCACAGCACAAGTCCATGCATCCCCACAATGCTGTGCCCACATGCAATGTCCCCTGACCAACCATCCATCCCCATCTGCCCAAATGTGTGGTGTCCCATTCCACACCATAGCAAATGTGTCTTGCATGCCAACACACATGGAAGAACTATACCTCAAGAGATTTCCCATGACCCCTACAGGCTCTCACGCATCACCAGAGGCGTCGGAGGAGAACAAGAGGGCAGGACCATCTGGAAGTGGCACCTCCATGCCCTCAAGGGCAGTCACCACCCCAAAAAGGCACTCACAGGCTATGCCTAGGCAGGTGTAGACGTCGGTCCAACAATGCCAAGCCCACGGGTATAACTGCAGGCCCTACGACAACAACACAGGCCACCAGGACCACCTCCAGGCCCACTACACCTATGCCCTCAGCTGGAGTGTCCCACACAGCGGCCACATCTCCTGGCAGGGCCACTGTTGAGTCACAGGGGCACAACAGCCCAGTTGCACAGCCTGAAGAAGGGCCACAAAACCTCAAGGGCCCACACCACCACCAGCATGCCCATACACCAGAGCCAGATATCAAAAGACCATCCTATGGCTCACCTGCCTACAGCCCAGAGCCACTGCCCAACCCCCCTACCATTCAGAACACACCACCCAGCAACACCATCCTTCAGAGGCTGGATGAGCAGGAGAGGCAACCAAGTAAGATGGAGGCCATTGGGCACACCCATTCGGAACACCTCCAGGCAATCCGCGATTGCCTGCAACGAGCCACCCGCAGGATTGTGTGAGCAATGGGAAGAAAATGGGCAGAGGCAGCTACCATTATTGCTGCCCTGACTGTGTATGGGCAGAGAGTCATGGTGATGACTAAAGGGGCCTTGGCCCTTTCAGAGGCTGTTCGTCAGAGCACTGAGGTCATACTGCAGCACTTCCTGGGGCCTTGGTTGATATACTCAAGTTCCACAACACCCACTGAGGAGTCGCAACAGAGCACACCCAGGAGCCAGTCCCAGGGCCAAATAGGTCCCAGATCACCAGTGTCCGGAGTGCGGGGGAAAGAAGCCACAGAAATAACACTGACACACATTTTGCCTTGAGTTAGTTGGAGGTGGGAGGGGATTAGAGGGGATAGTGTGCTAGGCAGTTGGTGGTGGGAGGGAAGAAGGGGGATAGTGTGCTGGGGAGTTGGTGGTGGGAGGGCAGAAAGGGGATAGTGTGATGGGGAGTTGGTGGTGGGATTGTTGGGATAGTGTGCTGGGGATTTGGTGGTGGGAGGGGTAGGGGGTAATGTGCTGGGGAGTTGGTGGTGGGAGGGGGTTAGTTAGTGCACATTATTTCAGTAAAACAGTTGAACTTCATCAATGTGTGGACAGTCATGTTTATTGATTGACGTGAGTGTCTCACAGTGGTGCATGGTATGTGCCATGTGAATGTATCAAAATAAATTTTCTTTCATTCCCGGGCGAGCAAGTCCGCCATCCCTGATGTCATCTCTGGCATTGCATGCAGTCGCCCCTGCCACAGGCACTGCATCCTCATCATCGGAATGGCATGTCCACTTCACGGGGGTAGCGGCACATTTATCTGTAGACATATATTGTGCAGCATGGCACACACAAGCACTATTTTACCCACATTTTCCAGTGTGTGCATTAGGGCTCCACCAATAAATTCGAGGCAGCATAAATGGGCCTTCTGGAGGCCAAAGGTACACTCTATTCACACAGAGGTCCTGTTGTGAGCTTGGTTGTAGGCAATATTCTGCTGTGTCTGTGGTTCATGCACAGGGTTCATTAGCCAGGGTAGCTGCGGGTATCCAGAGTCACCTGCATGGGGGGGGGCACTGCCATTAGTCAAAGTGGAATGTGAGGGGGTGGCCTTACACAGTATCAGCGCAATGGACATCATGTGCCTTTTGTGGCATCTGTCTGTTCAATGTCTATGCAAGCTGTGTCACTTGTATCATGCATTTCTTTTACTTCACATGCACCGTGTTCCCTTGCAGCAGATGTTACGTATGGTGTCTGACAATGACATGTGCAGCTGGCATGGTGGCAGTCTTGTGGCAGTGTATTGCTCTCATGCATGTGGCATGCTGGGTTTCCTGTCGGCCCTCCCTGGACTTCTGGGTCCAGCGGGTCGCCATTGCGGGCTGGACGCTTATGGGTACATGGCTGTGTGTAGTGGCAGGACTGATGTTGTGTGATGCAATGTGGCAATTTGATTTCATTGCTATGCATTGTGCATGTTGCATTGTGGTACCTGTTGTCATGTATGTGTTTGGAGTAGCTACTGTATGTGTTCATCAGATTCTCCATCTAGGTACGTCCGACATGTGCATGCTGCCTGGTCTGTACTGTGACGTTGGTGCGGGAGGTGGTCAGGTATGACTTTTGCATTCACTTGTCAAGCCATGATATGTGTAGTTAGGTGCATCACCCCCTTTTTGGCCAGGTGCTTTGCAGCGTATGCTTGCAGGCAGTTTTACTCACCCACTATCTACATCTGTTGTCCTCTGTGCCTCTCCATGTACCCTGGCAGTGTGCTGCTCAGTAGAACCATGGAATCGTGGGTGGAACCAGGGTAGCGGGCACAGCAGAGGGTGATGAACAGGTTGGGGTCGCAGGTCACCTCCACATTCAGGGACTGGTGGTGCTTCTGGTTTGGTACACTGCCACCACCGCAACATGGGCACAGTCTGCGGCTGAGATCACCTTTGGCATTTTGGCAACGGCATACAACTATGCATAGAACTGTGTCTTCATGGCATTGACCGGGGCTGGGGTGGTAGGCAGTGAGTTGTGGCATTGCACATGCCACAGGAGGGCTTCCAACACCTGGGCCAACACTGCACAGAATGTGGGCTGTGCCATGCTGTGCATCATGGTCACGTCGTTCTGGAGGGTGCCAGTTTCAAATAATTGTAGGACAGACACTTGCTTCAGCTGTGGGGGCACAACTGTCCAGATGTTGATCCTGCTCCCTATGTCGTCCTGTATTGTGGTGAGTAGCTCAGTTATAGGGCCTCATTACACGAAAGGCGGTAAGGGTTAACGGTCACCGGTAATGCTACCGGTGACCGTTAACCCTTACCGCCTTACTACGAGTTCCCTTTCCGGGACCCGACTTTAACGGCTGGTTTTACCAGCCGTTAAAGTAGGGTGCCGCAAAGGGACCTTGGTGCTAATTACGGTACCGCAATTTGCGGTACCGTAATTAGCGCCTTCCCCATTCCCATTATGCCCTATAGGGGCAAAAATGGGAATGGGGAAGGGCCTTGGTAAATGGGGAATTACCGCCCCCGCTCACCTTGGAGTAGGGTGGTAATTCCGCCATCCACCAAGGCGGACACGGTAAAATACCGGCGGCAACCGTGGCGCTAATAGCGCCATGGTTACCGCCTACCATATAATGAGGCCCATAGTCTCCTTGTTGAGGCGGTACATCATCACCAACTGGCTGTCAGTTAAAGTCCAGGGTGAGGGCCTGACCCTGGGGATCGGTGCACGCCTTGCTTTGAGGATCCTCCTCCTTCTCCCCCGCTGCACTCCCTGTGCCCTGGCTTGGTTGTCCTGCATCTCTACTTCCAGGCCCAGCATGAACAGCTGCATGTTCCAGCTCACAGTGGATAGTGGCAGCATGGTGTTGGAAACATTGTTTGGGGATGGGGTGTGTCTTATGTAGCCTTCTGGAGTGGATTGGGATCACCTGTGGCTTCATTTCTGCCACCTGTGTACATTTACCTCCACCTGTAAACTAAGGCTAATTGCTGCATTGTGTCAGCGGTATTACCGTCAGTTTTTGGTGCCAATTCCGCCATACATGGACATGTGATGCAGCAGTGATTGTGCTTTGTGTCGTTGGTGCAGATTTTGCCGGCTGTGATAGTGCCGGGTGTAATAGCGCCAGCTGTTTTTACAGTCGTCGAAATGTGTGCCGGCTCTGGATCCGGCACAGCGGTATTAGCACTGCTAAATCCGTTCCTGCAAACTTCAGGGCTTACCGCCTAACTCGTGATGAGGCCCATTATTACTGAAACCTAAGACCTAACGTGTGCCTTTATTTATTCTGCACTAATATATATGAAATACTTCTTTTAAACTCTTCTATTACTTTGATCAGGTGTCCAGGGCTGAACCCTCGTCCCAGGATAGTGAACCACGTGATTCAGTGCCCAGTGATTCTGGTGCCACCACTGAATTCTTGTTAACACCTCGAAGTGATTTAGCGGACCCCTCTACCAAATGTTGATGAGTCTTTATTACAAGATCAAAATAGGTAGTGAATGCTGTATGTGCACCTGGGAAGGTCTTACAGAGTGGGAGGCTGCCTCAGTTTACCTCTGTGCAGATTGCATATCTGGTGGCACTCACTCAGGTATTTGAACAAGTTTCCCAGAAGTCTCTTAATATCCATACTGATTCCGGGTATGCTTTTGGGGTTTCCCTCCACTTTGGTCAACCTTGGCAACAAAGGGGATAATTAACGTCCACAGGTTCCCCAATTAAAACAGTCAGTATGTGAAAGCAATTTTAGATGCTGTTATACTCTCATCAAACATATCAGACCTTGAATAATGAAATTAGCTGTGACAACAATTTTTGAGGAATTGGCTGAAGTACAGGAAAACAGGGGTGGTGTTATTGTCAATACTTCCAGTGCTATTATGATTTTTTTCACTGTCCCTTTTTGTCTGCATTGCAGTTACAGCAAATGTTTCCAATTGTAAACCGAGGGCAGCCCTCCGTTTATAGCAGCGGTCTTAAGAAATGCACAGAGGAATAAGGACAAGTAAAGTAGCAGATTATGCATGGGATGGTGCCAATACTGCCCTTGCAGTTTGGGGTATATACTAGGGCCAAGACGTAAAATAATTTGGGCCAGTTAGAAGATGTTCTCTGTGGCTCAACTGTGTGACCCTGATACCAATATCGGGGAGCTTCTTATCATTGAAACTCTCAGTACACTGACCCGGAATGCACTCATACAACTAATAAATTGAGTGATTTCCTCTGGGCCCAAGCTTCAGTGGGACTTTGCCTGTGAAAAGGTGCAACATTATTCTCCTCATCTGTAAAGATATACTGCATATTAGATAGCCGAGAGTGCTGCAGAATGATTCAGGAATACCAGAAGACCTGTGGCAATAGAGACTCTTCTGGCAGTGCAGCGGGCGGAACTGCCGAAACCAAGAGTGCATGTTCAAGGTGAAAGGGCCAGTGCCGGGAGTGTGGGCCCTTACATAGAAGATCTTTCCTGGTCCATGGGCCAGATGCAACTGGGACTCTATGACATACCAAGATCTGTGGGACGTGCGACCTCCTTGGAATCCAGCCCATTACCTTACCCCAAAGGCGATCTTCTGACTTGTGGTTAGGAATAGTTCTACTTGGAAATTATGGCATCTGCAGTTGGTTGGGATGGAAGAGCAACGGGGATAACATCGAATGGTAGGTTGTTAATTTAGAGGGAAGGTGTGTGTGTCCAATTAGTGTCTGCGGCAACTGTTGACATTCATTTTGTGTTACAGATGCGAACAAGACAATTGTGCATTTAAAGAAGTAGAGAGAATATCAGTAAGTTTGCACATAAACTTTTTGCAGGAATGGCCTAAGGAGGTACCTATAACTTCGGTAACTTAGAAAGTTGAATCCAAGAAGTAAAGAAGATAACAAATATTATGAGTTTGCAGATATTAGAGGCGGTTCTTAATGAGCATAAAAGGCATTTGAAATCACCCACTGTAAAGCCTCCCTGTGTACATCCTTTGATGTCATATGTTGAGTGGTAATTAAATGTCCGAACAACCTTACCTAACAACAAATGCAAGTGTAATACTGTTTTTTGTTTTCCTGGCAGGTACTGTTGTGCGCTGTCATAAATGTTTCCATAGAAAAGGGAAGATAGTTGTCAAACCTGCATACTCCAGACCCACCACATATAAACCTAAAGATCATTTGTATCCCTTATTTGCACTATGCATGATTATTCATGTGAGCTGCAGCAAGTTCTGCAACACTTAATGAGCTTCAGAGTTGAATACAATTCCTACATTTAGTTTATATTTTAGAGGAGCAGTAAAGGCCAGGCTAAATTGCCCTGGTTCCCAAATATGTCCTCTGTGATACATTGATGAAAGAATTGTTTTTTTAAATACTTGAAAGAGAAAATGTGTGTGATGCAGTAGAAGCACAAAAGAATGGATTGTGTTAGCGTGTGTAATTTCCAGACCAATTATATGTATGAATAAATAAACCAAACAGACAGCTGGATGAACAGTGTGTGTGGTTCCTTTTCAGAAATATCTTCGTAAAGGACAGTTAGTTCTTCTTTACCCTATGATTTCGGCCTATGCCCTGTCAAAAGCGTTTTATTATGTGTCTTCTCTTTTAGCAGACTTTTGTAGACTAGGGACTTATCAAGAGTTGGGCTGCAGTCCTTAAACGCAGCGGTAACAATGTTTCTGCCGCATTTAGGAGCTGTCCCGATCACGATTTGGGTTCTAAATGGGCTGTATTACCTCCAGCTTTGTGCTGGAGATGAAAATCAGATTTAACTCCCATTTTCGGTGCTATTTGCGCCGGCACTAAAAGTGCTCCCCAGCCCCATAGGATTCAATGGACCAAATGGAGAATGGGGATTACTCGCCTTACCGCTACTTGTGATCCTGCGCTAATAGCGCCAGACCGAGTAGTGGTAACGCTTATGCGTTGCGTGGTATCCCAGCAGTATTATCACTGTTATACCGCCAAACTCATGATCAGGCCTTAAGTCTTTTTCCTGTTGCCAGTGGACACGTAATGTCCAATATAAACTGGACAGCATATGTGTGCACCAAAACCACTGGCTGAAAGCCCTCTAGCTGTCTGAGGTGACTGGGACAAGGCCATTGGAAAAGCCAATGGCTCGCACCGACACAGGCAGAATTTAACCCAAACTGTTCATAGACACAAGATCTTGTCAGGGGGCTGAAAGCTATGCCCCTTGCCTGAAGCGGCAAGAGCGGAAGCAGTCACTGTGAACCAGAAATGCCAATGTCAAATATTCTCTGACATTAACAGAAAAGGTGCACCAACGTGTCCATGAATTCAGCTTTTGTTTAAGTCGGGCAGCAGGAATAGCATGCCAGAAAGCCTAACCTATACCTTCTCATTAGTTCTATGATCATGTGATTGGTGCTCTATAAAGGGACCAGGTCTGCAGGGCGGGTCGGGTTAGTTAGGAGGGAACAGGTTAAAGGGTAGGATGCTGTCTGTCTTGCAAGCAAGCTAATACACTGCTGTTTGCTTTTTGCCATCAGTGAAAATGAGAATGCAAGTCGTGTTACTGTGACAGATTGCACTACCGTCAAGTGCAGGATTTACCAATAATCATCCCTGTCTGCCTTCCTCTTCAAACTATATGCAGAATTCCATAAACAGAGCCTTGGCAAACACTGCATCCATTTCCTTCAATACACAGACGACAAGGAAATCTTCCACATCTCCTCCACCTCATACTTTCACAGCCTAAAAAACTGTCTCTCAACTATCACCACCTGGATGGCTCCCACTTTCTCAAACTCAACCATTCCAAAACAGACTTCCTCCTCATCTAACCTCCAGATACAAAACCGACCTTGCCCCCAATATAAAAAAAGATGTCATGGAGATCCCACTCATAACCCTGCCCAAATCCATATGCGTTACCATCAGCCCCAACTTACCTTCACATAACACATAACTTTGGCCATCAAACCATGCAACATACAACTAAAATTCCTATGGAATTTAATACTCATCCTTTCCCCACACAATTTCTGCACTGATATACAAGTGGTAGTTCTGGCCAAGCTGGACTATGATAATGCTCTTCTCACCAGACTCCCCAACAGTACCCTCACCTCCTTGCAAGCCATACGAATCACATTATCAGGATTCAACCTGCACCTACGCCAAACACTGACAAATCACCTCAGCTCTTTCCAATCTCCAAATGCTCTCCATTTCCAAGAGAATTGCGTTCAAAGGACTATACTGGTTTGTATACAAAAACATCCAGCTGAAAGCCCCATACTTCTTCCATAACAAGTCATCCCCCACACCTACACCAGACAAGGTAGACAATATCTCATATGCATTCTACACTGCAAACCGACAGGCACGCAAAAACAAGTATTCACCCAGTGGGAACCCAGAGCCTGGAACCCACTACCACTCAATACATGCAATTCTCACTACATCACCACTTTCGTAAAAGGCCTCAAAACATACCTCTTGCCTAATATCTAATCTAGCAACTCTACATCCCCTGCCTCCTTTCTTTCTATCCTGAAAAATGTTGTAACTTCTATTTCACCTCCCACCTTCTGAACTTTTGAACCTTGTAAGTTGCTCTGAGACACCCTAAGTAGGGCCAGTGCTGAACAAAAACATATCAAATATTATAATGTTATTGGTCATCGCCATTGTCAATACAGACAAAAGCAAACCCAGAATTTCTTTAAGATATGAGATTTAAACTACACCCTGTCTGAATAGTGAATGTATGTTCATTGATTCAAATCTCAAAGCTAATCATTTTATTTGGAAAAAACATCCTGGAAAATCAAACATGTTTTAGAACCATTGTTAATTGTTCAGCTGTTTAATTTTAAAGTTATATGTAGCATTTTCAGACACATTTGAAAAGGTCAGGAGAATTGTGAGGCACATATGTGGATGATTTGAACATAGCATGAAAGTGAAATGGACAAACATTACAATACTTGTGTTACTGGTTAAATACAATTTTACTTTTAAGTATTTGCCAAGTACTTTTTGCATGAAATACTCCATGCTATTTCATTGTTATATGCTACCAACAAATAAAGTAGTTGGAACATGAAATGGTATTCCAAGTGTTTTAAGACACTGTTGTTTTTGTATGAGAAATGATATGTGACTGGGTCAGGGACCTGCCCTGTCAAGAGGGGATGGGGTCCCTTCTCATACTATTACAGGAAGCCTAAAAGGTTATCTATCAGAGCCAGTCCTGCCCCAGAGGTGGAGTGTGGGTATTGGAAGGGCTCAACCTCTGTCCCTTCTACATGCACCTGGCTGAATTATTTAAGTAGCTCCTTTTCATGCCCCATGCCAGTGTTGCACAACACTTTCCAGTAATTCTCTATTCCCCTAATAGCACTACCTGAGAACCTGGATGTAGAAGCAAGCAAGAGAAACTCCACCGTAAAAGAGACCGTGTGCTTCACACAGCAGCCCGGCAATCCAGACACTTCAGACGGCTTGAGAAAAGACTGTGAAACTAATCCTAACTGCAGCAGGTCCATGCCACAGACCTACAATCCAAATCCACGTAGTCCTAAAAAAGGGTTGGGATTCACTGTGCCTTTAACAAGCCTCCAACACCCGACTCCAGTGGACAAACCATTCTGAAATGGATGATACATTTTGCAGGCTGCCATTGCCAAATGCCAGCGGACCCGTGTATGGAAATGGCGTGGAATTTATGCCCTGTTATGTCCTTTCTAATGCCTGTAACCCAGCACCTGGAGAGAACCTGGAGAGAAGGTAACCAATGGTTGGCCCGGGGAACCTGCAGAGATGGCGACCAATAGCAGGAGAAGGGGGAGTACTTAAAGCAGAAGACACTTCATGGCATTGTTAGTTGTTTGGGTGAGGTTTGGGTGAGGTCACAGGAGGGGAAGGAGGGCCAAAAGTCTGCAAAGAGGAATGACACTGTAAAGAAGCATGAGGACAGTTTGCTGAGAGTATATGCAAAGTGAGTTATTGGTTGCTGGAAAAATGTGGTACTAGGGTGTGAGAGTGACAGCACGATGAGTGAGTTAGACTAAATAGAGAGAGAGTAGGCCATGAATGAGATTGATTGGGAAGGTGACTGCGAGTGTGAAAGCAGAGTATCTATGGGAGAAGATGGGGTGGATTGTAGTGTAGAGTAGTACTGTGGATATAGGAGACAAGTTGTGTGTAGAGGGGGAGTAGTAGTAGTAGTAGTAGTATGGAGAGGGGAGAGTAGTAGTGTGGAGAGGTGAGAGTAATAAGCAGAGGCAAGAATAGTCATGGTGAGAGATAGCAGTAGAGGTGGAGGATGTGGGAGTGTAGGATTAAGTGCACGATTAAGAAGAACATCAGAGTACCTATGTGTAAACAAGCCACAACAAGACTAACACAGCTGGTTTGGAGAAAATATTAAAATTATCTTTAAACTGTAGAGTAATGCTTAAACTTAACCTTGACGTGGACCAAGGACTAGTTAATGGAACACTTGGTACAGTTGTTAGCTTACAAACATACCCACGTGACAACAACATTCAGTTTGTCAATATTCTCTTTGACAAACTATGAGAAGTTAAAAGGTTAGGATGCTCAACAGCCCGCTTCCTTCTTTTCAAAGAATGTATGTACGCAGAGAAAAATTTTCACTAAGTCTAGAATGCACAGTCACCATTCACAAATCACAAGGTCTTACCCTAGATAAAGCATTGATAGATATTGGCAGCACAGTCTTTAAAGAAGGCATGAGCTATGTAGCACTATCATGCTTACATACACTTGACAGACTATTTCTTATCAACTTTGATGCAAGTAAAGTAAATGCTGATATTCCTTGCATTCTAGAATACAATAGACTGCGTTCGCTCTACACCCCCATCTAAAAACCCATCCTGTTCCGCAAAAAGCAAAACATTGTACAAGAAAACTACTTCAGACTGAAAGATGCAGCATCTCACAGCAATTCCTCCAAAGAAAGTAAAAGAAGCTAATACTTAATCAAGGACCACAACCAAAGAAGAATCTACTGCTCAAAGTAACTCAACTACCTCTTCAAAGAAGCAATGCACACTCCGAACAAATGACTTGGACACAGAACTATCAGGTCCATTCAAATTTTCAAATACAATTGTTGTAAATTGCTACGCAAATGTAGCAATAACTATTCTATTTCAATTGCCCCCAATTAATGACAACATTTACTTACACGGTACAGAACAATTGTTTCTACAAATGTTAGTCCTTCATAGAAATGCAACCAACAATCCTGACCACACTTTCAGTGTTTATGGAATGAGACAGGAATTGGACTACTGTGCTGGAATGGTCAAATTCACTATAAACACACAAGAAGATCCACAAGAACATCTAATGTACTTACTACTTCCTACAAGTACTAGAAAACAAAAACATACCTATAAATGAAATCTTCCATGATTTCATACATGTGGAAAAATACATGCACTCTTTGCAGCCATGTATTACAAGAAGAAGTTGTTAATGAACGCTTTTTTATATGTATCCATACACCTTACTGTGAATCCATTCCATTTTAGCAACTTGTACAAAATGCAAACCATAGCAGATTATGCACAACCTGCAATTCAGATAATTGCTCCACCTCCACAAATACAGACACATAGTAAATAAGTAATAGTAATGCTTTTACGTTACAATGCAGATGATACCAAAAACAACTGCAAGCTGACTGGATTCACACATGGTCAAGTATCACTTGGTAAGAAAACCTTCACAACAATAGGTATAATCTACCATGCAGGAGCCATAACCAACGCAGGACACTACACTGCATATATAAACAAGAAATGTGGATGGTTTGAATGTAATGATACTACCATTACACTAAAACCGAGATTACCAGCAAATCTTGTAAACGCTTGCTTAATATTCTTAAAACCAAAATGTAACTAATCTGTCTATGAACATTAAAAAAAACCTTCAATTTCAAAACTATGAACAGTTACAATACACCAACAGGTATCTAACTGCCCCAAGATTCTGCAGCAAGCAAACAGATAAATGAATACCACTAAAATGAAGCAAGAAATAAACAGTTAGAATACGCCAACAGGTATCTAACTGCCCCAAGATTCTGCAACAAGCAAACCGATAAATGAATACCACTAAAATCAAACAAGAAATATACAGTTAGAATACGCCAACAGGTATCTAACTGTCCCAAAAATCTGCAATAAGCCAGCAGATAGATGAATACCATGAAACAAGAAATAAACAGTTTGAATACACCAACAGGTATCTAAATGTCCCAAAAATCTGCAACAAGCCAACAGATAGATGAATACCACTAACATGGAAAAAGAAATAAACAAATAGAATACACCAACTTCTATCTAATTGCAACAATACTACCACCACTTCCAAATCAAAAACCATACACCTATTCAATTCCTCCTACTGAAAACAATGAAACAAATGTATTGTACCACAACATAGAAAGTTTTTTTTTTTTAATCCAGCATGGATTTTTTCCAACAGACCCGATGATTTAATAAACAAACACAGGAACTGAGCAAATTGCAAAGTACACTGGTTTGAACTATAGTACTTCTAAAGTACTAACTATGAGGGTCGACAAAATACAGAAATGTCTACTATGCAATGCAATAACTCATTATGACCTACCTACACTAACATATGATCTTTTCTTTTATCACAGAAATTGAAAAAGTATGTCTGCTCCAATTACCCATGTCATGAAAAAACTGCATACAACCACAAAAAGTCAAACTGTAAGTATATAATGATTGGACTCACAAACACCACAGCATAACACACCCATTCAAACAAACACCTGACCATAGACCACAATCCAAAATGTTTGCTTCCATGGGTATCTCATGCTGCAGTGCTTGTTGCCAAACCGTACAGTCTTCACTGTATGGCCTGGCCAAAACTCTACATACAGCCTCAACAAAGGAAACAATAAGTATATAATAATTAGACTTGCAAACACCGCAACATAACGCAGCCATGCAAACGAACACTTCACCAATAAATACAACCCAAAATGCCTAGAGTCCCCCTTGTTCACTATTCTTAGAGAGGCACAGCTACACCCTACTGATGAGGTTCAACCAGACTGTAACACGTGTCTGGGGTTGCTGTTGGTACTCTTCTTCAGAGGAGAATTGCCTAGCATTTCAGTGCTGGACTGCCCCAGGGCAGGACAAAGACTGATATGCTTAGGATATTTCTCCTCTGTGAAAGATATTGAGCTAAGGACTCTGGGTAAGGCTCTTGTAACCAGGACTCATGTCTGTCAGAGAGTCTCCCAGGACCCCCCTTGTTATTTGCATATTTCAAGTAACTTTGGGTCTCACTCTAAGTTACTGGGGAATCCAGATGTGGAGCGCTTGCTCACTATTCTTAGAGAGGCACAGCTACACCCTACTGATGAGGTTCAACCAGGCCAAAACACGTGTCTGGTGTTGCTGTTGGTACTCTTGTTCAGATGAGAATTTCCCAGCATTTTGGTGCTGGACTGCCCTAGGGCAGGACAAAGACTGATATGCTTACGATATTTCTCCTCTGTGAAAGATAGTGAGCTAAAGACTCTGGGTAAGGCTCTTGTAACCAGGACTCATGTCTGGCAGAGAGTCTCCCAGGAGCCCCCTTGTTATTTGCATATTTCAAGTAACTTTGGGTCTTACCCTAAATTACTAGGGTAATCCAGACGTGGAGTCCTTGCTCACTATTCTTGGGGAGGCACAGCTACACCCTACTGATGATGTTCAACCAGACCAAAACACATGTCTGGGGTTGCTGTTGGTACTCTTGTTCAGAGGAGAATTGCCTAGCATTTCGGTGCTGGACTGCCCCGGGGTAGGACAAAGAGTGATATGTGTACGATATTTCTCCTCTGTGAAAGATTGTGAGCTAAAGACACTGGGTAAGGCTCTTGTAACCAGGACTCATGTCTGGCAGAGAGTCTCCCAGTACCCCCCTTGTTATTTGCATATTTCAAGTAACTTTGGGTCTCACCCTAAGTTACTAGGGGAATCCAGATGTGGACCCCTTGCTCACTATACTTAGAGAGGCACAGTTACACTCTACTGATGAGGTTCAACCAGACTGAAACATCTGTCTGGGGTTGCTGTTGGTACTCCTGTTCAGAAGAGGATTGCCTAGCATTTTGTGCTGGACTGCGCCAGGGCAGGACAAAGACTGATATGCTTAGGATATTGCTCCTCTGTGAAAGATAGTGAGCTAAAGACTCTGGTTAAGGCTCTTGTAACCAGGACTCATGTCTGGCAGAGAGTCTCCCAGGACCCTCTTGTTATTTGTATATTTCAAGTAACTTTGGCTATCACCCTAAGTTACTAGGGGAATCCAGACACGGACCCCTTGCTCACTATTCTTAGAGAGGCACAACTACACCCTACTGATGAGGTTCAACCAGACTGAAACACGTCTCTGGGGTTGCTGTTGGTACTCTTGTTCAGATGAGAATTGCCTAGCATTTTGGTGCTGGACTCCCCCAGGACAGGACAAAGACTGATATGCTAAGGATATTTCTACTCTGTCAAAGATAGTGAGCTAAAGACTCTGGGTAAGGCTCTTGTAACCAGGGCTCATGTCTGGCAGAGAGTCTCCCAGGAGCCCCCTTGTTATTTGCATAATTCAAGTAACTTTGGGTCTCACCCTAAATTACTAGGGTAATACAGACGTGGACTCCTTGCTCACTATTCTTAGGGAGGCACAGCTACACCCTACTGATGATGTTCAACCAGACCGAAACACGTGTCTGGGGTTGCTGTGGGTACTCTTGTTCAGAGGAGAATTGCCTAGCCTTTCGGTGCTGGACTGCCCCAGGGTAGGACAAAGACTGATATGTGTACAATATTTCTCCGCTGTGAAAGATAGTGAGCTAAAGACTCTGGGTAAGGCTCTTGTAACCAGGACTCATGTCTGGCAGAGAGTCTCCCAGGACCCCCCTTGTTATTTGCATATTTCAAGTAACTTTGGGTCTCACCCTAAGTTACTAGGGGAATCCAGACGTGGACCCCTTGCTCACTATACTTAGAGAGGCACAGCTACACCCTACTGATGAGGTTCAACCAGACTGAAACACGTGTCTGGGGTCGCTGTTGGTACTCTTGTTCAGAAGAGAATTGCCTAGCATTCCGTGCTGGACTGCGCAAGGGCAGGACAAAGACTGATATGCTTAGGATATTTCTCCTCTGTGAAAGATATTGAGCTAAAGACTTTGGGTAAGGCTCTTGTAACCAGGGCTCATGTCTGGCATAGAGTCTCCCAGGACCCCCCTTGTTATTTGCATAATTCAAGTAACTTTGGGTCTCACTCTAAGTTACTAGGGAATCCAGATGTGGATGTCTTGCTCACTATTCTTAGAGAGGCACAGCTACACCCTACTGATGAGGTTCAACCAGACCGAAACACGTGTTTGGGGTTGCTGTTGGTACTCTTGTTCAGAGTAGAATTGCCTAGCATTTCGGTGCTGGACTGCCCCAGGGTAGGACAAAGACTGATATGTGTACGATATTTCTCCTCTGTGAAAGATAGTGAGCTAAAGACTCTGGGTAAGGCTCTTGTAACCAGGACTCATGTCTGGCAGAGAGTCTCCCAGGACCCCCCTTGTTATTTGCATATTTCAAGTAACTTTGGGTCTCATCCTAAGTTACTAGGGGAATCCAGACGTGGACCACTTGCTCACTATACTTAGAGAGGCACAGCTACACCCTACTGATGAGGTTCAACCAGACCGAAACACGTGTCTGGGGTTGATGTTGGTACTCTTGTTCAGAGGAGAATTGCCTAGCAATTTGGTGCTGCACTGTCCCAGGGCAGGACAAAGACTCATATGCTTAGGATATTTATCCTCTGTGAAAGATAGTGAGCTTAAGACTCTGGATAAGGCTCTTGTAACCAGGACTCATGTCTGGCAGAGAGTCTCCCAGGACTCCCCTTGTTATTTGCATAGAGTCTTCAATACCAACAATCTGAACACAATCCAACAAACAAACTAACACACATCATCTCACTATCCTATAATCACTATTACACTACTGCCAATCAGTACACACATTTTTGAAAACATATCCCCTAAGCAGCCCACATACCACAGTCAAACTGTTTGGTAGCATGGGTGTGCACCCAAGACTCAAGGCCCAGGAACAAGCACCGCAGCATAACACACCCATAGAAGCAAACACCTACCAAATAACCACAACCCAAAAACATAACACATCCACCTCAAAACCTATCCACTTCAATTAACATTCTAAAAATAATTACAACCAATGCTCTACTAATGACCCAAGACCAACGTCATACTAAAGTACAATAGCCAGTTGTGCGTCTAGTGTTTAGAGTGTCCGCGGACAACCACAGTTAAGGTGGACACTGCAAACACATCAAGGCCTTCTCCCACCTAAACAAATACACAGCAATTGACCCATCTCTTACTCCCCAACACTCCCCAAATTTGGATTTATGCTCATTTTCACACCGCACTGTACGTGGATCCAATATGGCGGGTGCATCGAAACGATGTGACGCACCTCACGCTTCATCCCAACCAATCAGCGAACACATTGCATGTCCGCGAACATGACGCACACCGATTAACCTATCCATGTCCTGTCCGCAGAGCGAACAGGGAGTGGGTCCGCGGAGCGGACATAGATGTTACTAATTTATTTAGACTGACTTTTTGGTTGTTTTAAAAAAAAACTACTGGATGGATTTTCCCCAAATTTACAAGAGCACACTTTCGGGACCAAGCCGCTGCTCCTACCACTGCAAATTTGGTGAAAATCCATCCAGCGGTTTGGACTGCGGGCGTGACAGAATTTTTTTCTCGATTCAGTCCATGGGAAAAAAAGACATTTTGGGACCCCCCTATAACTTCGCCCCCCCCCTGGACAAAACCTCACCAAACTTTGCAGAGTGTGCCATATACTTGTTCTGCAAAGTTTGGTGAGGATTCATCCAGGGGAGCGAAGCTATAAGCCGCTCAAAAAGTGCTCTTCCTATGGGTTTAGCAACTTAACCATAACTATATGGCCGCTACCCCAGGCCATGTAATGAAAACTGTTTAAGTGAGCACTTGTAGGGACTGATAATAGTGAGATTTGTACATGCAGGTAATTCTTTTTTTTGTGGTTGATTATTAGTCTTGCTATAGTATTATGCTGATCTCCATGATAGAAAGCTGGAGACCAACTTAGTTGAAGTTAAATTGTTCTTTTAAATGATTTTCGATTTCTGAATACCACACTGTCTAGTCCAGTAGGATTGTGTCATGGAATTGTACAAATGGAGATGTGAAACTGGTGTGTTAAACCTATGCTGAACCGAAGATGCAAAAAGACAAAATAGCCCTACAGAAGGCAAGAAGAGGAAGAATAAAACATCAGAGCGAGGAGTACAAGAGTGTGCAAGCAAAGGGCCAAGGGCCTCATCACGAGCTTGGCAGTATCCCAGAGGTAATTGCGCATGGTTAGAATCAACGCAAATAGCGTACCGCTACACTCTCCAGCGCTGTTAGCGTCGGATGACGAGTAGTGGTAAGGTAGTAAATCCCAATTCCCCATTGGGTTCATTGGACTCAATGGGACTGCAGGGCACTATTAGCACAGGCGCAAATTGTACCAGCTCTAAAAGCAGTGAAAATGCCCTCTCCGCTGGCACATTGACTTCCAGCATTCACCTCCAGCTCAGAGCTAGAAGTGAATTTGGCCATACTCATGATTGGGTCGAGCCTTAAATGTGGCAGTAACGGCGTTACCGCCGCATTTAAGGGCTACCTCCCAACTAGTGATGAGGCACTTGCAAGTGACACCTGGCTGACTGTTAGGTGCTACTTCTTGTAACATTTTATTGTGGTGCCTTGGTTAGGACTCACCTAGATTGTTCCCAGAGAGAGAATGAAATCCTAGCAGGGCAGGGCCAACACAGCCATTCATCCTTCTGAGTGTGACAACATGTGTAGAATAGAGTTGGGTGTGTCATAACAACTGATATTTCTTTTTTATGTTTAGTACTTGGAAAGTGCATTTTTCAGCCTGAGTTGAGAAATCAAAATATGGGGGGGGGGAGTCATCAGTGGAAGGGAACAGCCAGGCGTTTAGTGATTTCCTGAAGGACAGGTGATTATCCAACTTGTGACCATGTGCTGAAAGGGAGTCTCAAAGATTGCTGGCCGGGACTCAGAGGTGATGTGGATGTTGGTTTGAAATATTATTATTTTGTTTGATGATCTCACAGATCTTTTTCTCGAGTATTTTGGGATTTTTTTTAATGATGAGGTTATGTACCTTTAGCATGCTAAGAATGGTGTGCGGTGCACATGGTTTTGAATGTAGGTCTTTGGTGGATGGGGATAGAGAAGATGCTTCAAATCACTGTTGAGATGTGACCTTTGCATTGCCATCTGAAGAAGAGACGTGCTGCTATATTTTGGAGTCCCTGGATTTGAGTTTTGTATAAACCATAATAGATTCCATTGAAATAATCCAGGCAGGATGGGATGTAATTTAGTATTTAGTTGAAAATATGTACATGATGTTGCAAAGTGATTTGAGGTAGAAGAATCAGTTTCTGAATAATGTTCTCATTTGAGCTTCGAGAAATCAGCTAGGGGTTTGATCTAGATGTTGAAGAAAAGTGGGGATAGCGTAGAGCCCTGCGACAGTCCATAGGGTTATTTGTTTTGATTGGAATGGGGAGTGTGGTCTGATTGTGGGTGATGCGACAGGAAGATTTTGCTCCAGGTTAGCACTATGTTCTGAAAACCGTTACAGTGGAAGTGGCTGAGTATTGTATATTCCACCATGTTAAAAGCAGCAGAGACGTTTACTGAGATCAAGGTGCAGGTAGGTGTAGTGTCATATAGCCTTCTGATGTCATCTGGTACAGTCAGAATGATGGATTTGATTCCTCTGCTTGGGAGAATGCCTGCACCTTGTGATGAATAAGTTTCTTTTTTATGTTTTTCAATGTATTGTATTTGTCTAATTGCATTTCTTTTTGAGGCATTTACTTTGGAAGGGGAGCTGTCAGACAAGTGGCACATTTCATGGAACTGTTGCTTTTTTGGGAGGGAGAAACTGCTGTATATTTGAGTGCAGTTGGAACGCATTCGGTGAGGAGTTCAGCATAGAAAAATGTTTGGAGATCCTCCTGGATGAGGAGGAAGAGCATTGTGTTATTCTAGATGGGCATCAGTCTCTAAGAGTTACTTTTAGTTTATGGTTGATAAGTAGTTTACCTAAGGAATCCCGGTTTGGCGAGGTAAAGGCTTTCAGCCTCTGGGCATCATGGGACATTTCTTTGGAAGGAATGTCAGTATTCAAGTCAGGGACTGGAACAATGGGGATTTGTTGTTGAATGTTTTTGATTTTCTTCGTCAAAAACAATGCTAGTTTTTTGCATAGCTGTATCAGTGATTCAATGTGATTGGGAGGCATATCTGTTCCCCCGGGGTTCATTAGTACAGTGAAAAGCTAATTTGAGGTGTTTAGTGCTGATGTAAGTTTATTAGTCAAATTGTCTTTTTTGACTGAAGTTTTTACAATGACTATGGGCCTCATTACGACCCAGGCGCTAATGGGTTAACGGCGCCGTAAAAAGGCTGCGGCGCCGTTAACCTATTAGCGCCTAATTACGAGGTCCCTTTGCGGGACCCGACCTTAACGGCTGGTGTAGACCAGCCGTTAAAGTAGGAACCCACAAAGGGACCTTGGTGCTAATTACGGTGCCGCAATTTGCGGCACCGTACTTAGCGTCTTCCCCATTCCCATTGAGCCCTATGGGGCAAAAATGGGAATGGGGAAGGGCCATGGAGGAAGGGGGAATTACCGCCCCGCCAACCTTGTAATGGGGTGGTAATTCCCCCTTTCTCCATGGCGGAGTCGGTAACTTACCGGCATGGACCATGGTGCTAATAGCACCATGGTCTTCCACCAGGGTCGTAATGAGGCCCTATATCCTTGGCTAGAGGACAGCATTGACCCCGACATGTTCTGTCTAGTTGCTAGATGTTTCTCTTAACTTCAAACAGTCCCTCAGAGAAACATTTTTTGATGGGTGCTTGGTTTTTCCCCTTTCTATAGAGTTACGCAAGGCTATGCTGAGGCCATTGTAGAAAACATTAAGAACGGATGTGAAATCTGAAAGAGATGTCCAATGATTAGTGTTTTGGTGATAGCGAGGTGTTATGGAATTTATTTTAACTGTGGATGATATCTCTTTAGTAGCTGAGTATGTGGCATGCTTGTGGAGGATAGGTGTCTACAATAGTGGGATGTGAAATGGTAGTCCTTAGTAGTCTGACCATAGTAAGTGGTGAAGAGACCATAATGGAGGAGTCAAGACTGAGGGCCTCATTACACAGATGGCGGTAAGGGATACGGTAATCCCTTACCGCCTTACTAGGAGGTCCCTTCGCGGGTTCGCTAACTTAATGGCTGGTTTTACCAGCCGTTAAGGACGGGACCCGCAAGGGGACCTTGGAGGTAATTACGGTACCGCAATTTGCGGTACCGTAATTACCGCCTTCCCCATTCCCATTGAGCACTATGTGGGCTCAAATGGGAATGGGGAAGGACCAATGGTGAATGGGGAATTACCGCCCTGCCAACCTTGGAATGGGGCGGTAATTCCGCCATCCACCATGGCGGAATCGGTAAATTATTGGCGGCAACCATGGCTCTAATAGCGCCATTGTTACCACCTTCCGTGTAATGAGGCCCTGAATATCCCATCCAGTATATGCCCAGAAAGACAGGGAAGTCATTGAAATAGCTGGGCAAGTGCAATGTCAAAGTGTCAAGTTAGGAAGGATGTAGCTCAAATTCTCTTCAGTGAGCTACAACTTGTGTTCTTCGGGCCGTGCAGTGTTTTACAATGCATGAGCCATTTTCCAAGAAATGTTTGAGTATTCTCTGTGTCATGCGGTGGAAAAGAAAACATGAACAGATTGTTACCTTAAATATGCTGTGGGTTTGCACTGTCAAGCAGTACAAAAATACCACCGTGTATTTTTGTTTTTTTTTGCAGAAACTAGGAGCAGCTTGTGAGAGGCAAATGGAAAGGCCACAGAAATCCTAATGTGCTTTCCCATGCATTAATGTCAAGTAGAAACCTGTTGGCCTAACAATACATGAAACCCGTGTCCTGACATCCTTTAATGTTCATCAGGCATTTATGGGAAACATATAAAACAAACTTCTTAAGCACCAGACATTAATGACAACAATCGAAAATAAACGTAATTGCATTAATGTTTCACCTACATGATGAGAATCAGAATAGGGGATGAAATGAGGGAAAAAACTAAACAAAAGCAGTTTCTGCACAAGCTCAAAGACTACCTGTAACGTGCATGTTGTGTTCTGCAACATTTTTGTTGTAGTCCTCACATACAATTGGGTGCTAACGCGGCATCAAAATAAAATGGGTGCTGCACTGGTTTACATATCATTTCGACTAACTAAATGACTTTGTGGTTATTTAGTTCATAGAAATTACTTTGACAGTTTACTTCGGAATGTATTTTCTGTGTGGGGTGGTGCCTGCCCAGTGCACAAATATAACCCGTCTAGAATTCGCCCCAACCTACAGACCCACCACTACCCATCTTTTTTGCACAATAAATAGCACCGCAAACAATGGAGTATGACCAGATAGTCTCCAGTAGGTCTCCGCGTTGAAGCTACAAATCAGATTATTAGGTGAAAGCAGAAGGGGAAGATGAGGGTTATGGGATTAAAGAATGTTTGGAGGAAAGGTGGGTTGGGTGATTGCGTTCTGCATAGAAGGGGAATGTTACAGGGAAAAGATGGTGATGATAAGCATTGCAGCACGATAAATTGACAATTAGGTAGTGTTGATGATTCAGCGACCCTCATGTTCAGGTTGTCTGTAATGACACAACCACCGTCAGTTTGTCGGGAGGATCCTTGGAAAGGACTTGATAACAAGAAGACTCAAGGGCAACACTTTCTGGGGTTACGCAGGGTTACGCAGTGAGAGAGTCATGTCTCTGCCTTAAAGCAGGGCTTCGAAACACCACGTTTCTGGGCCAACGTGCTAGATATAAAATATGTCCTCAGTTCAGTAACTTATTAAAGTAGAACATAAGGCATGCTTGAGAAATAGTCGTTGTCCTCAGGCAAATCACTGGGACTTGCTGGAAACCATTTTAAGAGATTCATGGAAAGATGGGACTGATGAGCAGAAGTTGGGAAGGTAGGAGACGCGACTTTACATTTGCTATTTTGGAAATTAAAATCGCACTTTAGACGCACCCATCCACTAGTTCAGACTGAAAGCTTATTAAAATGTGATAGGAAAAACTTCTTACAGTACAAATGCAACATAAGCCCTTGTTCCTAACATTCTCATGAACGGTTTGCTTCTTCGCATTCCCAAGGCAGCCTTTACGAGTCATTAACCAGCTCATGCAAGCGATACCGCAGTTTAATTCATGATACAATAAAACAAAAATAAACAGCGTGCATCATAAACTCAAGAGCCTGTAATTTGACGATGTTCTTCTTTTTAACCTTGCCAGTTTTCTCTGGACCTAACAAAAGCAATTTAGTAAAACGATGTTATCATCTTTCCTGCCGTGGATTCTTACATTTTAATTAAGAACTGTTTTGACGGTGAAGTAAAAATGAATTTAACATTTATCTTCTAGACGGCAGAAAGGCATATTAAGTGGGATAATGTCGACGCATATGTTGCAATGTTTTCTTCATCGTTCCCAATTCCATTTGACCATTTACATCTGTTTTCTACTCGATCCATTTTGGACAAATGGGATCATTCTGCATTATATTGTGTTTTCAATTAAAGATTGTTACAATTGGTACAGAAATATAAAGAAATCAATAGCCACGACTAATATTATACTGAAATTAGTTAGGATTTTCTCAACACTAGGTGCCTAGATGTCCGCTGCCCATATGGCAGCAATTGGGACAGTAATGTTAGGATTAGGATTATAGTAAGAGGTACAGTTTATTGTTAGGGGTTGAGCTGGGGTTGTTGTGTTTCGCATTGAACTAGGACTCTAGGTTTAGAATTTGGGCTAGATGTTGGGTTTTGGTGTTGTGCGTAAAGATAGGTTTGGGGTGGGTTTGCAGCTAGGGTTACGGTTAGTCTTAAGGATGGCGTTTGGGTTAGGTTTAAAACATGGTAGGCCCAATTCATGGAATTGGGCAGAGAAATTGCGGAAGGACTGCGCACCGAGAAGGACCATGCGCGAGCCATGCTGCAGAAAAGAAAATATGCTCATCCGTACTCATGGATCCAAAGGCGCATATCTAGCCATCATGCAAGTAAAAACAATTTACACTACAAACGCTCACAGCACGCCCCCATGCACACCAAAAAAGCAAGCAAAATCCCAAATCAGGCGCAACCCTCCGCGCCTGTTAGGTAGCATTATATGCAGTACCCTTTGGGAACACCACACACAATTAAGACTACAAGTGACAGTACAAATTCACCTTTGGTACATGCCTGTACTACACAGTAAAGTGGTAGCGATGGCTGAGCAGCCAGACTTATCTCAAGAGTAAGTGAGCAGTATACATAGTTACACCAAGGACAGCAATTACTATGATTCAAACAAACACTGACTCAAGTTTTCTGAGTAAAAGAATATACATGTATGTACACATCAGTTGTAAAACATTTCATTAAAGTAAAGTAGTTGAAAAATCACACTCTTAATACACCACACCACTCCCAATAGATTCTGGATAAGTTAAACTCAAAATGAAGTATAAGCAAAATGGCACACCAGTAGTTTAAAAAGGGAGGGAAAGTCAAAGTTAGGGAAAAATTGAGCAGCACAAACAGGTAAGTAAGCAGGGCAATCTAGAAAGAGGAACTACAGTGATGGAGTCAAATCAAATAGGCTTAGGGCCAAAGTCAATAGGACAAAAGTCTTTTGCTCAAGATCACACAGTTCGGGGTAGTTTGCGGTTAAGTCTTTGCCAAGAGATCCGGACGAAGTTGGTCATCAGAAAATTTAGTTTAAAGAGTAGAGAAGGACAAACTCTCGGATTAGCAAAAGGTTTCACACACCTTCACCGCAGCTGGACGAAACAAACAACCGGATTTGCACAGTACCTTTAAATGGCGAAGAAGCTGTAGCTGAGGCGGACATTCCTGGCAGTTCCTGCAGGCTCACGGTTCCTGAAGCGACTGTCAAACTGACATGAAGTAGGAAGTCGGGAGGGTCCTGCACTGCCCAGGGAAGAAACCAGTAGCAGAGCAAAGCAACGAATAAAAGGTGCACTCCTTAAAACCCTAAGCAGGGTCCGACCTTCCTTGCTATCCGGTTCACTGTAGCTCTGTACAGCAAATTCAACCAGAGGAGGGAGTCCTGGCTTGCAGATTGGGCAAACTGGTTGGTCCCACCAGCTCAGGGGAAGAATATTCCTGGTAGATCTCATCTGTCGTTGGAGTCTGAAGATTCGGACTTGCAGCAGGGCTTCACCGGGCGGTTCAGTTGTTTTAGTGGTCCTCTTCTGTCAGCTGCTCATCGGTTCTTTCGTTCCAGTGGTGACTCTGCCTTTCCAGACCCAGAGACGTGCTTTGCATGCAGTTTCCCCCCATTCACATATCCTGGCTGTCAATCACACAGCAGGGTGGCTGTCCTGGCGGGACAGTCACCTAGCCAATCAAACAGGAGTGTGACTTGGGTTACCAAGGGAACCCATGGCAGGGGTCCTAAAACCCCTCCCTACCCATACTTTCAGGCGCCTAAGGAGGGCTTCTGTGTAGAAGCCCGCGAAAAGACGGTGAACAAAGGAACCAAACCTGGTTTGGCACGCAGAGTAAAACACGAGAAAGGCATTTTCAAAATGAAATGGCAAATAAACCCAGCCGGAACCGTATAAAAACGTATATGATTCAGCGGGTTTAAGTTTGAGGCTACCAAGATAGCCTAAAACAATAACAAGGTTATTTAAGATAACCATGGTAGGAAAAATAGTGTAGTTACCACGGCCACCAGCCAAGTCTTGATGAAAAGGTAGCGAAACAATGCTCCAAGAGAAACAGACAAAAAGGGATAAGTATTAACCCTTTCCAGTACTCTATGCAAGATAGTTTGTGCTGGGTGTGTGGATTTAAAAGACTAATAAAGTCAATGGCAACTTTACATGTTCTGGGAGACAGTAGTCAGTCCGAGAAAATGGAGTCTGAGTTGGGAAGTCTAAAAGACAACCCTGTGTCACTGCACTGAAGGTACTGTGTAACACACAGTAAAAAGATGATGCCAATGGAGTAAGTGAGGCTCCAGTCTATGAACACAAGGAAATGTTAAACACACACAGCAAAACACATGTAAGAGTGGGGAAAAAAGGCTCACACTCTTACCAGGTGAAAAAGAAAAATCCTAGAAATCCAACAAAAGTGCTGATGGACTCAGTAGGTAAGGGAAATTAGCCACTCTGGAGAATTCTCCCTAACAGCGTCCACCCCTGAACTACCATCCAGTACCCATGCGAGAAGTTGCACCCTCCCTCACAAGCCCAGGCTGCACCCCTGTGAAAACACTGGCCTCCCTTGTAAGTGGAGACAGCACCCCAGTGAAATTACACACCTCACCTCGCTAGCCCAGACTGCATCCCTGCAAAATCACGACCTTCCCTCGCAGGCCCAGGCTGCACCCCTGCCAAAACGTGGGCCTTCCTCGTAAGTGGAGGTAGCACCACAGCAAAATCACACGCCTCACCTTGCTACCTCAGACTGCACCCCTGCAAAAGACACGCCTTCCCTCGCAAGCCCAGGCTGCACCCCTGCGAGAATGCATGCCTTCTCTCGCAAGCCCAAGCTGCACCCCTGAGAAAATGCGGGCCCTCCCTTGCAAGCCCAGGCTGCACCCTTGCAAAAGCGCACACCTCACCTCTGAAGCCCTAGCTGCTCCCATGAAAAATGCATGCCTCACCTCGCAAGCCCAGGCTGCACCCATGCAAAAACGTGGGCCCTCCCTTGCAAGCCCAGGCTGCACCCTTGTGAAAATGCAGGCTCTCCCTTGCAAGCCCAGGCTGCACCCCTGAGAAAATGCAGGCTCTCCCTCGCAATTCCAGGCTGCACCCCTGTGAAAAAATGCATATCTCACCTCGCGTGCCCAGGCGCCACCTCTGCGAATATGTGGATCCTCCCTCGCAAGCCCAGGCTGTAAATGTGGGCCTTCCCTCACAAGCCCAAGCTGCATTCCTGCAAAAACACACACCTTCCCTCGCAAGCCCAGGCTGCACCCCAGCAAAAACGCATCCCTCACTCGTAATTGGAGGCTACACCCCTTATGAAAACATGACTCCACCCCCTATACACTAGGTACCCATTCTGCTGGCATACCCCCCTACTGCACCTCAACCACTCTAGGCCAGACACCATACAGTAGCCCCCCTAACCTCTGACATCACCTCAGGCAGCTCCCCTCCCCACACCCACCTAACCTATGAAACCACCCTCAGGCAGCCCCATCCAGTCTGGACACCACCCACCAGCCCCCTCACCTCCAACATCACCGCAGGCAGCTCTCTCCAGTCTGGACACCACCCACCAGCCCCCCTCACCTCCAACATCACCCCAGGCAGCCCCCTCTAGTCTGGACACCACCCACCAGCGCCCTTACCTGTGACACCATCCCCAGGCAGCCCCCTCCACTCTGGATACCACCCACCAGCCCCCCTCACCTCCAACATCACCCAAGGCAGCCCTCTTTGGTCTGGACACCACCCACCAGCCCCCCTCACCTCTGACATCACCCTAGGTATCCCCCTCACAGTACACTTCCCTCCCCACACCGCCCTCACCTTTGACACCACCCTCTGGCAGCCCCCTCTAGTCTGGACGCCACCCAACAGCCCCCCTCACCTCTGAAATCACCCCAGGCAGCCCCCTGACAGTACACTCCCTCCCCACATCTCTGTCACCTGTGACACCACCCCCAGGTAGTCCCTGCCAGTCCAGATGCCACACACTAGCCCCCTTCACCTCAGACACAACAGGCAGCCCCCTTACAGTCTCCCATGCATGCAGTTCAATGTATGTATGCAACTCAGCTGAACCTCTGTGGTCTGCCTCCACCATGAAGCACACCACCAACATTTTGACTGCCAACACGATCAACAGGAAGCAATGAATACCAATCCTGGACCGGAGCATCTGCTTTCACCTCCTGGCAGACTGGAATATGAAGCCCCAGCCAGACAGCACTACATTGCATCAACAACACCGTGGCCACCCAAGTAACATGTGACAAGTGAATGCATTGCAAAGTGGCATGTGTCTTTTGGGCATGGGTCATTGCAAAGGAATCAAAGCACAGCAACTGAATGTGTGCTGAGGAGAGAAGTACACATATTCATACATCGGCCAAATCCATAAATAATGACCAGGCTCATCACACCCTGATCACAAGTGAACTGTGTGGAAGTGGTGTAAATAGAAAGGAAATGTGTGCTGCAATGCAGGAAGAGCAAACATGGGTCGCAAATGCATTCCACTTGCAGAGGTGGAGCCAGACTTGAAAGAAGGCAGTGTTTGACTGCACATGCTGGTGGGCGTGTCCACATGACATTGGTTTAACTCAGCAATGGCAAACACAAGGAATGTTACCATGGCACAACTCCACAGTGAGCCCACCTCCCTCCACCCCAACCACACTGATGCCAAACACACAGTGATGCTGCACATGTAAATTCAAAAGCAAACGTACAGTGCAGACCCAGTCATCTGATGGACCCACCCCCACATGGCAGGAGCATGCGCATCCTTTCAGCCACAACCATTACAGCAACAACAACACACACGCAGGCACGCCACAAGACACATGATTTGCAATACAGAGATGCACTGGCTGAAAAGTGAACTACCAAATTTTCATACACAAAAATGAACTGCATGAAGCATGGAAAGTAACAAAATGAAAGATGTATTGAATAAAAACTAAAACGGAGAATGATGGTCAATGCAGTCCGGGGGAAAATATGAAATGACATAACCCTATGCCTAAATAACTATATACAGGAAAAACAGGGAACGTGTAAATCAGCAGAATCCGGGGCAAATAATAAATAATAAAAAGGAAACCTGCACCTGCATCACTATAAACAAAGGCAGCAGTTTAATATTCCTCTCCAATTTCACTCGATTTCTTCCTATGTGCCTGCTCTCCCTCCATTGCCTGTAAACCTGTCGGTGCCTGGGTAAGCACAGTGACCACCTCAGCTGCTGTGCCTGGGACTCCCATCTCGGGGCAGGGATGTGAGCTCCATCAGATGGGTCGTTGTGAGTGGGACTGGTGCACAGGTGGCCCTGCTGGTATGTTGGCCTGGAAAGCACCCTGGACGATGACTGGTGCACAGAGGAGGAAGACAAGGAAGTAGTCACAGCAGTGAACATCCCATAGAGTCCGCCAGGGAACAGGCCTGCTGCAAGCAATGCCACAAGGTGGTATAGCTCATTGTGATGATGGGCAATCAGATTATGAGTAGGTTGCTCATCATAACGAATGACACCTGTCTGCCTCGTCATCTCGGCCAGCAGGGGAGGCACATGATCCCAGATGGACACACCAGATGTTAAGGGGGTGTTGGTCTGGGTGGGCGCACAAGCCGACAAGGGGGTGTTGTTCTGGGGGAAGGCATCCTGGCAGGCGCACATTGCTGCATTCATTGGCCCAGGGACAGGATTTTGCACAAGCACCTCCATGGTGACCTGCACAGCCTCCTACCCCTGGGACAGGACTGAGGCAGGCATGCCCACTTCAACACCCCCACCTGACCCCATGGGCTGGGCTGCAATGGCCAACTCCTCCACCTCCCCCTTCGTCAACCTGGATGACTCCAGGGCGTCTTCTGCCATGGATGCCCCTGTGTGGCATCACCTGGCCCCACCACTACTGAGGAGTCCCCCCAACCATCACCTTCTTGGACTCACCCCCAACAGCCATGCCCGACACCACTGGCGCTGCCACAGCCACATCGCTCCCTGAAGATGAGCTGTCATGGGAGCGTGGCTGGGGCCTGCACCTCTGTCTAGGGGAGGCATCCCTGCATCCATGCTCGACAGCACTGCTTCCAGCCTCTTCATTAGATGCAACTGTGGAAAAGGAGACACAGAACAGCAACATCAATGTACTGCACCAAAACTTGTTTGGATCATCAACATTCACTGCAACATGACTTATCGAAGGAACAACCATCAACCTCCACACCCACACACATGGACATGCAATACACATCCATGCAGACACCTGGCTGGCTATCACTGCACACAATCACATCAAACTACATGCCACAGTCATAACCAATACATTTTGTATGCCATACACGCATGCATTAATTGCACATGCACACATGAGCATACCATAGCACCAAGCACATACACATGAGCATCATGCATGCGCATGATGTGGACAATACTACCTCAGCTGGCACATTTGCCACGCTGGCATGTCTCAGACAGAAGTAACATAGCATGTTCACAGTCTCCAAGGCAACACTACAACTAACAATGCAATTAAGAATACATTTCATAACTGCAGATGTCTGAATGCACACATGGGGAGCAATGTCTGGGGCATGCAGGCAGACATCCGTGTCAGAAACATACTTGCTACAAGCTTAAGGGGGTCACTGCCAACATGCAGGAACATGCACAACCCATATGCACCGTACGTAGAGCAGTGCACCACATGCCTACTCACCAGTCGACTCCAGGCGTTGTTGTAATTTGAGGATCTGGGAATGCTGCACCGAGTAGAACCTCTCCAGGACCTGCATGTTTTTGCTCGACAGTCTGTACCTGCATGCACGGTGGCCCTCTGCGGTAGCAACAGCCTTGATGTAGCACAGAGCCTTGCTGTGGGTGCTGGATTTCAGATCCTAACAGCGCTTTTGGACGGTCTTGTATGTCTGGACTGCCACCCCCTCCTCGTTGATGGTATATGTGATCTCATCCAAGATCTGCTGATGTCCTTCCTTGCCACGTTGCATCACTGGGTGGAAGAGGGTGTCAGAATTCTCCAGGACCTTCACCACCAGGATGTCAACTTCAGTGGCACTAAAGTTGACAGCCCTCTGCCTCGCTGTCATAGGGTTAGCACTCTGTTCAGGTGGTGATGGTGCTGACAGGACAACCTGTGAGGCAGGTGTGGATGGGCAAGGTGGTCCTGGAGATGGGCTGTGGAGTGGTGGTGGTGGAATGGCATGCTGAGAGTCCAACAAACGAGCTGAGGTGGTCACAGGGCCGGAGACAGGATTGCAGGCAATAGCTGGACAGCAGGCACTCCAAACGCAGTGAAGGTGGGCAGCAGGCACACACACTGTACAGGCAGCAGCAAGGTTGGAGGCAGCACAGGGAAGGGGGAGGCAGGTAAATGCCTCAGTATGTGAAGTAATGCATCACCAAAATGTATAATTGTGGTGCAAATCTGGCTGCATTGGAATGACTGCCCTGGGTGAACCATGTCATGTGGTGGACTGACTCCTCTCTAGTGGATACAATAGTGGATACAAACCATGTCGTTGAGCATGTCTCTGTGACACTATTATCCCCAACAAGCCTCCCTTCCCAACATCTGCAACATTATACCACAACATGCACAGTTGTTTGCTGCATCCTTGATGTGAGTGACTCTGCTCTGCTAGACATGTGCATGAGTCCTAAGCCCTAGTCACACTTCATGCCATGTAGGGTATTGAATCTCTTTTCACACATGTATGTATGTGCTGCCATGCCACATAGACCATCCAAGCTGATGCACAACACGACGCATGGCGTGCCCTGAGTGAGTGTGCACATGTTCAGACTGTACACATCCCTGCTGCCTCAATGGCAAATACTCCAGTGGCAAATTGTTGTGATGCCTGCTCCCTGTTAGTCCCCACACCCCACTCAGCCCATACTCCATGGACCCACACTCCGGGTCACTGTACCTTGTTCCTATCTACAACTCCATTAACATACTCTCTCCACTTCACGGAACTTGCCTAGGGGGTCCTCTTACAGCCATACTGGGACTATGGGGGTCATTGCGAGTACGGTGGTAAGGGGTTTACGGCGCTGGTAAGGATGCCGGTGCCGTAAACCCCTTACCGACATATTACGAGGTTCCCTCGCTGGACCCGCTCAGAACATCTGGTCAGACCAGACGTCCTTTGCGGGTCCCACAAGGGGATCAGGGAGCTAATAACGGGCCCGTCATTAACGCGTCCGTTATTAGCTCCTTCCCCATTCCCATTAAGCCTTATGGGGGCTCGAATGGGAATAGGGATGGGTATTTTGAATGATGATTTACCGGGTCCTCCAAGGTTGGAATAACCCGGTAAGTCAGCATTCTAGAACCCGAAAACGAGTTTGGAGGCAGTCATGGTGCTAATGGCGCCATGGCTGCCTCCAAACACGTAATGACCCCCTATGTCCTCTTTACAAAACATACAGAATATTCTCATTGTCGTCAGTCCCTGTACCCATACAACACTGGTGTGGCATGTGATTGCTGCAGCCATGAATGTGGATATGTATGGCTGCCTGTTGCCATGTAATGTAATTGCATGTCACCGAGCACATGTCCATCATCATTTCACTGGTAATACTCAACAGTGGGCGGTACCATGGCCCATAATTTGTTTCCTGATGACCTTGTTGGTTGGCAATGTGTCCACTGCAAGCATGGCCCTGAGCAGGGGATTTTTTGGACAGTCTGGATATGTCATGCTCCCATTGCTGTTGGGCAATGTTTGTGGATGCTGTATTCCGTATGACTACATGCCTTGCATTTTGTTGCATGACACCAATGTGATACACATGTTTACTGTAGACATGTTGCACATGACTCCACTTGTATTTTTCTGTCAATGTGCTTGTGAGGATGCACCAGATGCAGAGGAGGAGGAGGAGGATGAAGAAGCGTTTGTGGTGCATCAGGCCACCAGTGGAGGATGTGGCGTGGCAGGCCGTGAGAACCCACTTGTGCTCCAGACCATCCTCAGCCATGATGCACACTCTTCTGACTCTTTGGACTCAGCTGGCTGTGATGCTGAACTGGATGTGCAGTCCTCAACAGTGGCGAAGGTGAGTGCACCAATGGGTGGAGCAGTTGGGTCCCATGAGTCTGCAGGGGATCTAGTGCCTTCACAAGGCCAGTCAATGGTGGTCCCCATCTGCAGTGGTTATGGCTGCAAGGTTATCCTCCCATGTATTGGTTTCTGATCCTGGGACAGATGTCCAAGGGAGGGTCGCAGACCTGCAGCCAAGGACAGGGGCATCACAGCAAGGGTTATGCTCTCTTGCATCTGGTAGACGTGGGCCCCTGGGCAGACATAGTGGGAGCAGCAGATGTTGCGTTCCGCACACTGAAAAGGTGATGCATTTCAGAGGTTGGCTGAGGGCATGGTTAGGGTGGCTCCTTCCATCACCCACCAGCAACACAGGTGGGACAACAGCTGCAGGTCATGCAGGCCACATGCTGCTCCCACAGACTACGCATGGAGGCCAACATCAGGGGCCGACGGGCAGATCTGCAGTGTCTGCAGGCAACCCTGCTTGCAGAGAGTCGGGCACACAGGGATGACCTGAGGCATGAAATGTTGTCCCACACGACGGTAGTCCATGAGGAACATGCAGCCACCAGAAGACTGTTCCACCAGGAGGTTTTTGCATTGAGACAGTCAATCTCTGAGGAGCTCTGTGCCATCCGTGAGATTGTGCATAGTGACCTCACTGCCCTCAGTCTCCTGGTGCATTCATCAGGGTCACACATGGCGGCTGCCACTGAGGACCAGGCCAGGGCACTGTGTGGTCAGCCTCCAGCACCACTTCTACCTGCATATTCAATGCAGGATGCGGGTGCCAACACAGACATGCCTCCTGGTCCACCGTTTCCATGAGGTCCCTGAGCCCATGGAGAGGAATTTGTAATAGTTTTACATTTTTTATTAGATGTCCACCCATGTGGATTTTGACATGCACCCTATGCCTCCCCCTTCTTTGTGGATCCCCCCCCCTGCCGTTCATAATGGACATTTTTCTTTTTTTGTGTGTCTCTTTTGTAGTCCCCAGGCCCGGATGTTGCCATGTTATTTTTGAGTTGGACTTTCCAGGTTTTTTCTGTTTTTATTTTTATTTTTTTGCAATTTTACTTTTTAACTTGAGTTGTGCAGTTACCCTATGAAGGCCATGACGTATGCAGTGGTGGACATGCAGTCATGCAAAGTAAGGTCAGCTTGCATGTTTGCATGGTGGTGCTCAGGATGGCATGTGCAGGTAACTATGGGTTCAATGTATCCTGCCACATGTGTGCTGTGTGAATGCTACTGTACTATTCCTGTTGCAATGTCGTCTCCCATGTTATTTTAGTGATCCGTAATGAGGCAGTGACTGCAGCCCCCGGGCAGACACACTGCACCCTTTGGCGTCCATGCTCCAAATTCCCTCCCCCGGGCACTGTCCCTTCTCGCACTTATTTGGCGGCCCAGTTCCTGGTGGAAGTGATGCAGTATTCACGTCATGCCAGCACAGTCAACAGGCAAGCATGAGCACTGTCTTTCATGTTGAGATGTGTAATTATTCCCCATGTTTGCCCTACGCTCCACCCTCTGCAACTCTGAAATCTCTCCATTGGCTCCCAGTGGATGCAAGGATTAAATTCAAAACCCTATGCATTGTCCACAAGGCTTTCTGGGGCCTGGGTCCAAAATACCTTCAGCTATCCTTCCACAAATACCTCCCCTCTCCAGGTCTTCACTCCTCTACCTCCAACTCCCTCAGGGTCAGTAGTTTTTCAAAGAAACGAGCTGGGGGTTGGTCTCTGTCTTTGGCTGGGGCCTCTTTCTGGAACAGCCTCCCTGTCTCTCTAAAACTTGAGGAGAACCATCTCCCGTTCCGGAAGCACCTCAAGATCTTCCTCTTTTCTTCTGCCTTCACTCCCCCTCTCCCCTGCTGATCTGGTCTCTCTTGGCACCATGCACCTGGCCACCCTCTGTGCTCCGGGCCCAGGTACCTGATCACCCTGCCACCCTCCCGCACTGCCTCCGGGCCACCCCTTGCACCTGGGTCTGTATCTGTACCTATACAGCCGCCCCCTTTTCTTCCTGCACTTGTAAGACCTACCCTGTCTGCTGCCTTAAACCTAGCACTTGCAAATTGCTGGCTGCACTACCACTGTTTGTTGCCTTTATTATATATTTATTGTTATTTATCTGTTTGTCCTCTGCTTCGCACTTTCCACCTCTCCCCCCTTCCATGCACTTGCGCGTTCTCAATATCACTGGGCCTAGTAAGATCGTTGTTTTGTTCTCCCCTGTTCCCCTCCCTTGCCTTGTCGTGCTCTGAAACACTTGTGTATGAGCGCGATAGAAATAAAATATCAATATCAATATCAATATCAATATGCAACAGTTTCCTTATAAGTGCTATGCATGCTACCATGCCAGGATGGTTTTTCAAGTGGTATTCATGTCACTGTCTTCTTCCCTTGGTCATCTAAGCTGTGCCCACACCTACAGTGGTGTACTGCATGTCCATGGCCATTTCCACTCCAGACAGTGTACTCCTTGATGTGTTTTTCCCTTGGCTTTCCCTCTCACTCTCTCTCTCTCTCTGTTGTTCTAGGCTGCACTCATGGGCAGATAACAATCTATGTCCTGTCACCGTCTTGCATGCTGTGGTCCTTCTGCAGTGGGTTGTCTGTGAATATTTTCGTCATCCATTCATGTGTTGTCATGGATTTGTAGTTTCTTTCTGTTGTTACCATGCATGTCTTTACATTTAGGGGATGTGTCTCCCGGTGGGTGGCATCATATGCAAGGCAGGTGGGTGCCCTGTCCAGGTAATTGAAGGGCATTTGCAGAGACGTATGTGTTGTTTGCTTGGGAGTGCCTGATCACTTTAGATTGACTTGTCTTGTGGGCACAGGTACTACTTAATGGGCGCATGTGTCACACGGTGGGGTTCTGGTCATGGTTCTGTCCATGGTGTGGTTTCTATAGATTCATGGTGCCACAGGTTGCAGATTATACATTTTGGGTGTTCCAGCTGTGTGGGCCTTTCTTAGGGGGTTGTGAGTGGGTGGCAGGGCCAGCTGTTTGTGGCCTGTGATAGGTGTGATGGTTGTACTGGTGTGTGTTTCATTGCACTTTGCACATGTGTACTGAGTGTCACTTCACATCTCATGCAATGTTTGTGGGGTAATGGTTTGATGGCACATGTGGCCTCTCTTGTGCAGGGTTTCCCATTGATGTTGTGCAGCCCAGTTACAATCCACAAACATGGACCATTAATGTAGATTTTTAGAATGCTATGTTGTGAACAAGGCAAACTATGTTGTGAGTGTTGGTGTTTTCATATTCATGTCCCATGCATGCATCACCATGGTATTTGTAGCTTCAAGTTGACCGCAGCTTGGTGCATAGTGCTGATGCATTCAATTGAATGCACAATTGAACCAATTGCACTTTTCCCTTACATCCTACCTTTTGGTGCATTTATCCTTGTTTGCAGTTTCACATTGCTTTGTCATGTCTGCTTATGTTTTCCATGGCAGTTGCCTCAGTGGCCAGCCTTCCAGTCTGACATCGGCCTCTATGAAATGCTGCCTCCAGCATGATCCTGCCTGGGGTGAAAGAGGTGAATATTTGTGTTCTGGTCTTCTTGTGCTTTGTATCATGCGCTCCCATGACTGTGTTCACTGCACTGTCCCACTACTACGCTGGTGATGGCATGCCTTGTCATGTAATTGCTTTTGTGGAGGTGGTCCCTGCTTTTTTAGGATCACAAATATCTGCATTTCTGATATATTCTCATTTTCATGCAAGATGTTGACAGATCTGTGTGTTGTGTATGTTCCATCGGCTTGGGTATGGGGATATGTGACATGCACATTCACTGCATGCCATTCAGGGGGTCAGGTAGTGTGGGGATTGTGGTTGATTGTCAGTGTGTGCGTTTTGTTTGTTTGAATTGCATGTAGTGTGCAGGTGTTGCTGCATGTTTTCTGGGACACATGTTGATGGTTGTCTTGTGAGTTGTTTGAATGTGTTGCATGTCACAGAGGGGGGCACATGTGTCTGTACTGTTTGAGTGCATGGATGTGTTTGCTGCACTCAGTTTGAATTTTTTCATTGTCTGCAGATCCTTCTGTCAGGGAATGATGGCTATTTCATGGGATGAAAGTTGACTGTCTACTGCATGCCCAGGGGACAGGTAAGATGTGCATTTATCTTGAACCATATGGAATGGCTACATTAGTTGCTGCATGTGTGGATGTGGCCATTCTGCTGTGTCACCCTCTTCCTCACAATTGTCATTTACCTCTTGTTCCGTGTTTCATTTGTGATGGGTGCATTGTGGTCATGTTGCCAGAATCTATGTCACATGTGGATCCTTACTGCACTGCTTATCCACACACCAGAATAGGGACATGTCTATGCACATCATGCACATTCTCGAACAGGTGTGCAGCAATATGCCATTGTGTTACTGGGATTTTGAGGACATGTTACTTTTGGAGGCCATGTATGGCTCACAGCTCAGATATGATGGTTGTTGAGTTTATGGAATTATCAGTGGTTACACATTTGATGGCTATGTTAATTAGTCATATCATAAGGGATGTATTTTGTGCATAAGGGGTGATTTCGTTCAATAGTTGCCATGGTGGCAGTGGTGCACACCTTCTTCAAGGTGTTTCTTTTGGGAACACCAAATACATGGCTTTTTAGTTCTAATGGATGCACACACATGTGCACATTCAAGGGCACATTCTCAGGGTGGTTTGGTGGGCACAGCGGATAGGCCCATTGTTATCATCGAATAGCACCTGGGATTTGGCCGAATCGTGTGCAGTCCACAGGGGAAGGATTTTAGGTGAAAAAAGATTGCACAATCTGAGTACGTGCAGTTTATCTGCATGCTCTTTGCCCAGCAATGCTCAAGGGGGGGTGCTGTGTGTGTGGATGGTGGGCTACCACCATGTCCACCAGGATGCCACACCATTTTGCGACATTGTGCTGGACACATGCTGCCACAATGATCCTGCAAACTACTGGTGGTGCATAGAGCAACACACCACCATAGTGGTGAAGCGACAAGAAATGTGACTTGAGCACTCTGAATGTATGCTCCACTGTGCCCCAAGTCGCAATATGGGCAGTGTTGTACCTTACCTCAGCAGGTGTGGTGGGGTTGCGAATGGCCTCATTATGAATGTGCTCAGAGGGTAGGCACTGTCCCCTGTAGAGGTGAGAATTGTTGTCATTGGCATTTGTTGGCAGGGTCTGTTGGTCTGTGTGTAACGTACATGCATGTGTATGGCCATTCATACTCACCAATGAGCCATGTGTTGCCATGCTTCCCAGTTTCCAGGGACTGGTATAGCAGGGACAACTAGAAGATGTGACTTTCATGTGTGCTACCCATATAGTTGGCATACACTCCAGTAATGATGCCCTTAGCATCACACACAAACTGAACATTGATGGAGTCCCAGTGTTTCCGGTTGCATTAGATGTTCTCTGTTCCTCTAGGTGGACGTAGAGCAACATGGGTGCAATCAATACCACCTAGTAATCGGGGAAAGTGTGCCACTCCATAAAATTCCGAGACCACTGCTTGCCTTTCTGACAGTGTTCTGGGCATATAGATATGCCAGCAAACAGAAGGTTGTGCAGTTATGCATGACAACACCTGGTGTAGGCAGCAAGACTGCATAGGCTGGGAGGTACCACCTACTATGGCGGTAGTCCGCTGGAATGACCCAGTGGTCACAAAATGCAGAGCAGTGAGAACCTTTGGCAAGGGGCTCAGTGCTTGGCAGCACATGGTGGGTAATATGAGGTCATCTTCCCACTCCCTGACCAGTTCTAGGATTATATGGTGGGGGGACCTATACCTGCCATATACCTGGTCATCATGCATGCCAAAAAGGCTGATCTGTGTGTGGAAGATCCGGGCCCTGGCCATCCTCTTCCTCCTGTGGTGTCCCAGGATGATTGCTGCAACAAATGGTGCATTCATTGTGGCTGTATCCATTCTTTGGTGTCTTGCATGCTTTTTATAGACATTTGTTAGGGTGCGCCTTGATGTTTACACCTGCTATTTTGTGTCGTTGGTGTGCCAGGACTTGCAAATGCTTTTTCGCGACCCGGCATTCCCAGTTCAATTCCATGAATATGTTTATTTTGCACGTGTATGGGTGGTGCAGTTGCTTTACAGTCGAACGTCCCTCGAAAAGCCCACATTTTTGCTTGTTCTTCCTCATTCTGCGCACTCTATTTAGATGGCTCCGCAGGCCCGGCCCACCCTCTTTTTGGAGTCTCGCGCAAAGCGTTCCTCGAGTTGCAGTGATATAGCAGACCGCCGCGCATTCCTCATAAATCCTAGGTAAGCCCTCTGCATTGCTTTCCATGAATCGATGAACAGGGACTTGTACACGAATTTGCGCACAACTCCCCGATTTTCCTTGCAGAATATTCCATGAGTCAGTATGACTGGTGCAGCTTTTGCAAGGTGGCAGACACAAAATTGAACATATTTACCTGTTGGCTTCATCAGAAGCATTTTCCGTCGTTACTAAATCACTGAGGTTTGTGCTTTACTTCAGCTAAGAAATGATACCCCAACTCTAGAGGTAAACAGTGTGTTTGCTTAAATGTCAAAACTTAATGAAATGTCACAGATTCCGAATCCTCCCTTTTCCTACAGAAGTATACGTTGAATGGGTAGTACAGCTCAGTGGGGCCGCACTCATCTTACAAAAAAAATTACACAGAGCAACACAAGTTCGAATCCCAGTTCTGCGCTTTAAAAGACAAATTACAATGCTGCATGCTTAATATTATTTTTTTTTTTAGGGGGGTAAATATTTTTTTTTTATATTTCTGTCACCCAAAATGTTTGCAATTCCTTGTAAGGGAAAAATAAGTTGCTTTTGACAGGGCGTGTGTCTGTTTCCGTCCCTAGGTGACAATTTTCTACTATGGACATGCAGGTTAGATGACTACCAACAAATCTTTGGATAAACTTGAAAGCTCGTCAGAGCGCCTTAAACATCACTCTCTGTAGGACAACAAGCCAATTAAGGTATCCCCGTGGTCCCAAATAGATATGTATTTTTTCTTTTTCTTTTTTTTTTATTTTTCTTTTTGTCCCCTACTCTAGATAGACTAGAATCTCAGAATTTGGGGAGCTGGGAGCCCTGCATCTTCCAGTTTTGGCGTGATGTCATGTCCCACCACTACTAATCAATGCTTAGTAGGAATGAACCGCAGGACCTTACAAAGTTGATTCACTCGAAAAAGGCTTGTGTGCAACAGCCACAATCTAACCGTTAAGACCCGACTGTACATCCCATGTAAAGTCTTCATTCCCAGCCTTAGTTTGTATTGTTGGACCCAAATGTTAGTGGAAGAGCATGTTGCAATGAAAGTGTATTATTAAAATGTCATGGGTCCAATAGGAAAACTTTGATCTTTGCACTGTTCAATTTTAGGTTCCCCAGTTATATAACTGCCAAATCAAGGATTACTGGCACAGCATAAAAAGGATCTATGTTTCACCAGCAAGCACATAAGTATGTGTGCCATCTACATAGGTGTGGTAACACTTATTCAGGTCCTAATGCCACCCCAAATGGTCATATATGTTTGTTTCCATCACATTCAACCTGTGTAATTGAAGTACTAGGTCCCGCATTAACAAACAAAACCACTTACAGGTCCAACAAGATGCCTGACGCCCTAACCTGCATGAATGCCAACCAAGGTATCACCATAAACTGCAAGGAGTGGAAGCCTGATCGATGGCATTCTACAGAACCCTGTAATGAATCCATCATAACGTTCTCTGGGTTCTTAGTGACAGATAGACCACCATGGAGTGATCATGTCTATGTTTTAAACAAAGCTTTTTTTTAATCAGTTTCCTCATCATGGACTCTTGAGTGAATCTGCCAGTACTGCTGCCAACAGTACTGGCAATTATAAATTGCACAGTCCTTCTTTGAATTAATTGCCAGCCAAGGCCAGCAGAGCATCTCGCCAGGCTTAGGACATGCAGAGAGAATTTAATAGTATTACTACCACAGAATTGGCATTATGTAATTCTTTTTCTGATCAATTTCTTCTGAATGGAAAAAAGGAACTGTCAACATGCAAGCTAAAATTACGAGTAACAATTTCTGTATTCTTCAAGGGATTCTGCCAAACAACTTTTCAAACATTGAAGTCATCGCCAGGGGAGTGATGAAGAACATCAAATATAATAACAAGCACCAAACATGAACCCTCCACTTGGCGTCTGTGGGGAGTCATTTTACAGACAATCTTTCACAAATAAATGGACACCAGAGTAGGGGGTTAACTGTGTAAAAGTTTCAGGCAAACTGATGTGTAATAGTATTTTCCACAGAAAACAGTCTCTTCAGTTCTGAAGTGCAGTGATGCAATTTAGTTGGCGATGATGTTTAAAAAAGCAAAATTGAACGTTGTTTATTCCTAGTCAAAGAAAGTAACCCCGCATCAATCTCCACCGCCATTAACTGCATCCTATCTCTTTGTCTCTCTACCTATTCGCTTATTTGAATTCTAAAATATTTGAAATACACCATACGCTGTATTTTCTGCACATCACAAATACACAGGATCCCCGCTCCTTTTGCGCTAGACCAGTAAACCTATGTTACCCAGAAGAAAGGTTACTCACGAAATAAAACATCATATTTCAATGCTTTAAAGCAACCTTGCCAGATCCAAGCCATAAAGTATAGTATACCGTATTGTTCTGTACAGATGTGACGGAGAGGAAAAACTTGATAGTGGGACGTGATCTGCCTATACACCCTAGGATAGGTCTCATTAGATCTTCAAAAGTGATTGACTGAGTAGGATAGGTTTCACAGACTTTAGTTTGTCAGGACATTGATAGTCATCAAAATAAAGGTCCAACACATCTGGCCAAGCGAGACATTGTTAAGGGTTGAGATGTAGATTGAGGATTTGCTGCTCCAACCTAGATCACAGAAGACATGGTATATGAGAAATGACGACCTGAATGGGTATAATAGGGTATGGGGACCATTTGTAGAAATGTACAGATAACAAAGTACATGACTGTGGTCTGCCTTGTGTGGGTATACCTATTGGTCTCTCTCCCAAGCCGACACATCCCCTGTGTGGTTGACAAGTGTGTCTCTTGTGAGAGATAAAATACCCGTGCAGCATGCATAGGCAGGTGTTCTAACTTTAAAACCTGAAATAAAAAAGAAGAAAAAGAAGGTCAGGCGCGCACTCTAGTTCCCAGTCATTTAATCCTGATGCAAGTAATAACAGGGTTAAATCCCAAAATGTTCAAAAAACAACAGGGTTGAATCCCAGATGCAAGTATTAACAGGGTTAAGTCCCAACAATGTTAAAAAAAAAACAGGGTTAAATCCCAACTGCTGCAGTTCAAATGCAAAATAGTTCTGCTCCTCCAAGTACTTTCAAGTCTCAAACTCTCTTCAGGGAGGCTGTGTTCCTTTTCAAGTGTTGCTAATTACTGGTTCAATTTCAGTCTTGAGGGATTCTGGTTACTGTAGTGATGGCACAATTGTTTCATTCAGGAGACCAGTTACCAACTCCCCTCCAAACACACAAATCTTATCCAAAATTGGCAGAGGGGGGAAAACCATGACTATGGCTCTCCAAAGTGGGGGCATAATAACCCTGCTGCTGCTGCCTCTGGAGCCCGGGTCACCTGCAACATTAAGTAGAAAAAGAAGGTCAGGTGCACACTCTAGTTCCCAGTCATTTAATCCTGATGCAAGTAATAACAGGGTTAAATCCCAAAATGTTAAAAAAATAACAGGGTTGAATCCCAGATGCAAGTATTAACAGGGTTAAGTCTCAACAATGTTAAAAAAAAACACCAGGGTTAAATCCCAACTGCTGCAGTTCAAATGCACAATAGTTCTGCTCCTCCAAGTACTTTCAAGTCGCGGAGGCTATGTTCCTTTTCAGGTGTTGCTATTTACTGGTTCAATTTCAGTCTCAAGGGATTCTGGTTACTGTAGTGATGGCACAATTGTTTAGTTCAGGAGACCAGGAACCAACCCCCCTCCAAACACACAAATCTTACCCAAAATTGGGGGAGGGAGGAAAACCATGACTATGGCTCTCCAAAGTGGATCCCTTGAGACTGAAATTGAAACATTGTTGGGATTTAACCCCTGTTATTATGGTATCAGGTAATATTATCCCCATATATATGGTCACCGTATGTAATATCGCCGGGAAAAGGTCCTGGCAATATTATATGGGTGACCATATATATAGGGACAGGGGCAGGAAGAAAAAAAAATTGTAAAAAAAAGGGTTTGGGGGATGCAGGGGTGTCCCCACAAAAAACGGCCATTTTTCAGCGATATTTTTGCATGGCAATATTTTTGAGGGGACATTATTACATGGAACCGTTATTACTTGCATCAGGATTAAATGACTGGGAACTAGAGTGCGCACCTGACCTTCTTTTTCTACTTAACTTTAAAGCATGGCTTCGCAATTGTTAGTAGCATGTTCAATAAAATACTGTTCTCTTATGTAATTGTTTGCTTTTGACTTGAATAAAACATTTTATTGAAAAATAATCAAGGGTGATGGCTTTAAGCTTTTGAATTAATAATAACAACTGGCATTGCTGCCCTTCTTATATAATGGTATGGCAGAATGAAAGTTAACAGTATGCTGGGTTGCCCAGTGAAACACCAGTGGTGGTGAGTAATTGAAAACCTTTCAGCCAAAAGTCTTGATTGTTTCAAAAGTCACCTTAATTGGGATGGGTTTTCCTAGTTGTGTGTGCCAAATTTGCTGTACTTATGCTGTACTTATGTGCCCAGGCTGCACCGCACAAGTGATGCTGAATGAGCTTGGACGTCATTTCACCAAAATGTCAGGGGTAGTGGAAGTGAGATCACATGACCCTTGACCTCTGCTGACATCCCAGGAATTGATGTCATTTGACCCCGCCCTAAGTGATATCACAGGAAGTGATGGCACCCAACCTTTCACCCCCTGACAAAACAGGAAGTGGCATCACATAGCACTTTTCCTCAGTACACCAAGAAAAATATGGTTACTATATGACTGTAATATGATATACAATTAATGCAAGAATGGATCACCATATGTAGCGTTCATATCAGTCTGTATAGGCCCACATTACCAAATTACTGTAAATGTAAGCAGATGTCCAACACAACAACCTGGACTATTGGACAGCCCACTGGCTAAACTGTGAACAGACAGAGCATTGCAAAGAGGTCTAAACCCAAAGGGCTTCCAGTCCCTGACATTTGTTTGGCCACAGACCGGAAACAACAACTGACCAACACAAGTCCAACCAAATAAACAATGGTATGGAGGGTTGCCCAGAGCTGTGCCAGTGGTTATGAATGATTTTAAACTGTCCAGCCATCACCTTTCTGTTTTGCTTATTTGGTATGTCACCCCCAGTTAATTTTGTTAGATGGGAGATTTAGGGGAAGGATGTGTTGCAAGTCACAGTAATTGATAGTTTTTTTTATTTTAAAATGTAAACACCAGCAGCAGCTCCATGACATCACCCATAGAAAAGGTCCATTTTATTATTTTCTTTGCTCCTTTATATCCTGTTTAATGCCAACCTCATCCAGTGTCTAAGCACTCGGAAAGGAACTGAATCCATGTTTCACTGCATCCTCTTGTTCTCAAAGCATATGCATTGCCCCAGAGCTATCCTTCCAAATATCTATTTTTTTTGCTTGAGGAAGCAACAGATGGTTTACTTGAAAGGCGGAGGGCAACTTCATGTACATTAATTATCTCACCTTGCATATATCAAGAGTGTGCCTGTGATGCAGGTCTGCCAGATCTGGGTCAGGTCACACCGAGCCCAGGCCGGATTGGTGGCAAAAGCCTCTGGGGCACACCTACTCATCTCAGGTCTAGAGGCTCACTGGATGTGCAAATCAGAAACACTGATGAGATTTGCTTTCATGTTGTGCTGTCACTGAATACTGTAGGGTGTTGCTACCCATTCCCAGCCAGCTAGACCTAGACCCCATACCTTTCGTGCTAATGCAGCACTGGGAATGAGCTGCACAGACAGACCACCTTTGAACAAAACCATTCAGCATTATTCTCTAATGGACTGCCATCCTGATAGTGATGGGGACTTTCATAGTTTTTCCTGCATCCCTGTTATTTATCCAGCTAACGAGAACTAGTTTCCAGGTTATAAAAAGCTCTGGCACATTTAGCTGCCTTTACAACCACCTTTCTCAGGTGCAACACATATGGCTCTTGGCACTGCCTCTTTGTCCAGAGGTCCAGTGGTTGTAGGACAGGTCTACTGGTAGCAAAGGGGGAGACAGGTTTAGCAGGTGCTACCCCTTGCAACCCCAAAATGACGTCCGACAGGAAAAGAAAAATCATGTGCCAGTCGGCTCACCTGGGGGCAAGCACCCGAGAAAGCCCACCCAGGTGTGTTTGCCTTTGAAGGAGCCAATTTACATGTATGCAGGACTTGTAAAGCTCTTTGCTCAGAAGATAGTGGTGATCGGTTTGCAGCCAAGTTATAAATCACTGCTTGATGACTCCTGTCACTGACTGCATCCTGATCTTCAACTCCTCCTTTATCTAGATGAGCTGGTGCTCCACCATATGAATTGCTGCCCTACTTTTATTGTTGCCCCATTTTAGTTTGCTTCTTATCTCTGTATGAATTGTTTGCTTTAGTTGAATTGTTTGACCTAGCTTAATCGCTGCCCCACTATATTTTGTTCCCTAGAATCCTAGATGAATTGTCTGCCCATGGTATGACATTGTCCCCAACACCTGCACTCTATTCCTCAGAGCCAAGCACATTATATGCCGATCAGCTATGCCACTAGCAGACTCATTTTCCCTACAGAAATCAAACAACAGAATTCTACAACTCAACAACCAACTTACATACAACTGCCTGACTAATGTGCCCTAGCACCGTGGCCACACAAGGCACTCATCTGTTGCTAAGCCCTTGACACAGACCACCTAGAAACAGATACGCACGCAGTACCGGGAACTTCTAACGACATACATCAACACACAGCAGCACAGCTATCTTGCATTTTCCCTCTCTCCAAAATAACCTAACCCACCCTCCTTTTTTTAAATTGGCAAGAGTGCTGGATGACCATGCAAATGGCAGCAGCGCACAGTATAAATCCCAATAACATAACAGTCTGCATGCTTAGGCAAGGATAAAAAGACAGGTCTAAAAGGAGACTGACAGAGGGAGAAGCAGGGCAAATGGTTGTAAGAGAGGGTAGAAAAGAGGTAGAACATAGAAGAAGAAAGAGAGTGAGGTGAAGAGCAAATAGGTACACAAATAGTGAGGCATACAGGGAGGGATACCTAGAGATGGAGAGAAAGAGTAGGAGGGCAAGAGTCTGATACGAACAGAGAGGAAGAGACACAAGCAGAGGTAGATACCAGAGAAAGAGAAACATGCAAGTTCAAACAGGGAGAGAAGGAATGTGAGATTTGGAGAGAAAGAAAGAGAGCACAAAGAGCAAAATGGTAAGAGCAAGAATTGCAGATACAAAAAGGGTGACTGTGAAGTCCAGAAAGAAAAGCACAAACAAAGGGTAAAGAGGCAATGGAAATTATCTTTCACTGCAAATTTCCTCTGCCCTCCAGTGGCAGTATTGCAGAGGCTTTACACTGCGGTTGTAGGTGAAAGGGTCGACTGCAATTGATTCGAATGCAATAGTTTCGAGTCAAAAGGACCGAAAAAAAAGGTTGAATGTTTTTTTTTTTTTTTTGCGGGTTCCCCCCCAAACCCCTGTTTTTGGTGTAAAAAACACTTTTTTTTCCCATACGGAAGCAAAAAAATAAATATATATTTAAAAAAAGGCATTCAACCTTTTTTTTCAGTCCTTTTGTTTCAAATCTATTGTAATTCAAAACAATGTATTCGACCCTTTGACTGGACACCTTACACTGCGGCCAAAGCTTGTAGCGTGCATTTTCTTGTGCAAAGGATTACTTTGTATCCTATGGAAGGCATGCATATGCAACTTGCAAACAGTGAACCATGGAGCACACTTCCCTGTTCGCTCAGTCGACAAGATACCGATTGGCTAATCTGTAGCGTCATATCCGCGGACATGTGGCGAGTTCACTGATTGGATGTTGAACGGCGTGTAGTGAGTCAGATTCTGTCGCTGCACCCACCATCTTTCCTTCGTGTTTTGGTGTACGCTGACATCATCGCTAACACATATAAAACAGCACACAATTGCACTTGTTAACCGAGGCAGGTACCTGCACTGTGTGATAGAAACAGCGGTTCTGCAAGTGTATGGGAGTAGCAGTTCTCATGCATGCATTCAGATATGTTGTTGCAAAGTCAGAATGTATTTTCATTCTGAGTGAAGGTTACTTGGTTTGCTTTTTTGGTTGCGAGGTTAGTAGGCCCACACATCCGACTGAACCCATAAGGGTCAATTGTTTTTTTACCTTGAGCGAAAGGGAAAATTCAGTAAGAATGCAGGGAGTGCAAGTTTGGAAAAAATACCATTTGATAAGGTTATGTTTTCAAAATGTTTGTAAGACACATGTAATATCAGTTGAAGAAGATTCTTTGCTGCAAGTATATCGCTGTCTGGGTTTAACGAAGACAATGGAGACGGTAAATATTGTGTAAGTCTACTTTTGACGACTCTACACTGGAACGAGTTTTAATTTTTTATTACCAGAACAATAATTTTGGCATTATAACTGAGATACTATATTTCTGTGTAGTTGTCATTTTTTTAAAAACTTATGGAGAGTGCAGATTCTCGCCGTTTTAGGCTATCATTAGGTTCACCCATGTTCAACGCTATTATTTCTTTAAAATGTCATGTATGACCACATCGATTTGTGTATCAGTTTCCACGTTCTTTTTGTCTTTTTTGAAATTGTTTGGTAAAAGTTGGGTATTGATACGTATTTTCTGTTACGTTTTCTGAACAGCACATTCTGCCGTACTGTGATTGCGATGGATTCCAGATGCCAAGTGATGGATTCTTGGCACGCTTGATGCAGGTACTCGTGACCGACTGCCTAACCGTCACTGTATTGTGGGACGACCAGCCCAGCCTCATTTGTCCATACGCTGGAGTGGCCATTAGGAGTAACATCTTTTATGGTGGTGTAGGCCAAAGTTCATGCCGACGTCTTGGAAATCACTGTGCAACTGAAGTGGTTGCTTTATCAAAAGCGAATACTTTGTGTATGCGAATAGATCAACATGTGCCTCACGATTAACATTTTCGATGATGACCGAACAAAGAAAGTTACTATTTGATTGAAAATGCGAATAGTCTGATGGTCTCGGACAGTTTATTGTGAAATTAAAGTACTTTACAAATTCTAAAATTGTAAATGTTTTCCTTTAAAAAACAGTTTATTATTTCAAAATGTAACGTGCTACGTTGTACGTCGCTGTGTGTTCATTTGCAGGTTCTGTGTCACGGCACGTAGGTGCTTATGGGCGCATTTGACTATGCTGGAGAGGAACGTCATCCAAAACAGTGTACAATATCATTAGGGTAGGTTATGTGACGAGATGTGGGAGTGTTTTCGTATTACACAAGTGTCGTAATATAGTTAAAAAACATAGCGGTATACGTTTATTGACTGAGGGGTAGGCTGCAGTCATGGGGAGTGGGCAGAATGTCGGGGTCATGGTATAAGGTCATGATCCATACAATGTGGTTACTGGCCATGACCAGAAGGGAGAAAAGATAGGATTACAGTGCCCATGTCCACCTGGGACTGGCTTTGTGGTAAAGTTGTTCGACATTGCGATACATTTCAAAGTGAGGAAAAAAGTGCTGGTGGTAATATGTTAACAGCGTTTCCTTTTTGCTTTTTGCAGACTGCCATGAAAAGTGAAGAGGGGCCATGTATGGAACAACCGCCTTCCCTTTCTATGGTGGCCATCTTGGAAAAGGATTTTGTTTTCTAATCCGGGGCGCCACAGGCGTCCCGTGTTAGAATGGCAAATCCTCTTTTTCAGTAGCACACATTACTGCTTTGCAAATCTAGATTGTTAATGGCAAATGTTATTGCGTCTATGTCCTTTACTGAGAAATATAAAGTAGATGGAGTGTATGCGATTTTTTAAAAAATATTTGTAAACTGTGAAAGGTGGTTCTTAAAGGAACGTTTACTTTGTTTACGGATGGCTTTTTTTTGGGAAGGACAGCTAAGAAGGAAAGTTGCAGACGGAAATGAGCAAAAAGGCACCAAACAGTAATATGGGGAGGGGGGTAGGTTGACGGGGGAAAAGGTTGTGCATGTGTTATTTGTAAGGTAGGGGCAGTGTTTCTCATGCTCCTTCATTACAGCAGTGGTGCTGTTTCTTGGGGAGTAGGGATGGCCTTAGCTGATGTCGTTTTCAGATAACTAGTACTTTTGCTAAAAGTATGTACTGTGTACTACATTGTTAATGGCTGACTACGATTATGTGTTCGAGCTGTGTAAGGGAAATGTTGAAGGTGGAAGTTCCTACATCAGTAAAAATGTATTTCCACAATGTCCACGAGGCATACATCTTATTGTTAAGTGTGTACAGATTCTCGGACACGTCACCGTGCTGTGCGCCAGCATATGGTCATGTGGCATTCTCCGCAAGGTGTGCAATGAAGTCAGATGTTACTTTACATTATGGTTACGAGCTACTACTACAAACTGATCAACTTTAGCAAAAAACTTTGTTAAAGGGATGTTATGATTAAGTTGTGCTACTAAAAACCTATGAAATTCACTAAAAAAACCTTTGTTAATGGGACGTTATGGTTCGGAGTAAAACCGAAAAACCCTTGAAATTCGCCAGCTATGGTAAGCTAAGCAACCATAACTCGCGCCACCACTGTGCACTGCTAACACTGACACCCAGGACATCAAAGATGACATCAGAAATGTCATATATATATATATATATATATATTACATGGCCATGTAGTTATGATTAAGTTGGTGTTTCCACAGGAAGAGCACTTTTTGGGCGGCTTATAACTTCGCTCCCCCTGGACGAATCCTCACCAAACTTTGCAAAAAAAAGTATATGGCCCACTCTGAATTTTTTTGCAAAGTTTAGTGAGGATTCGGCCAGGGGGGGAAAAGTTATAGGGGGGTCCCAAAACTTTTTTTTTTCCATAGACTGAATGGGAAAAAACTTTGCGCACGGCTACATCCCGAACCGCTGGACGGATTTACACCAAATTTGCGGCAGGAGCAGCGGCCTAGTCCCGAAAGTGTGCTTTTGCAAATTTGGTGTAAATCCGTCCAGTAGTTTTTTTTAAAATGCCCAAAATGTAAGGCAAAAAAATTAGTGATATGTGTTCGCTTCGCGGATGGACTTCCCTGTTCGCTCCGCGGACAGCAACCCAATTGGCCCACCGGCTTGCGTCATGTCTGCGGACATGCGACGTGTTCGCTGATTGGGCGGCGCGGTGCGTGAATGCACGTCAGATTTTCTGTCGCAACCGCCATCTTGCATTTGCGGACGTCCGCGGACAGCGCAGTGAAAGTTTGTTCAAATGTGTATTTAGTAGAGTGTGTTGGTGTGTAGAAGTCTTTGGGGAGGATGGGGGAGTATGAGATAGGTTCAAAGTTGTATTTTATTTATGTGCTAGACGCTTTTGTTGTGTTCGATTTGTCTGCGGACAACACGGCTGTTCTGGAATGTTCGTAAATAAACAGAATGGATTTTGTGTCAACTTGAAAGTGTTCTAAGAACACTCGTGGGGTCTTGGAATGTTTGCAGGGGATGTCCTGGAGACGTTGTCTGTATTTTTCGTTGGCAAGGTGAAAATGTTTTAAGAACAATCGTGGTGTCCACAAATGTTCGTACATAAAGAAAATGGGGGTGTCCTGAGGACGCTGTTTGTATTGTCCTCTAGCAAGTTGAATGTGTCCTAGGACATTCCCCCTGTCCGCAGACATAACAATGGTTGCAATGTTTGCATCTAGGGGTGTGATATGCTGGGGTGGTTGTGGCCAGGGTATAGAATGTTGGGTGCATGGCCATTTGGCCATGCACCCAAGAGTGTATGCCCTGGCCACAACCACCCCAGCATATCACACCCATAGTGGCTTTTAACTTTGGGTCAAAAACTAATTTATAAGGAACAATGTTATAAGCTTGTATGGGTGTGATATGCTGCAATGGTTGTATTTATCTTGTTATACGTACTATTTGGTTTAGTAACGGGAGTCCATGTTTTTCTTGTTCATTTCTGTAATAAAAGAAAATAGCATGTTAGTATTAGTATTTTATAATGACTTATTACATTGTACAATCAACATTTTCTTCTTTTTATTGACCCTCATATTTAGTAGATTACAAACCAGAGTACTGAGCAATGTGCAAAGTTTCTGTGTTTGTTGCTAAAATCATTGGGTCTGTGGGAGAAAAAAACCCATGTTGGATAAAAAAAAGAAACCTTTTTCTGTTATGCTACAGTTTATTTATTTGTTTGTTTTCCGCATTTACTTGCTCTTTCTGCCCAATGCTTTATGCATTGGATTGTTCCAGTTTTTGTGAGTAGTAAGATATTAGATATTTGTTTGGATATTGTAAAATTTTGGCCTAGTTAGATACCAGTAGGCGTATTCTAACTGTTTATGTTTTGATATAATTTCGTGGTATTGATTTATCTGTTTGCATATTTGTAAATTTTGGGACAATTGGCGTATTCTAACTGTCTATTTTTTGCTCTATTTGAGTGGTATTAATTTATCTGATTAGTTGTTGTAGAATCTTTGGGCAGTTAGATAGGTTTTGAAATATTGTGACAGTTTAAATTTTTTTATTACAAGTGCACTTAAGGTTAAGTACAGTTCAGTTATCAAATTTTGGTTTTAAGAACATTAAATACGCGTTTGTAAGATTAGCTGGTAATCTCTGCTTTAGACTAATGGTACTATCATTACATTCAAACCATCCACATTTTTTTTTTATATATGCAGTGTAGTGCCCTGAGTTGGTTGTGGCTCCTGCGTGGTAGATTATACCTATTGTTGTGAAGGTTTTCCTACCAAGTGATATTTGACCATGTGTGAATCCAGTCAGCTTGCAGTTGTTTTTCGTACTATCTGCATTGTAACGTAGAAGCATTAGTATTACGTATTTACTATGTGTTTGTATTAGTAACGTGGAGCGATTATCCGAATTGCAGGTAGAACATAATCTACCGTGGTTTGCATTTTGTACAAGTTGCTGAAATGGAACGGATTCACAATTAGGTATTGATATATAGACAAAGCGCTCATTGGGGATTTGTTCTTGTGTCACATTGTTGCAGAGAGTGCATGTATGTTTCCACATGTATGAAATCTGGAAGATTTCATTTATAGGTATGTTTTTGTTTTCCAGTACTAATAGTAAGTACATTAGAAATTCTTGTGGATCTTCCTGTGAGTTTATAGTGAATTTCACCATTCCAGCACAGTAGTCCAATTGTTATCTTATTCCAAAAACACTATACGTGTTGTCAGGATTGTTTGCTGCATTTCTGTGAAGTACTAACATTTGCAAACACAATGGGTCTGTACTGTGTAAGTAAATGTTGTCAACAATTGGTGGTAATTGAAATAGAATATTAATTGCTACATTTGCATAGCAACTTACACCAACTATATTTGAGAATTTAAATGGTCCAGGTAGTTCTGTATCTAACTGATTTTTTTGGAGTTTGTCTTCCTTCTTTAAAGAAGTACCTGGTTTACTTTTCCTAATTGCTTCTTTTTTGCTTGTGGTACTTGATGAAGTTTTAGTTTCTTTTAGTCTCTTTGGAGGATTTGCAGTGACATCCTGTTGCATTTCTGTTTGATTTAGTTTTCTTTTAGAACATTTTCCTTTTTGTGGAACAGGATATGTTTGTAGATGGGGGGTGTATAGTGAACGAAGTCTATTGTATTCTAAAATGCAAGGAATATCAGCGTTTACTTTACTTGCATCAAAGTTTATTAAAAATAGACTGTCAATTGTACGTAGGCGTGACAGTGCTACGTAGCTCATGCCTTCTTTAAAGACTGTGTTACCAATGTCTATCATTGCTTTGTCTAGAGTAAGACCTTGTGATTTATGAATGGTGACTGCGTATGCAAGAGTTAGAGAAAATTGTTCTCTGCGTACATACATGTCTTTGAAGAGAAGGAATCGAGCTGTTGAGCGTCCTATTCTTTTTACTTCTGAAAGTTTGTCAAAGAGAATATTGACAAACTGAATTTTATTGTCACGTGGGTATGTTTGAAAGCCAACAACTGTACCCAGTACTCCATTAACTAGTCCTTGGTCCACCTCAAGGTTACGTTTAAGCATTACTCTGCAACTCAAGGATCATTTTAATATCTTTTCCAAGCCTGCTGTGTTTGAGATTGATTTTTCTAAACTATTTAGTCTTGCTGTGGTCTTGTTCCATAACATCTGTAGCACATGCATTATCACCATAAAGTGCATGAATGTGCCGGGTTTTCAATATTGCTTCTGCTTCTCTAGAAAGTATACCAACTCTGATACTTTTTAAGATGCTGGCATAAGTGAGATCTGCAGATTGGCGCATGTTTTGTTAATTCTCTGTATTGGAAATGTTGCCAAAGGTTGACATATCCAATGCTGCCAACAGTTTTACGGCAGAGTTTGTTTCCTAATGTTTTAAGAATAGGCTCACCTTTTACAGGTGACAATTGAAGAAGATCTCCGAAAACAATGATGTGTTTTCCTGCAAAGAGCGCTTCATAGTTTGTTTTGAGTACTTCTTGTAATCTGAGGTGAATCAAAGCCAACATTAGGTTGGACACCATGCTCACTTCATCTATTAGTAGCATTTTCATTTGTTTCAATACTCTGCGTACTTCCATTGCAGCTTCTGCAGAAAGTTTGTAAAAATCTAACTTGTTTTGGTGTTCTACTGGCAGGAGTAGTAATCGGTGTAAAGTGACACCACCTATGTTGTAGGCAGCTAAACCTGTGGAGGCAGTGACAACAGCTGACAGTTTGTTGTTTGTCAATTGTTGAAGGAACTTACTGATGATTTTGATTAGGAATGTTTTGCCAGAACCAGCTTCACCACTGACATACAATAGTATAGGTTTGTAATTTTGGCAGGTGCATTCTTTGTTTTCATGTTGCACACCATGTGCAATTTCTTTTGTTATTTCTTGAAAAATGCTATGCTGCTCTTTGTTTAGTTTTGATTGTAGTGTAGTTAAGTCTTCTTTATCTTCATAGTGACACATGGTGTTTTCTACTTCTATCATAGCTAATTCTGCCTCCTTTGTTATTGGTGGTTCTCCCAGTGGTTCTTGGCTTCCTGTGACAGAAGGTTGACTACTGTCAGGAATGTCCTTATCTAGTTGGGCCTGGAGTTCCTCTTCTTGTTGCTGTTCATTGTGCAACATTGTTTTGTACTGTGCAAAGTTTACATCAGTTATACTGCTTTCATTGGCTTTGAAAGCGTCTTCATATGAGTCATAGGTATCTAGTATTTCTTCTTCTTTTCTCCATGGTTTGAAGAGTTGTAGCAGGGACATGTAATATATTTCTTTATGTTGAGGAGTCTTTAATGACAATTTGATATGATTAATTAAATTTGGTTTGGTGAGTTTTACTAAGCTGCCATCAAAGTTTGTCACTTTGTATTTATGGTTTTGCTCATCAGGTTTTATATTATTTTTGTATGTGTAGTTTTGGGCTATGTGGTATAGACACATGGTTTCCAAAGTGGTACTCCTGTTTGGGTAGTATGTGTCCAATAAATTGTTTTTTAAAATGTCTTGGCTGTTGGGATCATGTTTGGATATTGTTTCTATATCTTCGTATGATTTTAGAACTCTTTTTCTAGATTTAGCTGGACCAAGACTTAGCCATACTATATTTGCAGATTTACCATACAATGCAGTACCAGTTAATCGATCAGCTGCTTCATAGGATCCACATTCTCTATGGGACAGCATTTTTATGCCCAAGCTGTATAATTTCTGAGACACTGTTTTATCTGATGACAGGTCATTCCAGAGGACTTGGAGCTCTGTCTTTTCTGATTTGGTTGAGTATGCTGTGACATATCGTGCAACTGCAGTAGAATTGTCTGCAATGTACTGCACATCTATGTTTGCATTCCACAAGTGGGTAATGATTGCATTGTAATCATTGATATATTTTTCTTCTTCTTTTCTTTTTATGCAATATGTTTTTTTAGGTGACTTACCTTTAACACTATGTCTGACTGAAGACCTGAGGTTGTTCACTTGACCTGTATTGGTAACTGGTCTAGGGAAACCAAATCGGCATTTGGTGTAGTATTTCCCTTTCTTTTTGTATTTGCGACGACAATATTTGCCACATTTGTGTCTTTGGAATTGTAAGATTTTTGCATGAAGATCACTATTTGTGGATTCTGACGGAATTTCACAAGTGACATATTTTTCAATAAACTGTAAAACAGTGGCATCACTGTCTTGACCACATTTAGGAGCATCTTCAATCCATAAAAGCCTGTGGACATGTGGCGCTCCTCTGGCTTGGTATTCTTTTCTCCAAAAGAAGTGTTGCACTTCTCCAAGGGGAGGATCAGTTTTATTACAAATAAAATGTAGCATAGCAATGAAGCGATGGTGAAAATATCTAGAAACATTAACAGGATCCTGAGAACAAAGTTCTCCAGATGTTAGTATATCTATGTTTGTTTTGTTTTCGTTTGATATACGTAGGAAAGCATGTAAATCTTCCCATGCATATTCTGCGCAACTTAATGTAACAAAACAAGTGGGTGGGCCAAGGTTTATGATCATACAATGTACATCTCCATGGCGTTGAAACCAGTACTCTTTAGTACCTCGCATATTTGCTAATAGATTTGTAAGATTTGCCTGTAAAACCTCATCTTTTTGTTGAACTATGTAATAATTGTGTGGCTGTCATATTTTGAAAGTGTGATCCTGATTTTAATATGTGTGCAAATCCGTAACATAAAGTTGCTAGTTCACTTTCAAAGAGTAGGTGGAATATGTATTCCACATTTTGTCGAAATCTGGGATCTTCAGAATACATTCGTAATGAGTGATATTCTGATGCTGATATTTGAACAGGTCTATCATCGTATCTTCCTCCTTTGCCAGTAGGAAAGAGTAGAGGAAAAGCATGTGCTTCTATACTTTTTCCCCATATGCTGATTGGTGATCCTTTTGTTTGACGCATTTGGTACGTTTCCAGTGCATCTTCTATGGTGTCATTAGAGTGCAATGGGTGAATTGTATAATGGTCTAAAGTGTTTGCTATTGTAGCAGGATCTAGGAGCTCAAATTGACCAGTTTCTTGTGTCTCTTGAATTATTTCAGTTGTATCTTTCAAGTTTTCTTCGATATTAATTTCTTTGTAATAATCATTATTCTCTTTGAGATATTGCAGGGCTTGTCTAACTTTATGTAAATCTACCAGTTGTTGGCAATGTTTTTTGTCTTTTGTAGGTACTCCATTTACCAAGATAATTAAAGATTGTTGCATTGGACGTTGCACTCCTAGAGTGTGCACATTTTCTTTTAGATCTAATGGTAAATACACTACTTTTCCACAAATACCTTTCACTAATTCAGAGGGAGGTAATTTTGCAGTTTTTGGTTGAAGGCGTATTATTGCTTGAAATGGATGAACTGTTTGAATTATGATGCTCTCATATAAATTAAGTTGTTGAAGGAGTTTTGGTAGTGGATGTAATTCCAAGTTATTTGAGATAGCACGTGAAGGAGTTTGGTTGTTGTCAAGTTTGGTAGTGCAGTAACTGCAAAGTATTATGGGGTCAGTTATTTCGTATTTGTTTTCTGCTATAAGGTAGAGAGCTAATTCAAACCATTTAGAATCTTCATTGTCTTCTATTTTGTATGAAAGGTCTATAGTTTTTGTGTTACTTTTATGACACGTTCTGCAGCAACATACACACACGTGGCTTGGTACTTCAGCTGAAGTGCTTTGAAATTTTAGTATTTCTTTTTTGTATGTGTGTAGTGAAAAATTGCCATGTGCAGATTTGTTACGAAGTTGGTTGACAGCTAATTCATCTTGTAAGTGGGTTTCATTTCCAAAATATTTTTTCTGTATATACTTGATTTCTTCTAGTAGGTCTTTTGGTGTACCATGTAGAAGAATGTTATTTAAATTGGCTAGTGTTGATATCCTTTTGATATCATGGAAGGTTGTTTTGCAAGTAGCTCCTGATATGCAGGCCAACGAATGTCCTTGCAGTCCTGTGTGCTTGCGTACTGGACAAGCATCCATACTTTGCAGTATTTTAATTTTGATTTTGTCTTTGCTTTTCACATATTGATTGAGGAATAGGCGTAAAGATTTGAACATTTTTTGGGGAATCTTACACTTTGATGTGCATGGCCATGTGTAAATTAGATGTTCTGATTCAGTCGAATGGAGGGGTAAATCTAAGTTTTCAGGGCATATTTTTGTAAGGAGTACTTCTTGTTCCATTATGGTATTATTAACTAACTTTTTCATAACCTCAACCACTGCTATGTATGGCAATTGTATTTGTTTGCTTGTGTTTGTACGCTTCTTCATTAAAGTATGGTTCTGTGCTTGTAGTGTGACTCCAATCACCTCCACAGATATTTAAGAAGTTATTTCTGTTCACATTTCGTTTATTGAGAAGTCTTTTTTTAAATTTAGTTATTAGTTTTGTTAGGGTTTAATTCTGTTTAACACAACAATAAATAAGTTTCTTTTGAGAAGAATTGCACTGTCTATCAACGCTTCTAAAATTACTTTCCTACGATAGGTTTGAAGTGTTGAACCTGGTTTCTCTCCTGTTTTTATCAGATTTTGAAGGACTTTGTGACGGAACATTTTGGCTAATATACTTTTCTTGGTATGCTTACTTTGTACTATATCAAGATTTATAGAAGACGTTTTATTTGTAGTGATAGTTGATTTTCTGTTAATAGTTTTTTGGGTCGTTTTACTGTGTGATAGAGGAGGCAAAGTTTTTGCACTAGAAACTTCTTCTGTTTCACAACATGACTGTATTAGCTCTTGTGTTTCACCGTTTTTTACAAATTCTGCTATAGATGGGTGTTTATGTTGGAGACTTTTCTTTTCATTTGCTCTACTTCTGCGTCCCTTTCTACGGAGTTGCTTATTGGTGGGCATTCTTTAGCGTCTGTTGAAAAAAATACAGAAGGTATGGGTTGGGGTTTTCTGCAATGCATGTGTGTTGTGTGCATGATTGTTTGAGTAAGATGATAAAGATGTATGTAATGGTGTGTGATTGTGAATTGGGAAGTTGAACTACTAGGGATGGGTATTCTTCAATTAATGTGTTACTAAACTGGGGTTCAGATGACAGAAAGAAGTAAGCCGGTGGTGTGGAGAAGAATAAATAATATAGGTAAAGCTATACAATTAAAACAGTTGTTTGTTCTACAACATCTATATTCTAGCGGCTGAGTTGGGTAATTTGTGTGCCGAAAAATAGGAATTTGAGGGCCATTCTGACAGGAGATCACTGTTTAAGACGGGGGGGATTTTTGGTCAGAATGGTGCAGAATCTCTATTTTTAGGCACAGAAATACCATGAATGCACATTACAGTGCGTGTGAGTTATAAATCAAATATTATGGTAACAATCTACTTACTTTTTTTTCAAAAATGAGTAGTTTGCTTCTTAGTTGTTCTTTGTAAATCAAAATCGGCTGCTTCTATTCAGGAGAATGGGCTTCACTGCAATTTGTTAAAGAAAGAAACTAGTTATTTGGTCGCTATATAGCACTGTTTTCATTTTAGACATAGATTTTTTAAATTTGAAATGCTCTGCGCCTTCCTGAAAACCATTAAAACTATATTATGACTAAGAGTAGGAAAGAAAATATCTTTACTATGGTTTGTGGAATTCATAATCTACCAACGTATACCACTATTCTTGTAAATAAGCTTTTCCACGTAATAGTGAGTCATTGTCATCATAGCTCTCAACCATGTGTGTCGCAAAGGCGGGTGAAATCACCTGATTTTGTTTTTGGCAGGTGAGGCGCCCATTGGAATGAATGGGCGTGCAGGAGGCTTGGCGGGTGAGTCACTCCTTTACAAAATTTTATGGATTTGAAAAACTTTGTGGAAAATTATGTGAAACCCCCAACAGCACACCATTGTCCAACCTGCACTTGTCCCCCCTCACCCTATCCCACGCAGTTAACCCTAAACCCTGTCTCTGGACCAAAGCGTTTCGATGAGGTTTCCTTCCCTTCTTCACCTGATCCCAGTTATCTAGAAATCCGTAATTCTCCTGTTTTTGTTTCCGTTTCTGCCCCACCTTCCCAGTCATAATTGTATATATATATGAAATAAAGTTACTTTTCTTATATTGTGGTGTACTTACTTTCAGTTCCTTGTGATAAAACCAATTTAGGTGTCCACGGACACCGCGGTTGTTCGGAAATGTTCGTAAAGAAACGAAAATGTAACTGCCCTGTGGACACTACAACTGTCCGTAATGTTCTCATGCAAGTTGAAAATGTTCTAAGAACACTCTTAGTGTCCTGAAATGTTCGTAAATAAACGAAAATGGAGGTTTCCTTCAGAACACTATGCCTATTCGTAGTGTTCGATAGCAAGCAGAAACTGTTCTAAGAACACTCGTGGTGTCCTGAATTGTTCGTATATAAACGAAAATGGAGGTGTGCTTGAAACGCTATGTGTGTCCATATTGTTAGCAAATAAAATAAACTGTGCTAAGAACAAACAGCTGTCCGTAACTGTTTGTTTCACATGTGACGCACTTTTAATTAGTTCAGGACCGGAACACTGTCCGCAGAACATCAACACGCATGTGAAAAACAATGTCCGTTCATTGGGTGTCCTGCGGGCGACCGCTACCTTAGCGAACATGCTCACAAAACAATCATGTGACCGCGCCCACGCTCATCTCGTGCTCTAAATGCGGACACTGTTCGTGTCCCTGACCAGTTTAAAAGTACATTTCCAAGTAATCCACAATATTTCTCATTAAAAAATCACCATACCACAAATCCCACATACTAATTCTAACTTTCCACATAGTTTTTGTGACTTTTTGAACCTTTTTTGATGTTCGATCTGTCTTGCGGACGGCGCGCATGTCCGCGACCCGCGCACAAGCACCCCGATATAAGACCACGCCCTAGAGCGCATTCTCATTGTGTTTCTGACTATTCCACAGAGCACACTGCATTTTGCTGCATACTTTGCAGATTTTGAGATTTCCATCTCCAAGCCTATGACATCCATGGCTCGACTATTACCACATGGTGCTACATCTGCCTCAGCACCACCCCCACCCCCTCCACCACCACCATTTCCCCAAGGGCCTGAAGAGGGGAACAGGAGCGAGGATACAGAGGAGGAAGAAGAGGATGACGAGAATTAGGTAGAGGAAATCCCTACTACCCGCCTTCGGCGTGAATCTTGGGTGTGGCGGTTGTTTACCGTTCATGGAAACGGTCCTAAGTCTCATGCGAACCGTGTCACCTATAATGAGTGCAAAATGGTACTCAGTCACGAGAAGCATGGTTCGAATAGCTTTGGGACCACTACCATGAAGCAACACCGGCGCTCATTCCACACTGGGGCCATTCGCAAGGTTCGTCAATTAATGTGTTACTAAACTGGGGTTCAGATGACAGAAAAAAGTAAGCCGGTGGTGTGGAGAAGAATAAATAATATAGGTAAAGCTATACAATTAAAACAGTTGTTTGTTCTACAACATCTATATTCTAGTGGCTGAGTTGGGTAATATAGGAATTTGAGGGCCATTCTGACAGGAGATCACTGTTTAAGACGGGGGGGATTTTTGGTCAGAATGGTGCAGAATCTCTATTTTTAGGCACAGAAATACCATGAATGCACCGTACAGTGCGTGCGAGTTATAAATCAAATATTATGGTAACAATCTACTTACTTTTTTTTCAAAAATGAGTAGTTTGCTTCTTAGTTGTTCTTTGTAAATCAAAATCGGCTGCTTCTATTCAGGAGAATGGGCTTCACTGCAATTGTAAAAAAAAGAAACTAGTAATTTGGTCGCTATATAGCACTGTTTTCATTTTAGACATAGATTTTTTAAAATTGAAATGCTCAGCGCCTTCCTGAAAACCATTAAAACTATATTATGACTAAGAGTAGGAAAGAAAATATCTTTACTATGGTTTGTGGAATTCATATTCTACCAACGTATACCACTATTCTTGTAACTAAGCTTTTCCACGTAATAGTGAGTCATTGTCATCATAGCTCTCAACCATGTGTGTCGCAAAGGCGGGTGAAATCACCTGATTTTGTTTTTGGCAGGTGAGACGCCCATTGGAATGAATGGGCGTGCAGGAGGCTTGGCGGGTGAGTCACTCCTTTACAAGGCGGGTGACACCCGCCAAAAGCGTGTGAGTTGAGAGCTATGTGTCACAAACACGTCCGCCACACGAAGGCAGGCGGTAGAGTCCCTGCACATTACAAAAGTGGCAACATACAGCAATAGTGCCTGTGCGAGCGGGGCACGTGTATTTCGGGGTTGCGCGGGAAGTTACACACGCGATCGGGCCTGGGGGAGCGTGCTACGTGTATTTCAGGGGTTCGCGTGAAGTTTCTCACGCGATCGGGCCTGGGGGAGCGGGCTACGTGTATTTCAGGGGTTCGCGTGAACTTTTCCACGCGATCGGGCCTGGGGGAGCGGGCTACGTGTATTTCAGGGGTTCGCGTGAAGTTTCTCACGCGATCGGGCCTGGGGGAGCGTGCTACGTGTATTTCAGGGGTTCGCGTGAAGTTTCTCACGCGATCGGGCCTGGGGGAGCGGGCTACGTGTATTTCAGGGGTTCGCGTGAACTTTTCCACGCGATCGGGCCTGGGGGAGCGGGCTACGTGTATTTCAGGGGTTCGCGTGAACTTTTCCACGCGATCGGGCCTGGGGGAGCGGGCTACGTGTATTTCAGGGGTTCGCGTGAACTTTTCCACGCGATCGGGCCTGGGGGAGCGGGTTACCACTCACCGTCTGCCTTGCGTGTAGAAGAACGCGTAGCCAACACCCGCTGTGAAGTAATAGCGTGTGAACCCCAACGGATGGAAAACACACGCACCGCACGAAAAGCACGTACAGAACATAAAGGCACGCGGGATCTCCAAGCCCTGCCAGGGCAACGCCCGTGCGCAAAACGTCACAGACGCGCTTACGCTGTAAGGGCCTTTGGTCCAATGAAATCGCGTACGCGTGCTGATGCGCTTACGCGCTAAGGGCCTTTCCTCGATTTTCACGCTGACGTGCAGGATTTTCACGTGCCAAATCACTCCGTATCAAGCTGGCCACACGAAAACACACGGAAGACCACACTCCTGCCCAGAAGGCCAAATTACTGCCCCCCAGTGCCCCGAGCAGCCTCCCACGTGCCATCTGCTGCTGCCTGCCTGCCTGCCTGCTGCCACCGTGCCCTGCCATTTGGTGCCTGCACATCAGCCATCTGCAGGGGTCCAGTTGCTGTGTCCACCCCTGCTGGTACAGAAGACTCCCGACTCGAATAACATCGCTCCAGAGCCCAGCCCCAGGACCCAGTTGCCCACCCACTCCTGCCCCTGGGGTTGCCATGTCGGGCACATCCACATCTGACCCCAGTGGCAACCCCCGGCCAGAGGGGCAGAGGGGCACCAGCTTCAATGCCACCGAAGTTGGTGTCCTGGTGGAGCAAGTCCTGGGGCAGTATGATGCCCTCTTCGGATCGTCCCGCGCCAACAGGGAAGGACGGGATAGGATCTGGGCCGACTGTGTGGTTGCCATCAACGCGGAGGGGGTGGCAACCTGCACCATCCAGAAGGTCAAGAAGCGCTGGGAGGACTTGAGGTCCAGGACCCTCATGAAGGCCCGGCGCCTCGTGGAGGGGGGCCGGGGCCGCATGAGTTCCATCCAGTTGAGGGTCCTGGAACGCGCACACCCAGCGCTCCACGCCCAGGTCCTTGAGAGGGTCGACCCGTCTGGAGTTGAGCAGTAAGTGGCCAAGCATTGCTGTGTGAGACAGGGCATGTTGCAGTGTGCTGGTCGTCTGATACTTGCCTGCATGTGTGACATAGGCCATGTACGCATGTATGTGTGCAGGGACATCATGGGAATGCATGTGCGACCTGTAATGTGTGAACCACACGGTTGTTGCATGTGTTTGAATGCGACATGGGGAGCCCTGTGCAGATTGCACACATGAGAGCATGGCAGTCTCTGTTCCTGGACATGGGTGGGGGCGAGGGATGGGTGCTGATGCCAGATACATATGTGGTATCCATGTCTGTGTGCCTGACCTGCGTGTCTGTGACTTGTGAGTGCCATGGATGCATGACACATGTCTGTGACAATGTACAGATTCACTGATGCAGCCTAGTCATCCTTGTATGCACTGTGATTGGGGTGTACGGGGCCAGATGGATGTGACTGAGGTGAAGTGTGTGCATGTGATAGGCATGACCCATGATGCATGTGAGTCCCATTACATTGTATGATTCGAGAGTCCATTGGACATGCATTGAAATGTCCATGGCACGCACCATGACTGTCACTGTGTGTGTTTTGCCTGGACTGACACATGGGTTGTGGTGTGACATGATGGAAGTGTACTTTGACAGTGGCACTCATCTGCTATTGCTTCCTGTCTAGGGGACTATTGTACAGTACCCTGATGCTTGTGTTCTATGTCTCCCTCTACGCAGCGGCTAGTGAAGGAGAGGGCGGAGACGGCGCTGTGGAGCAAGGCGGCGGGGATGCCCCCACGGCTGCAGCGGAAGGGGTGGGTGAGCCCCCACAGGGGCCTGCTACGGCGGTGGACGGCGAGGAGCCATCCAGGTTGGTGGTTTCCACAGAGGAGGAGGAGGCCGCCACTGAGGCGCACATGGGGCCTGGTGGGGGCATCCCTGCTGGTGCAAGTGGTGCAGTCCAGGGGCAGGGGCAGGAGACAGCACAGGTCACCGTGGAGGGGCCTGTGCATGTCGCTGTCCCTGAACCTGTGGGTGCACCACCTTGCACCAGCAGGGATGCCCCGTCCCAGGCCCGTCCGCAGGTAGAGGGGATGTCCATGTCATCTGACTCCCCTCCACCTGCGGACGAGGGGACCCCTGGCCGTGTGGAGAAGGTCCTGATTGGGGTCGCGATGCGCACGGCTGTGATTCGTGATGCCGTGCGTGCTTTCCAGGAGGAGCACGCACGTCATCACGAAGAGCACCGTGCCGACGTGGCCCAATTGGGATCGGCCCTGTTCGGGGGTTTCCTGCATGTGTCGGCCAATCTGGCGGCCCTCTCCTCCTCTGTGGAGACTATACGCCAGTCATTCTCTTTGCCGTCTTCCGGCCCAGATGCCACCAGGGCCCCCTGTGGACCTGCCCTGACCAATGCAGCCAGCTCGGTGGGGATCCCATCCCTGCCACAGTCGGGTGTCAGAGGTCCAGCAGGGGTGGACAACACAGCAACTGGACCCCAGCAGATGGAGGATGTGACGGCATCATCGGGCAGGGCACGTGCACGACGGCGTCGGTGGTTTCCATCATCATGGATGCCGTCGTGCTGGCAGAGGCAGTGGCGTCGGAGGCAGCAGCAGGCTCGACATGGGAGGCATCATGGCTCGGGGCCATCAAGATCAGAGGGGCAGGCATCGGCCGGAGGGCAGGAGAACCCTGGGATGGTAGTGTCTTCCGTGTGGGAGCAGTTGGTCCAGAGGATAGGTGCGGAGCGGCAGCGGGCGGAAGAGGAGCGGCTCACCATGGTCAGGGCGGAGTTCTCCATGCGTCGGGCGTTGAGGCGGGCTGAGTGCCTCGAGGAAGCTCGCAGGGAGTATCCCTGCGAGACCTCGGGGCCAGGACAGAGTCCCGCCTCCAGGACATCGACATGGAGTTCGATGATGCCCTGGCCGGCAACATCACAGAGTGAGCCGCAGGACTTGCCCGCTGCCATTGTATATAGTTATATAGTTAGTGGTAGGTTTCCTTTGAATTATTTTTTTTTTAATTTGGTTGCGATTGGACAATGCGCCACTTTTTTGTATATAGTTCAGTTTTTAGTTAGTTGACATAGTTAGGTTTCATTTGGTTGGGCTCATGGACCCGGGATTGTCTTGTATATAGTTCTTCTATGGATTTTTGGATTTTTTGGATTTTTTTCATGGACATTCAACTTCTTTTTGTTGTTTTGCTTTGTGGTTTTTCTTATTTCTTTTCCATTCTTGTTGATTTTCAATACATTTTTATTTTCATCCTTCAATGTGTCGTATCATCTCATTACTTTCATGCATGTCATGTTGGGTGTTTTAACATTCACTTGCAGCCATTGTGTGTGACAGACATGTGTTCATTTGCATTATTTACATTGGGTGTGTAACATGTAATTGCCTTTGATATGTGGGTGGATGTGATAGGTGGTTGGGCCTTTTGGCAGGGGAGGATGGCCATTACGGACATGATTGGGGATTGTTGGGACCCAGGTGCAGGGGGGCATGGATGGGACATGGGTGGGGGCCTGCTGGCAGGTGCCCCACAGTGCTGGGGGGTGGGGGTGGTGGGGGACATGAGTTGGACATGGGTGGGGGCCTGCTGGCAGGTGCCCCACAGTGCTGGGGGGTGGGGGTGGTGGGGGACATGAGTTGGACATGGGTGGGGGCCTGCTGGCAGGTGCCCCACAGTGCTGGGGGGTGGGGGTGGTGGGGGACATGAGTTGGACATGGGTGGGGGCCTGCTGGCAGGTGCCCCACAGTGCTGGGGGGTGGGGGTGGTGGGGGACATGAGTTGGACATGGGTGGGGGCCTGGTGGAGGCTGCCCCTGGTGACTGGGGGTGTGGGGGTGCTGGGAGACATGGGTGGGGGCCTGGTGGTGGGTGCCCCTGCACTGCTGGGGGGTGGGGGTGGTGGGGGACATGGGTGGGGGCCTGGTGGAGGCTGCCCCTGGTGACTGGGGGGGTGGGGGTGCTGGGAGACATGGGTGGGGGCCTGGTGGAGGCTGCCCCTGGTGACTGGGGAGGTGGGGGTGCTGGGAGACAAGGGTGGGGGCCTGCTGACAGGTGCCCCGCAATGCTGGGGGTGGGGGTGCAAGGGGACATGAGTTGGTGATCATTGGTGCAAGGAAACATGTGCCTTTGCTGGGGGGCATGCCCATGTTGGGTGGGCTGCCTGCGGGACATGACCAGGGATGCAGGGCAGTCCCCTGTGGTGTGGGCTGCCTGCAGGGGCCGTGGAGGGTGTACAGGGAACACCTGGGAGGACCCACACTGGCAAATCACATGTAGGACTCCCCGGCACCCCTGAAATACACGTACCCTGCTGGAATCGCGTGTAAAACTTTGTGCGCACCCCTGTAATACCCGCACGCAGCCCAATCGCGTGTGAAACTTTGCACGCACCCCTAATACCCGCACGCAGCCCAATCGCGTTTGGAACTTCCCGCGCACCCCTGAAATACCCGCACGCAGCCCAATCGCGTGTGGAACTTCCCGCGCACCCCTGAAATACACGCGCCCAGGCCAATCGCGTGTGGAACTTCCCGCGCACCCCTGAAATACACGCGCCCAGGCCAATCGCGTGTGGAACTTCCCGCGCACCCCTGAAATACACACGCCCAGGACAATCGCGTGTGGAACTTCCCGCGCACCCCTGAAATACAAGCGGCCAGGCCAATCGCGTGTGGAACTTCCCGCGCACCCCTGAAATACACGCGCCCAGGCCAATCGCGTGTGGAACTTCCCGCGCACCCCTGAAATACACACGCCCAGGACAATCGCGTGTGGAACTTCCCGTGCACCCCTGAAATACACGCGGCCAGGCCAATCGTGTGTGGAACTTCCCGCGCACCCCTGAAATACACGCGCCCAGGCCAATCACGTGTGGAACTTCCCGTGCACCCCTGAAATACACGCGCCCAGGACAATCGCGTGTGGAACTTCCCGCGCACCCCTGAAATACACGCGGCCAGGACAATCGCGTGTGGAACTTCCCGCGCACCCCTGAAATACACGCGCCCAGGACAATCACGTGTGGAACTTCCCACGCAACCCTGAAATACACGCGGCCAGGCCAATCGCGTGTGGAACTTCTCACGCACCCCTGAAATACACGTAGCCTGCTCCCCCAGGCCCGATCGCGTGAAAAAGTTCACGCGAACCCCTGAAATACACGTAGCACGCTCCCCCAGGCCCGATCGCGTGAGAAAGTTCACGCGAACCCCTGAATTACACGTAGCCCGCTCCCCCAGGCCCGATCGCGTGAGAAAGTTCACGCGAACCCCTGAAATACACGTAGCACGCTCCCCCAGGCCCGATCGCGTGAGAAAGTTCACGCGAACCCCTGAAATACACGTAGCCCGCTCCCCCAGGCCCGATCGCATGAGGAAGTTCACGCGAACCCCTGAAATACACGTAGCCCGCTCCCCCAGGCCCGATCGCGTGAGAAAGTTCACGCGAACCCCTCAAATACACGTAGCCCGCTCCCCCAGGCCCGATCGCGTGAGAAAGTTCACGCGAACCCCTGAAATACACGTAGCCCGCTTGCCGTGCTGGTACAGGGTTAGCGCAGCCCTTTGCGCTGGTTTGGGGATTTTGATGGCTTTTCCCTGCGCGGAAGGCGTTCTTGGGGGCGTAACTGGCGCTGCTGCAGGGTCGCTGCGCCACTGTGCGCCACGGCTGGTTTTGGTGGCTGGAATCCATGAATACGCTGTGCGCGGAAATGGGTTTTGGCGCACGCGGCTGGCGCAGGTATTCGCACGCGCACACTGTGCGCCAGCCGCGTGCGCCACTTGTGCGCTTAATTCTATGAATTACCCCCCATGAGTGTTCTTAGAACATTTTCAACTTGCATGAGAACATTACGGACAGTTGTAGTGTCCTCAGGGCAGTTACATTTTCGTTTCTTTACGAACATTTCCGAACAACCGCGGTGTCCGTGGACACCTAAATTGGTTTTTTCACAAGGAACTGAAAGTAAGTACACCACAATATAAGAAAAGTAACTTTATTTCATATATATATACAATTATGACTGGGAAGGTGGGGCAGAAACGGAAACAAAAACAGGAGAATTACGGATTTCTAGATAACTGGGATCAGGTGAAGAAGGGAAGGAAAGCTCATCGAAACGCTTTGGTCCATAGACAGGGTTTAGGGTTAACTGCGTGGGATAGGGTGAGGGGGGACAAGTGCAGGTTGGACAATGGTATGCTGTTGGGGGTTTCACATAATTTTCCACAAAGTTTTTCAAATCCATAAAATTTTGTAAAGGAGTGACTCACCCGCCAAGCCTCCTGCACGCCCATTCATTCCAATGGGCGTCTCACCTGCCAAAAACAAAATCAGGTGATTTCACCCGCCTTTGCGACACACATGGTTGAGAGCTATGATGACAATGACTCACTATTACGTGGAAAAGCTTAGTTACAAGAATAGTGGTATACGTTGGTAGATTATGAATTCCACAAACCATAGTAAAGATATTTTCTTTCCTACTCTTAGTCATAATATAGTTTTAATGGTTTTCAGGAAGGCGCAGAGCATTTCAATTTTAAAAAATCTATGTCTAAAATGAAAACAGTGCTATATAGCGACCAAATTACTAGTTTCTTTCTTTTACAATTGCAGTGAAGCCCATTCTCCTGAATAGAAGCAGCCGATTTTGATTTACAAAGAACAACTAAGAAGCAAACTACTCATTTTTGAAAAAAAAGTAAGTAGATTGTTACCATAATATTTGATTTTTAACTCACATGCACTGTACGGTGCATTCATGGTATTTCTGTGCCTAAAAATAGAGATTCTGCACCATTCTGACCAAAAATCCCCCCCCGTCTTAAACAGTGATCTCCTGTCAGAATGGCCCTCAAATTCCTATTTTTCGGCACACAAATTACCCAACTCAGCCGCTAGAATATAGATGTTGTAGAACAAACAACTGTTTTAATTGTATAGCTTTACCTATATTATTTATTCTTCTCCACACCACCGGCTTACTTCTTTCTGTCATCTGAACCCCAGTTTAGTAACACATTAATTGAAGAATACCCATCCCTTGTAGTTCAACTTCCCAATTCACAATCACACACCATTACATACATCTTTATCATCTTACTCAAACAATCATGCACACAACACACATGCATTGCAGAAAACCCCAACCCATACCTTCTGTATTTTTTTCAACAGACGCTAAAGAATGCCCACCAAAAAGCAACTCCGTAGAAAGGGACGCAGAAGTAGAGCAAATGAAAAGAAAAGTCTCCAACATAAACACCCATCTATAGCAGAATTTGTAAAAAACCGTGAAACACAAGAGCTAATACAGTCATGTTGTGAAACAGAAGAAGTTTCTAGTGCAAAAACTTTGCCTCCTCTATCACAAAGTAAAACGACCCAAAAAACTATTAACAGAAAATCAACTATCACTACAAATAAAACGTCTTCTATAAATCTTGATATAGTACAAAGTAAGCATACCAAGAAAAGTATATTAGCCAAAATGTTCCGTCACAAAGTCCTTCAAAATCTGATAAAAACAGGAGAGAAACCAGGTTCAACACTTCAAACCTATCGTAGGAAAGTAATTTTAGAAGCGTTGATAGACAGTGCAATTCTTCTCAAAAGAAACTTATTTATTGTTGTGTTAAACAGAATTAAACCCTAACAAAACTAATAACTAAATTTCAAAAAAGACTTCTCAATAAACGAAATGTGAACAGAAATAACTTCTTAAATATCTGTGGAGGTGAATGGAGTCACACTACAAGCACAGAACCATACTTTAATGAAGAAGCGTACAAACAAAAGCAAAAAAATACAATTGCCATACATAGCAGTGGTTGAGGTTATGAAAAAGTTAACAATACCATAATGGAACAAGAAGTACTCCTTATAAAAATATGCCCTGAAAACTTAGATTTACCCCTCCATTCGACTGAATCAGAACATCTAATTTACACATGGCCATGCACTTCAATGTGTAAGATTCCCCAAAAAATGTTCAAATCTTTACGCCTATTCCTCAATCAATATGTGAAATATCAATATGTTTTAAAGCCATAGTCATTATTTCATAAAGCATACAACATTATGCAGCCTACTTACTTCTGCTCCCTCCCTCCCATTCCCATTTCTAAAGGGAAAAAGTCCCTGCTAACAGTACGCCCCTCCCTCCCGTCAGCGCCTTATGCTCAAATTGTAATACTCTGTTGATACAGAGCAACGTGAGGACCCTCTGCTGCCCGGCGCACCTTGGGACATTGTCCTGGTAGCGGGAGACCTCTACCATTCGGAACGGGTAAGGTGTCCTGCTGCCAGGACAATGAGCGTGCTGAGCAGGAATTTCTCAGCACGCATTGTCCTGCCAGTGGGACACTTTTGCCGTTGGGCACCCTCTTGGAGGTGCCAAATGGGAGAGGTGTCCCAATGACAAATGTTCCGGTCTGGCTCTTAAAAGAGCTACGGGGAGGGCAGCTTGACCACCCCCTTGCGGCTCTCCTGCTCGGTAATCCACTGCTTGGAGCCATTTGAACACAGGAAAACATACCTTAATTTTAATCAGTCAGAATCTTGTAGAACAAATCTATCAGCACGTAGACATGTAAGGTGCTGTACAGAACCCAAGTTTGGAGATATATGGCATTTAAAAATCTGTACCAATTACACTTGGCCACCCACTGCACTGCACTAACTAGTGGTTTCTGCCTTTGAATGAAAGGAAAAATCAGGCAAATTGCTGACATTCCAGTGAATCTGGTCCTTTCAGCCATGGCTTTATTGTTCAGCTAGGTCAAGTCAACATAGCCCACAATTTCAGGTATCAGGGGGTGATGAGGTCTAGTATGCTCAATGGACGTTGCACCACTGTTTCCATGTGTTATAGTAAATGTACATATAAATGTTGTGTGCACACATTGTATGTCAGTGGAGGTGCTGGGTTCATTTGTGTGTGAGTGAGAGAGTGTGCTAGCATATGTGTGTTGACTTTTATGTCTGAATGAACGATAAATGATGCATTGTTTGTATGTTCTAGTGGAATTAAGTTTGTGAATGTTATGTTGTGTCGCTGGGTGCATGGCAGGTCAGCTGAAGATGTCTGGGGGCCCAATTGAATTTTAAAGATACGCCACCAGTCTTATGAAAGTTATAACAGAGCATCAGCAATGGACTGCTGTGGTGTAGTAGTTTAGGGTTATCCCTCAGGGATTTAGGTTGTTTGAACAACATACAAAATCACGGCGGAATTAACCGTAGTCATTTTCGCTACATATACGGTTTTACCTATGTACAAAAAACCAAACCTACATCCCCTCAAACTGCCAGTACACCAATAAACCCCCACTTACATTTTCTCCATCCGCTGCCTCTCCTGTAACCTCAGATCCATCCCTTTAACGCAGGTTGAATCTGATGCTGCAGAGTCCCTTTTCTTCTTTATTTTTGTTTATTCCTCTGCCACGCAAGCTGAGCAAGTGGGGGACACCGCTCTTCATGTTCAGTATCTTCGGCTTCAAACTAATGGTGGTGACTGAATTCGGTCAAATCTACCATTCAACCAATTTCTTTTTAACAATTTGGCCAAAACGAACCCCCAGAGCCACCATCCGTCCTCCCTTCACCCCACCCCTTTCCTTCAGTTGTTTTGTCCCCCCAACATTTTCATCGAAGTTACTCCACTGAGAGTGAGGGTACATTTCCAACAATGTCAGACAGCCTCATTCCGAGATTGGAGGTAGTCATGGCGCTATTTGCGCCATGACTGCCTCCAATAACGGTACCGGCACCTGTATGGTTCAATGGGACTTACCGACCATTGCAGGACCGGTAAGTCCCCATTGAAAAAGCCATTCCCCATTCCCATTTAAGCCCCCATAGGGCTCAATTGGAATGCGGAAGGTGCAATTAACGGTACCGCAAATTGCGGTACCGTTATTAGCGCTGAAGTCCCTTAATGGGTCCCGTCCATAACGCCTGGTCAGACCAAGCGTTAAAGGAGGGACCCGCTAAGGGACTTCGTAGTAGGGCGGTAAGGGATTACTGGCACCGGTCTCCTTACCGGTGCCCAATATCCCTTACCGCCCTACTCAGAATGAGGCCTAATGTCTTTAATTGGGCAGTGGCTCCTGTATTTTAATACTGCCTAACAATTTGTAACATGTTTATAAGAAACAGGATTTTGAAATGCTTGTAGACTCTCTTGCTGTAATGATATATGTTTTATTGATATTCTGCCTGTTTTTTTGTATTCAATATTTGTGGTGATATTTGAAATGCCAACAATCGCCTTTAGGGCATGGTTTGCGCTTTATAAAACAAGTGGTCGAAGTGAGCGGGAGCAGTTGGGAGCAGTGCTTTTTCTACTTTTTTTAATTAAGTTCTACTGTTCCTATACTTTTATTTTAAAAAGAAACCGTTCCAAAATGGTTTCATTTTCAAATAAAAATGTAGGAAGAAGTTGAAACGTGCACTTTGAATGAACTACACTGAACGTTCCCTTAACGTTTGGGGGTTTTTGTTGTGTGTGGGAGGGGTCGTGGTGATGAGGATTGTGGGGAGTGGCTGCAGGTCAGCAGGGAACGTAGTTCCACTAATCTTTTCATACACTTCGACCACATTATAAAACTACAAAAAAAAAATAAACAAATCACTGCCGCAACAAACACAGCTTCTCCCGTCCCATCCATGGTTTACCCTGGGAATCTTGGCAACAGTGAAATGCTTTGGCAAGGTCAGGTTTGAATACAGAAAGATGGGGGTTGGGCATTTGAAGGCTGGTCGTCGCATTATTGAGGAGATAAAGTTAAATGCACGTGGGGCCTGAGGGTCCTGGCTTGGTGACTTGGCCACTCTGTGGGACACTATTGCAGACATGATGTTGCCCTCTGGTACAAATGTGGTACAGTAGTTTTTCTTTTGAAATGGGTATGGACGTGCAGAGATGTATGCATTACAATATGGATTAATATTTATGTGCGAAGTGTACATTACCGCAATATAGAACATTTGCTTTACCGAATATAGAAAAAAAAACATAATGTTCAGGAAGCACATTATATAGTATACACTTTCTCTTCTCTTTTATGATGATGAGGCCTGTGCCATCAAATTCTGGCTCCAACACAGAAGTAAGCATGCTGACTACATATTTATATTTACTGTAAACATTATATACTAGTGGGTCCTGCTGTGGCTTGTTGTTCCTAGTGCTAAGAGGTGAATTTCCGAGCTCAGAAGAGTTCTGATCCTGTCTGTCTTTTATTTCTCTGTTCACATTTAGACAAATTGAAGTGTGATTGAAGTTGGATGGCTGCAGACACAACAGTGGGCCTCATTATGAGGCTGACGGCCGCGGTATGAACGGTGCAGAACTCGTAATGTCGCCGGCACCGTTATTAACAGTGCCGGCACATCCATGCTCCCCACACGCATTCTGCCCTGCGGGGCAGAATGGGGATCGGGAGCCCGGCATTACCGCCTCCCGCGAATGGGCAATTACCGGCCCACTCATCTCGTAATGGGCCAGTTATTGCCCAATCGTGGAAGGCAATTCCAGATGCGTGCATGGCGGTAGCCGTGCATGCCATACAGGCACGGCTACCGCCATGCTCGTAATGAGGCCCAGTGTGTGGGTAATTGCTGGTGTGTATGGTCAGTGGCACGTCCCTTAAGAAGCGCGAATGGTGGATGATTACAATTTGCATGCTACGTGAAATTATGAAAACAAGCAGGTCATTGGATCATACAGTTTGTTTCACTGTGTTCATTTCAGTCTATATACTAAACTAGTGGTATTTTAGTTAGGTTCAGATAATGTGTACTGCTCGTAATGGTAGGCATTCCTTTAGGATGGGTAAACTTAAGCTGCAATTATACAATTTTACCCAATATGTTACTCTGACAGTGCATAAGTTGTCATGATGGTTTATTTATGTGATTTCTGCACGTTGCAATCCATCTCTGAAATCGTGTTATTTTATTTCAGTGTTTGCTGACATGCAGCCACTAGCCCTGCCCCTACCCCTCCCACCACTCTGTGACACACAGTAGATGGGTTCATAGAGTATATTTTTCATTTTCTTGCACACTCTCCTAGGGGACACCACCCCCCTTGAGAGAAGAAAACTCCCAATTAGTGCATGCAGGCTTTTGCCCAGTCCAAAAATATAACCCATTTCAAAGTCTTACCTAAATTATGATTTCCGCAGATAACATTATCCCCACTTGGAAAGACTTAGATCAATCAGAGTTCATTAGCTTTAGAAAAAAGTCAAGTCTGCACAGAAACTTGGTCTGTTAAAAGCAGGCATACAAAAAGCCCTCCTTGCCAACCTGTGCACCAATGGACATGAACACACCCGCCCACGATTCCTCGCTGACGGGAATATAAGCGTGTGTGTGTGTTCCTCGTCAGTCACACTTGCCCTGTATGTAGGAAAGGCAATACTCATAGACTAGACCAGAGCAAAGGCAGGCAGTGGGCCTAGAATCCCGAAGAGTCACGCGTTAGGTCGCTGTAACTGGACGCTTTCCTAGTCTTGTTCTTTCCAGTCTCCCTGACGTATGATTGATGCTGTGCTTCATTCATGATGACAGAAGTGGCAGTAGTCTTTCTGTATTGGCAAATGTTATGAAATGTTAGCATCAATGCCCAGGATTAATTTATGAGATGCTTAAGAAGCAAACGTGTTTTATCTCATAATTTGGGATCCATTTTAAATAGGAAAAAAAACATTCTGATGAATATCAGGGTTCATGACCCCTACAGATGTTTCAGGCCCTGATTTATGGAATTATTTGCCTGTAAAACGGGGATTTGCGTGCCATTCTGCCTGCAAATCCCCATTCGTCAAACAGGGATTCAACTCCCATCACCCCTAGCCATCGTAGTCAATGGTGAAAAAACATCTGGAGGGCCACATGTTGCCTTAACCAAGGCTTTGACTACTGCTTGCATACATGGGTAGTCCAGGCGTCATGCTTCATCTAATGGAGATGCATACGCAGAACAACGGAATCTTTGGCACCTGATTTCTAACAACTACAAAAAGAAGTCACAAGGGAACTCAGAGTGGAAAACATAATGCAGAGTTTGAAGTGCTGTTCAACTATCAAATAGTAAAAACATATCTCAAGGAAATGAGCTGGCGGGGATAATGATCGCCTTTGTGTTAATGGAAGCTAATGCTCCTCTCACAATACTGCTATCAGTGAGGGAGGGTGCGCATTGTATTGAAGACACAAAGGGCCTGATTTATAAAAGCATTTTACAATGGCGCAATTGCATAGGAAAACCTTTTATAAATCAGGCCCAGAGTCTTCCTGTTATGTAAGACTGAAGCACTTTTCACCGTGATATCCGCATTAAGATCTGCACGAGGGATCATGTATGATAAGATGATCTGAAGGGGGGTGCATAAGGCTGTCCAGTTGCATTCCTAACGCCCTCCTGCCTTTCTACACAAAAAAGACACTGCAGAGCCATAGCTCCTGGTGCAGAGTGAAGACCACAAGTAGTGCTGTCAATTCCTGCTTCTTTCATAACCCATTTAACTCATCAGTCACTGCTCGTAGAAGCTACATAGCATGGACGTCCACCATGGTGTTAATGTTACATGTCTTGTCCCTCCACTGACATCAATTTAAAACATGTTTTGGTTTACTATAGGACATCTATAGTATTCACAACAAACACAGACCACAAATAAATTGAAATCAATTTATAAAATGAAATTCATTGTACAAGTGTAAAGAATAAGGCAGACAGCCCAGGTGGCCAGGGCAAGACTGATATGCAAATGGGTATTTCTATCCTGTGAAAGGTACAGTGAGCTAAAACATGGTTGTAGACCCTCTTGAATTGGAACCCACCTAGAGAACAGGTTATTTGTCCATATTCGTTTTCGGTAAAGGGGCTCTCAGTTCTTTGTTGTAATGGTTCTTTTTTGCTGTACAATATTGTCTCACTTGATTGTTTTAATTGTTTTCTTCTTTGCTTGAACTGGCTTTGTTTGTAGCCTGTTCACTCTTTTCATCTTCCTCCAAGTTCCATTGTAGGTGAAAGCAGGCACTTTAAAACAATCATTTCAATTTAAGAAATAATCTACCACTTGAAGGTAGGGATGAGACAAACATGTATTTACACCCGATGAGGAAAATTGGGTTCAGATCTTAGGCGACTACTCACTAAGAAATGGTTACTAACAGGATCACCATGAGTAAAACATGACCTGCAGATATTGCTGAATGGTGCCGTTAGCTGTTCAGCTGTTCTTTAAGGGAACTAGGAAATGTAATATTTGGACTGGGCAGTAGATCTGGACTTGATATTCTCAGCCATGCACTAGCAAGACCAAGTTGACCCGAAATGTGATTGAGTTAATGGCACCAGGACATCTTTGATAATGGAGACAGTGATTGATGTAGCCTGAGGTAGTTCCGTTCACCATGATCAATCCAGGTTACACTCTCTAATTTAAGAAGTTCCCAGCATTCTGCCCATCTTACAAAGCACTTCCCAAATACTGAATGTAGGGGCCTGTTATGCTCATGTGGTGGACCACAGCATAGGTGACAAAAAAAGGCATGTAGGAACTGGGAGCAAGGCTTGCATATTGAAAACTAAACATTATACTGTTTTCTATTCTTGGTGGTGTCATCGAAGCTATTACAAACCAGCATGTTATTTATATGCAAAAGAGAACCATAATGGACAGCTACTAACTACCTTTGAGATGTGTAAACTGTGCTTACTTGAAAACAATCATTGCTGGAGAGGCCACGTGCCAGGTGCAAGGTACATCCATGTGTTCCTGGAATGTCCACATACGACACTAGACTGCAGGAAAATCGTGGTCACTTAGTATGGGACGACAACAACGCTACCCTCTTCAATGATGTGCCTGCCATGGAGGCTGTGGCAAGATGCGCTGTCAGTTGATGATGATATAAACCAGGGTGGGCAATAACATAATGCTTTGTAAGTGGAAGGACCAATCCTTCCTCAACCTGGATTGTTGGACTGAAAACATGTCTGACTTGGCACATACATGGAATTGGGAAATATATTCCAGACAGATCTGCAATGCGTTATAAGACCTCTATGTCTGATCAGTCTCAAGATAATCAACAGGAAGCCCCTGAGATGGATTTGGGTCTCTAGCAGATCCTGGAGCACTGCACCAACAGGATGGATATCTGTCTTTGTAAGTAGAGCATGAACCAATGATATCAGACCAGGTAAGAGTATATTCTATTCAAATGTCATGTGTAATGCGTTTATTGTGGGAATTCGGGAACGGTAAACTGGCCATCTATAAATAGAGCAGCTCGAGCAGAGTTGAGAGGGTCAGGGAAGAAGCAGTTTTCTATTGGGGTGGGGAAAATGGTAATATATATAGTCTGCCAACCTGTGCTAGGGCAAGATTGATTTGTTGGATGTCAGTCTTCTTCATCTTGCTTTCCCTTTAAGTTTGTTCATTATGTGATGTTGCATATCTCAAAATTGAATAACAATTCAGCAAAGAAAAAAGATAACAGAGGCATGTCTTCAAAAGGGTCTTGATGAGATAATTCCAGGCCATGAATTTCAATATCTATTGCAAGATGATTTCCTGATGATTGTCAGTTTGGTCTGCCAGCAGGGATGGGTTATGAGGGAACACCCAGTAAGGTCTGGTCAAAGTGTTGGGAATACAGTGCTGGGATGCCCAGAACAGTGATAATAGGACCAACAATGCTTTCAGGTTGAACACTCTGAACAGGTCTCTGCATATCTTTGAAAGTGGTGAAAATGTGTCACTCCCTAGAGGGGTCCGGTTTTGGAGAAAGTCACTTAATCATTCGGATTCTGGGTCTGGCCTCCAGGTGGCGAATTATAGAAGCTCTGGGTTCCCCTGGAAGGAAAACATATCTATGCTTAAGAGATGCCAAAACTGAATTAGGGAAAATTCATAGGGTGAACACTCTGTTTGAGGTCACTTACCTCCAATGGAAGTGGGACTAGACCTCACTCCCCATTCTAAGTCACTGGCATCTAACTCTATTTTATTTTTCATCATCATTAACTTTATTATTTTTTTAATTATTTATTCACGAATTTAGTTTATATTCAGTGAAGAACAAACCTTTGCACATTAAAAACACAAAATTAAAATAGCATTACCTACTACATAAAGGAGAAAAGACAAATTCATCACCATAAATATCTAAGACACCAATATATGTAGTAAGTCTTTATTCGGACAATAAATATCCATCAAAGTACAATTTTCACAATACAAAACATTAAAACAAAATTTGCCTTAATATACACATCATTCTTAATATCATAAAATCATTGCACACAACGTATATATACAATTATAAAACCAATATAGGCTTGTGTAAATCCAATCCTTAATATCACAGGGACATGTGCACATCCTTACACATCCTATCACTCTGGCAAACCATTGACTTTTCTAGCCCTTAACATCATCTTGTTAAATGCAGATCTTAACAAATTTGAAACTGCCAACACAGATACTGGCTGGGTGGAACATTTCAGGGCTAGGATAGCAGATGGGATCGGGAGCTGGACTAGGTGGCTCCAAGCCGGGGAAAGTCAATGCACCCTTCCCTGGTAATTAAGCCGGCAGAAAAAGCAAAGATGTGCCCCATCCTCACACTCCTTGCCACAAAGAGGGCATAGGGTTGAGGAACAGGACCCATTCTTCCCTTTGGCAGACTCGTGGGCCAGCGGGAGTGTGCCTAATCAAAACTTAGCAAACCAGCTTTTTGTTTTCACTGGCATTTGGAGATCCATATATACCTCCGAACCCCAGATGTACTTAAGCTGCAAGTAAGCACTAGCTTTTTTCCCCATTAGGCAATTATCGATCATCATACTCCACGCCCACTCTGCACAACCTGTCGGATCACTCCATAGACCCCCCTGTCCAATGTTAAAAAGCATAGTTCTTAAATGCCTAAACCAAGGAAGTTTCCTACCACCTGGCAATGAGAGCAGCTCCTCCAAACCTCCCCTAAACAATACTAAAGCTTTGTTGTTCCAGATCTGCAGCCAGTATAACACTGGCTGCATCGTAATAGCATATGGGATCTCAATGAGGCCAGATGCACATGCCACTGGCGTGCACGGCGCATTAGGGGGTAAACCCAGCAATGATTTCAAGAATCTGTTTTTGGCTATCTGAATGGGGGTACACTCATTTGCACCCCAAAGTTCAGCTCCATAGGTTACCCCCGGGATTGTCTGTGCCTGGTAGATCTTAAGAGGTACAGAAAGAACCTCACCATCAAGTCTTGCTACTAAATTCCTAATGAGGCCACACTGACGCAAGTGCAATAACAAAAACTTTACTATCTGGTCCTGCCATGATAGTTTGTTGGAGAAAATCAACCCAAATACGTATACGAATCCCAAAACTCCAGAGGCTGCCAGTTAATTGGAAATTCGCCCATACTCAGTCCTTTTTCCCAAAGCGACACACTGCATAGTTTTCGTTTTCGAAAATTTGATTTTAAGGCCTTTTGCAGTACATAACCTATTCAAAAAATCCAATTAGTTCTGCAGGCCAACCAGGGTTTTAGATAGCAAAACTGTGTCACCTGCAAACAGCAATAGGCTCCATTTTCTGTTACGCAAAGTTGGGGCATCCCTTGCAGCTTCTAGAAATGCTGGGATTAAGCTGCCGCAACGCACCCTTGCCTAACCCCAACATCAATAGATACTGTATGGGTTAACTCGCTGCACGGCCCCGAACGTATCTGTGCCAAGTTGCCAGAATATAATGATTTAATGCCATTAACCAAGGGCGAGGGGATGCCTAGTTCCTCTAGAATGGACCACAAAGAATCCCTCGGCTCTGTATCAAAGGCCGATTTTAGATCGACAAATACCAACAATGTGTATTGAGAAGTGCATATTTCCGGCATAAGAGGTCAAGCCTCATAGCCTGGCATAACGTTCCCGCTTGCACATTGGAAAAAATTCCTTTGCTCCCCCAACCGGTGTAAAAGCACTATGCAATAAAGTTAACTCAATTACACTGGCTGGTTGATTAGCTAAGATGGTTCTGGTATTCCATGCAATCATGTGCCAGAGCCATCACAGGACATCCTCTATTGCATCTTCATCGTGGGCTATGTGCAGTTTTGGTGAAGCACACTGTGTGCCTCATCACGAGTTTGGCGGTAATTTATCGCTGGATTTAAGGGTCCGCCAAATCAGGGCTTCGGTGGATTTCTCCCCAGCTCTGAGAAAATTCCCCTTTGAGCCCAATGGGGAATGGGACAGTCCCGAATGGGCTCAGTGGGGAATGGGGAATTCCATTACCGCCAAACCTGTGATCCGGCACTAATAGCGCCGGGGGGTTTGGCGGTAGTGCTAATACCGCTGGCAGTAATACCGCCGGCGTTACCACCCAACTCGTGATGAGGCCCTGTATCTTGTCATGCTCTGTTATTGAAAAAGCCTGGGAACATGGTTTCTAGGGAGGCAAATGTACACTAACCTTTCTAGAAATTAGCAAGAAAACAAGTTATTTGAAATGATTTGTCTATATCCTTCCAAATTCTTCCCAACCACGAAGCTTGGAGGAGAAGAAGGATTTGGCTGACTCTGTGAAGATTCCTATATTTTTAAAGTGTTCATTTTGGAATACTCAAGACTCTAAAGTGCTAAAATAGCTAAGAACACACAGTTTCTGAGAATTGGCAATTTCTGAGATGAGAACAAACGATAAACAAAAAAGTGATGGGTGGAATGTTTTGAATAAATCTGAACCATTCGCACTGCTCATGTGTTTTTGCCCATTTGCGCCATTGCAAAAGAGTTCCAGCCATATGCAAATGAGTAAGTCAAGCCTGATTTGCATATGGTATTTCCCCTTTTCTAATGTCTTGGCAGGTGAGGAACGATGGGCTGGAGGGTTGCCCAGAGCAATGCTAGAGGTTAAGATTAATTCTAAATCATACAGCCATCACCTCTTTCGTTTTGTTCTGAGATGATAATAGCATCTCAACAAAGAGTGAACATCCTTACCTCTCCTGACCTGATGAAGGGCACAACTGGTGTGATATGTAGGATTATTTAGCGTGTTTTGGGAGCATAGCACCAATACACAGAATCAATGTATAGTGTGTTTTTGGAGTGCAGCGCCACTGCATGAGATCAATGTATAGTGTGTTTTTGGAGTGCAGCGCCACTGCATGGGATCAAGGTATTGCTATGATGCATTATTTCAAGCCATGTGTTGCCAGTGTAACATATGGACATGTAAATGAAGACAGGCTACGCAGGTCAAAAACAAACCATATTCTCATTTTAAAAGCACATTTTTTCCTTCTCCTCTGTTGCAGGAGACACATTAGATAATTAATGAACTAATACAACTAACAAATACTAATCACTAATAATAATCAAATAACATCATAATGTGTTCTCCAATGTAAAATGAGGCAGAAAAGACAGGCTCATTTTAAACGTGCATCCCGATTTTTTATTTTCTTTTTGCTTATCTCTGTTCTCTGTCCACAGTATTTGGAGGAAGCAAAAACTAGAATAAGCAGGAAATCAGTTTTGTTACAGTTGCTTGCTGTAAAAGTAAGCCATTGTTTTAAAGAGGAGGGTAGGACATGATAGAATTTTATTGGTTGAATGTCATCATGTAGGCGGTAACAGAGATCTCTTGAAGAATCTCGGAGAGAAAGAAAGGGAGAAGACATTTTGCACAGCTCGGAGAAAGACTTGGCTGGTGTGGCTGGGGAGTTTCCTGATTGAGAAGAAGGTCCCAGTGCACTGCTGCACAGGTTGGGAAATTCCAGTCAATAAGCCCTGGCTTGAGTGACGGCAGATGCACGTCCTCGCTGGAGTGATTTAAGAGGGGGCACTGAGCCATTTCCAGAAGGCGACCAGCCTGAGGAATTCGCATGCAGAATAAGCTCAGTAAATATCTTGCAGCTTCGGCGGAATTGCTCCAATATGGGTAACTTTAACAAACATGCACAAGTTTTGGAAACTAGGCTAATTGAATGAGGGTACTCCAAAAAACTAGTCAAACAGTCCAGGAAGCGAGTACGGTATACAAACAGTGAAGTACTCCTTAACCCGCAGGCTAATATTTCTGACCCAGAGCAATAGGTATGTGTTTCTACCTTTTGCCAGCTTAGTCATGCGATCAAAGGTATCATTTTGAAAAATTGGAGAATCCTGAATTCGACTACAATGAAACTTCAAAAACCTTTAAGAAAGGAAAAAACTTGAGACAAAAATTGACTTGCGCTAATCGATGTCCACCTAAATGTCACTTTATCAGAGACATTAATTTAAAACCAGTAGTAGGGCATTACCCTTGTACTTCATGTACAGCTTGCAAATATTCAAGGACAATGACCACCTTTGTGGGGGAAGGTAAAACATGGGACTTACGCACTTTCACCACTTGCTAAAGCAAAAATGTGGTGTATGCGATCGCGTGTCCTTGCAACAGGTTATATATAGGAAAAACTTCAAGAGAGGTCCACGTTCGCATTAACGAACACCGTTCAAAAATTCGCACTCGGAACCTTAATGCGCCCATGGTTCTTCATTTTGTGGAGACAGGTCATAGTGTGGAAGATCTTATGTGGTTCTGCATTGAGAAAATTGCCACTAGTGGACCGGCTCAAACCAGGAACAAGTTGACATATAAAGAACAATTGTGGATTTTTAATCTTAAAACGTTAGACAGGGGGCTTAACACGCTGGACCCTTGGGAGTTCAACTCAGGTTGACTCCCAACCCCTTTTCTAACTTTCAGCCTTACTAATAAAAATAAGTGCAATAATTTTAAAACATCATCCCAAATTGCCTTATTCGTAATCTCATTACACTTAGCATATGAAACACCTTACACCTGGGTTTCTCAGCATTACCTTTTGATTTATTTTCATGCCAGCTCAAAAATTAAAATATTGTTTTGACTGGATTATATTTTAATTTCAATCAATTCACATTTAGTAAATGCACCGTCTTTTCCCTGGCGGTTTAAATAGTGAATTGTTTAGCATAGTGAGACATTCCAACACCACTCAGAGGCTCTTTGGCCTAGCACATAGTACACCTCCCTTTTGTTTTCTCAAATTAAGACGGGTGCCTTTAATTACCACAGAACTTTACCCACGTGATCGCTTTCTGTAGTAATCACATGACCATATCAAGGAGACCCATCCAACACCACGCCCCCACGCCTGCACGCAATCAGTACTTTTTGCGTGAGATCCAGAGCCGCAGACATCGGAAACGAGTCCAAATTGGAAGTATTCTTCTGTAGTATGCGAGGCTTTGTCCAGCGTTCGGTAGTGGTAAGTAATTGAATTTTATTTCCATGCCTATGCGGTACGAACGTTATCTCTTCCAGCTTCCGTTCAATTTAAAATTTAACAGCCGCAAAACGGAAAGCCTGTTAGTTTTTGTAAACCGTATGTGTTTCCATTTCAACACAACCGTTTAAATACAGCTATTATGATTGATTGCCAAACATCAGGCTCTATAATTCATTTAAAAATACTTATTCTCCCCACCTCCCCCTTTTTTGCACAGATAACAATGAAATTTTGATCTTTGCAAGTTGAATTTTTATCTACTTCGATGGCACACGTGGCATTTGTAGGCTCAGTTCTGGAATATCTCTGACATCTGACCCGGGGTGAGTGGTTGGTCCAACTATGGGGCTCTAGGCCATATACAATTGACATGCAGTTTAATTAAATACTCTTTAATTTATCATGGTTTACATACATTTCTTAGATCTGCAATCCCTCTGAACTCGTTTTGAGTCATATTTTGGGGCTCCAACCATTGAGAGCATTTGACACTGGAAATCAGGTCAGAATGGCTGTGTCGGCCATTGTGTCTCGGTGTTCTGGTTCTCCATGGTGTCGGTGTAATTTCACTTTAGACACAGTGTCTTTCTTGGTGCTAGGGCTTCACAAACCCCCTCTTTTTTCTTATACTCTGGAACAATAAGAGACACCTTGGGACTGATCACTTCTTGGTGACTCTAGTTAAAAATTTTAAAAGTGTAATTGAAGAATTGTATGTTGTCAGTTTGAGCCAGCCAGTTTATGCAATTGCATATAATTGTTGTATTTTTGTTTTGTTTTTTTCAGTTGTTATATTGCAATAATTGGTTTTCCTGATGAAGACGTTTGGTTTAATTATCCTCAAACGTCGAAACCGGTAGAAGAACATTCGGGGATGGGATCTGTCATTTTTTGTTGAATGCACCCACTCCGCGGAATAGAGCACATTTTGGACAATTATTGTGCTAATACATACTGAATGTGGATGAAATGAAATGTCAAAGATTATGTGGAGCTAATCAATGAAGTGCTACTACACATATATATTGCACCAATTGTTTGGTCCAAATTTTTATTGGGAATGAATGAGGTTGATTGATATGAGGTACAAATGATTGTTAAAGAATGTTGGTTGTGTTAGGTTGTTTTAGAATCTGGTGTATCATGCTCTCCTGCAACATTTATGTAATTTAATGTGTACATTAATAGATGATTAATTCATTGAAAAAATAATGTATCTTGGTAAATAAAATTTGATACCTTTATAAATTAAAAAAACCTCTGGACACATTTTTCAGTATACCCTGTTACCTAATACCCTCGTCCAGGGTGTGGGGTGTTCCTGCGCCTTTCAGTACGCGTGCTTCAGAATCTAAACATGTTTGCAGGGATTGCTTTGCAAAGGGGTCCTACATTTCAGGTTATAGTTAGGCTAGAAACAAAATCATTAAATCTTCCTAAAAACGAGTTAGTAAGAGGTAATAAAGAAAAAGTGTATTTACTTCTAGACTTAAAAGAACTTAAAAGAACATGTTCAGAGTCCTGAGGAAAAGTTGGATTGATGATTCATTATTTGTTTTGGTGAATGGAATTGCCACAAAAGAAATGAAAATATGCAAGAGCGTATTGATATTAGTAAGTGTTGACATATCTACTGAAATTAATTAACGTTATTGTGACATGCAGAATATGCCATTTGGTACTTTATTTACCTTACCAGCAAGCTGACGAGTGGGCACATTTCAGGAAATTACAGCTGCTGAATCAAACAGCTTCTATTAACATTATATTAATCATCCTTTATGCTCCGGAGGGCTAATGGGCCATACTCTTTAACTATATCAAATGAAACAACTGATAGATGCACCAGTGTACAGGAAAAATGTCTAGAGGCTTGATGTTTCACAATGCTTTTCCTCACTGTAAAAGGTGGAAGATTGGATGACTGTAAAATGCCCATTTCATCTTCAGACTACCATTGTACATGGTTATACCGTGGACCCTACATTTCAGATAAACATTGAATATATGTTCTTCTTCATCAATGAAACTAAACGGAACTAAGGAATATTGGCAAAGTCAACATTCAGAGGACTGATATATGCTGCAAACTTGGTGCCTCCTACTTTGTTTGTGACTTTAAGTTGTGCATAATGTCTGGGATGATTTAGCAGATATTATCTTTGAACATAATCAAACAGAGAGGGAAGACTACAAATGACACGAGCATAATTGTGAGCTATGGAACCTGTTCTTGTTTTATGATTCTTTCATCATTAATTCATAGCCATGATGTATTTTACATATAGTAATGAATTGCTCCATTAGGTAGTGTTGAACACTTCTTTTGGAGAAAAGAGCATCACGCTTGTAGAGCACCACACATACATATGCTCTTGTGGTTAAAGATTGCCACAGTTTTGGAAGGACACTGATAGCTCTGTAATGGACTTTTCAGAGAAATATGTCACATATGCTACATAGGATTTTAATGTAGATTTACAGACCAAAGTGCACAGATTCCAGATGGATACTTGTTGGAAATGTTCCCAACAAAAATTCAAAAGTAAAGAAAACACATTTCAGATTTGGGTTTCCAAGGCACATATGTGCAGTTGGTCAAGTAAAAAGCATGTTGTCATCTTGTCAAAACAATGTTAATAGAAAATAACCCAAAAGTACATATCACCTGAAAAGAGAAAAGGCATCTCAGGTAATCAATGACTATAGTCTGCTTATTGTTCAGCTTCCGAATGCAAACACTCATTTCCAGTATCTACCTGATATACAAACCTCAATGTGTTACAGCATAGTTGCAGAAAGGTGGTTCTTTCAAAGCCACAGATCGACTCATTTGCTGACCTCTGTATGGATGAAGAATCAACAACATGTGGCTAAGTCTTGGCCCTGCCATTGCCAGGAAACACGTGCTAAGGATTATGACAAATACTGAAGAATTAGCTGAAAGAGTTTTAGAGAGTAGATAGGTTTAAATTATACCTTTTACCTAGATTTCTCTTCACATTTGGAGAGCCTTAGAGCTTACATATTGTAATGTGGAAGATGTCATAAAAAGAGGATGTTCTAAAGTACTTGGAAATCCTATTTGCCTGGTGAGACATTAAAAGGTATGTCTCATCAAACACGAGAAATTGTCTTGCCAAAATGCAGAGAAAAGTCAATCGTTGTACTTTTGACTTTTACAGTTGTTGTTCCCTTGTTGTAATGAGGCAGATCTACTTGGAAATTGTAAAACATTTGAAGAAGCTTTTAATGAAATTAAAGAAAATATCAATTACTCAAGATGTGATAAATTCTTGCAAATGTTATAAGAAGAAATACATCAAGCAGAACTATTGGCAGCAGAACATACAAAGGACAATTTTCAGGGAGGACAAGACTCCCCAAAAGGGAGTCAAAATGAATGAGGAACTCCTGTTGTCCCAACTGATATTGAATTTTCCATGGAGGAAGTTGAACAGACAATGAAACAAATACAAGATGCAGATATGGATGCAGCTGCATCAGTGTCTACGCTGAAAAGTGTAGAACAAAACATATGGCAAAATAAAAGCTTCCTTTATACATGGTCTAAAAAATAATAATAATCAATGGTCTTGTGTGCATTACCTTTATTATTGTATGTTAGTGGACAGATTTGAACTGGAAAAATATTTCTATTTCAAGCTTTGAGTTCAATGATTCAAACAATGACTGACTGCATTATACCTTTTGTTGTGACTGCTCTCACTGGCTTGGCAGCATTTAATATAGGAGGTGCTAATCTACATCTATTATTATTGCTACCAGTGGAGCATGATAACAAACATATCAAAAAGGCATTCATTAGATGCAGCAAAAGAAGTAGGACATGTTTTAAAAGAAATGGAATGTATTGACTTTGGTGAAGTTACCAGGGTGTCAAATCTAATGCTAGCTTTCCTTCACTGGCAAATGCAAAACGTTTTGAAGATTGATTATGTTGTATTGTTTGGAGGAAAAGATGTTCCTGTTTATGGAGACATTATACAGTTAACTCCTGTGAAATGTCAAACAGTCTTTCTGATACTTTGATACAAAAACAGTCAACAAACAATTGGCTGTATTGGCAATGTCAATATGTGGAATCACTCCCACTATAATGAACTTACTGGTGATATGCAGAAATCGGCAGATCTTGAATATGCAGAAATGCTAAAAAGTATTTGACTTGGAGTACTTGATGATGCTGGAAAAACAGCTCTGAAAAATAGACGAATTTCAAACATAGTTCAATAAGGATGTACAGCTCCTGGAGTAATGATGAGTCTACAACAGAAAGCCATCTCTTGGGTTTTGTTTATTATCTACAGTCGCATAATGCCATACGTTAAATTACGTAATGATGATTTTTGTGAAATATTCAGTCAAAGTAATACAATCTCTTGATGTGTTAGGTGGATACACTATGGCTCTAGAATGAAATAAGAAAGACCAGTTGTGGCTAAAGCAATTGGAAAAATCTGAATAAAAACAGCTGGTATTAAATCTGTTTTGAATTTTGTATAAAATCTCAGGTTATGTTAAAACTAAACCTGAATATGAAACTTAGTTTGGTAAATGGAGTAATGGGAAGAATTTTCCTTTTGTTACTTTTTGCACAGTACAGGCTTTGAGTATATTCTAGTAAAGCTTCATTCTATAGATGGTCATCATTTAGAATGACAAACTTCAGCAAGATTCATGATATTTAAATGTATGTTTGTGAAAAAAGCACAATTGTCTTTTTTCTCTTCCTATGCAATACATGTGTACAAATCTCAAGGGCTGACATTGGAGGCTGCACTGGATGACATAGGTCAAACTGTTTTTAAAGACGGAATAACTTATGTAGCCTCAAGTAAAAAGTAAGCTAGGCATGTGTTGAAGAGAACAAAAGGCTACATATATCTTGCACAAAGAACAAATCCCTGAAAGTAAAGTCAAAGAGAAACATTCCAATGTCATTAACAAAAGAACTAGGTGTGGCAGTAGTACAAAGTAGTCAATGTTTTCCTAAACATTGTTCGTATGGATTTAGTAATAAAACGGGTGTTGAATGTTACTCAATGTCAGCCTTATGTATGTTGTTTAAAATACCAACCCTTATGAAGTCTGCAAATACAGCTTCTGGGCAAAGTATTTCCTGATAACATAGCACTCTCAACAGTTCAGTGGATCAAAACCAGACAAAATGAATTCGGAAGTGGCCACTGGCATTTCATTTGTTGAAGAGTACAATAGACTACATATGTCTTGCACAAAAAACAAAATCCCTGAAAGTAAAGTCAAAAGAGAAACATTCCAATTTCATTAACAAAATAACTACGTGTGGCAGTAGTACAATGTAGTCAATGTTTTCCTAAAAATTGTCAGTATTGATTTAGTACTAAAACGGGTGTTGAATTTTACTCAAAGTCAACCTTATGTATGTTGTTTAAAATACCAACCCTTATGAAGTCTGCAAATACAGCTTCGAAACAAATTATTTCCAGAGAACCTATCACTCTCAAGGGTTCAGTGGAGCAAAACCAGACAAAATACATAGAGCACATATAATTCGTCATGTCTGAGCTGGTGAAACATAGTGCATTTCTGAAACAGCCAACAAGATGCACACGAATTCCATGGCATGCAGAGATATTAAAGAAAGAGAATATGTTTGTGGATAATCCTATTTGTGGATTCATGATTGCCATCAAGAGACTGTTGGTAGAGAACCTTTTTAAACATTTTAATATCTTTCTGTATGAGATCAAAAATGGGTTCCCTTTGCAGATCTTGTAAGAAATGTTCTTAATAACATGATACATAGTCTGTTTGGTTCTTACCTTCAATTCCTAGTTATACATTTGCAGTGTAAAGAATATCTCTTCATTATGTTCCAAGGATAACTAATTGATCAAACAAAGATCAATACACCAATTTTAAACTTTGTGCAAGGTAAGGTATCTAGTTCTAAGAAAACTATTGCAATAATTGTCCATGATGGTGCTTCTATTCATACTAGATATTATACTGAATGGTTGTGGACTGAAGTAGATTGGCTTGTGTCTGATGACCGATAGTATTAAATAAAGCCAGATTGTCTAGGAATGTAAAGATTGTGTACATAATATTATTAAAACCAAGATTTAAAAAAGTATATATTTCACAAATAAAATATAGGAGCAGAATCCGGAAAGTATGTAGCACATATAGTATTATCAATGACCAGTTATGGCTTTAACAATGTTTCCGTGCTTTGCTTAAATGTGTAAAGTATATTGTTTGGATTTCTACATGTACATGGTATTTTGTAGTTTTACACTTGTTTGTAAGCTAGAGATTGCAAATATGGCAATAATAAGTATGTATGTGGTCAAGATGAGGACACACACTAATGATGTTTTTAGAAGACAGATATTTTAAAGAAGGAATGTTATTGCACATTGTGAAGGCATCATGAAGTAAGACACAAACAACAGATTCACTTTTCTAAAAGAAACGTTTATTTCTCAAATGTCCGGATGAAGTAAGGCCTAACTTGCACTACCCTTAGGTGGGATTTCCCTACCTAAAGAAACTAATGATAGTCTGCGTCATGAAGTTCAACTTATAGGTCTAACTGTGTCCAACTATGCTTGTACTCACAACTAAGGGGGTAATTCATTGAATTCAGTGCACAAGTGGCGCACATGGCTGGCGCGCAGTGTGCGCGTGCGGCAGTCTGCGCCAGCCACGTGCGCCTAAACCCATTTCGGCGCACAGGGTATTCATGGATTTTAACATAGCAGCCGTGGCACAGAGTGGCGCAGCGACCCTGCAGCAGCGCCAGTTACGCTCCCAACACCGCTCTGTGCGCCATGAAAAGCACACAAATCCAGTACATGGTGCACAGGCCAGTGGACCAGCATACAGCCCCCCAACCACGAAAACCCGTTAAAACTCCCCGCGCACCCCTTGGAATACACGTACCCCGCTCGTGCTAGACCAATTGCACGCAAAACTCCCCGCGCACCCCTGGAATACACATACCCCACTCACGCTAGGCCAATCGCATGTAAAACTCCCCGTGCACCCCTCTGAATACACGTACTCCGCTCATTCGTGGGAAGTTTCACACGCAATAGGCCTTGGGCGAGCGGGGCACGTGTATTACTGGGGTTCGTGGGGAGTTTCACACGCGGTAGGCCCTGTGCGAGCGGGGTATGTGTATTACTGGGGTTCGCAGGAAGTTACACACGCGATAGGCCTTGGGCGAGCGGGGCACGTGTATTACTGGGGTTCGCAGGGAGTTTCACACGCGGTAGGCCCTGTGCGAGCGGGGCACATGCAATTCTGGAGTTCGCAGGGAGTTTCACACACGGTAGGCACTGTGCGAGCGGAACACGTATATTTCTGGGGTTCGTGGCAAGTTACACACGCGATAGGCCTTGGGTGAGCGGGGCACGTGTATTACTGGGGTTCATGGGAAGTTACACACGCGATAGGCCTTGGGCGAGCGGGGCACGTGTATTACTGGAAATTGCGGGGAGTCTCACACTCAGTAGGCCCTGTGCGAGTGGGGCACGTGTATTTCTGGGGTTTGCAGGGAGTCTCACACGCGATAGGCCTTGGGCGAGCGGGGAACGTGTATTTCTGGGGTTCGCGGGGAATTTCACACGCGGTAGGCCCTGTGCGAGCGGGACACGTGTAATTCTGTGGTTCGCGGGAAGTTACACATGCGATAGGCCTTGGGTGAGAGGGGCACGTGTATTACTGGGGTTCGCAGGGAGTCTCACATGCGGTAGGCCCTGTGCGAGCATCGGGACACATGTATTTCTGGGGTGCCCAAACGAATTGGCAGTGTGTGTCCTCCCTGGGGCCTGCAGGCAGACCACAACACAGGTGAACACACTGCACCCCTGGCCATGCCCCACAGGCAGCCCATCCACCCTGGCGAAGCTCCCCAGTCAACCCACATGTCACCACGCACAAGTGAGCATTGACTCATGTCCCCCCACCCACCCAGCAGTGAAGGGCACCTGCCAGCAGGTCCCCACTCATGTCCCCCCACCCACCCACCCGTGAAGGGCACCTGCCAGAAGGCCCCCACTCATGTCCCCCCACCCACCCAGCAGTGAAGGGCACCTGCCATCAGGCCCCCACTCATGTCCCCTCACCCACCCACCATGTAGGGCACCTGCCAGCAGGCCTCACTCATGTCCGTCATGCAGCCACCCACCCACCCAGCAGTGAAGGACACCTGCCAGCAGGCCCTCACTCATGTCCCCCCACCCACCCAGCAGTGAAGGGCACCTGCCAGCAGGCCCCCACTAATGTCCCCCCACCCGAAGCAGTGAAGGGCACCTGCCAGCAGGCCCTCACTCATGTCCCCCCACCCACCCAGCAGTGAAGGGCACCTGCCAGCAGGCCCCCACTTATGTCCCCCCACCCGAAGCAGTGAAGGGCACCTGCAAGCAGGCCCCCACTAATGCCCCCCCAACACGTCAACATGACCCACAATCTATGGCCCTCATGGCCACCCAAATCCCACTGCACGCCACCTCTGCCCAAATAACCAACCAAGCATAACACACACCCCCACATTGAAATGGCCATTACATGAAACAACCCAAATGGCATGTATGTACATCAACACATGTCCGTCACACACACACACAATGGGTCCCAGTGAATGTGAAAACCCACATCATGACATGCATGAAACCAATGAGAGAATACCACACATTGAAGTACGGGAAAAAATGTATTGAACAAAAAATGTGGTGAAACAAATTTAAACACTAAACAATGGACATAAGGAAAAAAATGAAGAATGTCACATAATAATAAAAAAATGAAATCAGAATCCAAAATATATGAAATCAAAAATGTCTCCAAAGTCTCCCTCCAACAAAGCAAATCCAAACAGAAATGAAAAAGTAAAATTTATTGCTCCATGGAAAAATCAAAAAAGAAAATGCCGACAAATCCACACTCCAACTATTTACAAGGATGAAATCCTGGTTCCATGAGCCCAACTGTCCAATCGAAACCTACAAAAATACAATAACTAATGAAGAACTATATACAAAAATGTGGGGTATTGTCCAAGCGCCCCAAAAAAAATGAAAACAAAAATGAAAACTAACACTAACTAACTAACTAACTATTTACAATGGCAGCTGGATAGTCCGACGGCTCACTTTTTGATGTCCCGGGACAGGACATCATCGAACTCCCGCTCAATGTCCTGGAGGTGGTCCTCTTCCATGGCCCCGAGGGTTCGCAGGGACGATGACATGTTGACCTCCAACTCCCTGCGAATTACCTCAAGGCACTCTGCCTGCCCTCAGTGCCCTCTGCATGGAGTTCTCCGCCCTGACCGTTGTGAGCCGTGCCTCTTCTGCCCACTGCCACTTTGCATCTATGGCGTAGCCCAACCACTGCCACACAGAAGACATTTGTGATCCTGGGTCCTCCTGCTCTCTGGGCGATGCCTGCCCCTCTGATGTTGAAGGCCCAGAGCCATCATTTCTCCCACCATGTTGCTGCTGCTGCTGTGCCTGCACCCTGGCTCTTGCTGCCTGCACGTCCTCTTCCGGCTGGGGTGCAGTTGTCGTGGTGGCCACCCCTGCTGGATGTCCAACTCCTGACTGTGGCAGGGATGTGTCCTCCACCAGCCTGGCCGCTGGGTCAGAGGCAGCTCCACAGGGTACCCAGGTGATACATGGGTGGGAAAATGGCATCGAGGACGACTGGTGCATAGGGGGTTCAGGTGAGGAGGGGGTCGCAAGAAGGTCCAGCACACGGAGGAATCCAGCACTGGTGACCTGTCCCAGTAGGTCAACGCGGTCAAAGAGGCATCCGAGATGACATGCAGTTTCTTCACAAAAACACTGCAGGTCACCTCGCATGCCCCGTTGACGCAACACTATCCCAGCCAGGACAGGCTCAACACGGTCCCGGGTAGCCACCTCCACAGGGAGAAGAAGGCCAGTTGTTGTGCACCCATCCCCTCCCTGAAAACGGGTCTGGACGTAGGCATCCCTGCTGGTGCCGGATGATGCAGTCACAGGATCAGGGACAGGATTACACACAGGCACCTCTGTGGCGGCCTGTGCTGCCTCCTGTCTCTGCCCCTGCACTGCACTACTAGCACCAGTGGCATCCCTACCTCCAGACCCCGCGTATGTCCCTTCCAGAGCCTCCTCCTCCACCAAACCCCCCACCAACATGGATGACTCCATGCCATCTTCCTCCGTCCGACCCTGTGGGGTCTCAGCTGCCCCTTCTGCTGCCGAGGAGTCCATCTACGACCTCTGCCTCTTGGACCTACCCTCGGCATCTCCGGCCTGGGACACAGCACCAGACTCCTCACTCCCCTAAGAGATGACAATCTGGGAGGGGAGCCAGGCCTTGCGTCTCCGGCTGGTGGTGCGCTCCCTGCCGCCTTGCTCCACAGCACCCTCTCCGCCCTCTTCATCAGTTGATGCTGCAGACAGGGAGAGATAGAACACAGGCATCAGGGCACTGTACAACGGACTGATACACACATGACAGTTGTACATGAGAGGCAGTGTCAAACTTCAGACATGGCATCACACTCCCTAACACACATGTCATTTCTACTCACACACATGAGCAATTCCACAGCAATATTGCACCAGTATGCACCATCCATACACATACAACAGCATCAGCATCCGAAGGTAAGCCTGACGTCACATGAAACACGGTGAGTGCACAACACATGCACACACACCAACACATTTACATGCATGTGTACATGTCCACCAACTGTCACAGTGATGAGATCGCCATCCATGTCACATCTGGCATTCAGCCTTCTACATGTCAGTGCCACATGCATCCATGTTGCATCACAGTTGCACACTTGTCAAATACACACACATGCACACAGTGCAGATACATGCAGCTGGAACCACTATCCATATGTGCCACCACAACCATGCCAACGTACATACACAGCAATGCAAACTTGTGTGCTCCCACACCTGCATTTGGCCTGCATGCTTACCAACGCATACACCATTCATGTCTCACACATGAGAGGACTCACATGTGTCAGCCTCACGCCCCTGTACATGCACATCCATACATCCATACATGGTCCTACAAAAACACATGTATAACCTGCACACTACTGGCACACGACAACACGCACAGCGTCCAATCAGTATGCATGTACACTTACCGCACGACTCCAGACGGGTCTGCCTCTCAAGGACCTGGACGTGGAGCGCTGGGCGTATGTGTTCCAGGACCCTCATTTCGTGGTCTGACAGCTGGCCCCGGCGCCCCTTGGCATCAGCTGCCTTCAAGAGGCACTGGGACTTGTCGAGGGTCCTGGACCTGAAGTCCTCCCAGCGCTTCTGGACATGTTTGATGTCGCGGACTGCCACCCCCTCCTTGTTGATGGCAGTCACGATGTCCATCCAGATCCTGGTCCGTCCTTCATTGTTGGCAGGCAAACTTCCAAAGAGGGCATCATACTGCCCTAGGACTTGCTCCACCAGGACACCAACTTCCCTGGCACTGAAGCTGGTGGCCCAGAGGCAGGTGTGGATGGGCAACTGGGTCCTGGGGCTGGGCTGTGGAGCGATGGTATCCCAGTCGGGAGTCTTCGGTTCCAGCAGGGGTGGTCACAGCAGCCCCTGGCTGATGTGCAGACAGCAAATACCAGGGCACGTGGGCAGCAGGCAGGCAGTCAGCAGCAGATGGCAGGTGGGAGCGTGCTCGGGGCTCTTGGGGGCAGGAATTTGGCCTTCTGGGCAGGAGTGTGGTCTTCCGTGTGTGGTCGCGTGGCCAGCTTGATACAGAGTGATTTGGCACGTGAAAAAATTGCATGTCAGCGTGTCATTCGTGGAAAGGCCCTTAGCACGTAAGCGCATCTGTGACATTACGTGCGCGGGTGTTTCCCTCATGACGGGTGCATAGTGAATCAGCAAGTGAAGACACAGCACATACGCGAATTCATTGGACCAATGGCCCTTAGCGTGTAAGCGTGTCTGTGACGTGACGCGCAAGGGTGTTTCCCTCAACACGGGTGCATGTTCACTGTACACGTGTAAAAACTGCACGTCCGAGCGTCAGCTCGTGTAATTGGAAGAAAGGGCCTTAGCGCGTACACGCATAAGTGACGTTGTACGTGTGGGCCGGTTGAAAAGGTACATGTAGGATGCCATTTTCTTGTACGTGCTTTTCGTGGAGAGCGAGTGGGTGAATTTTGTACTTCTAGTCGGTTCACACGTGATTACTTCACAACGGTTCAAGTTTGTACTCCCTGTTACCTCTGACAGCATTCAATTCTTATTTTGGCCTGTTTCCTCAAACAGCGTTCACTTCTTCTTTTGTCCTGTTTCCTCAGACAGCGTACAATTCTTCTTTTGGCGGGGGTGTTGCCAACGCGTCTTTTTCACGTTCTTTTTGACGTGACGCGCAAGAGCGTTTCCCTCAACCCCAGTCCACCGGCGCTTCTGCCCCTACTGACCAGAGCGGCGTAAGCCACTCAGGATCTGCACAACCTTTGAAAAAGAAGAAGAAGGGTGCTCTGGCACTACAGGCTGACAACCCAGACACGGCTGCACACTCCGGCACGACAAGGAGGCCTAGCTTTAATGACGCCGAACTTGATGCACTTGTGGCCTATGTGTCTGCACATATCCGCGAAATGGTGGTGACTGCAGGGTGCAAGACCACACCAGGTCAATGTAAGGCACACTGGCAGACCATTGCGGTGTGCCAGTGTGCCATTAATGCCCTTGGATTTGTGAGACGCACAGCTGATGATTGCTACAAGCGGTGGAATTACCTGATACGCAGAGCAAAGAACAAGCTGGCCTCAAATCATGCCTCTACTCTGGTGACTTGCGGTGGGTCTCCACCAGAGGACAACCAACTCACTGAACATGAGTCTGATGCTGGAACCTTCGTCACAGAGGAACAGATCCAAGGCGTGGGAGACCAACCAGATTACGATGCATTGTCCGGTGAGTGCCCATGCATGTGTGTGTAATCCATGTGTATGTTGTTTGGGTGACAGGTTCTGATTTAGTGTCAGGTGAGGGTGTGTACTCCTGAGTGGTATGGGTCACCCATGTGCTTCCTCCAAAACATTCACCGGCCTTGAATTTGGGTATGACAGTATCCCTTCTGCCCACAGTAGCCAATTAGCGCAACATTACTGCAGTTGCCCTTGAACTGTCATCTTGCAACAACATTGTTCAGATTTTTTCAGGGTTCATTCAGGCTGATTGTTTCAATTCTCCCATTTTTGCAACACATTTATCAGCCCTAATGCCACATATGTGACGTGCTTCTGTCATTGATTACACCCCACATTGGCCCACATTTGTTACCTTGTTATGTGAATGATTAGACCATTCAGGCTGATTGAGTATTGGCCTGCTCACATTAATTTTTGGGGCCTGTTTGAATGTGGTACATGATAGTTGTTTCCTGTCATTTTGAAGTCACCAACCATTGATTTGTACATCTGCCTGCCATCACTGTATTATTGTACACTGGATGTGTTGCAGTGTGTGGAACATGCATATTTTGTCTCACTATGTAGCATTTTTCATCTCATCATGTCCATCTCACATGGATGGGTGACAGTACTCATTCACTGACATATGACTGTACTTGTCAAATGTACCATGGCTATGCTACATGCCATCTGTGTGCTGGCATGTGTCATGTAATGTGTGATGCCAGTGCTACCCAGCATGCAGCAAATGTGTTGTTTTTCCATCTTGGTGTACTCAGAGTCTGCTTTTTGCCTCCCCTTCCAACTCATTGACAGTGCATGCATGCCAGGGTTATAGTCATGTGGGACATGTGTAAATCATGTACTGGATCTCTGGCTTGTCAGGCCTATGTGTGTGCTATGGTGCTCATGTCTGTTTCCATTTTTTGTCTTTCATGTTTTTGCAGGTAATGACGCACTTGATGCTGTTGAGGTTGAGGAGATGGTGTAGACCCAGGAGGAATCTCAGGCACGGCCGGGCACCAGTGGGGGACGTGGTGTGGTGGTGGGTGAAAATACCAATCTTACTGCAGACCATACTGTCCAGGGGTGTCTCTGGGTGCACCTCCCCAGACCTCTATTCAGGTACTGAATCGGATGATGAGACTTATGTGCAGTCGCAGGTGAGTGTTTCTGGCAGGGATTCTGTTCTGTTCAACCCACCTGCACCAGGGGGAGAACCCTCTATGGGGATGTCAGTGTTGGTAAGTCCGCCTTTGGCGGTTACGGATACAGGGTCACACTCCACAACATCTGATCCTGTTCCTGGGCCAGCAGATCAGAGGGGGAATGCAGTCCTGCAGCCTCAGGCAGTGCCAGCACAGCAAGGTACAGATGGCCTTGCCCTGAACAGGTGTGGTGCCCACCAATGTGGTGGCCGTACACCACCAGGCAATACTCTATGGGAAAACTCCATTTACAGTATAGCAGCCCAACAGGGAGCATCGGTTGAAATGATGGCTCAGGCAATGGAGAGGGTGGCCACTTCCATTCTCCCCCCTGAAAGGCAGATGGAGCAACAACAGCAGGCAACAGACTCCATTTGCCAATCACACAGGGAAGACATGTTGGCGTCCAACAGGGACCGATGGGCGGCACTAGAGACTCTGCGCAAAGCCATATCTATAGAGTCACAGGGCCACAGGGAAGCCCTGAGGGTAGAACTCCATAACCTCAGGGAAACTCTGGGTGAACTTGAGGCTTCCCTAGAGCAGCTCACACGTTGGGTCTCAGCTGAGCTGCAAGCAACTCGGGAGGAGATCTGGGCAACACAGGAGGCCATGCGTGCAGAAATGCAGGCAACCCATCAGGTGCTGCATGGGGATCTCCGTACTATCATCCTCCAGAACGATACCTTCCACACCCGCATGCTTGCTGCCATGGAGGACCACACCAGGGCTTTGTGTGTACTGCCTCCAATAACACCACCACCTCCTGATGCAGCAGCAGAGGGTGATGAGAGCGACAGCAGCAATACTCCCACACTAGCGTAGCCTTGCAGGCCATGAGCCAATGGAGGTATTTTTTTTTCTCGCAACATCCACGCAGGTGGCTGTTGGTGTGCACCCTGTCCTCGAACCTCCTGGGTTCCCCCCCCTTGCCCCACATGCCATTTTAGATTTTTTTATAAATTTTGTTTTTACAATGTGTTGCCTTGTGTGGCTCCTGTGGGCATCCACTGTGTATTCCGGCTGGGCACATGCAGGCTTGTCCTGTGTTTGGGTTAGATGCTTTGGTTCCTGACACACACACCCCACCTGCTTCCCGTTTCCATGGTCTTGCAAAGGGTGTGACCAAGTGACAGTGACTTACACAGTGACATTGGTCACCCATGAGCTGTGTGGGCAGTCTGTAGTCATAACTGTGTGGACATCCCTAGTGGGGTTTGTTTTTGTATTGAACACTGCATGGTGTATTGATATGTGCTTGTGCATCCATGTCTTTCTCCTTATTCGCAGGTACCTTCTTCATGTCTTCACAAGGCCGTCTCCTTTGCAGATGCAGTTCATGTTGTATGCAGTACACTGACACATTTGCCTGACAGCAACACTCTGCAGTTGGAAGGGGTGGATGTGCTGGATTATTCAGATTGTATGACTTGCACTACTTTAAGTTTGTAATGTCATTTTTTGGACATATTTCATGCTGTGTTGCTGTATTGTGTTGCTGGTAAGTATTTGGTCATGTGTGCTGCTTGTTATTGATTACTGGGAGCATATTGTCTGTGGCCTCTTTCCATTTGGGACAGTGCACTTTGTGACACTTGTGTCATGTGTTGTGCATTCCTTTGTTTGCTTTCACATTGCATGACATGCCATAGTGTGTTGGGTGGCGGACATGGGGAGGGGGTTGGGTGACATGGCGCTATTTTCATGTTGTATTTTGCAAGGGGGTAGTCATTCATGCAGCATAAATGTGAGTCTTTTTGTGACACAGCATTGGCTGTCTTTCGGTAGGTAGGGATGCACACAATGTTACACTTCCAGGTGACCAATCTCAGGCTGTTATGGTTGTGACAGTTGACTGTCCCTTATGTCATCATCATTGATTTTCAGCTGGTATGTGCCAGGGCTGTGTGCAGGGGTGTGATTTTAGGTGAAGTAATTAGCCACAAGCTGCGTATGGGCTGCCTCACCACGTGCCCTTTCCCCTCCCATGTGCAGCGGCCGTGCATGTGGTTGGGGATGTGGGGGCACCACCATGTCCACCGGCAGGCCCCGGTGGGTTGCAACATTGTGCAGGACACATGCTGCCACTATGATCCTGCACACTACTGGGGGAGCGTATAGCAGCTGCCCACCAGAGCGGTCAAGGGAGCGAAAGCGTCACTTGAGCACTCCAAATGTGTGCTCCACTATGCCACGGGTTGCAATATGGGCTGTGTTGCATCTTACCTCAGGTGGTGTGGTGGGGTTCCAAATTGGCGTCATCATGTGAGTGCTCAGAGGGTAGGCACTGCCCTCTGGGGAGGTGATGATGGTTATCATTAGTGGGGTTGTGACATTAGTCAGTGTCTGACATGCATGCATGTGCAGCAGCATTTATACTCACCAAGCAGCCATGTATCGCCATGCCGCCCAGCTTCTAGGTCCCGGTTTAGGGTTGACATTCTGTAGATGAAACTGTCATGGGTGGACCCTAGATAGTTGGCATATACTGAGGTGATGATTCCCTTGGCATCACAAACTACCTGCATGTTGATGGAATGCCAGTGCTTGCGGTTTCTATAGATGTGCTCACTTGCCCTGGGAGGACGTAGAGCCACATGGGTGCAATCAATGGCACCTAGCACTTTGGGGAAGTGTGCCGCCCCGTAAAAATCCTGGACAGCAGCCTGCCTTTCTGCAGGTGTTTTGGGCAGGTATATGTTCCTGCGGACTAATGGGCGTGCAGTCATGATGGCCAACACCTGGTGCAGGCAGCGTTACTGCATGGCCTGTGACACCCCCCCCACTAGGGCAGTTGTCCGCTGAAATTAACCAGTGGCCAAGAAGTGCAGGACATTGAGCATCTTTTCCAAGGGGCTCAGTGCTTGGGAGTACAGGGTGGGTGATGTGAGGTCATCCTCCCACTCACTCACCAGGTCGAGTATTATGTGAGGTGGAAACCTGTACCTCCCATACACCTGGTGATCAGGCATCCCAAAAAGGCTGGACCTGGGTGTAAAAATTCTGGCCCTGACTATCCTCCTCCTCCTGCGGTGTCCCATGACCACTGCTGCAAGGAACGGTATATTCATCGTAGCGTCTGAGCTTGTTTGTTGTTTGCACACACTTTTATGCTGTGCGGGTCCGCGTGTACCTGCTTCCTGCTGGCGTATGTGCTTCCGGATTAGCATGTCTTTTTTGGCACACGCATTTGGCCTGTTCGATTCCATGAATACGTGTTGTAGGCGCGCATGTGGGTGTTCCGTGCATTTGCCTCCTGTACTTACCCCGTAACGCCCACATTTTCACGCATTGTTCCCCATTCTGCGTGTTCCTCCCTGTGTTCGCCTACTTTTGTTGTGTGCGCCGTGCTATGTGTGCTTTCGCTGTGCATGTAGCGCACGTTGTTTGATGACTTGTGCGCCCACGTGCGCCACACAGAATTTTAGCACACATCCCAGGATTTACATGCGCACAGACTTCCATGAATCGATGTGCACGGATTTCGCACGCTTGCACTGCAATTTTCGCACTTGCGCTGTGATTCGCACGCTTTCGCACGCTTGCGCAGAGATTTTCGGCGCACATTTATTCCATGAATCAGCCTGTAAATCTATACAATGTGTACGAATGTCAGCAACCAAAGAAACAGTGTTCAAAGTAAAGTTCTGAGATTCTTCCAGCTCCATGTAGGTTTTCAGCTTCTTCCTCCTCAGACTCAAAACAGTTCCACAAAAAGGTCTTGGATCTCCCTTTCCCAAGATCAACCAAATTCCACAACACATCAGGGCCCACTTCCTCACATTCAACACAGTTCACAGTTAATTCAACTTTGTTACCTTTCAGTATGAATGGTATTCTTTCAGGCTTCCCCACCATTCGCTTGACTCATCTTTCTCTTTTAGTCACTTCCAGACTGATGAAACAAAACAAAAAAACTTCAAACTCCTTATTTTCCTTGGCTCGCTCCAAGTTCGGGTTACTCACTCTAGGCACTATTGTCAAACCGCAGAGTCCAACCATCACAGGTTACACAACCGATAACCCTTGGCACTTTATAATGTTCATTATTTCTCTTTGGACTACTTTGCCACTATAGGTTTCTTTTCTGAACATGTGACATTGGTGCATTTGCAATCTTGCTTCTTCTTGACAGTTACTTGACTCTGCAACACATGCCTTTCATACACTTTAGTTCTCTGTAGTCAGTCCTTGTTATCACCTTGCTTTCACATTAACCAATAGTGCTTCTTATTTGCCTTTCACATGCTTCACCAATTCTCATAACTTGGCTTTTCCCTTTCACATTGTTCATAAATGCTTTTCCTTAATTTCACTCTGTCCGTAAATTCACATCACTTTTTCTCCCTTCGTGCAGTATTTTCATTTCACTTGTGCATAACGTTTCTTTAGTTCGGTATTCAATATTGGTTAACTACTTGTTAATTCTCTTGACACTCAATAATGTACCTTGGGTCTCCAGACCTCTTCATTATGTTTGCCTTATGGAGCTCATATATCCCTGGTTCTCCGAGCCTTTTATTGGCTCCAGGTGACCCAACGTGTCAACTTTAATGCACTGCGTATCGTATATCGTGCACTCTATGACCAGAGTGCGGAATTTCTTCAAGCAAAGTTTACCCGCTACCATCTCAATTGCAGGCTGCGTTCTGCTTCTGCGGACCTTCTGATGGTACCTACGTGCCAACGGGTACGGATTGGAGGATGAGCCTTATTCTTAGCTGCTGCTGTACTATGGCATGAGCTTCCACTGACCATTAAGAAAATACCCAACTATTTGGCCTTTAGAAAATCTGTTAAAACATTTTTATTTTAAGTTTTTCTCTGATCCTGACCACGGACACCTCCCTCTAGCACCAAGATACCTTAGGTTCATTGTGCGCTTAGATATCTGCTTAACATAACAGAACATAACATAACATTATGTGCATTTATTCTTTTGGCCCTTTCTTTGGCCCAGATTAAGCCCCCCGAGCACCCGGTTCCAGTGCTTGCTCCCTGTCACTCACAGGTAGGGGGCAGCTCCTCCGGGTGCCTGCGCAGTCTTCTTCTGCTTTCACTCACTCCCCTCTCTCACATCGGGAGCACTGGTAAATCATGCTCACCTCTTCCTGACTTTCATGCTGCATCCTGCAGTGAAGTGGCAGCTTCTTCTCTTTTTAACCCTGCTCTAGCAGGGGATACACAGCTCAAAGCTCTACAAGGCCCTGGACTCTCTTGCAGCTCTCCCAAACCTTGGTATCTTTGCCGCTCTCCTGCAGCCTCTGGCATCCTTTTCACCAGTTTCTCAGCTCCAACCTACTCGAAGGCGCTGCGGCTCCCTAGGCGGTCTCCCTGGCATCTCAGGTGGTTCACAGTCTTTCTCTCTCATGTGGGTCACTCCCTTTCATATTACCTGTAGCCTCTTAAAGGGCTGCAGGTGTAGGTCCTTTTCCTGACTATAATCAACTCTATTACTGGGGCATGCCTGACTTTCAAAATGGAGTTCTACAGTCATCTTCCTTGTCCCAGTAACAACGTGGTATGCATAGGTCTAAGTGTGCTTTCTTTCTAGTCACCTGTTCCTCGTCCCAGTCTTAAAGCAACCTGAATGGGATATGGAATACGTGACAGTGGGGCACAGTGGTAATAATCTATGAAGGTAGGGGGAGGGTAGTATGTATTTGGACAAGGGAAAGGGGGATACCAGGCCTCACCCAAAGGTACCCTTCCTCCAATCCCTAAGGACCTCTACATTATTATTGCATTATTTCAGTACACAGACATGCGTGGTTGGTATGCGTGGTTGGTATGCGTGATTGGTGGTATTTTGGTGAGCATAAGTCCTTTGTTTTATTTGTGGCCCCAATATCCAGAACCCCATATTTTTGTTTAGATTTTTCGTGTAATCACTAGAGAGACCTCAGGCTTGCATTTCAGGAACACCACATTTTCATTTTTAGTGTGCCACCATGGGCAATTTCTCTCTGTCTTATCTACGGCAGCGAGCTATCATGTGGTATTTTTCACTAACTTATATACGGTAGTGAACTATGTCCCGGGCCTCCCTTTCTGCCGACTCATAGACCTCCGGCAGACTACAACACACACAGTTAGTTATAATTGCTCATACTGAATAACATTGTGCACACAGCTGCAGCACAATCTTATGTTTAGGTACCTTGAAATGACAATTGCACTGTCTAAACATCTCCCCACATCATCAGCACTGTATTGGTAAATATAAAACACACCACCCGTCTGCTTTCAGATATTTTTGTGTATTATAAAAGTTGCATTTAAACACGATCTCACTCTTTACAGAAATAAATGAAATAGCACAGTAACAGCATTATCTGTGATACACTTAAAAGAGAGTGGCGGAGACAAGAACTCAATTTGCAACATTAAACACGTGAGTAAAGCACAGGAATCTCTTTTCCTACACTGACTGAATATTCTCGTACACACTCAGCCCCCACACCTCAGCGAGATAATTACCAGGCTTATTCAGCATGTAACTTCTTTGGCTGTTCGCCTTCTGGAGGGGTTCACCCAGCAAGGACAAGCATCTGCTGTCACTCAAACTGGGACTTGTTGACTGGAAAAGCCAGTCTCTGCAACCAAGTTGAATCTGCTTTAGGAATCAGGCATCTCCAGCTGTCAACCCCGTCCTTCTTCGAGCTGTGTCAAGATGTCTCTGCCTTTCTTCCCCCAGATTCTGCCGCAAAGCACTAGTCACAGCCTCTAACATGATGCTTGATGTGACGTGCTCCAATCAGAATCAATCATGTTCTATCCTCCTACTTTTAACAATGGTTCTTCTTGTACAGTTGCAACTGTAACAAGCTGATTTCCTGCTTATTCAAAGTCTTTGCTTCCTGCAATTACTGTGGACAGAGCACAGAAAGGCAAAGAAAAATAAACTTGAATGGGTGTTTAAAACTGATTTTCAGAGTCTGCCTCTTTTTGCAGTGAAGACACATTCTTTTATTAATGAGTTATAATTATTAGTCTTGTTAGTGAGATTAGTTTGTTAATTACCAAATGTGTCTCTTGCAACATAGGCATTTCAGGTGAGAAATGGTGTGCATTTTGAAGGTACAGATGTGTGCTCTTAACTGTGAAAAATGTATTTGCATTTTATATGTAAAAATCGTTTTTGACTGAATAACCTGCCCTTACTTATATGTCCATGTTACACTGGCAACACATAGCTTGAAAAAACTGCATCATAGCAATGCACCAAACCCATGCAGTGGCGCCGCATAAAAATGCTCAATAACACATGTCTTGCTGTACCACATTATATCAATGCACCAAACCCATGCAGTGGCGCTGCACTTCAAAAAAAAAACATGCTATACATTGATCCTGTGCAGTGGTGGTGTACTCTGTGCTCCCAAAACACGCTAAACACTCCTACATGGTGGACGATCACTGGAGGCAAAACTGATTGCCTACAAGACTAAAATCATCCTTGCAATACTCTATGTCTCCAGTCTCTTATGTCTTGCTTTGTTGTTGCTGCTTGTAAATTGTGTGTTGCTGTAAAGTTTGGAGGGGGAAGGCATGCGAGTGTGATACATGCAGAACAATTCTCTTGCACTGTCTGGTTCAGAGAATTGGAGAACACTGTGCTCGCTCACTGTCAAGCCATAGCTTTAACATGCTCCTGTGTACAAGAAGTCCCTGTTTTCTTGAGAAAAAATTATATTGGGAGAAGGAATTACAACAAATCATTGACCATTGCACAATTAGAAGGAAGGCACAAATATTTACAGTTCACTCAGCGGGCTGGGGGTGTTCTAATGGACCGAGGCTGTACTTGATAAAGTGGCGCTTTACAAGATTGATGCGATTTGTTCTATCGATGCACTTGGCTATTTTGCCAGTCTTTGGAATTGAGGGCACCTGTTGGGTATCTCATTTAAAGAACGTTTCTGTCAGCTGTGTGGCTCTCACATTGAAACTGTAAGACACGTCTTTACATCTTGTACCAATCTTAGTCTGTATTAGATCAAGGCGTATGCAAGTTATAGACTCTGTGAAAGTGATCAGTTCTAGAGTCTACTCTTTGCGGCTGAGTCGTATGTGGTCGTCTCTGCCGCTTATCACCTCTGGCTAAGGGTAAACCCCTTGTTGGAGGAAAGAATGTGTCTGTTGTTCCCAACTATTGGTATTAAGGGAACTATTTGAAGTTAATTATGCCTGTGACGATGTAATGAATGGTCGACCAGTATGATCAGATTTTTTTTTTAATGTTAACTGCAATGTTCAGTATCCTTGCATATGTCTCTTTTCTGTTTTTTTTCTGTAAATTGTTTTTTCTCTTGTCAAAAATGTTTTCTTTTCCTTTTTTCTACTTTAAGGGTTTTACATTTTTTAAATTGTCTAGTAAATGTACTCTATTTTTTAACTTTGGTACTGTAAAAAATTGTTTACAACTGTATTCACTTAAATAAAGAAAAAAACATTGATATTAAGTAGGTATTTGTGCATTTATTTGTATACAACGTACTCATTTGCTTTTTCATGCTATTCTTTTGAGTGCTAGTGTGATATGACATTAAAAATCGATTAGCCACAAATAATGCTGCACAATGTGCATGCCTTGTTAAATGAAGTACACTTTATGAAATCTGTATGGTAGTTGTCTATGTTTCCTTACCAGGGGTTATGTAAAGCGGTCTGCATTTCAAATATACTGTATTTTAAAATATATGTTTAGAACATGGGAGAACAGGGGCACGGGCAGCACAGAGAACACAAGAGACCAGCAGAGGAATGGTTAATGAAAGTCTGCTGCGATGAGGGAGGCAGGACCCAGAAAGTAATCGGTTGATGTTGGGTGCTTTTCTTTCATTTTTTAATTTTTTTGTTGAAGGATGATGAGACGGTTGGTTTTTGTCCTCTCAGGAGGTGTCGGAAGCTGGGAAGGAGCCGTTAGTGTGGGAGTACTTAAACGCTGAGTTAAAGAGAATGAGTGACTGTGAAGGGGGTGCGTCGCAAAAGAGAAGCAGTAAGTGGCAGCCACGTTAAAGACTCCTCCTGAGAGTGTTGTTAGAGCTGCTGCTGAAGAAAGGAAAGGAAATGCAGACTGCGTTTCAGAACAACTGGTAGAGAGACTGTGAATGAAGGCCCGGCCTCCTGTGAAATTTATGATATAACAGACTGAGCAAAAGTCAATAAACCAACCCCCGGTCTCCTGTGACACTTATTTATGTGTATATTTATTTTTAAGCTTATATAGCGCACCAAACTCGGAGGCATCTGGGCGCTTACTTCCAGTGAATAGAGGTTACAATTGTTCCACATGAAGGAAATACAAATGCAAATGCAAACAGACAACAGCAAAAAAAGATTGTATACTAGGACAGAGAGAGACAAGAAAGCATACAGAGTATACGATAACAAGTTGTGAGATAACACTTATGTTACAACAAACTGTGCCAAAGTTTATAAACCAACGTCCCTGTTTCCTGTGACATTTTGTGCCTTACCAAACTGAATAAGAGGCCATAATCCACCATAGCGTCTCCAATGACATTTCCACAGAAATGAACTGGATATAAAAGTATGATCTAATTGCACAGCTCTAGAACCAGAAACCCATTATGAAAGAGAGAGGATAAAGAAACCGTAAATCCCTTTTAAAGGGACGACACCGACAAGAGCGACTCTAAAGAATTAACACAGATTTTGAAACTGTTAAGAAGTTGATAATCTTAGTTGAAGCCACTAGAATAAAGTCAATGCTTATACCGTGAACCGGGATCTGTTCCTATTGGTTGGTGAAGCCTTGACAAACATGTAAGAATGTCAATATATATATGCTATAACATTTAAAAACATATTTTGCAAGGATTTTTGCTATTGCGTGTATCAGAAAAGATTGTGTTATTTTTTTTATTGTTGGTATTTATTGTAATATTACTTTCTCTAATGCAATGAAACTGAAATATGTATGAAATGTAGTCAAATTAAGACAGCCATATTAAGTAGATGCAACAACATATTCTATTGTAAATAATAACATCTTTTGTTCTGTACGTACTATAGTTATAAATGTATTGTTAGCATTTACAAGATTGAAATTTGATGACATTATGATAAGAAGAATTTCTGTTTTTTTGGGATTATTATAGTATATTTGACCTCTTTTATGGTAAATAATAGTGGAGATTATTTTCGCTCCAATTAGTTGTTTTGTTCCTACACAGCGATATAATTAATATTTGCAACCTTATCAGGTTAGGGATTCAGAGTACATATTATATTCAAACAGTACTACTATGAAATGCATTTGGAAGCAGCTGTTGGTGTTCTCAGGGATTGGAAGTGACTATGCCTGGAGAGCTCTGAATGCAGTAGGCCCGCCGAAGAGGCAGACCTTCCAAACGAGTGTCTAGTGCAAAGCGCAAACCCAAGTACAGTTGTAGGCATCTTGGAGCTAGTGGGGGCTCGTAGGTGTGGCTGAGTATATTTACATTTAAAATTCACCTTTGAATGTGAGCATATTGCTTCCATTAATAAAAGCATTGAAAAGAGAATATTCTCAGATAAAATATATAGGAGCTAAGAAGCAAGGGACAATCTGCCCCTCCAGCCGTGTCTGCCATTGTATCTTTATCTTCTGGAGTTGAAGATCTGGAGATTGCCTCTGTCGAATCTCCTGCCACTGCACAAATGTCTGCAATGACACCCACAATAGAATAAAAAAAAACTCATTACAAATTACAGATTTCTTTCCTAAATCCATAACAGCTGCGAGCACAGCTGACAATGAAGCCAGATTAAATCCTAATGCCCTGAGGTTTGAGGTGGAATTCCACTTAGGTTTGCTTATTTGTTAATCTCTAACTGCACCCCTTTTTATTGACATCAATTGTAGGTCGATTGCGGGCATATCTAATACTCTTGTTGAGCTCTCCAACCTTAAAAATGGACAGAACTACTATCCGAAGACTATCATGAATGATTCTCCATCTTTATTTCTTGATCAATTAAGGGAAGGGATCACTGATCTCTGGCTGGGACAGGAATATCAGACTTATTTTCTTCACCTCATTTGTCACAGTCTCTGATACTAACGACAAATACGCCGAGCGCCGCCTATAACATCCCTAAACTTCATCTTCAGCCTTCTTGTGCAACTATACAACAATACCAAATATGACCTGAGAGAGCAGAAATCAACTCAGAATAGAATCAACTGGGTTTCTTAGAGGAATTGAAATTAGCAGAAAAAAATTGTAAAGTCTGGGTCTTTAATGACATTCCCCATGATTTGCAACCAAAGTTGGTACCAACGTAGGTCCCTGTTGTTAATATCTCTAGCTAGTATATTGTATTGTTTCCTCATCTAAGGGTTCCCTAGAAATTAGTTGTAGGGAAATGGAAAATGAACTCATATTAATTTCTAGGAAACAAATCACAATTGTGCTCAAACAACAAAATCTAAAAACATGGAAAATTAGACCTCTGTAGGTAATCGAGGCTAAAGGAGGTTTCTAAGGAATATGATGAAAAATAAACCCAGCGATATTAAACGATGTGTGACTTTAAATGATGACATTTTGGAAAAGTATTAGACTAAATAACGGGAAAAAAACTAAAATAATCAGGAGGACAATTAAAGGAAAAATCTATAGCAACTCATGAGGTAACAATTAGTATCACCGAAGGAGTCCTTTTACCTTATTTGTCGGAAGAAACCTTTGGATTCAAGGATAGTGGCAGGTTAATCTAAAATGAGTAACACACGTCTAGATGATGTATAGATCCTGGATAAAGCCTAATCAGCAATGTGTAATTCAACTATGACTGACTACTGCTCTGAATTTGCAATCATTATAAAAAAAAAACATTACGAGTGCATGAGTAACAATCAACATACTGCTCCAATATCTTTTAAACTTAATGCAATTATTAACTCACTTAGAGCAGCCTATTTGTCTCTCCCAACCTATTGTTTAGGGTTAGAGCTAATCCTACATTTTGAAGAGCATATATTAATAAATGGTTGTAATATCCTTACTTTATTTCATTCTATTTCCTGCTTAAAAAACAATTATTCGTAGAGATATTGATGTGGTGCAAATTGATGATGATATAACAGATTTCGTTCTCTTCTGTTTGAACTCAAATATGGTATACAATTTGTTGTGTAAAGAATCAAAATTATTTTTAGCAAACCATTATGACCTACTTATTCCTTCTGATCTTATTAAGTGTGATGCTTGTTTAAGTAACAAGTGTGTAACAGAAGGAAAAAAGTGGTAACATTTCTTTTGTGGGGGTCCTCTTGAATATTCATTTCTGAAATTGTTTACAGGGTAATTGATGCAGGCAATTTGTTGAAATTGACCTTACATGCAAGAATTTACCACAATAAAAGAAAATCCTGGAATGCAAGGGGATACTAATGGGTTAAGTAATAATAAGGATTCAGTTAAATTTGAAAAATATCATAGAATCCTGCTCTAAGAAGTAATGCCGGGAGAGAATTTTTACCTGGACTATTATGTGAAGTTTTTATAACCTGCACTTAAGGGCCGACAATTTGGACTATTTGGGGGTTTGCTTCTGGTGATGAATTGGAATTTTGCCTAGTGTATATTCAAACAATTTTCCAGGTATATTGGGAAAACAAATGAATGTTAAAGGCATGGGATTGACTTGGCTGGGTGATTCTTTCCATAACTCATGTATTTTGGAATCCTGCATAGTTGGGCAAGTAGAGGCATCCTGGAAAAAATAAATGACATATTATCTGATTGGTATATCCAAAGTAATCCAGATAATATGATTGCAGAAGACATTAAGGGGGTAATTCATAGAAGTGGCGCACACGGCTGGTGCACAGTATGAGCGTGCGGCAGTCTGCACCAGCCGCGTGTGCCAAAATCCATTTCCACGCACAGAGTATTCATGGATTTAAACATCCATAACCAGCCGTGGCACAGAGTGGCGCAGCGACCCTGCAGCAGTGCCAGTTATGCCCCCAGCCCCTCCCTGTGCGCCATAAACAGCGCACAAATCCCGTACATGGCGCACAGGCCAGTGCACCAGCATACAGCCCCCAACCACGAATACGCCTGCAAAAGTCCCCGCGCACCCCTCCGAATACATGTCCCCCGCTGCGAGGGGAGAATCACACACGATAGGCCCTGTGTGAGTGGGGTATGTGTATTTCGGGGGTGCGCGGGAAGTTTTACATGTGATTGGCCCTGTATGAGCGGGGTACGTGTATTTTGGGGGTACGCGGGCAGTTTTACACGCGATTGGCCCTGTGCGAGTGGGGTACTTGTATTACGCGGTGTGCCGGAAGTTTTACACATGATTGGCCCTGTGCGAGTGGGGTACGTGTATTTCGGGGGGTGTGCGGGAAGTTTTACACGCGATAGGCACTGTGCGAGCCGGGTACGTGTATTTTGGGGGGTGTGCGGGAAGTTTTACACGAGATTGTCCCTGTGCGAGTGGGGTACGTGTATTTCGGGGGTGCGTGGGCAGTTTTACACGCGATAGGCCCTGTGTGAGCGGGGTACGTGTATTTCGGGGGTGCTTGGGCAGTTTCGCACGTGATTGGCCCTTGGCCCTATACGAGCGGGGTATGTGTATTACGGGGGTGCGCGGGGAGAAACACACGCGATTGGCTCTGTGCGTGCGGGGTATGTGTATTTCGGGGGTGCGCGGGAAGTTTTGCATGCGATTGGCCCTGTGCGAGTGGGCTACCTGTATTTCAGGGGTTCGCGGGCAGTTTTACATGCGATTGGCCCTGTGCGAGCGGGGTACATGTATTACAGGGGTGTACGGGAAGTTTCACATGCGAGTGGCCCTGTGCGAGCAGGGTACGTGTATTTTTGGGGGTGTGCGGGAAGTTTTAGGTGTGCCCTCTCCCCCCTCCCCAGGGCCTGTAGGCAGGCCACAACATAGGGGAACACACTGCACCCCTGGCCATGCCCCACAGGCAGCCCATCCACCCTGGCGAAGCCCCCCAGCCAGCTCACATGATACCACACACAAGTGAGCACTGACTCATGTCCCCCAGCACCCCTATCCACCCAGCATTGACAGGCACCTGCCAGCAGGCCCCGCTCATGTCCCCTAGCACCCCCATCCACCCAGCATTGAGGGTCAGGCCCCGAATCATGTCCCCCAGCACCCCCACCCACCCAGCATTGAGGATCAGGTGCCAACTCATGTAACCCAGCACCCCCATCCACCCAGCATTGAGGATCAGGCACGACTCATGTCCCCCAGCACCCCAATCCACCCAGCCCCGACTCATGTCCCCCAGCACCCCCATCCACCCAGAATTGACCGGCACCTGCCAGCAGGCCCCGACTCATGTCCCCCAGCACCCCCATCCAACCAGCATTGGGGGTCAGGCCCGACTCATATCCCCCAGCACCCCCATCCACCCAGCATTGTGGGTCAGGCCCTGACTCATGTCCCCCAGCACCCCCATGCACCCAGCATTGAGGGTCAGGCCCCAGATCCTGTCCCCCAGCACCCCATTCACCCAGCATTGAGGGTCAGGCCCTGACTCATGTCCCCCAGCACCACCATCCACCCAGCATTGAGGTTCAGGCCCGACTCATGTCCCCCAGCACCCCCATCCACCCAGCATTGACGGGCACCTGCCAGCAGGCCCTGACTCATGTCTCCCAGCACCCCCATCAACCCAGCATTGAGGGTCAGGCCCGACTCAAGTCCTCCAGCACACCCATCTACCCAGCATTGAAGGTCAGGCCCCGACTCATGTCCCCTAGCACCCCTATCCACCCAGCATTGACGGGCACCTGCCAGCAGGCCCCGACTCATGTCCCCCAGCACCCCCATCCACCCAGCATTGAGGTTCAGGCCCCAACTCATGTCCCTAGCACCCACATCCACCCAGAATTGACGGGCAGCTGCCAGCAGGCCCGGACTCATGTCCCCCAGCACCCTATGTGAGCGGGGTACATGTATTTCAGGGGTTCGCGGGCAGTTTTACATGCGATTGGCCCAGTGCGAGCGGGGTACATGTATTACAGGGGTGCGCGGGAAGTTTCACATGCAAATGGTCCTGTGCGAGCGGGGTACGTGTATTTCGGGGGTGCGCGGGACGTTTTACCCGCGATTGATCCTGTGCGAGCGGGTTACGTGTATTTCAGGGGTGCGCGAGCAGTTTTACCCTCGATTGGCCCTGTGCGAGCGGAGTACGTGTATTTCGGGGGTGCGCGAGCAGTTTTACATGCGATTGGCCCTGTGCGAGTGGGGTACGTGTTTTTCGGGGGTGCGTGGGCGGTTTTACACACGATAGGCCCTGTGCGAGCGGGGTACGTGTATTTCGGGGGTGTGCGGGAAGTTTTACACGAGATTGGCCCTGTGCGAGCGGGGTACATATATTACAGGGGTGCGTGGGAAGTTTCACACGCGATAGGCCCTTTGCGAGCGGGGTATGTGTATTTTGGGGTGCACGGGCAGTTTTACACGTGATTGGCCCTGTGCGAGCGGGGTACGTGTATTTTGGGGGTGCGTGATTGGCCCTTGGCCCTATACGAGCGGGGTACGTGTATTACGGGGATGCACGGGGAGAAACACACGCGATTGGCTCTCTGCGTGCGGGGTATGTGTATTTCGGAGGTGCGCGGTAAGTTTTGCATGCGATTGACCCTGTGCGAGTGGGCTACATGTATTTCAGGCGTTCGCGGGCAGTTTTACATGCGATTGGCCCTGTGCGAGCGGGGTATATGTATTACAGGGGTGTACGGGAAGTTTCACATACGAGTGGCCCTGTGCGAGCAGGGTACATGTATTTTTGGGGGTGCGTGGGAAGTTTTACCCGCGATTGGCTCCTTGCGAGCGGGTTACGTGTATTTCAGGGGTGCGTGAGCAGTTTTACATGCAATTGGCCCTGTGCGAGCGGGGTATGTGTATTACAGGGGTGCGCGGGCAGTTTTACAGGCGATAGGCCCTGTGCCAGCGGGGTACATGTATTTCGGGGGTGTGCAGGAAGTTTTACACGCGATTGGCCTGTGCGAGCGGGGTACGTGTATTTCAGGTGTGCCCCAATGAATTCACAGTGTGTGTCCTCCCAGGTGTGCCCTCTCCCCCTCCCCAGGGCCTGTAGGCAGGCCACAACACAGGGAAACACACTGCACCCCTGGCCATGCCCCACAAGCAGCCCATCCACCCTGGCGAAGCCCCCCAGCCAGCTCACATGATACCACACACAAGTGAGCACTGACTCATGTCCCCCAGCACCCCCATCCACCCAGCATTGACGGGCACCTGCCAGCAGGCCCCGCTCATGTCTCCTAGCACCCCCATCCACCCAGCATTGAGGGTCAGGCCCCGAATCATGTCCCGCAGCACCCCCACCCACGCAGCATTGAGGGTCAGGCCCCAACTCATGTCCTCCAGCAACCCCATCCACCCAGCATTGACGGGCACCTTCCAGCAGGCCCCGACTAAGGTCCCCCAGCACCCCCATCCACCCAGAATTGACTGGCACCTGCCAGCAGGCCCCGACTCATGTCCCCCAGCACCCCCATCCACCCATCATTGAGGGTCAGGCCCGACTCATGTCCCCCAGCACCCTATGCACCCAGCATTGAGGGTCAGGCCCCGACTCATGTCCCCCAGCACCCCCATGCACCCAGCATTGAGGGTCAGGCCCCAAATCCTGTCCCCCAGCACCCCCATTCACCCAGCTTTGAGGGTCAGGCCCCGACTCATGTCCCCCAGCACCCCCATCCACCCAACATTGAGGGTCAGGCCTGACTCATGTCCCCCAGCACCCCTATCCTCCCAGCATTGACGGGCACCTGCCAGCAGGCCCTGACTCATGTCCCCCAGGACCCCCATCAACCCATCATTGAGGATCAGGCCCCGACTCAAGTCCTCCAGCACACCCATCCACCCAGCATTGAGGGTCAGGCCCCGACTCATATCCCCCAGCACCCCCATCCACCCAGCATTGACGGGCACCTGCCAGCAGGCCCCGACTCATGTCCCCCAGCACCCCTATCCACCCAGCATTGAGGTTCAGGCCCCGACTCATATCTCCCAGCACCCCCGCCACCCAGCATTGACGGGCATCTGCCAGCAGGCCCGACTCATGTCCCCCAGAACCCCCATCCACCCAGCATTGACGCGCACCTGCCAGCAGGCCCCGCTCATGTCCCCCAGCACCGTCATCCACCCAGCATTGAGGGTCAGGCCCCGACTCTTGTCCCCCAGCACCCCCATCCACCGAGCATTGAGGGTCAGGCCCCAACTCAGGTCCCCACCCAACATGTCATGAAGATGCACATTCATGGGCCTCATGTCCACCAAAATCCCACTGCACGCCACCCAAGTTTTTAGACACAATAAAGTTTCCCATCCACCCCACCACACTGAAAGGCCTATTACTTGTCACTAACCAAAAGTCAAATATGCACATCAACACATGTCCGTCCCACACACACTGGCTGTGAGTGATTGTTTAAATCCACATTGTGACATGCAGCAAACCAAAGAGCAAATACCACACATGGAAGTAAGAAATTAAAATGTATTGTGCACAAGAATAATAAAAATGATTCAAAGCATGTAAATAATCATAAACCAGAATAAATGCATGTCCAAAACAAAAAAAATAATAATGATGCCACAATCCAAATGAATCCAAAATAAAGTTTGTCTGAAATCCTTGTCCACCAAAGTAAATCCAAAGGAAACCAAAATCCAAAAAATCCATTGATCCATGGTGAGGGTAAATGATGCAATAAAAAAAATCCACTGTCCAACTATGTACAAATATTGCAACAAGGGTCCATGAGCTCAACAAATGAAATGAAACCTATATACAAAACCCTACCTAATTTACAACTATATACAAAAACGTTTGGCATTGTCCAAGCGTCCCCAAATAAAAATTAAAAGAAAGGAAACCTATCACTAACTAACTATATACAATGGCGGCGGGCAAGTCCTGCGGCTCACTCTGTGATGTTGCGGGCCAGGGCATCATCAAACTCCATGTGTATCTCCTGGAGGCGGGACTCTGTCCTGGCCCTGAGGTCTCGCAGGGATGCTCTCATGGCCTGTGCCAACTTCTTGCGAGTTGCCTCGAGGCACTCAGCCCGCCTCAACGCCCGATGCATGGAGAACTCCTCCCTGACCATGGTGAGCCGCGCCTCTTCCACCCACCGCCTCTATACGCTGGCCCAACCACAGCCACACCGAAGACACTCCTCTTCCAGGGTTCTCCTGCCCTCTGGCTGATGCCTGCCCCTCTGATGTTGATGGCCCCGAGACATCATGGCTCCCACCTACAGCCTGCTGCTGCTGCTGTCCATGTGCCCTGTCCGATGATGCCTGCACATCCTCCATCAGCAGGTCTCCAGTTGTTGGCGTGGCCACCCCTGCTGGACCGCCGACTGCCAACTGTGGCAGGGATGGGATCTCCACCAAGCTGGCTGTGTTGGTCGGGCCAGGTCCACAGTTGGCCCTGGTGGAATCTGAACCAGAAGACGGCAGGGAGAACGACTGGCGCATAGTCTCCACAGAGGAGGAGAGGTCCGCCAGAGTGCGCGACACATGTAGGAACCCACCGACCAGGTTCCCTCCCAACAGTGCCACGTTGCCACGAAGTTCTTCGTGATGGCATGCGTGCTCCCCCCATGAAGCAGGCACATCATCACGAATGTCACGCGTGCGCAACGCAACACCAATCAGGACGGAGCCCATACGGTCATGGGACCCCTCGTCCGCAGGTAGTGGAGAGCCAGATGACATGGGCCTCCCCCTACCTGCGGACGGGCCTGGGACGGGGCATCCCTGCTGGTTCATGGTGGTGCAGTCAAAGGGTCAGGGACAGCGACATGCACAGGCCCCTCCGCGGTGACCTATGCTACCTCCTGACCCTGGTCCTGGACTGCACCACTTGCACCAGTGGTACTACCCCCACCAGGCCCCATGTGCGGCTCAGTAGTGGGCTCCTCCTCGTCTGTGGAGACCACCAACCTGGATGTATCCACACCATCTTCCGCCATTGGAAGCCCCTGTGGGGGCTCACCCGGCCCTCCGCTACAGCCGAAGTGGCAGATGCAGCACCAGTCCCCTCACTCCTGGATGATGACAATTCCTGGGAGGGTGGCTGGGCCTTGCGACGCCACCTGGTGGAGGCATCCCCGCCACTTGGCTCCACAGCGCCGTCTCTGCCCTCTTCTTCACTCGACGCTGCGTAGAGGGAGACATAGAACACAAGCGTCAGGGTATTGTACAATAGTCCCCTAGACAGGAAGCAATAACACACGAGTGGCACTGTCAAAAGTCACTTCCATCCTGTCCCTCCAGAACACATGGGTCAGGCACGCAACACACATGCAGAAACAGGCATGGTGCATGCAATCAACATCAGCATCCATGTACAAGGCCCTCCATGGACATAAATGTTGCCTTCAAACTCACATGCATCATGGCTCATACTGATCCCATGCACACACATCACCGGAGGGTCATGCATCATGGCTCGTACACTTCAGACACAGTGGATACAATGATGACCAGACTGCATGAGTGAATCTACACATCGTCACGGACATGTGTCATGCATCCATGGCGTTTCAAAATCACACACACGCTTCTCAGACACACAGACATGCACACCATACATGTACATGAGAGCATCACCCACATCTCACCCCCCACCCATGTCCAAGAACAGGGACTGGCATGCATTCATGTGTGCATTCCGCATGCAGCACCCCATGTCTCATTGGAACACATGCACCATCCATGTGGTTCACGCATTACTGGTCTCACATGCATTACCTTGATGTCCCGGCGCACAAACATCCATACATGGCCTATGTTACACATACAGGCAAGTAGCTGACTACCAGCGCACTGCAACATGCCCTGTTTCAGACAGCAATGCATGGCCACTTACCGCTCGACTCCAGATGGGCCTGCATCCTGAGGATCTGGTGGCGAAGCACTGGGCGAATGCGCTCAAGGACCGTCATCTGCTAGGTGGTAAGCTGGCCCACTGCATCCTCTGGTTCTAAGAGGCGCTGGGCCTTCCTGAGGGTCCTGGACTTGTAGTCCTCCCAGCGCTTCTGGACGTGTCTCAGGTCTCGGGTGCCACCCCGTCCGCGATGGATGGTGTTTGCCCCGACTTGGCGACCTGCAAGGCAGGCGTGTGTGGGCAACTGGGTCCTGGGGCTGGGCTGTGGAGCGATTACATCCCAGTCGAGAGTCTTCCGTTCCAGCAGGGGTGTACACAGCAACTGGACTTGGGGGCAGGAAAATGGCCTTTTGGGCCGGAGCGTGGTAATCTGTGTGTTTTTGCGTGGCCAGCTTCATACGGAGTGATTTGGCACGTGAAAAAAGTGCACGTCAGCATGTAATTTGAGGAAAGGCACTTAGCGCGTAAGCATGTCTGTGACGTTACGTGCGCGGGCATTTCCCACAACACAGGTGCATTGTGAATGAGCACGTGAGAATAATGCACGTCAGCGTGCTATTGTAGGAAAGGGCCTTAGCGCGTAAGCCATAAGTGACGTGATGCCCGTGAGCGTTTCCCTCAGCACGGGTTAAAGGTGAACGGGTCCTGGCAGTTCGCTGTACGTGCCTTTCGTGGAGACCGACGTGTGTGTTGCTACTTCTTGTTTCGTGTACCATCACTACTTCACAGCTATCAAGGACGTATCTCTTCTTTTGGCGGGGGTATTGGCTACGCGTGTTTTTCATTATCACGCTAGTCTGACGGTGAGTCGGGCATGCTATTTTTCCCACTGCGGGTGCCCCTGTGTATCTCGTACCATTTTGGAGGTCATAGTAGTCTGCGTGTCCCACGTGCATGTGTTTTACGTGTCCCTGGGTGCCACTGCATACTGCGGGAAGTTAATTCCACACACGTGGGCTACCGGGGTGCGTGCACGGTTTTACTGCAGTTTTGGGGTGCCTGAGCGTTGCGTGACCCGCCACTTCATCACTGGGGTCAAATACAGCCTTGCAGGTGCAGGGGTGCTTATAACATCTTGTATCCCACCCCCTTCACCCCAATTGCCCAGGACAATTGTGGTGTACACCTCCCATTGGCACTTCTCCATCTGTGCCGGCACTACTCCATCTGTGCCATGGTTGGGAGGTCACCAAAGGTTAGGGCACCTCAGCTGGGCATACTCCTCATGGTGGGTGTGGTCAGGGACGTGGCCGGGGTGACCAGGGAGTAGGGGGACTCCAGGGTATCCAGGGTGGCTGCAGAGGGGGAAGAGGCAGGGGTGCGCCAGCTCAGAGCGATGTTGAGCCACGTGTTGGTGCAGTCATGCCACCACCCCCTGCGGCTCCGGTAGATGCAGTTCTTGCACCGTGTGACCCGGCAGTCCGTTTCATCGACTGCCATGAGCCCAAGGATAGTGGTAGCTGCAGGTGCAGCTGTGGACACCACCACCCAGGCTAAGTGTCTGCCAGCACAGGCTGCGTTGGCACTTGAAGAGTCACTGGAAGATTTCCAGCAGATCAGGAGGAACACCGTATGTGCATGCAGGGCTGCCCTGATGAGACATGTGTCTCTGGGGCAGCAATGTCTTATGCTGCCCTGCCCAGCCGGGTGTTGGCAATTGCAGGGGCAGATGAAGCCAACAACACCCTGGTTGTGAGTCTACCAACCAGGACAGTCGCGGTCAATGATCCTGGCACAGCGGATTTTGCTGTGCAGGGTCCATTCCAGGGCACCCAGCAGCCACTGACGCAAGTCAGGCCTTCAGTCGTCCTTTAACCTGCCACTCCCTTGGTTCAATCCACCGGTCCCATTGGCCATACTGATTAGGGCGGCATTCGCCAGCCAGGGTCCGCGCCACCATCCAAGAGGAGGAAGGTTGCGTCTGTAGCACAAGCTGGGACCCCAGACACAGCCACGGCCTCCTGCACGTCAAGGAAGAAGCCGTTCTGCAACCAGGAACTGGACTCCCTTGTAGACTACATGCAGGCCCACAGACATGACATGCTAGTGGGGCCGAATTGTCAAACTACGGCTGCCCATCAGAATACCCACTGGAAGCATGTCGTGGATAATGTGAGTGCATTCGGCCATGAGGTGCGCACAGCTGCCGAGTGCAAGAAGCGTTGGAACAACCTCAAATGCAGCGCTAAGGCCAAGCGTGACTCTAATTACAGCATTACTCTGGTGACTGGCAGTGGGCCACCACCTGAGGAGGATCACCTCACTCCGCACGAGGCACTCGTTGCGGAGTTCATACCACAAGAATCGGTCGAAGGAGTGGGAGAGATGCAGGACTTTGATGCCCAGTCCAGTGAGTGTTGTTGCACTTCTGGCCCCCTTCCACTCCTCTAAGGTCATCATTAAGTTAACTTTAATGGGGCCGTCTTGGTCCAAGGCCCTCAGGCCAACCTTCACCTCTTTGATCGAAGCTTTCCGTGCCTCATCAATTTCCTTTCTTCTCCTGCTGTCCCCTCCTCCCTTTCTGTGGCTACCTTGCCTCCCTCTTCTGCCTCCAGCTTGGCTACCTTGCCTTCACCTTCTCTCTCTGCCCCCTCTTGGGCCCCTTCTACACCTCCGAAGGACGTACCTCTGAGCTGTACCCTTCCTCGGAAGTCCCTCAAGGGTGGAAACATTCTCCATATTGCCACTCTAAACTCTCGTTCTGCTGTAAAACTCTCCTCTGATATCTGCCACCTCCTGGAAGAACTTAACCGCAATGTCCTCTGTCTCACCGAGACATGGTTTACGACTAGTTCTGTCACTAGCTTTGACACGCTCCTACCTCTTGGCTACAAGATCCTCTCCGAGCCTAGGCCCAACTGCCCTGGATGGGGTGTAGCCCTTATCTTCCCCGAGTGGATTCCTGCCTCTGTCACTCCCACGCAGGTCTATTCCTCCTTTGAATGCCTTGTCTGCAGACGCTCTCTCTCCCCTAGCCATTCCCTTACTGTGGCTACTATCTATCGGCCACCTGGTCAGATCTCCTCCTTCCTCTCTGAGTGGGTGGACCTCTCCTCCTCATTCCTGGCCTCAACGACTCAATTCCTCCTTCTTGGAGACTTCAACATCCACCTGGATGCCCCCTGTCCTCCCTCTGGACTCTTTTGCGACCTTTGCGACTCTGTCTCAATCACTATTCTTCCCTCTGGCCCAATTTATTCTGCAGGACACACTCTCGATGTCCTGATCTCCTCAGACCTTCCCCTTTCTGTCCCTCTCTCCACCCCTCTCCTGGAGTGATCACTTTCTCCTCTCCTCCCACCTCACCCTCCCTACCTCCAGGCCAAGCCACCTCCAGCACTGCCACCCCTTCTCGGTCATCCGACCCATGAAGCGCGTGTCAGTTGAGGCTTTCGCCGCCATCTTCTCACCTCCTCCTCGCCCTTTGGCTGACTCTCACCCTGACACAGCACTCTCAATGCTCCACTGTGCTATATCTGATACTCTTGATATCCTTGCCCCTGTCATGAGAATCCGCCTGAAGTCCAAAGCCAAGTGCAACTCATGGTACGACTTGAACCTCGTCACCCTAAAACGCAAGTGCAGGGTGGCCGAGAGGAAATGGCATGCTTCGTGTTCATCCTCTGACAAACTGGCCTGCCGCCTGCTCCAAAGACAATACCCGCTCTCTGTCCTAACCAAGGAGAGAGCCCATCTCCAAGCCCGCATCTCTGCGGCATCAAACAACTCGCCTGAACTCTTAAAAATCTGCAAGGAACTGGCAAATCCTGCCACAGTCTCTACCTCCCCTGTCCCCTCCCAGTACCTCTGTACGGCACTGGCTTCTCACTTCATCTCTAAACTTCAGGACATCCTGTCCTATCTCTCCTCCTATCCCCCACCGCCCCCACTCTCTGCTCCTCCCTTGGCCTCTCCGCAGCCACCTGACCTCCCTCCTTCTCTGCCTTTCCCCTGTTCTCCGCAGACGAGGTTTCTATACAAGTCCGATCTATGAAAGAGTCATCGAAACAGGTTCACCCCTGTTCCTCCAAAACTATCAAGAACCACATCGACTCCCTGGCTCCTGCCCTGGCTGAATTCTGCAATCACTCCTTCACCACTGGAGCCTTCCCATCCCCCCTGAAGCACTCCCTTGGGCACCCTCTTCTTAAGAGACCCTATGCCGACCCCTCCTGCCTGGCTAACTCTCGCCCAATTTCCATCACCCCCTTCCTGGGCAAGCTCCTGGAGAAACTGGCCATCTCCCAGCTCCATCTCCACACTGAATCTGTTGGTTGTCTTCATGACCATCAGGCTGGCTTCAGAGCTGCCAGAAGCATGGAAACTGCTCTCCTGAACATCCATGAAGACCTGCTCTACAACCTTGACTCTAACACCCCTTGTGTTCTCATATTACTTGATCTCTCCTCTGCCTTTGACACTGTCAACCATGCCATCCTGCTCAACTGTCTACGTGATAACCTGGGTATCACTGGTCAGGCTCTGGCGTGGCTGACTTCCTTCCTCTCCAACCGACCCTCCCAGGTTCAGCTGGGGTCTTTCCTCTCCGATATCTTTGTCTCTACCTGTGGTGTCCCCCAGGGATTTAACCTCTCTCCCTGGTTGTTCAACCAATACCTGGCACTCCTTGCCCACCACATTGCTGCTCTCTGCCCCATCTTTCAGTGCTATGTGGACGATACTCAGCTCATTGTCAGGCTAGCCTCAGCCTCCACCTCTCCTTCCCTCATCTCTGTCTGTCTGCCATCCAGGAACGGTGTGCCTCCAATGACCTCTGCCTTAATGCCAGTAAGACTGAGATTCTGCTCATTGGCACATCCACTCCCTCCTTCCCTGCAGCTCTCTGGCCGGCCTCCCTTGACCCTCTTCCCTCTCCCACCTGCATGGCTAAAAATCTCGGGGTCATCTTCGATTCCACACTGTCTTTCTCTCCTCACATCTCTGATGTCTCTACGAAGTCTAATTACCAGCTGCACCTCCTCAGAGGTATTCTTCCTTTCCTCTCTTCCCCCCAGAAGCTCACTGTCTCCAGAGCCCTGGTTCTCTCTAAGCTGGACTATTGTAACAGCCTCTATCTAAATCTGCCTGCTTCTACTCGCCGCCTTCTGCAACTCATCCAGAACAGGACTGCAAGACTTGTCCTTGGCCTCAAGCCCAGGGATCGTATCTCTCCAGGACTGAAATCTCTGCACTGGCTCCCAGTGGCTGCGAGGATTAAGTTCAAAACCCTCTGCATTGTCCACAAGGCCTTCTGGGGCCTGGGACCAAAATACCTTCAACTCTCTCTTCCTAAATATCTTCCTTCTCGACCTCTCCGCTCTTCCTGCTCCAACTCCCTCAGGGTCATTCGCTTCTCCAAGCAACAAGTTGGTGGTAGATCTCTCTATTCGGCAGGGGCCTCCTTCTGGAACAGCCTTCCTGCCTCCATGAAACTTGAGGAGAACCATCTCTGTTTCCGGAAGCACCTCAAAACCTTCCTCTTTGCTTCTGCTTTAACTCCCCCTCTCCCCTGTTGATTTTCCTGACAGATACTGCACTGGATACCTGGCCTCCATTCTGATCTTGGGCCAGGCCCGCCAGTTGCCCACCTGCACTGCCTCCCTGGCAACCCCTGCACCTGGGGACTGTTTTTCTGTATCTTTACAACCCCCCTTACCAGCACTTATGTTCTACACTTACCATACACTGCACCCTGCTGGCCATTTTGTTTATCTTTTTTTATTGTACTATCCCTTTTACTGCACTTCCCCCTCTCCCTTCCCCCCACACTTCTCCCTCTCCCCTTCCCATGCACTTGCGCGATCTTAATGTCACCTGGCCTAGTAGGATCGTTGTCTGTCTTCCCTTTGTTCCCCTTCCCTTGCCTCGTTGCGCCTTGAAACACTTGTGTATAGGCGCGTTATGAATACCATATCATATCATATGTCCAGCCCATGTGTGTTTTGCCTGTGTGATGTGTTGTGCTTGACTGCCACTACATGCTATGTGTACATGGTTTTCATGTGCTAGTCATGCAATGCTTCACTGATGCGTGCTTGCTGTGCAGGATGGTGGACATGTAGAGCAGATGGGGACTGTCCTCATCACCACACTTGCACCCTACTCACATGTTAGTCACCCAGATGCCCCTCCGGTCCATGTACCTGCTCTCTGGCCCTTCTGCATGTAGCCAGGGGTGGTTTTCCTCTCAGCAATGGGACTATGTCATTGCATGACTGACGTGCATGTGTCCTCTGCCTGCATGCAAGTTCTCCACGTAGGCATGCCCCCTTGCCCCTCCACCCCCTTGCTCCCCAAATTCACCATTCCACTGTTGTGCATCATTTTGGCATACTGCAATGGCCTATGCAAGCCTCCTGTGTACATGCTAAGTTCCACCAGCCAGACACATGCAGGGGTTACATCCTCTGCCCTTCATGCAGGGTCTATCACTTGGACTGTGCAGATGGCAGATGCTCCGCAGGGACATGAGTGCCCATACATGCTCCATGTGCATTCCATGCATGCCCCTATGTGTCCTTGCCTGGATGATCATTGTAGTACGTGTCTTTTATGAGCAACATTTCATGGGATTTCTACAGCCATCCCATGGCCACACTGGCCCTGTCCTGCATCACACACATGTTTAGGGTGTCACAGTCTGTGTGGGGCACAGTCCTCCCCCAGTTTCAGGCCCACTGACTCTATCCAACTGGTGTAGTGGCTTTTGCACACTTGAGTGTACTACTGAGGGTTTGTCATGTGTCCTGCTTACTGTCCCGTCATCATCTGCTGTGTTGTCAGTTGACTCAGATGATGCCATTGATGCTAGTCAACACTGTATGCCAATACACAGGTCTCTGTTCAGCCTTTTGCTACAAAGCAAGGCATCCCTGCATTTTCACTGAGGGGGGGGAGGGCTGTGCTTGTAGCCATGCAACCCACTGCATGCACATTGCACGTGATGCCTGAACTAGCCCTTCCACTGGCTTCACGATTTTTGATACACATCATTAAGTACTTGTTCATGTAGATAGTGAGTAACGTACACATGTTCTGCACTGCATCAACCCGCTTCTGAGCCATGTAACACCGTTCTTCATGCCTACTCACTGATGCAATGTCAAATTGACCAGGCATGCATGGCAGGTTCTGTTTTGTGTGTGCCATGTCTGCTTCGTGTGTCTGTGTGATGTCTATGTGTATGTGTGTCATGTGCTTCTGACATGTATACTCATTTGTTTTTCTCTCCACTTTTCAGGTGATGACGCAATGGAGCCAGAGGATGGTGTTGTCATGCCAGGCACAGGGTTGTTATCACAACCACAACCCGGCACAAGTGGGGGTCTTGGGGTGGTAGACCACGAGAACCCACGTGTGCTTCAGTCCATCTTGTCTTTGGCTGGCTATGAGTCCAGCCCAGATGACCACTCTGGCAGCCATGTTGAGTTGGACGTGCATCAGGTCCATACATCAGGGGTGAGTGATTCTGATGTGGACACTTCTCTGTCCGCGAGACCTGCACTGAGGGGCCGGACAGTGGTGGGACCTCCGCCTGTGGTGGATCGGGGCGCAGGGTCACCCTCCATACCAGTCGTTGATGTGCCTGGGGCATCACGTAGATGGGGGCATGTAGTTGTGCAGCCGCGGGCAGCGCCAACCCAACGAGGACACACAGTCTTTGGGTCCCGCAGGTGTCAAGCCCAGCAACGCGGTGGCAGCGCGCCACCGAGGTACACTGAGTGAGAGCAAGACATGATTGCTAATTCAGAACGTCAGGGGGCAGCACTTGATGATATCGCTGCGAGCATGGCCCAAACTGTGCTCCCCCCTGCTAGGCAGGTGCTTCTCCAGTGGCAGGCGGCTCAGTCCATGGCCCGCTCACTCAGGCTGGGCATGGCAGCCTCTGACAGGGCACGCCAGGCTGAAATGTTGTCTCTGCGTCAAGCAATTACTGCTCACGCAGAGGTACACATGGCGGCCCTGAGGGCTGAGTCTCAGTCCCTCAGATCCACTCTGGATGCCCTCTTGACATCCCAGAGAGGGCGGTCAGAGGATAGGTTTGAGCAGCTTGAGCATACCATCTCGGCTGAGCTACATGCTTGCCGGGAGGTGCATCGGTTGTCCAGGCAGACCACGTAGGAAGAACTCCGTGCAACACGTGTTACCTTGCAAGAGGAAGCACGTGTATCACGGGAGGTTCTGCATGCAGACCTGCATGTCATTGCCGCACAGAACCAAGCTCACCCTTCCGGCAGACTTGCTGCCGACGAGGGGCAAGCTGCGCCTAGGCGTGGTCAGGCTCCTGTGCCACGTTGTCCTTTACAGGATGAGGCAGACTCGGACGACGAATTATCTTCCACACAGGTCGTGGTGTGCAGGCGTTGAGCCTATGGAGGTTTTTTTTTTTGTCTCAACATCATCGCATGTGGGTGTTGAGGTGCACCCTGTACTTCCCCCCTCCTGTGTGCCTCCCCCCGGGTCGTATATGGCCATTTTTGATTTTTCCTTTTAGTTTAGCTAGTTAATATCAACTATTTGATAGTTATTTTAATTTGGTTATGTAGGTTGTTCATTGTTAGTTTAATTAGTTAATATAGTTTAATATTGTTTGTCTATTGTGCATTCACGTGACGGTGTGTTGCTTTGTGGCTTTTAAAAGCATCCACTGTCTGTTCCAGCTGGGCCCTTCAAGCTTGTCTTGTATATGTGTTTGAAGCTTGGGGTCCTGACTCACATGGGCCACTCCTGCTTCCTTTATCCATGGGCTCGCTAGGATGGTTTGGTGTTACAAAATATTTCACAAGGGCTTTGGACTTCCTTAATGACTGTGGTCTGTCTGCTGCTGTTCTACTTGTGTTAACACCCCTAGTGGGGATTGGTTGCGTTTCATCCACCCCATGTCTGTAATGCATTTGGGTGAGAATGTGATTGATTTCTCCATTAATTGATGTGGATTGTGATGTATGTTATTTTCTTGGCCTGTATATGTGCTTGATGCACTTCATGCCATAGACAGTAGCCTGCAACCGTGGCCTGTCAAAGTGACACTGATGGTGGGAGGAGTTTGGGTGTAGCTCTGTAACCTGGCCCAGTGACAACCAGCATGTAGACACACACACAGGGAACTGTCAAGCCTTATTAATTTATTTCATGCCCTTTCTGCAGGAAGATGAGCCTCCAGACTACCTTTGCCAGCAGACACAGGGACGACTAATACAGAAAACTGGGCATGTTCGGTGGTGCAGACGTGTGGATGTGTGTGCAAGCAGATGCACAGCACTTGTTCTCAGACGCCCAACAGAAGCAGACGTGTTTCCAGGAGATCCTGGCAAGGTGAGCAACACAAGGGCCCACACCACAGACTACCTTCCAACAGGCCACTTGCACATGGATGCTAAGTGGCACCAGTGCTGTGGAGCTTTGCCAGGCATTGTTGGAGAAGCACACAGTACAGCTGACATGCGTTGAGGGCCAAATGCCAAGTGCCTTTACTAGTTGTCAGGGGCACACTCAAGGGCCATCAAACATATCCTCGAGTACCCCCTGCTCCATTGAAGCAGATTAATTAGGGTAGTAGTGTTCCTGGCCAGAAACTGATACAGCACACAGGGACAACCAGCGAGGGTCAGACTTGCGGTGAGTGCATGTCATTTGCATGTGCAAATTGCTACGTGCACTACCTACTTAAAGCTGCGGCAGCCAGAACCCAACTTGTACTGAAGTTGCACCTTGCTATACGCGTCTAGCAGCTCACCCAGGGACCATTGTATCATGTTTGATTCTTGACCCATTGGTCTTCCATTTCCCGCGCGGCCACATGCGCCAGCATTACTGCATTGACAGTGTATGTACCATTGGTGGCCTAAGCTAACATATGGGTACATAGAAGCAGACAGGGGCGTTTGTTTGTGGAGATGTCATTTACTTTGGGGCATGGATGGTTGTGTGTGTGTGTGTTGTAAACACACATTCAGATTAGTAACTCATGCTCTCTTTGCAGCATTGAAGTGCTCCTGTTACCGGACCTGAGAGTGCGCAGGCAGGAGTGTTAGGGAGAAATCTCTGTTTAGGCTGAATTTCCTAACCTAGTGAGTCCCCCAGCAGCTTTGCTGGATTTCTGGAGTTTGTTTTTTTTCCATCCTGCCAAGAGTGAGACTCTTTTCCTCCCACTCTTGGACATGTATGTGGGTAATTTCTTTGAATGTCAATGTGTTCTATGGGCTATGGGGTCTTTTACTCCATAGGGTCTCATATGTTTTTCTAAGTGTGTTACACCGCACCCTACGTGCCGTAACACTGGGGCGTCCTAGCGGGCCTCCACCATAGACTCCATACCCGGGGACTGACTACTGTCTCCCCGGGCATGTAAAGTCACCATTGGCTTTACTAGACCTAAATTTACTAACAGAAACTAGTACAAACCATCTTATTGTGGACGTACTAGTAGGGGTAATTCGATTACTCCTAGATCTGTTATTCGAGGGGGCACTGTCCCGTCCCCCCTCGTCGAGTTTTGGCTGGTGGCAGTGTAAACTACTTGTTATGTTCGACCCCGAACATAACCATATGGGACTCGTCCCATTGTTGGAGATTGATACTTTTTCTCGTTAATCTCTAACGTACCACCGATCTACTTATCTTAAATAAGTTTATCGGATGGTATTTTCTGCCAGAACTCGGTTTGTAAAATGGCGTCTGTGTTCGTCTCTGTGACTCCTAAACCAAAGGTCGAGCCCTTTGTTCCACTTTTGGCAGGCTCTGTACAGAGACCCTCCAAAGTGGTGCCATTCTGTCTGGGTTACCACAGGGGTGTTGGAGGGGGTTTAGGCACCCAGGACCGAGTTGCCTTGCCAACTCCAGTCGCACTCTGGAGTGACTGGCCCAAGTGGTGAGCCTCCCCGCTCACCACTTAGCATGTGTTGATTGACAGCTAGGCTGAATGAATGGGGGTTTTCTGCATAAAAGCAGGGCTTTTGGGACTGGATCTTCAGAAGTCACCACAGGACCTAAGAATCCGACAAGGGTAACGCTGAGCCGACCTGCACGACGACACCTCCGGTGGAGCCCTGCGGAACTGACTCACCACTTCCCGACGACAGAGGAGATCTCCCTGCCGGAGAGTCTCTTCCCCTGGCTGGTGGGAACAAGCAGTCCCCTTTGCTTTTTATTCGCCTCAGGACGCAGTGGTCGAATTGCCCGTGCAGAGCACCTCGGCAACCGGATAGCCACTACCCCTGTACCGCGACCAAAAGGTGGTGCCTTGTGACGGAGCACTCCGCGACTGGTCTCTTCCTTGGTGGTGCACCGGACTTCACTTTTCTTCGACGACGAGATCATCTCTACTCTTGGCAAAGACCTGACGTGCATCCACCACCAGGAACAACTGCCCCCGCCGGAGCTGCCCTCCACAACAAGGTCCTGTGTCCGCCTGGCTTCCCTTTCGATCGGTTCGAGTGAGGTGTCTTAATCCTCTCCTTTCCGCTGGGTCGCCTCCAAGCTTTCTCACGTATTTTTCTGAACTAGTTCAATCTGCTGATAACAAAGACTCAAACGCATTTCCACTAAGAGACTTTTGGGACATCTCGCCTTGCCTCTCTCCGAGTGGGCCTGGCCTCTGAACTTTATGATCTATTGTGGTTATTGCCTTCTTGCATTGCACTTTTCCCGCGAAGTATTGAACTGTGTTGATTTCGTAACCTGCCTATTTTTCTCTCCCGTCCTAACTAATATTAGAGTGCCATCTAGGTTGAGGCATACACCTCTGTCTGTAAATAAGTGGTGCCGGAATAACCTAGACTTGTCGACATATTGCTAGGGAGATTGATCGTTTCTTCTTCATAGAGTAATTGTGATTGATTTGTTTGCCGTGATAGTGCCATAGTGTTTTTGATAGATGTTTCGTTATAAATAAATACCTTAATATCTTTACACTGAGTCTCGTTGCGTGTTTGCTTGTCTTACTGTGAAGAATTGCCCTATCTTGTATACTCCACATACTGCTTAACTCTTCTTGAGAGAAGTCTGACTGCTCCGCCACAGCTACCAACAGTGAATCTGTGTGGTGCAGACTGCCACCAAGTGGGTTTACTGCCAAACACCTGTAGTCCTAAATCTTTTGCAGTGGTCCCAGAGGGAACTGCACAAGTTTCCGCCTAACAAGGAGGACAGCACTCACCCCAGAGATAAGTGTCTCTTTGGCTTTCATTTGACTGTTTTGGTACAATGTGCATGATGAACATGTTTTCTCTGACTGAGTATGTGTTTTTGAGATTAGTTGTATTTTGCCTACTTTACCTTGCAAATCCACATCCACTCTCCTGCCCCTCTTTCTGGTTATCCTGAATACCAATGCCTGTCCATGCAACATATCCCTGACCCTCCTTCCCCGCTGGGGTCTCAGAGGCCTGTGTTAGTTTGACCTTGCAGGCATGCAGACCATGGAGGGGGAGGTTGGTTCGTGCCACTCCTTTACCAGGACACCAGAGCTGTGACAGTACCCATCAGTTGTTGCATCATCATTGTATCTTCTGTAAAATGAATGGTACCCATCCTGTTAGACCATTGTTCAACTGTGCTACCTTGGTTGTTCTATCATTGTGCTTGTACATGTGCTTTGACATTTCCTGCTACCTCAAGTCATCTACTGGAGACACTTCCAGGGTTTTTTGGTGCCTACAGCCTTTTCCACTGGTTTGTGGGTTTGCCTACTTGGAGTTCTCTGCGATTTGGCATTTTACCAGTCAAGGTGGCCTCAAAGGGGGCTGGACCCTATTTACACGCAAGCTGGAACATGGAGCCCAAGGGGTAGGGTGATCCTGTAGCCAGGTAGACTTGAAGGAAGAAGGCTACATACCCAGAGACAGTTGTTCAGAAGGTCACAGTGATGTGTAATTGAGGGCCTTTTGTTGTTGGACAGTTGGCTTGGCCTACAGTGTTTTGGGCACTCTGACATTGTAATTGTGGGGTACTATGTACATGATGTGTTGTGCTGCTCAATACCTGCTCCTGTGTTGTCTTTACTTTTCAGGTGTCAGGGGATCAGTGTGGTTTGACATGCTGGGGTGTTCACATGGCCAATGTTCACATGTGATCTGTACAGGACACTGAGGGTCACTTGATTTCACATGCATATATTGAGTACATGTCCCTAATGACAAACACAGTTGCACAATGATCCACCACACGTACATCCACACTTCCATGGCCACAGGTGCACACAGATTGCATTCTCATGCCCGCGGTGTCCATGCAGCACATGATCTATTGCCATTTGGGTACCCTGTACATGCGTCATTTGGTTGTAGATTTCATGAGTTTTTTCATGTGATGCTCAAGGTGTATCTGCAACACAATGGCTGCTCAAAGTGCTGTGTGCTGTGCAGTGTGTTGCAGGAGACACACACAGCACACGGGTTCGGGAGTTTGGATTTTGCCATGCCAAATGTGCATGTGAATGGGCATTCAGTGTTCTGTTCATGCTACGACTGTTGGAAAGCATTTGTGTCTGAATTTGTATGTGAGGGAGGTTGTTGGTCAGTGATTTCATCTGATTCCATGTCAGGCATCATTGTCTCATGCCAGTTTTCATTTATGGCATGGCTCTTTGTATTTTATTGGTCATGTGTTTGTCTTTTGCTGTTGCATGCCATGTCATGGTGTAGCAGACAAGGGTGATGTGGTTTGGCAGGGTTTGGGTGACATACCAGGGATTGTGATAGACTGTTTTGCAGGGGTGTGTGATACACACCTTGCATGTGTTCCTTTTGGTCACACAGGATTGGTTATTTTTAAGTAGCTAGGGATACACACAATGTGGCACTTCCGTGGGAACATTCTCAGGGTGGTAAGGTTGTGAAAGTTGACTGTCTCTTTGTCATCATTGATTGTCACCTGGTATGTGCCAGGACTGTGTGCACTCCGCAGGGGTGGGAGTATAGGTGAAAAATGTGGCCACAAGCTGTGTCCGGGCTGCCTCGCCACGTACCCTGTCCCCTCCCATGGGCAGTGCCTGTGCCTGAGGTTGGGGATGTGGGGACACAACCTTGTCCACCGGTACCTCCCGCTGATTGTGCGGGACACATGCTGCCACAATGATCCTGCACACTACTGGGGGTGCATATAGTAGCTGCCCACCAGAGCGGTCAAGGGAGCGGAAGCGTGACTTTAGCACTCCAAATGTGCACTCCACTATGCCCTTGGTTGCAATATGGGCATCGTTGTATCTTACCTGGGGTGGTTTGGTGGGGTTCTGGATTGGCGTCATCATGTGGTTGCTCAGAGGGTAGGCACTGTCCCATGGGGAGGTGATAATAGTTGAGATTATTAGGGTTTGGGTGTTTGTCTGTGTGTGACTTGCATGCATGTGCACAGGCATTTGTACTCACCTAGGAGCCATATGTCACCATGCTGCCCAGCTTCCAGGGCCCGGCTCAGGGTGGACATTCTGTATATGAAACTGTCATGGGTGGAGCCAGGGTAGTTTGCATAGACAGAGGTGATGATTCATTTAGCATCGCATACAACCTGCACGTTGATAGAATGCCAGTGCTTGCGGTTTCGATAGATGTGCTCAGTGGCCCTAGGTGGACGTAGGGCCACATGGGTGCAATCTATTGCACCAAGCACTTTGGGGAAGTGTGCCACCCTGTAAAAGCCCTGGACCATGGCCTGCCTTTCTGCGGGTGTTCTCGGCATGTATACGTGCCTGCGGACTGAGGGGCATTCAGTGATGATAGCCAACACCTGGTGTAGGCAGCGTGACTGCTTGGCCTGTGAGACCCGCCACTATGGCAGTGGACTGCTGAAATGACCCAGTGGCCACAAAATGCAGGACATTGAGCACCTTCTCCAAGGGGCTCAAAGCTTGGGAGCACAGGGTGGGGGAAGTAAGGTCATCTTCCCACTCCCTGACGAGGTCTAGGATGATATGAGGTGGAAACATATACCTGCCATAGACGTGGACATCAGGCATCCCAAAAAGGCTGATCTGGGGTAGAAAAATGCGGGCCCTGGCTATTCTACTCCTCCTGCAGTGTCCCATGATCAGTGCTGCGACAAATGGGGCATTCATCGTAGCTGTATATACGTGTTTGTTGTTTGCATGCACTTCTATACTATACAGGGACGCTTCTCCTGCCTTCATGTGGCGGACGCGGGGACGCCTATGTGCGTCTTTTGCCATGCGCAGGTTTCCCGTATTCAAATCCATGAATACGGGTTGTTCGCGTGCGTGTGGGCGTTCCGTGCATTTCCCTGCAGTTCTTCCCCAGTTGCGCCTTCTTTTTCATGCGTTGTTCCCCATTCCGCGTGTTGCGCCCCGTGTCCCACCCCGTTTTTGGTGTGTGTGTGGACGTTGTGCGCTTTCCCTGTGTGCGTCACGCACAGCGTTTGGGATGTTGCAATGACGTGTGTGCCCGTTTGCACCACGCACGGGTTTGGCGCACATCCTGAGAAAAACACACGCAGGGACTTCCATGAATCGCACACATGCGCTTGTGCTTCCTTTTTCATGCTTGCGCCAGCTTGCGCCACTTTTTTCGGTGCACGTTTGTTTCATGAATTGGCCCCTAATTATATTTGCATGATAGGGCAACTCTGTCTGCAAAAGTGGATGGTGTTCAGAGAAAGCATAACTGTGGTATGTGCGATCATCGATCTAGGATGAGGTATTAAATGTAAGAATGGAATTAGGTTAAATTCAATGGGAATATTTCTGGTGATATTCCAGCCATGTTCACCTGGGGAGGGGAAATTCCTCTTCAAACACTGATTATGTTTTCTCATCCAAACAATTATTTCAAAGATGTACCCATTTTTACATTGTTGATACAAACATGAGCAATCATAATAGTCTTATCTATACTTTAATTTGCCATTTTTTTCAATGTGGAACAACGGGAGGGGCCTACCTTGGTAAATAATGCAGGTAATCGTTTAACATGGAATTCAAGAAAAGTTCAAACATTAAATCATACGAATGCAAGACTTTCTTGTCTTGAATCATACGATACTGCATCTAATAGCTTTAAATTGCATGTATTCTCTCCTTTAGAATTTTGTATTACTTTTTATGATTTAAGGTAAGAGATGATAAAATGTTCTTCTCTTAAACCATCTGGTCTTGGGCTACCTCGGAAGCACATTTTGGACAATTTTAAGAGAAAATGTATGCAAGTTGAAAAAACAATCCTCCACTGCTGATAGTTTACGTGTGAACAGATTAAAACAGGCCACAGGAATTTGCTGAAGGGCCATACACATTTGATGTGCCCATCTTCCTTCTCCTACCTGCACGCCAAAAAACCTTGGGATCATCTTCTACTCCACACTCTCTTTCTCTCCTCACATCTCTGACGTCTCTAAGAAGTCACACCACCAGCTTCACCTCCTCAGAGGTATCTTTCCTTTCCTCTCCTTCCCCCAGAAGCTCTCTGTCTCTAGAGCCCTGGTTCTCTCGAAGCTGGCCTACTCTAACAGCCTCTACCTAAATCTGCCTGCCTCTACCCTCCGCCCTTTGCAACTCATCCAGTACAGGACTGCAAGACTTGTCCTTGGCCTCAAGCCCAGGGACCGTATCTCTCCAGGACTGAAATCGTTACACTGGCTCCCAGTGGCTGCGAGGATTAAGTTCAAAACCCTCTGTATTGTCCACAAGGCCTTCTGGGGCCTTGGGCCAAAATACCTTCAACTCTCTCTTCCTAAATATCTTCCTTCCCGAGCTCTTCGCTCCTCCGCCTCCAACTCCCTCAGGGTCAGCCGCTTCTCCAAGCAACGAGTTGGGGGTAGATCTCTCTCCGCAGCAGGGGCCTCCCTCTGGAACAGGCTTCCTGCCTCCCTGAAACATGAGGAGAACCATCTCCGGTTCCGGAAGCACCTCAAAACCTTCCTCTTTCCCTCCGCTTTCTCTCCCCCCTCTCCCCTGCTAAAAACACTGAACCTGCACTAAATCTGCAACTGGCCCAGTCACTGATCTCAGTCCTTGGCCCAGCTCACTCTTCCCTGCACTGCCTCCCTGGCAACCCCTGCACTGAGGGACTGTCTCTGTATCCTTACAGCCCCTCCTCCCGGCACTTACCTTGCACTTGCCACTATCTGTCCCTTATTATTTATCTTGTATTCTACTAACCCTGTACTGCACTTTCCCATCTCCCTTTCCCCTTGCACTTTTCCTTTCCCTTCTACCCTTGCACTTGCGCGATCTGAATGACACTTGGCCTAGTAGGATTGTTGTCTGTCCCCTCTGTTCCCCACCCCCCTCGCCTCGTCGCACCTTGAAACACTTGTGTATAGGCACGTTACAAATACCATATCATATCATGTGGCAGAGGGATAGTGTCAACATGCATCAAATTATTTTGGAAAGTAAAACCCACTTCTTCTGGACACTTCTTAATAACCAGCAGTTAACCAAAGTCCATCTCCAGTTAAATCCGAAATCTATTTGGATTGCTTAATATAGTGATTTATATGATGAAAAAACATAAATCTCTAGCCTGGTGGATTATTGTGTCTTCTTGAGTGGTTTTGCCGTCAAGCGCCAGAGCGACTTCACATGGCGAGTGCGCCGTGAATCGAGGGTTTATGATGAGATGCCAGGAGCCGGGACCCAGGACATCCGACAGCCCTCTCAGCGGATAAACCGTCATGCCTCAGCAATTATAATGGAGAATAATCACTGGAGAAAGTGGCGCTGGAGCAGGCAGTGCTGCCAGTTGCCCTGCAAATAAGATAGTGGACCTCTGCTATAAGTTGATGAGGAGGTTGAATTGTGCTGAATTCTAGCAGTGATCATACCAACTGGAACCTCCCCTTATCATCTGGGCCGGGTGGCCTATGGAGTTGGTGTGGGCACCCTGGAGCCCTGCTAGCATCCAGAGATATCTCTGTTGAGTGCCTCCATGAGTTGGCCGTGGCATGCTGCGGATGCGTTTTTGTTGGATGAATCCCCCATAAGGCTAGTGTAGCTTGTGCCCGACTGGGTGGAAGGGGAGTTGCTGAATGTTCAGGCTGGGCTCTATTGTGGGCCAATCCATTGGCAGCCAGTGAGTAGAGCCTGTCACCAGTCACATGCGTGTGCTCTTCATTTGTAATGCTGCTGCAGTAAGCGCGCCCTGCAACGGGACAACAGCACCAATATTGTTAACATCAACAAAGGAGTGATTCACTGTAGCCTCCTTCTGGGCCTCATCTCACCCTTACTTGCACCCTCATGTCCTCTTTCCTTCTGCTGAGGCATTCAACCCCTACTGCAATGTTATGGCGGCACCTCATGTTTGATCTTGCAGAGCCAAGTAATGCTTTGTACATACTTTGTGCATTTGGGCATCCCCAACCAAAAATCTGTCTCCTCTCTGTGACCAGTGAGCCAAAGAATTAGAGCTATATAGACCTCTTTTTTAGGGGGCTGTGTGGCAGAGGACAACCAATGAACGTTTGTATACAAAATGCCACAAAAACAGCTACCCGCCTACACATGTACTAGGTGTGTTAGGTTGCAAAAAGTGTCATCTTCTCTATCAGTAAATCTATACAGGCAGGAAAATAGAGATATACATATTTGAATTCATAAATACAAAACACTCAAAAACATTTATATTAAAAAAGAGGAAAAACACATTGTTAACAAATAGTGTTCCATAAAAAACATTCAGCGAAAGTCAATTGTTTAGACCAACAAAAACCATTTTCCTAAACTGAACACAACCATCTTAACCATTGCTGCCAGAACCCAGAAACACATTTTGCTGTATCGACGGAGCCAAGGAGAAGCACACTATGAGTCTAGGATATATGCAATAGTAAAATGTTTATGTCACACCCTTACTAACTCCACTACCCTATCACATTAAGATGGTTGTGACACATTTTACAACCTAACACACCTAGTCCTCTCTGCGACCTTCATCAGTGACCAATTCAATCTACCTGAAGGCTTCATTAAATTAAAAACCTTTGGCCTTCACCCACTATACCTTTGCATATGTCCAGCTGTAAGGACGACCTGAATGGTCTGGTGACCTTGAAGAGACCGGATAGGACACTGTCAGCCCTGTCTATTGGCATCTGTCTGCCGACAGGCCGCCTGATGAGTTCCTTGTGCACTGTGCAGTTCCTCTGTCTGTTTCTCTTCCCCTGCCTCCATGGTGCTCTCTATCTACCCCATCAACTCTACCTGCTACTTTATCACCTAACCGACCTCTCTCTCAAAGCCAGGATGGAAAACGTTTAAGAAACCTCTCCTGGTCTCTAACCCGAAGCCTGCCCATTGCTGACACCTAAGTCAATGCTTCCTCCAGGCAGACTATCACTGACATCCTCTTTACCGCCGCCTTTCTGGACCTATGGACTCCCCAAATGGTCTCAATCCTCTCCCCTTTTCTCTTCCTCACCCATTAACAGTGGAACCAGATGGGAAGTACTCTTGGCACACTTCTCATCCTCTAGGTCTATCAGAATGGCACTGTCATGGCCCAGGGTTCTCAACCCAACCTCCTCCTTCTTGATTGGCATCTTCCATCTCTCATTCACTTCCTCCCTTCTCCTGCCAATCCTCCCGCTGCCTTCCCCTTGGCCTCTTCGCCACCACCGACAGGTGAACCACACCCCTTTACCCCTCCTCGGAAAATCTTCACAGGTGGCAGCCAACTTCACTTAGCTGTTAAACATTCTTCTAATATCTCTCTCCTTCTTGAATACTTTGACCTTTAAGTACTCACCCTTACTGAGCCGTGGTAAAATGCCAGCTCTAGCACTGCTCTTGACATTTTTTTTCCAGAGGGATATAAGATTCTCCCCAAGCCCAGGCCCAACCTGCCTGGAGGCGAATCTGCCCTGAACTTCCCTGAATGGGTCCCTGCTACTATCATACCCACTCAATCCTACTCTTCCTTCTGATGCCTCGTCTGCAGGCTTGGTGTCTCTCCTACCCTCTCGTTTACTCTTATCACCATCTAAAGGCCCCCATCACCCGATCTCCCTCTTCCTTTCTGAATGAGCAGACCTCACTTTTCTCTCCTGAATTCTAGTGCCCAGCTTCTACTCTTCAGAGACTGAAGCGCCCACTGTATTCTTCAGCGACCTCTGTGATTCTCTTTCCCTCACCATTCTTCCCTCTGGTCCAACCCACTCAGCCGGACACACCTTGGATGTGCTCATCTCAGCAGACATCCCTATCTCTAACCCGCTCACTACACCCCTCTCCTGGACTGACCATGCTCTCCTCTCCTCCCATCTGGAGCTCCTGGGCTCCTTGGCTGAGGCAGCCCGCACTACTATTCTCCTTCTCTGTCATTCAACTAATGAAGAGAGTGTCAGTTCCTGCTTTTGTTGCCACTTTCATCCTCCTTCTACCCCTGCAATTGACTCTGCCTCTGACAAAGCCCTTGCTAAACCTCAACTCTCCATCTCCAACACATTTAAAACCCTTGCACCTGTCATGAGGATCCGCATGAAGCCTACCTCCAAGTGCCACAGCTGGTACATTTCCGATCTAGCCTTGCAGAAACGAAAGTGCAGAGTTGCTGAACGCAAGTGACAGGTCTCAGGCACATCCACAGACAAACTGGCCTGTCACCTGCTCCGAAGGCATACTGTCTCTCCATTGACTCCAAGAAGAGACCCCATATCCAAGGCTGCATCTCTGGGGCCACCAACAATATGGCTGCATTGTTCAAAATCTGTAAGGAACTTGACAATCCTATTGCAGTTTCCATTGCTCCTCTTCCATCCCAGTCCCTCTGTACTGCACTGCCCTCCCACTTCACAACCGCAACACCAAACATTGTGTTCTTACACTCCTCTACTCCCTCCCTACTTCCCCACCTGCTCTCAGATCTTCCTTGGCCCCCTCTCCCCTTCCCCCACACTCTCCTCCTTTGTGCCCACAGCACCAGATGAGTTCTCTAAAGTTGTCTGTTCTATGAAAGTCTCCTCCAAACAGGTGCTCCGATGCTCCTCCAGAACTATCAAGGATAATATTACTTCTCTCACTCCTGCTTTAGCTGATTTCTGTAACAACTCCTTTACAACTGGCTCCTTACCACTATGCCTCAAGCACCCAACCTTGTGCATTCCTGCCCGACTAACTATTGTCCTATCTCCAGAGCCCCCTTCCTGGGCAAAATTTGGATGAGTTGGTCAACTCCCAAATGATCCACCAGACCAAACTTGGCTGTCTCAATGTATGTTTTGTTTTTGTTTTATTATTTGTAATGCACATCAGACCCGAGGGTATCAGGGCACAGGAAGAGACCAGAACATGTTCAGCTTAGGTTACACGGCTGTACAAGTATATAAAACAAGGATAAAGTCAATAAATTCTGTACAGTCAGGAGGTCAAAAACTTTTAGAAATTATATACAGACAGAAATATGGCCGCCACAAGTAAAGTAGACCACCAGTCTTACTTCAGAGTATCTAGAGGCACAGAAACTGCTCCCCTGAACACTTTTGAAAACATGCTCACAAATTTGGTTCCAACACTCCTTCTGTTCTCATTATCCTTGATCTTTCCATTGCCTTTTACACAGTTAATCAATCCATCCTCTTAAAACGGCTCTGGGATACTCTTGACATCAAGGACCTGGCACTGGATTGGCTGACTTCCTATCTAATCAACCTTCACAGGTGCAACTGGGCCCTTTCCTCTCCTCCACCTCACTCTCTACCCATGTCATTCCTCAGGGCCCTATACTATCACTGTGGCTCTTCAACATCTACCTTTCCCCTCTGGCCCACTTGATCTCCATCTCTCCTGAATTCCACTGTTATGCTGATGACAAGATGTCCTTCAAGCTTCACTCCCCTACTTCCACTTCTTCCTGTCATTCCTGACTGCCTGTCTGCTATTCAGGCATGGTGCACAGCTAACAATCTCTGTATTAATGGCAGTAAGACCGCAATCCTTCTCATTGGGACCCCTGCTCCATGTTCCCCCACCACTCTGTGGCCGCCCACTTTGGGTCCTCTCCCTGCACTGTCTTGCAAGGTGAAAAACATTAGCATCAACTTCGACTCCTCTCTCTCCTTCTCCCCTCATATCATGGACCTTGCCAAAAAGGCCTGTTTTCAGCTTCAGACCCTCAGAAGAATTATCCTCTTTCTCACCTTCCCCCAGACACTCAATGTCTCTAGAGCTCTGGTCCGCTATAGGCTGGATTACTGTAACAGCCTCTTCCTCAACCTGCCTCTTTCTCCCTCTGCCCCCTTCTTCTAATCTAGAATAGGGCTGTGAGACTTATCCTTATCCTCAAGACTAGGCACCATATCTCTCCAGCGCCAAAATCTCTACACTGGCTCCCGGTAGCTCCAAGGTTCGAATTCAAGACCTTTTTGCATCATCTATAAGACTGCCTTGGGCTTGGGACCACACTACCTGCTCTCTCACTCAATACTCTCCCTCCAGATCCCTTTGATCTTCTCACTCTAATTCTCTGCTGGTCAAACATTTCTCCAAGTAGAGGGCTGGAGGAAGATCTCTCTCCTCCGCTGGTTCCCTTCTCGGGAACAGGCTCCCTCTCTCTCTCCATCTTGAACCGGTTCAGCACAGGTTCTGCAAACAACCTAAGACTTTTCTCTTCTCCTCCTCCTTCCCTCTCTCCCTCCCATGGTAACCACCCAAAAAATCACTGAGATTGGCAGCCAGGTCCTGCAAGAGTCCAGATTGAGCCCAGGTCATCTAAGCAATCACCACCATCATCCACCTCCCCTGCACTGGCCTTTGAGCTCACTCCTGCCTGTTGTGTGGCTTGTCTTCAGGCACGTACTTACCTGTTGGATGTTGATCTCCCTCTTCACTTGGGGTGTTTCCACCCATGCACTTACCTGTTGCCTGCAACAGGCACCCCTGGCACTTCCTTCAGGGTACCCTCTAGCACTTACAACCATGCCCCTACACCCCTTTTCTTTTCGCTGCACGTGCACGTTCCAAATGTCACAAGGCCTAGTAGTACTGCGTTTAATATTTTATTTATTGTCATTTCAACAGTTTATTTGTTCCCTTGTTCCCTTCCCTTTTGCCTTGTGGCCCTTAGAAACACTTTCTTGCTGTATAAGCAGCTTATAAATGTCAAATAAAACACCATAAAACAAATGAATCCTGATTTGTGGCCAATATTTATTCAAACTATTAAATAAGATGTTTATATCTCAAGAAATCCTGTTGTCTGTCAATTTGCATACATGGTCCCTGTTTTTAATGAGGAAGATTGCATGTAACCTTCACATTTTTGGCCTATTACTCTGTTAGATGTAAGAGCTAAGAATGTTTTCTTCTTTTCTTTTAATGTATTTAGAAGTGTGGGTGGCCTACACAAATCGGCTGGATTTATGCCAATTGGGTTTCAGAAGGGGTCTTTGTACTGGTAGACATGGGTTAATTTTATATATTCTGCAAGCTCTAGCCTGGACTAATCCTTTACATCGATTTTGTAGATCCCTCTTTGGCTTTTGATAGCATTAATAGAACAAAATGGTGGCAGGTTGTGGGATCTCCCGGCATCTACATTAGAAATTCTTGTTATGCGCCATTTGAAATCTTCCCTAAAAATAAGGATGGATGGTAAAGATCCTATGTCCTCTAAGGGGAGGACTTACGAGGGCCTGAGACAAATACAAGCATGTGTCATTGCTCTGGCCCTCTGCAACCTTTACATTTCAGACCTGGACGATTCCCGAAGTAAAGTGAATTTGTTCCCTTCAAAACTGGGTTCTTTTGGCTTCCAATGACTGGCTTATGCAGACAATTTGGTCCTTTTGGACCAAATGCCAATTGGTCTACAGCAATCCCTGGCTGCCTTGATGGAATACATTAAAGCAATAATATGATGATTTACACTCTCAAAACTAAGATTCTGATCTTGCTGATGATTAGAACAAAACATTTTCTGGAAATCTTAGGTCGAAAGCTTGGGTTGACTAGATTAAAAAATGTATTCAAGATTACCTACTTACGCTGTCGAATTTAGAAAAAATAAATATAGGACCAAATTTAAAAAGCATGTGTTGATTCGTGCTGCCCAAATGGAATGAAGACATTCAAATATGGCATATTATAGTTTTTGACAGTTTTGAAAGTCTTCAAAGCCAAAATGGTACAAATTTCATTTAGGGCACAGAATATCTCCTCAAAAATCAAAGCACACTTTGGCAGAGTCTTGAAGGCCTATTATGGAGAAAAGATTAGGCCCTTCCAAATGGGTTGCCAGGATTCATAATCAGGTATGAACTTGAGCTGATGTCTTTCGAAGCTACGATTAGTATAAGAAGGATATCTTTACTTTGAAAGGTTTTGGATCCCCCTGCACTTGTTGTTCTGTTCACCTAGGCTGCTTTTGAGACACAATATTCCTAATTCAGCTGAGTATTGAGCAAAAATAAGAGCAGTATTTCCACCTTATCTAACTTAATTACAGTCTAGTACATAAAGACATTATTTTATGCAGATAAGATTGAATTTATTTTTAACAAATTAAATAATAGGAACCAATATTGTGTGGGAATTTAGGAAATACATATGTTTTAATAATATGAGTAAGATTGATACTTTGGATCATATATGTATTGAGTGTCATGAATTACATGTTCTAAGAAGCTTTTACTTTGGACGTTTTGTTTAGTATGAAACTTATTTTTTATACTCAAAGATCTTGTTGCTACATATATTTGGAGGATATCAACTTTCATTGATAATTGCTGCGACAAACTTCATTAATTTCCTTATGCCTATTTGTATGACTTATGTTGATAGTCAATGAAATGCTGCAATGTATTTATGTATTTTTATTATTACTCTATGCCTAACATTGTTATTTTATTTGTTCTGTTTGAAAGGTGTTAACCTATATCAGACAATAAATATGTATATATATATATATATATATATTTTTTTTTTCTTTAATACTGAACATTAAAATATATTACATTATTATCAACAGGTTTTTTGGTATGAAAAAGAAACACGTATGTTAAGTAACAGTAAGTAACAACACTTTATAGTTGAGTATTCTAGATATTTTTTTCTGGCATCTCAATTTTTATGCAAAGTAAGATTTATTTAAAACGTTCATAAATATTGTTAACCAAGTGTAATTATAACAATTTAGAAACAGTAGGATAAAAAAACTAGAAATATCACTTAAAAATGTTTCATATCAAAACAGTTAAAGCATAACATATACATCAACAAAACTTTTAAAATTCAGTAAACAAGAGAGATGTTAAGGTGAAGATTGATTGCCCAAAACCTCTCAAAGTTGTCAGCCGTTGGAAGCAACCTCACCTTAACTATGCACCCCTAGTTACACACTGTATGATCACAGTGATGACATCAGAGGTGACATCAGTGGTGGCATCACAGATGACATCACTGATGTCATTCTAAACCTTCCAGGCATCACCTATTTTGTTTTTCTACTAGTTGGTGCTGCATATTGTCTGTTGCAAAGTCAAGCAATACCATATACAACATACGTGGAATTGCAATTAACACATGGTTGGATTTTATACATCTTATTGAGAATATGATGAACAAATTATCGTTTAAAGGAAGGAAGGAGTATAATTGCATATGATACATTTACCCACAGCTGTTGATTGAGTGAGCCATGTAGTTGCCTGTACATATTCTTTAAGCTTGGACATGAACATAATTTGTCACCTACAATGGGAAGTCTTCTAAATGCTGTTTGAGGACTGAGAAACAATCAAGATCAGTATCCTGTCATATTGAGTGCCAGTTCCTGATCCCACGGTGATATGAGGAGTGTGACGTACTTGAAATGCAACATTCACTGCACTATTTTTTCTGTACAGCGATATTTGAATTGTATTTCCCATTTTTTGAATGCTGAGATCCAAAAATAAGATCATAGTGAATGAGTATGTCACAGTAAATCCTACACTCCTACTGATATTATTTAAGGCCTCAACAGATTCAATCATATACAAATCCTCAACAAGCCAAATCATATGGACATCATCTATGTAATGATACCATTGACCAATAGTGTTTTGAAACTGTACAGCCTTTTGTGTCATCGCAAAGTAATCATAACACCCATTTATGCGGTTCGAATATGGGGCAAATTCTGTCCAATGGCAGTGTCCCTACATAATTTAAAGAATTCTTCAATGTGAATAAAAGTGGTGTTAAAGATGAAAACAATTCCATAATAAATAATTTCACATGTTCGACATTAGAAACAGAAGGTTTGTTAATATAAAAGACAATTATTTGGAAACCAGCATAATGGTTTATTGACATGTTCATACAGTGTAATCCAGACTAAACAACATATATGCAGCCTTAAAATTAGAATCAGATAGCTTTCTTTGGGTATGTTTAGCATCTTTGGTATAGGAGAAAAGATTAATGTGGGTAGGATCAGTGGCGTAACACAAAATTTGGGGGCCCCCCTGTTAGACCTCCCAATGGGATCCCCCTAAGCTCCACCCCAACATTGGTATGCCCCACCCACCACTGTAGACCACGCCCATCACCATATGTCCCGCCCATACAAATTTGCTCAACTCGTATATTTATGCTCCACTCGTAGCCATTAGTCCCACTCATACCTTGATGAGCATCTGCACTAAAGTACAACATTCTCACTTTTATTTTGTAAAGATTGCTACCAATTAATGTACAATGTATTGTATCTAATACATGCACAGTCAGAATATAATGCAATACTTATGTTATTTTATGACACATACAAACTAAGCAAATATACATAAAGAAGTGACAAAGATAACATGCCCCATATCAGAGTATAGTGATCAAAGTCAAATATTATAAAATATATGCTTCAGCTTGTCAGTCACACAATATAGTCGTTATCCCAAATCAAGCATTGGAAATTTGGAATTGCAGCTTTAAAAAAAAAACATCTTAATGACATATGTATATTCACATATAAATACAAAGAAAAGGCATGTGTGCATGCCAATAGACAAAAAAGGCAATTGAGCAGGGTAAGAAAGGGCAAAATGGTACTTTTGTCAGGAAATACCCAGGTTACCCTCCAGCAAAAATGGTGCTTATCTAGAGATCCTGACTCTGACTTCACACTTTCTTCTTCTCTGCTCCCACTTTTCTTTCATATCCCCCCTCCCTCGCCGGATCCCTCACTGTGCTTTGAGACACTTTGCCTTTCTGGTGCACCTTGTCAGCCGGTTCTAAACTGCAGATGCAGGCTAGATGTTCTAGTAGTCAACCCCACTAGAGGAATCATTTTGGTAAATAAATGAAGAGACAGGTCACGTGCGCAAAACTGGTTGTCCCATGATTACATGATTGTCATTTGAACTTTAGCGGGTGCCTGGCTTTGTCGTTATACCTACCGTCTGCCACACGTTGATCTGCTTCATCAACCCGTACCGCACCCCCCACCCAAATACCCATATATGAGAACGTCATAAGGTAAAAAGAAAGAACATCTTGTCTTCTAGTAAAAAACCCATTCACATGTGTATAAAATTGAGGAGATCAATTTCTTGCTTCGTGATGTCTTGTTTCCAAGGCGAGCACGTTGCTGCTGAGCTATCCTCCCGGGGCATAGAGCAGAAGTTGACCATTTACATCACTTAGAAGCTGCAGATTGCAGCATGAAGCTCTACATAAAGATGAGGTTAACAATTTACAGTGCTTATAAGCTGAGCACTCCAGCATGAAAAAATCAGATCAGAGGACATCAATTTACAGCGCTTAGAAGACGTGGGTAGGGGAATGCACAGAGAGGTACCTAAGGGAGTGTGGCGTTGCACAACTGGGTCCAGTACGCAATACAGCACATGGAATGGGGCTAATAATGCAGGGCCGGGGGAAGTTAGGTTAGTGGTTCCAAAATACAGGGACCTGGGGTCCACAATACAGTGCCGTGGGGATGACACAAAATTCAGGGCCAGGAGGAGATGAGTGATTCAAGAAAGGGCAGTGGGGCACATGGCTGTGGCTGGGCTAAGTGGGTGAGGGCAGGCCAAAGTTGTAATGCAGGGACAGAGATAACATTAGACAGAGCTCCCATTAGATGGATGGTCTGTGCGATGGGTGAGAAGGAATTGATTGAGGGTGTGCGAGAATGAGTGTGAGAGAAATGGGATGTCTGCAAGGGTGAGAGGGTGCATGTAATTGAGATTGCCTGTGATTGTGGGTGCATGGGAGACTGAGTTTATCTGGAGCCAAGTGTGTGAAATGGGGACTGGACTGCACTGTAAATACAGATGTAGTGTGCAATTGAAGGTCAGTGTGATGGGTGTCTGAGAGTGAGTGGGTATTTGAGAGAATGTGTGCGAGAATGAGGGTTAGGAATGGGATGCCTGCAAGGGTGCCTGTGTGTGACCGGTGGGGGAGTGAGTGTTTGAAATGTGGGCTGGACGGCACTGTGCGTATGGATGTAGAGTGGACTTGAAGGTCAGCATGATGGGTGCCTATGAGAGTCAGAGGGTATTTGTGACAGTATGCAAGAATGAGAGTGAGAGACAGGATGCCTGCAAGGGTGAGAGGGTGCATGTGACTGCAGGTGCTTGTGAACATGGGCGCATGGGGGAGTGAGGTTGTGTGGCGCTGAGTGCATGACAGGGCAACTGGCCTGCATTTAATGAATAGGGGTGAGAAGAGAGGTACATGGGGTGCCGAGTGAGGGAATGGGAAAAGACAGAATGGGGACACTGTCAGGCGTAAAAGCTCACAAGTTGCAGGGTGAAGACAGACCTGGGTGTGGAGACCTGGTTCCTTGTACTGCGACTGATCTTGCGATTTGAAGATCTGAGGCCGCAAGTGAGTTCTGGCTCTGTTCTTGGAGTGGCCAGGGGCAGGGCAGTGCTGAATAGTGCGAGGGGGCAAACAGCAGACCACCAGGTTCATTATTTTCAGTTTGCTGACAGCATGCCCATTGTCTGACGTGCGCTGGGTCAAAGAGAAACTGAACTCGCAGGCACAGCCAATGGCAGCTTTGTGTATGGTGATTGATGCCTCCCCATTCAGCCTAGACCCATGTGTATGATCAGACTGAGGCCACATATCACGACTTCACGTTGCTGCAAGGAAAAACAAACACAGAAGCAGAGAGGGGAAAGTAATTTTAGCAGAGTTTAATGTGTATTACGTGGCAATTTACAGCAAACTGATAATTTTGCTTTTTGCAAATCGCATAAGCTGTAGGGTGGCACGCACCATCACCATAAGGCTGCCTACATTGGTTAAAATACAAATACTTACCTTAGTTGGCCCAGATTAAATTTGTGATTCTGGAAGTGGTTCAGAGGTATAACAAACATGAACACCTACAAAAAAGACTTGATCAACGCGAAACGTTTTGGATTGATCGTTTGGGCACCTTGGCACCGAAGGGCATCAATGAAGAAATAAATTACATATGCTACTTGTAATTATTAACATCCACTTTTTTACTACATCTAGGGTTTGCTAGTTGTGATGATTAACTACAAACAATTTGCTACTTGTGATGATTTACAGCCACTTTCCCATGGTATCAAGGGTATGACCAATAATGCCTTATAGGGCATTCCTAAAACGCAATTTTCGAGTTTTTGAATGACATTTGAACATTACATGTTGGTATAAAACTGTTACGAATTAGCATTGTTAATTACTTGAAAATAGAGACATTGACCATTGTGACACGCCTCTTGAGGGCGTTTCATTACGCACCAGGGGAGTCCCTGTTCTGCTTTGTACCTCCAGTGTCCTGTGTATATTGTATCATTATGTCATTTTGAGTCATTTTTTTGGAAGACACACAGATCAGAGTCACTGTTGTCATATTTTGCTTTAACACGTGCAATTTAAACGTGTGTTCATCTCCATGTATCATTCAGTATATTTAAAGAAGTTTTAAGGCACAAATCTATTTATCTGCTCTGCTGGTACACAGTTTCCTCATCATGGTTTCTTTACCAGCGTGCCTGCTTTAAATCACTTTTTCTCAAGCAGAAGCCGCACCTCAATGTACCTGCATTGAATTAAAAAAAATGTGTGCAGAAGCCGCTCAACAACGAGCAATCCATGTTTAGATTATAGTGTCTCCCCATGGTGATAGTCCCGCCCTCCGTGATGTCACGGGGGTGGGACCCAAGGCGTACGTGCCTCGACATGACGCCGTTTGGTCACCATGGGAACATTTAAATACTGAAACTAACACTCGCACGCGTGCTCGTGCGAACACGGCTTCCATTGACGCAGCATTTTTCGTCTGGTAAGGCAGGCTCTGCTCTCTTTGCATTTACGGCTTATAATTTCAATTGTATGTTACTGATGAGCTTTCCTGTGGGTTTTACAGGAGCCCGCACTGCAATTTGTTGCTTCTCACACAAGGTGGAGAAACGTTAGATACTTAAGGTATGAGATCTATTCCCACATTTTTTTGCTTATCAGCTAGAACTAATGTACACAAAGTCATTGACAATTAGTTTGTTGTTCTTTTCTCTTTCCCCTTTGTTTATGTTATCATCATTTTGGACAATGGGAAATGGTATGTGGAAAAACATTTTTCAATTGTAACAATGTGGTCACTTAATGGTTTATAATTATGAAAAACGTGTAAATGTTAATTGATAACAGAATGAATGTACCGTCCTGATGAAGGTTTTTGTAACCGAAATGCATTGGCATCTGTACATGTAATCTAAACTAATTTTGGCACAGCCTCAGTGAATATGATACTACAATAATATTCCTATAAAAAGCTTCACAAAAGGGATGTGAATAAACAGTTCCTGGAACAAATTACCGTTGATGGTGATAATTGATTGCAAATACTTTAACAAAAGGTCACGTATTGGATTCTTTAAAAGTGCTGCCCTCCTGAGAGCACCAGTTTTTGATAGAGTAGATCAACTCTATCTTTTTGCTCATTACTATTTGGTCTTTATGCCATAGGACCTCCTTATAACTGGTGGCCCCAAGCTAAAGTGTTTTTATTCTTATAAGAAATAATACATATTTTTTGGACATATGAGCAGTATTGTAGTGCCCACCTTCATACTTCACCTTAGTTGACAAGTCGACATTCAGTGAAAGTGAAATTCTTTAAGTCCCTTATCTCTGTCTCACTATCGGACCATCAGTCCATCACACGCGTAGTGTCAGGGTGCGGCTCCCTCTCCTCTAAGAACTTGTGCAGAGGCAGGACTTGCCAGCTGCGCATGCACCTTGCAGCATGCAGCGGAGACGCAGCTCGGCAAATGTGCAAGGCAACTGTGTATGTGTGCCTGCCTGTGCCTGACTGACGAGAGTAAATAACTTAATTAATGCACGGGGACAGTCGCTGCCAGCCAGGCGGTGACAGCCCACTGTGCAGTGCAGACAATCAGTGCAGCACCCCAACGGCACCGTGAGACCCATCTGAGACTACAGAGAACCACTGTAGTATCTCTGGATTATACAGTGCTGCCGTGAGGGCAACTTTGACTGAGAGCACAGTAATGTTGCTAGGAGAGCGGCTGTGTAGCCCCCCTCTCAGTGATGATGGCGTGGGGCCCCCCGCACCGCGGGGGCCCCTGTTACACCTCTGGGTAGGATGCTCAGCGGGTTGAGCATTTGCTGCTGCAATTTGTGTGTGTTCTGCACATTGCAGCTTTGAATCCTGGCAAGTCTATCAGTATTTTATCCTTCCGAGGTTAATAAATGAGTACCACATTTTTTTTATGGTGATAATTGTATGTAAATGTTCAATGTACAGTACTTTGGTGCGCAACGGTTGATCGACATAGGCTGATGTTCACTCACATAAGGCCCCATTACGACCCTGGCGGTAGCCGTGCCCTTATTAAGGGCACGGCTGCCGCTGGTATTGATTTTTTATCAGAGCCCAGAAAAGGGCAATAACCGGGTCATGCCGACCATGGCGGACGTGGTAATTGCCCTTTTCTGGGTGCCGGTAAAAATTAATCTCCATTCCCATTTGAGCGCCATAGGGCTCAAATAGGAATGGAGAGGATGCTAACAGTGGGCCCGTTAATGACGCACCGTTGTTAGCATCCTGGTGTGCTAGCGGGTCCCGCTAAGGACGCCTGGTCTGTCTAGGCGTCCTGAGCGGGACCCGCAGCATTCCTCGTAATGACATGGCCGGAATGAATGGTGCCTTTCCCTTACAGGCACCGTTCATTCCGGGGCTGCCAGGGTCTTAATGAGCCCCATAGTCTATTTATCCAAAAAATTATCGATATACCAGGTGGGGGGAAATCTCCTGTATGAACATTGTGAAACAATTACACATATGGAATAACCAGGTTCCAAAGATACTCAAAATTGGAAACTATAGTGAGCCTTGCTGTTACTCCCTTGAATTTTAAAATGCCCCGATATGTCATTAATGGGATTTAAGGGTAACTCTACATAATCACTAGAATTTACAAACTGGCATGCATCTTCATTCTCATAATCAGATATATGGGGAATGATAACCCCACCCAGTTTATAAGCCTGTTGGATGAAGGTTGTATTGTTTGTAAAGATTGTATTGCTGGTTTTTAGGTACAGTTTAGATTATTAACACATTTTCTATGTTTTCACTTTAGGTTTTTGATTTTGGATTCAATACTCCTCTGGAAGGCATCAATGTGGCTGAAATAACCAAGGGTGGGAGTACATCTTGATGTATTTTTTTTAGGGGTGCAGACATAGTATTCCAGGATAAATATCCTTGGAAGAAAATGTTCACTCAATCTATGGATCTGGAACTATTCTCACAATATATTGCTACCATAAAATCTTTTTTAACACTCACAGATGGACCAACCATTGATCACTTGATAGCATCGATTAGAAGCACGCATTTTATCTGAAACATGTTTTTAGTGTTCATTTCTCTATACAGTGAGATTCACATCTATTCTGGCATTGTTGTAGTCAAATGGATGAAAGGGAGAAAAGAGAGTAAGGGATTGTTAGCAGTGGTGTCTGGTGAATTGTTTTTATTGGAGCGATGTAAATATTTGCCAAAAATATGCAAGAGCGACTGAGCGTAGAGAGGGAGCCCGTCCAACCAAACAGGGCTTTTTTGAATAATGGGTTCAAATTGTCAATAAGGGTTTACGCATATGTTTTCCTTTCACAGTTTAAACTAGCCCAGGATCACTCCCTCGGGCACAGCAGGCAGCTGAGGGAGAGCTCTGTGTTTACACTTGGATGGAATGGCTCCTCCATGATAGGTGACAGTTGAATGAGTCAGTGCCCCGTCGATAATTATGGACGGGTTGCCCCTGTATGTTATGGTTCCTGATGATAGGTTGTGGCAACACATCTGAGTGTGCGTCGGTAACAATTACAACTAATGTTATTTATTGGTTCTAGTCTGCATGCCATTTTCGGTTCCGCCTTGTGAGTTTCCTCTTCTTCCCCATTCCTTTTTATTGTTAGCAGTTGTGTCCCTTATTCAAACTTTGAAACTTGACCTTGTCAAGACATGTTCCTTTATTCATAACGTTTAAAGGATGATGTGTTGCCATTTGCCCATCTAAATCAGGCCCGCTTATTCTAAAAATCTGGATCTGAAGTAGAGGTTTTACAGTCAATGTTAGGTTGAGTAGTAGTCAAATGGATTGTTGATGTCACGTTGTGATATATTTGTGCAAAGGTATAGATTTTGCCAAATTGGGAGTGATACAAGTCTCTTTGAAATGTGCCTTACTTCTTAGCCGTAATCTCCTCTTGATAATTTTGCCTGCTCCTCTATTTTTGTATTTGTTTATTCGTTACCCTGTTTAGGATTCAGTATTTATAAATGTTAATTCATCACTGTCTGCATTTTACCTGAACACATCTACTTATCCTTTGATGTATATTTCTTTAGGAGATAGAACATTTGTTTTGAGGTTTCTGTAATTAACTCCTCCCATTTAGGAAAGAGGGCAAGATCTTTATCTTCATATGTAGGGTGGACGCTATCCACACACCCCCTAGTATTCGTCAGCTTTAAGATATTGTTTGAGAGTGGTGTGCTCCCAACCCTTAGCGATCTCTGCCCTAATCACCCACTCCTAATATGTAATCATCTGTGATGTATTCAGAAGGTTATTCCGTCTCTACTCGTGACTACTTTCATTAGTTGGCTCGTTTTAAATATATTAGGTGGCATTGGCATTCTTCCCTGGAGAGGCATTGTCCTGTGTGCACAGGATCATTATTGCGTATACTAAACAACCTGGCAGAAAATCGGTAGTATACGGCAACTTATGTGAAAACACTGTGAATTAATGATGTGTTACATCCACCCTCAAACCTAAAAGGACTGTGTCTTGAAATAATTGTGTACTTGAATGCAGGGAGCACTTAGGCACTCACCTAGCCCAGAGAACACTGCCGTCTCTCATATTCGCCTATCCAAAAGCAATTAGTCTGCAGCATGCACTACTTGAAATGCCAAATACTACTGTCTAGCTACATGTATCTGCAGGAACTCACCCAAAACAAGACAAAAAGAGATTCCTAGTAACAGTGTGTCATCCTTCTGTGGTTGTAGCAGGCAAGGCAATGCTGTACACATTCTAAGAGATCTGAGAAATTCCTCAACAGATGGGCAATCTTGCTCAAGGCACCTTGTGCTCACAGCAATGAGCCATACCCACTGCTGCGATCTGTGCTGTTTTCGCCGTTCCCTATCTAGCAATTTTCTTAACAAGCTGAGGTATATGTTGCAGCAGCTGCGGGCGGTGAGGATTAAGCATAAGAAAGGCCTAATGAATCCCAGCAACCTTTGTCTGTGCAATACACTTCCCCGGAACTCCCCCTGAGAAGCAAAGGAAATTCAATTAAACTCGATGGACGCAGTTGTTTCTAAGCACGGTATGGATTTTTCTTTGCAGTTCTTTTGCTGCCATGCCAATCAATTTCCTCATCACCGTAGGCTGACTCCCAAACAGTGCCGAAGACCCTGTTGAATATTTAATTTTTTTTGTGTACTCCAGCCTTAAGCCAAAACCCTTTGAACAGAAAACCCCTGAGCACCAGACAAAATCAGAAGTGCACACGTTTTAAGGCACAAGACAAATCTTTCATGCAGCCAGAGAAGGGTTTATATAGGAGAAAATCACTGAGATTGGCAGCCAGGTCCTGCAAGAGTCCAGATTGAGCCCAGGTCATCTGAGCAATCACCACCATCATCCACCTCCCCTGCACTGGCCTTTGAGCTCACTCATGCCTGTTGTGTGGCTTGTCTTCAGGCACGCACTTACCTGTTGGATGTTGATCTCCCTCTTCACTTGGGGTGTTTCCACCCATGCACTTACCTGTTGCCTGCAACAGGCACCCCTGGCACTTCCTTCAGGGTACCCTCTAGCACTTACAACCATGCCCCTACACCCCTTTTCTTTTCGCTGCACGTGCACGTTCCAAATGTCACAAGGCCTAGTAGTACCGCGTTTAATATTTTATTTATTGTCATTTCAACAGTTTATTTGTTACCTTGTTCCCTTCCCTTTTGCCTTGTGGCCCTTAGAAACACTTTCTTGCTGTATAAGCAGCTTATAAATGTCAAATAAAACAACATAAAACAAATGAATCCTGATTTGTGGCCAATATTTATTCAAACTATTAAATAAGATGTTTATATCTCAAGAAATCCTGTTGTCTGTCAGTTTGCATACATGGTCCCTGTTTTTAATGAGGAAGATTGCATGTAACCTTCACATTTCCGGCCTATTACTCTGTTAGATGTAAGAGCTAAGAATGTTTTCTTCTTTTCTTTTAATGCATATAGAAGTGTGGGTGGCCTACACAAATCGGCTGGATGTATGCCAATTGGGTTTCAGAAGGGGTCTTTGTACTGGTAGACATGGGTTAATTTTATATATTCTGTAAGCTCTAGCCTGGACTAATCCTTTACATCGATTTTGTAGATCCCTCTTTGGCTTTTGATAGCATTAATAGAACAAAATGGTGGCAGGTTGTGGGATCTCCCGGCATCTATATTAGAAATTCTTGTTATGCGCCATTTGAAAACTTGCCTAAAAATAAGGATGGATGGTTAATATCCTATGTCCTCTAAGGTGAGGACTTACGAGGGCCTGAGACAAATACAAGTATGTGTCATTGCTCTGGCCCTCTGCAACCTTTACATTTCAGACCTGGACGATTCCCGAAGTAAGGTGAATTTGTTCCCTCCAAAATTGGGTTCTTTTGGCTTCCAATGACTGGCTTATGCAGACGATTTGGTCCTTTTGGACCAAATGCCAATTGGTCTACAGCAATCCCTGGCTGCCTTGATGGAATACATTAAAGCAATAATATGATGATTAACACTCTCAAAACTAAGATTCTGATCTTGTTGATGATTAGAACAAAACATTTTCTCGAAATCTTAGGTCGAAAGCTTGGGTTGACTAGATTAAAAAATGTATTCAAGATTACCTACTTACGCTGTCGAATTTAGAAAAAATAAATATAGGACCAAATTTAAAAAGCATGTGTTGATTCTTGCTGCCCAAATGGAATGAAGACATTCAAATATGGCATATTATAGTTTTTGACAGTTTTGAAAGTCTTCAAAACCAAAATGGTACAAATTTCATTTAGGGCACAGAATATCTCCTCAAAAATCAAAGCACACTTTGGCAGAGTCTTGAAGGCCTATTATGGAGAAAAGATTAGGCCCTTCCTAATGGGTTGCCAGGATTCATAATCAGGTATGAACTTGAGCTGATGTCTTTCGAAGCTACGATTAGTATAAGAAGGATATCTTTACTTTGAAAGGTTTTGGATCCCCCTGCACTTGTTGTTCTGTTCACTTAGGCTGCTTTTGAGACACAATATTCCTAATTCAGCTGAGTATTGAGCAAAAATAAGAGCAGTATTTCCACCTTATCTAACTTAATTACAGTCTAGTACATAAAGACATTATTTTATGCAGATAAGATTTAATTTATTTTTAACAAATTAAATAATAGGAACCAATATTGTGTGGGAATTTAGGAAATACATATGTTTTAATAATATGAGTAAGATTGATACTTTGGATCATATATGTATTGAGTGTCATGAATTACATGTTCTAAGAAGCTTTTACTTTGGATGTTTTGTTTAGTATGAAACTTATTTTTTATACTCAAAGATCTTGTTGCTACATATATTTGGAGGATATCAACTTTCATTGATAATTGCTGCAACAAACTTCATTAATTTCCTTATGCCTATTTGTATGACTTATGTTGATAGTCAATGACATGCTGCAATGTATTTATGTATTTTTATGATTACTCTATGCCTAACATTGTTATTTTATTTGTTCTGTTTGAAAGGTGTTTAACCTATATCAGACAGTAAATATGTATATATATATATATATATATTTATTTATTTTTTTTTTCTTTAATACTGAACATTAAAATATATTACATTATTATCAACAGGTTTTTTGGTATGAAAAAGAAACACGTATGTTAAGTAACAGTAAGTAACAACACTTTATAGTATTCTAGATATTTTTTTCTGGCATCTCAATTTTTATGCAAAGTAAGATTTATTTAAAACGTTCATAAATATTGTTAACCAAGTGTAATTATAACAATTTAGAAACAGTAGGATAAAAAAACTAGAAATATCACTTAAAAATGTTTCATATCAAAACAGTTAAAGCATAACATATACATCAACAAAACTTTTAAAATTCAGTAAACAAGAGAGATGTTAAGGTGAAGATTGATTGCAACAAAACCTCTCAAAGTTGTCAGCCATTGGAAGCAACCTCACCTTAACTATGCACCCCTAGTTACACACCATATGATCACAGTGATGACATCAGAGGTGACATCAGTGGTGGCATCACAGATGACATCACTGATGTCATTCTAAACCTTCCAGGCATCACCTATTTTGTTTTTCTAGTAGTTGGTGCTGCATATTGTCTGTTGCAAAGTCAAGCAATACCATATACAACATATGTGGAATTGCATTTAACACATGGTTGGATTTTATACATCTTATTGAGAATATGATGAACAAATTATCGTTTAAAGGAAGGAAGGAGTATAATTGCATATGATACATTTACCCACAGCTGTTGATTGAGTGAGCCATGTAGTTGCCTGTACATATTCTTTAAGCTTGGACATGAACATAATTTGTCACCTACAATGGGAAGTCTTCTAAATGCTGTTTGAGGACTGAGAAACAATCAAGATCAGTATCCTGTCATATTGAGTGCCAGTTCCTGATCCCACGGTGATATGAGGAGTGTGACGTACTTGAAATGCAACATTCACTGCACTATTTTTTCTGTACAGCGATATTTGAATTGTATTTCCCATTTTTTGAATGCTGAGATCCAAAAATAAGATCATAGTGAGTGAGTATGTTACAGTAAATCCTACACTCCTACTGATATTATTTAAGGCCTCAACAGATTCAATCATATACAAATCCTCAACAAGCCAAATCATATGGACATCATCTATGTAATGATACCATTGACCAATAGTGTTTTGAAACTGTACAGCCTTTTGTGTCATCACAAAGTAATCATAACACCCATTTATGCGGTTCGAATATGGGGCAAATTCTGTCCAATGGCAGTGTCCCTACATAATTTAAAGAATTCTTCAATGTGAATAAAAGTGGTGTTAAAGATGAAAACAATTCCATAATAAATAATTTCACATGTTCGACATTAGAAACAGAAGGTTTGTTAATATAAAAGACAATTATTTGGAAACCAGCATAATGGTTTATTGACATGTTCATACAGTGTAATCCAGACTAAACGACATATATGCAGCCTTAAAATTAGAATCAGATAGCTTTCTTTGGGTATGTTTAGCATCTTTGGTATAGGAGAAAAGATTAATGTGGGTAGGATCAGTGGCGTAACACAAAATTTGGGGACCCCCTGGTAAGACCTCCCAATGGGATCCCCCTAAGCTCCACCCCAACATTGGTATGCCCCACCCACCACTGTAGACCACGCCCATCACCATATGTCCCGCCCATACGAATTTGCTCAACTCGTATATTTATGCTCCACTCGTAGCCATTAGTCCCACTCATACCTTGATGAGCATCTGCACTAAAGTACAACATTCTCACTTTTATTTTGTAAAGATTGCTACCAATTAATGTACAATGTATTGTATCTAATACATGCACAGTCAGAATATAATGCAATACTTATGTTATTTTATGACACATACAAACTAAGCAAATATACATAAAGAAGTGACAAAGATAACAAGCCCCATATCAGAGTATAGTGATCAAAGTCAAATATTATAAAATATATGCTTCAGCTTGTCAGTCAAACAATATAGTCGTTATCCCAAAGCAAGCATTGGAAATTTGGAATTGCAGCTTTTAAAAAAAAAAAAAATCTTAATGACATATGTATATTCACATATAAATACAAAGAAATGGCATGTGTGCATACCAATAGACAAAAAAGGCAATTGAGCAGGGTAAGAAAGGGCAAAATGGTACTTTTGTCAGGAAATACCCAGGTTACCCTCCAGCAAAAATGGTGCTTATCTAGAGATCATGACTCTGACTTCACACTTTCTTCTTCTCTGCTCCCACTTTTCTTTCATATCCCCCCTCCCTCGCCGGATCCCTCACTGTGCTTTGAGACACTTTGCCTTTCTGGTGCACCTTGTCAGCCGGTTCTAAACTGCAGATGCAGGCTAGATGTTCTAGTAGTCAACCCCACTAGAGGAATCATTTTGGTAAATAAATGAAGAGACACGTCACGTGCGCGAAACTGGTTGTCCCATGATTACATGATTGTCATTTGAACTTTAGCGGGTGCCTGGCTTTGTCGTTATACCTACCGTCTGCCACACGATGATCTGCTTCATCAACTCGTACCGCACCCCCCACCCAAATACCCATATATGAGAACGTCATAAGGTAAAAAGAAAGAACATCTTGTCTTCTAGTAAAAAACCCATTCACATGTGTATAAAATTGAGGAGATCAATTTCTTGCTTCGTGATGTCTTGTTTCCAAGGTGAGCACGTTGCTGCTGAGCTATCCTCCCGGGGCATAGAGCAGAAGTTGACCATTTACATCACTTAGAAGCTGCAGATTGCAGCATGAAGCTCTACATAAAGATGAGGTTAACAATTTACAGTGCTTATAAGCTGAGCACTCCAGCATGAAAAAATCAGATCAGAGGACATCAATTTACAGCGCTTAGAAGACGTGGGTAGGGGAATGCACAGAGAGGTACCTAAGGGAGTGTGGCGTTGCACAACTGGGTCCATTACGCAATACAGCACATGGAATGGGGCTAATAATGCAGGGCCGGGGGAAGTTAGGTTAGTGGTTCCACAATACAGGGACCTGGGGTCCACAATACAGTGCCGTGGGGATGGCACAAAATTCAGGGCCAGGAGGAGATGAGTGATTCAAGAAAGGGCAGTGGGGCACATGGCTGTGGCTGGGCTAAGTGGGTGAGGGCAGGCCAAAGTTGTAATGCAGGGACAGAGATAACATTAGACAGAGCTCCCATTAGATGGATGGTCTGTGCGATGGGTGAGAAGGAATTGATTGAGGGTGTGCGAGAATGAGTGTGAGATAAATGGGATGTCTGCAAGGGTGAGAGGGTGCATGTAATTGAGATTGCCTGTGATTGTGGGTGCATGGGAGACTGAGTTTATCTGGAGCCGAGTGTGTGAAATGGGGACTGGACTGCACTGTAAATACAGATGTAGTGTGCAATTGAAGGTCAGTGTGATGGGTGTCTGAGAGTGAGTGGGTATTTGAGCGAGTGTGTGCGAGAATGAGGGTTAGGAATGGGATGCCTGCAAGGGTGCCTGTGTGTGACCGGTGGGGTAGTGAGTGTTTGAAATGTGGGCTGGACGGCACTGTGCGTATGGATGTAGAGTGGACTTGAAGGTCAGCATGATGGGTGCCTATGAGAGTCAGAGGGTATTTGTGACAGTATTCAAGAATGAGAGTGAGAGACAGGATGCCTGCAAGGGTGAGAGGGTGCATGTGACTGCAGGTGCTTGTGAACATGGGCGCATGGGGGAGTGAGGTTGTGTGGCGCTGAGTGCATGACAGGGCAACTGGCCTGCATTTAATGAATAGGGGTGAGAAGAGAGGTACATGGGGTGCCGAGTGAGGGAATGGGAAAAGACAGAATGGGGACACTGTCAGGCATAAAAGCTCACAAGTTGCAGGGTGAAGACAGACCTGGGTGTGGAGACCTGGTTCCTTGTACTGCGACTGATCTTGCGATTTGAAGATCTGAGGCCTCAAGTGAGTTCTGGCTCTGTTCTTGGAGTGGCCAGGGGCAGGGCAGTGCTGAATAGTGCGAGGGGGCAAACAGCAGACCACCAGGTTCATTATATTCAGTTTGCTGACAGCATGCCCATTGTCTGCCGTGCGCTGGGTCAAAGAGAAACTGAACTCGCAGGCACAGCCAATGGCAGCTTTGTGTATGGTGATTGATGCCTCCCCATTCAGCCTACACCCATTTGTATGATCAGACTGAGGCCACATATCACGACTTCACGTTGCTGCCAGGAAAAAAAAACACAGAAGCAGAGAGGGGAAAGTAATTTTAGCAGAGTTTAATGTGTATTACGTGGCAATTTACAGCAAACCAATAATTTTGCTTTTTGCAAATCGCATAAACTGTAGGGTGGCACGCACCATCACCATAAGGCTGCCTACATTGGTTAAAATACAAATACTTACCTTAGTTGGCCCAGCTTAAATTTGTGATTCTGGAAGTGGTTCAGAGGTATAACAAACATGAACACCTACAAAAAAGACTTGATCAACGCGAAACGTTTTGGATTGATCGTTTGGGCACCTTGGCACCGAAGGGCATCAATGAAGAAATAAATTACATATGCTACTTGTAATTATTAACATCCACTTTTTTACTACATCTAGGGTTTGCTAGTTGTGATGATTAACTACAAACAATTTGCTACTTGTGATGATTTACAGCCACTTTCCCATGGTATCAAGGGTATGACCAATAATGCCTTATAGGGCATTCCTAAAACGCAATTTTCGAGTTTTTGAATGACATTTGAACATTACATGTTGGTATAAAACTGTTACGAATTAGCATTGTTAATTACTTGAAAATAGAGACATTGACCATTGTGACACGCCTCTTGAGGGCGTTTCATTACGCACCAGGGGAGTCCCTGTTCTGCTTTGTACCTCCAGTGTCCTGTGTATATTGTATCATTATGTCATTTTGAGTCATTTTTTTGGAAGACACACAGATCAGAGTCACTGTTGTCATATTTTGCTTTAACACGTGCAATTTAAACGTGTGTTCATCTCCATGTATCATTCAGTATATTTAAAGAAGTTTTAAGGCACAAATCTATTTATCTGCTCTGTTGGTACACAGTTTCCTCATCATGGTTTCTTTACCAGCGTGCCTGCTTTAAATCACTTTTTCTCAAGCAGAAGCCGCACCTCAATGTACCTGCATTGAATTAAAAAAAATGTGTGCAGAAGCCGCTCAACAACGAGCAATCCATGTTTAGATTATAGTGTCTCCCCATGGTGATTGTCCCGCCCTCCGTGATGTCACGGGGGTGGGACCCAAGGCGTACGTGCCTCGACATGATGCCGTTTGGTCACCATGGGAACATTTAAATACTGAAACTAACACTCGCGCGTGTGCTCGCGCGAACACGGCTTCCATTGACGCAGCATTTTTCGTCTGGTAAGGCAGGTTCTGCTCTCTTTGCATTTACGGCTTATAATTTCAATTGTATGTTACTGATGAGCTTTTCTGTGGGTTTTACAGGAACCCGCACTGCAATTTGTTGCTTCTCACACAAGGTGGAGAAACGTCAGATACTTAAGGTATGAGATCTATTCCCACATTTTTTTGCTTATGAGCTAGAACTAATGTACACAAAGTCATTGACAATTAGTTTGTTGTTCTTTTCTCTTTCCCCTTTGTTTATGTTATCATCATTTTGGACAATGGGAAATGGTATGTGGAAAACATTTTTCAATTGTAACAATGTGGTCACTTAATGGTTTATAATTATGAAAAACGTGTAAATGTTAATTGATAACAGAATGAATGTACCGTCCTGATGAAGGTTTTTGTAACCGAAATGCATTGGCATCTGTACATGTAATCTAAACTAATTTTGGCACAGCCTCAGTGAATATGATACTACAATAATATTCCTATAAAAAGCTTCACAAAAGGGATGTGAATAAACATTTCCTGGAACGAATTACCGTTGATGGTGATAATTGATTGCAAATACTTTAACAAAAGGTCACGTATTGGATTCTTTAAAAGTGCTGCCCTCCTGAGAGCACCAGTTTTTCATAGAGTAGATCAACTCTATCTTTTTGCTCATTACTATTTGGTCTTTATGCCATAGGACCTCCTTATAACTGGTGGCCCCAAGCTAAAGTGTTTTTATTCTTATAAGAAATAATACATATTTTTTGGACATATGAGCAGTATTGTAGTGCCCACCTTCATACTTCACCTTAGTTGACAAGTCGACATTCAGTGAAAGTGAAATTCTTTAAGTCCCTTATCTCTGTCTCACTATCGGACCATCAGTCCATCACACGCGTAGTGTCAGGGTGCGGCTCCCTCTCCTCTAAGAACTTGTGCAGAGGCAGGACTTGCCAGCTGCGCATGCACCTTGCAGCATGCAGCGGAGACGCAGCTCGGCACATGTGCAAGGCAACTGTGTATGTGTGCCTGCCTGTGCCTGACCGACGAGAGTAAATAACTTAATTAATGCACGGGGACAGTCGCTGCCAGCCAGGCGGTGACAGCCCACTGTGCAGTGCAGACAATCAGTGCAGCACCCCAACGGCACCGTGAGACCCATCTGAGACTACAGAGAACCACTGTAGTATCTCTGGATTATACAGTGCTGACGTGAGGGCAGCTTTGACTGAGAGCACAGTAATGTTGCTAGGAGAGCGGCTGTGTAGCCCCCCTCTCAGTGATGATGGTGTGGGGCCCCCCGCACCGCGGGGGCCCCTGTTACACCTCTGGGTAGGATGCTCAGCGGGTTGAGCATTTGCTGCTGCAATTTGTGTGTGTTCTGCACATTTCAGCTTTGAATCCTGGCAAGTCTATCAGTATTTTATCCTTCCGAGGTTAATAAATGAGTACCACATTTTTTTATGGTGATAATTGTATTTAAATGTTCAATGTACAGTACTTTGGTGCGCAACGGTTGATTGACATAGGCTTATGTTCATTCACATAAGGCCACATTACGACCCTGGCGGTATCCGTGCCCTTATTAAGGGCACGGCTGCCGCAGTTATTGATTTTTTATCAGAGCCCAGAAAAGGGCAATAACCGGGTCATGCCGACCATGGCGGACGTGGTAATTGCCCTTTTCTGGGCGCCGGTAAAAATTAATCCCCATTCCCATTTGAGCGCCATAGGGCTCAAATAGGAATGGAGAGGATGCTAACAGTGGGCCCGTTAATGACGCACCGTTGTTAGCATCCTGGTGTGCTAGCGGGTCCCGCTAAGGACGCCTGGTCTGTCTAGGCGTCCTGAGCGGGACCCGCAGCATTCCTCGTAATGACATGGCCGGAATGAACGGTGCCGGTCCCTTACAGGCACCGTTCATTCCGGGGCTGCCAGGGTCTTAATGAGCCCCATAGTCTATTTATCCAAAAAATATCGATATACCAGGTGGGGGGAAATCTCCTGTATGAACACTGTGAAACAATTACACATATGGAATAACCAGGTTCCAAAGATACTCAAAATTGGAAACTATAGTGAGCCTTGCTGTTACTCCCTTGAATTTTAAAATGCCCTGATATGTCATTAATGGGATTTAAGGGTAACTCTACATAATCACTAGAATTTACAAACTGGCATGCATCTTCATTCTCATAATCAGATATATGGAGAATGATAACCCCACCCAGTTTATAAGCCTGTTGGATGAAGTTTCTATTGTTTGTAAAGATTGTATTGCTGGTTGTTAGGTACAGTTTAGATTACTAACACATTTTCTATGTTTTCACTTTAGGTTTTTGATTTTGGATTCAATACTCCTCTGGAAGGAATCAATGTGGCTGAAATAACCAAGGGTGGGAGTACATCTTGATGTTTTTTTTTTAGGGGTGCAGACATAGTATTCCAGGATAAATATCCTTGGAAGAAAATGTTCACTCAATCTATGGATCTGGAACTATTCTCATAATATATTGCTACCATAAAATCTTTTTTAACACTCACAGATGGACCAACCATTGATCACTGGATAGCCTCGATTAGAAGCACGCATTTTATCTGAAACATGTTTTTAGTGTTCATTTCTCTATACAGTGAGATTCACATCTATTCTGGCATTGTTGTAGTCAAATGGATGAAAGGGAGAAAAGAGAGTAAGGGATTGTTAGCAGTGGTGTCTGGTGAATTTTTTTTATTGGAGCAATGTAAATATTTGCCAAAAATATGCAAGAGCGACTGAGCGTAGAGAGGGAGCCCGTCCAACCAAACAGGGCTTTTTTGAATAATGGATTCAAATTGTCAATAAGGGTTTACACATACGTTTTCCTTTCACAGTTTAAACTAGCCCAGGATCACTCCCTCGGGCACAGCAGGCGGCTGAGGGAGAGCTCTGTGTTTACACTTGGATGGAATGGCTCCTCCATGATAGGTGACAGTTGAATGAGTCAGTGCCCCGTCGATAATTATGGACGGGTTGCCCCTGTATGTTATGGTTCCTGATGATAGGTTGTGGCAACACATCTGAGTGTGCGTCGGTAACAATTACAACTAATGTTATTTATTGGTTCTAGTCTGCATGCCATTTTCGGTTCCGCCTTGTGAGTTTCCTCTTCTTCCCCATTCCTTTTTATTGTTAGCAGTTGTGTCCCTTATTCAAACTTTGAAACTTGACCTTGTCTAGACATGTTCCTTTATTCATAACGTTTAAAGGATGATGTGTTGCCATTTGCCCATCTAAATCAGGCCCGCTTATGCTTAAATCTGGATCTGAAGTAGAGGTTTTACAGTCAATGTTAGGTTGAGTAGTAGTCAAATGGATTGTTGATGTCACGTTGTGATATATTTGTGCAAAGGTATAGATTTTGCCAAATTGGGAGTGATACAAGTCTCTTTGAAATGTGCCTTACTTCTTAGCCTTAATCTCCTCTTGATAATTTTGCCTGCGCCTCTATTTTTGTATTTGTTTATTCGTTACCCTGTTTAGGATTCAGTATTTATAAATGTTAATTCATCACTGTCTGCATTTTACCTGAACACATCTACTTATCCTTTGATGTATATTTCTTTAGGAGATAGAACATTTGTTTTGAGGTTTCTGTAATTAACTCCTCCCATTTAGGAAAGAGGGCAAGATCTTTATCTTCATATGTAGGGTGGACGCTATCCACACACCCCCTAGTATTCGTCAGCTTTAAGATATTGTTTGAGAGTGGTGTGCTCCCAACCCTTAGCGATCTCTGCCCTAATCACCCACTCCTAATATGTAATCATCTGTGATGTATTCAGAAGGTTATTCCGTCTCTACTCGTGACTACTTTCATTAGTTGGCTCGTTTTAAATATATTAGGTGGCATTGGCATTCTTCCCTGGAGAGGCATTGTCCTGTGTGCACAGGATCATTATTGCGTATACTAAACAACCTGGCAGAAAATCGGTAGTATACGGCAACTTATGTGAAAACACTGTGAATTAATGATGTGTTACATCCACCCTCAAACCTAAAAGGACTGTGTCTTGAAATAATTGTGTACTTGAATGCAGGGAGCACTTAGGCACTCACCTAGCCCAGAGAACACTGCCGTCTCTCATATTCGCCTATCCAAAAGCAATTAGTCTGCAGCATGCACTACTTGAAATGCCAAATACTACTGTCTAGCTACATGTATCTGCAGGAACTGACCCAAAACAAGACAAAAAGAGATTCCTAGTAACAGTGTGTCATCCTTCTGTGGTTGTAGCAGGCAAGGCAATGCTGTACACATTCTAAGAGATCTGGGAAATTCCTCAACAGATGGGCAATCTTGCTCAAGGCACCTTGTGCTCACAGCAATGAGCCATACCCACTGCTGCGATCTGTGCTGTTTTCGCCGTTCCCTATCTATCAATTTTCTTAACAAGCTGAGGTATATGTTGCAGCAGCTGCGGGCGGTGAGGATTAAGCATAGAAAAGGCCTAATGAATCCCAGCAACCTTTGTCTGTGCAATACACTTTCCCGGAACTCCCCCTGAGAAGCAAAGGAAATTCAATTAAACTCGATGGACGCAGTTGTTTCTAAGCACGGTATGGATTTTTCCTTGCAGTTCTTTTGCTGCCATGCCAATCAATTTCCTCATCACCGTAGGCTGACTCCCAAACAGTGCAGAAGACCCTGTTGAATATTTAATTTTTTTGTGTACTCTAGCCTCAAGCCAAAACCCTTTGAACAGAAAACCCCTGAGCACCAGACAAAATCAGAAGTGCACACGTTTTAAGGCACAAGACAAATCTTTCATGCAGCCAGAGAAGGGTTTATCTAGGAGAGCATGGCAAAGTGTGTGATCTTGGCTAGTTCTAGAGAATGACAAAACTATAAAGCCACTTGCGTTGCCTCTGACAGGGGGGGCATGTAATTAGCTCCAGCATGGCCCATAAATCATCACAGGCTTCCTGCCAACCATGCAAGCAGTTATAAGACACACAGCAAATACAGAACTGCCACATCTCCATCATCTAACCCTTCCCTACATTCTACCTTTGCGACGTTTGTTATAGTCGCAGCACAAAAAGGGACCATCTGATAGCAGCGTCTTCTCCATTCAAGCTTCTTTTGCTCTCTTCTGCTACCCATTAGTAACATTCAATACCAACTTGCATCCCAAGACGTGGCTTTTCCCACAATAGCTTTACTCCTTTGCAGTCATCTGGTCATACCTTGGTTGCGTATATTGTGTATGTTGGGCCTCATTATGACCCTGGTGTTAAGGGTTTAACGGCGCCGTAAAAGGTGTCGGCGCCATTAAACCCTTAACGCCTGATTACGAGGTCCCTTTGCGGGACCCGACCTTAACGGCTGTTTTTTCCAGCCGTTAAAGTAGGGACCCGCAAAGGGACTTTGGTGCTAATAACGGTACCGCAATTTGCGGTACCGTTATTAGCGCCTTCCCCATTCCCATTGTGCCCTATGGGGCAAAAATGGGAATGGGGAAGGGCCGTGACGGCATGGGGAATTACCGCCCCACCAACCTCGGAATGGGGTGGTAATCCCCCATTCCGCCATGGCGGACACCGGCATGGACCATGGTGCTAATAGCACCATGGTCCTCCGCCTGGGTCGTAATGAGGCCCATTGTGTTTAATAATTAAAGTCAGGCAAAGTCTGCCTATGCTGTCAGCGCGGTCCAGGGCCTACACTCCTCACTACAAGATTTACCATCTGCTCACATTGTCCCAGTTTTGAGGGTTTGGGCATTCACTATTACATCTGCTGTACCAGCATAGAGCCTTTGATTTGATTGCCTGCTCCTCTTTTGCTAGTATCAGCGTTCCCGTTGCTGAGTGACACTTGGAGTCACGCCCCCTCTGCCCCAGTCAATCCACTGGCTTGGACTTCCTTACAACACCCGGCCTGGCCCAAGCCCAGGTGAAGTCAGGCAAAGTCTGTCTATGCTGTCTGTGGGGTGCCTGGCCTACACTGCTCACTACAAGACTTACATCTCCTCGAATTGACTGGTTGTGAGGGTTTGGGCATACACAATGACATCTGATGTACAAGTGTGCAGCCTTTGATTTGCCTGCCTGCTCCTCTGGTGCTAGTATCAGTGTTCCCGTTGCCTAGTGACACTTGTTGCCATGCCCCCCTGCCTCAGCCAATACACTGGGCCTCATTACGCAGTAGGCGGTAAGGGATTACCGGCACCGGTAAGGGCACCGGTGCCGGTAATCCCTTACCACCATATTCCGAGGTCCCTTAGCGGGTCCCTTCCTTAACGCCTGGTTTTACCACACGTTATGGAAGGGACCTGTTAAGTGACTTCAGAGCTAATAACAGTACCCTATTTCGGGAACCCGGACCTGGAATGCGGTAAGGGGGTAGCCATGGCACAAATAGCGCCATGGCTACCACCTACCGCGTAATGAGGCCCACTGGCTTGGACTTCCTTAAAACATCCGGCCTCGGCAAAGTCAGGCAAAGTCTGCCTACACTGTATGCGGCTGTCTGCGGATGCCAGCATTTAAACTCAAATATTTTCTTATATTTGTGTATTTACCTTTTTAGCAGCCCTCATGGGATGCATGGTAGCCTCTCCTGAGTCTTCCGGTTGCAGCACATTCAGCATACTTATCTGCTGTTAATTTCTTTGTTTACCATCTTAGTGTCTGTTTCATGATTCCTCCTTCACGCTGTTGTTTCTCCTTCTTTCCAAATTAAGTCTATGAAGCCTACATCTTTTGCAACATCTTTTGCACATTCTTCGGATAGCTCTCAGCTCCCTTCTTTTCGTAACTATGCTAATCCTATCTGTCCTTCTTCTACCTCCCATGCTCTTTCTATTGACCTGGCCCTTTGGAATACCTGATTCGAAGGATTACCACTTATTTGCAAAGGGGTGAAACTTTCCTGCACTCCTTTAGGGTCAATGCCCTTCCTATGTTTTTTTCTGGTCAAAATGGTGACCACTTTTAATATTCGAATATTATGACTTAAAGCACAGTTTAGAATATTTCAATGATAACAGTCAATGTCAAACTATGAACGTTTCAAACACTTTTACTGCCATTCTTAAAGGTATAAATCTCAGAAGTCATAAGTGTATATTTCAAAGAAAAATCAATCGTATGTCACTTTAATCAAGTTAATCACAGTAGGCATTCATGGCATGTCCTTATTAACTTAAAAAAGCAATCTTAGTTTCAAACAGTACAAAAAGTTAGGTGTTCAAAAAAGTTTCCAGATTGTAATTATCCAACATTACTCCATTCCAATTCTCACTGGGCGGTATGGATGGGGATACTCTGATAGTGTATTCTGTTATTCAATAGTGGAAACAGGATCTGTGGGGTGGCAAAATGCTTCAGAAAGCATATTCTGTATTCACCTGGGCATCTGGGATACAGGTGGGTATCTGTGAGGTGCACAATGTTACAGGATGTATATCATATGTTCAAGCGGCTATCTTCAGTCTTATGGAGGGTTTAAGCCATCTGTTGGATGTTCCACTCACAATCTGTTTGTTCAGAGGCATTAGTAATCAGGTAAGATTAAACAAAACACATTAAATCAAAGTCACAATTCATTCCTCTCGGGTACAAAGTGTCCAGCCTATCAACCCAGAAAAACTCCCGTTGTAACAATCTTTTCCGTAAATTACCACCTCTTGAGCCTACTTTAACTTGTTCTAAAATCACACACTTTAGTTGTGCAACAGTGTGTTTCTGTTCTTTGAAGTGTGCTGCCACAGGTGATTTTGTGTTCTGAGTTCTAATATTGGATTTGTGTTCGGTCCATCTGGTTTTGACTTTACGAGTAGTGATGCCTAGATAGTAAAGTCCATATGGGCATTTTAAAGCATATACTACATTAGTAGCATCAAATGTGCATGAGTGTTGTAGTTCAATGTTTTTTCCTGAATATGGATGAGAAATATGTATGCCTGTAATCACATTGCCGCAATGTTGACAATTATGGCATGGTTGGGTACCTCGGTGTTGTATCTTTCTTTTTGGGACCTCTGTCATCTCTGCTTTTATTAGGCTTTTGCATAGGGATTTACTATTTCTGTAAGCAAAAATCGGGTTTTCTGGAAAAAAGATTTTGTAGCTGAGGATCTAATTGAAGCAGGGGCCAATTCTTCTTAATAATACTTTTGATTTTCTGGCTTTGTAGGGAGTACGTTGTTACATAGACTAACTGTCCTTCAGTCTTTTTAGGTTTGATATCGAATAGGCTTTCTCTTTGTATGGTCTCCACTTTGGTTGCTAGTCCACTGATGGTGATTTGTTTATACCCTCTTTCAGTAAATTTTGCTTCTAGGGTTTTAGATTGTCGTTTGAATTCCTCTGTGTCTGAGATATTCCTCCTGTATCTGAGAAATTGACTGTAGGGTACACTGTCCAGTGTCCGTTGGGGGTGAAAACTTGTTGCTAACAATAGGCTATTTCTATCCGTTGTTTTTGTAAAGATTCTTGTATTCAACTGATCTCTCTCCCAATAAATCTGTACATCCAGGAAGTTAATCTTTGTGTCACTAGTTTGAGTGGTGAATTTGATCCGTCTGTTCATATTATTCACCATATTAAAAAACGCCTCTAATTCATCTGATGGGCCTGTGCAAATCCCGAATACATCGTCTATGTAACGGACAAATATTGATAGATGTCTGAGCCATAGGGGAGACTTAAGTACATGTTCCATCTCGAGATATAACATAAATGTATTTGCATAGCAAGTGGCCATGGCTGCCCCCATGCTGGTTCCTGATATTTGTAGGTAATGCTTATCTTTGAATTTGAAGAAATTGTTGGTCAATACAATTTCAATAACGTTAGTATGGACAGCCTGTCTCCCAGGCATGTTTCAGAATTTAACAGTAGCCATTCCACTGCTTCCAGGCCATCCTCGTGTATGATATTCATATACAACGAGGTGACATCCATTGTATATAATGTATCTCAGACTTTTACAAACTGAGTGTCTTTCAAGAGTGTGAGAAAATGGGTTGTGTCCTTCACATAAGTAGGACTATTTTGTATCAAAGGTTGTAGGACTTTGTCGAGGTATTTTGCTAGCGGTTCCAAGATGCTCTCTGTAGCTGCAATGATAGGTCTCCAAGGGGGTTCTCTAGGCATTTATGTACTTTTGGTAATATATAGAAGACCGGCATAATCGGATGGTCCTTCAGGAGAAAGTTATATGTTTTTTCACTAATAACCTCTCTCTCCATTGCTCCATCTAAGATCTCTGTGATTAGGGTCTGTACTTTTTCTGTCGGGTCAAAGTCAATTTCTCTATGGGTCTCTTTATCATTCAGTTGTCTGTTGACCTCATCTATATAATCACTCTTGTTCATAAGGACCAGGGCTCCTCCTTTGTCTGCAGGTTTAAAAATAATCTCTTGATTATCCGGCAATCTTTTTAGAATCAGACTTTCAGTTTTAGAGAAATTACTGTGTTTTCTTTGGGTATAAAATAGTTTCTTCAGATCTTCCAAAACCTTTCTCCCAAAGGTTGTAAGTATGTGATTTTGGATGGGAGGATAGAAAGCACTTTTAGGTGCTAGTTCGAGGAACTCTGTTACAGACTCCATCTTCTGATCTTCCTGAGAATTAAAAAATACTTTTAATCACATTTTTCGTGTTAGTTTGAAAAAGTCAATCTTTTCTTTCAGAAGTGAACTTGAGTGTTGTGGAACAAAGGAGAGGCCCTTTTGTAAAACCTTCAGTTCAGGTTTAGAGAGATGATATTTAGAGATGTTAATGACTAGGTTTTCTTGGGTCCTGTCTTCTTCCTTGTTACATTTTTTCTTCTTTCCCCTTCTTGTGGGTGCTTTTCTAAAGAATCAGACCTATCTCCTTCAGTTGTTAGTGCACTAGATGTTGTTGGTGTTCCTTCGGGTACTGTATTTTGGATATTATCTAATTTGGTGCTGGAAGCTTCCGAGGACGTCTGTTCTGCACTTGGATTCTTTTTTGGTTGTGGACGTGGTTGGAAAGGTCTCGGTGTCCGTTGTCTGTAGTATTCCTGCCAGGAATACACAATGTCCAATTGATAATCTTGTGTGTCCCGTCTAAATTTCCAGATTTTCTTAACTTCCAACTCTTGTTTATATTTTGCCAATTTAAGGTTGATATCTTCCAAGGTGTTTTTCAGTTGTTCACCAGTAAGTCCTGTCTTGAGATTATTTTGAATGTTTATAATTTCTTCTTCTTAAGTGCCTAGGTTATGGGCTAATTCTTCTTTCGTAAGCAGTATCAGGTGTAATGAGCATTTGTTAAGTATTGTCCGCCACTTCTTCACGAATGCTGGATTCTCCTTACATAAAGTAGGTTCTAAGTTGACTCTTAATCCTCTCGGAATTCGTTGTGCTTTATGATACTGAGCGAGCGTGGGTGCATGTAATTTTAAATTGATTTCCCGTCGTATTTTCCACTCAAGCTGTCTGATTAGGGCTTCTGGTTTTTCTGTGGTGGATAATTCTTCTCCGGTAATTTTGATTAAACCCAGGATTCTTTGGTATTCCTCTTCACTAAAACCCAGAATTTCTGCTCTATTCTTAGTCGTTTGGTCAATTTGTGCAAAAGACATTTTCTGTAGTTGTGGTAAAGGTGTGCTCCCTCTGTGTTAGGTCTAACACTTATAATGTCAAAGAGAAAAAAAGAGGGGGTTAGAGGGGCACTGCTTGTTCATCTGTGTATAAAATGGATAGTTCTGCGAGTGTTCTTGTGTTCACGAATATGTCCTCGGGTTCTTGTGAACCTGATTATTTCAGGTGCTGGAAAGTGTAGAGTCCCTAGACCAAGAGAGACCCCAAATTTGGAATACCTGATCACTTTGCAACAAATCTACTTCTGCATTATATTGATTTTTTCGACTAAACCTGGATTTCATCTTTTAATACTGCCATCCCTGCTTCTTTTTCTACATCTCTTACATCCGTATGTCATACCCCATATCCATCTGCTCATGGTGGGGGCGTTGGCATCCTGTATCATTATTCTTTTTGTACTTGTTTCAAGCCCTTTCACTCTTCCAGTCTTTCCCTCATTTGAATACTCACACACTTCCTTCCTAAAGCCTTATCCTATGTCTTGTCCGCTTGTCTATCATTCAACTGGTCCTGTGGGGTCATTCTGTGATGATATTGACAATCTTCTTTCTTTTATACTGCCTTCCACTATTCCTTCTATTGTTTTGGGAGATATTAATCTTCACCTGTCCTCTACAAATGCAAGACTTCAATTACAGTTCTGGACTCCCATTTTCTTACTCCCTTGTCTACCCCTCCTTCTCATATGTCGGGTTCTTCATTAGATCTTATATTTACTTATTTTCTTTCTAGATCTCTTGTGTCTGCCCTCCCAATTTATCTCACCAATCATTTTCTTATTTCTTTTACCATCACCTTTAGAATCTGATTCTCACTTGTCCGTTATTGTAGACGGGACCTGCACACTTTCAATACTCCTTCGTTTGTTTCATCATATATTGCCACTCTTCCCTCTCACACTTCTTTTGTTACGTTATCTGCTAATGAGGCTGCTACTACGTTGTCATCTTCTCTTTCTTCTTCACTGGATGCTCTCTATCCCACAGCAACATTCTATCGCTCTTGTAAACCCCCTCAACCTTGGCTTTTCTCTCATCTTTGTGCTTTGGGACTCCTGCTACTCCGGATCATTCTAGTAATTCTACCTCATCTGCCTCTGATCTTGCTTTATTGTTCTCCTTAAACATGGCATCTATCTGTGCCGCCATTGAGTCTTTTATTTCTACTACTGGTATCACTGTTTCTCCATTGCCTCTTAACACTACTATTTGCTGTTTTTCTGCCATCTCGAATGATGACACTTCCCTCTTGTCAACTTGGGCTTACCCTACTGTTTCTCCGCTTGATCCTATACATGCAGGGCTCATTCCTAAAATCTACCCTTCTCTTGTCTCTTATCTAACTTCTTTTTTCAATATTTGTCTTTCAACTTCTGTCTTCCCTTCCTCTTTTAAACATGCCTCTATTCTTCCTATTTCAAAAAAAACTTACTCTGATCATCCTCTTGCTTCTAATTTTCATCCTATTTCTCTTTTGCAATATCTTTCTAAATTACTCAAGCATCTTGTTTACTCTCAAAACCCTACTATTGTTTCAGATCATTCTATTCTCCCCCGTTTTCAGACAGGGTTCCGGCATCTTCATACCACTGAAACTGCTCTGCTTTCTGTTTCTAACTCTCTACTCGCGTCACGTCATTCTAAAGCCTCATCTTTGCTTATTCTCTGAGACTTTTCTGCAGTTTTTGATACTGTTGATCACTCTCTCTTATATTCTACTCTTTCTTCTTTTGGATTCTCAGAGCCTGTTCTTTCTTGGTTTCGGTCATACTTATCTCAAAGGACATTCTCAATCTTTTGGGCTGTATCAACTTCTGACAATCTACTGCTTGGTCATGGTCTTCCCCAAGGCTCTGTCCTTGGCGCAATTCTTTTTCCCTTTATACTTCCACTTTGGCTGCAGTCATTTCATCTGTTGGTCTTTCTCATCACTTTTAAGCAGATGATACTCAACTTTTCTTGTCTTTTTCCTCTTTCACATCTGAAGTCCACAATAAACTTTCAGCATGTCTTTCAGCCATCAATTCTTGGATGACGGAACATTTTCTTGTATTAAATGCTGCCTAATCCAAAGTACTCTTCTTTCCGGCAAACACAATTCCATCTCCTCTTCCTCCTTACTCAGTTTCATTCCCTCCCTTTCAGCTTCCTATCTCCCCCACGGCTCGTAACATGGGACTTTACTTTGATTCTGATCTATCTTTCGCATATTATATTTCTTTATCTTCACGAGCCTGTCGTTATCACTTGCATAACATTCATAAAGGTCACCCTTTCTTAACCTTTGATGCCACTAAACTTTTGATTTCCTCACAAATACTTCCCTGAATTTTCAATTTTTTGGTTTCTTTATTTGGTCTTCCTCGCTCTCGCCTTCCACCACTGTATTCTGTTTTTAATGATTCTATGTGTCTTCTCTATCTTCTTTCTGCACTGGACTCTATTGCCTCTACTCTCTCTATTCTTTGTTGGCTCCCTTTTTATTCTCGCCTCAAATGCCATTTTCTGTGATAACATTTAAATACCTTTATGGCTTTGTACCTGTCTTTCTTTCCTCTATTGTATCATTTTATATTCCTACTCGTTCTTTTCACTCCCAGTCTCCATTTCTTCTTGTAGTTTCTCGTCCTGCTTGTGCTAATTCACGTTTTCGTTCTTTTACTATGTTAGCCCCTTTCCGTTGGAACTCTCTCCCACTCTCTCTCCACTCTGTTCCTTTATACTCTGTATTCCCTTCCTCGCTGAAGACCTCATTACTTCAATCTGACATACAAGACTGATTGCTCTTGTACTGTTACCTGCATTTCCCATTGCATTGTACTGTTTGTATGATTTTATGTACAGCACTTTGGCTTAAGGCACTTTATAAATCCCATATAAAATAGAAAAATAATTGTATATAAATAGAACTCACAAGAAAACATATATTATTATTAGTTATACAGCATTATGTAATTCCCCAGCATGGCATAGGAAGATTCTGTCGCAGGAGATTCGACCGAATTTGACCAAAAAGATATGTGGGTGGTGGGTAAGTGTTATAATTAAGTTGGGGGTGGGGAAAGGGAGGTGCGGTACTCCCCCCCCCCCAAACACCCACATACAATGGTGGCCATATGAACTAAAAAATAAAATGATGGTTTTGCATTCGGCAACATCTCTGCAGTGAAATCACGTAGAAACCCCTTGCACAGCATGCTTCATGTATGTCCGTTAGTAACCTTCCAAACAGCAAAACATACATATCATTTCATTTTAGACAGAGAAAGAACGGCAATGAGACATCAGAATCTTGTGGTTACTATGGAAACTGGTGAAATTAATTAATCCCTTTTGTGCCGTGACATTACTTAATATGATCATTCAAAAATGCAGCTGGTGCTAACAGCCTGAAATAGTGCGTGCTAGCATGGAAGACTCCTGTATCATCAAAAACTGAGATATCTGCTTGCCAGGACGACAATGGCAAGCCGGTCTGAAATATATCACCCTGGAGTGCTATACATCTGTGTTCTGTGAACTTAAGACAAATGGAATTTGATCACAGAAATATACGTAGAGAAGGTATATGTCTGGTGACGATGGTTGAAAAAAAGTGTTTCTGGAAGTGTGAAGGAAGCACCAATTGGGAAAGAAGCTATGCTGTGATGCATGGTAATGGCTGGCACCCGAGTTTGTTACCCACGAGAAAGTTAATGTTACAAATCCAAATTAAGTGGCTGCTATTGCCATTGCACCACCCTCTTTCTGGTCTGTAACACCCATTCGAACTTTAGAAATGTCCGGACACCCCCACCATCCTCACCAGGGGGTCACCACATAAGGGTCCCTCAGTTCCTATAGGAGTGCTGTTGCCCCCTCTTCCATGATTGCCTGGCGACACTCACTTCGTGGGGCACCAGGCTGCTGGAGATGGCATTGTGTGGGGATTGGCCAAGTTATTCACTCACAGAAATCGGGAGATAAGAATCAACAATGGTCTCAAAAAACACAAGACAGCTTTTCATCGAGGATATGGGTACTCTGTACCGGGAGCGAAGTCGATCGCACTCGGAGCCCTATGTTTGGAGCTCATGCGAGACTTTTCCTGCTTGGAAACCTCTTGGAGGTTAAACAATGGTGCAAAATGTAGGTAACTTAAGTTCATAAGTGAACTTATATCAAGCATTACTTTAAGAAACAACATTTTCCTAATCTATAATGTTGCCCTCCACGTAGGCATCTTTACTGCCATTCTAATGCTTTTCTATGAGTTTTAAAGACTGCTTCTAGATGCCAATATTTGGTCTGCATATACATTTATTTTTGCCTAGATTATCTCTGCTATATTTAAGCACATGTGGCATTGACTGCTAACCAGTGATCGAAGTGAGTGGGAATGGTCGGGAGTGGTGTTCCTCTGCTTTTATTTTGATCTCTTTGCCAGTCCTCTACTTTTTACGACCATATTCACCATTCCACATAGAGGATGTGTCCTTTCATGTCCCTGTGCACGTGTAAAGTTGTAATAGGAGCTTTGAGTTATAAGTCACTTAGACTATTGCAATGTCACATGTTGCACTATGCTTCTGCCTACCCACTCCCCTGCCGAGGCTACAGTTCCACTACTCTGCTCACTACACTTCCACCACTGCTGCCAACCAAGTTAGTTGTCCCGAGTCAAGGGTAAGGGCCTGTAATGAAGGCAGTGTCCTCCAGCGCACAGCAGGACACATGGAAAGGGCTTTGATGCTAGTAGGGTTTGGTTAAGTAGAAAGAAGGTCAACCTCATCTGGGGTGTCCAATGGACAGATTTTTCCATGTCTCCCTAACCAATGAGTGGGTAAACTTCACAAAGGGAGGCTTGGAGTGCAGCTTTTACAGGTGATTAGAGCCTCCATTCCAAGCGTTTTGATTGGCTAAAGAGCTCAACGCTGTCAGAGGAAGAAAGAGGTAGCTTATAATACCGGCTTCTTCTGTGGTAAGAACTTGGATTCCACACTTTCTGATGGTCTAAAGAGAAGAAATCACACTCTAATTTGCCTTTCAGTATTCTCCATTGGGTCCGAGGAGGTGGGAGTCTTTGATAAGAAAAGTGTTATGCGTTTGTCCAAATTAGCAGAGTTTTTGAGTTTTTGGCTATGTCCCAATACCTACACTACCCTGGAATGCTCATATCTATAATTAAAAATCACTCTATGCCACTGTGTTGTGGTCATGCCAAAACAAAAGGTCTAGAGCGATTTTGCAGCCTGTTCCTTAGGCCTAAACTACATCAAAGAAGCAGCATGGCCATAGAATGAATACTAACTTCTGCACTTGGGAGCTATACGACAAACCCATCGATGCTGAAATAAAAGTGACGGCCAATAAAAACAAGCATTGACAGTTTGGGCTTTTTGTGTAGGAATGGGACAGGCCATTGGTGGTAGCAGGTGCAAAATCGTGTGCAGACCTGAGGAGGATCGTCCTTCTCTTGCTAAGTCACCCAAATATTTTGTTTTCTCTGTGGCATGTTATCGGCATCATTTTTAAGACACACCTTTTCCAAAAAGGGCTGTGACTTCCCAATTAGTTATCAGAGGGATTACAGACTCCACAACATCCTCGACACGTATCGTTCTGCTTCTTACACCACTTGCCTTACATTCCCTTGTCGCTAGCATCGGCAATGACCCACAGAGATGTTTTTTTGGTTTTTTTTGTTCATTGGGTGATATGCTACATTGTACGTTGAACTGCACCTTATATAAATGAATACATAAATAAATAAAATATAAATAGGTAGCTAAAATACTTTGCTTGCCGGTAATAATCTACAAGTATTATTTGGCATCACTAACGTTCCTTTATTAAATACTGTAGAGAGGGTAATTGTTCAGTTGACTCTGCAAATGGCTTCATACTACCCTGTGGTAAAACTAGTGTTCCATTACTAAAAACCGAAATATCTTTTGACTCACACCAGCCCACCCCTCATTTCCCACATCCCTGCTCCTGCCCCTCCTTCGCTCCTTTTTGCTTCTTCTTTCACTTGGTTTTGTAATGTTCCCGCAGAAGCGCATGCAGCACACTTCTTTTTTAACTAAGTGATTAGTCGTATGCCTTGTTTGTTTTCCAGGACTCCCTTTAGGCTGCTTCACTGCTGAGGTGCATGCACCAGTCTCCGAAGTAAAGTATAAGGCTCACAGTCTAAATATGCCCCTGCGTGTCCATGTTGTGAACTTCTGATGGAATGCACCTCGAGATAGTGGGCCCTATTTAGGTCTGCTTGACTATTTGCATTCTGGTGCATCCCATTTTGTAAATGCCTCCTGGATATGGGCCTCTAGACCCAGAGAGAAATAAGGGGCAGGGGACACCAAATGCTCCAGTGCCCCGTCCCACCCCCTTAGAACCAATATAGGGTAGAGATCTGGCGCAATGAAATCACCGCTTTGTGCTGGGTCAAGATATTGAGAAAGCAGTGCTGGGATGTGAAGAGGTTTTTCTATTGGTGGCATGCGTCCCAGCCAGGGTGGGCTTAATAGATTGGTGCCTGTTGCTCTACCAACTGAGGCACCCGTTGGCAACTACTTCTCTGGGGTCATTAGGGACTTACATGGCAACCTAGAGAGAGGGTACAATGAGCTAGCAGGACAAAGAGTTCAAGTTGCAATGTTATTCCAGCTCTGGCACATTTCTATGGTTTTGAATAGTGCCTCTGTGGTCTTGGAGCAGCGTCTGCACCTAGGTCCATGTTGTGTTATACCGGCTCCCAATGGCCACTGCAGCTGGACAGGTCTGGAGTCTGAAAGAATAGCAGCCATGGTAGGATTCCCAACGGAGTGGGGTGGTGCACATGTAGAATTAGTGCAGTGGTGCTTTATGATAAGCTATGGCATTTATAACGCGCCTGTACACAAGTGTTTCTAGGCATGACAAGGCAAGGAGGGGGAAACAGAGGGAGGACAAAACAACGATCTTAATAGGCCGTGTGTCATTCAGATCACGCAAGTGCAGGGAAGTGGAAGGGGAGAAGTGCCGAGGGAGTAAGGGGGGAGTGCAAGTATCTCAAAAGTACGGCCAGCAGGTGGCTCAGAAGTGCAGAGAGACTTAGTATTTATTTCTTCTTCTTCTTCTTCTTCTTCTTCTTCTTCTTCTTCTTCTTCTTCTTCTTCTTCTTCTTCTTCTTCTTCTTCTTCTTCTTCTTCTTCTTCTTCTTCTTCTCCTTCTTTTATAATTATAATTATAATTATTGTTATGGGTGGTGCACATGTGGAATTAAGATGATTATTATTGTTGTTGCCTCTTACTATTCAGCATGGATGTAGAAGTTGGGACATAACCATTTATTTTGCCCCGGGTTTTCTGAGGCGCCGGGGTGTGTGATGTAACCAGCGGAATGTATGGAATGTTATGTCCCCAGTGTTGCATCAGTTTCAGGTGGAGATAACCTGGGTGTTGGACATGGGCTCCCGCAGGTCTCTTGCCTCTGTACCAGTGGAGTTCCCTTAATCGATGGATGTTCCTGGAATCCACTATCTCGGCCTTCGTTCTTCCTCGGCCTTACCTGACTAAATCACAACACCATACAAGGGACAGAAAACAGTTACAACGACTTGAAGTAAAGTGATGGGTACAATTGCAGTATGGAGGAGAAATGAGAGAGGCTTGCTGAGGTTACTTCACCCTTATATGAATGTCTCCGAAAGGTACTGATGTGCCAACCTAAGAAAAAAGCTAAAATGCAAGCCAAACAAAAGTACTGCAAAATGAAAGGTTAGAGGACCACATGTGAAGGCTCTTAGAGTGATCTGGGAGACAGGAGAAGTAGAGAGAGCAGTACAGCGAGCAACATTACAGTAAGGAAGATTACAGAAAGGACAACGTTGAGAACACTTAAGGTAGCAAGGGAACAGTGGAGCAGGGAATTAAAGAACAAGAGATTGAGAAAAGGGTGAAAGGAGAAGAGACTTAAAGAAGTTAGAAGACTTGCACTTACAATTGACTCATAATACAATTAAAACAATGGACAAACAAAGGAAGGTTAAGGAGAAAAACAATAAAGAGGGAGCAGGTATATGCCACAAGAATTGGAAAGCGTGGGACAAGTCTGCATTGGATTTTCAAACGCCTTACACTTCAAAATATCGACATCCGCGGATGGTTACCAAATAAGGCAGTGTTAAGCATGTAACCTTTTTTGTCTAAGAAACTAAATGATTTTAAAATATCCCCTGCTACCAAAATAGTCTGAGGAAAATGGGTTCTCACTGCTCTCGGTAACATTGGTAGACACTGAGAAGAAAGTCCCATGGTTGTGTGTGCCGCACACAATAACATATTAGCATACGGTACATGGCATTGAGTTCTTAAAATCCCACGTTTTATCAGCTAAAAAGCTGCATCGGGCACCTATTTCAGTGGTACGTTGGCCCCAATCTATCAGTGACATTGGCTGTACACAACCGTGCATGATGCCGTCGGTCATTTCATCAATGAATGGCTACTTGACATTGAATGGTGTCCAAATGCCAGTGACTCTGTGGTTTGGCCACATGGGTGGTGCGAGTGAGATGGGAGTGTGGATTAGGGGGTCCATTCAAGCACACAAGCATTTATTCACTCTGCCTGATCGAAGTGGCGGAAATAGTTCCTATCTTTCTCCATGCAACAGATTTGCAAGAAAGGGTTCAAGGCTTCTGCTTGTCAATCAGTGAGGTGAGTAATTAATAAATTGTGTGATCCAGATCAATTGGTTGCAGTATTTGATGCTCCCTACTGATATCATATTTTTTGTTTTGTTTCATGTCTATGTACTTTTTATGGATTATTCACACAGCGGGTCACAACCTCACCAGATCCTGCTAGTGTACAGTAATTACAATATGTACATGCACTCAGCATGTTGGGACCGAGATTTGGTGGGGTGAGCCTCATCTCCGTAAAAGAGGGGAGGTCATCTTTACTGTAAAGCAACTGTGCTGTATTGTGGTAATGCCCACTTCCCAGTGAAATTGTAATACACACGATAATGCATCGATCCCTGCAACTCCAATTGTCCTATTGCAAAAGTACATCTAATGTACAGCATGTGCGTTCAATTTGACCTCCTCAATAATGTGGACAGCGTCCCAACTCCCAACCCCCATCTTTACAGTTTGCACCTGATCTTCCCAAAGCAATTTCCTCTTGCCAAAGTGACCGAACCTAAAACTTGTGGGGTAAGCGAAAAGCTGCACTCACAGCAGAAGTGTTGTATTCATTTATTTATTTATTTATGTACATTTATAAAGGTGGAGCCCAGCCCCATTGGCCAGTGTTTACATTATAAATATCACTACAAATTGAAGTACAACAGAAGTGGCAGAATATCAATAAAACATGTATCAGGATAGCAATTGAATACAAGATATTTCTCAGGTATTTGAAAATGCTTTTAATTCCAGGCACATCACACATGTCATAGTATCTAGTATGTCATTACTACAATGCAGCTGACCCTGCCAAATAAATTACATTGTACTGTGTGCTACAAAAACACAGTAGTACAGGTGCTAATGCTCACAGCAGTCCGATGGCAGTATTGGTAATTACAGTGAGAACAGTTTCTGGACAGGGTCGATTTCACCATGATCAGAAATATTTATCATGGTTACTACTATTGATAGCTAAAGCATCATCAAATTGCAGATAAAAGGTCAGAAATGCAATCCCACAGCATCCTCACAAGTCTAAAGTATGGTGCTGAGTAGTAATGCGACAGAATTAGCCTTCCATTACCACTGGATTGGGGGTTTTCCACTGCATTCCCCATACTTATAGTTTTCCCAACACCCCCTCAATGATACTTCTCAACCTCAAACTAGCATAAGTAGCTCCCTGCACTGACACGCACCAGAGTGCCTAACAACCAAAGTCATCCTGCTACAATACTGTACTATAGGTTCATTCTATGGAATGTAATGCATGAATCATTGTTCTAGCGACCCATCAACCCACCTGGTTGTAATGACAATGGGCCAAACACTGGGCATCTCAATCTGATACGATATGGCATTTGTAACGTGCCTTTACACAAGTGTTTCAAGGCATGACGAGGCAACGAAGGGGGGGCAGAGGGAGGACAGAGAGAACAATCTTACTAGGCTAAGTGACATTGAGATCTTGCACGTGCAGGGGAGGGGGAGGGGAACAGTGCCAGGGGAAAGGGCAGGGGGCAGTGCTGTACAATAGGCTGTTGTTGATAGCTTAGCAAACTCGGTGCCAAGTGTATCCCAGTCAATGTGCACTTACATGATGTAGACACCTCCATCCAAGTATTGTGTTCAACGTAGGTTATCCATTGTATTGGTCAGGCTCTGCTGTAGTTCAGAATGCACAGGTAATTCGTTCAGTGCAGTCCGGTCTGGTAAAGTGTTACATGCAGCACATTTTAAACAACAGATCAATGTCCGACCTTTGCGCTACAAGTGAAATGTGAGATGTGAAATTTAAAACAACTTTCACCTGTTCGAAAGTCAGAGAGGCCAGGCCCGCTATGACATGTGTACAATACTGGGATAGTGGGAGAACAATGTTGTTTTGTGGTTCATGATCCGGCACAACTCTACTTGCTACTAATTACAGTACAGACTGGTTGGGGAAACAGAATCCCTTTGTTTTCTTATGCATTATCTCAAATGCATCCACTGATGAGTGAAAAATAATTTATGACACAATCATTATTGCCGAGGTCCAAATCGAAGGTTCTACTAGGCAATGTACTGCAATGTAATCCATTTTAAGAAAAAACAATGTAGATTACAGTTGTATATTCTAGACACTAATTTATGATTATGATATTTCTAAAGTGGTACGTAACACATTTGTACAGAACAAAGGGGCTCTTAATGAATGGCACTTGCTCAAAATATGTAGGGAAAGGGTGGCGATGGCTGCCCTATAGTTAAGGTGAGTTGGAGACACATAGGAACCCCTTAAAATTCTATTGTTAATAACTGTTGATTCGAGTAACGGATTTGGACAAAATTTCGAAAGTGATTAAAAGTCTGCAGGCCACCCCAGAATGCAATGTTTTGTAAAGATGCATTAACAAGTAAAACGTTATTAAGAATCCAAAACATGTTTTTTTTTCCAAAAGTGCGACCTACTTCCCATTCATTTTCCCATAGACAAAAAAAAGTTAATGTTTGCCAAAGCGCACGGCCCAAACTGCTGGATGGATTCGGACAGTTCCGAAAAAACTTGGGCACAAAGCATTGACTTGCATGCCATGCATTGTTAGCGGTTATTCCGTGCTGTGTTTATTTTAAAATTTGACAGCGAAGTGGGTGCTCCTTCCCCAAAAATCATAGTTATATCTCCATGGTTCATTGCAGGATCATGGTTTTCAGAAATGAGACAACCACCATCTTGTTTTTCTCTCGATGTGAGAGATAATCACAGCTGTAGATAAGGTTATGGAAAAATGAAACACAGTAACACACTATTTGAAGGTCCGTAAACATACAAATGCCATCAGGGTAGAAATGAGGGGATGGCTAGAAAGCACTGAGAGAAATTTGGAGGGTGTCTAGGAACGGAGTTTGCGACACAAATGTTTATGTAGCCTCGGCCATAGCCATGAGTAGCCGACATCTGAAAGCAAACAGCGTCTCAGAAGTAGCGTGTGCTCTGGGTTGAAAGGGAAAGGGCAGGGGAGGTGAGGAGGCCAGCTGGGTAGTGGGGGGAGCTGGCACAGATGAGGGGGCACATAGTGATGTGCAGGGGGTGGGGCCAGGAAATGTGCTCTTTCCAGCTGTGTTCTTTCCAGCTGTGTTGCCGTATGTGTTTTATATTTTTTTGTAAGTAATTTGTCTAGGTACAGTGATGCCAGGGGTGAAAAATGTGGCCATGGTCAGTGACCTGGTAGGTATTAGAGTTGTTTTTATTTTGGATGTGTATTTTCAGACTTTTCAGCATGTGAATCTTTGGAGAAAGATAGAAGAAAATAGTTTAACAAAATCATTATAAAATGGAGCAATTGCAGTCTAGTTTTAGATGTTTCACACAATGTATTTTAGGTTGTGTATTCTCACTTGTGGTATTATGTTATGTGGGTGTGCAAAGTTTGCCTATCTAGCTTACTGTTTTGCATTTTTTCATGATTCTTATTTTCCAGTTACTTTACATTACTACACGAGTTGTGTTGCTCTGTATTCATTATTTAAGTTGGATTGTAGCATAAAACCTGAAGTCAGTCTCCCTTTTAACTAACTTTTTGTAGCCGCGGCAAAGGTGAAAGTCAATGAAGTGTAGCCACGGGTATTATAAACATTTTTTTTTAGTTATTATTTATTGTATTTGTGTATTTTTGTATGATCAGTTGTCTTTAAAAGGACTGTTTTGGGGTACACCGAAGTAGAACTTTAGCACATCAGGAGTACTGTTTTGATGTTATTAAGGAACACTGCATTTCCTTCATCGGTTAGGTGTACTCTGTCATGCCTATGGAAACTGGTCATGTAGAACTGTATGTTGTTGTTCGCAATCCACAATTGGTTGTGGTCTGTCATGAATGCTGAAACTGCTTTATTAACATTTCTCTGGGATTTTTCAATGTTATAATTAAATCTGGTGGTCTATCTCCATTTTTGGCTTTGAGTGAGATTGGAAAAGATAAAGATGGTTTGAAGAAATAGTTCCATTAATTTTCCCATGTTTTGTTTAATCATTAAAGTAAGAGACCCCCGTCATACAGTCCTCAAATCATTGCCTCCACAATGAATTATTATGATGTCTGGGTGCCCTCTACAACGAAGACTTAACAATTTTGGAAAAACGTGGAACCAACAGCCAAAATGTCCCCAATCAGCAACAAAGTTTTGAAAGTAGCCGAGATATCTGCAGTATGTGTCTGTTTCCATGAAAATGATTCCTACTCTGAATTTCTAGTAGTCTGTATGAGTAGGGTATTTATGATGGGTGTGTGTTGTACATTCTAATTGGTGAACAGTGCTATTGTCAGTATTCACGGCTATCAAACAGCTGCCCAGTGCACAGCATTGCTAGTCGTGTGTAGACACCTCCCCCCATTGCAGCCGCAGCTATATTAGAGCAAGTGAGACACTGGGCCTCATTACACAGAAGGCGGTAAGGGTTAACGGTCACCGGTAATGTTACCGGTGACCATTAACCCTTACCGCCTTACTACGAGGTCCCTTTGCGGGTTGGTACTTTAACGCCTGCTTTTTAGCAGGCGTTAAACACCAACCCGCAAAGGGACTAGGGTGCTAATTACGGTACCACAATTTGCAGTACCGTAATTAGCACCTTCAACATTCCTATTATGCTCTATGGGGCAAAAATGGGAATGGGGTAGGGCAATGGGGGAAGGGGGAATTACTGCCCCGCCAACCTTGGAATAGGGCTGTAATTCCCCTTTCCTCCAAGGCGGTGCCGGTATTTTAACAGCATGTCCCAAGGTGCTAATAACACCTGGGTCCACCACCTACCATGTAATGAGGCCCATTGTGTGTTTGTGAACGTTCTGTAGTCGCGGCTATTCAAAATTTTGGGTGGGGAGGCCTGTTATATGCATTAAGTGTTTTGCGGGATTATGAGAGTGGAGGAGGATTATGAGGAGCAGAGGGGAGCCTGGTAGAAATGTTGTGGACAGTTTTGGGAGCTTGGTGCAGTGGCAATGCAATTTTGAATTCAAAGCTTTAGTGCCTAGACACAGCTATCAACAGATGTCTTAGAGGGGCTCTTGTATAGCCATGTCTATAAAAAGCATGTTCATAGGCATGTCAATACTACTCTGCGTTTCATTTGTCGTGGCTGAAGCCGCTGGTATATCTGAAGTTGCGTTTATAAATACACATTTTCTGTGCAATAATCTTACTTGTATGTGGATGATACTGTACAGATTTGTATTTGTGAATACTGTTTCATGTTCTTTGTTGTTCACTTATTTGATTTGAAGGTTTCAAGGCCAAATTAGTTTGATTTGGGGCTTGCAGAAAAATGTCTGTGTACCCATGTCTACAAGTGAGCCTTGTTGCTGCGTTTAATATCTGCAGCTCCGTTCGATGCCAGGCAAGGTTATTATGTGTTTTGGTGTTTCTAATTGCGTAGTGTTAAAGTTGTCAATGTGTACTTCATTTTGATAGGTTGAGTGAACATGCCGGGCATTTTATCAGTTTTATTACAATATGGTCCTCTTTTTGTGGTTTTGATTTTGGAAAATATGACGCTGCCCTTTTTGTCTAATTTTCTCATTTTCACTGCAGAACTCACACTGTGCAGTTCATGTTACCTGTGATAAAATAGGGTTGGCATTAATAAGTTGTTTGGAATTGTTGTGTTGAAAGTTTTATTTGATGATATGTTCATAATGGTGCTCTGTGTGTTTCTTTGTTTTTTACTGTATTTGTTAACAATGAAGTGCTGCTGCTCTGTATGTAGAAAATGGGTGGGAATAATTATTGAAAGTTGTTTATTTGGAAAGAAATTGAATTGTATCTTCAATGCTTTTTTAATCACTTATAGTGTGTGTTAAAGTGATTTTTGGGTGATATAAAGTGTGTTTGTTTTAAAAAAGTTTTTTTGCTGGTCTGGTGTGAAATTTAGTGTGCCCATAGTTAAAGGTTCTGTTTACCGTGAGGGCTTCAATAAAGACTTTGGGGCAGTATCAGACACAGGAATGCCCCCTTGGCTTTGGGCCTTTTGCTATGCAAACTCCTGTTATGTAAAACGCATATAAATGCCATATCATAACATGTGTTTGGAAATGCTATTTTAATACAGAAATTAGAGGTTGTAAAATGTTGGGATGGTTTATTTGAAGTTTACATGTTCAACAGTTTAAAAAGGAAACACTGGGCCTGATTACGGGTTTGGCGATAACCATGTCGCTGATACTGGGGGGTGGCTGGCGGACCCATAAATATTTAGTGGCACCTGACTTCCTGGTAACACCGGGGGATTACAAGCCCGGCGGACCGGAAAATCAGGCACCAGCAAATTGTAAGTCCCCATTCCCATAGAGTCCTATGGAACTCTATGGGAATGGGGACCACAGAAGCACGAGCACTGTTGTTAATGGTTCTGGTGCTTCTGTGAAAACTCTGCAGGCGGCAGAGTTGTAGTGTGCCGGTCCAGAAACAACCTTGCAGTAAGCTTACCGTTAACATTGTTTCCGGACTGGCACACTTATAATGAGGGCCAGTGTTATTGTTTTCATGTTGTTGTTGCTCTACTGTTATTTGCTACAGAAATACTGACAGAGGTCAATGGCAGTTTACTTTTCACACAGTCCCGGACAGTCCTGTGGTGTCCACAAACATCTTAGATGTTTGGGAGCACCTATGCTTATTTTTGTATTACAGGTATTACAGGGTTGGGGAAAAGCAGTTTTGGGATGGCTAACAACTTTGGTGCCACTCAATTAAATTGCATCAAATTCGGGCATTTCATTCTAAACCTGATTCTGAATGGTTTTGCAAAGTGTGGTGCTGCTTTGTCAAGAGGGAACAGAATTAGAGTGAGGTGTCCCAAATTATTGAAAGACTTATTTCTGCAGGAAAGTTTGCAAAACATTTTTAGTTCTAGATATCAACATTTTTTGCAAGGTTCGGTGGGATTTTTTGAAATGCGGGCAAGATTAGAGGGTATCTCAACATGTTTAGATGGTTTGTAAACTTTTTGCCATTTGATGAATGTGCGCGAAAGTTTTCTGAAAGATTATAGACCCAACCTTGAATGTTTGTGCAAAAGTCTGGATTTTGTGAAGTGGGGGCTAATTCATATGACTATTGTATGTACGTACATTTTGACAGTTTTGAAAACATAAAACATGGGCGGATTTCCAGCAATATTGTGTAAGGAGCATTGGCAAGGATTTGAAAGCATGATTATTTTGTGATTAGTGTCATAATGAAGGTACCAAAAATGTGACCTACCTGTGGTAATTGAGTTATAGCCTGTGGCCATGGGCAATGGCCAGATTGTCTGGGTCATGGGATAAGGAAAATCTGGATAATGGCCATGAACACGAGGGATGACCAAGGGGGTTAAAGTGGCCATGTGCGCCAGGGACCAGATATGTGGTAAGGTTTTTTGAAATTGGGATAGGTTTGAAAGGGAAACCATGTGCTTGTGGGTACAGGTTGAAGTGCTCGATGAGATTGCACCAAATATGTACAAGGAGGGTCAGCAAGAACTGGAAAGCATGGTTTTGCAAATGTGTCCTGTTTTTTTTTTAAAGTATAAATAGCAAGTACACAACACAGTGATGTAACTCTGGTGACTGGGCAATAGGTGTGGGTGTTAGCAAGGAGAAATGTGTACTTCAATGTTCTTATTGTGGCATGCGGCATGGCTGAAGCGGTAGGTTTGAATGGAAAAACATATTTATACTGTGGTTACAGCCTGAATTGATGCACTAGATTACAACAAACATGTGGCACAATCATTAGCAAGGACCTGCAGACATGTTTTTAGAAAGATGTGTTATGTTTTATTTTTCCAATGTAAGATGAAAAACTAGTGCTATACATCTGGTGTCTAGGCATTGGCCTGACCCTCAGCAAATGCAAATGTGTACTCTGAATTGCTTATTGGGGAATGCGGCATGGGTGATGCCTATGCTCCATGGATTTGGAGACTTACCATGGTTGCAAGCCTTGAACAGTAGCCATTGGTTACATCATTATGGAATAGTGGACAGTGAACTAGGATGCAGGGTAGGTGCAGTAAATAATAGGGGTTGTTTGGTTCAGCAGAGGTAACTTTGTCAGTCTGAAAAAACAAAACCCCTAACCATTGTGTTGCCCCCCCGGGCAAGCACGCTCCGGTCTCAGACAATCTTTGACAACCTCCCAGGGGGTTATGGATCACTATACCCCCACATGGCTGCCTTCGTATCAGGCCCTATGTGCACTGTGTTTACTCCTAGGTTACGCCTAATAACATACACCTATCTTACTTCTATAATAACAAAAACACAAGACACAAGAAAACACATGAATCAATTATAACAAGGGAATACATTTATTTATATACACACAGCTAAGCATAATGCATAACAATGCAGGCAGTTCTAATGCTATGTCTAATTTTCACCTTTTATACTTCTGGTGCAAAGCTATCATGCAATGACTATAAGCCTTTCAGGTTCCTAATGCAAGCCTGTGCTGCAAGTGTGTGGTTCTAATGCAATCTAATCCAAGCGCTCCTTCATGGGCAAATCCACACCACCAATCCACACCATCTTCACACTCTCACTCTACACAATCCCTGTCTGGTTTCCCCTTCTCCCCTTATGTGAGTGTCTGTCCTAATCAATCAATTTAGTGTAGGCCAAAACCATACTTCCCATTCTGCATGTGTTTCCAGCTCTGTCTTTGCCTTCAGTCAGTCAGTGGCAGGCCTCTCAAGATCTGGTCACTCGAACTCCCAAGCTCTCGATCTCATCAGAGCCTCATCACCATCTCCAGCCAACAGCCAGCAACCTCAACAACTCCTCCCGAACTCCCCTTAAGCAACCAACAACTCTGCAACTCTCTGGGTACTCCTCAGCAACTCCCTCGAACTAGCTCCAGCAAACAACTTATCTGCAACCCACTGGCTCTCCCGATCTCTAATTCCTTTTTCTCCAGCCCTTCTGGTTATAGTCTCCAATGATGCACATATCTCTCCATGGTTACTCTAAGAATGTCTCTCTCTCAACGTTTAGCAAAATGCCTGCCTGTCTGTGTTTCGTGTTCCTTGCACGGCATGTTCTGTGTCAAAGCGACATCATATCTTTCCCATGGCCATCTGAGTCTGGTGCGAAAAACACCATCTATTCCCTATATTTCTCCATGCACTTCCACTGTAGGCTCTGTTGGCATCACAAAATGCTCTTTTAGGCCCCGTCCCTCTCATGCAAAAGGCACCTTCTCCCATCTCTTCATCGTGCTCATGGAGCAGCCCCCACCTTCGCAGTCTCTCCGCGAAGCACACCAAGCCAAGCTGATAAGCTTCATTTTCGGACAAGGGTGCGTTATCTATGTCTCTCTGCCAATGTTTACGAATACTTTCTCAGTGTAATTCATAAAAATTCTCTGCAGAATGGATTCAAATGTCAGCCTAATGCTTTCTAGCATTTACAATTTCTCTCACAATGCAAGCACTAACTACATACTGCAAACTCATTTTAAGTGCCTCAACATACAAACATACATACATGACAGTCTCTAAATGTGTCTCTACAAAGCATACATGTGTACTAAATGGCTCTATGTGCATTTCAAATATGACTGTGTGTGTAGTGCAAGCAATGCATTTCTCTCAGCCTAAGCGCTATTTCTAATGCAAACATAGATGCATAGCAAATCATGGTGCAAATATGCCGTGTCTCTAAAACATAATCATGGCACTTCAAATATATGTGTCATTCTATTGCAAATGGCAAAGTGTTTCTAGCATGTTTCTCTATCATTGTAAAAGCAAATTGCAAATGCATACAAAGGTGCAGTCTAATAATGTGGACAGTGTCTACTTCAGCAATGTACTACTAGGCAGGCTGCAATAATGGATAATAACTGGATTCCTAAAGGGAATAATACTAAACAATGGTTCTCTACAAGAGGGTACAAATGGGTTTTATGATTGTTCTAATGGGTGTTATGATTGTCCTAATGATAACAATTCCAGGCTCCTCATTTCACCCAATTCCACAACTTTTGGCATAGGCAATTGAATGATGATTTCCATCCCTGGCATGCACCTCTGATAAAAACAGACATAAGTATATGTTGCAAAAAAGATGTTTCCTAAAGCAGCTTTATAGTAATTTCATGTAGGTGAAGAGTGGCCCATCTAATATTCTGTTTTAAAGCATGGGGACATTAATTATGATCAATTATGTGGTGCAAGTTTCCTGAAATGATGTTGATGATGCATATTAGAAATTGCATGAGCACCACAAAAAATAAAATGGTTTGTGCTCATGTGTTATGTGTATGGACATTGGCTGCACGTTGAGTAGGTGATTCCCCCAGTGTGATGCCACCGATACCTAATGAAACATTGATTTTGACAATAGTTTCTACTTTACATGTTCCAGTTTTTCCGTCTGAACAATAAAAATCTTCTTATTCAAAAATGGGCTGCATGTTTGAAATATCTAATCCAAGAGTAAATGCACCCTAAAAATAGCACAATCTCCTAAAACTACACATCACACTTATGTGTATGTAAAATTAGATTAACAATAATATTTTAAGGAAGAAATATTGGCCACCAAACACATATAGATTGTCTGTCTACTATAAATTGTTTATACAACCAACACATTTATTTTTAAAGTCAATTTTTTCAAAATATTTGAAATATTTTCAAACAGGTGAAGAAGTTATTGTAGTGTGACGAATAATCATAGAAGATGCACTACAACAACTAGTCACAAAACAAATCCAGATGAATTAAAACAATTAAAATGACTATTCATTAATGCTGGTAAAGAGGTACAATCAATTAAAGGATATTGAAAATGTAAAAGAAATTATGAACAGTAAAAATCACATTGAGTTAGAAAACATGAAGATGTGGCTTTTTTAATGTCCCATCACAAAAATGTCAAACATGATTTATGATGAATTATCTGGTGCACGTGGCCACATGACGTGGATGATGTGTATTGGAAATTGGATGAGATGGTGGGGCCCATACTGGGCTGTAGTCTTTTTTGACTTATATCCGGACACTACAAAAGTAAATCTGCATTTTACTAAGAGCACACAACTCCCTGTACAAATATACAAAATTAAACATGCACTGCATGAAAAGCACCAAACTAATTGTGGGAACATATATGTCAGAGATTACATATCTAAGCACATAACGCATTAAGAGCATCAAACTTGCTGTACAAATACACACAATTACACATGCACTGCAGTAGTAGCAGCAAATTAACTGTGGGTGCATTACTGGCATAGATGTCCCATCAAATCATGTACTGCATTAAAAGCACAACACTTGGTGTATAAATATGCAAAATTGCACATGCACTGCACTAATAGCACACAATTAACTGGGGGCATATCTGGCAGAGACTTAACACCAGAGAATACACTGCATTAAGAGCCTGCAATATGCTGTAAAAATAAAAGATACACAAAAGGTACACATGTGCTGAGTTAATAGCATAAAACAACAGTGTGTGCATTTCTAACAGAGACTACATGTGAAAACATGAATTGATTTAAGAGCGCACAATTCGATGTATAAATATGCAAAATTACACATCCATTGCAATATTAGCACAAAACTAATGCTGGCACATATCTGACAGATACTCCCCACCCAAGCATGCACTGCATTAAACGCAGACAACCAGCTTTGAAAATATACACAATTACGTATGCACTGCATTAAGAGCACACAGCTAACTGCTGGCACATATCTGGAAGAGAGTACATGTCCAAACATCCCTCAGTTAAGAGCACAACACTGGCTGTACAAAAAATGAATAAGTGTACATGCATTACATTAATAGCACACAAGTAACTGTGGGTGCATATCAGGCAGAGACCACACGCCCAAGCCTGCTCTGCATTAAGTTCACAAAACTGGATAAATATCAAAAATCACACTGCATTAATAGCACAAATCTTACTGCGGAAGCATACCCGGCAGAGACTTCACAGCTGAGCATGCACACCATTAAGAGCACACAACTTACAGTACAAAGATAAAATATGACACATGTGCTGCATTAATAGTATACACCTAACTGTGGGTTTATAACTGGCAGAGACTACACGTTGAGCATATACTGTGTTAAGAGTACACAACACTTTGTGCAGACATACAAAAACATGCATGCACTGCATCCAGAGCTGAACACTCTTTGTGGGTGGATACAGTATCTGGTAGTGACTACATGGCCCAGCTGTGCACTGAACCAGAATTGGCCCATCTATGACTACTAACAGGAAGCCAAAGAATGTCAATGTCAACTCATTTCACCTTCTACAGAACTGCAGTTCTCCCCATTGCACCATAATAATATTTACTCTCCACATGCTTGACAATTCTCTTCTTTGGGGGGGGGCTTTTTCACCAGTGTGGTAGAAGATTGCTGATGGTGTTTCAGAAATCTGAGAGTTAATAGCCATTGGTGGTTCTTTCAAATCGATCCACCCAGATCTTTAAAGTTCCTTCAGCTTCTCGCTGGAGTGATGGCCATAGCAAATGCAGCAAGAGTAGTTAGAGCAATAACAGACGTAATTACAGAAGGAAACCGATGAAAATATGAATGTACAAATGGATGGCCTTGAAAAGGGGTTGAATGCTACAGATGAGCAGCAACTGGATGCATGGGAATGAATACATTGGATGGATAATTGCTTGATTAAGCTCCATATACAATTGAGCCTTTCACGCATTGCACCATCATAAAACATCACATTAACAGTTACTCCTGCCTCCCCGAGTATGAGACAGCCTCAATTTATTTAAGGCACTTGTTCCCACCAGACTGAATAAGCCCAGGGCGCATCCTTGGAGGTGTGCCGGGCTGTAAGGCACCCTGATGTGTACATCTCTATTAAAAAAACTCCTACTTCAAAGGCTCCCAAAAACACAAGGGGCAGCTAACATTTCCATTTTAAAGAGGCAATAACAGTAGACTTGTACATTTCCTGCCCCAGCCCTTTATCAATTGAAGATGAGACAGTTAAATAAATGAAAAAGGCAGCTGAAGAGTAACTCGGTCCCCTGCTTACAGCTCGTTTTATTAAGATATGTAATTGTGGCTGACTTTCTTGATCCTGGACGACACCCCTAGAATGTAGCTTAGTACTTGAGATGCAAATGTTAAAATGAAGTTAAAAAGAGCTATCCACTGATTATTGCTCTGTACTGTATAATGAATTAAAAGAAAGAGCTATTGTCAATAACCTATTGTACATTGTGTCTACAAGAGTACACTTGTTAAGCAAAACACATGCCTCTCGTGGCATGGATGTAAAATAAAACTGCAGGTTTTCAAAGCACAATACATAGTCTGTTGCCTTAGTTAGACACATAACACATTTCATATTGTAGTTACTTCATAGACAACACTGTGGAGTGGGTATAGAGGTGGACACATTTGATGAGGACCAACGTGTTTGCAAAATATTGGCTGAAAATACAAATCTTAATGACAACTGTAAGGGGCTGGACATCATGAAAACGATACTGGAAGAAGAGCCCTATTCCTTAGTAGACTACAGTGCTGGAACTAATTCCGAGACCAGATTCAGAAATTGCAAGACAGGCACAGAAAAGAATGTTTTTCGACGATGAGCCTTTAAAGCGGCACACATAAATTAACTCTGCTACCAGGTGGGCAAAGGTGCACAATGATTATAGGCTGGAAGCAAATGAAAAGCTAGCATGCACGTGCTTTATGCCCAGTACCTCAGGTGGCTGGTTAAGTAAAGACAGGAGATCATATGGGGCAGAAAATGGCCTGCTTTTCTAGAGACCATCCCAAATCTAACAATGGACCATGTCAAGGGGAGAGGAGGCTCTGGGCTGAAAAGGGTAACATTACCCAAGCGAACGCTGCTGATGCAGGGTTACTAACTAAGGCAGAAAAGGGACCAGTAGCTGATCATACCTGAAGTAACACAGAGACCAAGTAATAGTTGTGAGAGCCAATCCTGCCAACACTCATAAAGTGTGGGAAGATGACAGGTTGATTTGTTGACTGGGTTCACACATGGTTTTTCGATTCCTTACTAAGAGCGAAAGTGAAACATAGGAATGTAGGGTGCCTTACACCTCTTATGAAGCAGCAGTGTTCATGGTAAGAAAGGCATGAGATGAGGCCTTCCTATTGAATGCATACATTGAATCTAAATTCATTCTGCCGCTAGTTCAACCTGCCAGTTATCCACTGATGGACTTCTTAAGTGACAGCGAGTACTACCGCTCTCTATAGCACTCCGATGTCCTGTGGCCAAGTTTGAGCTTTAGAAAAATGTTTATCAATAAAAATAGAACCTCTGTTTGCCAATGGTTGCCTGTATATCTTGTTTTGTTTGTGTGTTTTATGCACCTTTTTGGAATGGTGCTGTGAACATGAGAGGGATCCAAATCGAGACTTACATTATAATTATAATAAAAATGTACATTTAAATAGTGCTACGGACTCTCTGGCATCTGAGCGCTGCTTATTATTACCCATGGTGTGTGGCGCTCATTTATGAACCTCAGAAGGATTAAAGGCTGGGTTTGGCCCTGCCAGGATTCAAACCTGCGTTGGCAGGCTCTGCATGGATGTCAAAGTGGGCGCTCTACTCTCTGTGCTATCTGACCAGCTAATCTGGATGATTTCCTGTTGGTGGGGCAAGCAGGGGATGACACAAGCTCCAAGCGAATGGATGCTTTCAGAATAAGGACTGGGAGTCTTGTAGTAGCTTTAGCACATGATAAATGCAAAGAGCCTACCATTTGCCTTTACTTCCTTCAGAGACAGTGAGGGTTTGCCTAGAGAGCAAACCGTTGATGCTATGACAGTTGCAATCTCTAATATGGCATTTCAACGTTGCCTACAGGGCAACAGCAATGTGTAAGCCAATTTCTAGTTGGTTGGTTAGGGCCACTGTGGGATTAGGAAACAAGAATCACTTCACCAGACAAGGGACAGGTGTAAGGGATGACCTATGGATATGGGATGAGTTCTGGCTAATGTTCCCTCTGGAGGATCACCAGAAAGGATAGTGTGGAATGTTTGACTGATCCTTTAGGGATCAATAGGTTTGCTGCCATCCTTACGAAATAATGGTGCACTGTGAGTTGGCCTGACAGCTGGAAGTGAAGTCAATCAGCTACTACCATTAATATCCAGAAGCTGTTACACATCCTTGCAGTGGTCAACGTTGTGTAGGATCATTTGGCCGACACAGACATAGAGCTTGATTATGAATTTGATGGTAGTGTTGGAGCATCCAGTATTTTAGAATTCCAGACGTTTTGCCACTCTGCCAGATTCTGAGTTTCATAATAAAGCTCTTCAGATCTGCCTGCTTTTATGTAGAGGAAGTTTCCTCCACATAAATGTGTTACTACTTAAGTATTACCCAGGCTGTATTACCATGCACAGCAATATCACATTTCCTCATTGAAGTCCAATTTGATGCCAAAATGTGGAACAACTGAAAGTTCTGCATGACTCTTAAAGATGCAGACCAATCCTGTTACTGCATACAGACACTGTAAATGAGTTTGAAGGGGGCGTTCCGGGGGATAACATTGACAAACTCAGAATGGGACTGATAGGGTTTTGTTTTGAAAGGTGCTCCATTGCACCGGTGTTGAACAACCACTCCATGGTGCCTGCATTTACTGCTTCTGCTAATCACACTGCCTAAGGAGGAACATCCACTTAACTGTGAAATGCTTTGGCAGGTGCACGCATATTACTTCTGAGTCTTTGTCTCATGTACAGTGGGAAAAGATGTCTAGACGGGAACAAGAGGCAGAGGATGAGATGACACTGTTTTCCCTGAAATCTTGGGCACTACAATTAAATGTCTCAGTAGTTAATGGACTCACAAAAGCCACACAAGCTAAATCCAAACCTGGTATCCATGATCTTCGGAAATGGTGTATTTTAGAGTGGGTGCATTGCATTGGCTAGAGGAAGACACAGTGGTGGATTGTTTCATATAGGAATGGGAAGAAATGCGATGTAAGACATGGGCAGCAGTAAGGGTGGTAGCAGTATCCTTCATAGCAAAGGCTTCAGCAGGGTCAGATTCTGATGGGTGTCCTGTTCAAAGGTCTATTGCAGGCTGGGCTAGGATGAGAGAGAACATGCAGGACAAGCATATAGGAAGCATGGATATTCGGAAAGATGTCTTGCATAGCCAACAGGAAGTGTGTAGGGATACTGTTGATGTTGTGCTATTCCAATGCACCTTTTTCTTAGCAGAAGTAGCAAAAGGGCAGTGCCTTGGAAAGTATCAGGGGGACACAATAGGAAGATTATTGGACAAAGGACGATTGGATTGGATGTGTTTCAAGGCCCCAGTGTACAAAATTAACAAAAGTGGTAAATGTGCTTGGGTCTCGCTGAAGTCAATGCAAAAGAAATTACAGTGGTGGCAACAAAATAATATTTGTAGGTGCAGCCACGTGGAGGAGACATGCCGGCTGGTTAATGAGGATGGTCACGACTGTCGATCAGTTATTCACAGTGTTTCAGGCTTGGCTGAGCCGCATGGGTTATGACCTGGCCAGTGTGAAACACACATTCGGAACTGGGGCATCATTTGAGGGTTCAGCACTAGGGCTGGGGGGAAAAGTAATAAAGAAAGAAGGATGCTTGCACTCGGCCTGCTCCAAGTGCTACATTCATTCTCACCCTGGTCAAACCACCACAGGGAATTCTTCTGTCCGTATCCAAATAACTCAACTGTCTCCCTGGTCATTAACCTCGGGGCACAAGGGGCGTTGTCCTCACCTGCTTTCCCCTTGGGGGTTTGTGGCATGGGGCTTTCGCTCCTGGCAAGGAACAGTTTAAAGTGAGACTTGTTAAAGCTTAAATGAATGATGGGCCATGAGCATACATGAAGGTTTACATGCACATTATTTTCCACCTTCCTGAGGACGTTATTGCATAACAATGAGCCATTCTGATTGCCACCTTGTGTGGCAAGGCAGGGAGTGAAGGAACCTCATTGATTTGAATGCTTTAGGGATGTGTACATATGTTTGCAAGTATTTTCTATCTGTTCATTGTGGTTTGGATAACAAAAAACCTTTCACACTTACAATTAGAATATATCAAAGGAAATCAAATATATTCATCCATTTAACCAGGGATCAATTTCAAAACACAATCACTTCTGAATGACTTCAAAAATCTCCAAAACAAATCTACACAAAACTAATAATAAAGAAACATTTTCACCCCGCATGAGTCCATCCCAGAACGTATCCCCTGAAAGGTCAGTTCCCAAAAGTTTGCAGTCTTTGAAGTGTCGAATTCTGCTATTACGCAGTATATTTGCATGTATCTCTTATGACGTGTCCAGAATATAGTACTTATGATTGTCCGGGTAACTTTTGGGGGAGCCTCCTGGCCACATTGAGCTAACTGGCTAGGTGTTAGAGGCACTCTGTTCTACTCTAAGAAGATACCGTTCATCCACTTTCAGTCCACTCTTGGCTACTTCAATGAACTTTACCTAGACCTCCTTGCCATGTTCTTCCTTAAACTGCTTTGTCTGGTTTCTGATCCACTGAAGTCAATAGGAGGGTCCTAGCATGAGGCTTAACTGGATCTAATCTGTTGGAAAGCTTTGAGGGACTAACAACAGATCAAAGAGGCTAAAAGGTGCCTCTGGAAACAGATGATGGTCACAGAGAAGGCCTAAATATGAAGCATCATGATTCATAGTATTGCTGAGTGCAAAGAAAGCCCAAACCTCAGTTTGCTCATGCTCCTCCAAGGGAGTCATAGAAGGGTCTGTTGTGTTGGTCGAGCTAAGTGAGAGGAAGGCCAACAATAGCATGCCTATGTGGGAACTTCCATAGATTTCTCCAGAGGATGCACTTTCAGCCAATTATCAGTGGATGGGAAAGGGCCAGCAGGAGATACGTGTCTAGACACGTAGGACTTGGCAGAGTGTGGTGAATACACTGTGAAGATCCCGGGTAGAAAGGATAAGAGGTTCTCAATAAAAGAGAAGGAAGGCCTGACGCACAAAATCGCCATCAATGTAAATAATTCCATAATCTTTCTAAATTAACAGCCATGATCTCACACTAAAAAAGTGACCTAAGGGAGTTCATCATCTGTGTTCATCTTAAAGAAAGTCTGTCCTTATCAAAACATAACATATTGAATCACAGTATCCTAAGATTTCCACCATACAAAAATGTCATCATTACCCTAAGTTACACTGTTTTGGTCCTTAGTGACCTGCATTCACTGTTCATATTTGATAGCGGCCTGGAGGATAACGTGTTATCCATTAGTTACCATTTAAACAGCATTTACTGTTGTTGGGCCTTAGTGACTCTTCATTTACTGTTTTGGTTGTTAGAAAAATTTCATGTATTGTTTCTGGTCATTAGAAGCCCTGCATGCAATGCTTTGGTCATCAGTGACCCTGCATTAAGAGATTTGTGTGGTTACGGAAGATAGGCCAGCGGCAACGTGTTTGTCTTGGAAGAAAGACAACGCAGAGCAACACAGGTTCGAATTCTGGTGCTGTGCTTAGAGACTAGTCTCTGGTATTAAGCACATTATAAAAGATTGATTAATTCATTAGTGGCCATGCATAAACTGTTTTGTATGGATATTGGCTCTTTATTCACTGCTTCGGTTGTTAGTTACCCACATAAACAATGTTATTTATAGACATGCAAATATTGCCATGAACATAAGTGACCCAACATGCATGGTTACTGATAGTAGTGGCCCAGTTGTAACTGATTTCAGTATTTAGTGGCCTTGAATTTCTGTTTTGGTTTTTAGTGCCCCTACATATACTATTTTGGTCGCTAATTTCCAGACCCTTGTGAAGCATACTGCTGACCCCTATGGACTCCCTAGTACAAATCAGCCCTCTTATTCAACATGCTGTTACACTCCTTTATTCTCTTAATCTCTTTCCCTACTTTGCCATTTATCAACAGCCTCCAACTCCACTGAAGCCACACTCCTCTTCTAATCTTTGCCATTTCCTCCCTCGTCCCCTTCTATGTCATCCCTGCGCTTCACATTGTGCACAAACAACAGCCTGTCCATCAAGCATGCTTCAATCCCAGCCATCTACCTTGTTTATTGCGCAACACTTTGCCCCCCTCACCCATCATCTTCCGAAAACCCATGCCATTGGTCTAGGGCACTCCAGGTTATTTTGTAAGAAATGTACTTCCTCTCTGACCACCACATCCCCCTATTGATGGTCATAGGCATCAACGGAACGTGGAAAGTCCTACAGGACACACTCTAATGTTGCATCCTTCACACAGAATCCACTACCCTTTTCCTTATCATCCCAGATGTCCAAAGAAGGTGACATGTTGGATCTGAATATCAACAAGGCCAACTTCTCTGCCCCTTCAACCTAAGGTTTTTCTTTCCAAGCTCCTTTGAACACATTGTCCTTCCATTTTCTCCCACTCCCGCCAATCCTGATCTATATGCCACCTGCCCTTTTCAACTCTTTCGTTCCTGACCTCACCCTTGTGTTGGAGCCTGTGCACACTAATGCTCCATTTCTCTAATCTACTAATAGGTGACTTCAAACTCCCCGGACTCTCTTGCCCTCACCACCTTGACCTGTGCTCTCTTCTGTCCAACCACTCACTGGCTTCCCTACAGCCTGCAGCCCACTCAGAACCAAGGTAACTCTCCTAATCTTTTCTTTCCAACTTTCCTTTTCAATGCAACTAAACTTGTAAGTTTGGTGTCTATGGAGCATCACTTTAATTTTGATTCATTTATCACTGCAACTTACCATTGAACGCCACACCCATCGTGTCGTAATAGAAAGCCACACCTGAGCATGTTAGGTTTAAATGCTCTGGTGTTAAAAACCAGCGCTTATGCCCCTCCTAGTGATTCCTGATACTGGAAAAAATGTAGTCGCAAAGAAATTATGCAATCGTGTGTCCACATGGGTATGAAGAATATGCTTTTGTCTGCAATACATATCAACACATTTCTGTTTTCACTTGATTATCCACTTGTGTGTCTCCTTGTTCAAATGGTTAAAACTAAACTACTGCCTTACCAAATTATATTTTATATCATTCATTATAATATGGCAACATTATCACTCATTCTCTACATCAGTGAGAGTAGGTATTTAACATTATGTATGCCACCGCTGCAGTGCATGCTTTCGGAGGAATGCAAATAACACATAAACAGATTTGTGTGGTACATTTTTCCAACTATGAGAGGTGCTGCTGTTTTTGTGTCTGCATTTGGCTAAACGTTGTCTGATAATGTGAATTTTCTACATAAGATTACCTGATTTTTATTGATATGTGCAGTGTAAAATCATTGGGCCTCATTATAATGTTTCCAGTCCGGAAACACGGGAGCCAGTAAGCCCCCTTCCCCTGGCTGCCCGCATCTCCTCACTCCCCGCTTCCTGTTTCCAACGTAACCAGCATCCCGAGCCCGCCCCGCAAGACATTACTGATCTCTCCAGGGCAGCCCTCTGCCCAGCAGCCCCTTCGGCTAAGAACCCTGAGGCAAAGGGGGCGGCTCCTACATTGGCGGCTCCAGAAAGTGTCTGCAGGTGACCGCAGGGGAAGCCAGTGAAGCCAGCACCGAACAGACACCAACAAAACTGTAAGTGTGGCATGGGTGGGGTGTAGAGCAATTACTCTACTCCAAAAAGCCCCCGTCACTCTACCTTACCTACCCATAAAGTAAACTGGCAAACACACCATGCATACCTAGAGATATCTTACCACCAACCTAATTCGATGTACCACTCCCAGGTGGAATTGTGAAGGATAGAATCTGTCCACACTTAGTTGGAACTGTGAAAGATAGCATGCGCCACATGTGGCTAGAACTGTGAATGTTAGCGTGGACCTCTCTTAGATGGAATTGTGAAGGATAGCTTGCACCACACTTAGATGGAATTATGAAGGATAGCATGTGCCACACTTAATTGGAACTGTGAAAGATAGCATGTGCAACACTTAGACACAATTCATGTGCCACAATTAATTGGAAGTGTGAAAGATACCAGGTGCCACACTTGGATGGTACTGTGAATGTTAGCTTGTACCACACTTAGGCAGAACTGTGATTGTTAGCATATACCACTCCTATTTGGCATTGTGAAGGATAGCATGCACCACACTTGATGGAATTGTGAAGAATAGCATGTGCATCAGTTAATTGGAACTGTGAAAGATAGCAAGTGCACACTTAATTGGAATTGTGAAGAATAGCATGTACCACACTTAGACGGAACTGTGAATGTTAGCGTGTACCACACTTAGGCAGAACTTTCATTTTTAGCATGTACCTCTCCCAGATGGAACTGTGAAGGATAGCATGCACCACACTTAGATCGAATTGTGAAGGATAGCATGTGCCACACTTGGCTAGAACTGTGAGTGTTAGCCTGTAGCTCTCTTAGATGGAATTGTGAAGGATAGCATGTGCTGCTCCTACATGAAATTGTGAAGGGGAGCATGTACCACTCCTAGTTGGAATTGTGAAGGATAGCATGCACCACACTTAGATGGAATTGTGAAGAATAGCAACTGCCACACATAGTTGGAACTGTGAAACATATCATGTGCCACACTTAGACGGAATTATGAAGGATAGCATGTGCCACACTTAAGTGGAACTGTGAAAGATAGTATGCACCACACTTGGATGGAACTGTGAATGTTAGCTTGTACCACACTGAGGCAGAACTGTGATTGTTAGCATGTACCTCTGTCAGATGGAACTGTGAAGGATAGCATGCACCACACTTAGATGGAATTGTGAAGGATACCACGTGCCACACTTGGCTAGAACTGTGAATGTTAGTGTGTACCTGTCTTGTATGGAATTGTGAAGGATAGCATGTGCCACTCCTACTTGGAACTGTGAAGGATAGCATGTGCCACACTTGGATGGAATTGAGAAGGATAGCACATGCCACACTTAGTTGGAATTGAAAACACAGCATGCACCACACTTAATTGGAACTGTGAAAGATAGCACGTGCCACACTTGGCTGGAACTGTGAATGTTAACATGTACCACTCTTAGATGGAATTGGGAAGGATAGCATGTGCCACTCCCAGATGGAATTGTGAAGGATAGCACATGCCACACTTGGCTGGAACTGTGAATGTTAACATGTACCACTCTTAGATGGAATTGTGAAGGATAGCATGTGCCACTCCTAGATGGAATTGTGAAGGATAGCATGTGCCACACTTAGTTGGAACTATGAAAGATAGCAGGCATCATACTTAATTGGAACTGTGAAAGATAGCATGTACCACACTTGGCTCGAGGTCGTTCCAATGATATGTAGGGCGCTATATAAATGCCAAGTAACATAACATAATAAAGCATATGTCCAATTGGTGCCAATGCCAGAGGTGTGACATCATTCCCACCTTACCAAAAAACATCTGTTGCCAAGTTAATTCCACTTGTAGGGCCTTCCTATTGAAAGACGATTCACCACAACAATGCATTGCTTTTCATCAGGAATTTCGGGCAGCATGCTGAAGGCATTGGTGCGTGAACTAGGGGCACTGTGTATCTGTGGGTCCCTGCTAGTGAGTGAGTATAACATTACTTTAGTAATAAGAATTGTTTACTAACATTTCTGTGTCTTTACCAGCCTGACTGGCTAGATAATTTTCCATGGGACTTTCTTTTATATTAACAACCCATATCCTCGTACATGGGTGGCACGTAAGATCTTTCCATCCATCTATCCTCACCAGTGGCGTTGCCAGGAATCAAATTTAGGATGGGCACAGAGGGGGCCAAAGACAAAAGTAGGGGGGACACAACAAAAGTAGGGGGAGAACATGGTCACTGCTCGTTTTAGGTAGGGGGGCACAAGGGTCGGCACAGGTTAACATAGGGGGGTCCCCGGTCCCCCCAGACTCCCAAGCGATGCCACTGATCCTCACCTGTATTATGAATATATCTGACATTAGTATGTCTACTTGTCAATGTCTGTTGAGTTATACATTTTTATGTGGTTATTCCTTAGATTTTGACTGTGCATTTAAATGATTTCAGCATTCAATGACATAGTAGCACCCACTCGCAAATGTAAATACATTCCTTTTCAAAATAACTGTTTCTGTAGTGCTGAACTTGCATCATTTGAGTAAAAAGTCTTCATGTTTTATGGAATTACATTAATATGTGTTAATTTAAAATGGTCAAAAATTGTGACCGCACAGGAAAGCATCAACATTGCAAACTTGTATCATAAGACAGACCCAACCTAACATGCTGACAAGGCACTTTGGTCATTGTCCCATTGTCCTGGATGGCTGTCCCAACCTGTTCTCGCTTTATGGTTTGCAATCAGGCTATATGGGGAGTCTAGGAACAGATGTCTGCATGGATAATAACAATTTGCTGCAAGCTTCATCCATTGTATATCTCATGAATCAAATGAACGGTGTATATCCTCTCTATAGATGGCTCCATGATATGACATATAGAGCATACACTAATTGGGTTCTATCTGCAAAGAACTCCCAAGGTCTTCTGGACATTATACGGGATATTGGAGCATAGAAGCTAACGAAAAAGCATGGATAATTTAACAATATCTGGAGCATATATATTTAACTTGTTTTTAAAAAAATAAGTGAGTGTGAGAGTGACAATTATCATCTGTAAAAATGGCTATTAAAGATTTGAAATGTATTCCTGCACTGACTTGTTGTTCGTCAATGATTCTCTGTTCTTTTAACAACAAACACGTATAACGTATGTTGTTGCAAATGGAGAGCTAAACTGGTGGCATATGCATGAGCCATTATTTCTAATGTTATTGGTAACTATAAGCTCCTCCACAGTGCTTTGACATATAACATTGTTTCGAATTATAACATAAAACATTTCATTATCAAGAAATATATGGTGCCACTTTGTGCACAGTTCGACAATGATATCTGCCAATAAAACGCAGTCTGCATGTGTGATGGTCAGGCTGCCATTCTAATTATCAACAATCTTGACTCAGGCTTGCATCCTTACTTGGTCAGGAAATTCAGTTACTATTTCTTTCAGGTACTGACACATTTTACAAGCTGGTTTTGTACTCTGCAGCCATTCCACACCCACAGAGACCTTCAACTGGCTTTGTCCAGTGGTCGAAGTGTACGAAAAGAAATAGTGGAACTATGTTCCCTGCTGTCCTGCACCCACTCTCCACAAACCCCATCACCACGCCCCCCCCCACACACAATACAAACCCCCAAACACATGCACCTACTGTTTAAGGAAACGTTTAGTGCAGTGCACTGAAAGTGCAAGTTTCAACTTCTTCCTACACTTTTATTTAAAAACGAAACCATTCGGAAACGGTTTCATTTTAAAACAAAAGTATGGGAATAGTAAAACTTAATTAAAAAAAAAGTAGAGGAGCACCACTCCCAACCGCTCCCGCTCTCTTCTACCACTGGCTTTGTCAAAGCTCCAGGAGTGCTCACAGAGCATGGCTGTACACAACAGTGGTTTCAGTTGTTCTTGAAACTGGCGCAGACGCAGAGTTCAAACACTGAAAAAGCTGTGATCTAGCACTGCAGGGGTGTCAGACAAGGAGACACTTTCAAAAACAGAATTGTGACTGTTTATAAGAACGTACAATCAGTTCTGGCATTTGTGGGGGTCTGTAGTATTTATGTGCACTGAATCATCTAATATGAAAAATGTAAACAAGAGATTTATGTTGAATACAAAATGGTAATGTGATAATAAACACACATTTTAAAGGATTTCAAGAATTTAAATATGTAGAATTGTCGAGCAGGCGAGCAATGCGTTGTGTATTGTTTTGCTAACTCGAATTGCGGTTCACTCTGGAGCACGTTCTAAACATTTTGCATCGATAAAAACATGAGTAGCTTTACTGCAAAAATAAGGCACTTGATCATTTAAAAGATGTTGTAAAATGTTACACATGCTGTTTCAATAGCTGTTTGATAACATAATGTCCATTTCATTCAATGAAACGAAATCTCATTAATGAAAAAGCTGACACTACATTGACTTCTACCATGGCCGCCGTGATGCATCTAGGGCCAGTGCGCCTGCTGTTGGGTAGACAGTGAGGAAGATCTGTTGGCTGAAGTGGATGTGGCATTTATTTTTTTAAAGTTTTCAACTCCACGGAATGATTACCGACATGGACATTTCCTATTACTCTTTCCACCGAACAACAACCCAATTCCTTGTCTTTTACTATCATGTACTGTTTTCAGATAGTTATTTTATTTACTACTTTTTTAATTTGAATTGAGAATTGTCCACTTAGCGTGTAAGGTCATGTAATTGTTTCCTGTAATTTCACACTTAGTTCACTTGACTTTTCCAAGTTATCTTGGCCTCAGATACATTCAACAACCTGCCCACCCACATCCCTAGTCATCTTTACACAGTGTTTAGAAGGGCAAAGTCAAACTATTAGAATACACAAAAACAAAGGTATTTCCACACACTGTCTCCCTAAATGTTGCTGTCAAGAACGCCTGATATACAATAGCACTTCCAAATGAGGATTGCCCAGGGTGTCCTCCCACGTGTTGGTACAACAGTCCTATTTCCACCATCATTTTACTTATTACAATAATAAAATCCTAAAAGACATGCCAAAATCTGCCCATCCAGATGAAACATAAAAACACATTGCATGTCTGCACGGCCCAAAGCAAACTATTAAAATATGCAAAAACAAAAGAACAGCACATCCAATGAACACCTACATGTTTCATAACTATGCCAAGAGCCAGTATATACAATAGTGCTTGGTAATTGAAATTAACCAGGATATCCCACCGGGGTCTGGCATCACAGGGGAGTGGTACAAGACTAAGAAGATAGCACAACAGTCGTCTTTTGTACATACATTTGCATATTGAAGGTATACAAGATTCAAAGCCATGCCACAATCGGCCTGCCCACAGCCAGAGACATCCATAAACATCGTGTAGCTAGCTGGACAAAGGCCGATGATTGAATTGCACAAAAAACTACAGCCTATCCTGTTGCCTCCTACATATTGCAAAACTACATCAAAAGACCATTGTATATAATATCATTTGCTAATTGAACATGATGTCTCACCATAGTGTGGGACCACAGAGGTGTGTTACAAGTCATTCAAGACTGTCATTCACCCGTTCTCTCACCATTTTATCTTGTTCGCATCATGTATCGTGTTCATGCTATTGAGCACTTGGGTCCGTTGTTTTAATAAAAAGGCATAATAGCTTTAAAGACATTCTATAATCCATCTGCCTACAGCCGAAGACATCTATTGATATCATGTGTCTCACACTCAAAATACTTATGTATTGAATACACAAAAAACAAAGGCCTTCCTACCCAGGGTCATGCCAAATGTGCCATAATCACCTCAAGAGCATAGGGAAGAAAATAGCACTTGGCTCACAACTTCCATTACTGCAGATTCAATTGAACACACACTGCTAGAGACACCAGCATTTTTGAATGACACCAAGCACTAAAGGTAAGCAACTAGTTATCTTCATTATGTATCCTTTAAAGTCAATGACTAAGATTCGTCAACATCCATCTGTGTTATACATTATAAACTTGCAAACAAATTAATTTCAAGTGTGCAGTTAATTATTTGTACAATTATGTCAATGCTGATTCAGACTTTGAACAGATGCATAAATACTATGCCATTTTTATATTATGGGCCTCATTACACGGTAGGCGGTAAGGGTTTACCGGTACCGGTATTTTACCGGTACCGGTAAATCCTTACTGCCTTACTACGAGGTCCCTTTGCGGTTGGGGAATTTAACGCCTGCTTTTTGCAGGCGTTAAAAATCCAACCCGCAAAGGGACCAGGGAGCTAATTACGGTACCGCAATTTGCGGTACCGTAATTAGCGCCATCCCCATTCCCATTATGCCCTATGGGGCAAAAATGGGAATGAGGAAGGGCAATGGAGGAAGGAGGAATTACCGCCTTCGCAACCTTGGAATAGGGCGGTAATACCCCTTTCCTCCAAGGCGGTACCGGTAAATTACCGGCATGAACCATGGCGCTAATAGCGCCATGGTTTACCGCCTACCGTGTAATGAGGCCCTATATATCTTATTTTGCCAATTGAATTATGCATTATGCACGGCATGGTACTACACTTTTTCCCTAAAGGTATTCGACTAATTCTATGATGGCTACTCAACTGTGGCATTCAACCAGGTGACATCAATAGACACACAAATACAGTATCAGAAGATCTAAGAGAAACATATTCTATATATGCAACCTACATTTCAGCGCAAGGGTGTACACGTTGGAGGAATTTACAAAATGTTCCCAAACCTGGCCCCTTTCATCCCGTTCACTCTCCTCCATAAATCCCCCTTAACAGAATGTTTCTCAATCTTTCCATCACTCTCCCTCCCAAGGCTTCTTCTCCTTTTCACATCTCATCCCACTCCACTGGAATGCCTTACCAGTTCACACAAAATGTTTTTACCATCACTCGTGCATTCAAGCCATGCTCAAGCTCCAGCTGAAATACCTTGAAAGGGTCATCCACCCAATCCAGGCACACCTCCAACCTAATCCCAACACGTCCTCATGTACACTGCATATACTGTTAAATGTCCCCATATATACCCCCCGCTTTTTCCATTGCCTATCTGTTTGCATTCACAGTTAATGTTCCGCTGATAACCTCTCATCCTTTGGCTCATGGTTCATTTCTAATTTACTTCTCTTCTGAGGCACCTCCTTGAGGGCTTGTCTTGGCCACAGTATGTACCTATGTAAGCATTTCTTATTGAAACAAAATGTTCTAAAAAATACAAATAGAACTAACAGTGTCCAGAACTGGGTTTATAGTTGAGGAACATTTTGGGTGATATCTTTAAATTGTACCTTTGCGACCTAGTTTTTTTCCTGTTCAGTTGTCTTTGACTTGGGTATATATGTCATTGCTTGTGTCACATAAGTGTGAGCATCCACGGAGACTATGAGCCCCTCTACTCCATTAGTACATGGACAATTGATTAGGGTGTGCTTACACCTTCTTATGCACCAGTCTCTATCAAATGCCTGTTTATGATGTGTTCATATCTTGCAATAAAGATTCCAGTTCATATTTGTACATAAAGTATTTATTTTTGCTTGTAGCCCTTAGTAGATGACACGTGTTTCGGCATCAGAACTCTGCCATTTTCAAATCCGGCCCTTTCGGTAATAGTATCCAAGGTAAGTGGCTTTGTTGTGCCGTTATTGTAATTCTAGGGTTCAATCCCTCCTCAGAAGTATAGCCCTTCTCCTTCAAGCGTTGTGTGAAATAGCCATTTCACACGACGCTTGAAGCAGAAGAGCTAAAGGATTGAGCCCTAGAATTACAATTTCGAAAAAGGCAAAGTTCTGATGCCGAAACACGTGTCATCTACTAAGGGCTACAAGCACAAATAAATACTTTATGCACAAATATGAACTGGAATCTTTATTGAGAGAAATGAACACATCATGAACAGGAATGATAGATACTGGCGCATAAGAAGCTGTAAACACACCCCAATCAAGTGTCCAGAACTGTGCTGCCGATACAGCGCACCTACCACGATATCCTGCCTCTGGTTCTGCATCGAACAATGAACTCAAACTAATCCACTCTGTAGAGTGTACAATAGAGATCTTAGATACCGACCACCAGCCTCAGCTAGGCATATATCTTCCTGTGTCCTTCCACAAGATAACTGTCCTTCAAAAGCTTGTGCACAAATCTCAGTAGAAGCTTCTAAGTCTCAGACCTTCAACTATAACGGAACCTGCTCCAAGACAACACATTTTGGAGGTGCAGCCAACAAAGTAATTTTAAGTCTAGCAATTTATTTTGTTCACTCTCCCTACAGATGTTGATAATGGTGAGGTATGTCTATAGTCAACTTGGGTTTAAACAAACTCAGCTCTGGACTGACCTATGTAAGTGATTTCAACCCAGCACTTCACCTAAGTCAATGCCTAGCGTGTGCTGCACAGCTGAAACCCTTAATTAATTATTTGTGTCTATAAGTTATTTTAATTCTGAACGATGTACCACTTATATCACGCCCCTCTCTGTGAATCCGCCCCGGTCACACTGAATCAGGAAGCAGGCTGGTTTGCAAAGTTAAAATATTTATTTATGATTTGCACAATATATATCACATATATTTTAATGGTTATACAATAAGCACCAATGGGGTGATGTCACACTAACAATCTCTTTAATCAGAAGGAGTAGGATGGGAAAAATAATGCAGCACAGAAATTATACTTTTGTGTATGTTCAATCAAATGGCAATGTAATTACTATTTTCCCCTGCACAATACTCAATCCCCCCAATATGCAATATAAAGAGATAGAAGGAGAGAGAACAGGTTTTAGGAATGCAGAAGACAATACAATCTATCAATCCCAATTTTCCCCAGCAAACAAAGAGAGAGAAACTGGAATGATTGCAAACTTGTCAAAAATGGTTTGGAAGTTGGCTTGAATTAATTGGTAAAACACTGTAAATGGTTTAAATCACTGATCTTGTTGAAGTACTAATGGGAGCCGCTTTGTATGGGTTCATGCAAACACTAGCAATGATTTAAGAGTGATAAGCAAGTTGAAAACTTAATTTTGAGGTCGGGTGCAATGAACAGCTATTTTTCACGTTATAGATTTTAGCCAAATGAAGAATTTGTGGCAAACTTTTCCACGCGTGGTTCTTTGGGAAGCTTAGGATGTTAGCTTCAAGTAGACACTTAAATTGTGTTTCTAGCATAAACGGTGAAGAAGTTATGGACATTTTTGTGGAGGTCGTTTTTTTCAGAAAGAGGAAAAATGCAAAAAAAGAATCCGCTTTTTAAAATACAAACAAGGTTTCTTTACACTAAGAATAGACTCTGAAGATACAAATTACACGACAGCACAGCCACCAGCCCTGGATATCTCTGGATGGTTTGGACTGCCGAGACGCTCACCTGCTTCAGAAAATATATCAGCGCAAAGATGATTTTAACACTACAAGTACAGAAGATAATAGGGATGAGATGGAGAGTTCAGGCAGTTCAAAAATATTCGAACAATGCAGTTCTGGATAGAAGAGAGGATGGGTTTGGATATGGATGACTTATGGACAGTACATATGCTAGTGACAATCCTATGCTAAGGATACTCACTACATGGGTTTTGAACAGAACCGTCAGGGATTCAGGTCAGTCAAGATTTCTGGACAGGAATTCTGCTGGGCAAACTGGACTGGACAGCAAGGCGCTCTGGTCTGCAATCAGCAAGACGCTCTGGACACCACACAGTGGGACTGGACTGGATCTGCTCTGGTTCACAGGTATCTGGTCACAGCACAGCTCTACTGGGTTGGATCTTTGGATTCTGGCAATAATTATTAGCAGGAAAAGAGCACAGTACAGCCAGGTTGTCCTTTGGTTCCCCTTAGAGGTCTGGGGTAAAATCTGGTTTCTGGAATTTTAAAGGCCAAGCTGAGAATGGTTCAGCTTTGGAAATGGGCCTTTCTGCTTTCAAAGATTCTGGAGTCTGGAATATGTATTTCTCTTGCAAAGTGCTCCGCCAGCAATCCGTTGGTGGGTGAATGTGTGTGTTCTTGTGAGCCCTCAGCTATCTCTATTTAGTCATTTACTAAAGGGGTGGGTATGCTGAATTATCCTAGGCTCTCCCCCGAGGTATTCTATTGGCTTTCCTCTCCCTTGATTGGAGAATAAAACAGAGTGTCATCATGACAATGTGGTTTATGAGGCAGGAAAACCCTCCCCTTTGTTTTTGCACATGAAATCTACTTTTAATATAATATATATTTACAATCTTACAAACTTGATAGCAATAGCATATCTATATCACATATTTTGTGGAGCAAGTATCCATCCAAGCCCCGTCTCTGTAGGATCTTGGGTCTGGGTTAGACAGATCTTCGCACTTTTTGTCTGGGATACAATATATATTTTGTCCAAACTTGGTACACATGTGTGCATTGCATAGGGGCAAAAGTGTCTGAAGTTTCATATTTCTGACATCAATGCATTTGTTATAAAACCCCAATTTCTACAGTTATGTCCCAGAACATAGCACAGAGTTCTGGCGCCTCTTAAAATGTGCACCTGACATTTAGATTCAGAAGTCCGGGGTTTCTATAGTTTTAACAATTGTCCACAATAAATTATCAGTCTTATTAGAAATCTGATTTTTGTCCATTTGTGAATCAACAAAAAGGACTATCCCCGCCTCTAAAGGTTTCTTGTAGCTCAAGAGCAATCCCAGCCTTCTTCCTTTGGCAGGGAGCACTGTTGACCCTTTAATCTGCAGATCCTTTAAGCCCAGGAAGATCCTTTGTCTCTCCCAGGAGCAGCAGCCAAAATCCCCTTCCCTCTTAATCAACACCTGAATGTGAATTCCTAGACTTTTGGTGGGAGGCAGAAGGGAGGTGTCTTTCCCAGTGGGGAAAGTTTCTTTGAGGTTTTGGCTGAATCAGGCTTACTTTAAAAGTAAATTTGTTACATTTTTTTTCTTTGTTGAAAATAAACTTACAATTATAAAACACACATCAAGAGCACTGATTCTAGGCTCTAAACCATGAAGTTTAAATAGTGACAACCTAGTTTGCTCTTGATAACAAATCACTTAGATTTGAGACATTAGATCTTAGTTGCATAACTTTTACAGTTTTAAAACAGGCTTTTGAAGCAGTCACAGGCGGCTGCTGGTACTGCTCCCAGATTTTGACAGCTTTCCCAGGCAGGCAAACTGGATGTGGATGTTTTTGTGACCAATCCAACTTTCCTGTATATTGCAAATGCACAATAATTCCTTGTATTCCATAGCATGGGACACCCAACAAGAAGATTGGATGTTTTTGCGGGTGTTTCGGACCAGCGTTCTGTATTTTTTAGTAACCAGGAAAAGATTTTAAAGCAGATTTCGGATTTCTTTCAGCAAGCACTGCTTTTCCTTTGTGCTCCATTTTTCCATGTTGGACAGCCCAATGGCATGTTTCAGAAGTGTGGTCTCCATTCCACCACTGACAACATGCATGGTAGATTTGTAGCCATCTTTTCCGGTTTCAAAGTACAATTTTCATAGGTTTTGGCGCGCCCAGAGATTTTGCGGCCATTTTGTTGGTTCTGGTGCCAGCAGCACACAGGGATGTCGCAGGGTAGAGCCTAGTGGGTTAATACATCCCCCAAAGCCCCCCTTCGCGAGTTGACTCTTGACCGCCCGTCAAGGGGAAGTCGGGAGATTGGGATATTCAGTTTTTGTCTTTCTGGTCCAAATGGCAAAAAACCTTTGCTGCTTCTCCCATCAGTGGTGGATCGGCAGGTTCTCCTCGCCGGTTCCAGATGGAAGTATATGGAGCGATACCCCAGGCCCCTTGGGTCTTTCCTCCTGGTCGCCGAGTGGTCCTCCTTGATTTTAGGATCCATGGTTTCAGTCCTACGATGACAAAACAGAGCATATTTGTAGACATTTCCCCACCACTATTCATGTAGTGGGGCAAACACATACATTTGATAGATACATGACATACTTTTCTGTTTGCAATTTATTACTAATTCTAACAGATGGAATAGTTTTTTATAGTTGGAATTCTAGGGGTCTGGAATGACCCCCTCTGGGTTTCCAGATAAATCCTCTAGTTACTGCAGAGTATGCCTAGGATGGCAACACTTCAGTTGGTTGATGTGGACACACTTATCTTCCCCCTCTGCCAAACTGCCTTTGGGGATCCAGATTTTGTAGGCGACTGATGAGATTTTGTCTACAATTTCAAAAGTACCCCTCCAGCTAGGCAGAAATGTCACTGTTTGGCCTGGTTCCTTTTGAAATTTTATAAGTAGACCCGGTCTCCTACTTGGTATTTTTTCTAGTTGTTTTTAGGTCATAGTGGGTCATTATACTGTCTACAGATCTTTCTAAATTCCACTGAGCATAGGCAAAAGCATGTTGAAGGTGTTTTCTCAGATTTTCAACATACTCATGAGTTGTGGAGGCATTTTTCAATGTCTGATCTTGGGTTATGTAGAGCAGATGCTGGGGAAGCACCATCCTTCGTCCAGTCATCAGCTCAAACGGTAACAATTTTGTTGAAGATGAAGGGGTAGATGTGATGGCCATCAGGACAAGAGGTAATCGAATGTCCCAACTTGGCCCAGAATCTGCCACAAACTTTTTCAATATGCTCACAATTGGCTTGCTGTATCTCTCCACTGCACCACTAGAGGCTGGCCGGTAGGCAATGTGTAGTTTCCTTTTGACCCCAAGTATCTCCCACATCTTTGTCATCACTTCGCTAGTGAAGTAGCTTCCTCCGTCTGACTCGATCCTTTGGGGTAGTCCAAAACGCGAGAAGATGTGGTTGATCATCAGGGCAGCTGTTGTTTCTGCCTTGCAATTTGGGGCCGGGAGACATTCCACTCATTTAGTGAACAAGCATGTCACGGTCAACATGTACTTGTTCCCCCTAGAGGAGTGAATCATGGGCCTGATAAAATCGACTTGTAAATATGACCAAAGCAGTGTCATCCCCCTCTTTTGGAGATGCGTGCGGTGTGTGAGGGATGTTGGCTGAAATTGTGCACACCCAAGACACCCCTTCAAGTATTGGTCAAGTTCCTGCCCCATATGTGGCCAGCATGCAACCTCTCTTAAGATTTCAAGTGTTGTATGAAACCCCCTACGACAGGCTTTGGCCGCATCATGGGCGTGACTTAGCATCAGGCTTTGGAATGAGGTGGGGACCACCCACTGATCATGGCCAGCTAGGGATCTCCTTACCAACAAACCGTCTTGGATTCGGAAAATTTTTGGACATTTCATCAACACTCTGAGGTCCTCTTTCCCTTTGTAATCGGTATCCGTCAGGGGAAAGTTCTCAGGGTCCTCAATGTGCTGATAAAACTTACCAATTATTGGATCCCCTTTTTGAGCAGTAATCAAATCAGCATCTGGGGTCTCCTTATTCCATTCTGCAGTTGAGAGTTCATTGTGAGCATTTGTCTGGGACCTAGTGATAGCAGCGACCTGGATTTCCCCCAACAGGGACTCAATCTCAAGTAGATCCCCTTGGATGGCTCCGGTTTTGGCCAGCTGATCAGCTAGGTCATTTCCAGTTTTGTCAGGTCCCTCTACTTTAGAATGACCCTTGATCTTTTTCCAGTAGATGGTCATCCCATTCAAGGTGACCAGATCATCAATATTTTGGATTCATTTTCCATGTTTCAATGGTTTGTTATTAGCACATAGCATGCCTCTGGTTTTCCAGTTAACCAGGTGCTCCACGAACCTGTTCCGTACATAGGGCCTCATCACGAGTTTGGTGGTAACCCTTAAATCCGGCGGTAGCACTGTTACCGCTGGATTTAAGGGTCTGCCAAATCAGGGCTTTGGCGTATTTCTCCCCAGCTCTGAGCTGGGGGGAAATTAGCCAGAAATTCGCACTAATACCGCCGGCGGGAGATTCGCCAGCGGTATCAGCGTGAAATTGCCCCATTGAGCCCAATGGGGAATTCCCGAATGGGTTCAGTGGGGAATGGGCAATACCCGTTCCGCCAAACCTGTGATCCCACGCTATTAGCGCGGGGGGGTTGGCGGTAGGGCTATTAACGGCGGCGCTAATAGCGCTGGCATTACCGCCCAACTTGTGATGAGGCCCATAATCCGAATCAGTGATTATGACCAGTTCGTGGAGTTGGTGTTGTACAGCAGTGAAGATGGCTTGATGCACAGCCATCAACTCTGCCACTTGACTACTTCGGGAACGATTTTGTACCCAGAGGAGGGTTGTGGGGCATCATTCACCCATGCATTCCCTACGCCGGCCACAGTTCTTTTTCCCCGTTGTTGTCAACATGGTAGGAGCACCCATCCACATAGACAGTGGGCATTCCCTCACACTGGTCTTCTTCAAAGACTTTGTGTGGGGAATTAAGGTATGCCGCCATGTTTTTCTTGATTTTAAGACTTTTTTCCTTGAGACAGTTTTCTCTGGCACAATCATGCAAGTGAGCCAGACCTTGCGCAAGGGGAGTCTTCTTGTTTGGGCATATCTGACCTCCACAGGAAAGCCTTGCATTGACAGGATCCAGGAAGTAATTCAGGAATTACTCACATTTCCGGCCCGGATTCTGTCACATTGGAGATATTGCAGAGGCTGGTGTGGAGTCTCCACTATGATGTGTTCCCCCTGGATAAACGGGCGGTAATTCTTCAATGCCCACACCATTGCCAGGAGTGCCTTCTCACAATCGTTGAATATTTCCTCCACAGAGGATTAGGTTTTACTCGCATAGGAGATTACTTTATTGACCTTGTCATGCTTCTGGTATAATGCTGCAGTCAAGCATGTATTTGAGAAACCTGTCTCCAAGAAGAACTCATTGTTTATGACAGGATAAGCTAGGCAAGGTGCTTGTGAGCCACTTCTTTTGAGTTGTCGTACTGCCTCGGCTTGTTCTGGACCCCACTCCCACTTGATCCCCCCCCCTTCAAAAGATGGATTAGGGGGTTTGTGATCTCTGCATAGTCCTCAATTAACTTTCTGCTGTAATTAGTTAATCCAAGGAGGCTCCTTAGTTCCCGCAGAGTTTTGGGTTCTTTTCAATTCTGGAGTGCTTCCACTTTCTTTTGGTGGGGACAGAGACCCTGAGGAGTAATCTCATGCCCCAAGGAATTCACACGGGTTCTACACCACTGTGCCTTTTGAAAGGAGAGTTTTTCTCCGGCAGCCCTCAACTGTGTCAGGACATAACGGATCTCCGCTATGTGTTCCTCCACAGTTGAGCTTTTGACTAAAACATCATCTACATAGGTCAGGTTACCCCTTTCACCCAGGTTGGGCATGGCCTTGTGTAGAAAAATGTTAAATTCACTGCCGGAGTTGATGTATCCTAAGGGAGTCCGGGTCCATGCATACTGCTGCCCCCTGAAGGTGAAAGCAAGCTTGTATTGGTCCTCCCTACTGACAGGTACAGTCCAGTACCCATTGGTCAGGTCAATGGCAGTGAATACCTTTGACCCCTGGATCTGGGCCAGCCCTTGGTCAATGTAGGGAAGAGGCCATCAGGAAGTATCGATCCGTTTGTTAAGCTCCCTAAGGTTGGCGCAGAGTCTCCACTGGCCGTTTGGCTTCAAAATACCAAGCACCGGATTATTGAAGGTGCTGTGGACTGGACGAATTATCCCAAGGGACTCAAGGTTCCTAATTATTTCAGTAAGGGACTCCATTGATGCGAGAGGCAAGCAATATTGCTTTACAAACACGGGAGTCATACCAGGGTCCGTGGGAATAGTTGTTGTGTAGATGTCGGTGCGACCACAGTCATATGAGTCCACCGCAAAGAGATGTTGAAAATCTAAGAAAATTTGTTTCAATTGTTGCTTTTGCTCCAGAGTCTCACAGGCATCAGCTAGGTTGACTCTCTTTTCAACTATCTGCCTGAAGCCTGGAATGACTTCTGGTTTTGCTACCTCAGCGGCCTCCTCCAGCTGGGTGCAGAAGTCCCTGGTCAAAGTTCTGATTTGGACTGGTGGCTTCAGGTGGGGAAGGCAGTCTTCGCGGACCTGGAAAATCACCTCATCCCTCCTGAAGTCACAGGTCACATCTTCCTTGCCATAAGGGCAGGAAGTGTACACCAGGAAATTCCCCCCATGCCGGGTGAAGATCCTGTCTTGTATTGTGTCATCGTCGCTTTCACTGTCAAAACAGTCCTTGGGGAAGAGTCCTAACAGTTCAATACCTAAATATATGGAAAAATGTCGGTCATCAACTGCCATTCCAATAATGGTGCCTGCGGCTAGAGTGATACTCTTTAAGTTGCTGTTATCCACCTCTATTGGAATGGTGTCATGTTCTATATTGACTAGTTTTGTCGTGTTTACCCCCAACCCTTGCTTTTGGAAGTAAGCATTAAGATGAATATAGGCGCCAGGGTTTTTCAGTTTCTGTCCTCTTTTAACTTTCACTTCCAGGGAGAATTGTTGGGTCCTTTCTGGGATGGTGACTTCCTCTCCAATCTGAATTTCAACTGCATAAGGCAGCAGTTGAGCTGACCTAAATACTTTCTCTGGGTCATCAAAGTCCATGGGATTACCCGCTAATCGGGACCAGGCTTTGAAGTTTATTAGGTCCAAACTAATGACAAAGCGATTGAGAATGTCACTGCCTAAGTAAAATGTGGCAGGGACATCTCGCACGACGCAACAATTATATACTATGCTCTTGTTGCCTATGGAAATTTTGAGCATACACCTGCTAGGCAGGAGATGTTTGGATTTGGGTGTTTCCAGATCCATTTCCCATTTATCTATCAGTTTAAGTGTGGGAATGGCTGGATCTTTTGGGAGTTTGAGGAACATGGCTTCGCTGATGAAGCTCTTACCGTTGTTCACGCACACTCGGACGAGAGCAGAGTCCTTCCCTTCATTTACTGAATAGGGATGAACAACTGCTCTCCAATTTTCTGAATATCAGCTAGGCTTTGAGCTGAGTTTTCATCTTTCTGGGCTATAGGAGTGGGATTTTCTGATTGCGAATTTGTAAAGAATTTCAGAGTGTTTCCTTCCTGTGTGGAATGCCACCTTGGACTGGAAGGAAGGTTGATTTTCAGAAATAGAGAGGACCCCCCATCACCAGCTTGCTTTCCTACTGCTATTACTGTCATGTCTGGGATTTGGTTATTCTGGGGGTGAATGGAATCTGGTATTTCTCCCCCCTTCCCGAATTCAGTTGGTCTAAGGCCCCTTTTGACAGAAGGGTAGCCTGGGAACCATTGTCCACCAGTGCCAAAATTATACACTGCCCCTGTATTTGTACCGGGGCATAGAATCTTCCCTCCTTCTCCTCAAGGGGACAAAGATCATGTACATTTTAGGACAACTGGTGGGTTAGTTTCTTGGTTTTGGACACTGACAGGATGGTGATTTGGGCAGGATTCTGTTTGGTGTCTTGGGAATCTGGAAGAAAAAGGTGACGGCTAGATATGGGGAAAGTTTTGGGTACCCCTGGTCCTGGTTCTGGGCTGCCCCCCCCTTTTTGGTGGCAGTCACCCGGATGGGTTTGAACAAGAGGATTTTCATGTGGATGACTGGGGTTTGATGATGGGCAGTGATAACTCAGTCCCCACATCCACCCAGTCTGGATTTGGATCCTTTGGGACCCATTCTTCTTTGGGAGGAGTTCCCCCATCTCGAAAGGAAAAGATCCTTTCCCCAGGATCCTCTGAGGATCCCTCTCCTTCAAACTGGAAGACTTTTACCTCCTCCTCAAAATGCGTCTTTTTGGGCTCTTTATTTCTCCTACCCCCCCTCTGCTCCTTGGGTGGCAGACTTTCGGGGGCAGGAGATTTTGGTTCCGGTTCCTGTGTTTCCAGGGGCTTTTTACAAGTGGGGAAGGATGCTTCCTCCACGGCTTTACACCCCCCTTCCCCTTGTGCCTCCTCCCTGGGAACCGGTAGGTTGTTGGGGTTCTTCCTCCGTCATTGCTCTGGAGCACCAGGCCCTGGGTTTGAGGCATTCTGCGCAGCCATGCTCATCTGAGGGTTCTGTTGAGCCCTCAGCATGCAACCCAGATCCTGTGCCATTTTTTGGACCTGGCGCTCTAGTTGTGAAACCCGCTCGGGCTGGTACTGGGTCGTCATGTCTCCCATGGGCTGATCCCGGGAAAGGTAGCTATTCCTTCTCCCAAAATGCCCGGGGTTAGGAAAGTTTGGGTACCCCTCCACCCTTGGCCTCCCCTCTCCCGGATTGGGTTGTCTGGGCTCAGGAAATTGGGGAAAGAAGGATGGATTGTTTTGGGGGTTAAAGGTTTGCGGGTACCTTGGAAAGAAATTCTGTCCAGTATTTGGGGGATTACTGCCCTCCTGGGGGAAGTGAGGAGGGAAGTTCCCTGGGCTAGCTGGTGTCTGGTTGGACCCCCCCCTTGGGCTGGAGGAGTCCACACATAACCCAGGATGGGTCTATTGCCCTTGTAGCATGGTCTGATGTAGTCAGGGGAGTTAGGGGTCCCATTTGTGGAATTACCTCCTCGCTCCCTGTTTGTGATTGGCCCTAGGGCCTTCTGGGTTTGGGATTGTTTTGATTCTGTGCCGGCAGGTTTTTACACCCCCCCATCTCTAAATCTAAAATGGGGCAACCTTCACCTTCGCCACCTTAGCAGCAGCAGAGGTGTTGCTTGTTTTGGGGCTTTTGGGATTATTTTTGTTTTCCACTGGCTTTTGCACCTCATAAATGCGTGTGGCTTGTTCAATGACCCAGTCTAGTGATCTTTTATTGTGAAAGTCCCTCACTAGCTGGGTCATGATGTACTTAGGGAGAGTGTGGAAGAAAGTATTTACAAACTCTTTGCTGTCGGTGTGCACCCTTCTAGTGGTCTGCGCAAAGACACGCTTTAATTCTTGAACAAATTCTTGTGGGGCCTGATCTTATCCACATTGCAGGTTATAGGCCGCATTGCGAGCCTCCTGGGGATTCCTGTGCACAGAAAAATGTTTCAAGATGGCTGCCCTATAGGTGGACCATCTGGAATGATTCTGATCCTCCAGCCTCGCAAAGAAGCTGGAGTACTCGGGAGAGGAAGGTCCACTTTACATATTGAATACAGCACTGGCTGTCCTTCAAATGGAAAGTCTCCATCATTTGTTCAAAGAACTCAAGGTGCTCCCAAACCAAATATTTCGCATTCTTATGATAGGGCGTGATGACGCTGCTAATGGCCGCTAATGGCCTTGATTTGTTTTAGGGGATCCTTGAGCAAGCCATTTTGACCTTGTTGGCCTTTTTGGTTTGGGTGACCTTGGTCCACTCATCCTCTGAGGCACTGCTCCCAGAGGTGCCTATCTGGTCTTCTAGGCACTCCCGGATTCTGTGAGCTTGGGAATGGCTGGCAGAATGTGGGGACCTAGTTTCCTGAGTCCTGTGGCGCTCAGAGGAGTCTTCTGATTCCACCTTGCTCCTGGGATTTGCTGATCACCCCCCCCCCGCTGTCCTAGCTGGGCAGATGTTTTCAGGATGCCCTTAGTGGGCCTACTCTCATGGAGTTCCCCACTAAACTTTACCATCTGGTCTCTGGTTAAATGGTATTTTTGAGGATCCATTTCACTGACCCTCCCCTCATTGGAGTCTCCCTGATCAGAGAATATAGCCCTAGCACTTGGGAACCCATACCCAGATGCCTGCCCATCCATTCCTTGGAGCTGATGATCTATGAGCCCCATATTCCTCATTGGATTGAAGTCTGCCATCCCCGTGGCCCTTGGCTCATGTGTGCCAGTGGACATGGGGGTGGCAGAGCCCATGGAGTGGAAGAGATGAAGGCCGCTGGTTCTAGGGCTCCTGAGGTTATGCTCAGGTATTTACTTTTCCCAGCGGAACTCATCTCTCTCAGCCCCTGCTCCCTGTTGCCATGCAAGAACCTGACCTTTCTGTTCCTCTATCAAGGCCTTGATAGTCTCTATCAGTTGTTCTTGCATAGCTACCTATCTGTGGAGCCTCATTGTCTCTCTGTGCTTCTTGTGTCATTTTAGAGTACTGGGCCAATTTTTGCTGCAGGAGGGTTACCTCCTGAGTCCTGTCCTTACTGGCCTGGTCACTCTTTGCCAGAGCATCTTCCATCCTCCTGGAGTGCTCTAACAGTTTTGTATAATCTTTTTGGAGCTCACCCAGTCCCTGGAGGGCCAGGTGATTTTCTTCCATCTTATCTTTTAAATAACTGACCTCCTGGCCTAAGGTGTCCCTTTCCTGAATAAGAGTATGCCTCTGTGCAGCCAGGTTGTCCCTCTGTCTTTGGAGCGCACCAGCTTTCTGGCGATCTCCATCAAATTCTGTCTGGGTGTCAAGGTCTTTCAGGATGAATTTATTATTTTCTTCTTTTTCTTGGTATAGGCAGTTTTGCAGGGTGACTACCTGCTCTGCGCATGCCTTATTAAAATGTATTTGCTGTTCCAGTTTTTTCTGGCTCTGCAGTAGAGAGTCCAAACTGTCTTGGCACTCCTTCTCCAGCGCCAGTACTTTGGTATCCTGCTCTACCTTGTTCTGCTGCAGGATATCCATATCTTTTATTTTTATCAGGTACTGCCTAGTTTCATTTTCTGATTCATGGCTCTTTTGTAGCCTTTGCTCTGCAGAGTCCAGATCAGTTTGGGCTTTTTCTAATGATTGTAGTAGCTTGTTTGCCAGATCTAGGTTCTTGGCATATCTCTCCTGTAGTGCTCCAATGTGGAGGTACAGATATGCCGCTATTTTGGCAATCTTACTTTGCTCTTCTTTTACCTTAGGGGCCATATACAGTTCACTCAGTGCCATATGTAATGGGCCCTGATCCTGCCATATATTTAATCCTATTGCAGTGGCTTGTTCCTTAATTCTTTGCAACCAAATATTCTGATCCTGTTCTGTCCATTCACCCCTGACAAATAATTTGTGCAGCAGGTGTTCTTTTGCCATATTGATTTCTACCACGGTCGCCATTCCGGAAATATTAATTTCCTTTCTGACTTACAGGACTTTATTTCATTTTTGCAAAACAAACCTAATTCCTTAGAGCATTCCTATTGAAGGGTGCTTTTCACAGTGTAACACAGCGTGGTAGCCCAACAGGGTTTATGTACCTTGTTAGTTAGCACGCTGTATTAAGCTGTCACAAGTGGTATGTCTAATTCCTAAATCCCGGCATCAAGCCCCCAATCCCGGACGAGCCCCCAATCTTGTAAGTGATTTCAACCCGGCACTTCACCTAAATCAATGCTAGCGTGTGATGCACAGCTGGAACCCTTAACAAATTATTTGGGTCTATGAGTTCTTTTATTTCTGAATGATGTACCACTTATATCACGCCTCTCTCTTTGAATCCCCCCCGGTCACACCGAACCAGGAAGTAGGCTGGTTTGCAAAGTTAAAATATTTTTTTATGATTTGCACAATATATATCACACTATTTTAATGGTTATACAATAAGCACCAATGGGGTGATGTCACACTAACAATATCTTTAATCAGAAGGAGTAAGGAAGGGAAAAATAATGCAGCACAGAAATTATACTTTCGTGTATGTTCAATAAAATGGCAATGTAATTACTATTTCCCCCTGCACACTACTCAATCCCCCCAATATGCAATATAACGAGTTAGAAGGAGAGAGAACAGGTTTCAGGAATGCAGAAGTCAATACAATCTATCAATCCCAATTTCCCCCAGCAAACACAGCGAGAGAAACAGGAATGATTGCAAACTTGTCAAAAATGGTTTTGAAGTTGGCTTGAATGAATTGTAAAACACTGAAAATGGTTTAAATCACAGATCTTGTTGAAATACTAATGGGAGCCGCTTTGTATGGGTTCAGGGAAACACTAGCAATGATTTAAGAGTGATAAGCAAGTTGAAAACGTAATTTTGAGGTCGGGTGCAATGAACAGCTATTTTACACGTTATAGATTTTAGCCAAACGAAAAATTTGTGGCAAACTTTTCCGTGCGTGGTAAGCGCAATTGCGGAAATAATTATAAGGATATGATACAGTTCTTTAGAAAGCTTAGGGTGTTAGCTTCAAGAAGACACTTACATTTTGTTTCTAGCATAAACGGTGAAGAAGTTATGGACATTTTTGTGGAGGTCATTTTTTTCAGAAAGAGGAAAAATGCAAAACAAGAGTGCGCTTTTTAAAATACAAACAAGGTTTCTTTACACTAAGAATAGACTATGAAGATACAAGCTACACAACAGCACAGCCACCAGCACACAATATCTCTGGATGGTTTTGCCTGCGGAGACGCTCGCCTTCTTCAGAAAATATATCAGTGCAAAGATGATTTTAACACTACTAGTACCGAAGATAATAGGGATGAGATGGAGAGTGCAGGCAGTTCAAAAATATTCTAACAATGCAGTTCTGGATAGAAGAGAGGATGGGTTTGGATATGGATGACTTATGGACAGTACATATGCTAGTGACAATCCTATGCTAAGGATACTCACTACATGGGTTTTGAAAAGAACCGTCAGGGATTCAGGTCTGTCAAAATTTCTGGACAGAAATTCTGCTGGGCACACAGGACTGGACAGTAAGGCGCTCTGGTCTGCAATCAGCAAGGCGCTCTGGACACCGCACGGTGGGACTGGATCTGCTCTGGTTCTGGTTCATAGCTGTCTTGTCACAGCACTGCTCTACTGGGTTGGATCTTTGGATTCTGGCAATAATTCTTAGCAGGAAAGCAGCACAGCACAGCCAGGCTGGGACTGGATCTGCTCTGGTTCTGGTTCATAGCTGTCTTGTCACAGCACTGCTCTACTGGGTTGGATCTTTGGATTCTGGCAATAATTCTTAGCAGGAAAGCAGCACAGCACAGCCAGGCTGTTCTTTGGTTCCCCTTAGAGGTCTGGGGTAAAATCTGGTTTCTGGATTTTTAAAGGCCAAGCTGAGAATGGTTCAGCTTTGGAAATGGGCCTTTCTGCTTTCAAAGTTTCTGGAGTCTGGAGTCTGGAATATGGATTTCTCTTGCAAAGTGCTCCGCCAGCAATCAGTTGGTGGGTGAATGTGTGTGTCCTTGTGAGCCCTCAGCTGTTTCTATTCATGCATTTACGAAAGGGGTGGGTATGATGAATTAAGCTAGGTGCACCGCCTAGGTATTCTATTGGCTAGGGTCTTTCCTCTCCCTTGATTGGAGAAGAAAACAAAGTGTCATCATGACAATGTGGTTTAATGAGGCAGAAAAACCCTCCCCTTTGTTTTTGCACATGAAATCTACTTTTCATATAATACATATTTACAATTTTACAATCTTGATAGCAATAGCATATCGAGATCACATATTTTGTGGAGCAAGTATCCATCCAAGCCCAGTCTCTGTAGGATCTTGGGTCTGGGTTCGACAGATTTTCGCACTTTTTGTCTGGGATACAATATCTATTTTGTCCAAACTTGGTACACATGTGCACATTGCATAGGGGCATAAGTGTGTCAAGTTTCATATTTCTGACATCAATGCATTTGCTATAAAACCCCAATTTCTACAGTTATGTCCCAGAACATAGCACAGAGTTCTGGCACCTCTTAAAGTGTGCACCCAAAATTTAGATTCAGAAGTCCGGGGTTTCTATATTTTTAACAATTGTCCACAATAAAATAACAGTCTTATTAGAAATCTGATTTTCGTCCATTTGTGAATTAACAAAAAGGTCTATACCCGCCTCCAAAAGTTTCTTGTAGCTCAAGAGCAATCCCCGCCTTCTTCCTCTGGCAGGGAGCACTGTTGACACTTTAATCTGCATATCCTTTCAGCCCAGAAAGGTCCTTTGTCTCTTCCAGGAGCAGCAGCCCAAATCTCCTCCCCTCTTAATCAACACCTGAATGTGAATTCCTGGCCTTTTAGTGGGAGGCAGAAGGGAGGTGTCTTTCCCAGTGGCGGAAGTTTCTTTGTAGTTTTGGCTGAATCAGGCTTACTTTAAATGTAAATTTGTTACATTTTTCTTTTTTGAAAATAAACATACAATTTTAAAACAAACATCTAGGACACTGATCCTAGGCTCTAAACCATGAAATTTAAATACTGACAACCTAGTTTGCTCTTGATAACAAGTCACTTAGATTTGAGACATTAGATCTTAATGGTATAACTTTTACAGGTTTAAAACAGGCTTTTGAAACAGTCATAGGTGGCCGCTGGTACTGCGCCCAGTGTTTGACAGCTTTCCCAGGCAGGCAAACTGGCTATGGATGTTTTAGTGACTAATCCAACTTTCCTGGCTTTTGCAAATGCACAATAATTCCTTGTATTCCATAGCATGGGACACCCAACAAGAAGATTTGATGTTTGCTTGTGTTTGGGACCAGCATTCTGTAGTTTTTTAGCAACCAAGAAAAGATTTTAAAGCAGATTTCGGATTTCTTTCAGCAAGCAATGCTTTTCATTTGTGCTCAATTTTTACATGTTGTACAGCCCAATGACATGTTTCAGAAGGTTGGTCTCAATTCCATCACTGACAACATGCATGGTAGATTTTCAGCCATCTTTTCCAGTTTCAAAGCGCAATTTTCATAGGTTTTGGCGCGCCCAGAGGTTTTGCGACCATTTTGTTGATTCTGGTGCCACCAGCACATAGGAAAGTTGCAGGGTAGAGCCTAGTCGGTTAATACATCCCACACCTACCGGGACACCAGAGAGTTTCCCAGGTAGGCCTCAGGCACATAAGGCCTCTTTTCTTGGGGGAAGGATACATAGATCAGATGATGAATGCCTGCGCAGCTGCCCATGCATAATCAAATCATGTTTGCTTTATTATGATTGCAATTGCATCTTGCATTTCTTTGTGCTTTTACTTTACTTAAATGACTCTCTGAAACTGAGAGTCATCGCCGTGGTGGTGCACTAACTATGGATGGGGAGGGAGAACATAACATCCAGGCCAGGGCTTGTGCCTGCGCCTTGTGGGGGCAGCAAAGGAAATGCATGTTCCCTACTGTGTTCTCATACAAATGCGCAGGTGTGGGCTGTGTAGTGCTGCAAGGACAGATTGCACCCATTCTGTGACCTGTGAGGCTGTGGGGCTAAGAGCAGGCCTGAGGCTGAGGCTGCCCTGATATCCTGCCATGCCACTGCCAGTACCACTGAAAGTATCATGCTGCTGCTGGCTGCAGTGCCTCCCTCACCCATCCATACAGACATGCCCTGTATGGCAGTTGTGGCTGCATTCTGCTACCAGTGCCTGCCACTGTGCACATGGGCACTCTCTCTATGACGCCGTCTGAAACAACACAAGCATTACCCTGGGCCTCCAGCGACCTCATCAGTAATTTTAGTTTATTTTAATTGAGTTTGTCACTTAATAATCTGCATTGCACTGTGTGTGGGATTATGCACATATGTGCAACGCACACTTCTGCTTTTAATGACTAGATCAGAAAAAATATTGTTTTCCCCAAATCCTGAGGCATGGTATCCTGCATTACCCCGTCAGCCAAGTCATTTCAAGGAAGCAGTTGTTATGACTACACACCATATAAAAAATCACAATGAAACAATGCACACGTCTATCATCTGTGATGCACTTTGCAGATTTCAAAGTCATTGAAAGTGTGTGACATGCAACTGGATCAGCTGCACTACTGTGAAGCAATTGTTTTGGTAATGTTGTTTAATTTCTCTTTGACTGTGGAAGCAAGGCCTACCTGACAAGTGGGTCACACCCACCATGGAAATAAGCCATTCAGAATCTTGTATCACTATGGAAAACACAGATGTGTTCTTAAGCTTTGGCTCACAGGTATTGCATGCAACCCCCGAGCTCTTATTATGAGTATTGTGACATTCTATCCAGAATTACTCTGCGGTAATTACGCTTACTGCATGCAGTAATTCTGGTAAGCTATCTGATTATCTGTTTAACGATAATGGATTCAGGTATCCCTGATAACATCAAGGAGGCATGGATTAAACGTTTGTTGAAAAAGGAGAATCATGATATTGGGGATCCCGGGAACTTCCAGCCAATTACTAATGTTCCCTTCTTGTTAAAGATTTTGGATAAGATTGCATTTGACCAATATCAAAGAGTTGTCACACAGAATTACATTCTTGCTATTGGTCAGTCTGGTTTCCGTGTGAATCATGGAACCGAGACTGCCCTGCTCGATCTTAAGTCCAATATAGTGGAGATAATTGACAGGGATGGCTAGGCACTGCTACTTCTTTTGGATCTTTCGGACGCCTCTGATTTGGTCGACCATGCAATTTTGGCTGATGAGCTGATTGAGGTGGGCAGATGTTCTGAACCTGCGGCTAACTGGCTCAGATCCTCTCTTGGTCCACAATCTGCTTTTGTAACAAGGTATAATGTGCAGTCCATTAAGGCAGTACTGAGGTGTGGAGTCCCACAGGTATCCTGCCTGTCGCTACTTCTCTTCAATATTTACATAAAACCATTATGCAATCTTCTATCCTCACTGGGTGTCCATTTCGCTAATTATGCAGACGACACCCAGATTGTGATAGAATTGTCAGGCCTTTATAGTAAGGACCTTGAGAAAGTTAACACCATCTTCCATGCCATTCAACTCTGAATGGCTAAGAACTCTTTGGCCCTCAATAATATGAAAACGTAGCTCCTTATATTGGGAACACCGGCCAAACTCAATCACCTGGACCCCTCTTGTGATAGTTTCTGCATTGCAGATAACATTATTAAGGTAACACAAAGAATAGAATAATACCAAAAAAATGCACTACAACATCCTGCATACATACACTTGATTTTGTCTCAAAGAAATGTATAATTCTTAATAAATTAACTTTCCTTCTCCAACCACATCTCTGATGTCTCTAAAAAGTCAAACTTCCTACTGCACCTCCTCCGAGGTAGTTTGCCTTTCCTCTCCTTCCGCCAGAAGCTCAATGTTTCCAAGCTCTGGTTCTATCCAGGTTGGATTATTGTTACATCCTCTTTCTAAATCTGCCTGCCTCTACTCTCCGGCCCTTTATAACTAATCCAGAACAGAGCTGCAAGACTTGTCCTTGGCCTCAAGCCCTGGGATCTCATCTCTCCAGCTCTGAAATCCCTTCATTGGCTCCCAGTGGATGCAAGGATTAAATTAAAAACCCTCTGCATTGACCACAGGGCTTTCTGGTGCCTGTGTCCAAAATACCTTCAGCTCTCACTCCACAAATACCTCCCCTCTCGAGCTCTTCACTCCTCTACTTCTAACTCCCTCAGGGTCAGTCGATTTTCAAAAAAAATAGCTGGGGGTAGATCTCTGTCTTCGGCTGGGGCCTCCCTTTTGAACAGCCTCCCTGACACTCTGAAACTTGAGGAAAACCATCTGCAGTTCTGGAAGCACCTCAAGACCTTCCTCTTTGCTTCTGCTTTGGCCCCCACTCCCCCCTCTCCCCTGCTAATCTGTTTCTCTCTTGGCACCATGCACCTGGCCACCCTCTGTCCTCCGGGCCCAGGTACCTGCTTACCCTGCCTCCCTTGTACTGGAGTCTGTATCTGTACCTATACAGTCCCCTATGCCCTTTCTTTTTCTTTCTGCACTTATAAGACATACCCTGTCTGCTGCCTTAAGCACAGCACTTGCCACTTGCTGGCTGCACTACCACCATTTATTGCTGTTATTTATTTATTAATTTATTTTACTTATTTATTATTTATCCATTCTCCTATCCTCTGCACTTTCCACATCTCCCCCTTCCATTCACCTTTCCCCTTTCCCATGCACTTGCGCATTCTCAATGTCACTGGGTCTAGTAAAGTCGTTGTCTTGTTCTCCCCTGTTCCCCTCCCTTGCTTTGTCATGCTCTAAAACACTTGTGTACGAGCTCGATATAAATAAACTATCATTATCATTATTAACTATACAAGTATTTTTAATTGTGGTGTGAAACATAGCTGACGTGTTTTTCAACCTTTGGTCGCCCTAAAAGCTGTTAATTTTATATGAGTGGTAGTGATTGGCTCAAGCCCATGACAGGCTTTTACAAGTGAAATATGTTTACAAGGATGTCTATAACATTTGCATGATGACCATTACAACCAATGTAGAACATTGAGATCATCCCAACTTGGTAAAATCTCAGCAGCCCCACACAAACTTAAAAGCGGCATAGGCAGATCCTTTCCGACCCTCGCAGCCAGTCTTTGGAACAATCTTCTGGACCACTTAAAACTGGAAACCAACTGCATCCGTTTCCGCAAACTGGTGAAAACCCACATCTTCAAATAAATGACATCCGCAGCCCATGCCTATTTCAGAGTAAATTTATATGGTTGTCCCGTCCTCCCTGTCTAGTCACTGTTTGTCTGTTTTTGTGTCCTTGTATCTGCGCCCTGAGGCTTGCGAGCTAACGGCGCATTATAAATATTAAATAAATAAATAAAAAAACATAAATAAACCTCTGGATACACCTTTGTTTAATTATTTCAGATTAGAGGACAGTGCGTGGAAACCAAGAGAATCAATACGCAGCTCGAGCTCAGATTGGATAAGCTTGCTGCTCAAACACACAAAAAGGGTAAGTGATCCTGAATGTGCCCAAGAGGTGTTTGGGATAGATATAGTGGGGACACCAATATTAATGTGTGCTTTTTACTAGCTACCAACTGACAGATGAAGCTGGTGAGTGTTACATCAGATAATGAGGCACTAGACCAGGCCCGAGCACTACTGGGATAATTTTCATATCACACACCTAATGTAGGTATAGGCACAGGCACTAATTCAGTGTTTTTTCACTTCAAGCGTGCCATTGGTGCTGGGACATTTGCAAGATTGGCACATTGTAACGAGTGACGATATGAACTGGCAGATCGATCTATGGGACAGCATGGGACTGATGATGAAACAGTATGACAATGTATTGTTCTTTTCTAATATACGCAAGATGAATAATTAATAATAATAATAATAATAATAATAATAATAATGAATCTAGTATAACTCAAGCTCAAATCTTAATTGGTTTAGGACTGGGATTTGCACATAATTATCTTGGATAGACGGTGTGCAACTGATTTATGATTTCTGTGTTTGCTTTTTCCTTGCACATCCTTCTGACACCTCATTATATTATGGGTATGTAACTTTTATTTTGAAATGGATATTGTTTTGATATTTTGTGTCTGTGCTGATTAACACTACGAATGCTTTCAACGTTATGATGTATATGTAAAATACTTTTATAGTTCATTTATTGAGAATAATAGATTTATTTGACACACAATCACTTGTATGAATGCTACATGTTATAGCACAATTTGTCAGCATTATCCTATTCTTTGTGGAACTGATTAGGAATGTTAGGGGTTCTTCCTTATGCTGATACTGCTGCAAATAACATGCCTATAGTTTAGGATCATAGCACACCCTACTCAGGTTATATCCCAATATTTTGTTTATCAACATTTTTAAGGTCTCTGACTCGGTGAACACATTAGGAGTTTGTTTTGACTCCCACCTCACATTTAAGAAGCATGTTCTCCACCATCAATCTTCCTGTACTTTCTATATTCATGTATCATGGCAAATTCGCCCTTAACTCTCAGAGACAAACCGGGCTATGATTGCAGCAGCCATTATCAACTCTAAATTAGACTACTGCAATAGTCTGCTTATTGGATCGCCTCAGGCCAATGTACGAAGCCTACAAGTGTTCCAAAATGGGGCAGTTTGGGCCATCTGTAACCTCGGTCAACACACTGATATCACTGAGGTCCGCAGAAGACTACACTGGCTGCCCGCCAATCAAAGAATCAGATTTAAAGGTATCATGCTTGTTCATAATTGTTTAGCAGGAAAAAACCCAAACTACTTGTCAGCTAGAATCTCCAGAGTCCCCATTTGGCAAACTCTCCGCTCCAACAAAGATATTCTTTTGAAGCTACCACAAATCCTGTTGAAGAGGAGCAGTGGCTCAGGATTTCATGTCTGGGCCCCAGATCTCCTGATTCAGCTTCCGTCTGTTCTCAAGGGTTGCGAGTCCACCATCCAGTTTAAGAAACAACTAAAAACACACCTTTTCGACCTCAGCTAATGCTGTTATCTTATCTTCTGGCATATACTCCTTTCCTGACATTGGTCTCTGTTTTTGTTGTGTCTGTTGTAAGTGCTGTGAGGTGTACATTTGAATGGCGCTACATAAGAACATAATAGATAGATAGATATCCTGTCTGAACGCACCTAACCATTTTCAAATGGTATCTACTGGAGCCAGTTGCTGACATGGGTTTCTGTACATTACCTTGATTGCTATGAAGAAAGCTTCAGGATTTAATATGTGGCTCCCTGTGCACTGCATTACCCGCCACCTCCTTGTCTTTGCTGGCAAAGAGCATGCAGATTCCACAGGCATGCATGTAAAAGCCACCCGACATGCATGGACAGGGCACTGACATTTATGATCCTTTGCATGATTAGATATAAACATGCTCCATAACTCGGGCCCACCAGTATTTCAATGTATGATTTGCAGTTACACATGCGTTCAAAATTGTTGATTGAGCTGCTTACACCTTGGTCAGGTGAGTGGTCCTCTGCGGAGCAGTATAGGGGTCAATCCAAAATGGCCAGCATTCTATATTGGTTGTGGGCTCCCAATAATTTGTGCCAACTTGGCACCCCCTAACATTGTTTTTAGACAGTCCCTGCCCTTCTCCAGAGGCATATGACAAATGATCCCATACATGTGTACATCTTCACAAACGCACACCCCTTCATCTGTGCACAGAAATCATGCCCATTCACCTGCAAACAAGTCATATCCCACAGCCTGTGCACATAACACATGCCCTGGACAAACAACACACACTGCCCACCAACTCACAAGTCCCACTGTTTACACATTCCCCTCTACCTGCTCAAGTACACACTTCCATCCTCTACCTGCATGAATAACATGATTAGGCATTAGCACACGACATATGAACCGCTTCCTCCACAGACACGCATCCCTTCACCTACGTACAGCACACCCATTCCTCCACACATACGCATCCTACATACTTCTACACTTGCACACACCACACATGTCCCCTGCACCTACCCACATCACACAAACTTCTAGTGGTGAACATTTAACGCTTCTCTGTCTGGGCAGATCACAGATCACCTGCAACTATGCATATTATACAGTCCCCACCACTTGCTCACTTCGCTCACGCTCTTTGCCTGTGCACCTGACAAACGGTGCATCAATCTGTCTACATCATACACGCTCCACCACATGTACATATTCTGCTTCTTGTACATTTCCAGCATACATGAAAATACAGTACACATCTTTTTCCCAAAGGTATTTGATTCCCCCGAGCTGTCACTTGTGTACCCAACGAGCTACCCAGTGTTGGACTGGCCAATAGGGAACCCTGGATATTTCCCCGTATGCATCTACGACCTGGGCCTCTTTTATGTGGTAACCTATTTTATTTCCACATTTATTCATAGAAAAATGGTTGGTCTTGCTGAAAATGTGTAATATGCGGTTACCCCTGAATAAACTACTTCTCTGGGTATCCGTGGATAACACTGCTTTACTGTTTTATAATAGTGTGTCTCTGTTCCACAATCTTCTATGGTGCACTATAAGAAGAGACAAAGAAACATACTCTCCATTAGAATAATGTATGTGTTTCCACAATGCCTGCACTGGATATTTTGTGTTGGCACAAATCACAGCACACATGTGGTGCGTTGTTAGTTTACTTCACTTTGCGTATTGAAAAGTCGGAGAGGGAGTAACGTGGTAGCCCAACGAAAAGGTCAAGAGTATAAAAAAAGAGAAATAAAGCAAGCAGTAAACAATCTTGAAAAGGTACTACCTTAATTGGGATTTTATTGTTGTGCAGGCTTACCGAAAGAACAGGTCATATCTGCCGGGGAAAAATAAGAAAAATGCCCTTAAAGATTGGAAAACAAAATGTGTGTTAGCCGAATAAATGCATCATTCTTTCAAGATTGCTTACAGCTTGATGATTGTTGTATATTTTTGTAAACAAACTGCACTTTGCTTGTTTAAGCAATCTGGGGCTCGGTGTTCTTTTTCCTCGCGCGCGTGATTAAAGTGGCTTGGAGCACCATGACTCCAGCGTGTCTTGGGCTGAGACGAGGATACCACCACACATGTTATTGATCGGCCCATGTTGGATGGAGCAGGTCAGCCTGCCGGTGCTAATGATCCCGCTAGCAGGAAGGGAGCTCGGTTGGTTGAATGCTCACTGCAGAGATATGAGTGCAGCCTGCCAGATTACAGAAGCTGTGCACTGGTGCAAGTGTGCACGGTATTAGAACTAGTGCAAAGTTTGCGATATTTCTAAAAACATATTAGAAAACCATTTCACCTGTGTAAGTACATTTTGTTATGTTATAAGCAGTTATGCAAAAATTGCCCCCGATAAATCTTCCTGTATTTTTTTACCAGGGCAAAGTGTGCCCTAGTGTTAATACGGAATGGTAGTAGCACTAGGGCACACTTTGCCCTGTTGCAATAATTCTTCAAAAAGTTATCATTTCTGCACTAGGGCAATTTTAACCCTGGTGGTTATACCATGACAAACTGCACGTGTGATGGTGCAATGGTTTTCTAATATGTCCAGGTGTTTTTAAAAAGAGGGCATTAATTGTCCTAGTGCCTTACCGTGCAATTTTGCATTTGCACTGGTGCAAAGTTTCTGTAGTCTGGCCTCAGTTTGAGTCAGACTGGCATGGAATCAGATCGCTCTACCTGTGCACTATAAAACGAGGACCTCGCTTGGGGGTATCCAGGTGTACCTTTGCAATTGTCCTTGGCCACTTGCAAGAGGGGTGGATTCCTGTTACATGCATTAATGCTTAAGGAGTTTGAACCAGCATGCCAAGGGGTGAGGAATCAACTGGGAAGCAAATCATGATAGCACAGTTAGGATGTTTATCCAGTGTGATATGACATGCAAGCAGTAACACATGTACCTCCATTTGAAATCACTCAACGCAGAGCAATGCCTGAACTCATTGAGGGACTTTTGGATGCGTGTGTTTGTGTGCGGGGGAGTGCATGCGCGTGTGCACATGTTTATACATTACCCATCCCCTACACTAGGACACAAAATTGTTTTATTTATTGAAAACGTTATTGTTGTTTTAAAAAGTGTCAAATTCTTTCCGAGATACTTTGTAACACATCACGGAAAAAAAGTCACAGAAAATAGGTAATAAAGAAGAAACACACATGGGTAGTGAAGTCTAGCAATCAATGGTACCTCCCTGGAGTACATTGGGCCTGATGTACAAAGCATTTGCAAATGAGGTTTTCCCAATGAAATCAATTCAAGATCAGGACCTGATTATGTTTAACAATAAACAAGGATGTTAGCCGGCTAAGTGCCGAAAGGGTAGGGCGATTATCATTCGACACGTAAAGTCCAGCTGAAAGGGAGAAGACAATGGATGTTGAGGAGGAAACACAATCAAAATGGGAAGAGTGAGTTTAGCTACATGACACTTGCACATGAGTATTTGGAGGAAGGACCAGGTGGGATTGCACATTTTTCAGATAAGAGATTTATTCCATAAAGGAGCACAACCGATATATGCATTTATTCAGTATATGAAATAAAAACAATAAAAAACTATTCTATAGAAACTGCACAAACAGTACAGCACATAATTGCAAAATACATCAGGTAATTCCCAGAAGACTTCAGAGGCTATCTGACGGAGATGCTGCACCTTTTTAATAGAAGTGCACCCAATAAGTCAATCCTCTGCCAACACCCTGTAGTGTACTATGTTTTATAATGACTCTGCTGGGTTGCTGTGTGAGAAAAGCTCCCAACAGATCGACATAGCCAGGTAAAAGACTGCATCTGATTCGTAATTGTTAGTTTATTTTTGTTCATTGTTCTTCAAAATTGTGCAGAGTCAATTCCTTCTTTTTATGTTTTTACAGATTGTGCACAGCAAGCACACATGTCAGCAAATCACCTGGTCAAATTATACCGAGGTTAGAGACAGGTGTGAGCCTCCCAACCAACATACCAGAAAGTTGAAATGAGAGCCTGTTGTTTTCATATGTCAGGCATCCCTTTCTCTGAACCAAAATATCACGCCTCTCTCAACCTTTAGCACTCCAGTTACGGTAAAGAGCAAAGTCTCCAAATTGCTTGCTTCCCTCATCTGCCAATTGCCTGATGCTTGCTGCATGTGGGGTCTTTCCCCTTTTATGATGGCCTGGAACGTGAAGAACGTTGGTGTAGAGGGTTGCACCGAGCGGTGCAGAGGATAAGATTAATTGTAAATCTATCAGCCAACCACTCTTTTGTTTTGTTTAGTTAGCCCAAGTGGGATGGGTATGCCCAGACATGGGTACTATGACTGCTGGGCTTAGAGACCTGACTGCTGGGCCTAGAGACCCAAGCTACTCCTCAGTGATGAGGCCCAACAAGACCCAAACATGTCTGGGGATGCTTAGGGTCTCGTCCAGAAGGGATGTGATGAAGCAGTTCGGGCTGAACTGCCCCTTTTGGGGTAGGGCCAAGCCTGATTTTCACATGGTATTTCCCCTTTTGTAACTTGATACACAACCATGGCTGTCAATTCTATGCATACGGCGATGATCACCATCTCATTTTGCGAGTTGACCCTAACCCCAAGGAGGGGCCGTTTACTTACATGATTGACATATATTGGTCTGTGGATAAGTCAAAATTGGCACAAAATTAATGGAAGTAAAACTGAGGTCCCGGTGATCGGCCCACCATCGGCTTGGTCCCTATGGAATGATGATTTCTGGCCTTCCTACATGGGCAATCTTCCCTCCCTTGTTGACTCAGTAAAGAAACGTGTGGTGAAGATCTCTGCTACCCTTTCTCCTGAACTCCAAATTAGTACCAGAGGTAATTCTGTTTTCTTTCAAACTGGCAACTTTAAAGACACTAATGCAGCTCATCCCAGCCAAAATGAAAGGCCCAGTGGTTGCCAGTGTAGTTATGGGTATTATGTACTACTGTAATGCCACTCTGTTGGATTAACCTAAATACCATTTTCAGAGGCTGCAGGTCATCCAAAATATTGCAGCCCGGCTAGTGGTGGGCCTTCCATAATTCTCCGACACCTTGCCCATTTGGAATTAGCTCCAATGGCTTCCTGTGGAGGGCAGAGCGAAGTTCAAGGCACTTGTGCCTTATCCATCGTGCACTCCACTGCCAGGGGGCCTTGTACCTTCAAAAAAAGTTCACTCCCTATTCTCCTGCTAGGGAACAACACTCTGCTGGCCACCGTTGTCTATGCATACCTCGATTTAGAAAAAGGACGTTCGAGGTCGGGTCTTTTCTGTAGTGGGTCCCTCCTGTGGAATGCACTCCCTTGCCCCAGAGGCTTATTGATGACTACCTTAAGTCTGTAAGACTCTCAAAACATTTGTGTATCCCCACTGATCCAGCCAGTCTTCCCATCTCTCTCTCTGACCAATTTTTCGGTGTTCAGTACCAAGTGCCAAATTACCTCTGGGTAATAGCTGTGCTATGTCAAGTTATTGTAATATAATGGCTTGGCAGGTGAATAACAGTGGTCTGGAGGGATGCCCATAGCAATGTCAGAGGTTCAGATTAATTCAAAACTTTCCAGCCATCACCTCTTTTGTTTTGCTTAGTCACCCTGAGTGGAACGGGTATGCCCAGACGTAGGTTCCAGGCCTGCTGGGTCTACTACTCACTGTAGTATTTGAAGTAAACCCCATGCAATGTACATTGTGAAGTTAAATTGTTTTGTCCAGGGTGCTGCACAATTCTGTACATTAAGAGTATTTTGTCAATATTTAGTGAGTAATCTCTCCACTGGCTCCCAGTTGCTGCAATAATCAAATTCTAAGACCTCTGCATCATCCATAAGACTTTCTGGGGCTAGGGCCATGCTATCTACAACTGGCTCTCACCAAAAACTCTCCCTCCAGATCTTTACTCTCCTCTGGCACCAACGTTATGCATGTCAAGCATGTCTCTAAACAGCCAGCTGGTTTCCAATCTCTTTGCTCGGCTGGCTTCCTCCTGTGGAACAGCCTCCCCTTCCTCCCCATCTTAAGCCAGATCTCCTCAAATTCTGTAAGCACCCTGAGGCTTTCCTTTTATCCTCATACTTTCCGCTCTCCCTCCCTTGCTTAGCTCCTCAGTAACTGAGATTGGTGACCAGGGCCCTTATGTGTGCCCCCCCAATCATCTTCAGCCTCTGCCCACTCCAAGGACTTGCTTTTGGGCACCCACTGGCATGTGCTGTCTCACAAGCCTGCACTAATTGTATTGGCAGTTGACCACTCTTATCAAATGATCTCTGCCAGGCACTTAACAGCTGCTTGCAAATGTACTCCCTAGTGTTTCCCTCATGGAACCCCTAGCACTTACCCCCTGCCTCGTCCCTTCTCTCTCTCTGCACTTGCATGTTCTGAATGCTCACAAGACCTAGTAGGACTTCTTTCTTCCTCTTCATTGTTATTATATTTGCCTTTCATTCCCATGTCCCCTCATCGTTGCCCCATGGGCACTTTAAAACACAATTTACTTTATATATAAGTGCCTTACAAATAGATAAATAAAAGCCAAGTAGCTGAAGTATTCAATAGACCTGTGTTTCTATGTAACCAGGGTGCAAAAGAACGCAAGAAGCTAAACTGTGAAGGCAGCTGGGTTAAAGAGTCGGCAATCTTTGTTATCCTAAATCAACTGGTGTTTCCAATTTGTGTAAAAAGTGAATTGTCAGCAAAGAAAAGCACTTGGGCCACTTGGCGTGCTGTGTGATTTTCTGTAAATATTAATTGAACATATTAATAGATATATATATTCTTTCAACACACTCGCTTGGTTCTTTGCTTACCTATTGCTAAAGGGGGAGGGATCTATGTGGTATCATATGGTACAAAGACAGGGCTAGATTGATTTAAATAAACAGATATATTAGTGTGGTGCTTTTGATTGGGGAAAAGAACTTCCTGAATTAAATGAGGCCCCATAGATATCTTCTACATAAATGGGGGTTCCACAGGGATCTTTCTTTCTGTTTTTGATTCATGACAAGTTTATGGTTAACAGGCTACTCATTCTAGTGCAATGTCAATAATGTTAAAGTATATTTCACATAATACCACCTGATAACAAACCTTGGCCTAAGCACATTTGCATAGCACTGAAAATTGCATTTGAATGAACATGAATAAGGCTGACTACGCCGCCATTTTAGAATCATCCGCCATGTTTTCTAACTCCTGTTTCTGCCTCGTGTTAAACCTTGTGTTTTCTGCTGCAGAAGAGAAAAATGAACTTTGCACTGTGTCAACGCAAATCAACATGTTGTGGCTCCTGAGAGTGGATTGTTTATCCTGAACTAAGAAACCTTGGAGCCAAACTATAGTTGAACTGAACAGTAAGTTAGATGTTGTCTGTACCAATAGCCTCATCCTCGTGCAAACAGTGAAAAGAATGCTGAACAGCAGAAACTGTGTGGCTTTGCAGAAATCCTTTGTGTTCATTTCTTGAAACTGGACATACTTTAAGCTTGAAAACAAATATTACCATTGTGTTATGTATGCAGAAAAACATGCCTAGTGTTTGAGGGAAACATTGAATAATGCATAGTTATTTGATTCTGTATGAGCAATCTGAACTGGCTATGAACCCTTAATTAATAAGTAATGCGGAGAAGGGCTGGATCATGTAACCGAGATTGTGAACAAAATGTCTAAAAGACCCATGTCTTGCAATGTCCCGCACTCTCTCCCCCCTCACAGTGTCTGCTGGTCACACTGCGAGGCGTTTGAGAGCCAGATAGCTATCTGTCAATAAAATTGTACATGTACCTCTGAATTCGGGACTGGCGTATTTAATTTTTGATGGTACTAAGCCTCGATATTTCTTTGGTCTTTCAGATGGCGCCCAAGTAGGGACCCTCAAGATTGATGTCACATCACTGAATGGAGACGCGACTACCACACTGGGATTGGAGAGTGAAGAGGGCCCCTGCAAAGTGAGATGTGATTCCTATGCAGTACTGCATGACCTGATCCCTGGACGGTGAGAAAGCGGTTCAGGAGGACATCTTGATGAAGGGCCCCATATCGAGGCAAGTTTTTTCTGAAATTGCCAGCCACAAGGATCCTTTCATATCCGATCGGACCCTTTGATTTGAAATCAGGTGAGTCGTGCCCCGGTTCTTAAAAGCCCTGATATTGGTTGCAGATTTGTGTTCGTGAATACAAACAATGCCGGGTAACACCAGTGATCTGATATGCCTGGGAAATTGTCATCCTGTTTCAGGGTATTATTCCTCAGAGATAGACAATCTTTGGGACAAGGCCAACCGTCGCCACCCGAGGGGTCGCCGGCTTGTTTAATGTACTGTAAGTACGGCCTAGGAGTTACTGTATTTAATGATATTTGGCACAGACAGACTAGATATGTTTCTGAACTTCAGTGACCAGTTTATTTCAGTTTCGAAAATTGCCCACCTAGAGTATTTAGAATCTATATTGTTGAAGAAAAAGGCTAGGCCTGCAGCATTTGATGCAGTTAAAGATTGGAGAAAGGAAGCTATGAAGCAACTTAAAAGTAAAGAAAAGCATACACGTAGACACATGATGAATGCTGAAAAAGCATTATTGCATGATCAGCAGAAACAGTCAGAATATATTAGAATTATGGATAGGGCTTATCAACTTGATGTACAAAAGATATATCTGTCTCAGGATTTCCATATATCAGATGAGTTAATTGATAAATTGTTGAATGAACGTAGAACTGTTTCCACTGCACCACCTCCTTATGTGCTTCTTCCCATTGTTGTGCCTCCTCCCATTGTAGTTCCTCCTCTTCCTGTTGTTGTTCCTCCTCCTGCTCCTCCACCCTTACCGATAGTTGCCCTCCCCTTTAATTCCGTCTGCACCGCCAGCGGTATTGCCTTTGTTACCTACTGATTCCTTAACAAGTGGTTCTGCTCCACCTGTAGTAGTTGAAGGGGCGGGAGTTGATTCAAGAATAGTGACTCGTGGTCCAGTATCTAAAACTAGAAAACGAGAATTGCAGAGGTGAGCTAAAAGTACATAGAATAGGGCAATGAATCAGCTGTTTTAGTTGTGATTTCTGTCCAAGGGGGTATTCGTGAACAGACTATTTTGATAGAATGGATTTGAACGCATTTAGCTGACATATGGAGTGATTTGACTGACATGAATGTCCCACAGGTGTTGAGGGATTTGAATGTCGCTCAAGGGACACTTCGGAGAAAGTACATGAGCATGTTGAGAAGGTATTTGAATTTAAAAGTTAGATCGGTTACAGAAAGATGATAATGGACAGGAAGCCTCATATGTGCACAATCAATTTCTTCCTCCAATGAAACCAATGAGTGAAGAAATGCGCATTTGCACAAGAGATGCTCTTCGATGGATTTGGGATGTTTCAATTTCTCCCATTGAAGTGCATGACACGTTTAGTCAGTATGCTCCGGCAATGCAAAGGAAAGTGTTACAGGTAATGGTAGAGTATCTACAAGATGAGTTTATGAAGGGAAAGATTTGTTGTCCCACAGATTTCATGGTCGTTCATAAAAGATCATTTCCGCCCGATACTGATTTGACTACTTTGTCGCTTTATTTTGTAATAAGCGTTCAGATTTGCCTACTGTACAGTTGCCGATGTGGGAGGTTCCTCTGACATTTGCTCCGAACGTAGAAATTCTATCTAATGCCACAGCAGGAACACCTGCTACCACTATTGAAACACATTATGTCTCACGAACAGAGGAATATTTTGTGCATGTGCAACCCTGCACTCCTGTAAGCAGATTCATACGGGTGTTGTCAGCTGTTTGGACAGAAGCGGTAGGGAAACTAAACTAAGCCAGCATAAAGGAGCACAAAAAGGAGCATAGGAAAAGGGGAGAAGCAGAAATTAAACCAAGCCAGCATAGAAGCAGGGGAGAAGCAGAGACCCAGAAGTCACAAGGACGAAACCCTGAAGTCATAAGGGTTAAAAGCTGCAAGTATACTTTAAGCAGAAATTCTTGAACAGACATTTATCAAGAGACTGTGTTTGAACGATAAGTAAGTGAAGAATTGTATGTGTACACGAAGATAGACCGGATCTGATGCAAGTCAATAACCCTTCCAGTGAATTTACTCCAGAATTCACAACCTGATCATCTCACAAGGTGATTTCTGTATAATTGAGCAATAAAGAAAAAAAGTTGCCTCACCACAGTAACATGGCAGGTCTACCTGGAATAGCTGGTCCACCAATATTTATGCCAGTTCCAGGTCCAGCAAAAATTCTGTGGGCTCAATTGCGAAAAGGATTCCTACATTATATGAAGGCGGCTGGCGGGGCATCATACTCTAACAAAAGGAAATTGGCGTTGCTATTACACTTCCTAGGATATGAAGGTCAGAGAATATATGAAAAACTTCCCCAACCATTGGGAGAGGGCGATGGTGATGCTGTAAATGAATTTGATTTGGTTCTGGTGAAGCTGCACAAGCATTTTAACCCTAAAACTAGCATAATATTGGAACAATATTTTCGTATGCGGATGCAAGTCCATGGTAAATCGGTGGAAGAGTATGTAACAGCGTTACTACCCCTGGCATTAACATGCAAGTTTCAGGAGGCGTTTGACAAACATATCCGCGACCAGTTCATGACACACTGTAGATCAAATAAAATACATGAAGAACTATGGTTAAGGGATGACCCCAATTTGGATGAAGTGTTAGACATTGCAAAACGTGTAGAACATTCATTAGCATGTGTTGCAAAATTATCAAAGAACAAAGTGAGTGAGCCAAAGGAAAGCAAGGCTGAAATCCTAAATGTGGTGGATGGGAAAAGCAAGAAAAGGGGAAAGAACAAGCAAACCAATAGAGTTGCAGTGGAAGAGAAAAGAAACCATGATCCGCCACAAAGGACAGAAAGAAGAGATGAGAGACTCTGTTTTTAATGCGTGAATAGTACGCATTTCGCTTCATCCATTGGGCCTCATCACGAGTCTGGCGGTAACCCTTAAATGCGGCAGTAGCGCTATTACCGCTGGATTTAAGGGTCTGCCAGATCATGGCCTTGGCGGATTTCCCCCCAGTTTTGAGCTGGGGGGAAACCCACAGCAAAATTGCCAATTTTCGGTGCTATCACCACCGGCAGGAAATCCGCCGGCGGTAATAGTGTGAATTTTCCCCATTTGGCCCATTGGGGAATAAGGAATTCCAGAATGGGCCCAATGGGGAGTGGGCAATAACCCTTCCGTCAAACCCGTGATCTGGCGCTAATAGTGCAGGGGGGTTTGGCGGTAGGGCTATTAGCGCCGGTGCTAATAGCGCTGGCGTTACCACCCAACTCGTGATGAGGCCCATTGTGTGTCCAGGTCGCAGAGCTACGTGTGCGAAGTGCAAAAGGAAAGGACATTTCGCAAACTGTTGTAAGAACTACCAATCTGGACAATTTGGTCAAAAGCAGGTTCTCTATGTAAATGAAGAAGAAGACGGAAGATCATCAGAGGAGGAAGTGACACTTCCAACGCAGAATGTCATTGTCAATACCATTAATGTTGTTATGGATGGTGTAAAAGTGGATTTCTGCGAGCGTCCGTATGAGTGTGAATGGTCATAAAGTTTCCATGATGGCTGACTCTGGATCAAAGATTACTTTGGTATCCAGAAACATGTTTGAGAAGGAGATGAAAGGTGTAGTTTCTGATTTATTAGTACCTGATATAAACCCTGGAGGGGATAATCATTATAAGATTGAATTGCTGGGTTATGCTTGGAGCAAATCCGAATTTAAGGGATGGAAATGTGATGGTAAGGTATACATTACCAAGAAGGGTCAATTCTTACTAGGATGGAGAGAGCAGAAAAACCTAGCCAGCCGTTTAGATCCCAATCATGCAGAACAAGTGTTCCAAGTGTCATTACCATATACAAGCCCTAACAAGTATGTATCTGAGCATGGTAAGGTGTTTGATAAGAGTTTGGGAAGAGTGAAAGGATTCCAACACCAGATTATTTTAAAAAGAAATAGTTCTACGGTTGTTGCGAAACTCAGGCCTGTGCCTTTCTCTTTGAGAGAGGGTGTCAAGAATGAGCTAAAGAAACTGTTACAAATGGGTGTTATTGAGGACCAGGAGGAGTTGGGTGGGTATCCCCGGTTGTAGTGGTTAGAAAGAGTTCTGGTGATCTGAGATTGTGCATAGACATGCACAAACTCAATAGGTGCGTGATGGTCGATAGGCATCCATTGCCAAACATGTGTGATAAGTTGATCATGGTTGGACGAGGGAAGATGTTCTCAAAACTCGACATGGCGTCTGCCTATCACCAGGTTGAACTGGAGGAGGAGTACAGAAAAGTTACAGCTTTCATAACGCATGAGGGTGTGTTCCAATTCAGAAGGATGCCTTTTGGGTTGGTGTCAGCCTCATCAGTGTTCCAAAAGATCATGGATCGCTTACTCAGGTGTGTGAAAGGAGTCTTCTGCTTCCAAGACGATGTGTTGATCTGTGGTGAAACGCTAGAAGAACATGACAGAAATTTGAATAGAGTGTTAAACATTTTTGAAGAAAGAGGTATTACATTAAGGCAAGAGAAGTGTAAGTTTGCTGTATCCAAGGTGGACTATCTAGGTCATGAGGTGTCATCTGAGGGGGTGAAACCCAAGGAGAGTATTGTGAATTCCATAAAGGAAATTGAGAAGCCTTCTACCAAGAGTGAACTATGTTCATTCTTAGGTATGACTGAATTTTATCAAAAATTTGTAGTGAATTACGCCACTGAAGTGCTGGAAATGAGAAAAAATTTAAAGAAAGGTGCTGATTTCATATGAAACCGAGAGTGTGATTTAGAGTTCCCAAGGATCAAGGAAGAGATAGATTTGGCTCGACCACTAGAATGTTTTGACACACGAAAATTGTCCATTATTACTGTTGATGCCAGTGAGGGTGGTCTGGGTGCCGTTCTTTCTCAAAAACAAGAAGATGGATCGGAAGAGGTGATAGCACATGCGTCACGTCGCCCGGAAGGTGCAGAGCTACGATATTCGGTCCTTGAAAAAGAAGCTCTGGCATGTTATTGGGCTGTTTAATGATTTAGAAATGTTGTGTGGGGTGTGGAGTTTGTGATCCGGACGGATCACAAACCTTTGAAGGTTATTTTTTAAACTAAAGGTTTAGACAAGATCTCGCGCAGAGTTGCCAGTTGGGTCACTAAGATGCAAGCTCATAACTTTACAACCGAGGTAATACCTGGGAAGGAAAATATGCTTGCTGACAGTTTGTCAAGGGTAAGAGTAGCATCCTCATATCAGAAAGGTTTGGAAAGTGAGGATATGGAAATGGTGTTTGTGAGCACAGAAGGACTGTATCCAAGCAAGAGTGGCTGGAAGAAATGAGAAAAGATGAGATAATTAACAAGTTGATCATGTATGTGATAACCTCTGTTTGGCATAATAAATCGGAGTTGGCAGAGGGAGAGAGGCCTTATTGGGAGGTGAAAGATGAACTGTCAGTTGTGGATGACATATTGTTCAGGTGGGAGAGAGAAGCAGCTCCAGTGGGCATTTGCAACAAAATTATTGATTTGGCACATAGTGGCCATATTGGCATTACCAAAACCAAAGGGGTGTTAAGATCAGACTATTGGTGGCCGGGATTCGACAAGGAGGTTGAGAATCATTTAGGTGAGTGCTATTTGTGCATCAGGAGTGGAAAGGGGGTTGAGGCTAGAAAACAGCCTCTTGTTGATGTCAGTGTTCCGATTAAAATTTGGAGTGACATAGCCATGGATATTCTGGGACCAGTTGATCTAGGGTATGGTTGAGGAAGGTTTGTGGTTTTGGTGGTCGACTTACTCTTCAGGTGGGTGGATTTCAAAATTGTGCGGGAAATCTCAGGTGAAAGTATGGTAAAGGTATTGCAGGAGATTTTTGTGAGTGAGGGACTTCCAGAAAGTGTTCTTACTGACAATGGTACTCAGTTCACCGGGGGATATTTTCGTACATATTTGAAAAATTGTGGAGTAAGACACAAAATGGCAGCCCTTTATCATCCCAAAACCAACGGGAGAGTTGAAAGGTTGAATAGATGCGTGATGGAAAGCATTCGGATGGAGAAAGAATGTGGTTTTGATAAATTGGTTACCATTCAAAATCGAATGTGGGCATTACGCATGGCGCCTCTAGCAACCACTGGCCTGTGTCCATTCGAACTCATGAGGGGTCGGAAACCTTTCTTGATGGCATGTCCTCCACGGTTAGGGAGGAGTAGAGAGTCGGATGTTGTTATTGATGAGGTGAGAAATGCACTTAAAAAGAAGAAGAGTGAATGGGTCATGCGTGAAAACAAAAGGAGAGGTAGAAAGGAGTTACATGTGGAGTGTGGAGACTGGGTGAGAATAAAGAAAGGAGTAGTAAAGAAGAAGGGAGAATTACTGTATTCAGATCCGGTCAGGGTGGTTGCTGTTTTGAAGGGTGCAGTGCGTGTGGCTGGCGGTCAGGTTTGGAATAAAGAGTTGCTACAGTGAAAAGATGTCATGTGTGAAGAGCAGGGTTTATTGTGAAGGAGTTTCATGAAAAAGAGGAAGATGTGTTACGATGTTGTTTACATGGAGAATCTGCTATGTATAGAAATGCTAGAAGCCATGGAATGTTGATTACCTCAAGTTCTAGTGAGGTCATAGAATCTGTGTTTATTTGGTTCTGTCTCCAATGTTCTATATGTGTCAGTTGAAGTTGTCATTAGATTTGTAAGAGGGTCTTTGCTGTTGCTGGGGGTCTCTCCATCTGTTATCTTCAATAAATACAGTTATCTTGAAGACTTACGTTTGTGCAGGAGTGTTTTCACAACAATAATATACTGTTCTATTAGGACACCCCGAAGCAGAGTCTGGACTGGTACCTATTCCTGTCAATCAGAAAGGGCCCTACATTGAAATGAAGGTGGGGAAAAGGGAGCATCTATTCTTGATAGATACAGGAGCACAGAAGTGTTCTATTGATCATTCACAGGTTCCAGATATTCCCCTGTTAGGGCAGAACAACATTTCTGTAGGGTTCTCTGGTATGCCAGTGGTTAGTCCGGTCTCTCGGCCGGTACCGATTTCACTGGGACCATTTACTGATTCTTGTCCATTGCTTTTGACAATAAATTGTGGTGAAAATTTGTTGGGATTAAATTTATTAAAAGAATTGAATGCTGTAATTAACTGTTCTCCAGATGGAATGCATTTAACAATTTCGCCTCAACAAAATTCCGTCCCACATTTTTTGTCTAGACCTTTACCAACTGAATTGAATAAGGTTGCGACATGTCTATGGGCAGTTAATGATAATGACATTGGAATTTTACAGATTGAACCAGTTAAAATTGTGTTGAAACTAGGCGTTAAATTGTCGTATATTCTGCAGTATAAGATTTTGGTTGAAGGTGAACAGGCCTTGAAGAGTATTATTTCTGATTTTGTACACATTGGTGTGATTGAGGAAATTCTAGGGAGCATGTGTAATAGTCCGATCCTACCAGTTTATAAGAAAGGGGATAATGCAATTCCTTTTTGTTTCATTATTGACTTGTGCACAATTAATAAGGTTGTTGCTCGACAGATTCCGATTGTACCTGATGTTACTACAATATTGGGCATGATTCCAGCCTCAGCTACACATTTTAGTGTTGTGGATTTGAAAAACGCTTTTTTCAGTATTCCTGTAGATGTTGAAAGTAGATATTTGTTCGCGTTCACCCTAGGGGGATGCTCGTTTACATTTACTCGTGTGCCACAAGGGTACACTGAGAGCCCAAGCATTTATAATAGAGCATTGAAAGAACAGCTTGATACACTTGAGTTACCTTCTACTTGCACATTGTTACAATATGTCGATGATCTACTTCTAGCTGCTGATTCCGAAGTTGCTTGCAAAGAAGGCACCGTGTTGCTGCTTATTCATTTAGCAGAACATGGGCATAAGGCTTTGTTGAAGAAGTTTCAATATTGTTGAGAAGAGGTCACCTATTTAGGCTATCTCCTGTCAAAGGCGATAAGAAGACTGACACCTGAACGGATACAAAGCATCTCTAGTATGTCTGTCCCAAATACACAGAAAGAGGTCAGAGCTTTAATAGGCATGGCTTCATACTGTAGACAGTGGATTCCAAATTTTTCATTAATGATAAAACCCATGCTGGCACTGACAAAGAAGGGCATTTCTTTGCCTTTACCATGGAACATGGATTGCCAGAATGCTTTTAATCTGCTCAAGGTTGTGTTTTGTTCAGCACCAGTTTTGGGCATACCAAATTATGAAAAGATCTTTGTGTTGTATGTGCAAGAATGTGATCAATGCGCTTTGGCTGTTTTGACACAGGAACATGGCGGCAAGAATAGACTGTGCAGTTATTTTTCCTCCACGTTAGACCCTGTTGCATGCATTTTGCTGAGATGTTTGAGAGCTGTAGCTGCTGCCGCTGTATCCATTAAACAAAGTGAGAGTATGGTTTTAGGGCATTCTTTAACCATGATGGTACCTCACTCTGTAGACGTTCTATTAAACAGAACGCAGACGCAACATCTCACATCAGCACGACTAACAAGGTATGAGATGATTCTATTTGCTCCACATATCCAAATTAAGAGATGTTGCTCATTAAATCCAGCTGAACTATTGCCTCTTCCTCAAGAAACAGACTGTAATGCCAAGATGTTACATGATTGCCTCTATACCACAGAACAAAAAACTAAGGTCAGAATTGATGTAAGTGACACACCTTTAAAGAATCCAAAAGGGAAGCTGTTTTGTGATGGGTCCTGCTTTAAACCTTCGGACGGTACATCCACTGCTGCGCACGCAATCACCACGTTAAGCACTATTGTGGAAACAAAATTAATTCCGCATAATTCTCCGCAGGATGCAGAGATTATTGCGTTAACCAGAGCCTGTGAACTTTCTGAAAGGCTTAGTGTGAATATATACCCAGATAGCAATATGCGTTCGGGGTGGTTCACAACTTTGGTCGACTATGGACTGCGAGAGGTTAGCAATAACGAAGTGCCCCGCACACCAGCAAGTGATGGATGACCTAGGAAATACTGACAGAATAGCCAAACAGACTGCTACTGATTTACATTAAAAAATGTATGTGTTAGATCCAACAAAAGGGGTCACTGACACTTGTATGATGGATGAAGGAATTGGTTGTATAAAAGAAATTCAGGCTGACACTACTCCAGATGAAACCAAACAGTGGGCTGAGAGTCCAGTGGTTCTAGATGATGAGGGTTGTTGGATAGATAATGAAAAACAAAGATGGATGCTACCCAATGCCTATGTTACTGTTATGGTGACAATGGATCATGGTCCAACACATATATGTGCCAAAAAGATTTGCAAACTGTTTGATCCTGTCTGGTATAATACTAATATTCTGAAAACTGCTGAGCGTTTTGTCCAAAGTTGCATGATATGCTTGCAACATAATATTGGGAAAGGAACACCGACACCGAAGGGTAGTTTTTCTCCCCCCCTCCATGCCTTTTGAGGTTATTCACTTTGATTCTATTGAAATTGAGCATTGTCAGAACTATAGGTATGTTTTAGTTGTCATCTGTGCCTTCAGTAAATGGGTTGAAGCTTTTCCACTAAAAATACCACAGCAATGTCAATGACTGAAACCATGCTTAAGGAATATTTTCCTAGGTTTGGCTTGCCGAAAGTCATTTGTCTTATAATGGGCCACATTTTATCGCTGCTGTCATCCTGCAAGTATGCGTGGGATTACAGATTGATAAACAGTTCCATTCGGCCGGGCATGCTCAGAGTCCCGGACTTGTAGAACACCATAACGGAAAACTAAAGAATAAAATGGTGAAAGTGTGTGCACATAGTAATTTGAAATGGCCTGACGCTTTACCAATATCTTTATCTGGAAAATGGCAAAATCAAAGACAGGGCTCGCCCCTTATGAGATTTTCATGGGGAGACCAGCCAATATATGGAACATTCCAAAACCCAAACAGTTGAAAAACGTTGAATATCCGCTTCTGTCTGACTACTGTGACCGGTTAACTCAAAACTTGAATTTGATTCATCAACAGGTGCGAGCAGCCCTCCCAGTAAAATACAAGGGTCCAGGTCATCGACTCCGACCTGGCCAGTGGGTCCTTCTCAAGAATTTTCAAAGGGGTTCCTGTTTTACAATTCACTGGAGAGAACCGCATCAAATCCTCTTGGCCACACAGACCCCAGTACGAGTGTCCGGCAAGAAGCATTTGATCCATGCGACGAATGTGAAGAGGAAATCTATTCCTCTGCTCTACGACAAAGGGGAGGAGAAGGGAATTGGTGATCTTGATGCTCACAATGTCCTGCTCTGATCGACACCAAGGGTGTCACGCAAATTCTTCCTGAGCTTGTGGGGGCTGGGGAGACTGCTGTTTCTTCTAGGGAAATCCTTCCTGAGCCTGTGGGGCCTGGGGAGATTGTTGCTTCTTCAAATTCTTCTTCACCGTCAATCGATCTTGCTTCTGCTTCTTCAATTTCTTCAGGAAACGATGACACTTTGTTCACGGACCATACCGTACCTGGAGTCTCAAGGTACGATCTGCAACCACGGAATCGGATTTAGATTTAGAGTTGCTGACATTACCACAAGAAACCACCATTGAGCCAGTCCCTCTTCATTCCTCTGCTGCATCAAATAAGAGGCAGGGACCAGCAAAGTTACCTTCAATGAACATAGGCCACGTGGTCAGGGGCCACCCATGGATTAACTAAAAAAGCCTAACAGTGAGGCTTCTTAATGGCACTGAGAAACTATGCCTATTTTACAGGCCACTCGTACAAAAAAGGATGCTGGTCACTTTTCTGATGATAAGTCTGCTCATCAAGGGTCATGGTCCCCTAGGACCAAATGGACACTGGTTACAATAACAGCTTGTTTTATAATTACAATGACATTTTGGTTTTGGTATCTGGAAAATGCACATCCGCTTGATGTCTTGTTACCGACTGTAAATATCCCCACTGTCTACACCTTAAGTGCATTTGCACACTCTTCCTCCTCGAGACCTCCAACACAGAGGGGTTTATCATAATAACACTCTTTTGAGGATCATGAATGCAACCAATGCCATTCTAAATAAGACAGATTGCTGGGTGTGTTCGCATTTACCACAACATGGGGAAAAGGGACACTATTATTCCAACGGCAAAAGAATAATGCCCTAAGCGAAGCATTCTTCTTTTGCCGTTGGAATAAAAGTGTCACTGGTAATTTAACGAATTTGACAAACGAGTCTTAACACCTTTAGTAGGTTCTATGTTTGCGAAAAGGAGCACACTGAATGTTGCTTCTATTAGGCCTTCTGACAGACTCTCCAGACATTTTCAATCGTTGATCACCTTTAAAATGGCTCCTGTAGATAATAGGGATGCCATGCCTCCTTCCTATACCATCAACCATAGTCCAAACTCTGTTCCATTCTGCATACAAAGAGAAGATTCCCAACCAACGGGTACATTTGAGGGATATATGAATATTGCAGTGATAACTAGTAAGGATAGAACTTTGTATGTAGATGTCATGATGGCTGCTCCCGGGGAGCCAGGCCAGGCCCAGCGTCCCCGGAAGCAGACCTATCACCCACATCACCGGATCCAGCAGACCGCTACTGGGGCCCTTTGGACCACGTCCTGGCGCCTTTGGCGCCAGGCTCATAAAAGGCTTCAGTCCTGGCGCCATAGGCGCCAGGCTCATTTGGTCAAAACATGTCATAATGCTTGGGTGGACTTACCTGAGGCAGACCATGCTGCTTACTCACCCAGAGCAATCCAGTCTGGCTGAGGTCTCCAACCATTTAGGCTGGGAGGAACTATTTTTCCTCTTCAGGAACTCTTTTTCTTACCTGGGTGGGGCCGGAGGAAGGATACACATCTGAAGCACTCCTCTGCTATTTAAACCACGCCCGAAGGAATTCACGTGCTTCGCGTTATTCTGCATCAGCAGCAGGACGCTCACCGAGTCGGCTCCTGCATCCTGGCTCCTGACACGCCCGCAGCTCCTGGAACACCTGAGAGACAAAAGGAGAGAAAAGACAAGCATCCAAAGCTTTACTCACCGGAATCCTGCACTCGGGAAACCTTCTTCCGACAATCCTGCAAAAGAAAAGCAGAAGGTTAGCAGCGCACCACAACGCTCGCCGCAGCGCCGCTTTCTCTTACCTTATCGTGGCCGCGCCACGTGCAGAAACGGCTACAAAGCTTGCAGCACCTCGGCACCTGCAAAAAGGGGAAAGACACGATTAGAAGCGCTCCGCTTCACCCGGTGCCACACCTATTCCACTTACCTTTACGAGGCCTTACCACGAACAACAGCGGTTTCGACGCCGGCAGCTAATCGGCTCCTGCAAAAGGGGAGAAGGTGAGCATCGGACTTGATACAGGAGGGAATACTCACCTAAGGATTTACCAGATTTTGGTTGAACTCAATCCTCCATTCAGGTCAGAAGGGCCTTTCTGCCTTTTATAGACCCCGGCCCCGAATGGGAAAAGACATTTAATATAATCTAAAGACTACATACTTACGGCAATCCCGAAGTGGGATCGAACAGCCAGAGGAATCGCGCCCACTAAATACCCCAGTGAAGTAACTGGAATCAACGCGCCCCTGCACCAGAAGCAGGATGGAGGGCTCATCCTTACAGAAAATAAGGTGAGAGCCCACAAAAACTGAACTAGCGACAAGGGGATTTAGAAGAGGGAGATAGGGGGGAGCAGATACTCTTTCCAGCAGATATTAACTCCCTCTTTCCCATCTACAGAAAAATTATCCTACGAGCCAGACAGACGAGATTCGGGGGAGGGCCAGTCCAGTCCATCTTCCGGGCCCTGCGCTTTACTGTAGAAGAATTGGTAGCAGTCCAGAACGGGTCAGCGCCTCTGTGGGAATCAGGTGAGCGTTACAGTAGAAGATCCTGTTTACTTTGTCTGTGGCAATGAAGCCTATCCGTGGTTAACCAGAGATTGGGAGGGTACTTGTTATTTGGGTATATTGTTGCCAGGAGTATATGTTGCCACCACTGCTAAAGTCTCTAAAACTCTGATGAAGTCTCTAAAACTCGTCCCAGGTAAGATGAAAATGGTGATACTCTTTCACAAGTCTTGGGTGATGTTGCCAAATCCTTTGTGCCATTCTGGCGACAGATAATGAATTCCAGAGATATTAGAAAACTGGCAAGAGTATTAGAGGGAACCATCAATAAGACCACTGACATCCTGTATAACATGACGCTAGAACAAAAGGCTATTAGATTAGTGGCTCTCCAACATAGGAGGTGCTAGACATCATTCTAGCTGAGCGTGGTGGGGTATGCAAAACGGTGGGATATTCATGTTGAATTTTTGTACCTGATTACTCCCCACCATATTTAAGGCAATTAAGAATTTACATGTCTTAAATACTGAAGTACATGTTCCAGAGGGAAACTATGATATTAGTACATGGTTCTGGGATTTATTGCAATCTTGGGGTTGGAAAATCTTGGCAGTCTTCGTGGTAATCCTTGGCCTTATACTGTTTTGCTGTTGTTGCATACAATGTCTGCCTGTCATGTGTTCTATGATAGGGGGGAGTTATACACAGGCAATAGGTAGACTAGAACCCAAGACACAAATGCCAGGGAAAATTTTGAATGCCTTAGTAATGCAGGATATTACCATCAAGGAGTTAATGGCGATTCATGTTTTCGAAAATAGTGATTCAGATTGTTCAGACGATGATACATGGTCTTCGGATAATGCTGATGTTTGAATAAATGCTCTTGGTTTAGGCCAAAAGGAGGGTTTGTTAAAGTATATTTCACATAATACCGCCTGATAATGAACATTGGCCTAAGCGCATTCGCATCGCACTGAAAATCGCATTTGAATGAGTGGATTGTTTGTCCTGAACTAAGAAACCTTGGAGCTAAACTAGAGTTGAACTGAACAATAATTTAGTTGTTGTTGGTACCAATAGCGTCATCCTTGTGAAAACAGTGAACAGAATGTTGAGCAGCTGAAACCGTGTGCCTTTGCAGAAATCCTTTGTGTTTGTTTCTTGAATCTGGACTTACTTTAAGCTTGAAAACAAATCTTACCATTGTATTATGTGTGCAGAAAAACATTGAATAATGTATAGTTATTTGATTCTGTATTGGCAATGTGAACTGGCGGAGAACCCTTAATTAATAAGTAATGCGGAGAAGGGCTGGACAATCTAACCGGGATTGTGAACAAAATGTATATAAAACCTGCCATGCACCTTAATTGTACATGTACCTCTGAACTTGTGACTGGTGTATTTCATTATTGGTGACACTAAGCCTCGATATTTCTTTGGTCTTTCAGTAAGGTGCATGGCAGGTTGTTAATGCATTGTTGAAGCACCATTGTTGGCTTGAACCCTGAGAATCAGGGTGGTGCCCAGAGCAAAATGATTGTGTAGAGTTAATACAAAAATAATATGATTTGGTATGGAAGACATAAGGTGAACGGTTTTTGTTCCTGTGTAGATGAGTACCATTGCAATGGAAGAAGCCAGAAAAGATCTCCTATCCAAGCTGGTAATTTGGGGAGACTGGCATGAACAGGAGGCTGGGTGCTGGCAGACTAGAATGGTACAGGAAATTACATCAATAGCATTGACATTGGACACAACATGTGTGTGAGGAACAGACTGATATGGCCTAACTCATATCTCATGTATATTTTCATTTGCAAATAATTTGAAGAGTGATTGCAAAATAAAGAGGCCAGCATGATTAATCAGACCGGAGACCTGTAAAAATGCCCAGCAAACACTCATGCAATTGGAAGATAAATTCCAACAATGCCAGAATTTACAGAGCAAATCCAAAAACTTAATTGGACAACCTAAAAATGAGGTAAAAATGCATCAACAAGAGCATGTTGGGTGAAAATGCAGTTTTCTACACTTCAGAACACACATACATGCAGAAACTGTGAGCAAACGGCAACACAAGTTGAATTATTTAACTATGTACAATACTGCATTGGTGGAAGAAATGGTGCCCTCCAAACAGTCCATGAAGGAGCTTAACCATGAAACAGCTATTTCATTATAAAAAGGGGTTGACTCCAAAACTGATCTTGATTAGATGCACCAGGAGTTCAATATTCTGAAACAACGAAAATTCAACTGATTAAGGAAAAATACATCATACACCAGGATCATAGGGTTCTGTTACAAACAGTGAATCAGATGAAAATGGATGTAGAAAAGGCTCAACATGATTCTCAGGAGCTGACCAGAGTCAGGGAATAAAATATAGATTTTAGGGAGTGTTTGAGAGAAGCAGAAGCTGATCTAGTGGAGGCAGCACATAGTAGACTCGCTCCGGCGACAGAGCTTGTCATTTTTAAAGAAAAGCACCATGAACTCATAGGCGCATAAAGCAAGCCCCTCAGAGGGAATATCAAATCCTTCAGGATAAAGTACAGAAAATAAAGGTTCAATTGATGGCTCAGAGCAGTGTGCTTTAAGCCAGCCAAACATCTCTGTCAGAGTTAAAAGATGAACTTGCAGATTATAAACAGGGCATCCTGGCAGAGAGAAACACCCGTGAGAAATTAAATAATGAAATCCAAAAATGTAAACAGGCATTGAGATTCTCTGACTAACCACGTTATAGGTTAGGACTCTAGGACAAAGGAGAGCTGCTCCTCCCATGAAGGACACCATGCCAGTTACCTACAAACTCCTAGGTACAGACTGAATCTGACCTCATACATATCCTTTAGTGAGAAGAGAGAACAATGAGTTAGGTGCAGTTAAGTGGAGTGTGGATGTAATTGCGCTAAACACCATTAGACTATATGACAACAATTAAAGTACAGCATTTTAATGTGATGAAGAACAGCCGACACGTGTTTCGACACTTGCGTCGTCTTCAAGGCTGAGTGGCAGAACCACAAAACGTAATACAGCAATATATGCACAGAGTTTGAAATAACAAAATTGTAACATAAAATTGAAGATTGAGAAATGATTCAACATAAAACATGAAAAAATTAAGTAAATAAAGACCATACCAAGTCCGGTAAGAGGAGTGGTACAGCAGTTGTGGGGCAAGATTGGCACAGCATTAAGAGAACAGGAATATAGAAAATGTATATAAGCACAATGGAAAATAAAAACTGTTTCATCTTCAAGTGAATGTGATGTCCCATTGCACCCTCGCAAGACCACCATGCAGATCACGCACCCAACACCATGTCACGTGTATAGGGTGCTAATGCAGTATAATATTATCAAGGCAAGAGACTAACCAAAATCCAAAATCAATCCATTATAAAAGATTAGTGCACAACTGCACCAAACAGAAATTCCAAAAAATACCAGAAACCACATTCCGGAAAGGTGTACGCAATAAAGAAAACGCTTACCAAAAAAGATTTGCAAATGACCAGTGAATACAAGAGCCCTGTTGGAAAATTGCCAATAGTAAATTAAAGATCTTCAACCAAAACAAACCTGAGAGCAACTAAGTAACATAATTAAAAATCAATAAGTTCAAAAGCAAGGGACTTACCACACTAGGCTTTAAATGGTGAATACCCGTTGAGAAATATGTATCTTTATCCAGTATCCAAAAAAGCCTAATGGCTAGCACACATATATCACCTGCAATTAATAGCACAAAGGTATCAGAGGAAGAAAGACGAAATGATAACAGAAAGCATTCACGAGCACAAGAGAAAATAAAAAAGGCTACTTACTCGGCAAATCGAGTCAGGTACAAATAAAGTGAAACAAATTCAATGGCTACCGTTCTAAGTGAATCTAAATAGAAAAAACTGCCGTACACGTCACAGAAGTGACAGTGGCGGCGGTGCGGATACATTGCATCGCGTAAGTGATGTATATTGTCAACAAAGTGACGTAGGCGCGATTACTGTCCACACGAGATCCTGCCATGGCATTAAGGTAATCGGAGCAAAATTGCGCTCGTTACATTGGTGTGGCTCAATGACTGGTGATAATAAATAAGTCCCAAAACAACTAATTAGGCACATTAGCAAACAATAAAACATGTGATTCTATCAATTTAACCAATAACCCGAAAATGGGAAATCAAGAATCCCGTGTGGAGGAAATCATGTATAGTGATTATATCCATAATGTCAGCCCTAAACGTGCATAGATGCCGGTAAGCGAAAAACATGGTGGAGTTGCAAAGATGCAAGTAAGGGGAGCATTAGCATAATTAATGACAGTATCTGAAAATTGATTAGTGGAAGTATTGGCCCACTTTTACAACAAAATGTAGCTATTTAACAATAAATCAGACCAGATTCATAGAAAGACGTGCATCTCGTGGTCAGAATTTAATCCACGAGTGGTACATCGTAATAGACAGATGAGTTTGGCAGCCTGGGAGCTCAGGTCAGCATAGGCAAAAGGAGCAGTCCAAATCCCATGATTCTGCAAGGTACTCCCAATCTCGTAGAAATAGGGAACGCTTAGGAGACTGTAAGGGACTACAGTGCCACTAATAGCACTAATTCTGATGGTGAAGGGACATGTTCAGGGGCAAAAAAGAAACACAGTGGAAAGGGTTTTGTTAAAGACGTAATCAGGCATATTAAAGCCATAAAGAGCTTCATGAACCCATACCACAAGAATGCCAAGTATTTGGTGTGAGAACTTTTGGATCTTTTTGAACAAATAGTGTCATCATTTGAAATTAAAATTCTGTCAATTGCATGGAGTTTGTGAAATGGACGTTTTCCCCGGAGTACACCAGTTTCTTTCAAGGACCGGAAGACCAGGGTCATGATAAATGGTCCACCTATAAGGCAGTCATTTTAAAACACTTCTCATGTCACAGGAATGCACAAAAGGCATGCAAGGCTGCATATTATTTGCAATGTGGGGAAGGTCAGGCACCTACGGAGTTTGCACAAGAATTCAAATGTGCATTTGTGCAGACTTCAAGACGGGTGAATACAAATAGCAGCAAATTTGTGACTACATAATTCCACGCACTTCCCAAATATATAATTACGCAACTAGTTTGCTATTTCCATGAGCGCAGTACACTGGATTGGGTAATAGAGCAATCCACAAGGAAAAAGGAGGTTGGGAAACCCACTGAAATTAAAAACGACACTAAAACCAATAAGCTCACACGTGCCGCTGCAAAGGTAGCAGAGGTGAAAACCACCCCTCCTTTGGAGCTGGAGATTAGGGTGCATAAATATACTCTTCCAGTTTATAATCAGGATGAGAGGCAGAGAAGATCCTTTTCCCAGACCCAATTGAATGGTACCCGGGTAGGGTATCAGAACAGTGACGCCCCTGACCCTGCTACCTAGGTGAGCCCCCAATAAAAGGGTACAAAACTGATCCTGGGCTATGTGTACACTTCCTAATCACAAAGAGGGGGGGGGGCAAATCAGGTAGGTACTTGCCTGGGAAACTTCCCTCCAAACTTCTCACAGGAAAGAAGTACCAAGCCACCTACAAACCTGAATATTTTTCACAGGTACTCTCAAAACCCTAACTTCGAAAACAACACAATTTGAGGACAATTGATCACTGAACCAAGGAGAAGGGAGAATCAGGACTGAACATTATAGTGGACATTTCCAATACCCAAGCTACTGTGCTAGAAGGGTCAGATACCCTTTTAGAGAGCAGCAGAGGTATGAGCAGAAAACTCCCTACATACCAGAAACCAAGTAGAAGGTTACACAGCTGGAGCGAAAGGTCCAACAATTTACCGACAACCTGGGGCACATGCTAAGGGCTCAGTGAAACCCTCAACCTAGCCATGCATCCCAGAATGCCCCAGCACCTGGGTCTGATGCCCCAGGGAGAGACGACTGAAGAAATGTCCTGACAAGCAACAGGTTCCTGAGGAGGGGCCCTGGTCGAAGGGAGATGCTGAGCCTTAGAGGAAACTTTCTTTCTTACTAGAACAGAACCCCAGGAAACCTCTCAACCTGATAGTGAATCTTCTACCATTCAGAAGTTAAAACCCAAAAACAGAGGGTAAGTTGAAGAGGTTGAAGAAAAACTCACTTTGTGGAGAAAGAAAACAAGATCCTTCTCTTTGAAAGATAAGAAACCCTGGGGGGCTCAGGTAAGGAAATCTTCTCTTTCAGAAATGGGGGCACCCCTCCCAAAGACAAATGTGTCCCAAGAGTCCCTGAATCCGACAAGGTAGGTAGGTATAGAGACTGACCCTGGTGGATAATTTCCTAGACCTCAACCATGTGAGCCAGATCATACAGAGACTGTAGAAGTATCCTCCCCACAAACGGATTCTCAGAACTTGCTTCAGACAAAGGGGAACAGCAAAGAATCTGGGGAGAAAGAGGATCTCCCAACTACACACATTGGAAAATTTTAATTCCTTCCCAATCTCTGACACAGAAATTCGGCCAAAGTCACAAAGTGATGGAGTTCAATATTAAGAAAATGACCGGTGAGTGTGAAAATAACTCACACTTTCTATGTACACTTGAGGAAAAAGAGGGCAGATTTTATGCCCCGGTCAAGATACACGGTCAGCGTGATTTATCGGCTCAGGTGGATATTAGATCGCAAGCTACTCTCCTGTCCAAAAAGGCTTTTGACCAACTGAATTTCAGAAAGGGGAAAGTAACCAGATTTCCCTCATACCAGACATTTCTGAAACTTTGATGGGAATGACATTTCCGCCGAATGGACTGCGGATCGCGAAATAAGAATTGGTCGACATTGTTTAAAGCATGAGTGATAGTCCTGACTTCAGAGGACACTCCTTGTTTACTGGGGAATGATTTCCTTCAAAGGTTATAACCTCTGATTGACTGCGTGAACCAGGTCCTCTGGACCCAGACTAACCAGCCCAAAAAACTGAAGAGAAGTACAAATTATGTCTAAACCTGCCATCTCATTTTGCGGTGCAGCATTCAGTTGGAATTTCATTTCCAGAACAGCCAAGTCTCAAAAGTCACCATCATTTCTGTAGGAGAACACACTGGTAATGGGAACTCTTCTCAACTATTGAAAATCAACCTTCCTTCGAGTTCCATGTGGCATTACACACTGCAATGGAACTCTTTGAAATGTTTTACCAGACAAAAGTGAGAAGAAATACTGAATCCCTTAAAAGAGGAAGGTGAAAAACAAACTGAAAGTCTCATTGACATTCAGGAAAAGGGTCGACACTTGTCTTTCCACATTCAGATACATAAGGGGAGGAGGCAGTACTCACCAGAGTATGCCTGAATAATGGAAACAGCTTGATCAATGAAGGATTATTCAGGAAACTCCAGAAAGATCAGACCGTTCCCACATTTAAATAAATTGATATATGGGAAGTGGGTAAGGAAGTACCACATTTTCAGCATTTCCTGCCTAGAAGGTGTATGCTAAAAATGTCTATTGGCAACAAATGTATAGACCACAATTTTTAGGTCATTAGAGATGACCCTTCTGACTTTTATGTGGTTAATGACACTCTAAATCGATTTGCAATTAGTCTAAATTTGATCTATATCAAAGTATGGTCATGACTGGTGGGTTAACCCTATCGGCTTTGGCAACACACAAAAGAACATTTTGGTCAGCTCAATTGCTGCCAAATGTGGTTGAAGTTTAAGTGAGAGAAGAGGTCACCATTCCAGGACTGGTGCGACGATTCAACATTCCCCTCAAAATTAAGCGAGGATAGAACCTCAAACATAAGGTCGCCTATATAAACTTGAACTCTTACCTCCAACAAAAATGTTTATATTTACATCCAGCACCTTTATTGGATCTAGAACACAACACCATTTGAATACTGGTGGATAACAGTGACCCTCAAAGTATAATGTTGGGTGTCAGAAACCTCTATTCGAAGGGCGGTTGATGCCCAACACTATTCCATTGATATTTAAGGAAATGAATCAACAGACCAATTCTGAATCACTGTTTCAACACCTGTGATGGTATTCCTCCAGAAGAGTTGTTTACCCGTCATAGGGGGGGGTTATTGGTGTACTCTTCATGCCCTTATAGGGTGGCGAGGTAATCTCTGACATCAGGAAGGATGTAATGGCATTTAGAGTCAACAACAACTACCTCGAATCCAAGGAACTTCATGTCCATGTAAACACCCTCGAAAGAGATCACTCCACACAACTGGAGGATGCTACTGAAATTTACAAGCCCATGGTCTTTGCAGGTTACAGGCAGATGGTCAAGCAACTGATTCATCTCGCTGATGTCTGTAAGACTGAGGAGCAAAGACAGATACTGAAACAGGTGTTCCTGTACTTTTAGGTTATCTTTTCAGCAGATTCTTATGACTGTGGAAGTACATACATCCATTGTTCCTGTACTTTTAGGTTATCTTTTCAGCAGATTCTTATGACTGTGGAAGTACATACATCCATTCAACCACCATGCCCATGGATCCAGAGATGGCTCCAGTATTCGTTAAACAATATTGGTTACCTCTCACTCACAGATAATATTAAGCATTTGGAATCCCGTTGGATTATTTGTCTGATCCACAGTACCTTTAAAAAACCAGTTCTGGGATACTAAAACCAAATGGGCAATGGAGACTATATGCAGACTTGAGGGAGTTGAACAAATGGATCAAATTTAAAAGCAAATCTCTGCAGGAAGTGAAAAAGTGACTCCTGATAGAAGAGAGATGGGAGTGAGGGAAAAAAGGTTCCACATATAAAAGTGTTTTGTCTTTAAAAGTCTGCTGTGCTCCAACAGTGCTACTATTACCAAGTGTGCACAGAGATTGAAAATGAAGAGCGCATCTGTGAAAGTTCTTTTTACTAACAGAAAAGTATTGCATGTTATTTAAAGTTAACCCCATGCAAAGTATACTGTGAAGTTAAATTGTTTTGTCATGTCCAGGGTGCTGCACAATTCTATACATTCAGCATATTTTGTGAGTGAGCCAAGTATCTGAAGTATTCGATAGACCTGTGTTTCTGTGTAACCAGGGTGGAAAAGTAACCAAGAAGGAAAATTGTACAGGTTGTCATGTTGAAGAGTCAGTGATCTGTGTTATCCTGAACCAACTGGTGTTTCCAATTTGTATAAAAAGGGAATTGTCAGAAGAGGAAAGCATGTGGCCCACGGACTGAAGCGGAATGTCATGTGATTTTGTGTAAATATTAATTTTATGCATTAATTAATAAATATATATTCTTTCTCTACACTGGTCTGTTCCTTGGCTTGCCTATTGATAAAGAGGGAGAGATCTGCATGGTATGATATGGTTCACAGAGAGGGCTAAATTGATATATATAAGAAGGTAAATTGGTGTGACACTTTTAATTGGAGGAGGGGAAACAACACCCTGCCTTCATTGTTGCCCCATAGATATCTCCTACAGGCATAACACCTCGAATCTGACCATCAAACAGAGCTTGGGGTACTTCCAGTGTGCATACATCAATGTAACAGACAAGTCTAAGTTGCATTTTCCCTCACTTCCCCCCTTTTAACCTAAATCTTCCCATTATCCTTTCGATTTGCCCGAGTGCCTGGAGACCATGAAAATGGCAGTGAAGAGCATTATAAAACTCAGTAAGGATTAGGTTAAAACTCCAAAAAGCTGAAGACAATCAAATAGCAAACACGTATATCAACGAACAAAATGAAGTTGAATACAGTCACTTACTAACACAATTCGTGGGGAAAAAACACGGGCCAAGAGAATGTGATTTTGTCACCAAACACAAATTTGATCTGGAGGTCCTGAAGAAGAAGCGTGAAATGCATGCTGAAATCAGACAAATACCAACAAAGGATCCTAAATCTTATTTACCAGCCAAACGTGCAGCCAAACAAAAATAAAAAAACAGGATTAGAGCCCAAAAAACACTTATCTTTCAAAAAGATTCAGAACTCATCATGCAAAAGATGGGAAATAAAAATTCCTCTGATTTTTGGAAAATAATAAAAAATGAGGGCACACCCCAAACAGCTCTAATGGCAAACATGGCATCTGAAATAGCATGGATAACGCACTACATGGAGTAGTATAGCAAAAAAGGAAAGTGGAAAGATCCTGCACTGCCAAATCTTGAGTTTTGCAAAAGTGCCATTACTGTTCCTATATTTAAGAAAGGGAATCGAGCAAATCCAAAGAACTATCGTCCGATAACACTTTTGGACATTTTGGGGAAAGTTTACACAACGATGCTTCAACACAAATTACTAAATTGGATCACGGAAAGTGGTCATGTGGATCCTAGAAATGCCGGATTCGTGAAGGGAGTTGGTTGTGGCTTGAATCTCCTATTAATAAACCTGCTAAAAATGGAGGCAATAAGAATGGGGAGAATGGTTTATTTAGCACTTATTGACTTCTCACATGCTCTTGATAGCATTGATCAAGAACTACTTTGGACCAAGATGAAGAACCGAGGTTGCCCTCCAAGTTTGCTAGCTGCAATTAAAGAACTGCACACTGACACTAACGTCAAAATTCAACTAGACCAGGGTGGCACTCTCATGGCCGAAATCAAAACCTTTTGTGGCGTGAAGCAAGGATGCCCCCTGGCCTCTATCATATTTAACTTCTTTTTGTCAGATATTGACACAGCAATTGAAGGCACTCAATCCTTTTCTCCAAAAATACATGGGTCCTTTGTAAGTTGGATGCTGTACGCCGACAACTTGATCCTGTTGGATGCCACTCCAATTGGGTTGCAGCGTAAAATGGACGCAGTAAAAAATTATGTGGCCAACAATGGCCTGCACTGCTGCACATAAACAATGCAAAGAGCGAGATACTAACTTTGCAAAATCTGAAAGCCTGTAAAAAAAGGCAAAAATAAAACATTTAAATGGCATCTGGGAAAGGAGACACTAAGTACCGTCACTAATACCAGATATTTGGGCATGCAGATTAGCGCAAACATAAACAATGGCCCTTGGACAGAGATTACAAAATCAAAGTGTCGCCAATTTGCATCTCAGGCAATGATTCTGAACAAAAAGTATGGGAAATTCTCCCTGAAACCTGTGATAAACATTTACCAACAAAAACTGGTTCCAGCCCTAATATATGGTGCCAAAAGTACATTCGGCTGCTCAGATGAACTATGGTCCACCTTAGAAAATATATTCTGGGTAAAAGTACTCCAGTTCCCTAAAGGCACACCAACGGCTTGTGTACGAATTTGATCTCCATCAATGCTCGCATCAGTTGGAGCACCTTAGCATTGTTTCAAAATCACAATGAAAGATGTAGTTCCTCAATTTAAAATCTTGCACAATACTGGCAGTGGCAACCCTGAATGCTTATTGTCACTATGGAAAAAGCGATGTGAGGTTATTCTGGAGCTTCATGAAACAGATGTGAAAACTCTACATTAAAATCCAAACTTGGTTAAGATGAAAATGTGGAAATTGGACTGGATTCGAACTGGTGAAAAAAGAAGGAACACAAAACTTATGAAAGATGTGCCCAGTGAAGCCGGAGCATATAACACACTACAAAGGTATGTGGCACTATTTCCCGACAACAAGAGATGAGCGATATACATGTGCTTTTGTCTTAATGCTCTCAAAACTAAAGACAGAATAAGCAACTGGGACCATATCGGTGACATGAATGTAAATTGCAGGTTTTGTGCGAAGAACGAAGAAACTCTAAAACATCTCACGCTATTCTGCACAACATTACGAACACAAAGGACAACATATCTGAGTCCTATGCTGACAAAACAGCTTACCCTGATTGCACACAACTGGTGGCAGATGATGTTTGATGGGGTGGGGACAAAACAGTAATCTTTGCATAAACTTCTTTCTTGGAAGAAGTAGAGAAGCTCTTAGCCACCACAAATGATGGAGGAATAAACTGAGGAAACCCTGTGCCTCCTCATCTCTCTCATCATAATAAAGCACATAGCATTTAGATAGTGGACGAAATAAGGCATGATTATGGTGGAAAAAAGATGTATCTTTTATGACGTTGTGAATAGATGTCATGTGTTTTGTATGTAATTCATGTCTTTTCTTTTTTTAAAGTTTGAATAAGCCAATAAAAAAAAAATCAGTAACTTAACATAACATACCATATTTATTCGGCATAGTTGCATCTAAGGGTTCAGTGCACTAAATTGAACAATAATACACATGAGCCGATATGTAAAATATTCAGAGGATTAATATAGGTTATGTTTGATTGAGTTACCCAAATCAAAATGTACACACTTTGTTCGGCATAACTGTTCAATACATTACGATGTGTACACCTTCTGGATGTTTGTATTCATGAATTAAACTTTTTCACATGATGTCACCACCTGACACTACCAGGCATGTGCTTTTTGAGGGACAGTGTGGTAGACATGGGCATTTGAGCCGCCGTGTGACATGTGATTGCCACATCTGAGTCTGTAAAACTATATTGTGCATATGATGACTCTTTCTGGCATAGGAGCCCTTAGCTTGCAGAAAAGGACATTTAATACGAATGTTGGTAAATTGACCGCCCAGATAATAATGTGACTAATTTATGTTATGAAGCTTAGACACCATGACATCACCTCCCGTTCCATATTGGAAAACATCGCAGTTAAAAGCGCATATGTCGTGCTGGGGAACAATGCTAGGAGCTCGCCAGCTGGTCTTTTAAAAGGAATTAAAGGAAAGAATTATGCTTTACTGTCCTCATTTCGGTTCACTGACTAGAGTGAGAGAGGGCCGTTAATGACAAGAACACAGAGCCATTAAGAGACCTTACTGTGAGCAACAAGCCTAGAAGCACCCGAGCAAACAGGCACATCATGCGTTTGGGCACTCAGCAAAATGTTTGCATACGGAACTCATTTGTGTCCTTTCAACACACAGAAAACACTATGGAAATACGAGCTACAAATTCCACTAGGAATTGGCCACCAAACAGGAAAATCAGGGTGCGGCACAATGATTTCTAAATATAAAAACATGGTTCGAACCCCTTTTTTGGGATGCCTGATCACCAGGTACATGGCAGGTATAGGTTTCCACCTCATATTATTCTATACCTGAACACTGAGTGGGAGGATGACCTCATATCACCCACCCTGTGGTCCCAAGCACTGAGCCCCTTGGAAAAGGTGCTTAATGTACTGCATTTTTTGGCTACTGGGTCATTTCAGCGGACAACTGCCATAGTGGGGGCCTCTCACAGCCCAAGCGTTCACGCTGCCTACATCAGGTGTTCTCAATCATGACTGCACACCGCTCACTCCGCAGACACATATACATGCCCAGAATATCTGCAGAAAGGCAGGACGTGGTCCAGGACTTTTACAGGGTGGAACACTTCCCAAAAGTGCTTGGTGCCATTGATTGCACCCATGTGGCCCTACGTCCACCTAGGCCCACTGAGCACATCTATTGCAATCACAAGCACTGGCATTCCATCAACGTACAGGTTGTATGCGGTGCCCAGGGAATCGTCACCTCTGTCTATGCAAACTATCCAAGGTCCACCCATAATAGTTTCATATTCAGAATGTCACCCCTAAACCAGGCCCTGGAAGCTGGGAGGCATGACAACACATGGCTCATTTGTGAGTACAAATGCCTGTGCACATGCATGCATTTCACACATAGACAAAAATACAAACCCAACTAATGACAACCGTTATCACCTCCCAGGGGACAGTGCATACCCTCTGAGCATGTACATGATGACCCCAATATGGAACCCCACCACACCACCCCAGGTAAGATACAACGCAGCCCATATTGCAACCAGGGCCATAGTGGAGCGCACATTCAGAGTGCTCAAGTCACGTTTCCGCTCCCTTGACCGCTCTGGCGGGCAACTACTATATGCATCCCCCAGTAGTGTGCAGGATCATTGCGGCAAAATGTATCCTACACAACATTGCAACATGGTGGGGCGTACTGGTGGACATGGTGGTGCCCCACATCCCCAACCACATGCGCAGCCGCTGCACACGGAAGGGGAAAGGCACATGCCGAGGCAGCCCGTACCCAGCTTGTGGCACAATTCTTCACTTAAAATCCCACCCCTGCGGAGTGCACACAGGCCTGGCACATTCCAGATGACAATCGATGATGACAAAGGGACAGTCAACTGTCAGAAAAATTGATACCTCTCATGATTGATGGCAAACGTATTGTGGTGGCCGTGTGCCAACCGTCTCATGCAGAATACGATAGAAATACAGGTTTCCGAGTTTACCAATGAACGGCCATTTTGATGTAACAAGGATCGCCATTTTGTTTTCTAACAATTGCTCATTGCTTTCTGTTCTTATTGCTTCGCAGCACATTTTCTGCTTACACTGCTCAACTGTTAATATTGTTGTCTGAACGTGAAAGGACAAGGCTGCAGGGCCGCGAGGCTAATAAGAGTTTGTTGAAACACAACGTAGGCAGCGCCGGGAAGGAATGCCTGGCTCCCTCCCGAATGTAGCCTTGAAGCAGAGCCGCAGGGCATTTAATAATTTCAGAGCTGCCAGCCAGTCTCGTTATATGGTAGAATATGTTAGAATAAAGCAGCAAAAGGCTTGAATTATGCTTTCTTACGGCCCCCCCTTTTCCGAGCCCTGTAGAGCGTGTCGGTTCCCAGGACACGAATAGCACCTCATAGATAGCAAGGTCTGGAATGTGACTCTTCCCCCGTATGTAGCTCGCTTACAAGAACAGAAGTTCTGTGTTCTGTTCAACAAAGAAAAGATGTCTCTGCACTTGCAAGGTTGCATATTATTACTAGAATAGATATTTGAAGGTGTCATAATTGTTGAAAGTGTCCATCATCACACTGAGTTGATTGTATGATATGCATTTTGTATATATGTAACTGATGTACGTAATTCACTCTCTTGCGCCCCTCGAGGTCTAGAGATACACGTCACGGGGCGTGAGACTGAGTTGGCCAACTGAGACTATTTGCTTTGCAATAAACCCTAGCTTTGGGAATACAATCTTGTGTCTGGTGTATATATCGTGTGTGGTGACTTGCTTTGTTTCCATAGACGTAAGGGACCCTTAGGGGCCCCTTTCAACAACCTTACCACCCTGAGATGTGTCCTTGGAAGGGCGACATTGTGTGCACCCCTAGCTACTTAAACAAACCCAGTCCCGTGTGACCAAAAGGCACACATTCAAGGTTCAGAACCCACTACCCCCTTGCAAAACAGCTCATCCAAATACTGGTATGTCACATAAACCCTCCCAGATCCCATGCCACCCGCCCAACACACCATGTCAAAATCAAACTCTACACATGAACACCTATTTACCATCATAACATATCATGAACACAGGACCCAATAGTGACAATGTCAGACAGTTACCAATCACAATAGCATAAGTGTCTCAATGCGACAAAGCCACGACATGGACCCCCCCCCATCCCGAGTGTGTGGCTGCAAGCAAAATGTGGCAGGGTACCGCATCCAGCATGAAGTGCATCAACAATGGAGACAGGCAAGGTAATACATGAAGATGTAAAATGTAAATATGCACATTTACCAATATACAAACGAAAATGCATGTCAACCATGCACTGGAGAAACCATCATGAATCCCCACTACGGGTGTATACACAGTTTAGACTTCAGACTGGCCACAGAAATGATGGAAGCCCAATGCCTCTGTATAAGTTACTGTCACACGCTGCCATTCTTGCGAGCCCATGTAAAGGGGAAGCAGGATTGGCATATGTGTCCGGACCCCAAGCCACAAACACCAACAGAAGACATGCCTGTCTGGGCCCAGTGCGAACACACAGTGGATGCCTTCAGATACCACATATCAACGCACTATTACACGAATGCACACTAGACAAAAAAAGAAAAAATGGCCATGGTCGACCAGGGGGGTTGGAGGGTTCACTCAGGAGGAATGAGGTGCAGGGTTCACCTCAACACCCACATGCGTGGATGTTAAGAATAAAAAAAAACTCCATGGGCTCATGCCCTTCACGGCTAGGCCATAGTGGGAGTACTGTCATCGCTGTCGTCACCCTCTGGTGGAATATCAGAAGATGTGCGTGGTAAGGGTGCCTGACCATGCATAGCCCTGGCATGCTTCTCCATGGAAGCAAGCATGCAGGTCTGGAAGGTCTGGTTCTGTAGGATGATGGTACATAGGTCCCCATGCAGCACCTCACGTGTAGCACGGAGTTCAGCCTGCAAGGTCTCACATTTACCACAGAGTTCTGCCTGCAAGTCCTCATGTGACACACGGACCTCCTCACGGCTTGCATGGAGTTCAGCAGAGAGGTTGTGTATCAACTGCTCCATTTGATGTTCTGCCCGTGTACTCTGGGCCATCATAAGTGCAGCCAGAGTTGTTCTGAGGGAGGTGTTCTCTTCCCTCAGGGCATCCCTGTGGGCCACTGCCTCATCAGCAATGGCTGTGCGCAGAGCCCCCAGTTCAGCCCATCTGTCCCTGTTGGCTGCCAATGTGTCCTGCCTGTGTGAGCGGCACATGGACTGTGTTGCCTGCTGCTGGAGCTCCACCTGCCTTTCGGGGGGAGAATGGAATCGGCCACCCTTTGTACAACCTGGCCATCATCTCACATGATGCCCTCTGTTGCTGTGCAATGGCATACATGGAATTCTCCCACACAGTATTACCCGGTGAGGCACGGCCACCGTGTTGCTAGACACCACACTGTTGGGCCCAAGGAGACCTGGTCCTTGCTGTGCTGGTGCTGACTGTGGCTGCAGGACTACATTCCAACCTTTGATCTGCTGCCCCAGGACCAGGAGAAAATTGTGTGAGTGTGACCCTGCATCCATAACCACCACAGGCAGACAAACCAACACTGGTGTGTCGGGCAAAAAAGCATCCATGCTAGAATCACTCACCTGCAACAGCACATATGGTTCAACATCCGATTCAGCATCAGAGACATAGAGATCCTCAGAGGTGTAGTAAGGGACACCCCTGGCCAGGATGGTCTGGAGCACCAATGGATGTTTATGGCCTACCACACCACGGTCTCCACTGGTGCCTGGTTGTGGACCTGAAAACTCCACCCCCTCCACCATCGTCACCTCCTCCTCTGCTTCTGTTGCCTCATCACCTGCACAAAATGAAAAGAAGACATGAGCACACATGTTAACACCATATACCACATACATAGGTATCACAATGTAGACAGCCAACACATGAAGCAGCCATGTCACAAATGACAAACTCAGGCATGCATGCAGTGACAATCAAATAGAAGGGACCCTGAAAGCAGAAATGGATGCATGTCAAATGTCAAGCAAACACATGTACTGCATGGTGCATAGCAGCTGCATCACACACAAGCCTGTGCCTGTCATAGACCTCCAACAAACATGACAGATGCCAACACACAGATGGCACGTAGCATACCCATGTCAGTACTGTGAACCAGGCCCAGATGGAACTCAAATCCTACTGTTCATGATCCATGTGAAATGCAGGCCATTAGACAGCACATGGAAATCACTAAGACAAAGCACACATGCGTCACAGGATGCAACAACGCTAGGGTGTTGAAATACAGTGAAGGATGGCACATGGATACATCAATGCTAGCTCACTTTGACATCACACAAGTGAATAGGCATGTTGAAGGGAGAAACAGGGCCCAGAAGTGTGTGTGTGCAGAGCAGTACATGTGTAAGGCGCCAACTATCAATTAAAACACAAAACAAGTAATTCAATAAAGGTAGCAGGAGCCCCTCTCTCGGAAGAACAAGGCATGATAACCTGTTCAGTGATTGTTAACCACATTGAGAGTTCGCAGCCATCTGCTTTTTGCTCACTGTACCTTTTACAGATCGGAAATAACCATTTGCATATCAGCCTTTATCCCGCCCACATGGGCAGTCCAGCACCAAAATGCTATGGGGATTCCTCTCTGAACAAGAGTACCACCAGCAACCCCATACATGTGTTTCAGCCTTGTTGGGCATTATCAGAGAGGTGAAGCTGAGCCTCTCTAAGCACAGTGAGCAGGGAGTCCACGTCTGGTTGCCCCCAGGTAACTCAGGGTGACCAACCCTAAGTTCTTTTCAAATATTTCAAAAAAGGTAGCTGGCGCAGCTCTCCAGAAAGAACAAAGCATGATAACCTGTTCTGAGGTGAGAGTTTGCAGCACACGCTTTTTGCTGACTATGCCTTTCACAGATGGGAAATATCCATTTGCATATCAGTTTTTGTCCCGCCCACATGGGCAGTCCAGCACCGAAATACTATGGCAATTCCTCTCTGAACAAGAGTACCAAAAGCAACCCCATACACGTGTTTCAACCTTGTTGGGCCTCATCAGTGCGGTGAAGCTTTGCCTCTCTGAGCACAGTGAGCAGGGAGTCCACGTCTGGTTGCCCCCAGGTAACTCAGGGGCCCTCATTACAAGTTATGCCGGTAGCCATGCCGCAATTTGCGGCATGGCTGCCGGCAAAACCGCATCCGTGTCTGTGTCCTCGGAATGAGGACTTACCGGACCATTCCGAGTCCGGATGGCCCGGTAATTCCTCACTCGAGGACACGGACATGGTTCATCCCCATTCCCAATTCAGCCCCCATAGGGCTGAATGGGAATGGGAGAGGGAGTAAACAACGGGCCATTACGAGATGGCCTGTTGTTTGCTCCCTCTTCCCCTCGTGGGACCCGGTATGCACGCCTGGTTTTCCCAGGCGTGCTTAACGTGTCCCGCGAGGGGAACTTGTATTGTGGCAGAACGGGTTGAACGACGCCGCAGCCTTTTACGGTGCCGTTTAACCCGTTCCGCAAGGGTCGTAATGAGGCCCAGGGTGACCAACCCCAAGTTCCTTTCAAATATTTCAAAAAAGGTAGCTGGCGCTCCTCTCCAGAAAGAACAAGGAATGATAACCTGTTCTGAGGTGAGAGTTTGCAGCACACGCTTTTTGTTCACTATGCCTTTCACAGATGGGAAACATCCATTTGCATATCAGTCTTTGTCCCGCCCACATGGGCAGTCCAGCACCAAAATATTATGGCAATTCCTCTCTGAACAAGAGTACCAAAAGCAACCCCATACACGTGTTTCAGCCTTGTTGGGCCTCATCAGTGAGGTGAAGATTTGCCTCTCTGAGCACAGTGAGCAGGGAGTCCACGTCTGGTTGCCCCCAGGTAGGATAGTCTGAGTGAGAGACCCTGCATCAAGGTCAAAGGACGTCCCACACCGTCCATATCTGGCAGAGTTGCAGAGGTAAGAGTGTATGTTCACAGAATATTGGGAACAGGTTGTTGCAGTAGTCTGTCATGGGAATCACCAGTTCCATGGAGACAGTGAGCTGCTGGAGGATAGAGAGGCAAGGAAGGATGCCCCTGCGGAGGATCAGCTTGCAGGGTGACCTCACAGAGACGTCAGTCATGTAACGACAAAGGGCGAGATTTGAGTGGAAGCTCATCACAGCCTATCCGCAAACACATATTGGAGCAAGAACATGGACAAGAGAGGCTGGCCAGTGATTGACATGGAAGGAGGGTGCAGGTGTGGTGATGAGGATTGCCTCTGTGTGCAGCACGTGGTCTGTATGCAGTCGGCATCACAACAAGCACGTATCAGTCAAGCATTGCATAGGTCACACATGGCAGTCATGAATACATAGCCTGAACTGGCATTCAATCACAACACATCACCCAAACAAAATACACATGGCCTGGACACACACGCATGAACACTCACCGGACATTGTCTCATAATCCGACATGCCTCCCACGCCTTGGATCTGACCCTCATCGATGAAGCCTCCAGCGATCTCCTCATGTAGAGTGAGTTCATCATCCTCTGGTGGTGACCCACTGCCACTCACCAGAGGATAGTAGTAATTAGCAGCATGCTTGTTTTTTGCTCAGCGTCGGAGATCATGCCAATGCTTCGAGCAATCATCAGCTGTGCACTTCTCACATCCCAAGGCGCTAATATGGTCCGCGAAACACTGCCAGTGGGCCCCAAGCTGAGCAGGTGTAGTTCTGCACCCTGCCGTCACCAGCTTTTTGCGGCCGTGTGCCGACACGTAGCCCACAAGTGCGTCCAGGTCCATTTCATTGAAACTCTTCTTCCTTGATGTGCCGGAGGCCTGAGCCGTGTCTAGGGTCCCAGCCTGTACCACTGGAGCACGCTTCTTCCTCTTGGGAGGTGGTGCAGACCCTGAGTGGCTTCTCCCGCTCCAGTCAGTAGGGGCTGAAGCGCAGGTTGACTGGCCACTGGAAGCAGGCAATGGCACAACGACTGAAGGTCTGACTGCAGGCATTGGCTGCTGGGTGCTGTCGCCAGGACCCAGTGCCAAAACTGCCTGGGTGGCAAAGTCTGGGACCAACACAGTCCTGGCTAGGTGACTCAGAGCCGGGGTGGTGCCAGGTGCAGCTGAACCTGCATCTTCCACACCCTGGCTGGCCAGGGATGCAGATGACAGTGCTGGCACAGAACCATGTGACCTGGTGTTTGCAACCTTCACCACACATACCTAGGACTTCCTGACATCGAAGTCGGCCTGTGAGTCATGCCCTGCCTCTTCCGTGACCAATCTGGGCTGGGCTAGCAGACTCTGAGTGGGGGTGGTGTCAGCTGCAGCTGCCCCTGCATCTTCTACTCCCTGCCTGCTTATGACAGCTGATGGAACTGCTTGTCGGGCCTGAGGGGCGCTGGAGATGCAACATTAGCTGCATCTCCCTGACCCGCTGGGGGGGCATAGCTGTCCCTGGATGGACCTGGACACACTGCCCTCGTGGACCACCCTGCCCATGTGGCCCACATCCCCCACCTTGGCCACCCTGGCCACCCTAGCCACATCCCCCACCACGGCCACCTCTGGGAAGTCGCCCAGATTTGCCTCCCTTCCCATTTGGTGGCCTCCCAACCATGGCACTGATGGACTAGTGTGAATGGGAGGTGCACACAACAATTGGAATTATCCTGAAAGGGGGGTGGGGAGGACAGAGGGCAAGTTACCAGCATATTGCCCTTACTCTATATCCTTTTTAACACAATAATTAGGGCACAATACATCTGTATCATGAATTGATACAGCCAATTCTAAGCCAGTTTACAATAAAACCACTGTGGTTAGGGCAAAGATGCAAGAGGAATAAGGCTGTGGCGAAAGACAGAAAGGATACAATGAGGTGATAACTGTCCCTACCTCCTATCCACACCTCTACCTAGGAAGCGCTGATCTATCGCTTATCAAATAGTGATAGGAAAAGAAGACAAACTAATAGCTTCTATGTGTGGTAATACATTCAGCCTTGTTTTTTTGCCCAAAAACCACTCTTTTCCACTATGTATGCGTATTTGGAAGAGACAAGTGAGTAAAAAAGGAGAGGATCAGTGCATCAATGGTTCTAGACTCAGACATCAGCTAGGGTATTTATAAGTTTAATGACCTAGAGATTGCCTGTTGACCCTGGTGCACTGAGGTTTTAAAAGAAGACACAAACTACAAACCATGTTTGTATGACAGAACAACATGAAGACAATACACACTCCACTCATTGTCTCAGGATGCTAATGATTAGTGAACAGTGGGGTTGGGTAAAAAGGTTACAAAACGCTAGGCTTTCACCTTAATGCATCCATGTCACTAAAAAAACAAGTCTACTCACTAGCATCCTCCACCGCCTACACATGCAAGCTAATCAGGGCAAGTAGAGCCTTCCTCACCCAAGCTAGCTGCATCATCATAGCCAACACCCTAATATTATCCAGACTGGACTATTGCAACGCCATGTACCTAGGAGCCAACAAATACATAACCAACAAACTACAGACACTACAAAACAAGGCTCTCAGAACAGCCCTCAACCTACCCTCTAAAGAACACATATCCAACAAAAGGAGAGAACACAGATGGCTCAAAATCTCCGACCGCATCTCTCTCAAAACGGATTCACTCACTTACAAATGCTTAAACAACGCAGCCCCCCCTATCTCGCATCCAGAATAAAGAAAAAAACCTCCACCCGCCCCACCAGATCGATCAACTCCTACTGCCTACAGGTACCTAATTTCAGACTAAAGAAAACCAGCGGCAGTAGCTTCCCTGTCTTGGCAGCCCAATACTGGAATGCCCTCCCACTCAACATTAGGACAGACCAATCCTACTATAGCTTCAGGCGAAACACCCTCACCTTGTTGCGGGCCAATGATCACGACTAACCCTGCCATCTCATCTGCCCATGCCGCTGTTCTAAACTGACTGCCATGCACAGCTTTAAATATGTAAATATGTAAGTGCAATATGTAAGTGCAACCCCTATGTACAGCACTAAATATGCAAATATATAAGCATCCGTTTAACGATATATATGTATATATGTACACACCACGCCATGCCTCGTTTTGCTTTTCTGTTCTTCGCATGCATGCCTTATCATGTAACTAAGTTTTAAGTAATCCTATCTTCCTGTCCTCTGTTGCGCCCTGTTACCTCTGGGTTTTGCGCGCCATACTAAATAAATAAACAAACAAACAAACAGGGGCAACCACAGTGGGAAAAATGCATGCGCGACTCACTGCCTGCCTTGAAAAATGAAGAAAAACACACGTGCGTAGGCAACTCCCCTAACAAAACAAGAAGTATGCACTGCAACCGTAGTGAAGAAATTGTGTGTGGACCCATAAAAGAGCAGAATCTCACATGTCGGTCCTCACGAAAAGCACCTACAGTGCAGTGGTGTCCTACGCGGACCCTTAAACCATACTGAAGGGCAACGCCTGCGCGCATCACGTCACTTAGGCCTTTCCTCTGATTCCATGCTAACGCGCTGTTTTCTCATGTGCAGAGTCACTCTGCATCCGGCTGGCCACGCGAAAGCACACGGGAGACCCACGCTCCTGCCCACAGGGAATTTACCTGCCCCAGACTCCCTGAGCTGCCTCCTACGAGCCATCTGCTGCTGCCAGCCTACTCTGTGTGCCTGCTGCCTACGTGCCTGCAATTTGGTACCTGCACTGAAGCCATTGCCAGAGATCCTGTTGCTGAGACCACCTCTGCTGGCACAGAAAACTCCCCACTGCTGTTCCATCACTCCACAGCCCAGCCCCAGGACCCAGTTGCCCACCCACACCTGGCTCTGGGGTTGCCATGTCAGACCAAGCAACATCTGGGGCAAGTGGCAACCCCTTGGCAGAGAGGCAGAGGGCTGCCACCTTCACTCCCAAAGAAGTTGGCATCCTAGTGGAGCAAGTCCTGTGGAATTATGATGCCCTCTTCACTGTGACATCGCGCCTTGACAAGGATGGACGGAGTAAGATCTCGGCGGACATTGTGGGTGCCATCAACACTGAGGTGATGGCACCCCGCAACTACAAACACGTCTGGAACCGCTGGGAGGACTTCAGGTCCAGAACCCTCAGCAAGGCCCGACGCCTCGTCGCATCTGGTGATGAAGTGGGCCGCTGGGACCAGTTGACCAACAATGAGATAAGGATCCTGGAGCACATACGCCTAGCGCTTTATGCCCAGGTCATGGTGTTGGAGCTCCGTCCGGAGTCGAGTGGTAAGTGTCCATGTGTTCTACTGTGAAATGGGAAATTATATTGTGCCTCCTATTGCAATGAATATATGCATATTGGCCTACGCCAAGCTGCTTGTAAGCCACTTGCAAAGAAATCCGTGTTGCAAGGTCCTGACCTTAGAATCAATGAAAGCCGCCATTTTAGGTCAATCCGCCATTTTAGGTTCTCTCTGTAAAGTCACCCTGTGAGTTAAAATGGTGGACGATGTCATTCCGAAACACAACATGGCCATCTTGACCTCTGTGTGCAATTAATATGTAACTTGCCTGCAGGCCACTTGTTGGGGTCATGAACTGAGACCTTGTCCTTCGCTGACCTGTGTGTAAAGGATTACTTGCGCCAATGAAACTAATCCGCGAGCATATGTTAAGAACAATGTATGCAAATACTGAACTGAGAACACTTGTTTAAATACATTGTATTAATGTTTGAAGAAGACTTTATGAGAAATCCTAAAATGTACTGATACCGTGTAGACTTGTTGGCGAATGTATTAAAGGCAAACCCTATGCATATAGATGTGTGAAGTCGGCATGAACCCTAGATCAGTAATGTATTAGAGGAATATTAACCCGCAGTTGGGTTGGACATTATGTTAGCAAACGTTTATAAAGTGGGACTATTCTAATGTACAGCCCCACTCACTGAGCACACTGAACCACACTGGAGTTTGTTGTGTTGTACTGAGGGCTGATAGCTATCCATTACTTTTGTCCTTTGAAACTGTTCAGTATAAAATAAAAGATCTTTATATGTTCCTTTTTAACCCGTGTTCGGTGTATTTCCTTTTGGGGTACTCAGCCTTGATATTTTGACTTTGTTTTCACAGTTGGCGCCCAAATAGGGACCCTCAAGATTGATGCCGGATAATCGAAGGTTGACACGCGCTATCGGACCGGGATCGGACGGTGAAAGGGGCCCCTTCTGAACGAGACGCGACACCTCAGCAGCGCTGCACAACCCGATCCCTGGATGATTAGCGTGTGGTCCGAGACAGCATCTTGACGAAGGTCCACTTATCGAGGTGGGCAGATTTGCCGAAATCACCAAACACAAGGTAAGATTAGTTAGGTAAGATTCTTTGTAATCCAATCGGACCTCCTTAGGATTGATCAGGTGTTGATGTTGGCGTATTGTATCTGCAGACACAATTATTGACCAGGTAACACCAATATGTTGATATGCCTGGGAAATTGTCTACCTGCTTCAGGGCGTTATTCCGCAGCGATAGACAATCTTTGGAATTTAGCCATCCAGGACCACAGGAGGGGTCACCGGCGTGAACTATGTACTGTAAGCATGGCATGGGAAGTATAGTGTTTAATGATATTTGGCACAGACAAACCAGACATGCCTCCGAACTTCAGTGGCCAATCAATGGTAGTTTTGAAATACCTCGTATTGAGTATTTAGAGTCAATTCTATTAAACAAAAAGGCTTGACCTGCAGCATTTGATGTTTTGTAGAATTGGAAAAAAGAAGCGTTACAGCAGCTTAAGAGTAGGGAAAAACATGCGCACTGTCATAAGACGAATGCCGAAAAAGCATTGTTGTTTGACCAAGATAAACATTCTGAGTCAGCTAGGAATATGGATAGGGCTTTCTCACTTGGTATTCAGAAAATCTATCCTTCTAAAGATTTTCATGTTTCTGATGAATTCATTGACAAATTGTTAAATGAACGAAGGCCTGGTGCCACTGCGCCACCTCCGTATGTTCCTCTTCCTGCTGTTGTGGTTGTGCCTCTTCCTGCTGTTATTCCTGTTATTCCTGCTCTGCCTGTTGTTCCTGCTCCTCCTAATGTTCGTCTTCCTCCAGTTGTTGTTCTTCCACCTATTCCTCCACCTCTTCCTACTGCACCAGTAACAGTACCTCCATTGAATTTGCCTGCTCCCCCTCTTCCAAGTGGTCTCGTACCGCTTATAGTCGATCAGGGTGCGGGGTCAAGGGTTGTCACTCGTAATATTTTATCTCCAGAAAAGAAACATGAATTGATTGCATGGGCTAAGCATTGTATGGAGAGAGATGATCAAACTAACATTTTTGCCACACTTTCTAATATGGATAATTTTCCTGAGAAAAATGTTTTCATTGAAGGTTTAGGGATTCATTTATGTGTAATGTGGGTCAAATTAACTAATAAAGATCACCCGCAAGGATTAAGGGATCTAAACACTAAGAGACACTGGAGAAAGTAAATTAGCATGTTGAGAGGTTATTTGAGTATAGAAAGGAGTTGGAAAGGTTACAGAATGAGGATGACGAGGGGGAAAGTATGTATGTACAGAAACGGTTCCTTCCTTGTCTGAAGAAGCACGAATTTGTGCGAAAGATGCGCTTAGATGGATTTCAGATATGTCGATAACTCCAGTTGAGGTATATGGCACATACAGTCAGTATACGCCAGAAATGCAGAGGAAAGTGATACAGGTAATGATAGAGTACCTACAGGATAATTGTGTGAAGAGAAAGATTTGTTGTCCCACAGAGTTATTGAGTACATATAAGAGAGATTTTTCACTTGACACTTCTTCAACGGCTTTAGCGCTCGACTTGGCCCTGCTGCTTAGTAAGTGTTCGGAGTCGCCTACTTCTCAGTTGCCTATGAGAGAGGTTCCTCCGACATTTGTCCCGAAGGTTGAGATTGCGGCTGATCCTGCAACAAATGCAGTTGCTGTGACCATTCCTGCACATTATGTATCACAGTTTGTTCACGTCCCGTTCTCAAGACAGGAAGTGAATACTATTAGACAATCTATTCCTGACATTAGGAAAAATCCGACAGGATTCTATAAAGAAATAGAGTCTGTCCTGCAGTCCTCAGTATTCACCCTTGGTAATATTGATTTGTTATTTCCTGTACTCCTGCCCGTAGATTTGTGGAAACAAGTTCAGACTATAGACGACGTACCAGGGTTGGGAGATACATGGGCTAACATAACTAGACTCGATGGAGAAAGGCCAGCTGGTGAAAGACCACCCCAGGAGATACTAACTTTGCCTGATAGAATCATTGCAAAATTGAAAACCGTAATTCTCGAAAAGAGAATTATTTGGGACAAGCTTACAGCCTGTGTCCAAGGGAAGTCTGACGGTGCTACCGAGTTCTTTAATCGGTTCGAACAGGTATTCTCGGATTTCAGTGGACAAGACTTAGGCATAGAGTCTGGGAAAAGATTATTTGTGGACAAATTTGTGCGTGGATTGCTGCCTGACATCCAGTCACAAATTATGTCTTTTGAGAGCGCTTGGCAGGCGAAGTCCCAATCAGAAGTATTGCACATGGCTCAGTACTACGAGAATCATGTCAACAATGAAAAAGATAGAGTTGAGAAGCGAAAAGGTGATTTAAAGACTAAAGTATTATTACAGCAAATTGTTAGAGGATCCAGAGGGGGTAATTCGCAGATTAGAGGTCAGTATGTTCCGCAAGGGAATGTGCCCTTGGTCTTGTGAACATTAACCAGTGTGCCTATTGTCAACAAGAGGTTCATTGGCGTGCACAATGCCCCGTCCTTCGACAAAGGTCGAATAACACATTTAGAAATATGGGTAGATGATCCGGAGGTCGCCTGGGTGTACGGGGCCCGGGTAGGGGTCAGTTTGCACAGGATCCTCAGCAACCTTTTTCACAGGATAATCCGGTACCAAGTGTGGATACTAGAAACATATTTGATCATCCTTCTGCTGCTTACCTCTCTGAAGAGCTTCGTTTTGACGAAAATCTGTTTTGTTAGGATTGCCCGAAGCAGGGTTTGGAACCTACACCTATTCCCGTTAATCAGAAAGGTCCCTACGTTGAAATGGTAGTGGGAAATAGGAAACATCTGTTTTTGATAGATACTGGAGCACAGAAGTGTTCCATTGATCATTCTCGGGTTCCAAACATTCCACTGTCAGGGCAAACCAATGTTTCTGTAGGGTTTTCTGGCACACCAGTTGTTTGTCCAGTTTCTTTGCCGGTACTTATTTCTTTGGGTCCCTTTACGGACCACTGTCCTTTTCTGTTGACTTCGAATTGTGGAGAGAATTTTCTGGGGTTGAATATATTGAAAGAATTGAATGCGGCAATTTATTGTTCTTCTGACGGAGTGCGTTTGACAATTTCACCACAGCAACTTTCTGTCTCGCAATTCTTGACTAGACCTTTGCCGCCAGAATTCATTTATGTACCAGAGAGTTTATGGGCAATTGATGACAATGATGTCGGTGTTTTACAGATTGAGCCTGTTAAAATAGTCTTGAAACATGGAATTGAGCTGCCACGCATTCCACAGTATAAGATTTCAGTTGAGGGCGAGCAAGCTTTGAAGTGCATTGTTTCCGATTTTGTGCATCGCGGGTTGATTGAGGAAATTTCAGGAAGTTTGTGCAATAGTCCGATTTTACCCGTGTACAAGAAAGGCGATAATGCAATTCCATTCTGTTTTATAATTGATTTACGTGCCAATAATAAAGTCGTTGCTCCGCAATTTCCAATTGTGCCTGACGTGACAACGATATTAACCATGATTCCAGCTACAGCTACTTACTTTAGCGTTGTGGATCTGAAGAATGCTTTCTTTAGTATTCCTATACACAAGGACAGTAGATATTTGTTCGCGTTCACCTTAGGGGGACGCTCGTTCACATTTATTTGTGAACCTCAAGGCTATTCAGAGAGTCCTAGCATTTATAGTAGGGCTTTGAAAGAACAGCTTGATACCCTTGAATTGCCCTCTACTTGTGCATTGCTTCAGTATGTTGATGACTTGCTTTTAGCTGCAGACTCAGAGAGCGCCTGTAAGGAGGGCACTGTGTTGTTGCTTATTCATCTGGCTAAACATGGTCACAAAGCTTTGCTTAAAAAGTTTCAATATTGTTGCCAGGAGGTCGCCTATTTAGGCTATCTCCTGTCAAAGGAGGGAAGAAGATTGACACCTGAAAGAATAAAACATATTTTTGGCATGTCTGTCCCAAATACACAGAAGGAAGTTACAGCCTTGATAGGTATGGCTTCTTACTGTGGTTGTGGATCCCAAACTTCTCACTAGTGATTAAACTGATGTTGGCTTTGACAAAGAAGGGCATTTTTTCACCATTGCCGTGGAACATGGAGCGCCAGCAATCATTTGATTTGCTCAAGACTGCATTATGCTCGGCACCAGTTTTGGGCACACCAAACTATGAAAAGGCCTTTGTGTTGTTTGTGCATGAATGTGATGGATGTGCTTGTGCTGTATTATCGCAGGAGCATGGATGGAAGAATAGGCTGTGCGGCTACTTTTCTTCCGCTCTTGATCCTGTAGCATGCGCTTTTCCAAGATGTTTGCGAGCTGTCGCTGCTGCTGCTGCGTCTGTAAAACAGAGTGAGGGAATGGTCCTAGGCCATGATCTAACCCTGATGGTGCCTCACTCTGTAGATGTTCTACTGAACCGAACCCAACGCAACACCTCACTTCCGCACGGTTGACGAGATATGAATTGATCTTGTTTGCTCCTCACATCCAAATTAAGAGGTGTTGTGTTCTTAATCCGGCTGAACTCCCACCTTTCCCGCAAGGTACTGCTTGCGGCGACGAAGAGCCACATGACTGTCTGTATACTACCGAACAAGAGACAAAGTGTAGAATTGATCTAAAAGACACTCCAGAGCTGTTTGGTGATGGCTCCTGCTTCAAACTTCTGGATGGTCCATCCACAGCTGCTTATGCAATCAACACATTAAGCACGGTCATGGAAACCAAGAGAATTATGCATAACTCCGTGCAGGCCGCAGAAATTAAAACATTGACCCGAGCTTGTGAACTCTCCGAAGGGCTTACAGTAAACATATATACTGATAGTCAGTATGCCTTTGGGGTGGTTCACAAATTTGGGAGACTTTGGTCAGAGAGAGGGTTCTTAACTTCGCATGGTACAATGATCCACCATGGCTCCCTAATAGTACAACTGCTCTCAGCGCTTGCGCTCCCTACTCAGTTAGCTGTCGTAAAATGTGCAGCACATCGAAAGATTACAGATGATATAGGAAAAGGGAATGCTTTGGCTGATCAGATAGCTAGACAAACTGCCACTGATCTCTTTACGGAGATGTATGTTTCAAGGGAGACTGTAAATGCCTATGCAATGGACAAAGGTGTTGGGTCTGTACGGGATACCCAAGCCAATGCCACGTTAGAAGAATCCAAGAGGTGGGCTGAAGGCTTGGGGAAACTCGATGATGATGGGTGTTGGGTGGACATAGATGAAGGGAAATGGCTACTCCCTGACGCTTATGTGATGACCATGGTCGTTATGGCCCATGTCCCTACGCATACATGTGCCCAGAAAGTGACGAAAATGTTAGAAAAAGTTTGGGCAAATGACAACATTTCAAAAATTGCCCAGCGCTATGTTCAGGGCTGCATGATTTGCCTACAACACAATGTGGGAAAGGGGACATCAACTCCAAGGGGAAGTTTTGGGCCACCTTCTGTCCACTTCAAAGTCATTCACTTCGAGTTTATTGAAATGGAACGGTTCAACAATATGAAGTATGTATTAGTTGTCATCTATGCATTTAGTAAATGGGTCGAAGCTTTCCCTGTCAAAGACGCTACATCCATGACTACTGCAAAATCATGTTAAAGGAGTATTTTCCTCGGTTCGGGCTACCAAGAGTCATCTGGTCGGACAATGGCCCACATTTTGTCGCTGCTGTAATTCTGCAAATATACACTCAGAGCGCCGGACTAGTAGAAAGACACAGTGGTATCATCAAGAACAAGCTCGTTAAGACGTGTGCCGGCACTAAATTAAAATGGCCGGACGCCTTACTGATCGTGTTATTAGCCATGCGTACAACCCCTCAGACTAAGACTGGGCTCTCTCCATTTGAGGTGGTAATGGAGAGACCTGCCAACATCTGGAATCTTCCTAAATGTAGATCCTTGAAAAATGTTGAAAATGTTCTTCTTTCAGATTATTGCAGCCAGTTGACTAAAAACCTGTATTTGATTTATCACCAGGTGCGAGAGGCTTTACCTGTGCGATATGCAGGCCCAGGCCACAGCATACGGCCTGGGGACTGGGTGCTCACCAAGGCATCTGAGCGTTCTTCCTGCCTTGCACCTCGTTGGCAGGGCCTATTCAAGGTCCTGTTGGTCACACAGACGGCGATGCGTGTCTCAGGCAGAAAGAATTGGATCCACGTGACACATGTCAAGAGACCACCTCACCCAGTGCCACACGATACAGAAGAAACAGAACCCCTCACTAACGCTGCAACCAATGATCCCAAAGCAGTAAATAGTGCTGAGAGTGCATCGGAGAATCTTTCTGAGCCCGTGAGGCTTGGGGAACTTGCTATTCTGACTTCACGCTCTCCATAAGTTTTACATCCGGAAACTGTCGTTTCAGATTCTGCATCTTCACTTGCTCGTGATACGTTGCTCCCAACGGGAAGTGACGACACATTGTTTCCAGATCAATCAGTACCGGGAAAAGTAAGGTACAATCTGCGTCCAAGGAAAGAGACTTACGGCACGGTTTTGCTGTGCATCTGAGACTTACGGCACGGTTCGGCTATGCATTCGAAGAAGGCATCGAGGGCTTGTTTTTGCACAAATTTGAGCAAGGGTATTCTGCTGGCTAGGGTTGTGGAAGGACTAAGAAGTTGTGCGGCCGGGAGGTCGCCAGCTAATAACATTGGGGTTTGTCGTTTGAAGACTACAATGCCTGCCACCGTTACTGCTCATATGGGACTTGTAAATGATCGTGGGACCAGCCGGGATAATGGACAAAGCACTTGTGCCCCAAAAACGTATTGCTGTGTTTTTATAATAATATTTGGTTTTATAATAGTCACTCTCTTAGGCTTATGGTATATCGAGGAAACTCATCCTTTAGAGTCCTTGTTACCGACTGTAAATGTACCCACTGTTCCTACTCCCTTTGTACATTTGCATACTCTGTCCCCTAGGGACTCCCAGCATAGACAAAGGTACCATAACAATACTCTGTTACTTATCATGAATGCTACGCATGCCATTTTTAATAAGTCCAAGTGTTGGGGCTGTTCACATTTACCGCAACATGGGGATAAGGGGCTAGGTTGGTATATTCATCCTTTACCTTTGACAACTGCTTGTTATGCTTTTCTTAGAGCACTGTTCTTTGGCCGATGGAACGATAACATCTCGGGGAACTTTGATGGTACTAATTTGAATAATTTTGAGAAACGTGTTTTGACTCCCCTGGGATGCTCGCTTTTCGCTAATAGGAGTAAGCTCAACGTTGCTTCTATTAGGCCTTCTGATAGACTGTCTCGTCCTTTTCAATCTTTGATTTCATTCAAGATGTCTCTGATAGGCAATACGGATGCCATGTCTTCTTCTTACACTGTTAACCATAGCCCTGATTCAGTATCTTTCTGCATACAGAGGAATGGCACTCAGTCAATGGGAGATTTTAAAGGTTGTGCCAACGTTGCAAATTTGACTGGGTAAGATAGACCTTTGTATGTAGGCGAACCTGTCTACTTTGTTTGCGGTAATGTAGCATTTCCATGGTTACCCAGGGATTGGCAGGGAACCTGTTATTTAGTGATCCTGTTACCTGGGGTGTTCATAGCTAGTACTGTAGAGGTTTCAAAGGCTCGTCCACGGTGGGACGAGAATGGTGACACTCCAGCACAGGTCTTGGGAGATGTAGCAAAATCATTTGTGCCTTTTTGAGGGCAGATAGCGAATTCCGAAGATATCAAAATACTAGCGAGAGTACTGGAGAGAACCATCAACCGGACCACGGACATACTCTATAATATGACATTAGAACAGAAAACGATAAGACTAGTAGCGCTCCAGAACCGTTGGCATTAGATGTCATTCTAGCTGAACGTGGTGGAGTGTGTAAATTAATGGGGTCCGCTTGCTGTGTTTTCTTGCCGGATTCCTCCCCAACTATCTTCAAACAATACAGAATATGCACGTCCTTAGTTCAGAAGTGCATGTTCCTGAGGGAACCTGGGATCTTAGCGCTTGGTTCTGGGACTTCTTGCGATCTTGGGGTTGGAAGGTACTTTCGGTCTTACTGATCATTTTGGGAATTCTGTTGTTTCTTTGTTGTTATATCTAGTGTTTACCTAGTATATGTTTAATGCTAGGGGGATCTTGCGCACAAGCGATAGGTACAATAGGACATAAAGTGTATGCCCCAGAATACACTTCCAAGGAATATGTGTTAAAAGAAATTTTAGCGAATGATCTGATGGCAATAGATATTTCTGATAGCGATTCAGGGTGCATGGACGAGGATGCATGGAATTGTTTACAAGAAGATCAGAAGTAGTTTAGCACTTGGCATAGGCCAAAAGGAGGGTTTGTCAAACGGGAAATTATATTGTGCCTCCTATTGCAATGAATATATGTATATTGGCTTACGCCAAGCTGCTTGTAAGCCACTTGCGAAGAAATCCGTGTTGCAAGGTCCTGACCTTATAATCAATGAAAGCCGCCATTTTAGATCAATCCGCCATTTTAGGTTCTCTCTGTAAAGTCACCCTGTGAGTTAAAATGGTGGACGATGTCATTCCGAAATACAACATGGCCGTCTTGACCTCTGTGTGCAACTAATATGTAACTTGCCTGCAGGCCACTTGTTGGGGTCGTGAACTGAGACCTTGTCCTTCGCTGACCTGTGTGTAAAGGATCACTCACACCAATGAAACTAATCCGCGAGCATATGTTAAGAACAATGTATCCAAATACTGAACTGAGAACACTTGTTTAACTACATTGTATTAATGTTTGAAGAAGACTTGATGAGAAATCCTAAAATACACTGATACCGTGTAGACTTGTTGGCGAATGTATTAAAGGCAAACCCTATGCATATAGATGTGTGAAGTCGGCATGAACCCTAGATCAGTAATGTATTAGAGGAATATTAACCTGCAATAGGGTTGGACATCATGTTTGCAAACGTAAATAAAGTGGGACTATTCTAATCTACAGCCCCACTCACTGAGCACACTGAACCACGCTGGAGTTCATTGTGTTGTACTGAGGGCCAATAGCTATCCGTTATTTTTGTCCTTTGAAACTGTTCAGCATAAAATAAAAGATCTTTGTATGTTCCTTTGTAACCGTATTTGGTGTATTTCCTTTTGGGGTACTCAGCCTCGATATTTTGACTTTGTTTTCACACTACTTCAGTGCTGCATGTGAGTCCGATCAAGCGTGTCCCACATCAATGGTGTCTGTTTTGCAATGCGTGATGTGCACCAGCATGTGTCGACACACACATGTTTGTATACCTGTGTCTGGACTTGGCCATGCGAGAGGTGTAAAACATGGATGCTTATGTCACCATCCTGGACATGCATGTTGTAGATGTGCGTGTGTCTGAGTGGTGAGTGTGTGACTGGCCAGCACCATGGATGCATGACACATGAGCATTGCACTGCGTGATTGACTGATGCAGCCTAGTTGTCCGCAGGTGCACTGTGACGGGAAGTCTACATGGCCTGATGCATGACTGTCAGGTGATGCGTGCATATGTGATGTGTATGTGCCATGATGCATGTGATGTTCAGACCCTCTACTGATGTAACTGCCGTGCCTTTTACATGGATGTGAATGTTTGTTGCACATGGCATGAAGTTTGTGCATGTGTGTTGCTTGCAGTCACCTGTGTGTTGCGGAGGATGAAGATGGTTGTGATGTTTGACAGTGCCACTCATGTGCATTTGCTTTGTGTCAAGCAGACATTTTTCGGTACACTGATGTTTGTGTTCAATGTTTCCCTATCCACATCGGCGATGGTGGAAGAGGGCGGAGACCATGCTGTGGAGCACTGCGGTGGCGATGCCTCTCCCAGGCAGAGACATAAGGCCCAGTCATCCTCCCATGTTACAACATCTTCCGGGAGCGAGGAGACTGGTGCCGCATTAACAAGAACGGCCACAGCTGCTGAGGGGAGGCCAAAGAAGCTGAAGTTGGACATGGGCTCCTCGGCAGTGGGAGGGAGGGGTGAGCCCCCACAGGGGTAATCCGATGCAGAAGACAGCTCGTAGTCATCCAGGTTGGTGGTGGATGAGGAGGAGGAGAAGGCCACATCAGATCAGCACATGGGGCCTGGCGGGGGCGATGAGGTAGGTGCAATTGGTGTAGTCCAGGGGCAGGGGCAGGAGGCAGTGAAGGTCACTGCAGAGGGGACTGTGCCTAATCCTGCACCTGCATCAGTGGGCACCTGCAGGCATGCCTCAGTCCAGGCCAGTCTGCAGGTAGAGGATGATCCCACGTCAACCGACCTTCCTCTACCTGCGGACCATGCAATCCATGACAGGTTTGAGCCCATGCAAGCCAGTATCACGAGGCGCACAGGCAGCATTCGTGATGATGCACAGGCTTCCTGGTGGATGCTTGCACGTCATCATGAAGAGGCCTGTGCCATCGCGGCTTTGCTATGTGTGCTGGCCCTGCTGCAACCACCTCCTCCTCTTCCTCTCCTATGCACCTGTCGTCCTCCCTGACGTCTTCTGGTCCAGATGCCACCAGGGCCCCCTTTCGACCTGTCCCCACCATGATGACCAGTCTGGTGGAGACCACGTCTCTGTCACAGTCGGGAGTCGGAGGTTCAGCAGAGGTGGTCACTCCAACAACAGGACCACTGGCAATGGAGGCTGTGCAGGCACCTTGCAGCAGGGCACATGCACGACTGCTCCGGGGGTTGTCATTTTCCCATAGACATTCCTGGAGGTGCAGGCACAGGACTTATTGGCAGCAGCAGGCTCAATGTAGGAGGCGTCAGGACTCAGGGCCAACAACATCATACTGTCAGGTATAGGCCATCGGGCAGGAGGACCTTGGAACAAGGATGTCTTCCGTATGGCAGCGGATGGGCTGGCACATCGATGCAGCGTGGCAGCGGGCACGGGGGGCACGACCCACAATGGCCAGGGCCGAGAACACCTAGTGTCTGGCAGAGAGGGGCGGTCGGAGTTCCTCGAGGAGACTAGCAGGGAGTTTGAGAGGAGCATGATGGAGTCCCTGTGAGCCCTTGGGGATAGAGCAGTGTCCCGCCTCTGGGATATTGACGCAGAGTTCGATGATGCCCTGGCCCAGACTCTTGGGAACATCTGTGAATCGTAGGACTAGCCCACTGCCTTTGTATATGGTTACCTTTATTTTTTTAATTATTTGGAGTCCATGGACTTTGCTCCACATTTTGTAAATAGTTAATATTAGGCTTTTTTAGAGTGTGTTTATTGTTTTTGGTATCATGGACCCTTGGACGATGTACATGGTTTCTCACATTTGCTTGCTTATTTTTTATTTCTTTCACCATGGAGTAATGGTTTTTATTTAATTTCTGAGAACATTAAATGGATATGGACCACTTATTTCATTTTGCCATTTATCATCATTTTGTTTTTTTACATTTCTATTTCATTTGCATTACATTCATATTTTCTTTTTCATGGTTGTCTTTCAGTTTATGTGGATTTAAATTTTTAATACATTTGTATTACTTCTAATCAAAGTTGTGTCTGCTCTCAATGGTTTGGTGCATGTGTCACTCTTCACTTCCTATGTTACGTTTCCCTGCTGTTCATCAATGTTGGTGATGTGTGTGTAAACATGCATGTGATGATTTGTGATTCACATGGCATGGGGCATTTACTGAGGATATGACCAATGGATGGGTGTTGAGTTGCACTATGGGTGGGCAGCGTGTGGTGACATTTTCGTGGGCAATTTATACATGATTACATGTTGGGACGATGTGTTTGGTGGGGGTATATGAGTCGGGCCTGCCTGCAGGTTGCTGTCACTGGTGGGGGGATATGAGTCGGGGCCTGCCTGCAGGTTGCCACCAAAGGTGGGGGGACATGAGTCGGGTACGGCCTGCAGGCTGCCGTCACTGGTGGGGGGAAATGCGTCGGGGCCTGCCTGCAGGTTGCTGTCACTGGTGGGGGGACATGAGTCAGGGACAGCCTGCAGGTTGCCATCACTGGTCGGGGTGGGGGGACATGAGTCGGGGCCTGCCTGCAGGTTGCCGTCAATGGTGGGGGTTGGGGGATATGAGTCGGGCCTGCCTGCAGGTTGCCGTCACTGGTGGGGGGATATGAGTCGGGGCCTGCCTGCAGGTTGCGACTAAAGGTGGGGGGACATGAGTCGGGTACGGCCTGCAGGTTGCCGTCACTGGTGGGGGGACATGCGTCGGGGCCTGCCTGCAGGTTGCTGTCACTGGTGGGGGGACATGAGTCAGGGACAGCCTGCAGGTTGCCATCACTGGTGGGGGGAGAGGACATGAGTCGGGGACAGCTTGCGGTGTGTGATCCCATGTGGGCTTGCTGCGAGGTATGGTCATGGGTGTTGGGGGGTCCCCTGTGGTGTGGCCTGTCTGTGGGGTATGGTCGCGGGTGATGTGCTGCCTGCTGGGCATGGTCACGGGTGCTGGGGGGTCCCCTGTGGTGTGAGTGGCACATTGTGAGAACATACTATTGTGGATAGGAGCAAGTAATTACCTTCTGAAAAACATGCACACGGCTGGACATTTATTAGATAATATTAGATAATGGCTCAAACTCGACAATCAGTGCAACCTGAAATATCAAATATCCCATACTGGTTATAACTATTGTTGCTGCTTTCCTTATCTAGTATAAGTTATATTAAAACAGTCATTATATTTGAATGCATTCAGTTATTGTCTTTTAGATTAACTGTTTTTGGAATAACAGACCAGTATATTTTGTTTTCTGCCGCTGCATGTCAGTGCGCCCCCAGAGACCTTTGAAGGTCTGTGAGCACTATTCTGAGGCTTTTTGTATTCATTTACTTATGGCTTGCCCCTCCCCACACAGAGCTTGCTGCTTCACCTCCCTCTGCCCACCTCCCATCCCTCCCACCTTCTCTGATTGGACAGGAAATAAAAGGAAACAACGAAGGCCTAGCTTACGCAGGTCATGTGTGTTCGCCAGTTTTTTTTTCCCGGTGCTGAAGGTGAGTGTGCCCCCAGAGACCTTAGAAGGTCCGTGAACCATATTCTGAGGCTCTTTGTATCAATGTACTTATCGAAAGCACATCGTACTCTCTGTGGGCCGCCCTCCAACACACAGTGCTTGCTGCTCCCCCTCCCTCCAGCCGCCTCCCCTCCCTCCAGCCACCTCCCATTTCTCCAGCCTCCTCCCATCCCTCCCACCTCCCTTGATTGGCCAGGGGAAATAAAAGGACACAAGGAAGGCCTAGCCTACACTGGTTACAGCGGCTCCCCAGTTTATTATCCTGCGCCACCAGAGACCTTAGAAGGTCTGTTATCCCTTTTCTGAGGCTCTTTGTATTAATGTACTTTTCGGGCGGCCATAGCGCTCTCTGTGGCCAGTCCTCCACACATCTTGCTGCTTCCCCTTCTTCCACCAGCCTCCCATCCATCTCCCCTCCTCTGATCAGCCAGGCATAAACCCATATAGAGTGACCATCCAGGGCAGCCCTTTGCCTATGCAGCCCCTGGGGCAAAGGACCCCAAGTCAAAGGACCACTCCAGAAACAACACCAGACCGTGTTGACCTGGAGCAGTATGGTCACTACCCAAAGTGGACGAAGACACACAAGACAGATCTGGAGACAGCTACATGGACAAAATTCACTAAAGCACTGAGAAGCCATGCCTCAAGTTGTTAGAGACAGCATGATGACATAGCAGCGTCAGACATGAAGCACACATGCCATCCGCACATTCGAACACTCACACACCCAACTACATGAAGAACACATCCGTACAGTTCTATGAGCTAGAGAATAGTGACATATTCATACTGTCTGCACGTTTATTATTTTGCCATTATCTTGCCGCAACAATGCAGGAACAGAAGAAGCAAGAAGACCACGTGTAAATGCTTGCTAAGGCTTACATGCAAATAACCTATGGAATGGCAGGAGCACTCAAGGGACCTGACACAGCCATAACGCACTAACCCATCAATACTATGGAAAGCACATACAGTAGAAGGCAGACCATAGCTTAGGAAATCACAGTAGGCCATAACCATCTTAGAAAAGCCTGGGGCGGGTACCAACCGAATTATCGGGCAAGGGGAGGTTTCCAGAGGGGGGAGGTTTTCAGACCACAATCACACCAACCTCCAGAGGCCTTCCGAGAGTATAAACAACAAGTGCCCCAAGGACCAGGAGAATTAGTGGGAGGGTTTCCATTGCAAGAAAGGGAACCACCCCAGTCTGGACTGGTGGCCAGCTAGGACACATCTCCCGTGCCTGCAGGAATAGGGGGATGCAACAAGGGTGGGGAGACCAGGGGGAGCAGGGCTACCAAGACGGATAGGAAGGCTATTACCCCCAGGACATGCAGCAACAAGGACAGTTGCAGAACAAACACCAACAGGCACCACATTAAGTACAGACACAGCATCAGGCTGCACCAACAACACCACCCATGACAGCATCCCAAACAACAGCACCACACATCACAGTACCACTACCACAATATTTGCAAGCAGCACAAAAGCTAACACAAATACAGGACTGTCACTCCCCAGAAACCATGGACACAATGGCAACAGTACCTGTCCGTAGAGTAGGGGGGTCACCATAGTGGGGAACAACCCGTACATGGGGAAAGGCTTATCATTGTACCCTCATTAGGACAGCCCGCAGATCAACTTCTTCTGTCCCATCCTGTCAGTAACACCCAATCCTGCAGAGGAACCTCGCATAAGGGTGGTGTTGGGTGACAAAACGTTTTCATTTCTTGTTGACACTGGGGCGACTAGGTCATGTATTTGGGAATGGACATTTGCGTTGTCACACGATTCCATGAACACTCAAGGATTCTTTGGGGCTGGAGAAGTGGTTCCTTTTACTGATAACATCTCTCTATCTATAGGTTATCACGACTTATCTTTACCCTTGCTTTACTCCAAACAAGCACCTGTGAACATATTGAGATGCGATATAATGAGCAGAATAAACATGACAATCTCATTCACTGACAATGGCATAGTATGCTCCACACCCTGGGATACACATGCTTACTGTAAGGCAGATTATTCAAGCATATTGCGGGAACAAAGTACAGATGGGGGTGCCATCAGACCCTGAGATGTTCCAGTACAGGACAGACGTGGCCCTTGCATGGATGCCAGGGATAGCAGAGAAGGTATGGAGAATGCCAGGCAAGTACCTGTTCAGACCAGAGACACCATTGGATGAGAAAGAGGGACAGTTGTGTCTGTCGACATCGAGATAGTCATGGCAAGGGAGGATTGGATTGCAGTACACACAACTGATGACCAAGGGAGAGCATGGAGGGCAATAGTTACAGTGGCAGAGGGATGCAGGCTGACACAGGTAACGGATAAGGAATTGTTCTCAGAAGATAGAGAGGAGACAGAGATGATGTTTGAAATGAGTGTGAGGTTCTGGCTACACATCACATACACAGAAACGGCAATGTCTTTAGAAGCGCCACCACCATTATGGGAGGAAGATTAGGCAAAGGTACCTGACAATTTATGGAACACAAGTCCCTATGACGCGGGGTATATAAAAAGCATAGGGGTGTGAAGATCAAATTGAAACCAGGAGTGATACTGCCATGAGTGAAGCAATATGCCCCTGACCAAAGAAGCAGATGAGGGCATTTATGAAACTATCAATGCTACTATCCGAATCTCCATGCAACACTGCAGTGTAGCCCATACGCAAAGCAAATGGGGGGTCATGGCGTTTTATACAAGATTTATGCCCTCTTAATCACATTGTGGAGGCAGAGTATCCAGTGGCAGTGAACCCTGCAACACTTCTGTGTGGTATTCCAGCAGAAGCCACCGGCTTCGCTGTGATCGATCTAAACAATGGTTCTTCTCAGTAACATTGCACCCAGACTCACAAGTTATGACAAGATTTATGTACTGTAACCAGAAGTGGAAAGACACAGAACTACCACAAGGGTACTGTGAGTCACCTTCTATCTTTAACAGAGTAATCCAGATGGATTTGGTGAACGTCCAGACAGAAAGCACAGTCTTACAGAATGTTGATGATATCGTCATGTGCAGCGAGACAGACGAAGAGTGCAGGACAGACTCTGTACACATGCTCATGGTATTAGCAGAAAAAGGGTATAAGGTAGACAAGGTCCACCACCAGTACTGTCAAAAGGAGGCACTGTACATTGGACAGTTAATATACAAAGAAGGTAGGCACATTACCCCAAAGAGAGCCCAGACAATACACAACACACCACAACTTAAAACAGTGAGTGAACTGCAGCAGTTCCTTGGCTTGTACAACTATTGCAGAGCATGGGTTTTTGACTACAGCACGTACACTGGACCACTTCTAACTGCCCTTCAGGAAGTCCCGAGAGGAGCAAAACCACAAGCCAGGACATGAGAAAGGACTGATACATTTAACAAGATGAAGGAAGCAATATGCACGGCCCCATTGTTAGGGACCCCAGACTATAAAAGGGAATTTTTCCTGTTTTCACACACCGACGGTGTAGTAATGAAAGCAGTATTGACACAAAAAACAAGCATGGGCCATAAGCCAAATGCTTACTACAGTGGACAACTTGACTCAGTGATGAAAGGACACTATATGTGCGAACAATCATTGGCTGCTGCAGCCTTCACAGTGGAATGAACTTCAACAATAAGCATGGGGTGCTTGTACAACCACCCTTTATATGGAACATGCCCTGTTTATGATATTGCACAAGGCAAAGAGCACCTTGACGACACAGAGAGCATCAGGTTATGAAATAATACTGTCAAAAACAGAATTGAAGATAAGATACAAAACTGTAAATCCAGTTTTATTCATGACAGACATCTATGAACCAGGAGATTGGTCTCATGACTGTACCAAAAACATAGAGCAATTCACTGAAACACGCCAGGTGGAGGAAGATGCACTTGAGGGGGAGAAGTACTGTGCATTGATGGTTCTTGAACTATTGACCAAAGTGATGGGATCAGGAGGACTGGGGCTGCTGTAGTAAGATTGGAGGAAGACTGGACATATGAGGCAGTGGTGAGTGCTCGTTACTGCCTAACCTTTCAGCACAAGCAGAAGAACTAGTGGCACTCATACTGGCTTTACAAAACAGTGTAGAAAAGAGTGTGTCAATCTACTCAGACAGTGCCTATGTCACTTCAACTGTACATTCAGTATTGGAAAAATGGCTTAGGAGAGGTTACAGGAGGGCTGATGGAACTCCAGTGCAACATGCCCTACTGCTAGGAGAACTAATTGCAGTGATAACATACCCACAGGAGCTAGCATTAGTGAAGTGTCAAGCACATACAAAAGGGGAGGACACTATTTCAAGGGGAAATGAAGCAGCAGACCAGGAGGTAAAGTGTGCATCATATTTTGGAGAGATTTGGTAATTGAAGGGGAAGCAAAAAGACAGAGGGTGGTGGGTGAGTTAGATGCTGTTGAAAGATGGATACAATTATCTACCAGAAACTCGAATAATGCAACTGCAGGGAACTGCACATAGGGATGAAAAGGAACTCTGGGTAAAGAGAGGATGATCCATCGTCCCCTACAGACACCCTATGGTGACAAAACAACACAGGGAAAGTGATCATGCATGATCCTATACACACAGGAAATGAAGTCATTGCTGTACGCATTGGAGAATAATGGATATGTCCTAATCTAAATGAACCTTTATTAGTAACCATTTGAGGTGCCAGCAGTTCACTGCTGGGCACACCCTGAGAGTGGTGAGAGGGGCCATACCTACGTGGACATGATCCAAGTATGTCAAGGATACTGCTACATGATAATGGTTGTCTGTCCCTTCTCAAGATGGATAGAAGCTGGACCCTGTTTTAATGCCGACGCTCTACAGCAGCTCAATTTCTGGTTCGAGAAGTATTTCCAAGATGGGGCATTTGTGAGGACTTAGGTCTGACAATGGCCCTCACTTTGCAAATGAAATGTTTCAACACATCACTACCCTGCTAGGAATAAAACACAAATTTGCATTTGCGTACCACCTGCAAGAAAATGGGGTGTGTGAATGTCTCAATGGCCTCCTGTAGGAGCGAATTGCCAAAACTCAGCAAAGTACCAAAAGAAACTGGCTTTACTATCTGTCATTGGCACTATTCGAGGTGCGCAACAAGCCAGGGTCTGACCACCACTTAACGCCCCACGAGGTGGTAACAGGACGACACATGCACATCCCATTGTCTCCTCCACTAGGCGCTAAAGGACTGTGTTGGCTCAAGAAATGTTTGAGTAGGTCACTTCACTGGTTTCTAGTGCTTCTTTTATCTCTTGCCGGATACAGCGGACACAAGGCAGGCCAGAAGACAACGTACAAGGAAATACTAATGACCAAGAGTAGGAAACACACAAAGAACCAAATGTGTAAATAGGAGACCTTGCCCTTCTAAAGAACTTCACTAGGCACTGGAAAGCACCCCATTTTACTGGTCCTCGCGTTGTTAAGGCAATTACCGACAGAGAAGTGAGGCTACAGGGGAAGACAGTCTGGAACCACCTGCAGGACCTCAAGCCTTACAAAGCATCAGCCTTGCCCAGGAGTACAACTGCAGAGATCGGCAGGGTCAATGCTACAACTACAGATGATCCACAAGAAAGCACAAGTGTCCAAAATACCCCTGAACTAGAGACTACTGGCCACCCTATGGTCAGGCACTCCCAAACAACTGAAATCCACAGCAACATTGGTGCAAATAGACTAATGAGAAACATCATCCCTTCCCAATAAAGGCTGTCTCCTGAAATGACATTATCCATTCCCTTGTCCAAACATACCACTGTGAGAAGAATCAATGAGGATACAAGTGCACATTGACAACAGTAACACGATTTAGCATTCTCAATGTCCGCACACGCAGGTCGTGCATGGGTCGTGCATGTTATACAGCAATAACACTGTCTTAACATTGCTCTTTTCTCGCACATGCAGGGTGCTCCGACTGTGATATGAGTGTTAGAGGGGACTGTCTGATGTTACCTCCTATTGACCGCCCCAAAGCATTGTCCAACCAATTTGTCCATGCTAGAAGAAGACCCCAACATTTTAAAGCATGTTCCCCTGAGATTTACTTCCTAGTATTCATAGAGTATTTGGCCCACGCATACCCACAACTCGAACACAGTGCATACTCCATCCAGCCCACTTTATGAAACTCATCTACACAGAAAATTTGGGAGGATATCTTTGCATGGGCACTCAGTGATTACTTAGTAAGCAGAGCGTAAGAATTACTTAACAATACTAATACAATAATGCCTTTTTCTCACGATTTTCAGGCGGGCAACTTCATCATCTCATCAGCTGCTCAAAAGCAGCGTAAGTGGTTATGGTACCAACTATAAAGATTGTCGTGATTGTTGTGTGGTTCCTATTATCCACTGTGCTCATAGGTAATGCCTTCTGGCAGCTGTACTTTGCTTTGATTGTCACTGTTGTATCCCTCACTAACACTTCCCTGACCCAAGCAGCAAGGACTACCATGTCATGTGAAGTGAAGACACTGCTGATAAGGTAAGAAGAGGTAAGCACAATGTTGGCACAGACATGAAGGCAGTTGACACATATCTCACAGACACAGCACACATAACAAACAACATGTGGTACAAGCACATGTCCAAAATTGGTATGGATACAATCGGGGAGAGCTGCTATGTCTGCTCGTTAATTGCCTAAGCCAGGAGTGCCTCCAGAAACTTTTTAGCAACAGAAATACCCGAAGCAACAGCACAATGCTTGATGCACCTTGTAATGTTCCAAACGTGAGGAAGATTCCACGGAAAAACAGCAATATTAAGATGGTTGTCCAAGGTGACCTTTCCATACAAAGATAATTATATTAAGACATTACCTATGCTAAACAATTGCTGGAAGCTCAATGAAGGATTGCAGTATATAACAGAGGGACAAGAGAAAGGAGAAACAAAGATGATCACACAGCAATACCTGCCATGCAGGTGGATAGCAAAGGAAATAGGAAGAGAACCAGGGGTGCTGGGAGAGGCCACAGATAATGATCTACAGACAAGTGTACACAAATGATGGCTGGGAGGACGGAGTGATGGGAAGTAAGGCACTTCCCTTAGCAAAGGCAGCAGTGAATAGAGTGCAAGACAAGTGGCTAAAATAGTGGGACAGAGGCGCAAGGTTAGTAACATGGGTGGACAATGAAGCTGAACCTGTGCCAATAATTCCCCTTACTACACCAACATAGTGTTATCAGCACATTGGCGAGGAAGAAGTAGGAGAAAATGAAGGATGCAAGAGAATATAAACAATACCGGGAATGGGAGCAAGAACAGCAGTGCTGATGGACTACTAATGGGCTTGCGAATCCAAGGCATATGACAAGCTGCCACCAACTGGGGAGGAGCATGCTCCCTAGCACACATCAACAAAATGCAAACCAACACGAGGAAGAAAAGATCGCTGAACACTGTACCAACTGCGCAACCGAATAATGGCGACCAGACCAAAACATTCAGCAGAGTAAGGAGAGAGTGGAATTACCTAGGGGAAGATCAGAAGCAGCATTGAAAGAATGTCATGGCCACAGTCCCCAGAACACAAACACCACACCATCTAGTGATGTGAGCAATGGGTCACTTGACTCGCTTATGTCCCTTTGGGACCTCGAAACACAGGGGGCCCGGCTGGACTCAGTCCTGCCGCCTTTGGTGCCAGGCTCATATAGAGATGTGTGCAGGAACACTTTATTTCAGTGCAGGAGTGCTTTTACTTTATTTCAGTGCAGAAGTACTTTTATTTTACAAGAACTATCCAGGAGCTGAAAACCTTTATTCTAGAGAACATCCTCATGTGCTGATTCATCAAGTGTGGCTCCCTAGGCCTGGTCTTCATGTGCTGACTCATAGGGTATGGCAGGCAGGCTGAACCTGGTGGGCGTGGCTTGGGAAGTTCAGCTATAAAAGCTGCTCCATCCTTAAGGCCGGTGCTTGGCGTTACTGTGCGTGACGCTCACCGCTGCTTGGAGCAGTTTACTTACCTTTGAAACCAGGCATTCTCCTGCATACTCACCTCCAGGAAAGCGGTGCTTCATTGCTTCATCTGCAGACTCATCTCCTGAAATCCAGTGATCTTGATCCCGACGCCGCAGCACCACACTCTGCATCCACAAACTCAGACCCTGTGAAGAAGAAGAAAGACAAGGTTAGAACATCCGTCCTAGGGCTGCGCCGCATTTGAACCCCACGCGCCCCCAGTTAACAACTTACCAGCTGCTGTACTGCTGCAGCTTCATTCCTCATTCCCTCTGACTGTCGCCTTGAGCTCCGCAACTTCTGCCGGGCCGGCAACATCACCTGCAAGGGAAGAAAGCAAAAGAGCAAATATCAAAAGTGGAACGGACAGCAATACAAGACAACAAACTTTAAAATACAACAAAAACAGATGAGGAAAGACAAAGGCAAACAGGAACACTTACCTGAAGTATAGTGGCTTAGTCGCAGCAGGACTGGACCACCACATGCAAGGGACCAGTGAAGGAACTTGGTCCATATAATACAAGCGCCCTTGCCAGAAGCAGCAGGACAGAGTGTGCGCCAAAACTAATCAACAGGTGAGCTTTCAAGGGACAGTGCATCCCACAGGTACCATGGTTTGGGAGAAGGGGCCTGGAAGAGGATCAGGCACACAATCTGGCATACTCACTCCCCATATTCTCCACGCAGGGGCAGTCCCGAGCAGCATCACCTACTATCACCAGTAACCACATAAGCACAGAGGGCGAAGTCAGACCCGAGCGACCTCACCCCCGGGAGAGCTGCAACCATGCCCCAACTCCTCGCAGAGACCAGTTGAGCATATAAAAGAAGCACCAGCATCTCACAGATTGTTCGGCAGGACACAAATGTTATTTGCATCACTACTACCCAGAGTAGAGACATATGCAAACACAAATGGTTGAAGATCACTCGCTGTGTAAGTGATTTCAATCTGGCACACCCTCAAGTCCCGCCTTGCATGTAGTGCACAAATGAAACTCTTATTTATTTTTATCTATAGGTTCAATATTCTGAACGATATACCACTCATATCACACCCTTCTCCTGGAACCCTCCCCCCCGGTAACACTGAACCAGGAATCAGGCTAGTTTGCAAAGGTAAATATTTATTTATGTATTTAGAATTTTATCACAATATATTTTAATAGGTAACAAAAATCACCAATGGGATGACAGAACACTGAATAATATCTTTAATACACTAGGAATCAAATAATGAGCACAAACAAAATTCAGCACAGAAAAGAAGACGTTTGTGTTGGTTTGAAATAGATGGCACTATGGTTAGGGGTTCCCCCTGCAACACCGCTCAACCCCCAATAGGCAATGAATAGATGTGACGCGAGAGCAGGTATTCAGGAATGGCAAAAATCAAACAGAATATCACTCCCACCTTCCCCCTTCAAACACAAGAGAAAACAGAATTGACTTTTTCGGCTGTCAGTATGGCTTTGAAATTGTCTTTGGAATTAACTGAGCAAAAACATCAAATGTGGTCAAAAATACTTACATTGTTATAAATTCTTATGGGAGCTGCTTTGAACAGTTGCACACAATCACAAGCAATGGTTTAGTCAAAAGAAAACAATGGAAATCTCAAAGTCCAAGTCGGAAACAATATAAAGCTAATTCACACGTGTAAAAACCTTTCAGAATTTCAATTTGCGGCAAACTTTTCCTTGCAGAATATTTGCTTTAATGGGTGAATCGCACTGTTTTGCAATGTAGGAGTTGAAATTTCACTTTTTATCATAAAAACTGAGGGAGTTATAGAGGTTTTATTTAGAGGCATTTTTGTAAAATAAGCGCGAGAATGGAAAACAGAAATGCACTTTGAAAAGAAAAAATGGGTTTGATCACATGTTATTATGACTATGAAAAAGAGGATGCCACACATGAATCTCCATAGTTACGTGGCCAGCGTAAACCTTCATGTGGTGGATGCTCGATTTCTTTCTGGGATTCACTTTAGTTACTCAAAAACACTAATGACTTATGATTTTATAAAACAAATGAGAGAAATCAACCCAAAGAAAGGTTCTGACAATACTATGATTCTGAATTTACAGATAGGATGGGTTGAGATTGGGATAAGACAACGCAGAGATATTAGGGTGACTTTTCTTCCTATTAATACTTACAAAATAAGTTATTAGATTGGACCGTCAGTTCTGCTCATGGATTGGATCTGGTCTAGGAACAGCACATCAGGCATGGGAGTGGATCAGCTAGGCCGGTTACTGGATTTGCACAGGAGCAGCCCTCCTCGTCTGTGGGCATTTCAATCAGCTAGACAGCGAGTTCCCCAGGCAAGCCTTGTGGTAGCAAGCCAGGGAATTTCAGGATACTAGTTCAAAAGGCCTTCTCACACCACAGCGCTTCACTGGGTTGCAAGAATAAGTTTGAGGATTAGGCCTTGCAGAAAGTCAATAGTTCTCTACTACTTGCAAGAGTCTTGGCATTTGGCTCTGGAAGGATGTTAAAGTTGGATGTAGAATGCTGGATCAGAGTGCATCGCAGGAATCAGGAAAGTGAGTGAATCAGTGAGTCCCTATGTGTTGTCAGCTGTCTCTATTTATCCTTTCAAATGACATCACAAAAAGGGTATATGGGCCGGCTAAGCTGAGCTTGCCCCTGGGAGCTGGGATTGGATCAAAACTTCATCTCCGCCTTGCATTTGAGTGATTGGATCAAGGCCGGATGATGTCACATTTTATGGTTTGCTTTACAGTTCTTAGAAACCTCCCTTTAGCCACTGGTCTCAAAATAGAATTTTATACTAAATACACATTTCTACATTAGTCACCTTTACACAAATCACACACAACGATTCCATATTTTATGTAGCATCTGTTCCTCAAAATCCCACAGCTGTGAGATCTTGTTTCAACTTTCTACAGAATTTTGTCCCTTTCACTATGAACACAATTTCGAAACTTTATGCACAGTTCCACAAATGTGTGTGTTTAACATAGGGAATGTTGTGTACATTTTCACAATTCTAGGATTAATACATTTCACATAAAACCACATATATTGCCGTTTTTGTCCAGAACATGTCACACAGTTCTGTTGCCTCTTAAAACGTGCAGCCAGAAATTAGATTAACAACTCTGTCTTTTTTATATTTTTCACCACTTTGAATCACAAGTTATGAGTCTCAGAAAATTGTTCATTGTTCATTAACAGCAAATGGTATGCCCCTTTTTCTCTCCCAGGTGTCCAGGAACATCCCTCTCGTTGGGGAAGTTCCTTCCAGGAGCCCTTTATGACCCTCTAACACCTGTTTCCTGGGCTGAAGCATCTGCTATTGTTCATTCTCTTTCTGTAAAAACCCACATTTATCATCTACCAGTGAGTTTCAGCTGAGAGAATTTCCCTCCCCCTGGGAGAAACCTGTTTGTCCACTTCCAAAGGGTTGCAGCTCAAACAAGCTAATTTATTCATAACTAAAGATACAGGAAAAACCAAACTTGTTGCATCAAACATAAATACATTACTTTCTTAGCTTTAACTCTGTGGGATAAAAGTAAATGAGATCTGTGTTCTTTTTAACCACAATCCTTTTTATGTTTGCTAATCCGGCAGACGTTTTAGTTTACATCACTTTGAAGTTTCATCAGTAACTCATCTGACAGCTGTCATTCAGGTAGCCCAAGGTACTGCACCCAGATTTTGACAGGGGCTGTCAGTTTATAGACAATCCAGTTTGTCTGATGAATGTTTTGCTCTTCACATTAGGAATTTGTATGTTCGCAATGCTTCATTAGATTACATGAAGTTTAGCACCAAGCAAGATTTTAAATGTTGAGAAGTTTTGTGTTATATGGATTTTGGAGTTTTTAGCAACAAAGCAAATGTCATTTATAGGAACATTTTCGAGTTTCATTTGCAAAGCGCTGCTTCTCCCTCTGCACTCTGTTTGCTGGTCATGGAGCCCACTGGCACATTTTCTGCAGGGTGTGTTCTATTCCACCACAGAGGAACCATGGGTGGCTGGTTGTGCATCTGTCTTTTTGTGTGCTTGAGAATGCGGTTTTTGTAGGTTTTTGGAGCGCACAAGAGTTTTGCCACCATTGTTGCAGTTCCTTGCACCATACTATCAGAGTGATGCCGCATAGCATAGCGGAGTGGGTCAATACATCCCACAGAGCCCCCCTCTCGACTTGGTTTTGAGCTCCCGTCCAGCGGAAGTGGGGAGATTGGGATGTTCTTTTTCTGTCCATGTGGAGAACTTCAGTGGCTTCTCCCGTCAGTGACTGAGGCGACACGCTCTCCTTGCTGGATCAGTCTGTAGGGCAGATCTTTTGAATGCTCTTATTTCTGCCAGTACTGACATGGTACAGAATATAGCCATATATAGATTCAACAAGGACTGTTTAAATCACCTCTATTGTCCTGAAGATGGCCCTTACTAATAAGACTAACAGCACTGTGAGAGTGAACTGTATGAGTTGAAATGGCCGAAGCATATGCTGACTAGATTTAAGGAAATTGTCACCAACTTTTTTCCTTTCTCTCAATCTACACTAAGAACAAACGGGTGTCTGTTAGAATTTATAACATCAATCATACCCTCAAGTAACTGAGATCTGCATTCTTTTTAGGCACAATCCTTTTTATGTTTGCTAATCTGGCAGACTTTTTAGTTTAGATCACTTTGAAGTTTCATCAGTAACTCATCTGACAGCTGTCATTCAGGTAGCCCAAGGTACTGCACCCAGATTTTGACAGGGGCTGTCAGTTTATAGACAATCCAGTTTGTCTGATGAATGTTTTGCTCTTCACATTAGGACTTTGTATGTTCGCAATGCTTCATTAGATTACAATGAAGTTTAGCACCAAGCAAGATTTTGAATGTTGAGAAGTTTTGTGTTATAGGCATTTTGGAGTTTTTAGCAACAAAGCACATGTCGTTTATAGGCACATTTTGGGGTTTCATTTGCAAAGCACTGCTCTCCCTCTGCACTGTCTTTGCTGGTCATGGAGCCCACTGGCACATTTTATGCAGGATGTGCTCTATTCCACCACACATGCACCAAGGGTGGCTGGTTGTGCATCCATCTTTTTGTGTGCTTGAGAACGCAGTTTTTGTAGGTTTTTGGCACGCACAAGAATTAGCGGAGTGGGTCAATACATCTCACAGCTGGGAGTTCATGGTAACCATAAACTCAAAACTAAACAGGTTCAATGCAATGAAAGAATAGCTCAGAGAGATAAGGTAGGTGGCGCTCCAGAATAGATATGTTCTGGATCTCCTCACAGCTATGGAAGGAGGAGATTGCACACAAATAGGGAGTTCATGTTGCACATTCATAACTGCCAATGACGAAGATAACGGAACACATTCAGATGCAGTCGCCCAATTTTAACAGATGCACGCACAAATAGAAGAAGAGACAAACGGAACAGGGACGGACAAGAGCTGGTTTGCCTATCTCTGGTCATGGATGCCTTCCTGGCTGGCTGATGTGTTGAAGGTGATAGCTGGAGGACTAGCACTGGGATCAGCATCTCTGTGTGGGATCAAGATATGTATTGACAGGTGCAAGAAAACGGTAGAAGAGGCAGTAGGAATGCAGGTACTAATGGAGCTGGAAACTGGAGAAGCAATGGATGACATTGTGAAGAAAAGAGACAGACTAAGACAGAAGATAGCAGAATCTGACATATTCTCAACCCAAAGAAGTACGTAGGAAACTGGGTATGGTGCAAACCCAAATGTGGGTGCGTCTAAATGTATTGGTCATTTGAAGATCACATAAACTACTATGGACACCAGGCAGAGATAACAAAGGTGTGGCGTTTAGTAGACAATAGTACAGATTGTGGTGGTTTGGTTGACAAGTCGACCAGAGGGAGGACTAAAGAGGGAAGGTCAGAATATGCCCTTGTTCTAGAAGACCCTCCATCCCGAAGAAGCACCAAAGACAATATGGCTGCCAATCGTACAAGCTCACACCAATCCCCACTGCTCCCACAATGGACAACTACCATGAGAAATGGCCTCTTAGCAGACCCTACAACTCAGGAGCAGTGCCGTCACTACCCAAAGTGGACGAAGACACACAAGAGAGAGCGGGAGACAGCTACATGGACAGAATTGACTAAAGCATGAAGAAGCCATGCCTCAAGTCGTTAGAGACACCATAACAACATAGCAGTATCAGACATGAAGCACACATTCCATCCGCAAATTCGGACACTCACACATCAAACTACATGAAGAACACATGCTTACAGTTCTATGAGCTAGAGGATACTGACATATACATAGAGTCCGCACATTTGTTATTTTGCCATTAGCTTTCCGCAGCAACGCAGAAACGCAAGAAGCAAGAAGACCACGTGTGAATGCTTGCTAAGGCTTACAAGCAAATAACATATGGAATGGCAGGAGCACTCGAAGGACCTGACACATCAATAACACACTAACCCATGGATACTATGGAGGCGCATAAAGTAGAAGCAAGACCATGGCTTAGAAACTCACAGTAGGCCATAACCATCTTAGAAAAGCCTGATGCTGCGCAGAATGCTCTGCAGGCAGAACCACTGCAGTGGGAACACAGCGACTGCAAAGGTCACAATGTTGCAAGTGACATTCCTTACCCTGAAACGAAGTAACACGAGCTGCAGAGGAGCCCGAGCCCTTGTAAAATACAGAATAATTCAGGGCTACAGAGCTCACTAACAGTGTCTCCCAACATGTGACCCAGTCGTGCTGATGAGGAACCAAGATTTGGTGGCTGGGAAGAGCAAACCGTCTCACGGGCCAGACAATGGTTACAACAAATGTATTACACTCAAGCTACAGTTCTGCACTGGGAATAGAGCCTGCTCACAGCAATGATAGTCCACAACGGTTATGCTGCAGACACATAGTTGCACACCACCAACACATAGTTGCTAACAGATGCATGCCGAGCTGGGAATTAATTTTATCCCAGGCCTGGGGTCTCTCAGCTCAGCCAATCACAAATCATGACCCTAGGGGTGGGCAGCTGGGATCACTAACCAATCACAGGGTTTGCACGCTGTAACAATTAGTAAGTAGCAACTTTTGGGGATAGTCTGGACACCTGGCATCGCCTTGTCCAATGAACTAACCTCTATATGGGTTCCTATAGGGGAACTACCAATCAATATCCAACCCAGAGTGGAGTTAGGTTTTCTTTAAATGGGCCAGAAATGTGACGATGTTGTGATGCCATCCATCATCAAAACTGGCCTGTGACCCAGAATTCCCTGAGATGTGTCCGGACTTGCCTCCGTGCATTTGATCCCTGTGGTTTGTTGACTGTAATAAACCCCAGTCGAACTTGCTACTTGTCTGGATCTTACGTTCTTTTGGGTTGGGAAGGGGTTAGGCTTTCCATGAGTTCAGCATCCGCGGACTCCTAGCACGTCACTCTGCCTGCTTAGGAGTTCCCTCATAACAAGTTTCTCTCACCTGGCAGCAAAAACCTGGAACAGCCTCCCTAAATAAATCCAAAATACAAAGGACCACCTAAAATTCATGAAAGTACTCAAAATCTGGCTCTTCACCTCAGAACCAGAAGGGATCAACTAAATAAATAAAATTTTTAAAAAAATGTATAAAAGAGCTTTGGATTCACCCACCCCCAAAGCCAAACCCCAAAGCCCAAGAACAAGGACCGTAGCTGGATACATAGGAGCATTAATCAACAACTAGCATTCGACAGAACAGGGAGCGCTTAGAATTTGCAGGGAGGGGACTGCGCCCTAAGCGGCCCAAGGAGGCGATGCCAGGCAGAAGCCCACTTATGACCAAAGAGCAACCCAAAACCTTAGCAATCTCATCCAGGGTGGTGCAGATGGGTTGTTGCCACCACTGTACCCCACTAAACAAGCTCACCTCTCTAATTTTAATATTTATAGTCTAATGCATGTATCCTCTGTGATGTGCAACAACACTTCTCATGTACACCACTATGCCAGTTTCCTAGCCATGCCTATCACCCACAGTCAGCACTTACATCATTCATACAAGGTAGCCATTTTAAAAATAACCTCATTGTGTAAGGTGACCACACTATACATCATGCCAATTGTGGTATTTGAGCCACAATTTGCATTTGAGCTAGTAGGAACAGGATAGAATTGCATAGATACACATGCGTCACATCTAGACAGAATTGTGAAGATCAACTTGCATCACATCTAGACAAAATTGCAGAGATTAGCTTGCATCACATTAAGATAGAATTGTGAAGATTAGATTGCATCACAGCTAGACAAAATCATGGAGATTAGCCTGCGTCACACCTGTACAGAATTGTGGAGATTATCTTGTGTCACATCTAGATAGAACTGTGAAGATTAACATTTCATTGAGATAGTGATGCCACTAACCAACCCTACTAATAAATATGATCCCTCTGCATACACCACTCGCACTCACAACCATAACCATAGCTCTAAAGCAAACCAAACCATAGCACACCAAACCGCATGCACTTCACTACACTGCAACAACAAAACAGACCATACATAGACCTGCACATCAGCAATGACGGCCACCAACCGAAAAGCACACCTAAGCTCAGCTAACCGTATCAAGCAAACTGAAGCTGCCAACAGCACATCATAGCTCTCTTGCTCTCTTTTACGCTCTGTCCGAATAACTTAGCATACCATACCATAACTGCTTTCAGATCTGCCAGAGCACTATGGGACCACTCCGGTGGTGAATGTGCTCAGTACAAATATCTTTTAACATAACACAACATAGGGCCTCATTACGAGTCCGGCGGTAACTGAGACGGTAAAACCACCTGGTTACAGCCGGACTCATATTACCATTCCGCCTCCGTGATTCCCGGAATTACTGGGGCATTACAACCCCGGTGACCCGGGAATTCCGGAGGCGGAATGATGTAAATCCCCATCCCCATTGAGTCCTATGAGACTCAATGGGAATGGGGATCATGGAAACACTGGCACCTTCTCGTGATGGTGCCAGTGTTTCCTCCTCCGCCTGCAGGCGGGCGATGTGAAACCCGCCAGGTCAGACCTGGCGGGATTGACGCCTCAGCCTGCAGGAGTCATGATCACCCGGTATGGAAACAACGGTGGCGTCGGGTTTACCGCCACCGTTGTTTCCATACCGGGTGAGTTGTAATGAGGCCCAAAGTATTTTCGCTAGCATATATGTTTTTGTTTTTAGATGTAGGTTTCTTTTGTGAGAAATGTGTATATTTTGGATGCCTAATGATTTTTATGTTGTCCAAAGGTGAATAAAATGAATTGAAAGTGAGCTCTTGTTATTAGGATGCGATACATTTTTTTTATTTTGGCCATGATTTCACACTGTTCTCTTTCAATATCATTCACGCTTGATGTTACTGGACACATTTCTCGTAATTCCTGCCGTGTTGTGGAAGTCAGATGTAAAATGTCCACAATGCATGCTTTGTTTAACATGGGATAACCATGGGATTGAAAGAACATTGTTGATTCATTATTAACTATTTATGCAAAACAAAGGGGGTTCTGGGAATCCCTCTAGCAGCACAAACACAGCCCAATGACCTGTTCTTGGGTGAATAACCTGTGGGCGAGACTCTACCAAGTCTTTAGCTCACTGTCCGTTTCACAGAGAAGAAATGTCCCCGCATATCAGTCTTTCTCTGCCCAGGGGCAGTCCAGCACCGAAATGCTGGGCAATTCTCCTCTGAACAAGAGTACCAACAGCAATCCCATACACGTGTTTCAGCCTTGTTGGGCATTATCAGTGAGGTGAAACTGTGCCTCTCTAAGAACAGTGAGCAAGGGGTCCACATCTTGATCGCCCTGGTAACTTAGGGTGAGACCCAAAGTTAATTTATGCATAACAAAGGGGGTGTCTGGGAATCTCTCTACCAGCATGAACACAGCCCAATGACCTGTTCTTGGTTGAATAACCCCTGGGAGAGACGCTACCAAGTCTTTACCTCACTGTCCCCTTCACAGAGAAGAAATTTCCCCACATATCAGTCTTTGTCCTGCCCAGGGGCAGTTATGCACCGAAATGCAAGGCAATTCTCCTCTGAACAAGAGTACTAACAGTAACCCCATACAAGTGTTTCAGCCTTGTTGGGCTTCATCAGTGAGGTGAAGCTGTCCCTCTCTAATAGTGAGCAAAGGGTCCAGGTCTGGATCACCCTGGTAACTTAGGGTGAGACCCAAAGTTAATGTATGCAAAACATAGGGAGGTCTGGGAATCTCTCTACCAGCGCAAACACAGCCCAACAACCTGTTCTTGGGTGAATAACTCCTGGTAGAGGCTCTACCAAGTCTTTAGCTCAATGTCCCTTTCACAGAGAAGAAATGTCCCCACATATCAGTCTTTGTCCTGCCCAGGGGCAGTCCAGCACCGAAATGCTAGGCAATTCTCCTCTGAACAAGAGTACCAACAGAAACCCCATACAGGCGTTTCAGCCTTGTTGGGCATCATCAGTGAGGTGAAGCTGTGCCTCTCTAAGAACAGTGAGCAAGGGGTCCACATCTTGATCGCCCTGGTAACTTAGGGTGAGACCCAAAGTTAATTTATGTAAAACAAAGGGGGCTCTGGGAATCTCTCTACCTGCATGAACACAGCCCAATGACCTGTTCTTGGGTGAATAACCCCTGGGAGAGACTCTACCAAGTCTTTATCTCACTGTCCCTTTCAGAGAGAAGAAATGTCCCTGCATATCAGTCTTTGTCCTGTCCAGGGGCAGTCCAGCACTGATATGCTAGGCAATTCTCCTCTGAACAAGAGTACCAACAGAAACCCCATACACATGTTTCAGCCTTGTTGGGCATCATCAGTCAGGTGAAGCTGTGCCTCTCTAAGAACAGTGAGCAAGGGGTCCACTTCTTGATCGCCCTGGTAACTTAGGGTGAGACCCAAAGTTAATTTATGCAAAACAAAGGGGGGTTTGGGAATCTCTCTACCAGCATGAACACAGCCCAATGACCTGTTCTTGGGTGAATAACCCCTAGGAGAGATGCTACCGAGTCTTTACCTCACTGTCCCCTTCATAGAGAAGAAATTTCCCCACATATCAGTCTTTGTCCTGCCCATGGGCAGTCCAGCCCCAAAATGCTAGGCAATTCTCCTCTGAACAAGAGTACCAACAGCAACCCCATACAAGTGTTTCAGCCTTGTTGGGCTTCATCAGTGAGGTGAAGCTGTCCCTCTCTAAGAACAGTGAGCAAGGGGTCCACTTCTTGATCGCCCTGGTAATTTAGGGTGAGACCCAAAGTTAATTTATGCAAAACAAAGGGGGTTTGGGAATCTCTCTACCAGCATGAACACAGCCCAATGACCTGTTCTTGGGTGAATAACCCCTGGGAGAGACGCTACCAAGTCTTTACCTCACTGTCCCCTTCATAGAGAAGAAATGTCCCCACATATCAGTCTTTGTCCTGCCCATGGGCAGTCCAGCCTCAAAATGCTAGGCAATTCTCCTCTGAACAAGAGTACCAACAGCAACCCCATACAAGTGTTTCAGCCTTGTTGGGCTTCATCAGTCAGGTGAAGCTGTCCCTCTCTAAGAATAGTGAGCAAGGGGTCCAGGTCTGGATCACCCTGGTAACTTAGGGTGAGACCCAAAGTTAATTTTGCAAAACAAAGGGGGCTCTGGGAATCTCTCTAACTGCACGAACACAGCCCAATGACCTGTTCTTGGGTGAATAACCCCTGGGAGAGATTCTACCAAGTCTTTAGCTCACAGTCCATTTCACAGAGAAGACATTCTCCTGCATAACACTCTTTGTTCTGCCCAGGGGCAGTCCAGCACTGAAATGCTAGGTAATTCTCCTCTGAACAAGAGTACCAACAGCAACCCCATACACGTGTTTCAGCCTTGTTGGGCTTCATCAGTGAGGTGAAGCTGTCCCTCTCTAATAGTGAGCAAAGGGTCCAGGTCTGGATCACCCTGGTAACTTAGGGTGAGACCCAAAGTTAATGTATGCAAAACATAGGGAGGTCTGGGAATCTCTCTACCAGCGCAAACACAGCCCAACAACCTGTTCTTGGGTGAATAACTCCTGGTAGAGGCTCTACCAAGTCTTTAGCTCAATGTCCCTTTCACAGAGAAGAAATGTCCCCACATATCAGTCTTTGTCCTGCCCAGGGGCAGTCCAGCACCGAAATGCTAGGCAATTCTCCTCTGAACAAGAGTACCAACAGAAACCCCATACAGGCGTTTCAGCCTTGTTGGGCATCATCAGTGAGGTGAAGCTGTGCCTCTCTAAGAACAGTGAGCAAGGGGTCCACATCTTGATCGCCCTGGTAACTTAGGGTGAGACCCAAAGTTAATTTATGTAAAACAAAGGGGGCTCTGGGAATCTCTCTACCTGCATGAACACAGCCCAATGACCTGTTCTTGGGTGAATAACCCCTGGGAGAGACTCTACCAAGTCTTTATCTCACTGTCCCTTTCAGAGAGAAGAAATGTCCCTGCATATCAGTCTTTGTCCTGTCCAGGGGCAGTCCAGCACTGATATGCTAGGCAATTCTCCTCTGAACAAGAGTACCAACAGAAACCCCATACACATGTTTCAGCCTTGTTGGGCATCATCAGTGAGGTGAAGCTGTGCCTCTCTAAGAACAGTGAGCAAGGGGTCCACTTCTTGATCGCCCTGGTAACTTAGGGTGAGACCCAAAGTTAATTTATGCAAAACAAAGGGGGGTTTGGGAATCTCTCTACCAGCATGAACACAGCCCAATGACCTGTTCTTGGGTGAATAACCCCTAGGAGAGACGCTACCGAGTCTTTACCTCACTGTCCCCTTCATAGAGAAGAAATTTCCCCACATATCAGTCTTTGTCCTGCCCATGGGCAGTCCAGCCCCAAAATGCTAGGCAATTCTCCTCTGAACAAGAGTACCAACAGTAACCCCATACAAGTGTTTCAGCCTTGTTGGGCTTCATCAGTGAGGTGAAGCTGTCCCTCTCTAAGAACAGTGAGCAAGGGGTCCACTTCTTGATCGCCCTGGTAATTTAGGGTGAGACCCAAAGTTAATTTATGCAAAACAAAGGGGGTTTGGGAATCTCTCTACCAGCATGAACACAGCCCAATGACCTGTTCTTGGGTGAATAACCCCTGGGAGAGACGCTACCAAGTCTTTACCTCACTGTCCCCTTCACAGAGAAGACATTTCCCCACATATCAGTCTTTGTCCTGCCCAGGGGCAGTTATGCACCGAAATGCAAGGCAATTCTCCTCTGAACAAGAGTACTAACAGTAACCCCATACAAGTGTTTCAGCCTTGTTGGGCTTCATCAGTGAGGTGAAGCTGTCCCTCTCTAATAGTGAGCAAAGGGTCCAGGTCTGGATCACCCTGGTAACTTAGGGTGAGACCCAAAGTTAATGTATGCAAAACATAGGGAGGTCTGGGAATCTCTCTACCAGCGCAAACACAGCCCAACAACCTGTTCTTGGGTGAATAACTCCTGGTAGAGGCTCTACCAAGTCTTTAGCTCAATGTCCCTTTCACAGAGAAGAAATGTCCCCACATATCAGTCTTTGTCCTGCCCAGGGGCAGTCCAGCACCGAAATGCTAGGGAATTCTCCTCTGAACAAGAGTACCAACAGAAACCCCATACAGGCGTTTCAGCCTTGTTGGGCATCATCAGTGAGGTGAAGCTGTGCCTCTCTAAGAACAGTGAGCAAGGGGTCCACATCTTGATCGCCCTGGTAACTTAGGGTGAGACCCAAAGTTAATTTATGTAAAACAAAGGGGGCTCTGGGAATCTCTCTACCTGCATGAACACAGCCCAATGACCTGTTCTTGGGTGAATAACCCCTGGGAGAGACTCTACCAAGTCTTTATCTCACTGTCCCTTTCAGAGAGAAGAAATGTCCCTGCATATCAGTCTTTGTCCTGTCCAGGGGCAGTCCAGCACTGATATGCTAGGCAATTCTCCTCTGAACAAGAGTACCAACAGAAACCCCATACACATGTTTCAGCCTTGTTGGGCATCATCAGTGAGGTGAAGCTGTGCCTCTCTAAGAACAGTGAGCAAGGGGTCCACTTCTTGATCGCCCTGGTAACTTAGGGTGAGACCCAAAGTTAATTTATGCAAAACAAAGGGGGGTTTGGGAATCTCTCTACCAGCATGAACACAGCCCAATGACCTGTTCTTGGGTGAATAACCCCTAGGAGAGACGCTACCGAGTCTTTACCTCACTGTCCCCTTCATAGAGAAGAAATTTCCCCACATATCAGTCTTTGTCCTGCCCATGGGCAGTCCAGCCCCAAAATGCTAGGCAATTCTCCTCTGAACAAGAGTACCAACAGCAACCCCATACAAGTGTTTCAGCCTTGTTGGGCTTCATCAGTGAGGTGAAGCTGTCCCTCTCTAAGAACAGTGAGCAAGGGGTCCACTTCTTGATCGCCCTGGTAATTTAGGGTGAGACCCAAAGTTAATTTATGCAAAACAAAGGGGGTTTGGGAATCTCTCTACCAGCATGAACACAGCCCAATGACCTGTTCTTGGGTGAATAACCCCTGGGAGAGACGCTACCAAGTCTTTACCTCACTGTCCCCTTCATAGAGAAGAAATGTCCCCACATATCAGTCTTTGTCCTGCCCATGGGCAGTCCAGCCTCAAAATGCTAGGCAATTCTCCTCTGAACAAGAGTACCAACAGCAACCCCATACAAGTGTTTCAGCCTTGTTGGGCTTCATCAGTCAGGTGAAGCTGTCCCTCTCTAAGAATAGTGAGCAAGGGGTCCAGGTCTGGATCACCCTGGTAACTTAGGGTGAGACCCAAAGTTAATTTTGCAAAACAAAGGGGGCTCTGGGAATCTCTCTAACTGCACGAACACAGCCCAATGACCTGTTCTTGGGTGAATAACCCCTGGGAGAGATTCTACCAAGTCTTTAGCTCACAGTCCATTTCACAGAGAAGACATTCTCCTGCATAACACTCTTTGTTCTGCCCAGGGGCAGTCCAGCACTGAAATGCTAGGTAATTCTCCTCTGAACAAGAGTACCAACAGCAACCCCATACACGTGTTTCAGCCTTGTTGGGCATCATCAGTGAGATGAAGTTGTGCCTTTCTAAGAACAGTGAGCAAGGGGTCCACGTCTGGATCGCCCTGGTAACTTAGGGTGAGACCCAAAGTTAATTTATGCAAAACAAAGAGGGGTCTATTTAGCTTTTTTTTAACAGTGTTTTCATGTGCCCATACTCTCAGCCCATACTCCCAGCCAAAGCCCTACTGGTTTCAGCCTCAAGACATCTTCAAAAAAAGGTGTCCAGCTCATTATGGACTGCATAGTTTGGGGATGCAGGCGTCATCCTCAAACAGCTTTAACCAATGAATACATTGAAGAAAAATATTATACAAATATCATGTTAAAGTGTAGATCAATAAAACATATATTTTATGTATTTTAAATATCTTTATAAACGTTAGAACCTTTCAAGCATCTTCTAAAAAATCAACACATTGAGGACAAACTCAAGTGTAAAGCTGTTCACATTTTTTAATAGTTTAAAAGTTTGCAAACAATGTTGAAGAATGTATTAGAACCCGGCGAAGGCGCAATCAGAATGAAAGAGCCATTCTGATTGGCCCTCACCTAGTCATTACCAGGCCGGTATTCCCTCTGTCGGGATTCCACAGTATTGTCACCGGTGGGGGGGGGGGGTGGCAGCCCATCAGGTAATGAGGATGCTCGAAACAGGGCCATCCCCGCTCCGATCCTCCCCGCGGCTGAGAGGCTACCATCGCCCCCCACTGGGGACTGAGGCAAGGCTGTTTTTTTCCACCCTCCTCCCACCTCCCTGCCCTCCCTACCCCACTTAACTTCTATCCCTTGGTCCCTGGTGGGGGACGATGGCAGCCTCCTGCCATTTGAAGACTCGGAGGGGGGGGCATCCCCACTCCGAGCCTCCACGCGACTGCTTCCATCGTCCCCCGCCAGGGACCCAGGTACGTTTTATTTTATTTTTTTTCCTTTTTTTTCCCCTTCCCCTCCCTTCCGCCCTCCCAACCGCACTTACCTTCATTTTTTGGGGCGGATGCGCTGGAAACGCTTCTGATTCCATCACATCCGCAGCGCATCCTCTCCCGATGGCTGCCATGGAAAGGGAAAACGGATTCTGTTTTCCCTTTCCCGGCAGCCATTTTCTTTGTCGTTTTTTTTTCTGTTTTTCTCCTGAAACGTTTCAGGACAACAAAAAAAAAGCTTTTATTGCCCGGGTCACACAGTTTTTGCGGGCCGGGGTACTAATAGCTATATGCTCCTCGCAGCGGGGCCAGTACCGACTCTGGTAATGCTCCGGGGCCTTCGTTAAGGCCCTCGCTTCACTAAGGCCTAGAACTATGGGCCCCGGGCATTACCTAAGTCGGTAATGCTCCCGCCGCTCGCGGCATATTGCTTTCTTATAGGATTGTCAAATGTTCTATATTTGATCATATTTCTTATCATTTTGCATCCAATCCGCCTGTTTGTCCTAATTCAATGTCATTCTTTTTATAACAATGCTTGCATTTATGTGGGGATTGAAGTGGACATCACAAGAGGAATCACGATGAAAGATGCCAGAAGCGCAGCCAGAGGAATGGGGAATCGAAAGTGACGGGCACAATTCTGAGAGCTGAGAACGTTGGTGCAGTTATTTCTCCACAACACGATGACAACATGGATCCCTTGACAAGAAAATGACACTTGTGCATGATAGGTTATTTTACAAAAACCTTACAAAAACAATGCTAAGTGAGCATAAGGCTTGTAAGTGTGAGCTGATTGAATGGAGCCATCTGACAGAGTTATGCTTTGACAATGCCTGACGTGTGTGCCACAGATCAAGTACAAGCCAGTGTCAAAGAAAAGCCTTTGCATTGTCTTTTTCGTACTGAAATTTAGAGTAACTCTTGGCCACTCATTTCCTACAATGCTGCCAATTTCATGGAATTTAATGGAAAATTGCATGAGGTTGGTGCAAAAGAAATTGATAGTTTTCACACATCTCTTGTTTCAGCCAAGTCCAGAATCCCTTGCAGTTTCTCCGGCACATTAGATGAATAAACAAAAAAATAGGTTTTGTCCTCATAATTGCCGTTTTCTTGCTGACTGGCTGCTGCATAGTGCATACTACTAAATATGTGTCTTCCTTACAGGCAACCAATTACTGATAGATTTTCCTAAGACACCTAAATAATCAACTATAGAAGATGGACTAGGCAGGAAAGTGCCGATCTCCAAGAAGACCCCTAATCTGACAAGGTCTGGTATCAAGCCCTGCCCAATTCTTTGGGAGAAATCGACATCAATCTAGTGTACTCGGTGCAATCAATAGTACCACATGTGGATGACAGCAAGTAGAATTCACCGGAATCCATGTATCATTCTATTACAATCATGAAAGAATGAACGTCCCTCTTCTGGCTGTCACTGTGATGTAGAAAATGTACAAGGACAGCAAGAATACAGCCTGGTCTGTTGTCATAGATGAATATGCATCTTCCTTCGGTGTAGGTGGGATTAGTGGTGATTGTGAGGAGAAATGCAGCCATTTGTCACCATCTCCTCATTGAGATGATCATAACAGTGAAATGCCACAGTCCAATTTAGGGTGTCCAGTCATTTTTTCGAATACATAAGTTTCGAAAGGCAAACTTTCGAATCTTTTTTTTCGAAATACAAAAGTTTCGAATGACAATGTATTTGAACAAAATTTGAAAATTTGGCTTTCGACACTTGGGTTAGGATTAGGGTTAGGGTTAGGGTTGGGGCTTGGGTTAGAGTTGGGGGTTGGAGGGTGGCGTGGGGGTTGGGGGGTTGTGTGGGGAACCCCCCCAATATACAATAAAACCTTAAAACGTTAGATGGAGCTGTCCAGTGCTGAAATTACAGGTCTGGACAGCTCCATGTAACGTTTCAAAGTAAAAAAAAAGGCATTTTAATGCCAATATACACAAATAACTTTGAAAGTTTACATGGAGCTGTCCATTCCTTTAATTTCAGCACTGGACAGCTCCATGTAACGTTTCAACGTTACAAACAAAACAGCATTGAAATGCTACTTTTAACATGTAAAAAGTGCATTTCAATTGAAACCAATCCATGACTATTGGATTGGTTTCGAAAGAAATGCACTTTTGCATGTTAAAAATAGTATTTCGAGACTTTTGTTTTCGAAACTTTTGTTTCGAAATTATGACCATAAACCCAAATTAGCCCTTTGTTAAGATGGGAAAAGGAAGATGAAAGAATGTACTGCTTCCTGATAATGAAAGTTATGCTCTGAGCAGTAACCTGGGACATGTAATGGCAAACTAGTGTCACTGATCAAAAGAAACACATATGTGTTGTACAAATCAGTTAATTTATTTTAAAATAAAAATACATTTAACCACAGTACGAAAAGGAAGATCAGCAGCAACAGAAAGACAGTTAACATCCTTAGGGGACTGGGGTTCTTTGCTCACTGAATCTGTCAGCAATGCCAACAAAATAGCAAGCTTTGCTTCTGACTTTGACACTGTTAGAATGGCCACATCACTGGTCTGGATTTATCGACAATGAAAAACAATCAGCACATTGCAATATTCACAGTCTGCAAAAAGTCATGTTAGTCATGGGAAGACAGGCACACAGTAGGGGATGGGGGCCAGCCTCTTGGAAAACAGCCGTTAGGGGGCAGTTTGTGCTCATCAGGGCAAGACTTAAAGAGAGTCAACTGATGGAGCATCTTCTGAATAAATATTTCTAATGTCTCACAAAGAAAATGATGGGGCAGGAGCTGTCACAACACATCCCTTTTTAGATATGAGCAGGGCACCAAGACGTAGCATGTCTGCAACCACCAAGTCACACAGCATCATCACCACTGATCATTCCTGCTCCAGATTTAGTAGTGAGCTAGAAAACCCTACCATCATAGCACTTTCACACATTTTGCAAAGTACTTTTATGTCACAAAAACAAGGCAGTATCAAAACCTTTATAAGTAAGAGTAAAATAAATACCCCAGAATCCATCCTTGGACATGCACTAGGGAGGTTGCCACCATGTTGGCATTTGAACTCCTTACCTATTCTTTGGTGGACACTGAATGATTCCAATCATTTGTAGACACACTTTGACCAATTGGAAACAATATGGCGTCTACGGCGCACATCATTCAAATTGCAATGGACACTTGGATAAATGGATGAAAGTCTACCTTTCAACAGTTCTATTTTTCACATGTGTTGTGTTTTGGTCTTTAACAGTGATAGTCGATGAAGGTACACAATGTTATTTTTTTGATAAATACAACATACATTATTCAAAGACCTAATATTGTTCATTACAGAGATGGCATGTCATTATACATTTGCCTGAGGAACGTCCAAAGGGACAAAATGGTTCTACAGAAAATTATGTTTGGTTTATTATAAATGTTAAATTTTCCTGAAAAATGCGTTACAATTGATAAGGGAAATACACATGTTGGCATCTTACATACATGGTATAGTGTGCCTGTAGTGTGCCTGTTTTAATCTGACATCTTATTTTTTTTTCATAATGACCTTACGTAGTATATGTTTGTAGTATATTGATCATGATGTGTTTGTATTGCATTTAACAGTTAGATTGACTTGTGTGTTTTATCATTTATATTGTTATTACATTTCTTATGTTAGTAGGCACTTTTATCTTTGTTTTTTATACTTTGCATTCATTGCAATTAACTTAGTAATATCCTGATTCTGGTCCGATAGCACAGTGAGCTAAGCGCTCACCTCTGATATTTGTGTGCAGCCTGCTGTGGCAGGTTTGAATCTTAGCAGGGTCAACTCAGCCTTTCATCCTTCTGAGGTTGATAAATTGAGTATCACTCTGTGAAATAATAACATCTTCTGTTATTTCAGCGCTCTGAGACCTGTGGGTGTGTAGCGCTATATAAGAAATATATTATTATATGTATAATATTTTTAATACACTGTTTATTTGCTTCCATTTACTTGTACATTTCGGCAGGCTTTATTTCAGAGTTAACACATTAAGAGCAATGGACAGGGAACAGACTATGGGCCAGTTCATAAAGAATTTTGGAGTATCTCTGAGGTATTCATGTAGAGAGACTATTTGATTCACAGCAAAGTTGCCCATAGTGCTTCTTACTTAAGCCTGACTTTCACTTCACTTTCCAGAAGTAAATTAGGAATTTTTCAGAGTATGCTCTTCGCGAACCGACAAGTTTCTCTGCAGGAGCAAGTCAAGAATAATCAGATTTCTAACCATTAACTTCTATATGGAACACCGCTCTTTTGTCTGTCTATCTAATGAATGTTGACTAAAAAACATATAATCATAAATTCTTTATGAATTGGCCCATATAATAGCATGACGTCACATTGGGAATTTGACTCAGGGGCTGAACAAAACATTCAACAAAAGCAGCAGCTTGCATTTTTGCCATAGAGAAATCATATACTGCTAGAAAACTGGGTGGTTTACTCTTCCCATTCTTCAATGTGCAATATACCTCTTGCCCTACTCTTTTGTGGGAAAACGTGGATTCCGTTGACTTATGAGAAAAGCCAATCACAAGCCAATATCTACTGGGAAGTTCCTGGCACTGTTTTTTCTTTGGCAAGGCAGTAATGGAACTGTACAATGAGTGTTTGCCTAAAGTGTGGTGAACTGAACCGCAGTCTGAGGGCCAATGAATCCACTTCAGCATTGCCATGTTTTCCAGTGGTCATTGCATTGAGTTCATGGCCTGAGCAGCAAGCTGTATGGCATTTCCTTCCTCTGCAAGCCAAGAGGGGCCCTACAATAATGCAGATGTTTAGCAGCTGTATGAGGATTGGAGTAAGGCAACATTGCCCATGCACCTATTTCAGGGTATAAGCCACACTGGAGTTACCATCTGGGATAAGGTTCAAGAGATGGAGGCACAGTAGTTAAGAACTGGACATTTGCATGTTCTGCTTTGTTCTACATGTTCTACAGACTACTGTAAAACTCCCAGTAGAGCTCTAGATTGGGTATTTTTGACTCTGTATGGGTGGAAGCTGCTGTTTAATTTCTACTTAGTGCTATGACCTTTAGAGGAGGCTAATAGGTGATTTAGCCATCACAATGTGTCTGTCAGTGAGGCCCTCACTCAGGTGTATCTGCATGAGCTGCACACACTCTGCATGGCCAGGCCAGTGCGTTGGCAGGCGATGTAGATGTGTCACAGCTAGAGAGGGTCGTGTTTCAACCTTGCACCTCTGATCTAGTTGAATTTAAAGGTAATGTTAAGTACCTGAGGGGTTACTTCATTGGCCCATGTATCAAGAAGAAAGTGGCATTGTTTGACCACAAAGCTTACCTATATCATACAGAAAATGAAAGAACACATTTTTAATGTCAATGTCCCCAAAAGCATTTTGGCTAAAATCCAACATTTACAATGATAGACCTTTTTCACTCTCTTGCCTGGACATGCATATTATCTCCGGAATGGGTTCCTTGTTGCAGCATGACAGTGACCTGCATGTTTATTGCTGTGGGGTACATTTTAAGGCCCAAAGCAGAATCCCCCTACCATCAAAAGCTGCATTTAAACAAGGACACACTGACGGCTGGGATTTTGTCTGTTTGGTACATATGTTGTGAGCTTCAAACACAGCCACCCAAAAGATGGCTGCATTTAGCTTAGTTAATTTCAATCAAAAGAAAAGTGACCTCCATTCAGAATGGCTACATTTGCTGTTCTGCCACGTGAAGACTAAAAGCTGTGCCCAGTAGTCAAGACAGCATTAAAATGTGTTGTTTTTTTTCCATGTTAAACACACCAAAGTTATGTGCTGCATTGAAACACAGTCAGCCTTGTGTATTTCAACTGATTGCCTAGAAGTAAGGCAATACATCTCCAGAACAGCGTTGTGTTACTGATAAAATGCTTTAAGAGCAAAGAATTATGTTTTCATGCAAACATAGCTTTTGTTTTCCTTTGAAATGAATCATTGCACTCCAATCGCAGCAAAGGAAAGAGGTAGTGTGGCTCTCTCTCTTTTCCCATGCCAATTTCAAAAACATTCTTTACTGTATGCTGGCGTGTCCATGAACTCACAGTACATGCAAAAACACTACCAAAGATTAATGGGAAAACAGTCCTTTGATTTATAGAACCGCATAACTAGAAAGGAAAAAACCTGCACACGTGTGAATTTACTTTTGGAAAATAAGCAAAAATGTTGTTCAAAGGTGAATGTCAAATGATATCCGTGGCTAGCACAGAAAGATTACTGTATGTGTGGGTCGAGGTGCTGCAAAACCATGTACATTATCCTTTTTCCCAGAACAAGACTTCAATCAGCCGGGCTGAGGCCCAGGAATTCCAGTCAAACCAGTTTGGAAGGAAGGCTTGCCTCCCACTTTTCAAACCTACCAAGGAACTGATGCTGTAAGGACATGTGCTGGGACTGACAGTGTTATAATTACTGGTTCTGCTAGCCTGGCAGGCAGGACTGCCCAAAAAGACAAAGGAAGGTAGTGAAGCCCAGTGTTGACCCAGAGGTGTGATTTCCTGTAGCACCCATTTCCCAAGATGTCGTTTGTACAAGCTTATCCAGGAGGAAGACAATTTGGCTATGGGGGTTTGCATGACCGCCCACACAGTGACTAATCCAGCATATTGATTTTAAAAAAGGTTGTACGTTAAGACATTTTTCCCAGCACCGTAAATAAGCAATAATTCGATATTATGCCAGTATTTCATGGGATATTTGGACAAGCATAAAGAGACCAAGGCATGTTTCTGGCACTGGTGAACTGAAGTGGCAGGACAAATGCATTTCATGGTGAATTATAAATGGTACAGACATATAACATGGAGAAAATATGCAAGATATTGGTGGGCATGTGTGTAGCTATTTGCAGAATTTTAAATATTACGCTGTTCATGAAAATGATGGAATTGTGCCGTAGGGCGATGCAACATCACACAGAGTTGGCAATCAGACTTTCCAATTCCATGTGACATATGGAATCTGCATATTTATTTTTTATTATGGTGACTAGTATTATTTTGAAGTTTTGCTCCATAACTCATTTTGGTAAAAAGTAGCTTTGGGGAAACAAAGAAACTCATACATGCACACACATACAATGATGTAATTTCCCCTGAACCAATCAGATTAGGGAAAGGAGGGGACACTGGGAAACTGCCCTATCCCAGCAGAGGGGTAAGTCCAGGGTACTTCAACCCAGGTTGTTGATCGATGATGTCATTCTGGCTATTTAAGGGGGAGACAGGGAAACACAAGATATATTCAGACTCAAAAAAACAAAATCCAGAAGCAGCTGATTCCATGCAGGCAGAACCACCCATCCACTTCCAGGCATACACAAGCATCCAGGGAGAAAGGAGGAAAGACAGCTGATCCCATCTAGGAAAGCCCAGTGACCAGACCTTGCCCAGCTAACACATTCGGTTGTCCACAGAGACCAGACCTTGCCCAGCTGACACATCCCGTTGTCCACAGAGATCAGAGCTTGCCCAGCTGATCCCATCCACGAGAGCCCAGCTGTCCCAGTGACCAGATCTCTTGACCCTGCTGTCCCAGTAACCAGATCCCTTGCCCCACTGCCCAGAGAACTCACTGGCTGTCTAAAGTTCCAAACTCAAACTTACCTTGCAAGTATCACATCACACAGTATCCAAAAACTGCATATCCTGATCTTTTAATTTTGCATCCTATAGAAAATCCCATTGAAAGTCCCATATTGCATACCTCTCTCTTTTGAATCCTGCATCTCTTAGAAAATCTTTTTGAAAATCCCAAACTGCCAGTATCATCTGTTCACCTTTTCCATAGAAGTATCTGTGCAGTCTGTTAGTGCATTCCTTTTCTAATTCTTTCAGTGCTCTTTGTAAGTACCTAGTATAGTTTGAAGTAAATCAATTAAATTCCCCATTGAAAATTCATATTCATTATTGTTGCCCTTCAAAAATAGCAATTTTGTTGAGTGTTTTTACTAATTATAGCCATTAAAACATAGTCTTAACGGAAATAATCTAGTGCAACAAAACCAAATTTGCCTGTTGATTGTGCTTTTCTATAAATTCCAATTTGCATTTCCCATAGAAAAAAACACTCTATCATCCTATTAAAAGTAATCCCTTTCCATCAGAATCATATCTGTCTTATGCCTTTCTTTCTGATCCTAAAAATCAATTTTTTTATTTTGGCATTTCAGCCCTTCTCTGTGGCTGCCTGTCATCACAAGTTCTATGTAGAAAAGAATTGCCATTCTACTGTGTGTTTCTTTTTGCATTCTGTTTTTTTCTCAAAATCTATTTTTTTACCTATGTTCACATTGCATTGGTGCCCTGCTCAGTAGTCTGCAATCTTCCTTGTCTCTTAAAGTGCAGCCATACAAATGTCTGTCCTCACTATCCCACTGCAATTGTAAACTGATGTACAAATAAAGTAAAATCTGAGTATGCCATTTTGCTCTTAAATAAGGTTTTCAATTCCGTTTCTGGCCTCCCATCTTTGGGTGGTGGGCTGGATTCTCATTTCAATTTTTCCCTCTTCCTACTGACTCCTTGACATTACTTTCCATTCACAAAGAATTTTGTTAGCAGGTTGTTGGGTGAAGTGTTGCAGAGGGAGTGCATAACCTGTGTGCCATCTGTCATTCTGAAAAGTGATTTTGCATCTGTTTTCTATTAAAGGTTTATGTAGATTAGATTAGAAATTTGAATTAACTGTGTTGTAGGATTGTTGCATTTGTATTGCTACAACAGTGGTGGCTGCTGCCTTATTATTTGATTTTGCTCAGATTTTTCCTTGAATCCTAAAATTAATAAATATTTAATTGTTACACAATGACCTGGTTTATTGTCCATTGTGACACGGGGTCTTTGTTAAGGTTAATGTGATGTGGGTTGGTGGCCTTCTCAAGAAAGAACCCAGGGTTCAAATAACAAACAAAGGTGTTTTTATTGTGCACCACATTCATTGTCAGCGGAAGAAGTCCCTGACTGGACTGTGCTGTGTCATTAAACCATTACACAGTGGGGGCTTGTGCCGTGATTGAGGTAAGTGTTTCCACCCTTGACAGTCTAACACAGCATTCTAACCCATTGAAGGCAGGGACACTTTTAGTGGCTAGAAAACTGTGTTACACTGTAAAAGCACCATCCCAAAACCTATACCCTCGGTCAGGCCTGTGTGTCAAAATAAAGTAACTAGGCAAAAGCAGGGTACATATTTGTCCTTACATGGATAATTAAATAAAGGAAGAACCCTTTCCATAATGACCCCACAGGAGATTAATATAGCTAGGCAGCACCTTCTGTGCAAGCTATTCATTAGAGGGGAATTGGCAGAGCAGGAGCAGGAAGCCTGGCTATCCAGTCACCTCCATGAACACGGATGTGTGGCAGGACAGTGGCCTGTTTCATCAAGCCTTGACTGAGTTTTACATGACTCAGAATATCAAAGAGGAGCAGCCTAAAAGAATCTGACTAACTGCCTACATAGACCTCCAAATGGTGGTAATCGAAGGAAAATATCAAGAAAGTATAACCTTGGCACAAAACCAGTCTGGCCTCTTAAATCAAACTGAGAGTGAATTAATGCAGGTATGAGAAAAGATGCAAGAGAGCCAAAATTCTGAGTCAGAGTTGAGAAATCTCATCCAACAGTTAAAAGAGGAGTTGGCAGTACAGCAACAAACTAATTCAGAATCGGAGGCCCAACTAGCTTCATTAAAAGAGGAGTGCCAAGAAATGTTTGTCTTTCTGGAAGAGAGTCAACTAAAATTGGACCACCACGTGGTCTAAAATAGAACCTGTCTAGAAGATATGATTGCTTTGCAAGATCAGATCAAGCAGTTTAAAGATGAGAATAATAAGTCAATCAGTGACGCAGTTCATTCCCAAACAGAATTTGACCAAGAACGCCCAAAGTTAGGTGCTATAAAACAACAGAGGGATGACCTGGCTGTACACAGGGGCAGGAAAGAGATGCCCTAAGTAAGGAAGAGACCTACTGAAAAGAGAGCCAGACCTTCAGAAACTGACTGACCTAAAAACTGAGTTTGCAAAGTTAATGGGGCGCATGAGACAAGTAGGAAGGTATCTAGATGAGACCACCCAAGCCAAAAATGTGCAGAGACAGGAGTATCATCTCCTGCAACAAAAATGGGTTGAGTATCCCCAGGCAATGCAAGAGGCCCAGAAAAGAAATGAGGCCCTTTGGGATGAGAACAGGGGGCTCCAAAGCCAGGTAGCAGCACAAGAGAATGTAATAGAGGTCAGTCAAGCCCTGATAGCAAAGCAAAAGGCTCAGGTCTTTGCCTAGTATCAAGAGCTAAGGGCTGAGTAGGATAATCTTGGGAAATTAGAAAAAGAGTGTGCTAGGTTGAATCAAAACTTGAGGGACCCCGAACAGGTAAAGAGTGTCAGTACAACCACTGATCGAATCGAAAGTGTGATGTCCTATGTACCAAGGGTCTCAACCCCATTTACCACCTTGAATGCACAAGCCACTGCTGAATTCATGTCTACAGGTTCACATGAGCCGGACCCCATGAGGCAGCCAGACTTAAATAGGCCTAGGATGATTGAGCTGACAGGTCAGCGTCCATCACAAACTTAATCCACGGGAGTCCCTGCTCAGGTTCAGAAATTTAATGGCTGATGGATCTGACCAGGAAAGCTCCTATGACAAGAATATCAGGGAGCTAGACTTGCAGAAACATCAGCTACAAAGGAACCACTTGGTTTGCTTTGCAGAGAAAAAGGAGTCTGAATTGAGGCCCCAAAAGAGTCATTTGAAAACCTCCACCCAATCAGGGAGGTGGGGGGAGTTCCCCACCAACCCTGGAAGCAGGGAGGAGTCAGGAAAGTACTCTCCTGCGTGAAACAGGGAGTACAGGGGGAATGAACCAGAGAGCCCAGAGTACAACCGTGGAAAAGAGACTAGGCCCCATCATTCTGAGAGAAACTCCCAAGCTCAAAGAATTAGGGAGCACCCAGGAGATAGGAATGGGATCTCAAATAGCAGCAGCTCTGAGTCTGAGGGCAAGTGGACTCAGGTGCAGCGGCAAAAGAGGGCTAACACATGAAAGAGGACTCTGGTGAAAGACCCCATTAAAACAGATTAAAGCTATTAGAAGTGTCATGGCATTGTACCATACAAATGCCAAATGTTCTGTCTGGGAGCATCTGGAGATATATGAACAGATGGTGACATTGTTTGACATTCTTTGCTGGGCTGGAATACCAGAAAAATTTAAGGTGGTCCACCTACAAGGCAGCCAGCTTGAAGCACTTCTCCATGCACAGAAACCCCCAGGAGGCCAGAGAGGGGGCCTACAGTCTGCAGTGTGGAGAGAATGTGGGGTACATTGACCCACTCCGCACAATCCCCATTCATGATCCAGCTGCACTTCAGCAGTTTACAGCAAAATGGCTGTGCTGGCTCCTTGGAGCACCATTGCCCCACATCAAAACTGTGGTTTGCAGCTACAAAATGAACAACTATTGGGCAAGTTGGAACAGAGAGCACACTGAGAAAGGCCACCAGTATGTCCTCTTGTGTGCACCAAAAGAAGCAAATTCAAAAGCAGTGCTGCTCTGCTGCTTGCAAAAAGTTCCCATTGAAAAGAGAATATGTTACATTGAAAAGAATGCTGCCCTGAAGCTAATTTCATATATTCCACATCACATTACTTTTATCAATGAGGCCCTGCCATGCCCATCCATTTTCAGATTGTGCTCTAGCAGGGGAGAGCATTATCCATGTATGATAGGCTGTGTCAGGCCAGAACTGGCAAATTAACAAAAGTTTTACTTTCAACCGTACGGGAAAGCGATTGTCTTTTGGGTTACAAAATGTCAAAAATCAATGCTTCAAAGAAACCCTAGCTTTATGGGCATATGTCAATTTCAGTGAACCCATGTCTGGAACAAACTGCTGTATGAAAGAAACTGACTGGGGCTGCAGAACAATGTAGGAATTCAGATGGAAGAGAAACACTGAATTTGAGAGAGAAATACCAATAGCATTCACCATGTGTTAAAAATTGACTTTTTTAAACCCAAATAAATGCCTACAATGTTAAATAAAGATGTGTCTTTGCCTAGCAATGTAAAGGGGATTTTGCTGGGAAACATATATGGGATGTTTTATTTTAACAGGCTTGATTCTGATTCAGAACAAAATAAAAATTATTATTATTATTATTATAAAATAAAATAAGGAAAATGCATTGGCTGGATTTTGGAAGCTCCAGAACAAGTTTTTCTGATGGCTAAACCAAGGCCTTCCCCCAAAAGGAACTACCATAGATTCTAGACACATGCGTGCTAATTGCTACCTTTGGAAACTTTGAATGGACCAAAAGCACTAAACCTCACATGCCCATCAGACTTTTGTCTAAGCAGAGGCCTCTTAAAATAGAGATTCTGGGAACCATGCATGTGAAATAGGAAATCACACGTCCTCACAATTTTTACTGGGAGCTTCAAAGCCAACTCAAAAGCATCCTTGTAATCTATGCCCTTATTTGGGCGACAATGCTGACCATTTGTTTCAAAAGACTATTCTATTATTAAACCTTTAAGACTTTTATCTCTGCAACAGGACTTTGCAGGAATGTAAAAAAAAACAGTTTAAATGTAATTTTTGTGGTTTTTAGACAAGACGTGGTAGCCTTCACTGCCATATTGGGAACAAAAATGGCAAAGAATTAGATATTTTGAGAAACGTGTACATGATGCCATGGTGAAATTCAATACTTACATGCCTTATGATAATCCCTACACATGTATAAAGTTATAGGATGTTAGGTCGAATAATTCTCACCGAAAATGACAAAAAATTATTAGACGGATGAAGCAAAGTCTTACAAATTAGAGAGTTGGACTGTCATGCTCTGCGTGAAATATATAATCTGCCTAGATAATTTGTAGAAATGCCACAATTGCGTAAATGTGTGATGTATGTGTAGAATGATTTTACCTAAAGTAACTGTGGGATGATCCTTTGCATTGTAAAGCCCACATCATAAAGCTGATTTCATGTCCCTAAAAATCCAACCAGCTGACAGCAATGCGGTAACAATCACCCCTGACCAATCCAGTCGTTAAGAGGCATGCCCAGCTAAGCCTTCCCCACCATATAATCCTACGATATCATTATGCCTTATAAATAAGGAAGGCTGACAGAACATCCACTCTCTCCTGATATTCTACATTCATCTTGTCAGATTACAGATTCTAATGCCAGGCCAAAGCATAGCTGACCTATCTCAGCAAGGCCTTGATCCAGAAATCCCACTAAAAACCCCAGTAACAAAAGGTAACAGTGGTGGTACACTTTTGGGGAGCATCCAATGACCAGACTGGCTTTTTGCCCACAAACTGCATGCCTGCCGTACCCCTGCCATCCAGCTTTACCTTTGTCATCCAGTGACCCAACTTGCACTGCTGTTTGCTGTAATGAGAACCCGCTGTGCGGTGACCAGAACCTGGTTGACTGGCCCAAAATCCCAAACTGAATTGTGTACTATGAGTAATTCCCTATCCCATAGCAACACACAGCCTACCCCAAATTGATACTTTGTGTTAGTTCTACTCTCTAAGAAACCCTATCCATGCGTTGCTAATTTGTTCAACTGTCAGAATTCTTTGTGCATCTTGTCCATGATTTCCTAGTGTTAGCGCCTGTCTTGTAACTCCTTAGTAATATTTTGAAAAATTTAAGTAATTTCCACATAAAGAGAAAGGCGTAATGGAGTGGGTTAATCCGGCCGCTTAACCTGTTTCGTGGGCAACGCTATCTTCTTGATAATCTAGTATAAGTGAACTTTGTCTTTTTCCTTTCCAAACCAATTTTCCCTCTTCACAGCTTTATTTTACCAAACCTCCTTTTATCTTGCAAATCTCATCCTATTCTTCAGATATAGCCATCCTTTCAGTTCCATATTGTCCCTGTGATGTGCATCTATTCCCCTGCAAAAACTGCATTCCAATTTTGAGTATTTCAGCCGTTTTTCTTAAAAAAAAGTTTTGACATTTAAAACTGCAATAGAAAAATACGCAACTTTCCAAAGTGTGATTTGGCTGCATCGTGTTCTTACTTTCAGCTTGCATTTGAATTGTATGGCTTTTGTTGATACCTTGCCTTGTGGTGGCCAGTGGTTATACATTCCTGCTATTGTGAGAAATCAGATATGCCGCATTGATTTAATTACAAATATAAGTCATTATTTATTAAGATCCAAATGTCATTTTAGGCCATTGCAAAGTTTTTGCTTCTTATTTTGTGAAGGAATGTCGGATTTTGGTTCTGTTTGCTGCTTCATACCCCTGACTACCTGCTGCTTCTTTCTCTCTACTCAGAATTTGAGTAATTGTTCATTGAGGGAACATTGCAGGGGGAAACCTTAACTTGGGTGCTATCTACCCTAATTGAAAAAGTGTTCCTATTCATTTGTGCTTTGAATATGTTCTTGCAGAAGTTTACCCAAGTGTATTTCAGTGGTTTACATTGTAATTATCACCCCATTGGTGATTTCTGCCCACATAAAAATTGTGTGATTTCCTTTGTAATTAAAATAAATAAATATTGTATTCTCAACAACCAGCCTGGTTCATGGTCCATTGTGATCAGGGGTATTTGTAAAAGGGGGTGTGAGATGGGTTGGGTATTGGCTCATTTCAAATTCATCGAAAATAAAGAAAAAATATACTAATTGAGTGCTGCATCCTAGGCTAAGGGCAAAAGTCCTGATCCAGTGTGTGACACCCAGTTTAAATCCTTAACAAAATTGGGGGCTCGCAGCCAGGATTTGGGTTTGTGTTGCCACCCATGGCAGTTTAACACAGCAGATTAACCTTCTAGGTAGTGATACTTTGTGTGGCTGGAACACAGGGTTACACTGTAGAAGCACTTCCCCAAAACAAATATTCTAATTACCAGGCCTGTGTATAAAATTAAAACTAAATCAACCCCATATATAGATAAAAAAGCAACAGAATACAGATTACCCTTACATAAATAAATTAATGAAGAAAGAACACTTTCCAAAATGACCACGGTAGAGATAAATATGGCCAGGGATCACCTTCTGCACAAGTTATTTGTCAGAGGGGAATGGGCAGAGCAAAATGAAAAAGTCTGGCTAAAAGAAATGATGCAACAGGTCACCGCCATGAACATGGACATCTGGCAGCCTATTACATCAAGCTTTGAGTGAGTTGTACATGACTCTGAAATTTAAAGACCAGCAGATTAAAATTGTCAGAATCACTGCCTACATGTGTCTCCGTATGGGAGTGATGCAGGAAACGCATGAACTCTTAACTAAAATCCAGAGTGAACTAAAATTAGCGGAACAAAAATTTCAAAAGAGCCAAGATTCTGCCTCAGAATCTGGAAATTACATACAAAAATTAAAAGAGAACTTGGCTCTCCAACAGCAAAATAATGTAGACAAAGAGGCCCAATTAGATGCATGAAAAGTAGAGTGTCAGGAAAAGGAAGAGAGTCAACAGAAGCTGACTCAACAATTAACACATTACAGGGCCTGCTCAGGACAAATACCATGCAGCAAGATCAGGTCAAAGGGTTGAAAGAGGAGAATCACAAATTCCTTATTAAAGAACACCACTCCCAAGCAGAATTTGATCAAGACCACCAGAAATTACCATCAAGCAACAAGGGGATGATCTGGCTGAACAGAGGGGCACCCTAAATCAGGGGAAATATGCCATATGCCAGGAAGTAAGCAACTTAAAAACAGGTTTACAGGAAAGTGAGTTGGGCCTCCGGAAACTAAATGAACTCAAAACAGAATATGGAAAGCTATTGGAGCACACCAGATGGGTAGAAAGTGCTCTAGGAGAGAACACCTCAACTAAAAATGCACAAACTCAAGATGTCAGTCTCCTGCAACAAAAATTGGCTCAGTGTTCCCAATCTATACAGGCAGCACAAAGAGATAATGAGGCCCCCAGTGAGGAAAAAGATGGGCTCCACAAACAGGTGGTAGCTCAAGAACGGGTCATAGATAACAGTAAAGCCCTTATAGCCGAGCAAATGGCTCAGATCTTTGCCTATTATCAAGTGATAGGGGCTGATAAGGAGAAACTAGCGAGGTTGGAGAAAGAGTATACTAGATTCAACCCAAATTGGAGCGACCCTGAACAGGTAGAGAGGGGCAGGGCTACCCCTGATCATCGTATGATGCCTTCATTCCATCTGCAGCTGAGGACCCTACCGCCATCACTTGCGGGGTGCCCCAGGGTTCTTGTGTTTCTCCAACCCAGTATAATATCTTCACCAAGCCCCTGTTTGATGATCTGGACAATCTGGATATCACCTACACTAATTATGCAGATGATACCCAGATTCTCCTACCTCTCACAGGGGACTAAAGTTACGATTTAGCTTTGGTGAATAGAATCTACAGCATTGTTCATGCATGGATGGCCACTCACGGCCTCTGTCTGAACGATGATAAAACAGAGCTTCTCATCTTGGGAACCTCTTCTCTTCTCATCAGTCTTGGCACAGAATACTCTTCATTCATCATCGATGGGGACCTTATTAATGTAGCCAAGGATGTTAAAACCCTAGGTTTTTACTTAGACTTCACCCTAATATTCAATAAACAGGTAAACACCCGAGCCTCATCTACAGCATATACATACAAACTAATTAGAGCTGGCAAACAATTCCTCTCGCCCAACAGTTGCTTGATCCTAGTCAGAGTCCTCATTATATCCAAGCTAGGTTACTGTAATGCCATAAATATAGGAACGACTAAATTCATTATCAACAAAATACAGATGCTCCAAAATAATGCCCTTAGAGCTGCACATTCAGGGTAATTCATGGAATAAATATGTGCCAAAAAGGGGAGCGCAAGCGTGAAAATCGCAGCGCATGTGTGTTATAGCCGCGCCCGCAGACGTTCACCGATTCATGGAATGCGCTGCACTTGTGAAACCTGGGATGTGCGCCAAATCCATGGGTGGCGCAGGCGGGTGCCCACATCACTAAACGGCATGCGTGACATGCACAGGGAAAGCGCACATCGTGTAGCTCACACAAGAAAAGTGGGCGGAACACGGGGCATAACACGCGGAATGGGGAACAACGTGTGAAAATGTGGGTGTTACGGGGAAGTACAGGAGGTAAATGCTGGCAACGCACACACGAGCGCTAACAACACGTATTCATGGAATGCAACAGGGGAAAGCCGTGTGCCAAAAAAGAAGCGCTAATCCGGAAACACGTACGCCTGCAGAAATCAGGCGTAAGCGGCCCGTGCAGCATAAAAGTGCACACAAACAACAAACAAGCTCATACGCTACGATGAATATACTGTTCCTCGCAGCAGTGGTCATGGGACACCGCAGGAAGAGGAGGATAGCCAGGCCATGCATTTTTTTACCCAGGACCAGCCTATTTGGGATGCCTGATGACCAGGCGTATGGGAGGTACAGGTTTCCACCACTAATAATCCTAGAACTGGTCAAGGAATGGGAGGATGACCTCACATCACCCACCCTGTGCTCCCAAGCACTGAGCCCCTTGGAAAAGGTGTTCAATGTACTGCACTTCTTGGCTACAGGGTCATTTCAGCAGACAACTGCCATGGTCGGGGGTGACTCACAGGCCACACAGTCACGCTGCCTACACCAGGTGTTGGTCATCATGACTGCACGCCCTTCAGTGCGCAGGCACATATACATGCCCAGAACACCTGCAGAAAGGCAGGCTGTCGTCCAGGACTTTTAGGGAGTGGCACACTTCTCCAAAGTGCTATGTGCCATTGATTGCACCCATGTGGCTCTAAGCCCTCCCAGTGCCACTGAGCACATATATAGAAACTGCAAGCACTGGCATTTCATCAACGTGCAGGTTGTATGTGATGCCAAGGGAATCATCACCTCAGTATATGCCAACTATCCAGGGTCCAGCCATGATAGTTTCATATTCAGAATGTCACCCCTAAACCGGGACCTGGAAGCTGGGCGGCATGGCGACACATGGCTAATTGGTGATTATAAATGCCGCTGCACATGCATGCATGTCAGAGACTGAGAAATGTCAAAGGAGTGGGTAGCCGTGCCCTGGGTCCCAGCTTGTACCGCAATAGCACCCTTCTTCCTCTTGAGGGATGGTGCGGACCCTGAGTGGCTCACGCCGCTCTGGTCGATAGGGGCAGAAGCGCAGGTGGACTGGGCACTGGAAGTAGACAAAGGCACGATGACCAAAGGTCTCACTGCAGGCATTGGCTGCTGGGTGATGTTGGCAGGACCAACCTCGGTGTGATGGACTTGGACCAACACTGTCCCAGCTGGGTGACTCGGAGCTGGGGTGGATTGAGGTACAGCTGCCTCTGCAGCCTCCTCACCCTGGCTACTTGGGGCAGCAGATGACATTGCTGCCCCAGATCCACGGGGCCTGGTGACAGCAACTTTCACCGCCACACGTGGCTTTGACTTGGTGACACGGAAGTCAGCCTGGGAGTCATCCTGAGCCATTCAGTTGACAATATGGGGGGGTGGGTAAAAAGGCCTGAGCTGGGATGGTGTCAGCTGCATCTCCCTGACCCACTGGGGGGGGGCATAGATGTCCCTGATTGGTACTCCACACATTGGCCTCTTGGGCCACCCTGCACATCCTGGCCATGTCCCCTACTGCACCCACCTCTTGCAGGTCAGCCACCTTTGCCTCCCTTACACTTGGTCGCCTCCCAACCATGGCACTGATATTCTTGTGTGAATGGGAGGTGCAGTAAACAATTGTCCTGGGCAATTGGGGTGAAAGGGCTAGGATACGAGATGAAATACTTACCCTAGTGCTCTAGCAAGGCTGTCTGTGACCCCTGGGGGAAGATGATGGGTCACGCAACAATCAGGCACCCTGAAAACAAAATTGAATGTGCACATGACCCCTGGTAGCCCATGTTTCTGAAATAAAGAACACACACTACGTTGTGGCACCCAGAAAAACAAAAATGAGCATGCGCGGGCTACACGCTGGCTACAATGACCTCTGAATGGGTACACGTCACACGGGGCAACCACAGTTGAAAAATACGTGCGCGACTCACCGTCTGCCTGGAGAAAGAACGTGAAAAAGACGCACATGTGCGCGTTGGCAACACCCCCACCAAAAGAAGAATAGAACTCTGTCCGAGTATAGAAGGAGTACGAACTGGAACCGTTATGAAGTAATCGCATGTGAACCGACAACAAGTACAAGAATCACCTGCTCGCTCTCCACAAAAAGCATGTACAAGAAAATGGCGTCCTACGCGTACCTTTTAAACCAGCCCACATGTACAACGTCACTTACGCGTGTACGCGCTAAGGGCCTTTCCTCCAATTACACGCATTAACACGCGTACATGCTGTTTCTTCACGTGCTGAATCAGTATGCACCGTCACAAGGGAATGCCCACGCCCGTAAGGTCACAGACGCGCTCACGCGTGAAGGGCCTTTCCTCGAATTACACGCTGACATGCAGTTTTTTCACATGCCAAATCACTCTGTATCAAGCTGGCCACGTGACAACACACGGAAGACCACGCTCCTGCCCATAAAACCATTTTCCTGTCCCCAGAGCCCCAAGAACGCTCCCACCTGCCATCTGCTGCTACCTGCCTGCCACATGCCCTGCTATTTGGTGCCTGCACGTCAGCCATCTGCAGGGGTCCAGTTGCTGTGACCACCCCTGCTGGAACAGAAGACTCCCGACTGGTATACCATCGCTCCACAGCCCAGCCCCAGGACCCAGTTGCCCACCCACACCTGCCTCGGGGGTTGCCATGTCCAACACAACACCATCTGGCACCAGTGGCAAAACCCCAGCAGAGAGGCAGAGGTCTGCCAGCTTCAGTGACAAACAAGTTGGCCTCCTGGTGGAGCAAGTCCTGGGGCATTATGATGCCCTCTTTGGAAGTTCACCAGACGACTATGAAGGACGGAAGGCGATCTGGAAGGACATCGTGGCTGCCATCAATGTGGAGGGGGCGGCAGCCCGCGACATGCAACATGTCCAGAAGCGCTGGGAGGACTTCAGGTCCAGGACCCTCAGCAAGGCCCGGTGCCTCTTAAGGCAGAGGATGCAGAGGGGTGCCGGGTCCGCCTGACCAACATCCAGATGAGGGTCCTGGAACGCATAAGCCCAGCGCTCCACGTCCAGATCCTTCAGAGGCACAACCGTCTGGAGTTGAGCGGTAAGTGGCCATGCATTGTTGTGTGAAACAGGGCATGTAGCAGTGTGCTGGTAGTCATCTACTTGCCTGTATGTGTGACATAGGCCATGTATGTATGTGTGTGTGCAGGGACATCATGGTGCTGCATGTGAGACCAGTCATGCGTGAACCACATGGATGGTGCATGTGTTACAATGCAACATGCGGACCAGCATGCTGAATGCACACATGAATGCATGCCTGCCTCTGTTCTTGGACATGGATGGGGTGTGAGAGATGGGTGCTGCTGTCATGGACATGTATGGTGTACATGTCTGTGTGTCTGAGTAGCGTGTGTGTGACTTTGAAACACCATGGATGCATGATACATGTCCGTGATGATGTGTTGAATCACTGATGCAGTCTAGTCATCCTTGTATCCACTGTGTCTGTGGTGTACGAGGCCAGATGCATGAGTCTCCGGTGATGTGTGTGCATGGGTTCACTATGACCCATGATGCATGTGAGTTTAAAGAGAACATTGTATGTTAATAGAGGGCCTAGGACATGGATGCACATGTTGATTGCATGTGACATGCCTATTTCTGCATGTGTTGCCTGCATTGACCCATTTGTTGTGGAGGGACATGATGGAAGTGACGTTTGACAGTGCCACTCATGTGCTATTGCTTCCTGTCTAGGGGACTATTGTACAGTACCCTGATGCTTGTGTTCTATGTCTCCCTCTACACAGCCTCCAGTGAATAAGAGGGCGGAGACGCCGCTGTGGAGCAAAGCCCAGCCACCCTCCCAGGAATTACCATCATCCGGGAGCGAGGGGACTGGTGCCGCGTCTGCCACTATGGCTGCAGCGGAAGGGGCGGGTGAGCCCCCACAAGGGCTTGAGATGGCGGAAGAAGGTGCAGAGCCATCCAGGTTGGTGGTGTACACAGAGGAGGAGGAGGCCGCTGCTGAGCCGCACATAGGGCTTGGTGGAGGCGGTACCACTGGTTCAAGTGGTGCAGTCCAGGGCCAGGGGCAGGAGGCAGCACAGGTCGCCGCAGAGGGGCCTGTGCATGACACTGTCCCTGACCCTGTGACTGCACCACCATGCACCACCAGGATGCCCTGTCCCAGGCCCGTCCGCAGGTACTGGGGAGGCCCACGTCATCTGGCACTCCACTACCTGCAGATGAGGAGACCCGTGACCGTATGGAGTCCGTCCTGATTGGTGTTGCGTTGTGCATGCGTGACATTTGTGATGACGTGCGTGCTTCCTGGGGGGACCATGCATGTCATCACGAAGAGCTGCGTGCCAACATGGCCCAGTTGGGAGGGGCCATGGTCGGTGGGTTCCTACATGTGTCGCGCACTCTGGTGGACCTCTCCTCCTCTGTGGAGACTATGCACCAGTCGTTCTTCGTGCCGTCTTCCGGGCCAGATTCCACCAGGGCCCCCTGTGGACCTGCCCTGACCAATGCAGCCAGCTTGGTGGAGATCACATTCCTGCCACAGTCAGGAGTCGGAGGTCCAGCAGGGGTGGACACCCCACCAACTGGAGACCAGCAGATGGAGGATGTGCCAGCATCATCGGGCAGAGCACATAGACGGCAGGAGCAGGCTCAAGGTGGGAGCGATGATGGCTCGGGGCCATCAACAGCAGAGGGACAGGCATTGGCCGGAGAGCAGGAGGACCCTGGAATGGGAGTGTCTTCTGTGTGGCAGCGGTTGGCCCAGCGGATAGATGCGGAGCGGTGGCGGGCGGAAGAGGCACGGCTCACTATGGTCAGGGCGGAGTACTCCATGCGCAGGATATTGAGGCGGGCTGAGTGCCTCGAGGGACAAGGGAGAGGCCCGTCTCCGGGACATCGACATGGTGTTCAATGATGCCCTGGCCCGGGACATCACAGAGTGAGCCGTAGGACTTGCCCGCCGCCATTGTATATAGTTGATTAGTGTTAGGTTTCCTTTATATTTTTTTTTTCTTTTAGGGCGCATGGACTATGCCCCACCTTTTTGTATATAGTTGGTTATTAGGTAGTTTTTATTTGTAGGTTTCCTTTGAATTGTTGGGCTCATGGACCCTGGATGTGTAAATTGTATATAGTTGAAGACTGGAATTTGACCTCTATTTTTTTTCCCCCATGGAGCAATGAATTTTTCTTTTTTCATCCTTTGGATTTGGTTTGATGGACAGACACTTTGGAGCCATTTTCATTTGATTTTATTTGGATTCTGCATTGATATATTTTTTTGAATATTTTTTGGGACATCCAGCCTTTTGTTTGTTATCATTTTCTCTTGTGTGATTTTCTTTTATTCCATTGATTTTTCATTTAATGCGTTTTGGTTTCATACTTCAATTGTGTGGTATTCTCTCATTGGTTTCATGCATGTCACGATGTGGGTTTTCGCATTCACTTGCACCCATTGTGTGTGTGTGACAGACATGTATTGATGTGCATACTTGCCATTTGGGATGTTTCATGTAATGGGGATTTCAATGTGGGGTGGATGGAATACTTGGTTGGGGGTTTGGACTAGGGTGGCATGGGGTGGGATTTGGGTGGCCATAAGGGCCATGATTGTGGATGTTGATGACGTGTTGGGGGGGCATGTGTCGGGGCCTGCTGGCAGGTGCCCGTCAATGCTGAGTGGGTAGGGGTATAGGGGGATATGTGTCAGGGCATGCTGGCAGGTGCCTGTCAATGGTGGGTGGGACATGTGTTGGGGCTCACAAGTGCATGGTGGCATGTGGGCTGCCTGCGGGGCATGCCCAGGGTGGATGGGCTGACTGCAGGGTATGGCCAGAGTGGATGGTCTGCTGGCAGGGCATGGCCAGGGGTGTAGGGTAGTTCCCTGTGGTGTTGGCTGCTTGCAGGGCCTGGGGAGGGGGCACACCCGGGAGGATGCACACTGACAATTCACGTGTGAAACTCCCTGCGTACCCCACTAATACATGTACCACGCTTGCACAAGTCCTGTCTTGTGTGTAACTCCCTGCGCACCCCCAAAATACACGTACCCTGCTCGCCCAAGGCCTATCACTTGTGTGACTCCCTGCGTACCCGAGTAATAGACGTACCACGCTCGCACAAGGCCTGTTGCGTGAGAGACTCCATGTGCAACCCCAAAATACACGTACCACACTTGCACAAGGCCAGTCGCGTGTGAAACTCCCCACGTACCCCAGTAATACACGTACCCCGCTCGCATAAGGTCTATTGCGTGTGAAACTCCCTGCGTACCCCAGTAATACATGTACCACGCTGGCACAAGGCATATTGCATGCGAAACTCCCCGTGTACCCCAGTTATACATGTACCACGCTCGAACAAGTCTTGTTGCGTGTGTAACTCCCTGCATACCCCCAAAATACACGTACCACGCTCGCACAAGGCCTATCGTGTGTGTGACTCCCCGCGTACCCCAGAAATAGACGTACCACGCTCGCACAAGGCCTGTCACGTGTGTGACTCCCTGCGCACCCCCAAAATACATGTACCACGCTTGCACAAGGCCTGTCACGTGTGAAACTCCCTGCGAACCCCAGTAATACATATACCACGTTCACACAAGGTCTATTGCGTATGAAACTCCCTGTGTACCCCAGTTATACATGTACCATGCTCGCACAAGGCTTGTCGCGTGTGTAACTCCCCGCGTACCCCCAAAATACACGTACCACGCTCGCACAAGGTCTATCGCGTGTGAGACTCCCCACGTACCCCAGTAATAGACGTACCACACTCGCACAAGGGCTGTCGCATGTGTAACTCCCCGTGCACACCCAAAATACAGGTACCCTGCTCGCCCACGGCCTATCGCGTGTGAGACTCCCCACGTACCCCAGTAATAGACGTACCACGCTCGCACAAGGCCTGTCACGTGTGTGACTCCCTGCGCACCCCAGTAATAGACATACACACTCGCGCAAGGCCTGTCGCGTGTGTAACTCCCAGCGCACCCTCAAAATACACGTACCACGCTTGCACAAGGCCTATCGCATGTGAGAATCCCCACGTACCCCAGTAATAGACGAAGTACGCTTGCACAAGGGCTGTTGCATGTGTAACTCCCCGCGCACACCCAAAATACAGGTACCACGCTCGCACAAGGCCTATCGCGTGTGAGACTCCCCACGTACCCCAGTAATAGACGTACCACGCTCGCACAAGGCCTGTCACGTGTGTGACTCCCTGCGCACCCCCAAAATACATGTACCACGCTCTCACAAGGCCTATCGCGTGTGTGACTCCCCGCGTACCCCAGTAATAGACATACACACTTGCACAAGGCATGTCACGTGTGTAACTCCCGGCGCAATCCCAAAATATATGTACCCTGCTCGCCCAAGACCTATCGCGTGTGCGACTCCCTGCGTACCCCAGTAATAGACGTACCACGCTCGCACAAGGGCTGTTGCATGTGTAACTCCCCGTGCACACCCAAAATACAGGTACCCTGCTCGCCCAAGGCCTATCGCGTGTGTGACTCCCCGCGTACCCCAGTAATAGACATACACACTCGCGCAAGGCCTGTCGCGTGTGTAACTCCCCGCGCACCCTAAAAATACACATACCACGCTCACACAAGGCCTATCGCGTGTGAGAATCCCCACGTACCCCAGTAATAGACGAACCACGCTTGCACAAGGGCTGTCGCATGTTTAACTCCCCGCGCACACCCAAAATACAGGTACCACGCTCACACAAGGCCTATCGCGTGTGAGACTCCCCACGTACCCCAGTAATAGATGTACCACGCTCGCACAAGGGCTGTCGCATGTGTAACTCCCGGCGCAACCCCAAAATATATGTACCCTGCTCGCCCAAGGCCTATCGCGTGTGTGACTCCCCGCGTACCCCAGTAATAGACATACACACTCGCACAAGGCCTGCTGCGTGTGTAACTCCCCGCGCACCCCCAAAATACATGTACTCTGCTCGCCCAAGGCCTATCGCGTGTGTGACTCCCCGCGTACCCCAGTAATAGACGTACCACGCTCGCACTAGGCCTGTCACGTGTGTGACTCCCTGCGCACACCCAAAATACACGTACCACGCACGCACAAGGCCTGTCATGTGTGAAACTCCCTGCAAACCCCAGTAATACATGTACCACGTTCGCACAAGGCCTGTCGCGTGTGTAACTCCCCACAGACCCCCAAAATACACGCAGCCACCCCATCCACACTGGGCATGCCCCACAGGCAGCCCACTCACCCTCCCTATGCCCCGCATGCAGCCCATCCACCCTGGCCATGCCCCACAGGCAGCCCGCCCCACAGGCAGCCCACACCACAGGGGCTACTTTTTCTACGCAATTTACCTGGCGTGAGCGGGATATGCGTATTCCGAGCGGTGCGCTAGTACAGTCTCACGTGTTTTGGCTGCCCAGAGTGGGGTACGCTAGTATTTTCACATGATTACAGTGTAGCGGCCCTGTAAGATGGTCCAGGGTTAGCGCAGGCCTTTGCACTGCATTGGCCATTTCAATGGCTTTTCCTTGCACAAGAGGCATTCTTGGGGCCATAACTGGCGCTGCGGGATGCTCACTGCACCAGCGCTCAAAATGGCTTAGTTATTCCATGAATACGTGGTGCGCCAGAATGCTGTTTAGCGCACACGGCTGGCACACGCAGGCGCATGCTCCCTCTCTGCGCTGCTCGCGTGCGCTACCTCTACGCTGAAATCTATGAATTACCCCCTTAGTAGCTCTAAGAAAGAACATATTTCGGAAACAAGAAGGAAGTACAAGTGGCTATCTACACATGGGAAAATCAGACTAAAAACAGCATCCATCATTCATAAATGCCTAAACAACAAAGCACCACAATATCTAACAGAAAGAGTTGCTAGAAAAACTTATATCAGACCTATGAGACTAGTGAATTCCAACTGCCTTCAGGTGCCTCGCTTTAAACTCTCTACCATTGGGGGCACCAGTTTCCCAGTCAAAGGAGCACAACTGTGGAACTCACTACCTACCACACTTACAATGGACCTCTACCAAACCTTTACCACATTTAGGCAAAATCTGATTACATGGCACCTAGAGAATGATGGTAAATGAACATTTAAAATGCGAACATAGTTGTAAATAAGTGTACATCTTCCTGTATATTGACTGTCTATACATTCGTCATTACTGTATACTCTCTACCATTGTGATGTTTTTCTGATACTTTGTAACATATGTAACCTATGCACCAAGCTGTATGACTTCTTACTTCTGCCTGCGCCCTGATACCCTCGGGTCTGGCGCGCACAAGAAATATCAAACAAACAACCAAACAAGGCGGCCATCTTGAAGCACTTCTCCACCCATAGAAACCCCCAAGAGGCACGCAAAGCGGCATACAATCCACAGTGTGGAGATGAACAGGCCCACAAGAGTTTGTGCAGGAATTATAACGCGCCTCTGCCCAAACCACCAGGAGGGTGCGCACAGATAGCAGAGAATTAATGACTACCTACTTTCATGCGCTCCCAAAATACATTTTGACCCAGCTGGTGAGAGATATCCATGATAAAACATCTCTAGACTGGGTAATAGAGCAGCCTACCTGGATATATGAAGTCCAAATACCTGTAGAAAATAAAAATCAGGTTAAAAACTCCAAGCCAACCAACACCCCTGCTGTTGCTAAGGTGGCGGAGGTGATGGTTGCCCCCATTTTGGACCTAGAAATGGGGGAGCCTAAAAATGCACCTAGTACTGCCCCGGGAAACTTTCCTCCTAATTTCCCCCAGGAGACCAGTAATCCCCCAAATACTAGGTTAAGTTTCTTTCCCCGGTATCCACAAAACCCCAACCTGCAGGACAACCCTACATTCTTTCGCTATTTTCAGGAGCCCAGACAGCCCAATCCAGGAGAGGGGAGGCCAAGGGTGGAGGGTTACCAAAATCCACAATTCCTAGGGTACTCCGGGAGAAGGGATATGTACCCTTCCCAAGAACTACCTAGATATGAACAGAGACCCCCGTACCAGCCTGAACGGGTATACCAACTGGAGAGCCAGATCCAGAATCTCAGACATGATCTGGGTCGCATGTTAAGGGCTCAACAGAACCCTCAGATGAACATGGCGGATCAGAACCCCTCAAACCAAGGGTCTGGTACCCCACAACAATGATGGGGAGAGAACTCCGACAACTCACCGGTTCCAGAGGAAGAGGCATGGCGGAAGGGGGACGCAAAACCCTAGAGGAAGCTTTCTTCCTCACCCGTGAAAAAGCCCCTGGACACCCAGGAACCGGAAATAAAATCTCTTTCCCCCGAAAATCTGAAACCCAGGGAGCAGAGGGTTGGTAGGAGAAAAAAAAGACAGTAAAAATGCCCGTTTTGTGGAGGAAGTGGGTGTCCTCCAGTTTGAAGGGGAAGAATCCTTAGAGGATTCTGGGATTAAATCTTCTCCATTCGGGGACAGGGTGGGGGAACTCCTCACAAAGAAAAGTGGGTCAAAAGAGATCTAAATGAATACTGGGTGGGTGTGGGGACTGATTCAGAGTCACCCATCCCTGAACCCCAGAATTGTCATCCTGAGACAAAAATAGTAATGGACGGATCCTCCGCACCCATTGGTTGTAGTGACTGCCACCCGGTAAGTGGGGGCAGCACAGAGTTAAGGGAAACAGAGGATTACAAAATCTTCCCTATTTCAGGATGCCAAATTTTCATTACAAATTCCCGAACTCCAGCACAGAAAATTGTCCAAAACTCCACCGCATCGGAGTTCAAAATTAAGAAATTGACAACCCAGCTTGCCCAAAATGCACATTACCCATGTCAGCTTGAGGAGAAGGAGGGGAGGTTTTATGCCCCGGTCCAAATTCAAGGTTAATGTACATTTTCAGCACTGGTGGACAATGGATCCCAACCCACTCTTCTGTCAAAAAGGGCCTTTGAGCAGCTAAATTCAGGAAGGGGGGTACCAGATCCCTCTCGCTCCTCTTCCTAGGCAACTCCAGAACTTCGGCGGGAAGGAAATTCCTGTCAAGGGGACTGTGAATTTGGAAATAAGAATTGGGCGACACAAAGGGAAACACCCAGTCATAGTCGTGATTCTAGAGGGAACACCCTGTCTATTAGAGAATGACATCCTGCGCAGGTTGTCCCCCCTAATAGACTGTGTGAACAACACCGACTCCACAAACTGGTCATAATCACTGATTCAGATTATGTCCGGAACTGATTAATTGGAAAACCAGAGGCATGCTGTGTGCAATGAATAAACCACTCAAGCATGGCAAACTAATACAACACATTGATAATCTAGTCACCTCTAATGGGATGACCATCTATTAGAAAAAGATTAAGGGTCATTCCAGAATAGAGGGACCAAACAAAACTGGAAATGCACTGGCTGATCAGTTTGTCAAAAGCAGAGCCATCCAGGATGATCTTCATGAGACTGAGTCCCTGCTGGGGGGAAATCTATGTCACTGCTGTCACCAGGTGCCAAACACTTGCCCACAATGAACTCTCAACTGCCCAGTGGAGTAGGGAGACCCCAGATGCTGATTTAATCACAGCACAAAATGGGGATCCTATTATTGGGAAATGTTACCACCACATTGAGGACCCCATGAACTTTCCTGTGACGCAAACCAATTACATTGGGAAAGAGGATCTGCAGGGTTTGATGAAGTTTCCCAAAATGTTCCAAATCCAAGACGGTTTGTTGGTAAGGAGATCCATCTCTGTATGTGACCAGTGGGTGGTACCTACCACATTCCAAAGCCTGATGCTAAGTCACACCCATGACACAGCCACAGCTGGTCATCGGATGTTTCACAGTACTTTAGAAACCTTGTGTGAGATTGCATACTGGCCACACATGGGGCAGAACGTCAACCAATATTTGAAGGGGTGTCTTGTGTGCCCACAATTTCAGCCAAGTTCACCCATACACCGAGCTCCCCTCCAGAAGAAGGGGATGACACTGCCTTGGTCAGATTTACAAGTAGATTTCATCAGGCCCATGATTCGCTCCTCTAGGGGGAACAAGTACATGTTAACAGTAACATGCTTGTTCACCAAATGGTGGACTGTCTCCCGGCACCAAATTGCAATGCAGAAACAGCAGCTGCCCTTATGAGCACACACTCCACAAGATAGGATGAATTGGATAATGTATTTACGCCACATGGGCCACCAATAATTTCGTTTTACCTTGGCTAGGGTTTTAGAGATTCCGGGGTGGCCCTCGATAAAGGAATCATGATAACCGGATGTGACTTGTTCTCGTAGTTCTTGGCTTGGTAAGAATAAACGATTCCTGAAGTAGGGCAACTGATCTTTATCATGTAATGTTCTCCTTGTGCACTCCACGCTTGCTTGTAATTGCTACGGACTCATCAGGTTTTGGATTTCTTCATGTAATTCTTGGTTATGGTTGTTGTGATTCCTAGGAGCTTGTCACTCGGGATGATTGCTATTGGGTGAGGGGTCTGATACCCTTGCTCTTCCACCGCCATACGGGAAAGGGCATCGGCCTTCCCGTTTTTCACCCCTGGTCAAAATGTAATCACGTAATCATATTCAGCAAAATAAAGAGCCCAACGTAGTTGTCATGAGGATTGGGGCTTTGCCGTTTTTAGGTACCGGAGGTTCTGGTGGTCAGTTATTATGGTGATTGTGTGTCTGGCGCCCAAGAGGTAGTGCCACCATGCCTTAAAGGCAGACTTAATGGCCAGGAGTTCTTTGTCTGTGACAGCGTAATTGTGTTCAGGGGGTGTGAATTTACGCGACCAGAAGGCAACAGGGTGTAACTGGCCCGTTTTGGGGTCCTTTTGTGAGAGGATGGCTCCCATAGCCATGCTTGAGGCATCCGTTTTCACCAGGTATGGGAGATCAGGGCAAGGGTGGCGTAAGATTGGGGCAGATGTAAATCTTGCTTTGAGTTCCTGGAAAGCTTCCTCGGTTTCTGTTGTCCACTGCAGCTTTTTGTTGCTTTTCCTTAGCAATGACGTGATCAGATGCACGATTTGCGAAAATCCTGGGATGAACCGGCGGTAGAAGTTTGCAAAACCCAGCATACTTTGAACCCCCTTGAATGAATTTGGGGATGGCCAGTTCAGGATAGCATCTACCTTGTGTACATCCATTCGGATTCCATTCGGGCTGAGAATAAAGCCCAGGAATTCCACCTCGGAGACGTGGAATGAGCACTTTTCGAGCTTGGCGTAGAGCTGGTGTTGACAGAGTTTCTCCAATATGGATCGGACGTGTTTAACGTGGTCCTGCTTTGATGCAGAATATACTAGAATATCGTCGATGTACACTAGAGCACAGACATCAATCAATTCCCGTAGGACATCGTTCATGAAGAATTGAAATGCTGCAGGCGCGTTGCAAAGGCCAAAGGGTATTACTTGATATTCGTACAAGCCGTATTTGGTGCGAAAAGCGGTTTTCCATTCGTCCCCCTGTTTTACGCGAACAAGGTGATATGCCCCGGTCAGGTCTAGTTTTGTGTAGATTTGGGCATCTTTGACTTGATCAAACAATTCAGGGATCAGTGGCAGGGGGTAGCAGTTTTTTACGCTAATCTGGTTCAGTGCGCAATAGTCGATGCACGTTCTCAAGTCTCCCCCCTTTTTTCGGTACAAAGAATAGAGGACTGGCTGCTGGAGACTTCAAGGGACGGATGAACCCGTTGGCCAGGTATTGGTCAAGATAGGCCTTCCGGTGCTAGTTTTCTGGTTCCGTGAGTGTGTTAATTCGCCCACAAGGGATTTGTTCGCCGGGTATCAGGTCGATTTGGCAATCGTATGGTCTATGCGGTGGCAGGGTATTAGCCTGTTCTTTCTGAAAGACATCTTGAAAGTCCTGATATTCACTTGGTGGGGTGCCGATAGCCACAGTCACAAGCATGGAGGTTCTGGTGTCTATTGGTTGTTTCTCTTGGCTATAACATGTGTGGGCGCAAGTCTCGGGAAAGGCCAATTCTTTTTCTCGCCAATCGATTCGAGGATTATGAGCTACCAACCATGGCATTCCCAAAATCAACCCGAAACTGCAGTGCCTTAATGAGGTCGAAAACGATAGATTCTTGGTGTCCATCCTGGTACAGAAGGGTTAAAGCTGCAGTGCATTGGGATACTGGACCAGAAGCTATTTCCGTGCCGTCGACAGTGGTAACAGTGTCGGTGGGTGATTTAGGGTGTAACGGAAGCCCCATCTTTGCCGCAAGATCCTGGTCGATGTAATTCCCAACGGCTCCACTGTCAATGTACGCTCTTACTTCGTGCATCCGAGATGGTTGTTGGTGATTGATCAAGACCACAGATAGTGCAAAATGGGAGGTCTGTAGTTCACTTTCTTCGCTCGACAAGTGGACTCCTACACTTGCCGGGTTGGGGTGTTTTCCGATTCCTTGATGGTATCTGCCTTGTCCGTGGCGTCTACCGTCCTCCTCGGTGGCTTCACAGGGCACTCTTTAAGGAAATGACGTGGCCTTCCACAGTACAGACATAACTGCTGCTGTCTCCTTTTATCCCTTTTCCTTTCAAGGGAGATCTGATCCCGCCCCCGATTTGCATTGGTTCTCCTGAACCTTCCGTTGTGCGGGCAATATTGTCCTTTGAACGCACATACATAGGGCGAGGGTCCAGTCTGGTTGGATCTGCTCTTCGGTCCTGCAACCTATGATCCAGTTGAACAACAAGGTCAATGAATTCTGAGCAGTCTTTTGGGGGGTTCACTACTTGTGCAAGAACATCCTTGAGCTCCACCCGCAACCCCTGATGAAATAACGTGGTTCTCTTCTCCACTGGCCATTCTGCTTCAACTACGAGTCTATTGAACGTGGCTATATATGTTAATAGGTCTTGATTCCCTTTGCGTAGGGACAGAAGTTCGTTGTCTAATGCCTGCCCATGAGTACGATGGGCGAACAGCTTTTACATCTCCTGCTGAAAGCCCCTGAAGTCATATAGCAAAGGATCGTCTTGGGCCACAAAGGGTACAGACCAGTCCGCGGCGCTACCACTCAGGTAGGATAGCACAAAAGCGACCTGTGATTGGTCATTCAGAAAGGCCCCTGGTCTACAAAGGAAGTGCAGGCGGCACTGGTTCATGAATGTTGCAAACCTCTTGGGATCCCCCATAAATATTTTTGGCAGGCCAAGGGAACTGCCCCAGGAAGGGTTATCTGAACTGGATTGGCTGATCGTGCTGGCATCGAGGGCCCACTTCCAGGCAATGGTGCATGCCCTGCTTGTGACTGGAGAAGTTGCTGGCTTAAATCATCAGTGCGTTCTTTGGCTACTATCAGCTCTCTCCTCAGGGTGTTGGTCTCCTGCCTGGCTGCATGTACTTCAGAACGTAGCTGCCCCTCTCTTGGGCTAACTGGTCAGTTTCTGACGTTTCCATGACACCCAGGTGGATTTTGATGTGAGGCTTTGTGTTCTGTAACACTCACCTGCTATCCACGGGGATGTCACTCAGCCTGTTCTGACCTCTTACGACCTCAAACCCTTGCCTGGAGTCTACTCAACTGGATACTGGGCATGAAACACAGGATTGGTAGAGTTTAACTCCCTGTCTCTGTGTGCTTGAACCCCTTCTTCCCCCATGGTCCAACCCTTCCCTTTGATCCACAGCTCACCTTGATTTCTTGGAAAGTGTGCTCTCTGTCCTGCTTTCAGTGCAAGGGCATGTTGATTGATGTGGGTTTGTTGCTGCCTAGTTACTTCACTGGCAAGAGTCCGACAAGTAAGTATAATGAGTCTTTTGAACAGTTCTCTAACTTCGTTCCTTTCCTTCCTTAGATGATGGCTGGCGTCCAGGGATGGCGACGTTCTGCTGAGATAAGTAGCGCCGAAGGTGAGTGAGAGCGCAATGCGCGATGCAAACCTTTCGTATTTGTATTGAACTGAGTTCTTTTTCTGTGTCTTTTAGGTGCCGCGCAGTTTTCAGCGTGGATGCCGGTTATGAAGAAGAAATGCGGTGAGTAAGCGCGGTATGCGGTGCCTCTAGATGTTTCCACGCTAACCTGGAGTGTCTTTTCCCTCTTGCAGATGGATGAGAAGTTCCGGAGACAGAGTTCACCCAGAGCAGCTGGGATTCAGGTAAGCGTTTGAAGCTCGTACAGTCTTTAAAAATAAGCGAAGATTTGCTGAATGCTTACTAATGCCTTTTTTCTGTTCTTTTTCCTTTTCCTTTGGAAGCGGCGTGCCGGGATGGGAATGACACCGCCGAAGATGCCCGCAGAACAGAAGGAGCAATGAATGATGGGCAGAAGCGCTGCAAGGTAAGGCTGTTCCTAACGGTGTTCTTGTTCTTGCAGGAGCTGAGCGCAGAAGAAAGATGCAGGCCTACTGGAGACCGATCCGATCCGAACATGGTGAGTGTCACGCTGCATGGGCGTGGCTTAAATAGTCTCTGGGTATCCCAGGTGTCTCTGGGCTGAACCACACCCAAAAGACTAGACTGCACATGCAGTTCAGGGAACCGAAATATGTGGGGGCATAGTGGGTCTTTGGAGGGATGGAGAGACCCTTGAGGGCCATGTAGGTGATTGTGGTCTGGCTCCAGCCTAACATTTTGGAGGGCTGAGGACATGAGGGGCAGGCATCATGACAGAACCAGACCAAGGTTTCACTCAAACATCTCTTTTGTTTTCCTTTGTAAATAATCATTGCACTCCAATTGCAGAAAAGGAAAGAGGTAGCGCAGCTCTTTCTCTTTTCCCATGTCAATTTCAAAACATTCTTTACAGTATCTTGGCATGCCCATGAACTCACAGTACATGCAAAAGCACTACCAAAGATTAATGGAAAAACAGTCCTGTGATTTATAGAACCGCATAGTAACTAGAAAGGAAAACACCTCCACATGTGTGAATTTGCTTTTGGAAAATAAGCAAAAATGTTGTTTAAAGGTGAATGTCAGATGACAGCTGTGGCAAGCATAGAACGATTATTGTATTTGTGGGTGGAGGGGCTGCAAAGCAATGTACATTATGCCCTTTCCCCCCCCAACAAGACTTCAATCAGCATGGCTGAGGCCCAGGAATTCCAGTCAAACCAGTTTGTCGTGAAGGCTTGCCTCCCTCTTTTCGCAACTACCAGTGAACTGATGCTGCAAGGGCATGTGCTGGGACTGACAGTGTTATAATTACTGGTTCTGCTAGACTGACAGGCTGGACTGCCCAAAAAGACAAAGAAAGAGAGTGAAGCCCAGTGTTGACCCAGAGGTGCGATTTCCTTTGTACAAGTTGATCCAGGAGGAAGCCAATTTGGCTGTGTGGATTTTCAGGACCGCCCACACAGTGACTAATCCAGCCCATTGACTTTAAAAACTGTTGTACATTAAGACATTTTTCCCAGCACCATAAATAAGCAATAATCAATATTATGCCAGTATTTCATGGGATTTTTGGACAAGCATAAAGAGACCAAGGGCATGTTTCTGGCACTTGGTGAACTGGAATGGCAGAAAAAATGCATTTTGGGGTGAATTATAAATGGCACAGACATGAAACTTGGTGAAAAAATGCAAGATATTGGTGGGATTGTGTGTAGCTATTTGCAGAATTTTAAATATTAGGCTGTTCATGAAAATGATGGAATTGTGCCGAAGGGCGATGCAACATCACACAGAGTTGGTGATTAGACTCTCCAATTCCCTGTGACATATGGAATCTTTGTATCTATTTTTCATGATGGTGAATAGTATACATTTGAAGTTTTGCTCCATAACTCATTTTGGTAAAAAGTAGCTTTGAGGAAACATAGAAACTCATAAATGCACACACATAAAATGATGTAATTTCCCCTGAACCAATCAGCTTAGGGAATGGAGCGGACACTGGAAGACTGCCCTGTCCACGCAGAGGGGTAAGTCCAGGGTACCCCCACCAGGTTGTAAATCGATGATGTCATTCTGGCTATTTAAGCGGGAGACAGGGAAACACAAGATATAATTCAGACTCAAGAACCCAGATATAGAGGCTGCTGATTCCATCCAGGGAGAACCACCCAGCCCGATCCAGCCATCCAAGAGCATCCAGGGAGAAAGGAGGAAAGGCAGCTGATCCCATCTAGGAGAGCCCAGTGACCAGACCTTGCAAAGTTGACCCATCCCATTTTCCACAAAGACCAGATCTTGTCCAACTGATCCCATTGAGGAGAGCCCAGCTGTCCCCGGTACAAGATCTCTTGACCCCCCTGTCCCAGTGACCAGATCACTTGACCCCACTGTCCAGAGACCTTGCTGGCTGTGCAAAGTCCCAAACTCAAGGTTACCTTGTAAGTATCACATCACACAGTACCCAAAAACTGAATACCCGATCTTTTCAATTTGCATCCTATAGAAAATCCCATTGAAAGTCCCATATTGCATACCTCTCTCATTTGAATTCTGCATCTCTTAGAAAATCCTATTGAAAATCTCAAATTGCCAGTATCATCTGTTCACCTTTTCCATAGAAGAATCTGTGTAGTCTATGGCCCTCATTCTGAGTAGGGCGGTAAGTATAGGCGATTACCGGCATGGCGTACAGAGCGTTTCAGTTCTGGCAGAAGACCATAAAAATCGGTCTATTCCGACTCCGCGTGCACGCGCTTTGCGCCAAGCCGGTAACGCACCTCAGCGCCATACCGTAAAAGGGCCCCAAAAGCCCTTACCAGCAACAAGTGCACCGTATATAACACTACCGACATAGAGAATTTAGCGGTAACCGTAAATAGCGGTCACCGCTATTTACGGTCACCGTTAAAAAGCGGAACTGGAAAAAACGTCATCGCACAGGAACGGGAAGGAGCACGGCGGCCATCTTTAAAATCACAATCCATTGCCATCCTCTCCATAGAGGACCCCTAGCCATACAGTGATCATAGAAATAGGCATAGCATCATGCCCAAAGCATTAAAAAAGGGTGCTGCACTTATAAGAAAGGAGCGCTTTACCCAGGATGAGATCCAGGTACTGGTCGACACTCTGCTCGAACATGCAGACACTGTATTCAGCAGTGATATGCGGAGGTCCACCGTCGTCAGGAAGAAAGAGATCTGGGCCTTGGAGGCACAGAGGGTGAGTGCCGTGGGAAACACCCCCCGCACCACCAAGGACTGCAGGAAACGTTGGGATGACCTCTGTCTCAGGGTGCGGGCCATTCTCTCGGCAAACCGGAGTCAGGCTCTGGAGACAGGAGGAGGGCCAGGTTCCCCCATCAAAATGATGCCATGGGAGGAAACGTGTGCGGCCATAATGGGCACAGAAGCCATAGAAGGTGTTGGAGAAATGGAGTGCGGTGCAGCGTCATCCGCTGATGGAGGTGAGTGTCATGAGTCAAGACAGAACATGCATTCCTAACGTAAGTCACTGCCAAGGGCTGGGCAAGGTGTCACGTCATGGTTGGGCAACCCCCCCGCAATGAAATTGCAATGAAATCATGCTGTAACAAGTGGGACCCAGGCCGATGTCAGGTGCAAGGCTGTAACACATATGGCCCATACCACACAAAGAGGCCGAATCTGTGAGGCACACGGGGCAGTGATTGTAAACATTGTGAATGTGAGTCATCACAGTACTCCGCCAACATGAGTGACCCAGACATCTGCATGTATTGACCATCCAAGCCCAGATCACTGTCCCACTCACCGCCCAAATGTCAACAAACCCATTGTGATACCATAGGCATGTAGAAATACTGAGCTCCAAATTATTGCTCATGCCGTCTCTCTCCCCCCCCCACAGGCAGCGAGCATGACAGCGAGGAGCAAGAAAGCACCCAGGCCAGTACCTCCAGGGGCAGAGTCAGGGGCCGCTGCATACCTGCAAGCAGGAAGACAACACAGGCAACACCACTTGCTCCAGCAACCCCCATGGAGGGTGCACAACTCCCACCCGCACCCCTACCCAGGCCTGCAGTGCCACTGGACACATGTCCCACGCTGCACTCTCAGGAGTCCAGTGTGGCTGGCGAGAATGCAGCCATGTGCCTCCTCGATGTGCCAGACAGCCCCCCATCAATATCGGGAGCCAACGTGGAGGACACCATTGACATTGGCCATACGCCTGACACACCATCATACAGCCAGGTGGCACATGGCGACTCCGGGGAGAGTGAAAACCTAGGGCTCATAGGGCAAGGAGTACAACCTGCCTGTCCTGTATCTACTTCCCCTGCAGAATCTCTGCGAAGGCCTGCAGGCCCAATACCATGGCCATGGATGTAGTGCGCTCCCAGCATCTCACAGGCCTCATTGAGGAGTTCATCAGGGACAATCGCGAATCAAGGGTGGAGTGGCGCAATGACCTTCAGGCTCTGGGCGAGGTGATCACAGCGAACACAAACCGGCTCTGCAACGTCCTTGGCCAGATCGCAGATGCCCTGGAATCAGCACACTCCACACCACAGCCCCAGCGGGAGGAGCCACCTTCACAAAGCTCCTCCACCCAGACCAGCCCGGTCCGTCGTTCACTTCATACATTGTGCCACCATGACATGGATCCCCCTGGCTCTGGGAGTGCACATTGACCATCCCGGGACACACATGTGGCCTATGTTGCCCCAATTGAACTATTGGGGGGTTGTTGTGGAGGGAGGTGGAGGGGGGTGAGGGTGTGTGTGGGAGTTGTGGGGGAGGTGGAGGGGGGTGAGGGTGTGTGTGGGAGTTGTGGGGGAGGAGGAGGAGGTGAGGGTGTGTGTGGGAGTTGGGGGGGAGGGGGAGAGGGGAGAGTATGTGTGGGAGTTGGGGGGAGGGTTAGGGGGGTGGTGGTGTAGGTTTTGTTGTACACGTTAGAACTTTATCATTCAATACACCGGTTGATCATCCAAAAAAAACAGAGTGGACATTGATCATTGTGCATGTGTCTTTTAATGTTCCACAGTGCATGGTGTACATGTATCCCCACACCCAGTGCCTGATGTCCTGTCATCCTCACACCCTCAGCTGACTAGTGAGTCAGAAATATTGTCCGATCAATGATTGCCGCACGGCACGTCCCTCCTGTTCATCGGCACCGTGATGCTGTCCTGCCATTCCTTCATCCTCCCCCTCATCATCATCTAGTGGTAGCAGTTCTACGTCAGGGGGCAGTGGCACGTTCCGACGGATGCACATGTTGTGCAGCATTACACATGACATGGTGATCTTGGACACCTTCTCGTGGCTGTAGATGAGTGCCCCACCCGACCGGCTGAGGCAACAAAATCGTGCCTTCAACAGGCCGAAGGTCTGCTCTATCACCACCCGTGTACGGGTATGGGATCTATTGTTGTCCTCCTCGTGCCTGTTCTGTGGGTTGCGGACTGGGGCCATGAGCCACGGCTTCAAAGGGTAGCCAGCATCACCTGCATAAGAGTGGAATGAGGGTAAGTGTTTGTAAATTCATGGTAGAGAACTGTACTAGTCTTACATGGCAGCAGGTGATTACTGGCCAAACACACATGTCCCAGGATGCATTCACCCCATTACTGGCCCGGCTATGTATCCTGTGCAATGGAATGATGGAGGGGGTAGCTTCTTCATGATGGGTTATGGTGTGCACTCACGTCTTTTTGCATGTGCATCGTATATACATGCAGCAGTGTTGGACTGCATTCATTGATGTGTTGTGCGAGTTTTGGTGACAGGGGGGGTTGCCTGTAGTTAGTAGCATACTCATCATTCTGCACTGATCTGTGCCATGGTGACTTGCAGCAATCCTATGGGTGTGCAGGGCCAGTCACACGCTGTGGGATCCCTGTTGGACTCACTTCTATGCACTCCCAGGGATGACTGTCCTGTGTGGTTAGATGCAGGAGTCTGCGACATGGTGCTATTGCACTGCATGGTGCAGGATGCCCTTACGGTGTGTAAGGGCTGCAGATGAGTGGTGCATGTGTTGTGGTATTTGGGCAGGTTTCCTGTTAGTCATGTTGTGTTAGGTGTCGGCTCTAAATCATCACTGTGTGGTTAGGTAGTCATGTGCCGTGCCACTTGCCTTGGGGCACAGTGTTCTGTGAGGTGCACATCGTGCACTGGCGTGAACATGTGAACATTCCCACACAGGTGAAGTAGGCATCCCCCCCCCTTTCCCACCCAGGTGAAAAAGGCATCTCCCCCACCCCTTTCCCAGCCAGGTGAAGTAGGCATCCCCCCCCCTTTCCCACCCAGGTGAAGTAGGCATCCCCCACCACCTTTCCCACCCGGGTTAAGTAGGCACCCCCCCCCTTTCTCACCCAGGTGAAGTAGGCATCCCCCCCCTTTCCCACCCAGGTGAAGTAGGCATCTCCCCCCCCTTTCCCACCCAGGTGAAGTAGGCATCTCCCCCCCCTTTCCCACCCAGGTGAAGTAGGCAGCCAACATACTCACAGCCCCAATGCACTGCCATGGCCCATTCAGGTTACTCACCAAGCAGCCAGGCACGTCGTCCGGCATGTCGCTCCATGTAGCGTGGTAGTGTGGAGTTCCGCAGGACCAAGGAGTCATGAGTTGATCCGGGGTATCGTGCTTTGCAATGTGTGATGGCTTTACTGGCATTACACACCATCTGGACGTTGATGGAGTGGTATTGCTTGCTGTTGCGATACGGCACCTCCATGGCATGCAGGACCACCAATTCAACGTGGGTGCAGTCGAGGGCACCTATGCAATTTGGCATGCCTGCCAGTGCATGGAAGGCAACATTTGTATTATATATCTCCTGGGGAGTCCGGAGTAGGGATATGTAGTCCCTTGTGTGGTTGAGGAGGGCATCCAGCACTTGGTTGAGTATCCAGGAAAATATGGGCTGTGAAATGCCATGCATGTGTCCGACTGTATGCTGGTAGGTGCCTGTGGCAAGGAAGTGGAGCACAGACACTACCGTCAGTAGAGGGGGGATGGCAGTGCTGATTTCAATGAGGCTCACTATATCGTCATGTATCAGGTCCAGCCCTTCTCTGTGGGTAATGGTGTCCCAGTCAAGCCGGTACAGGGTGTGGATCTGCTCTGCTGTGAGGTTGAAGGGGGTGGCTCTGATGCGGGGGATTTGGGGCTGGCGGCATGGTAATGATGGCTGCACCGGTAGGGCATGCTGGGCCTGTCTCACCCTCCTTCTCCTCCTGTGTATCCTCTGTGGTGGGGGCTGTGGTTGTTGTTGTTGTTGTAGTAGTTTTAGTTGCTGCCTTGCAAGCAGGGCCTCCAGCTCCAGAAATGCTGCTACAATTGGTATCATCTTGGTGTGGGAGGGGGTGTGGTGTGTTGGTGTGCTCTTTTTGTGCTGTGCCAGACTCCATTGCCTCCACCTGTGCTGATTGAGTGCACCTGTGCCTCTTGGAAACACTGCTCATGGTTCTTAACACCTTCTCGGCGATGTCGTTATTTACTCCAAGCTGGTAAGGTACTTTGCGCCCTTGTGGAGGCCGTTTTTTGCATGTCCGAATTAATTGGGATCAGCTCCGGTTTACGCCATGCTGCTAATTTCGGCATGGAGTGTCGGACGCGCGCCACTAGACCGCTATTTACAACCTCATACTTTACGGCGCCATAAATAACGGTCTGGTAGGGCAGAATAGTCCGTAACAGGAAACGATGACGGTAATCCTTTTCCGGCATTGTTTTCCCCTTAACTCCTAACTCGGAATGACCCCCTATGTCTGTTAGCACATTGCGTTTCTAATTATTTCAGTTATCTCTATAAGTCCCTAGTATCATTTGTAAATCAATTAATTTCCCCATTGAAAATTCACGTTCATTATTGTTGCCCTTCAAAAGTAACAATTTTGTCGAGTATTTTTACTAATCATAGCCATTAAAATATAGACTCAACAGAAATAGTCTAGTGAAACAAAACCGAATTTGCCTGTGCTTTGTGCTTTTCTATAAATTCCGATTAGCCTTTCCCATAGAAAAAACCCACATTGTCATCCTATTAAAAGTCATCCCTTTCATCAGCATCCTATCTGTCATATGCCTGTGTTTCTGATACTAAAAACAGGATTTTCGATTTTGCCACTTCAGCCCTTCTCTGTGGCTGCCTGTCATCACAAGTTCTGTGTAGAAAAGAATTGCCATTTCTCAAAATCTATTTTCTTACCTCTGTTCACATTGCAATGGTACCCTGCTCAGTAGTCTGTAAACTTCCTTGTCTCTTCTTAAAGTGCAGCCACGCAGATTTCTGTCCTAGCTATCCCACTGCAATTGTAAACTGATGTACAAATAATAAGTAAAATCCGAGTATGATATGATATGATATGATATGATATGATATGATATGATATGATATGGCTTTTGTAACGCGCCTATACACAAGTGTTTCAAGGCGCGACGAAACAGGGAGGGGGGAACAAGGGGAAGACAGACAACGATCCTACTAGGCCAGGTGTCATTCAGACCGCGCAAGTGCAGGGGTAGGGGGAAGGGAAAAAGTGCAAGGGGAAGGGGGAGGGGGGGAGTGCAGTACAAATAAGTAGAATAGAAATACAATATTAAATAAATAGGGCCAGCTGGTGGCAAGTGCAAGGTAAGTGCAGACAAGTGCTGGGGGGGGGCTGTAGTGATACAGAGACAGTCCCGCAGTGCAGGGGTTGCCAGGGAGGCAGTGCAAGTGAAGAGTGACTGGGCCCAGGACCGAGGTCGGTGAGAGTGGCCCAGTTGCAGAATCAGTGCAGTGTTGGTGAAGAATTTAGCAGGGGAGAGGGAGAGAGAAAGCAGAAGTGAAGAGGAAGGTTTTGAGGTGCTTCCGGAACTGGAGATGGTTCTCCTCAAGTTTCAGGGAGGCAGGAAGGCTGTTCCAGAGGGAGGCCCCTGCCGCGGAGAGAGATCTACCCCCAGCTCGAGAAGCGGCTGACACTGAGGGAGTTGGAGACGGATGAGCGTAGGGCTCGGGAAGGAAGATATTTAGGAAGAGAGAGTTGAAGGTATTTAGGCCCCAGGCCCCAGAAGGCCTTGTGGACAATGCAGAGGGTTTTGAACTTAATCCTCGCAGCCACAGGGAGCCAATGTAGAGATTTCAGTCCTGGAGAGATACGGTCCCTGGGCTTGAGGCCAAGGACAAGTCTCGCAGTTCTGTTCTGGATGAGTTGCAGAGGGCGGAGAGTGTAGGCAGGCAGATTAAGATAGAGGCTGTTACAGTAGTCCAGCTTCGAGAGAACCAGGGCTCGGGAGACAGTGAGCTTCTGGGGGAAGGAGAGGAAGGGAAGAATACCTCTGAGGAGGTGCAGCTGGTAATGTGACTTCTTAGAGACGTCAGATATATGAGGAGAGAAGGAGAGTGTGGAGTCGAAGATGACCCCAAGGTTTTTTGCCTTGCAGGTAGGAGCAGGAAGAGGGCCAAGAGAGGCCGGCCAGAGAGTATGCCATTTTGCTCTTAAATAAGGTTTTCAAATTTGTTTATGGGCTCCCATCTTTGGGGTGGAAGGCTGGATTCCTATTTTGATTTTTCCCTCTTCCTACTTGCAGGGGGAGTGTATAACCTGTGTGCCATCTGTCATTCTGAAAAGTGATTTTGCTTCTGTTTTCTAGTAAAGGTTTATGTAGATTAGGTTATGAATTTGAATTAACTGTGTTGTAGGATTGTTGCATTTGTATGGCCACAACAGTGGTGGCTGCTGCCTTATTATTTGACTTTGCTCGGATTTATCCTTGAATCCTAAAATTAATAAACATTTCATTGTTACACACCGGCCTGGTTCATAGTCCATTGCGATACAGGGTCTTTGTTAACATGGCTGTGAGACGGGTTTGTGGCCTTCTCAAGAAAGGAGCCAGGCTATAAACAATAATCATAAGGCGTTTTTATTGTGCGCCACATTCATTGTCAGTGGAAGAAGTCCCTGGCTGGACTCTGCCTTCTCAAAACCGTTACATTGCGATGGGAATCATAACTTGTGAAAGCTAGAACAATGTGTTCTTTTCATCGGCACATTCCAACAGCCTCCAACCAAATGGTCACTCAGTTTGATCTTTGCTGAAGAAATGCCCCACCTCCAGTCTCGGACTGGCCTATAGGGCAATAGGCTCATGGCTGAACCAAAAACACAAAATGCTAGTGTGGGCCAGTTTTTTGGGTCAAAGTGGGACACTTGTTGGCCAATTTGGGCAAGTTTGATGAGTTCATTCACTCTGCGGCTAGTAGTTTTGCCCTGTGTTGCTGAATACATTTAAAATGCACAAATTGATTCACATTTTATTAAAAAAAACTCCCCTTGGTTACTATTCAAACAGTGTCACAAAAGAATTGAGGGAATGATGGCGACTTTCCCAGGGCCAATTAAGCATCGACAGATCCATATCGTCTTGTCTTGACTTTTCAGGAAATGTACAGGCGTCTTCACGATGCACTTTTCACAAGCGGAAAAGGTCCTTTAAGTTGCCTGTCTGAGCTGTGAAAGAAAGGAGCCTTTCTTCGAATCAATGCTAAGCTTTCAAGAATCATGAACATCTCTTTAATGAAAGAAATCATTTGGAGAGGGGGGGGAGGGCGGCAGAGAGATGGAGAGCCATATCAGCTCCATTCAGCCCCCTTGCATTGTTCTGCTGTTAGAGATGCAGGGCTCGTGCATTATGCTGCTGACCCCGGTCATGTCGCAGTTCTATTTACTGTCGCAACAAGCGTAGAGAATCTGCATAAAGGATGCCATTATCTTGTCGACTGTTGCCAGTTTGCGTATAGAAATCTCTGTACAAAGGTTAAAGGCAATGCAAACCAAGGAAAGAAAAAGAAAGCACGTGCATCAGTTGCACGTCACATTCAGTGAATGTGTCAAAGCAAGGGTGAACGAGGGATATGGAGCTGACGACGGAAAATCAGCTCAAAATGGAGGAGGCAGCAGGGTAACCCCTGCGGGGTCATGCCGCCAGGACCTGGGACCCTCCCCTGGGGGTCAAAAGGCAAGGGGCGGAACGGCGCCAAAGGCCTAATGGCCCAAAAGCCCGCGAAGGGCTGAACAAAGGAAAAGGGGCGGGGCCATCAGGATTTAAGCAGGCGGGACCGGGGTGCCAAGCATCTCGCTCCTGCACTGGGACCCAGTCGCCGCCTCGCAGGTGGAAGAAATTTCGTTGGGGCAGAAGGATTTCATTTTCTGGTTCGTGTGCTGCAGTGATGTTCGTGATGGGTTCCAGTTAAAGAGGTGTTCCAGTGAAGGACGGGTCATTGTTCCAGTGAGGAAGGAGCATCAAGGGCAGGAATAAATGTGCGGTGGAGGTAAGTGTGGGGGAGGGGCAAGGAATAAGCTTGTTCCTGGGCGGGGCGGGCCCGTAGGCCCTGTTTGTTAGCACCCATCCCTCCCTCCACTTATTTCGCCTAGGGCACATCGTGGGTAATAATAGAGCCGGTCTGGTTGCACAGCGAGTAGAGCGCGGCACAAATTAATTCTGTCTTATCGTATCATTATAATGAATGCTCTGTCGGTAAATGTGACTGGTTTGGTTTAAGTCATAGTGCAATGGTTAAACGGCTCACCGTGTGTTGATTCGGTGTAATACGGCACTGACAGAGTACAGCCTTTTTCTTCTTACTGAATGCTTGTTAAAAAATGGGTTGTGAAGCCGATGAGCACTAAACTGCTCCGCTTTCAGAAGACTTGGATGAGTCGGCCTTAAGGCACTTTGTTTTCAGAGCGTGAGGGAGAGCGCCCGCGCCTCGCAGCCTGTGGTTTGTTCCCCCGCCAGGCTGCACCAATTAGGACCCCTCGGCTGCTGAGTGGAGGCTCCTAGTGGGCAAAGGAGGCCTTGGTGTTTTTGCCCATGTTGAACGGCGGAGCTGGTGCTCATGGTTTTGGGGTACAGTGCATGCATTCATTGAAGGGTAAATGTCTGCTAGTTGTGTGGGGCGTTTTTTGGACCGTGCTACGGGATCCCATTTGTCACTCTCCTCCTTGTAGCTCGGCCTCGAGCTCAGTGCTTTCGCCAAATGGAGGTTACGACCTCTGCTCTCCCCTGCTCGCTCGCGGTTGGTGCAGGGGCGGGTCAGCAGAGGGTCCACGGAGTGAATGGGGATAGCAGGGGACGCTGGTTGCCTGTCTGCGGGCACTCGCCGTGTGAGTCAAGGGAGGGTGGAGTTGCGAACAAAGAACGCGGGCAGGGGTCGAAACAGGAGGTTTCGCTGACCTTTGTCGAAGTCGGATTGTGCCCTTGTCTGTTGCGGGGGAGCTGCATCAGATTTGGGGTTTCTGGGCACCTGAGTACACAGCGTGGCTTTGAGGGGAGACTTGGGTGAAGGCAAAAAAAAAAAAAAAAAAAATTTACGTTGCTGTATTTCGATGTCTCGGCAGCGTAGGTAGGAACGTGTTTAGCCATGGCGTGGCACCACACGCCATTATGATGCCCACTACAGTGAGGGCTTATGGTGTTAATGTTAATTAGAGCCTTAGGTGTTTACGGTCGTGGCGCTGCGGGTGCAGTACTATGCAAGTGGTAAGGGAATGTTGCTGCCGATATTTGTGTCTGGCAGGACAAAGGGTTCTAAGAGGATCCCATGGCACGCTCTGTGCTGCACCTAATAATGCTAGCCGCACACGAGGCAGCAGGCAGACCACTGGCCTGCCATTCTGGCGGCCAGACACGAAGCCCAGCCTTCACTGGCCTTGATAACACGAAGCTGGAATACAATTTTCAGGCTGCCTTAAAATCTTGAAACACGGCAGTGGGTATTGGCATTTCCACTCTCACCCAGTTCGTAGGTGATTGTGGGAGGGTTTTGCTGGGAGATTTACTTTAAAATGTATCAATTTCAAGTCTCCCTGAACGTATAATAGTGCCCCTACCTATGTCTTCAGGCAAGGGATAAATCGGGATTCAAAATACCTCCCTAACCACGACATTCTTTCTTCAGCTAAACCTAGGCAGCACCGTTTTCTTCCCGTGGGAGCGTACTAACTTTCGTGATGTGGGACCTCCAGTGCCCGTTCTGACATAAACAAGTTTGTGGTGGGTTTAAGTTTGGATGGCCCGAGCGGTTACACTTACATAGGGACACAGGTGTGTTAAATCCAGCTTGGGGAAGCGGACGGTTGTTGGGATGCCACGTTTATTCAAATGTCAGGCTTCACCTGGCGGGGCAGTTATGGTGCTGTAACCTGCGTGGTGGGCCAGGCAATGTCTTTCGCCACGTTTGGGGTGGATGCGCATAGCATGTTCCTACGAGGGGGTTAGTGTGGCCATGGGGGAGCTAGGACCGTAAAAACCGAAGGTTCAGTATGTTGCACGTGGCGGTTAAGGGTTCTTGCGATGGGGTTAATCCAGGCCGTTTCAAGGGAGTCCCGCTTGAGCAGGGCGGTTGCGCAGAAATAAGGGGGGAAATAGGGGACTCTGCAATCAGTAATTGTGGGTAAAGTTGCCCGGGATTGGCTGATGAATGATGGCTGGGCTGGCGAGGCTCGGGGTGATAAGCTGGCTGCATTACAAATGCGAGACGGGGTCACAGTCTTTCGCAGGAGGCCAGCACCTAAGTAGAGCTGCATGACAGGAGCGAGTACTCACTTTGCATCTGGGCAGAACCTGGGGACACAGGTTCGAAGCCCGGCAGGTCCAAACCCAACGTTTCAATAATAATAAGCAGCGCACAGATACCGGAGGGTTCATAGCACTATGTAAAGGCAGAATTAGGGTCATCTCGTTTGGAGAGCAGGACGACTCGAAGCAGATCAGGTTCGAGCACTGGGTCCGCCCGGAGAAACTTCTGGCCATTAAGCATGTTATATAATATTTAACAGACAGGCGGGTCCACGCCAGGGACTGCATGTGGGCTCCAGGGTCGCTATGTTAAGGTGTGCACAATGGTTTTGTACTTAAGAGGTAGAAGCGCGCCGATTAACATAACCCGATCGGGTATGGCCTTTACAACAGATTAGGGGACACGTGCTACAGTTATTAGGAAGGCACCAGGTGTGCTTAATTGTCTTAGGTCTGAGCCAGAAATTTCAAAGGTGGGCCCATTGGCAAGGTGCAAGCACGGACAGCTTTTACATGTGTGATCTTAGCAGACTTATGTGGGGTAGGGCCCGGGCGTAGGACCGGGGGTACATGCATGTCTTATGTCGGATACATAGTCCCCAGAACAGACAGGAGCGGCTGTGGGATTACATGGTACGACAGCCAGGTCGCTTGAGGCTAGGGGCCTGGGGGTTGAATTAAAAATGCTCAATGGAAACACGGAGTGGGAGTGTCCTTGGGTCAAAAAATGTTATCGCTAAAACATTGAGGATATTATGGAATAAAGGCCTCAGTGGACAAGGAAGGCGCGAGGTGTTCAGCGGGTATAATACACATATTCTCACTACTAATACAGTATTGTGCAACAGGGGAGGCACGCAGACTCCCACGAGGGCCAAAGTTGATTTGGTGTGCAAGTACATTGGATGACGATTGATCGGGCGCAGGTGCCGCTTGAAATAGAACAACATAGCGCCAAGGGTTGAGGACAAAAGGTTGGAGGAGGAGGAGTTTCGATTGATAGTAGCAGCGAAAATTACTTAACGGGCCATGCTTTGCGCACAGTGGCTCGCTATTTGGAGCAATATAACGCCATGGGGATAGGACAGTAGGTTGGATACGATTAATAAAAGGGGTTAAGCCGGGTGCAAGGGAACAGGGGTTGAGATTAGGTCAGCAGGCTGTGGGGGTTGTATAGCGTTAATAATATCAACCCGCTGCTAAAGTAAAACAAGGGTTTTTGGCCTGGCGCTGGGGGCGGCAAGATTTTGGAAGGTATGATTGGGGTCATTTAGCAGGCGTTACAAGCTACAGGGAGAAACAGGAGAGGTCCCACTCGCTAAAACGAGGGTTAAGCAAGGCGCCGGGGACCGGGTTGGCAGTGGTATCGGGGTTTTTGAACAGCTCAGCAAGACCAAGCCACCCTTCATCCTTCCGGGGCGGGGATCAAGTAACAGGGGGACTGATGCTGGAGAGAGGTAACGGGTCTGCTAACTTTTGGGTCCACGGCAGGGGAGCTCTGTTGTACTAGAGGGACAGAAGAGGGGAAGGTGGCCTAGAAAAAAGGAGAATGGCTCAGCTCCTTTCGGTCATGATGAGAGCTCAGCGAATTTCTGCAAGGGCAAGCAATCCGCAGAGGATTTCATGGGGGTGATGGACAGCTAAAGGGTAACAAAGGGTACAGTTCAACTTCACTCGGCAGGAACGGTGCTCTCCCAACATGGTAATCCTGCAGGGGCAGGCAGAGCGAGGATAAATGGGGTGGGGAACCCTGGCCCTCGGCCCAGGAACACCTGCAGATTTGAAGGGTTGGGGGAGTGGTGAGACTCGAAGAGTGGTTTACTAAGGTGGTTCCAAAGCAAGATCATTCCAAAGCGAGAATGAAAGGTTGCAGGGACAAAAGTGGTTACACAGCATGCATGCCCTGGTTAAAAGGGAGCAAGATGGAAAGGTGACAGGGGCAGAAGTGGCCCAGAGCAGGCCCGCCCTGGTTAAGGCGGAGCAAGGTGGAAAGGTGGCAGGGGCAGAAGTGTCCCAGAGCTGGCCCACCCTGGTAAGGTGGAGCAAGATGGAAAGGTGGTAGGGGCAGAAATGTCCCAGAGCAGGCCCACCCTGGTCAAGGCGGAGCAAGGTGGAAAGGTGTCAGGGGCAGAAGTGTCCCAGAGCGGGCCCACCCTGGTTAAGGTGGAGCAAGGTGGAAAGGTGGTAGGGGCAGAAGTGTCCCAGAGCAGGCCCACCCTGGACAAGGCGGAGCAAGGTGGAAAGGTGGCAGGGGCAGAAGTGTCCCAGAGCTGGCCCACCCTGGTTAAGGTGGAGCAAGAGGGAAAGGTGGTAGGGGCAGAAGTGGCCCAGAGCAGGCATGGCCGGAAGACAGCAAAAAATTGGGGAGATGGTGTTCAGGATGTTACAAAAGATATATCAGGCCCGCAAAAATATAAGTTAACCATGCCGTTCCCTCCTTTTTGTCATTTCCCAGCGGCACAAGGAAGGAAGAAACGTACCGTGTAGGTAGTGGGGCACTCAGGCATCTCAATGGCTAATGCGAGCTGGACTCAGCAGCAGGAGGCGCTGACGGCCGGCGAGTTCAAGAGTGAGGGGCACGGGGTGCCAGGGATGAAGTGGGCTCAGCTAGAGGGGCAACTATGGAAATTGCTGAGTAGGCGGCAGAAGCCAGAGGTGTTGGTAATACACTTGGGAGGGAAGGACCTGACCAGCCTGGGGAGGGGTGTCCGGCTGAGGGACATTCGAGCTCATTTCTGGAAATATCAGCACAGTTGGGCGAAACTGGAATTGGATGGTCGGAAGGTATTCCCCGGGCGCAATGGTGGGGGGCAGAGAGCCATGCAGCAGTTAAGAAGTCAAGGAGGAAGCGGAACGGGGCTGTTGCAAAATTCTGCAGGGGCAGGGGTTTCCATCAGACCAGGCATGGCTTGAGTGATGGGAAAACACCCGAGTACTTCCTAACGGACGGAGGAAAACTTGTCCACGAAGGAAACGGAGCTCTTTTTCTGGGACATCTCTACCAAATTACTGGAATGGGGGAAGGAGACAGGAAGAAGGGGAGCCACAGTGGGCGAGAACCCACTCAGTGGCGTGGCGGTGTTTGGGCAACCAAGCACAAATGATAGACTCCGGACGAGCCAGAAGGAAACGGAATGGGTCTTCGCTCTTCCGGACCAGCGCCTCTTGGGGGCCTAAACGGCGGGGGCGTCTGGTAGGGACAAATAAGGCTCAGCTTCCCCCAAAAACAAACGGCGCTCTCCCCACCCATGGACACCTGCACGGGCAGGATTGGAACAGGTACAATGGGTCGGGGGAGTTGGGGGCCTACTATACCAAGTATAGGGGGAAGCAAAGGAAATCCGGCAAGCAAGCGCCACACGGACAGAATGAAGTTCACAAATGTGTGCAAATAATTCTGTTGTCATGGAAATAAAACTGCGGCCAAGTTTGCCATTTGAAATTCTGTGTCAGGCCAATTTTTGGGGATAAGGAGTAATGCATTGGGATGCATGCACAAAGAATAATTGGCAGTAAAGGCAAATGGACGGCTGCAGGGGTTATGGAGCTGACGACGGAAAATCAGCTCAAAATGGAGGAGGCAGCAGGGTAACCCCTGCGGGGTCATGCCGCCAGGACCTGGGACCCTCCCCTGGGGGTCAAAAGGCAAGGGGCGGAACGGCGCCAAAGGCCTAATGGCCCAAAAGCCCGCGAAGGGCTGAACAAAGGAAAAGGGGCGGGGCCATCAGGATTTAAGCAGGCGGGACCGGGGTGCCAAGCATCTCGCTCCTGCACTGGGACCCAGTCGCCGCCTCGCAGGTGGAAGAAATTTCGTTTTCCACCCACCCACGAAATACAAACAAGGAGCAGGAGACCTGGGGCGTTGCTGTCGCAGGACACCCAGGCCAGGATATGACAAGTTGGCGGTGTTTGGGCAACCAAGCACAAATGATAGACTCCGGACGAGCCAGAAGGAAACGGAATGGGTCTTCGCTCTTCCGGACCAGCGCCTCTTGGGGGCCTAAACGGCAGGGGCGTCTGGCAGGGACAAATAAGGCTCAGCTTCCCCCAAAAACAAACGGCGCTCTCCCCACCCACGGACACCTGCACGGGCAGGATTGGAACAGGTACAATGGGTCGGGGGAGTTGGGGGCCTACTATACCAAGTATAGGGGGAAGCAAAGGAAATCCGGCAAGCAAGCGCCACACGGACAGAATGAAGTTCACAAATGTGTGCAAATAATTCTGTTGTCATGGAAATAAAACTGCGGCCAAGTTTGCCATTTGAAATTCTGTGTCAGGCCAATTTTTGGGGATAAGGAGTAATGCATTGGGGTGCATGCACAAAGAATAATTGGCAGTAAAGGCAAATGGACGGCTGCAGGGGTTAATGGTGGTACCGCTCGCTCTGTGAACAGAACTCGTGTGAACTCAACTGTTCGTGTAATATCGCCACATTGCCTCGTGTGCTCATCAATCATGCGCATGCAGAGGTGCTGCTAGGTTGGTGCATGTCGCAAGGATCAATGTTAGCCAGTTCTCGCTTTTCAGCCAGCTGGACCTCATACTGGACAATGCACAGCTGAATCTTGCTGAATGGAAAGTGTGGCAGGCCATGACGTCTGGAGTCGTTTCCATCTGTGGGTTCAGAGCACTTGCTTATTACAATGGGCTCTATCAGAGCCTTGGCGGTATCCCGCCGTTACCGCTACTCAGTCCGGTCCCATGTCCCGGTCCCATGTAGCAGTGCATCCATTGGACCCAATGGGGTTAGGGGCGCTATTAGCGCCGGCGCAATAAGCGGTGCGCTAATAGCGCTGAAAACGGGCGTAAAGTGGAGTGTTTTACCTCCAGCAAAAAGCTGAAGGTAAAAGTCCAAAACTTTGCGCCCAAATGATGATTTGGGCAGCCCTTAAATGCGGCAGTAATAGCGTTACCGCTGCATTTAAGAGCTGAGGCCAAACACGTGATGTGGCCCACCAACTGCTGGGCCAGGACCGCAAGGACATTCTGCAAAGAAGAGGCAGTGTGCAGGTCAAGTGTAGACATAGGGGGCCAGATACTCAAAACATATTTGGCTAGCAAATCTCATCATTTGTGCCAAAAAAAGGAGCAAGCCTATTCACAAGGTCATCAGAACGCGCACATCCTGGATACACTCATTCAGACGTCCTTTTCATCTCCTGAAAATCAGGGAGTGTTTCGGCAGAATTAGAACGTGCATCATAAATGGGAGGTGCTTTAAATCGCACAGAAATGGGTGTCATGCCCCTGCGCCAGTTGGGAACGTGCGTAGGGTGAGGCACAAAATATTGATAGGGTCATGATTTCTTTTTGAAGTATGACAGCCACGGTTTAGATGGTGGCCGCCACACTTGCATTTCCATCCCCAAGACGTCACTCTATGGGCCCTTCTCTATGAAATCCGCTCGCAGCAACTCTCAACCACGTGGTTGCCGGGAGCCTCTCATACATAATTGTTGGGAGCACCCTCATCTGCACGTTGTGTTGTTTCTCCTGGTGCATAATTAGATACAGTCAGTCAAACATACTTTTATTCCGTTTTGACCTTCAAGTTCCAAAAAAACTATGAATTCATAAAAAGCCCAAATACATATATACAAACATCAGTTGCAAATCGGCGGAGTGTTCCGTGCAGCGCCTACAACTGTTGCATTATAGGAGTGGACAGATGCACGAAAATACAAATCAACCGGTGCAAATCAGCAGCATACTTCATGCGAGACTCCCAAGTTTAGCAGCCAACAGGGGGAGAGGTGCACACAATTACTTAGCATGGCAGTGCGAAATTAGAAATAAAGCTTTAACAGAGCTCCATAAGACAGCACGTAGATAGTGCACATCTGTTAAACAGCTGTAATATTAAATCAATAATGACCAGGGAGAGCAAATGCTCGCAGCCTCGGTCACTAATTCATCATTGGCCGCATTACCACAGCCATTCTTCAAGGTCTTTTTTCTCAACAGCCATGCCCTGTAGATAAAACAAACAGTTCAAAAACCACACAAGGGAGCAGACATTCTCTTAAGAATCTTATAGCAGGTATTACATGACGAATATCTGCATTATTCAAAATTGTTTGCTCTTACATATATCTCAGATAATGTTTTTTTTTTGTGCAAATTGATAGAACGTATAAAATATTTTCTATATAGGATGCACACCTTGGCCTGAGGTCAGATTGCATCCCCTGCCATCTCATGATTATACAGGCTACTGGCAAAACGCAATCCTGAATCGGACATAAAGAGATTTCTCCGATGGAGAAAGATGGTATCCAAATAAACCTTAAACCCTAATTCCGCTGTAGTTTCAAGGTATTCTACACGGAATTTCAACTCTGTGGCATCAACTATCAAATCTTAATACATTACCACGCTTGCTTTAATTTTCAGGGTGTTCAAATCCCATACTTGGGGTACATGGGGCTTATTCCACAAATCCGGTATTTGTCCAGTTGGAAAAGTAGTGCCTTTACGTTTCCCCCCTTCAAGGTTCATAAAGTGAGACAGAGCATTCATATATTTCTCTAACCCCTGTCTGTTCCATACCCTGGCACAAAACAGTTTCGGTTTGAATGAAATCCGAGCAGATAACCTACGGTTATCAAGTTCTAGGTGGACTAGAGCCGATGGGGCTGATACAGGCAAGAGCAATAGTTTATTAAAAAATGTATTTTCACATATAGTCAACTCTGAGGTGTTAGCGTGATGAAACACTTCAGAGCCGTACGTAAATGCTGGTATGGCCTCTTTGTGGAGTAATTCCAAGGCAGGAGAAATTGCACCTCTACCATGTTTGACAAAAAAAGACAGAATTACACCATAGTATTTAGTCAACTAGAGTGCTGATTTATCTACCTCTAGCTCCCAGTTGCCAGATTCCTCAAAACGCACTCCAAGATAGTCAAAATTAGTGAATTGTTCAATAACAGAATTGCGTACACTCAGTCTTAGAGATCTCCTTCAGGCACGTGATGGCCGGAAGACCATGGGGGTCATTCCGAGCATGGAGGTAAGGTAAAAACCATGCTGGTAATGATTTACCGGCATGGTTTTCCGCTCCATGCTATTCTGACCCCTCAGACCGTTAATTACTGCACCGTAAACTACAATGCCGTAATTATCGGTCTTGGGTCGCGCGTGCCCCACCATGCCGAAATTAAGGGCATGGCGTAAACCGGAGCTGATCACAAGTAAGGAGCACACGTAAATTACGGCCTCCTCAAGCCCGTAAAGTACCTTACCGGCATGGAGTACATACAGGCATCTCAGAGAAGGAGTAAAGAATCCTGAGCAGTGGGTCCCAGAGCCACAGGTGCACACCTGCAACACAGATAGAGGCCAGGAGTCTGCCACAGCAGAAAAGGAACACACCCACACACCACCCCCCTCCCACACCAAGATGACACCAATAGAACAAGAAAGGCCACAACCAAACAAACCCCTGGAACAACACCACGCCCCCCAACTGAGGACACACAGGGGTAGAAGGAGGGGGAGACAGGCCCTGCATGCAGCACCAGTGCAGCCTCCATTACCACCCCAGCAGCCCCCATGCACACGCAGCATGTCCAGCCACTCAAGGAGAAGTCCTACCAGATAGACACCCCTGACCACCTAGACTGTGACACCGTCACCACCATATTGCGCCACAGACACAAGAAAAGCGAGCACCATACAAATGTACAGTGCCAACCTGGCACAAGTGACGGTGTTGCCTGTGCCCCACACCCATGCCACAGGCACCTACCAGCACACAGTGGCATGTCACAACCGTCCATTAGGCGGCCACATATACAAGTGCCGTTACACCTCCCCAAGCACACAAGGGCCTACCAATCCCCAACATGGACCACCCATGAGATGCACAACAGTAAAGCTGGACCTAATGCAAATGGAGGCATGCCAAATGACAATGGTACCCCTGACAGCACCCACAGGTCGTATGTGGACCAGCATGGCATGCAGGTGGCGGACAGCAACTGCAAACAATACCACTCCCCCTACGTGCAGATGGAATCCAACGTTACCAAGAACCGCACACATAGGTGGGCCCAACACCAAACCACTACACATGACTCAAAGGGCCAGCAGTTCACCACGCTACCGCGCCACATGGTCCAACATGCAGGATGATCTGCCTGGCTGGCGGTTGAGTCGTCTGACTGTGTCATGCAAGTGCACTGGTGCCATGGGGTGGGTGCCTGCATGAACAAACTGGGTTGAAACGATGAAGCCACCGTACGATGTTCACCCCGACAACAAACCTGCCACAGAACCAGTGCAATGGCACATACAAACAGATTCCCACTTTGCTAGAATAAGGCACTCACAACACACTACATCTCTGCCAACTGACAAGGGCTAATCACACTACACCAGCACCACTCATTGACGGACACCACAACCATAAGCGCATATCAGAAGACACACTACACATGCACAATGTGGCATCCCCCAGCTTGGCACCACATTGGTGACCCATCCCTGGGAGTGGAATTAACGGAGGGCAGCAGGGGTACGACATCACGTCACCGGCATGGCACACCCATAGGAGTGTGGGGAATCACCATAGAATGGATCAGAGCAGGATGATGACCATGATCCACAGACTACAGCCATCACATCCAAATATGATTCTACACAGTACACAGCACCACATTGATCCGACATCAGGACAGCAGCATGCAACAAAGGAACATGTACCCCAAGATGTCCACACCATCGTTCACGGACCATCATGTAGACGCAACCCCCCACTGCATTCCATTGCATCAGACACATATTTGTGTCCATGATCATGCGCAATACATCTATGGACATGTGCAGATGGCCATCATTGAAACCCTGCCATGACAGCCAAGTACTGTTCTCCACCATGACAGTCCACACACTCACCTCATTTGGCTACACATGCAGCTGTTGTTGGCTGTCCCTTGACAACAAGCCACATGACCCCTGTCATTAACCCCCTGAACAGGCCCATGGGGCAACCAGACAATGGCCATGCCCGTGCATGCGTGTAGATGAAGCAGTCACCCGGCTTGCGTGAAGCACATATGTGCCGGCGAAGCAGGACTGGTGGTTGACCCATCCCCTGATATCTGGTGTCGAATGAGCCCATGTCATATGTGCAGATGGACAAAAAGTGCATCCCTACATGAGCGGCTATCACCCCTGACATGGTACTGCTACAACCACAGGACGATGCGGTGAAGGCGGAGGGTGAAGTGGCAACAAAGGTTCATTGAGGCAGTGCACTTGAGGGACATGTAATGCTCTGTACTTACAGTGGACAAGATCTCCAGGACAAAAGTCAGTAGAGGGTGTCATGACATAGGCACACAGGGCACTGGACTTGTGTATACTTGTACACCATGCACTGGCAGTAGTCAATGAACAAATGTGCAATGATGAATGTCCACAACGGTTGAAGTTTGCAACACCAATTGTGTATTGTGAGGAAAACAAAATAGTGCATACATCAGCAGCAGCCTCTCCCCCCCCCAACTCCAGAACAAACCATCACCCCCCTCCCCCCAACTCCAGAACAAACCATCACCCCCCTTGCCCCTCCCCCCAACTCCAGAACAAACCATCACCCCCTCCCCCCACTCCAGAACAAACCATCACCCCCCTCCCCCCTCCCCCCCAACTCCAGAACAAACCATCACCCGCCTCCACCCTCCGCCCAACTCCAGAACAAACCATCACCCCCCTCCTCCCTCCCCCCAACTCCAGAGCAGTCGTCCCATGTAGGATGTGAAGCCCACATGTGGCATGAATGCCTAATGTTTCTTGCTCCCCTTGTCTGGGGGAGGCATATCCTGCTGACGCATGGAACGCCGAGTGCGTCTCTCCGTGCTGCCTTGCGTGGCCTCACTGGTTGTGGCCGTGTCCTCCTGCTGTAGCTCGGAATTTGAATGGCCTGCCTCAAGGGCATTCGCTATGCGGCCAAGGACATGACATAGCCGGGTCGTGCTGTCTGTCAAAGAGTCACACAATTTGGTGGTGCACTCGGTGAGGGACTGCCACATTTGACTGAGTTCTTCATGCAATTCTGCCCTGGCCTGGCGGTTGTCCTCAATGTAGTTTTGTATGAGGTCCGTCAACTGATGCACTCGCTGCCCTCCAAAAGATGGGAAACCATCGGAAGATCCACTTGGTCCAGCATGCTCTGCAGGGGGCGGTATGGGTGGACTGGGGAGATCGGTGTCATACCCCTGCGGGTCGAGTTCCGGACTGTGCACAGGTGAAGGGGCATCCCCAGAGTCACTGCATGAGGCCAGTGTTACGATGAATGGCTCCGGGTTGTGCACTGTGTCTTGGCCGTCTTCCAACAAGGCCCCCCAGATGGGTGACGGGCTGTGCTCACACTCATCAGGTGCGGTAGCAGCAGCCTCCCCTGAGACGCTCGATTGTGCCGAGCCAGGGGTTGGCATAGTTGCTGCCGCCGATGCTGTGTGGGATGGTGGTCCGGCAGCTTCCAGTGGACTTTCCGTAGGCAGGGGGGTGGTTGTTTTTTGTGCTGGCTTTGGCCTGACCCTGCCACTACCCGTGGAGGTGCTTGGCTGGCTGGATTGGGGCTCTGTGCTGTCATGGTCAGTGCCTGTGGGGGTAGAAGAGAGGGACAACATTAGTGAATGTGCAATGTCCTATTTGCATACATGGCTGCATGGACATTTCAGTCATTTTAGGTTTGTTCTGTTTTGGGGTAGCTATGGCAGTGGTACATGTGCATGGTAATGACATATACGCATGTTTGGGAGTGACTCATTGTGCCCTGGTTATGTACATTTTGGCTAGTACAATGCCTAACACGCTGGACAGTGTGCATGATGGGCTGTGCAAGTCAATGCACTATGGTTGAGGTGCGTTATGTACTCGCACTTGGACCATCGTTAGGCGGCACTTGCCTCAGCATTTGTTGGATGGGGGGATGCGTTGGATGGGGGGAGGGCAACACGAGAGGGTGCCTTCGATGGCCCCTGGGTCAGTTTTCATCATGCAATGGACATTGCCAGTGTACACTGTGGACACTCACCTCCTTCTGCAGAAGTCGTTCCCCCGCACTCCATGGTTCCCGCGCCCTCAATGGATTCAGTGCCAATGAGAGCCGCACAGGTCTCCTCCCACGGCTCAAGTTGGACTGCGGTACTTGGTTCACCTCCCGTCTGCAGGGCCTGGCTGCGGTTGCTGGAGAGGAGGCCCCGCACCCGCACCTGCAAGTCATCCCACCGCTCGCGGCAGTCCCTGGGGTGCGGGGGGTGTTGCCTACAGCGCTCACCCTCTGTGCAAGTTCCGCCCAGATGTTCTTCTTGCGGAGGGTGGACTCCCTCCACATGTCGCTGCTGAAGACAACATCGGCATGCTCTGCCAGGAAGTTGACCATGGCCTGGAGTTCCTCGGGGCAGAATCTCTGCTTGCGAATGCGATCCGCCGCCCTTTTGGGTGCTTTGGGCATGTTGTGAGGTGCCTGGTCCTGTTCCCGACTTTAGTTACCTCACAAGGGTGCTGGCGGCTGAGGATGGCAATGGATTGTGTTTTTAAAGATGGCCGCCGCTCTCTTTCCCGTTCCTGTGCAATGTCGTAATTTCCATTTCCTTTTCTTTTTTGCGGTGACCGTAATTTACGGTCTCCGTAAATTACGGTCACCGTTATGCACTGACGCTACAGCTTACAGGGCGGTGTTGTTGTTTACGTGTTGCAGCATGCCGGTAGGGGTTTTTCGGGGAGTTTACGGCAGGCCGCTCGGTCCTTTTCCGGCATGGCGCAAAGCGCGTATCCGCGAGCTCGGAATGGGCCGAAATTTGCGGTCTTGCACCAGCCCGGTGTCGTACTTTACGCCATGCCGGAAAGTACCGATACTTACCGGCATGGCTCGGAGTGAGTCCCCATGACTTTACATTTTGTAATGTTTAAGGACAGCTGCATCTCTGTACAGTTAGTATCACAAATAGTCAAAGCATGCTTCAGACCCTGGGGCATAGTAGCCGAGAGAACTGTGTCATCCACGTAAAAAAGCGCAGGGTATTTATCTGTGTCCATCTTGGTGCAGTCCTGGCACTCACTCATCAGAGCATCAATGAGTTCTTGTATATAAACATTGAATAAAATGGGTGCCAGTGTACAGCCCTGCCTTACTCCAACATTTAACTCGAACGTGTAGGTCTGCTCTCCCCCCAGCCCAAATCTAACAGTCGCTTTATTGGCAGAATATAAAGAGCGTATAATGGCCACCATATCGTTTGGGACACGCTTCAACAAAATGTTCCACAATAGTTCTCTTGAGAAGGTATCAAAAGCCGTTTTTTAAGTCCAGGAAGACCAGATAGAGGTACATTTCTTTAAGATGGTATATTTGACAATCATCAAAAAAAGGATAAAACAGTGATCTATTGTACCTCTATTTGTCCTAAAGCCAGCCTGGAGGCAACTAACCACTTCTTCCCGGTCTGCCCAATGATGGAGAAGTTTAATGTTTCCCAAAGAGTTTACAAACACTGCCTCAAAGCAAAATAGGGTAAAAGTTGGCTGGGAAGTCTTTACCACCCTTTTTATATATGGGTACGATTGTTGCCCTGAGGCATGAGACTGGTATCTCACCACTACGAAAGATAGCACTGAACATCCTACACTGCACCGGAGCCCATATCACTACCTCATCCGTAAATAGGTCTACAGAAATCAAATCAGGGCCTGTCGCCATGTTTTTTTTTTTTATGTATTAAGTGTATCCGCCACTTCACCAACAGAAAATTAAACGCTTGCGGAGGCTAATTGCCTGAAAACTGCCAAACTAGGGGCAGGTTGGATTTCATCTTGGTAAAGATTTGAAAAATGGGTTTGCCATTTAAGCTCACCAATGTTACATTGCAAGTCTTTATCCTGGATCTACGTGATCTGACCACAGCTGATTTTCCCGCAGCCGAAATGTTTGCATGTGAAATGTACAAACGACACAAGGTTCGTACATTTCCCATGAGAACACACGTTCAAAACACCTACATACCCACACCACCACCCACACCCATAACACACACATTACAACCCACTGCCCACACCTCAACACACCCCCACCCACACCCCCAACATAAACAAACCCTGCTTACCTTTTCTTCAGCCTGTGTCCCTGCAGCGCCAGTTCCCTTTCACTTCTGTGATCGGGAACCGGCGCCGCAGGGTCCTTTTCTTTTTTTTTTTTTTTTGGGACCTGCAAGGGTTTCCCCTGCAGCTCCCAAAAGTAGCTGCGGGGGAAAGCTATACAATTACAGGCAGAGCTCAACTGAGCTTTCACTTCCTTCGGACCCAATGATATTGATGTTAAATTGTCCATCTGAGTTACCGCCGGACTACTGAGTCATCGATATTATATAGGACATTTTGGTAATTAAGAGATTAACCTTATTAATTGTTGTGAAAGGTTTAGAGATTTTACCCCCACCACTAGAATAGCATTCTCTGCTTTCCTTTTCACCATATTAAAAAGAAAGAATAAATACATAAAATATAAGGGCTAAAATACACACTAAAATCATCAGTATTACCAAATTTTAGCAGCAAATTACACTTAAAACAACCAACAAACATAAAAAGTCTATTAATTCACAAAATGTGCGCAAAAGAAAACAGTCCAATTTAGGTTAGGCTAAGGAGCGGCACACCCGACTGGCTAATGGGGCATCCAGAGTCCGACTCCCCCACCTCTCCCAATAATTGTGCTTTGCTACAGGGGAAGACCAGAGTACTGGGCAACAACAGTCAGTGTTTTTCTCAGCATCAGCATCCCACTTCGTACCCTCAAAAGAAGTCAAGCTTCCACACTTCCGGATGCATGGCTTGCCAGTCTGGTATGTCTGTATTTTGGAGTCACCTCTGGAGGTGAATGGAAATCGATAGTAGCTGGATGACAGGAAACAGATCCCATAGCCATGACTTAAAACAGCCGCACTTCTGAGTCAGGCTTCACCCCTACAGGTGCCCAGCATGGCTCTTAAAGTGTGGGGGGGGGCGTGGCTTAGCGGGACCAACCGCAGACAGGCTCCCAGGACTCCAATGCTCCCGCGGCTCTCATGAGCCGCCCTTCAAGGCCGGGCTTTATGGCTACGGGTGCCCAGCAGGGCTCTTAAAGTGACAGGGCATGGCTTAGCGGGACCAACTGAAGGCAGGCTCGCAGGACTCCAATGCTCCCGTGGCTTTCAACAGCTGTCCTTCACAGCCGGGCCTCACTGCTAGGTGCCTACCAGGGCTCTTAAAGCAGGGCGCATGACTCAGCAGAACCAACAACAGGCAGGGTCCCAGGACTCCAATGCTGCCGCAGCTCTCACAAGCCACCCTTCACAGCCAGGCTAATTAGATACAGTCATGAACTTATCTCCATCTTCAGCCTCAGACTCAGTGTCCTGACCCTTATCCATCTCCTCTAGCTGCATAGGAACACCAGAGTTATTTGTAGTACAAGTTGCAGCAGCTGAATGCGTTATAGATTATTTCAGTTTCCACACATAGTGCAGGCGTCCCACCATGTACATGAAAACTGCTGTGTATTAAAGATGGACCAAGAAATATTCTGAGACTCTGAGCTGCCAGTGTTTTTTCAATGCAGTGTTCTGAGAGTTAATAACTTAATTGGGGCTGTAAATGGCCTGCTGTTGTATAAGCACCCTGAGCAGGGTAGACAGCCAAATAAGTTACTCGAAATGTGGGCTGAACCTTCCTGTGTACGCTTGTGTTCTGAGCAACCTGAAGGCTGCTCATGCTTACCCCTCCATCTTCACCCGACGCTCCCCTTCCCTCTGGTCTTCACTCCATTCCCCCCCCCCCGCCTCCCCATACCACTTAGCATCTTCCTTTGGGGGCAGCAACACAGCCACTGCCATTCCACGTCCCGTACCTCCATGGTAATGGGGGAGGGGCCCTGCCTTCCATTTCCATGGAGGCTATTTTAGGAACGTATTTGTTTGAATGAACAGGATGATGCAAATAGCAATAAAACCCTAGCTGGGTGTTATAGCTTAAATAACAATGTCTTAACCAAGTTTGCCTTCAGCCACTCGCTTTATAAATGCTATCTGTGTCCTTCACTGAAGTCAAAACAAGAACAAGAAAAACAACAGTTTTGGATTGTGTATGAGCACTCAGCATTTGCTAGGCACTCTTAATATACTCCCAAGTACTCGAACCATTTTGCAGCTGCTACCATTGATGGCCAGTTAATACGACTTTATCAGTGCCTGGCAAATGCCTTTCCCATGCCTACACAAAAGTCAAAACTGTTGTTATTGCCAGTGCTTGTTGCACATGGAAGGTAGTTGTATCACCAGGGAGATTCCATTGTACAGTCGTTTAATTATAATTATACAGGATAGAAAGTGAGCTTAAAAGTAACATTATAACCAGATTTCTCATCCGTACCCAAATTTGCATGAAACGCTGTCATCAAATCGACAAAAAGTACATATGTGTACCTTCCTCAATGTCACACATTTTTGAAACAGAAGAAAATGTCTACAACATTGGGCAGTTGTGCTCAGGTGGTGTTGAAAACCTGATACGATATGGCTAATACCGTACTTGAACCAGTGACTAAGCAAATCCCTAGCCTAGATTTTCCCTGTGGCAACCAGCAGCGAAATTGGTTGATAATTCAATGGTTCATCCCGTCCCCGCCCCTTACGTAAATCGGAAACAGTTTCATCTTTGACCCAGGATTCTGGTGATACCAAAAGTGCTCAATGGCATTAAACAAGCGAAAAAAGAAAGGAGCCCAGATAGTTAGTTCTGCCTGAATCATATCAACTATAATTGTTTCTGGCGCAGGAGCCTTACACCTTTTCTGGTTTACAATTGCCATGCAAGCATCCTCCATTGTTAACTGTGGAGATTCTGAGAGGCGGAGTCTGGCAGAATCTGAGGAGTGAAAGGAGTGGAGTCTGTTCTCCTGGTCACTCTGCTTCCAACTCTTCTGTGTCTACTACATTGGGCGTGTTTTGCTACTAAAACTGCTTTCCTCTGCAGAGCGGGTGCGGAGTCTGGCAGAGTCTGAGGAGTGAAAGGAGTGGAGTCTGTTCTCCTGGTCACTCTGCTTCCAACTCTTCTGTGTCTACTACATTGGGCATGTTTTACAACTAAAACTGCTTTCCCCCGCGGAGCGGGCGCAGAGTCTGGAAGTCCGTGGAGTCCTGGACGATTGTGCTCTCCTCCTCTGACTCGCTCCGTTCGGATCCCGTTTGGATTCCTGCCCTTCTTCTCTCGCCTTTCCTTGCCTCCCCTTTTCACCCCCCTTGCCCCTTTCCCTGCCCTTTCTCCCTTCCCCTGTTTCCCCTGTGTACCTATGTGCTTTGCTGTGGGCGGCCCGCACTTCCGTTTGGTCTTGGCGACTTCGGTGTGATCCAGCGGAGTAATGAGAGACGCCACAAAACCGGTGTCGTTCTCGAAAACACGCGCCCAATGAAAACTTTAAGCCCCCGCTTCAGGGATCCAGAGAACTCTTTCCGAGTGCATTTCCGAACGTACTTCACCACCGCCCACTTCACTGCATCAGCTCCAAGTAAGTGACTACATGGCGTGCTCACCACCTGAGGATGGCAATGTTGTGATTAGTACAGCGGCTGCTAATTATAACAATTTTTCAGGAAATGATTCGAGAGAATGGTTCTGCTAATGTAAGCAGGACGCCCCTTCATGTGTCGGCTGAAAGTATCCACTCAGCCCTGCCATTAGGTTCTGCAGTCGGTGAGCCAGCGATTCACCCCACCCCGTCTGTGCCTTCATCCCGAGACGTTGCTCCCTTGCGAGACTTAGTATGGCGCTCGCTGAGCAAACACACTCTTACATCAGTTAATAATGGTGTGTCGAATGTTTCACACGACTGTGTGGGAGGTGTGGATGCAAGAGGCTCTACACTTAAGCTGAGTGATTCCAACGTCTGCTTAAGTGGGAACAGTTGTTTGAATTCAGGGTCGCCGCACGCTTGCTTTTACAGTACCCTCGAAAATCTCGCACCTTCGCCACTGATCAGCCCAGGATGTGATGTGGTCATTGAGGATGTGGAGAACGTGTTTTCCCCCTCGCACGACCATTTGAAACCAATGCTGATTAAACCATCAAATGTTGCTCACATACAGCTGCCATCAGCCGCAACAGACTGTAAAGTGTCACACTGCCCCGGGAACAGAAGAAATTCACTAGATGTCGTAAATAAAGTTTTGCTTGACCTCACACGACTAAATAAGAAAGAACTCATTCTAATTCAAATAAAACTACTGATGCTGCACTAGAGCCCTCTACTGAACATCCCGCAAACACAAATCTGATTGCGGAAAAGCTTCACAAAGCGAAAATCACGGACACAACACCTTTCCTCAAACATAGGAGAGTCGATTCGAGCATCTCCCCCAACATTAGATGCTCACAGAGAAAAAAATCAAAATGGTGAACCCAACGTCCACAAATTCGGCAAACTCAATAAGTGAAGAAACAACGCAGGACAGAAATACACCTGCAGTCACATCGTCAGAGCTATCATCCTCAGATTCATCTATAATGGAACGGCCATTTCCAAAGATCAGACGGCCGGTTTACCATCAGAGGCGACGCACCCAACATGAGGTTGTGCACAATGACGCAATGAGAAAGGCACAACACACAAAAGATTTGCAAGCTACCATAATATCTTATATGAGAATCTCAATGACGCCTTTCATTACGATGTATGAACATCTTAATGAGAACATTAAAGATCTCTCCAGCCTGGTCTCTTCTATGAACAGTAAACTCCTGACTTTTGAAAATGCACACAGTGCCCAGAAGGAGGCACTGTATGGGATGACCAAGAAGACTGACTGAGCGTTGGATACATTGGCGGAGTTAAAATTGCTAGCCGAAGTAGCGAAAGAAGCACTCAACCTCTTCCAACAAAAAAAGAGGCAAATCTCTCAGGTGCGAAACTCATATGTGCCGAATGTCAATCTTCTCCACCTCTGGTTCAAGCTAACCTTGCAAAAAAGACCATGCCATCTGTTGCACCGAATATAGACTTGGAGAAGCCAGGGACGTCTTCCTTGAAACAGGTCCCAAACAGAGACATTGGTAGGCCTGAGTACCTGCCTACGGATGAAGTAATTCTTACCCAAGATAAGTCATTGCTAACTGAGTTGACCCTACAGCAAGATTCCATTGTGACATCTGTTGCGGTAAAGGAAGCGAGAGCCCCTATGTCATCGAAAGCCCACACTCCATAATCGATAATCCGCAATCCGCTCAGTTCAGCGCAATCTTAAAAGTGAGCCAAGCTGCAGGGAACTTGGCCTTGCAAGACCCCCAAAATGGCTTAAACATCTAATACCTGCCTAAATCCTCAGAGTATTAACACAAGTAACTCACCCTTAATGCCTGATGGAAATGACACTGCACCCGATTTGTACGACATATTAAAAAAAACAGCTAATATTCAAGATCAGCAATCAACACAACCTCAATTGGCGGGTGGCAGTTTAAAAAAATCCAAAAATCAATCTTTAAAGAGAAGGAAACGAGGAATTGAATCACGCAAATGTTTACGTAACATTAAAACAGTTAATGTGACACTAAACAAAACAGTCGTAAATGAAAAAAGAGATAAATCGAAAACGAATCTAAAAGATGGAACTTCTGTGAACGACGAAGCTTTGATTGTCATCCCAAGTTCCAGTGACATCTCTGTGGATCTGATGAATATGTCAACATATGAAGACAATGATAATGCCGACCCAACTGAAACCGAACCAATCCTGCAAGATGTTGGAACTGACCCACAAGTCATTCCAAGCCATGAGGGCGTAAGTGTGGACAAAGGGCGGCCTCCTTATAATATAGGCGCAAACCCCTCTGAATTGCAACAAACATACATGATGAATTGCCCAAGATACATGATGCTAAAACTGAATCATCGATCCCGGCGTTGCCCGAGAAAGGTGCTCTGAGAGAAATAAAGAGTCTGCCCCCACCTAACATGGCGAGAAGAGTATGCCAAGTGATACATAATCCTTCTACACAAGAGGAACATCCTCAACCTCCCATAATGTTCATGACTCTTGATGAAAAAAGAAAGAAGCTGGCCGCCTCTGCACTTTTGAAGCCACACGTGTCACAAACGAACATCCTAGAGACTCCACTAATACAAAGTCACAAGGGAGTGAGGGTTCGTTGTGGAATGCTCTACACGACACACTCAAACCGGTGGATACTACACAAGCTCCCATGAACAGTAAAGCCAAAATATCTGCAATTAAGAGAATTCCACCCCAAACAATTGTCGGAATAAAGGCTAACTCGTCTACCCAAAAAACACAACAGCTACATCAGGTACTACTGGAACGCATTGATTCCTCAGACAACCTAATCCTGAACCGGCACAACGTATTTTGGTTATGCCATCTTGTTCCTACACTCAGAGCGATCGAATCTGAGGACTTGAAAGTGGTGGAATTTTTCAACGAAAATAAAAATGATGTTGTGATATTACATGTTCAATCTAAACTGATTGTGGAAACTTTGCTTGAGGCTGGCCCAGTGCTGATGTCATTGGGATTTGACATCTCCAAAGTGGCTGACCGTTCTCCGTCTGGATCCTTACGAAATGCCACAGCCAATGTGCCTGCCTGTGAAACTGAAAGGGCCAAAATTTCAGCAGCAAAAGATCTAGTCGCTGCACAGATCTCGTCGGCAGTCCTGAGTTGCGACATTAAAAACTCAGTCTCATCTGCGAACTCACGGATGGGAGAACTAATAAGGATAACAATCCAAGCGGCCCAAAGATCAAGCTCTGAACGTGATGGAGTAGAGCCTGCCGCCAACTTAGAAGAAAAGGCTAACGACTGGACCTCGGTAGCAGGAGCCCTAAATACAAACCAGTATAAGTAACGCCAGGCCCACTGTGGCCCCACGAGAAGCTCAATGGGCTCCTGGAACACAAGAGGCTTCTTGCATCTTTTCTCGACTGCTTGGGCAGAAGACCTTGATATAATCTGCTTACAGGAAACTTGGTTATCCGAAACTCCAATCATTGAAGGCTTTGAGACAGCTATGACTCCAGCCATTAAGCAGGCAAAGGGCAGACCCATGGCTGGCCTGCTATTGGCGGTGAAGAAAGCTTCTGGCCTCAGGATTGAGAGATCAGTGAACATTTCTCCACATATCCAAGTTTCCGTTGTTAGCTCATCCCACTCAGAAAATCCTCAGGTTCCCTTGCTTTATATCATAAACCTATACTGGAATCATTCGGCAACAGGAGGGGTGACATTTATTGACCAAGTCTCATCCACGATTGACGATTTAATTGAAAAAGAAAATCCGGATGATCTAATCATATGTGGTGACCTGAATATTGACTGCATAACACAGCATGACCAAGCCAGAGGCAACAGGAAAATGAACATCCAACAAGTCCAGCTATCAAATCAATGGTGCCTTGCGATGGACTTGCGTGGTCTAATGATGCTGACCGGCAACACGACCAGCGATATCCCAGCTCAAGCGACTTGGTGTAGACCTGGTCAAAGTACGATACTGGACTACATATTTGTATCAGAAACTATCCACACAAAGACCACTCACCTCGAAGTCATCAAAATGACTCACAGTGATCACGATATGGTGAAGTTAAAATTTAACTACTACACCCAACGCGAACAAGAGTCTTCGCCACACGCTGTCAGAACTGGTGCGTGTAGGCTTCGCTTACATCTACAAGATGATGAGGTAAACACAACTACATCAGACTTTCAATCAATATTGCAGTCCATTGAATATGAACACCTGCTGTCTCAATTTAAAGAACGTAAAAACATCATAAGACATGTGGACTTTGATCCAAAGCACAAATTTGATCTAGAAATATTACAACAGAAAAGATCGATACGACACGACCTAAGAAAAGCTCAAAGAACGCCAAATGTTAACATCCTCGATTGCAAAAGACTTATTAGACAAACTTATAAGAAATGGATCAAGTCGCACAAGACCATTATGCTCCAAAACGACTCTGAACTGATGCTGTCTAAAACACTGCCAACTTTTGGAGGCTGATCAATAACAACTTAGCCCCACAAAATGCATTACAGTCAAATTCAGTTTCAGAAACAGAATGGGCGTCGTTCTATACCAACCTTTTTTGTAAGGATGAAGTAACGGAGGCATGGAAAGCGCCAACCTTGACTCACTGGGACCTAGTGTTCGAAAGAGATGACATCCTTCAAGTAATTAAAAGTGTGAATGCTTCTCGAGCCCCGGGCCTGGATGGCCTAACGAATTACACCATTAAGCGCCACCCAGAACAATGGGCTGACTTTTGTGTCACTCTGACAGAATACTCAAGTGCAGTACCACCCCAAAATCATGGAAGAGCGCTGTGATTGTTCGAATTTTCAAAAGAGGGGATCGAAAGAACCCTAAAAACTACAGATTGATAGCTTTGCTTAACGTGCTGGGGAAAATCTATGCAACCCTCCTCCAACAAAAACTACTACAATGGTCCAAAGAATCGAACCATGTGGACCCAAGACAAGCAGGCTTTGTAAAGGGGGAAGGGTGTGGAGTTAACCTGCTGCTCCTAAGCCTGCTGAAAATGGAAGCTCACAGAGCTAACACCAAAGTCTATTTAGCCCTTATAGATCTTTCGTATGCGTTTGACAGCATAAACAGAGAGCTGCTGTGGAAAAAACTAAATGCATGGAATTGTCCACCCAGCCTGCCAGCTGCCATTCGTGAGTTACATTCTAACACTACTATCAAGATCAGACTAGACAGAAAAGGCATGTTATCTGTACCACTTAACACCTTTAGAGGTGCCAAACAGGGATGCCCTTTGGCAGCTATAATTTTCAATCTGTTTATATCGGACATTAACAACATCTTTAATGGTGCAAACGTATTTCCGGCGAAAATCCACAGTTCTCACATTAACTATCTGGCATACGCAGATGACCTCATCTTAATTGACCTTACACCAATAGGGCTCCAGCAGAAGCTCACGATTCTTGAAAACTATCTAACAACAAATGGGCTGAATATAAACAAACAAAAATGCGAAATACCAATCCTTGAAAAATTGACAAGCAACAGAAGGAATACAAAAAAAAACTGGTATCTTGCCAATGAACAAGTCAAGATTGTGAAAAACACCACCTATTTGGGTATGAAGTTTAATGCAAGCAGGAACGATGCACCATGTGCTGAGGTATCTAAAAGTAAATGTCGTCAGCTAGCATGCCAAGCGAGTCTGATAAATAAAAAATATGGGAAATACTAATTGAAGCCAACCATCACCTTCTTCCAACAAAAAGCTTCCCAGCCCTTATCTATAGCGGAGAAAATGCTTTTGGATTTCCAGACTCACTATGGACTCCCTTCAAAACATCTTTTGGACAAGAGTGCTACATTTGCCCAAGGGATTATCAATGGTCTGCATAAGATACAAACTGGGATACATTTCAATACAAGCAAGAGTCTCGTGGAACCTGTTGAGCCTTTTTAGAAAAACGATGCTAAAGGTTACAGCGCCACAGATCCGCATACTACACAAACCGCACCTGGGTAAAACGTACACGATTCTCGCAAAATGGAATGCACTCTGTCTTGATGTCTTGGATCAGTACGACATTCCCCTACAAACTCTGATCGACAACCCAGAGATATCTAAGAAAAAACTGTGGAGAGCAGACTGGATCAATACCTGTGATCTAAGGCTGAAAGCACAACTGATGACAGAGGTACCTGGAGAAGCAAGAGCCTACGGCCAGCTGCAAACCTATTTGACTTGCTTTCCTAATCACCACTCGAGAGCTCTTTATATGCATTTTAGGCTTAATATAATGGCAACCAAGGAACGCTTAAGCACCTGGATGCAATTTGCTGATATATCTCTAACATGTAGATTCTGTGGTGCCCCCAAAGAGACTTTGAAACACTTGATGATGTTCTGCCGTGCATTTCTTCAACACAGAAAAACTACCTTCGATCCAATTATTAACAAGCATCAAATTCTAAAGAGTGGTGGAAAGCCCTGTTTGACGGATCACACCGACCAGTGATGCTTGCATTGATGTTGTTCCTCCTAGTCCTAAAAGAACGCTTAGACGCGGAGAATTTAACTCTGAAATCAGTAACTGTGTGAGATTTACACCTTCTCCCATAAAAATAACTTAAAGATAATTATCAGCAAAATGATGATCAGTTGTTGACCATACGATGATGGGTCAGGGTTTCCTTGTGATTTGTCATGTGTTCTGTTTTTCTTTCTTTTTAAAGGTTTAATCAAACCAATATATATAAAAAAAAAGATTCTGACAGATACTCTTCATCAGGTCTTCTATATCATTGCTATTCATGAAGGACCGTGCTTCCATGAACAATGTTTAAAAATCCTTAAGCCATGCTTCTTCTGTGATGGTATCATGCACCACGTTCCCCGTTTCCACCACTGTTGCAACTAACTTCCAACATTTGGAGCTATTTCTCTCCATTGCCTCTATAAGGGAATGCTATTTAACATCCACAAATATCTTTTCTTTTTTTGTCACTTGTACAGAGATTATTATAAGAGCGTCTGAGCGAGGAGAAGTTGTCTTCATTGGTGTTATCCACATTTTGTAAGCCATTCATTTACGCTTGCTTAGCGATTCTCCTATTCAAACCACCTTGCATGCTTCACTGCAGTCTTTTTTACAATGCTGCTGTGCTTCGTAACCAAAGGATATACAGTGGTCAAAACATCATGATATATTCTTAAAATGTCTCGGTTAGACAGACATGGGTCTAGAAACTCTTTTTCTACTGTATATTCCTCGAGCAACTGCACTGATGCATAAGTGTTTCCACCAAATAGATCACTTCAAATGACAATGGATAGTCCTGACAAAGTTCCTTCCATTCCCCTTAACTCTCACCGGGCATCACAGATCATACAGTGGGCCTCATTACGAGGAATGCGGACCCGTAATGAACGGTGCCGGTAAGGGACCGGCACCGTTCATTACGGGCTGCCCCATTATGAGGTCTGCAGCAGGTCCCACTCTGGAAGGCCTGGTCAGACCAGGCGTCCTTAGCCGGACCCGCTAGCAGACCAGGATGCTAACAACGGGCCCGTTAATAACGGGCCCCTTGTTAGAATCCTCCCCATTCCCATTGAGCCCTATGGGGGCTCAAATGGGAATGGGGATGTACCGGGTCCTGGGAATAGGAAGGGGAATTACCGGGCCCTCCAAGGTCGGAATTGCCCAGTAATTCCCTATTCCTGGAACCCGGACCCGGTACCCGTTATGGGGGTAGACATGCCGGTAAGAACGTCATGGCTGCCTCCATACTCATAATGAGGCCCACACGGTAGGAGATAACCATGGCGCTATTCTGGGTCCGGGTAGACGGTATGGGGACTTACCGGGTCATTCCCTGTAGGGCCCGGTAAGTCCCCATGCCAATTACCATTCCACATTCCCATTCGAGCCCCCATAGGGCTCAATGGGAATGGGGAAGGAGCTAATAACGGTACCGCTATTAGCGGTACCTTTATTACCTCTGAAGTCCCTCAGCGGGTCCTGTCCTTAATGTGTGGTCTGACCACACGTTAAGGACGGGAACCGCTGAGGGACCTCGTAGTAGGGCGGTAAGGGATTACCGGCACCAGTGCCCTTACCGGTGCTGGTAATCCCTTACCGCCTACTGTGTACTGAGGCCCATAGACTTCAATTCTCACATTCAGGAAGGAGTCAACCCGAACTGAGGGCCCTCTGCTAGGTCATGGGATATTTTAGGATGCATAACTCTGCAGATTTGCAGCATGTATCAACCATATCTTTTGGAAGCAAATCTTGTGATATTTCCTAATACATTCACACCATGATCTTTATCAGACCAGCAATATTCCATGATAATATAAACATTCCCCTCTTCAGGTTACACGGACGGTTATTCTGGTGTAGTTTAGGTACTTTCAGTAGTATATTTAATCGTGTCTCAATCTACTCTCTCTAAGCCTCCAACATGATCATTATCTTCTAATAGGGGAATCCTTGTAAAATGTCCCCTTAATCTTTGTGACATATTTTCACAAGCCTTTTTACTTATTGTAATGTCATGACTTTTGGCGTGGGAATCCCTTCCCGTTGGTTCCTTAGCTAGCCTTGCCTTATTCACAGGGGCGGGTGGGGGCCCTCTTAATTCATTTCTTCACCCCAAATATGAATATGTTCTGTATTCAATAGCAAGATTACTCCATTGCTCAACACAGATGCAGCACAAGAAGCCACAAAATCGATGACATCTCAAGAATCATCACTTGGCATGGGAAATTGAGTGGAAAGGATGATGTCATCATGAATTGCTTAATGCCACCCCCTTGTGCATCTAGTCCAGTAAATGCATGTGTTTGTTAATGGATTCATGCATTTGGTGGTTTTGGAACATTGAGCATATAAACTGCATTGCTTCCCGCCAATCTATTATTAAAGCCACCCAGATCCCATATATCATTATCTTTGCTGCAAATTCTTACAACACTACTGTTCCCTATTCCACCTGCTACCTATTCCTGGGTAATTGTCTTTAGGCAGTATCTTGGGGTGTTGTCTAGCAACCAGGTATCTTTTGATAACCTGTGTAATTGTTGTCAAAGATATTGTTGGGTCTTTTGGAGCTTAATTTAGAATCGTATTAGGTATTTGAATATCCTGACCACTACCACTATACCCCACTTCATCCTTGCTGTTGGGTTGCAGTTTTGACATACCCGCAACAGTACAGCTGTTGAAAATTGTCTGCAATCAATCATTGAATCTTCACAAAAGCGTTGTCTTTCAACAATATTACAACATAGCAATACCTATTTCTTCAGTTCCTTCATCTCCCTACAGAAATCTTCAATTCCCTTTTACAAATGATAATGTCCCCCTGTAAGCCTCTGGCAGTTATACAAACCAACATTCTGTTTGATCATATCTGTACAATGTGCATTAACACAATTTGGATTAAGCACCACAGGCTCCTCTTTCTCTCCTATTGATTTATTTAACAAACCAGTTTCATCTTCTGTAGAAGGCATGGGAAATCTCATACTTCCGAGGCAGGATGTAGAAGTATTATTTAATTTTCTGCATACAGCTATTTCATTGATTCCTTTCTCAACCATAGTTACTGACATGGACTCATTATCAACCATTGGCTGGGTAGGATTACCATCTTCTGCCACATTAGCCATTACATCATATCGATAAGAAACTGGAACATTATGTGAAGCGGTTGAGTCATCGCCTTGCTGTAACAGATAATACACACAACTGAACTTGCAAATAAATGTCTTCTGGGTATCAACTGCAACATCTAACCACTTAGTGCTGGCCTTCACATTCAAAGAATGCTAAAGTGTCTGCTTCCTTCCTGGGCTTAATTTCTCAGAATCTAATCTATTTCCAGGGATGCTGTTCTGGGCCTAGATGCCAATCCCTCTGTGTCAGGGTTCCCGCTCATTCTTCACTGTTGTTAATGCAATGCCCCTTTCTTTGAACTTTTTTGTCTACAGCATGAGCCTTGTGTTTCTTGGAGTCTAGGTCAATAATTGGAAAAATGTCTGAATTATCAGTCAGAACGCAATTGGTGGCAATTGGATTCCTTTCAGACTCTCTATAACTGGCACTTTCATTTGAAGAGTCTAATAAACATCTCGATTTCACTGATTAAAACAAAATATTTTGAAATATATCAATGTCCAACCATGTCCAATATCCAAATAAACTTCAAACAAATAAAAATGTGCAACAGGAATACGTGCATAATCTGCCTTTACTTCAAAAAGCCATGACCAGGCAGCAGCATTCAGTCACCAAACTGAACAAACAGCAGGCCTGCTCTTGATGCATGCTTGGCCGGGGCTTTCCCCCGGGTGCTGATGTAGTTTCCTGTTCAAAACAGACATACCTCAGGGTCCCAGCACTGGTCTCCCACCAAGCAGCAATATCATCCTTGGTGCAGACTCCGCCCAGGGAACAGATGTGGTGCCTTGGTTCAAACATCACACCTCTGGGTTTTAGCACCAGTCTGCCACTCACCACCAAACAGCGGTTGCTGCCCTGGCACATGCTTCGCCACAGGAAATTATATTGTTTCTTGGTTCAAACAGACATGCCTCTGGGACCTAGCAGGGGTCTGTCTCCTGGCACCACACAACAGGCACACCGTAGGCGCAGACTTTGCCCTGGGCTTCAACACTTGTACTGACGTAGTTTCCTGGTTCAAAGAGACACACCTCTATGTCTTAGTATTTGTCTGCCTGCCAGCCAGAACCACCAGCAAATATGCCCTTGGAATGGGCTTTGAACCGGTAACTGATGTAGTTTGCTGGTTCAAACAGAAACAGCTCTGGGCCACAGCACCACTCTGTCCCCAAGCAGCAAACAGCAGGTGCTGCCATGACACAGGCTTCGCCCCAGGAACTGATACCTTCATAAACAATGTCTGAGATTGCATTATGATTATGCATCATTGATCTTTTGAATTAGCTCAATTGATTTTTTTATTTTTTATTTTTTTATTTTGTGTTTTCATTTTTCAGTACAAAAAGTACATTTACACAAATAATTAAACACGTTTTTCCACTCAAATCTGTTATATTCACTCACAAAAAAAGAACAGAGAAAAAAAAGAAAAACAAGAATCTAAAATCCAAAACATAATACAACAAAAGCAATCCAAATAAATAATAAAAACATATTTACATACACAACCTTCAGAGTCTCTGAGATTGAGGTGATACGCCGCACAGATACCACTGAGGACTCACATATTTAAGCATGATCAATCCCAGCAAGATCAATCACACCCTGAAACGATAACTGTGTTAGTTCTGCAAAGATGACCATTAACATCCTAACCAAAGCTATGGTGAGGGACATATGAGAACCAGTCTTAAGCCTACCCCAGAAATCCTGGGTTAAAATCTGCAAGATTTAATGAATACATCATCCCAAACTAGGAATTCTCAGGTCCTGAAACCCAGGACAACACATCACAAGATGGAATAGAGTCTCTACAGAACCCAGGTCACAAACTCTATTCATCTGCATTTCACTGGGAATGTCAAGCCTTGGACCAGTGAACTCCAGGTTGGGCAGACACTTTAATCTAAAGTTCAGATACCAATGCCAAAACATGGCTGATGAAAACCTAGCTAAATTGGGTCTTAAATTATATAGAGTTAAAAAAGTGTGTTGCCAGCAAAGAATTTCGATTAGCCCAAGTCCCGGAGATCCATTGCACCACCCCAATGTGTAATTGTTTTTTTTCAGAATATCATCTAGGCCATTGAGGTCCACAATCACATGGATGTTTTCACAACTTCTCATGAATTTGCTTAAGTAGGGGTTTGATTCCTTTGAAAGGATTGCCATCACATAGAATCCAATAGCGGATTTGCTTGCATGCTCTAAGGTCATTAATAGTGAAAGGCTCCTTCTGATATAGTGTGACCACCATTAGGCCAATCCCAGCTACAATCCGGAGGCACTGATTGGAACTGAGATCGGGAGACCCGGAGCACGTTTAAAAATGTTGGACTCCATAATCTCAAAACATTTCCTGTCACTAACATTCCATAATTCACAACCATAGAAAATAACGGGTGAAACCTTAGCTTTATAGAGCTCTAAGAATGGAATTGGGGAGTATGCACATATCCTTCTGTCACCTTCAGTAGTCAGATATAAGAGCAAATCATCTTGTATAGTGCTACTTTCCGATGTTCACTTAGTTTTTTTAATGATATTGTAAAACCCAAACAACAGATTCTACTCTCTGAATTGGATTGTTGGTTAATTTCCATACACATTTAGTCATATTCCAACGTGTAGTACTCACCATTACATGCGATTTAGTGGAATTTATCTGGAGGAGTAGATTTGTACTCAAATATTTTTCCACACCCATGGGCTGACGCTGTAAACTCCATTAGAGTTAAGTCATCCACATATGCAATGCAGCTCATTCTCAATCCTGGCCATATAGGGACAAACACCCCCACTCACTACCATTTACCCACAAATCAGCAAGTTATATATTAAATAGGGTAGGGGCGAGGATGCACCCTTAGGGCACTCCCTTCTTCAAATAGATATTTCTCGATAGCTCTCCTAGTGTACTCAATCTAACCTTGGTGGAATAATTGTTAGATATAGTCACTGAATCAACCGAAGTAGACACGGGTCTATCGCCCACCCTGACAATTTAAGCCATAGCAATGAAATATCAACATTGTCAAAGGCGGGGATAGATTTATAGTTGGAACATAAAGTGATTGACTGTTAGGAGGCCCAATGTCTGGCAAACAGGCAGTCAAGGAAAGTCCACTCACCACTGTATCACTGCCTCTCCTAAAGCCTGCATGTACAGGGTTTAGGAGATTGATCCCATCCGCCCATATAGTTCATTCCCGAAGTAATAGTGTAGCAAAAATGTTAGATGTTGTGTCTGTCAATGAGATCGGACAATAACTGGAGGTATCTTCCTACTGCTCTTTTTATAGATTGGGAACAAGATTGATGAGGACCAGGAGGACGGGGACCTAGAATCGTTAACAATATGGGTGAACAGATGATATAGAATGTCAGACCAGAGTACCGGGTTGTTCTTCACTATGCCATTCGTCACCCGATCTGGGCCAGATGCTCTTGAGTTATTTAGTTTATTAATGATGAAGTTCCATATCTAATCAATCAAAGGACGGAGCCAGGATGTCAAGCTAGCATCAATCCTACTCACAGCATTAAAGGTGTTACATTTTATCTCATGTTTATTGGTAAAGTACTCACCCCAGACCTCTTTCGAAACTCTGTAGGGTTGCTACTGGGATTGATTATGATCTTTATTGTTGAGAGACCACCAAATGGCCCGTGTATCTTGGGTTATAATTGTACTCAATAAATCTTGATTTTTTACGATATATTTTAGATGTTGATATGATCTACACCAATTTCTATAATGTTGCTTAATACCTTTTTTCCTTTTCTTCCCAAGATTTAGCCAGGCATTTCAATAGGATTCTGACTTCTTTCCTCATTTGACATTTTTTAATTTGAATTGCTCTGTCAAAATTACTACATTTCCCATAAAGGAAAAATATGGTGCTGAACCTTTAAGCTAACCTTCTTAGTTCTTCTCAATTTTAGTAGCTGATTTGGGAACTCACCTGCCGCTGAATAGGTACATTTTTCCTCTTCATTCAGATTACTCCACCAATTAAACAAGACTACATTAACTTGCTTGGAGTTAGAGCTATACTGAGCCACCCTTGTACCCTGACCAGAATCCACCAAAAACCCACTGTTCATAAACTCAGTAACTACATTTGGGCCCCAACAGCAGAGGGCTACTTTCAACATTGAATGGTCACTAACACTTGTTTTCTTTATCTCAAGGTGAAGAACCTCGTTGAGGCCAAAATTCTTCACACAAATATAACCAATAGTAGAGGCTGCAAAAGCATTAGACTGCATAGGGGCCTCCTGGAGAGACCCATGAAACAGTATATTAGTCTTTAGGAAGGTCCATCTAGAAAGAAATTTGGACCAAATCCTCCCATCATTGTCTCTACTTGAAACACATTTAGAAAGTGCGACACTTAAGCTGTTCTCAAGCTCCTCCCATTCCACCCATTTGATTGTAGGGTTTTGTTCTCTGTTGAAGGGTGATGTAACTAGCTGACCTTTCTGGGGTGAGTTGTTTTTGAAAAGGATCTTTCCACAGGTTTCATTCGGTGGCAAACCCCTGCAATGAAGTCATGTTGTTGAATGGAACAGGGGATCCTCGCAATATCGCTATTGGGCCCTGCATCAGTAGTGGGTGGCAGCAACAAGCCCCCATAGTCCTGCTGCCCTTTGCCCTAAGAGTCGGTTGCTAAGAACTAATAGGATATTTAGAGAGCTACCGTCAGGATATACCATTCACGTAGAGGGTAGCTGCAATGTTTAACTGCAAGTCCCTTCTCAAAATAATCTGCATGAACACACTTTTTTATAAGTCTCCACTTCTTTAACCAGTATTGTTTCGAGCTCAACCACCCTTTTGGCCACGTTTTGTACAATGGAGTCAACAATATATAGAGCTTTGAACACTTCTATGTCTTGTTTAAAACAACCAAGTGGTCCTCATTGTGAGCGGTAACCCACCGGTATCACCAGCGGGTTACCGTCAGAGTCACCTTACCCTTTCTGCCACCCGATATCCTGGTAACACCGGAGGAACGTTAGGTTTCCATTCCTGTGGATTCCCATAGGACTCCAGGGGAATGGAAACACTGAAGCACTGGCACCATTAGTAACGTTGCCGGTGCTTCAGTGAACAATTTGCCGGTAGAGACTTGAACTACTGGCAGGTCAGGCCTGCCAGTAGTTCACTGCCCCTACCAGAAGACTTGCAGTTTGCCGGTGCGGAAAAGGTGCCAGTAACCGTTGTCACCGGCCCTTTTTTCTGGACCGGCAAAACTTATATTGAAGGCAAAGGTACCACATTCAACGGGCGGTCGTTTCTGTCTGAGTCAATTTGCTTTAAATTCCCTGTGTCCTTTTCCACATTTTCCTTACTGGTGTTTTAACATGCTCCTTGTTACTTAGACTTTCCCCTTTCTTAATTAAAAGTCGGCTGTTATTTGGATCCTGTGGACGTGCCATACATTTGATTAAAATAACCAAATATCAAACATCACTCTTCATTTACCACCTTTCTTATCTCATCTCATCACTAGCCCCTTAACACAGATCAATCATTTTCCATAGGTTGACACTTTGCTGTGCAGTAAAGAATTTATCAGGAATGGTCTTACTCTCCACAGTAGCCAGCCTCATTATGGGTGTGCCGGTTCAGAAACAATGGTGCGATAAGCCTACCAGCACCGTTGTTTCCGGACTGGAGCACTACGACTCAATGGGCGGGTGCCGTCCCGGCCATCAGGGTCAGACTTGGTGGGCGGAATGGCACCCACCCGCATCATTTCACAGAAGCACCGGCACAGTGGCTAACAGTGCAGGTGCTTCCGTTTTCCCCATTCCCACGGAGTCCGATCGGACTCTATGGGAATGGGGACTCCCAAAATTACCGGCGCCGGAGTTCCCGGCCACTGGGGTCAGAATGCCCGGTGTTACCAGGAAGTCAGGCGCTGGTAATTCATTATGGATACGGTGGCTAACTGCCGGTTATACCGGCACGGCTACCGCCGGACCCATAATGAGGCCCTAGTCTCTTAAACAATCAGAGTTACTGCCATTTCTGTTGCAAATAATATTTCATTAAATCTCCTGACTGATATCCTCAGAGCACACATTGCTCATTTAAGGTAGTTTCTGGTTCTACTGATTGCGTGAATTGCATAACGCATATTTCATACCTTGTTCTCTTTTTGAAATTCACCCCCTACATTTCTGTGGCACACCACAGAACCAATGCCCATATTTATCCCATCCCCTACCCCACTTCCGCCTGTCCCCTGCTCACATTATACAGGGGACAACGCCGAAATCCCCCCTGCCTCACACCTCCCCCCTGCCCGCATCTCCTCCCTGCACTCATCATGATGCTGCGCCACTCCCCCGTCCCCTTGCTCACCTTCCCCTCCCACCTGTCAGCGCTCCTCACTTCTCTCTCCTCCTCTCTTAACGGCCTCGCAGATCCTGTCCTCTTTTGGTCTCCATACATTGCACACTAGAATACATGGTAACGGTGTGAGTGCAATGCATTGCACGTACCCTACAATTGCCCCATGCAGTCAGCACCTCCGATATATCGCATGCAGCAAATGTACCATGGGATTGAAAATACTATTATGAGGTATTTTAAAAAGAAGTGGTCATTTAGATAGGCCTTGCTTTACCATTACCATCATACCCATATGAGCCCCTGAGTGGTGAGTCTTCTGCACCGAATCATGGCCCTCATTCACTCCATTCAAAGCTCTTGAACCCATATCCAGTCGCTCTCCATAGACACTGCCAAATGGATGTCACCATTCCAGATCCGTGCAGGTTGCAAATAAAATGCGGATACGTGTATAATCCTTGAAAGACGACGAGCCTGTTCATTTTTGGGAATTACACATACATTGCAGCCTTTTTTTCTTATCCAGCACCTGTTTTGTCAGTGAACAGATTGCACACGAGACTGAACATCCCCTTCAGGCGGTTGATGCAGGAAATACAGATGTCATTTTACCTTACCGACATATGGACAATCTCGCATGTTTTTTTCTTTGTCGAGCATATGTCCTGTAATTGAGCATCATTTGTGTGTGTGCCTCGGGTAAGAGAGTATTGATTGGCCTATTTCAGTCCAATGCATTCCACTTCGGCCATTACATATTGCACTTTCTGAACCTGTCACTGCTTATACGTGCTGCAATTAACCATTCGCTTGCAGTGACTAACATTCATACCTGCACTTTTCAATAACGTCAAGCAAGGACACAGTAGCCAGCATTGTGCCTCCGTGCCCTTTCATGACATGCACCCGTTGAATGATGCAACAAGCTGTCCCATTCCTGAATCTTCAATGTTAAAATTAAACGCCCGCACGTTGATGTGATTCTGGGTGGCATAAGAACTAGACACGCCCGAGGCCCACCCAACTATCTCTGTTTGTATATTCACGTGATAATGGACTATTGTAACAGCCTCTTACTAAATCTACCTGCCTCTACTCTCCGCCCTCGGCAACTATTCCAGAACAGGACTGCAAGACTTGTCCCTGGCCTCAAGCCCTGGGATCATATCTCTCCAGCTCTGAAATCTCTCCATTAGCTCCCAGTGGATGCAAGGATTACATTCAAAACCCTCTGCATTGTCCACAAGGCTTTCTGGGGCCTGGGTCCAACATACCTTCAGCTATCCCTCTGCAAATACCTCCCCTCTCAAGCTCTTCGCTCATCTACCTCTAACTCCCTCAGGCTCAGTTGTTTTTCAAAGAAACAGGCTGGGGGTAGATCTCTGTCTTCGGCTGCGGCCTCCCTCTGGAACAGCCTCCCTGCCACTCTAAAACCTGAGGAGAACCATCTCTGGTTCTGGAAGCACTTCAAGACTTTCCTCTTTGCTTCTGCCTTCGCTCCCCCTCTCCTCTGCTGATCTGTTCTCTCTTCGCACCGTGCACCTGGCCACCCTCTGTACTCCGGGCATAGGTACCTGCTCACCCTGCCCCCCACCCGCACTGCCTCCCGGCCACTCCTTGCACTGTGGTCGGTTTCTGTACCCATACAGCCCCCCCTTTTTCTTCCTGCACTTATCAGACCTACCCTGTCTGCTGCCTTAAACCGAGCACTTTCCATTGCTGGCTGCACTTCCACTGTTTGTTGCCTATATTATTTATTTATTTATTATTGTTTCTCCTTTGCTGCGCACTTCCCACTTCTCCCCCCTTCCATGCACTTTTCCCCTCCCCCTCTCCCATGCACTTGCACTTTCTCAATGTCACTGGGCCAAGTAAGATTGTTGTTTTGTTCTCCCCTGCTCCCCTCCTTTGACTTGTCACAATCTGAAACGCTTGTGTACGAATGCGATAGAAATAAAATATCAATATCAATATCAATAATGGACATATCTCTGCACTTCTGCCCACAATCCGGATGGCATAATATCACCACGTTGACCCTCCAATACAAGAGCAACCAGGTTCCCTCCTGCATGGGTGGTAGGGATTGCTCCCTCCGATCTTAGTTCTGTGTGCATAGCAGAGGAGTGCAGAGGGCAATCGCGTGGAAGAATGTGAGGACTGAAAGAGTTGGGCATAGGCAGGAGGGGACTTCTTTATGAGTGATCTAGACAGCAATTCCCTTTGTTGTGGTGTTTGGTTTCATATCATGCTCTGCTGCAAATCGCATAATTTCATGGTGCTCAGGCAGATGGTGGGTATGGTGCGAAGGGGAAGAGGGAAAATTCACGACAGGTGAGAAGTTCTGACCCTGGAATGGGCCGGTGCTCCTAGCTCCTAGCTGACAGTGGAATACATTGCAGCAGGGGAAAAATTACAGTGGATCACCTAGTAGCAAATTTGAAGCAGGGCAAAATTACAGTGGGACACACAGGATCACATTTACAGCCAGACCCATTGAAGCAACTCCCAGTGTAAGAAATCACAATGGGTATGTAGAAGCAGAACTGTAGTGACACAAATTGAAGCAAATCAGCGGGACAACAAGGAGTTGAGTCACAATTGAGTACATGTGAACTGTACAGTATAGTAGAGGGTACAAAGTAGAACGTAGAATGGTGAGGAGGTTAGCACAAGGCACACTCAAAAAGACACATTTTATCCAGGTGTCACGTGGCCTAGAAAGGCATTGCATAACAGGCATAACACATCCTGAAAAGTCAAAGCAAGGTATATAAATGTCTAACAAGACAAAAAACATGGTCTCACTGCACTCTTACCGTCCACAGTCAGCTTCAAGAAAGCTTCTCACTTTGCCACTGTCAACCCCCCCCCCTCTCTCTCTATGATCTGAAACATCTAGTGCTCACCAGGGTACGTTGTTTGGCCTTCTCTTTAACTTGCTCAGGTGCTGTGCTAAAGGGTGCGGGCTGTTAAGAAAGGGGTGCGGGCTGTTAAGATATATGCCCATCAGTTAAAGAATGGCTTTCGTCAGGTGATGGGTCGGGGGAACAGTATCCCCGACCCGTTCTCCCATAGGTTTTCTCCACTGTGCAGTAAATATCACATGAGCCCCGATGCAAGCACACTACATCATATTTCAAAAATCCCTATGAGCACCTAGAAGCAAAGGTGCCCAGAAATACTTGGAACTTTCATGAAACAATGTAACAGGTATAACCCAGTTTTATGTCATTAGAAGTTGTATTTTTATTTGCATTTGTTTACTCAGGGAACACTGTCTATTGACCAGAGACACTACAAAAGACTCACAAAAAGTGGGATCGTCCTGTAATACGTGAATTACACAAAAGGGAACGGCAGTGGGTGACTGACCACGTGATGTTAGGGAATTCCATGAACATGAACTAGGGACAGAACATGTGCAAAGAAAGACATGGAATGGGGATAGTAAACTGAGCCCGGCTCTCTCAAGGAATTCTCAAGGAATTGCTGTTGCGTGTGCAGCATCTTAATACAACATTAAACACACCCATACATGTAGAGTGTTTCCGGAGTAAATAGAGACAAACATGTGCTGTTCAGTCTTTTCATAGTCAAGTGATATACTGAATACCAGCAGAAAACAGAACTGTATCGCTGTGCCCCCAAACCCCCATAAATAGTAGGGCAGCTGGAGACCAAGGGGTGCAGGTGGTCCTAAATGTGTTTGCAATGTGTATACCACTGCATCCGATATTCACAGCATAAGAATTGGAAATGGAAACCAAAAACCTCTTTTGATACGTGTGAACCAAAATGTGAAGAACAGGGGGAGTTTGAGAGACTTTTAAATATTCATCAGCAGCAATATGACCTCTATGACCAATGGCAGCACACCTGTGAAGCAGTGAACTCAAATGACAAGCGCGCCAGATGCTGTATAGACACATTCAATTGTAGCCGACCCACAATACCCACAGACATTTTGATGTTTTTTTTTTATCCGTGTTTTATCCGTTTTTGTCTGGTTGTCAATGTACTTTAGATTCCCTCTCATATCTTCCCTTTAAACCTTACTCCCTTTTAAAAACGTATTTGCATGTTTTGAAAGCACGTTCCCATCGTGTGAGTCTTGTGAGAAACCCTGTGTTTCTCTTTGCCACTTGTTTTGTGCATTGTACATTGACACCTTAGGCGCATTAAGCACCTGAGGCACATGTGCGTTTGCACATAGGCACCTTAGCAACATGTCATTTTATTTTTTTATTTTGAGTGAGAAGAAGATGAGGAGATGGATTACTCCTCAACCTCCACGTCAGAGGTTGAGAGAGTCAGTCAGCAGAAGGATACAGGGACTGGGTATCTTCAGATGGAGACTGAGACTATGCGAGAGGAGGTGGAGTCTGTGGATGAGGAGGGAACACAGAGCATGAGGAGATGGAGCCGGAGCATGAGGAGGATGCGGCTACCAATCTGGAGGAGGTTATGGTATGTGGAGTCTCTTGGATAGCACCTGCAGGACAGCAAGTTCCTTGGTCTTGGAACTGGTGGGGAAGAGGCACTCCAGGAACAGCTACATAGTTGTGCACTCACATATATCTATGGAATGTACTTGCTTATTAATCACTGGTTCATTTTATTTAGAAATAGCCCTGATCTAATGTACCCCACAATGAAACGCCATCCGCCAAATATGGAGAATAACACAGACTGTGTTTAATCTGAATATTTTGTATTTATTTAAAATACATTAAATAAATGAATGCTGGTGAAGTATCAATGCAAATCAAAATAAAAGGACTCAGGAGTCTTGTCAAGAATGGACAAAGCAAGATACTATTTATTACTGGTTTGCAAACCACATAAATGGACAGAACCCCATTAGCCCACCACCCAAATGAACCCAACCCGCCTCCAAGTTGTCTTCCACCTTATATCTACACATGGTCTGCCCCCTTACAAAATGCATTACTTCTGTTTGACCTCTCTGGCCCCCAAGACATGACAATAGCCCTTCTTGTATGTTCCCATAGTCTGACTTCTGTTTCCATCCCATCTCTTGTCATCACGTGATCCTCTCCTTCTAGGTTGGTTGCTTTTGTCTGACGATATCCAGTGTCCACCTCCTCAAGCGAGGGGCATAAGTCCCCTGATGCACTGACAGCCAAATATAAGGTTCTATTGTCCTAACCATTATACGCCAGCAGAATCAGTAAATGACAACCAGGTGGCCTTCACTCAGTCACGAGGGATCCTGAAAGTGCTGCCTCAGTATTCCTACTGTGCATTTCTCTCTACAGAGCCCTCAGTGCTAGTACTGCCTAAAGCCAATAGATGGGGATTTCCCTATATGCTGTCCGCTAGAATACAAAGATAAATAACAAACACCTGGCTATATATATAGAGAGTGACACTTCAGGTATACCAATATCTTCCCAGACTCCTCCCATATAATTGTTTACCTTAATTTATAATCAAAATTCCACAACATGCGATGATGGCATCATCATAACATATGTTGTGTTTCCTCCCCGCTGCCCCCTTCCGGGGTTATCAACATTCAGTTACCCCCCTTTTGTGCTTACTGCGCAACTAATTTAGCTGACTTCTTATACCCCTGCACTACTTCCCAATCCAGAGATCAGGTATCAGGGGGCATTGTTGCATGGTTTGATTTCCCACACTTCATGATGGATATCCCACTCCCAGTCAATCCTGCCCACGTACAGGCAGTACTGTGCTTGTCAGTGCCCAGAGTTCTTTTATTGGCGGATGTGCTGTAAACAACCATTCTTTATCTTAGCAGTACCAACTGTTGTATTTCCAGAAGTTCCTGCATTGCCATAGGTGTTCAGGTATCCCAGACTCATTCATCAACAATCTTGGCCAGCTGCTATGTCGCACATCTTCTCTGATCGATATCAATTGGGTATTTAGATCATCTGGCACCTCTTCACACGCCATGTCCCACTCCTGGTCCCTTCCTGCATTCATCACGCCATCCATCTGTCTTTGAAGAGCACCTTTGGTAATCTGACTGAGGGTACCTTGTACATGGAGCTCGCCAACTCATGCATCACAACCTGTAAGCTCTGCCCCATATATTAGTCTAGTGGCCTTCTCAAGTCAGCCAACTCGACCCTCTAAATCTATACCTCTACATATACCCCAGGCTGGAAGTGCAGTATTGCCCCACTACACATTTTATCCAATTCTTCCTTTTCTGTTGCCCTTCAAACAACTCTTCCTGCTGTGTGGCCAACCAAATTCCTTCCCCATTGGTACAATAATGGTAATGGGTAGTAACCTGTAAAGCAGACAATGGAACAGTAAACAAAACTGTGACCACAGTTGCATTTCATACCATATATTTATCTCTGGATCTATCCAAATTCGACACAGTGTTTTACCATAACCGATGATTATAAACTTGAGTATGCCTCATATATTCTCTTATTTCCAACTTTGGGGGCTGAAAATGCTAAATCAAAGTACACGTTAGATTGTATAAAGTGTCTGATAAATGTCACTGAGCATTAGTAGGATTCAAACATATATTTATGGACATGGTACTATATTTCCCATCCACTATTGTTAGCAAATAACACTCAAAGCGTACCAGGTGTTCCTTCCCTATACCTACTACACTGCTGAGATCTTCCAGTTCACAATCCCCTGGCACCACCACTCTGTGCATAGCCATGGTCAAGTTTACCAAATCTGGAGCTATGCTTCCATTACCACCAAATCATTTTCGTGCTGTCACCACCATGGTTCCTGTCTATTGTTTATACCAACAGATTAGTTTAAAAATAATTGTATTTCTCTTCCTAGTAAAAAGAACAGTGACAGTAATATATTTGTAAAATGTTTTTTTTTTAAATTGTATTAATTATATGGGAAAAAAATCAAATCCCAATCAAAGGTCCTCCCGTCATTCCCAGGCTCCGTTTAGATCGCATTTTCCCCCTTGCCAATGCACTATATATTGTTTCTTATACCACGGCCAGGCCTTGACATCAGCCAATGTCACAATGTTATTCAAAGTCTTTATAGCTAATATAGTTTGCACAATAGGTTCATGTTTTCCTATAGCTACATTAGTGGAAGCCAGTACAGATAGGAAAATCTGCAAAACTACTGGAACTACACTGTGGAGGCTACCGCCCATTTGCAGTGACTCACATGCACCCATGCTAGGTGCCCAACAACCTATACAGCTGAATTTGAGACGAGTAACAAAAGGAAAGGCCCCTTCCATTGCTGTCTTTTTTTGGTAAATCTTTATCAGAGCCACTGGGCTGTACGGAATGTCCTGGAGAGTCTGGTTTCCGTGGCAGAGCAGCTTGAACCTGATTGTGAATGAGACTGACAGAATACATTAATGTCTTGACATATTCCAACAATCGAGCATCCGACAATTGCAAATTATCTGGTACAGTTTCCATCAGTGGTGCTACAGGCAATCTTATAGGTCTTCCATACATAATTTCATAAGGACTCAAGCCAGTTGTTTTAGAAGGTGTGATTTCCATACTAAATAGAACCAATAGGAGGGCTTCTGACCACTTGAAACCTTTCTCTTGACACAATGTGGGAAATGTATTCTGCAAGACCCCATTTTGTCTCTCTACTGCCCCTCCTGACTGTGGGTGCTGATGGCAATGCACATTAAGCTGTAACACGACTGTAAAATGTGCACATGGGTCCTTTGATTACAACATATAAAATCATAATCCAAAAAGGAGCACACACCAAGCAAGAATCAATGCTGTTTATTAATGCTGGGCGAGCACACATTAAACAGAACAGTCGACTTGAACTGGTTGATGAGAGCTGACATCTGGGCATGCAGCGAACATTAGTTTTATACTTCAACTACAATGGTGAAGGCATTAGAAACGGTTACAGCTCAAATTTGCATGTTTTCCAACGTTTCCATGAAACTCATTGGCTAAGCCACGTCATATTCTTTATGCTAAGTGTATGTTAGTAGAATGTAATTGGAGCAAACAGGTCAACAGTATCCCAAAACATCGCCTCCCCATTTGGCGACAAATCGCTTCTCACACCTTCCTGGAAAAATATGCAATTAGTAAAGTAACATTTGTGCTAACCGCAGGGACTTTATTATTTTGCCATTTGTAAGAACTATAGCGGAAGAAACAAGAGACACTCTGCTTCTGGTGGGAAGGGAGACATTCACATGGCACCTGCAGGATGTTGGCCTTCGCAGACATTGTGCTGGATACTCTGAAGGATGGCCACCTCCCAGGGACACAGAAACATACTGTCTGATTGGTCCTCCCAGGTATGCCATTCTGTGCAACGTCCCCATTCCCATATCCACCTCCCGAAAAGGCACTCGTAGCTATGTGAATGGCTCCTGCTCAGGTCCACTTCCCCTCTACCCCCAAGTGCCTGTGGGATTGGCTTGCCGCCCCATCATTACATCCCCCAGTGCTGTTTCAAGTGCTTTTGTTTGCCCGTTAGGCACAGCCTGAGCTTTGTCTCTCTCCTCCCTAATCAATGGTGTATTGATTATGTGTTCAGGTCAGGTTTCCCGGGTGAGGTCCAATCTGGGGGCACCCCTGCTAAGTGGGTTTACCTGGGATTTTTCCCTATCTCGTAGTAATATACATAAGCTCCCTTGGCTGATGGCATACACAGTGCAACCCCACCCCACACTCCCCTGCATGCCCTTCATTCATGGCGTTACTACAGTTAGTTTGTGTTCCTGTGTTTTCCCCCCTAGGATGCACTGGAGCCCCTCTTGCTTACTCCTGTTGGTGGTAGGTTTGCCCCCCTATTTGGTGCTGAAGTAGCAACTGTAATAATTGAATTGATATCTCCTTCCCACTAATTTCCTAACTCCTTTCCTTGAGCACCCACACCCGTGTGACCCTGTTCATGTCGCCCTCTCCATCGTACCCGTCTAGGTATTCTCCTAACACTAGTATCTTTTTTCCATCTGGTGAGCATTCAGCCCAAAGTGCTTCATATTTTTTCTAAATCTAGTGGGGCTGCTGCAAAAATTAACTCTCTCACACTTGGAGGCTCCTCATCTAATACTTTGCCAAGCTCAATCTTGTTTGCCGCCATTATGTAACATGCTTTCCTTTAGTGGCACTTGCACTGGCCGATGACCCACCGACCGACACAGATGGCAACACGCATCATGATGAGCACAGGGACAGTTATTTTGAACATTGCTGCCATCTACTCTGGCACCCAGGAAAATTGCAAGTCAAGCCAGGTGTTTGACGTGGTATCATGTGTCTCTTTTATCATTCTTTCATGTATTGTTCGTATCTCCTCTACAGCTTCCATGAGTGTCCGAATGGCAGCATTATTAGCTGGTATTGCTGTTCAGTATGGGCTCCCTATCTTGTGGCACATGCCACCCTCCATTGCAGTCATAAGGTACAACGCACAACAATTCTCTAGGGCCATAAAACGCAGAGCTCGGAGCTCTTCTTACACTGCATTCATTCCTTTTTCGGTAGCATTAGCGAATTGCAGCAGCTCGTAACATGTTACCTGAATACACTTCGTATTAACGTCTGTTTCTGAATGCACTTCGTATTAACGGCTGTTTGCATCCTGAGAAGCAGGAACGAGCTGCAAAACACAGATGCTCTGTTGAAGAGTCTCAAGTGTGGTGGGATAGTGTCCAAGCTCTGGGTCGATGCATAATTGCTTGCTCTCTTCCTCCTCATCATTTTTGGTTGTTCATCTTGTATCTCTATTGGCCATTTTGCTTTATGCTTCAATTTCTGAGTGGATAGCCCATTGAACCGCATCAAATCTGTGTGGGGCACCATCAATGTAGGGCTTTGGATGGTCATGAGTGCACATATTGCTCCCCAATATGGTGCCAGCTGGGCATACGCTCTTGTCCCACAGGCCCACCATACATCCATCACTGGCGCTGTCCATTTCTGCAACACTGGGGTGCTCATCATCCTCACACAGCCAGTGTTCATCCCTAGCGCCACCATCCTATTTGCTCTGAAACACAAAGAATACTGTGTGAGCGCTTTTATGTAAACTGGGTGATGCTTTTCATCAATCCATGTTAAGGCATGTACATTTTGGCATTCCATATTCTTCTACATCCGGCATTTATTTTCTTCACCAATTTCTCTTCAAACCCCACCAGCCCTTCTGCATGACACTGTACCATCCCTCTTTCCCATTTTTCATTGTGATACACCAAACACTGTTTTCGCATTAAGGGCCTGGTGTGGCACAATGGTATATCATGTCTTGTTGAATTCTTACAGAATATTCTCTTGTGGGCGTGACCACCTGTTTTCTCCTCTCTGCCCCTTCAGTGTTATACTCTAATATCATGTGCTTGGTAGCTTCTCCGTGGGCCATACTTTCTAGTTGCATATGGTTGTCTGCATACACTTTCTCCTTTCATCTATCCATTTCACTTCTGCAGTGTGCCCCTGGAATAGCTACCTTGTTTTATAGAGGGACCTATGCACCAGACATCCCCCTTCCTCTACTGTCAATACTTGTGGTAGGAATTGTTTCGGTGTCGCTGGGAGATGTGGGATGATTGATCACACATAACATATCCCATTGGTGCTCCCTCGCCCCATCCTCTTCATCTCTGTATACCATATATTTTCGGACACAAGGTCTCCTTCCTCCCCAACAGCACTGTATAAGTCTTCAATACTAGATATGCTTCTTTTGATGCATCTTTCCCTTCCACCATTAGTCAGAGTACCTGTACTACCCCTATGCATTAGGAACCAGAAAAGGAAGAGAAGGATGATGACAGAAAAACAGAACAATCCAACCAATATTGGTTTTGTATTTCGACCGTTCCCTCTAGTAGTGTCCTGCCCATTTTCTCCTTCATTTGTGGTCCCCCGATAGAGTCTTATAGCAGTACAAAGAGTCAATGATAACTGGGTTATACTTCCAATTGCGTGACGCTTCTCCCTTATCTTTCAATTGTATTACTGTGGTCTCTGCGGATAACAGTTATATGGATCCATGCCCTTCTTTCCTTGAACTTCACGGCCATTGGGATTGCGTAGACAACTTCGAATGGACTGCAAAACCTTGGTTCCTTCGTCTTCCTTACAACATTTCAGATGAGAACTCTGTCTCTAGGCTAGACGGGCTGGGCTTGCAGAAAGTCCTCCTCCTGGTGGGCACTTGTGCACTTTTCAACGTGGGTCGGCCGACATGTAGGTAGCTTGACCTAGCGAGAGATCAATTTGAGGACATTTGTCATTTCTGTTAAATCATTTTTCATTTAGTCTCTGAGGATCTCTGAGGTAGGGTTAGCATCCAAAATTGAATGTGCAAGAGGGACAGGTGCATGCATCATCCTATCCATTACAATGTTGTGCGGAGTCAAATGATGATTCACACTAGGTGAGTTGCAAAGGGCGAAAAGAGGGAGGGAAGGCAAGAAAGCTAGTTTTGGTATTGAGAAGAGGTTAGCTTCACCAAGCATTTGTTAAGCAAGCCGTTGAGCCTTTCAAAAAGACTGTTTGCCCGCTGCTGGTTCACTGTGCAAAGTTTGTGTTTTATCCCTAACAGAGGTATAATCTCTTTGAAAAGGTTGTTGGCGAAATGCTGGCCATTGTCTGATCTTATTTTACAACTTATTCCCCACCTTGGAAACACCTCCCTACCAGGAATTTGGCCGTACACTTTGCATTATTCTTTACAAAGGCCCCAGCTGCAAGCCAATGGAAAAGGGAAAGACAACAACAATTAGGTACTTATAGGACAAGCCTCGTTCGTGCATATCAACATAGTTGATATGCAAATGATGGAAGGGCCCTTCTTGTAGTGGCGTTATTCCTTGGATAGAATGCCCAGACAAAAACTGTTGACAGACCACACAGTTCACCATAAACTCTGCCACTCACTCATGCAGAGCCATGGGTTGGAAAATGCTTGAGAGCTAAGGTCAATCACCTCCGAGGCATTATTGGGTATCGTTTACTTTCTGTCTCCATATTAAGTCTGTTGAGGAAAGAGAACACCCTCTTGCTATCCACAAGTCTTTCTCTTCTTTTGGGGCCTCTCCTTGTAATTCTAATATTTCCTGCCTTTTGCTTTTTCCGACCGGCCATCATTTGTTTTCTTCTTTTTCCCTCTGGGAAGATTACCCTGCTTCCTTCTGATAAATATGGAGCTTCTTTGGCTGCTCTGTCGGCAATTTTGTCACCCAAAGATGCTTGATACTGTCCAACTGTGTGGACGGCACATTCTATTATTGCTACTTCCATCAGCACTTTTAAAGGCTCTATCAACTGCTCAAGAAGTTCGGCATGTTGTACTGGTATCACATTGCTTCTCCTGAAACCCCTCCATTCCCCTCTGGCCAATTATGAATGTGTGGTAGATGTTACATAGGCAGAGTCCGAAAATATATTTGCTGCGTGCACCTCTATCATATTTAATGCACTTATCATTGCAACTAACTCTGCTGCTTGTGCTGAATAATGTGATGGTAATCGCATCTGAGATGCAATTTGTCACGCCGCCCGTCCTGGGGTCTCCTTACCAGCTACAGCGCTTCCCGTCCTGGAGGCTGTATCCTCGTTTTCGGCTTCGGGGTCCGGGGGTGTCCTGGGTCCCGGGCGCTTCCGGGTCTCCTACGCGCACTGCTTTGCGCATGCGCGGGCGCCCGCTCTCCGCTCTTCACGCATGCGCAGTGCGCAGGATGCTCGATTCTGGAGGGTATGCGGCTCGAGCCTCGATGTGGGGTGTCCGTTGCCTGGGAGACGGCACGGCTTGCGTGGCAAGCCTCCTAGGTGCTGGCGGGCCTATTTAAGGAGCCCTGATCCTTTCCAAACCGCGTCTCAACGCGGTTCGTTCGGATCGTGTCTTTGCTGCCTTGCATTGTTCCCCGTTGCCTGTTGCCTTCCACCTTCCCTTGTTCTGCCTGGGGAACCCCTGCCTTCCTCCTTCCCTTGTTCTGCCTGGGGAACCCCTGCCTTCCTCCTTCCCTTGTTCTGCCTGGGGGACTCCTGTCTTCCACCTTCTCCCTCTTTTCCTTCCTGCTCCAGAGGTCCCGCCCGCCCTCCTTGGTTCTGGTCCCAACTCAGTCCTTCCTGTTTTCTACTCGCTCTGAGTTCTACCCCCACTCGTTCCGTACTCCTCTCCTTACCAGCCTGCTCTTCTTGCTTCCTAGTCCACGTCCCTGGAGGGACCGTTCTGCTTCCTGTCCCCGGACCTGCTTTCCGTCGGAATCCCACTAAGGACCCCGGACCATCTACTCAGAGGCTCCCCCTGCCAGTGCTTGCACTGTCCTGACGCCACTCAATCAGGGGTGAGCCAACCCGTGGCGTTGGGAGCCGGTTCACCTCCAATCCGGTTCCATTTGGGCTGGTGTTGGGCCGGTTCCCCGCGCCATCAGTCACGTCTCTCCGGATCATCTGACAGCCTGGCCTCATCACCAAGGAACCCAACCGGACGAACAGGTACGCAGCGTTCTCGTGACGCTATTTACAACACAATTACATATTCCCCATGTATGTAGCATACTACAGCTGCTCCTGTATGTCTCCTGTCAGGGTCTATACTTGATGACAAATCAATATATACCATGTCTGCCCCTTTTATTGCTTCTTCCTTTGCATGTAGGTCTCCTTCCATTTGATCCATATATGCTGCACATTCATGCATATACTCCCCCTCAGCTTCCAGTTCTGCTACAAATGTTGCTGTATTTACCACATGACTCCTCGCTACCTCAATAGCTGGGTTTGTTAGTACCACCTCATAACCCGATACCCTCTGTGTCGTTAGGGTGCTTTTAGATTTTTCCAGGACAGCAAATGCTCCACGTATAGCACTACAGGGCACACGATCATGCTTGTCACTGCCTTTTTTATTGCAAACGCTGCAGCCACAACCTCCATTTTATAACTGTCGAACACACATCTGGGAGGTTCTGGGAAGTAGGTATCCTGACAGTTACAACCTAGGGACAGTAATGGCCCATAAAATAAAAAGTGCTGATGACCCAGCATATTATGCAAAACGGGTGAGGGATCTGTGGACATAAGAGACACAAAGGTCCTGGGATAAATGCATACCCTTGTTCAATCACATATAGATAAAGGGACTGCCAACTGAAGTACAGGCATCCTTAGATAAGATTGTGGGCATTGAAGCTAAGGGCTGGCCTGAAATACAGGCAACAATAGGGCATTATTGCAAACAAAAACAAGAGAGTGAGAGGCAGGAGGCCGTGAATGCTGCAAAAGCAGAAAACAAATTGGTGCAAAAGATGCCGACAGAGTAAAAAATAGAAGGGGCACTGCTTGTACCCGACAGTTCTACAGTGGCACCCACCTCACAGGGAGGGTTTCCTGTGGGACACACGCCACAACCAGGGGATTATGTGACACCGCAGTATATACCGCAGTGAGGTATGCCACTGCAGGGAAATTATATGCATTTGTGGGTTCCAACAACAAAGAAGAGGAGGATATAGACGGGTAGGATAGAGGGTCTTTAGGCCATGTTTTATGTGCCAAAACACAGGGCATGTCGCATGCACTTGTACTTTTGCACAACAAGCTCAAGCACAGGCAATGCAAATGGCACCGCAGCAAGGAGGGGTCACAATGCCACTGCAGGGGCAGCAGATGCATCCTCACCTAGCCCTGATGCAGCAGGGACAGATGTCCTTGCAGCAGGGAGTACTCTACGTACCCGGGGGTCCATAGAGAGGGCAGCAGGACCTCAGCTATGATATAGACTCCAGCAATGGCAGCAGGGAGCACGGTGCTGCTGGGACAGAACGTGGTACCCTATTACACAGGGGTAAGTGTTATGGGGAGAGACCCCTTCCCTTTTACCCAGGGCAACAAGGAACAATATGGGAGCCACAGAAAGCTTGAGTGTGTCCAGTCCAAGAAGTAACTGGTGACCCCGTCGAGGAACCCGAAGTAGCAGTGAACATAGGACCCAGGGAATTGTCTTTTATCAAAGACATGGGTGTGACAAAATCCTGTATGCTAGAAGAGAGTTTCCCATTATCGAACAAGATCATGGACACACAGGGCTACTCTGGGGCGGTGGTCACGTTTCCAGTCACAAAAGACTTGCCACTAACAATAGGGACACAACACATTATAGCTCCACTATTGTACTCCAAAGACACTCCCATCAAGATACTGGGGAGAGATTTACTCAGCAAATTCAATGCCACTGAATCATTCACAGTAAGAGGATGGTATGCACAATGTCAGGCATTTTCCTACAAGTGAGTGGTCATGCTCCTGTTAGCGGCAAACGCTCAAAGCACATTATGAGGCCAAACCATGTACCCAAGCATGTTCTTGTATGGAGTGGAGATACCGCTGGGATGGGTCCCAGGAATACAAGGGAAGGTGTTCCGACTGACATCAGAATTCCTGTTCAGACTACAGTGTCAAAGGGATGACATGAAAGGTACCACACTTGTGCTACAGCTAGAGGAGATATTAGTACCTCAGGACATGATGATACTATGTGGTGAAGACAATGACAATATGGAATGGCGCACAGTGCTATGCATCAACCCAACATTAACGATAGCAGGAGTAATGAATGGAGAGCTGTTCTCTTATGAAGAGGGAGAAATGGTATTTAAGCTACAAATACCTTGCAAGGAAAGGAAAGGAAAGGAAAGGAAGAGAAAGGAAAGGAAAGGAAAGGCAAGGAAAGGAAAGGCAAGGAAAGGAAAGGAAAGGAAAGGAAAGGAAAGGAAAGGAAAGGAAAGGAAAGGAAAGGAAAGGAAAGGAAAGGAAAGGAAAGGAAAGGAAAGGAAAGGAAAGGAAAGGAAAAGGAAAGGAAAGGAATCACCACAGCATTGATAGCTCATGCGTCCTGTACAAAATGGTAAACCTCCTTCCCTGGCTTCTTCACAGGATTGGATATACTACTGACCGGAACATTAATTCCCTGAGTCAGCAAAGAGTCAATGACTAGGGTGATACTGTTATCTGAGGGTACATCCAAGTTTCAATAGATAGTGCACCTTATTATAAACAGCAAATCTCGACCCCGCAAATTTTCAGGTGATGTCGGTCGTGAAAGAAAAACATCTTGATCTGTAATGGGCCACAAAGTGAGAGCTTATCAACATTCACAGAAGTCACCCACATATTCCACATAAACACAGGCAGCTCATCTGCAGAAAAGAAACATGACCTGCCTGCTATTATCTCAAATATTATCACATTCATAAGTGTTGGCATCACAGAAAAGTACTGGTTTAATTGGTGTATTTCTTATTCTCTGACTGACTCAACTCTAAAATGTTGGACACTGTTGTTTTTTAGCTTGGATACAGGTACAAGCTTGTTTGGCACGGTTGACATGGTGATACTTATTCTAAACGGCTTGCACTCAGGGTAGAAGCTTTTGTTTTGGAAATCCAAATATCTTAATGTGTTAAGGGGTCACACAAGCCTGTCATTATAGAATTCAAAAGAAAAAGCAATCAGCAAGTTGTAATTGTCATTTGGAGTCTATGTAATGCAGAATCCTTCTATTACTGTGCAATTTTACTTGGGAAAAATATGTTGGCTATTTAAATTGACAATATATTCTTAAGACTGAAGGAGAAAGACTAACCTCATTCCTACAGCACTTTGAGGAGTAGAAAACTCTAATGAGGATGTTTTTTAATATAAATTATGGTTTTCTTAGTTCATTACGTTTGTCATTTCCTGGAAATCTATGAGACACATTGTAGATCACACTTGCACATTTAGATTCTAGGGCAATCTAATTCAAATATATTTCCACATGTTTTCATTCATAGGCTCATTCCCCCTTTCAGTGACAAAGCTCTTAAATAACACTCCCTCAAAATACTTTAAATTGCTATGTTGTATTTAATGAATGCTTTAAATATGTATCTAAATGCTGTGTGTAACTGCACTCACTGATGATTTGTCTTTCAAGGGTTCGGGCCAGGTAGGTGCATCAACAAGCTCCAGGCAACTCCTGCAAGCAAGCACTTCATTTCAGTCTGTCAACCTCAACCTCAACACGTAATCTCTCTCAGGAGATCTGGTTCTTTCTTGGGAAAATGCTCTGCATTCAGCTCCTTCTGGAGGAATGTCTTAATGAGACTCTCCCTCAACTATATACAGCTGCTACCGCAGTCTGCTTTTCTTTTATCAGGCAGGCTCTTTTCCTTTGCCAAAAATATATTTAACTTTTCCTAAGTGTTTAAATGTAAATACTCAGTGAACTCCACCCATGCTGCATCATTTGACATGGCAATTTTGGGATTGGACAGAGCCAGTGATAGATTACATTTAATTAGTCACACATTCTCAATCCCTTCTCTTTGCTTCCCTTTGCCCACTGCATTTTAACATGTCATAAGGGGATGAATTAGCTGTGAGTTAGCCCGCCTTTCAGGAATTATGATCACATTGGAATAAAATAAGTATTTTACTAACATTTTCTGTGAGAAAACTGAGGGTGTTCTCCCGAGTAAACCTTGCGAATCCCATATTCAGTTGGCCAGGGGAGGGCTAACCCTGTCAGATCCCAACCCTGGGGGTGGACGGAAGAGCAATGATCACCTCAGTAGGGGAATATAGGGTTGAGCTTGGGGAAATACCCTAGGTGAGATGCGGTATTGTACTGGAGAAGAGAAAGAGGAGGATGACATCTCATAGACTTTTGTGTGTTGTACCACATCTCTCTCCCTTCCTCTGTATACATCTCTCTGGCCTGAATGCTACAACTCCCAGAACCCCTGTTTATTTTTTCTATTTTCAACCCGAATGCTCCCAATCATTCTTCTCCAAGTCACTTTGATTATTCTTTTCTGAACACCCAGTCTACCATGATTAAACACTATTGTTCCCACAACCCCCCCCCTGTTTCTTTGATGATGATAATCCCAATAATTCCCGTTTGTTCCACAAAACCCCTGGTACAAGTGTTATAATTCCTTACAACATTTTTTTCCCCATCTTGTCACATGGGATACGTGGAAACTCAATCCCCCCCTTTCCCGACACAAACACTTTATCAGAACACGAGAGACAATGGACTAATATGAAGACTGTTTACTTGGCATGTCCCAAAGCTAGGGTCAGGTAAAGTCAGGCAATTGATGGGAATCATAGACACTTGACAGCCCTTTGCCTTCCCCACAGGGATACAGGGTGGCGCACGAAAGCACAATACAAGCAAGGCAGACCACACAACGAGAGAGCTAACTCAGCATGGCAGTTCAAGAGGAGGAGAAAGATGGCACAAAACGAGAGGGTGACAAGGAGAGAAGCTACCGTGCCCTTTCTGACCAAGGCCTATGAAACCTCCACAGAAGGAATCATCAGACCATGAACAATAGCCATTTTGTGTTGATGCAGATGTCAATGGTACACGAGACCCTCCTCCACTGATAACCAAGCTGGGGAGAGACGCTTGTCTCTGTGGTACAAACTTTGATTCCAAAGGGAAAGAAAGCCAGGCAGTTCCTCACAGCCAGTGAGTCGAGGAGAGAGTTGATAAGAAACCAAACGGTGTTGAGCAGAAAGTAGCAAACGTCTAATTAAACTGTGAAAATATAAAGAGCTATTGATGCTAAAAGTGGGAAAACCAGCAACAGAGAAGTCTGGGCGATTACCCAATTGTTGAAACTATCATAACAAGAAGCCCTTTGGAAAGGTGGGAAGGGGGTCAAAGTGGTCATACAGGGGTGTTGTAAAATCCTCTGTCCAATCAAAATGTCTTTCACTGACAGATGATTGTGAAGCTAAGGAAAATGTATCCTGCATCGTAAGAGTTCAATGAGAAAGGTACCATTGATAAGATTGGCAAGAGTGAACCCCAAAGATGGATGCTGATAAAGAGGGGGCAAAGTCTAAAGTCCCGAAATACTGTGTGTTGCCAAGGGATGTCCACAGTGAACTGTACTAAAAGATATGAAGATTTGTGAATGTCACCAATAAAATTGCATTGAAAGCCATAGTGAGCCCGATTGAGGGAGGCAAACAGTCGAGATGAATCTGAAGGGGGAGATCCAAGGGTGAGAAGGCAACACCCACCGACTTGTGAATGCAACAAATAAAAGTACAAGAGGGAAAGCCTTTGAATGCATGCCATGCCAGAGAATACTCCCCTCCCAAAAAAAGAAACTGATATTCGAGAGGTGTTTGAGTTGAGTCCAGAAGAGGAAGACCCAGGGGTGACGAGCTTTCACCCAAATAAAATCAGAAACTAACTTTTATCTGAATCTTTGCTTTGGATACAGTGAGACTGTCAGGCCCTCAGAAGCAAAAAAAACATAGCTATCGGCGGTCCTGGTACCACTAAGAAACTTTCTAGGGATCTGCACCCGGAAGAGGGGGATCCAGGGGTGAAAGGAATCACCCAATATGCAAGTGGAAAATAACTTGTGTTTATTATTTTGAATATGTCAGGTCCACAACGGCAAGAGTATAAACTAGGAGGATGACAACAAGCTACCTTTAGATGTCCACACCGGAGGAGACAAAGATGAATCTCAAACCATATGTGTGTGCAGGCACACCATCAGTCTTTTAACAAATATAAAGAGATGGGAGGCTCAATTTTAACAAAAATATCTCATATATTTATTTTGTTCAGTTGTGTCAACATGAGTAAATCCATTTCCAGCCTCAGTGATTATTTGACAAACTGACTTTTCCTTGTTCTTATACTGGTTAGTCGTGTATGTAAGGCTTTCCTCAGGACACATTAACCCTCTGATTAGAGGATCAAGAATAGCACAAGTTGTGTTGTGGATTGTCTCACAGTATCTATAAAAACAGGGATATGTGTGTCAATGTACACAGCGGCAAGAGAAATTTTGCAGAAAAGAAACTTTACCATCGAAGGCCCTGATTGCTGAGAGCAGAACTGTAGGCTCATGCTGGGAAAGCTTGAGCGTGTGCAGTGCTCCATAATCCTACATTATGCTGTGCTTAAAACGTAGTGAAGGGAAGGGAGTCCCCAACTACTGCATCCTGACTTATTTTTTGTGAACACTTCCTTCTTTCTTAAGAACACTATCCCACACTTCTTTTTGTATTTAGCATAAGGAATGGCAATAGGTTTTTTAGTATAGGCCCATTTTATTTTGACAAGATGTCATTCGGAGTGCCTTATTATTGTTTGATGGTCAAAGCTTGCTTCCATCTTAATGTTAGGTTTAGATTAGGCATTATTCCAACTACTGTTATACCGTTTAATAAACACCCTTGAACTGTGATTACTTGTGTCTGTCTTTACTGTTGCCACCATGAGTTCCCCACTTTTACTGCACGACTTCTGCCATTAATAAGAATTGTATATTCATAGGCGCAAACATATTCTGAATGCAGAGACATCCTTTATGTTTATTTGGATGCATGCATAATATAGTTGATCAAATATATGAACGTATTAATATTTCATGCATTTCAATATATCCTGCTGAATTAAAAACTATATTCAGTTTTCAAATTTGACAGAGGTTTCAGAAAGTAGAGACTTATATGATTTAATTAATTCTCACTTTAAAACACATTGGGCATAATTCTAAAAAAAACGAACGCAAAAGATTTTATTTGCGCTTATTGGCGAAATGCTCAGTTCACCTTATTCTCAACAGAAACCTAAGCATTCCAGGATGGGCTGGGCAATAGCACAAAGATGCACTGTCTAGCCCCCGTGCAGACATTAGAATCAAGAGGTCTCACAGGCACCCATCATCCAGGTGGTTGCGGGTAGTGCATTTTCTCGAGAGTGATTGTGTAACAAAATAAAGTATGGTCATCCCTGTTTGGGGGATGGAAATGCAAGTGGGAAAGATGTTTTTTAACACATGGCTATCACACTAAACAAAAACAAATGGGCCTGGTTAAAAAATAACTCTGTCATGATTTGTGGCTCCAACTACACCTGTTTCAAAAGGCACAGGGGGATGACCTCAATTTTTAGGGTGTTTAAAAGCACATGGCATTTCTGAATTTGGATGCACTTTTAAATGCCCTGAAATCCCCCCTTATTTTTGCAAAATGTGCAATGGGGGGAAATGGCAAGGGAATGAGTGCTTCCAATATGCACTTATTCAAATTCCATTTGTGAAATGGGCTTCCCCTTTGTGTGCGAAATGTAGGAGATGCACTTGACAGTGCTTAATGAAGAGTTTCCTTTGAAAAGACCCAAAGTCTCAGACCCTTTTGTTTGCCACGTTGACACACTACACAATATGCTGGTGCATTACAAGGGACACACAAAATGTCCACTATTTGTAGTAAATCATTTACCTCAGCATGTCCCTACACCTCCATACTATCTGACGTCTTTGCATTATAAATAATCAGCTGATGTTCCACAGCTTATTTCCCTGTGTTTTCTTTTTGAAAACCATGAAATCACACTTCTTGCACTGTATAACTTGTATCTCCTACTACTCAATGTGATCTCTCCATCTCAGGACCTTATTGAAATGAATTCCTAGGTTATCATATAAGGAGCACTGTGGCATGAAATATCCTTTAGATATTATAGTTTTACTAGAGCTCCTGTGCCTTGGTACATAATATTGGAGTTACTGATGTTCACTGTCAGCCCTTGTTGGTTTATACACTGTGTGTGTAAGCATTGACCAAAATCTGGAGTGCCCTTGGTATCCTCATTAAATGCACCACATCATCCAAGTAGCGTAGGGCAGGGATTAGTTCACCCACACGCAAAGAACATCCGATATGCTCTGTGCATGCTGCTCGTTTATAGAACTGGAATGTAGGTGAAAGAAGATAGGGACCAGCCCCCCCCCCGCACCCCCCTGCCCCCCGCCGAAGCCAAACTCCTCTGCCATTACCCCTGGGCATCCAAATATCTATCTAGCCACTGTTCTAGATTATAATGCTATCAGAATAGCAAGACGTGAGATAGGTATGGCCAAGTCCAGCAGGTTGACCCATAACCACGTAGCTAAAGGCAGATAACAAAACCATAAAGGCCATGCAGACAAGCACACCCATAACATGGACACATCTCAATGATATTGCAAGAAGATGCAATGCTATAGCAGCTATCACGCTATTCTCAAACATGCAATCCAGCAACCAACCAATAATGATCCTATTAAACAATTCCAGAGTACTGGGCTGTAGGACTTGGAGTCCATCTGCTGCCCCTTTTTGAAGATAGGAATTATTACATGTGTTTTCCAGATCTATGGAAAGATCAAAGTGCTCATAAAGGCGTTGTTTATCAAAACAGGTAAATGGATTCACAGAAGTCCACACACGATTTAAATAGGTCGGCATGTACCACATCATTTCCAAGGCTCTTACCTAGGCACTGAGCCTCAGCAAGGAACCACTCCTTCGGGGCAGGCAGCTGTGATACGCAAAGCAGCAATCCCTAGTGGTATCCCGTGTCTTACCCTTTGGTAAAATGGGTTATGCTCAAGACATACTGTTATCAGTCTCAAAACAGTGTGAATGTATGTAAAAATGTTATTTTTGTTATCTCGTTATCATAAACTAAATTTAGAGAAAATGGATGAAAGGAAACACGTGAAAAAATTACTTTAATCATTTAAAAAAATGTCAATGGAAACACAATTAACAGCGGCTTCTATGAGGAGAAATGGCGATCAATGCAAAAGTAGAACCAAAAAACAGTGCGGCTTGGGGCCTCATGACATGCCTGGAATATCTTTGGGGTCCAATGCGCTGGAAGCAGTGCTTCCAATAAAATGTTGACGTGTGAATTTTGTACTCACTATTTTGTGAATTTGGGAGTGAAACGATGTTTAGGGAGTATTCACATAATTCCCATTCTCAGTGTGGGCATTCTTGGGGAGAGTAAAACTGTGTTTGAAATGGAAAAATAACGTTTTGTTATCCTTCCCTCTCTGCACCTAGTAATTCATGCACATTAAAAATGAAATTTTTTATCTCAAAGTTCCTTATTCAATTGGCAAAAATATTAAATATCCTTCCTCTGGCAATGCTCTTCTGTTACCACTAATAGAAAGATATGGGGGAACTGTGTTGCTGGACACAGGGGGCGGACTCCTATGTGAAATTTGTTTCTTATTGTTGAGATTATTTTTACTGCCATTTTTTTTGGGTTATTCTTATTTGTCTGTTTGTAGGATTTAAACCCAGCTGCTATGCCACCTAATTTGTAGGGTTGACTGGCAGCATCTGCCATTATGCTATGATCATTATCTGAGGGGTTCCACCCCTTTGCAGGTCTACTACTATTAAGGTGGTAACGTATGCGTGTTTAATGAAATGCCATTGATAGTATTTTGTGAAATCCACATGCATATTGTAAACAGCTGTGCATGTTTGCATTCCAATCATCTCAAGCGTGGGAATGCAATATGTACAGTAGTGGACCATATTGCAGGGAAGGGTCTATGTTGGCACTACTCTATTTTACAGTGTTGAGAACTCGACTTTCAGTGGCCCTTGGGAAAGCTTTTCCCCTCTATTGAAGGGAAGGGCTTGGCTTTGCCTCTGTGTTGAGAAAAAAATGATTTCAAACACTAAGGAAGGTTTACAATGTTTACTGCCCCCATCATAGCATAGCTGTGCTTATGGAGGAAGCAGGAGAAACAGCAACTGGGGATCTTTGATACATTGTGCAGTGTTCCTAGCTGGTCAGAGGTGGTTCAAAGTTCTAGGCCTGCTGGGAGGTACTAGAGGATTCTAATGGTGGATGTGTTATTGTGCAAGGCTTGAGAAGGTGGAAAGAATTGCTTGACGCGTTAGCAATGTTAACGCCCGGCTTCCTGATACGCTGGGTCACCATGCATTTGTTTAGGGCGGTAGTTTGCAGGTTTGGACATTCCATTATTGATTTGGACAAGAAGCAATCGCTGCATTATTTTTATGCAGAATAACGTCAATAATAATGTACAAAACCTCGTTGAAGCTGTCTGTGAAGAGAACACGACAGGCCATTAAACAGTGATGACAGGTTCAGAAAAGGATTTGAACCCTGTGCAAGCCACTTTTGGTGAAGGTCACGAGAAGTGTGGAAATATTCAGACTTTGTTACATGTGATGCCATGTTGGGCATAGTGAGGCGTAGCATGACCTGTTGGCCTTTGTCACTTTCCCCCTTAAATATCTGTAATGGGGAAGAAGATAAGGTGTGTGGTTCCTTTTGGAGAGCTAAACGTTGCTACCCTGGGAGCAGACAGGATGGTGGTGCTTGTTTAGAGCAGTGTGCAAAATCATGTGATGAATTGTTATGTTATTTTATGTTATGCTATGTTGACTTACATCGCGCACTGCTACCACCCCAAAGACGGTCTCCAAGTGCTCACGTGGCTCTGCAAGAAAAGAGCGCAGGGGGAGTTAGTGATGTTAGAATTCTAGGACAAGATCAGAGCCACGAGAGATTGGCGTCTGTGTGTGATGTCTTGCGGGTGAGTTGGTTGAGAGACCTGGTTTGTTGTATCCGTAAGGGTAAGAATTAGTGCTTCAGCTATTTGTTGTGTTTATGTTCGGTGTGTGTATCATGTGTGTTGAGCTGGTTGTGTAATCATGCACACTGGCTCGCGCTATCCATAGGGGGTGTCTAGTGTCGGTGTAGTGTGCTATATGCAGGATACGATCAGTTGGTGTGTGTTGTTAAGTGTAGTTTGGTTAGTGTTTTTGGTTGTATGAGCTGGTTTGTACCGTCCATACGTTATGTCCAGTGTGTGGATTTGAGGAATTGGCTAGCCCACAGGTGTCTATCATGTTTTTAGGTTTTGTAGGAGGAGCAGGAGTAGGGTGCAGTTAGTACGTTGTCTACTCACAAAAAGATTCCTCCAAGTGTGACCTCGGAGCTCGTCCTGCTGCAACTAAGTGGTACCTCCCAAGTCCCTGGTCCCTAACAAGTGACCGTTCTTTCGCAGTTCTGTTTAGAGCGAGGCACGGGCTATTCTTTCCAGGTCTATCTAAGTGTGATGTATGCTAGGAGGGGAGAAGAGGGGAGTGTACGTGTGTTTCCTTCGGTCTTCATTGGATTCGCTGGTAATTTCCCTTTGTGCTGGTCATTGCCAGTTGACTAGTGACATTTGTAGTTGTTTCCTGAAAGTCCGGTGGTCTTCTGTTGCGCTACCAAATTGCTAACAAGCCTAAGGTGCCCCTTAGATTGCACAAACACAAATTCTCTGTCTTGGATACTACCACTCTGAAGTGGGCAATCTCGTAGCTTTAAAAACAGATGTGTCAAGGAGAGGTAGGAACAATACGATTGACCTCTGCATCTGCTCTTCAGTGGAATTCAGTCTCCCTTGGGAAGGAATCCGAAGGGGAACTTCAAAGAAGCTTTAACTCTGTCTCTGAAAATCACCCCAGTTTCGATATGGTGTAACGGTAATGAAGTGTGGGATGTTCTAGGTTCTCTTAGGGACTTATTAGAAGTCTTTGTGGTAACATATGTGAATGTAAAAGGTCAGAAAATGAAAGGATTTAGAGTAGATATGCAATCCTACAGGGCGGCCAAATTGAATGTGGGGAGATGTGCACCATGGCCTGCATCCTTTTGTGATTGTTTCTGTCATCGCTGCTGATCAAATCGCTTCCATCATCAATGCATCCACTGCAGAGATCTGTGGATAACATGGATAACCTCAGATAACCTCAGATAACCTAATTTATAATCTCAGATTTGAGCCTCCCATCTCACAGAGGTAAATCAAATGAGTACCACTGTGTTGGTCACTAATGCTTCCTTGCATGTTATGGAATGGCTAGGTCACAGTGTTTCTCATTTTAGTGCTGCATGATAAATAGTTAGTATGCCATTATGTGCACAGGAAAGTAAGCCAGTATCTTTCACACATTTCAACATGGGATGCACATTTGCCATTGAATTCAATTAGTTAATCGTAGAGGTGGAACTAAAGTTAGTCAGTGATGGCCAAATGGCACATATGGCCAGTGCACACTTGCAGGCCATATCATGGGTAGACTAGATTGTGCAAGACTTTCAAATCTGTTTCTGGACTTGACATCACAGTTTAATAGCCGGACAGAATACCGCCCACATGCCAATGTTGCCTATGTGTCAGGGTTTTGCCAATTAGTCTGGACACAAACGTGGATAAAAGAAATGCAGCTTTTGTTCAGACTAATAAGCACATGTCACATTCTGTTTCTTATCCAAGTGGCTGGCGTGGGAGGGAAGCTGAGCAGAAGCAACAGAGGTCATGTACGTTTACTGTATTTAATATTGCGTTAAGACTTTTCTGAGATGAACAAGAAAGAAATGCAAAGAAGCTGCAGTGGCAACTACCTAATACAGCGCCTGTATCTACCGTGTAATGTACTGATCGGAAGCTGGAAAAAAAGCATTGAGCTGTATCTGGCTCATTGCGGCATAATCACATGATCACATTATTTACACACAATCAAAAACTGATGGTCTGATGATCCTCGACAGAAAAAGCATACCTGTATACCTTGTGCTAACCGAAAGAGATACATTCCACACAATGCGCCTCTTTTAGAGTTTGGAGGTAGTACGAATTTAGAAAGCTACTGTTTTATCGCTACGGTAAGTCTAGCATTTGGACCCTAAAACCAGTAAAGCGGATTGATTGGGAATGAAAGGGAAAGAGGCAGTAATTGTGGCTGTGAATCCAAAAATGGGCGGTAACCGTAACTCAATATCAAGCGGTAATCAGTATTTTCCACCTGCAGTAGCAGGGCTCAAATTTGGCGGTCCAAATGGTCCCTACAATCAACAAAGTAACACTGGCACACAAAAACAACACAAACACCTAGATATACAATGGTCAACACAGTGTAAAACACTCTATATATGAGAATGGAAAGAGGTCAAATGTATTCCATAAAAACTTAAAATATTTGCAAGAAATATCTCATTAAAGGTTTATCATGTATTTATTTATTGATTATTTATAAGGCGCACTATACAGCAAAATTTTGTTTCCCGGCACCACAAGACAAAAAGGGGGATGGAAATGGGAGATAAACAACAATAACAGTCCTACTAGGCCTTTTGATGTTCGGATCGTGCAAGTGCAGTAACAAGTAGTTCAAGGGGTGCAGATAGGTGATAGTCTGGGGAGGGGTATAAAAATACACGGGGGGGAGGAAGACGGGCCCAGGGGCTAGGCTGGAGGCTGGGAGGAACATGGGGGCAAGTCCCTGGGGAAGTCGGGCCAGAACCCCTCTAAATGCAAGAACAGGGGGAGGACCAGAATCGGGAGGGATGCTTAAACCACTAGACTAATCAGGGAAGGGGGCCTGCAAGGGCAGTATTGGTTAGGGAGGTGCTGGTATAGACTAGACAAGGAGGATCTGGTTCCCTGTAAGACTCATAAGGGGCCAGACTGCTAGTCGCAGCAGCAGTGCGGGGCATTATCAAGGGAGGGCGAGAGAGAAGGAAGTAGAGAAGAGCATGGTCTTGAGAAACGTCTGGAACATGAAGTCCGGCTCAAGTCTGATAGAGGCATAGAGGTCATTCCAGAGGGAGGCACCTGCTGAAGAGAGAGAGATCTCCCCCCAATTCTCTGCTTGGAAAAACGTCTGATATGCAGAGAGTTGGAGCTAGAGGACTGAAGGGCTCTAGCCAGGAAGTATTTAGGGAGATAGAGTTGGATGTAGTGGGTCCCAGGGCACAGAAAGCCTCGTGGATAATGCAGAGGGTCTTGCATTTGATCATTGCAGCCACAGGGAGCTAGTGGAGAGATTTTAGGGCTTGAGAGATGCAGTCCCTGGACTTGAGGCCAAGGATAAGGCTTGCAGTCTCAGTCAGCGAACCAGAGCTCTAGAGACATTGCATTTCTGGTGCAAGGTAAGGAAGGGTAGAATGCCTCTTAGGAGGTGAAGCTGAAAGTGGGCCTTCCTGGCAAAGTCTGTGATGTGAGGGAAGAAGAAGAGAGAGGAGCCAAAGATATCACCAAAGGTTTCAGCGTTACAGGATGGTGAGGGTAGGGGGCGTAAGGTGGGCAGCCAAAGAGTGGGAGGGAAGCAGGGAGCAGGGTTCCCAATGGGAAATATCTCAGTTTTACTGGCATTAAGGCAGAGATCATTATCGCTGCACCATGCCTGAATAGCAGGCAGTCATCCAGTCAGGAATGAGAGATAGAGCAGGAGAGAAGCTTGAAGCAGAGCCGTGTGGATTCATCATAACACTGGAAATGAGGAGAGAAGGAGTACATCAGGCGGACCACAGGGTCAAGATAGATGATGAAGAGCCACAGTGATAGGATAGAGCCATAAGGGACACTACAGGTAGAGAGTGAGATGGAAGAGAGGAATGGGCACACTTGCACCAAGGAAGGTTGGTTAGAAAGGATGGATGTCAACCAATACAGTGCCAAGTCAAGGATGCCAAGGGCATCATGGATTCACTGTAGGAGGGTGGAATGATTGACTGTATCAAAGGCAGAGGACAAGTCAATGAGGAGGAGAACGGAGGGAGAGTTGGCATCAATGTTTGAGAACAGGTCTTCACGGATGTTCAGGAAAGCAGATTCCGTGACTCTGGATACTCTAAAGCCACACTGGTTGTCAGGGAGACAGCCTACAGATTTGGTGTGGTGGGTCAATTGGGAGATGACCGACCTCATTTGCCCCGGAAGCGGGTAGTGGAGATAGGGCGGTAGTTAGCCGAGCAGGAGGGGGCGGCAGACAGCTTTTTTAGGAGAGGCTCTACAAGAGAGTGCTTGAGGAATTGTGGGAAGGAGCCAGAGGCAAAGGAGTGGTTGCAGAAATCAGAGAGAGGAGATGCTGTCCTTGGTAGTTCTGGAGGAGCATGGGGGCAACAGTTTGTAGGAGACTTTCGTAGAGTGGACAGCTTTAGAGACCTTGTCATGTGCTATGGGCGAGAAGGAGGAGAGCATGTGGGAGAGGAAATGGAGGGCAATGGAGGCCTGAGAGCAGGTAGAGGAATAGGGAGGGCGGTAGTGGAGAGTGAGGACCAGATGTCCATGGTTTTGGTTACAGAATGGGAGGCAAGTGCAGTAAAGAGGGCCTGGGAAGGAGGAGGGGAGGTGGAAATTGATCTTGAACAATTCAGCCATATTGTTGTTGACCCAGAAATGCAGGCTTGTATGTGGGCCCTCTTCTTGGAGTAGATGGTGAAACAGTATTGTGTTGGAGATGGAGAGGTGAAGATTAGTAGGGGCTCAGTCAGTGGGAGATTCAATGGGAGGGGTAGGAGGTGGGATGAAAGTGGCGGCAAAAGCAGCGACTGTCACTCACTTCATCGGACGAATTATAGATAATGAGACTGGCAGTGCGGGCAAAGGCTTCGCCAGGGGAGTCCAGGGCATCCAGATGAGAGGAGAGGAGAACATGGTCAGTTTAGGAGAGAGGCATAGGGAGAGGGTTGGAGGTAGGCTTCCCTGTTGAGATGCATGCATCCAAGGTGTGTACAGCAGAGTGAGTCAGACCAGACGGAAGAATGGTGAGGGAAAGAGAATCACAGAGGTCCCGAAAGAGTAAAGTAGTTGCGTCAGAGGAGTCAAGATGAATGTTAAAGTCTCCGAAGTGGAAAAGCTTGGAGGTAGAAGTCAGGAGAGAAGAGGTGAGGTTGGTTCATTCAGAAAGGAAAAGGGAGATAAGGTGGGGAGGCCTATAAATGGTGTCAAGAGTGAGTGTGACGGTAGGAGTAACACCATGCCTGCAGATGAGACATTCAAAGGAAGGGGAGGGTGAAGTGGGAATAATTGTACAAGGGACCTAGACAGGAAAGCTCAATGCCACTCCGCCTCGAGATTGGTTGGACCTGGGCTTGGAGAGGATCTTGTAGACCTCGGGAAGAAGAGTGTCAAGAGCCATGACAAAGCTGGCATTGAACCACGTCTCAGTGAGGGCAAAAACATCAAGGTCAAAGTCTTCAAGAGGGAGACAGATGCCAGAGCAGTGTTAAATGGCAGATCGAGCATTGAGAGTGGCTTGGTGAAGATGGATGCCCCCTGTTGATCATTTTCCGAGGAGAAGTGCAGGGATGAGGAACAGCCATCCGTGTAGATGAAGAGGCCAGGGGGTGACAGAGGGAGAAATAGTAGGAGAAGGAAGGAAGGTAACGAGAGACCGAAGACACCCATCTAGAAGCAGGAGATTAGGCTGAGAGCCATGGGCCATGACAGTGCCATTCAGATAGACATTAGAGATGCACCTAGAGGATGAGAAGTGTGCCAAGAGTACTTCCCATCCAGTTCCACCATTAATGGGTGAAGAGGAGAATGGGGAGAGGGTTGAGACCATATGGGGATTTCATAGATCTGGAGAGTGGGTGACAAAGAGTATGTCAGTGATAGTCTGCTTGGAGGAAGCATTGATGTAGTTATCATTATGGAATATTTTGTGCCAGCGGAGAAAGGTGGCTCATGGTGGAGCCTAGAGGACCACCAAGAGAAAAAGCACAACTACAATGATCTCTGATCAAGGCATTGGAGTAAGCTATCTAATCTAGTCTGAAACCAGACAAAATATTGCCTACTGGCTGATTCAAGGTACTGCCCAAAGAGAGACAAAAGCTCCAAAAAAGAGCTCTCCCCATCTCAACACTAGCTGTCTTCTGTTACAGACGATCTAAGGAGCTACGGGAGTTCTAACATTTCTTATCAAAATATATTTCTGGTCTTTCTAACCTGCTGTAATTATACTTAAGTCAATAGCTAAGAGTTCATTGAAGAGTAGACAATTGGGCACTTTAGAGTCTTCTCTATCCCACTAGTCAATACAAGTGCAGCACCTTGAATCAGCAATCCTGTGCAGCATAGATGGAACTCCATGATGCTTCAATACATCATGGAGTTCCATGTATGCTGCACAGGATACAGAAACTCCAGTTTTCCTGTTGCAAGTCGTCCATCCTGCTCTCAAAACATATATACACATTTGAAGTCCAATAACCTATATCTCTGATGTCTCTTGTCAGTTTTCATAATGCCAACAAAGTAATTATTTCAGATGCCTGCAGACTGTAGTCACACAGTGGTCCAGATAAATGAATTAATTAACACAAATTACAGATTGGGTAAAGTTATATAACTGTAACAGTCTGCTCAAGCAAGTTTGTTCCATTGTACAACATCTAAAAGCATACTTGACGCATTGTCCCAATCTAATTCACATCAAGTCTTATGCGTCAGTTCAAGGATTTAATTTAGTATTTTATATATATTGGCTGCTATTATTGTATCCCTAGATAATAGAGCCGGTGAAGCCTCCTGACAGGAAACCGTTTCCATTCCTCCAAGCCAACCTCTCATAATGATCTCTGGCTTTTTCCTGAAGGTCAAAGATCCTGCTTATATCATCAAATGAGCAGACCTTACCATTCCCTTTTATGCGTTCAACAAATCAAAGCATTTTACATTGTACAGATTCATACTTTTAGGCAATTCAAGAAAACTGCTGCATGATAGGTCATGGTGAGGTCAATGATTTATGCCAAGAGAAAGAATGCACCATTTTATTCCCTTTCTTCTTATCAGTGGAATTAGATTGGCTTATATTGGTAGTGTGCAAAGCAGCAGCTTAGTATGGCCTTGTCGAAGAACCCACTGTGTTTGATGATGAGTAAGAGGAAATATGAGCAAAAAAGCTTGAGAGTGAGAGTTTAAGAAATAAAGTGAGTGTGTTAGAGGAAGGAAGAGAAGAAGTGTAGAGTGGAAGTGCTGTGGGTGGGTGTGTTGTTGTTGGGTGGGTGGGGTAGAGAGAGTGTGGTTAGAGAAAGTGGGGCTTGGGTGGGTTAGGTAGAGAGAGTGGGGGTAGAGAAAGTGGGGCTAGGGTGGGTGGGGTAGAGAGAGTGGGGATGGGATGGATTGGGTAGAGGTATGTTGGTGGGTTAGAAAAAGTGGGAGTGGGTGGAATGGGGCAGAGAGAGAGGGTTGGGTGATTAGGGGTAGAGAGAGGGGGGATAGGTTGTGTGGATTGGGGTTGAGAGTGTTGGAATAGGGTGTGTGGGGTAGCGAGATTTGGGATAGGGTAGATATTGTGTAAAGAGAGAGTGGGAGTGTGGTGGATGGGGGTAGAGACTAGGGAAAACGTGGCTGAGGGTAGACAGTGGGGGTAGAGTGGGTGGATATAGAGAGTGTGGAGGTAGTGTGGGTGGGCATTGGTAGAGAGAGTGAATGTAGGGTGGGTCGGGTTAGAGAGGGTGGGTGTAGCATGGGTGGGTGTGTTGAGAGAGTTTGTGGTCTGGGGTAGAGACTGGGGGTAGGGTGGGTGGATCTGGGTAGAGAGAGGTGTGTGGGGGTAGAGAGTATGTGGTAGGGCGGGTTGGGATAGTAAGAGTGGGGATAGAGCGAGAGGGAGTCGGGTGGGTGGGGTAGAGAGAGTGAGTGTATGGTGGGTGGCTGGGGAAAGAGATATTGGGGTTATGATGGGTGGGGGCCATACAGTGCAGTTAAGGTGGGTGAGGACAGCTTTGAGGCAGGATAGGTGGGTGAGGGTACAGAGAGTGGAGGTAGGATGGGTAGGAAGGGGTAGAGAGAGTGGAGGTAGAGTTGGGTGGTGCTAGAGAGAGTTGGAGAAGGGTGGGTAGATGGGGCTAAGGAGAATGGGGTTAGGGTGGGGTGGATGGAGTAGAGAGAGTGAGGTTGGGTGATTGGGTGGGTCTAGAGAGAGTGGAGGTATGATGAGTGGGTGGGGGTAGAGAGAGTTGAGGTCATGTGGATGGGTGGGGCTAGAGAGAGTAGAGGTATGGTGGAAGGTTGGGGTAGGGAGAGTGGAGTTAGAGTGGCCTGGTGGAGATAATGAGAGTGGGGCATAGAATGGGTGGGGGTAGAGAGAGTGTAAGGATTGGGTGGTGGGTGGGGGTAGAGAGAGTGGAGGTAGGGTGAGTGGTTAGTGAGAGTGGGAGTAGAGCTGGTGGAGCAGAGAGAGCAGGGTTAGAGTAAGGGTGGGGTAAAGAGGTGAGGGAAGGGTGGGTGGGTGGGTGTAGTGGTTGTGTTGGTAGGTTGGGTGGTGTAAGAGAGAGTGGGGTTGGGTGGGTGTGTGAGGATAGAGTGAGTTTTGGTAGGGTAGGGTGGAGGGTGGTTGATGTGTAGAGAGAGTGGTGGGTCTGGGTGCAGAGAGAATGGAGGTAGGGTGGATGGATGGAGGTAGAGTGGGAGTAGCGTGGGTAGGTGGGGGTAGAGAGAGTGGGGCTAGGGTGAGTGGGTTGTAGAGAGAATTGTGTGGGTGAAGGTAGAGTGGGGGTAGGGCGGGTGGGAGTAAAGAGATGGGTGGGTGTGCGTAGAGAAAGTGGCCTAGGGTTGGTGTGGGTACAGAGAGTGGAGGTAGAGAGAGTGGGGTAGGGTGGGTGTGGGTATAGAGAGTGGGGGTAGGGTGGGTGGGTGGGAGTAAAGAGAGGTTGGTGTGGGTAGAGATAGCGGCGATTGGGTGGTTGATGGGGGTAGAGAGAGATGGGTGGGTGGGGCTAGAGAGTGTGGGGGTACGGTGGGTTGGGTTAGAGAGAGTGGGAATAGAGCGAGGGGGAGTCGGGTGGGTGGGGTAGAGAGAGTGAGTGTATGGTGGGTGGCTGGGGAAGGAGAGATTAGGGTTATGATGGATGGGGGCAGAAAGTGGGGATATGGTGGGTGGGGACAGCATTTGGGGCAGCATGGGTGGGTGAGAGCACAGCGATTGGAGGTAGGGTGGGTGGGTGACGATAGATAAAATGGAGTTTGGGTGGGTGGGGGTAGAGAGAGTTGAGGTGGAGGTGGGTGGCTGGTGGAAGAGAAAGTTGGGGAAGGGTGGGTAGTTGGGGCTAAGGAGAGTGGGGTTAGGGTAGGGTGGGTGTAGAGAGTGTGAGCTAGCATGATTGGGGGGTAGAGTGAGTGGAGGTATGATGAGTTGGTGGGGGTAGAGAGAGCAGAGGTAATGTGGATGGGTGCGGCTAGAGAGAGTAGAGGTATGGTGGGAGGTTGGGGTAGGGAGAGTGCAGGTAGAGTGGCTGGATGGGGGTAGAGAGAGTGGGGCATAGAATGGGTGGGGTAGAGAGAGAGTGTGGATTGGGTGTTGGGTGGGGTTGGAGAGAGTGGAGGTAGTGTGAGTGGTTAGTGAGAGCAGGAGTAGAGCTGGTGGGGGTAGAGAGTAGGGGTAGAGTAGGTTGGTAGGGGTAACGAGGTGGTGGTAAGGTGGGGGTAGAAAGGGTGTTGGTAGGTTGTGTGGTCAGAGAGAGTGGGTGTTGGGTGCGTGAGGATAGAGTGAATTTTGGTAGGGTAGAGTGGTTGGGTGGGCGGGTGAAGCTAGAGAGAGTGGTGGTTCTGGCTGTAGAGAGAGTGGAGGTAGGGTGGATGGGTGGAGGTAGATAGAGTGGGGGTAGGGTGGGTAGGTGGGGGTAGAGACAGTGGGGGTAGGGTGGGTGGGTTGTAGAGTGAGTTGCATGGGTGAGGGTAGAGAGTGGGGGTAGGGAGGGTGTGTGCTGGGTAGAGAGAGATCAGTGGATGTGGGTACAGAGAGTGGGGGTAGGGTGGGGCAAGGTAGAAAGAGTGAAGGTATAGAGAGTGGGGTAGGGTGGGTGGGGGTAAAGAGAGGTGGGTAAGGGTAGATAGGGTGGGGGTTGGCTGGGTTGAGTTTGAGAGAGTGGGGGTAGGTTGGGTGGGTTGGGATAGAGAGAATGGAGGTATGATGAGTGGGTGGGGTAAAGAGAGTGGAGGTAGTGTGAGTGGGTGGGGCTAGAGAAAGTGGAGGTATGGTGGGATATTGGGGTAGGGAGATTGGACGTTGCATGGCTGGGTGGGGTAGAAAGAGTGGGGTGTAGAATGGTTGGGGGTAGAGAGAGAGTGGGGATTGGGAGGAGGGTGGGGTGGAGAGACTGGGGGTAGGGTGGGTGGTTAGTGAGTGTGGGAGTAGAGTTGGTGGGGATGGAGAGAGCGGGGTAGAGTAGGTGGGGCGGGGAATAAAGAGGTTTGGGTAGGGTGGGTGTAGAGAGGGTGTTGGCAGGGTGGGTGGTGTTAGAGTGAGTGGGAGTTGAGCGTGTGAGGATAGAGCACATTTTTGTATGGTAGGGTGGTTGGGTGGGTGTAGAAAGAATGGCGTTTCTGGGTGTAGCGAGAGTGAAGGTAGGGTGGTTGGCTGGAGGTAGACAGCGTGGGGGTAGGTTGGGTAGGTGGGGGTAGAGAGACTGGGTGTTGGATGGGTGTATGGGTTGTAGAGAGAGTTGCGTAGGTGGGGTAGAGACTTGGGGTGGGGTGGCTGGGTGTGGATAGGGAGAGATGGTTGGGTGTGGGTAGAGAGAGTGGGGATAGGGTGGGTTTTTAGTAGAGAGAGTGGGGATAGGGTGGGTGGGGTAAAGAGAGGTGGGTGGGGTAGAGAGCGTGGGGGTAGAGAGAGTGGGGTAGAGAGAGTGGGGTAGGGTGGGTGTGGGTAGAGAGAGTGGGGGAAGGGTGGGTGGGGGTAAAGAGAGGTGGGTGGATGTAGAGAGAGTTGGTGTAGGTTGGGTAGGTGGAGGTAGAGAGACTGGGTGTAGGATGGGTGTATGGGTTGTAGAGAGAGTTGCGTGGGTGGTGGTAGAGACTTGGGGTGGGGTGGGTGGGTGTGGATAGGGAGAGATGGTTGGGTGTGGGTAGAGAGAGTGGGGATAGGGTGGGTTTTTGGTGGAGAGAGTGGGGGTAGGTTGGGTGGGGCAAAGAGAGGTGGGTGGGGTAGAGAGCGTGGGGGTAGAGAGAGTGGGGGTAGAGAGAGTGGGGTGTGGTGGGTGTGGGTAGAGAGAGTGGGGGAAGGGTGGGTGGGGGGTGAAGAGAGGTGGGTGGATGTAGAGAGAGTGGGGGTTGGGGTAGAGAGACTGGGGGTAGGGTGCACTGGGATGCATGCATCGCGTCACAGCCAGGAAAAAAGTTCAGATTGAGAAAAACGCACAAAATATTGTGGGAATAGACCGAAGGTTGCACAGCAGACGGCGCGTGTATTGCTTTTAGTTAGGTTTGACACATATTAAATAATTACATAAAGCAACACAGAAAGAGCAACACATGTACTACTGTTGCAGTTGCAGAGGTCCTTGGTAGGGCAGTATTGTAGGCACAGTGTTTAGTTGATGCATTCTAAGTTATGAACGTGATCAACATAGAATTAGTTCCACTCCAGATTAATTTGTACCATTCCAAAAATGTACCAAAACGGAATCTGTTGCTCCCTGGACTTAAATCTTACCATGTATCTAATTTGTTGAGATCTTGGCCTATAAATATAGACTATAGAACACGGCAAACTCAAGTACAGGCCAGAATGAACAATGCAAACTCCTTTCCAGGTCTCTTTGACACCCCCAGCAAAGCAATGCAGCCTTGTAGGCTTATTGCATGTGACAGACCAAAGTGTAGACTTTTAGATTAACAACTGCCTCAGGAGTACATTAGATAGGCTGCTCTGCAGCCAAGGCATCCACACGTTATGGGGTAATGTCTCTGAGGTAGGGCTGGCGCATTTTATAGAAATATATGGAGCTGAAGCTTGAGTTTCTAGGCCTCAGCCTTAGTCCCGCAGGGTAGTCATGAATAGAGCGCAGACACTACCCACACATGCATTCCCGTGAAGGACCACAGGGTGCAGATGGAATCTCACACTGAAATATTGGATAACTGAAATATTGGATGTCATTTACATATGTATGGAGGGGCCTCTGCAAGCTATGGTTGGTGACGGAAGCATTATTAATTAGGTATGGAAGTGAACGGGTGGTGGATAGGAACCGCAATAGGCCACTGAGAGAAGTCAGACAAGTGTTTTCCAAGTCTTCCTCACCCGCTGCGCTTATGGAGGAAGCAGGAGAAACAGCAACTGGGGATCTTTGATACATTGTGCAGTTTTCTTAGCTGGCCAGAGGTGGTTCAAAGTTCTAAGCCTGCTGAGAGGTCCTAGAGGATTCTAATGGTGGATGTGTTATTGTACAGAAGGTGGAAGGAATTGCTTGACACGTTAGCAATGTTAACGCCGGCTTCCTGATACGCTGGGTCACCATGCATTTTTTTAGGGCGGTAGTTTGTAGGTTTGGACATTCCATTATTGGTTTGGACAAGAAGCAATCGCTGCATTATTTTTATGCATAATAATGTCAAGAATAATGTGCAAAACCTCGTTGAAGCTGATTATAAAGAGAACATGACAGGCCATTAAACAGTGATGACAGGTTCAGAAAAGGATTTGAACCCTGTGCAAGCCACTTTTGGTGAAGGTCACGAGAAGTGTGGAAATATTCAGACTTTGTTACGTGTGATGCCATGTTGGGCATAGTGAGGCGTAGCATGACCTGTTGGCCTTTGTCACTTTCCCCCTTAAATATCTGTAATGGGGAAGAAGATAAGGTGTGTGGTTCCTTTTGGAGAGCTAAACGTTGCTACCCTGGGAGCAGACAGGATGGTGGTGCTTGTTTAGAGCAGTGTGCAAAATCATGTGATGAATTGTTATGTTATTTTATGTTATGCTATGTTGACTTACACCGCGCACTGCTACCACCCCCAAGTGCTCACGTGGCTCTGCAAGAAAAGAGCGCAGGGGGAGTTAGTGATGTTAGAATTCTAGGACAAGATCAGAGCCACGAGAGATTGGCGTCTGTGTGTGATGTCTTGCGTGTGAGTTGGTTGAGAGACCTGGTTTGTTGTATCCGTAAGGGTAAGAATTAGTGCTTCAGCTATATGCTGTGTTTATGTTCGGTGTGTGTCTCATGTGTGTTGAGCTGGTTGTGTAATCATGCGCACTGGCTCGCGCTATCTATAGGGGGTGTCTGGTGTCGGTGTAGTGTGCTGTATGCAGGATACGTTCAGTTGGTGTGTGTTGTTATGTGTAGTTTGGTTAGTGTTTTTGGTTGTATGAGCTGGTTTGTACCGTCCATGCGGTATGTCCAGTGTGTGCATTTGAGGAATTGGCTAGCCCACAGGTGTCTATCATGTTTTTAGGTTTTGTAGGAGGAGCAGGGGTAGGGTGCAGTTGTTAATACGTTGGCTACTCACAAAAAGATTCCTCCAAGTGTGACCTCGGAGCTCGTCCTGCTGCAACTAAGTGGTACCTCCAAGTCCCTGATTCCCTATCAAGTGACCGTTCTTTTGCAGTTCTGTCTAGAGCGAGGCGAGGGCTATTCTTTCCAGGTCTATCTAAGTGTGATGTATGCTAGGAGAGGAGAAGAGGGGAGTGTACATGTGTTTCCTTCGGTCTTCATTGGATTCGCTGCTAATTTCCCTTTGTGCTGGTCATTGCCGGTTGACTAGCCACATTTGTAGTTGTTTCCTGAAAGTGCGGTGGTCTTCTGTTGCGCTACCAAATTGCTAACAAGCCTAAGGTGCCCCTTAGATTGCACAAACACAAATTCTCTGTCTTGGATTCTACCGACTCTGAAGTGGGCAATCTCGTAGCTTTAAAAACAGATGTGTCAAGGAGAGGTAGGAACAATACGATTGACCTCTGCATCTGCTCTTCAATGGAATTCAGTCTCCCTTGGGAAGGAATCCGAAGGGGAACTTCAAAGAAGTTCTAATTCCGTCTCTGGAAATCACCCCAGTTTCGATATGGCGTAACGGTAATGAAGTGTGGGATGTTCTAGGTTCTCTTAGGGACTCATTAGAAGTCTTTGTGGTAACACATGTGAATGTAAAAGGTCAGAAAATAAAAGGATTTAGAGTAGATATGCAATCCTACAGGGCGGCCATATTGAATGTGGGGAGATGTGCACCATGGCCTGCATCCTTTTGTGATTGTTACTGTCATCGCTGCTGATCAAATCGCTTCCATCGTCAATGCATCCACTGCAGAGATCTGTGGATAACATGGATAACCTCAGATAACCTCAGATAACCTAATTTAAAATCTCAGATTTGAGCCTCCCATCTCACAGAGGTAAATCAAATGAGTACCACTGTGTTGGTCACTAATGCTTCCTTGCATGTTATGGAATGGCTAGGTCACAGTGTTTCTCATTTTAGTGCTGCATGATAAATAGTTAGTATGCCATTATGTGCACAGGAAAGTAAGCCAGTATCTTTCACACATTTCAACATGGGATGCACATTTGCCATTGAATTCAATTAGTTAATCGTAGAGGTGGAACTAAAGTTAGTCAGTGATGGCCAAATGACACATATGGCCAGTGCACACTTGCAGGCCACATCATGGGTAGACTAGATTGTGCAAGACTTTCAAATCTGTTTCTGGACTTGACATCACAGTTCAATAGCCGGACAGAATACCGCCCACATGCCAATGTTGCCTATGTGTCAGGGTTTTGCCAATTAGTCTGGACACAAACGTGGATAAAAGAAATGCAGCTTTTGTTCAGACTAATAAGCACATGTCACATTCTGTTTCTTATTCAAGTGGCTGGCGTGGGAGGGAAGCTGAGCAGAAGCAACAGAGGTCATGTACGTTTACTGTATTTAATATTGCGTTAAGACTTTTCTGAGATGAACAAGAAAGAAATGCAAAGAAGCTGCAGTGGCAACTACCTAATACAGCACCTGTATCTACCGTGTAATGTGCTGATCGGAAGCTGGAAAAAAAAAACATGGAGCTATATCCGGCTCATTGCGGCATGATCACATGATCACATTATTTACACACAATCAAAAAGTGATGGTCTGATGATCCTCGACAGAAAAAGCACACCTGTATACCTTGTGCTAACCAAAAGAGATACATTCCACACAATGCGCCTCTTTTAGAGTTTGGAGGTAGTAGGAATTTAGAAAGCTACTGTTTTATCGCTACGGTAAGTCTAGCATTTCGACCCTAAAACCAGTAAAGCGGATTGATTGGGAATGAAAGGGAAAGAGGCAGTAATTGTGGCTGTGAATCCAAAAATGGGCCGTAACCCTAACTCAATATCAAGCGGTAATCAGTATTTTCCACCTGCAGTAGCAGGGTTCAAATTTGGCGTTCCAAACTCTAAATGTGGTCCCCACAATCAACAAAGTAACACTGCCACAACAAAAACAACACAAACACCTAGATATACAATAGTAAATACAGTGTAAAACACTCTATATATGAGAATGGAAAGAGGTCAAATGTATTCCATAAAAGACGGGCCCAGGGGCTAGGATGGAGGCTGGGAGGAGACCAGGGGGGCAAGTCCCTGGGGAAGTCGGGCGAGACCCCCCTTTAAGTGTAAGAAAAGGGGGAGGACCAGAATCGGTAGGGATGTTTAAACCACTAGACTAGTCAGGGAAGGGGGCCTGGAAGGGCAGTATTGGTTTGGGAGGTGCTGGTATAGACTAGACAAGGAGGATCTGGTTCCCTGTAAGACTCATAAGGGAACAGGCCGCTAGTCACAGCAGCACTGCGGGGCATTAGCAAGGGAGTCCGAGAGAGAAGGAAGTAGCGAAGAGCATGGTCTTGAGAAACGTCTGGAACTTGAAGTCCGGCTCAAGTCTGATAGAGGCATGGAGGTCATTCCAGAGGGAGGCACCTGATGAAGAGAGAGTTCCCCCCCCCCCATTCTCTGCTTGGAAAAATGCCTGATATGCAGAGAGTTGGAGCTAGAGGACTGAAGGGCTCTAGCCAGGAAGTATTTAAAGAGATAGAGTTGGATATAGTGGGTCCCAGGGTCCAGAAATCTTTGTGGATACTGCAGAGGGTCATGCAGTTGATCATTGCAGCCACATGGAGCTAGTGGAGAGATTTTAGGGCTTGAGAGATGCAGTCCCTGGACTTGAGGCCAAGGATAAGTCTTGCAGTCCTATTCAGCGAACCAGAGCTCTAGAGAAAGTGCATTTCTGGTGCAAGGTAAGGAAGGGTAGAATGCCTCTTAGGAGGTGAAGCTGAAAGTGGGCCTTCTTGGCAAGGTCTGTGATGTGAGGGAAGAAGAAGAGAGAGGAGGCAAAGATATCACCAAAGGTTTAGCGTTACAGGATGGTGAGGGTAGGGGACGTAAGGTGGGAAGCCAAAGAGTGGGAGGGAAGCAGGGAGCAGGGGTCCCAATGAGAAATATCTCAGTTTTACTGGCATTAAGGCAGAGATCATTATCCCTGCACCATGACTGAATAGCAGTCAGTCAGCCAGTCATCAATGAGAGAGTAAGAGCAGGAGATAACAGAGGGAAGCTTAAAGCAGAGCTGTGTGGATTCATCATAACACTGGAAATGAGGAGAGAAGGAGGACATCAGGTGAGCCACAGGGTCATGGTAGATGATGAAGAGCCACAGTGATAGGATAGAGCCCTAAGGGACACTGCAGGTAGAGAGTGAGATGTAAGAGAGGAATGGGAACAGTTGCACCAAGGAAGGTTGGTTAGAAAGGAAGGATGTCAACCAATCCAGTGCCAAGTCAAGGATGCCAAGGGCATCATGGATTCACTGTAGGAGGGTGGAATGATAGACTGTATCAAAGGCAGAGGAAAAATCAATGAGGAGGAGAACAGAGGGAGAGTTGGCATCAATGTTTGAGAACAGGTCTTCACGATGTTCAGGAGAGCAGTTTCTGTGACTCTGGATACTCTAAAGCCACACTGGTTGTCAGGGAGACAGCCTACAGATTGTGTGTGGTGGGTCAATTGGGAGCTGACCGACATCTCCATGCATTTGCCCCGGAAGCGGGTAGTGGAGATAGGGCGGTAGTTAGCCGAGCAGGAGGGGTCGGCAGACAGCTTTTTTAGGAGAGGCTCTACAAGGGAGTGCTTGAGGAATTGTGGGAAGGAGCCAGAGGCAAAGGAGTGGTTGCAGAAATCAGAGAGAGGAGATGCGTCTTTGATAGTTCTGGAGGAGCATGGGGACAACAGTTTGGAGGAGACTTTCATAGAGTGGACAGCTTTAGAGACCTTGTCATGTACTATGGGCGAGAAGGAGGAGAGCATGTGGGAGAGGAGATGGAGGGCAATGGAGGACTGAGAGCAGGTGGAGGAATAGGGAGGGCGGTAGTGGAGAGTGAGGACCGGATGTCCAGGGTTTTGGTTAGGAGATGGTAGGCAAGTACAGTAAAGAGGGCCTAGGAAGGAGGAGAGGAGGTGGAAATTGAGATAGGATTGTCTGTTTCCTTACAGATCTTGAACAATTCAGCCATATTGTTTTTTGACCCAGAGATGCAGGCTTGTATGTGGGCCCTCTTCTTGGAGTGGATGGTGAAACAGTATTGTGTTGGAGATGGAGAGGTGAAGATTAGTAGGGGCTCAGTCAGTGGGAGATTCAATGGGAGGGGTAGGAGAAGGGATGAAAGTGGCGGCAAAAGCAGTGACTGTCACTCGCTTCATCGGATGAATGACAGATAATGAGACTGGCAGTGCGGGCAAAGGCTTCACCAAGGAGTCCAGGACATCCAGATGAGAGGAGAGAAGAGCGTGGTCAGTCCAGGAGAGAGGCATAGTGAGAGGGTTGGAGGTTGGCATCCCTGTTGAGATGCATGCATCCAAGGTGTGTACAGCAGAGTGAGTCAAACCACAGGGAAGAATTGGGAGGGAAAGAGAATCACAGAGGTCCCGAAAGAGTAAAGTAGTTGCGTCAGAGGAGTCAAGATGAATATTAAAGTCTCTGAGGAGGAAAAGCTTGGAGGTAGAAGTCAGGAGAGAAGAGGTGATGTTGTAGGTCCATGTATCCATTCAGGAACATTGAACTGGAACCACCGCGCAGTGAGAAAAAACTGGGGTACCAGAATAAGAACATATCCGGACTCAGCCACATGAGGTGAGGCGAATTGATAGGAGGTTTTGATTACCTCCAGTGTTGTCAAGATGAAAATATTTGAGTCTTGAGTCTCTGTGTTGCATTTCAGGCGAGAACAGGGATTTTTCCTCTTTGGATTTATTGACTAAAGATGCAAGACACCCCCATACCTGAATTTTTGATCAGGTAAAATAGTGTGTCCATACCATATATATAATGGTGTATTGTTTATAGGGCAGGCTTACTAAGATGCTTTGTCCTCCTCTTACGTTGCAGTATAGGCGCAGAGTTATCTAGCACCACTGCAGGATTTAGTCCATCGTTGACACGCGTCTCCATTAATTCACGTGGAGGTGAGTGCCAATCTGTATACACATAAACTGAGATATACACACAAGATATAGCTGTGTCTAAACAAATAAGAGATCGGAATTCTGATGTTATGTATATTGTTTGTTTGTAGATTGAGGTTTGATGACATCCTCCACCTTTTGACATTTCGGAGTGGTTGCAACAGAACCATCCGTCTCCTGAAGAAGGTTGCTTATATTTGCCGGCTTTAATTAGGGGCCTATTGTGACGACCGAAACATATGTTGAGTTACATCAAATAAGCAATATGCTATTTGTTTTTGTATTAACACTTACTGTAATCACCAAGAGGTGTTGAAATTCATGTTAATATATTGGTTCTAGGTGGTCTTAGTACCACAAGTGTGGAATATTGACATGTCTAGTGAGATTGTGAATGAATGATGGAGTGAATGGTGGTGTTTAAATGTGGATGTTGAGAACAATAAATATTTGTGTAAATTGCTTATAAATAAATATATATTTTTTTGACAAGACTTGGTATTGTTTAAATGTGTACAGATGTTCTGATCTCATTTCGCCCAGGTTCATTTTTGTTGTTCCATTATATTTAGCCTGTAGAACCTGTGGCAGTAAGACAATCTCGGTAAAGAGAGTGGGGCATACAATGGGTGGGGGTAGAGAGAGAGTGAGGATTGGGTGGTGGGTGGGGGTAGAGAGAGTGGAGGGAGGGTGAGTGGTTAGTGAGAGTGGGAGTAGAGCTGGTGGAGCAGAGAGAGCAGGGTTAGAGTATTGGGTGGGGTAAAGAGGTGGGGGAAGGGTGGGTGGGTGTAGTGGTTGTGTTGGTAGGTTGGGGGTGTTAGAGAGAGTGGGGTTGGGTGGGTGTGTGAGGATGGAGTGAGTTTTGGTTGGGTAGGGTGGTTGGGTGTAGAGAGAGTGGTGGGTCTGGGTGCAGAGAGAATGGAGGTAGGGTGGATGGATGGAGGTAGAGTGGGAGTAGCGTGGGTAGGTGGGGGTAGAGAGAGTGGGGGTAGGGTGAGTGGGTTGTAGAGAGAATTGTGTGGGTGAAGGTAGAGTGGGGCTAGGGTGGGTGGGAGCAAAGAGATGGGTGGGTGTGCGTAGAGAAAGTGGCCTAGGGTTGGTGTGGGTACAGAGAGTGGAGGTAGAGAGAGTGGGGTAGGGTGGCTGTGGATATAGAGAGTGGGGGTAGGGTGGGTTGGGGTGAAGAGAGGTTGGTGGGGGTAGAGAGAGCGGCGATTGGGTGGGTTGATGGGGGTAGAGAGAGATGGGTGGTTGGGGCTAGAGAGTGTGGGGGTACCGTGGGTTGGGTTAGAGAGAGTGGGGATAGAGCGAGAGGGAGTCGGGTGGGTGGGGTAGAGAGATTGAGTGTATGGTGGGTGGCTGGGGAAGGAGAGATTAGGGTTATGATGGATGGGGCAGAAAGTGGATATATTGTGGGTGGGGACAGCATTTGGGGCAGCATGGGTGGGTGAGGGCACAGCGATTGGAGGTAGGGTGGGTGACGGTAGATAAAATGGAGTTAGGGTGGGTGGGGGTAGAGAGAGTGGAGATAGAGTGGGTGGCTGGTGGAAGAGAAAGTTGGGGAAGGGTGGGTAGGTGGGGCTAAGGAGAGTGGGGTTAAGGTAGGGTGGGTGGGTGTAGAGAGTGTGAGCTAGGGTGATTGGGGGGGTAGAGTGAGTGGAGGTATGATGAGTGGGTGGGGGTAGAGAGAGCAGAGGTAATGTGGATGGGTGCGGCTAGAGAGAGTAGAGGTATGGTGGGAGGTTGGGGTAGGGAGAGTGGAGGTAGAGTGGCTGGGTGGGGGTAGAGAGAGTGGGGCATAGAATGGGTGGGGTAGAGAGAGAGTGTGTATTGGGTGTTGGGTGGGGTTGGAGAGAGTGGAGGTAGGGTGAGTGGTTAGTGAGAGCAGGAGTAGAGCTGGTGGGGGTAGAGAGCAGGGGTAGAGTAGGTTGGTAGGGGTAACAAGGTGGTGGTAAGGTGAGAGGGTGGGGGTAGAAAGGGTGTTGGTAGGTTGGGTGGTCTTAGAGAGAGTGGGTGTTGGGTGCATGAGGATAGAGTGAGTTTTGGTAGGGTAGAGTGGTTGGGTGGGCAGGTGAATGTAGAGAGAGTGGTGGTTCTGGGTGTAGAGAGAGTGGAGGTAGGGTGGATGGGTGGAGGTAGATAGAGTGGGGGTAGGGTGGGTAGTTCTGGGTAGAGACAGTGGGGGTAGGGTGGGTGGGTTGTAGAGTGAGTTGCATGGGTGAGGGTAGAGAGTGGGGGTAGGGAGGGTGTGTGCTGGGTAGAGAGAGATCAGTGGATGTGGGTACAGAGAGTGGGGGTAGGGTGGGGCTGGGTAGAAAGAGTGAAGGTATAGAGATTAGGGTAGGGTGGGTGTGGGTAGAGAGAATGGGAGTACGGTGGGTGGGGGTAAAGAGAGGTGGGTAAGGGTAGATAGGGTTGGCTGGGTTGGGTTTGAGAGAGTGGGGGTAGGTTGGGTGGGGGTAGAAAGAGTGGAAGTATGATGAGTGTGATGGGGTAAATAGAGTGGAGGTAATGTGTGTGGGTGGGACTAGAGAGAGTAGAGGTATGGTGGGAGATTGGGCTAGGGAGATTGGATGTTGCAAGGCTGAGTGGGGTAGAGAGGGTGGGGTGTAGAATGGTTGGGGGTAGAGAGAGAGTGGGGATTGGGAGGAGGGTGGGGTGAGGAGACTGGGGGTAGGGTGGGTGGTTAGTGAGTATGGGAGTAGAGTTGGTGGGGATGGAGAGAGCGGGGTAGAGTAGGTCGGGTGGGGGTAAAGAGGTTGGGGTAGGGTGGGTGTAGAGAGGGTGTTGGCAGGGTGGGTGATGTTAGAGAGAGTGGGAGTTGAGCGTGTGAGGATAGAGCAAGTTTTTGTGTGTAGGGTGGTTGGGTGGGTGTAGAAAGAATGGTGGTTCTGGGTGTAGAGAGAATGATGGGACGGTGAACGGCTGGAGGTAGACAGCGTGGGGGTAGGTTGGGTAGGTGGGGGTAGAGAGACAGGGTGTAGGATGTGTGTGTGGGTTGTAGAGAGAGTTACATGGGTGGGGATAGAGACTGGGGGTGGGGTGGGTGGGTGCGGGTAGGGAGAGATGGTTGGGTGTGGGTAGAGAGAGTAGGGAGAGTGTGTTTTTTTGGTAGAGAGAGTGGAGGTAGAAAGAGTGTGGTAGGATGGGTGTGGGTAGAGAGAGTGGTTGTAGTTTGGGTGGGGTAAAGAGAGGTGGGTGGGGTAGAGAGCATAGGGGTAGAGAGAGTGGGGGTAGAGAGAGTGTGGTAGGGTGGGTGTGGGTAGAGAGAGTGGGGGTAGAGTGGGTGGGGGTAAAGAGAGGTGAGTGGATGAAGGGAGAGTGGGGTTTGGGTGGGTTGGGGTTGAGAGACTCGGGGTAGGGTGCATTGGGATGCATGCACAGCGTCACTGCCAGGAAAAAAGTTCAGATTGAGAAAAACGTTTTAGCACGAAATATTGTGGGAATAGACTGAAGGTTGCACAGTGGACGGCCCGTTTATTGCTTTTAGTTAGGTTTGACACATATTAAATGTTTACATAAAGCAACACAGAAAGTGCAACACATGTACTACTGTTGCGGATGTAGAGGTTATTGGTAGGGCAGTATTGTAGGCACAGTGTTTAGTTGATGCATTCTAAGTTATGAACGGTAGTGAGGTGCAGAAAGAGTTAAAGCAGCTAAAAGATGGAGTCAGAACAGTACTGTCGTACAAGCGAGGTCAGCGTGTTAACATGGCAGACGAGCCGCCATATTGGAAGTTAAGGCCTGGTACACTTTGAACAGAATAGAATGCAGGCCTTGATGTGGAGCTGCAGCTCTGTGTAGCTCAGCTCCAAAAACAACCCCCCTTTTCGATTCCCAAGGAGAGATGCTAAGGTCAGAGGTACCTACAGTGCACAGATAAACACTAATTGTACCCAGCTGCGGAATCTGAATTGGATGGGAACAGAATTCGAGCTGCAGGAACAGTTGGTATGGATGTGCCCTTTGGATGACAAATTTATGAGAACATGGCATGAGGTTTTGTGATGCCAATTGGCAAGGTTAGAGCACTACTGCCCTCCCCAATGAGCAGTCATCACATATGAATTACAAGTAGACACACAACCAAAAACAAATAAATCCCTGAAATTCAGTCTCAAGAGTGGTGCCTTAGTCACATCATGACTCGGCACCTGGGGTTCAAAGGAGATAAGGGGGAGCAATGTCTGGAACGTTCCGTGATTTGGGATAGGAGGAGAAGAGGTGATGCCAAAAAATTAAGTACAAGATCGGGAGGCAACTTGTGTGCGCCACATTGTCTGCTATAATGAGAAGGCCTTTTGTTTATTAATGCATAGTTGGCCTCGCCAGTTTACTTTGATCGTGCCTGGGCTGCGGGGTGCACATCATGTAACAGTTTTGATTTATCAATGTGTCAATAAGGTCAAAACACCCATTCCGATCTTGGAGACGATTGTAATGATGTAGTAAACCACGTGTATAGGGGAATGGGCTTCGATTAAATGTATTCAATCAGTCCAGGAACTGAAAGGGGACATTAGCATGTTATACAGGTGGCAGCCAATGAGGGTGGAGGTATTATGTTGTATCTCATTATTATGTTACTATTGTTAATTGTGGCTTATATGCCTATAAAGGAATCATCCCCTTGAAGAAATCAGAGAGCTCCATGTCAGTTCTGTTCTACGGGACTGTCTGAGACATTTGTGCATCTAATAAACCTTGTTTTCCCATGCAAAGAGGTGTAGTGCTTATTTGATTCTCTGGATTATTTTTCCTTCTGATTTGTGGGTAACTTTCCATTCAGGTGGGTGGGGTATAAAATGTGGGGGTAGGGTGGGTGATAGGGGAACATGAGAGTGGAGGGTATGCTGCCTGGGTGGGGGCAGAGAGGGGGGTAAGGAGGGTCGGGTAGAGAGAGTGGATGTTGGATGGGTGGGTGTATGTAGTAGTAGTAGTAGTAGTAGTAGTAGTAGTAGTAGTAGTAGTAGTCTGTCATTTATATAACATCTTTATCCTATTGTATAGCCTCAATGTGCTTGTGGTGGGAACACCCTTGGGGGACCAAAGTCCAAGGTATGGGACAATTGTTAGAATAATTAGAATACATATGTACATTTAGCCAAGACAGGGAGTTAGGTTTACTGGCCGAATTCTAGGAAGCTACCCATGAAAGTAAGGCATTTGGATGGGTGCTGAGGTGGTCAGGAGAGTGCACAAGTGCAAGAGGCGTGTTATGTGTCCAGCTAGACTAAATATTGTCATAGGTCGTTGCTGTATTCTGATGGCAGAGTTGTTGTGGTTTGTGTTTTTTAGTCTGGTGTATGAAGCAGAAACCTTATGTGACCAAATAGACCTGAATTATTGTAGTAGGCCGTCACTGCATTCTGATGCATGCAGGAGGGTGGCCATGCCTGCGACACATGTCAACCGAAGTGGTTCGTGAATACTTACCTTGAGGCTCAGATGGAGTTTTGTTTTTGGTGTAGCTGTGTGATCAGATCTTCTGTATAATAAACAGGCTACCCACATACATCTTCTAAGGGCAATATCAGGTAGTACGCTAGGGGCTTGTACCCCAGCGATGTTCGCTGAGCGAGCACTGCTGTCATAAAATTGCCATCGGTATGAGAGAAGAGATAGAATTCCTCTGCATAATTGAGGATCCCGAGAACTGGGGTCTTACAAATTGCCCCCTTCAGCTCGGCAAACCCCTTTTCCATCTCTTCAGTCCATTCAATTTTTTCCCCTGGGCTTTCTTTAAGGCCTGGAGCAAGGGCTTGGTATATGAGCTGTAATCGAAGATCCATGCTCTGACATAATTGCATAGGCCTAAGAAGCTCTGCATTTGTTTTACCAAGAGTGGCTTTGCCGTGTTCATGATAGCTTCAGCCCTCTCTGGTGTTACCTTTTTCCCCTCATGTGATATTAGTTGCCCTATGTATAACACCTCCTGCTGGCAATACTGCAACTTGTCCTTGTCCACTTTGTATCCCTTCTCAGCTAATATGGTCAATAGCTGGACAGAGTCATGTCGGCATTGCTCTTCAGTGATGCTGCAGATCAGAATGTCATCTACATACTGCAATACATCACTGTCTATCGCAATGTTGCTTAGGTCCATTTGCAGGACTCTGTTAAAAATGGACGGAGATTCACAATACCCCTGTGGCAGCCTTGTACTTTTCAGGCGCATTTGTCTGAAAGTAAATGACGTCAGGTCTTGTGAGTCACGGTGCAATGGAATCAAGAAAAATGCATTCTTCAAATCGATTACCGTGAAATATTTTGCCTCTGTGGGTATGTTGCACAAATAGTGGATGGATTAGGGACTAGAGGGAACTCGGCTTCGACTATGTCGTTCAATGCTTGTAAATCCTGAATTAAATGCCAAGATCCTCCCTTCGATTTCTTGACAGGATAGATCATTGTGTTACAAGGTGATTCTGACGCTACCAGAATGCCCTGTTCCATCATGGCAGAGATTGTCTTTGCAATTCCCTCATCCACTTCTCTGGACATGGGATATTGTCGTGCTTTTGGTAGGATCGCTCCAGGCTTGAGTTTAATCTTCACCTCTCCTGCCCCCTTCAGGAGTCCTACGTCATAAGGCCCTTTTGTCCATACTGTGACTGGCACCTGGGCCATGTCCTCCTCAAAGTATTCCGGTCGTGCCATCACTAGCATCATTCACTGTGGCACTTCTCGTTTGATCATTTTGACCCAGAATATGAGACTTACTTCCACCCGTGTCTCCTCTAAGTCAGGGTGCTCTCCGAACAGATCATCATCTGTGACGTCAGACACTCGATACCCTTCTTCAATGGCGATAACTGCGCACCATGGCCTTCCTTCGTCATCGTATCCTTTTACTAAAACCACCTTCCCCTTTACTGCGGCAAACTGTATTACCAAATGAAATATGTGTCCCTCTTCTTCATGCATGGGTATCCTTGGTCTAAAAAGAAACTCGTCAGGGGGCCTGCGAGGCCCGGCAATCCCACCATAAGCACTTGCACGCCATATTTGAAGACCTCTGGCTCCAGCGGTAAAGCTCTCATAGCTGCACTTCCCGAGTATGCTCTGATCATTTCGCATACGTTAGAATAATGCATTCCTGGCGTGGAGCACACTATGCCATCCTCAGTAAATGAGATTGACATATTCAGATTTATCAATAGATCTCGACCCATGATGTGTACTGGGGACTGACGGGCGTACAGTAAAGGCACATTCATTGCATGCTCTCCCACTGAGACCGGCAGAGTGTCTGTAAAGGGAACTCTACTATGAGCTCCAGTGAAACTCTACGTGTCTATTGCCTTGCCGGACAAGGAAAACTTGCCTTCTCTTATGCACGAATGCATCACGCCTGTGTCAACTAAGAAGGAATACTCTTTTCCCCCTATGGTGACATTTACCCTCGGTTCCCTATTAGGGTCTGGTGTCACTGATAGGATAGAGCACATCAGAGATCCCTGTGAGCCGTCCTATTTCATGCATAGGTTCGGTCCACTGTATACCTGTGGGTTTCCCCCACTAGTGTTAGTGCTCTGAGCCACTTGCGTCAGTGTCTGCTGGGATTGTCCCTGTGGTACATTCCCCATGTTCAGTGGTTGGACCACTTGCTGTGCACCTTGCTGCAAGCCAGCTGCCTGGTGCTGCATGGTATAGTTTTGGGCATTACCCTGTTTTAGGGTGGCAGGTTGATTCACCCTGCCTGCCCCCATTCCTTGATTGTTCTGCCACATTCCTTGGCTTCTGCACATGCGTGCCACATGTCCTGTCACTCCACACAGCCAACACACTGGTGGTGGTCCGGCCATCTGTCCATCTGGCATAGCTGGACTGCCCATTGGTGCACTCTGGATACCACCTTGAACGTTTTGAAAACCTCCTTGGTTACCTCTAAAGCCTCCCTGATTACCCTGCCATCCTCTTCCTCCAAATCCCCTTCCTCTCGGAGAATATCCCGCATTACCCTGATTGTTCTGCGGCAGGTTAGTGGCACATTGCGCACTCGAATCGGCTGGGCTTGTTAGCATGGCTCCCTCGACCGCATACTTAGAGAGCTAACTTTGCACTAGCTTCGCCTCTTCTCCCTTACACGTTGCCTCTTTCTTTCGTTTCTTTTCTTGCAACAGCCTATAATAATGGGCAATTGTCAACTGGATTTCGGGCCACGGTTTAGCTTCTATTCCTACCAATTATTTTAGTTGTTTTTGCACCGGTTTTGGTAACCCTTGGCACAGTATAGGATAGAATACAGGGATAGATGTCGACCAAGACTCATGCGTTTCAAGCACCCACGCGTCTTGAAAATTCTGGATATAAAGCAACGGATCCTCCGACTCCTTCATTCTTCGAGTCATTATAGCTCCCATATCAGATGTGTCTGGATATAGCGTACGTAGCACTTTCCATAGTGCTGATCTACAGTTATTAAACAGTGCTCCGTCATGAGAGGTGTTAGTTATGGTTACCCTAGGGTAGCCTGCCCTTTTCCACACATCGTCTGCTCTTTCTCCGAGTATGGCCATTAGGAGACCCTTCATGTCCCCTATGGCTAGAGTGACACCCCCTGTCATTTTCTTTAACTCATGTATCCACTTCCCAGCCCCCGACGTCAGCATGGGAAGTTTGTTTTTAAGATTCTCACGGTCCATGTGCGGCCAAGGAATATATCGCAGTCTTGCTCCCCCTTTCTCTAATAGCGGGAATTGGAATGTGCAGTCCTCTCTATCTTTCTGGTCTTTTGCCAGAGTGGCGTTTCTGCCTTGCTGCCTGCCTGGTAATGCTCTTAGCCTGTCCGCATAGGCAGGGGCTGATGCCCCCCTCTGACCGTGGGGTGTCTCTTTGTGTCGGCTGGACTGTCCAGCGGACTTCGGTGTCCTACTTGTGGACCCTCTAGCATCTGACCATTGTACTTCTTGGTTCCCAGGGTGCTGCTTTTTGCACCGTCTCCCTTCGTCATTCACAGTTTCTTCCGTTTCCCCTTCGGAGTCAGACTCTGAATACTCCCAGTTCACACAGCTTCTTGTATCATCTTCGTTCTGCTCGACTTTGAGTTTATCTAAGGAACGTCCCCTACTCGCACTGCTTTGGGTAACATCCTCAGTGTCATATAACTGAGTGCTCTCTAAGCGCTTATCCTCCCTCCCCTCTTGGGAGATTCGTTCCAGTCCCATTTCATCATATATTTTATCAATCGTTTCCCCGATGCTTCTGGTGTCGAAGTCATCATCAATAATTGTCCTGCTTGTACCTGGTACTGCATCACTTGCTGGAAAGAACTCTTCTATGTCTTCCCATTCTACAACAGGATTGGGTTTTTTCACTTCCCGCTGCAAATATTCTAAATCTCGCGCCCTTTACCTACACTTACGCTCTGCTTCCTCATCCATTTCTCTTCGCTTCTTCGCCTCCTCTGTAGCCTTATCTACTTCCCTCATCCGTTCGTTTCTACTTTCTTTTGCCCTTCTACTTTCCTCATCTTCTCTCTTCTTCACTTTCCTTTTGTGCACCCTCCTTTCTTCCTCCAACTTTAGCATGGTCTGCCTGTACTTTTCATAGGCAGCGCATTGTGTGCGACTGAGCGGTATTCCTTGCTCTTCGCGATATAGTTGGTCTCGCCTCAACCTATAATTTTTTCTTGACCTCTCGTCTCTCATAGCCATTACTTTCTTCCTCTCCTTACTTTGCGCCTCAACAGACCGATCACTCAGCCTTGCGTCATCACTTCCTTTTCCATCTAATTTCAATAGTATCTGCCCTCCCATCCATTCGTCCTTTGCAAATGTGACCTCATTGGTTCCATTCCGCTTCTTTCCCTCTCTCTCTCTATCAAGAGGTGCACTCGTTTGTGCCTGGCCCTTTCTTTCTTCATCTCACCTCTCTTTGTCCCACGGGATCGTGGAGGTCAAGTCAATTTCCTGTTCCTTCTCTTTCGTCTCGCCACTGCTACACGCAGGTGACTCGTATGCAGGGTTGCTATAACCTGTGGCTGCCTTAAGTTCTCCTAGTGGGTAAAGGCCTTCCGACTTACTTCCCTCAACAACTGGTTACGGCGGGGCAGGTGGCGCGGTAGGCGTCTCACCCCATCCATACATACATTTAATATCCAGTCTACGGGAGGTTCTTCTTCCTTTACTTGTTCAAACATTTTCCAAAGCTTGAGAACAGCAAGGCATTTCTTGAGTTTCTTCCCGCTATATGTGGCATGTAGGAACGTGGTCATGTGCTGTAAGACAGCCTTAGACAATGACCCATTCTGGGGCCACGGCATAAACATTTTATTTGCGGTGCCCTTAACCCACTCCTGGCTGTATTTCTTCAGCTTTGCTGCATGTTTTGGCAATTGCTTGCACAAGTGTGCAAGTGGGGTAACTTCTTCCAGTCTTAATTTTGTCACCAACAATGATCACACAGTGTTTCAATTTTACACTATTATGAGTGAGCACCACATATGCAAGCTCCAATCCAACTTCTCTGCAAACTTTTTACACCAACAGTTTTACTTGAGACACATGAACTCAGTGGGGATTCCCTCTCATTTACAGAATCGCGAAAACCAAAATGCATTGCCATCATTTGATATCACAATAATTCCACATTCAGCATACACAGAACATGTAGGACAGACGCTTGACAGACTAGACAGACACCAGCTGGTCATACATATGCCTGCCTTCTAATGAATACCCCAACATGGGATTTGAACTACCCCTTTATGAAGTCTTTAAAAGTCATTGTAGCCTAGCGTCCCCCTCTCTGTGGGCTCTGGGTTCAAGTTCCTTCTGACCACTCTTTAAAGCGCATAAACAAGGCGAATTTACAGTTTTCTCTCGGGTGCCCCCCCCGGTATTCTTTACAGTTTTTAATCTCGGGTGCCCCCCCCGGTATTCCTTACAGTTTTTAGTCTCGGGTGCCCCCCGGTATTCCTTACAGTTTTTAGTCTCGGGTGCCCCCCCAGGTATTCCGCTATATCTGTCTTCCTTTTATACTCGAGTCATTAACCCACTATATTTATACCGTCTTCTCTACCTCTAACTATTTTATTTTTCTCCGCCACCCTCCGTTACCTTTCCCCCACTTGCTCTAATGCCTATAAGTCATTTGCCAAGGTAACGAGTTTTGTTGTTTCACTCACCGATCGTCTCCTTTCCTCTCTGGATCTCTGGGATCACCGCCCCTTCCTCTTCCCGCTTTATGGTTTTCGTCCGATCCGCTTCCTGTGGGAATGAAAAGGGTTATGCTTGGAAAAGCGGGTTCCTTTAGACCCACTGCAGATTTTTGGGAGTAAATACACTATCACTGTCCACGGGAAGCTTCTCGGCCCACTCAGCCGGAATAGCGAAAGGACTTGCGATGTAACCGAAGATCCAGAGTTACTTTGCGCCGTCGGTCTAAGGGTGTCTTATAACTATATTAATCGATTATCAATAATCGATGGCCGAAACCATCCTCTGCAACCAAGTGTTTACGAGGAGAGGTAATTACTGACGGGCCCATTGGTCAGCACTCACCCTCGAAAACTAGTAATACAAGATAGCTGCACCATGCGAGGACAGAGTGCAGGATTTACATACTCCGGCAAGGATCAATAATCAGGACTCAGTAAATTGGCAAAGGGAAGTCCGTTTAATGATACATACATCAGTTTATGGAAATCAGCAGCATCACAAACACCTGCCTTACCCCGGTTTCCTCAAACTTCAGTACAACAGCCTCTTTTATGGGCAAACTTGTCTCATTGACGTCTAATTCTACAAAAAATCATCATGCAATACAATTGGTTGGGAAAGGTAACTTAAGTATAGGTGCTATAAATGCATATGGAAATAATGCAAGTGAATTGGATAACTCTTATCGGGTGGGCGTCTACGCCCATCCCTCTACACCACAAGTGATTGACGTCACTAAAAGTACGATGTCTCATTGGTTACAATGTCTATAGGACCCTAGATTACATGGTCCCTTGTGATTGGGCGAGTTACACCCCTAAACATAAATCTCCATTTTAATTAGCAGCATGCAGAATAGACATCCAGGTGCCTAGTGTCCCAAGATTCACCCTGCCTCGCTTCCATCAATCAGTGGTTTAGGGCTATGTGTCAATTAGTTGGCTGGGTATGGCCTCGGATCTGTAGTCTCTTATCAGGAAAAGTTATGGCACCCTCTGGTTCTGGATGACATGAGGCGGTGGTACATCTTCGTACCTGTATGGTCACATGTTGGTTCACCGTGAATCTGCTTCAGTTTCCAACCTTTAGTGCATTTAATTCTGTATGCGCTTAGCCACCTGCCTGGGCCTCTCTCATCTTGGCCTTCATGGGCGGGCTGGCATGCTCTGAAGTTGGAGCCTTGTGAGCTCATGCTCATCTCCCCTTCTCTGGTTGACCTCGATTTCCCGGGCATGAGCCATCCTTTGTTAAGTTTCGATCCCGCTCTTTTCCTCAGCTTGGGCCTGGATATGAAACTTGGCCAGTCAGGCCTTGGCCGCCTGGGAATACTTCTGTTTATACAAAATGGAGTCGCACGTGTACATTGTACTGTATTGATGTAGATGTATACAGTCAGCACTTGCCGCTCTAACTTCTACTAAGCATTGCAAGCAGACTCGATTACTTAGCATCTTGCATTTCAAGCTTATTTACGCACGTTCAATAAGACGGTTGCTTCCATCTTGTCTCATGACACCATTCTCATATGTTTTTCACAGTGTCTCTCCCCTTTGTCCTTTTACAATTATCCTCGCAGTTGTCAGTACTGGCATGCATGCTTTCAGTACTCCTTCAGTTCGTTCTTGGAGCTGCTCTTGTCCTTGTTCCATCTCCACTGGCCTTTCATTAGGGCTTTTTGTGTCTCTTCATGGACTGTGTGTAGGCATTCCTCCTCGTTCCGTATCAACGGCTGGTATGGTTGTCTGATTGGGTACCATGCTGCCCAGGGTTGCCTGGTTCTGGGCATTTCAACAGGTATTGATCTTCTAATGCACACAGGGCAGAGGCCCATTGCAGCCCTTTGTTGGTTCAGCTGCTCCTCATACATCACATAACTTGGCGAGTACTTTACTGGCACCTCGAAGCAAGGGGCAGGGATGCAGGCCATGTCTGGGGTCTCCTCTACAACATCACCAAGTGCAGACCTCTTTCAAACTGCCTTTCTGAAAAATGCGAGTACCAGCATCAACCTCTTGCTTCTCAACATTATAAAAAGTAACGTCAAGAATGGAGCCCCAGGAGTTTTCATGGCCTTTATTGATATGTCACAGGCTTTTGACAAAGTCGATCGTCAAAAATTGTGGACTAAACTCGCCAAATGGAATTGCCCGGCTGAAATTTTAGAGCCAATCATCGCTCTACATACAAACACCAAAATACGAGTCCGTCTGAGTCAGCAAGGTCACCTCTCAGAGGAAATTAAATCTGAAAGAGGAGTGAAACAGGGATGCCCTCTGGTGGCTGCCCTCTTTATTGCCTACATTGGTGACTTGCAATACGCTGAAGAGTCTGTCAGATCCTTTCCACCTAAGTTAGGTGAACATCATATATCTTGTATGTTATACGCTGACGACATAATTCTTTTGGATCAAACCCAAGTGGGACTACAACGTCAGATCACCAACCTGGCTGAATATACCAAAGGTAACAATCTTGAAATCAACATCGAGAAAACTAAAATACTGACCTTTGAAAAAAAGCAATCACGAAATAAGATCAATAGCCAGTGGCCATTAAACAACAAAAAAATTGAAGTTGTTTCCCAATTAAAGTATTTAGGCATAATGATGGACTCAACAAATAACGAAGATGCCATGACACTATTTCTTTGGAGCAAAGCTAAAACTATGACTAACCTACTGAGAATGATTGACAAAAGATTCGGGAAATTTTCATTATTGCCAACAATACATTTCTACAAATCTAAAGTGGTTCCAACATTGACGTACGGCATGGACGCCTCGCTGAACATGCCAACCTCGATCTAGCCAAAGATAGAAGGGAATCTTTGGAAATCAGTCTTGGGACTTCCCAAATCAACCTCAATATCTGCCATCAGGCGTCAACTGGGCCTCCTGACATTAGCAGCTTCAGTGGAACGAAAGAAAATGCAAACTTACGGAAGATGTTAATGCCTGAAAACTTGCCAATTTACAAAATCATCAACAAAGACCTAGAAAGTGGACGGTGTAAAGCTCTAAATATATAGAAGCGCAATTTGGACAGCAGACTGATCGACCTGGCGTGCGCCCACGAAGATCTGATCACAAATCCAGAAAGCATAAAGATGAAAATGGGATATGAAGACTGGATATTGACATGTGCGAAAGCAACTGCCAATCGGCTGCTGACTAACCTTCAACAAACAAGCTGAAAGTACCGCTGGCATATTGCTCGAAATTTCCAAACAAATTGCTTCAGAAAATGTTTATGAGAATACGTTTGAACTTATTACCAACTAATGAAATCCAAGCAACTCGTAGACATACAGCCTCAGATAAATGTAGATTATGCAAAGAAGACGCAACCCAAGAAACGATTTTCCATTGATTAATGAATTGCCAAAAAAAAAGCCATCTTCGGGTTGCATACTTAACTCCATTGTTTGGTGACTCAACAATTCGAGATGAAGAAACTTGGTGGTATCGCCTGATAGCAGGGGAGGTCATGAGATACACCATAGCGGCTGTAAAAATCTTGGATGAAGCGATGAGGATGATTACTGTTCAAATAACATCTGACAGAGGCGTTGATGGCAAAGTCGTTCCTTCACCATCTTTACTTCTCTAGCTGCAAGTCCATTTACGGATGCACTTTTCGTTTATTCTTCTGTTTTTTTCTTCTTCCTCTTTCTACTTTATACGCTGCCATCAATATTTAGAAGAGAGTCTTGTAAAAATCTTTTTGATTATACACAAGTAATAAAAAAAAAAAACATATGCTTTACCAAACACAAGGAAAACACATACTGTGGGTTTGTTTTTTTAGTGATTACAACACTCCTCCGTATGGGATTTCACACTGGAGTGGTTTATCATATTCTGAGATGTTATTGGTATATTTTCACACCCAACTTGTACAAGTTTCTGTCCTCAAGACACATACACATTTAGGATATTCATCAGGGATAAAAATGCTTGTGTATTTATAATAGTGACAATTCTTCTGTTCTATCACTTTCTTTATGTCAATTCCTCAAAAATGGTGAACCCTACGGGTTAAAGACAAAAGACTGTTACCAATATGTTTTTAAAGTTTTTGGTCTTATCACTAGATTTCAAAAGAGCAACCCCAATCCACCTAAGGGGCTTTGTATGCTTCTATCTTACATACCTCTTAGAGTGTGGTAAAGAAATCCACAGTCTGGAAACACCAAGCAAATTGGTGAGGGTGGGGGTGATTTCCTTTTAATTAGGGAAGATTGCTCCAAATCTCCTCTTCTTGCAGTCTGTAACAGAGATACAAAGAGACTATCTAAAATCTGTAAAGTCCTACCAAGGCTATTCTTATCTCTATGGTAGGTCATCTTACCTACAAAAATTGCAGGTAGGTTCTATTGACGTTAGGGTACGTTTTCCACAAAAGGTGTAGATTTTTTGTAGCACAATGTAATTCTACAAAAAAGAAATAGAGATAGACACAAAACGGCATCAGAGCCATAGATGAATTTAGGGAATGGAGTGCTGTTTCATCTGAATAAAAGAGTGCTTGCTTCTGTGACTGGCTTCAACACGTGTTTACATAATTTTTATAATCTTCACTAGTAAGGCTAGGTATAGGCAGAATTGGACAGCCTTGCTTCTAAATGGAGTTCCTATCAATAGTTCTAGTATTTTACCATTAAAAAGATTGCAATATGACATTGAGGTGGACAAATTAGACAAATTGCACACATGGAGGCCAAAAAAGCTCAGATCTCACCCTTAATTCCAAAATTCTCTGTAGAGGTCCCAGTGCAGTTGTTTGCCGTGCCGTTAGGAGTTCAAAATGGCCGCTATAAATATGCGTGTGTGACGTGCTGATGTCATTCGCAATGTGGTGACATCATCGCGTCTTAGCGTGCTGATGTTCACGTTCCCGTGCACGTATTATAATGATTATAGTGCCAGAGGGAAATGTAGTTTGTTGAAATCAAAATCATGATACCTGAGCCATTATAGTGTCTATCTATTTTCAGAGTTTTGATGTGCGCATGTGTATAGTGTTGTTGTGTGGTCATGATGATATACGCAAGTCCCATCCAAAGACATGAAGGGCAAAAAATCAATTCCGGCATACACGTATACAAATTTCAAAAGACAAATGGAAGTATGTTGGCTTTACAATGTTATAAAGACGTACTACATAACATAACGTTCAAAATAGAGGGTTCCAAATGATTATAACAGACAATTGTATGTTTTGTTATACTTTTAAGACTTTTCATACATTGTATCTGGAGACATGTTATATATAAAAAAACTTGTCCTCTTCAGCCATAATAGTTTTCATCAGAAGGCCTGGGAATTCTTCACATTTGCCACCACTTGGTGGTTGAGACCACTTAACGGTTTATATAGAATACAATGCTCATCTCATTGTTTATGTCCATATAATAATTCAAGATTCATTAACGAGTTGATTGAGAAGGTAAGTATGTACCTTTTATGCATTGTGCCACTCAATATTTTCACTGAGACCTTCAATATGACTCTTATGCAAGAAAATACATTTTCTTTCTAGGCTCAATCATTTCTTATTTTTTAAATTTTTTTATCAACTTTATTTAATAATTATACAAAACATAATACAACTGAGTAACAACAGAATGGGAACAAGCAAAAGATTACTTCGTATACATCAGTGCAACAAAATGCAAATTACTACTAAAGTAACAGCTATTCAAAACGAAATCCGAAAACATCCCCACCCTCCTATCTCATGGTAAGACGTGACAACACAAAACACAAAAAAAAGGACAAATCATACACCCCTACCAATCCCCAACCTCAATATCCACAAAATAAGCCAAAGCCTACACCTCATCCAAATAAATAATTTCTTGTTGATCAGATCTTGTGTTTTTCCTCTCACATATTTCAAAATGGTCCTATTGAAATCAATGCACTTATGCTCTTTTTCCAAGAAATGTTTTACAAGTGGTGCTTGATCTACCTTGTTTTTGATACAACTCTTGTGCTCAATCATTTTCGTTTTACACTTATGATTAGTTTTTCCAATGTAAATGTATTGGCATGGGCATCTGATTAAATAAACCACATTTACTGTGTTGCTGTTAGTATGTTCTGTGATGTCCCATTCTCTTTCTAAACCCAGATCAACTGTGGTGGTTTTCCTAGTCTGACTACACATGATACAATTACCACATGGATGGTGTCCTGATACTGGCGGTAAACCCCACAATCGATGGTGTTGTGATACTGGCGGTGAACCCCAAAATCTTGTCTGTTGGAATTCTCTTTTATTATTCCCAATATCATTCTTCATCACTAGGTTCCGTATAGTAGTGCTCATTTTGAATGCTACCAAAGGTTTTTCACATTCCTTTGCCATTACTTTGTTCCAATTTTTATTGATAATACCTTTGATTTTGTAGGATAAATTACTGAAGGTATTAACAAATACTAATGGAGTCTCCCTGGTATCCCTGTTCTTGTGCAGTTGTTGATCAAGGAGAGCTTCTCTATTGTTGTTAAATGCCCTTTTTGCTGCATCCTTTGCTAAACGCTTTGAATAGCCCTGCGTGGTGAGTTTGGCAATCAGATTAGTAGCCCCTTGTTCGTAAGATTAATTAGTACTGCTGTTTTTCTTAATATGCAGAAATTGTCCAAAGGGCAAGTTGTTCTTCACATGTTGGGCATGATGGCTATTAAAATGGAGGAGGGCATTTTTATCGGTCTCTTTGGTGAATGGTTTGATTAACAGACTACCTCGATGGTGACATGTAGAGATATAGTGATATCCAAAAAGTTCACTACATCATTGCTCATTCTTATGGTAAATTTAAGGTATCTGTTTTGTTCATTTAACCATCCATTGAATTGGTTCGCCTCCTCTTTGCTCCCCTTCCAAATCACAAAAAATATCATCTATATTCCTTGACCAACATAGGATGTTATCTTGGAAAGGATTCAGATTATGATAAATGACAGTCTCCTCAAACATATTGACATATAGGTTTGCTAAGTTAGGAGACATAGCAGCTCCCATCGCTGTTCCTTCTACTTGTATGTAGAATTGGCCCATGAATTGAAAAAGGTTTTTTGTGAATGCCATTTCTGTACACCATGTGATGAAGGAATTGGGAACAGGATGGTTATCTTCCTTTTTCAAAAGGGTTTCTTCTACAACTTCTAAGGTTGCTCGTTGCGGTATGTTAGTATACAAAGCTTGTATGTCCAGGCATAATAGTAGGTTTTCATCTGGATTGAACAAACTTCCCTCAATTCTATTGATGTCGTCAGCGGTGTCTTTTACATAGCTCTTCATACTAGGTATGAAAGGGCAAAGGTAAAGATCTACATATTTGGAAAGAGGTTCCAACAAAGAATGTATTCATTTATTCCATAGACTATGAGTCTGCCAGAGTTTTCTTCCGAATTCTTATGAATCTTGGGTAATATGTAGAAAATCGGTACTCTGCCATTTTCTCCCATAAGGTATTCCCCTTCTTGTTTGCTAATGAGTTTTGATTCCACTGCTTTCACTTTGTCTCTAACAATAATAGATAACTCCTTGCTGGGGTCCTTATCTATCTTCTTATAATGGTCGGTGTCTGATAGTAATTTCAGACATTCTTCCACATAGTCTGTCTTGTCCTAAACCACTATCGCATGACCTTTGTCCGCTTGTCGGAAGATAATGTCCTGCTTAGAGCCCAAGGATTTAAGAATGGTTTGTTCACTCTTACTAAGATTTGAATATTCAGGAATGCCCTTTTATTCAGATGAGACAACACTCCATTGCCTAAATTCATCTATGGCTCTGATGCTGTTTTGTGTCTGTCTCTATTTCTTTTTTGTAGAATTTCATCGTGCCACAAAAAATCTACACCTTTTGTGGAAAACGTACCCTAACGTGAATAGAAACTACCTGCAATTTCTGTAGGTAAGATGACCTACCATAGAGATAAGAACAGCCTTGGTAGGACTTTACAGATCTTAGATAGTGTCTTTGTATCTCTGTTACAGACTAGAAGAAGAGGAGATTTGTAGCGATCTTCCCTAATTGAAAGTAAATCGCCCCCACCCTCACCAATTTGTTTGGTGTTTCCAGACTGTGGATTTGTTTACCACACTCTAAGAGGTGGATCGGGGTTGCTCTTTTGAAGTCCACTAATAAGACCAAAAATTTTAAAAACATATCGGTAACAGTCTTTTGTCTTTAACCTGTAGGGTTCACCATTTTGGAAGAATTGGCAGAAAGAAAATGATAGGAAAGAAGAATTGTCACTATTATAAATACACAGGCATTTTTACCCCTGATGAATGTCCTACATTTGTATGTGTCTTGAGGACAGAAACTTGTACAAGTTGGGTTTAAACTAATACCAATAACATCTCAGAATATGATAAACCACTTCAGTGTGAAATTCCATACGGAGGAGTGTTGTAATCACAAAAAAACTAACCCACAGTATGTGTTTTCCTTGTGTTTGGTAAAGTATATGTTTTACATGTTTAATATATTCTGTTTGATATTGAGTTTTATGTAACTTGATCATTTTATGAGTGTAAAATTCTATAGGTTTAATATTAAAAATACATTTTTATGTGGTTATTTGATACACCATTTGTTCCTCCTGTCCTGTTTTGTGGTGTAGACATCTGTTAATACATCTTCTTTTTCAATATTATAGATCTTATCCATGTGGTAAGAAGTGTGTGATCCCCATAGCATGGTTCATGGCGTTTGAGAATAGTGAGGTAAACAATCCCTGCACTATTAAAATTCGAGAAGAGCTTCTACTGCCATCGCATTTTCCACCCAATCTCCACACTTGTACTGGGTTTTGTCTGCGTGCACATGGAGCATCACCAGCACGGTGCGTGGCCCATGAGGAGCCTGCTGGCCCACAGGGTTTGTTGACCATTTCTGTCACCACCCTGCTAGGTTTTGTGTGAAATGGTTTTCACCAGTCTATCCTTGATGTTTTAACGCCTACGTTTGAGAGGAAAAGACGGCAAGGGCAAAGCACATGCTTTTTGCTAAGAATGGGCCAGAGCTTCTTCATCTCACACTTCATCTTGTTTAGTAGGGGGGAATTGTATTTATTTATTTATTTATTTTAATTTTTATAATGCGCCACATGCCCGCAGACATCAGAGCGCACAGAAAAACAGTGACAAGAGGCACAAACAGAAAGCAGGCGGGAGCTATGGATGAGCTGAGAGCTAAAGCCGGTTATTCTGGGCCAAGGTTGAAAAGGTGGGTTTTTATGGCATTCTTAAAGAGAGGGTAATTCTGTATTTGGCGTATGGCTGCTATGAGCGCGTTTCATAGAGTAGGAGCCTGAGTGTCAAAGCTGGTGGTACTGAATCGGGCCATTTTGAATCTCGGCTAGACGAGTACTGTGGCCTTGGTAGATCGAAAATTCTTGTTCTTAGGCTTGATCTTCATACGCTCTGATAGATATGTGGGGCTGGTACGAGACACAAATTTATGAGCCAGAGTGAGTGCTTTGTGTGGTATTCTTTGCCTTATGGGAAGCCAGTGTAGAGCTCTTCTGAAAGTAGAGATATGTGCATGATGCAATAGTTTGAAAATGATGCGCACAGCATTGTTCTTTGTGTCTTTGTGACTAGGAGAGCCTGTATGATGGCAGCAGTAGTGCCAGTTAGCAGACTATTGCAATAACCAGTCTAGAATTTATCAACGCTGTGGACAACAAAGTGCAGTTGTTATTTGTTATGAAAGGTCAGATGTATTGCATCCGTTTGTTAATGAGTCTGCAGCTCAACCAGATATTGGATACATGAGACTTCATTAAGAATTTGCCATCAAGAATAACATCTAGTGTTTTCACTTTTGTTGAGACTGTTATAACATAAGCTGCGATCAAGAAGTTGGAATAGTCTGGTGTTAACTTGCTCTGAGTGTTCTTGGTGGCGACGATCATGAGCTCCATTTTTTTGTTACTGAGAGCTAAAGAATTGCAAGCCATCCATTTCTGAATGGCACTGTAGATGTTATTGAGGGTTGCTGCATCATTCTTGTAATGGCCACTGAGCTGAATAACGACATGTGCGTCATCTGTGTAATTTGTAAATTGGACACCCAGGCTGTTCAGTAGATCTAACTGTGTCCGAATATACAAGTAAAAAGTAGCGGCAACAGGCAAGAGCCCTGCGGAACACCGCAGGTTTGAAGGATAGGAGTAGAGTGATTGTTGCCAACACAAACCCTCACTCTGCGTGGTCCTAAGAAGGAGGCGATCTATTTCGATGCCAATGTGGAAAATTTTGCAACCTCTCCAAGCCTCATTACTAGAAGGGTGTAATCAACAAGATCGAAGGCTGTGGAGCGGTCTAATAGCATCAGCAGAGCAGATTGGTTTTTATCTGCTATGCTTGCCAGGGTGGACTTAAGGTCAAGCATAGCAGTCTCTGTGCCATTGCGAGCCCTATAACACGATTGACGAGTGCCCAGGATGTTATACTCTTCAACATGAGCTTGGAGTTGGATATATGCCAGCTTATAAAGGAACTTCAGAATGAAAGGTACATTGGTGATGGGTCGATAGTTGTCTCTATTTGTTGGATCTAGGTTGTCTTTTTTCAGTAACAGGGTTATCCAGGCTGCTTTCCAAGCAGATGGAACCGTTCCCTCATCAAAGGATAGGTTGATCAGCTTTGTGAGCCAGGGGACGAGGAGATCTAATGATTCTTTAAAGATACTGGTAGGACAATCGTCACCTGGGCAGGAGGTGGCTTTGAGATCCTGTATCACTGTAATCACTTGTTCTCTGAATAGTGAGAGAAACAGAACTGAGTGAAGAATGTTGTCTAGGTTGTTGGTGGGCAAGCTGGTGGTGTGGGCCAGAAGCACTAGGTCCTTGTGGTTAAGGCAGGTTTTAATATTTTCCTTGTGGGTGTTAATTTTAGATAAAAACCCATTGTGGATATCTCAACTCCACCATGAGTCCTTAGTAGGATTGTTCGAAGGAGGTGGGCGATCTTGAAGGTCTGCCAGTATTTTAAACAATTCCCCAACATTAGACTGAGCATTAATGAATCTCTTATTGTAGTGAGTAGCTTTGGCAGAAGTGCTTTGAATTCAAGTACAGATTTTTTATAGGCATAAAGAGTATCCGCATTAGGGTTCTTTCGCCAGGATCTTTCTAAGGCCCTTTTTGATTGTCAGGCAGTAATGATTTCTTCTGAGAACCAGGTGTTTTATATGGCTTCAGATTTGGTTGCCTTCATTTTCAAGGGGGCTAGTTTGTTAAGGACTTGTTTAATGGCGTAATTAAGGTGTTCAATTAGAGCGAGGAGTCTGTAAAGTTAGCAAGTGGCTGTAGGTTAGATGACAGCAAAGTAGTGAACTTTGTGGCAGTATTTTTTTTAAGTTCCTTGTCAGCTGAAAAATGCGCGGGTAGGTGTTAAGTTTAGGGGGGTGATTAGACAGGGTGATTTTTGCCTGGATGAGAGCATGGTCTGACCAGATGCATGGGACTACTGTCACTTGAGATATATCCAGATTTTACGAAATGAGTCAGTCAAGTATATGACCACTTTTTTGTGTTGGTGTGTTTACCCCTTGTTTTAAACCTATAGAGGTGATAGACTCTAGTAGGCTGGTGCCAACTTTATCGAGCAGATTATTTGCCCAGAAGTTAAAGTCACCCATTATGACGAGGGGAATTTTGGATTTGGAGATTTGTGCAATCAAGTCGAGGAGTTGTTCCTTAAAGGATGGCATGTCCTTGAGGGGCCGACAAATTGTTAGCACATTGAGGGATGTATTAGGAGTAGTTCTAATCTTTACCCATAAGGATTCACATCCATCGGGTGTAATATGCGGCATAACATAATAGTTGAGATTTGATTTGAACATAAGCACGACACCGCCTCATTTGCCTTGTGTACGGTCTTCTCTGTAGAGAGTGTAGTCATCAGGTATAGAGAACGTGGCTTGAGTGGGCAAATTAGAGTTCAACCAGGTTTCCGTTATTCCAAAAATGTCAGGATGGTGTTCAGCAACATGGTCAGCAATTTCAATGCCATGTTCAAAGAGTGAACAAGTGTTCTGCAGTGATTGTGACAAAGCTAGAAAACGTGTTCTGTTTTGGTCTTTTGCACCCTTCAAGTGTGATGCTTGTTTGAGACACATAGGGCCTCATTACAAGTTTGGAGGTAGCCATGGTGCTATTAGTGCCTTGGCTGCCTCCAAAATCTTGTCCGGGTCCAGGGTCTGTGAATGAGGAATTACCGGGTCATTCCAACCTTGGAGGACCCGGTAATTCCTCATTCACAAAACCAATCCCCATTGCCATTTGAGCCCCCATAGGGCTCAATGGGAATGAGGATGGAGATAATAACGGGCCCGTTGATAACGGGCCCGTTAATAGCTCCTTGGTCCCCTTGCGGGACCCACAAAGGACGTCTGGTTTTACCAGACGTCTGTTCCGGGTCCAGCAAGGGACCCTCGTAATAGGGCGGAATGGGTTTACCGGCACTGGCCCCATTACCAATGCTGATAAACCCATTCTGCCAACCTCGTAATGAGGCCCATAGTGTTTAGAGCACGCACTGGGTTGTACAATTGGGTCCGGATAGTATAGTAGACCTACCAGAGTGGTAAATGGATGCAGATGAAGAATGGGATTTGCTGAGGAGATCCTTGTAAGAGAGAGGTGCAGCAAGCCGGCGAGCTGCGGCGATGACAGGCGAAGACCGGCACATTGCAGAAGCGCCGGGCTTAAGCACCTGAATTCCCACTGCATAGCAGGTGATTCTGAGTAACGTAATCTGTAAAGACTACGGCAGGCACACGTGAGAGTGCTTTGTTTCTGTCAGGCAAACAAACCATTTTCACACATACATTGAGTAAATTACTTTGTGCAAACAAGGTATAATGTGGTAAAAATAAAGATTGTGAGCACTGAGAGATAATGGAAGCAATAAAGGAAATTCAGCAGGGAAAGTGAATCCAAGCAGTCAGCGACTTGCGTTATAGATAGCAAGCTGCCTAAGCGAGTGAGCACTTCGTTTGATGGCCAGAAATACCTGAAAAGGAAAAGCTGTGGTGCAGGAACATGACAGCTTTTAAATTTCCCTGAACTCCCACTAAATAGCAGGTGATTCTGGGTAATGTAATCTGTAAAGACTACAGCAGGTACACGTGAGAGCACTTGCTCTCTGCCAGGCAAACAAACCGTTTCCACACATGCACTGAGTAAATTACTTCTTGCAAACAAGATAACACGTGGTGAAAATAAAGACTGCAAGCACTCAGAGATAAAGGATGCAATAAAGGATATTCAGCAGGGAAAGTGAAACCAAGCAGTCAACGACTTGCGTGATAGATAGCAAGCTGCTTAAGCAAGTGAGAACTTCGCTTGATGGCCACAAATACCTGAAAAGGAAAAACTGAGGTGCAGGAAGGTGACTGCTTTTAAATTCACCTGAACTCCCACTAAATAGTAAGTGATTCTGGATAACGTAGTCTGTAAAGACTACAGCAGTCACACTTGACAGTACTTGCTCTCTGTCAGTCAAACAAACCATGTTCACACATGCACTTAGTAAATTACTTCTTGCAAACAAGGTAACGTGGTGAAAATAAAGATTGCAAGCACTGAGAGATAACGGAAGCAATAAAGGAAATTCGGCAGGGAAAGTGAAACCAAGCAGTCAGCGACTTGCATGATAGATAGCAAGTTGCCTAAGTGAGTGAGCACTTCGCTTGATGGCCACAATTACTAAACAACTAAAGACCACCATTGTATTTTTTCTAGGTGGTGACTTGGAGTGTTGGAGTAGAGTAATCTCTCTTGGGATGTTTCTCGCTCTCTTATATGTTGATTTGAGGATCTTTTCCGGATAGCCTCTCTTGACCAGTTGTTTTTTCAATACACTGGCTTGGGTGACATAGTCTGTAGGATGAGTACAAAAAAAACTCAAAAACTGCCCAAACAGGAGGTTATACCATAGGGTTTGAGGGTGATAGCTGGAGTATGCCAGGAGTGCATTCTGATCTCCAGGTTTTTTATACACCTTGACACAAGGACGCCCCCCAGAGGAATAATGTGAAGGTCAAGGAAGTGTATTTAATTCTTGCCAGGATCGAGAGTAAATTTCAAATTTTGTTCTGTGCATTGAGCCAAATGTGGGAGGTTTTCAGATCTTTTTCACTGCCATAAAATATCATGAAGATATCATTGATGTACGTTTGCCAAATCCCTATATGTTGTTTTTAGGGATTGGTTGCCGGGTGTATCTGCTTTCATTAAAATTGGTGCACATGTAGATTGGTCGAACTGGGTGCAAAAGTGGCCCCCATTGCTGTCCCTGAGATCTGTTGTGCTAAAAGGTCTCCTCAAATAGGAAAATGTTCTTAGTCAGCGCAATCTCGGCCAGCTGTGTTATCAGACTTGCCGGCACATTTTATAACTCAATGCCTGACTCCAGAAGATCCTGTACAGTGTTTAAAGTGTCCTGTTGTGGGATTTTAGTGTAGAGGTACTTGATGTCCATGGTAACCCACCATTGTGTCTCTGGGTTCAATCCCAATGTATTAAAAAAATTAAGCATGGCAGTCGAATCCTTGATGTATGATTCAATGTTTGAATTTCAACGTTGATGAAGAGGTCAAAAAATGGTGAGAGCGGTTCTAATATTCAATTGATCCTTGACACTATTGGGAAACCCGGCGGTGGATTGGTGCCTTTATGAATTTTTGGTAGAATGTATAATTCCGGGAGACACAGATGCGTGGGATTCAAGAAAGCCACTTTCCATGAGCTAATGTATACTTCTGCTTCTGCCTGTTCAATTATAGGGCCTATCAAAGCCCTCAGGTGGCCTGTCAGGTCTGTATGAAGTACTCAGTAACTGGTGATGTCTTGCAGCAGATTATTGACCATGCTGTTGTAGTCAGTGGTGTTTGTTAATACTGTTGCTCCCCTTTGTTGGCAGGTTTTATCACAATCATAGTTTTCTTGGCAAGGTCTGACAAGGCCGCTAGATGCTCTTTAGTACAGTTGTTGTGTACCAATGGAATCTCTTTTTCCATGTCATTGGTTTCTTTCAACAGAGCTTGTACAAAGGTGATAGATTCTATCGAGTTCATGCATGTAGGTGGGAAGAATTGAGACGGGGGCCTAAGGTCAGTGGTGTCTCGCCATTCCAGTTTTCTGTCACAGAAGAATTGCTTGAGCCCCATTTTTCACATCAGCTGTGGTTCTTCGATCCTAGTTTGGAATGCATTGTACCAAGCTGTTGGGATGAAGGACAGCCTTTCTTGTGTCATCATCCAAGCTGTTTCTTGAGTAGTTTCAATTGGAAGAGCCTGTGCATGTGTACCCTCTATGGGTAGTTGAAAGTGCTGCTGTCCGACATCACCTCTGGCTTGTTTAGCTTTTAACTGAAAATAATCATCAGTGGTATATGGGTAGACCTTGACCTGCGTGAACGTGGCTCATTCTTTTTTAAGTTTAAGGACATTTTTGTTTGGGTTAATGTCCCTGAACTCTATTAAGCTGACCTCCAAAGCTGCCAGTTTATTATTATATATTTCCAAAGCAATCTGTGTCTTAATGGTGTTGTTTTTGTTTATAAGGTCACGTATACATTGTTCGGACGCCGTTTTGGCTGTGTTGATGATTAGAATCAGCCAGTCTCGGGTGCGTATGTTGGCTATGAAGGATCAGTCTTTTCTAAATTGCAAGTTGTCGAGGAAGATGCAAGGTTCAATATGTATAATCAGGCCATTTGGGGCAGCATGTGCCCGCAGATATTCAGTGATCAACGCTCCATGCAATTCTGTTCGTATCCATTTCTTCTTCAAGATCTCCAGCTTGTACCAGTCATCAGAGTTTGTGAGAGCCAGTGCGGTCATGTTGGTCCCGAGAAGTGATGGATTTGCCAAAATGCCTTCCACCAGCTCTTCTGCAAACACTAAATAGTTTTGATCTGCCATCGTCAGTACTAATTGTACAACCTGACACTGTGTCTTGGTTTTGATACAGTCACAGAGGTGCAGGAAGGTGATGCCTAAGGGGAGAGGGACAAGAGGGGGCTGGTTATTTGAAGGGGCAGTCCGGGGGAGTTGTAAACGCAAGTAAAAATATATTATTTTTCAGGAGAAGGGTTCTTTCTCCTGAATACCGTATAAATCGGTCCTAGCCGCTCCGAAGAATCGCACAAACACAACAAAGGGGGACTAGATTTGGAAAAACTCAGTGGGCCACCAAATTCATTACTCTGTTACTTCCCATCATCTCATAACACACAAGAATGGGTATGGCACACTCTCAAGTAAAAGACAGTTCAAAGAAGGATTTAATTCTAAAGCCACTAACACTGTCCCTATGCAGAAGCACACCCTGACCCTAACAGGGCGTGCTATCCCTAGCGTGCGGTGATGTGCCACCTATCTAAAAAAAAAAGAGGGAGAAGGCTGTCCCTGCTTAACAAAATTTCCCCAATGGGTCATCAAAATTTGTTATCCAAAAACTCGCACAGAAGTAACCCATGACAGGATAAACAATGTCCCTGGCCCTCATTACAACACCGGCGGTAACCAATGGCGCTATTAGCACCATGGTTGCTGCTGGTATTGTAACGAGTCTGCCAATGGTAAATGGGGAAATACTGCCCCATTCCAAGGTTGGCGGGCGGTTATTCCCCATTTACCATAGGCCCTTCCCCATTCCCATTTTTGCCCCATAGGGCTCAATGGGACTGGGGAAGGAGGTAATTACGGTACTGCAAATTGCGGTACTGTAATTACCTCGGAAGTCCCTTTGTGGGTCCCTACTTTAACGGCTGGTCCAGACAAGCCGTTAAGGTCAGGAGCCGCAAAGGGACCTTGTAATCAGGCATTAAGGGTTTAATGGCGCCAAGACCTTTTACGGCGCCATTAAACCCTTAACGCCAGGGTCGTAATGACCCCCCCTTTCTCTGTATGCTCATTAGATGAACATTGCTGCAGGGAATTTCCTATAGTTTACTAACCAACATTGCAGTTATCAATGCATATGTACTGTCTACTTAAAAGGTCCTGCAGGTATGCAGGGCAAGTGTACAGTCTACAAAGTTTAAGGTCCCTGTTAACAAGAACAGGTATTTGTCATTTAACAGTATATGTATCTTGTCAGCCTTAGGTGAATATCATAGACAAAATGGAAAATGTTCTACCTGTTTCGATGACTCTGGCAGCTGATGTCATCATCTTCAGGACCAGATAAGTAGAACCTCGGTGTTACTTCATTAGATCCATATTATAGCATAACACCATCATCCCGTCTCCTAGGGAAAAACAAAGAAAAAAATCAGTGAGATATATCTGTGGAAGAGAACGTGTTTTAATGGCTAACAGACAGTTACTGTGGTGTCATCCTTTTGTGACAGAATGTGTGTCATAGCTGCCGACACTTAAACCATTTAAACTGGGAAGGGGATGGGGGTAGAGGGAAACGACTCCCCCCAGGTGGGTTGCAAAACCTTCAAGATAAACAACTCCCAATCACTGTGAATCGGCTTCCATATGTGTCATGATTTCATTATCTCCCTGCTCATTTTTGCCACTAGATCCCTCTTAAACCCCACTAACCCTGGACCATTTTCCCCTCCCATTGCCTGTCATGAACGACAGAATCATCTATCCTCATTAATGGCCTCACGTGGCACCATTGCATATCATGCCATGTTGCATTCCAACACTGTACTCTGCTATGCCTTGTAAAGAACTGCTGCCCTCTGCCGGGACACGCATATATCCACCCTTCCAATGACCTCCGACACAGGACTTGGCCACTGAAAGGGTGCAATCCCATTTAACAATTCTCTGTGAATCAGAGTCAAAGATGATTAACAGATAACACTAATATACATGTTCTAAAGTGATGGTACAGCGCAGGAAGCATGTAGCAAACCAACACTGAGAAAGCTGCAACTACGCTCCATGCGCAAGGAGAAGCGCGTACAGTGAGGAAACACGTCCTGCACTAAGGATTTTGAAATACGCCCAACCCTGCTGACGACATCTAGGCACGCCCCCTTCTCCCATCATCCATATTAAAAGCATGCCTGCGCAGTAGCGCGCGTGCACAGAAGTACGCCGAAGTGCTTGGCTATTAGGCTGTCAGAGGGTTTCTCTGTTAATTTCTTGTTTTTTACAAGCAACGCTGTGAAAGCTGCAACTACGCTCCATGCGCAAGGAGAAGCGCGTACAGTGAGGAAACACGTCCTGCACTAAGGATTTTGAAGTAAATAATCTTTAATGATGCCATACGAACTTTCAATTACTATTTGTTGGTTTGGTCTTGGACTACATGCACTGATATTCCTGACAAAGTTGTTAACGTTGCTTTTTTCTCTGCCCCATTAGATAGGCCCAATCCTGCTGACGACATCTAGGCACGCCCCCTTCTCCCATCATCCATATTAACAGCGTGCACGCGCATCAGCATGCGCGCACCAGAAGTACACCGAAGTACTTGGCTGTTAGACTGTTCAAGTGTCCCGGGGCGGAGGAGTTTGGAGTCTGTATTTTTGGGGGAAAGAAAATGCAGCTCATAAAACAGTACAAGTAAGGAGAAGTGTGACCAAAAATTGGAAATTTGTGTTGGTACAAATTTGATTGGTGTTGGCATAGTCGAGGTGGTTCTGGATAGAGGTGACCATGGGGAGAAATAAAATCCCACTGATTAGAAAGGAACGTGGAGCAGACTTTTTTGCCGCAGGTACCACGAGAAGAGCAAGCCTGGCACGTGCCGTGGTGCTTCCTCTGCCTTTGTTCCGTGCAGAGGAGTAGGAACTTTTAAGGTGCGCGCAGGACAGTTCGGCTGAATTAAATAACCCCACAAATGAGGAGGATGCATCGCAGCCATTATTTATTGAAGATTCAATGGGCTTTCTGCCGAAAGAGGGGATGAAGATTCAATGGGCTTTCCGCCGAAAGAGGGAACACACTCCCCAAACATATATGATATTGATAATCCATTTATTGATACTCCCTCAATCTTTCTTTCAGAAAATCATGATAAAATCCCCACGAATGATCCCACGAACGATCTGCAAAGAGATGAAAGGAATGATAAAACAGATGAGAGGGAAGTAGCCATAATGTTTGGAATTTTCAACAGGGCTATTTTGACGGAACTTCGGAAACAAACCGAAGCATTGTCATCATTGGCAAAAGTGTCAATTGAATTACCCTCTAAGTTATCTGAGGTACTTATTCCCACTCTAAAGGGGGAAATGGTTTCATTGTTAATGAATGTGGAGGGAAATCCAGCTGCTGTGGGAGGTGTTGCTCTAGAAGTCCGGCCCACCAGTGGAGGGCAGGGGCTGAATGAGAAACCTGACTCACTAGGGAACGTGAATAGGTTGGGGGGAGTTGATGAAATAGTGTTGGCTCCAACTATCAAATTGGAGTATCAGGAAGGTGAAGTACCAGTGCCAGAAGAAGGGTTCTTAAAAGTAACCAATAAAGCTGCAAAAAACCATGCAAAAAAATAAATAACCTCAGAAAAAATGAAAAAAAAGAAGAAAAATAATCCTCATGGAAATTTCTGAGGGATGTGGGTTTCTCACACTTAATGGGTGAAGAGAGAAAGGGGTTGGAGGCCCCAAGTACTCCTCTACCTAGACCCATTAATGCATGGGTTAACCTTACAAAAACATCTGAAAAAAAACCAATCCATTGAGTAGGCTACATAGAGTGAATATGTTGAAGGGGAGGTTGGTCTGTATGATACAATGAAAAAGAAAAGAGATTCATTGTTAATTATAAAGCAATTACAATCCCAGGAAAACGGATTGAATGACATTTTCGATATTTTTAAGAATCCTTCTATTGGCACAAGACTGGTGACTGTGTTGGGCCCCGAAAAAAATGTTGTTGAGACTCCAGTGAATAAAACAGAAAATATTGGAAATATCGGGAGGGGGGCCGCTTGTAAGTTGGGTCCACATAATAATCAAGATAAACAATCAGAGACAAATCCACCCCACAAAATAGGAAACAACAACGTAACAGTTAACAAAGGATTTGGGCACAAGGATAAGGGGATATGTAATACAAACCCTGTTATTACCACAATGGTGGTAACTGATATAGTGACTGGAAATGAACCAGCGAGGTTGTTAGGAAAAAGAACCAATGAGATTAATGAGAGACCTGAGAAAATCCCAACAGAGTCTCAAACAAATGAAGAAATTTTGTTACGATTAGTGCGGAAGGCTCTAATTGAAAATCAGCAGGTAATGGTAAATGATGTATCTAAGGATCCAAAGAGGCCTCATTTAAACATTCAATTAGCAAACAGCTCTCAGGCTGAAGCTAGTGGAAACAGATGTGAATCCTTTAAATAAGATGCAGAGTGGGATGGGGAAAAGCGGGAAACTGAGATGAATAATATAGAACATGAACTAAGAAATCCTGTTTATCCTGAAGTGCCAGGTCTGATACTATGACCACTATTTAATGAAGGGGATAATCAGCCTTTAAATATACCTTATATTCTTTCGATTCTGGCCTCAATACCTGAATTAAGGTTGATTTCTTCGACTGATGTATTACTGGTCAATTTTATCCACACGTTTCGTTATGATTTTGTGAGACTAGTAATACCATCCCCGTTGGTTAGATTGCTGTTATTAAAGGAATCAGAGGCATTGCAATGTAGAGGCTTCGATCTTTTTCCATTTTCTCCATCAACCACTTCAGTTAAATCGAGTATTGTGAATGTTTATAATTACATAAAGACATCAAGGGATGAAATAGCCGTCCCTCCAAAAGAAGATAAACAGGACTCGAGATGGTTGGCATTAACATTACGAGATTCAATCGATAGGTTGAAACAGTTGGGGAAACCACTCTAGCCCACAAATTTACTTGGACATTTTTGAGCTGGCACTCCAGGGGGTGTTATCATTTATTACATGATGAGAGCCTCATGTTGGATTTACTGTCTTTTGAGCTCATTCTGCTCCAGGAAACATGGGCCACAGATAAACTGTGTTGGGAGGGATACTCAGTGGAGGAGATATGTGCACAGAAAGGCCCAATGGGGCGTCCTAAAGGAGGCTTAATTTTGGCTTCCAAAGAAAACACATTCATCAAAAAAACAAGAGGGTGGAGTAATTTGCAGTCAATGCTAGTAGTAACATCCGACATGGGACTGAAAATAGTTTCTACCCATTATTGATTGTTAATATATATTGGAATGCCAATGTGTTTACTGATCGACAATTGGAGAATGAGTTAGCAATATTAGGGGTAGAGATTGATCAATGGCTTTATGACCATAAGTTGTGTTTATGACCACCTAAGTTGTCTCTGTCCATTGTCTTCCATGGTATGTAGTTTGCGTATCCCCTCCCCTTCTACAAAACGGGTAGTTGGGTCTGAGGACCGGGGCCCGACCATTTCTCACAGGGCCTTCGCCACCGCCATCCTCCCCTTTCCACAGTCCTTGCTCTCTCCTCTGCCAACCCCCTTGTCTCCTTGTCTCTGCCCCTCTCCTTCTCCCAATCCCAGCCCAGAGTTCCTCATCCCCCTTTTCCCCAGTACTAATGCCTGCCTATCGTCCTTGCCAGATGCAACAGAGTCCTCGTCAACCCCGTCCTGCTCCTCCTCCCCTTCGTCAAGCTTAAACATTATCTTCCCCGATGTCTACCCCTCTTTAACACCAGCTGCCTTCTCCTTCTCCTCCCTCCTTAACACCAGCTGGCCCCTGCTCCTTCTCCTGTCTCTGTACCTCCTTTTCTATCACCCTCTCTGTCTCCTTGAACACATTGTCCAACTGTTGCTGCATGCTCCTTTCCCACTTTAAACCCCACAATATCCCAATTCCCCTTATTTCCTTCGCACCTCCCTAATCCCCCTTTCACTCATACTGCTTACACACCCCACCTTCTCCTCACACATCCAAACTTACCATTCCTCCTGCTCATACCCAACACACATTCACTGGCCCTCTCCACCGGCCTACCCACTCACACCCATCATGCTCACTGACCCTCTCCAAAGGCTGACCCACTTGCTCAATATTAGTTCAACTATGGCCCTCTCCACAGGTCCACCTGTTCCCTAATGTACTCTATGTTAGTATGCAAATACCTGGCCACACCCCCTCCAGCCTTGTATTCGCCACTACTTATGCCAAGTGAATTTATTTACACACTATCTCTGGTGTCGACCCTTCCTCTTTGGCCGACCCCAAATAAAACAACAAATACTCCAAAGACTAAACTGATGAAACACCAAAGATCAACACAACAGAAGTACACAACATCTACTGTCCTCCTGTGCGTCTTACTTCAATAAATCAACAAATCATCAATAACCTGTCCCCAAAGAATGATGCAACTATGTAATCGTCTGCCCTACGCGTAACTCCCATCTAATTGGGTACACCATGTCTACACACCCTTCTGCTCTAAGACAGACCTGCCCGCCATACATGCACTCCATATCGGAGGGGTGGAACTAACATCTACGACTACTACGGTCGATCATCCTCCCTCCTGTAGGATGCATCCCAAACACTATAAAAAAAAGTCCCCCCTCCGTGGGCACTCACATGTCCTAGAGATCCTCGAGTCCTCCCAGCACTGAGCCTTCCCTTTGGACTGCACCTCCACCTGAGCGCATGCACCGCTCAGAACCAGGCAGTCCTTTGTGAACTCGGCATCTGCAGGGCCTCCGCGGTTGTGCACTTTGGACTGTTCTTTGCTCGCCTCACAGTGTGTGGGGTTGGAATACCCTCAGCCTGCCAAGGGAACTGAGGATCTTGCTGGGTCCTCCAAATGTATCAGTGGTCCTCCAAGGCAAGTTATGACTGGAACACCAAAGTAATCGAAAAAGGAGTGTACACTAAGCAGGAAGTAACACAATTTATTTAGACCCAGGCGCAGCTGGGAGAGCACAGTTCACACAGTGGAACTGAACTGAATGAAGAGAGCTGTCAACGCTGCCCATTGAGGGTAACATTCCACCACCCAACATGACAGCCCATGTCTAGCCCTGCTCAATGGATGCTGCACCCACCACCCATGTACAGCAACTCAGCATTCACGTGAGGCAAGCTAGAACATGCCACGATCCCGACATGTAGGGCACTAGGATGAGCAGCTATCACCATGGACGACACACAGACATGTTCATGGTGCCTGGGGTTAATGTACACTTTATTACAAATTATGCTGATTGCATCGCAGACCATGCAGAGAACAGCATTAGGGCACATGAGTCTGCAGATGTCACTGCATCATCAACAGGAACCACCAATTTTCAGGCGCAAATATCCCACCCCTTCGGCAAACACTAACAATGTATCATGGAGGGGGAAGCCACTGTCAGAACCCAATATGGGACATGAGACCCCATCCCTTCCTACATTTTGCAGAGGCACAAATACATTGAACCATGTTAGTCAAGATGTTTTCTTGCATCATATGTAGCGGTCCCAAAAGATAGACTCATGTTGACATACTTGCCCTGCGCATGAGTCCTGCACTTAGGCTGGAAGACATACAGGGAAATGCTCATGCTAGGGCTCACAATGCACACTGCTCTGCACACAGTCATTCATTGTGGTACACACGGGTACACGAATACTCGGAACGTTCCCACTTGTAGTCTGATAGTATCCTGAAAAGGAGCAGCTGGATCTCCAAGGAACACCCCTTTTCAGACCCTGTCTGTGCAAAAAACGTGCAGGACGGAACACGATTCCCACACTCGTAGTCATCCCAGCACATATTTTAATCAGGCTTCCACTGTCTGACTACTGCTTCACTAATCAGTTGAGGTATGCTGCAATAAACAATGTGTCCTTCACTGTTGTGTTGCAGATTAGCCTTTAAACCTAAGACCCAGAGGGTTGCAAGGAACACAGCCCCATTCACCTTATCTCTATAGAAGGAAAGTCCAAGGTCAGTGTGTTGTTCCAGGATGTAGGCATGCCATGGCAGCTGAGTACAGAAATGCATGGCACCTAACACCCTGCTTTCCACCATCTTTCACCCACTCTCCAGGAATGCCACGCCCATTACACATCCACGTGGAAATGTGTCGGTGCAGTGCATACTGTCTCGTCCATGTTTGTACATGATGCAAGATGATGGGCACTCAATATATCAACCTATTCATAGGCAGATCACCTCCATACCTGCAAATTACACATCCAGCATCTGCATGAACTGAAGTGCACATCACTGATGGTGTGGACACACTGTGACCGTAACAGGCTACTCACCTGATATCATTATGAATGCACATGCAACATGACACAATAACACAGACAAACCATACAAATGGGCACACATTGGGAAATGAGTATACATGGCACAGGTGTGAAGGACATACAATGCCATGGCAAGGAAACACATGCCTTGACCATGTGCGGGGTCATGGTCGACATTACCCCACCTACCCCAAGCTACCTAGGTACAAATTACACACACATTACAAAAAATGCACATAAGTCACAGATGAAATTCCGTATTGGAAAAAAAACATCAGTTTTCATAACAATGAGGGAAAAGGTGCACAGGAGCATGGCCAGGCAATACATTCATTCAAGGGTGAGTTCAGGTAAATGAAACATTGTGAACGAAGGTGGCCTTCACAGAGGGAGCCAGAGGGCCAAGTGGGCACAACAAACATGACAAAAATAAACAATATATATTGCAAACTTTGCAGGGAGAGTGAAAGGCGATAGACACAATAGAGTTAATATCATAATAATCACATATCTCCCCCTTACCCCTCAGAATGACTGTCCCTCATGAATACTACCATTACCTACCCCTCCTTCACTTCACCATGCAGCAGCCACTGGTTTGGCAAGATGGAGGAAAAGGAGTATGAGGGGCCGGCTGTGTGTCCCGTCTGGCCACTCCTTGGTGTCGGAGGAGTGGGAGTGGCTGAGAGCACATGGGCTCTGTGATACGAAGGGGCTGCTGTGTCAGCGATAGGCGTTTTTGGATAACACAGACTGCATACATAATTGACCTCAATTTCCCTCGGTCCACCTACAATTGTGCTCTCATCCCTCTACTACTGCAACTCTCTATCCCCTGCTTCTCTCATCTCCCTTTTCCAACTCATGCAGGACGCCCAGCAACTGTTGGTGGAAGTCCAAACTGGTACCTCCAGGTGTGAGGACCTGAGCCATGGTGACATCCGGCTGACCCCCTGAATGTGTAGTGGCAGCAGTCGTTGGGGCGGGCACGATTGCCTTCATAGGTGGGTGAGCTTCAGCCAGCAACGATGGTCCGGGTAGCAGAATGGGCAGTGTGGGCCCCTCTCCTGCAGTTGTTGGAGGACACAGATTTGCCCAAAAGAGGAGGAAGGAGGGGTACACTCCTTGCACGCTCATGCTGGCCCAAGCTCCAGAAAGGGGCAGGTCTCACAGGGGAACACATATTTGAGACAGTCCAGGAAAGGAAGCTGGCCTCATGAAGCTGGCTGGGGACACACAGACAAGTGGTGGTGGGACATGTGGATCAGGAGGAGGGACAAGAACTGCAGCAGACAGAGATTCTGTAGTCTCTTAAGGTCTACATGGCCCTGTATTCCCTGTCAGCTGCCGCTCCTGTGCCTCCTCATGCCTCACCTGGGCACCCACTTCTGATAACTCCACTGCCAGCATTCTCCTTCTTGTGTGGATCCTGTGGGCGCGTCACAGCTCTAACACACTGCCATTGTCCCGGGCCATGGGGTCACTGGCAATGGAGGCTGCAAGAGAGGAGCAAGGGACACATGAGACGATGCACACACCAAGAGATGTACAGCGCAAATATGGCACGCACATTAGGTCTACACATGCAACAGACATATTAGCACATATGTGTACAAAGCCAGTACTATCCTGCGTTGGGGTTGCACTGAACATGCATGTGGCACACACATACATAGAAATATAGGTATTACATGAGCATAATTCACATGCTGCAGTGGCCAATAATGTGGCAATCACCTACCAGGTATGTGCAGGGGCCTGGCGATGTGCACGACCCTATGGAAGTACTCAAGGCAAATCCTGCATATGACTCCAACTTCCAGGGGATAATATGGGCCCGCAACATGGGCCAGGATGGATCCTCTGGCCTGCATCCAGCAACTTCTGTGCTTTTATGTCAGTGACCCTCCTGAGGTCATCCCAGTGCTTCTTGACCTCCTTTGAATTGCACTGGTAGACCCCAAGTGCATTGATGTGGCGTGCAATGTTTTCCCAGCACATGCCCTGTGCTGCCACCTCATGAGTAGTGAGCTGAGACCGGTGTAGTGCACATAATTTATGAGCACCTCTGCACCCAGGACCTCCTCCTGTTGTTTGGTGAAGATGGGTTTTCGCAACCCAGGAGGTGGAGAGGGGGTGTCATCCCGGTAGGTGGACAGTCGTCGTGCTGTGTAGTGGGGTTTGGGATGGAAGATTCCAACTGCATTGTGGGAGCAGACATGGCTGGAAGTGAGGCAGGGGTGCCCTCCCACCCGGGGCTCAACTGGTCCCACATGGGTGGAGGTCCCTCTCCACCCCTTCTTCCTCAACCAGAGTCCGGGGAGGACCTGTGTAGGAGTGCCCATGATGTCCTCGAAGTGGCAGTGGGGACGTTGCTCTCAGTAGGTTGCACTGGTGTTGGTGGGCATGGCTGTGTTCTGCAAACCTGTGGTGCACCCTCCTCACAGACACCTCTGATGGATTAGGTGGCGGCATCCTCTGTGGTGGCCTGCCTTTCCACAGGAACTTGTGGTCCTCCTGATCAGACCAGAAGGTCGCTCCTGTGGATCCCTTTTCTCCCTATCTGCTCCCTTCCATGTCAGCTGTCAACCAGGCGTACTGGCATGGCCACCCTTTATGTGACAAGGGAGGTCTTCAGTTGCTAGGCATGCTCACTACTGCCATGGTGCCAGACTGATCCAGAAGTTACGCCATGTGGTAGTGGGCATTCTACGTTGGGCTGGGTGCATTCATGGCTTTCGACACAAGTACTGGGAGTGCTGTATATGGGGAACCTGGACTCTCCGATGCATGTACAGGGGCATCCACACACACGCACATGCACAAGGGCATGCAAAGCAGCTATGGCATGTTTGTGTGTCACCTATGTGTCCTGCTTCAACTTAGAATGAGTGGTTTGAGTTGCATGCATTGAACCGACTAGATTGTGCCATGTACTGTACGACCTGTGAACATGCTGGGGACAGAATGACCATGTCAGTCAGGAATTCAGTTTACATACATTGGCCCTTGTTTGATACACTGCAGCTTGCAAGTGGTGGCCCACGGGACAGTACAATTATGGCGACTAAAATATGACGTCCAGTACTAGAACTGTGCCTTTGCACAGTTCAGATATCCCAACCCCCATTACTGTGGCTAGGGGGATCAAGGGTTGCAGGGGTGTCCCCCACCACTCTTAGTTGGTGTAATGTGGGTCCGGGGTTGTGGGGGTGTCCCCTCTTCCGTTAGATGGAATTGGGGGGCCATTGAAAAATAAAGGTGAAAAGAATAAAACGGACAATGTGGCACCAGTTTTGACCCACGTTAGTTGGTTAGATCTGATGCTGCAGGGATAGGGGAGGGACAGCGGCACACTTCTAATGTGTGCCGCCGGCAAGATAAGTCGGAAGGGGGAGGCGGGTCCGGGGATGCCGGCCATTTTGATCTATGTGATCACTGTGCCGCGCCACAATGGGAGTCGGCAAAATGAATGTCGACATTATGGGCGACACAGTGATCACATAGATCAGAGGCCCACTGTCATGCATGTGCCATGTTTACCTAGGAGTCGTGACATTGAGCGTCACCTGTGCTTGATGAGTGGTGTGCATCAGACATGTTGCTCTGGCGTGTATGCCTACCATGATTGTTACCGCCTGCAATCAGGGGGCTGACTGTGAATAGTGGGTATGTGTGTTGCCTGCCACTGTGAATGTCATGTGCGTGGATGATCAGAATCATGATATTTCCATTGAGTGACATCAAGTGTTTAGGTGTTTGCTGAGGCCTCAGCTGCTGAATATCTGTGGATCTGGTCTGCACACCTTGTGGCAGTGGCTTTGTGTGCCTGACACATGCGTGTGTGGCTTCGTCGCTATATTTGTATGATGTATGCATTGTCAATATGGCAGGACCTGCATCTCCATCTATTCGTACGCATCATGGAACTGACACAGTTGAGTGTTGGTTCTATTTTTCAAAAAACTTGCACATGGCAACATCGCCGGAGGTGAATGGCAACACTGGTTGATCACTCCTGCTTGTGACATTGGATTGGCCAGTCAATGTGCATGAGCCATGTGCGTGTATGTGGATGATTGGTACACCAATGTCACTGCACACAGGGTTGCGACTGGAATACTGCACAGCATCTGATGTCAGACGACTGATGCATGGATGTGTTGAATGGACGCATGCCCTCAGATGCAAGAATGAAGAAGTGCATGGACCATTGACTTGGTGCAGGTCGATGTGTGTAGTGATGATTTATGTCCATTGTACTTGCGTGGATGTGGCAACTCTTTCACACGTTCACAATGTGTCTCTGACCAGGACTTGCCATGCACAACTACAACTTCCCTCCACTCATAGCCCTTGCATGTCTCTCCATCTTGCAAGTCATGACAGACAAGTAGTAGTGAAAATTATTATATTTATTTTGTGCACTACAAACAGTTGATACATGCATGTTTGCGTGGTGCTGCATGTGTGGCAGTGAGCAATGTGTAGGGGTTTGTGTGATGGTGGGTGCGAGTGGGGCATGCTTCAGGATTGAGTGGTACTTGTGGCAAGGGGGAGGGGAGGAGGAGGAGGGTGTGTAGAAGGAGAGGAAGTTGGTGAGTCTGAGATGGTTGTCAGAGCTGCCTTCTGGGCATTCCACTTCACCGTTTGGCTTGTGGCTCCGCCTGAGATACCTGTGAGGCCATTGAGGGCAAACCGTCCTCCTCCCCAATGGCTTTGCTGCCTCCAGGCTGAGTGGTACTTCAGTGAGTGGTTGCCCTGTGGGCAGGCTGTGGCGTTTGAGGCAGGGTGCCAGTTGTCTGCATGGCCCTGTCCACTATCTCGGGTCTCCACCTCTCCACGCTGTGCCTCGCCATCTGTGCATCTAGTCTGGTTGACACTCCCAGGTGTGCCTCTGTTAAAGTCTCCAGGGTGGTTTGCCCAGCCCAAAAATGTCTTGCTGTATTTATTTCCCAGTGTTGTTAAAGCCATCAAGATGGCTGGACACACCTGCGAGTTCCCACGCAACTGGATCGACCATCAGCCGCCACTGCTGAAAGAATTTGTGGAACAACTCGGGGCTGCTCCACCCCTGGTGGTACTGCAGGCTGTGACAGTGTTTGAGCTGCTCGAGGGTGGAGCTTTCCTGCAGCAGCAGCTTGGGCTTTGGTTCTCAGGTGCTGCACGGATGTGGAACTGTGTTGGGAGTGATAGTGTGGGGAAATGATGTGCATTGAGGGGCATGCTGCCCCTGGCCAGCACTTCTGGGGTTGCCTCCTCTGCAGGCAAGGCGACTTGGAGGCCTATGCACCTGTAACCCGATGATGAATGAACACTTTGGACCACCAATGTGGGGAGACGTGATCCCCCATTCCTTCTCCTGCTGGGCCCCCTCGATGGGCTGCTCAGGACAGCCAGGGTTTGTACTCCCTCCTCACTGCTGTTAGAGCATTCCACAGGGGCCCCTTCCTCCATAGTCAGGGCTGCAAATTGGAAGGAAAGGAGATATGTCAGTCCATGTCATAGAAACGATATGTGCAGATAAGTGACAATACTGTAGTAAAATGTTGCTATATCTTGGCATGTTAGTGGACCGCACGCATCTTCCCATTGCAATGTGAAACCAATGCCATTGTCCAAGTATGATTGACCCCTGTGGATGTATTGGTGCCGCCATTTCCGATGAGTGGTGCATGTAAAGGCAACGTGGCAATGTGTTAGATGTTTGTGTGTGATCGTATGGTGGCAGCCATATTACTCATTGCATTGCTATGCGTGTGGGGGAAGGTGTGTTGCATTAAGCTGTTGTGAACCCTGTTTCCAGGTGACTTCAGGGCAGACGGTTATTGGCATGTCGGAGCATGGATCATGTTTGGCATGTGTAGGGGTGGTGAGGGATATGTTGATTGTTGCCGGTGCATAGGTAGGACATGTGGCATTGTGGAATGCCCTCTTTGGGTGTATCTACTACATCCATGTGACTGGGTTTTGTGTGTACTTTGTGGGGTCGGCAATGCATGTGCCTGCGGTGTTGACTTTTTCCGTGGAGGATGCTGACTTGTGTGAGGAATGGGTGTTCTGTGCACATCTGTGTTCAGGTCTGTATGTGGCATTTGCGCTGTGTTGTGTCCTTGGCTCTATAGGTTGCTGTGGTGTACTTGCAATGGGTCTGATTCATGGCTAATTCTCATACATTTGTATTCCCTTTTTGGCAGTTGTAGTCATGGTTCAGATCTTTTGTGGGTTGCAGAGACACGTATGTGAGTGATTGCGCAGTGGGTGCTCGTCATGTATTTGTGTCTTGGTGTGTGTTGGAATGTGTCTCTGAGGCTGTGCAATGCATGTGTCCTGTCGGTGCTGTACTTTTCTTCCCTTGTGTTGGCCATGTTGGCATAGTCGGAGTATACTTAACATTAATGTGATATTTGGCAGATTTTTCGCTTTTCCATGGACTGATGTCTGAGTCGGGAAGTCCAACATGTAAGGTGCACGCATCAGTGGTGTGCTTTCTGCCATGTTCCTGCATCTCCAGCCCATGTGGTATGGGTGTTTCTGCAGGTATTTCCTTTGATTTGTGGGCATGTCAGTGGGTGTGTGACTATTCTTGGCGGGTGTGTTGGTGTGGTGGACAATCTTTTCGGGGGTGTCGGTGGGACATACATCCTTTTTCTTAGTGAATCATGTGTGACATCCGATGTTGGGCATGGTGTAAGATCTGCTAGATTTTTGTGTCTGACTTGGTAAATTTGGCAATCTAGACGTAACTTACACATGTACGACTAAATAACTTTTCACTTAACTTACGCAAAAAAAAGTCATAGTTAGTGAATTAGAGCCTATCAACTTTAGGATGGATTAATGGAAATGTACCATCATGTGTTATGAGGAAGCTGGAGATCAAGGTGATCATTGGGTGGGAGCTTTCCAGAAAGATCCAAATGAGCTGATGAATTCGTAACAAACGTGTGTGGTTGAAGGACTTGTGTGCCCATCTCTCCGAATTGGACCTTCTCCCTAATTGTATTGGTTATGTTATATTTCTCGAAAAATCCTGCATAGTTTTGGTAGTACCACAAGAGCATAGCCTTTAAGGGTGGTGGACTGGCAGGTGAATCAGGTTGTTGCGGTATTGTTCCTGTAGAGTAAACACATAGTTCTGTGAATTGTCTTGCAAGACAGTAAGCTGTTTCTGTCTTTGCTTCTATCTGATAACTCATTTCTGAGCTTTGTTTCTTTGACAGGAAGTATTGGCGTTGCCAAAGAAACAAATCACTCTCTAGCCCAACCCCTAAGATTATCTAGGGAAGACATATTTTGCAAAACTGTCTGCTACATCTAATAACTTTACTGGATGGCCTACTATGTTGAGCAGTTTATTTTGGCACGTATACCATGTGTTATCCACCACTTTAACTGGGTTTTTCCTATATTTGGAAACAATATATTTGTGTCATCAGTAGGTTTGATTGTGCATCACCCTTAAAGATGGGATGCAATAAAGCATAAACATGAAGTCACCCAGTACGCTCTACACCACACAGAGGTCGCTGTTCAATACAGTATTACATTATAACATCATCCAATGCATTGTACTAGATTTGGGAACAGCCATCCCTAGGGTCTATGTGAGGAAAAAGTAGCTGAAACAATTCATGATCTTTTAGCGGTACTTGATAATCTTCATGGCCAAAGCATAAGGAAGGGAAGGGTTCCCTTGAAGAAAAAACAACTGCTGTCTGTTGTCTAGCTTGAGATGGCAGAGATGGGAAGCTGCACCACTCATCTGGTTTGGGTTCTATACTTTCCACTTGTGGATAGATTTAAGGGGCTGCAATGACCACAATACAAACGTTGAGAGTGGGCATCACCCAAGTAATTGTGATGCTGGAAATGCATTGGAGGGACAGGGCCTCCCTGTCCTTGTCCTGTAGTCCTTGTGTCTGTATTGTTTTCTGTCCAGGAGTCCATATGGGACTCCTGGCAGTGCAGCTCTTCCTGTTTTTGGTTTGGTGTACAGACCCATGGGATACCCTTATGACACCCATGGGTGGGGGTGCAACCATGTGTCCCTAGTGTATGTTTTGGGCACCTGTGTGTGGCCCACGGACCAGGGAATGGGCTGGTGGCAGCTCCATGCTGAATTTGACAGGTGCTTTGAGAATCCTCCATTTAAGCATATCCAGGCCCTGCTTTTGGAATCAGTTGATTCCTGATAGGAAACAAAATGGCCCGTGTAGCCTCTTGCTTTCTATTGCCTGTCACCTTGTTTTCCCAAAGTCCTGGGAAACCCTGACTCTGTCCCTTACCCCTGACTGGCTGTTGGGTGGAAGTTCCATATATGGTGTTGTTGTGAAGTCCAGGACAGACTGGCTGGAGCCTTCCCAGTGACTGTAGGTTGTGGGTACACCCTGTGGGTGGGACCTGGGTGAATGGAGTGTGTGAACAATATGCACTTCTTGTTGTGGATGTCTGGTTTATGGTGTATGACACAATGACTGAGGCAGCCCTGCCCAAAACTGGTATGAATACAGTGTGTAGTGTTGAATGGCTGGGTACTTGTCCCAATACACATTCCTTGTTGTGAGTGTCTGAGAGGGAGGAGTATGGCCTGAATGCGCTGTATGCCTGATTGGCCTGATTGGCTGACTGACTGCATGAATGCCCTTCTGTATGATTGGCTGCTGAGTGTGACCCAGCAGTGTGGATGAGAGACAGAATAGTATATCTGGGGACCTCTCACCATGTAAATTGTTCAGAAGCTGAGTTGACGCTTGAAGAGTAACTGGAACTGCTTATCCTTGACGACCCGATCCGAAAGCTGTCAAGTTCATCAAGGACTGATCCGAGAGGGGACCTGGATAGGCACCCTCTTCCCGTGCTCCGAGGGACCATCGAGCACTGCTAACCTTTGCTGAAGCTCCCTGGAAGTCAGACCCTCGAAAGGCTGCTGTCTGGAAATGGGGACCGCCGAGGAGAACGAACTAACGCACCCGGACATCGACGCCGTCGAAGTCCATCGCCGTCAACCAGGGTTCAGAGTATCACTGTAACCGCTGGAGACCCATCGAAGCCAAGTTGCCCAGAAGAGGGGACTGCTTGATGCCGTGCCACTGACGACCAGAGCTACACACTCCTTTGCCTAAGACTTTTGATTCTCGGACACGCTTGTCCACATTGCCGACTGCCTTATCCCGCTGGAGAGGCCAGGCCGTCGACGCGCTGAGGAATATCCGCCGGTGGGTTTCCCACCACTCGAAGACCACAAAGACGACTCAACGCCCTTGTCGGGCCACAGTCTTCAGAAACTCTTTGCGGTCCTGAACTATCAAATGCTGAGGTGCCCCACACACCTCATCCTCGCAGGACATCGCCGAGGAGCATCGCCTGAATCGACGCTGTGGTCTTGGCACCATCAAACATTTCATCAACGCTGTTGATACCAAGTTTATCTTCTTCAATGGCTCTCAACAATCTGTGGAACCTGCTTTAAAGGGAGCCACTCAAGAAAGATCCATCGACGCCTCTTCAAAGAACTCTGCTCTACCAGTTACATTGGGAGGATAGAAACCTTGTAGAAGGAAATAAGACTTATAGAACAATATATGGACTGGGCTTGTGATATATCTTTAATTTACAGGTTGCCCGTGTGGGCGGATCTCCAGACAGAATTGTGCCTAGCTGGTAGGGGGCAATGTTCTGCCCATTGTTCTAACCAATTGCTTTCCTCCTATATCTATTGTTGGTTACTTTTATTCCTTGACCTGTGTGACATTTGACCAGAGTATAGTTGATGCACTTTAATGAGATCTGATAATAATTGTGGACCACTTTAGAATTGTATATATTTGCAATTGTGGATTTTCTGATCACAAAGTGAGTCATTGTAATAGTGTACATAGAATATTAATTATATAAAGATTGTGTTTTAACTAATACAGTGTGTGGACATTCCTTTGTGGGGGCTTGGGGACAATACTGTACTTAAGAACCAGGCTGCATCACATTCTGAGAAGCTAGGCCTTGATTGCACGACCAGCGCTACCCTATAGAGAATCTTGGCTGGGGTCCTCTGTGCCTCTCCTCTGCCATATAGAGAGCAGGAGTACAGACACCCCCTCCAGTCTTTACACTGGTGGCAGGGGTGGGATGCTTATGGTTTTAAGAATCAGTGTATAACCGTGCCACTTACAAAATATCTACACTTTGTTAAATAGAGGTTTCGTTTTGTACAAGATAACTGCATTACAAGCAAAGGAGTCTATTGCAAATGGTAATTTGACTAGGATGATTTTAGAGGCTCTCCAGAGTGCTTGTGAAGACAGGGAGTTAGACTTTGTCGATAAGTCTAGGGCTGAGCTTATAGCCTTATAGCTGCCCTGGTAGACTACCAGACTGATGGTGAATTTCTTGAAGGTTGGGATGCAACCAATGAGAACTCTGCCCCTTGGCTTTTTGCTGAATATGATTCTGGGAATGCCACAATTCCTGCTGCCTCTGTTAAAAACCCCAGCACTGCTCTTCAGGGGGAAGCTCTGAAGATTGAACTTTTAAAATTGGAGCTACAACGGGAACAGTTAGCCTTTCAATACAAAAAGTTGGCAACAGAAGCTGAGTTGAAGAAGGAGGAGTTGGCACAGCAAGTGATACTCAAAGATAGGGACAATGAGCACCAAAGAATCCAGCTAGATTAAGCTAGAGTGGAGACTTCAGCAAAACCAGTTGAGAGTGGCAGGTCCCCAGCCACCAAGTTTATGAAAGATTTGGTTGTTGTGTTTGTGGAGGGTTCTGATATCCTCCAGTGGATTGAAGCATTTGAGATGGCTTGTGCAATTCATGATGTTGATAAGCGAAATTGGGCTAAGTGTTTGTTAAGCCGAGTGCCTCAGACTGGATATGACTGTATTCTGAAACTGAGTGTGGAAGAAAGGAGTCAGTATGAGTGCATGAAGTCTGCTTTGATTGCCAAGTTTGGCAAGGCACCTACCTAATACCTGAAACGGTTCAGGGAATTTAAGAAATGAGAGAATGTGTCTTGGGTTGACTGGGTGAGTGCTGTGCACATGAACATTATGGGGTGGATTGATGGTTACAAAGTGAAAACGTTTGTTGAATTGTCCCACCTTTTGTTTTTTGAGCATTTTTCGGAAGCCTGTTCACCAGAGCTGCGTCAGTATGTTGCTGACCAGAACATTTTGGATCCCTTTAAGCTGGCTAGGTTGGCTGACAAGTGGGTCTCCAACCGGGTGTCCCCTAGGACTCCAGTGGGTAGGACAAGGACAAAGAAAAGGGGACCTCTCTGAAAGCTGAGGAGTCCCAGAAGCAATGACAGTGCGGTAAACCAAAACCTTCCTCTCTTAAGACCCAAAATCTGGTGGGGATAAGTCATCTGTGGTTGGGAATAAGAGTAGTGGTCCACGTGCTGCAAAGCAGGCTCCCACTGGTTCCAGTACCATACCCTGCATTCCTGGCACATTTTGGGACTGTGGGGCTCTGGATCACAAGAGGGGTGACCCCAAGTGTAAAGGTAAGGCACTTGGAGTCCAGGCTGTCAGCCTGACCTACCCTTACCCTATGTCTGAAGTGGGGGCCACTGTCCTCCCCTCCTCTACAGGGATCACATTTGGTGCTCCTGTGAAGATTTCATTAATGTCCCTTGGGCTTGGGACCAGTACCCAGAAGTACTGACAACTATCCCACAGAACACACGTAGGTTTTTGAGAAGTGCCCACTTGAATGGCCAGCCTTCTACTGGTTTCAGAGACACTGGGGCATGCATGACAATGGTGGACAGGACCCTGCTCAAGCCAGAGGACTATGTAGGTGCTCCTCTGAGAACCACCAGGTTAGCTGGTGGGCCTCCCAAATTATCGCCTGTAGCCTTAGTCACACTCATGATTGGAGACAAGACAGCAAAGCTTCCAGTCCTGGTTCAGGACAATGTCCCTGCTAACATTCTGTTAGGTAATGATCTAGTGGAGTTGGGGTTGATCTCGGTGGTCTCACCCTGACTGCTGCTGCAGTCACTAGGTCACAGGTGACACAGGGTCTGGCTGTGAGTCAGGTACCCGAGCCAAAGGCAAGGCCTAAGGCAAGATGACGGAAGACCAAGAAGGCCACCTCTGTGAAGGGGGCTCCTTCTCTTCCTGCTGTTCCTACAGCACCCATTGGGATCCATGCTCCAGACGGGCTGGGTCCAGTGGAAAACCCAAACTCAGAGACAGAAGACTCTCCTGTGGGAGAGGTTCTCAACCCAGAGGACCACCCTGATCTTCAATGCCTGCTGGCTGATGGGGGACCCTCCCGGGTGGACTTCTTTAAGGGACAGAGAGAGTGCCACTCTCTCGTGGGTCTGAGGAAACAGGCCCTGTCCCAGGCACAAGGAGAAGTGCCTAGGACATTCTGGATCTATTGGGAGGTTGAGCTCCTTGTTAGTGAGCCCACTAAGCCTGAACCTGGTGCCCTCTAGAGGTTGGAGGTACCCCAGTTTTATAGGACCTTCCTGCTGCAGTTGGCACATGAGGTGCCCTTAGCTGGTCATCTTGGTACCAAGAAGACTAGCAGAGGCTCTGTGCCCATTTCTACTGTCCTCGGATGGAGTAAAAGTGGAGTCCCACTGCAGGACCTGCCCAACTTGTCAGTTGTCTGGCAAGACTGGAGGCAGTGTCATTGCCTCACTGCAGCCATTGCCAGTGGTTGGCACATCTTTGAGAGGGTGGGCATCGACATTGTCGGTCCCCTTGACCCTCCCACTTCAGGTGGACATTGGTTCATCCTGGTCTTGGTTGACCATGCCACCAGGTACCCTGAGGCTATATCCTTTTGGACTGTTACTGCCAAGGAGGTTGCCAGGGCTCTCCTGGGCATTTTAACCCATGTTGGATTCCCTAAGGAGGTTGTCTCTGACAGAGGATTCAACTTCATGTCTAGTTATATGAAAACCATGTGGTAAGAGTGTGGGGTAACTTACAAGTTCTCCACCTCTCAACATCCCCAGACCAATGGTCTGGTTGAGAGATTTAATAAAACTCTCGAAGGCATGCTAGGCGCTTTGGAAGAGCCCCTAAGGAGAAAATGGGATCTCCTCCTGCCATGCCTGCTGTTCGCTTACAGAGAGGTACCTCAAGAGGGTGATGGTTTCAGCCACTTTGAGTTACTCTTTGGACATCCTGTGAGGGGGCCCCTTGCTTGATCAGAGAAGGTTGAGAGGCCACCCCTCCAGGTCCCGCCAAGCAAGTGGGGGACTATGTGTTAGGCCTCAGACGGAGGATGACACAGATGATGGGTCAGGCGACAGCACATCTCAAGGCCAGCCAGGAATTGAATAAGTACTGGCATGACCTTAAATCCTCACAAGTGGATTGGACTCCGGGACAGGAAATCCTTGTGATGGAGCCTACCAAGCCTAGAGCTTTGGCAGACAAGTGGACTGGACCCTTCAGGAGCATCTCCAAGATGGGGGAAGTCAATTATCGGGTTGACATGGGAGCCCCTGGGGTAGCCCCTCAGGTATTCCATGTTAAAAGGCTCTAGCATTTCCACAGGCGAGCAGAAGTCTCATGTATCTTGCTAGCTTCAGAGCAAGAAGAGGATGAGATTGTTCCCCTTCCTGATTTGCTGCATAGCAACCCTCAGGATGGCTCAGTGCAGGGAGTACATCGCTCCCCTGATCTGACGACAGAGCAACAGAGGGCCTGCAGGGCTTTGCTCCGGCAGTATGCCTCTCTGTTTTCACTGACTCCAGGCCTTACACCGTGGTGTAGGCACGAAATTGACACTGATGACAGAGCACCTGTCAAAAGCAGGTGCTACCGTATGTCAGATACAGTTAAGAACTACATCAAGGCTGAGGTCACCAAGATTTTGGATCTGGGTGTTATTGAACCCTCAACCAGTCCCTGGTCCAGTCCAGTGGTCCTTGTCCCCAAGGCAAGTTCCCAGGCAGGTACCAAGGATTGGATGTTCTGTGTGGACTACAGAGGAGTCAATGCCGTAACCAAAACTGAAGCGCACCCATTGCCCTGGGCTGATTTGCTTGTGGACACCATAGGTGTTGTCGAATCTGTGAGCACCTTTGACCTTACCTCAGGCTATTGGCAAATAACTCTGACGGACCATGCCAAGGAAAATACAGCATTATCAACACATGAAAGACTCTCCTAGTTTAGGGTCATGCCTTTTGGGTTGGAGAATGCTCCTGCCACCTTCCAGAGATTGCTCAATCATGCGCTCAGTGGGCTGGAGGCCTTTTGTGTGGCTTACTTAGACGACATTGCCTTCTACAGTTCCACCTGGGAAGAGGATTTGACACATCTGGATACCGTACCCCGCATTCCTGGAACTTGTTGGGACTGTGGGGCTCTGGATCACAAGATTGGTGACTCCAAGTGTAAAGGTAAGGCACTTGGAATCCAGGCTGTCAGCCTGACCTACCCTTACCCTATGTCTGAGGTGGAGGCCACTGTCCTCCCCTCCTCTACAGGGATCACATTTGGTGCTCCTGTAGAGATTTCCTTAGTGTCCCTTGGGGCCTGGGACCAGTATGCATAAGTACTGGTGACTATCCCACGGAACACCCGTAGGTTTTTGAGAAGTGTCCTCTTGAATGGCCAGCCTTCTACTGGTTTCAGAGACACTGGGGCAAGCATCACAGTGGTGGACAGGACCCTGCTCAAGCCAGAGGACTATGTAGGTGCTCCTATGAGAACCACCAGGTTATCTGGTGAGCCTACCAAATTATTGCCTGTAGCCTTAATCACACTCATGATTGGAGACAAGACAGCAACGCTTCCTGTCCTGGTTCAGGACAATGTCCCTGCTAACATTCTGTTAGGTAATGATCTAGTGGAGTTGGGGTTGATCGCGGATGGTCTCCCCCTGACTGCTGCTGCAGTCACTAGGTCACAGGTGACACAGGGTCTGGCTGTGAGTCAGGTACCCGAGCCAAAGGCGAGGCCTAAGGCAGGAAGACGGAAGACCAAGAAGGCCACCTCTGTGAAGGGGGCTCCTTCTCTTTCTGCTGTTCCTACAGCACCCATTGGGATCCATGCTCCGGACGGGCTGGGTCTAGTGGAAAACCCAAACTCAACTCCTGAGGGAGAAGAGACAGAAGACTCTCCTGTGGGAGAGATTCTCAACCCGGAGGACCACCCTGATCTTCAATTCCTGCTGGCTGAAGGGGGACCCTCCCGGGCGGACTTCTGTAAGGGACAGAGAGAGTGCCACTCTCTCGAGGGTCTGAGGAAACAAGCCCTGTCCCAGGCACAAGGAGAAGTGCCTAGGACATTCCGGATCTATTGGGAGGGTGAGTTCCTTGTTAGTGAGCCCACTAAGCCTGAACCTGGTGCCCTCCAGAGATTGGTGGTACCCCAGGTTTACAGGCCCTTCCTGCTGCAGTTGGCGCATGAGGTGCCCTTAGCTGGTCATCTTGGTACCAAGAAGACTAAGCAGAGGCTCTCTGCCCATTGCCAGTGGTTGGTACACCGTTTGAGAGGGTGGGCATCGACATTGTCGGTCCCCTTGACCCTCCCACTTCAGCTGGACATCGGTTCATCCTGGTCTTGGTTGATCATGCCACCAGGTACCCTGAGGCTATACCCTATAACCTATCTTTTTGTCCAATAACTAATACCTTTGGTACTTCCCACCCTCAACGTACTTCCGGCCACGGCTGACCTGAATGTACTGGTCAACACCTATAATGACTCCATGGCCAAAGCCATTGACACTATCGCCCCACTGAAAATGCGAAAAGATAAACCCAGAGCACTCTTGAACTTTTGGAACACACCTGAACTCAAGCTATTGAGGAAAAAGAAAGCCAAACTAGAAACACTCTGGAAAACGATTCCTTCCACCAAAATAAAATGAATCTCATTAACACTCATTAACACCACGTCCTTATATAAAAGGGAGATAATACATGCTAAGCAAGAAGCCTACAACGTTATGATAAACGAGGCAGGCTCCAGCACCAGAGAATTATTCAACATTTTAAAGGAATTAGAAAACCCCAATCCGCCAGTAGATACTTGCACGAAGAACAAACCCTGGTGCACTAGCATCCAGAATGCCCTTGCTAACAAAATCATAGGGCTCCAAACTAAAATAGAGTCCAAACGACAACAACTTACTTGTAGCAAGGCTACCAGCCCCAGCACTCATCCTACCACTGACACAATTCAGGCTTCACATTCAAGAAGGTAACTATACCTGAAGTACAAAAAATCATAGCCTCTTTGAAACCTTCCAATTGTAAAGGAGATAGTTGTCCAGCCCACATCATAAAAGATGCAGCTAGAGACCTATCCCCTTTCATCACCAAACTTATAAACCTATCTTTTTATATCAATTCAGTCCCTAGCAATCTGAAACAATCCTGGGTTCTCCCATTTCTAAAAAAACAAACATTAGACCTGGCCATACCCACTAACTACAGACCCATCACCACCGTCCCATTCCTGCTACAAATCCTAAATAGAGTTGCTTATCTCTTACCTAGAGACCAACCAACTACTGGGAATTCATCAATCTGGCTTTACACCCCAACATGGAACCGAAACGGCCCTTGTCGACCTCAAAAGCCAGATTGATTAACTTAAAGATAAAGGAAAGGCTGCCACCCTACTTCTGTTAGACTTCCCAGCAGCCTTCGACCTGGTTGACCACGAAATCCTCTGTAACCACCTGTCATCAGCAGCTCACTTCTCCTCCTCTGCTGTCACGTGGATTCAATCCTTCCTCACTAACAGAACCATGAGGGTCTTCTCACCTGAAGCGGCAGCTGACCCCATCCCCATCACATGTGGTGTGCCACAAGGCTCCTGTGTTTCACCCACTTTGTATAACATATTCACAAAGCCTCGCTTTGACAAACTGGACCACCTGGGTGTCACCTACACACATTATTCAGATGACACCCAGATACTCCTGACCCTATCAGTTAACTACAAGGCCGACATTACCCGTATCAACTAAATCTTCACCATCATTCAGGCATGGATGGCCACACACGGCCTCCGCCTGAACGATTAGAAAACCGAACTGCTCCTTGGTGGCTCTCTCAACAACCTGCTGAAACTCAGCCCTAATTACACTAGTATTATCATCGATGGAAACACTATTCCCATTGTTAAAAGCGTAAAAACTCTAGGTTTCTACCTTGATGCCAACACCAACCTCGCTAAACAAATCAACATGACTGCCTCAGCTACTGCCTATACAGGTAAACTGATCAGAGCGTGTAGACCCTTCTTGTCCTCCAATAGTTGCCTCACACTGGCTAGGGCCCTTATACAGTCCAAACTGGACTATTGAAACAGTCTTTACCTAGGTGCTAACCAATCCATAATCAACAAACTGCAGGTACTCCAAAACAACACTCTACGAGCGGCATTAAACATTCCCAGGCGAGAGCACATGTCCACCATTAGAAAATCATGCAATTGGCTCTCCATACAACAAAAAATTGATCTAAAAACTATCTGCCTCATATATAAAGCCTTGAACCACCAAGCCCCCCCTTATCTCACCAACAAATTTACCTTGAAACCTGCCACGAGAACCACAAGATCCACTAACGTCCTTTGCTTAGTGGTGCCCAGATTCACTCTAAAAAGAGCTGGAGGAACTAGCTTCTCGGTCCTTGCCTCCCAACTGTGGAACACTTTACCATTGAACATCAAAGCCATCTATATGTTTCAATCATTCAGAAAACACGTCATCTCATGGCTACTGAATAAAAACTAACAATTCGCTCCCTTATTCCCCCTTTTCCTTCCTGCGCTCGACTTTCCTGCAATGTATTTTAAATGTGATGTATAACCTGTAAAATGTACCTTAAAACTTCTGTAGAACTTGTAAAAATGTTTTTTGTAACCTCCTACCTAAGCGCCCTCTTGCCTCCGGGTCTGGAGTGCTATATAAATAAAATAAACAAACAAACAAACAAACCCCTTAGGACTGTTAATGCTAAGGTGTTTGCCAGGGCTCTCCTGGGCATTTTAACCCATGTTGGATTCCCTATGGAGGTTGTCTCCATCAGAGGATCCAGCTTCATGTCTAGTTATATGAAAACCATGTGGAAAGAGTGCCGGGTAACCTACAAGTTCTCCACCTCTCACAATCCCCAGACCAATGGTCTGGTTGAGAGATTTAATAAAACTCTCAAGGGCATGCTAGGTGCTTTGGAAGAGCCCCTAAGCAGGAAATGGGATCTCCTCCTGCCATGCCTGCTGTTTGCTCACAGAGAGGTACCTCAAGAGGGTGTTGGTTTCAGCCCCCTTGAGTTACTTTTTGGACATCCCGTGAGGGGGCCCCTTGCCTTGATCAAAGAAGGTTGGGAGGCCACCCCTCCTGGTCCCGCCAAGCAAGTGGGAGACTATGTGTTAGGCCTCAGACGGAGGATGACACAGATGATGGGTCAGGTGTCAGCGAATTGCAAGGCCAGCCAGGAATTGAATAAGTACTGGCATGACCTTAAAGCCTCACAAGTGGATTGGACTCTGGGACAGGAAATCCTTGTGATGGAGCCTACCAAGCCTAGAGCTTTGGCAGACAAGTGGACTGGACCATTCAGGATCATCTCCAAGATGGGTGAAGTCAATTATCTGGTTGACATGGATGCCCCTGAGGTAGCCCCTCAGGTATTCCATGTTAAAAGGCTCAAGCCTTTCCACAGGCGAGCAGAAGTCTCATGTCTCTTGCTAGCTTCAGAACAAGAAGAGGATGAGAGTGAGCCCCTTCCTGATTTGCTGCATAGCAACCCTCAGGATGGCTCCGTGCAGGGAGTACATCTCTCTCCCTATCTGATGACAGAGCAACAGAGGGCCTGCAGGGCTTTGCTCAGGCAGTATGCCTCTCTGTTTTCACAGACTCCAGGCCTTACACCGTGGTGTAGGCACAAAATTGACACTGGTGACAGAGTGCCTGTCAAAAGCAGGTGCTACCGTATGCCAGATACAGATAAAAACCACATCAAGGCTGAGGTCGCCAAGATGTTGGATCTGGGTGTTATTGAACCCTCAACCAGTCCCTGGTCCAGTCCAGTGGTCCTTGTCCCCAAGGCAAGTTCCCAAGCAGGAACCAAGGATTGGAGGTTCTGTGTGGACTACAGAGGAGTCAATGCCATCACCAAAACTGACGTGCACCCATTGCCCTGGGCTGATGAGCTTGTGGACACCATAAGTGCTCCCAAATTTGTGAGCACCTTTGACCTTACCTCAGGATATTGGTAAATAGCTCTGACGGACCATGCCAAGGAAAAGATGGCATTCTGAACACCTGGGGGACTCTACCAGTTTAGGGTCATGCCTTTTGGGTTGAAGAATGCTCCTGCCATCTTCCAGAGATTGGCCAATCATGCGCTCAGTGTGCTGGAGGCCTTTTGTGTGGCTTACTTAGATGACATTGCCATCTACAGTTCCATCTGGGATGAGCATTTGAAACATCTGGATAAGGTGTTGCAGGCCTTGAAAAGGGCTAACCTCACTATCAAGGCCACCAAGTGCCAGATAGCTCAGGGTAAAGTCACATATCTTGGTCATGAAGTAGGAGGGGGTCAAATCCAACCTCTCCCCAGTAAAGTACAGGATGTACATGACTGGCAGACTCCCACTACTCAAACCCAGGTGAGAGCCTTTTTGGGTCTCACTGGGTATTATTGCAATTTCATGGCAGACTACAGAACCATAGCTGCACCCCGGACAGCACTGACTTCGCCTAAACACCTGAGGGCCGAGGAAGTTTAATTGGACTGAAGACTGTCAGAGGGCCTTTCATTGCTTGAAAGAAAGTCTGAGTAAGGCACCCGTGTTGTGTGCACCTGATTACAGCAAGCCCTTTATCGTTCAAACGGACGCCTGCGACACCGGAATTGGAGCTGTCTTGTCCCAGTTAGATGACAAAGGCTGAGAACATCTGACCATATTCATCAGTAGACAACTTAAGGGTGGAGAACATAGGTGGGCTACAGTTGAAAAGGAATGTTTTAGTATAGTTTGGAGCCTTAGGTGTTTTAGACCCTACCTTACCGGGTCTACCTTCAAGGTCCAAACAGACCATAAGCTCCTGAAGTGGCTCCTGCAGATGAAGGGTGAGAACCCGAAACTGCTCAGGTGGTCCATTAGCCTGCAAGGGCTAGACTTCACCATAGAGCATAGACCAGGGAAGAGTCACAATAATGCAGATGGCCTTTCCAGAAGGTATGTTGACCGTCTGGATGAGGGTGTCTATCTCGTGCAAGATTAGGCACCCTAACCTCAGTCCTGGGGGGAGGGGGTGACTGTGATGTTGGAAATGCATTGGAGGGCAGGGCCTCCCTGTCCTTGTCCTGTAGTCCTTTTTCATTTGTGTTCTGTATTGTTTTCTGCCCAGGAGTCCATATGGGACTCCTGGCAGTGCAGCTCTTCCTGTTTTTGGTTTGGTGTACAGACTCATAGGATGCCCTTATGGCACCCATGGGTGGGGGTGCAACCATGTGCCCCAAGTGTATGTTTTTGGGCACCAACGTGTGGCCCAAAGAATAGGGTATGGGCTGGTGGCAGCTCCATGCTGAGTTTGACAAGTGCTGTGAGTATCCTCCATTTTAGGATATCCAGGCCCTGCCATTGGAATCAGTTGATTCCTGATAGGAAACAAGATGGCCCCTGTGTTGCCTGTTATCTTGTTTTCCCAAAGTCCTGGGAAGCCCTGACTCTGTCCCTTCCCCCTGACTGGCTGTTGGGTGGAAGTTCCATATATTGTGTTGTTGTGAAGTCCAGGCCAGACTGGCTGGAGCCTTCCCAGTGACTGTAGGTTGTGAGTACACCCGGTGGGTGGGACCTGGGTGAATGGAGTGTGTGACCAATATGCACTTCTTGTTGTGGATGTCTGGTTTCTGGTGTATGTCACAATGACTGAGAAAGCCCTGCCCGAAACTGGTATGAATACAGTGTGTAGTGTTGAATGGCTGGGTACTTGTACCAATACACATTCCTTGTTGTGAGTGTCTGAGAGGAGTAGTATGGCCTGAATGCACTGTATGCCTGATTGGCTAACTGACTGCATGAATGCCCTTCTGTATGATTGGCTGCTAAGTGTACCCAGCAGTGTGGATGAGAGACAGAATAGTATAACTGGGGACCTCTCACCACTAGAAATGATTCCTTGACGCCCAGCTGGAAGAATAAGAACTGCTGCTGCATTTGCTTCGACCCGATCCGAAAGCTGTCGCGTTCATCAAGGACTGATCCGAGAGAGGAGCTGGTTAGGTGCCCTCTTCCCGTGCTCCAAGGGACCATCGAGCACCGCTAAGCTTCGCCGAAGCTCCCTGGAAGTCAGACCCTCGAAAGGCTGCCGACCGGAGACGGGGACTGCCAAAGGAAAGGAAGTAAAGCACCCAGACATCGACACCGTCGAAGTCCATTGCCGTCGACCAGGGTTCAGAGTATCGCCATAACTGCTGGAGGCCCGTCGAAGCCGGGTTGCCCAGAAGAGGGGACCGTTTGATGTCGTGCCGCCGCCGACCGGAGCCACACGCTCCTTTGCCTAAGACTTTTGATTCCCGGATGCACTCATCCGCACTGCCACACCACTTATCCCACCTGAGAAGGCCAGGCCGTCGACGCGCCGAGGAGGATCCGCCAGAGGGTTTCCCACCAGCCGAAGACCACAAAGACTTCGATGACTCAACACCCTTGTCGGGCCACAATTTTTCAGAAACTCTTTGCGGTCCTGAACTATCAAATGCTAAGGTGCCCCGCACACCTCATCCTCACAGGACATCGCCACGAGCACCGCCTGGATCAAGGCTGTGGTCTCGGCACCATCAAAATTTTTGTCGACGCTGTTGACGCCAGGTTCACCTTCTTTGATGCCTCTCGACGAACTGTGGCTCCTGCTTTAAAGGGACATTGGGGGGTAGAAACCTTGTAGAAGGAAATAAGACTTATAGAACAATATATGGACTGGGCTTGCGATGTATCTTTAATTTACAGGTTGCCCAGGTGGGAGGATCTCCACACAGAATTGTGCCTAGTTGGTAGGGGTCAATATTCTGCCCATTGTTCTAACCAACTGATTTCCTCCTATATCTATTGTTGGTTACTTTTATTCATTGATCTGTGTGACATTTGACCAGAGTATAGTTGATGCACTTTAATGAGATCTGATAATAATTGTGGTACCACTTTAGAATTGTATATATTTGCCATTTGGGATTTTCTGAGAACAAAATGAGTTATTGTGATAGTGTAAATAACCTTGAATATTAATTATATAAAGACTGTGTTTTAACTAATGCAATGTGTGGACATTCCGTTGTGGGGGATCAGGTACTACACTGTACTTAAGAACTAGCTTGCATCACCTCCTAAGAAGCTAGGCATTGATTGCTCGATCAGCGCTAACCTATAGAGAATCTTGGCTGGGGTCCTCTGTGCCTCTCCTCTGCCATATAGAGAGCAGGAGTGCAGACACCCCCTCCAGTCTTTACAGTAATTCAGATATTTTAATGTTCATAACTTTATTTGGTCCACACCATAAACTCCCTTGCATTTAGAGAGTTGTTAAATCTGTGATGTCGATTTGGTAACCACTGTTACACAAACAGGGGTTATTCCTGCTGGGTTTAGTTAGAAAAATTAATGTTTTCCTTTGAATCTCACATTCAATGTGAACGTGTTGGGTAATCTCACTATAATTTCTACTTCAAACAAGCCTGATATAGATCTCAAATTTATCACAAAATGAATTACCACAATTGTTCAGTTATTGAAAAGGTAAAGGAAGAATGCAGAAATAGAGCACAATATTGTATCCACTTAGTGTAGGTGCCATATTACAATAAGAAAAGTACATAGTTTAAACAAACACAAACAACATTTAAAACATTTTACTTTGATAGAAATCCCCATAATATAAACCAAGACCATTCTTTCAAGTTTTCTAAAAAGTATATGATGTTAAGGGTGAGTAACTTCCCATTTGCAGCAAAAACGTCTGTTCAGTTCAGAGGGACCATAGGTCTATGCAACCAGGGTATAAACAGCTTCAACTTAATTCATAAGGGCCATTTGTCTGTACAGCCAAAGATTATGTTGAGTTCAGAGGCACCATAAGTCTTATATTACCAGAGGTGATGACTTGGAACGTTTGAGCGTCTGTCAATCGAGCAACTTTCTCAGGACCAGCAAGTGATTCAAAGGGGCCCTTTCTATGGAGTTAGACCAAGTGAGTGTTAACACATGTCAACAGGGAGATAGTGTATTAGAAAGTGTTGTCTAACATAATAATACTAAATGTTGGAAAAGGTCTTACCTTGTATGGCATTCAAGATCCCATAAGAGTGGATGGTTGGTGATGCTAAACCTGACTCTATGGGTTCCGAACATAATATAGTATTTTGCAGCAAAAAATAACGGGCTTGCAGCATCATGAAGTTGGTCACCAATTTACAGCAAAAGCTAATGCTCACATTAATACTGTGAGTAAAATAAACAATGTGTAATAAACAGGTAATGTTTCAAAAGAATAGTGACATAATTCCCAATATTTGGTGATGTTAGATGGGTACAAAGGAATGTAATAAACATAGAGGTCTTTAAGAGCAATTACAAGATTTAGGGCCTCATTACAAGATGGTCATTGTCAAATTAATGTGCCGATATTACTGTATACCGGCACGTTTCTGCACCATCCAACTACGAGTTTTCCTGTGGGGTACCTGATTTACCTCCAGCTAAGTGCTGGAGGTAAGTCAGGTGCCTTACTGGCAAAAATCACTGGTTTACCAGTACCGGTAATACTGACAAATCCCCCTATAGAGTCCAATGGGACACCATTGAATGGAGATTTATAAACCGTTGCCAGTACTCTTAATGCTAGCAGAGTGTGGGTAATGTTATTTCAGTTAGCCGGTAACCTGACAGATTTACGGCCACAATATCAGCAAATTTGCAATGAGGCCCTTAGAGCGAAGTAAAAGATCTTTGTTAAGACCTGAGATATGTGTCTGCATAAGATGTATCCATCTGGCCTCCTTGTGTAGCAGAAGTTGCTGTGGATTCGAACTGGAAGTTGCTGTATCTATTACCCACCAAGATATCTCGTCTGCAGTATTTATTCATTTTATTTTTTAATTTATTTGTACATTTATTAAGCACACTTTACCCATGGACATGAAAGTCCCCCTAGAGTTGTACCACATTTTGCTTCGTATTCTGAACTGATGTTCTGCGATGCATTTGTGAACTGCTCTTGTTGTTTGGCCAATATATCTTTTTTTGCGGAGACATTCAATGCAGTGTGTTACTTTCCTGATTTTACAATTATTCATCTCCTTCAGGAACCATGTTCTGTCAAGGATTTCAAAATGTTCAATGTTTTTAGTAGATTTGGAAACCAAGCACTGACCACAGGAAAAATGCCCACCAGGTGGCATTATGGCCCATATGGTTTGTTTGGTTATAGTTCTCAACTATTGAGTGGGACCAATTTATCCAGAAGGTTTTTTTACTCTTTTAAGGGCAAACATTGGGATTTCTTCATTCTGGAAGCTGAGCCCTACAAAAGGCCAATATTTTTTTATAATTTGTTTTCAGGCCCACAATATTAGAGCAGAAGGGGGTCATACATATCATTCTTTGACTTCTGTCTTGTTTATTGGGAGAACTTAGCAAGGCTTCCCTGCGGCTTTATATAGCTCTCTTGAGTGAGTGACTGAGGAGGTTCTTGGGGTAGACCTGTTGTGCTAGTCTTGCATCAAGAAATGTTGTTTTTTTGTTGGAAGTGGGCTCTGAGGTGTGATTCCTCCTTATTGTTAAGTATTGGACAAACAGGAGATTGCATCGCAAACATCTTGGATGAAAACTTCTGTATTGCAGTAAAGTGTTTCTGTGAGTTAGTTTTCTGAACAAAGTATAAGACAACTTGCTGTCAACCTTCTTAATGGTGAGAACTGAAAGGTTAATCTGGTGATTTTAAGATTGCGTAACCCCTACCAGAATTTGAATTAACCTAGGTGGTTACCCCAAATATTACTTCAATAAGTAATTGTAAAACAGATCCATACCCATTCAGTACTTGATGTTTTAACCCTTATCAACAGCAACAAATTATTTCACCAAAGTGTTATTTTTATCCTCTTATCATAAGCACTGGCAACATATGTTGATTCAATGTATTTCGGACACATTTCTGTAATCAGGTAAACAATCTAGAAATTATCATAACATAGAATTATAATAAACACAGATTGAATAATATATTACAGATGTTGCAAAATACCCCAAATTAGCATCTGCCTTAACAGTGTCTTCACTAAGAAAACTGTAAAAAATGAAATATACAGTGTGACAAATCACAATCCTAAATCACAAGTCTGAAATATTCCCAGTCATCTATTTAAAATGAACACTCATTAAAAAAAATATGAAGTTTAAATAATAAAAGAAATGATGTTTGAGAAAATCACTCTTTAGAAAAAGCACTCTTGAAAAAATCTCCAATTGTTCCCTATTTTAAGTTCATAATGGATAAATGAGGTTCTTTTCAAATTATGAAATGGAATATGGAAACAAATATAGTGCAAAAAATAATTTTTCCAAAGTAACAAAATTCAAAAATAATATACAAAATGTACCTCTGTAGAACAACAAAATGAGGTGTCTGATATCTGGAAATTCTCACAGCTTTTTCTCATAGACAACCACAGTTCTGGGCTCATATAACAACTGCTTCATCACATGGTCAACTGCATCTATGACCTCAAAAAGGGGTATTTTGTTCACTTATGCAGTCGCATCATTAGCTTGATGACATCCTCACAACCACATTTATAACACGCTACCACTGTTCTTATTTAAAAACAAAAAAGTTAACAAAAAGAACATATTAAGAAATATATAAAGAAACAAGAGATTATGATAATATTGTAAATGAAAACTAATGAAAAACATATTGTGCTTGAATCACCACAAAATATTGGAGCAACCATATAGTAACTCATACAAAGCTCTTATAAACTGTTTCATACATGACTGCATCACCAATCAATCTCCTAAAACCTTCAAACACTGCAACATCATGCATTGCTTTTGCATATAAACATATATGAAAGATTCAACCAATCAGATAAATTGACTGAAATAAAAAGAAAGATAAACAATTCCAGTTACAAATGATGGAATTTCTAGATAAGTACTAAGACAGTACTATTGAACGATAGCTACATAATCATTGTTCATCAGTGTTGATATGTATATGTTGATGGTCATGTAATAAAGTCCTATTCACAGAATGCAACTGAAGTAGCACTTTTCATTCATGTCAAAAAAGGCTTCTCTTTGTTCAAGCAAATAAGAAGAGTTGTTGTTATGTGAATCCACCTGTATTTCCTCTAGGATTTAAACTTCATCTGAGCTGTTTGGTGTTCCTGTTCAAAGAAGTGTTTACTTATGAGGATTTCATGTTGCTTGTTCGTTGATTCGAACAATGTTCATGCCAGCAAACTTTGTATTTCCTGGATGAATATCCAACAACATGTTTGACACATAGATAAATGAAACTGTAAATTATATTTGAAGCTTCATAGGTAGCAAAATCCTGTAGTGTAATCTTCTCTCCTGTTCATGGATGTTATACAATATTGCCTTTCAGATGTTACTTTAACAAATTAAATGACAGACAATTCTGTAATAACAAAAATGTTGCAATGAAAAATATGTTTTTTAATGTTTTCGCGGGGGGTCAACCCCAACCCTCCATACCCGTTTTAAACCCTTTCCCCACCCCAGATACTTTTTAAACAAAAATTAGACATTTCTTCATTGTAACATTTTTGTTATTACAGCATTCTATGTAACTTAGGTCGTTAACATCACTGTGTACCTTTTGCAACATCTGTATGTACTAACAGCCTCCATGACTTTCTAGCACGAGCAAAAACAAGCAAAAACAAGAACAGAGTTGAATAAGGTGCTCAAATTGCTATCCCGTTCAAAGATTGACCAATGTTTATGTACCATGCTTTCAATTCTCCGACTTTAAATGGAAATGTACCAAATGAGGTTTCTCTTTCTCTACTGTTGTATGAAATGTTTCTTCTTGTGTTTTCTCTCACAGAGAGTCTCCAAGGATTTCCTTTGCAGACTCTCTGTGAACAAAACCTTGTTAACAGCATATTACCAATAAGCAAGTAGCGGATACTAGCTATTACATTATCTGTCTTCTCTCAGAGTGAAGAGAGGTAATCATTGAAAGTGGACTTCAGCTTTGAGTGAGTGTTACAGGAAGTATTCAGCTGAAGCCGAAAGATTTCAGCTGAACTTCAGCTGAATATTCACTCTAAACCTTAGTTCAGTACGCCCTTTCTTTTTGATGTATTCAGAGGGTGAAAACTTAAATGATGTAAATTATTATTACAATTGTTTGTTTTCAGAATACAGAATAGGTTAGTGATGAATTTCTCTGAATGAATCTCTATGGCTACATCCATAAAAAAACAAACTCCCGGTTTGCCAATTGCTGCTGTAAATTCTATGGAGCTCATTTTGACCTGTGCACACTGTTAACGAAATGTGTAAAAGCATTCGTAAGGCTTTCACATATTTCCTTTATGATACAGCTCATTTTGCTTAATTTGTTTGGCGAGAGGTGTGGCATGTCTACCACTCTCTTCCTCTCTGCCATAAAAATGCTCCAGCATTTGCACCAGCATGGATTTTCATGCTGGTGCATATCCTGGGAATGTCTATGAAGTCCACCAGGTTTTTGCCTCAGCAAAAACCAGGCAGACTCCTTAAGAATTCATTGTAAATGCTACCTGCCATTTGTACATGGCAGGCAGTGTTTGCTTCATTTGCACAGCTGAGTGTGCACTGCCATTTTGCCCTGCCCTTTTGCACTCCACTGTGCAAATGATGACAATTTGGTGGTGGGGACCCATGTACATGGAGGTGCACATGTAACGGGTCACCACCAACCAAGATGAGAAACACGAAAATGAGCTCCAATTTGTTGATCTATCTGATTTATAAAGGCAAAAAATATGAATGAATCCTGAGATGTTCCATGCCAGATGCCAAAAATATAATCAATATATCTTCTGCAATATTTAATATGTTTAATATATTTATGCCAAATGGTATTGATGAAAAATATAATCTACTTCAAATGTATGCGTGAAGTTGTTCACGTACATTGGGGCCATATTGGCATATTGACTCCCTGGAATTGCCAGACACAAATATAATTGATGTTTATACTTAACATATTAATTCTGAGCAATAACCTTTAGAGGTGCCATAAAACTTTGGATGCATCCATGTATTCTTCTTGCAAGATATGTCATTCAATCATCTCCTGTCCTGCATTTTGCACAACGAACATATTTCTAGATTCTTTATACCTTCATTAAATAGAATACCAGTCGATTCTACAGCAAATCATTCGAGTATGTTTAAAACATGTTAAAGATCTTCAGAGGGTAATTCATAGAATTCGGCGCACAAGGGGCGCACGTGGGTGGCGCACAGTGTGTGCGTGTGGCAGTCTGCGCCAGCCGCGTGCACCAAAACCAATAACAGCACACAGCGAATTCATGGATTTTAACATCCAAAACCAGCCATGGCGTAGAGTGGCACAGCGACCCTGCAGCAGCGCCAGTTACGCCCCCAACCCCGCCCCGTGTGCCATGAACAGCGCACAAATCCAGTATATGGCGCAAAGGCCAGTGGACCAGCATACAGCCCCCAACCATGAAATCACGTGTAAAACACCCCGTGCACCCCTCAAAATACACGTCCCCCTCTCGCACTAGCGAAATCACGTGTTAAACACCCCACGTACCCCTCAGAATACACGCACCCCCATCGCACTAGCAAAATTGTGTGTAAAACTCCCAGCGCACCCCTCAGAATGCACGTACCCCCCTTTGTGCTAGCGAAATTGTGTGTAAAACTCCACCCTGTGGTGTGGGCAGCCAGTGGGGCATGCACTGGGGTGATGGGCTGCCTGTGGGTAATGTTGAGGGTGGATGGGTGCATGCGTGTAATCCTGGGGTGCGCGGGGAGTTTCACACGCGATTTAGCTTGGAGTGCGGGTTACGTGTATTCTGAGGGATGCGCGGGGAGTTTCACACGTGATTTCGCTTGGAGAGCGGGGTACGTCTAATCTGAGGGGTGCGTGGGGAGTTTCACACAGAATTTTGCTTGGAGAGCGGGGTAGGTGTATTCTGAGAGGTGCGTGGGGATTTCACACGCGATTCCACCTGGAGATCAGGCTATGTGTATACTGAGGGGTGCGCGGGGAGTTTCACACGCGATTTCGCTAGTGCGAGGGGGGTGCGTGTATTCTGATGGGTACGCGGGGAGTTTCACATACGATTTTGCTAGTGCGAGGGGGGTGCGTGTATTCTGAGGGGTGCGCGGGGAGTTTCACACACAATTTCATGATTTTGCTTGGAGAGTGGGGTATGTCTATTCTGAGGGGTGCGCTGGGAGTTTCACACACGATTTCGCTTGGAGAGCGGGGTACGTGTATTCTGCGGGGTTCGCGGGGAGTTTCACACGTGATTTCGCCTGGAGAGTGCGGTACGTGTATATTGAGGGGTGCGCGGGGAGTTTCACACACGATTTCGCTAGTGCGATGGGGGTGTTATGCTCACCTAGTATCCACAGAGATGCCACCCAGCCGGGTTACTAGCTGGTATGCTTCTCAGCTTTGCCCTGATGTGGTCTGCGGGGAAGGTTCTGCCTGAAAATGCAGGAGGACTGTGTTCAAGACTGACCTAATGGGGTAAGTATCCTCCCTCCACCTCCGTATGATTTCAGTCCCTCTTGCACCCTCTTCTCACCTTGTGGTAGAATTAGGCGCGCTCTCCGTCCTGCCTTATTTGCAGGGGCGCGTTGTCTTTCATGGGCGAGGGTGGTCCAGTTACTTCACTGACGCCGGCCCGTTTGATAATGTTCAGGTAGGTCTTATTGCTGTTCTTTAGTTTTGTTGCTATCCTACATGCCTTTCTCTGTTTAAAATGTCTCTTTTTCCTCCCTTAAGAATGCAGAGCTTCAGCGCGGCGAACTGGCTTGGTTGCGCTCCGCTGGTAAATGATGGCGCATTAAGAGATCTATGATGCGGTAAGTAAGCGCTATGCGCAGCGCTGCAAGGTCTTGCCTTTGCTAACCTGTGTTTTCCTTCCTTGTAGGTAGCAGTGTTCTTCAGCACGAGTGGAATGTCCGGAGTGGTGCCAGCAGAGAGGCGACCAGCCAGGTAGCCTTTTAAGCAGTCAGTAATTTGTAAATGTCTCTACTGCTTTCTTTAATGTTGCCTCTATCTTCCTCTTTCAGGTCGTTCTGTCCGGGAGGCGTGCAGATTCGAGGAAGCTGTTCTCAGCAGCTGCGAGTGTTTTAAAGATGAAGACTGCAGGTAAGATGCTGCTGCTAATGATGTTCCTTTTGTCTCCTTGCAGGTTCTGCTTCTCCGAGGGAATAGCTGGACATGGTGAGCGTCACGTTGCAAGCTGCAAAGTAACGCGAAGCGTGTTGTCTTGCTCGGGTGTGGTTTAAATAGCCCCAACAAAAGAGTCCAGGTAAAGTAGTCCCAAGGCTACCACACCCAAAACACTAGACCGCATAGCTTGGTTCTTAGGAACCAAGCTATGTGGATGCCTCCATGTTGGCTGACAATACAATAAAGTAGTTCCCCAGCACATTGTTTTTCATGGTGTATGAGCCTGTCGCCATAGGCGCCAGGACTGGCCCCATGAGGGCTTTTGAAGAGGATGCCAGGCTCTAGAGGTCCAAGTCCTGACTCCACCTGGCCAATGGGTTTGCCAGAGGGGGTTTTGGGCGAGGGTCGTGACAGCACTCCCCCCTAAGGCCCCTCCCATGGTGTTCCTTCTGTCTGGCCCAGGTTTGGTTGGGAAGTTCCGATGGAATTTCCTGATTAGACGTGGTGCATGGATATGCTCACTGGGCTCCCAGGATCTATGTTATGGTCCAAATCCTTTCCAATTGACGAGATAATATAGCTTGGTCCTAGAGTATTTAGAGTTCAAGATATCTTTGACTTCAAATTCTGGTTCTCCGTCAACAAGTATGGGCTTAGGTGGTGTCCCAATCCGTGTGCCAGGTTGCATTGGTTTCAGGAGGGACACATTGAATACCGGGTGGATGTGTAGATTAGGTGGTAAATCCAGTTTCATGGCTGCTGGGTTGATAATTGCCTTAATGGTATAGGGTCCTAAGAATCTGGGATGAAAGGTCCGGGTTCCCTTGATGGGTACGAATTTAGCGGCTAACCAAACTTTGTCTCCTACTTGATAATCAGGGGCCTTTTTCCGGTGTTAGTCGGCGAATCTCTTTTGTTTTTTTTTGGCATGAATAAGGTGTTCCTTTGCTCTTTTGAAAGCCTGAGTAATGGTTGTGTTTAGTCTTTACCGCTGGCATTTCCAAGCTTGCTGGAAGGTCTAGTTCAGAGGTACGTGGATGTCTGCCATAAAGGGTATAGAAGGGCGTTTGTCCCGTGCTTGAATGCAAAGAATTGTTATATGCATATTCGGCTATCCATAGTAGGTCTTTCCAATTCCTTTGTTCGTGGTGCAGCATGCACTGTAAATATTGCTCGAGTGTCTGATTGGTTCTCTCGGTTTGGCCGTCTGTTTGGGGATGGTGACTGGTAGATAGCCGAACGTCGGTCTGTGCCATTGCACAACATTTTTTCCAGAAGTTTGAAACAAGCTGGCTGCCTCGATCAGAGACCAGAACCGAAGGGAAGCCATGTAGCTTAACCACGATATTCAAACAAGCTGTACTTAGTACGGAAGGCGGTTTTTCATTCATCTCCTTTTCTGACTCGGACCAGGTGGTAAGCTCCTCGAAGGTCCAATTTGGTATAAATCTGGACATCTTTAACTTGGTCTAGCATCTCAGGGATAAGTAGCAAGGGGTAGCGGTTCTTCACGTTGATCTGGTTCAATGCACGGTAGTCAATACAGGTTCTCAAGTCTCCTTCCTTTTTCGGTACGAAGATCAAAGGACTGGGTGCGGGAGACTTCAAAGGACGGATAAATCCGTTTACAAGGTACTGGTCTAAATAGGATTTCAAATGAAGGTTTTCTGGTTCTGTGAGAGCGTTGATCCTGCCGCAAGGGATATGTGCACCAGGAACAAGGTCGATCTGACAGTCACATGGCCTGTGCGGCGCCAATGTATTGGCTTGGTCCTTTCGGAAAACATCCTAGAAATCATGGTATTCACTTGGCAAGGTATTAGTTGCTCCCAGGGTTGATACTGTTGCTCCGGGAGTCATGGGGATACAGACGTCGCGTTTCTCCACTTGGTAGTAACAGGAAGGGGAGCAGTCACCGGAGAAGGTTAATTTTCGTGCCCGCCAGTCTATCAAAGGGTTTTGAGCAACCAACCATGGCATCCCTAGTGTTAGGCTGAATTGAGGTGCCTTGATGAGATCGAATGAAATAGACTCCCGATGTCCGTCCTGGCACAGCAAGGTTACCCTGGCTGTGCACTGGGGATACTGGTCCGGAAGCGATTTCTGTCCCATCCACGGTGGTTGCCTTGTCCATAGTTGGCTTAGAACACAAAGGAAGCCCCATCTCTGCTGCCAGTTCTTGATCAATATAATTTCCAACTGCTCCGCTATCGATGTATGCTTCAACATCATGCATTCTTGATGACTGTTGGTGGTTAATTAAGATCACTGGTATTGCAAAGTGCGAGGTCAGCAACTCTTTCTTCTCACTCGACAAACTGGCCTCTACGTTCTTCTTGGGGGTTTTACTGGACAGTCCTTCAGGAAATGTCCTGGTTTCCCACAATACAAACAAAGCTGTTGTTGTCTTCTTTTGTCCCGCTCTTGTTTTGTTAATGGAGGCTGTATCCCTCCAATCTGCATGGGTTCTACAGCTTTTTTAGGTACACGGGGTGTGTTTTCCCTTGGTCAAACATACACGGTCCGAGGGTCCGTCTTAGACCGGTCTGCCTTTTGGTCCTGCAACCGGTGGTCTAGCTGCATGGCCAGATTTATGAATTCTGCACAGTCTCTTGGTGGATCAACCACCTGGGCTAAGACGTCCTTTAATTCGCCTTGTAAGCCTTGATGGAATAACGTGGTTCTTTTTGTTTCTGGCCACCTAGCTTCGGCAACCAGTCTGTTGAAGGTAGCAATGTACGTTAACAAGTCCTGATTCCCCTGTCGGAGGGACAAGAGTTCATTGTCTACTGCTTGTTCCTGGGTATGGCGGGCAAAAAGTTTTTCCATTTCTCTCTGGAACCCAGCAAAGTCATGTAATAGAGGATTGTCATGAGTTACCAATGGCACCGACCAATCTGCTGCACTACCACTCGGGTATGGTAAGACAAAAGCTACCCGAGCTTGGTTGTTTGGAAATGCTCCAGGCCTACAAAGAAAATGAAGGTGGCACTGATTGATGAATGCTGCATACTTCCATGGGTCACCTGAGAACCTTTCTGGTGGTGCCAGGGGCACTGTTCCAGCCAGGTAATGTGATCTGCACCGGAGTCAGTGGTATGGTGGGGTTTTGCATCGTTGGATTGCTTCTAGGTAGAGGCGTCTGTCCTGTCTGTGATTGCAAGTATTGCCTGTTAATCTCTTCAGTGCGTTCCTTGGTCACTATTAGGTCTCTCCGGAGGGCATTAGTCTCTTGTCGGGCAGAATAAACCTCAGCATGAAGCTCACCTAGTAATTGGGCCATTTGGTCCATTTCTGATGTCTCCCTGGCACCCAGGTGGATTTGTTATGGTAGGCTTCGCGTTCTGTTATGCCACCCAGCCGGGTTACTCGCTGGTATGCTTCTCAGCTTTGCCTTGATGTGGTCTGCGGGGAAGGTTCTGCCTGAAAATACAGGAGGACTGTGTTCAAGACTGACCGACTGGGCTAAGTATTCTCCCTCCACCGCCGTATGATTTCAGTCCCTCTGGTGCCCTCTTCTCACCTTGTGGTAGAATTAGGCGTGCTCTCCGTCTTGCCTTCTTTGCAGGGGCGTGTTGTCTTTCATGGGCAAGTGCGGTCCAGTTACTTCACTGACGCCGGCCTGTTTGATATTGTTCAGGTAGGTCTTATTGCTGTTGTTTAGTTTTGTTGCTATCGTGCATGCCTTTCTTTGTTTAAAATGTCTCTTTTTTCTTTTCGGTATGCGGAGCTTCAGCGCGGCGAACTGACTTGGTTGAGCCCCGCTGGTAAATGATGGCGCATTAAGAGCGCTATGATGCGGTAAGTAAGCGCTATGCGCAGCACTGCAAAGTCTTGCCTTTGCTAACCTTTGTTTTCCTTCCTTGTAGGTCGCTGTGTTCTTCAGCGCGAGTGGAATGTCCGGAGTGGTGCCAGCCAAGAGGCGACCAGCCAGGTAGCCTTTTGAGCAGTTCGTAATTTGTAAATGTCTCTACTGCTTTCTTTAATGTTGCCTCTATCTTCCTCTTTCAGGTTGTTCTGTCCGGGAGGCGTGCAGATTCAAGAAAGCTGTTCTCAGTAGCTGTGAGTGTTTAAAGATGAAGACTGCAGGTACGATGCTGCTGCTAATGATGTTCCTTTTGTCTCCTTGCAGGTTCTGCTTCTCCGAGGTTCGAGGAAATAGCTGGACACAGTGAGCATCACGTTGCAAGCTGCAAAGTAACGCGAAGCGTGTTGACTCGCTCAGGTGTGGTTTAAATAGACCCAACAAAATAGTCCAGGTAAAGTAGTCCCTAGGCTACCACACCCAAAACACTAGACCGCATACCTTGGTTCTTAGGAACCAAGCTATGTGAATGCCTCCATGTTGGCTGACAATACAATAAAGTAGTTCCTAAGCACATTGTTACTCATGGTGTATGAGCCTGGCGCCATAGGCGCCAGGACTGGTCCAATGAGGGCTTTTGAAGAGGATGGCAGGCTCTAGAAGCCCTGATCCTGACTACACCTGGCCAATGGGTTTTCCAGAGGGGGTTTTGGGTGAGGGTCGTGACAGGGGGTGCATGTATTCTGACGGGTGCGTGGGGAGTTTCACACAGGATTTTGCCTGGAGAGCGGGGTACATGTATACTGAGGGGTGCGCGGGGAGTTTCACACGGGATTTCGCTAGTGCGAGGGGGATGCGTGTATTCTGAGGGGTGCGCAGGGAGTTTCACACGCAATTTCGCAGTCTGAGCGGGTACGTGTATTCTGTGGGGTTCGCAGGGAGTTTCACTCGTGAATTAGCAGTGTGGGTCCTCCCAGGCGTGCCCTCTACCCCCTCCCCAGCCCCTGCAGGCAGCCCACACCACAGGGGACTATCCTGCATCCCTGGACAAGTCTTGCAGGCAGCCCATCCACCATGGGCATGCCCCGCAGGAAGCTTATGCACCCTGGGCATGCCCCCCAGCCAGTCACATGTCACCATGCACTAGTGAGCACCGACTCATGTCCCCCTGCACCCCTACCCCCCCAGCATTGACAAGCACCTGCCAGCAGGCCCGACTCATGTCCCCCTGCACCCCCCCATCCAGCATTGACGGGCACCTGCCAGCAGGCCCCGACTCATGTCCCCCTGCACCCCCCCGCATTGACGGGCACCTGCCAGCAGGCCCCCACTCATGTCCCCCTGCACCCCCCCCAGCATTGACGGGCACCTGCCAGCAGGCCCTGACTCATGTCCCCCTGCACCCCCCCCTGCATTGACGGGCACCTGGCAGCAGGCCCCGACTCATGTCCCCCTGCACCCCCCCACCCAGCATTGACGGGCATCTGCCAGCAGGCCCCGAATCATTGCCCCCTGCACCCCCCCACCCAGCATTGACAGGCACCTGCCAGCAGGCCCCAACTCATGCCCACCCCAACACCTCATCAAGATGCACAATCATGGGCCTCATGACCACCAAAATTCCACTGCACACCACCCCAGTCTAAAGACCCAATCAAGTATTCCATCCACTCCACATTGAAATGCCAATTTCATGACACAACCCAAAAGTCAACTATGTACATCAAACATGTCCGTCACACACACACAATGGGTGCCAGTGATTGTGAAAACCCACATTGTGACATGCATTAAACCAATGAGCGAATTCCACACATGGAAGTATTAAATCAAAATGTATTTTACACAAAATTAGGGTAATGAAATGAAAACATAAAAAATGTTTAAACAAGAAATGAAATGCATGTTGTGTGGGAGCAAGGGGCCAATGGTCCCCTCTCTACCATCACTTCTCAGTACAAAACTTGGAACAAGTGCCTCTAGTGGTGGGTACGCCCCTCGCCCTTATGCGATACTAACTTTTGGTTATATTCGCGTAGATGGGACCACCGAGCAGGACACAGGGCATCCATTTTCTTTACCCCCTTTCGACTCCATCTTGGTAACTAGGCCTCACTGCGATAGTACAAAATGCATCTCTCCCCTTTGCCTGCCACCATAGCTCGGAGCATATGGCCCCCCCCTTGTCCTGACACCAACTGTAAAACTCTGCGACTCCATTCTCACGCTGAGACCGGAGCTGCTTGCAACAAATAATGAATGTAACACATCCCTTTTCCTGTGAGATCACTGTCCTGCATGTGAACCGACATGAGCCAAGCACAGAGCTCGTCCATCTCCACAAAAGTGTCTTTGCCCTCTTACCCTCGCCAGTTGAAACTTATTGCCATTCTAACCCTGTGTTCTTGCAAGGCATCTGTCAGATGGTTGGACCTCACCACCCTTCTCCTCACCTGTGGCTTCCTCTGGTTTATCCTTGGAGTGCTTGGAAGGCCTTCGGGGACTCCTGGTGTCTTCCTTTGCGGGCTTGTCTCTGGACTTCCTATCGTGCAAGTAGGGCCTGGCTCCCTCGGAGGCCACCTCGACGGGGAGTGGGACCTGTCTCGGGGGGCCCCGAGGAGCCAAGGTCCCGCAACAGGGAAAAGACTGATGGACAGTAAAAAACCCTGTGTAGTGTTCCGGAGATCGTGAAGAATATTATGCACTCCGATGGTAGATGTGGCTGTTCGTGATCCGGAGTGAACCAGGGAATCGTGGATCAGGTAAGACTGACCGTCCTCCAATATTGATACAGCTGAGGAAAGGAGGCCGGAACCGATCCGTGGGTTCATTGGCAGGACGTAGGTAAGTAGATAAAGAGAAGAGCTTAATGAGAAAAGAGAAGAGGGGTAACAGATAGGAAGAAAGCTGAAAAGTCCCTACTTACCAGATACGGCAAGATCCACGAAATGCACAGGGAGGAACGCGTAGAAACGCGAGAATGGCGGCTAGCCGCTAGTGTGAATGAAAAAGACGCAGAGCGTAGAAAAGTTAAAGAAAGTGAAACGGACGAGAGCCGTGAAAGGGAAGGGGGAATCAAAGCAAAGCCAGCAAGCGTAAGGGTACGCTGGCGAGGAAGAGAAACTGCAGAAGGCACAGGAGGTGGTTTAGCAGAGATAGTCGAGCGCTGGTATCACGAAGGAATAACACAGATACAACGCGCTGAGAGGGGGGCGTGGCTTGCTTAAATAATGAAGGCGGCCATGTTGGATGAGGACTGGCCCGCTAACAGAGGGTTCTCCGCGGCGTGATCTTCCACTTCTGCCATAGCTTCCATGGGTGGATCCTGACAGTATAACCCTTCTCTCTCCGAAAACCCCCTGGTTTTCCCGGATATCTCAGGTGGAATTCTCTCAATAATCTTGGGGCATGCAGATGGTGCCTGGGTTCCCAGGTTCTTTCTTCCGGGGAGAACCCCCTCCAATGGACGAGATACTGTAGACTGCCCTGGCGATATCGGGAATCCACCAGGTATTCCACCTCATACTCCTGTAGTTCTACCGTGGTCGGAGTCTTGGTCTTCCGGAGCTTCCGTGAGAAGGGATCCTCCTTATATTCCTTTAGTAGTGAGGTGTGAAAAACTGGGTGAATCCTCTGGAGGTGCTTAGGCAGGTGAATTTCGTAGGCCACTGGGTTTATTTGTCTTAGGATAGGGTAAGGACCCAGATATCGTGGTGCAAACTTGCCGGTGTGTATCCATTTGGGTAAATATCTCGTGGATACCCAGACCCTTTGTCCGGGCTTCCATTCGGGATTGGGTCTTCTACTCCTGTCGGCCCACTTCTTTTGTGAACGTTGGCTGTCCTCTAATGCTTCTCTCGCCAGCTTATGTACCTTCTTTAGTTCCGATAACCGGTCATCTATGGCGGGGGATTTGGTGGGTTGTATTCCGGACCAAGGCATCTGCTGAGGATGGTACCCATAAGTGCAATAGAAAGGACTCATTCTCGTGGAGGTGTGGTAGTTGTTGTTGTAGGCGAATTCAGCCTGTGCAAGATAGGAAGACCAGCTCTCTTGTCTGTTGCTGCAAAAACATCTTAAGTACTGCTCGAGACCGGCATTGAGTCTCTCTGTCTGACCGTTGCTTTGGGGGTGATAGCCGGACGACAGTGCTCGATGTATTCCCAACTGTTGACACAACAAAGTCCAGAACCTGGAGGTAAATTGGGTACCTCTGTCAGAAACAATAGTTCGAGGCAGTCCATGCAAGCGTACTATATCCCGGAGGAAGACAGAAGCCGTTTTTGGAGCTGATGGAAGTCCCTCCAATGCAGAGAAATGGGCCAGTTTACTATGTGAATCAACGGTCACCATGATTGCGGTCATTCCCTCTGACTTCGGTAAGTCAACAATGAAATCCGTGGACACGTGTTCCCAAGGCTGGGTGGGTAGGAAGGGTTGTTGTAATTTGCCTAATGGTTTGCCTGTTTGATATTTGTTGGTGGCACATATCGGACAGGCCGAAACATATCTCTTAACATCCTTGTGGAGTTCTGGCCACCAGAATCTTCGGCTTATGAGGTCCTGTGTCTTCCTGATACCGGGGTGTCCAGCGAGGGGGGCATCATGACACCAGGAGAGGATCTGTTCCTGAAGTCCTTTAGACGGGAGAAACAACCCAGTACCATGGTAGTACAAACCATCTTTGGCCAGATTGACTGTGGGTGGTACGGTAGATAGCGAACCGTATTGGGTGGTAAGTTCTTGTAAAAAGAGTGAGACACCTGCCATGATCTTAAGGTTGGGAAGCAAGAGATCGTGATCTGAATTATGGTTGCCTTCTTCTCCTTGACATCTGGAGAGAGCATCTGCCATCTTGTTCTCTGATCCTGGTATATAAGAGATGTGAAATTCATATTGAGAAAAGAAGTATGCCCATCTGGCATGTCGGGCGTTGGTACACTCCATCTGTTGTAACACTCTAAGGTTGCGGTGATCCGTTCGTACCTGAAATGGGTGTGCTGCTCCTTGTAACAAGTGTCTCCACTCTTGACATGCCAATTTGATGGCTAGTAGTTCTCTTTCAAGAACAGAGTAATTCCGCTCGCTTTTGGTCAAGGTTTTGGAAAAATACGCCACGGGATGTGTGAGACCGTCTTCTGCTTCTTGCAAAAGAATGGCTCCCACTGCTCCCCCTGAGGCATCCGTTTCCATAATGAATGGCTTAGCTTGATCCGGCTGTACCAATATGGGAGCGGAAGTAAACAGCTCCTTGAGCTGTAAGAAGGCTCGTCTTTGTTCCGGACCAAAGGAGTACTGAACCCCCTTCTTAAGGAGTCCTGTGATGGGTAACATCAAGTTAGAGAAGTTGGGAATGAACTGGCGATAGAAGTTAGCCAGCCCGAGAAAAGACTGGACCTCTTTAACACTTCTTGGCTCCTTCCAGTCTAGAATAGCCTTTATCTTTCCTGGTTCCATCTTGATCCCTTCCTTCGAGAGGACATAACCTAGATAAGAGACTGAGGTCACTTCGAATTGGCATTTCTCTGGTTTTACCAGGAGATGATTTGTTCGGAGTCGATGTAATACTCTTTTGACTTGTTCACAATGGTCCCTTAGCTCTTGAGAATAGATCAGAATGTCGTCTAGGTAAACGACCACTGAAACAAACAGCATGTCTGAGAAGATCTTGTCAATGAACCTTTGAAAGACAGCAGGAGCGTTTACCAGGCCAAAGGGCATAACCCTGTATTCGTACAAGCCGAAGGGGGTTCGAAATGCGGTCTTCCACTCATCTCCCGTCCTCACCCTGAGGAGATGGTAGGCCCCTCTAAGGTCCAGTTTAGTGAAATAAGAAGCCCCTCTGACAGCTTCTAGGATGTCCCTTATGAGAGGCATGGGGTAGCGATCGCGGACAGTAATCCGATTTAGTCCTCTGTAGTCTATACAAGGACGTAGCTCTGTGGTGTCCTTCTTTGGAATAAAAAACAGAGAAGCCCCCCCTGAAGACCTTGATTCCTGTATAAGACCATTCTGTAGGTTGTCATCCAGATATCTTCTCAAGGCCTGTCTTTCAGAAAGGGACAGAGGAAACATCCTGCCAAATGGAACAGTGGACTCCGGGGTAAGTTCTATGGCGCAATCCTCTGGTCGATGAGGAGGCAGGAGTTTGGGTGTAGTGTCTTCGAAGACCTCGTCATATTCTTGGTACTGACGGGGAACCGATGAGACCACCTTGAGGAGGGGGGTTCCTTTGTCCTTGTCTTCTTTGACTTGATGGGTCGATCTGCAATATTGTTCACAGTAGGGAGAATCAAAACGCACGCAGTTGGTAGACCAGTTTATCTGCGGATTGTGCCTTCTAAGCCAGGGTATCCCTATCACCAAGGGAAAGTGGGCTGCTCTTATGAGGTCGAATACCAGTAGTTCCTGATGTTCTCCCAGATCCAAACGTACGGGCAACGTTTCAGATAGGATCGGGCCTGAGGACAGGGGGGTACCATCGACTCCTTCAACCGGAATGGACCTTTCCTTTCGCCTAAAAGGGATCTGCTGCTCTCGAGCCCATCCTTCATCCATAAAGTTCCCTGCGGCACCGCAATCCAGCATGGCAAACACCTCTACACATGAGGTTCCAGTCGTCCAAAGTTTGACTCTAAACACCATCAAGCTGTTATCTTCTTTTAGTTCTGCTGGTCTGGTAAGGTTGCAAGGACTGTGTCTTGTTCCCCCGAGACCTCCCTTGCAAAGGACCGAGGGTGGAAGTTTTCCTTCCTTCTTGGAGGAACTTCAGGGCAGTCTCTGAGGAGATGTTTTGAAGAGCCGCAATACATGCAGAGACCCGAATCCCTGCGTCTTTTATGTTCCGCGGGCGTGAGAGGGCCTCGGGCTGCCCCAATCTGCATTGGTTCCTCTTGGGTGAAATGTTCCCTGGTAGGATGAGGAGTCAGGCTGGATGAGGGTTGACTGGGACGAGGTCTTCTCCTTTCCTGGCGACGCTCGTTGAGACGGTATTCTAACTGTAAAGTGAGAGACATTAGATCCTGAAATGACGAAGGGCGAGCCACCCTGGCTAATTCGTCCTTCAATTCATCCTGAAGTCCCCTCCGGAATATCGTCTGTTTTGCAGATTCCGGCCAGTCGGTCTTCGCCGCTAGTCTTAGAAAGCGAGATATATAGGTCTGTACATCTGTGTTCCCTTGTTTGACGTCTAGTATCGCTTCAAAAGAGGTGTACAGAACTTCAGGTCGTTCGAATCTGCTCCTGAATAGGTCCACAAATAAATCATAATTAGCCAGTGCTGGATCGTTTCTTGTCACCAATGGGGTGGCCCAGGCCAAGGCATTCCCTGTGAGGTTGGATATTAGGAACCCTACCTTGGCTCTGGCAGTATTGAAGGCGTGAGGGCGAAAGGCGAAATATACGTGGCAGGCGTCTAAATACTCCTTTAGTCCGCCCGGGTGGCCATCATATTTTCCAAAGGATAGAGGCATGGGTGGTAGGTCTCCTTGGTCGTCCCTGTGTAGGACCACTTGCTGGCGCAAAGCTGCGTTTTCGGTCTTCAAGGATTGGACTTCTAGGGTTAGTCCCTGTAATGCTGCAACCAGCTCTTGATACTGCTCAAGGGAAGCCATGTGTCTGTCTGGGCGTTGTATTCTGTCAGATGGTTGGACCTCACCACCCTTCTCCTCACCTGTGGCTTCCTCTAGTTTATCCTTGGAGTGCTTGGAAGGCCTTCGGGGACTCCTGGTGTCTTCCTTTGCGGGCTTGTCTCTGGACTTCCTATCGTGCAAGTAGGGCCTGGCTCCCTCGGAGGCCACCTCGACGGGGAGTGGGACCTGTCTCGGGGGGCCCCGAGGAGCCAAGGTCCCGCAACAGGGAAAAGACTGATGGACAGTAAAAAACCCTGTGTAGTCTTCCGGAGATCGTGAAGAATATTATGCACTCCGATGGTAGATGTGGCTGTTCGTGATCCGGAGTGAACCAGGAAATCGTGGATCAGGTAAGACTGACCGTCCTCCAATATGGATACAGCTGAGGAAAGGAGGCCGGAACCGATCCGTGGGTTAATTGGCAGGACGTAGGTAAGTAGATAAAGAGAAGAGCTTAATGAGAAAAGAGAAGAGGGGTAACAGATAGGAAGAAAGCTGAAAAGTCCCTACTTACCAGATACGGCAAGATCCACGAAATGCACAGGGAGGAACGCGTAGAAACGCGAGAATGGCGGCTAGCCGCTAGTGTGAATGAAAAAGACGCAGAGCGTAGAAAAGTTAAAGAAAGTGAAACGGACGAGAGCCGTGAAAGGGAAGGGGGAATCAAAGCAAAGCCAGCAAGCGTAAGGGTACGCTGGCGAGGAAGAGAAACTGCAGAAGGCACAGGAGGTGGTTTAGCAGAGATAGTGGAGCGCTGGTATCACGAAGGAATAACACAGATACAACGCGCTGAGAGGGGGGCGTGGCTTGCTTAAATAATGAAGGCGGCCATGTTGGATGAGGACTGGCCCGCTAACAGAGGGTTCTCCGCGGCGTGATCTTCCACTTCTGCCATAGCTTCCATGGGTGGATCCTGACAGCATCCCTTTCATGTGCAAGACTGCCAACCTCACTATGAAGCCCACCCAGCAGAGCCCCCAGCTAACATTAGACCCCAGCTAACATTAGCAGTATATCGTGATCAATACTAACAAGTGCCACATACCTGAGATTCTTGTGAGACTAACCCTATAGTTCAATGACAGTATTATAGTGGTCAGGGCCCTTAAACCTGTGACCTGTGTAACCCAAATGTGTAGATGGTATCTCTTGAGTGATTTGTATAACGACATGATACACTACTGAGAGTCTTTTTAACAACTGTTATTTAGTGCATGCATTACTTAGAATGTATTTTCTTAGCTTAGATAGTGACCACCATGTTTCACAGCAACCTGACCTTCACCCATCCAGAGCCAAAATGTTAGACGTCAACCCTCCCGCCAACCAAGCAACCAACCCGGAGGAAGAGTTGATGCCCACACCTAAGTCACTACCACGGCTGACCAATCCTGGTCCAACATAGCATCATATGTTAAAAATCTAGATGTTTTATATAAATGTGTTGTAACCTTGCTGTGGTCAGAGCGCTCTCAGAGATCTAGATAAAACTTTCCTTGAAACTCTCGCAACCTGCGCTTTTGTTCCTTATTACCTGCCCAGGGAGTGTCTGTTTTATTCTTTTTTACACGTGTGAGTCAGGGTGGGCACAAACATTTGGTGACCCCCTGCAACGTGATCGGAGAGGTGCCTCGAGGCAGGTGCCGAGCGGCGAGATCCGGGACGACCCCCAGCGAAACCATTGCCTCCGCGGCTGACCAGCCTGTGAGCACTACGAAGAAGGGTCAAGGGTTCCCGATTGACGAATACCCGACTGAAAAGCTGCTCGCCGAGGCGGGCCATGGCTTGGTTGGGGTGCAAGCCTGACTGGGGTCGGACTGCGAACGGCGACCCTCGGGTCACCTGACTGAACACGTGAGTGCCGGTTGCTAAGGTTATGAAGGAAAGGTAAGGGGGAAATAGGGGGGACAGGTGGTAACGGGTAGCAGGGAAGAGTAGGGCCTGTGTGAGTGATGATGAGGCTTTTCTGATCTATCCTTTATATGTCCATTAGGTTTTGGTAAGAAGTGAAGAGAAAAAGAGAAGTGGTATCCTAGCCCGAATGGGGTAGAAGGCGGCGCCGCGTAGCATTGTCTCATCCAGTGCAGAATAAATAAGTGAAGTTACAGAGAAAATAGTAGGAGTCTTGTATATTGAGTAGACTCGGAGTAGTTATTTAGAACATTCTTTTTCTTGGTACGAAAGGATTCTTCGAAAAGAGTAAGAGGGTGTAAGAGGTGGGGAGTGAATGAGAAGAGTAGGCGAAACGGGAAAGGGGGTGGAAAAAAAAAAGAGCAACGGGGAAGAAAACGCGCGCAGGTAGTGCATGTGCATGATAAGTGTTATATGTGCTTTTGTGTCCTGTCCATTTTTTGTCAAGGATATCCAAGTACTGTGATTAAATTGTGGTTAAAGTGGCAAAATATGCAACAATGAACTGTTGAATTTGAACATGCAATAACTAAGAGATTAACGTTGAAAAGGGGGTTGATATATATATATATATATATATATATATATATATATATATATATATATATATATCTTGATACATATATGTGCATATAAATTACAAGTAATTGACAAGACTCGTGGTATATTATCCAACAGATGAAGATGTGATTAAAGGGAAAGTGTGACACCAATCTGGCCAGACGGTGGGTTCTCCGACAAAAGAGTATTAGATCTACAAGCCGATTCATGGAATCAACGTGCGCCGAAAAAACGGCGCATGCGCGCAAAAACGTGCGATTCGCAGAGAAACAGCGAAAATCGCAGTGCAAGTGCGATTATCGGACAGAAAACATTGCACATCAATTCATGGAAGTCCGTGCACGCGCGAAATGTGGGATGTGCGCTGTGAAAGTGCGCGGCGCACGCTGGCGCACAGGTCAACGAACGCCGTGCGATAAGGCCACAGCGAATTCACACATAGCGCAGCGCACATAACAAAAGTAGGCGTAACACTGGGCGTCACACGCAGAATGGGGAACAACTCGTGAAAATGTGGGCGTCACGGGGGAAGTACAGGAGGCAAGTGCGCAGAACGCCCACACGCTCGCCTACAACACGTATTCATGGAATCGAACAGGGAAAAACAGCGCACGGCCAAAGACGCGCACAGGCCCATACATGTCCGCCACACAAAAGCAGGCGGTAGCGTCCCTGCGCAGGAAAAAAATGCGCCAAAGTCCTACACGCGCGAGAAGGCCCACACGCGATCGTGCCTGGGCGAGCGCGTGAAGTCCCACACGCGATTGGCCTGTGCGCGTGTATTTCAGGGGTGCGCGAGAAGCTTCTCATATGCGATTGGCCTAGGCGCGTGTATTTCAGAGGCTCCCGGGTGTTATCACACGCGATCGGGCCTTTGGGAGTGGGGTACGTGTATACCAGGGGCTTGTGGGTGTTTTTACACGTGATCGGGCCTGGGGGAGCGGGGTACGTGTATTCCAGGGGTGCGCGTGAAGTTCCACACGCAAATGGGCTGCGTGCAGGTATTTCAGGGGCTCGCGGGTGTTTTTACACGCGATCGGGCCTGGGAGAGGGGTACGTGTATTCCAGGGGCTTGCGGGTGTTTCTACACGCGATCGGGCCTGGGGGAGCGGGGTACGTGTATTCCAGGGGTGCGCGTGAAGTTCCACACGCGAGTGGGCTGCGTGCGGGTATTTCAGGGGCTCGCGGGTGTTTCTACACGCGATCGGGCCTGGGGCAGCGGGGTACGTGTATTCCAGGGGCTCGCGGGTGTTTTAACACGCGATCGGGTTTGGGGGAGTGGGGTACGTGTATTCCAGGGGCTTGTGGGTGTTTTTACACGCGATCTGGCCTGGGGGAGCGGGGTACGTGTATTCCAGGGGCTCGCGGGTGTTTTTACACGCGATCGGGCCTGGGGGAGCGGGGTACGTGTATTTCAGGGGCTCGCGGGTGTTTTTACACGCGATCGGGCCGGGGGGAGCGGGGTACCACTCACCGTCTGCCTTGCGTGTAGAAGAACGCGTAGCCAACACCCGCTGTGAAGTAATAGCGTGTGAACCCCAACGGATGGAAAACACGCACAGCACAAAAAGCACGTACAGAGCAGTGTAAAGACATGCGGGATCTCCAAGCCCTGCCAGGGCAACGCCCGTGCGCGAAACTCCACAGACGCGCTTACGCTGTAAGGGCCTTTGGTCCAATGAAATCGCGTACGCGTGCTGACGCGCTTACGCGCTAAGGCCCTTTCCTCGAATTTCACGCTGACGTGCAGGATTTTCACGTGCCAAATCACTCCGTATCAAGCTGGCCACGCGAAAACACACGGAAGAGCACGCTCCTGCCCAGAAGGCCGAATCACTGCCCCCCAGTGCCCCGAGCAGCCTCCCACGTGCCATCTGCTGCTGCCTGCCTGCCTGCCTGCCTGCCTGCTGCCACCGTGCCCTGCCATTTGGTGCCTGCACATCAGCCATCTGCAGGGGTCCAGTTGCTGTGTCCACCCCTGCTGGAACAGAAGACTCCCGACTCAGATTACATCCCTCCACAGCCCAGCCCCAGGACCCAGTTGCCCACCCACTCCTGCCCCTGGGGTTGCCATGTCGGGCACATCAACATCTGACACCAGTGGCAACCCCCGGCCAGAGGGGCAGAGGGGCACCAGCTTCACTGCCACCGAAGTTGGTGTCCTGGTGGAGCAAGTCCTGGGGCAGTATGATGCCCTCCTCGGATCGTCCCGCGCCAACAAGGAAGGACGGGAGAGGATCTGGGCCGACTGTGTGGTTGCCATCAATGCGGAGGGGGTGGCAACCCGCACCATCCAGAAGGTCAAGAAGCGCTAGGAGGACTTGAGGTCCAGGACCCTCATAAAGGCCCGGCGCCTCGTGGAGGGGGGCCGGGGCCACATGAGTTCGATCCAGATGAGGGTCCTGGAACGCGTACACCCAGCGCTCCACGCCCAGGTCCTTGAGAGGGAGACCCGTCTGGAGTTGAGTGGTAAGTGGCCAAGCATTGCTGTGTGAGACAGGGGATGTTGCAGTGTGCTGGTTGTCTGATACTTGCCTGCATGTGTGACATAGGCCATGTACGCATGTATGTGTGCAGGGACATCATGGCAATGCATGTGCGACCAGCAATGTGTGAACCGCACGGTTGTTGCATGTGTTCAAAAGCGACATGGGGAGCCCTATGCAGATTGCATACATGAGAGCATGGCAGTCTCTGTTCCTGGACATGGGTGGGGGTGAGGGATGGGTGCTAATGCCAGGTACATATATGGTATCCATGTCTGTGTGCCTGACCTGCGTGTCTGTGACTTGTGAATGCCATGGATGCATGACACATGTCTGTGACAATTTACAGATTCACTGATGCAGCCTAGTCATCCTTGTATGCACTGTGATTGGGGTGTACGGGGCCAGATGGATGTGACTGAGGTGAAGGGTGTGCATGTGATAAGCATGACCCATGATGCATGTGAGTACCATTACATTGTATGATTCGAGAGTCCATTGGACATGTATGGAAATGTCCATGGCATGCACCATGACTGTCACTGTGTGTGTTTTGCCTGGACTGACACATGTGTTGTGGAGTGACATGATGGAAGTGTACTTTGACAGTGGCACTCATCTGCTATTGCTTCCTGTCTAGGGGACCATTGTACAGTACCCTGATGCTTGTGTTCTATGTCTCCCTCTACGCAGCGGCTAGTGAAGAAGAGGGCGGAGACGGTGCTGTGGAGCAAGGCGGCAGGGATGCCCCCACGGCTGCAGCGGAAGGGGTGGGTGAGCCCCCACAGGGGCCTGCTACGGCGGTAGACGGTGAGGAGCCATCCAGGTTGGTGGTTTCCACAGAGGAGGAGGAGGCCGCCACTGAGGCGCACATGGGGCCTGGTGGGGGCATCCCTGCTGGTGCAAGTGGTGCAGTCCAGGGGCAGGGGCAGGAGGCAGCACAGGTCACCGTGGAGGGGCCTGTGCATGTCGCTGTCCCTGACCCTGTGGGTGCACCACCATGCACCAGCAGGGATGCCCCGTCCCAGGCCCGTCCGCAGGTAGAGGGGATGTCCATGTCATCTGACTCCCCTCCACCTGCGGACGAGGGGACCCCTGGCCGTATGGAGAAGGTCCTGATTGGGGTCGCGATGCGCACGGCTGTGATTCGTGATGCCGTGCGTGCTTCGCAGGAGGAGCACGCACGTCATCACGAAGAGCACCGTGCCAACGTGGCCCAATTGGGGTCGTCCATGTTCGGGGGTTTCCTGCATGTGTCGGCCAATCTGACGGCCCTCTCCTCCTCTGTGGAGACTATACGCCAGTCGTTCTCCTTGCCGTCTTCCAGCCCAGATGCCACCAGGGCCCCCTGTGGACCTGCCCTGACCAATGCAGCCAGCTCGGTGGGGATCCCATTCCTTGCCACAGTCGGGAGTCAGAGGTCCAGCAGGGGTGGACACCACAGCAACTGGACCCCAGCAGATGGAGGATGTGACGGCATCATCGGGCAGGACACGTGCACGACGGCGTCAGTGGTTTCCATCAGCCTGGATGCCGTCGTGCTGGCACAGGCAGTTGCGTCGGAGGCAGCAGCAGGCTCAACGTGGGAGGCATCATGGCTCGGGGCTATCAACATCGGGGGTGCAGGCATCGGCCGGAGGGCAGGAGAACCCTGGAATGGGAGTGGCTTCCGTGTGGGAGTGTTTGTGCCAGCAGATAGGTGCGGAGCGGCAGCGGGCAGAGGAGGAACGGCTCACAATGGTCAGGGCGGAGGACTCCATGCGGAGGGCGCTGAGGCGGGCTGAGTGCCTCGAGGGTCTTCGCAGGGAGTTGGAGCTGGACACTGCATTATCCCTGCGGGACCTCGGGGCCAGGGAACATGCCCGCCTCCAAGCCATTGACCAGGAGTTCGATGATGCCCTGGCCCATGACAACAACCAGTGAGCCGTCGGACTAGCCCACTGCCTTTGTATATAGTTATATAGTTAGTGTTAGGTTTCCTTTCATTTTTTTTTTTTTATTTGGTTGCGATTGGACAATGCACCACATTTTTGTATATAGTTCAGTTTTTAGTTAGTTGTGATAGTTAGGTTTCATTTGGTTGGGCTCATGGACCCGGGATTATCTTGTATATAGTTATTCAATGGCTTTTTTTATTTTTTGGATTTTTTTCATGGACATTCCTCTTATTTTGGTTGTTTTGCTTTGTGGTTTTTCTCTTTTCATTTCCATTCAAGTTTATTTTTCAATGCATTTTTATTTTCATCCTTCAATGTGTCGTATCATCTCATTGCTTTCATGCATGTCATGTTGGGTGTTTTAACATTCACTTGCAGCCATTGTGTGTGACTGACATGTGTTCATTTGCATTATTTACATTGGGTGTGTGACATGTAATTGCCTTTGACATGTGGGTGGATGTGATAGTTGGTTGGCCCTTTTGGCAGGGGAGGATGGCCATTACGGACATGATTGGGGATTGTTGGGACCCAGGTGCAGGGGGGCATGGATGGGACATGGGCGAGGGCCTGGTGGAGGGTGCCCCTGCACTGCTGGGGGGTGAGGGTGGTGGGGAACATGAGTTGGACATGGGTGGGGGCCTGCTGGCAGGTGCCCCACAGTTCTGCGGGTGGGGGTGGTGGGAGACATGAGTTGGACATGGGTGGGGGCCTGCTGGCAGGTGCCCCACAGTGCTGGGGGTGGGGGTGGTGGGAGACATGAGTTGTACATGGGTGGGGGCTTGCTGGCAGGTGCCCCACAGTGCTGGGGGTGGGGGTGGTGGGAGAAATGGGTGGGGGCCTGGTGGAGGTTGCCCCTGCACTGCTGGGGGGTGGGGGTGGTGGGGAACATGAGTTGGACATGGGTGGGGGCCTGCTGGCAGGTGCCCCACAGTGCTGGGGGTGGGGGTGCAAGCGGACATGAGTTGGTGATCATTAGTGCAAGGAGACATGTGCCTTTGCTAGGGGGCATGCCCATGTTGGGTGGGCTGCCTGCAGGGGCCGTGGAGGGTGTACAGGGAACACCTGGGAGGACCCACACTGGCACATCACATGTAGGACTCCCCGGCACCCCTGAAATACACGTACCATGCTGAAATCGCATGTAAAACTTTCCGCGCACCCCTGAAATACACGCACACGCTCCCCCAGCCCCGTTCGCGTGTGAAACCACCCGCGAGCCCCTGGAATACATGCGCCCAGGCCAATCGCGTGTGGAACTTCGCGCGCACCCCTGAAATACCCGCACGCAGCCCAATCACGTGTGAAACTTCCTGCGCACCCCTGAAATACACGCACACGCTCCCCCAGGCCCGATCGCGTGTGTAACCACCCGCGAGCCCCTGAAATACAAGCGCCCAGGCCAATCGCGTGTGGAACTTCTCGCGCACCCCTGACATACACGCACACGCTCCCCCAGCCCCGATCGCGTGTGAAACCACGCGCGAGCCCCTGAAATACACGCGCCCAAGCCAATCGCGTGTGGAACTTCGCGCGCACCCCTGAAATACCCGCACGCAGCCCAATCGCGTGTGAAACTTCCCGCGCACCCCTGTCATACACGCACACGCTCCCCCAGGCCCGATCGCGTATGTAACCACCCGCGAGCCCCTGAAATACACACGCCCAGGCCAATCGCGTGTGGAAATTCTCGCGCACCCCTGACATACACGCACACGCTCCCCCAGCCCCGATCGCGTGTGAAACCACCCGCGAGCCCCTGAAATACACGCGCCCAGGCCAATCGCGTGTGGAACTTCGCGCGCACCCCTGAAATACCCGCACGCAGCCCAATCGTGTGTGAAACTTCCCGTACACCCCTGTAATACACGCACACGCTCCCCCAGGCCCGATCGCGTGTGAAACCACCCGCGAGCCCCTGAAATACACGCGCCCAGGCCAATCGCGTGTTGTACTTCTCGCGCACCCCTGAAATACACGCACACGCTCCCCCAGCCCCGATCGCGTGTGAAACCACCCGCAAGCCCCTGTAATACACGCGCCCAGGCCAATCGCGTGTGGAACTTCTCGCGCACCCCTGAAATACCCGCATGCAGCCCAATCGCGTGTGAAACTTCCACGCACCCCTGTAATACACGCACACGCTCCCCCAGGCCCGATCGCGTGTGAAACCACCCACGAGCCCCTGAAATACACGCGCCCAGGCCAATCGCGTGTGGAACTTCTCGCGCACCCCTGAAATACACGCACACGCTCCCCCAGCCCCGATTGCGTGTGAAACCACCCGCGAGCCCCTGTAATACACGCGCCCAGGCCAATCGCGTGTGGAACTTCTCGCGCACCCCTGAAATACACGCACACGCTCCCCCAGCCCCGATCGCCTGTGAAACCACCCGCAAGCCCCTGAAATACACGCGCCCAGGCCAATCGCGTGTGGAACTTCTCGCGCACCCCTGAAATACACGCACACGCTCCCCCAGCCCCGATCGCGCGTGAAACCACCCGCGAGCCCCTGTAATACACACGCCCAGGCCAATCGCGTGTGGAACTTCTCGCGCACCCCTGAAATACCTGCACGCAGCCCAATCGTGTGTGAAACTTCCCGCGCACCCCTGTAATACACGCACACGCTCCCCCAGGCCCGATCGCGTGTGAAACCACCCGCGAGCCCCTGAAATACACGCGCCCAGGCCAATCGCGTGTGGAACTTCTCGCGCACCCCTGAAATACACGCACACGCTCCCCCAGCCCCGATCGCGTGTGAAACCACCCGCGAGCCCCTGTAATACACACGCCCAGGCCAATCGCGTGTGGAACTTCGCGCGCACCCCTGAAATACCCGCACGCAGCCCAATCGTGTGTGAAACTTCCCGTACACCCCTGTAATACACGCACACGCTCCCCCAGGCCCGATCGCGTGTGAAACCACCCGCGAGCCCCTGAAATACACGCGCCCAGGCCAATCGCGTGTTGTACTTCTCGCGCACCCCTGAAATACACGCACACGCTCCCCCAGCCCCGATCGCGTGTGAAACCACCCGCAAGCCCCTGTAATACACGCGCCCAGGCCAATCGCGTGTGGAACTTCTCGCGCACCCCTGAAATACCCGCATGCAGCCCAATCGCGTGTGAAACTTCCACGCACCCCTGTAATACACGCACACGCTCCCCCAGGCCCGATCGCGTGTGAAACCACCCACGAGCCCCTGAAATACACGCGCCCAGGCCAATCGCGTGTGGAACTTCTCGCGCACCCCTGAAATACACGCACACGCTCCCCCAGCCCCGATTGCGTGTGAAACCACCCGCGAGCCCCTGTAATACACGCGCCCAGGCCAATCGCGTGTGGAACTTCTCGCGCACCCCTGAAATACACGCACACGCTCCCCCAGCCCCGATCGCCTGTGAAACCACCCGCAAGCCCCTGAAATACACGCGCCCAGGCCAATCGCGTGTGGAACTTCTCGCGCACCCCTGAAATACACGCACACGCTCCCCCAGCCCCGATCGCGCGTGAAACCACCCGCGAGCCCCTGTAATACACACGCCCAGGCCAATCGCGTGTGGAACTTCTCGCGCACCCCTGAAATACCTGCACGCAGCCCAATCGTGTGTGAAACTTCCCGCGCACCCCTGTAATACACGCACACGCTCCCCCAGGCCCGATCGCGTGTGAAACCACCCGCGAGCCCCTGAAATACACGCGCCCAGGCCAATCGCGTGTGGAACTTCTCGCGCACCCCTGAAATACACGCACACGCTCCCCCAGCCCCGATCGCGTGTGAAACCACCCGCGAGCCCCTGTAATACACACGCCCAGGCCAATCGCGTGTGGAACTTCTCGCGCACCCCTGAAATACACGCACACCCTCCCCCAGCCCCGATCGCTTGTGAAACCACCCGCGAGCCCCTGACATACACGCGCCCAGGCCAATCGCATGTGGAACTTCTCGCGCACCCCTGAAATACACGCACACGCTCCCCCAGGCCCGATCGCGTGTGTAACCACCCGCAAGCCCCTGAAATACACGCGCCCAGGCCAATCGCGTGTGGAACTTCTCGCGCACCTCTGAAATACACGCGCCCAGGCCAATCGCGTGTGGAACTTCTCGCGCACCCCTGAAATACACGCACACGCTCCCCCAGGCCAGGTTGCGTGTGTTACTTCTCGCACTGGTACAGGGTTGGCGTAGCCCTTTTCGATGGTTTTGCGATCTTGATGGCTTTTCCTTGCGCGAGGGCGTTCTTGGGGGCGTAACTGGCGCTGCTGCGGGGTCGCTGCACCACTCTGCGCCACGTCTGCTTTTGGAGGTGGGAATCCATGAATACGGTGTGCGCGGAAATTGGTTTCATCGCACGCGGCTGGCGCAGACATTCGCACGGGCACGCTGTGCGCCAGCCGCGTGCGCCACTTTTGTGCGAAAATCTATAAATTACCCTGCTAGTATCTACACACTTGTCACAAGATATAAGGGGAAACAATTGCAAAACAGAAGGGAAGTACTAGACCGATGGCGAATGTTTGAAGAAGTTACGCCTGCAGCAGAGGTAAGTAAAGAGAAAGTGAATGAAACACAGAAAACACAGGAAGAGGTAAGTGGAACGCCAAAGGGCGAGTGCACAACCACTTCAGCTGAAGGCGACACAACTAAAATATATGTCCAGACCAGTAGTAGGATATAGTGAGCCCCTGTACGTACCAGCATGTCCAACTCCTACACCTACAACAGGGGCAGTTGCCACAGCACCACCCCCCTATGATAAAGGAGGTTTGTATGGCCCAACAAGCGTACCCCCTGTGAATTTAGCACATATCACTGGAGAATTAGACCGCCAGCTAGCTCATGCACAGATGGAGATAACGCAGCTACGAGCATTGTGCGACAAGAGCCAAAAGCTACCAGGGGGAGGAGAGGTGCCACCATTATTCATAGCGCATCTAACACCAACATTGAGCACAGCAGGGGAAGTGGTGCAAGCGATCTCAGAGCCAGCACGGTCAGTATCATCACAAGGAACACGCATACCACACGGGCAAGTGAAGGAGTGGCGGTCAGGGGGTTCCTGTTGCATTTAAATGACAAACCCGTGAGGATTATACGCCCACCTACCCCAGAAAGTGAGAGAGGAGAGGGATGTGAAGGGAACAATGAGCAAGAATCAGAAATAGAAGTGTGGAGTGACTTAGACGAATATGAAGAGGCAGCGGCCGATACCGGGTCTCCACTGCCAAACCGCCGGTACCCACACACACACACACCATCGCCATCACTATGGCAGGGTAGGCTAAGACAGCGAGGGGGAAATATGATGGTAAGTAAGACAAAGAAAGGTGCGGTAAGTAAGGTAGGGAAGAAACACAAGTTGCAAATGCCATTGTTACATAAAGGAGCAGGTAGGCCACATTACATTCTGTGGGCGCAAATGGATAAAAACAACTTGCTAAAGGTCCTCCCCCCACTGTCGGGAGGGGCTGGGAAATGGATACACGCCTTTGAGAAAAACACAGCAGGAGTGCCGCTAGTGATAGGGGATGTGAAGAGCTTATTAGTGTCAGCAATTGGTGACCAAGCAGACACAGTGTGGGAAAGAGCCGGATTTCCCAGAGTAACGATGAGTTGTGACCGCAGCGATCGATCAGCATTCATTAATGTTCGAGCGCAGGTATGGGATGCATTGAGATGCACGTTTCCAGATATTCCAGATTTACATTTAGTGATGCAGTGCACAATGGAGGAGAACGAGATTCCTACGCAATTCATACTACGGGTGCAGGATTTATGGAGAAGTGAAACTGGCACGGCGTGGAACCAGTCCACCGCCTTGTTTTATTTTATCATCAAGAAGGGGCTCCCGAAGGAGGTGCAGAAGGCCTTGGACAAAATATCTGGGATAGAAGCCAAGGGCTGGCCTGAAGTACAGAGTATAATTGTGCAGGAGGATCAAAGAGAGAGGAAAGGAGATAGCACAAAAAAGGCTGGCAGATGAGGCAAAGCTGGTACAGAACAAATTAGTGAAGGTCGCCGCCGTCAACGCCAGCTCAACCACAGACCGAGAAAACGAGGGGGACGAATGAGCAGGAAACAGACCAGCAACAATAGCAGCACTGCGGGCTACAGGAGGACAAGGACAGTGCAACAGAGAAGAGCAATATGGTGGACAACAGTGGCAAGACCGACCAGCAAGAGGAAGAGGTGGGTACCGTGGCCAGAGAGGGGGGTTTGGAGGTATGGGAAATAGGGGATTTGGCGGCCAAGGAATGAGAGGCGGATCGCAAGGGTCATGCTGGAACTGTGGGAGATGGGGACACCACACTAGAGATTGTAGAATGCGGCCTTCAGGGTATTTCCAGGGGCAACAGCCCATGGACAACGAACAAGGTTGGGGGTGTCCACACCCAGGTAGCCCCTACGGACTACCAATGGGAAGTGGGAGACAACAAGACTACTTCCATAACGAGCCTCAGGTACAGCAAGGACAGCAGCCACCACCACAACCAATGGCAAGACAAAATGCAGTGGGAAGCGCGACCAGTAATTGTTATGCAACACCGTACCGTGGCGTGACGGTGTTTGCAGATAATGTCTTCTCCGTGCCAGGGCAAGAAAGACATTCATATTAGGACAGCCCACAGGGAACACTTGCGTGTCCATTCCTATCCACCACCCTATGTGCAGAAGAGGAACCACTAGTGGGGGCAGAGATAGGAAATAAGCAGTTTATCTTTATGGTAGACTCTGGAGCAAAGAAATCATGTCTTATGGAAGGGCGGTTTCCTTTCTCAGGCAGGAATTTAGAGACACAGGGGTTCTCTGGGGCTATTTTAAAAGTTCCTTACACTAAAGATCTTGATATAACGGTGGGGAAAAAAAATGTGCGCGCATCCTTACTTTACCATGAAGACGCGCCAATAAACCTGCTGGGTAGAGATTTGTTGAGCAGAACGAGGAATAGTGTGCTCCACACCAGGAGTATGCCCAGTACGAGCAATGCTGATGATCAGCACAGTGATGAATGAAGTTGGGGTGCGTGGGGTACCCCTTGATATAAGCATGTTCATATATGATATCAAGGTGCTAGCACGAGTGGTGCCAGAGATAACGAGAAAAGAATGGAGAACACCATCAGATTTCATATTCCGCCCATTGCACACACAGACATTGTACCAGGCACGATAATGTCCATAGACATTGAGGCAGTTCAAGTATCCAGCAAACGTATTGTGGTCATAGGACTGAACGCGCAGGGGGACTGTGTTATGCATAGACCCAAACGTAATGCTACGAGATATAACAGATGAGGAATTGTTCACTGATGGTGAGGATGATGGAAAAATAATAATGGAAATAAGCATACCATGTGATATTATGGTCCAATACAGAGAGGTACATAACCCATTGATGGCTACCGTTAAAGCCCCACTGACTACATTTGAGGAGGACATGACAAAAGTAGCACCTGAAATTTGGACTACCGGGCCCCACGATGTAGGGCTGCTGCATGAGGTGACACCAATATAAATAAAACTCAAACCAGGTGCAATGTTGCAGAGAGTAAAACAATATCCCATATCAAAAGAAGCGGAGGAGGGAATTAGAGAGACTATACATGCACTCGTGAGACAAGGCATCATAGTGCCATCAACCTCCCCATGTAATACAGCGATTTTCCCGATCAAAAAAGCAAAGGGAGGGGCGTGGAGGATGATCCAAAATCTCTGCCCATTCAATGATGTCATTCAAAAAGAGTTCCCCTTAGTGCCTAACCCGGCATCAATATTGTGCAGTGTGCCAAAAGAATCAACATGTTTTACTGTAGTTGACTTGAAGAATGCTTTCTTCCCCATACCACTCGACCCAGGATCCCAATACCTGACATCGTTCACAATAGGGAACAACAGATATGAACACCGCCGACTCCCGCAAGGGTATTGTGAAAGCTCAGCATTTTTAACAGGGTGTTACGGGAAGACATTGGAAACATAGATGTAGAGAGCACCATCATTCAATATGTAGACAATTTGCTTGTCTGTAGCCATACAGAAGAAAAGTGTCTAGAAGACTCAATAGCACTACTGAAAGTGCTAGCTGCCAAAGGATACAAGGTAGACAAAGGGAAATTGCAAAACTGCCTTGCTGAGGTTGTATACCTCGGACAGTTAATATCAAAAGATGGGAAGTGATGTTACGCTCACCTGGCTCCCACAGAGGCGTCGATCTGAACTGGAAAGCTGCGGTCTCCACCAATGTGACGCGTAGGGCTGAGATGACGGACTGGACTGGCCCACCTAGCTTTGTTTGCTTGGCCCGTAGGAATATTCTTCTGCAAATGGAGAAAGGGAATTAACCACCCGTGGAGTTGAGTGTAAATTCCCCCACCCCCGCTGTTCTCCCCACAGATCACCTTTGATTTCCCCTCTTATAGTCTCACCTGATGGTTTGAAAAGATGAGCTCTCCATCCTGTATTGATCGCAGGGGCGCGTTGATAACCAGTAGCTTCACTGGCTTGAAGGAATTGGTGAGTTCCAGAACAATATTGACTCCGAAAAGTATGTAGTTCGTAAGAGTTCAAATGCCTGACTTTCACTCTTGTCCGATTCCTTGCAGGTTGCAGCTTGACCCTAGTGAAGAGTTCCTCGTGGCAACCGGTAATATTCTGGTAAGGATTTGTATTTTCCAACACAGTCGATAAAATAATGTCAATATGTAAACTATTGCTTTCTCCCTTATTCAGACACTGAGAGAAAGTATGAAGTCTCGGGGAATAATACCTCTGGCGGTAAAATCAGGTAAGTCTATTGTGGTGAGGAGGGTTACCCTTGATAGTCCCTTTGTTTCACGTTGCTGTCCTTTTGTTTCCCCTTAGGGGCCGGGGTTCGGCGAAGATGCAGTGGAAGCTGCGCCGACCCGTGAAGAGGAATAGTACCCCCAGTGGTAAAATCAGGTAAGTCTATGGGGGGGGGTAACTAATATTCCTCTGTGTATTCCCTTGGCTCACCTTGCTGTTCTTGTCTGCTCTTTAGGTGCCGGAATGCGGTGGGAACATGCAGGAGGATGCGGTGGAATGTGAAGATGCTGCGAAGGCCGGTGAGTTCAGCGCGGCGCTGCAGCAGGCGAGGCGACGCGCATAAAATAACCTCTTTCTTCCAGCTCGAAGGCATGATGGATCGGGAATTCAAGTAAGGATCAAAGGTATTTCTCTTGTTCTAACCCTTTCTCCTTCTTTCTCCCTTTTTCTAGGAGCTCCAAACTCAAGGCGGGCGTGACAGAAGACTGGATGCAGACTTGCAGGCACGGTGAGCGTTACGCTGCTGGATGCAGAATAACGCGAAGCATGTGCTGCTCTTCGGGCGTGGTTTAAATAGCCCCCAAAGTAGTCCCAGGTAAGTATTCCTCCCCAGCCCCACCCGAGTAAAAAAAATAGTCCCTAGGTAAAATAGTCCCTTCCAAGCCGCATTTGTCTTGGAGCTTCTTGCAGCATGGTCTGCATCAGGTAAGCTTGCAGCATAGTCTGCATCAGGTAAGTTCTACTCTATGAGCCTGGCACCTATGGCGCCAGGACTGACTCTCCATATGAGCCTGGCACCATAGGCGCCAGGACCGCACCCAAACAGCCCCTAGCAGGGGTTTTTGGGCTTGCTCAAAATAACTTGATGCCTGCTTCCGGGGTTGCTGGACCTGGTCTGGGTCCCCGGGGGTAGGCATCATGACAAGCAAATACTCCCAGACAGAGCAGCTGCAATACGCAACATAATAATACCAAAAACTGTGAAAGACATGCAAACATTTCTTGCCATTTGTAATTATTGCCGAGCATGGATCCTTGATTACGCGGCATATACACGCCCCCTACAACAAGCATTAAAAGAGGCACAGAAGAATAGGGCGACAATAAAATGGACGCATGAAATGATAACACAGTACTCGAAATTAAAAGACCTCATCGCTGACGCCCCAGTCCTCGCGAACCCAGATCACGAGAGGGAATTTTTCTTGTTTTCACACTGCAATGGGACACTGATGACAGCAGTACTGACACAGAAGACATCACTAGGTCACAAACCATTGGCTTACTACAGTGGGACACTAGATCCAGTAATGCAAGGTCATTTCGTATGCGAACAGGCCCTCGCAGCTGCGGCCTTGCCGATTGAAAAAAGCGCCACCATTGTCATGGGATATTCGGTAACGCAATATGTGGAGCATTCCCTGTTCGCCATCCTTGAGTGATCAAAATCAACACTAACGACACAAAGAGCAACAGCATATGAAGTAATAATCTCAAGTCCCAACGATCACGTTGTGAGGTGCAAGACAGTGAACCCAGCAACATTTATTACAGAGCCATGCACGACAGAGTACATACAAGAACACGATTGTGCCATATATGAGGGGGAAGGTGACGACATCCCTAAAGCAAGTGAGAATGCCCTACAGGAGGGAGAAATATATGTCATAGATGGGTCAGCATGAATAAACCCCGAGATAGGGGAAAAACATGTTGGAATGGCGGTAGTGTGCATGGAGGAAGATGAATATGAGACAATTGTGCAAAAGCGCCTTCCATCCCATTATTCAGCACAGGCAGCAGAATTAACTCCATTGATTGAAGCCCTGCGCACAGCCAAAGGCTGTGCGGTAACAATATACTCAGACTCAGCCTATGCAACTACCACGGTACACTTAGAGCTGTCACAGTGGCGTAGAAGAGGATTCTGGAGGGCAGACGGTTCTCCAGTACAGCATGCAAAATTGTTGAATGAGCTGATAGATGCATTAGCAGTACCATCGGTAGTGGCAGTGGTGAAATGCCAAGCCCATACCAACAACACAGACGCAATCTCATTGGGAAACGCAGCAGCCGATGTAGCCGCATAGGAGGCCTCATATTTCAATGTGACACCAACACTTGAGTGCATCACAAAAGCAACCACCACAGACCCACAAGAGGAAGCAAACAATAATACCCCAATAGCGCAGATAATAGAGTTACAAAAACGAGCGTCCCAAGAGGAGCAAGAACTGTGGAGCAAACGGGGATGTACACAATCAGCCACAGATCTCATTTGGAGACAAGAGACGACAGGAAAGGTTGTAATGCCCATAGAGTTACTAGAAATAGCATTCCAACAGTTGCATTTCCCCGGCCATGTAGCGAAACAACACATTGCTGCAAACATTCAGGAACACTGGTTCGTCCCCAATTTACAAGAGCACCTGTCAAAATTCATTGTAGAATGTATAACATGCCAAACATATAATTCTGGAATGACATTAAGAACACTGCTTGGTACCTTGCCCCGACCAACAGGACCATTTAGAGAGCTCCACATAGACTATGCTGATATGGGAGAGCGGTGTAATAGAGCAAGATATTTGATTGTGGTGGTGTGCCCCTTTTCAACGTGGGTGGAAGCAGGCCCATGTCACCACCCAGATGCGAAATGTGCGGCCAAATTCCTCGTGTGGAAGGTGTTTTCGCGATGGGGGATATGCGAGGTGATTAGATCAGACAATGGCACGCACTTTGTGAATGACCTCTTTAAGGAAGTGACATCACTTTTGGGGGTGAAGCACAAATTATGCTCAATTTATCACCCAATGGCGAATGGGATGATAGAAAAGATCAACGGATTATTGAAGAGTAAGTTGTGTAACACATTGAAAAAGAACTGGGTTTATTGCTTGCCCCTAGCACTGTTCCAACTCAGGACGCAGCCGTGTAAAGACCACCACCTAAGCCCCCACGAAATTGTAACTGGGAGGCAAATGCACACACCAGTATCCCCAATTAGAAGAGCCTCGGACGCACACAGGGTTGCCACAGTGCTGGGGGAAGAGTTCAAGGAATACCTAACCCAGTTAACACGCGCAGTACAAAGCATAGCGCTACAAACAGCACAGCCTTTTACTGAAAATGTGATGACTGATACTACTACACCGGCCGCAGATAGTTCAAACGGGCCACTAATGCCGGGGGGCACATGTGTATGTCCGCAGCTTTGTGAGAAGGTGGAATTCACCCAGGTTTCATGGCCCCTACGAGGTCATTTATAGTACACCCACCGCGGTGAAAGTGAAGGGATTGAAGTATTGGGTGCACTTATCCGATGTGAGGAGGGCACACAGTAGTACAATCCCCCCGGAGGACAAGACAGCGCTACTGGGACAACAAATGAGGTTGAAGGAAAATAACAAAAGAGTCAGTAAAAGAATATGCAGAGATAAAATGAATGATATGTATTTTGTTCTGCACAGCGTGTTTCCTCCTTCTCTCCTTTCTGCTTCTTCCCCACTCTCTTCTCCAATTGACCAAGTGTACTGTCTATATACCTCACATATCTCTTCCCCTCTATCTCCTATCTTCGTTTTTTGATGGTTGTCTCCACAGGAAAAGTACATGAGCCATAGAGTAACAGAACAAGCACGACTGAAAATAATGATTAAACGTGAAATTAAACAAGAATGTAAATATATGTATGTATTGTGATGACTTAACAAATTTATATCGCCCCTCCAGGTGAACAATGGCCCAACGACCCACGATCGAAGAGAGCTAATTAATGTTAGATAGCGATAGGGTCGCCATTAGGGCTAAAAGGTTCAGTGATGTTGAATGCATTTTGAAATGTTCTGCAATTTTTATGTCGGTAATGCTGTTTTTTGCAGCGTGGTACTGTACCCTTTTATCTCTTGTTGATGACATGCAAAGGGGGAGGAGCGGGGCTAACATGATAAGAGAAGGATCACAAATGATATGGACTTGGGTGAAGACCATATGGCAGGAGTCACATGAAATTAATGTTAACAAAACAGATGGAATGCAACCCTCAGAATACATCACTGTGGGATCAACAAGTGTGTCAGTGTTACATTTCGATGTAAATATGAGTAATGCTTATAGATATAACGAATATGATGGAGATTATTATTGGACAAATGATTTAATTAACATTAGTATTAATGCACAGACAACCATACACCCTACCTTACACAATATTGCTGCTACTGATGATGATACATATGCCTTATTGAATAGTAATGATACAACATGGGCTGGGATGTTTCCAATACATTACAAAAGGGTGAAAAACAATGATCATGAAGGGAGGAGGAGGAGAAAAAGGGGGGCAGGAGGGAAAAGATACGACATCTATCATGACCTGGGGTTAGATGAAATAGAAGATCCCCGCCACCAGGATCAATCAAATAAATGGTATTCTGACATGAGTGCCACGGCGAAGCAAGCAACAAATGAGAGCTGCTACGTCTGTTCACTCATCCCGCATGCATCAGGAACACCGAAAATGTTAGTACCACAGGAAGTACCCTTGTTGGAGGCCCAATGTTTAATTCATCTGGTTTTATGCAGAAAAAAGAGCACATTCCAGGCACACACTGTCACATTGGTAAAGCTGGAGAATGAGAAAACATGCACAAGCCGGCACCAAGGAGTAATTTGCCTCGAGGAACCATTTCTTGTCATCAAGGGGACATGATTTGCAGAAAATAAATGGCACGAAGAAACAATACAATGCAAAGCCAAAGCGCTTCGAGGCCTACCAAATGACACTTTCCAAGGGATAAAAGGGGCATGTGACCCCATCTGGTCGCAACATGTTGCAAAGCTAACATGGGTCACAGTATTAGAAAAACCTATCAAAATACAAAAAGAAGTGCCACATGAACTGTGTTTCCGTGGGGAAGGGAAAGTGAACATGGGGGAAGCAAGGAGATGTAACAAAAGGGTAATAATTCCTGACATGAAGAAAGGCGCAGCTGCACTAATGGACATGTATTGGGTTTGCGGCAAACAAGCCTACCTGCACCTCCCTGCATCGTGGAAAGGAACTTGTGCTTTAGCGACACTCCACACAGCTCTGATGGTAATACCAGAAAGCCACATCGAAGGGGCATCAGAGCGATCGGCTGGCATATCGGCAGCAGAGCAATCGGCTGGCATATCGGCAGCAGGGCAATCGGCTGAACCATCGTCAGCACCCCAACTAACGAGAGCAGAAGCTCCAGCATATGAACTATTGTCAGAATATGAAATAAAGAAAAGATTGATATGAAGTAAAAGATCCTCCAATTACATCTCATCCGAATCATCGAAACTACTTGCTGAGATCCCCCAGAAATACAAGCTCTTTTCATCAGCAGAGACATTCTTTGCCTCACTTCTCGCCCCTGGACTTCAAGCACGAGCAAACGCCAAATGGTTGCAGATCGTGCGCTGGGAGCTCATTCAATTGGCTAACGACACTGAAGAAGGGTTCAACGTGATAAAGATAGAGCTCCGCGCGTTGCGCCTAATGACAATGCAAAATATATTTGTCCTCGATCTCCTCACGGCGATGGAGGGGGGGGGCGTGTTGCACATTCCTGCCAACTGAAGACGCTGATAACGGGACACTCTCCCATGTGATAAACGCAGTACACAACATAAGGGAGAGAATGAGAGCGGAAGGAGGAGCAGAGGAAAGTACATGGTTTGACAATTTGTTCAGCTGGATACCACCATGGGTAAATGTGGCAATGAAAATACTGATCCCCATCATCGTTTTTGTGCTCCAGTTCTTTTGTGTGTGCCAACTGGGACTACAGTGTTGTGAGAAAAGCATGCCAACCTCGGCTATGATGATGGTGACAATGGGCCGACCGACAACGGTAGCTACCATGATAGATGCACAAATGCAAACAGGAGAGTACACCACACCACAGAACAGAATGACAGCAATTTACAGGCAATATGGGGACATAGTGGATAATTTGCATTACACGACAATAAAGGAACCAAGAGAGTTGCAATGGTACCAAGAAGTATGGGTAGATCTAGATGGGGATGGAGGTATTTACTTAATGTGTACCCCAGATGAATATGCCAGAAGAGGGAACAGCCTAAGAAGAGTCTGCAGAGCTTGGATGCCCATAAAAGGTACCCCTGCGTGGGACGAGGCGGTGGCAGAGGTTGAGTACTACCGAAGGGAGAATGAAAAGAATAAAAAGTAGAATTATTTGTTACTTTAGATATAACGAAAGGGGGGAATGTGTGGGAGCGAGGGGCCAATGGGCAACTCTCTACCATCACTTCTCAGTACAAAACCTGGACCAAGTGCCTCTAGTGGTGGGTACGCCCCTCGCCCTTATGCAATAGTACATTTTGGTTATATTTGCGTAGATGGGACCACAGAGCAGGACACAGGGCATCCATTTTCTGTACCCTCTTTCGACTCTATCTTGGTAACTAGGCCTCACTGCGATAGTACAAAATGCATCTCTCCCCTTTGCCCGCCGCTGTAACTCGGAGCACATGGCAACCACGCTGGTCCCCACACCAACTGGAAAACTCTGCGACTCCATTCTCACGCTGAGACCGGAGCTGCTTGCAACAAATAATGAATGTAACACATCCCTTTTCCTGTGAGATCACTGTCCTGCATGTGAACCGACATGAGCCAAGCACAGAGCTCGTCCATCTCCACAAAAGTGTCCTTGCCCTCTTACCCTCGCCAGTTGAAACTTATTGCCATTTTAACTCTGTGTCCTTGCAAGGCATCCCTTTCATGTGCCAGACTGCCAACCTCACTATGAAGCCCACCCAACAAACCCCCCAGCTAACATTAGACTCCTGTGCAGTATATTGTGCCCAATACTAACAAGTGCCACATACCTGAGATTCTTGTGAGACTAACCCTATAGTTCAATGACAGTATTATAGTGGTCAGGGCCCTTAAACCTGTGACCTGTGTAACCCAAATGTGTAGATGGTATAAACTCTTGAGTGATTTGTATAACAACATGATACACTACTGAGAGTCTTTTGATCAACTGTTATTTAATGCATGCATTACTTAGAATGTATTTTCTTAGCTTAGATAGTGACCACCGTGTTTCACAGCGACCTGACCTTCACCCATCCGGAGCACAAATGGTTGACTTCAACCCTCCCGCCAACCAAGCAACCAACCCGGAGGAAGAGATGATGCCCACACCTAAGTCACCACCACGGCTGACCAATCCTGGTCCAACGTAGCATCATATGTTAAAAATGTAGATGTGTTATATAGATGTGTTGTAACCTTGATATGGTCATAGCGCTCTCAGAGATCTAGATAAAGCTTTCCTTGAAACTCTCGCAGCCTGCGCTTTTGTGCCTTATTCCCTGCCCAGGGAGTGTCTGTTTTATTATTTTACTTATTTTTTTAAACTTTATTTTTGGTTTTTCAATATTCTCACCATACAAAGGCACCTCTAGGGTGCTTAATCAGAGTGAAATAAACACAGCACAATTAGAAAGAAAAAACAAACCCCCAACTTCAAACAACTCTGCCGATACACCCCCCACCCCTCCCTCAAGTTCACCCTTACAGGATCCCGTGGGTTCCTTCCTTATTTTCAGTTCAAGATTGTCACGTGCCCTCTTACCGGGTCCGGACTTCACTGCACATCTTCTAGTTCACAGATATATCATAGTCTGAGGGATCAGCATTTCTTAGCAAATAGTTTATGTATGGACCCCAGATTTCCGGGGGGCGAGCATGCAGCGGTAGGAGTCTTATAAATTTGCATTCATTGTTTTGACAATAAACAATGGCCCTCATTACGACCCTGGCGGAAATCGAAAAACGATGGCGGAAATGCAATACCGCCATCGAATACCGCCCGTTGCGATTATGACCCGTCACCGTAAAGTACGATGCCATTAGCGACACCGTAGTGAACGCCAACGCTAACTGCACCAAGTACGCGCACGCGCGCACTGCGAAACCGTAATTACCACCATGGCGCAACGGTACGGGAATTATGACCCTAGCGGACATGTACCTAACACCATCAAGCATGGCGGAAAGTACCATTCCGCCATGGTGAGAAGTACGGCATCGCAAACCAACCGTAAAAGGCCTTACTGAGTGCCTGTACACCACTCCCTGGCCACATTGCACAACTCCTAGTAGGTGCAATGAAGTCAAACAATGCAACCAGTGAAATGTACAAGTCACCCATGCATGCCAACGAACAAATGAATGTAGGGGCTCCAAGTGCCTTGTGAGTGGCCATCCATATTAGCCATGGCACCATTGCCGTACTGATGCAGCACAGGCATGTGAAGCTCCAAGCACAGCAACATGAACTGAAAACTGAGACAAACAAAAACAGGCCCCCCATCGCTTGACACCAGTGCAAGGCAACATACAAAGCAGTATCCTGAGTGAGACTGCACCAGCCCTGTACTCCTGCCAGTAAACAAACCAACCAGCAGCATAAGCATGTACCACACAAGTTGGCAGAGTGACTGAGCAGCCAGGCACATCTCAAGAGGGGCCAATGGGAGCAGCAGGGCACAGATGGCACGAATACAGAAGCCATTCCAATGGACATGACCTCAGTCTCCCTCAAAGAAACGCACGCAAACACAGGCACCTGTGACCAGCCATATTCTGAAAGTCACATCATTCCACCAATCCACCTGGCTGACCGGCATCTGTTACACAAAAGCCAATCCCCCTCCCATGAGCATGACATCATTAAAACAGTCATAATGGCAGCCCCTATCCCTGACCTTACTGGCCTTCGTAGGCAAACGCGCCCAGTACAGTACCACGCAACTATGCTCAGAAGGCCGAACCCAAAGCAGATCTCCTCACAATACATCGCTCCACGAATAGGAATATGCTACATAACTTGCAAAGAATAACGCTACAAGGTCAATATCATAATCAAATTTTAATGCACAACAAAATCACCCGGGCAATACAGCTATTAGGTCATGAACTCCAAATCATATCTCATAATTGTGGGCTGCATCCGCAATAATTGACCAGCTTCTTCTTGTGTGACGCCCTGTTCCTCCATGGTACACAGGGGCTACATCCACGTTCAAAAAGGCAACATGGAAGCGCCTAGAACCGCAGGGCCGTCCCATTAGGTAGGCACTAGTCCAGCTGAAAGCTCGAAATGTTGCTCCTAGCCACTAGTACTGCGTAAGGGCATGTGGGCCATTGGCGATCGTCCCATAAGATCGTAATGGTGCTCCACTGATTAACACGAAGCAGCAGGTGTCGGGAGTAAAAGCCATCTGCAGGAGTGGCATACAGATGGCAGCGGCAAAAGGGGAGGAGATACCTGTCACCCAAATGAAACGAAAAAGAATAGTATGGGCATCTGAACTCCATTTGAATTACTCACTTCAAAGATCACACTAAATCCACAGCCATATGCATGCTAGCCCACTCAAAAGGATTATTCGCACCCAATAATCACTTGCGAATCATAACCATATAAATCGAGGTGAAAACACTATTACAAACGAGTGTTTGTGTGCATGCGTCTGTTAAAACAGAATCCATTAGATGGGATTAGTAACGTGCATAGACACAAGTGTTTGAAGGCGCGTCGAGACAGGGAGGGTTCAACAAGGGCAGATAGACGATGGTCCCACTATGGCAGCCCTGCATCACATAGCGCAGAGGAAGTTGATAGATTCCAAAAAGCCATGTACATGGCAGACTCTCTATTAAATCATCTGTCCATGCATCCATACATCATTCCCTCATCCTGGTATAAAAACGCCTGATTATTTACTCACATAACATTAGAAATTTCCATTGAATCTGTGCTAAATGCAGTCTGCAAAATCCACTGTGCTCCAGGCCGGAATTCTAGTGTTGTGAAGTAACATGTATTTGGGAACGTCCTGCCTTATCCTCCACTACGCTATTGCGCATCCCATACTATTCATATCAATCATTGCATTCTCGGCATGGCCCCTGTCCCAAGGACATCAAACAATAGAACTTTCTATCTGCAGTCAGACCTGTGGGCGTCTCCTCGCCGCTAGCTGGAAACCGAAAGCGCTGTCCTTCGAATTCCTCATTTGCAACATCACGTCGAAAAGGCATCTGTGACCGCTTGAAATCACAAATCCATCCATTTAGTGCGGCAGTGTGTGAAAATGGCAACTGGCTACACTCACAAATGGGACGCCCCGCCCGTCGGTGAACCGCGGTACAGTGCTGCATGAGGGTCCACCGTTAATCGAGTACTACATTCCACGGACCCTTCACAAGTATGTTCCCGACTGCAAAGATAGTATGTGAAACAATGGGAGCATAGCAGATTTAACATATGAAGCAAGATCTCACTGCCATCGGGATGAAATACATGATTGTAATAGCAAGATGCCATGCGTCGATTTGCAGCGTTGTGTGCGGGACGTGCTCGCCCAAAGGCGATTGCAGCTTGCACAGGTGGAATGAATCACCACAGGTGGAGGCTATACAGCTTGGAAACACATAAATTGCACACCCAACCCCCTCCCACAACCACACCCACTCCAAAATGCTACCGGCAGGGCTTGCGATGTTGGCCCTGGGGGACCTGATAGCACTGCAAGTACTCCAACTTCAAGAAGAAGACGAACACCAACTACTACAACAACCGGCCGCACAGAGGAGACGCAGGAGGAGGAGGAGGGCAAGGCAGGGCCAGCAAGGCCCACCAGCACAGCCACTACCACCACGCAGGCAGCCCGCAATCCCACGCCTCCGAGCACATCCGTTCAACCTCACTGATGAGCAGATCCACACCCTCTACCGTTTGGACCGGGACACCATAACCGCCATTGTGGACATGACACACGCTGACCTTGTCAGCATGATAGATAGCCCAACCACCATCCCACCCCTACTGAAGGTGGTGTCTGTACTCCACTTCCTGGCCACAGGCACCTACCAGCACACAGTCGGACAGTTGCATGGCATTTCACAGCCACTGTGTTCACGGACACTATTGCAAGTGCTCGATGCCCTCCTGAAGCACGCAGACGACTACATCTCTCTACCACGCTCGGACCAGGAAATTACGAACAAAAAAATTGGGATTCCATGCACTTGCCGGCATACCGGGTTGCATTGGTGCCATCGACTGCACCCATGTGGAATTGGTTGTCCCACATGCCATGGAGGCCCAGTACCGCAACCGAAAACAATATCATTCTCTTAATGTACAAATGGTGTGTGACTCAAACAGGATCATTACACATTGTTGTGCCCGATTTCCTGGATCAACCCATGATTCCATGGTCTTACGGAACTCTACAATACCACGCTACATGGAGCGACATGCAGGGAACAGATCCTGGCTACTCGGTGAGTCTCATTTCATGCATGATAATGTGGGGTATGTGATGCGGCAATGACCTGCCAGGAAGGGGGGGGGTGCTTACGTAGCAATGTCATTCCTCAAACATCCTTTATTGTCCACATACAGGTGATGCCGGGTATCCACTGAAGAGATGGCTCCTTACACCACTCCGGAACCCACAGGACCAGCATGAGGAGGACTACAACCATGCCCACTCACGTACCCGTGTAGTCATAGAACAGGCATTCGGCCTACTGAAGGGTCGTTTCCGCTGCCTCAGCAGGTCTGGCGGGGCACTCCTGTACCGCCATGAGAAGATTGCTAAGATGGTCATGGCATGTGTCATGCTGCACAACATGTGCATACGTAGGAATGTGCCCATGCCCCCTGACGCAGAACTGCAAGCACCAGAATATGGTCATGATGTGGGTGGGGATGTGGCAGAACCTGAAGGAGTCCGCGAGGCACAGGAGGGCCGTGAAATTCGTCAGATTATCATAGATTCATGCTTCTAGCACTCACGCCTGGTGGTTGATACATGGACACGGGAGTTGTGGCACTGTGTGTGTCTGGAACATGCACAATATGAACTGTACGCCTATGATGGCCTCGTACACAAAGATCAATGTCCACACATCTCATTGGATGATTGTGAAATGTTTATAGCAAATGTGAAATTGTGTTACACACCCCATCGACCCGCCACCCAAGTAAGCCCAACACACCCCCTCCACCCTCCTACCTCCCCCCCGAACACCAGTGTCCAAGGATGCTCATTGTCAGTGGGCAGACGCTATTGCAAGCCCCCTCTCCGGGTATCAGGGGCACCCCTGCCTGTGGAGCGCAGGTTCCTCCCAGATCTACGTTGGGGGCTGCCCTGGACGGAACTTGCAACGGATGATGTCTCTGCCTGCTCACGTCCATGCATGTCCCTAAGGGTTTGTGAGAGCTCAGTGAGCACACGGCGCACAGCGGCAAGTTCAGCACATACGTCTTTGGACGTCGCATGCAGTTCCCCCCTCAGGCTCTCGGTGCTTCTCTCCATTTGTACTCTCAGGCTCTCGGTGCTTCTCTCCATTTGTTCTCTCAGGCTCTCGGTGCTTCTCTCCATTTCTGCCCTTAGTGTCTCTGTACATGTTTCTATGGCTGCCTTGGTACCCCCACATTCATCAGCATGGTCCTTGAGGAGCGTGGCCAGTTGCTGCTGTTGCTCGATCACCTGGTCGAGGGACTGTTGCCTCTGCTGGGCCATGGCCATTTGCGGTGGTGTCACAGAGGGGCTGATCACCTCATGTTGCCTTGACACAGGGCTTGTGGGGGATGGCCAGTCGTCGTCTTGTGAGTGCCCCTGCGTGGTATCCTCATGTTGTACGGGATGAAACAAACAGGGGGATTGAGACAGGTCATGGATGGATCGTACATCGACATCACTGTTTTCTGTGTCGGAGCATGCTGCCATTAATGCAGTGTCACCTGTGGTGCAGCTGCCACCAGAAGCAGTGCCTTCTGTGGCATCCATTGGGGGGGCCTGTGGTGGTGGTGGTGTTGTGGCCATGCTGGCTGCTGGGGTGCCTGTTGAAGTCCCCTCCTGTGTGCTGCCACTTGATTTGTGCTGCTGCCGTGTCTTGATGCGTGCAGCTGAGGTGGAGGGTCTTTGGCCGTTGGTCTTGGCCCTCTTTGCAGGTGTGCTGGTAGGGGTGTCCTGGAGCTCGTCGTTTGAATCGGACCCTGTGGTGGAGTAAAGGAGGGCGAGCGTTATTAATGGGTCTGTGGACATTGGAATGGCAATGTATCACATGCATTGGGGTGGTACCTGAGGGTGATTTGGGTCAGGGCCTTGGAGGTGGTTTCATTTTTGTGTGGAATGAGGGTGCAGTTGTATTGCAGCCTGCAGTTAGGGGGTGCCTGCTGCACGTGTAGAGGGTGTTTTTAGGAATTTTAATTATTTATTTATTTAATTTGACTTTTAATGTCCGCTATCAGGCCAATGTGAGTGGACGTTCTCCTGGACATGTGTTTCTGTTGCACTATGTGGACACATGGTACTTCACATGATTGAACATTGTGGTTTTAGCATAGTTTTATTTGGGCCACCTACCTGATTCTTCGGATGTCTGCACTCCTTTCTCCATCCCTCCGACTCCCTCCATGGTCTCCATTCCAATGGTGGAGGCACAGATTTCTTCCCAGGGGGTCAGCTTGATGGGTGATTCCGATCCTCCCCCGGTAGCTGTGGCAATGTTACGGTTGGCGGATAGTATGCTCCGTACGCGTATCCGCAAGTCGTCCCATCGCTTTCTGCATTGCTGTGGGTTGCGGGGTGCGGTCCCCACCGCACTTACCCGCTGTGCCACCAGGGCCCATATGGCCTTCTTGTTCGCAAGTGCCATCCTGGTCATTTGCGTCGAGAAGACGACGGCAGCATTCTCCTGGAGGGTCTCTGTGAGCACCGTGAGTTCCTCACGTGAGAAGTGGACCTGCCGCTTGCTGTCGCACGCTTTTTTCGCTACTTTTCCCATTGTTTTGGTTTCACTAGGGTGGATGACGGGTTGGGATGTCTCTCAGGGTAGTGTTTTTAATGGTTGTGTGAATGTTCTGATTTTATAGGTGTACGGCGTGCTGTTTCCCGTTCCGGGACCATGTTTTTGCTTCCGTTTCCGTATATTTACGGTCACCGTATTTTCCGATTGACGCTCTCTACGGTGAACGCTATGTCCGGTGGCGGAATTGCACCTAGGTCGCCGTACGACGGCGGTGAGGGGCGTTTTGGGGACATTTCCGCAATCGCGGACTTTGCACTTCCGCCAAGGCGTAGTGCTCGTGCCCGATGGGTCAGAATTAGCCGCACTTTACTCTGTCGTGCCATGGCGGAAACGCTATTTACGCTATGGCGGTCAGGTCAGTTGCTTTCCGCCAGGGTCGTAATGAGGGCCAATGTCTTTTTTCCAGTCTTCAATCTTGGAGAGCGGGCCTCGACCCCATGACATCGCGATTCTCCTGCGGGCCAGCACCAGGAGCAGGGCCGCAAGTTTTCGAGATGCCAACTGCAGGGCTCCGAGGGGTGTTGGGGTCACTTGTTCACCGATGATGTCTTCGGTAACTTGTAGAACGGAGGCCCAGAAGTTGTGGATTCCCAGACAATACCAGACTAGGTGGAGGAAGTCAGCGTTAGCTGCCGCACACCTGTCACATCGGGGTGACAGTTCTGGGTGATGCTTGTTCCTCTTAACTGGGGTGTAGTACGTCTGAAGCACAAAGTTAAAGTGAATCAATTTGTGCCGAGTGTTTATTGCCAATTTTTGCGCCTGGCAGAGGATATAAGACCAGTCTTCATCAGATATCGCTTCTTGAATGGTTGTTTCCCATTTTTGCTGCGCCTTGGATTTGGGAGGCGCATTTCCTACTATGTGGGATTCATATAAAAACAACACTAATCTTCCCTTCCCCTGTGCTTGAATCGTGTTGTGTAGTAAATCCCATGTGGGAGGTTATTTGGGAAAGGACGGAAACAGCTTTTGAACGGTGTGGCGTAGTCTAAAGTAGATGAACACGTCTAACGAGGAGTTGCCGCCTCTGTCTTTGGCCATTTGTGGGGTCAGGAAAGTGCCCCCGGGGAAGAGGTCACCAAAGGAGCGAATGTTGACCTTGTCCGTCCATATTAGGAACACTTTCTCATTAGTAATGGGAATACCGGGAACAAATCTTATGGGCAATAATGGGGAAAATCTTATTGTCACCCCGTATTTATTAGCTATTTTTTTCCAAATTGCGTAGGTGGATAGGATCGTGTTTAGCGTGTTATATGGGACCGGAATTTGACTGATAATGACAGCCCTCAGGAGGTTGGGGGAGGCTAGGGCACGTTCCACTTGCACGTTGGACCGAACAAAGTGGACCGTATACCAGTGACTGAGAAATTGGGCCTGGGCTGCCCAAAAGTATTTTTCAATATCGCGGAGCACAAGTCCCCCGTTCGCCACCGGCAACGTAAGTGTGTTGTACGCCACGCGCGCTGTTTTCCCAGCCCACACCAATTCTAGTATTAGGCTCCTGACCTTTTGGAAGAAAGACCTGGGGACCAGTAACGGAATGTTCGTAAACAAATAGAGGAGTTTGGGTAAAATGACCATTTTCGTTAAGGAGGTTCTTCCCCATATCGTTAAAGGTAGAGTTTTCCACCTGTGAATTCGTTCCTGCAAAGAATTTAATGCACAGACATAGTTATCCCTATAAATTTCATGATGATTTCGAGACATATAGATACCCAGATAGCGAACCTTTGAGGTTTCCCATTTAAAACCGTAATCGTCTGGGAATTCAGTTGTGGTCAGGGTCAGGGGGAAGATTACAGATTTTGAATGATTGGTTTTGAGACCTGCATTCTACCAAATTTTATGACTTCTTGCATTACCAGGTTGAGATTGGCCTGGGGGTCACTGACAAATAACATAACATCAGCGGCGTATAGGGAGACAATTAATCTATGGGGACCCAGTTTGAGACCTCGTGTCAGATGGTTGGCACGAAGCCTGGATGCCAGGGGTTCTATAATGAGGGCAAAGATAAGGGCGGAGAGCGGGCAGCCCTGTCTTGTTCCGCGTTCTAGTGTTATGCCTGCGGATCTGGAGTTTCCAGAGTAATATATGAGCGGGGGGCACTATAAAGCAGGGACACTAATTTGATGAGGAATTTGCCTAGGCCCATTTGTGTAAGCGTTGTAAACATGAACGGCCATTCAACCGAGTCAAATGCCTTCTCGGCGTCGAGAAGGACTGCTATAGCCCGTTGTGTTGGATTTAGGGCCTCTATGACGCCAAACAGTCTCCTGATCCCGTAGGTTGTGCTTCGCCCCGGGATAAACCCAGCTTGGTCTCCGATTACAAGTGCGGGCATAAGAGGCAGTAACCTTGCAGCAAGGATTTTAGCTAGAATTTTATTGTCCAGATTAATCAAGGAGATTGGCCTATAGGAAGCACAATCGTCTGGGGGTTTACCGGCTTTGTGTAGCACCATTACGTTGGCTTCACATGATGTGGGGGGAGGAAGCCAAGCTGCGAAGATTCTTCAAAAACTCAGAGCAGAAGAGGGGCTAGGATGGATGCATGGGCCTTGTAAAACTCTCCGATGAGCCTGTCAGGCCCAGGTGCTTTGGCATTTGGGAGGGATTTTATTGCCTCCAGAACTTCTTTCACTGTTATCGGAGCATTTAGGGGTTCACGTAGCTACGATTGAACCCAGTACAGCTCTGTGTCATCGAGGAACTTTTGTATGGTTTCTGGATCGGAGGCCCCTTTGAACTATAAAGATCTTGATAGAAGTCTCGAAATACCTTGACAATGTTTTCTTTAGACTATACCAGTCTACCCTAGTCATCTTTGATGCACTCCACTTGAGTCGGGGTTTTATCTATAGATAGGAGACGGGCTAACAAGGCGCCTGGTTTCTGGCCTTCCCCATATTGGCGGACCTGATGCTTGCGGCTCGTGAACTTTATTTCTCGTTCAGCTGTTTCTTTAAACTTCAGCAGTTCTTTCTTTATTTCGGCCTGAACATGTAGGTCTTGAGTAGTGGAGGCTCTCATCTCTAGTTCTTTCAAGCGTTGTTCGCTACTGGCCAAGTCCTTCCGGATCAGTTTTAGTATGCCATTTTCTTTGGCCAGGCAGACTCCTCGTACAAAGCATTTCAGTGTTTCCTACAAGGTGCTGGCCGAGGCGACCGAGTCTTGATTTATTTCGATAAAGGATGTTATTTCCTTGCGAAGTTCATCTGCAAAGACGGTGTCAATGAGTTCTCCAGGCTTGAATCTCCACCAGAGTCCAGGATTGGTGGTGTCTGGAAGAGTGGCTTCTAGTGTAACCATTGAATGGTCAGAGAAGGAACGCGGCAGGATTTGACTTTCTCCCCAGTTAAAAGGGCAGTGGATAGATGCTAGAATGTAATCGATCCGGGAACTAGTATTGTGAACAGCAGAATGAAAGGTGTACTCTCTGGCGTCTCGATTGTGGCGCCTCCAAGTGTCGCATAACTCAAACGTGTGGCAAATCTCACGGACTTGGGCACTGGCTTTAGAGGGGTGTCCTGTTGTATTATGGGACTTGTCGAGAATGGGGTCAATTGGCGTGTTAAGGTCCGCTCCCCAGATAATGGTTGTTGCGTTGAACTTCCCCAGCTGAGTCATGACCCAGTTAAAGTTGTTGGGTCCATCGGTATTTGGTGCGTATCAGTTTACTATTACTACCTCTTTCCCTGAGATCAACCCTCTCACCAATAGAGCTCTTCCCTCTGAGTCCTTCACTGAGTTGATGAGACTAAAGTTGGATTTCCTGTCTAGCAAGATTGCAAAACCTCTGGCGTACGAAAAATATGATGAGAAATACCTGTGACAGCCCCATGATTTAGCCCAGAGTTGTTCCGATGAAGGCAGGAGATGCGTTTCTTGTAAAATAGCTATATTGATTTTGTGGCGTCTGAGATAATGGAGGATTCTCCTAGTCTTCGTGGATGGTTACTCCCACGGATGTTCCAGGTGGCAATTTTAAGTGTTGTTCCCGCCATCTGGGTGGTCAGTTAAGCTCCGGTTTATCAGGATTGGAGCTGTTGACTGGATTCTTGCGATTTGTAGGTGGCCGGAGGGCCCGTCTTGTATTGGAGTAGCAAGGAACCTGATGGTTGTTGTAGAATAAGGGTGAGAGGTAGGTAGCGGCTCGGCTGAACTGGAATCCCACCCTTGAGTGGGCAACCCCCAACTGACCCGCAGAGAACAATCCCTTACAAACAGAACAGACAACATAGCAGTGCTAGGGGTGCCGGTGGCCCTTAAAGAGGCGGCTGGCTCCCAACTCTCGTTGCAGATTACGGTCCGTGGTGATAGAGCTGCTGTATGAGTGTTGTTGAGGCGTCATACCTAGTGCGACAATTATGAAGCTGATGTCTATGGTGGATCTCTCCTCGGTCTGTTACCCCTCTGGGGGATGTGGTTGTTTGGGGCGGGCCGGCAGTCGGCTCGGTCTAGATATTCGCTGATCTCATCTGGAGTGTTGAAGAACTGCGTTTTGCCTTCATGCTGAAGGCGAAGTTTCACCAGGAAAAGCATGGAATATTGGATTTGGTTTTCTTGCAGTCTTCGTTTCACGGCTGTGAAAGTACGTCTTTGCGCCTGGACGGCTTGGGAGAAATCCGGGAAAAACTGAATCTTATCACCATCGTATTGGAGCTGTCCTTTGATTCTGGCTGCTCTGAGATTGGCATCCTGGTCCTTATAATTGAGTAGCTTTGCAATGATAGGTCGGGGGTTTGCTCCGGGAATGGGTTTTGCATTAGGAACCCTATGGGCTCTTTTGACAACAAAACACTTAGACAGGATTTCTGAGCCAAACAGGTCCGTGCACATTTTCTCCACGTATTCCTCCATTTTCAGGGCGGGTTGGTGTTCTCTGATTACGACTATTCTTAGGTTATTACAGCGTGAGCGGCCTTCCAAATCCTCGTTTTTGGCGTTTACGGCCTTCATTTGGGCCTCCAGTTGGGATACTCTGGAGGATAAGGCCGACGTCCCATCATCAAGGTCGGAAACCCTCTGTTCAACAGTGTCGAGTCTGTCAGCATGTTTATCCAACCGATGTTGGAGCAGGTCTACTTTGGAGGAAAGCGAGTCTTGTTTGCTCCCCAGGCTCCTTATCCCCGCCTTGAGATCTAACAGAATTTCTCTGATGTCGTAGTCTTGTGTCCCCTCATCTTCGTTGGGCGGACTTGAGGTGAGCGATTGAGGTCTGCTGTTGGAAGAGGATGCTTTGACTGAGGAACAGCTCTCAAAGTTCAGTTTCCTTTGCGATCTATCAGTTTTTCCCATGATCCCGATGGAAGAGGGTGATGAAGTGCCGAGAAGGCGACACGGAGTGAGCTTAGAAGGGCCAGTCAAGAATCTGCTGGGTGTGTTCGTAGCAAGCTTGCCGGGGATCTCTTATGGCTTGCTTCGGCGCGCACACTACAAGTTTTGGTTTCGCCTCTGTGACTCTGAGAGGCGTTGGTGAGGGATTTCGTGTCACGGCTGTGGATGAAATGCCAACGTCCCTCGGATACACCAACCTCTAGATGAACACTTGAGCAGTTCGCAGGGACAGGCTCAGTGATCGATGCCGTTTATGGCCTAGAACTGATGCAGTGACCTCACGTGGGCTCCAGGGCGGTTTCACCGCCAGTGGCCGGTGGTGGAGTATTTCTGCTGCAGTTCAGTGCATTGTTTAACTGACTGGTAACCCGCCGTGGAGTGACGCACATATCCGTAGAGACCTTCTCATTTGCGGGGTTCCCGGTGCTTGCCCCGTACCCTCTAGACTATGGATCTCAGTTGGCCTCTTCCGCTGTTAATGGTGTCACAGGGCTTGTCTATACTCGTTTTATGTATGTGGCCACTAGGCCTCTCCGCACCGTTGCGGCCACAGGCTATGTTGACGCGCGTAAGAGCCGGGAGACCAATCCTACTTATCGTGGGTGCTGACGATTAAGGGGGCGCACCTCGCGCTCGTACCTGGCTTTACGTTGGTGTTTGGTCATCGGCCTCCGTCGTTCTGGCTCATTCGCACACCACTGCCCTGTGACTTCTCCGCTCCGTCTAACGCCTCTGTGGTACGGTCGGTGCCTTTTGGTGTTACAGCTGGGCACTGCCGCCTCCCTTACGACCGCCCTGCCTCAGCTCTACCAAGGTTGCGCCGCCACCAAGATGGCGGAAGGGGGGGTGGGTCCTTTCACGGGCCGTCGATCATGGGCAAAAACTCATGCGACAGCCGAGCTCATTCCAGAGTTGTGCACAGAGACGCCTTAGCTCTCGCTGGGTGTTTACAGGAGCTCGACTAGTCACCTCAGAAGCATGCTATTTTCAGGATCTTTGGGGAGCTACACGGAGCTCACAGGAAAGCCACCTTCTTGGACGGCTCTCTAGCGCCTTTTCTGTTTTATTAATTTTTACACGTGTGAGTCAGGGAGGGCACAAACAATGTCCAAAACAGAAAAAAAAATAATGAAGTCTCAATCCAAAGTTATCCAAATGAAAATGAATCCAAAGTCTCCGCCCAACAAAGCAAATCCAAAGGAAACGAAAATTTAAAATACATTGCTCCATGGTGATCCAAAAAATAAGAAATATGTGAGAAATCCACTGTTCAACTATGTACAATGAAGAAATCCAGGGTCCATGAGCCCAACGAATGAAATGAAACCTTTAAAAAAAAAACCTAAGAAATAACTATATACAAAAGGGTGGGGCCCCAAAATAATGCAAAACAAGAAGGAAACCTAACACTACAAACTATATACAATGGCGGCGGGCAAGTCCAACGGCTCACTTTTCGATATCCTGGGCCAGGGCATCATCGACCTCCTGGTCTATGTCCTGGAGGCGGGCCTGTTCCATGGCCCCTAGGTTTCGCAGGGACGATGCCATGTTAAACTCTTACTCCCTGCAAATTGCCTCGAGGCACTTGGCCCGCCTCAGCACCCTGTGCATGGAGTTCTCCACCCTGACCATTGTGAGCCATGCCTCTTCCGCCTGCCACCGCTCTACATCTATCCGCTGGCCCAGCCGCTGCCACACGGAAGACACTCCCAATCCAGGGTCCCCCTGCCCTCTGTCCGATGCCTGCCCCTCTGATGTTGTTGGCCCCGAGCCATCATCGCTCTCACCTTGAGCCTGCTGCTGCCATGCATGTGCCCTGACTGTTGTTGCCTGCACGTCATCCTCCCGCTGGGGTCCAGTTGTTGGGGTGGCCACCCCTGCTGGACTGCCGACTCCCAACTGTGGCAGGGATGTGTCCTCCACCAGCCTGGCCGCTGGGTCAGGGACAGCTCCACAGGGTGCCCGGGTGACACTTGGGCAGGAAGATGGCACAGAGGATGACTGGCGTATAGGGGGTTCAATTGAGGAGGGAGTCGGCAGAAGCTCCAGCACACGGAGGAACCCAGCACTGGTGACTCCGCCTAGTAGGTTGGCGCAGTCTTCGAGACATTCGAAATGATGTGCACTGTCCTCATCCTGAATGTCACGAACACGCATCGCCACCCTACCCAGGACAGGCTCATTCACATCCGCAGGGAGAGGAAGGCCAGTTGTGCGGCTATCCCCTCCCTGAAAACGGGTCTGGACGAAGGCATCCCTGCTGGTGCCGGATGATGCAGTCCCAGGTTCGGGGACAGGATTACACACAGGCACCTCCGCGGTGGCCTGTGCTGCCTCCTGTCCCTGGCCCTGGACTGCACCACTGGCACCAGTGGAATCCCCCCTCCAGGCCAAGTGTGTGTGACTTCCACGGCCACCTCCTCAACCAAACCCCCCACCAACCTGGATGATTCTGTGCCATCTTTCTCCATAGGTCCCTGTGGGGTCTCAGCTGCCCCTTCTGCTGCCGAGGAGTCCACCTCCAACCTGCGCCTCTTGGACCTACCCCTGGCAGCTGCGGCTGTGGAGGCGGAACCAGACTCCTCACTCCCCGACAAGATGACAACCTGGGAGGAGAGCTGGGCCTTGCCTCTATGGCTGGCGGTGGGATCCCTGCCTCTGTGCTCCACAGCACCGTCTCTGCCCTCTTCATCAGTTGACGCTGCAGACAGGGAGAGACAGAACACAGGCATCAGGGCACTGCACAATGGTCTGATACACACATGACAGTTACACATGAGTGGCAGTTCCAAAATGCACAAATGCCATCACACTCCCCAACCCACATATCATTTGACCACACACCCATGTGCAATTTAACATGATTCATGCAGCAGGCAGCAGCATCCATACACATACACCAGCATGTACATCCGCAGGTCAGCCTGACGTCACATGCTACATGGGAACTGCCAAACACATGCACACACGTCACCAGACATAAAAGCATCAGTACAACCCTACCACCTGTCACAGTGAAATCATCGCCAACCATGTCACATCTGCAAATTTGTCTCCTACATGTGGGTGTCACATGCATCCATGGTGTATCAGAGTTGCACTTTTTGCAAATACACACACATGTACATGTGCATTTTGCTGATACATGCCGGTGGAACCAGCATCCTTGTGTGTCACCACAACCATGCCACAGTACATAAACCGAAATTCAAACGTGTGCATTTGACTAGCATGCATTTCAACACATGCACCATTGATGTGTTTCACACATGACATTACTCACATGCACAGGCTCATGTCCCTGTACATACACATTCACACATGGCCCTACAAAGACATCTGTCCAACATGCACACTCCTGGCACACCTCTACATGCACAGTTACCAAACAGTACGCATGTACACTTACCGCTCGACTCCGGATGGGACTGCCTCTCAAGGACCTGGATGTGGAGCGGTGGGCGTATACGTTCCAGGACCCTCATCTGGATGTTGGATAGGCGGACCCGGCACTCCTCAGCATCCGCTGCCTTCAAGAGGCGCCGGGCCTTGCTGAGGGTTCTGGACCTGAAGTCCTCCCAGTGCTTCCGGACGTGTTAAATGTGGCGGGCTGCCATCCCCTCCACGTTGATGGCAGCCACAATGTCCATCTAGATCCTCTTCCGTCCTTCATTGTCGGCGTGTGAACTTCCAAAGAGGGCATCATACTGCCCCAGGACTTGCTCCACCAGGATACCAACCTAATTGGCACTGAAGCTGGTAGCCCTCTGCCTCTATGGCTGGGGGTTGCCAGTGGTGTCCGATGGTGTTTGGCCTGACATGGCAATCCCTGAGGCAGGTGTGGGTGGTCAACTGGGTCCTGGGGCTGGGCTGTGGAGTGATGGTACTCCAGTCGGGAGTCTTCAGTTCCAACAGCGGTGGTCACAACAACTGGACCTCTGCAGATGGCTGACATGCAGGCACCAAATAGCAGGGCACGTGGCCAGCAGACAGGCAGGCAGCAGCAGATGGCAGGTAGGAGCGTGCTTGGTGATCTGGGGGGCAGGAAAATGGCCTTTTGGGCAGGAGCATGGTCTTCCGTGTGTTGTCACGTGGCCAGGTTGATACGGAGTGATTTGGCACGTGAAAAAAGTGCACCTCAGCATGTAATTCGAGGAAAGGCCCTTAGCGCGTAAGCACGTCATTGACGTTACACGCGGTCGTTTCCCTCGTGACGGGTGCATATTGATTGACCACGTGAAAAAACAACACGTTTGCATGTGAATGCATGCAATCCGAGGAAAAGGCCTAAGCGTGTAAGTGACGTGATGCGTGCAGGCATCACCCTCAACACGGGTAAAAGGTGAGCTTGGCCAGCAGTTCGCTGTACGTGCCTTTTGCGGAGACTGATGTGTGTGTTGCTACTTTGTGTTGTTTCGTGCGCCATCACAACTTCACAGCGGATCAAGGACGTATCTCTCCTTTTGGCGGGGGTATTGGCTACACGTGTTTTTCATTATCACGCCAGTCTGACGGTGAGTCGCGCACGCTGTTTTTCCCACTGCGGGTGCCCCTGTGTATTGCATACCCGTTTTCGAGGTCATAGTAGCCTGTGTGTCCCACACGTATGCATTTTTTTTCGTGTTCCTGGGTGCCAGCGCATACTGCGGGAGGTTAATTCCATGCACGTAGGCTGCAGGGGTTGCGTGCACAGTTTTACAGCAGTTTTGGGGTGCCTGAGCATTGCATGACCCGTCATTTCATCACCGGGGTCACATATAGCCTTGCAGGTGCAGGGGTGCTTTTAACATCTTCTATCCCACCCCCTTCACCCCACTTGCCCAGGACAATTGTCATGTACACCTCCCATTGGCACTTCTCCATCTGTGCCGGCACTATTCCATCTCTGCCATGGTTGGGAGGCTACCAAAGGTGAGGGGCGCCTCAGCTGGGCGTACTCCTCATGGCGGGCGTGGTCAGGGACGTGGCCGGGTTGACCAGGGATTAGGGGGACTCCAGGGTGTCCAGGGTGGCCGCAGAGGGGGAAGAAGCAGGGGTGCGCCACTTCGGCACAATGTTGTGCCATGTGTTGGTGCAGTCATGCCACTACCCTTTGTGGTTCTGGGAGGTGCAGCTTCTGCATCTGGCACTGGCGCCCATGTGACCCGGCAGTCCATTTCATCGACTGCCACAGGCCAAAGGGTAGTGGTAGCTGCAGGTGCAGCTGTGGACACCACCACCCAGGCTCAGGGTCTGCCAGCACAGGCTGCGTTGGCGCTTGAAGAGTCCATGGAAGATTTCCAACAGGTCAGGAGGAACACCGTAGGTGCACGCAGGGCTGCCCTGACTGAGACACGTGTCCCTGGGGCAGTAATGTCATCTGCTGCCCCAACCAGCCAGGTGTTGGCAAGTGCAGGGGCAGATGCAGCCAACAACACCCCGTTTGTGAGTCTACCAACCAGGACAATCGCGGTCGACCCTGCCACAGCAGATGTTGCTGCGCAGGGTCCATTCCAGGGCAGCCAGCAGCCACTGACGCAAGTCAGGCCTTCGGTCGTCCTGCCACCTGCCACTCCCTTGGCTCATTCCACCGGTGCCACTGGCCATGCTGATCAGGGTGGCATTTGCCAGCCAGGGTTCGCGCCACTATCCAAGAGGAGGAAGTTTGCACCTGCAGCACAGGCTGGGGCCCCACACACAGCCATGACCTCCTGCACGTCGAGGAAGAAGCCTTTCTGTGCGCAGGAACTGGACTTCCTCGTGGACTACGTGCGGGACCACAACCGTGACATGCTAGTGGGCCTAATTGTCAAACTACGGTTGCCCATCTGGAAGCAAGTTGCGGAACATGTGAGTGCATTCGGCCATGAGGTGCGCACGGCTCAAGAGTGCAAAAGGCGTTGGAATGACCTCAAACGCAGCGCTAAGGCAAAGCGTGCCTCAGGTTACAACATGACTCTGGTGACTGGCAGTGGGCCGGCACCTGAGGAGAAAGACCTCACTCCACACGAGTATCTCGTTGCGGAGTTCATACCACCTGAATTGGTGGAAGGAGTGGGAGAGATGCAGGACTTTGATGCCCAGTCCAGTGAGGGTTGCTGCGTGTTTGTCAAGGCCATGTGTGTTTAACTTCTGTGATGTGCTGTGCATGACTGCCACTACCTGTCATGTGTACATTGTTCAGATGCGCAAGTCATGCAATGCTTCACTGATGCATGGCTGCTCTTCAGGATGGTGGACATGTGGAGCAGACAGGAACTGTCCATCACAACACTTGCACCCTACTCACATGCTGGTCACCTCGATGCCCCTCGGCTCCATGTACCAGCTCACTGGCCCTTCTTCATGTAGCCTGGGGTGTTCTTCCTCTCTGCACTGGGACTATGTCATGGCATGACTGAGCCAACCTGCAAGACACATGCAGTGGGGTACATGCTTTGTCCTTGATGCAGGGTGTCTCACTTGGACTGTGCAGATGGCAGATGCTCCGCAGGGACATGAGTGCTCATTCATGCTCCACGTGCATTCCATGCATGCCCCTATGTGTCCTTGAGTGGATGATCAGTGTAGCACGTGTCCAGGGTCATCTATATTTCATGGCATTTCATCAGCCTTCCCATGCCCACTGTGGCTCAGACCTGCGCCCCACACATGTTTAGGGTGTGGCAGTCTGTGTGGCTCACAGGCCTCACCCTGTTTATGGCCCACTGACTCTGTCCAACTGGTGTAGTGTCTACTGCACACATGGGTGTACTACTGAGGGTTCATGATGTGTCCTGCTTACTGTTCCATCATCATCTGCTGTGTTGTCAGTTGACTCAGATGATGCAATTGATGCTAGTCAACACTGTCTGCCAATACACAGGTCTCTGGTCATCCTTTTGATACCATGCAAGGCATCCCTGCATTTCCACTTAGGGGTAGGGGTGGTTTGCTTGTAGCCATGCAACCTATTGCATGCACATTGCATGTGATGCCTGAACTTGACCTTGCACTGCCTTCACGTTTTCTGGTACACATCATGAAGTACTTGTACATGTAGATAGTGAGTAACGTACTAATGTTCTGCACTGCATCGACCCACTTCTGAGCCGTATAACACCCTTCTACATGCCTAATCACTGAAGCAATGTCAAGTTGACCCGGCATGCATGGCAGGTTCTCTTTTGTGTGTCACATGTCTGATTCATGTGTTGGCTGTCTGTGTGATGTCTATGTGTGTGTGTGTTGTGTGCTTCTAACATGTGTAGTGATCTTTTTTTTCTCTCGACTTTTCAGATGATGATGCAATGGAGCCAGAGGATGGTGTTGTCATGCCAGGCACAGGGTTGTTATCACTACAGCAACCTGGCACAAGAGGGGGTCGTGGGGTGGTAGACCACAAGAACACACATGTGCTACAGACAATCTTGTCTTTGGCTGGCAATGAGTCCAGCCCAGATGGCCACTCTGACGTCCATGACGAGTTGGATGTGCATCAGGTCCATACGTCAGGGGTGTGTGATTCTGATGTGGACACTCCTCTGTCCACGACACCTGCACTGAGGGGTCAGACAGTGGTGGGACCTCTGCCTGTGGTGGATCAGAACACAGGGTCACCCTCCACACCAGTCGCTGATGAGCCTGGGCCATCACGTCGATGGGGGCATGTAGTCATGCAGCTGTGCGCGGTGCCAACCCAACGAGGACGGCTGGTCCTTGGGTCCCGCAGGTGTCAAGCCCAGCAACGCGGTGGCCGTGCACCACCGAGTTATACTGAGTGGGAGCAAGACATGACTGCCAATTCAGAACGCCAGGGGGCAGCAATGGAAAACATTGCTGTGAGCATGGAGCTTGTGGCCCAATCCATGCTCCCCCCTGCTAGGCAGGTGCTTCTCCAGCAGCAGGCGGCACAGTCCACGGCCCGCTCGCTCAGGCTGGGCATGGCGGCCTCAGACAGGGCACGCCAGGCTGAAATGTTGTCTTTGCATCAAGCAACTGCTGCTCACACAGAGGCACACATGGAGGCCCTGAGGGCTGAGTATGAGTCCCTCAGATCCACTCTGGGTGTCCTCTTGATGTCCCAGAGGGCGCGGTCAGAGGAGAGGTTTGAGCAGCTTGAGTGTACCATCTCGGCTGAGCCACATGCTTGCAGGGAGGTGCATCAGTTGTCCAGCCAGGCCTTGCAGAAAGAACTCTGTGTTACACGTGTTACCTTGCAAGAAGAAGCACACGTATCACGGGAGGTTCTGCATACAGACCTACGTGTCATCGCAGCATAGAACCAGGCTCACCCGTCTGGCAGACTTGCTGCCAATGAGGGGCAAGCTGAGGCTAGGTGTGCTCAGGCTCCTGTGCCACGTCCTCCTTTTCAGGATGAGCCAGACTCAGACGAAGAGGTATCTCCCACAGAGGTCGGGCTGTGCAGGTGTTGAGCCCATGGAGTTTTTTTTTTCCTCAACATCATCGCATGTAGGTGTTGAGCTGCACCCTGTACCTCCACCCTCCTGGGTGCCTCCCCCCCGGGTCGTATGTGACCATTTTTGATTTTTCTTTTTAGTTTAGTTAGTTAACGTTTGATTTGATAGTTAGTTTAATTAGGTAATGTAGGTTTTTTATAGTTAGTGTTATTAGTTAATATAGTTTAAAATTGCTTGTCTATTGTGCTTTCATGTGACAGTGTGGTGCTTTGTGGCTTTTGACAGCATCCACTGTCTGTTGCAGCTGGGCCCTTCAAGCTTGTCTCGTGTATGTGTTTGCAGCTTGGGGTCCTGACTCACATAGGCCACTCCTGCTTCCCTTATCCATGGGCTTGCAAGGATGGTTCGGTGTTACAGTCTATTTCACAAGGGCTTTGGACTGTCATATCTGTGGCCTGTCTGCTGCTGTACTACTTGTGTTAACACCCCGAGTGGGGATTGTAGGGGTCTTATCGACGGCATTTCACCATTATAAATAGGTGGTTTCATGAATCAGGTGTCCATTAATTGCTATACATTGTGTTGTATGTTTATTTTCTTTACTGTACATGTGCTTGATGCACTTCATGCTGTAGAGAGTGTCCGCCACCCTTTGCCTGTCAAAGTCACACTGATGGTGGGATGGAATCTGATGTACGTCTCTGACATGGTCCAGTCACAACCAGCATGAAGAGACACACATAGGGGACTTTCCTGCATTAATTCTGTGTTTTGTGCCCTTTCTGCAGGAGAATGAGCCTCCAGACCACCTTTGCCGGCAGACATGGGCCAGTGTATGTCTGGCAGCTGGCCACGTTTGGTGGTGCAGACATGCGCATGTGTGCACTAGGAGTGCCACAGGGCTTGTGCTCATACATCCAACAGAGGTAGACGTGTTTCAAGGAACTCCAGGCAAGGTGAGCAGCACAAGGGGCACACACCACAGCCAACCTTCCACCTGGCCTGTTGCACATGCATGCTAAGTAGCGCCACTGATGGTGAGCTTGGACAGTTATTGGTGTTGAAGCACACAGTACAGCTAAGATGAGTTGGTGGACAAATGGCAAGTTGCTTTCCAGGTTGTCAGGGGTACGTGCAGGGGCTGTCGCACATATCTTCCTGTCCACCATGCTCCATTGAAGCAGATATATAAGCCCAGTAGCGTTAAAAGCCTGAAAAAATAGAGCTGCGCACAGGGACACCAAGCAAGGGACAGACTGGTGTGCAGTGCATATCATTTGCATGTTTAAATTGACACATGCACTACCTCTTTTATTTGGGGGATGCCAGAACACTACTTGTACTGAAGTCGTACCACGCTATATGTGTGTAGCTGCTTACCCAGGGACAATTGCATGGTGTGTGAATCTTGACACATTGGTCTTCCATTTGCCACGCGCCCACGTGCGCCTGACTTACTGCATTGAAAGTGTATGAACCATCACAGGGGGAATCTTACGTATGGGTACGAAGCAGCAGACAAGAGTGTTTGTTTGTGGAGGAGTTACTTGCTTTGGGATATGTATGGTGGTGTGTGTGTGTGTTATGGACACACACAGATTAGTAACTCTTACTATCTTTGCAGCATTTAACTGCTCCTGTTACTGGACCTGAGAGTGCGCAGACAGGAGGCCAGCACTCACCCCAGAGATAAGTCTTTCTTTGACTTCCATTTGAGTCATTTGGTACAATGTGCATGATGTACATGGTTTATCTGATTGAGTATGTGTTATTGTGAATAGTAGATTTTTGGCTTTTCCCTACTTTCCCTTGACAATCCAACTCCCCTCTCCTGCCCCTCTTTCTGGTTAGCCAGAATACCAATGCCTGTCCAGACAACATATCCCTGACCCTCCTTCACCACCATGGTCTCAGAGGCCTGTGTAAGTTTGACCTTGCAGGCGCCCAGACCACGGAGGGGGTGGTTGGTTCATGCCACTCCTGCACCTGGACACTGGAGCAGTGACACTACCGATCAGTTGGTGTGGCATCATTGTATATTATGTACCAAACCTGGTACACATCATGTTGTAGCATTGTTTAAGTGTGCTAACTTGGTTGTTCCATCATTGTGCTTGTACATGTGCTTTGAAATGTACTGCTACTTTAAGTCATCTACTGGAGACTCTTCAAGTGTTTTCTGCTGCCTACAGGCTTTTTGCCTGGATTGTGTGTTTGGCTCCTTTGAGTTCTCTTTGATTTGTTATTTTCTCCAGTCAAGGTGGCCTCTGAGGGTGCTGGACACTATTTACATGCAAGGTGGAAGATGGAGACAAAGGGGTAGGGTGCTCCTGTGGCCAGGTAGACTTCAAGGAAGAAGGCTACATACCCCAGACACAGTTGTTCAGTAAGTCATGGTGATATGTGAATGAGGGAGGGTGTTTGGTTGTTGGAAGTTGTCTTGGCCTGCAGTGTGATGGGTACCCTGACATTGTTATTGTGGTGTCCTATGTACATGATGTGTTCTGCTGGTCAATGCCTGTTGCTGTGTTGTGTTTACCTTTCAGGTGTGAGGGGATTGGTGTGGTTTTACATGCTGGGTTGTGCACATGTGCAATGTTCACATGTGATGTGTAGAGGACACTGATGGTCACTTGATTGGACATGCATGTATTGAGTGCATGTCCCTACTGACACACACAGTGGCACTATGATCCACCACATGTACATCCACCCTGCCATGTCCAAATGTGCACACAGTTTGCTTTTTGGGGACCACTGGGTCCCTGCAGCACATGATCTAGGACCATTTGTGGATCCTGTTCATGCGTCAATTGTTTATTATTTTTTTTATTTTGTCCTTTTCATGTGATGCTCAAGGTGTGTCTCTGACACAATGGCTGGTCACTATGTGGTGTGCTGAGCAGTGTGTTGGAGGAGATGCACACAGCACACGTATTCAAGAGTAGGGATTTTTCCTTGCCCAATGGGCATGCGAACAGGCATTGATTGTTATGTTCATGCTACAACTGTTGAAATGCATTTGGGTATGACTTGTTTTGTGTGGGAGGTTGTTGGTCAGTCATTTCATCAGATTCCATGACAGGCGTCATTGTGTGAAGCCACTTTCCATTTATCACATGTCATTTCGTATATTATTGGTAATGTGTTGGCCTTTTGCTATTGCTTGCCATGTCATGGTGTGTCAAACAAGGGTTATGTGGTTTAGGAGGGTTTGGGTGACATACCAGGGATTGTGATGGCCTGTTTTGCAGGAGTGTTTGATACACACCTTGCATGTGTTCCTTTTGGTCACACCCGATTTTGTATGTTTTAGTAGCTAGGCATGCACACAATGTAGCACTTCCATGGCAACATTCTCAGGATGGTAAGGTTGTGACAATTGACTATCTCTTTGTCATCATCGATTGTCACCTGGTATGTGCCAGGCCTGTGTGCACTCCACAGGGGTTGGAGTTTAGGTGAAAAATGTAGCCACAAGCTGGGTCCGGGCTGCCTCGCCACATGCCCAATCCCCTCCCATGGGCAGCGCCTGTGCCTGTGGTTGGGGATGTGGGAGCACCACCAAGTCCACCGGTACACCCTGCCATGTAGCAACATGGTGCACAACACATACTGCCACAATTATCCTGCACACTACTGGGGGTGCATAGAGTAGCTGCCCACCAGAGCGGTCAAGGGAGCGGAAGCGTGACTTTAGCACTCTGAATGTGCGCTCCACTATGCCCCTGGTTGCAATATGGGCAGCATTGTATCTTACCTGGGGTGGTGTGGTGGGGTTCCGGATTGGCGTCATCATGTGGTTGCTCAGAAGGTAGGTACTGTCCCCTGGAGAGGTGATAATGGTTGTGATTATTGTGGTGTGTGTATTTGTCTGTGTGTGACATGCATGCATGTGCACAGGCATTTGTACTCACCTAGGAGCCATGTGTCGCCATGCTGCCCAGCTTCCAGGGCCCGGCTCAGGGCAGACATTCTGTATATAAAACTGTCATGGGTGGAGCCTGGGTAGTTTTCATAGACAGAGGTGATGATTCCCTTTGCATCACATACCACCTGCACATTGATGGAATGCAAGTGCTTGCGGTTTCGATAGATGTGCTCAGTGGCCCTAGGTGGATGTAGGGCCACATGGGTGCAATCTATGGCACTGAGCACTTTGGGGAAGTGTGCCACCCTGTAAAAGTCCTAGACTATGGCCTGCCTTTCTGCGGGTGTTCTGGGCATGTATATGTGCCTGCTGACTGAGGGGCGCGCAGTCATTATTGCCAACACCTGGTGTAGGCAGCGTGACTGCGTGGCCTGTGAGACCCCCCCCACTATGGCAGTAGTCTTCTGAAATGACCCACTGGCCAAAAATGCAGGACATTGAGCACCTTCTCCAAGGGGCTCAATGCTTGGGAGCAGAGGGTGGGGGATGTAAGGTCATCTTCCCACTCCCTGACCAGGTCTAGGATGATACGAGGAGAAAAGCTATACCTGCCAGAGACCTGGTCGTCAGGCATCCCAAAAAGGCTAGTCTGGGGGAATAAATGCGGGCCCTGGCTATTCTCCTCCTCCTGCGGTGTTCCACGATCAGTGCTACCACAAATGGGGCATTCATCGTAGCTGGATATACGTGTTTGTTGTTTGCGCGCACTTTAATACTGTGCGCAGCGTCGCTTATGCCTGCCTTCCTGTGGCGGACGTGTTGACGTCTGTGCGCGTCTTTTTGCGTGCGCTTGTTTCCCGTATTCGATTTCATGAATACGAGTTGTTCACGTGCGTGTGGGCGTTCCGTGTATTTCCCTGCAGTACTTCCCCAGTTACGCCTTCTTTTTCACGCGTTGTTCCCCATTCTGCGTTTTACGCCCCATATCCCAACTCCTTTTTGGTGTGTGTGCCGACGTTGGCTGCTTTCCCTGTGCGCATCACGCACGCCGTTCGGGTTGTTGCAATTTCGTGTGCGCCCGTGTACGCCACGCACAGATTTGGCGAACAACCAGTGGAAAACACGTGCAGGCTCTTCCTTGAATCACACGTGTGCATGTGCACTTGCTTTTTCACGCTTGAGCCACCTTGCGCCAGCTTGCGCTAAGATTTTCGGTGCACATTTGTTCCATGAATCGGCCCCTCAATGTAGGAATGAGTTTTCTGGATTAGTAGTTATAAGAAATAATCAATATAGGTGCCCAAAGGCTGCAAAAAATCATTGGTAGCTCGAATGGTCACAACTTTGGGCAACAAGTAGAATATCGGAATAACTATATTAGTGTGTTAAAAAAATGACTTGGGCGTTCTCTGTGATTCATTCAATTCTACAGCTTCATCTATTAGAACTGACAATTTAGTGGAACTGATGAGATAATCATCTGTAGGCAGGGTCCTAATTAGCGTTAGTTCCTGTCAACGAAGGTTGGTATGTGTGAGCTTCTTTTATGATAATGTGTGCAAATCTGTGAGAACGACTTTGTGAAAAAGACCATGCATGATTTTTTCTTAATAGTTGGTATAAGTGTACTCACAGAGCTAGACTCTTGTGGTTCTTCTTCATGTGCAGCAACTTATTTCTTCTGTTTAAGCTTTCTTACAAGTTTGTAGAAATCTACTTTATTCTCAAAAAATACAAACTATTTGTCAGCACACATTGTAATCCATTTTGTATTCAATTTACAAGTTGTTAAAACCGTGTTGGACAAATTAACAACTACATTCTCCTGTTCTGTTGATGAGTTTGTGGTCATGACAGATTTCCTCTTTCTGTGACCCCTGCAGGTCCTGTTGTTCTTGTGCCCACACTGGATGAGCACCTGCTATCAGCAACCACACAATTCTTTCCATTTGGAAGGAAGTTTAGGGCACTAACATTGAGAATGTGAATCTTGTTAAAAGCTGTAGAAAAAGACTGTCCAATCTCTGTTGAAAATCCAGCAAGCGAGGAGGCAGTAACCATGCCCATGGCATTAATGAAGGAAGAGTCTACAAATTACACTAAATTCCTTGTTCAGGTGAGTTTGGGGCTTAACTAACTTAATTAATTTAAAAAGTACATTGAAGAAATTATCTAATGATTTGATACCATTTAGGTACATGTAAGCAGCTCCCCTAATCACAGATGTCATGGTTGCCTAAAAAAGAGAATAAAGCTGCTCCAAATTCCTTATGCAAAGAATATTTATTGAAAGCACATACTCCAGGGTCATCCTCTGACACGGGAATGGCACTTAGACCAATGTCTACACTTGAACCATCCAACAAAAGAGAGCACTGGGTTATACAGAGTTTGAGGCCTGATGTGCTAGGAGAGGCGTGAAATGATATTATAAATGGAATTCTTTTATGAACAGGAAAAGGACTACAAACTATGATTCATATGTTGATCTGGTTAGTAGTACAGAATAATACCTTTTATCTCCATGTTAAATTTGACAGGTGGGCATGCCTCTTCAACCCGGAATTCCCACCCTACTGGAAGTTCCACCCTGGAAGTGACGTCATGTGGGTCACCCGGATGATCCACCCCACCGGAAGTCCTATACCAGAAGTGACATCATGGGCGTCACCCGGAAATCTTGTCCTGCTGGAAGTCCTACTCAGGATGTGACATCATGTGGATCACTCAGAAGTCATGTCCTGTCAGAAGTTCCATCCAGGATATGACATTATGGGGGTCACCAAGAAGTCCTGCCCTGCTGGAAATCCTATCCAGGATGTGACATCATGTGGGTCACTTGGAAGTCCTTCCCTACCAGTAGTCACACCCCAGAGATGACATCATGTGCGTCACTTGGAAGTCCTGCCCTGCCAGAAGTCCCACCCCAGAAGTGACATCATGAGGTCCCCCCTGTAGGTTGTCGGTAAGTGACATTAGCAGTTTGACCCAGTGGTAATCTGTTTGAAGCCATGTTTGGGTCCCCCCATGCACTAGTAATATGGTTGACATCATAATGCGAAAATTATGTATATGTTTTTTTTTTTTTGTTGCACCCACAGGTATGACCCCAAGACCCGGAAGCATGAGGCACACTCTGCTTTAAATCTGAAGGGAGGAAATTTAGGGTGAGTGGTCTTTTGGATAACCACAAATGAGTAATCTGTATTGATGTAAGAACAGTTTTTAATTAACATCCAATTTCTTTCATATAGTACTGTAGATATTGGATACAGGTGCTATGCTATTTAACAAGGAGATGAGAACTACATACTAAAACTGAAAGATGAAGTGGTGTTTTGGGACAGCCTCTGACTGTAGTTGCATGGATGACACGTATTGTAGTGTCAAGCCATAATCCAATACATTGAACTTAGACTGTGGTTTACTTGGTTTGATCCCACAGGTTCCTTCCCAGACTGTTCCAGTCCTTTGACACCAACGGCAAGGTGGTAATGTACAACTCCATGTACCGTTTTTTATCTTTCTCACAAACTGGTTTTCGAGTTAGGAAATATACCAGCTTTTGAGGAAGCTTAGACTGTCCTGATGAATGTGGCTCTATCAAAGCTAGGCTAATGAAACCGGTCGATGGCGTTTGTTACATCTAAAAAGGCACCAATTTGCCTATTTTTTAGCTTGAGCAAACTGTTTTACATTGTCCTACTTCCCGTTAGTAATAATAAGCTCTGTATGGGAAGTGGTGACTGTATTGTCTTTGTGTTGTTGGAATAGGAATTTATCCTCTTCCTTTTGTTTGTGTCATTTTAACCCTAGCAACCCAGGGTCAGTGTGACAATCAATGGGTTATTAAAGAATTGTCTATCCCATTAGATGCCACACGAGTTTCTAAAAAGGAAGAATTTATCTTTTTTACCCTCCCTGGTGTGCTTCTTCTTTTACTTTTAGTCTCTTCCGATTTAAACCAATCTGGAAGAGAGTGGTATTGGACTTACAAGGCGGAATGTATTACACCTCATAGAAGTTGGCAATTTCATTCTTATTCTGTCACTAGCACAGTAGGCAGGGATAGTATCTCTTTTTCATTCTATCCTTCTGTCTTCTGTCACAGCCTTGTTTCTTACTCTATTTATAACGAGAGTCCATACCACAGTTACTCTTGGGTTTGGTTTTACCAACTGAACCTTTCTTGGGTATTTCTTCGGCTGCTAATAGCCTATAACACAGATGTGTGTTGCCTACTCCTTTTATGTGAATGTAATCTGTTTGAAGCCATGTTTGGGTCCCCCCATGCACCAGTAAGGGGGTGACATCATAATGCGAAAATTATGTATATGTTCTATGTGAATTATGGGTAAAAACATATATTCAGTAGTTAAGCTTCTTTCCTTTTTGAATTTCAGAAAATAACAGATAAAGTGGGCGGCACAGAGAGTCAGCGGTCTTCATTCAACACTGTCAATATTTACTGTGTCTGCTGTTGAAAAACGTCAAATGTTCAGCAACCCAAAGTCGTAATAAGTGTAAGAAATGTGTCTGCTTAAACACTTTGAAAGTTCTGATGAAGAAGAATAGGAAACTATTACCCTTTTGGAGTCCTTAACTAGTCAGGCTTTTGCAGTCTGCGTACTGAAAACATGCTAGAAATGTGATTATTATCAATGGTGTTATCGCCATAAATGCGATGACCCACAACAAGATGCTCATGAATGCCTACAGTCGCAAAATCATGCTGGAGCAATATGCAGGATATGTTTTTTTGTTGAATCCATATAAAGCTTTGCAAATGCTTACATTGATCTATAAAGGCATGGGCATGTATTCAAATGATAGCATGGAGAATGGTTTATCAAAAATATTTCTGGAAATACACGAGTGTCGCAATTCAAAAGAAAAAAATGAGATCTTTATAGGTGGCCTGCCCTTAGGTTTTTAGAAACAGGGTACTCCAATTCATGCAAAATTATTTTTGTGACCTGTATCTTTTTAGGAAGACCCATAAGGTGTGTCAGATACATCGGAAGTTCTTTTAAAGAAAAAAGGCAAAACATTGTGCAATAAACTTGAACGTTATATGTGTACATTTGTTTCTAGGACAGAACTTCTGAAGGTCAATCAGTGTGTGTGTAATGTAAAGTAAAGACAGGATGTGTATGTGTTTAAAAATTGTTATACGCTATGCCAAAAGCAAGAATATCTGAAATCACCCTAATGCTTTGAAATATCTAGGGTAGACACATTGCCACGCAATCTTCCTTGTAAAAATGTGATGTGTATCAGTAACATATATACCAACACTTGGCTGCCGGTATTGAACCAATACTGGCATCTGCACAAATACAACATGGACTCTCTATAACTACACCCTAGAGCAGTATTGCAGCAGCTCCTGGATGAACTGCATTAAAGGATATTTGTTACAAGACCAGAAATTGTATGAACTTTGAAATGCTTCAACTCTCGTGTGCATGCAACGGTATACACGTGGGGAACAGGCCAGTCTGTCTAACATCATTCATAATGCTGCAGAAAAAAAGATCACAAAATGGTAATGCTGTGTCAGAAAGACCCTACATATACAATATGCATAATAAACTGAAATGTCCTTCACCAACCAAGACTCTGTTTCTTTTTTCGAGTGCTTAAATGGATAACAGCTCTCATTTAAGAATGCATAAAAGCTATTATGATAAAAGTGGAATTGGTAATTATTGTGGTGTTGATGCTCTTTATAGAAACTACAACATGACAAACATCCCATCACATGCAGTGTTGTCAAGGAATGGCTATCTGGTCGAAAGGCATATATCCCCTTCATAAAAACTCTAGAAAACGCTGTAAAAGAAGAATGATTGTGGTATGTGGCCTTGACAGACAATGGCAGGCAGATTTAGTTCAGTGTATATGAGCCCTTTTGAAAGGCAGAACGATGGTGAACGTTACATCTTGACGGTAATAGATATTTTATCATAATACGGGTATGCTGAGATATTGAGGGATAAGACTGGTTCAAGAGTGACAGCCGCTTTCAAACAAGTCTTCGGTAAGGGACATGTGCCTGCAAAATTACAAAATGATGCCTGCAAGGAATTTTAAAAAGGCCCCGTGCATCATTTTATAACACACAATGAGTTTAAGGCGGTTATTGTTGAGTGCTTTAACAGAACCTTGAAATCTAAATTCTGGAGATTTTTCACAAGTAATAATACAAACCAGTATGTGGACATATTACAGCCTTTAATAGATGTGTTTAACAACAGCTATCACTGGTCTATTAAAATGTCAGAAAATGCTGTAATGCATGAACAGAGTGGAGAAACTTGTATTCTCAAAGGTGATCGCAGAAGGTCCAGAAAACACCCTTATGAGTGGGTGACCACATCAGAGTCTCTAAGTTAAAAGGTGACTTTACAAAGGGTATCACCCTTCCTTTACTGTTGACATTTTTATAGTGGCTGAATTCTTCTCTGTGAAAGATGGGCTATACATGTGATTTGGCTGGGGCAATAGTAATTTCTGCACTGAGGCATTGCAGAGGGTTACAAATGATCCAGAGCATCTTCATAGGGTCTATCACTTTAGAAACGCTTGTGTACAGGCACACTATAAATGCCATATCATATCATATCATGGGGTCACAAATATTATTCATTAAGGGGTCTAAGAAACCAAACATAGTGGAATGTGTGGGGTGGCCTGAGAAATTAAACAGTTGAGTCAGTGCTGCCTCGCTAAAGGATTTAAAAAGCATAGGAGCTCCCTGAGAAGATGAGAAACACTGCATTTTACATCACCTTACCTGGTAATGGTTCTTTAGATATATACCCTAACAAAGAAATATCAACCTTATGCCATAAGATGGCTAACCCGTTGATTTAGAAGGATTGTGGGAAATAGGGCTGATGAATATTCAATACCCCCACACAAGGGACACAGTAAATAGAAGTAATGCAAAGTTTACCATCAAGCGTGAAGGCCCCATTCAACTGTTACACGCAGGTTTTCCTCACGGTTTGTACCCTAGCATATAAGTGCTGTTAGATGCTATCAACAAGTCGCTTGCAAACATCGAGAGATATTCAGATATACAGTTGCTTCTGGATAATGCTTAGAGGAAAGTATTTCTAAGATTGACCTATCTTACCACACAGTTAATATGTACCGCGAAACTCTTTAGGGTGTTTTGAACCATTCAACATGTGAAAAGTAATAAAGCTTTGGACAGAACACGTGCTGAAATTAATGGTGGATTTTACAGACTCATGATGTACAGTGATATAGGATAATATCAAAGGGTAGGTGACTCATATGCCCTCCTAATGAGAACCTACCAAGTGAAAGGTGAAATTAATGGTATTGTTGATATACAGTACATTAAGCCTGATTATATGCCCATTTCTAAGTGTCATTTTTGACACCATCAATATACACATAAGGAATGATTGGGGGAAACGGTCTCATTTAAATACGGGAAGGTCCCAGTGAAACTAGACATGCACCCGATGAAGGAGAAAGACTACTATAACATAATATTTTTGAAGAACTATGGAAGCCATACTTCTATAGGGATTATTATTGCAGACAAGCCGTTCATGGAAATGAACCCTACTTCCAAGGCATGTCCGTTATGGAGCGCATTTAGGGCTTATTTTCAGTAGACTCTTTCAGAGGGCTATGCCCTTCATGCGAAAAGGGTTTGAATAAGCCAAACCGCATCTGAAAACCGCAGCTGCAAATATCACTAAGGATGTGATGACTAGTGCAACAACATCCAAAGAAAACCATTTCAACGAATCAACGCAGGAAGATTCAGTCCTGGTTTAAGTGTGAAAAGCTCCAGCAAAAAGAAAAAGGAGAGCATCACACAGGCGGGGGCCACCAAAGCTGCATAAAAAATGAAGATCAACATTTAGTGCTGCTCAGAGAAGAAAACGCACTCGGAAGAACAGACTGAACAGGGGAAATAGAAACAGCCCCAACCTCAATATTTTCTAAAATATGGCCTTCATCCATTGTGCCTCTGGGGATATGTCAAATCTAGACCTGTTTGCCATACCCCAACACAGGCAATCATTGAAAATTGTTTTTCTATGGAAATTGCACCCCTTGCTGCACTATCTCCTCTAGCTCCCATAGAATTGTTCATATTGGGCTCAATGGAAATGTACCTGGATCTGCATGACACTCTAACTGGCCTGCAAAATAACAAAAGCCGACGGGACAGCATTGACAGCCGCTGATAAGGTAGCCACAATTTTCAATCCAGTGACCACCTGATCATGCAGAATGACAACTTGTAAGCCTATAAAGCGTACATAGAAAGCATTCTGAACTAGAGCAATGAAGCTTTGGACACCCAATTCACAGCAGGGCTTTTTTTATAAGGGCACATGGAAGATTATTCTCTAGATGGTCGTAACACAGGGTTTATAAAGAGAGCAACATATGTGGCTGCATTGACCTAAAAATCAAACTCTCTCGAGATAAAGATAACTTTTGCCGTAACAGCGATGATGCAGAAGCCGACAAGCTGGTAATGGTATCAGCAAGTTTATTTATTAAGAGGGTCAGTGTGTCACTCACTGTCAGTTTAGCTCATGTGGACGTTCTACAAATAACTTAAAGTACCCTGTGGAGAGGACATCATTGAAAATCTTCAGGGTACACTCTGGTAGCCGTGTCACCAGTCAAAATAACTTATTCTTGGGACAGCTACCTAAAATATTTATCATTGCTGTTGTGGACAACTCTGCTTTTTCTGGGGATTACGGCAGAAACCCTTTTACTTTCAAGCATTTTAACATCAACTACACCACTGTTTTTAGGGAAGGGGATATTATACCACCCAAAGACCATAGACCCAGTTTTTAACACAAAAATATCACTAGGGAGTATTTGGGTTTAGTCGTCATCAGTGATAAACACTTAGGTGATAAAGGCTTTGGGAACCCGCGTAACGACTATGATGTGGGTTACGCTTTTGATTTGAGACCAGATAATGCATTTTCTGGCCATTATAATCTGATTAGGAATGGTAATCTACGCATTGAGGTACGTTCTGGTGCAAATTTACCAAACACTGTGAATCTTATCATTATGGCTCTATTTGACTGAGTCATGGAACTCAACAATCAATGCCAGGTGCTGTACGACATATGATGAATACCTACCAGATCAAACATTTCCTGAGTAAAGAAAAACATGCTAAGAAAACTTTCTGGGGAGCCTATTTATGTGATAATCTTCCATGAGGTATACATAGCAAGTGATCCATAAGCCTTGTGGTGAAGACCAATCCCCAGGATCAGGAAGGCACCCATTGGATCACTATGTTTATAGAGAACAGTACAATAATTGCCTTTAAAAGCCTGGGGTACTTCCCAAGCCACCCAATAAAAAGAATCGCAATATTACACTCTATTAAAGATATTGCACCCATAATACATTATAATATAAAACAGCTGAAACATTCTGAAGCTGTGCTGTGTGGGCAGCACTCTAGCTACTTTTTGTCTAAAATATCAGAGAAACATTTTCTATTGGGGGTTATGCCGACCTATTCAGTAGCTTCCATGCAAAATTATCTGATGGTAGCTGGTTTTGTGAACCAGAACAGCTTCTGCAGACCCCTTGTAAATGCATTTGGTTCTTTTCAGAAATGCACCCTTATTACTTATTGCTGGGGGTCAAGGGTGTGGGTGTGTCTGCCCGCAGGGAGAGGGAGAAGGATGTGTTGCAGCTGCCTGCCTCCATACCTCTACAGCAGTGCTGCTCAATGGAGTTTCCAAGCCCCGCCCCCCACTCCATAAAAACACCAGCTCTCCCCTGCAAGGGTGAAGCCCGTAGGGGGTCAAAGGCATGGGTTTTTTCTGCCTGCATGGATAGGGAGAAGGATGTGCTGCAGCTGCCTGCCTCCAAACCTCTACAGCGTTGCCGCAGGCTAGAGTTTCCAAGCCGCACCCACCATGCCATAAAAACAATCTCCCTCCTCCGTGAGGGTGAAGCCCTTGGGGGGGTCAAGGGTGCAGGTATTTTCGGCATGCAGGGTGTTTGGTGCCTGCAGGAGGTTTTACCACCAGGAGCTGCTCTGAGCTGTACCTGCTGTTTGCCCTCAAGGCATTTTCAACCTGGAAGTTAATTACTCCATTAGAGAATGGAAAAGAGGATGCCCAGTGCAGGGACAGCATTGTATGCCTGAATAGGTGAGCTGACTGGGAGTCGGGAACCTTGTTACTGAGCTACTGCATTCCTTGTGTGTTTTATGTTTATTTGTGGGCGCTGGGCATTGGACACTGGGTGAGCAACTTATTGGGATCAACACATTATTTTTAAAGATCCCTGTAAGCCTGGGTCCAATCGGATTAGGGGGCATTATATGAATGGAGGAATCTAATGCTGCCAAGGCCAAGACCTCTAAGGGCTCAATCAGCAGAGTTATGGATGATCAAGGCAGACCCATTCATTGAGACATTGAGGATTCAACAAAGACAGTGTCTGGGGATCAGTCCTGCAAAAGGCTAATCCGTATGGAAAAATCCTACTCATCGGTGGCCGTGGACAGCCCAAAACCCCAGGCCAGCGACACCCAGGCAAATAGACACCATCAGTCCCTTGGATACCCTGGGGTTTGCTTCTAATGGTCAGGGGTATGAGAAAGTATGCTGATGGTAAATAGAAAATGTAAATCTAGCCTGATTCTAATGGCATTTAAAGAATCCCAGGGACGGGTGGGCAAGATGACTGATAGGGGCTTTGTGAATGCCATGAATATGGTAGATCAAATGAGGGCCAATGGCCTCCCAGTTTGGCATTGACTATCTCTATTGTTCCTTCCTCCTACCCTTGCACCCACACAGAGGATCAGTATGAAGGGTTAATGTGGACCAGGAGGTGGAGAGGTCACTGGGGCCCATGCATGCAAGTGCAACTTGGTCTAGCCTGAACTGGTGACAATTAAAAATCTACAACTGCTGCTGGAGGAGCGAGGAAAGGGAGGGTCAATGGGGGTGATCCCTACAATCCTGGAGGAAATAAAGGAGTCCGAAATCTCCCACCAACTGCACTGCCTGACAATTTGGAGGCCTTTTCCACAAATGTAAACCTCAACCCTGTTAACCCAGGACCTACTAGAGGCTGCAGTGCAAGTCGCACCAAAAGCCACAAAATTAAAAGCACACAATTTGACAAGGCCCCATTGATCCCTACAGTTCAAAGGAAGTGGGACCCTTTCCCAATCATCCAGAAAGCCATTCTGTCCTCCCCATTCACTTCCCACAGCCATTGAATTACATTCCCAATCACAGCAAGGGGATAGTGACCAGCAGGAAAGTGTCAATATACCTACACAGGGTCCCAGAATTGGCAAGATATTGCAAAGAATCCAGGAGAGCACTAGTGAATAAGTTTACTCATTGGATCTGGGATGTCCAGGGTTGTTTATTTGTAACCCTGAAAAGATCATAAAGTGCACCAGGCTGCCCTACCAGGAGGATAGCCCCTATGACTTCATCCAAATTGATTTCTGGGATTCAAGCATGGCAGAGAGTATATTGGGATTTCTCAAGAGATGCCACTCCCTAGCTAAGTCCACGATTGAATCATCAACCCATGATGGGGGTAACTCAGATGACCATTTTGAAAAGTGCCCCGGATGACCGGTGCTCACTGGTGCTAGCACAGTCCCGCTCTGTCAAAGGCAACACAGGAAAATTACCTTTTAATCAATATGTTTGCTGAGCAAGGAGATGTCTGGCCTGTTCCACACCGATGCAGACCTTACCAGGGAAGCAAGTTCTCTGGGGTCATATGAAGGACTGTAGGGAACAGCATATTAGTTATCTGGATCATGGATGAAATGCTTAATATGACATTGCTATTTATCTATTTGTGTTATGTTATACTTTTATGGTCTCACAGCCGAAATAAAGTTAATGATTGAATGAACTGAACCCTAGAACTGTGTACATGTCCAAATAAAAATATTTGTGGATATGGGTGTGTGACTGTTCAGCATACTTCCCAACATGCTACAAAAATTAAATTTGGCATGCTGGTAGGTTCCATGGTGAAGACAATGTAAAACGTATAAAATATTAATTTTTCTATTTGTTTTTGTTTTATTAAGTGGTCTGCAATGCTTACCCCTGCCATATGGCTCTTTGCACTATAGTTCTGCCATTGTTCTATGTAAACTTCAGCAGTTCATTGTTCCTAAACTTTGCACACTATCAGCATTCTAGCTGACATTAGCGGTACTCACTTCTGCATTCATGTGGGTGACACAAAACAGTGCTTTTGTAGTAAATCGGGTGACAGGAAATGGTGCATGTCTCTTCAGTATTTTCTGCAATGAAATTGTCCATCAGATTGTGGCAAATCTCTCATGATAATCACAGGCACTTAATTTCAAATGGGAGTTGATGAATGTTTGTCATCTCAACAGTACAAAGCTTACATGCTTCAACCGTACAGGTACGGCTATGGCACTTCAAGCTTACATGCTTCAGCCCTACACGGACAGCACTTATGTTGAGGTTGCTGCTGCCTCGGCTGTAGATCGGGACACTAATAAGGTTGCTGTGCAATATCAGTACCCCAACTCAAAGGAACTGGAATCGATTGCATTGTGATTTGGGTAACCCAAATAACAATGTAACAATATCATATATATTTGTTCATTGAATGAACTTCAAACTAAGTGGGAATTACTGTGTGAAGCGTGGGTATACCTGCTTGTATATCAACATTTTCTTAAACTAATACACACATTTACACATTAAACCATTCTACCAGTCTGATCGTTGTGTTGTTTTCTTTGATTTTTTTTTCTTAAATCTTAAATTAATTGTCTAGAGAATCAACATCGCCTGTCAGGGGTTTAACCTCAGAGTCTTTTGCGGTTTTGAGCAGCTCACGATGCCCGATATTTCCCAAAAAGATGGTGGGTATGTTTAAATCTGCAGCTGCTTGCATAAACAGTTCCCAGCCTCTAGGTATTTTGTGTCTTTCAAAGGCCTGAGGATTGGTAATGCTGCAAACTAGATTGTGGACCATTACTCTATAAACAAACTCGCCCTTATTGTTCCATTTTGACAGGCCCTTTTCACTCCCCATTTTGTTCAGCAAGAGTTCCACATTTTTGGGATAATGGGGGTTTACTGGTGTGCAGAACTTCAACAACAATGGGATTTAAAACAGGGGCCGATGTGGGTGGTTTGGTGAGACTTGCAGGATCTTCGTGTGGCACGTACAGCGTTTATTCTTCTAATTTTTAGCCTCTCTAAAGTATGTTAAGTATTTTTGGAGAATAGTTGAATAGCGGGTCACCTTGTCGGAGTCTGATAAATCATGACTTCTTAGGATCTCTTGCATTTCAGAGTTGAACTTTACAGTGGGCGATTTTCAAATGTCAGGTTCTTCACGGTTTTGTATACTCAAACCATCCAGCTGCCATCTGTCAACCAAACACATTTTTTGGCTGTACTCCATTAACCACCCCATAAAAGCCTAGTGATCTGAGGCAAAGCAAAACCTAGTTGCAATCCTATGAAATACCCAGATTGTTTTAAAAGTGTTCTATTAGCTCCTAGGATTGCCCTCTTGTTACCCATATTCTTGAGGAGTATTTTTTTCTTTTTTTTCTTTTTTAAGGCTGCTAACTGATGGGTGATTAGTGGAATGGTCCCCTTTATGGTGTTGAAGGCAATCTCAGCTATAGTCGATATTAGATCATCAGAAGCTGAACACAAAACAGCCTTTTGTTGTTGTGGTCATCCTGTTACTAGCATTTTAAGGAGCACAACATTCCTATGAATGTGTGTCGTCATGGTGGCTGGTCCGTGATACTAAAGAGGAAATATATTTTTTTTTGCAGGGTTTCTAGAAGTCTTTTGTATGTAACCCACAGGTAGATGAGGTGGAAAAAGACTGGCACGCAGTCTGTATTCCTCTAAAGTGTTTATGTTTAAATCTGCCAATAAGTAACCCTAAGGTTCCCAGGTAGCCTCTTCAAAAGCCTTCAAGAAAATCTGGCGTTACCCGGGTATATTTGCCTCGCTAGCACAGCAAGCTGTTGTTTATCTCTAGGGATCTTAAACATCACTATATAATTGGCGTTTAATGACATGGAACGGTTGCTCTTTCCCCACTAGAATACTTTCTCAACAATGTAACAGATGCTAAGGTTACAATAGTGCAAATTTTATGTGAATGATTTTTGCAGTTCGGAGCTATGCCCTTTCTCCATCATCAAATCATCTAGAATGATCCTATTTAAAAAGCTCAGGCATACCAAACGGTCATCATTCAGAGAATCTGGTAAAACTTCCACAGATGAGGTAGTTTAGCTATACAGGCGTTGCGGCATGAGCCAATCCACATAGTGCTATTTGGCATCTGTTTCATGGCCACAAGGGCATTTTCTAAAAGCTGTTTAATAAAATTGTTTGTACCACAACTGGAAGGGCCCACTAATATGAATGCAAAAGGGTGTTGAAACCTTGGGGGTCATCCCAAGTTTGGAGGCAGCCATGGTGCTATAAGCACCATGGCTGCCTCCAAACTTGGGTCCGGATCCGGGTAGTCGGAATGGGGACATTCTGACCTATGCGGACCCGGTAAGTCCCCATTTCGAAAATCATTCCCCATTCCCATTTGAGCCCCTATTGGGCTCAATGGGAATGGGGAAGGAGCTAATAATGGGCCCGCAAATAGTGGGCCCGTTATTAGCTCCATGGTCCCTTAACGGGGGACCCGCTAAGGAACCTCGGAATGCGGCGGTAGGGGGTTAATGGCACCGGCTTCCTTACTGGTGGCGTTAACCCCCACCGCCGTACTCAGAATGAGGGCCGTTGTGTCCATGGAATGCAATGCTTTCTTTTTAATAGCTATAGGGTAATATCTTGTAATCATCTTGTAATCATCTGTGAGCATGTGCTAATCAAATACTACGCTCAAAGTCTTTTTCAACATTTGGGTACTAATGTTTCATTGTTTTTTCTCGCACACTATGGGGAGTTGCTTGACCACAGAAGTCTTGGTTGTCTTTTTTAAAGAGTACTCCTGCAACAACTCCTTCATGCCATCAAAATTGATTTTCATACTAACCTTCCAAGTGATGCCTTTTACCTTCATGCAGACAGCCCCGGTGGATGTCCGATATGAATAGGTTTTGGGACCTACAGAAACAGATTCTAATTCTAACCTGGAGCTAATTTACTTGTTACATCACCCAGATAATTACGAAACAGGGGTTCCCCTCACCGGGAGCACTGACAAAAATGACAGTCTATATCGTGGTATAAACATGGGCTCTTGGAGGGCATCCATTACTTTGCACAGTTCCAAACATACATGGGTGGTTGTGAAACAGGCAATTAAAATGTTTATGTTGTTGGACCACGCTGGGTACTCTTCAGCATACTTTCAGCAGAGACATGCTGTTTCCTAACTATGAACTGTAAGCTCGAAAAGGTATGCTGTCAGTTCGTCTGGGATGGTTATGATAGTTGTGTTTCGGAAATTGGTTCTCTGTGCAAAGTTACCCCACAAGGAAGTTAAACATAGTTTAGCTAGTCGGTGCCTGGAGGTGTTATTTTCAATGACGTGGGGTCTCAACTGGATCCCCTGATGTGTGTAATACTCTTCAATGTAATGCTGTCATGAGGCAGAGTCCTTGCAAATTTCAGGGTATCCTGAGGCCTCCTGTTTATCCCTCAGGAACAGGTTCATATAACCACAAATATTTGTACTGTGTCCTTATCAAAATTCCATTGTTCCTAATTCTTTCCCAACCGATACCCGTTCTGCAAGGCTGCATCCAGCTCAACAGTGCACCAGGTACACATGATCCTCCTCTCCTCATCCCTGTGCATTTTTCAGTTTGTTTTCACTTTGTGCAGGTCATACATAGAGAGAACATTAACTTTACAGAAATCCTCTGTGGGAGCACCGGAAAATAAAGTTTATTAGGCGGGTACACCTGGCATTTGATCAACCCGAAATACTGTTAATATCCCCACAGTATTCATAGATGATACGGGGATGCCCTAGCGGGCAGGGTGTTGAATTGTTGACAAAAGAGTACAGACTGGTAAAGTCAAAGTAATGTAACTTTTCACCTTGCACTGCCTCGTGGTAGAGCTTGACAGCATTAGTCTGACCGCAAAAAAGAGCGGCACGCAGTTCTAAGGGTTCTGGTAGATTTTTCTATTTGAAAAAAATATTTAACCCCTCATCATTTTTCTACATCTCTACCCACTCATGCTCCCAAAGTATTATAACGCATAAACCTTGGTTCTCAACTATTCTTCTTTGTAAATGGTCATGGGTACAGCCTGACAGGGTATTATTGTCCTGTTTATTAAAGCAACATGGGGCACCCATAACAATCACAGGCAAGGCACTCCCCAATTAAAGTAGCATAACCACCTAGAAAATAGGGGCCAATCTGTTTCTCCCCTCCACGCATGGTGTGTTGTATGGGTACATTGTCCTTGTCAGACACATACATCAACCACTGTATGGACAGTGTGGAGACATGTTTCTCTTTGCTGTGGTGTATGTCAGGTGGTGTGAGAGCTATTATTTCTGGCTCTCGAAACAAGTGTATGTATATGTTCATACACATGCTAGCTAATGTAATAAAGGTGAAGGGATCTACATAGGTGAAATATGTTATCATCGCTGGAGTGCCCAGGTTCAGTATGTGCTCCTTTCAGGTCAGCTAGATGATACTTTCTCTAAAAAGGTTACAGGCTGATCTCAAAATGTTTGCATCTTCACAGCAATAGGCTTTTTGCTCCCACCTAAAATCAAAAATATGCTTAAATGCCTCTGAATACCATTGGATAAATGATTCCTTCTCTTCAGACATCATCATTTCTGAACAATAACACTCCACGGGGATTAGTTCCTGCTAAATTTTGATTCTGTTTGGTGTTAAAGAAATGTAAAAAACACCTTGCGAACCTGGAAATCTAAAAGCTTTAGGCAGCTTTCTTAACTTCAGGAACAAAAAATTCAGGCTATCGATAAAGTATATTGTAAGGTCTGATACCTCAAGGAGTTTCAGTTTTGCACCCTGTGTTATGAGCTTGATGGCTATTTTTTTTTTAAATAACTGTTGTATTAGAAAAAAAATCATCATAGCTTTGGTTGTTGTGACCCAGAAAGATATAGCCCTTGAATTTCTGATCCACAAATGTTCTAACCAAAAGGCTCACACATTCTACTCCTCATTCCCAGCTATTGTCACCAGATAAATGTTTGGCATGCATATAGTTTGGAATGTGAATGCCTGTCTACTTCATGTAATCCATATCGAAGACAATGTATTTCTCTATTTTGGGCACATCTTTGAGCTTGGTCATGGAACACGTGTGGTACCCCATCAAGAAAACTTACATTTTACACTTGGGTCAAATTTGCCCCTTGTATCCTTTATCAACCCTTACAAACCAGCCACATGAGACAAAGCCTGTTTTAAGATGACAATCTGCTAAAACCTGAGATGCTTTCTGAATATCTTTTTTGAGACATTCTTTAGATCTGGCAAATGTCTTGCACTTGGGACATTTAAACCCTGATTCAGCAATCACTTGCAGCCAGCTCTCTGGCACATGTGGCAATGGAATTGACACCTATGAGCCATACGGTTGCTGTGTATGTGACAATGATAAGGGCATACATTCTTAGCCCTATGATATAGGAAACCCTGTTGGTTTAAGATACCGTAATAGTGCTGTTCATTATGTAGAATGTACACCGTGCTTTTATTAGCATTGCCACCCAGTGGAAAACATTTCCAAATCTGGTCGTCGTGATATAGAATATTGATCGGGACTCCAAAGGAATATTCAAACAAATTCAACTCGTTGAATCCAGACATGATTTCAGTGGGAATGCCCATACATGTGTGGTCCTCCAAAGCATTTGTCCATATGCAACAGTCTGTAACTGTTCACGCCTCCAACAGACCTATAATGCTTGCAGCCATGTACGTGTTTAATGACCCATAGTGAAAGTCCAAGACTCCAAACCATGCTGAGAAGTATTTTTCTTTAGTGCCCTGTATGCTCCACCATCTTTAGATCTGACAACCATGGGCACGATCCTCAAAGGCACTGCTACATTGAACTCTGCCTTGCATTTTAGCAGTCTTCTGATATTTTCTAAACAATGAACGCCTTGTGAAAAGAGGCCTGTTTAAAGTAGACAGATCTGAACAAAGTCAATAGGCCCTGCCATTTCAAGGATCAGTGAAACAAGCCTATGAACCGCTTATTTTATTATTAATTGGCCATGGTTTGAATCCTGGTCTCGTGCTTAAAAACTGGTCTCCGGTATTAAGCGTGTTATAAATTAACAATTATAATCATAATTATATTTACAATTATAATTATGTCCTGTGGATGTTCATAGGTCTAGATTTACAAAGCAAAAAACTTTGTAGTATCCAAAACTTTAATATTTTGGTAAATCTCTCTGGTATGTTACCATTCGCTGTAAATAAAAGTGTGATTCTTGGGCAGTTGTGGTATGTTTTGGGGCGGATCACAAAATCTTTCCTAGCAGCTTGGCTAATGATAGTTTTTGCTTTTTTTCAAATGTTTTAATAACATTTTCCTTCGCCTTTGGGCACAAAGCCACTTTAAACTCCAGTCAGCTAAACCTTTTATGGGTAAACGCAGATGTTCAATATGTCTGGGGGGTGTCAACGGATTTGCCAACCTGGACAAAGGGGGCTTAGGGCCAGAATTTAGTTCTGCAGCTTTTGTGTGCTGCACAAGCAATGGCACATTTCTTGAACTAGTAAGGGGGCCTGCAAAACCATGCGCAACAGTGTTTTAGCCAATACATCTTTTTCTGAGTGTGTGTTTCAGAGTAAAGTGCAGCTTTTTTTGATAGGGCTTGTCATTTTTTTTAGATTTCATGTTGTACAGGATGTGTTTGGCTTTAGAAACACACTTACGCATATCAACTTAAGAGTTTTCAGAAGAGTTATGTTTTAATCTGTACTTCTGGCATCATACATTTGCGGTGCTATGCAGGTACTATACATATTTTGCTTTTTCACTTTCTGATGCATGCTCCACAAATAACCATTTAACAATGGCACTCAATTTATAAGCTGGAACATTTACCCTTGCGTTTTGTACATTATTAATCTGTCAATACATCAGTGGCTTAAACAGCTGTTTATTGTGGTCTAAGCAAGAAATGACAACTGTACGCTGCTGTTTGTCTACACCATTTGGTCCTCTGAAAGAAAGATTGAAGGGTTTTGGTGCAATTTAATACACAAACGCCAGAGGCATATACACATTCTTTTAATTTCAATTTGAAAGGGAAGCCTGCTTCAGCTGCGTCATCTGGTTTCTTATGAGACTGTTTAAGGGTTTTGGTATTGCTGTTTATTCGACAAAGAGCAGAGGTACTGTCTGGTTCTATTTTTAAGGGAGAGTCCATAATAACTATCACACCCTCAGAATATGGGGTTTGCAGGTTCAATGAAGTCCCACAGTGGTTTTTCTTAAACTTCGGGAATATTAACATTCCACTTACTGGGTGTAATTTCACCACAGCCAGGAGGCCAGTGCTGAGGGCTGACAACTGCTGGGGCTAATGGGGTTCTGGGACTCGTGGGTGAAAACACATGGGGTGGTGTAATCTCACCATTGCCAGGAGACCACGGGCCATGGTTTACAACTGTTGGGGCTAAAGGAGTGTACCTATACAAATGTGTAGACTTATGATACTGGTGAGGTATTTGTATTTCACACGCTTGTACACCTTGATTGCTAGGGGTGTTTGGAGAATATCGCAATACTTTGGACCGCCTAAGCTTGTTAAGAAACAGATTTATTTTTTGCAAAATTGTTGGGAGACCCATCCATTCCTGATAACATGACGTGGTTGCTGTTTGCAGGTGTTGTGTATATGTCTGACCAGTTGTCTCCGCAATGTCCGTTGGTGGGGCCACAGAGCTCGTATGCACCAGGACTTCTTCCTTGTGCACAACCCAAGACCCTAAAAAAAAGGATTTGTGTGAGTAGTTACAGCACTTCATGCAGATGTTAACCTGTATAGGTAAGAAAAAGCTGTTTTGTTAGTAACTGAGTAACCACACAAATGTATAATATGAACCGCTGCCTGGATGTTTCCTTTTCAGCACCGGAACATCCACTGATGTCATTAAAGGCTGGTGCGAATCTGAAGTAGAGAGGTTTTAAGACATTACCATTGGATATTCTCAGAAGGAACAGGTGAAAATATTTCTTGCATATGTGGCTCCATATTTTTTTAACTAAAGAAACATATATTACACAAATTGCGACTGCCAGAAAAAAATCCTGCAAAAGACAAACAGGTTTCGACTGATTTTTTGTATTTTTAACTAGCATTCCTTGGATGACGCCATTAATTCCCTCTCAAGATAACAGGTGTGTCTATCTGAACGACCAGCATTGAATTGTTTACAGGGGTTCCTCTTCTTAGGGGTAAAGAGTTGTATGTGTAACAATGATCCTCTGTAAAAGCTTCTAAAAGGTCATCTTTTTTTAAAACTTTTTAGTGGTAAGGGCATACACTTGCGGAGTATTCGGGGTTGGGGGTTTCGACAGCATACCTTAATTAACTGCTATTGGGCTCTGCTGCTGGCAGGGCCCTGTCCAAATCCACAGTTTTAAGAAAAAGAAGATAGCAGACTGCTTCAGAGCAGATATTTGTTTACACGGAAGCCATGGAAAAAGTTTTTTTTAAAAAGACACACAATCCAGCCTGAATTTTAAGCTTACAATTCAGCAGACCACAAGCCACAAACGAAATGGGGAAGTTCACCTGTGACCGGACCTGTTGTAAAATCTCCAAAATCGTAAAAGATTGGGGCGACATAAAGCTAGAAGATTTTAAATATATAACCACATAAATAAAAAGAGCATATTAACCAAATGCATACTTTCATGTTTTTTTTTCAGAGCGTACACAGCACTTAATTCTCACTCAGGATGATCAGGCTTTTTGCTTTTCTTTCTAAGCGTGGTTGTTCCCAGCATGCAGTGTGCCAGACCACTAGGGTATTGCTTCCCGGGGCAAACATATAAAGATTAATTTGATGGGGTTTCTTCTTGAGAGCAACCGAACTATGTAAAAATGATACACGAATACATGTATATCCCGGGCGACACACCACCTGTCTACATTTTATCACAAGGAATGTGTCACAAGGAATTCGACAACATTGACAGACGACGGTTGGGCGTTAGCAAGTGTTCCTATACACAGCCTTGAAACAGCTGTTTGGGATTTTATTTTTCTTGTACAAGAAGAAAATGGTACAAAAACTCCATCACCTCAATCTTTAGAATTCAGCAATAACTCCAGCACATTACATCACACCCTTATTTCAAAGCTGGGCCCTACCAACCTGTGAGCCGGTTCTTGTATGACATTACATCAGCCCCATATTTCACAGCTGGCCCCCCTCCCCCCACACCCGGGTACGGCTTGTGCCAGCACTGATAAAAATGAAAATGGTTCACGCAGCAGGGACTTTCCATCCAATAATGCTGCAAGCAAGGTCTATGCATAAACTATTCCAAGCTACACCCAAAGGGCAGTAGACCCCGGGCTTATGAAAGAAAACATGTATGGGGTTCACACATCAGGCTTAGGGCCTATCAATCCTTCCACACATTACAGTTGGGTATATTTTAATTATTTTTTTAATGTTTACCTATTCAGGTTTGCTAAAACCCAGGTATAAATATTAGGCTGTATATTGGACTTCTTATTAAAAGGAAACACAGTTCAAAACTAACCAGGATCTTTAACAGCCCACCATCACCAGCCATTAGACTTTGTGAGATCTATTTAACAGTTGTATTGTTTGGCTTACAGCCCAGCCATAACTTCACATCCACCATGCTAGCCAAGACGTCAAGAGTGATGTATACTTCTCTCCAGCACTCCTTCTGTATATATAGCCTTTAACCGACCAACCTATGGGTGGCACTGTGCCTGCATCATCTCCACAGTGCCCTGTCACACCATGACACATTTCAGAGTCACAATTGCACAACCTACATCATGCCCCCCACCTCAAAAACATTGCTGAATAATGCCTGCATCCTCTAAACAGCATTGCGTCGCACTTTAACACTTTTCAGATTCATGGGAGGCATATGAACTCCACCGGGTCGCGCCATGGGGGGTAAACATGTCCATCATTTCCACATTATGATGTCGCCCCATGAACCAGTGCAAGGGAGGATCCAAACATGGCTTCACACAGATTATAATGGGTCAAACTGGTGATGTCACTTACACACAATCTAGAGGGAGTGCTTCATGGTGGCCCCCATGATGTCACTTTCTGAGTGGGACTTCTGGCAAAGTAGGACTTCCACGTGACCCACATGTCACTTCCAGGTTGGGACTTCTGGCATGGCAGGACTTCCGGGTGAATGACATGATGTCACATCCTGGATAATATTTCCAGCAGGTCAAGACTTCCGGGTGACCGCCATGATGTCACATGCCGGATGGAACTTCTCGCAGGGCAGGACAACTGGGTGACCCACATGATGTCACATTCTGGAAAGCACTTCCAGCAGAACAGGACTTCTGGTGACCCCCATGATGTAACTTCTGGGGTGGGACTTCCAGTAGGACACAACATCCAGGTTAAATGGGCGTGCCCACCTGTCAAATTAAACATGGAGACAAAAGGCATCATTCTATATTATTCTTGTTCACCTTCATATTTAAACAATATTTCCAACACACACTGTCACAGAAAAGGAGTTAAGGGTTTTAAGGGATATGTGAAAAGAAATTGTAACACCAAGCACAGAAGACTTGCTGTTGTTATTAGGTAAGGAGAAAATGAGCAGAGCTGCTCCCAACCAATTTAAATTAGCTGATCTTTTATGTTATTTGTAGTGTCTGTACAAGTGGGTTTGCTTCTTGCTGCTTGTAAATACATAAGAATATAAGCTCTATGATAATATGCCTCCCTGATCTGCACACACCATCATGCTTTTCTCCTGCGCTTGCATTGGTTTAAACAGCTATGAACCATTGACATAGTGTGTGACTTGCTAACTATTAATGTATGCATGCAATACCTCAAGGGCACTTTCTGTCCTTTTCAATAGCGTCTGATTTACATGTGCCTCTAAAACCTGATTTACCAGCCATTAAAAAGATAGAAAAAAGGAAAACAAATGAAATGGCAGCCATTTTATTTGTTTTCTTTTTTTTTAATATCTTTTTAAGGGCCGCCATGGAAAGGGAGGCAAGACTACGTAGTCCCTTCTCACTTCCATTGCAGCCATCTTCTTTGTCTACCTTTTTTTTTTACTCTTTCAAGGGAGATCAGACTTTGTATCCCATTCCATGGTGGCCATTTTATTTTTCTTGTTTCTGTTGCTAAATGCCAGAGCGTCTCACATTTGAAAAAAATGTGCTATTAGTACCCCAGTCTCCGAGCCGGAGTACTAACAACAATAAGTCCCTCACATGGGGGGGGGCATTAGCACTTCATGTAATGCCCTGGGGCCCTTGCTTTGCTCAGGCACTATGCTTGTGACCAACACAGTTGGTGACCCTCGTGACCATGCTAGGGCAAGCAAGCAAGCTATCATATACAGAGATCGCCAGCAAATACTCAATACCGCCCACCCTTGCAACCCTGAAGTAGTTTAATACAGCTAATAATAAGATGACAGAGTGCATACGCTTACCAGAGATAATTCCATTCAACCAAAGAAAATGGTTCTATAAATGTTTGCCAAATTATTTTTGTTTTCATGAAAATCTTTTTCTTAGAATTTGCTTAAACAGCGGCAGAAGACCTCTTGCACTCCCACCTTCCATGCCCACCCTGTCTTGCTGTATACCTTACCCAAACTTACCATCTAAATATTTGGTAAAAAAAGTGGTAAACAATTCGACCCAAAAATGTGATGTAATTACCATTCGTCAATATTTTCTTATCTGTTTTCAACATTTATAATGCTCTGTCGGATTTGCATAAAGTGCCAGGATTATCGGATTTCTGTAGGAGGATAACTATTGCCTTGAATCTGGAATCTGCCAGAGACACCCTAACCAGAGGCTTAGAAAACATGAGCAGAGGTTTGGGGCTGCGAATTCCTGCATACGCCTTTTAAAATTCTGTAGTAAACCCAATTAGCCCAAGGGACTTACTAGTTGCAAAAACACTGAACCACTGATAGCTGCCTTAACGCCAATCCTGGGTTTTAACCCATTAAAGAAATGACTAACCTCCTGTGAGTAGTTTGGGTACGTAATATGATTCATATGCTGAGATGGCTTGCGTGGCCTATGCACACTCATGCTAGTAAGTAGTATGTTGTATAATTGGGTAAAACTTGAAATAATAGGTTCGGGGTCATTTATCCAAACACCAGCTGGATCAGTCTGATGTCTAATAGAATTAGTCCACACTCTCTATTAGTGAGTCATTCTAATGAAATGCCTGACTTCTCCTCATCATGACACTTTCTATCTGCAGTGGGTTTATAGATAGAATTAATAGTCCCACCATCTGCCTCATTGAACTGCCATAAGGTATCATGAACGATTGACCATGATTCAGGCCCACGACCAGTCACATTATATGGACACTGTAGGAATTCATGTGCTTAGCTCTGTGCTTTTACATCAGTTTACATTTGTAACTATATTCACACATTGGTTCTGTGGCATCATGTTTAGTGGAGAAATGGAGGAACCATTATTATTATTATTATTAACCCTCCATGCCTCCTCTGTTATTTTTCAAACTGCACGTTACCCTCAACACATCTTTTTAATGTGTGCACTGTTCACACCAACCATGCAGCAATTCCAGTGCATTTAGATCATTACAAATGTACACCGATGTGAATGTATTATTGTAAAGACCAGTTATCCCAGTACAGTGTTTGGATGTCTGCCTCTTGGAAGGCTCCCAGTTTCCTTGGCAATACATATTCAATGGATGTGCGTCTTAACGACTTCGCACTCTACCGTCCTTGAACTAGTCATGCCTTTGTCAGTATAGAAATACATCACAATTTCTGATGAGATCGCTTCAGTGATCACTCGGTCTGTCAGTGCTTGAGAATTAAAATGCACGGTTGGTATCTGCAGAGTAGGTGTGGCCATCCCTAGCACATGTTTGTGCGGGAAATTACGTAAACGTATATGTGCAAGTATGTTTTTAACCGTTTTCCACTCCCACGGTTTCTTTGGACACTAAAATATGATGAGCTAGAATCATGAGCTGCATGTGAATATGTGATATGGCGAGTGCAAGCACCTCCGGGTAGTACTCAATCACCCGACATATCACTGTTGCATCTTTCTACAATACTCTGCTATAGAGGGAAGGCTCCCACGGCACAATGGAATCTCCACATCAGATCACCTGGACATTCCGCCATTGGATAATCAATTCCACCATCTCCTCGTAAAATTATCCAGCATCTACATTAGTAGCATAGGTTCTATTCAGGAGTATTTGTCAGGGCAATTTGCAGTCTTCTAGGGCAATGTGCTCCTGCCAAGATCACTGATTACTGCCTTTATTTGAACCTCTTAAGACATATGTCTGAATTGCAGAACTTTGCTGGTTTAGTTGTTGCAACAGCAGGCATAAGGGTGTTTAGCACAGGAGGAGCCACATCAATGGAGCACCTGTTTTCAAGATGTGTCTTCTAGAGACACCATGTATCCGCATCCACAAGGTTGTCACAAATAGGTACTTTTTTATTTGTTTTGTAATTGTTAAGACACCTTTCAGATAAGGACAGTAATACACTCTCATCCACCCTCCCCCGATAAACCACCCGCAAGCCAAATCTAGGGTCACCGTATACATTTAATTTGTTGGATTGCTTACGTTGTGCAGTTATGGACAGCAGTAGATGAAAGAGAGAACCTGCTGATAGCAGCCTGTTTGCCATAGCATGCCGCCAGTGGTGCCGCTCCCTGCCCATCCCGCAGCCTCCCTCAACCTGGCCACCCACACTGACCCACCCAAACTGTAAATGACGGCAATCCAATAAGCCCCCTTAACCAGAAGAATCATTAGCGGTCGCCAAGGCAATGGCGAGATGGCTGACCCTTACACCCCTTCTTCCTGGATTCTACGCATGTCATTATACACAGAGCATGGTCCTAGTGCGATGGAGAACGGGATATACACTACTGACAATTAGATTTCTTCTCCAAATTTGATAAAAAAAAATGCACTACTATTCAGCACCAGCAGGCAAGCGCTCTTGATATACTCATCCATTTACCAAGTAGACCCAAGGTGCAAAGTGACCACTCAGTTTCAAGAACTCTCAGGAATAGAAATGACTTCAGGTGGAGGGCTTGCCAGATTATCAGTGGAGATTGGCCTTGGACATCAGGCAGACAATTACTTTCTTGGCAGATAATCCATAAAGTCTGCTGCAGGAGAGGGTTCTCTGAAAAGGTCTTAATGTGTACTACCAGAAGCTTTTTTGGTAGGCACAACATAAAGTAAACTTCTTTTCAGTAAATCTTTATCTTGTCGATTTGGTATCTTAACCTTTATGCATTGGGGCTGAAATCAGGGCAAACCCTAAGGTTGGCATTTTCATTGGGGAGCACTTCAAGGTCTCTCGCCACCTTGAGAATAACACCTCTGCCACCTCTGTCACTATAGGTCAGTAGTGGGTTGGTGATAGCATATGGAGGCATCGCCAGTTTTGGTTGTGTCCCCAGTGAGTTGCAAAAATGTTCAACCAGGAAGTGATGGGAACTTGGCTTTTCTATGTACTTGTCCATCTTGTGTCTTACCAACCCTTTCATCAATACACATATGCCAATATTATTCCACCAAAAGCTCCCTTCATAATATTCGATCTTTCATTTCTTTTTGAGGTTTCTCAGCCACTTTGTTAATTTTCTTAACATCATCCTCCACAACACAACACTCTTCTAATCCTTGTGGTCTGACCAGTCAGTTTAACCAGTCATGTCGGAATAACATCCATTCTACATGCAGCAGTGTCAATGTTTCCTGGAAGTAGGAGTGGTCAATCGTGAGCTCAGCCCTGGTCTCTTGAACCTTGATCTTCAGACAAAGTCTCTTGAACCTTGATCTTCCATAATTCAATAGTCATATTTTTTTTCCTCTGTTCCACCTCCGTTGACGCCCAGTATACAGTGTGAAAAGCAATGTTATTCTGATTGGCACACGTTTCTGGTTCCCCCTTTGTGGGGTTTATCCATGCTAGCTTAATAATGCCTATGCCACCCAATCCAACAGATCATCAGTGGGTCAGTGGCATACCTCACTATATGTTCTCGATTTTCCCAGTATTTTTTTTTTTCGCTGCACGAGCCTGCTGCACTCAGAGGGATGCCATGTTTTTGGATACCAGTAGATTGGCAGGAGGTATGTAGTCAACTTTCAGAGGGCAGGTCCATCAATCTTCTCACAGTCTCTGCAAGCCAAACTCATGGATACCAGTGCCACGTCCCCAAACTCACCCTTTCAACAGACCCGCAGAGACATCAGGCGAATGGAGCAATCAAATGACGATTGAGAAAAAAAAAAAAACAGCTGGGCTATGCAACACATCTGAACACAAGAGCAGGTTCTCCCTCTCGATACAGCTATTGTGGAACTGAACGTTCACATGTATTCAGGGTGATAGTCTCTTTGACTACATTGCTGCCTATAGCATGTTCCTCTTTTGCCAATATGGGGAGGCGCTAGATGCGGAGGAAGTACACCACATTGTGCTTCAGCCACCACCTGCCCTACTCACCTATGTTGGTACCACCAAGAGTGTTCCCAAGGGGCAAATCAGTACCCACCTCCAATGTCAATCGGGGCCCTTATGAATATCCCCCAGACCAGTGCTTCCGCAATTAGTGCAGCCTCACCAGAGCCGGCATGCAAAGACCCACCCATGCACCCCGGCTCCTCCCCATCCTCAAAACTGCAGGATGGGCTTCAGTGAAGCTACTCAGTCCATGGACCCAGTGCCACCGCACGGTCCCACCTGGACCAGGCGATACAGGAGTGAAAATACCACACGCCCCTCAAATTCCTCCATCAATTAAGAGAGTTAATGTGCCTCGGAAGTGTTTTGATGAGTTACACATGGGCTTATCTGCTGGGATGTAAAGGGAGTGCAGACTCCTGTTTGTGTCCGTCACATGACCAATATTAAATCATTAACAACTTAACTATGATACTATTGTGCTCGCTACATTACTAATGCTTGTTTGAAAACATTACCAGAAAGGAATAATAGAGCCTTCAGCACTTGGACATGGCCGAAGCAGCCAAGGTGTATCCTCTTGGTAATGTCCTCATACCCTCTCCACGGTCAAATGAGTGATTTTTAACTCACACTAGATGCTGCCAAAGTACAACCTATTGAGCAAAACTAAAAACGACAAAGGTAGTACATACATTCAACATCCTGTTTGTGTCCAGGGTTGTTTTGGTAAAGGCATGAGAGGAAAGGGTTACATTGCAGAATTTATAAAGCAGAGATTGCATTGGTGCTGTACTGTACCGACCAGCCCTCCTTTTGGTGGCGCTCTCATCATCCCTTTTAATTTACACTGTCACTGTGAGGTGACATTTAATTTAAGTGGCTAACAAAGGAAGCAGCATTCTTGCTGCACTTGGCTAATGTTTATGCATTAAGTAGGAAACCACCGCAGCTACAAACAAAATTAGAAAACTTAATAAGGTCAGCTGTCCAAATTATTGTTCTTTGTATAATGAGGATGACCCGACACATGTTAAAAAAAGAAAAGCCAGGCTACGATGAGCAATGTATGTATGTTTCACTATGAAGCTTTTTCCCTCCTCCCCCTCCAACTAGTGATATGTGAATGCAGTGGGAAAAATGAGCTAATTAAAATGTGATTTTGAATTAAGCAAACAATTCTTAAAAGGAAAGGGTAGGAAAAAATCGCCATTCTGCAGGTGGGGAACTGTTCTAATTACTTGCATCGATCTCCATCACAGTGAGAAGTCCTACTGTTGCTTCATGTCAGTTTCCTGAAATATGAAGTTGAACCCCAGTACTGAAACTAATTAATTGTTCAAGCTGGTCTTTAAATGTAACACCATGTGTGGACATACTCCCTGCATGGATGGCATATCTGCCAGGCAGCACACCAGGAAATCCTTCTTGCAGTGCCCAAGCTATACCAACACGGACAGACCACACATGACAGCTGGTGGGAGGGAACCTTGGAATCTGATGAGGCCGGGTAGGACATCCCTTTCCCTTGTCACAATTCTAAAAGAATGAGGATGCTCCAATTAGCACCACCAAAAACATCAGGAAGCAGCCCACATAGAATGCGCCAGAATAATGAATCATGCAGGGCTGCCAGCTCCAACAGATCAACATTGAGTTCAAGGGAGTTCACAAACAACCAACATGCAGGCAAGAGAAACCTCAGTGGCACGTCCATTTTACAGAAGGGGAGTAGCATTGCAAATATTGGAGACAAGAAACCGAGATACACAAATACACAAACTATAGCAACAATAGCATGCAGGCCAGTAGATGAATAGTAAATGCAATCTACGAGAGGCAAAGTACGAAACCCAAAGACAAATAGTTAAGAAATGTTTTTTAAATGCAACATTGAGTGAAGTATTTGAGGGGCCTCAGTTACCCCTGTCACCTCGGTCCATGGGAATGACGGAAGTAGGTTCCGAATCAACATCAACACCCCGCTTGCACGTGGATGCCCCAAGAAATCTCATTAAAGCAGGAGAAACTCTCGCATTAACATCTGGTCTGAAAGAGGTCTTGACTTATCAGACTTTTATTCAGAAAGGTTTAAAGGGTGCAGTGCATGACTATGGCCCCCCTCAAAAGGATCTGATAGATTTGAAGTGAATTACCATTCAAAACAGCCCTGTTTGTTGGCAACCAACAGGTTTTGGCTTTAAAGCTGTTTCTATCACTTGTGAGGTTTTTACATCTCCAGAGAAACTCGCCAATGAAGTGGACGATGAGGCTCTTCTGGGAAGTGCAAATTCGCTGGAGCAAGTCGTCTTCCATAAAAGTTACGGTCGGAAGGAGAGCATAAATCTGAATAATTCCCTGGAAGAGGCATATTGGTCAAATGATCTTACGTCATGCAAAAGGGCATTAGATGGCTTGATCCATAAGGATGGTTACTCTGACGTGACATCGGGTAAGAACTCTGAAAGCAGGCCATCCTTGCTTTGAACTCTAGATGGGACTCTGCAGTGAAAAGAAGCTATTGGCCGTAGAAAGCGAAGAAAATTTGCTTGGATATCTCAGCTACTGTGTCTTTAGGCAAATCACCAAACATAGAGACATTGAATACAAAAAGAATCCCAAAAAGACACAGAGAAGGAGCGCACAGTGACAGGCATTAATACTTACACTCTGGCAGCTTTATCAATGACCATTGCAACATTCATAGCATTGTAGAAAAGCATCAGCGATCGCCTGACAGATCAGACAACACTAATAGCGATGCTGCATTCAAAAATGCTTTTCGTTGAAGGTTTTGTGACAGCAGTGCAGGGGAATCTGGATAAAAGCTCAGAGAAGATGGCTAATATATTTTGTAGATTAATTTCCCCAGTAATGGAAGAAAGAAAAAGTAGGAGACAATCAGGAAGAAGAGGTGAGGTGGATGAACAAAGTAATATGGAAACATCTTCTGCATTGGCTGCAGTGAATTGTGGCGTTAAGAATCCACAAGAGTCTGTTGTTCAGTTTAACAAGGTTGATGCTAATTTAATTCTACACAAAGGGAGTCAAACAGACCTCCCCGAATCTGTATTTGAATTTGCTTTGGAAGCTTTGTCACTGGAACCCATGGACTTGGACTCAGAACCAGCCAAAAAAGATAAGGCCGGTATCTCTGGCATCTTCTACAGTCTCAATTCAACCTAGACCAGAAGTTAAACATTCTCCAATATTCTTAAAAAAAAAAACATCTCTGGATTTGAAAGGCAACAACCGAAAGAATTGCTGGATAACTTAAAAAAAACTCAAGAGACCAATTTGAAATTAAAACACAAGGATTCTCGCACATTTTTAAGACATTTGAACGTTATAATTAGTACCATTATGAACAATAGACAATAGCCTGACATATACATGGGTGACCAAATAGACAAGATTGAGGAAAGTGGGACCATAGCTTCTCAGAATCAACAGATATATTAGATATTGGATGAAGGTCCAAATGACTCAATGCTCAATTTATCTATATAGTCAATAGAGAATGAAGAGGAAGACAACCCTGGCCCTCTTGAGCGAGTATTGTCCAATGAGCACGCTCAAACACAAATGACTTTGGCTGTAAGTAAAAGCTAGGAGAACGCCTTGGAGGCATGACTCTGGAAAAAGATGCTGACTTCAGAACTTGCCTGGCCTTATTACCAAGAAGGAGTATAGGGCAGGGTAAAAAGAGATGCACTTTACAAAACAGATGTTTAACAGGAAAATTGAAAATGTACTTTTACATCTGCATAAGGAGAGCATGCCTGGGTTCTTAATGATGGAAGAAAAGCATCAGGCTTTTCTTCTAAATCCAAAAAAAGCAACTACGAAACGTGACATGAGATCTTTTGAGGAATATATAGAAAGAAAAATGTATCTAAATAAATCAGCTCGGTCCCTGGATGTGAAAACCTGTATTGTACTTGAAAGAGTCTTACATCTTGATAGTGGCCTAACAATAGTGGTCTAACGATGAACTGGGCTAATGCTCCTTCTCGAGCTCTCTGCTCATCCACTTCCAACTCTCTGAGGGTCCGACGCTTCTCTAAGCAGAGAGTTGGGGGAAGATCTATCTCCTCAGATGGGGCCTCCCTCTGAAACAGCCTCCCTACCTGGCTCAAACTTGAGCAGAAACACCTCCATTTCTTGAAGCAACTCAAGACCTTCCTTTTCGCTTCTGCTTTCTCTCTTCCTCTGCCCTTGCTGATGTACCTGACTGCCTCGCGCACTAGTCACCAGGTCACCCTGTGCACTCATGCCCAGGCTCCTGCATGTCCAGATGCCCTCACACTGCCTCCAGGCTCCCAAGCACTTAAGGGCCTGTATCTGCAAACCTAAAGTCCCTTCTCTCTGCTCTTATGAGCCACCCGCTGGATGTACTTGTGAGTTAACTGCACTTTCCCCTTAACCTCCCCTCTTGGCGCTTCTCCCCTTTCCTGTTCCCCGCACTTGCACGATCTGAATGACACAAGTCCTAGTAAGATCGTTATTTTCTCCTCCCTTTGTTTCCCCTCCTTGTCTTGTCGCACCTAGAAACACTTAGGTACAGGCAAGTTATAAATGCCACATAATATCATATCATATTACATCATATTCAAAAATGACGTTCACTTACGACTAAGGATGTAGCAAGGGTTGAATTCTTAACTGAATAGTCGTTGGATAAAGTAGGGATCCATCTTGGTTCTAACTTGATTCAGCAAGCAAGTCTAGAAGAAGCACATCTCTAATTATCATTGGGATTTGACTTATTTGAAATGATGGTGGAAACTTCAACTTCATGAAATGAGGAAAATAAGAAAATTATAAGTACAAATGGGAACATAAATACAAATTCAGACTCCTTTTTCCATCAATATAGGGGGAACTAGTTTTCCGACTAGAGAAGTGAAACTTCTTCAGGAAAACTACTCTGAACCAGAACACAGTGACTCTTGACATTGGATAGCATAGGCACTAATTCTTAACAAAGTGCAATCCTAACTAAGACATTGGGCCTCATTATCATTATGGCAGTACAGTAACAACAGCGCCAGTAGGCACCCTTGCTACCATACCGTCAGACTACGAGCTGTACTCGCAAGGTGCCTGTCGGCCCGCCAGGCCTGACCAGGCGGGGAGAGCGACACCCACGAGCACAGCAACTCAAATGCACCGGCACAATTATAAACGGTTCCTGTGCATCTGACGTCCCCATTCCCATTGAGCCCTATGGGGCTAAAATGGGAATGGTGATGTACCGGTTCCAGCGCCCATGAAAAGGCAATTACTGGGTCCGGTGGGGCTGTAATAGCCGTGTAATTGCCCATTTGTGGGTGCCAGCGCCCGGATGCAAGTTTGGTGGTAGCCACTGGCAAGGCTAACTCCAACTTCGTAATGAGGCCCATTTTATTTTGCTAAATAGCTGGGTAGTTGGAAGTTGGAATATGACAGGCTTTGGGAATCTCATTGGCACGTGCAAATTGAAATGCACTGATTATGACATCATCTGTCTTCAAGAATCTTGTTTGCGCACAGCAACTACTGTAGATGGTTATGTATCTAATTTGAAACCGGCCTTAAATGGAACTAAAGGCAGACCAATTTTGGCTGTACTAATGTTAATTAAAAATGGAATAGCCCAAGAATCAATGGTAGTGCTGAATCCAAATCCATATATTCAAATACTTCAAGTACGAATGGCACGTGTGAGTCCTAAAGGTCAAGATGGCTAATTATATGCAACCTTTACTGGAACTCAAAAGGAATTAAAGACACAACCTTTATAGATACGATAATGAATTCTCTTGACCATTTATGTGAAGTTCTTCCAGATCCGGTCATAATTATCTGTGTTGATCTGAATATCAAATCTCCTGAAGGGGATCCTCGAAAGGGATTGGTCAAAAAAGCCAAGGCTTCTGAAGCGGGAAAAAAAAGTATTATTGTGGGCACTGGAAACTAAAATGAGGAGTTTACATCAGCTAAATGGAAATACGAGAAGAGATATTTTGGCAAAAATCACGTGGAAACCTGGGGCTCAAGGCAAGGTTTTGGACTTTATTTTTACGTCTGAGAATAAACTTCCATGGGTAACTAGTTTAGAAATTCTACCAACTAGGACTAGTGATCATGACATCGTAAAACTCACATGTTCCACTCCTAGAGAAACCGCTAGCAAATGCTATCCTGTGTCGCTGGAAACCTCCCAAGGTAGAAATCGATTGAAGAAGAATCCAACTAGGATATCATTATTGATAGATCGATTTTCGGACCACATATCAAAAGCACAAGATTATGATTATTAAACAACATTGGATTATCCAAGATTCCTGGTGTCTTTTGTGGAGAAGAGCTACCAGGGACTTGGATCATCATCAGTCCACAAGCACAGCTGTGATTATAAACTGGTGGTGGAAAAAATCAGATTTAAGAAAGTTCAAAATAATGGTTCCCTCAAACTTGTTAGACCGTATTAGGAGAAGGAGGCAGATATATAAAAATTGGGTAAGAGCAAAAACCAATGAAATCATACAACAAGACTCAGAATCCATGCTCCAAAAAATTGCAAAATGAAAAATGGGTGAGGTTTGGAAGATCATATACTCCCTGAATAATTTCCAACAGGCCTCTAAATAAATGTGCTGCCTCAGTCCACTTGGGAGCAACATTAGTCTGCCATATTTAACTTTGCCGAAAAACGACACAAACCCGGTAATATCTGAGGAACCTACACAGTGGTCATTTGAAACCAACAAGGAAGACAAGCAACTCAAGGGCTCCAGGGCCAGATGGTCTCACAATGTATCACTTCGAGAAGTCCCAAACAATGGACTGATTTTCTGTGGTTATTATTCGCCCACATTGAGAAGTTGAAAAAGGTGCCAGAATCATGAAAAGCTTCCATTCTGGTACCTAGCTTAAAGAAGGAGGATAGGTTTGATCCCCCAAAACTATTGTCCTATCACCCTCCTGGATGTTATAGGTACAATATTTGCTGCTATGCTATTGAGGGACCTTACAGAGTTTGAAAGATCTTCAGGAAATTTCGACATACTACAATCGGGATTTGTTAAGGAGATTGGCACCTCTTTAAATGTCTTCTTGATCAATATTTTGAGATTACAGTCCACTCAAACGAAGACCTAACTATACCTGAACTTCATCGATCTGCCTCAAGCCTTTGATTGATCATAGACTATTCTAGAGTAAACTGAAAAGGTGGGGGTGGCCATGAGACCTTCTGGAAGAACTGTATTCTGCTACCACAGTGAAAACAAACCTAGACGTCAGGGGAACATTGTCAGGTCTGATTGCGACAAAGAGGGGGTTAAAAAAAGCGCTGCCCATTGGCACCAGCCCTGTTTAATTTATTTCAGATCTGCCAGAAGCTTTAAACGGAGCAGGGAGCTCCCCCCCTCCCCACAAAAAATCAATGGGGAATCCATTGATCATCTCCTGTATGCAGATGATCACGTCTTAATTGACCAAACCCCTATTGGCCTTCAGCATCAACTAGATGCTTTTCAGGATTATGTGTTGGAGAATGGTATAAAAATTAATGCTGCAAAGTTTCAATAGTTAACTTTGCAATCAGCCACGGGCAAGACAACCTTGAATAAAGCATCTTGGTTCCTGAATGAGGAAGTCCTGACCAGTGTGGAATCAGCTACTTATCTGGGGATGTGTGTAAGCATCAGTTCGATAGCCAGCCCACGAGAAACGCTGTAGAGAGCAAAGATTAAAGGCCTGGTATGCTTAGTAAAGATGCATAATCCATCTTTAAAACTAGACTAATCCATGATATTTATGGGCAAAAGACATCTGTCCCTGATGCCATGGAACAATTAACTCAAGAAAATATAAAATCCACTTCCTTAATGCCACCTCTTACAAGCTGCAGTCAATTCAAAATAATGTTGAAAAAGGAAATGCAACCCATAGTCCATATTAGCTCCACAGACAGACTAGAAGTGCATCACATGACACTCCCTATGTGCCAACAAGCAGAGTAATTCTAAGACATTCAAAAAATAGTCATAGGCGCCCCTCTGCGAGAACAAACACGAATAAATGATCTGTTCTTTGGGAAGGCCCACTCAAGAGTCTGCAGCCACACTTTAGCTCACTGTACCTTTCACAGAAGGAAAATATCCATTTGCATATCAGTCTTTGTCCCACCCACATTGGCAGTCCAGCACTGAAATGCCATGGCAATTCTCTTCTGAACAAGAGTACCAAGATCATCCCCAGACACGTGTTTCAGACTTGTTGGGCCTCATCAGTGAGGTGGAGCTGTGCCTCTCTGAGCAAAGTGAGCAAGGGGTCCACGTCTGGATGACCCTCGGAAAATTAGGGTGACTAAACCTAATTGCCTTAAACAATCAAAAAATAGTCATAGGCGTCCCTCTGTCCGAACAAGCATGGCTAAATGACCTGTTCTTTGGGAAGGTACCCACTCGAGTTTCTACAACCACACTTTAGCTCAATGTACCTTTCACAGCAACCCAGGAGATGTGTTTCAGCCTTGTTGTGGCCTCATCAGTGAGTTTGAGCTGTACCTCTCTTCTTGTTCAGAAGAGAATTGCCATAGCACCCTGAATCTCCCACATAAGCAGGTTGGCAGCAAGCCCACTACCATCGTTGTGTCCATTACAGTAGTCGATGCTTTAAAAATGGCTGAAGGCTTTTCACACTAGTTTCACCTTTGTTTTTCTAGGTAAGCCTTACGGCTATGGAAATAGAAAATGGACTGGTTTTCTTCTGCACCATAGAGATGGTTTGACTGCCTTTTTAAGTACAATTCCAGAGTAACAGTGTTAATGGGCTACAAAACACGTTGTATCTTTTTTGATTGGTGACCCAAATAAACTGGAATTGGTCCGTAACTTCTGTTGGCTGATGGACGTCTCATTTTCTGATATTTGTATGCACTCAGATAAGTACAATCCTCAAGTACAGTAGTACATGCTGTTTTTTGGAAATATATATTGTATAGATGTTTCGGATCAAGAATGGCTTCTAATGAACATTGACACAAGCTGGCCTGGCAAAACTGAATTCAAGGTCAAATCTAGATTTAATCCTATTTTCAACCCAGGAGGCCATGTTGAAGCCGTTCAAGACTTGGTGATCCGTGATCTGGAAAAGATTAGGAAGAAACGATTTCACTCAGGTAACAATTTGACCCCTGCCCAACAACGCACTATTCAACAACTGGCACCTCTGACCAAAATCATCATCAAACCGTCGAATAAAGGGTCCAACATAGTTATCATGGATCAGGATAACTATAATAAGGAGGCAGAAAGACAATTACATGATAAAGCCTGCTATGCCAAACTCACTGAGAACCCTTCTATGAGCATGCATGACAAACTTAGAAATCTGCTGCTGACATGAAAAGAGAGAGATCTTCTAGATGATGATATATGTAAATTTCTCAACGATTTACTTTTTGCCAAAGGTGCATAAAAGTCTGAACAGGCCCACAGGCAGGCCGATTGTAACACTATGTGGGCTTTGTTAGAAAACATCTCTAGATTCATTGATGAGACTCTGGTGTCCTTTGTGACTTCATTACCATCATACTTTAAAGGACACCAAAGATTTCTTGAGTCATGTCGAAGGGATACCCTGGGAATCTACCTACCTGCTTACAACGTTGGACGTTGTATCTCTCTACACTTCAATAAGACACTCAGATGGGCTTAAGGCATGCAAGCACTTCCTTTTTACTAGATCAATGAATTATCTGCAGTATAGCCGGATGATCTTGGAGATGGTTAATCTTTGTTTGACTAACAACTGTTTTTTATTCAACAAGGAGTTCTTTATGCCATTGTAAACATATGTGAACCTCACCATGGGCTAGTGGGAGAAGTTTGTGGTGTGGCATCCGAGTAACAATAGGCACACAGCCAAAATGGCTTTATGGCTATGTTATATTGATGATCTTTTCATTATCTGGACCAGCATGAGTGTAGAGTGGTTGGACTTTGTTAAAATATTAAATCTCAATGGGCCTCATTACGACTGTGGCGGTAGCCATGCCGCTGTTGGCGGCATGTCTGTTGCCAAAATCGGGTCCGGGTTCCCAGAATGGGGAATTACCGGGCCATTCTGAGTTCAGAGGGCCCGGTAATTCCTCCCTCCAGGAACCCGGATCCGGTCCTTCCCCATTCCCATCTGAGCCCCCTTAGGGCTCAATGGGAATGGGAGAGGGTGCAAACAACGGGCCGATTACGAGCGGCCCGTTGTTTGCTCCCTCTTCCCCTTGCGGGACCCAGTAAGGACGCCTGGTTTGACCAGGCGTTACTTACCGGGTCCCGCGAGGGGAGCTTGTAATGAGGCAGAACGGGTTTAACGGGTCCGCCTCCTTTAGCGGAGCCCATTAACCCGTTCCGCCTCAGTCGTAATGAGGCCCAATGAGTTTCAGGGAGAGCCACAATAAGAACAACATCATATTTTTGGATGTTCAGGTAGCAGTGTCCCAAGGAGAACTTGTCACTGAATTACACAGAAAGCCCACCAGCTCCAATATTCCCCTCCACACAAACAGTAATCACCCTACAGCCCTCAAATGGAGTATCCCATATGGGGAATTTATTTGCATACATCGCAATTGCTCCAAGATTGAAACCTTCGACATTGCAGGTGCCTGAATGGCGCAAAGGTATAAACATTGTGGATATCCCAAAAAGGTTCTGGAAAGAGCCTATTTGAAAGCCAGAGACACTGATGGTTCCTCCCTCTTGATAGACAATGCTGTCTTACAAAACACCACAGACACAAGTGATTCCCGGCTTATTTTGTCATTTGGCAAAGAAGCATTTAACATATGTCAGATCTTGCAAAGACACTGGCATGTTCTAAAATTAGATCAACATTTGAACACAATATTGGGCGAAAGAGTGAACATCACGTTCCGTAAATCAACTTCACTGAAAGACATACTAGTACCTAGTTTTTTTAGCCCGATATATGGCACACTTGAAAATAGTTGGCTGAAGACTAAATTATCGGGGTTTCATAAATGCTAAAAATGCAAGGCCTGCCAATATGCCATCAACACTTTGAGCTATCAACATCCCATTCTGGACAAGAAAATTGAAATTAAGCCCTGCATCACTTGTGAGACCGAATTTGTTGTGTATGTGCTAAATTGTCCATGTACGAAATGTTATGTGGGGAGCACAATAGGGAAACTCAAACTACGAGTGCTCCAACACATTCGGGCAATAAAAAATGCCAACCCCACATACCCCATGGCACTACATTTCAAAACGGAACATGGAGGAAAATTAGATGGTTTCTTGTTTTTTGGTATCCAAACAGTTTTGAAATCTCCTAAAGGAGGTAATCGAGAGCTCCTGCTAAAACAGTTGGAAACCAAGAGTATCCTAGACCTGGAAACAAAAAACCCTGAGGACATAACCTCGATAAGGAACTGTACACTTTCTTAGGCACCTGAAAACATCTGGGTCACTTGTTTTCGACACGCCCCTCTCTCCGTCTCTCTTGTGTTTCTTCTCGTTATATCCCCTCCTCTTTATTGCCATTTTTTACTCTCGCTGTTAGAAACTTGTATTTTACAGTTACATGAGTACTATTGTATTTGGCAAATGAAATGATCAGGGTGAATGCATACATATCTTCAATAATGAAAACTCTTACGTTGAACTATCATTGTGTATTAGTACAGACAGCAGCCGGATGGCTTATTATACATATATATTTGAACAATCATTCCGATTTAAATTTCGAGTATGTTTGCCTTTCTTTTACTATCTACAAAGTGAAAAAAAACCTTTTTTTAATTCATCTTACTGTTCATTTTGAAAAATATGGTCTTGTATCAGTGGGAAATGGAGATTTGCTAGGACACACAGAGATGTTGGGACTTTCTAGAAAAAGGTCAGTTTTGTGTACAACAGTAGCCAGGAATGCAGGGAGGTTTGTATGTGTAAAATTCCGTTTGCACTTGCAATTATTGAAATATAAGCAATAGGAGAGGTTACATGCGACAAAAATGAACTATGCACGAGACACTTTATTGCAACTGTTGCACTTTTATAGCAATATGCACTAGGCACTATGCACTTCATGAGGTCTGCTGCTTTGCTAATGTGCACATGCTTATTAGCACGTCCTTAGTTTCCTCAATAGGCTGTAAAAAGGTATTGCTTCTTGTGCAAAGGATGTTGTCTACATAATATTGCCACTAGAGCTGCTATATCAGTAAGAGTGCCATGTTAAACCAACAGGGGGATCTGCATGACCAGACACACTATTTGGCGTTTAATCTGCATGAGAGTATTCGACGATGCAGAGTTATGTACTTACAAGATAAAGTTGCTTTTACAAGAGCCACACTGTGATAGTATTGAAACACACGCAAATCACGTGCATTGACCCACTAACGGCGAGACATGTTACTCTTTACTAGCTTGAACCTCTCTGCATAAGCATTTTGCATTTTGTTTTTTAACCCATACTAACCCATACTAATATGGCTTTCTAGACCTTTCACAATGGACGACCTGTGATAGAATGATTGCGTATGCATATTTGTTTGCAGACACTCTGTATACAACCATAGAGAAACATGTATATTTATCGTCCATCATCTGTGTTGTCTGCAACCCATGTGATCAAGCAGTCGGAGTACCGTGAAATGCGCTGTCTTTCCATCAGGGTCTTCTTATCCATCAGCACACTAAGAATAACATATGAGATGCTGTTGAGACCAAATGTGCTGTGTCTTCTTATTGCTGTAAGCATACTTGATCCCCAGCTGTTCTGGGAGTGCAGTCCGCCTCATGTACTTTGTACAAAGACTTTTTCAATATATATATATATATATATATATAAAAAAAAAAAAATATATATATATATATATATATATATATATATTTATTTAATTATATATTGTATAATGCCCCAATATGGTTTAAAGATTTTCTATGGTCCCAGTGCTCTCAGGGTCGGATTGGCCCCTCAGTCCTTTGGCCCGTGGGCGGGCCGAAATCGTTCCTGGGTGGCTATGCCTGGGCCACTTTGGAGAAAAAATAAATAAAAAAAATATATATTTTTTGCACATTTATTTTCTTCCAAAAGCCTTTCATCCTTCTTAGGTCGATACATGAGTACCAACACAGGTTGGGTGATATCGTATGCATATTTGTTCTATAAAAATGAGCTTAATGTAAATGCTAAACAATAACATATTATTATTTGGCCTTGGACGTCTGCTTGGATTCACAGTAATTTAGTGTACTTAGGAACAATGCTATTTTATGCCACTTCTTGTTTTGTCAAGGGGTGAAAGGTCATGTTTCATCGCTTCCCGGGCTGTCACCTTGGGGTGGGGTCAAATGACATCACTTCCAGTGCTGTCATCAGAGGTCAAGGGTCTTGAGGCGAGGGGTGGGTGACTTTTTTGAGGTGAGGGTTGGGCCACTTTATTTTGAGTGATTGGGCCTATTTCTTGTCCCAATCCGTTCCTGAGTCCCATCACTAATTACATCATCTATTACATCACTGATGACATCACTAATAGAATCATATATGCCATTACTGGTGACCTAACTGTTTACATGATATTAAACACCACTGATTACATCAATGATGGCATTGGACATAATATCATTTATGACATAGCTCATAAAAGCTTTGATTAACTAAATAACAATTTAGGCCATGGCCTTTGCAATGGCCAAGGCAGTGGCACCAGTGCATGTCCGAAGACCATGGCTAGTGGCTGGTTAGTGTTGTACAATATACAGAGGGCATAGCCAACACCGTAGCCACTGGCAATGGGCGAAGGCCATAGATAGCTGCCTTTTAATGTGTTATAATATACAATAGACATGGCCATAGTCTGGGACCACTGCCGATGGCCGAAGGCCATGGGTAGTGGCTGATGAGTATGGTAAAATATACAGTGGGCAAGGCTGAAGGCCATGGACACTACCCATGGATGTAGGTCATGGCTACTGCACCTTAGTGTGTTATGATATATTTGGGGGATGGCCGAAGGGCATGGCTGCAGGCCATGGATGAAGGCTATGGCTAGTGGCCCATTAATGTGGTAAAATATACAGTGGGCATGGCCAAAGACCATAGCAGTATCTGGTTACTGTTGTAAAATATACAGTGAGCACACCTGACAGCTATGGCACTGGCCATGGCCAGTGTCCCCTTAATGTGTTAAACTATACAGTTGGCACGGCCAGCTGCAGGAGCTCAATTTTCCACTATTTTCTTTTCATCCAAACATGGGTTTCGTCAGAGTTACCAAATAACAAAGACAGCATATGTATGTTGTAGCTGAAATACGTGTTTGTGTGTAGCTTACACTGGAAGTCCCACACACACCTGTCAATAGTCAAAGTATGCTTCCCGGTTAACTTTTGCAGTCACAACTCATGTAAAAACATTGAGAAAGTTGCAATCAACTCCCAAATATTTTGTATGAAATATCAAGGCCTGGAAAATACATGACTGTTATGCAAACATTGGTTATATGTTTTACACATTTCTGACATATTCTTGGGCCTTTTATAAATGGCAGCCATAATAACAAATCTCCCACTGCGTGTCTAGAAATGAAAGTAGCCTTTTGCCCATTTTCAGATGCCACATGCTAGCTGTTGTTCCACCATTGTTTAGTTTAGTTTATTTATTTGTATTGCGCACCTGGCCCCCAGGCTCTGGGTGCATTTCTTAAATGTACATACTTACAGTTAACAAGCAATGCAGGGTGTCCAAGGCCACCGTGCATACAAGAGGATATTTACAAGTAAACAGGAGTGCAGGAAAAAAATGACATACAACACAGCCTTAACAGTGACAAGTTACAGGTGAAAAACAGGAGTAAATAACAAAGGTAAGTGTGCAATCTATACAATGATTTACACTAGTATACAGATGTTGTGCAGTAAATCTACAAGGTGATACAGGTTAGGTGCAGGTAGGAGCATGGTCCTATGCAAAAAGCCAGATTTTGACTTTGCTCTTGAATGAGTAGTAGGAAGGTTGGGCTCTGAGTAGGCTGGGAAGTGTATTCCACAATTTAGCAGTGAGGACTGGAAAGATAGACCCACCTGCTTTTGCAGCTTAAATCTGGGCATGGATAATGTGTGGACTTGGGCAGATCTCTGAGTGCAGGAGGAGGAGTGAGGGATGAAACGGTTGGCTAAGTACGCAGGGGCCCGATTGGACTTGCACTTATAAGTGAGTGCAAGGGTTTTGAGAGATATACTATGCGCAACAGGGAGCCAATGTAAACTGTACTTGGTGTCAGAGATGTGAAGCTTCCTGGGGATGTTAAGGACAGCTTTAACGGCGTTATTCTGTGTTACCTGTAACTTGTTAATGTTTCTTTGGCTAGTCCCAAGATAAAGGGCATTGCAGTGGTCGATTTTGGCCATAACGAAAGTTCTGGCCAAGATGATGCAGTTAGCAACAGTGAGGAAGGGTCTGCATGCAGTGATAAGTTTGCAGGTATATGCTGAAGCCGAGACTGCGGCGTTGGTTTGTATTGTGAGGGAAAATGTAGAATCGAGGTAGATACCTAGAGTTTTTGTATCACTGGATACCTTGATAGTATTGCCATCAATGACACATGATTTGAAGGCGGGTTCCAATGTATTGAGTCTCGGATGGGAGCCTAGGATAAGTAACTCAGTTTTTTTGTCATTTAAGCAGAGCCCATGATGAGCCATCCAAGCCTGGATAACTAAATAAACATCATTAAGGGCTTTAGAGTCGGTCAGGTTGTTACCAGTGATAGGGATGAGTATTTAGGTTTCATCTGCATAATTGGTGTAAGTGACACCCAGACAGTCAAGAATATCAAAGAGTGGCTTCGTGAAGACATTATATAGTGTGGGTGAAAGACAAGACCCTTACGGGACCCCACACAGGACTGGTGAAGTTTCGGCTTATGCAGAAGGAGAGAAGACCCGCAAAGTTCTGTTTGCCAGAAAGGATCTAAGGCGGTGGTTTCATCAGACAAGTCCGCATCAGTTTTAAGGTGGTGGCAGAGAATTTGGTGGTCGACCAAATCAAATGCTGCCGATAAGTCTAGAAAGAGAAGGAGAGCCATATTTCCATTGTCATTTAGGTCTTTGATTTGAGATTTCAAGTCAATGAGGGCAGTTTCTCTTCCATGCCCTGGTCGGAATCCAGATTGGTGGAGGCCAAGGAGTTTATAGGATTCTAGGTATTCCTGAATTTGTAAATAAGCAGCACAGTCATGTATTTTCAATAGGAAGGGTACCGTAGTAATAGGTCTGTAGTTAGATGAGTTACTTGGGTCGAATGTAGGGGTTTTTTATTAGTGGGATGACCCAAGCGTCTTTGAGGTTATCAGGGACTGTACCAGATTTGAAAGAGGCATTAATGAAGATGGTGATGAAGGGGGCAATATCATGGGCAGCTTCCTTGATGATGGGGGCAGGGCAGGAATCCCCTTGGCAGTCTGACGGTTTACATTTTTTTATAATGTTTTCCACTTCAGCGATGGAGAGCGGTGAAAAGCAGAAGGGCTTAAAGGGGTGAGTAGTTTGAGGTATTTTGTTGAAGGTGGGATTGGGTAGCGTGTCTGAGAGAAGGCTGCATTTTTTGCCATTGATTTTACTTTGGAGTGTGGAAACTTTGTCCAGGAGTGCTTTTTGGATATAAGTGCACCAAGTGGTGTCAGAGTTACATTTGTCAAGAGGGGCTATGGGAGATTCAAGTTCTTTTAAAATCTTGAAGAGCTCTTTAGTGTTAGATTCAGCATGGATGATGTGCATGTTGTTAGTGTCTTTTTTTGCGATGAGAATCGCTTCTTTGTAGTTGGAGGAGGCTAGGATCAGGGAACTTTTGTTAGTGTCCGTAAGAAGACTTTTCCAACGTGCCTCAGCGTTTCCTTTAGCTTTGCGAAGTTCTCTCAGTTGTGGAGTGAACCATGAATTAAGATGAGCGCAGGGTTTAGGTTTCCGTAGTTTCAGTGGGGCTATGGTGTTTAGCGCTTTTTGTATAGTTTGGTTGTAGGTATTTACTAATACTGTGGGGTCTGAGCAGGATAGTGATACTTTGGTGAGGAGTGGGAGGATAAGAGGGAGCAGTTTCACTTTAAAGATGTCCTTCTTATTTCTGCCACTGATTTAGGGCTTTGGTAGCTGGAGTTAATGGAGAAGGTAACCTTGTGGTGATCTCACCACATACATGGTGATATAGACACTGTATTAATGCTGCAATTCAGATCAAAGCCAATCAATAGTTGTACCTTTGTTGTGAGTAGGTGCATGGATATGATGGGTAAATCCTAAATCTGTTAAGGTACTGGCAAGATCAAGGGCTTTGGAGTCATTTAGGTCTTGGAATCCTAGGTTGAGATCCCCCAGTAGTGTAATTTGGGACTTGGGTTTAGCGTTTGTGGCGAAGAGAGATGTGATATCATCAGTAAATGTAGTGATAGGTCCTGGTGGTCGATAAATAAGATGCATTGTGGCAGTTTGATTAGGTGATATTGGCAATTTGACTGATAAAAGTTCGGCCGAAGGAATCTGCTGGTTGGTGATGGGCCTAAGTTCAAGAGATCTTTTGAAAATGGAGGCAACACCACCACCTTTGGAGTGGTTGGAGTTCCTATCGCATATGATGGTGGCATAGTTGTCAGGGGTGGCCAAGGAAATAGAAGGTCCAGCGGCCGCATGCAGCCATGTTTCAGTAATGACTAGGAAGTCAAGGTCTTGAGTGACAATGAAGTCAGCAATGTCAAGTGCAGGTGCTATGAGGGATCTAGCATTGACAAGGGCCCCTTTGATCATGATGTCTTTTGTGGTGTTTGGACTATCATGGGGGAAAATTGGCATGTCTTTAGGGTTTGGCATTGTAATATCTGTAGGATTGGATATAGAAGTGAGGTTGCCCTGGGCAGTGTGGAGTTTAGGTGTAGTGTTCGTACGGTGGTGTGGGTGTTGAGTTTTGTGTCAGAGTCTTGAGCCTAATCTAAGGTTCCTTAGGTGGAGAGCGCACGGTTTATTGGGCTTTGTAGTGAAGTGTTCCAGCCATAAGGCTGCTGAATTCAGGTACGGGTTGGAGCAATGCATGGTGCAAAAAGGTTCAGTGTTGTGAAAGTGCAGAGTAAGGATGGGTAAGGTAAAGGAATAATGTCTCGGATGGGGAGGTGGGTATGCAGCAGAATTTTGTGTTTTAGGTGTAAGTCGCGAAAAGCCAGAGATTTAGACAAAATTATTGGCACTGAACTCTCTAGGCTTCTGGCGTCTAAGGACCCCACAGCATCTTGTGAGGACTTTTTTTTCAACAGGCCTTTCAGCCTTAAGTATTATATGTAATGAAATAGCTCCCCTAAAACCAAAGTCTAAGAAGATCTCTCAACCTTGGTTTTCTGCTGATTTACAACATTTACGCAAAGTAACCGGCAGATCCAACCAGATCTGGCTTAAGAGGCCAATTCCGGAGAACAAAATTCTGGCCAAAAATGCCTTGTCAGAATATAAGCTGGCCATCTTTTTGGCCAAGAAAGACTTCCTGGGAAAAAAACTACAATCTGCTAATAACCAATCGAGAGAGCTATTCTCCATTATATCTAATTTTTGTAATAATCCTATTTGCAAAAATGCAGTTTCTGATTCCTCTGCAGCACGAGCTAATCTCTTTAACTCTTTCTTTATAGATAAGATCGAGCGAATAAGGTTAGAAATCGAACAAACAGCTCCTGCAAATTCATCAGCACTACAAGTGACTGAAGTAAACATCTTACCAAATCTGATTTCACCATCTGTTTTTGATTTTCACCCAGTCACCGAAGAAGACATTTTCCCACTTATCAGCGCCCTTAATCCTACAATTGATTCTCTCTCTCCTTTGCCAGCTTATGTAGCAAAGAAGCTGGCATATGATCTTACGCCATTCATTACCACCTTTGTTAATAAGTCATTACAGGAAGGGATCGTTCCAGAGAGCCTGAAATTATCAATTGTCTCACCTTTACTGAAGAAACCTTCATTGGATGTTGAGGTGCTGCAAAACTATCGTCCTATTGCAGGCTTACCATGGCCAGCTAAGGTACTTGAAAAGGTTGTTACCAACCAACCAGCTTCAGAAATTTGTCGAACATGAATTATTGTTGGACAAATTTCAGTCCGGTTTTCGTCCAAAATATGGAACTGAGACTGCCTTGTTGGTAGTACAGGACAAACTGTTAAAGGGTGCGGACCAAGGGGAGCTTACCCTCCTGGTCATGTTGGATCTGTCCGCGGCCTTTGATACAGTGAATCATCAAATTCTTCTGGACCGCCTGCAGGAGGTTGGAAGAGTATCTGATTTAGCACTGAGGTGGTTTAGGTCTTTTTTGACCAACCATCAGCAGCGGGTGAGAGTGGGGCAGTTCCTATCGGACCTTATTTGCTTGAGCTGTGGGGTCCTGCAGGGATCCTCCCTGTCGCCACTGTTGTTTAATCTGTATATTCGGCCACTACTTGAGATTCTGAGACGCTGTGGGTTGAATTTTCACTCATATGCTGATGACACCCAGATCTTCATACGAATTGGCAATTTTCAGGAAGCTTTTAACAAATTGGGGCTCTGCCTGGAGGAAATAGGCAGCTGGATGTCCAAGAATTACTTGCAACTTAATGTTGCTAAAACTGAATTGATTTTATTTGGACGAAAAAATCTGTTGTTAGCAGCCAAGAAGCTGCCTATTCCATCACTTCTGGGCAAGAGTTTAAAATTTGTATCTAAAGTAAAAAAATTGGGCTGTATGTGGCAAGATGACCTGGGCTGTGAAGCCCAGGTGGGAGCTAAGACCAAAGCAGTACACTTCGTCTTCCGAATGCTACGTCAAGCACTTCCCTACATACCAACTAAAGATCAAGCATCTGTGGTAGGAGCTCTTACTAGTGCCCACTTAGACTATTGCAACAGTCAATTGTTGGGTATTCCTATCAAACAGCTTCAGCGGCTTCAGAGGGTGCAAATTGTGGCCATCAGACTGATATTTAGACTGAAGAAAACTGATCATGTTTCACCTTTTCGCCGAAAGTTGCACTGGCTATCAGTTGATGATCGCATCAAATTTAAGACAGCATGTATTGTCTATAAATGTGTTAATGGCATGGCTCCCTTGTATTTACAAGAGCTAATACAGCCATATCAACCCACGAGACAATTGCGATCTTGTGATAGACACCTTTTAACCATTCCTCACTCGGCTTCCAGAACCAGAGGTGACAGAAGATTTTCCGTCTATGGTCCCAGGTTGTGGAATTCGTTGCCGCTATCTCTAAGGACCATGAGCTCACTTCTTCAATTTCGCCAGCCACTGAAGACTTTCCTTTTTAGGTAGTTGTCCCTATTTCATCTGGGATTCTTCTTGAACTTTGCTTCTACCTTTAGTTGTGTTATCTGCGCCGATATACGGTTTAATTTCGTTTGGTGCACTTTACAAATGCAAAAAATCAAAAAAGAAATCAAATCATTAAGTGTTGTTTGAAGGCTGGTGGTAGATGGCATAATGCACACAGTTATGGTGGATGGCAGGAACAGTGTACAGAGTGTTTTGAAGAACCAGTACATTGTTTCCTGCATTCTAGAGGCAGTAACTAGGAGAGTGAAGAGTGTTTCTGTGGGAGTCGGAGTGGCGGAGAAGCACGCAGACTGGGTTAGGTAAGGGGGCAGGGCGTCCAGGTCCCTGTACTTAGGCACAGTTGGATAGTCAAAGGTAGTGTGTTACAGTTTTGTGATGTGAGTACAGGTGTGAGTGGCTGTGATAAGAACGTGGTTGTTAAAACATTAGTTGCGGCAACAGTAGCATATAATACACAAAGGCTAATAGTCACTAGTTCACATATAAAAGAGATAGACACGAAGAGAGAAGACCAAGAGCGTGAAATACCTTGGCAAACATGGTCATCAAACCCCTCATATATAAGATCTACTGTGGGCAGGACTGCAGCTAATGGGCTGAGAATCGGACCCTAGGAATCATGGCACCCAACATAGGATGACTGCTGCTTCTCACAGGAGTGAGCCCGCTGTCAGCTAATGGAGGACAGTCTCGTTCTAAGCAACAGTCTAGGGGTAATAGAAAGACAAGATGAAGGCAGGTGGATCTCCTGATTGAGGATTGGGTAAATATTTCAAGGGATAGAGCCGGTTTCTACTATGTGGAAAGGTGATAGGATCGTCTGAGCATGTCATGATTGCTGGCAAAATGAACACACAATATTATTAAAGGCAGATTTTCTTTTGAATTTGTTTGTAAAACTTAGTGTGCTTTTGTTTTCATTCTCAGACGAACTAGTCAGAGCATTTAAGGCTGACATAAGAATACTCTCTTTCTGCAATAACAAATCAAAGAAAAGTTAAATAATCAATCTCATGACATATATTACACTGATAATATCTACTAAGGAAGGTGCGATTCATAACTCTTGTTGGTATCTATACAGTACAGAGGGCCAGATTGACATAGGAGATATAATATTGGGCAAAGCACACAAAACTTTGCTAATCACAATTCAAGTAAGTGAAGCACGTACAACCCACCTATACTGAAAACTGTGCAGTGTTTATGTGTTGTTGCTGTATGAGCTACCTACAGAAAACACAATCCGCGTTTTGCTAATGCTTGCATTTTTCAATAAGGCACATGAGGCCAGCTGTTGACATCACATAGTGCTCATCCATTATCAAACATTACTGATAGAGTACAGGCATTAGCCACCATTGTCAATTCAAGGATGAACAACACAGGGGCAACGTTGTCCTGCAAGCAATGTATGTCGCCGCAGGAGGGAGGTGAGTGCAGTGAAATGGCCAATAAAAGGTAAAAGACGATTGCTCATCAATGGCCAATAGAAAATCTGAGAGGAGGAAATGACAGGTATGAATGAACAAAACCTGCATAATGTTCCAGAATGGCCATATTTATCTGCAAATCCACGTTTTAGCTCAGCAGAAATACTGCTACTCTGTGGAAAGACACTGAAAGGAGTCACACTGCCATTGTTAGGACTCTTGCACAGATCAATACAATAGATTCAAGTCTTTTGAAACGGTGCCGTGTATGATATTGTGTGCAATGCTAGCCATTACCCAGTTGAATAGACCATCCCTCTCGAATAGACCAGAAACCTTTAGCAGGGAAGTTCAGGCAGGTGCTTCAAGTCACACAATGTACTAAATGTTGAGGTAGAAGGAGTACATGTGCCTAAAGAGTTGGATTGTGTAACTACATGTTTTGTGCCTAGTCGCCTAGTTAACGTGTATGTTGAGAGATTGTAAACATTGAGGGCCTGATTCATGGAAGTGTTTTATAATGGCACAATCCCACAGGAAAACGCTCAGTGAATCAGGCACTGAGTCTCAGTCCAGGTGGAGTCATTCTTGCTTCCTGTGTGAAAGGGACATTCGAAAATACCTTTGTGGGGCTCTGGGGATGCCTACTTGCTATGCTTTGCTCGAACTGGAGGCAGTAAATTGCAGATTATGTTGTGTTATGTAACTCGCACTGTAGCAGGTACAATCAGAATGTAGAACGTAGGAGGTGGTGGGAACGATATGGAGAGACGGTTGAGAAGCTGGAGGGAGTTTGAAGGAGTCAGAGCAGTGTTGGCAATAAAGATAAAAGCCACTACCACTTACCGGCTCTGTGTGGTGTTTGACACATCATTTGGGGATGAGGGCCAGTGGTGCAGACCAACGCTGGGGGACCATTAAAGGAACTTCTACTTCATAGTGCAGCAAGCATCATGATGACACACAGAGAATTGACAGCTGGGCGCCACCAGATATGAAGCGCAAGGCACAAAGTGGCACAGCTAGGAGGGTCCTGCAATCATTAATTAAGGGAGGAAGTCACAGTAAAGCCGAGGAATCAGCGCTTCAACAGATCCTCTGGCACGCACACACTCCAATTCAGTCTGGAGTTAGAGGAAAGTCTGTAGCGATGTCAAGCGACATGCAGCCATTTTGAAACAAGAAATCTCGTTCATGCCAAGGAATGGACAGTGATCTTCATCGTCCTAGTGAAAAAAAAAATATTTTCCTCTCTTCTGTGCTTATTGAACGGAATATAATTTATATTGGAAATGCTCTGAATTGCCACACGGAAGAATAACATAGACTATAAAAGAGCAATAAAGTAAACAGAGGTTATAGTAACCACAGAGAAACATGGCCATGCAAGGCATAACAGTGCAACCTACAGAAAGTTATCGTCCCAATGCAGGACAACCAGCAGTCCACTGGCCAGAATTTAGAAAATATTGGTGCAATTATGTTAAAACTGTAGATCAAGAAAGTCTCAAGGCTGAGAAGAAGATATAACTTTTTCTACATGCCCTTGGTCCGGAGGGACAGCACATATTTAGGGAACTACCAGTGCTGACGGAATTAGATGCTGCAGATATGGATGCACATGAGTGTGCAATAAAACAACTAGCCAATTATTATGCGCCAGAAAACAATGTTGTGATCAACAGATAGACAGGGTAAATCATGGAATCATTGTGCGCTGAAATCTATAGCGCAAGCGTGAGAAACACAGCGCACGGATGCGAAACGCACGCATATGCCCGTTTACCGATTCATGGAAGGCACTGAACGTGGCTTACCTGGGACCTGCGCTGAATGCGCGCATAGCGCACACATCACAGTGACATCCCGAAAGCTGTGCGCAAGTCGCTCAGTGAAGGCGCACAACTTCCAGCGCACACACCTAAAAAGGGGGCGGAACACACGGAATGGGCAACAACATGCAAAAATGTGGGCGTAACAGGGGAAGTACAGCAGTGAAACCCTCGCAATGCACACACTCGCGCTAACAACATGTATTCATGTAACTGAACATGGCAAACCTGCGCACACCAAAAAACGTGCAAAGCCGGAAACCCGTCCGCCACACGAAAGCAGGCGGAAACGGCCCAGTGCAGCATAAAAGCGCGTACAAACAACAATCAACCATATACAGCTATGACAAATGTCCCATTCCTCACAGCAGTGATCATGGGACACCGCAGGAGGAGGAGGATACCCAGTCCACGCATTTTCTTACCCAGGACCAGCCTTTTTGGGATGCCAGATGACCAGGTCTATGGCAGGTATAGGTTTCCACCTCATATCATCCTAGACATGGTCACTGAGTGGGAGGATGACCTCACATTACCCAACCTGTGCTCCCAAGCACTGAGCCCCTTGGAAAAGGTGCTCAATGTCCTGCAATTTTTGGCCACTGAGTCATTTCAGTGGACAACTGCCATAGTTGGTGGCATCTCACAGGCCACGCAGTCACGCTGCCTACACCAGGTGTTGCCAATCATGACTACAAGCCCCTCAGTCCGCAGGCACATATACATGCCCAGAACACCTGCAGAAAGGCAGGCCCTGGTCGAGGAATTTTATAGGGTGGCACACTTCCCCAGAGTGCTCCGTGCCATTGATTGCACCCATGTGGCCCTACGTCCACCTAGCGCCACTGAGCACATCTATCGCAACCGCAAGCACTGGCATTCCATCAACATGCAGGTTGTATGCGATGCCAAGGGAATCATCACCTCTGTCTATGCAAACTATCCAGGGACACCCATGACAGTTTCATATTTAGAATGTCAGCCCTACACCGGGACCTGGAAGCTGGGAGGCATGGCAACACATGGCTCAATGGTGAGTACAAATGCCTGTGCACATGCATGCATGTGACACACAGACAAATAAACAATCCCAACTAATGACAACCATTATCACCACCCCAGGGGACAGTGCCTACCCTCTGAGCACCCACATGATGACACCAATACGGAACCCCACCACACCACTCCAGGTGAGATACAATGCAGCCCACATTGCAACCCGGGGCCTAGTGGAGCGCACATTCGGATTGCTGAAGTCATGTTTCCGCTCCCTTGACCGTTCTGTTGGATAGCTACTATATGCACCCCCAGTAGTGAGCGGGATCATTGTGGCAGCATGTGTCCTGCACAACGTTGCAACCCGGTGGGGCGTACCAGTGGATATGGTGGTGCCCCCACATCCCCAACCACACACATGGCCGCTGTGCATGGAAGGGGAAAGGAATGTGGCGAGGCAGCCCGTACCCAGCTTGTTGATACATTTTTCATCTAGACCCCTCCACCCCCTGAGGAGTGCACACAGGCCTGGCACATTCCAGGTGACAAACGATTATGACGAAGGGACAGTCAACTTTCACAACCTTAACACCCTGAGAATGTGTCCTTGGAATTGCAGCATTGTGTGCACCCCTATCCACTTAAACAAACACAATCCTGTGTGACCAAAAGGCACACATGCAAGCCACAGATTCCAAAACCCCCATGCAAAATAGCACATCCAAATGCTGGTATGTCACCTAAACCTCCCTCAACCCCAGGTCACCCACCCCACACAGCATGCCATGGCATGCAATGTGAAAACCTCAATAAAAATATAGACACACATGACACAGCTATCACAAAGCGCACTGTTCCAAATGGAAACAGACCACAGACAATCTCCTCAGATACACACTCTGAAGAAAAGAGTGAGAAAAAAACATCAAACCTATACTAAAAGTACATAAATGCATTTCACACCAAAACCTCAAACCTTGGGTGGCATGCATTTCAGGGATTCCCAAAAAAGAAAAGGAAAATGCCGGTGCTGCAGGATTGTCCCCCACAACACCCCGCTCACTACACCACACAGTACAGTGAGTGGTGTCAGTGGCCTGGAAACCCCTGCAGCTGCATAAAAAAACAAAGGAAAAAAATTAGCCAGCGGCGCCAGTTCACGATCACGAAAGTCGATGTGAACATGTTCAGCAGGGACACAGCATGTAGTGTGGGTGGGTGGATATTTGTGTGGGGGTGGGGTTGGGGGTGTCTTGTGTGTATTGTTGGGGGGTGTTTTCAGGGCGATTCAATGCATGTTAGCATGGGAAATGCATGAACACACAGAGTAGCATACATTTTCCATGTTAACCATTCTGTAGTGGACACATTTGTAACGGAAACATATTGTTGATCCTGTGACCCATCATAAGAAAAGCCAACACAGGACTATCAATTTACGAGCATAACACATCATGAACACAGGACCAACAGTGACAATGTCAGACAGTGAGAAAACACCATAGCACAAGTGCCTCAATGTGACATTGCCATGAGAGTGGCTCGACAGCTAAAGTGTACATGGGACCGCATAGAGCATGAAGTGCCTTAAAAAAGTATACAGTCAAGGCAATACATGAATTAGCAGAATGAAATCATGCAGTCAACAATATACTCACCAAAATGCAGTCCAACCATGCACTGGAGAAACCATCATGAATCCCCACTAGGGGTGTATACCCAAGTTGGACTTCAGACTGGCCATATATGATATGACAGAAGTCCATTGCCTCTGTGTAAGTTACTGTCACACAGTGCCATCCTTGCAAGCCCATGGAAAGGGTAAGCAGGAGTGACATATGTGTCCGGACCCCAAGCCACAAACACAAACACGAGACAAGCCAGTATGGGCCCAGCCAGAACACAGAATGGATGCCATCGGATGCCACATAGCACCACACTGTAACATAAATGCACAATAGACAAAAAATAAAATTGGCCATAGTGGACGGGGAGGGTATTCCACCCAGGAGGGGGTAGGTGCAGGTTGCACCTGTTAAGAAAGATTCTCTTTACTGCACCTTTCCTTCCATCTTTATGGAACCCCCAAATGTTTTGCTTTTATTTTTTAATCTGACCTGTGTCTTTTGCAGTGCAGTGAAGCCTTCAGCTTCACTGTATACTGGCCTTTGCTCACATGTTATGGGGAAACCTATATGTCCTTAAGGCTTTCAGTACTGGCAAACAGCGTTTCCCTTAGTCTTGTGACTATGTTGCTACTTGTGGTTACTTTTGTATCACATGTGGTAACTTTTTATCATTGCACACAGCAGCTTACACTGCAGTGCAATGGGGTTAATTTTTGTTTTGCCCTAGACTATCACTCAAAGAATGTTTTTGGTTATTCTAGAGGTGCTTAAAAGATAGGCTGGTGGCAGCAGTGACTTTTCCCAACTCTTTGGGGAATTTAGTTTTAGCTTAACCGCGTTTACCACATTTGGCTACTTACTGTGGCTACTGGTCAAACATGGCCGTGCCACAAGGTTTTTTGCCCATTCTTTTTGCAACTTGTTGTTTAGCCTTCTTCCTGGCCTCAGAGACTAGAAAGATCCTTACAAGGACTTCCAGTGCCCCTGAAAGCAGCAGCTTTTGGAAGGCCACTGGAGGGTTTTGTGTGTTGGCAGGTAGGATGTGGGCTGGGTCAGTCTGACCCTAATACACATCCTGGTTTCTGTGTGTCTGAGTGGTATGTAGGGGTATCACTCTCTGTCACCAGGTTGACAGAAGTGAGACAGGAATTAAATTTCTCCTGAGTTAACTTTTAGGAGTGAATTCATTGTTACCAGAAACAAGGCCTAATGTTATTAGCTCTTTGACTCTGGAGACCTCGGGCAATAGGTTGCAATCAGGGATTACTGATCATAGTCCCATATGCCCTTATGCCAACCCACAAGGAATGACTGCCAAGTCAGTCATTGACACCATGCTGAATGACAGCTACAGAGGTAGCTCCTCTGCTGTCATCAGTAGTGGTCAGACCCAGTGGAAGAATGGTGAAGTGACCTGTCAAGTGTCACCGAGCTGTCATCTACAGGATGGTCTGAGAGAGAGATTTGTCAGATCACTCAGGAGTTTGATTGGAGCTCTCTGTGAGCCCGAGAGAAGGAGATGGGTCCTTCTCCTGTCAAATCTGTTCTAGAAATCCCTGACTACCTGTCAGCAATGTTCCCTCTAAGCTGAGCGCTTGTGCGCTTGCCCAGCTTCCCTCTGGTTGCCGCTCAGAAGATTGTAAGCAGTGCACACAGACAATTCTCACCTATTCATAAAGATTTGATAAGGCACAAGCCACAGCAATTACCTGACATCTACTTTCTCTTACAATAAGCAACTCATCTTGATATTCTGCTAATTTGCATTACACTACTATGCACCTAAAATCCCTAACAGCAAAATACAACACAAGAGGTTAAAAACTAATATGAAACTCCATGAACTGAAGAATTTAACCACAATATGACTGTGCACATTAACCAAACATTTCCCCTCCCACACTTTTACCATATGACTAACTTCTGCCCCAGAGTACATTAAGATACTACCAGACAACTTTGACTCTTCCTCTCTTGGCTCTGCGAAAGATTAGCAGACGTGTACCTATATCCATTTGTTTTATGTTTGTTGTAACATGAATAACGTTCATGCACCAGAATTTCGGTTATTCATTGTGCCTTACCAAGAGCGTCACCCATACTATATAATCAAACTACCAGCTCAAATATTGGATACTGACTGTAAGTAAGCAGGCTACTTGTATATGTAACCAAATCCCATACTTTCTCTTCTTTGTACATATGTCGCCCAAGTGCTTTGAAGCGTCCCGCTTGCAATTTAACAATTATAAAACTCAAATATTAATTTGCCCTGTAAAGATTTTGAAAAGACAAATGTGATGCTCAGCGTCTCCTACTTTAGCATTACTAACATTACCCTATAAGTAGAGAGCAACATTGCAATATCATTTAATTAGCCTAAAAGGGATAATGGGTATGGACTATGCCTGGGATTATTTGTCCATAGTATCAGGGCACTGGATATACAGACAGGAGAATGCTTTGGGCATAGACCTTCACACATTATATGGCAACTCGCTTCTATACAAAAACAGTTTCACTGAGCACTTGTGTAATTCTACACAATGATATAAGGTGGGGTATGTTGCAAACAATCTTCTATACACTGCAAAAGAATTGTGTACATGCAAAGTCATGGCATTCTTAAAATGCACATCCTATGTTGAGGCATTTAAATATGCCTTGCTTGCAAAGAATTGTGTGTTGGCAAATATCCCAGTGAGTGTTTACTGCTACAATCAATCACATTTTACAGTGCTTTATCAACTAGTATTGGAGGCAAGCACAGGGGCCAGGAAGGGTATGGGTGGAAGCATCACTCCTTGCGGGTGATGAAAAAAGCAGCACATTCCAAAGACCAAGTCAGATGTTTTGGTAGTACACTTGAGGAAATGTGTTTTGGGTTTTCTAAAGGATAGGAAATTCTAGTACACATCTAAACAACAGCGCCTTCTTTTCTTTCTTTGCTCAATTGTTGAGGGCTTTTCATTACAGCCATGTGTAGTCTTTAGCATCTCCCTGCATCTTATTTGACTGATCACAAGTAATTACAGAAGAGGGATCCATAGTTACAGAAGAAGGCACATCAGTTGTATCTCTGATGAATTGATGCAATTAACTTAAAAGGCTAATTAGATTTTGCTTCCATCTTGGAGTCAAATGTTTTTTCAGGGAGTGAAAAACTAATTAGCTTTGCCAATAGGGATATTTTCTGCTTGTTAAAAGATGTTCTTTTCCCCATAAAATTCCTTTTGAGATTGGGCATTAATATTGTTTAGGGAGTAAATGTGCATGGTGCATATGTCTCTTAGCTCTGAGGCTGGTGTTATCCCTACCACAAAGGGAACATAGGGCCTCAATACGCCTGATTCCGAGGTCCCTTAGCGCCATGGAGGATTTAACACCTGCTTTTCGCAGGTGTTAAAATCCATGGCGCTAAGGGACCTTGTTGTTAATTACGCCACCGTAATTTACGGTGGCGTAATTAACGCCTTCCCCACTCCCATTATGCCCTATGGGGCAAAAATGGGAATGGGGAAGGGAAAATGGGGATTGGGGACTTACCGCCCCGCCAACCTCGGAATGGGGCGGTAAGTCCGCCAACCACCATGGCGTAAACGTAGTTTACGCCATGGTGGTAAAGGTACGACCCAGGCGGTAACTTACCGCCTGGGTCGTAATGAGGCCCATAATGTGGATAGTAAGCAGAGGTCCCAGGAATTTTGGATCATCATATTCTAAGGTGCAGTTATTCTGATGTCATTATCATCCTTACACACATTATTTGAAGCATGTTCTCCTGGCCCTCGAATTACTTCATTAAAGTGGAACTTGAACTCCTTCCAGCAGTTTTTTGAAACATTGCTTTAAATTGCCATTAATCCATCGGCAAATGTATTCAATCTGAGTTCCTTGACAGCCACCTCAGTTATGACAAGAGATATGTGTGTTTTGTGACTTGGGGCTGCATCCTGGCATAAATCTGCCAGAATACCGAGCAAATGAATTACTGTTATCGCCACTTAGTCCGGAGGAATTTCCGCTAGATTACAACTGGTGGACGAGGTTAATTCCCCCTTCATATTGAGTCCATATTGAGTCCACTGGAATCAATGTGGCTTTTTGGCAGAATTACCGCAGTGGAAACTCTGATGATTCCGGTGTTGAGCTGGAGGATTTACCTCCAGGTTTTTCCTGGAGGCAAATCCTTCACTCCAGGCCCCAAATCCGTAATTTGGCGTAGTGGTAAAGTTGGTGGTAATGGAGTTACTGCCAACTTTACCACTTACTGCCAAACGCGTAAAGAGGCCAATATTTGTCTGTGCGCAGAAGTACGTTTGTAAGGTACTGTGGTAGATTTTGAAGTCTTGGACTGGTTGTGTTTTCTGTATAATCACATATGACATATTTTATTGTAGCCTATGTGTTTGGAAAAAGTGCTGTAAGATTTTTTAAGAAATCCAGTGGCAGGGAACAGGAAATTCCTTTGCAAACTCTCTTCTGTGATGGTAGCACACAAAGTGGCTTACGTCATTAGTCAGTTGCGCACATGGAAAATAATGTGCGCACAACAGCCAACCAGTTCCGCACATAGAGAAAAATTATTAGAGGGAACATTGCCTGTCAGTGGTCTGGGCCTTGCCATGTTTCACAGCTTGGCAAGGTAAACTATTCTCAAGGCTTTGGTGAACTTGGACAGGTTGCCATACAGTTTCCTGTGAATAGTATGGGCGATTTTATCTTGAGAGATACAATTGGAGCCCTGCTTATGGATATAGAGTGGGAGCCAGAGAAATCTGTGTGTCTTCCTACCCTGTGCTAAAGCAGCCTTTCTAATGGCTTCAGTTAGGATGGCCTAGTGTCACCTGACCCCACATCAGCAAGGTGAGCTGGAGAGTTTGCTGAGACAATCTCCCCTCTTGTTGTCATTGACACCCTTTATAACAGGATGGAGGGATCCAGACTGTATACTGGGAATAAAAGAACCCACCAAGATTGGGTATTGTGGTGGTTCAGAACCAAGAAAATGTTCTGACAGTTGGTGTGAGATCTACCTGTGTTGGAACCAAGAGTGTCTGAGCATTCTAGCTGTCAAGGGTTCAGTTCTGAGGAACTGAAGGGGTATACAGGTAAAGCCAATTTTGGATTCTGTATGGACACTAGAGCTCTGGGTTCTGTCCCCAAGACAGAAGCACACTCTTCACTAAAGGGTAACACCTTAGTGGGCCAGCTCTTTATTGAAAAGTACAGAGGCTGTTATGATCTCTCTGCAGGGTATGACAACATATCCCTGTCAGTCTGTGCTGAGGAGGAGACAGCAGTTTCTGCCTTTTCAGAGCCCTACTTCAGTGTAAGTTCTTCTGGGTTGGTGGCAGCAACTGACACCTGTCAACTGAGCTTAGCCCCTGTTCTGAATGGGTAAATGGATCTCAGCAATACATGTCTGGATGACATGGCAGATTCCACCCCCACTTGGAAGGAACTGGGTCTGACTCAAGAGACTGGATGTCAGGACCTTCATCAGGCCAACTTGTTCAGGAAGACAGCCAAGTGTCAAAATGAACAGGAGCCATTGGCCTTTCTCATGCATGAGGTTGGAGTATGTGGGGCCAAGATGCAACCTCTTGTCAGTGATTTACTCCATTTACTGAACTGGGCAACCCCCACTACTCAAGCCCAAGTGAGGACTTTTCTGGGCCTCACTGGGAAATATAGGAGTAAAGTGGCAGCCTATAGAAATATAGCTGTCCCTCTGACTGGCTCCAATACTCATAGGGGACTCCTGAGTGTGAGAAGGCCTTCACTGGCCTGAAAGAATCCCTAGGTCAGGCCCCTGGTTTAAGGGCACCTGATTGGAAGCGAACTTTCTTAGTGCAGGCAGATACCTATGACACTGGAATAGTTGGAAGACTTTCACAGCTAAGTGACAAAGGTGAGGAACATCCTATATGTCTAGTCAGCTACCAGTTTAGGAGTGGAGAGCTCAGTTGGCCCCAGGTGGAAAAAAGTTGTTTTTCCATTGTATTGTGCCTTAGGAAGTTGAGGTCCTACCTCTATGGGACTCACTTCACTGTGTATGTTCCCCCTCAAACCTTAAAGTGGTTGATAGATGTTAAGGGGGAGAATCCAAAGTGGCTCAGGTGGTTCATGAGTCTTCAGGCCTTGAACTTCACTATTGGGCATAGGCCAGATCCCAAATGTAGCAATGTTGATGGGCTGTCCAACAGGGTTAACCGACTGGAACAGCGGACCCAACCAGGGGTGGATTAGTTCCCCCTGTCCCTTACTCTGGGAGGGGGGTGTGTTAGGAAAGATTCTCTTTACTGCACCTTTCCTTCCATCTTTATGGAACCCAAAAAACGTTTTGCTTTTATTTTTCAATCTGACCTGTACATTTTGCAGTGCAGTGAAGCCATAAGCTTCACTGTACTGGCCTTTGCTCACATGTTATGGGGAAACTGATATGTCCTTGAGGCTATAAGTACTGGGAAACAGTGTTTGCCTTAGTCTTGTGACTATGTTGCTACTTGTGGTTACTTTTGTATCACATGTGGTAACTTTTTATCATAGCACTCAGCAGCTTACACTGCAATGCAATGGGTTTCATTTTTTGTTTTGCCCTAGACTAATACTCAAAGGACTTTTTTGGGTACTCTAGAGGTGCTTAAAAGATGGGCTGGTGGCAGCAGTGACTTTCCCCCACTTTTTCGGGGAATTTTGTTTTAGCTTAACCGCGTTTACTGCGTTTGGCTACTTACTGTGGCTACTGGTCAAACATGGCAGTGCCACGACTTTTTTTGCCCATTCTTTTTGCATCTTGTTGTTTAGCCTTTAGCCTTCTTCCTGGCCTCAGAGGCAAGAAAGATCCTTATAAGGACTTCCAGTGCCCGGGAAAGCAGCAGATTTTGGCGGGCTACTGGAGGGCTTTGTGTGTTGGCAGGCAGGATGTGGGCTGGGTCAGTCTGACCCTAATACACATCCTGGTTTCTGTGTGTCTGAGTGGTATGCATGAGTGTTCCCGCCAGTGGTCCTGATTGTGTGGGCTAGTTCTGCCTTTGGCTAGTGGGAGTTCGACTCCTACCTGTATTTTAGGATAAGAAGAGGACGCCTGCATGCATTTCTCAGTGATCCTGGAAGGACCTGAAGGAGCCAAGAATCGTCCAGCTGAGAAGATCAGCAAAGAAACCTGGGATGTGTCTGAAGGAGGCCTGGCAACCAACTTCTACTGGTGGAGCCCTGTCTGTCTCGTGATCTCCAGTAGGCCTGCAAAGGTGCTACGACCCCAGGAGTGGAGGGACCATCCTTTTCCGAAGCCTACTCGGTGCCCAGTGCAAAAAATACCTTCGGAAGTGCCCGGGAAATGTCCTGTGGCTGACCACCTTTGTTTTTGGGCTACCGGGTTATCTTTGTTGCCATTCCAAGTTTCTGCCTGAAACTTGGCACACTCTCAGCTGCCACTGCATCAACACCATTTGCTAAATTTCGGCATCCTAGAATCAAGGAGCCGGAGAAAGACTGGCAAGCCCGACCGCGGTTACTGAGTTCTGCTGCATCTCTGTGCGTGGCGTGCACGGTTCAAACCCTGCTTTTCTGACCTGCCTCCAGTCCCGAGAAGGGTGTTGCATTGTTTGTTTCTGCATTTCTTCATCAAGAGTCCTTGTACCAGCAAAAGATCCTAACCGGAGAATCACTCAAACCTGCAACCCGTGAAAATCAAGGACCGGGGAATTCAGTGGGAAAACCAAGCCAGGACACCATTCCTTTGTTCTCGAAAGTCTTGGGAAGATTCAGAGTGAGGGGTATAAGTTACGGAGCTTTAAACATACCCCTGCACTCCCATTATCAGTCAATGGCAAGACTTCTGACTGTTGGAGGTAATTTTGGGCACTTGTCTATATTGAACCCTGAATCTAAGAATCCATCACTGAACCCCAGAGACCCTACCTATAATTATTCCTGCATCCTGAGTTCTGTGTCTGTGTATCCTGAACAATAGGGCACAAGGCCCCAGACAATTTAGGGTTGGACAATATTAGTTAGGGATCATCTCTGTGGATCTTTTGGTGTGTGATACTCACTTATTCATTCCCTTGCAGGAGTATTTTGATTTGTATTATGCACTTGAACCTGTGACTTTATATATGTATTTTAGTTTGATGGTATTGGTTAATAAGTCTACCTGCTTGTAGTCATTTTTCTTATAGTATGTTTGGCCATAATTAAATAACTGTATTTGTATACATCCTGTCTAAGTGTAATTTGTGACTCCCATTGTGTGATCTCATTGTGGACCCATTACACTCTCACCCCTCTGTAAGTGATTTCAATACGGCACTTCACCTAAGTCAATGCCTAGCATGGGATGCACAATTGAAACCCTTAATTATTTATATGTGTCTATAAGTTCTTTTATTCTGAACGATGTACCTCTTATATCACGCCCCTCTCTTTTAACCCCCCCGGTGACACTGAACCAGGAATCAGGCGGTTTGCAAAGTTAAAATATTTATTATGTATTTCAGAAGATAATCACATTATTTTTAATGGTTATGCAATAATAACCAATGGGGTGATGTCACACTAAACAATCTCTTTAATCATAAGGAGTAATAATGAGCAAAAACAATGCAGCACAGAAATGATACTGTTGGGTGTAAATTCAAATCAAATAGCAGTGTGGTTACTATTTTCCCCTGCACACCCCTCAATCCCCAATCTGCAATGTAGAGAGATAGGAGGAGAGAGAACAGGTTTCAGGAATGCAGAATTCAAACAAATATATCAATCCCAATTCCCCCTTCCACCCAGCAAACACAAGAGAGAAACAGGAATGATTGCAAACTGTCAAAACGGTTTTAAAGTTGGCTTTGAATGAATTGAGTAAAACACTGAAAATGGTTTAAATCACTGAAGTTGTTCAAATTCTCATGGGAGCCACTTTGTATGGGTTCAGAAAAACACTAGCAATGATTTAAGACTAATGAGCAATGGAAAAATTTAATTTTGAGGTCGGGTGCAATGCAAAGCTATTCTATACGTTATAGATTTTGGCAAACGAAAAATCTGTGGCCAACCTTTCAGCGCGCTGTAATCATGTTCGCGTTTTTCAGTTCTCTGGAAAGCTTAGGATGTTAGCTACAAGCAGACACTTAAATTTCGTGTCTAGCATGAAAATTGAAGTTATGGCAGTTTTCGTGGAGGTCGTTTTTTTTCAGATAGAGGCAAATTGTAAATAAGGATGCTCTTTTAAAAAGACAAACATGATTTCTTGACACTAGGGATGGACTATGAAGATACAAACTACACGGATGCTCAGCCACTTGATCAAGGCAACTGACAGCCGAGACGCTTGCCTTCTTCAGATGCAATATATCAGCGCAAAGACAATATTATTACAGAAGGACTATAGGATAAGAGAGAGAGTTCAGTAAGACAAAAAGGATTTCTAGCAATACAGTTCTGGATATAAGAGAGATTTGATTTGGATAGGGATGACGATGGACAGTACATATGCTAGTGACAGTCCTATACTAAGGATACTCACTATATAGGTTTGGACAGAACCGTCAGGGATTCAGGTCAGTCAAGATTTCTGGACAGGAATTCTGCTGGGCACACCGAACTGGACAGCAAGGCTTTCTGGTCTGTGATCTACAAGGCGCTCTGGTCACTGCATGGTAGGACTGGACTGGATCTGCAATGGCTTTGGTTCACAGCTATCTGGTCACAGCACGGCTCTACTGGGTTGGATCTTTGGATTCTGGCAATGATTCTTAGCAGGAAAGCCGTTACAGCACAGCCAGGCTGTTCTTTGGTTCCCCTTAGAGGTCTGGGGTAAATTCTTAAGGCCAAGCTGAGAATGGTTCAGTTTTGGAAATGTGCCTTTCTGCTTGCCAAGCTCCTGGAGTCTGGAGCAATGGAGATGTCAGGTCCTCTGGCAGGGTGCTCCGCCAGCATTTGGTTGGTGGGTGAATCTGTGGGTTTGCTGAGTCCTCAGCTGTCTCTATTGATGTGTTTGATAAAGGGGTGGGTAAGTTGAATTATCATAGGCGCACCCCCTAGGTAGTCTATTGGCTAAAGTCTGCTCTCTCCCTTGATTGGAGGAGAAAACAGAGTGTCATCATGATGATGTGGTTTTATGGGGCAAAACATCCTCCCCTTTGCACATAAAATCTATTTTTGATATGATACATCTTTACATGTGTACAATCTTTATACCAATAACATACATAGATCACATATTTTGTGGAGCACACCCTCTTCCAAGCCTCGTAGCTGTGAGATCTTGGATCTGGATTTGACAGATTTTCGCACTTTTTTGTCCGGGTCACAATATCTGATTTGTCCAAAAATATGTACATATGTGCGCATGATATCTGGGCATAATCGTATGAAGTTTCATGCTTCTGACATAAATACAATCGCTACAAAACCAGAATTTTCACTGCACCTTCTCGGAACATCGCACAGAGTTATGGCTCCTTTTAAAATGTGCACAATAAAATCTCATTAACAATGCTGTTCATTCTATCATTTTTACAAATTCACACAGTCCGTTATCAGTTTTTTTCAAAAATATGCTTCTGTGCTTTGTGAATCAACAAAAGTGTCTGCCCCGCCTCCATTTCCATCTTGCAGCTACAGAGCAATCTCCGCCCTCTACCTCCTGGCAGAGGCCACTTTGACACTTTACAATCTGCATATCCTTTCAGCCAAGGAAGGTCCAATGTCCACTTCTGCTGCAGCATCCCAAAATCTTCTCCCCTGATTTAATCAACACAAAGGTGTAAGTTCCTGACTTTAGTGGGAAGCAGGAGAGATGCCTTTTGTTGGGGGAAGCTAGGGGAACTGGTTTGGTGACTTTGAATTCAGCTTAAATTCACTGTCAATTTCTTACATTTTTCTTGGTTTAAAATAAAACTTACAATTTTTAAACAAGCAGCTAGAACACTAATTTCAGTCTCTAAACCATGAAGATTAAATAGTTGCAACCTATATTCCTTTTGATAACAGGTCACTGAATTTCCAGACATTTGAATTCAATTGCACAAGTTTAAACATCTGATGCAACTAATGACAGCTGTCATACAGGCGGCCGCTGGTACTGCGCCCATATTTTGACAGATTTTCACAGGCAAGCACACTTTTTACTGTGGATATTTTGATGATAGATTCCGCTTTTCATGACATTGTATGTTCATATTGATTCCTTAAATGAAGTGGCGGGTAACACCCAGGAAAGATATCGGATGTTTTGTGGTGTTTTGGACCGTTATTTTGTATTTTCAGCAACCAAGAAAAAGGGATTTAAGAGCAATTTCTGGGTTTCTTTCTATAAAGCACTGCCTTTCATGCAGTTTCCATTTTTCCTTGGTAGGCATCCCAGTAACATGTTTCAGCAGTGAGGTCTCCTTTCCACTACTGACAACAGGCAAGGTAGATTTGGCCGCCATCATTTCCGGTTTCAAAGCGCAATTTTCATAGGTTTTGGCGTGCATAGGGCTTTTGCAGCCATTTTGATGATTCTTGCACCATCAGGGCACAGGGATGTAGCAGGGCAGAGCCTAGTGGGTTAAAACATCCCACATCTCTGAAGAACTTTGCCTAGACCGCCTGTCACTGCTACCTTAAACTGGTTTGGCTACAGCTTCCCAGAGTTGACCCTGTCACAATATAGGTTCGTCTTCTATACATCTGTCCACCGGCCAAAGTATAGAAAATCAGTCTTGACAGCACCTCAACACCCACATCTGTCGATGATGAGATTAAAACAAAAATCCTCCATGGGCTCATGGTCTTCACGGAATAACCTGAGTGAGAGTTAGGTTGTCGTTGTCGTCACCCCCTGGTTGTACATCAGGAGGTGCGAGTGGCACTTGCCCCATGCAAGCCCCTCCACGGCAGCAAGCATGCGGGCCTGGTGAGCCTGGTTCTGAATGAATATGGAATGGAGGTCCCCATGCACCACCTCACGTGTAACACAGAGTACTGCCAGGGAGGCCTCATGTGACACACTGACCTCCTCCCGGCTTGCATGGAGTTCAGCCGAGAGGGTGCGTTCCAGCTGCACCATCCTCTGGTCGGACCGTGTATCCCGGGCCATGATGTGAGCAACCAGAGTACTTCTGAGGGAGGAGTAATCTTCCCTCAGGGCTTCCCTGTTGACCTTTGCGTCAGCAGCAATAGCTGAGTGCAGAGCCACCACTTCAGCCATGGGGGCCCCGTTGGACGCTGCCGTGCCCAGCCTGAGTGAGCGGCACGTGGACTGTGTTGCCTGCTGCTGGAGTTCCACCTGCCTTGCCTATCAGGGGGGAGAATGGAATCAGCCACATGTTCCATGCCTTGAGCCAACATCTGAATTGCTTCCCCCTGTTGCTGTGCAATGGCATATATGGATTGCTCCCACCCAGTGTTCCCCAGTGGCACACGGCCACCGTGTTGTTGGGCACCATGCCTGTGGGGCCCAAGGAGACGTGATCCTTGCTGTGCCAGCAGAGCCTGCGGATGCAGGACAGCATTCCTCTGTCGATCTGCTGCCCCAGGAACAGGAGCAACTGGTGTGGAGTGTGACTCTGCACCCGTAACCACCACAGGCTGACATACCAACACTGATTGGCCCCTTGAGGGGTCAACCCCCACTGCAGGTGTGGCAGACAGAACATAATCCATAATCCATCCCACCATCGACGGCATGGATTCATGAGCATCTAATTCAACATCAGAGTCAGAGAGATCCTCAGAGGCATACCCAGGGTAAGGCCTGGACAGGATGGCCTGGAGCTGAGGGATGTTTGTGGCCTACCACTCCACGACCACCACTGGTGCATGGTTGGTGACCTGAACCCTCCACCTTGTCTGCCATCTCCTCCCCCACTGCTTCTGGTGCATCATTACCTGTAAAAAAATAAAATAAACATGAGTACACATGTCAACAGCACATACCATACACATATACAACACAATTTTGAGGGCCAACACATGAGGCAGCCATGTCACGCACGAGACAAACTCTGGCATGAATGCAGTTGCAATGAAATGGAAGGGGACACTGAAAGCAGACATGGATGTGTGTCAAATGCAAAACCCACACATGTACTGCATGTTGCATATGAACTGCATTACACACAACCTTCTGGCAGGCCTATATCGTTGCCAAAAATTACAGATATCAACAAAGAGATGGCACATAGCATAGCCATGGCACAATTGCCGAATAAGCACAGCAGTAAGTCAATTAGAAGTGTCCATGACACATGCTAAATGCATGACAACATGCACTACAATGGCATTACCATCAATAAAATCTCACGTGTCACAGGGTGCAACAACGCAAGTGCTTTGAAATACAGTGAAGGGAGGCAAAGGGATACATACATGGCATGTCATTTTGACAACACACAAGTGAATAGGCATGTTCAAGGGTGAAACATGGCTAGAAGTGCGTGGGTGCAGTACAGCACCTGTGTACACCCTCAACTATCAACAGAACCAGAAATGTAGTGAAGGCTATCTTGTGACATGACGGCACTGTAAGGGCAAGTGCAGTCATCATGTGCAAAGTGTTGGCACTGGGTTGTAGGGATGCACTGCACCTCCCACACACCCCGGGGGAATAGCAGGGAGCCAGTGCATGGCTTTGAATGGCTAACCACAGTACAGTGAAGTTGCAGACAGTGTTTGCATGTGTCAACTGCATAATCTGAGACAACTGTGACTACAGCAGATGAGAGGGGGACAGAAAGCAGGACACATGAGGAACCATCACAAGTACATCTATGCAGGCAGAAGCCACAACACCAGTCGCCTGGAGGCAGAGTGGCTGTAACAGAGGGAGGCCTGTGCTCGACACAGACAAGGAGACCATAAACATGTGCTTGATGATGCAGTGACCTTGAGTGAGCATGATATGGAGACTACGATACTGATAACATACTGGAGATGTGTTGCAATGAGTAGCCTGCCACAGACCCATAGGGGCTTGCAGGGAATGAAATGATCCATAAATGAACACTTATGTGCACTCTGAGCCTTTGCCATCTGCACGGTCCAAGTCAGACACCCTGCATGAAGGACAACAGATGTACCCCACAGCACAGGTATGGCAGTTTTGTACAGGGAAGTGTGCATGTACACAGGAAAGGTGAACAGGCCATTGCAGTAGTCCAACACAGAAACTGCCAGTACCACGGAGACAGTGAGCTGCCAGGTGGTGGAGAGGCAAGGAAGCATGCCCGTTTGGAGGAGCAGCTTGCAGGGTGACCTCACATAGCTGTCAGTCATGTGATGACATAGGCTGAGTGTTGGGTGGAACTACACCACAGGCTATATGCAAACATGTCAGTGAGTCTGTACATGGACAGGAGACACTGCCGAGTGACTTGCATGTAAGTAGGGTGCATGTGTGGTGATGAGGACTGCCCCCGTGTGCAGCACATGTCCTGCATGCAGACTGCATGACGACAAGCACACATCAGTAAAGCATTGCATGTGTCACACATGCCACTCATTAATACATAGCCTGAACTGGCAGTCAATCACAACACATCACACAAGCAAAACACACATGGGTTGGACACACATGCATCAAGACTCACCGGATGCTGCGTCATAATCCGGCATCTCTCCCACTACCTGCATAAGTCCCTGATCGATGATCTCTTCAGTGATTTCCTCGTTCTTCCTCCTCTGGTGGTGGCCCACTGCCAGTCACCAGAGTCAGGGAGTAATTAGAGGCCCGCTTTTGTTTTGCACAGCGTCGGAGTTCAGTCCTACGCTTGTAGCAATCCTGAGCTGTGCGCCTCTCATATCTCGATGCATTCACACCATCCGCAATGAACTGCCAGTGGACCTGACGCTGGGCAGGCGTAGTATTGCACCCTGGGCCCACCAGCATATCGCGGTTGTGTGCCAACACGTAGTCCACAAGGAAGTCCAGCTCCTCTTTATTGAAAGGCTTCTTCCTTGCCATGCTGGAGGCTGATGCCGTGTCTGGGGTCCCAACCTCATGCGTAGAAGCACACTTCCTCCTCTTGGCCTGTTGTGCAGACCCTGATAGCCAAATGCTGCTCTGGTCAGTTGGGGCAGTGGCGATGGTGGACTGGCCAATGGGAGTAGGAATTGGAATGAGGATGGAAGGCCTGGATTGTGTGATTGGCTGCTGGGTGCTGTTGCCAGGAACGAGGCAGCACAACTGCCTCAGTGCCAAGGGCTGTGACCAACACAGTCCTGGCTGGCAGACTCACTGCCGGGGTGGTGTCGGCTGCATCTGCCCATGCAGCTCCCACCACTTGGCAGCTTGGGGCAGCAGATGTCAAAACTGCCCCAGGAACATGTGCCTTGGTCGCAGCTACCTTGGACACACGTGGCATGGCCTTCCTGACCTGAAAATCTGCCTGGGAGTCCTGTGGCAAGGCAACGTGTGCTGGCTGACCCCGAGCCTGTGTGATGGTTGCCACAGCTACACTTGCAGCTTCCACCACCTGGTGGCCTGTGCCAACAGATGACATTGCCTGTGGTGTCAGATGTGCGCTGGGGATTACTGCAGCAGCAGCTTCTCCCTTAGGCGCGGGGGTGGTGGCGTGGCTGTCCCATCAAGTTGCTGGTCATCCTGCCCCAGTGGAACACCCTGGCCACGTCCCCCTCCTTGTCCTCTTTGGCCTCCCTGGACTCCCTGGACACCTCGGCCATGTGCCCCTTCACGCCCAGCCTTGGGAGGTCACCCAGCTTTGCCACCCTTCCCTTTTCTTTTGGTGTCCTCCCAACCATAGCACAGATGGTATGTTGCCAATGGGAGGTGCACACAACAATTATCCTGGGCGGTTTGGGTGAAGGGGGCAGGGTATGTGATGTTAGACACACCCCTGTGCTCCTGCAAGGCTGTCTGTGACCCCTGGTGATAAAAGATGGGACACGCAACACTCAGGCACCCCAAAAAATGATAATAATGTGCACTCAACCCTTGGTAGCACACGTGCTTGGAATAAACCTCCAGCAGTTCGCTGTGGCACCCAGGAACACAAAAAATACATACGCGTGAAACACGCAGGCTACTCTGACCTCAAAAATGGGTGCGCAACACACAGGGGCAACCACAGTGGGAAAAATAAGCATGCGCGACTGGGAGAATCAGGATAGTAGCCGAGGTTGATGCTGATAGACCTTTATTAAACACGGGTTAAATGTTTTGTGCTAACCACGATGCTTGGATTCCCGGCAGTCCCACAGTTGCTTCACGGTGGGAAAAGAACCAGGACTTGCTCTCCCTGTGAAGTGTCTCCTATACACTCGGACCCGGATAGGCCCACCAGTTGCTTTCACTCTCCTCTCCTTCTCTCTGCAAAAAGCAACAACACTGCCATTAGGGCAGTCCCCTTTATACCCAGTGCTCGGAGGGAAAAAGGGCCAATCAGGGACACTTTCCCTCCCCCCTTCCGATTGGTAGAGCCTCTAGGAGCCCTCCCTCTAGAAATAGAGCTGCCCTCTCCCTTCCTCCTCCCTTCCTTCTGTTGACTGGTCCCGGCTCTCCCTCCACACCTCCAGGCCCTCCCTGGCTGCTACTCCACCTGAGCAGTGCCTGATGCACGTTCTTCCCATAGGCCCCACCCCCCCAACATGGCGCTCCACTGGATGTCCTGCCCGTGTGAAGCCCCGCATCAGCAGCCTTGTCAGGTAAGGAGGGGGTTCTATTTTATACACACTTACCCTCGCTCTCCCACCTGTAATGCTTTCCTCTGATGCTGAGCTGTCGGCCTGAGCTTGGCTCCTGGATCCCCAAGCTCCGCCGCTGCTCAATGTCGGAGGCTGCAGAGTCAGGCTGTGTCCTGCTAATGCGGTGTGTCTTTGGACTGCTCCGCCACAGCGCCAGTGTCCCGAGCCCCTGTGAGAGGGCCCAGCACTGCGGCAACGCAGGCAGCCCCGTCGCGGAATGCCGGCAAAGGTGTCCCTGTTGTCAGAGGCTCCTCTCCAGCGCTCCCCGTCTGTGCGGCCCGCGGAGGCACCTCCCCTGTGTTCCGTGACTGTGCCAACTGAGGCACAGCCGCGGCCCGCGGTGGTGCCTCCCCCGTGTTCCACGACAGCGCCGACTGAGGCACAGCAGGCTCCGCCGTTCCCCGAGCATCCTGCATCAGGCCCGGTCCGGCTCCCTCGGGGTCCTCGCTGCCATCCTCATACACCCCCACCACAGAGCCAGGCCGGTGGGGCCCGATCAAGCTTCTGGACAAGTAGTCCGCCACCAACTGGAAGCCGGCAGGTTTATGTAAGGTGACAAAGTCGAAGGGTTGGAGAGACAGGAACCAACGCAGTACCCCCTGGTTCGTGTCCTTGTGTCTCGCCACCCACTGTAACGGAGCGTGGTCGGTATACAGCATGAACCTCCTTCCCAGTAGGTAATAACATAAAGTATCCACCGCCCACTTGATAGCGAGGCATTCCTTTTCTATCGTGGAATACAGCAATTCATGCGGAAGAAGTTTCCGGCTCACAAAACAAACCGGTCGTAGAAAACCATCTATCTCCTGTGTCAAGACAGCAGTCAACCCCAGGCCCGAGGCGTCCGTCTGCAGGAAGAAGTCTTCTTGGAAGTCAGGGCACAACAACACCGGATGTGTGGATATGCTGCGCTTCAACTCCTCTACCGCCAGGATGGCTGTAGGATTGTTTGACAGGTCCAGGGAACCTCCGTTCTTCAGAGCCTCGGTTAGCAGGGCGGCCAGCGATGAGAAACTGGGAATAAAGGGTCTATAGTAACCAATAAACCCCAAAAATGCCTGTATTTGCTTTCTGGTTGTTGGAACCCGGAATCATCTGGATCGCTTCGATCTTAGATACCTGGGGTTTGATCACACCACCCCCCACGACATGTCCCAGGTACTTGGTTTCACGGGCCCCGAGGACTGTTTTTCTTCGATTTATATGGAGCCCGGCCCGGGTTAGGGCGCAGTCCACCTCCTGTAGATGGACCAGGTGTTCACTCCATGACGCACTGTAGACTACGATGTCATCAAGGTAGGCTGCGGCGTACTGATCGTGTGGTTGCAAAAGGAAGTCCATTACTCTCTGGAAGGTGGCCAGAGCCCCATGTAACCTGGGTTCTACGTTATTTCATCGCAGGATTTTTCATGGCAGGGATCTTTACCGCAGATTTTTTTTAAAGAAAAAAATCATTGTTTTTTTTTTTGGGGGGGGTTACCCCCACAAACCCTCCGTTCCCTTTATTTTCTTTTCATTCCCCTACCCCCAAACCCATTTATATAATTTTTTAACCCTCCCCAAAAATCGAGTTTTTAAAAAAAAAAAAATCACGGTAAAAAAAACCACGATGAAAAGTCCCGCGAAGAAAGGACGGTATACCGTAACCCAAAGGGTAGAACCTTATACTGAAAGAGCCCCTGAGGCGTAGCAAAGGCAGTCTTTTCCTTGTCTGATTTCCGGAGCGGGATCTGCCAGTACCCCTTGGTGAGGTCCAAGGTACTGAGGTAACAGGCAGCACCTAGTCTTTCCAGCAGTTCATCCATTCTAGCCATGGGATAGGCTTCATACCATGAGATCATATTGAGCTGTCTATAATCCATACAAAACCGGTCAGCCCCGTCTGGTTTGGGCACGAGTACGATGGGGGAACACTGCGCACTGTTCGAGGGTTCGATGATGTCCATTTTGATCATTTCTTCGATCTCCCTCTTAATGATCAATCTCCGGGCCTACGGGATCCTGTAAGGTCGCAGCTGGACTATTTGTCCGGGTTGGATTTCGATACAATGCTCTGTGAGGTTGGTCCTTCCGGGTAAGGAGGAGAAGGCTTCATGGTGGGGTTTGAGCATCTCCTGGATCTCGTTCTTCATGTGTTCCATCAGAGATTTGACCCCATTGTACCGTATCCAACTGGTTGGGTGTGTAATCCACCCCAGTCTCGTGAGTGGCCAGAAAATTGATCGGGGCATGTTCTGTCCATTTCTTCAGGAGATAGATATGGTAAATTTTATGTGAGGGGATCCGGTCGGGCTGGTGTATTCGATAGTTCACCGGCCCCACTACGTCCTTTACCACATACGGGCCCCTCCACCGGGCTAACAATTTTATGGTGAGTAACAACACTAGTACCCTCTCCCCTGGTTCTAGCTTCCTTAGACGACTTCCCATGTTATATGCCCTCTCCTGCTGGTCTTGTGCAAGACCTAGATGGGTTTCTGCTAAACTTCTTAAGGTGGATAGATGTTCTCGAAGGTCCTCGGCATACTCGGTTAGGGACGTTTCCTTAGTGTTTTCCCAGTCTTCCTTGACCAGATCTAGAATAGTCCTAGGTTGTCTCCTGAATAGCAGCTCGAATGGTGAGAACCCGGTCGAGGATTGGGGCGTGCCCCTCAGTACCATTAGGATCAGAGGTAAGACCCTATCCCAGTCCTTCCCCTCCGGACCTGTCACTCTTTTCATCATTTTCTTTATAGTCTGATTATACCTCTCCACCAAACCATCCATCTGGGGGTGGTAGACGGAAGTGCATAACTGTCTGATCTGTAGTTTTTCACAGATTTGTCGCAGGACAGTCGACATGAAGTTCGTACCCTGATCGGTAAGGATTTCGGTGGGTAGGCCTAGCCGTGAGAAAAAAGGGATGAGTTGGTCGCATATTTGGGTAGCCGATGTCGCCTTTAGGGGGAAGGCCTCAGGATACCTGGTGGCATAATCCACAATAACCAACAAGTATCGGTACCCTCGACTGGCTGCTCGAGCGGGGTATGCATATTCAAGGGGCTGCGCTAGTAGATTTTCACACGTTTTCGCTGCCGCAAGCTGGGTACACGTTTTCAAGGGGGTGCATGAGTAGATTTTCACTCGTTTTGGCTGGCACAAGTGGGGTAGGCATATTGAATGGGGTGCGTGAGTAGATTTTCACGCGTTTTGGTTGCCGCGAGCGGGGTACGCATACTTTTTCACGTGATTACGATGTAGGGGGGCTGTAAACTGGTCCAGGATTAGCACGGCCCTTTGCGCCGTATTGGGGATTTCTATGGCTTTTTCTGGCGCAAAGGGCGTTCTTGGGGGCGTAACTGGTGCTGCTGGATGTTCGCTGCGCCATGGCTGTAAATGGCTTGGCAAATCCATGAATATGCGGTGTGCCTAAATGCTGTTTGGCGCACGTGGCTGGTGCATGCTGGCGCAAGCTCCCTCTCTGCGCCAGCCGTGTGCACTAAATCTGCACCAGATTCTATGTATTGGCCCCTTAATTTATATGCAAGAGTGCAAAAAGCAGAAGAGTCAGTGGAAGAGTATGTATCAACCTTAACTGAAATTTGATACGTTATCAGATCAAAATACACACTAAGGATTCTGCGATACAAGTACAGTTGTGGATGCTGGGGGACCCAGCCCTACAGCAAGCATTGGCAATCGCAAAAATAATAGAACATACTCAAAGATGCTGAAAATTAATTAAAGAAAAAAAGAAGGAAGCACAATAATCAGAAGATGACACAGAGGAAGAACTGGGCGAGCCAACATGTCTATCGGTGGTCAGGAAGAAGAAAGAATAGCGCAGTGAAAAAGATGAGGAGTCAAGTAAGGATGCTGGGTCTAAAATTAAAGATCGAAATGACAAAGTTCTTAAAGAAAAGACTGTTAGGGAGAATTCTCATTTTATGGCTAATTTCCCTTTGCTGGATTTGAAGGTTTTTTTTCCTGTTAAGAGTGAGACTCTTTTTCCCACTCTTAAGCATTTTTGCTATGTGTGTTCTAGGCTATTTTTGTGTTTAATCCTATGGAGTTTCTCTCCCCTCCATAGGAACCATCTTTATTCACATGTGTTACACAGCACTCTCCGTACAGTAACACAGGGGTGTCGTAGCGACCCCCAACCATAGACTCCATACCCTGGAACTGACTACTGTCTCCCAGGGCATGTAAAGTCCCCATTGACTTTACTAGTCAAGTTTTGTGAATAAACCAGTACAACCCATTTTACTATGGAAGTACTGGGAAGGGTTAAAAGTGTTTCCCTTATGTTCATTTTCGAGAGGGTACCGTACAGTCCCTCTCTCAAAAGTTTCTGACTGGTGGCAGTGGTTACTACCGAAAATATTCAACCGCGAATATTTCCCTATGGGATTTTCCCATTGTTGGAGGCTACCACTTTTTCTGACAGCCTCTAACATACCGCTGGTTTATTTTAATATTAACTTTACTCTGGTAGGTTTTATTTGCCAGAACTTTAATATAACTTCTTTCTCGTGTCTTTCTCTAAACTCCTAACCCAGCTCGGGGATCCTTTGTTCGTCCGTTTGGCGGGCTTCTGCCAAGAAGCCCTCCTTTCGGTGCCGCTGAGTCTGGGGTGGGTCCATTGTGTGGGAGGGGAGTCGGACCCCTGGACAGGGTTGCCTCAGCAACCCATGCCGCACTCTATCCTGAGAGGCTGGAGGGTCTCCCGCCAAGATGACCACTCCACTGTGTGAGTGACAGCTAGGCTGTATGAATGGGGGTCTTTTTGCATAAAAGTAGGGTCCTGAGGACTGGAAAAGCAAGACGTTGCCACTGGAACTAAGAAGCCGAAGAGGAGAGAAGTCAGAGACATCTGCAACAACTGAACCACCGGTGAAGCCCTGCTGCAGCATCTCACCACTTTTCTCCACACGACGAGAGAAGATCTTCACCTGCAGAGCTTTCTTCCCTTGAGCTGGTGGGGCCAACCAGTTTGCCAATCACCTTCCCAGACCTGCCTTGGTCGAATTTTCTGTACCCTGTACTCGGCGGCCGGATAGCCAGGCACTAGCCCACCCGGACCACGATTTAAAGGAGCGTACCTTTTATTCGTCGGGCAGCACCGCGGCTGGTTTCATCATCCCTGGGTAGTGCAGTAACACAAACCTTCCTCCACGACGAGAGACTCTCCTCCTCTGCTGGATCACCCGAACTGCAGGAACTACCAGGAATAACCGCCACCGCAGGAGCCACTTCTTCATTTTAAAGGTACATTGTTCCGCCAGGCTGCCCTTTCTTCGCGGAAGCGCTAAAGGTGTTTTAAATCCTTTACCTACCTGTTGGGTTTGGGCGCCCCTCTCTCTTAACCTTGTCTTTCAACTTCTGCATCCGCCTTTTCAAAATCGTTAACCAAAGACTTGACTGCAGCTACAAGAACATTTCGCTCCTGGGCCCTTGCCCTGTACCACTGACACTGGCACAGGCCTACTGACTCTGGATACATTTGTTAGACCTGCCTTCTTTAGATTGATTCTCATCTAGAAATGTGTTGATGCACCTACTTCTTATAATTACCTTGTTCTTCCCCTTCCTAAACCTTGTGTAATGCCATTTTGCTCAGTTGTCATTTAAGTATTGTCGATACTGATGCACTGTCTTGCTTAATTTGGTTCACAAACTTATGGGAAGTGTTGCTAGGGTGTGTAAGAAGCTATTTCTATATAACTTGTGCTTTCCCTCCCGTGTGAGAAATTGATAGAGTATCCCTTGTGTGTGGTTTTCACTGTGCCGTTTTGCTCAGTTTTCACTCTGGTTCACTTGGTCTACAATTTAACTTGGGAGTGTGGATATTTTTCCTATGACTTATTTAACTTGCTTTAAGAACTGTGATAGACGTGTTTATCTAGAAGTGTATACAAATAAATATATATCTACTTTTTAATACAAGGCTTTGGCCAGTGATTCCTTGTGCCATAGTACTGTAGGCCTAATGTGTAAACCCTGAAGACTGCTCATCTCCCTCTTGAGATAAGTCTGACTGCTCAGCCACAGCCACCAACTAAATCTTTGTGGTACAGACTGATACCAAAGGGGATGTATTGCTCTCACCTGTAGTCCTAATCTTGTGTAATGCTCCCTAAGGGAACTGCACAGGATTCTGCCTAACAAAGACTTGTCAAGAAAAACACATACCGGTCAGGAGAAGCAAGAGAAAATGATAGATGATTTAGATGCAGAAGAGTAGGACATTATGCTTCGTCCAAAAATTGTCCAGCCATTGACAAAATGTGTGCAGCTTGCAAGGGTAGAGGCCATGTTGATGTAGTATGCAGAAATAAAAAGAGAGTGTTGGTTGTACAAGAAGACTCTGATTCTGAGGAAGAGAGAGTAGTAGTGGTGCGCAAATATAAAGATAGTGGCAACCAGCAAGATATGAAGTGCCCTAAGTGTAAAGTAATTGTTAAAAATTGGTCACTGAAGTTAATGGAGGATAGTTGTTCACCATGCACCATTATTACGGAAATAAGGTTGCAAGAGTTGACATCTAAGGGATCGAAGCATAGACTACACTGGTCAGACATATGTAACCCAGGAGTGTTGAGGGATTTAAGATACGTTTTATAGGTTGTTTTTTTAGCAAGATGTAGTTCAAAGGGCATACATCTTAACTTCAAATGTATGTCGCCAAGAAAGGGGTAAATGTCTTAGGTTGGAGGGACCAAGCCAAGCTAAAGATCTGCCGTGATCCATGTGAGATTGATATTGATATTGATATTTTATTTGTATCACGCTCGAACACAAGTGTTTCAGAGCGCAACGAGGCAAGGGAGGGGAACAAGGGAGAACAAAAACATTGATCTTGTTAGTCCCAGTGACATTGAGAACGTGCAAGTGCATACTTGGGTGGAGATGGAAGTGAAGCCAATGATACCAAAAGACAAAAGGAGAATGTTTTTCAGATCAAGTTAGGTTTGCTGCAAGGGTACACACACATAATTATGCTCAAACCCAGAGTGATTCCAGTTGTACATAGGAAAGCTAGACCTGTTCTGTTTGCATAGATGCATTCCTCTCCACCTCCTCCTTCCTTTCGTCCCTCCTCTGCTAATCTCACAGTTGCTGTGATTGGTGGCTAGAGCCCTCATGTATCCCTCAGAGACTTGGCCTCCGATACCCAAACACCTCAGTCTCTGTCTACCTCTCAGCTCTTGCCTCAGCACCCACTGGTCTCAATCATGTAGGCTTGCACTATCTACCCAATGTGGCCCCAGGCCGCATACCCCTTACCTTACTATGCACTTCATCTGCTGCTCAATCCACAAGCATGGACATTCCACCACTTACCGCCATCCCCCACTTCCCCTCTTCTTACTGCACTTGCACATTCTGAATACTCACAAGGCATAGTAAGCTCACCTTTATCTTCCATTGTATTCATTGTTTTTCAGTCTCATGTTCCTTCCCTGTTGCATGGTGGGTGTTTTGAAACAGAATTGACTTACCTTATAAGCACCTAATAAATGCACAATAAATAAATAAAATACATGGGAAAACTAGAGGCTGAATTGGACAGATTGGAGAAGGAGAATGCCATTGAGAAAGTTGAGTAATCACTATGGGTGGGCCCCATTGTGGTGGCTCTGAAAAAAATGGTAAACTTTGAGTTTATGTTGATTAAAGGGATTTCAATAAGAACATCCAGGTGGAGAATTAACTGATGCTGATCATTTTGGAGATGTTAAACTGTATTGAAGGAGTGAATGTGTTTACGACACTGGATTCATCAACCACTTACCATCAAAAACATTTTACAGAGGGTTTAGAGACTTGAGGGCATTCTTTACACCATTCGGAATGTTTTGTTATAAAAGAATGCCTTTCTGACTGGCTTTGGAAGCCACTGTGTTCCATAGGGCAACAACACAAATGCTTAAAGGTCATAAGGGGACATTAGTCTATCAAGATGGTATAATAGTGGTTGGCAAAAGAGAAAGGGAACATGATTAGAGATTACAGAGTGTGCTATGAGTGCTAGCTAAAAGGGGTCTGAAGGTGGAGAGGAAAAAAAGTAAATTTAGAGAGTGTGATCTGGAGTATCTGGGGCATGTTGTGAGTGGCAAAGGATACAGGCCCAAGTTGGATGACGTGGAGTCTATAAAAAGTGTGCCGGACCTAATGAATAATGATGTTGTGTGTATCACAGAACCAATTTGGATATTGTTGAAGAAAGATTGCAGCTTTCTGTGGGATGAGGAATGTGTACAAGCGTTGAATGTTTTGAAAGACAACATCTGTAGTGCTGTAGAGTTAGGTGGTTTTGTTTTTGGAAGGGAAACTAAGCTCACAGTGGATACCAGTGAGGTAGGACTGGGGCAGTTTTGTCCCAGCTTGTGCAGAAACATGAGAAGATGATTTGTTATGCTTCAAGAGCTTTTTCTTAGGTGGAAATTAGGTATTCAGTCATAGAAAGAGAGTTGGTGTGTGTGTAGCATACATTATTTCTGCAAGTATATTTGGGTAAGTAAATTTACTAAGTGTACAGATCATAAATCCTTAGGGGAATTGTTGACCGAGAAAGGTTTATGCAAAGCAACCCCGAGATTGTCGAGACTGATTGTAAGATTACACAGGTACAATTTTTGTGTGAGACATGTTCCGGGAATAAGGAATAATGTTACTGATGTTCTCTTTCAGTTGCTGAATAAAGATAAAATTGTTGATGAAAAGGACCTGTAAGAGGAAGTGCTAGCAGCGGTCAGTGAGGTGATTTCCAAGGACGAATGGTTGGAAGGCTGCAAACAAGACCTAATGCTTTGGAAAGTGAAGGAATTTAAAAGTAAAGGATGGGCATCTAAAGGGGAGTTGGGTGACAAGGTTAAGCTGTATTGGGAAGTCAGAGAGGAGTAATCCATGGGGGGGGGGTTGTTCCTGTGAGAGGTGATAAGTAGGTTCCGCCGGAGACGTTGAGGATGGGGTTGATGGAGAAGGCCCATCAAGGTCATCCTGGCTCCACGATAACTAAGTGTAATTTGAGAGCAAAGTATTGGTGGCCAGGCATGGACCATATGGTGGATTGATTCATGAGAAACTATTGGCCTTCCAGAATGCAGACAAAAGTAGTAAGATTCTTAATCTGGAGTGTAGTTTAGTGCCTAAACCTGATGAAGCATGGGAACAGTTGGGCATTGACATAGTAGGACTGTACTACAGACTGGGGAGAGAAAGGAGAGTTCTGATAGTGATGATAGACCACTGTTCCGGATGGGTAAAGCCCAAATGGGTGAGAGGTGTTAGCACAGGTGAGGTAATGAAGTTTCTGGAGCAGGTGTTTAGGATAGAAAGCTATCCTATGAGGATGGTGAGTGACAATAGGGTACAGTTCAGGAGTGTGGAAATAAAGCGGTATGCACGCAAGGATTGAGTGGAAATGTTCAGCGCTTTATCACCCACAAACAAATGGTAAGGTGGAGAAGTGTAACAGAGTCATGGTAGTGGCAGTTGAGCAGGCAGTGAGAAATAGTTGGGATGTAAGTTCAGCAATTGAGGAAAAGTTGTGGTGTGTGATGACGTCTGTATGTAAAGATTTTGAGAAGTCGCTGTTTGTGATCATGAGAGGCAGGCAGCCTAATACCATGCTTAATCCTACATGGGTCAACCTGAAAGAGTGTGTGGAGAAGGAACGCAGAGCTCAAGGTACCCTGAGCATGGTGAGTTGTAACAAGAGTATGTTCAAACCGGGTGACTATGTGAGAATAAAGAAGGGTGTGTATCCCAGTAAAGGTGTTTCAAAATTCTCAGATACAGTGAGGATAAGAGAAGTATTTGACAAGTTTGTCAGAATTGAAGATGGAAACGTGTGGAAGTGGAATGGTTGTAGAGTGAATACGGATGTTTGCCAGGGTAAGAAGGTTGATTTGTGGATGGAGGAAGATGTGGATGGAACAGTAACAGAGGAGAGTAACAACAGAGGGAGAGATGATGGCAGGAGGAGAATAACAACAGAGGAAGTGGTGATGGTAGGACACAAGCGAAGCATGGTAAGAGGAGGTAATGAAGTTAATGAATACTGTATGAGTGGCAGAATTCTTAGACCACCATTTTGGTCTAAGGAATAGGTTATGAAGACAAGACCACCATTACACCATTTTATGAAGTGTAGGATTTCAAAGACAATTGGTGGTTTCATGCTACTGATGTCATACATATGCGTAGTTCATTATTATTAGCATTTGTTTGTTCTACTATGTATTCCTGACTGTTATATGCATTTTTTATGAATAGAGGTGTGTTGTGTTATGTAACTCGTGCTGTAACGAGTACAATCAGAAAGTAGGAGGTTATGAGAATGAGAGGGAGGACGGTTGAGAAGCTGGAGGGAGTTTGAGGGAGTCAGAGGTGTGCCAGACTGTTTCCAATAAAGATAAAAACCAGAACCACGTACCGGCTTTGTCTGGTGTGTTACACATCAAATTTCCCAGAGTCCCCTTCATGTTCGAATCCTTCTAGTTTTCTATCACCAGAAGTAAATATGATTCAAAGTGTCATGCAGAGGTACTCGCTAGGGAGAGGGAGAGATTAGCTTACTCATCGCAGCTTTGCAGCTCACAGTTTGTTAACCACACAATGACTTTTGTAAGTAGATTTTGTCAGGAATCATGCTTTTAGTAATGATATTGATGATCCCACTCATAAATGTGGCACCACATACAGTGCTGAATAACACTTGAGGAGGAAGTTACTTACTCACTTGGCTCCAGAGCCATGGTGGTCCATTGTGGAGTCAATGAAGAGGCCCAGATGTCCAGGTTTTAATGTCAGGAGGGGGGCGAAGTGCTCCTCAGGGGCACTGCATCGGTTGGGTCAGAGAAGGGCCAGGTCACTTCCATCTCCTTACGTTTTGCGGGTAGAACTAGGAACTATGGATGGGGAGGCATACTTTTTTTTATTTAGTGTTCAATTATGAATTAAAACAATTATTATAATTTGTATGTTTCAACATTATTTTTCTCCTTTACTGTCTGCAAACTTCTAATTGGGATGCTTCATATTCAAGAAAGTACTGGCAGGGTTGATACCTGATATATATTTCATTTATAAAACCTAACAGTACAAGCCACATCTATTATCATTTACACACCACACATTTACTATCAAGGAATGTCCAACTCAAAGTCAATTTGAATTTGACAATAACATCTAGAGATTTGAATCAGATCCATCAACAAGGCAAAAAATAACAATTATAACAAACATTTGCAACCAATATGCCCTTGTACACTGCTGTGCTAGGAGTTCAGTTTAAAAACACCTCTAAATAATAATTATGAAATCGGCCACAGACAGTACCTCTGAGAGTGCAACAATTTCAGCATAATCAATTGCCTGGACAATGCATCTTTTAATGAAGTTTACACATCTAACTTGCTAATGAGTCAAGTTGAACTGCAACACAATTGGTGTCTCTCTCTAGTAATGTGATGAGCTAAACAGAATGTTAAGTTCATTATTGAGCTGTTTTGCATGTGCGCTGTGCCTAACGCAGGAAAGTAAGAGTGATTCAGGACACTTTAAACAGACTCCAGTTACTTCATTTTTGAAAGCACGTCATGTTGCAGCGTTTTCGGGACAGAAAAAAAAATAAAAAGAAACGATCAAGAATATGGCCACCGGGAAAGGGAAAACGGTGTCCGTTTTCCCTTTCCATGGTGGCCATCGGGAGTGGATGCACTGGGAACAGAGGTGTTCTCAGCGCGTCCGCTCCTGATTAAAAAAAGGAGCAGAAGGTAAGTGGGGTTGGAAGGGTGGAAGGGAGGGAGGGGAAGAAAAAATATTTTTTTTAAAAACGTACCTGCGTCCCCGGCGGGGGTTGATGGAAGCCTCCAGCCGTGTGGAGGCGCGGAGCGGGGATGGCCCCCTCCGAGTCTCCACCCGGCTGGAAGCTGCCATCATCCCCCACCGGGGACGCAGGAGCAAGAAGATAAGTGGGTGGGGAGGGCAGGGAGGAGGGAGGAAAGTTTTTTTTTTTTTAAAATGCCTTACCTGAGTCCCCGGCGGGGGGACAAATGCAGCCTTTCAGCCGTGGGGATGCTCGGAGCAGGGATGGCCCCGCTTCGAGCCTCCTCATTGGCTGAGGGGCTGCCACGCCACCCCGCCAAAGACAAGGCAGCTGGAATCCCGGACGAGAATCGAAGGATTCTCAGCCGGGTAATGACCCAGTGAGAGCCTATGAGAATGTGTGTTGCATTCTGCTTGACTCTCGCCGGGTACTAATATTGCTTGTGTCCTACACTCTCTGCTGACAATGGGAGCCATCAGTGTCATGCAACTTGCATACGCTAGCAACACATTCCTAGCCAATTAAATGAATGTAAATTATGCAGCAAATTACGGACCGTGGAGCCATCATATCTGGGCTGAAATCCCAGCTTCTACACCTGATAAAATTGAGTGGTCCTGGGAAAATCACTTTAACCACTGAGAGCTAATTGTTGGTAAGTGCCAAAAATTGGGATCACTACAAAAACAAACACATTGAAACAACACCTAAGCGGCATATTTGCCACTTAAAAGACCACCCAAATGATGCCCTCTTCCCGCCACATCACTTGGCATACCACTTCCCCAAAGCACTCACCACATGCCCTTATTGTCATTCTTGCTGGAGCCATTTGTCTTAAAGCTGCCGCTGCTGGAGAAGTGGAGTGGTGAAGCAGGGTAGGCCTGTAGATGTAAGGCTGGACCTGAACAAATTATGCCATATATCCGCTACACCTTTCCAGCATCTGGGCATGTCTGCCTACACCTTGCATATGAGTGCTATACCCAGCGTATCAGGCTTAACCAATAATAATATATCAGTTCTTGCGCATTTAAGACAGCATTTGGCATATGACTGCAATACATTGATATGTGAGAGTGTACTTCAAAAATGTTGAATATACATGGCACATGAGGCTAAAACCATAATGGTTATATTTGGGTTTTTGAAGATTCACGTGTGACAAGGTGGCAGCTCCTGGATATGTGAGGCGAGGCATTACTATGCACATTTCTACACTATCATATATTTTGTAGTACTTGACCAATTGAGGCTGTAATTGTTGAAATCATCCCCTAGGCACGTAGACTGTGGCTTGTATGTTATGGATACACTTGACATGTGAGGGTTTATCTATCATAAAATGGGATTAACTGGGAGTCTACGTTTGGCGCATTATGTCAACACATAGGCATTTGAGGTGTGTTGACTTTGCCTGACCTGGGCATAACTGGCATAATATTGGTGTAAAAGGCCATATGACACCAGACTGGCATATGTAGGCACATTCCCTAGCCTATCATTGGCATGCCTCTCGCCTATCTGGTCTGGACACAATGTGAAAACAAAATCAAAATATCAAGGCTGAGTACCCCAAAAGGAAATACACCGAACACGGGTTACAAAGGAATATACAAAGTACTTTATTTTATACTGAATCCAGTTACAAAAACAGTGCAAAATCAGATAGCTATCGGCTTGCAGTACAACACAACAAACTCCAGCGTGGTTCAATGTGTTCAATGAGAGACGCAGTACATTAGAATGCACTGGCTTTTTATTCACTTTGTGAGCACGATGTCCAACCCCACTTCGGGTTAAGATTCCACTTAATCCATCGCCGATCTAGGGTTCATGCCAAGTCTCGAACAACTGCATATAACTGGTTCGCTTTTAATACAGCAACTGTGTAATCTGGGATTTTCCATGTTAGTCTTCTTAACCATTAATACAATGGCCCTCATTACGACCCTGGTGCTAAGTGAAAAACGATGGCGGTAAATTTTTACCGCCATCGTTTTCCGCTAGGTCCTATCATGACCCGTGACCGTTAACTACGATGCCATTAGCGGCATTGTAGTTAACGCTGCCGCTAACTGCAACAAGGACGCGCGCACGCGCCCTCCCACACCGTAATTACCGGCATGGCGCAAAGGTACCCAAGCGGACATGCACCTAACGCCATCACCCAGCCCGTTAAGTACCTTACCGCGATGGTGCTAATTACGCCATCGCGAACCAACCGTAAAGGGCCTTGTGCAGTGAATCCAGCTGCCACAGGTGCACAGAATCAGCACAGGTGGAGACAATACAGACTCAGGAAGTAGAAAAAGAGCACACCCAACCCTTTCCCAGACCCAGTCACACTCCACAATGATACCAATAGGACTAGCAATGTTGGGGCTGGAGGACCTGATAGCAATGCAAGTGCTACAACTTCAACTACAACAACAACAACAACAACGACAGGCTGCACAGAGGAGACGCAGGAGGAGAAGGAGGGCAAGGCAGGGCCAACAAGCCCCACCAGCACAGCCAGTGGCACCACGCAGGCAGCCCCCAATCCCACGCATCAGAGCCAGTCCATTCAACCTCACCACTGAGCAGATCCACACCCTGTACCGACTGGACCGCGACACCATCACCACCATTGTGGACATGATACACAACGACATCGTCAGCATGATTGAAACACCCACCGCCACCCCCCCCCCTACTGAAGGTAGTGTCCGTGCTCCACTTCCTGGCCACAGGCACCTACCAGCACACAGTGGGGCACTTGCATGGCATATCACAACCATTATTCTCACGTACACTGTTCCAAGTGCTCGATGCCCTCCTCAAGCACACAGACGACCACATCTCATTGCCACGGTCTGCCCAGGAGATTGCTAACACCAAAGTGGGTTTCCATGCACTAGCTGGCATACCTGGTTGCATTGGTGCCATCGACTGCACCCATGTGGAATTGGTGGTCCCACATGCCATGGAGGTAGCGTACCGCAACCGTAAACTATTTCACTCAATCAACGTGCAAATGGTCTGTGACTCCAACAGGATCTTCACACATTGTTGTGCCCGATTCCCCGGATCAACCCATGATTCAATGGTCCTGAGGAACTCCACAATACCGCGATACATGGAGCGACATGCAGGCCCAAGATCCTGGCTATTCGGTGAGTCTAATGTCATGAGCATGGAAATGTGAAGTGGGTAGGTGATCGACGTACCAATGCATACTTCACCTGGCAGAAAGGGGGGGATGATGCATACTTCACCTGGCAGAAAGGGGGGGGATGATGCATACTTCACCTGGCAGAAATGGGGGGGGGGTGATGCATACTTCACCTGACAGAAAGGGGGGGGGGATGATGCATACTTCACCTGCAGAAAGGGGGGGAATGATGCATACTTCACCTGGCAGAAGGGGGGGATGATGCATACTTCACCTGGCAGAAAGGGGGGGGAATGATGCATACTTCACCTGGCAGAAAGGGGGGGAATGATGCATACTTCACCTGGCAGAAAGGGGGGAGGTGATGCATACTTCACCTGGCTGCGACTAGCAGTAGCCAGATCATACCCTGAGGCAGCACTTACGTCATCTGACAACTGTATACATGATGCCTGACCTAAGCAGCCCTAACATGGGAATGACAGTGTCTCCCAACCATGACACAACCATCTGCAAGTGCATTGTACAAAATGTGACCACATTGACTCCAACGAAAAGCACCTACATGCACGTCATCAAACACCATCAACTGAAAGGCCTGTCCCCCATAACTGCGCACAAAGGAGGCACATGACGGACAGGAACATCAATACACCACAACACAGAGAGCAAGGCCCACAAAGTGTCCCTATTGACATCAGTATTGTTCACTGGGGTCATAATGAGGCAGACAGCAATGTTGCAATCATGTGAGCGTTGACCTCACAGGACACTTGCCCAGTCACCTAAAGAAACGGCCTGAATGGACACAGTGGATGGGCACTCACAAGGCACTTGTCCCCCTTTCATTGTGTCTTGGCATGCAAAACTGTACATGAGAGCCATGAACATATACCGGTTGCATAGTGTGAATCCATTAGCCCAACTAAAAGTGGTGCAAAGTAACAGTTGAATGCAAGGCATGGTGGCACGTCATGTACAGAAATCAATCTCATCCCTGACACATACATTGTTGCCCACTTACAGGTGATGCAGGCTATCCCCTGAAGAGGTGGTTCCTTACACCAGTCCGGAACCCACAGAACCAGCATGAGGAGGACTTCAACCGTGCCCATGCACGTACCCGTGTGGTGATTGATCAGGCATTCGGCCTACTGAAGGCACATTTCCGCTGCCTCAGATGGTCTGGCAGGGCACTCCTGTACCGCCATGAGAAGGTTGCGAAGATCGTCATGGCATGTGTCATGCTACACAATATGTGCATCAGACAAAATGTGCCCCTGCCCCCTGACGCAGAACTGCAACCACCTGATGATGAGGATGATGAGGGTGGGGATGGGGCAGCACCTCAAGGAGGCAGCGATGCACAGGAGGGGCGTGAAATGCGTCAGAATCTCATTGACCAATGCTTCTAGCACACACGGCGTGTGCGTGTAACATGGAGACGGCACTTGGGGCACTGTGTGTGTCTGGGACATGCACACTGTGGACTGTACAACAATAAAGCACACATACGCAATGAGCAATGTCCACACATTTGATTTGTGCTAAACGAAAAAGTGTATTATGATTGTAACAAGGTATGACACACCCACTCCCCCCTGAACACCCCAACACACCCACTCTCCCCTACCCCCTCCCCCCTGAACACCCCAACACAACCACTCCTCCCTCCCCTCTCCCCCTCCCCCCTGAACACCCCAACACACCCACTCCCCCCTCCCCCTGAACACCCCAACACACCCACTTCCCCCTCCCCCCTGGAATCCCTACGAAGGTGTAAGTCTGTGAAGCAGTGTGTGATGCAGTAATTCTCCACTGTCCAGCCACTAATGACAGTCCACTCCCCTGGCCCCCGGGGCACCCCTGCCCGTGCTGCGCAGGTTCGTCCCTGATCGTCAGATGGGGCTGCTCTGTGCCAAGCAGGTTGACGAGGAGGTTCCTGCATGCACATTTGGACGCATGTCCCGAATGTTCTGCACCAGTTCTGAGATTACGTGCCGCACAGCGGCGAGTTCTGTGCAGATGTCCTTCGTGGAGGACTCAATGGCAGCCATGACTCTGTCTGCACATCTCTCCATTGCATCCTTTGCCCCCCCACACTCTGCAACGTGCTCATTGAGGAACGAGGATAGTTGCTGCTGCCGGGTGACGATCTCATCCAGGGTCTGTTGATTCCTCTGGCTCATGACTAATGGCATTGGCATACCCATTGGGCTGCTCACCTCCGGCAGCGGGGATGGGGTGGCTGGCCAATCCTCGTCCTCTAACTGCCCCTGTGTGGCATCCGCATGCAGGCTGCTTAGGGATATGTAGGGGGAATGTAGGTGGGCAGTGGGACTTGCATCCTCAATCTCCTCAATGATCCCAGCTTCACTATCGGAGGAGGCTGCAATGGCAGCGATTTCGCCAAGAGTACTACTTGCAGCAGAGCCTGTCCCTTCGGTGGGCACGATTTGTGTAATGTGTGCTGCTGCTGCTGATTCTGCGGTGACAGTTGTGGTGGCTGTCAGTGCCCTGTCCTCTTTCCCTGGCAGGGATTGTGGCTGCTGTGGTGTTTTCCTCGGGTCGGCAGAGGTGGAGGCTTGCGGTCTTGGCACAGTTGTCCTGTCCCTCTTGGTGGCTGTGGAGGCAGTGGTGTCCTCATCCTGAGGGTCTGAATCGGAGCCTCTGGTGGAGCAAAGGAGGGATAGTGCTATTGATGGGTCAGCGGACATTGGGCCTGCATTGTGACGAATGGCATCTTATCAGTTAGTACATGCAGCACATTTGAGGCAGGGGCATACAGGTTGTCTGCCTTTTGTGTGGAAGTAGCATGGAGGTATGTGGGTGCCGGCAGTTAGGGTGTGCATGCTGCATGTGTACAGGGTGGAGATCGGATGTGTCTGTGGGCAGTCTCCTGCTGCTGTGTTGCATTTGCACTATGGGGCAACATTGTACTTCACATGATTGGACTTTGGTGAATTTTGCATGGCTTGATTTGAGCCACCTACCTGCATCTCCTGATGTCAGGACTCCTCTCTCCATCCCTCCTACTCCTTCTATGCTCTCCATTCCAATAGTGGAGGCACAGATTTCCTCCCATGCTTGCAATTTGATGGGTGATTCAGATCCTCCCCCGGTTGCCGTGCCCAGGTTCCTGTTCGCTGAGAGGATGCTCCTGATGCGGAGCCTCAGGTCGTCCCACCGCTTTCTACACTGCTGTGCGTTGCGGGGTACGGTTCCCACCGCACTGACCCGCTCTGCCACCAGGGCCCATATGGCCTTCTACTTGGCAATTGCCAGCCTGGTCATTTCCGTGGAGAAGACCACCGCAGCATTGTCCTGGAGGGTCTCCGCAAGCATGGTGAGTTCCTCACGAGAGAAGAATGGGTTATGACAGGTCTCAGGGTCAGATGTGGAGTGGTTGGGGAGGATGGCAATGGATTGTGTTTTTAAAGATGGCCACCGTGCTCTTTCCCGTTCCGCTGCGATGACGCTACTTCTGGTTCTGCTTATTTACGGCCACCGCTAATTGCGGTGACCGCTATGATGGGTGGCGGAAGTGCACCTTGCGCGGCGTACGATGCCGGTAGGGGCCGTTTTGGGGTCATGTACGGCATTGCGTACTTTACATTACCGCCATGGCGTAATGCTCGTGCGCGATAGGTCGGAATGTGCCGCACTTTACGACATGGGGCCAGGGCGTAAACGTAAATTACGCCATGGCGGTAAAGTTCGATACTTACCGCCAGGGTCGTAATGAGGGCCAATGTGTTTAAACAGGTGTTCTATGTTCAGTATTTGAATACATTGTTTTTATTGTATGCTCGTGGAATGGTTTCTTTACATGAGTAATCCCTTACACACAAGTCAACGAAGGACAAGGTCTCAGTTCACGACCTCAACAAGTGGCCTGCAGGCAAGTTAGCTATGTACAGAGGTCAAGACGGCCAAGTTGTATTTTTGGAATGACATCATCCACCATTTTAACTCACAGGGTGACTTTTACAAAGTGAATCCTAAAATGGCGGATTGGCATAAAATGGCGGCTTACATTGATTTTAAGGTCAGGACCTTGCAACATGGATTCTTTCGCAAGCGACTTTAGGCACGATATAATTTATTATTTGACAAACCTTCCTTTTGGCCTATGCCAAGTGCTAAAACTACTTTGGATCTCCTTGCAAATAACTCCATGCATCATCGTACATGCACCCTGAATCACTGCCGGAAATATCTATTTCCATTAGGACATTTGTTAAAATGTCTTTCAACACATATTCTTTGGAAGTTTTATCTGGGGCATACACTTTATGTCCTATCAAACCTATTGCTTGTGCACAACATCCCCCTAGCATCGAAAACATACCAGATAGGCACTGAATACAGCAACAAAGAAACAATAGGATTCCCAAAATAAATAGCAAGACCGAAAGTACCTTCCAACCCCAAGATTGCAAGAAGTCCCAGAACCAAGCGCTAAGATCCCAGTTTCCCTCGGGAACATGCACTTCGGAACTAAGGACGTGCAGATTCTGTATTGCCTTGAAGATGGTTGGCGAGGAATCTGGTACGAAAACACAGAAAGCGGACCCCACTAATTTACACACTCCACCACGTTCAGACAGGATGACATCTAATGCCATCCGGTTTTGAAGTGCTACTAGTCTTATCACCTTCTGTTCTAACGTCATATTATAGAGTATGTCCGTGGTCAGGTTGATGGTTCTGTCCAGTACTCTCGCTAGTTTTCTAATATCTTCTGAATTTGCTATCTGCCCCCAAAATGGTACAACTGATTTAGCTATATCTCCCAAGATTTGTGCTTGGGTGTCACCATTCTCATCCCGCCGTGGACGAGCCTTTGAAACTTCTCTTGTACTAGCTATAAACACCCCAGGTAACAGGATTCCTAAATAACAGGTTCCCTGCCAATCTCTGGGCAACCATGGGAATGCTACATTACCGCAGCCAAAGTAGACAGGTTCGCCTACATACAAAGGTCTGTTTTCCCCAGTCAAATTTGCAACGTTGGCACAACCTAGAAAATCTCCCATTGACTGAGTTCCATTCCTCTGTATGCAAAAAGAAACTGAATCAGGGCTATGATTAACAGTGTAAGAAGGAGGCATGGCATCCTTATTGCCTATTGGAGCCATCTTAAAGGAAATCAAAGATTGGAAAGGACGAGACAGTTTATCAGAAGGCCTAATAGAAGCAACATTAGGTTTTACTCCTGATTGCGAAAAGCGAGCATCCCAGGGGAGTCAAAACACGTTTCTCAAAACTATTCAAATTAGTGCCATCATAGTTCCCTGCGATGCTATCATTCCATCAGCCAAAGAACAGTGCTCTAAGAGAAGCATAGCAAGCAGTTGTCAAAGGTAAAGGATGAATATACCAACCTAGCCCCTTATCCCCGTGTTGCGGTAAATGTGAGCAAACCCAACAGTTACACTTATTAAAAATGGCATGCGTAGCATTCATGATAAGTAGTAGAGTGTTATTGTGCGATGCTATCATTCCATCAGCCAAAGAACAGTGCTCTAAGAGAAGCATAGCAAGCAGTTGTCAAAGGTAAAGGATGAATATACCAACCTATCCCCTTATCCCCGTGTTGCGGTAAATGTGAGCAAACCCAACAGTTACACTTATTAAAAATGGCATGCGTAGCATTCATGATAAGTAGTAGAGTGTTATTGTGGTACCTTTGTCTATGCTGAGAGTCCCTAGGGGATAGAGTATGCAAATGTACAAAGGGAGTAGGAACAATAGGTGTACTTTCAGTAGGTAACAAAAGTTCTAAATAATGAGTTTCCCCAAGGTACCACAATCCTAAGGCAGTGACTATTAAAAACCCAAATATCATTATAAAAATACAGCAATATATTTTCGGGGTCCAGGCATTTTGTCCATTGTCCCGGTTGGTCAGCCCCTTATTTACAAGTCCCATACAAGCAGTAGCGGTAGTAGGCATTGTAGTGTTCAAACGGATACCCCAATGTTCGTTGCTGGCGACCTGCTGGTCGAGCGACTTCTTAGTCCTTCCACAACCCTAGCCAACAGAATCCCCTTTCTCAAATTTGGGCAAAAACAAGCCTTCAATGATCCTTTTCTTCTTCAAATGCACAGCCGAACCGTGCCGTAAGTCTATCAGATGCACAGCAAAACCGTGCCGTAAATCTATTTTCTTGGACGCAGATTGTACCTTATTTTCCCCGGTACTGATTGATCCAGAAACAATATGTTGTCACTTCCTGGTGGAAGCAACGTGTCGGAAACAAGTGAAAATGCCGAATTTGAAATCGCAGTTTCCAGATGCAAAACTTTTGGAGAGTGTGGAGACAAAATGGCAGCTTCCCCAAGCCTCAAGGGCTCAGAGAGATTCTCCGACACACTCTCAGTGCTACTTACTGCTTTGGGATCGTTGGTTGCAGCATTAGCGAGGGGTTCTGTTTCTTCTGTAACGTCTGGCACAGGGTGAGGAAGTTTCTTGACGTGGGACGTGTGTATCCAGTTCTTTCTCCCAAAGACCCGCACCACTGTCTGGGTGACCAACAGGACTTGGAACGGCCCACGCCAGCGAGGCGCAAGGCAGGAGGAGCACTCAAATGCTTTGACGAGCATCCAGCTTCCAGGCCGTATGCTGTGGCCCGGGCCCTCGTATCGCACAGGTAAAGCTTCTCATACCGGGTGATAAATCAAATACAGGTTTTTAGTCAACTGGCTGCAATAATCTGAAAGTAATACATTTTCAACATTTCTCAATGAATTGCATTTAGGAAGGTTCCAAATATTGGCAGGTCTCCCCATTACCACCTCAAATGGAGAGAGCCCAGTCTTAGTTTGAGGGATTGTACACATGGATAACAACATGATTGGTAAGGCGTCCAGCCATTTTAGTTTAGTGCCGGCACACGTCTTAGCAAGCTTGTTCTTGATGATACCGTTGTGTCTTTCTACTAGTCCGGCGCTCTGAGCATGTCTGGCCGAATGGAACCGTTTGTCAATTTGTAATGCCGCGCATATCTGCAGAATTACAGCAGCGACAAAATGTGGACCATTGTCCGACCAGATAACTCTTTGTAGCCCGAACCGCGGGAAGTATTCACTTAACATGGTTTTTGCAGTAGTCATGGCTGTAGCATCTTTAACAGGGAAAGGCTCAACCCATTTACTAAAAGTGCAGATAACCACCAGCACATATTTTTTATTATCACATCGTTCCATTTCAATAAAGTCAAAGTGGATCACTTCGAAGGGGACAGAGGGTGGCCCAAAACTTCCCCTCGGCGTTACTGTCCCCTTTCCCACATTGTGTTGTAGGCAAATCATGCAATCCTGCACGTAGCCTGGGCAATTTTTCGAAATGTTGTCATTTACCCAATCTTTCTCTAACATTTTTGTCATCTTCTGGGCACATACATACGTACGTAGGACCATGGGCCATGATGACCATCATCATTATATACGCGTCAGGGACTAGCCATTTCCCTTCAACTATGTCCACCCAACACCCGTCATCATCAAGTTTCCACAAGCCTTCAGCCCACCTTTTGGATTCTTCTAACGTGGCATCAGCTTGGATATCCCGTACGGACCCAACACCCTCATCCATTGCATAAGCATTTACAGTCTCCCTTGAAACATACATCACTGTAAGGGGATCAATAGCAGTTTGTCTAGCTATTTGATCAGCAAAAGCATTCCCTTTCCCTATATCATCTGTAACCTTTCGATGTGCTGCACATTTCATAACTGCTAACTGAGTAGGGAGCGCAAGCACTGAGAGTAGTTGTACTATTAGGGAGCCATGCTGGATTTTGGTGCCATGTGAAGTTAGGAACCCTTTCTCTGACCAAAGTTGTTAACCACCCCAAAGGCATACTGACTATCAGTATATATATTTACTGCAAGCCCTTCGAAAAGTTCACAAGCTTGGGTCAATGCTATAATCTCTGTGTCCTGCACAGAATTATGCATGATTCTCTTAGTTTCTACAACCGTGCTTAATGTGGTGATTGCATAAGCAGCTGTGGATGTACCATGCGAAAGTTTGAAGCAAGAGCCATCACAAAACAGTTCTCCTTGCAGATTATCCAAAGGAGTGTCTTTTAAATCAATTCTACCCTTTGTCTCTTGTTCAGTAGTATACAGACAATCATGTGGCTCTTCATCGACACAAGTAGTATCTTGCGGGAAAGGTGGGAATTCAGCCGGATTAAGAACACAACACCTCTTAATTTGAATGTGAGGAGCAAACAAGATCAATTCATATCTTGTCAACCGTGCAGAAGTGAGGTGTAGCGTTTGAGTTCGTTCAGTAGAACATCTACAGAGTGAGGCACCATCAGGGTTAGATCATGGCCTAGGACCATTCCCTCACTATGTTTTACAGACGCAGCAGCAGCAGCGACAGCTCGCAAACATCTTGGCAAAGCGCATGCTACAGGGTCGAGGGCGGAAGAAAAGTAATTGCACGGCCTATTCTTCCCTCCATGTTCCTGCGTTAATACAGCCAAAGCACATCCATCACATTCATGCACAAACAACACAAAGGCCTTTTCATAGTTTGGTGTGCCCAAAACTGGTGCAGAGCATAATGCAGTCTTAAGCAAGTCAAACGATTGCTTGTGTTCTGCGTTCCAAGGCAATGGCGAAGAAATGCCCTTCTTCGTCAAAGCCAACATCGGTTTGATCACTAGTGAAAAATTTGGGATCCACAACCTACAGTAAGAAGCCATACCTATCAAGTCTCTAACTTCCTCTGTGTATTTGGGACAGACATGCCAGAAATGTGTTTTATTCTTTCAGGTGTCAATCTTCTTCCCTCCTTTGACAGGAGATAGCCTAAGTAGGCGACCTCCTGGCAACAATATTGACATTTTTTAGCAAAGCTTTGTGACCATGCTTAGCTAGATGAATAAGCAATAACAGAGTGCCCTAACAGATTCAACCCCAGCAAGTTCTCTCCACAATTCAAAGTCAACAGAAATGGACAGTGGTCCGTAAAGGGACCCAAAGAAATAGGTACCGGCAAAGAAACCGGACTAACAACTGGTGTGCTAGAAAACCCTACAGAAACATTGGTTTACCCTGACAGTGGGATGTTTGGAACCCATGAATGATCAATAGAACACTTCTGTGCTCCAGTGTCTATCAAAAAGTGATGTTTCCTATTTCCCACCATCATTTCAACGTAGGGACCTTTCTTATTGAATAGGTGTACGTTCCAAACCCTGCTTCGGGCAATCCTAACGAAACAGATTGTCATCAAAAGGAAGCTCTTCAGATAAATATGCAGCGGAAGGATGATAAAATATGTTCCTGGTGTCCACACTCGAAATGTGATTATCCTGCGAGAAAGGTTGCTGAGGATCCTCTGTAAACTGACCTCTACCAGGGCCCCCTACACCCGGGCAACCTCTGGATCGTCTACCCATATTCTCAAATGTGTTATTTGACCTTTGTTGAAGGACGGGGCATTGTGCTCGCCAATGACCCTCTTGACGACAATAGGCACACTGGTTAATGTTCAAAGGACCCAAGGGCACATTCCCTTGCAGGACCTACTGACCTCTAATCTGAGAACTACCCCCTCTGGGGCCTCTAACAATTTGCTGCAATAGCACTTTAGTTTTTCAACTCTATCTTTTTCATTATTGACACTGTCTCGTAGTACTGAGCCATGTGCAGTACCTCTGATTGCGATTTCGCCTGTCAAGCGCTCTCAGAAGAGATAATTTGTGACTGGATATCAGGCAGCAATCCACGCACAAATCTGTCCACAAATAATGTTTTCCCAGACTCTGTGCCTAGGTCTTGTCCACTGAAATCGGAGAATACCTGTTCGAACCGATTAAAGAACTTGGTAGCACCCTCAGACTTTCCTTGGATACAGGCAGCAAGTTTGTCCCAAATAATTATTTTCTCTGGAATTATAGTTTTTAATTTTGCAATAATTCTATCAGGCAAAGTTAGTATCACCTTAGGCGGTCTTTCACCAGCTGGCCTTTCTCCATCGAGTCTAGTTATATTCACCCATGTATCTCCCAGCCCTGGCACGTGGTCTATAGTTCTAACTTGCTTCCACAAATCTACAGGCACTTGTACAGGGAATAACAAATCAATATCGCCTAAGGTGAATACTGAGGATTGCAAGACGGACTCTATTTCTTTATAGAATCCTGTCAGATTTTTCCTAATACCAGGAATGGATTGCCTAATAGTATTCACTTCCTGTCTCGAGATCGGGACATGAATGAACTGTGATACATAATGTGCAGGAATGTTCACAGCAACTATACCCCGTGCAGCATCGGCCGCAACCTCAACCTTCGGGACAAATGTCGGAGGAACCTCTCTCATAGGCAACTGAGAAATAGGTGACTGTGAACGCTTACTAAGCAACAGAGCTAAATCGAGTGCTAAAGCAGTCGAAGAAGTGTCAAATGAAAATGCTCTCTTGTAAATACTCAATAACTCTGTGGGACAACTAATCTTTCTGTTTACACAATAATCCTGTAGGTACTCTGTCATTACCTGTATCCCTTTCCTCTGGATTTCTGGTGTATACTGACTATATGTGTCATATACTTCAACTGGAGTTATCGACATATCCGAGATCCATCTAAGCGTGTCCTTCATACAAATTTGTGCTTCCTCAGATATCGATTTACGACAAGGAAGGAACCGTTTCTGTACATACATACTTTCCTCCTCGTCCTCCTCATTCTGCAACTTTTCTAACTCCTTTCTATACTCAAATATCCTCTCGACATGCTCATTTACTTTCTCCACAGTGTCTCTAGAAAACGCTAAAGTATTTAGATCCCTTAACCCTTGCGGGAGATCTGTATTATTTAATTTTCCCCATATTACACATAACTGAATCCCTAAACCTTCAATAAAAATATTTTTCTCAGGAAAATTATCCATATTATAAAGTGTGGCAAAAACGTTAGCTTGATCATCCTTCTCCATACAATACTTAGCCCATGCAATTAACTCACGTTTCTTCTCCGGTAGTACAGTATTGCAAGTGACAACCTTTGACCCTGCACCTCGATCGATTACAAGTGGCTCAGGACCACTTGGAAGAGAGGGAGCAGGCAAATTCAATGGAGGTACTGTAACTGGTACGATAAGAAGAGGTGGAGGAGCTGGAGGAAGGGGAACATTAGGAAGAGCAGGAACAACGGGAACAACAGCAGGTAGAGCAGTTAGAGGCAAAGCAGCAGGAAGAGGAACATACGGAGGTGGCACAGAGGCACCAGGCCTTCGTTCATTTAGCAATTTATCTATAAATTCATCGGAAGCATGGAGGTCTTTGGAAGGATATATTTTTTTAATTCCAAGCGAGAAAGCCCTATCCATAGTCCTAGTCGATTTCGAATGTTTATCTTGGTCATATAATAATGCTTTTTCGGCGTTCGTCTTATGACGGCGCGCATGCTTTTCTTTACTTTTAAGTTGTTGCAAAGCTTCTTTTTTTCAATTCTGCAAAACATCAAATGCTGCAGGTCTAGCCTTTTTCTTTAATAGAATTGACTCTAAATACTCAATACGAGGGATTTCAAAACTACATTTGATTGGCCACTGAAGTTCGGAGGCATGTCTGGTTTTGTGCCAAATGTCATTAAATAATATACTTCCAATGCCATGCTTACAGTACATAGTACATGCCGGCGACCCCTCCTGTGGTGCCGGACGACTAAATTCCAAAGATTGTCCATCGCTGCGGAGCAACGCCCTGAAGCAGGTAGACAATTTCCCAGGCATATCAAATTATTGGTGTTACCTGGTCAATAATTGTGTCTGCAGATACAATGCGCCAAATTCAAATTTTGAGGGTTGAATTAAGAGTCGGGTCACGACTCACCTGAACAAACCTAAGGAGGTTCGATCGGATTTCAAAGAATCTTACCTAACTAATCATACCTCATGTATGGTGATTTTGGCAAATCTGCCCGCCTCGATAAGTGGACCCTCATCAAGATGCCGTCTCAGACCACAAGCTAATCGTCCAGGGATCGGGTCATGCAGCGCTGCTGAGGTGTCGCGGCTCATTCATTGGGGCCCCTTTTTGTCACACTGTCCGATTGCGGTCCGGTAGCGTGTGTCAACCTTCAACAATCCAGCATCAATCTTGAGGGTCCCTGTTCAGGTGCCAACTGGAAAAGCAAAATCAAAATATCGAGACTGAGTGCCCCAAAAGGAAATACTCTGAACACGGGTTACAAAGGAACATACAAAGTACTTTATTTTATACTGAATCCAGTTACAAAAACAGAGCAAAATCAGATAGCTATCGGCCCTCAGTACAACACAACGAACTCCAGCGTGGTTCAGTGTGTTCAGTGAGAGACGCTGTACATTAGAATGCATTGTCTTTTTATACACTTTGTGAGCACGATGTCCAGCCCCACTTCGGGTTAATATTCCACTTAATACATCAACGATCTAGGTTTCATGCCAAGTCTCAAACAACCGCATATAACTGGTTCGCTTTTAATACATGTATCAATAAGCCTATACAGCAACTGTGTAATCTGGGATTTTCCATGTTAGTCTTCTTAAACATTAATACAATGGGCCTCATTACGACCCAGGCGTTAAGGGTTAACGCCGTCGTTAACCCTTAACGCCTATTCTGATTTTAACGGCTGCTTTTAGCAGCAAAATCCATGGCGCTAACCTGCCATGATGCTAATTACGCCACCGTAATTTACGGTGGCGTAATTAGCGCCATCCCCACTCCCATTATGCCCTATGGGGCAAAAATGGGAATGGGGAAGGGAAAATGGGAAATGGGGATTTACCCCCCCACTCACCTTGGAATGGGGCGGTAAATCCGCCATCCACCATGGTGTAAACGTAGTTTACACCATGGCGGTAAAGTTTGTGCAATTAGTACCTGGGTTGTAATGACCCCCAATGTGTTTAAACAGGTGTTCTATGCTCAGTATTTGAATACATTGTTTTTATAGTACACTTGTGGATTGGTTTCTTTACATGGGTAATCCCTTACCCACAAGTCAACAAAGGACAAGGTCTCAGTTCACGACCTCAACAAGTGGCCTGCAGGCAAGTTACATAATAGCTATGTACAGAGGTCAAGACGGCCATGTTGTATTTTTGGAATGACATCGTCCACCATTTTAACTCACAGGGTGACTTTTACAAAGCGAATCCTAAAATGGCGGATTGGCCTAAAATGGCGGCTTACATTGATTTTAAGGTCAGGACCTTGCAACACGGATTCTTTCAAAAGCGACTTTCGAGCAGCTTGGCGTAGGCCAATATACATATATTTATTGCAATAGGAGGCACGATATAATTTCTTTTTTGTCAACAAGGCCTGTAAAGGCAGGGCTTTAGTTAAGACATGGTTGGTAAGTGAAATAGGTGCTCATCTGCTTTAGTAGCTGTTATTGTATTAGTCCTACACTGATCCTAGTTTTTTACATCAGGTCTGCCACTTCTGACATCATTTCCTGTCACCCCATGGGGCCTAAAATCATTTAATGTCACTTGCGTTACCCCTGGCATTTTGCTGAATTGATGGCCCCGATGCTAGCCTTTGACCTAAAGTTATACACTCAGGAACATGTTTCCTTTAAGGTCAATATAGATCTGTACAAAAGGTCCATTCAAAAGAGCTATATTTCATAAAAGGGTGGAGCTGCTGGGAGAATTGTACGGCTGGGTTGATGTCAGTCACCTAAGAGGCAAACCTGACTGACTGACTGAGAGCACTACCGTCTGTTATCCCCCAGAGCAATGGCAGCTCGCTGCTCTCTACACACGTGTGCCTCATTCTTGCTTGAGAGTTTAAGAGGCAGTTCAGGCCCTATTCCCATTCAACGCTTGGGAACTCTTCTGAGGCTGCCAAGAAACGGTATCATTCTGCCATGCAATCCTCCTCAGAGGTTGAGGTACTGCCCCAATAAGTACAGCAAGCCATCTGAGAAATGCTTACACTGTGTTGGCAGAAGTATTGCAGCTGCTGTGAAAAGTGCATGGACTGCATCACAATTTAAAGTATGCTTGCTTGCTGCCAGGGCAAGGTCCAGGCCTATTAAGAAGTGGAGCGGTCTTGGTGAAAATGTGTGCATTGAGTCATTACAATTCTATGAGCCTAGTCAGGACTTGGAGTTACCTTCACACACAATCTATGTTTGCACTTGTAAGAAGCATGGTGACCTCTTACTCTGTCCTGCAGTGTGCAATATGAAAGGTTATAGCTCGGATTGTACGCCCAGTCAATCCGTGCCCTCTTCGCTGAGACTTCACAAGTTTGGCTCAATGGACACAGCGTATTGTCATTTTAGAAACGTACCTGCTTTTCTTTGTTGTTACATGTTTTTAAGTTCAATATTTGACATGTCCTTTTCCTTACACCACCCGAAAGAGGGCCGCTGGAATTAATTTTCAACATGCCATCGCATGTTTTTTACAATCAAATAAAGCTACACAGAATGAGCCCTTATTTCGCCACTCTGCACTTCATGTTGTTTAAACCAACGTTTCAAGAAATGAAAAGCTTCAAAGGCAACATGCTTGCCCGCTCCCTTTCTCGATACATCCTAGGGATGCTGCAGCAACCCTAGCACCCCGAGTTCCACCCCCCTCCCCCCGCCCAGGACAGGACACCTAATTCCAGCCCCCCCTGCACTTCTAGCACTGCTGCTGCATATGTGCTGAGCAACTTTTGTCCCATGCAGAAAGATCCCCAAACGTAGCAAGCAATAGCAGGGGCAAAGAATTTGCATCTGGCTGGCCTGGCAGCACCATTTCTACTCAAGGGTGGCTTGACAACAACATTTTTACTCTGGAGGGGTGGAGACGGTTAGGGGGTGTGGTGGAATGTTCAGCATAAATACAGTTGAATACCATTGGACTAAGGCTTGGCTGGTACTCAGCAGCGTGTGCCTTTCTGCCGAGGCTGGCCCCGGAACTGCTGCTCAGAGTGACTAGCCCAAAGCACAATTCTGTGCAGGCCTAGGACGAATAGACATGTTGCAGAGACTCGTGTGTTGCAGGCGAGGCTCCTAGCTCCTAATCCCAGCAAGGGCTGCAGCAGGGTCGTGGCACAGCACACGTGGGTGTGCGCCCAGTATTTTTTTTTTACATGAATAGAAAATGTATGTCGCACCACCCCACCCACCTCAAGCACCCCAGCCCCGTATGGATCCATGAGGTGGGTTCTCCTATTCTGCCTGACTTTGAGAGGGCATACTGGTTATTTAAGTCCTCCGCCATTATCGAGGCAGACATCATTCGGAATAAGAAATCATGCTCTGAAAGACATGAGCGACTACGGAATTAAACAAAAAAACAACAAAAAAAGCATGTATTGACCAATCAAACTAACCAAGAATGCTATAAAAGAGCTCAGGGCTTAGCAGAAGTTGTTACAACGCGGTGAGAATATTCCAATTTGGAAAGACCCAGGAAATATTAAGACAACACAGGGAGGGCTGATGGTGGGGAAATCCAAACAAGACACAGGGATGTCATTTCACCAAAATTCCAAAGTAGCGGAAGTGAAATCACACGACCGTTGACCTCTGTTGACATCAAAGGAAGTGATGCTATTTGTCCCCGCCCCAAAGTGACATCACAGGAAGCGATGGAACACGGCCTTTCACCCCTTGACAAAACAGGAAGTGGCATCACATAGCATTGTTTCTAAGTGTACTTCGAACAATATGGATACAATATCACTGTAAAGTGATATATATTTAAACATGAATGGATCACCATATGTATCATTAATATCAGCGTGTATATGCCCATATGACAAAATTACTGTGAATGCAAGCAGTCGTCCAAGGCCAAACGATAAGGATGTGTTATTATGTAGCATTTACGCTTCAGTGCTTCATATAGAACAAATATACATACAATGTCATTAAAAAAAAAAAATATATACATACAATATCACCCAACCTGTGCTGGTACTAATTTATCAAACTCAGCAGGATGAAAGGCTGAGTTAACCTTGCCTGGAGTCCAACCGGGAACCTGCATATCACACTCACATTGCAGCAGCGAGCACTCAACCCACTGAGCTCTCTTAGCAGTTATAGCTATCAGAAAAACAGCCACTCCAGAAACAAAGAGCCACATGCTGCTGGCCACAGCCCAGGAGCCTCAGTTTCATTAAAAAACATTTTATTTGTAGGGGTAGCAAGGCAGGCGCTTTGCCCTGTCCATGGCAAACATTTTGTTTGTTTACTTTTTTTGCATTCCTTTTAATTCCCGCCATGGAAAGTGAGAAGGGACTATATGTAGTCCCTTCGCCCTGATCGCATTGTGTTGTGCTTTCTTCTCAAGTTGAGAAATGGTTGAAGTGCCATTTCTCGACTTGAGACAAATTGCTCTTAGTACCCTGGCACGACATGCCAGGGTACTAATGGCAATATAACACTTAGAAGGGGTCATTACCGGTACGGTAATGCCCCCCGGGCTTCATTAAAGCCCTCACTTTGCTCAGGCTTCTAATTATGGCCCGCTTTGGAAGTAGCTTGAAAGTAGAAGTTTGTGTTTGTAGGACACACTGCACCGGACGCTGGATCCCGTCTTGGAACAACCAAGAGAACAACATTGAATAACGCGGACTATTTGTAGGAAGCTACTCCTCTTACAGTCTCCAGACTACATTACCCAGAGCGCACGCACCATTGGCGTGCATGCTTTGGAAGTAGCTTGAAAGTAGCTGTTTGCGTTTGTAGGACACGTTGCCCCTGACGCTGGATCCCGACTTGGAACTACCAAGAGAACAACATTGAATAAAGCGGTATGGATAGGTACTGCAATAGCATATACATTACTACTGGATAGTTACACTGCAGCTATACTATATATACTCATATTTTGTATATTTACTACTATTTGTACGAAGCTTCTCATTTTACAGTCTCCAGACTACATTACCCAGAGTGCACCTGCCATTGGAAGTAACTTAAAAGGAGCTGTTTGCTGTTAGCTGTGCAGCAAGCAGTGAGTAGCCCTGTCTTTTCAATCCCTATAGCAGTAGTATTTCGTAACCATAATCACAAACCACTAAACGGGCTGACGGTAAAAAAAAAATAGACCAGTACTTAAACTGTGCCTCGTGAACGCATGCTTTTTCCTGAACAGTTTAGTTATAAACTGTACGCCTGCCGAGGGTGCAAAAGTGAAAGTGTTTCCAACACTGAAGAGGCGATTTGACTGTTTTATGCTGAATTTTAAATGAAAATCTATTAATGCTGGCGATAATAATCCCAAGGAATTACTGCGAGTAACATAACTGTGTACATTATTTTATTGAAAGATTACCACGTGCGTCCCGTGCACAGTACCAATGACAGTTCTCTTGCCTTCCTTGTGATAAGACGGATGTATGGAATGTCCGTGTCAAATAGTATCTGAATAAACTCTGTGGAAACTACAGAGAAAGCTCAGTGAGATTTGGCTTATTGAGATTTTGCATTGTTATGACCAGATTAAAAAAGTTATAGGACATACATGTACTCGTGAAGTAACACGCTATAACCAGGTTGATATATGGCTGTTTCCATTAAGCTTGCAGCAATTGGAAAACCAAATAGACTGAGCGCAAACTGTATACCTCAGACAGGTTGGGCTTAGCTACCGTTTCCCGCCTGTACTATTTGGATGAATTGGAAGTGTATAAACTGCATATAGTTGTGCAAGTGTGCAAATGCGGATGCGAAAAGTAAAAGGCAAAACTAGCTACGATAATTAAGGAGTACATCGATCTTTTCACTGACCCACTACCTGAGACTTTCTTGTGAAAAGTTCGGGACGTCGGTATAACGGATTGGTCTTTATCGTTGAGCATTGAACATACACGGTATGCTGTGTACAAGAGTGTGAGGCCATGGTGCCCATTAGTGAAGTACAAAACGTGTGCAGCGTAAAAATGCAACATGAAAATGTTCCGCTAGCAAAAAGGCGGGGTTGGCGGATGTGTACACCAACAAATATTTGTAAAAACGAAATACGTGCAAATAATAAGAAATTAACAACCTCTTTCCGTAAGAATAAAAGATGGACTCAAAAGCAGAAGAAAGCGTAGCACTTGAAATTGTGAATGAATTGAGTTGTTCTTTAAGCTGTCTAGGTACTAAGCTTTTAGAAACTGTGATTACTCAGCCCATGATGAAAACAAGCAGTGCTCATCCTCAGTCGATAAGTACTGTAGAAGCACATAATAGTATAACCGAGTGTAATGCTGAGGAAAAAATATCATAACACATACGGCCACTGACTAATAAAGAGAAGCTGACCCCTGCAATAGATTCACATTCGCCATATGTCGACAATAGTACACAAACAACCTAACACACACATGGCGGACTTAATAAAATTAGATGCATCAAAAGATTTAGAAATGTCTGAGGTTGTGTATTTGGGGGATGAGAGAGAATTAACCTCTACACCATATGTAATGTATCCTGAATTGACATCTAATGTCTCATTAGAAATATCTTGCATTAATTATACCCAATGCCAAGGTAAAGATGAACAGGCTGACTCATGGAATAATTTTGCGCTGAAATCGGTGGTGCAAGCGAGAAAAATCCAGCACACGCGTGCGTATGGCACGCAAGCGATTCATGGAAGTCTGTGTGCGTGTTTTTCCAGGGAGCAGCGCCAAAACGTGCACATCGTGTAGCACGCACACCAAAAAAGGGGCGGAACACGCGGAATGGGAAGCAACCCGTGAAAATGAGGGCGTAATTTGGGAAGAACTGCTGGGAAAGACATGGAATGCGACAAACGCGAGAACAACACGTATTCATGGAATCGAATAGGGGAAACCCTCGCACACCAAAAGGCACGCACAGGCGTAAACACGTCCACCTCACGAAGACAGGAGGAAGCGTCCATGCGCAGTATAAAAGTGTGCGCAATTAACAAACACGTCTATAAAGCTACAATGAATGTCCCATTTCTCGCAGCAGTGATTATGGGACACCGCAGGAGGAGGAGAATAGCCAGGCCCTGCATTTTTTTGCCCAGTGTTAGGCAGAATCCTTTGCAGTTCCCTTAGGGAGCACGACAGAAGATTAGGACTACAGGTGAGAGCAATAAATCCCCTTTGGTATCAGTCTGTACCACAAAGATTTAGTTGGTAGCTGTAGCTGAGCAGTCAGACTTATCTCAAGAGGGAGATGAGCAGTATGCAGGGTTTACACAATAGGCCTACAGTACTATGGCACAAGGAAACACTGACCAAATCTTTGTATTAAAAAGTTTATATATATATTTATTTTATACACTTCTAGTAAAACACATTTATCACAGTCATCACGCAAATTAAAATAAGTCAAATAAGAATATACACACTCCCTAGTTAAATGTAGACCAAGTGAACCAGAGTGAAAACTGAGCAAAACGGCACAGTGAAAACCACACACAAGGGATACTCTATCAATTTCTCACACGGGAGGGAAAGCACAAGTTATATAGAAATAGCTTCTTACACACCCTAGCAACACTTCCCATAAGTTTGTGAACCAGATTAAGAAAGACAGTGCATCAGTATAGGAAATACTTAAATGAAAACTGAACAAAATGGCATTTCACAAGGTTTAGAAAGGGGAAGAAAGGGTAGTTATACGAGTAGGTGCATCAACACAGTTCTAGTTGAGACGCAATCTAAAGAAGGCAGTTCTAACAAATGTATCCAGAGTCAGTAGGCCTGTGCCAGAGTCAGTGGTACAGGGCAAGGGCCCAGGAGCAAAATGTTCTAGTAGCTGCAGTTAAGTCTTTGGTTAACGATTTTGAAAAGGTGGATGCAGAAGGTGAAAGACAATGTTAAGAGAGAGGGGCGGCCAACCCAACAGGTAGGTAAAGAATTTAAAACACCTTTAGCTCTACCGCGAAGAAAGGGCGGCCTGGCGGAACAATCTACCTTTAAAATGAAGAAGTGACTCTTGCGGTGGCGGTTGTTCGTGGTAGTTCCTGCAGTTTGGGGGATCCAGCAGAGGAAGAGAGGCTCTCGTTGTGGAGGAAGGTCTGAGGTACTGCACTACCCAGGGATGAAACCAGCCGCAGTGCTGCCCGACGAATAAAAGGTATGCACCTTTAAATCGCGGTCTGGGTGGACTGGTGCCTGGCTATCCGGCCACCGAGTACAGGTTACTGGCGATTCGACCAAGGCAGGTCCAGGAAGGCGATTGGCAAACTGGTTGGCCCCACCAGCTCAAGGGAAGAAGGATCTTGCAGATGAGGATCTCCTCTCATCGTGTGTATAAAAGTGGTTAGACACTGCAGCAGGGCTTCACCGGTGGTTCAGTCATTGCAGGGGTCTTTGGCTTCTCTCCTCTTCGGCTTCTTAGTTCCAGTGGCGATGTCTTGCCCTTCCGGTCCTCAGGACCCTGCTTTATACAAAAAGATCCCCATTCATACAGCCTAGCTGTCACTCACACAGTGGAGTGGTCATCTTGGCGGGAGACCCTCCAGCCTATCAGGATAGAGTGCAACATGGGTTGCTGAGGCAACCCTGTCCAGGGGTCCTACTCCCCTTCCCACACAATGGACCCACCCCAGACTCAGTGGCGCCGAAAGGAGGGCTTCTTGGCAGAAGCCCACCAAAAGGACGAACAAAGGATCCCCGACCTGGGTTAGGGGTTTAGAGAAAGACTCGAGAAAGAATTTATATTAAAGCTCTGGCAAATAAAACCTACCGGAGTAAAGTTAATATAAAAATAAACCAGCAGTATGTTAGAGGCTGTCAGAAAAAGTGGCAGCCTCGAACAATGGGAAAATCCCATAGGGAAATATTTGCAGTTGAATATTTAGGGTAGTAACCACTGCCACCAGCCAGAAACATTTGAGAGAGGGACTGTACTGTACCCTCTCGAAAATGAACATAAGGGGAAAACTATTAACCCTTTGCAGTTCCTCCATAGTAAGATGGGTTGTACTGGTTAAGTTCATAAAAATTGACTAGTAAAGTCAATGGGTCTTTACATGCCCTAGGAGACAGTAGTCAGTCCCAGGGTATGGATTCTATGTTTGGGGGTCGCTACGACACCCCTGTGTCACTGCACAGAGTGTGCTGTGTAACACATGTGAAAAAGGATGGTTCCTAGGGGGTTGAGAAAATCCCATAGACATTAAACACAAAAATATCCTAGAACACACATAGGAAAAAATCTCTAAGAGTGGGAAAAAGAGTCTTCATCTTAGCAGGAGAAAAGAAACAAACCCTTCACATCCAGCAAAGCTGCTGGGGGACTCTATAGGTAAGGGAAATTAGCCATAGAAAGAGAATTCTCCCTAACACTCGCCCCACACCCCAGACTAAGCGACAGGAGGATCTAATCAACTCCTGGAGGTGTCTATTACCTCTAGTTGGTTATAAACATCCTAGAGAGACCATCAGCATTTTGGTGGTGACATCCTGACCAGTGCTCACTGGTAAAATCAAACCCTTGCAGGCAGATTGACCATTTTAGCAGTTTTGTTTTTCCCCTTTCATTTGCATCAACCATCTCAAGGGTTGGTGGTCTGTTTGAATGATGAAAGTAGATCCATAAGAGTATGGTCTAAACTTCTTCAAAGCCCACACAATGGCAAAACATTTTTTCACAATAGTTGTCCACCTTGTTTCAGGTTCCTTCAGTTTGCTACTGATGAAGCAAATGGGGTGCTCCCTACCATTCTCATCCAGTTGACTGAGTACTGCACCTATATCTATATTGGAAGCATCTGTTTGTACAATGAAGGGTTCATGGTAGTCAGGAGCTCTGAGAACTGGAGCTTGACAAAGGGCTTTCTTCAGGCTTTCAAAGGCCTGATAGCACTCTTCATTCCATTTGATTTTTTTAGGGAATTTAGGAGAAGAAATTACATTCAGTGGAGAAGCTATGGATCCATAGTTCCCAATGAAATTCCTGTAATACCCAATGAGGCCTAGGAAGGCTCTCAACTGGGCTTGAGTAGAAGGGATTGTCAAATTTTGCACAGCTTCAATCTTGCTGAGCAAAGGCCTTATTTCCCCACCTCCTACCTCATGCCCAAGGTAGACCACTTTACTCTGACCAATGTGGCATTTGCATGCCTTTATGGTCGGATGGGCCTGTTCAAGAGCCGCCTGCAAAACATATCTTAGGTGGTCAACATGTTCTTTCCAAGTAGGGCCGAACACTGCAATGTCATCCAAGTATGCCATGCAGAAGTCCTCCATCCCTTTCAGAACCTGATTAACCATCCTTTGGAATGTATCAGGTGCATTCTTAAATCCAAAAGGCATAACCGTAAACTGGTATAAGCCAACTGGGGTGGAGAATGCAGTTTTCTCCTTGGCATGGTCAGTCATGGCTATTTGACATTAGCCTGACGTGAGGTCAAATGTGCTGAGGAACTTGGCAGAACCAAGTCTATCTACCAGCTCATCTGTCCAGGGCAAAGGATGGGCATCAGTCTTAGTGACTGCATTTAGGGCACTATCGTCCACACAGAATCTAAACTCCTTGGATCCCGCCTTTGGTACTAACACAACTGGGATAGGCCATCGACTAGTAGAGGGCTCTATTACCCCGAGATCAAGCATCTTGTTGACCTCTCCTTTGATATGAGTTCTTACATTTTCTGACATCCTGTAGCCCCTGCTTTTGACAGGTAAACAGTCACCAGTATGGATATCATGCTGGCCCCAAGGGGCTAAGCCTAGTGCTAGAGAAAACAGAGGAGCAAATTGATTTAGCACAACTTTGCACACCTCCTGTTGCTCAGGTGCCAGTTAGAAGAGAGATTAACTCCTTCTGTTTTCTCATCCAAAGGTTTGCCTCTGAGGATGTCAGGTAGAGGTTCACTCTCCTCCTCCTCTTGAGCTGAAGCTAGAAGCAGAGCTCCCAGTTCTGGTCTCGAGACATACGCTTTTAGACGGTTGGGGTGAAAGACTCTAGGAGCCTCCTTAGGATTGCCTAAGTCCACCAGATAGTTCACCTCTCCAAGTTTTCCCACAACCTTGAAGGGTCCCATCGATTTGTCCTGCAAGGCCCTCTGCCTTGTTTCGACCATAACAAGAACTAGCTGGTCTTGAGCGAACTCAACCATGTTGGCCTTCTGGTCATGCCAATGCTTGACCAGGGCCTGACCTGCTTTCAAGTTATCACTTGCCTCAGCCATCATAATAGTCAGTGACTCTGACTGGTGTGGGGGAAGGGGCACTCTCCAACCACTCCTTGATCAGGGCCAATGGACCTCTGACCAGATGACCATAGAGAAATTCAAAGGGACTGTCACCCATTCCCTCCTGAGGGACTTCTCTATATGCAAAGAGAAGGCATGGCAGTAGAAGATCCCACTTTTTCTTAAGGGGGGTCCTCTAAAGCTCCTATCATGCTCTTCATGGTTCTGTTGAACCTTTCTCCCAATCCATTTGTCTGGGGGTGGTGTGATGTTGAGAACTTGTAGGTAACTCCACAGTTTTTCCACATGGCCTTCATGTAGTGGGACATAGAATTTGACCCCCTGTCAGATGTTACCTCCTTAGGAAACCCAACCCTGGTAAAAATACCAAGGAGGGCCTTAGCCACAGCCTGAGCTGTAACAGTCCTCATAGGAATTGTTTCAGTTTACCTAGTAGCATGGTCTACTACAACAAGTATAAACCTTTTGCCTGAAGAAGTTGGAGGATCAAGGGAACCAACAATGTCGATTCCTACCCTCTCAAATGGTACTCCCACCACAGGGAGAGGCACTGGAGGTGCCACGTTCTTGGAACCACTTTTACCTGAAGTTTGGCAAGTGTGGCAACTCTTGCAATACTTATCTACCTCAGCCCCCATTTTAGGCCAATAAAAGTAGAGAGAGAGCCTTTCCTTGGTCTTCATGAAACTCAAGTGACCAGCCAAAGGTATCTCATGGGCTAGTTGCAAGAATTGGAGTCGGTTCTTTTGGGGCACTACAAGTCTCTTGTAGTCTCCAGGGATTGACTCTGTCGGTTCACTACAGAAGAGGCCATCTTCCCAGTGTAACCTATACTTCCCAGGCTCTTGCCCTTCAAGCTGAGAAGCTGCCTGGTGGCAAAGACCTTCCAGAGTTGGACATTCTCTTTGTCCCTTACTGAAGTGTGCCCTGTTGGGGCAAACTTCTGCCAGTAAAGACTGCAGCTCAGGATGGTCCACAGGGTCGAGATCTACAATGAGTTCCTGGCCTCCTACTAGATCTGAATCTTCAGGCTCTAGTTCAACCACACAGGGTCGTACCTCACTCTCAGCCTCAGCTGGAGGAGGAATCACAGGTGTGATTGTTGACAACCTAGGAGATTTCCTGGTTGGCATCAATGGAGTGCTTTCTGTTGGTTTCTTCTTTGAATTCCTTGGGTTTTCCCTTTGCTTCTGGTTGTTTTAAAATAGCAGTTAGTAACTCCAGTGGAGTAGGAGTGATCTCTTTTTCTATCATCTCCTCAGGAGAGCCCCTTAAGGTCCTCTCCCTTGCAGGTCTGGTAAGCCCCTGTAATCTCTTACTAGGAGGTCTGGGAGTACTTGACACTACTCACAGGTCTTTCAGATCATTGCCCAACAGCACCCTTCCTGGTACTTACTTCAGATTGTACACTCATAGGTATCCTGACAGTCATTTAATTGCACTGGATGAGAGCTGGTAATTGGGGAAGCATCTGCACAGGCCCTCCAGCTAACCTGGTGAGGTGTTTGGGTGCCTTAGCAACATCCTCCACCTTGAAAAAAGATTTGTCCACCACAGTTATGAAGGCCCCAGTGTCTCTAATGGCAGGGGTCGCCTGACCATTCACTAGGACACTGTCTTTTTAATACTCTTTAGTATTAGGAGGGATAGAATTACACACATCTAAATTCTGTTGTTCCCACAACCCTAGGGATACTAAAGATACACTAACTGAGACTCCAATGGGGTTTTCAGCTAGTAATTGAAAGTTTCCACTGGCAATATGTATCTCCTCCTCTGGAGTGAAGGCTAAGGAGACAGTGTGGACTCCTGAAGGTTTACCCTTACATCTGGGATCCCCTTTCATATGATCAGTAGAGCCACAAACATAACATTTTCCAAATGTCTTTATGAATGGTGGCTTGTTCTGACCTCCTTCTGGGCTGGGACCAGAAGGTGCACTAGTCTAATTAGGTTTCCTTTTTGGCTTACCCTTAGAATTTTGTTTGGGGCCCTCTTTGGAATTGGAATTATTTGAATTCTCTTTGTTGTCTTTTTTAGGCTGCTTCCCTCATCCTTTTTCTGAGTTACCCCTGAATCCTTTTGAGTAGCCCTGTTGGCAACCCACAAGTCAGCAGCCTTAGCTAGTCTCTTAGAATCTAGTTCCTTTGAATCAGCAAAGTGCTGTCTGAGCTCAGGAGAGCAGGCATCATAGATAGACTCAATCATTACAAGATTTCTCATTCCTTCATAAGTGTTAACTCTATAACCCTTAATCCATCCCTCTACGTTCTTCAAACACTCATTCACCCAGGTAGCCCAAGGGGTACTATCATGATTTTTGAGGGTCCTAACCTCTTAAGGCACTGGGAAGGAGTCTTCCCAAATCTAGCTATCACAGCTAGCTTTACACATTCATAATCCATCCTATCCACCTCCCCCAACTGCATTACCACATCAGATGCAACAGGGGGGAGACTAGAGAATAACCAGGGGATCAACTGATTCCCTGTGATATCCTGGAGCCCATGATTGTATTCAAACATAGCAAGCCAATCTAATACATCCAACTTAGGTTCATACATACCCACAATCTCTTTAGGCATCCAGGGTCTTTTTGGACTGGAAGATCTAGAGGATTCGGGGAGACAAGCATTTTCCAAAGACAATTTCTTCATCTAAAGCTCATGGTTGAGCTCCATTTCTTTGAGCCTTAGTTCTTGATGCCTCTGTTCAATTTGGGCACTAATTCTTTTGAATTCTAGTTCAAGTCTCATTTGTTCTAGTGAGATAAATACAAGACTTAATGTGGGACCTGGTAATGGTTCAGTAGCCATAGGTTGAGGCCTTTGAGCAGGCAGAGGGCCAGAGGGGGTGACACTATTCGCCTCCTCTTCCTCATCTGTTTCAACAATAATATCTTCAACATTATTCTCCTCAAGGTTTGCTAAATTCGTTGGGGTGGTGGGCACTACAGCACCACTATCCAGACTTTGTTCCTCTAACAGTCTATCAATCATTTCTAATTTCTTGCCTTTGACAGGAAGACCTTTATGTCTACATAGATCCCTTAAATAATCAGCAGTATTAGTAAGGAGGGTTTCCTGGCTGTAACTTTCCACATTTTTGACTTTGTTTTTAAAATACACTTTTTGAGATAGTTAGCCTTGTGGTTATTTGAACCAAGGTACTAGCAGACCTCTAAAATGTAAATCTAATACTTTTATCCTCACCGCTGTACACCAGTGATAGGCAGAATCCTGTGCAGTTCCCTTAGGGAGCACTACAGAAGATTAGGAGTACAGGTGAGAGCAATAAATTCCCTTTGGTATCAGTCTGTACCACAAAGATTTAGTTGATAGCTGTGGCTGAGCAGTCAGACTTATCTCAAGAGGGAGTTGAGCAGTATTCAGGGTTTACACAATAGGCCTACAGTACTATATGGCACAAGGAAACACTGACCAAAGCTTTGTATTAAAAAGTAGATATATATTTATTTTATACACTTCTAGTAAACCACATTTATCACAGTCATCAAGCAAGTTAAAATAAGTCAAAGAAGAATATAAACACTCCCTAGTTAAATTGTAGACCAACTGAACCAGAGTGAAAACTGAGCAAAACGGCACAGTGAAAACCACACACAAGGGATACTCTAGCAATTTCTCACAAGGGAGGGAAAGCGCAAGTTATATAGAAATATCTTATTACACACACTAGCAATACTTCCCATAGGTTTGTGAACCAGATTAAGCAAGACAGGGTATCAGTATAGGAAATACTTAAATGAAAACTGGGCAAAATGGCATTTCACAAGGTTTAGAAAGAGGAAGAAAAGGGTAGTTATAAGAAGTAGGTGCATCAACACAGTTCTAGTTGAGAAGCAATCTAAAGAAGGCAGTACTAACATATGTAGCCAGAGTCAGTAGGCCTGTGCCGGAGTCAGTGGTACAGGGCAAGGGCCCAGGAGCAAAATGTTCTAGTAGCTGCAGTCAAGTCTTTGGTTAATGATTTTGAAAAGGTGGATGCAGAAGGTGAAATACAATGTTAAGAGAGAGGGGCGGCCAACCCAACAGGTAGGTAAAGGATTTTAAACACCTTTAGCTCTACTGCGAAGAAAGGGCAGCCTGGCGGAACAATGTACCTTTAAAATGAAGAAGTGGCTCCTGCGGTGGCGGTTGTTCCTGCTAGTTCCTGCAGTTCGGGGGATCCAGCAGAGGAAGAGAGGCTCTCATCGTGGAGAAAGGTTCGAGTTACTGCACTACCCACGGAGGAAACCAGCCGCGGTTCTGCCCGACCAATAAAAGGTATGCTCCTTTAAATCGCTGCCCGGGTGGACTGGTGCCTGGCTATCCGGCCTCCGAGTACAGTGTACTGGCAATTCGACCAAGGCAGGTCCAGGAAGGTGATTGGCAAACTGGTTGGCCCCACCAGCTCAAGGGAAGAAGGCTCTTGCAGATGAGGTTCTCCTCTAGTCGTGTGGAGAAAAGTGGTGGGACGCTGCAGCAGGGCTTCACCGGTGGTTCAGTCGTTGCAGGGGTCTTTGGCTTCTCTCCTCTTCGGCTTCTTAGTTCCAGTGGTGACATCTTGCCCTTACAGTCCTCAGGACCCTGCGTTTATGCAAAAAGATCCCCATTCATACAGCCTAGCTGTCACTCACACAGGGGAGTGGTCATCTTGGCTGACACCCTCCAGCCTATCAGGATAGAGTGCGACATGGGTTGCTGAGGCAACACTGTCCAGGGGTCCTACTCCCCCTCCCACACAATGGAACCACCCCAGACTCAGTAGCACCGAAAGGAGGGCTTCTTGGAAGAAGCCTGCCAAAAGGATCAACAAAGGATCCCGGCCTGGGTTATGGGTTTAGAGAAAGACATGAGAAAGAAGTTGTATTCAAGTTCTGGCAAATAAAACCTACCGGAGTAAAGTTAATATAAAAATAAACCGGCGGTATGTTAGAGGCTGTCAGAAAAAGTGGTAGCCTCGAACAATAGGAAAATCCCTTAGGGAAATATTTGCGGTCGAATATTTACGGTAGTAACCACTGCCACCAGTCAGAAACTTTTGAGGGAGGGACTGTATGGTACCCTCTCGAAAATGAACATAAGGAAAAAACTATTAACCCTTTCCAGTACCTCCATAATAAGATGGGTTGTACTGGTTAAGTTCATAAAAATTGACTAGTAAAGTCAATGGGGACTTTACATGCCCTGGGAGACAGTAGTCATTCCCAGGGTATGGAGTCTATGTTTGGGGGTCGCCACGACACCCCTGTGCCACTGCACGGAGGGTGCTGTGTAACACATGTGAATAAGGATGGTTCCTAGGGGGTTGAGAAAATCCCATAGACATTAAACAGAAAAATAGCCTAGAACACACATAGCAAAAAATGTCTAAGAGTGGGAAAAAGAGTCTCACTCTTAGCAGGAGAAAAGAAACAAACCATTCAAATCCAGCAAAGCTGCTGGGGGACTCTATAGGTAAGGGAAATTAGCCATAGAATGAGAATACTCCCTAACACCCAGGACCAGCCTTTTTGGGATTCCTGATGACAAGGTCTATGGCAGGAATAGGTTTCCACCTCATATCATCCTAGACCTGGTAACTGAGTGGGAGGATGAGCTCACATCACCCACCGTGTGCTCCCAAGCACTGAGCCCCTTTGAAAAGGTGCTCAATGTCCTGCATTTTTTGGCCACTGGGTTATTTCAGCAGACAACTGCCAGAGTTGGGGGTGTCTCACAGCCCATGCAGTCACTCTGCCTACACCAGGTGTTGGCAATCATGACTGTGCACCCCTCAGTCCGCAGGAACATATACATTCCCAGAACACCCATAGAAAGGCAAGCCGTGGTCCACGACTTTTACAGAGTGGCACACTTCCCCAAAGTGCTCGGTGCCATAGATTGCCCCATGTGGCCCTACGTCCACCTAGGGCCACCGAGAACATCTACCGCAACCGCAAGCACTGCCATACCATGAACGTACAGGTTGTATGCGATGCCCATGGAATCATCACCTGTGTCTATGCAAACTATCCTGGGTTTACCCATGACAGTGTCATATACAGAATGTCCGCCCTGAGCCGGGACTGGGAAGGTGGGACGCGTGGCGACACATGGCTCATTGGTGAGTACAAATGTCTGTGCACATGCATGCATGTCACACACAGACAAATACACAAACCCAACTAATGACAACCATCATCACCTCCCCAGGGGACATTGCCTACCCTCTGAGCACCCACATGATGACGCAAATACGGAACCCAACCACACCACCAGAGGTAAGATAAAATGCAGCCCATATTGCAACCAGGGGCATAGTGGAGCGCACATGCGGAGTGCTCAAGTCACGCTTCCGCTCCCTTGACCGCTCTGGCGGGCAGCTACTATATGCACCCCGAGTAGTGTGCAGGATCATTGTGGCAGCATGTGTCCTACACAATTTTGCAACATGGTGGTGCTTACCGGTGGACATGGTTTTGCCCCACATCCCCAACCACTGGCGCTGCTCATGGGAGGGGAAATGGCATGTGGCAAGGCAGCCCGGACCCAGCTTGTGGCCACATTTTTCAACTAAACTCCCACCCGTGCGGAGTGCACACCGGCCTGTCACATACCAGGTGACAATCAATGATGACAAAGAGACAGTCACCTATCACAACCTTACAACCCTGAGAATGTTTCCACGGAAGTGCTACATTGTGTGCATTCCCAGCTACTTAAACATACCAATGCGGTGTGACCAAAAGGAACACATGCAAGGTGCATATCACACCACCCCCCTGCAAAACAGGCCATGAAAATCACTGGTATGTCACCCAAACCCTCCCAACCCCCATCACCCTCGTCGGCCACACCATGACATGGCATGCAACAGTAAAAGAGCAAACCAAATGCACAACACATGACAAATTAGTTACAAAGTGCCATGTGATAAATGGAAACAGGCCTGAGACAATCACACCTGACATGGAATCAGATGAAATGCCTGACCAACAACCTCCCACATATACAAAGTCATAGACAAATGCATGCCACCAGCGGTACCAACAACAAAAGACAGAATGCCTGTTGGCATGCACATTGGCCAATCCAAATTGGCAAACCCCAAAACCGTGTGCTACGTGTGTCCCCTGCAAACACACCACTCAGCACACAGCACAGTGAGCGGCCATCATGTTGGGGATACACCTTGAGCAAAACAAAATTTACCCAGTGACGCATGTACACAATCCCAAAATGGTAAATTATCATGCGCTGCAGGGACACAGCATGGCAGAGAATGCAATCTGTGTGCACGTGTGGGCATGGATGGATGGCTGTATGTGTGCTGGTGCATTGTGTAAGTGTGTGTGTCAGTAGGGACATGAACTCAATACATGCATTTGAAATGAAGTGACCCTCAGTGTCCTGTACACATCACATGTGAACATTGCCCCTGTGGGCACCCCAGTGTGTCACACCACACCAATCCCCGGACACCTGAAAAGTAAACCCAACACAGGAACAGTGATTGACCAGCAGATCACATCATGTACATATTACCCCACATTGACAAAGTCAGACAGTGACCAATCACTGTAGCCCAAGCGTACTGTCCAACAACAAAAGCACCTCCCTCATTTCCTCCTCACCTTGACCTTCAGAAGAACTGTCTCTGGGGCCCGTCAGCTTCTTCCTTCTAGTCTACCTGGCTTTAGGATCCCCTTCCCCTTGGTTTCCTTGTTATTTCTTTCATGTAAATAGGGTCTAGCCCCCTCAGAGGCCACCTTGACCGGTAAAAATACCAAATCACAGAGAACTCCAAGGAGTCAAAGCCCCAAACAAGGGAAAACGCCTCTAGGCACCAGAAAACCCTGGAAGGGTCTCCAGTAGATGACTTGAAGTTGTAGAATATGTCCAAGTACATGTTCAAGCTGAATGATAGAATAACATCCAAGGTTGTACAGTTGTACTATGGTGCAACAGGATGGGTAGCAATTTGAGTACACAATAATCAATGAGGATGCCACAAGTGTTAGAGCTGAAACTTGAGTAAAAAATAATCAAGGAGGCTGGCACAACTGGATGGTTGAGCTGAAACCCAATCAATCCTTGATAGAGTGAATGGAGAAAGGCAGAGACAGCACTAGTCTGGAAAGGTACAGTGAGTGCAAAATTTCCGGAAACAGCTGACAGTAAGTTAAGAGCCAGACCAGTTAAATAGCTTTGGTAAAAGACCAAAGTGAACATAAAGGTATGAATGGAATAGATGAAAGAAAGGAGGAGCGAGAAAGAGAGATGCTGCGGTGCAGAAGTGTACCGAGGTAAACCGAGGCAGGGTACGAGTACGTGGAAACAACTGCAGACAGATCTGCAACACGGACAGTAGCAGAAAGGAAAACAGGGACTAAAGGCACCAGAGTGTGAAAAACAAGTAAAAGAGCTGTAGTCCAGTAGGAAAACTGCACTGTCACGCAGCAGTGAAGTCCAAGAGGGAAGACAGATACAACGTGCCATCCAAACGGAACGGAGCAGAGATGTAGTCTAGGCGGACATCTCAGGTGAGGACTGGACCGTGAGTTGTGGTTCTTGGGTCACATTCTTAATGCTTCCATCTTTGCCACGATTCCCAGGGGCTGAACCTAACTATTACCAACTTCACATGTCACCACCCAGCCCCCTCCCACCATCAGGGTGGCTTTGTTGTAGCCAGCTAAAAGGTGCAGGCTATCGTCTACAGCATGAAGTTCATCAAACACGTATACAGGCAAGAAATGAAAAAAACATCACAATCAACTTCAATAAATGCACAGTTCAAAAATGTACTCACCAAAATTGATTGCAGACATGCCGTGGAGAAAACATCCATAATCCCCACTAGGGGTGTAAACAGAAGTAGTACAGCAGCATACTGGCCACAGATATGATGAAAGTCCAATGCCCTTGGATAAATTGCTGTCACACTGAACCATCCTTGCAAGCCCATGGAAAGGGGAAGCAGGAGTGGCATATGTGTCTGGACCCCAAGCCACAAACACATATACAAGACAAGCTTGTACGGGCCCAACTGGAACAGACAGTGGATGCTTTCAAAAGCCACAAAGCACCACACCGTCACATGAATGCACAATAGGCAAACAATATTTAACAAAAATAAAATGGCCACATATGACCCGGGTAGGGGCGGGGGCACCCAGGAGGGGGGAGGTACAGGGTGCACCTCAACACCCTAATGCGATGATGTTGAGATTAAAAAAAAAAACCTCCATGGGCTCAAAGACTGCACAGCCAGGTCAGAAGCAAATAACCCACACACACATAGACCTCACATCGACAGCCAAGACATGAAGCAGACATGTCACACACAACTGAACTTCCGGCATGCATGCAGTGGCATTGATATGCAATGGCATCCCAAAAGCAGAAATGGATGCGTGTAAATTCCGAAGCCTACACATGTACTCAATGTAGTATATCACCTCCATCACATACCACCTCTGGCAGGCACATATCACAGGCAGAAATGACAGATGGCAACAAAGTGATGGCACATACCATAAGCATGTCTGAACAGCCAAATGGCCACAGCTGCAAGTGAACACACCATGACACATGTAATATGCATGTACACATGCACCACTAAATCATCATCACCAATATAGCTTCATCCATCTGCAGCTCGGCCCGTACTGGGTGTCATGGGCCATGAAGACATAGTGAATGTCCCGAGCAAAGCGAGGGCCTGCAACGAGGCATGAGGGACCATAACGCCCAGTACAGTCCGAGCTCCCGGTCCATGAAGCCTCCAGAACACCCCCCAGGTCCTGATTCAGCAGATTGTGCATTGAATGTGCCAAAAAACATTATTGAGTGTGTCAAATCATCATGGCCAGGCTCCACCACATTTGCTAAGTGGGCCTGGGCGTACACGTACTGCACGACAGTGCACCTTCAGGATTGTGCCAGTTGAACATAACAGGCGCAATGCTGAAATCATTTTTTTTTTCAGCAGCATTTACATTAAATAACAACATATTCGTCATTCAACAAAAAAGCTGCAGAGAACACATGTGTAAATAAACACTTTCACACGCACATAAGTAAGTAGCTGCACTGTTGCACTACACAACGTTGAAGCTGCTTGCATATGTATATGTGAAAGTGTTCAAATACACCCATGTTCATATACACCCGTATGGTGAATATGAACAGCATCATATACAGCAAAGCAAGCACCTACAATGATGCTTGCTTTGATGTATGTGAAAGTGTACACATACACACGTGCAGGCAGCTCCACAGTCATTACAACCCGAATGGCAGGCTATAATCAATCTGCAGCCTATACCAGTTAGTATAGGCCACAGATTGACCAATCAACTTTGCTAAACACCCGCTACGGTGTTCCAATACAGAGTACATGTGTCACAGGATGCACCTGTGCCTATGCGTTTCATAACAGTGGAGGGATGGCAATCTGAACATACATGCCAGGTCACTTTGACATTGCAGCAGTGAGTAGGCATGTAGAACGGTGTAACATGGCTCAGAAGTGGGTGGGTGCAGTGCAGAACATGGGTACATTATCAACTATCTACATCAACAAGTATGTTATGATGACAATCAATAAACATTAAGGCAGTGTAAGGGCAAGTTCAGCCATCATGTGCAATGTGCATGCAATGAGTTGTATGGCTACAGGCAACCCCCCCAGCCCCCTTTAGTGAAAATTCAGGGAGGCATTGCATGGCAATGAAAGGTTGACTAGAGAACTGTGAATTGGCAGACAGTGTTGACTAGCGTCAATTGCATCATCTCAGTCAACTGACACCACAGCAGATGAGAATTGGACAGTTATCAGGAAACATGATAAACCCTCAGTAGTACACCCATTCGTGCAGAAGGCACTACACCAGTTGAACAGACTCAGTGGGCCTGCAACTGGGGGAGGCCTGTGCCCCACACAGACATTGACATCCTAAACATGTGCGTGATGCAGGACTGAGCCAGAGTGAGCATGGAATGGATGTCCAAATGCCATGATACGTATGTAATCCTGGACAGGTACGACAATGATCATCCTGCCAAGGGCACATAGGGGCATGCATGGAATGCACATGGAGCATGAATGGGCACTCATGTCCCCGGGGAGGATCTGCCATGTGCACAGTCCGAGTGAGACACCCTGCATCAAGGACAAAGGATGTACCCCACAGTATGTGTCTGGCAGGTTTGCAGGAGGAAGTGTGCATGTACACAGGAGCGTGGAACAGGCCATTGAAGTAGTGCAACATGTGACCCACCAGTGCCATGGTGAAATTGAGGTGCAGGGTGGTGGAGGGGCAAGGAAGCATGCCCACGTGGAGTACCCGCATGCAGGCTGAACACACATGCACGTCAGCCATGCGATGACATAGTCTGAGTGCTGAGTGGAAAGTCACCCCAGGCCACATGCAGAAGGCTCAGTGAGCTGGAACATGGACCGGAGGGGCAGCCGGGTGACTAGCATGTGAGTAGGGTGCATGTGTGGTGATGAGGACAGTCCACGTCTGCTTGACATGTCCAGCATGCATCACATCAGTCACGCATTAGTGAAGCATTGTATGACTCGCACATGAGAACCATGTACACATAGCATGTAGTGGCAGTCAAGCACAACACATCACACAAGCAAACCATCCATGGGCTGGACAAACACGCAACAACACTCACCAGACGAGGCACCATAATCCTGCATCTCTCCCACTCCTTCGACCAATTGTGCCGGGATGAACTCCGCAGCGATCACCTAGCGTAGTGAGTACTTCCTCCTCAGGTGCAGGCCCACTGCCAGTCACCCGAGTCATGGCATAATTGGAGGCACGCTTCAGCTTAGCACAGCGTCAGAAGTCATCCCAACGCTTTTTGCAGTCCTGAGCTGTGCGCACCTCATGTCCGAATGCACTAACACCATCCACAACATGATTCCAGTGGTCCCAACACTGCGCAGGCATAGTGTGGCAATTTGGGCCCACTAGCATATCACGTTCGTGTTCCGACATGTAGCCTACAAGGAAGTCCAGTTCCTGTTTGCCAAAAGTCTTCTTTCCCGATGTGCCGGAGGCCAGAGCCGTGTCTGGGGTCCCAGCCTCTGGTGCAGGAGCAACCTTCCTCCTCTTGGGCAGTGGTCCAGACCGTGACTGGCAAATGCCACCCTGATCAGTAGAGGCAGTGACGCTGGTGGACTGGACAAAGGGAGTGGCAAGTAGAACTAGGACAGAAGCCCTTATTTGCATCAGTGGCTGCTGGATGCTCTTGACTGGACCCAGCACAGCAACAGCCGAGTGCCAAGATCTGTGACTGGCTGGCAGACTCACAGCTGTGGTGGTGTTGGCCCATGCAGTTGCCAACAGCCAGCTGCTCGGGGCAGCAGATGACAACACTGCCACAGGGACATGTGTCGTGGTCAGAGCAGCCCTGCACGCACTTTGCTTGTGCTTTGTGACCACCTGGAATTCTGCCTGGGAGTCCGCAGGTGCCAAGGCATCATGCGCTGGCTGACCCTGAGCCTGGGTGGTGGTCATCACAGCTGCACCTGCAGCTACCACTACCGTTGGGCCCATGGCAGTAGATGAAACTGACTGAGGGGTCACATGGGTGCCAATGTCAGATGCAAGAGCTGCATCTCCCGGAGCCAAAGGGGGTGGTGGCATGACTGCACCAACACGTGGCAGAACATCCTGCCAAAGTGGTGCACCCCTGCCTCTTCCCACTCTGCAGCCACCCTGGGAACCCTGGACTCCCCCTACTTCCTGGTCAGCCCGGCCATGTTCCTGACCATACCCACCACATAGAGGACACCCAACTGAGTTGCCCCGCACCTTTTGTGGCCTCCCAACCATGGCACAGATGTACTAGTGCCATTGGGAGGTGTACACCCCAATTGTCCTGGGCAATTGGGGTGAAGTGGGTGGGGTACTAGATGTAAACAGCACCCCTGTGTGCCTGCAAGGCTGTATGTGACCCGGTGAGAAAATGATTGGTCACGCAATGCTCAGGCACCCCAAATCTGCAATAAAATAGTGCACACAACCTCTGGTTGCCCACATGTGTGGAATTAACCTCCCACAGTATGCGGTGGCACCCAGGGACACAAAAATCACACACGCGTGGGACACACAGGCTACTATGACCTCGAAAATGGGTAAGCGATACACAGGAGGAACCGCAGTGGAAAAAATGGTGTACGCGACTCAATGTCTGACTAGCGTGGGAAAGAAAAACACGCGTAGACAAGACCCCCGCCAAAAGAAGAGGTACGTCCTCGATCCACTGTGAAGAGATGGTGCGTGAAACAACAAGTAGTAGCAACACACGCATCGGTCTCCACAAAAAGCACATACAGCAAACTGCTGGACAGCTCTCACCTTTAACCCATGCCAAGGGAAACGCCTGCATGTGTCACGTCACTTACACACTTAGGCCGTTTCCTCAAATTACATGCATTCACATGCAGACGTGCTGTTTTTGCATTTGTGGATTCACTATCCACCCGTGCCAAGGGAAACGCCCGAACATGTCACATCACTTACGCGCTTACATGCTAAGGCCCTTTCCTCGAATTGCATGCTGACGTGCTGTTTTTTCACATGCGGATTCACTCTGCATCAAGCTGGCAATGCGACAACACACGGAAGACGACGCTCCTGCCCAGAAGGACATTTTCCTGCCCCCCCAGAGCCCTGAGCCGCCTCCCAGGAGCCATCTGCTGCTGTTTGCTTCCCTGCTGGCCATGTGCCCTGCCTGCACATCAGCAATTTGCAGGAGTCCAGTTGCTGTAGCCACCCCTGCTGGAACAGAAGACTCCTGACTGCTGTCCATCGCTCTACAGCCCAGCACCAGGACACAGTTTCATACCCACACCTGCCTCAGGGGTTGCCATGTGGAGCCAAACTCCATCTGGGAGCAGTGGCAACCCCCTGGGAGAGAGGCAGAGGGCTGCCAGCTTCACTGAAGTTGGCATCCTGGTGCAGCCGGTCCTGGTGCATTATGATGCCCTCTTCGGACGGCCATGCGCCGACAAGGAAAGACGGAGGAGGATCTGGTTGGATATTGTGGGTGCCATCAACACGGAGGGGGTGGCAACCCGTGACCTGAAACACGCCCATAAGCACTGGGAGGACTTCAGATCCAGGACCCTCAGGAAGTCCTGGCACCTCTTGGACGCAAAGGATGCAGTGGGGTGCCGGGTCCGCCTTACCACCGACCAGATGAGGGTCCTGGAACGCATTCACCCAGTGCTTCACCTACAGGTCCTCGAGAGGCAGACCCATCTGGAGTGGAGCGGTAAGTGTCCATGCTTACTCATTGGATGGAGTGCATGGTAAGGTGTGCCAGGAGTGTGCAGCTTTGACATATGTCTGACATGGCCCATGTATGGATGTGTATGTGCAGGGACACGACCGTGCTGCATGTGAGTCCAGTCATGTGTGATGCACATCAATGGTGTATGTGTTCCAAAGCATGATGCACAACTGCATGTGAAGATACACACATGTTTGCAAGCCTGTGTATGTACTCAGCCATGGTTGGGGTTTGACACACGGATGCTTGCACGGTGTACGTGTGTGTGTGTCTGTCGTTTTGGGGGGGTGTGATTGGGAGATGCCATGGATGCATTTGACACAGACATGTAGGTACCCGATTGGCAGATGGTGGCGTGTGTACATGTGTTCGGCACTCCCAATGTTGCCTTTGACGTCATGCCAACCTTTGGATGTTCATGCAGTTGTGTGTGTATGGATGCTTATGCCTGCTGCACGATTCCTGTTAATTTGTGCATGTGTGTGGGTTCAAATGATATGAGTGTTGGAGAGTGTGATGCCACTGCCACTCATGTGCAACTGTCATGTGTGTATCAGACCGTTGTACAGTGCTCTGATGCCTGTATTCTATCTCTCCCTGTCTGCAGCGATGACTGATGAAGAGGGCGGAGACGGTGCTGTGGAGCACAGCAGAAGGGATGCTCCCCTCCGAGGGAATCATATCTTCCAGGAGTGAGGAGTCTGGTGCTGCGTCCATGGCTGCAGCTGCAGAGGGAAGGTCCAAGAGGCAGAGGTTGGAGGTGGACTCCTCAGCAGGAGAAGGGGCAGCTGAGCCCCCACAGGGGCATACGGAGGAGGACGGCACAGAGTCATCCAGGTTGGTGGGGGGTTTGGTTGAGGAGGAGGCCATGACAGCACCATGAACAGGGCCTGGAAGGAGGGATTCCACTGGTGCTAGTGGTGCAGTCCAGGGGCAGGGACAGGAGGCAGCACAGGCTGGTGTGGAGGTGCCTGTGTGTAATCCTGTCCCTGATCCTGTGACTGCATCATCTGGTACCAGCAGGGATGCCTTCGTCCAGACCCATTTTCAGGGAGGGGATGCTCAAACAACAACTGGCCTTCCTCTCCCTGCGGACGTGGCAATCTGTTACCAGATTGAGCCTGTCCTAGCTGGTTTGGCATTGCGCGCATGTGGTATTCGGGATCACGTGCAGGGTTCTCGTCAGGACAATGCACGTCATTTTGAATACCTGTTCGGGCGCGTCGAACTACTAGGACCGGTCGTCGGCACTGGGTTCCTCTGTGTGCTGGATCTTCTTGCGATCCCCTCCTCACCTGAACCCTCTTTGTGCCAGTCGTCCTCCGTGTCATCTTCCCACCCAAGTATCACCTGGGCCCCTCGTAGGCCTGCCCCTGAGCCAACGGCCACGCTGGTAGAGGACACATCCCTGCCACAGTCGGGAGTCGGAGGTCCAGCAGGGGTGGCCACCCCACCAACTTGACCCCACCAAATGGAGGACGTGCAGGCATCAACAAGCAGTGCACATGTACGCAGCACCAGAGGATTCCATCAGTCTGGATGCCGTTGTGGTGTCAGTGGCAGTTGCATTGGAGGCAGCAGCAGGCTCAGTGTGGGAGCCAACATGGCTCGGGCCATCAACATCACGGGGGCAGGCATCGGCCGGCGGGCAGGAGGGCCCAGGATTGGGAGTGTCTTCCGTGTGGCAGCGGTTGGGCCAGCAAATAGATGCAGAGCGGCGGCGGGTGGAGGGGGCACGGCTCACAATTATCAGGGCAGAGAACCCCATGCACTGGGCTTTGAGGTGGGCTGAGTGCCTCGAGGCAACTTGCAGGGAGTTGAAGGATGCCATGGCTGCATCTCTGCGAGACCCCAAGGCCTGGGAACAGGCCTGCCTCTGGAACATCGACATGGAGTTTGATAATGCCCTGGCCCGGGACATCAATAAGTGAGCCGTCGGACTAGCTCACCGCCTTTGTATATAGTTATTTGGGTTTAGGTTTCATTTTGTTTTTTTATTATTTGGAGTACACAGACTTTGCTCCACTTTTTGTATAGGGTTTTTGTAGGTTTCATTTTGTTTCGGAATCATGGACCCTTCAGACTTTCATTGTAAATAGTTACAGACATGTACATACATTCCTTTTGATGTCATTCCATGGAGCAATGGTTTTTTATGCTTTTCATTTTTGGATTTATTTCTATGGACTTTGGCAATGGACCACTTTTCATTTTTCATGTCTTGGATTTTCATTTCTCCTTGGATTTTGCTTTCTTTTTCATATTGCATTCATTATTTCTTCATTTGCATGTGTGATTTTCATGTAGTAATTTTGTTTTATTTTTAATACATTTCATGAATCTTCATTATTGGTGTGGTCTACTCTCATTGGTTTTGTGCATGTCTCTAAGAGACTTGGCTCAGTCATGTGTTGCCACTGTGTGGCTCTGTAAGACATTTATTCTTGGGCATGCTGGTTCTTTTCAGACTCTCATGGCATGGGTAATTTACTAGGGAGTGGGTGCAGTGGATGGTTGCATGTTTGTACTGGGGGGTCGGGGGTGGGTTTTCAGTTGGCATTAGGGCCATTGGTCTGTATTGTTATGACGTGGTGGTTGAGGGGACATGAGTCGGGTCCTGCTGCCAGGTGCCCGTCACTGGTGGGGGGGACATGAGTCGGGGCATGGTGGCAGGTGCCCGTCACTGTTGGCGGGGACTTGTGTTTGGGCTCACAAGTGCATGGTGCCATGTGGGCTGCCTGCAGGGCATGGTCAGGGGTTGCAGGGTTCTCCCATGTGGTGTGGGCTACCCGTGGGGCATGGTCAGGGATTTCAGGGGTCCCTCCTGTGGTGTGGGCTGCCTGCAGGTCAGGGAGGGTGGATGGGCTGCCTGCTGGGCATGGGGAGGGTGGATGGGCTGCCTGCGGGGCATGGTCAGGGTGGATGGGCTGCCTGCGGGGCATAGTAAGGGGTTTCAGGGGTCCCCCCTGTGGTGTGGGCTGCCTGCACGGCATGGGAGGGGTGATGGGCTGGCTGCAGGACATGGTTAGGGGTGTATTGTGGTCCCCTGTGGTGTGGTCTGTATACAGGGCATGGTCAGGGTGGATGGGCTGCCTGCGGGGCATGACCAGGGGCATAAGGGGGGCCTGTGGTGTGGGCTGCCTGAGGGTCACTGGGGGAGGGCATACCCGGGAGGGCACACACTGGCAAATTGCGTCTAATTCTCACTCGCGTACCCCGGAATACACATACCCCGCTCCCGCCAGCAAAATCACATGTAAAGCGCACTCACGTACCCCGGCATACACGTATCCCACTCGCGCCAGTGAAATCGTGTGTAATTCTCACTTGCGTACCCCAGAATACACGTACCCCACTCACACCAGTGAATTTGCATGGAAAGCTCACTCGCGTACCCTGGAATACACAAACCCCCCTCGCGCCAGCGAAATCGCATGTAATTCTCACTCACATACCCCGGAAAACACGTACCCCACTTGTGCCAGAGAATTCACGTGGAAAGCTCACTCGTGTACCTCCAGATTCACGCAGCAGTGTGGTGAGGAGCCACATGCACCCCCTGCAGCCAGCCCACACAACAGGGGTCCACCCTACATCCCTGTCCATGACCTGCAGGCAGCCCTCACCACAGGGGACGACCCTATACCCCTGTCCATGACCAGCAGTCAGCCCATCATCCCTGGACATGCCCCGCAGGCAGTCCATCCACCCTCCCCATGCCCCGCAGGCAGACCATCCATCCTGACCATGCCACGCAGGCAGCCCATCCACCCTCCCCATGCCCCACAGGCAGACCATCCACCCTCCCCATGCTCAGCAGACAGCCCATCACCCCTGGACATCCACCCTCCCCATGCCCCACAGGCAGCCCATCCACCCTCCCCATGCCCCGCAGGCAGGCCATCCACCCTGACAATGTCCTGCAGGCAGCCCATCCACCCTGACCATGCCCCACAGGCAGCCCACACAACAGGGGACACCCCTACAACCTCTGGTCATGCCCCGCATCAGCCCACACCACAGGGGGGACTTTTTCCACATGATTGGCATGGCCCGAGTGGGGTACGCATATTCCGAGGGGTGCGCAGGGAGTTTTACATGCGATTGGCTTGACGCGTGCGGGGTACATGTATTCCCAGGGGTGCGTGGGGAGTATTACACGCGATTGGCCTGATGCGAGTGCGGTACACGTATTCCGAGGGGTGCGCAGGGAGTTTTACACACGATAGGCCTAGCACGAGCGGGTTACCTGTATTCTGAGGGGTGCACGGGGAGTATTACACGTGATTGGCCTGGTGCGAGCGGGGTATGCGTATTCCAAGGGGTGCGCTGGGAGTTCTACATGTGATTGGGCAGGCGCGTGAGGGCAGAGTGGTGTTTTTAGCTCAGTTTCATTGTTGGGGGGCTGTATGCTGGTCCACTGGCCTTTAGGGGATTTGTGCAGATGTTTTTGCCGTACAGGATGGGGGCGTAACTGGCACTGCTGCAAGGTCGATGCGCCATGCTGCACCACGGCTGGTCATGGATGTTTAAATGCATGAATATGTGGTGCATCAAAATGGGCTTTGGAGCATGCGGCTGGCGCAAGCTGGCGCAAGCTACCTCTGTGCGCCAGCCGCGTGCACCCCTTCTGCGCTTCATTCCATTAATTACCCCCGAACACTCCATAACCCAACAATGTAAAGTAGAAAGATCCAGAAATAATATCAATGGGAATCAAGTGCAGTATAGTACATCAAGCATGACATCGAATGACATGTTTTGGGCACTTGACAACTTATTGACGATGCTTGTTGAGAAGTGTACAAGCATAGAGAAAAAAATTGATGTCCAATCAGTGTTATTGATGAAAAGCATCAATGGTACACATACAATCTTAAAAGACCTTAGCACAGAAATGGAACCTTGCAAACAGTCAGGAACGCCAAACATGGGTGACGATGCCATGCATGAAACGAACATGACATTGAGTAACCAGATTAATAATAAAAGAAAAGTAATAACTGCGAAAAATAATGATAAAAAAGTGAATACTAAACCTATATCCGATGCTATCATGTACTCAAGACGGCTAAAACCTTGTACCAAATTATACGGAATAGGGAACAAAAACAAAAAACAGAGATATATAGAAGTCCCGATAATAGACCTGGCAAATACTACTAAAGACCTAAATGCATTAACTAATCCAGGACGTCCACCACCCTCTGTTCCAACTAATGAGGGTAACACTGAGAGCGCGAATCATGCAAAAATTGCCATGAGTACGGAAATCAATCCAATTTCGGCCTCACGCAATCACAAATAAACACTGGAGTAGGGTTAATTGGTCATCAAATTTCAAATATGAAGCCTGACAATGTGAGAAACAATAATCAGAATAATTTATTAGACATGTGGGCCCCAAAGACAGTGAAAGTAGTGACATTTACGGTTAAAGTGAGAGATGAACATGTACAGGTGCAGGAACTCCATAAGGCCTTGCAGTTGAAAATGATTTCCACCAATAGGAAATTACCTGCCTTGAATCGTTCGGCAGTATAGAGTATCTTTAATCTGATAGTTCCACTGAGAGAAATCCAATCAAGCGACATTGTGATAGTAGACCAACTCGCACATACATATGAGTATATTACAAATGTAAGATTTAGATTGGTGCCCGCCCTTGACTTTGTAATGGGATTCAAAGCTGAATTATTTAAATTAGGGTATTTAACAAAAGAGGTAATGTTACCAACAAATAAAATTAGAGCACCTAAAATACAGCGAACAAAATCGGCATTGACTAGCCAAATAAAACAGAAAATACAGTGAATACTTCACACTCGATAGGGACAAGTAATATAATGCTTGAGAAAACCCAGATACTAGCTAATAAAATAGTTTGTCGAATCAAATGTGTGCAGCACAATCACTCAAGGAATGTAATGTCACTGATAAGGAAAATGACGGCTACTGGCTATGGTTGCCAGTAGCTTTTAAGTCCCATTGTGGCTCGCAGCAGCGATTTTGAAACTATCATGCTATCCTGAAACACACATGGTTTTTCCAACATATTTCAAGAGGAAGCGCCAGCAGGGAATATGGATATGTTCATGTTGGTTGCGCTTCAAGAGACATAGCTAACAGAGGAAATACAATTTGGCGGTCGTGCAACCATACAACAGTTAGCAACAAAAGCATCTCAAGGCCATTCAAAAGGGGGACTGTTGATCTTCATGAAACAGCCATGGAAGGTAATAGAATTAAAAAATAATTAAAAAACAGTTCCCTCAACATACAAGTTGCCATGATTTCATTTGAAAAGGTAACATTTATAGTAATACATGTTTATATACCTCCTAATGCCAACCATACCAAGGGAAAAGGGAAAGAAGTAGCATACATAGTGAACATGTACTCTGATTCATATCCTCTATGGTTGATGGGGGACTTCAATGCTATTATTTTCCCTACGGCGCTGGAGTTACAACTAGAGAACTGCTCCAGTCCAGTAAATCAAGAAATCTCGAATCGCTAAAGTCAAATGTGGGCACTTAGTCAAAGAATGTAACTTAACTATTCTTAATGGTTATTACCCCAGTGATGCGACAAGAGCCTATACCCGGGCAGCCGGTAAAAGTGCCTCAACAATTGATTACATCATTATAAATCCTGCAGGACAGTCCCTGACTATTGATATGGGAATTGCATCACGGGAGGAAAGTGATCAGTTTCCTCCCTGCGTACTGTTGCACCCAAGTATCTGGAATGTTAGTCCTCATAGCAGGGATATGAATGGGAATATTGCCTTAAATGAAAATCAGAACCACATTGTATGGAATGGGGATACAGTGATTAAAGCTAATATCTCAGCCCTCCAATTACTGTCAGCATATATTAACAAGTATGCAGTGAGTAAAATTGAAAATCATGAAGAAGAGATTATTGCATTCTCTAAAATGATGACTGATTTGATTGACAACTGCAGGACTAAACGAGAATGTAAAAACCCATATGAACGCTCTGATATTAAAATACAAAATAGAACATATAACGATAAAAATATGGTAGCTGCAAAAAAATGTATGTGTGATGCAATTGCAGCAATATTATACCACATGACAAGAATAGTGGAGACTAATACTACGTCATTAGTAATAAAGAAGATTAAGCAATCATATCGTAGCTGGCTAAAGGCATATAAATATTCATGTGAAACTGAGAGGTGGAAAAAAATAGCATTGCTGGCAACCGAAAGTAAGTCTACCGAGATATGGAGAGAAATCCGCACCTCAAATAAAAGAGATTTACCAATTAATTGCGTACAGGAAAGTGATTGGGAATCTTATATTCACAGTACATTAGGCAGGAATGAGAACAAAGGTGCACAGACGAAATTGCCTGAAAATAATTGGGTAAATATTGCCACGCCAGTTGAAATAAAAAAGATAATGATGAGCTTGAATAATTCTAGAGCCACAGGTCCAGATGGTGTGTGCAATAACATGCTCAAAGAGTCAGCTGAACAGTGGGCACATACACTATGTATTCTTTTTAATGCAATAGGAGTACAAGGAAAAATACCAGCAACCTGGAAAATGAGTAATAGCCTCCCTGTTTATAAAAAAGGTGCTTGGGATAATCCAGTTAATTAACGTCTACTGGCTATGTTTGACATCCCAGCAAACATTTTTGCAAGGGTATTGTTAAGAGAACTAAAATCCTGGATTAAAGAAAAAAGGAAACTAATAGCCTGGATTAAAGAAAAAAAAGATACTCCCACCTAATCAAACTGGATTTATTGAACATTCAAATACAGCTCATAACCTGATAATCCTGACCACTGCTGTCGAATACTCTTGGGTAGTTCAGAATACTAACCTTTATTGCACATATACAGACTACAGCACAGGGTTCAACTCAGTGAATAGGAACCTATTGTGGAGAACGCTAACAAAATGGGGTATTCCAGCAGAGCTCCTCAAAATGATTATGTTACTCTATTTAGGTTGCCCCAAAATGTCTCCATTGAATACATTTGTTTAGAATTTGATTTCAACAGTATTGATGTTGACATGACAAAAGGAATGATATTGAGCTATGATAAACTCCGGGTGCTGAAAAACAACACGATTGGAGTGCAATTTGTAGCTACATTAAGGAAATTGACATGTGCAATAAGATTGGCCCATTAGGGAAAATGAAGATGATGCGCAAATTGTGATCTGACAAATATGAAAAAAGAACTTGTGTCAGTAAAACACTAAGATTCAAAACTTGGCTGCGAAAATATGGCAGAGAAACGGATTTTGAAAAAAACACTAAAATATATTCAGGCATATCCCTCACATAAAATCATGCGCCAATATCTTCTACTTACATTTAATAAGGGAGAACATTTAGAGGTAAAAGGAGAGCAGTTGGGTTTCCACCGCTCAGAGAGGTGGTGTAGATTATGCGGTAATCTAGACCAAGAATCACTCAAACATGTATTAATAAAGTGTGATTGTCTAAATTCATTAAGAATGATATTTTTAAAGCAGTATAACAACCTACTTGATAGTAATAACCTTGATTGGTGTTGGGATTTGTTTTTAGAAGGAAATTATATGAATTTGATTTATTTTATGATAATGTTTTATTGGAAATGTATTGAGATTTTAAATTTATTATCGGAAGGAGTGTACTAAATGTAAACACAAGAAGTTCATCTGGAAATATTAGTTGCATTAAAAGTGACTTCCTCTTTTGTAAATCAATGTGAAAGAATGAAATCCACTGACAATAAAATGAGGAAAATATGAGGATAATAAGAAATGTGGATGAAAACATTTACATAATATGTGAATGAACTTGAATGTATGTAAAATGTTCTATATGTAACTGTATCACTTTTTGTAATGTATGTTGTATTTACAAAACCAATGGTTGTATGTAAAGTAAATCAAATTTAAAAAAAAACTATGGCCCAGGGGGCATTACCCTACCGGAAATTCCCCCCTCCTCAGGTTATATTGTCTAACTAATGGATTTTTAGAGTGCATACCTAGAAATCTCCAATGCAAATCTGTGATGATGAAAGTTTACAGAAACAACAGATCCAGACAGGACCTTGCCACTGTAATGACCAAATAAGTTAATTAACTACCATTTGACAGAGCCTGATACACTGTGAACTATGTTAACTTTGATGGGAATGTATTTCTTAAATATTAATTGGGGATATCACTTACTTTGAATGTTCCTTGGGTTGACACTGAACACCAGGGTGGCTCCTTACTCTCTTCTTCTGAAACTCCATCGGGCCAGTCTATATACAAAAGTATCATGTTCTAATCATTCTCTATTCAAATTGGATCCATAGATTATGTCACACGTTAAAAAGCTGCACCCCTAACATGCTAAATTAATATGTAATAGATGGAGATTTGTACATTGAGTCCTGGCAATGTTTGAAATATGTGGAAAACAAGGACATTGAGGATACCCCAGGACTGTACCCACTCCTTTGTAACAATCACATGTGTTGCATATACGCAATTGTCCTTCCGCATGTACATGGTGCATGTTGTAAAACAAAGCTTTGACTAATTCCCCACGCGCACAAAACTATAGGGTATCTCAGCCACAGGATGTCAGCTATCAATTTCCACTAAAAAAATAGGAGGACATAGTATTTAAAGAAATGCACTGTGCTGGATCACTTCATTTCGTGCTGACATGTTCCCACTCCCTCACTTTTGGAATACCTCAAAGATCCTTCCTTTATTTTCTTCTCTTTATCGTCTGCATGACCCACGATTCAAATTTATGAGTAACTCAGGCCTCAATTTTCTCAAATATACAAACTATACCCAAATCATCTACAAACGTACAAACAACTCTACATGAAACAAATTAGGCCTTGGCCATGTCTTACACACTCTAACCCATGGACGATAACAAACAGTCTGAAACTTAACCCAGCCAATTCTGACCTGATGATTTGTTCTAGGGTTACCTGGAACCCTACATCAATCCATTGGCATGAATAAATGGGAATCTGCTAGTAGAAAGGTCCTCTGCCTCGTTCTGCGGACATCTAAAGGGGTGACAAATGGGATAGGGTGCCTCCACAAACTGGCAAATAATTGACCCAAAGGTGATAAATGGGTGTCACCCTCATTAACTATCCTCTATGGGGCTGGGGACATTCACATGATGGAAATTGGGGAGAAGGTCCATTTAAGGGATGAAGCTCTTATACCTGGGGAGCAGAGATCACCAGAGATCAGGGAACCAAGCTCTTTCCAACCCCAAATAACATTGCTTTTGCTTTCTCAGAAGATGGAACTCTCTAGATACTGTCCCATTCAGCAAGTCAAGGAGTAGCCATCCTGCTTAACGTAGGTGCAGAAATCTCATCTAAATGCCCAGAGGGGACAAGAAGCACCTGTAGAAGAGAGACCTGGCAGTCTGTTACCCTCCCATTGCTCAAGACCATCACTCTCATGCAGTTAAGAACAAATAGGCTGAAGAAGTCCACCCGGGAGCAGGGTTATGGCATGGCAGCCACTAAGAGGATCCCCTAAGAGGAGCGATTAGCCAGACCCAAGTACCAAATCAAAACTGAAAGCCATTCTCAGGGGTGTGGCCCACTCGACAATCCCTACATCAGCAGCTTGAAGAGACGCACCTGTGGTCCCTTCACTCAGAGAGAGGATGGAAGGCAGGTCTAGGGTGAAGCAGGCAGAGGGAAGAGCACCCAAAGACTGGGATAAGCCATACGCAAACCCCACATCTGGCAAGTAAGCCATTCCAGGGGTTGGAGACCAACAGCCAAATCCATTACCAGCTAATAATCATGAAAGGACTTTTCAACAGAGAGAGACTGGAGGGCAGCAACACAGCAAAATGAGAGAACACAGTCTCTGTCTGTCAGTGTGTTTGGAGACGGAGCTGCAGACCAGAACATGTATCTACATGTTTGGAGACCGCTGTTGGAAGGATGAATGGGATTGTGGATTGGAACACAAACCTAGATGTTGGATGCAGGAGTGGGGCAGAAGGGAAGGAGCAGTGCAGAGATGGCCAAAGGTAGTCACAATCTTGAATTTGAGGAACTGGATTTCCAGAAGGAGTAGGGGAAGGATACAAGGTAACATCAGTGAGCTTGTAGGACCCTTGAGAGAAACTGAGAATGAGGATACAGGTGTCCAAAAGGGTGAAGAAAATGAAGAGGCAAGCAGAGCTGTTTTTTGGAGCAAGAATGAGGCCAAGAGATTGAAGAAGGTTAAGGGACTCGGAGTGCTGCAAGTTGAATGGTGGGTTGTGCCCAGAGTGGCAAAGAGAGTGAATGAGATGAAGGTGTGAGGTAAGTGGGACATTTTGGTGAGAAAGGCATCCACACAGTGGAGAAGAAGATGGAATAGAGATAAGAAAAGTGCAGGCAGGAGTTGAAAGTGAGAGAGGTGGTTAAGTAAGCCCAGGGCAAACTGAGGTGGTGGGTACTGTTGCAGGCAGGATAAGGAAACAGTGGCAGGAGAGTAATTGAGGCAAAGGGAGGGAGTGGCTTAGCCAAGAGGCTGTGACGTTGAGGGGAATGCCTCTGGATAGAGTGATTTGGCCAGACTCTACGCATACCAGAAGCTCCCAAACTCCACTCTTAACTGTGGAACTGCCTACAACAATCTCTAAAGTCATCCTTTCCTTTCTTGGGTAGTCACAAGAATCTATGCAGGGACTTGCTGGAAGCAACAAACCCATCATAACTCACCTTTGAAAGGGAGCTCCCAATGCCATGACTAACCAGATCTACAAGGAATAAGAAGATGGGCTTGTGACACCCCCTAGCGCCTGCAATTCAACAAAAAGGTTCAAGGTTAAAGGAAACCTTTGAACCCAAGTTGGGGATGATCATTGAAACTGCAGAGTCTTTGATATGATATGATATTTTATTTGTAATGCGCCCATACACAAGTGTTTCAGAGCGCGACGAGGTAAGGGAGAGGAAACGCGGGAGGACAAAACAATGATCTTACTAGGCCCATTGACATTGAGAACATGCAAGTCGAGGGGATAGGGAAGGGGGAAAGTGTGAGTGGCAGGGGGGAGTTAAAAGTGGTGAACACATGATAGAACAACAACAGGTAGTGCGGCCAGCAGGTGGTAAGTGTGAGAATAAGGTGTAGGCAACAGGTGTCTGATAAGTGCTGGAAGGGGACTGTAGGGGTGCAGATACAGGCCCAAGTGCAGGGGTTGCCAGGAGGCAGTGCAGGTATGTGGCTGGGAGGGCTGGGATCTGGGCCCAGAATAAGAAGGCAACCAGGTGCCTGGCACCAAAGCAGACAGATTAGCAGGGGAGAGGAAGAGCCAAGGCAGAAACAAAGAGGAAGGTTTTGAGGTGCTTCCAGAACCGAATATGGTTCTCCTCAAGTTTCATAGAGGCAGGGAGGCTGTTCCAGAGGAAGGCCACAGCCGAGGAAAGGGATCTACCCCCAAATTGTTGCCGGAGAAATGACTGACCATGAGGGAGTTGGAGGTGAAGGCACGAAGAGCTACAGTAGGATTGTATTTACGGAGGGAGAGTTGAAGGTATTGTGGACCCAGGTCCCAGAACGCCTTGTTGACAATGCAAAGTGTCTTGAATGTAATCCTTGCAAGATAATTCAGGTCTGGAGAGATATAATCCCAGGGCTTAAGGCCAAGGACAAGTCTTGCAGTCCTGTTCTGGATGAGCTGCGGAGGGGACGGAGAGTGGTTGCAGGCAGATTTAGAAAGTGGCTGTGGTAATAGTCGAGCCTAGAGAGAACCAGAGCTCTGGAGAAAGTGAGCTTCTGGGGGAAGGAGAGGAAAGGAAGAATAATTCTGAGGAGGTGCAGTTGGTAGTTAGACTTTTTTGAGATGTCAGAGATGTGGGAGAAAAGGAAAGCATAGTGTCAAAGATGACCCAGAGGTTCTTAGCCTTGCAACCGGGAGCAGGGAGAGGGCCAAGGGAGGCGGGCCAGAGAGTGACAGGAAAGGAAGATGCAGTTGTGCCGATGAGGAGGATTTCTGTCTTCCTGCCATTAAGGCAGAGGTTGTTGGTGGCGCACCACTCCTGGATTGCAGACAGACAGTTGGAGATGAGAGAGGGAGAAGAGGTGGCAGGGGGAGCCTGAAAATAAGTTGGGTATCATTTGCATAGCATTGAAAGTTTGAGCAGAGAGCAGCACCATAGTGGGCGAGCAGTGCCAGGTATTGGTTGAAAAGCCAGGGAGAGAGGTTAGATCCCTGGGGAACACCACAGGTAGAAAGTGAGATAGAAGAAAGGAAGGACCTAAGTTGTACCTGGAAGTGTCGGTTGGGAGGAAAGAGGTCAGCCAGGCCAGAGCCTGATCAGTGATACCCAGATTATCACAGAGGCGATTGAGCAGGATGACATGGTTGACCGTGTCAAAAGCAGAAGAAAGATTGAGTAGGATGAGGACAGATGGGATATTAGAATCAAGGTTGCTTCAACAGACCTTCTTTTAGTGTGCCACTTCCACATCCCAAGACAGAAACAACAGTACTACCTGAACAACAAGAAACATTTGGAACTTTTAATTACCTGTGTATTGTAGTTGACAACTGCTGAATATCCACTTTATGCCTTGCCCATTTGTTGTTTTGATAGCATACTGTAACAGTCCCCAAATTACCACTTTAAATATAATTTTATGAGATTGTCTGGTTTATTAATCCCTGTCACGTACATGACACTGCCTTAGCTGACAGCAATGGTCAAAAACCTCAGACTCCTAATAGGTGGCATCCCCACACATGAGCCCAAGTTTACAGCCAACTCAAGAAGCTGCTTCTTTCAACTGCAAACTATTCAATGCACAATTCCTTACCTGACCTCGCATAACTATGGCATTTATTTCACTAGTATTCTCAAATATAAACTGTGCCAATAATCACCCATTACTTGCAAAAATCACCCCAAAGAGCTCAACGTATATCTGTTTGATTTCATATGGAACTTCTGAGCCATAAACACATCTCCACAGCCCCCAGAATGCTCCACTGGTTGCCATTCAAATGAAGAATTCAATTCAAAGCCCTATGCTTCTCTCAAGCACTTTCCAATGCAAGACCCCAAAGTCCGTCACAAGGTTATTCATCCATTATAAGCAAATCAGGATGCTACAGTCTAACAACACAGCCCTGTAACTGTGCCGACCTTCAATCAGAAATCCTACAGAGCTACGTACTTCTTTTTTTTTTCTCAACCAATCTCCTAAACTCTGTCCCCAAACATCTGCACATAGATGAAACAACTGAGCCTTCAAAAAATCTCTAAAAAAACCATCTTTTCAAATGGTGCCTTAGATCATCCCCCAGAAAGACCAAGACCAAACCAAACTAAAGGACCTCAAAACGGACATCAACCAACCGACCGCCTACTCTCAAAGATTCTGAGCAGACAAAACTTTCCGTTCTCTGACCGATGTGCCACTTGCCCAAGAAACGTGTGAGATTGGACGCATTCGTGTTGGTCTCTGTTCACCTCTTAAATGAAAAAAATAAGAACAGTAAACTCTTTGTCCTAAGAGGCAGAAATTCCAATGTCCACACTAATCAAACAATTATCTTGAGCCAAAATAATTGTTCTGACTAACCCAACCGCCTTTCCTGCCCACAAATGACCAACTCATGCCTCCATCTCCTATAACCTTACACTGGCCACAAAACCAACCCTTGCACATGCAAGCAAGCTGCCCACCAAAATATGCATGAACACAGTTATTTGATAGCTCACTTCTTCAGCCCTATCACTTCCCTGCCACACCTGTTGCTCACTTCCAAGTCATTCATCTTGGGCTCCCTCCTTTGTATAAAATACACACACACACACACGTGTCTCCACTAGTAACCTCTTAGAAGTGGACAGCGCTTCGTAATGTCTGTCCTATATACATTGACATCTCAGGATTCCCATGTGCTTTTCCCTCAGTCTGATTGACAACCAAACTCCCTCCTGGCTTTCCATTGCAGGCCCCATGCAACAAGGCTATCAACATGGCAGAGGTGCGCTCCACAAGAACCCTTTACATTAAATAGTGTACACAGGGGAGGAACAGGGTTGCATGTGCAAGTGGAGTACTTTCATTGACACTCTCTTAGAGATGGTCAAGATATTGGAAAAGGAATTGACATAGTTCAGCTACACAAATATGATGTGTCCTAGTGAATGAATCCATGACAAAGATACCTTCTTTGGAGGAGAGGTAGCGTTGGGTAGAACATGTTGTAACTGTCACGATTGATAGAAGAAGGTGGTGACAAACCTATAAGTGATTGAAGAGAAGGTTCAGCACTGAAGATCTTTTATAGCATCAAAGATCACTTTCCATGAAAGATGTGGGGCTCAGAACGGGGTGCTTCGTACGAGTATAGTGGAAGCCCCGAGAAGCTTTAGAAGGCTTAATATCAAGACCGCTGGTTTGTTTTGGTGGATCTGGACCACCTCTTGGGGATTTGTGTCCTAATGGATCTAAGAGAAAGGAAAATAGTGTTGCATTGTGCAGCAGAATCACAACTACTGAGATGGTTGTAACGCTGCTTACACTTTGCATAGGACTTTAAAGGTGCGTTTTGTGTACAGATGATGCTGTTGTGGGGAAGGAAGCATCCAGGTGATATCAAAGAAAAAATTGGCAATATCCTTAATTCTAAAACAATGTAAGGTTGTTTATGTTACTATTTCCTATAGCCACGCACATCTTCTTGACTGGCCAGTGGGTCTTCTTATGGAAAGGGCGCTACAAATACCCAGGCTCTTGGGACAGTGAGATTTCCTGAAGTAACATAAATCTGGGCCGGTTTATCATGCAACGAAGATGACCCCTTCCTCGCCCTCTCAGGAAATAATATTTACCACCAGAGGGACAACAAATAAGCCCCACTAATACAGAAGAGAACAAATGCCTTCAGTATGCACGGTTCTGCATTAAGTAAAGGTATCAGTGGCAGTAAATGAATTAGTCCTGTCAATTTCTACTGTAGATTAAATGTTAAATGTCAAATGTTAAATGTTAAAGGTATTTGTACCACGCACTGTCACCAATGGAATTGGTCCCCAGGCACTCTGGCAGATCTGTAAATGATAAGATGGGGTGGGGTGGGTTACTTTGGTGAAGAGGGAGTAGGATAGTGAGAGGAGTGGTGTTCTGTTGGCAGCTTCAACTCGGTTTACACCAGATGCTGAGCTTTGGTGCGGGTATTGGATCGGTGACAGGCCGCGTGTGCTGTTGGTCCGGCTTATGTGTTGTTGCAGTGTTGTGAAGTGTGTGCGGCTTGTTGTGCGAGAGATGGTTGTGTGAGTTTTTTGAGTGAGATAAGTATGCAGAGTTTGTGCTTATATTGGGTAGTGGGTTACCTGACCTTTGGCATGCTAGCATTTGCAATTCTGCCCCAGTGTGCCACCAGTTGACCCCCACAACTCTATCTGGATGCGGCGCGGGCCAATGTTTAGAATTCTATCTGGGTGTGGGCAAGCCAACATTCATAGCCCCATCCAGATGCGGTGCAAGCTAGTGTCTAGAGATCTGTCCAGGTGTGGGCATGCTATCATTCGCAAACCTATCTGGATGCTACGCAGGCTGGTGTTCACAATTCCAAGTGTGGCACACGCCAACACTCAAGTTTCATCTAGGCGTGGGCTTGCTATCCTTCAATCAATCCTGTATAGATGCAACACAGGCCAATGTCCACAATTCTAGGTGTGGCCTGTGCTAGTCTTCAGGTTTCGCATAGGTGCGGGCATGCTAACGTTCAAAGTCCTATCGATGCGACGTAGGCTAATATTTTACGAATCTATCTAGGTGTGGGTATGTTGGCAATCAGCTTTCACCTAGGTGCGGGCATGCCATCATTGTCAATGGTGGGACTCGTTCTCACTGGCAGAAATAACATGCTCTCTTTTGAAAAATCTCCAAGACCACAGAGCTGGGCGATTGCATTGTTGTGCAGGGAAGCGGGGGGCCTTCAACTCTTAGCGAAGTGACTGGGGGCGGGGTGGGGGTGGGGTTGGGGGCTTGCATTGTGCCAGCTCTACACCCCACATTTCATGTAATAGCGGAGCAGGTCCACTGCAAAGCTAGATGGAAGAGTCCCTGGTTATGTAATGTTACTTTGCATCTGTATAGCTAGTGGTGGTCCCAACCCACGCCTAGGAAGTGCCAAATGATTAACGAGGCCACCCTCAAGCTCATTGATCAGGCCATTTTCAAAGATGTGTATCTGTGGCGTGCGACTGAAAGAAAAATGAAAGGCCCCAGGGGGTTAGAGGGAGCGGTAAAGTCAAGTACAACAACACATGGCCGGGGTTTCATTTGAAGTTTTATCTCCTTACTGCAGAAGACACTTTAATTAAAATGTCTGGTCTTTATTTCACTATGAAGCAGTTCCCTGGAGGGCGAAGTCAATCCAATTACAACCTTTGCCAGACGGCTTGACAGTATTTCACAATCAATGACGAGGAGACGGTGGTTTCTCAACCTTTGGCACAGGCCCCGCGGCATTAATCACTCCGACTTTTTGTCATGACCGTTGCCATGGAGAGTCGGCACACGAGTTTTATGCATCATGTTATCAGGTTTTTGACATCTATATAAAAGTGAGTGAATACTATCTCGCCGGGGATGTTTAGCTCCGTGTAGACCCACCCAAAGCACCCTTTTTGCTTACTTCAAACTTAAAGCCATATCACTTAACTTGGTGTTATAAAACTTGATCAAATTGGGAATGGCATTGTGGTGAGGTGAAATGCATATTGGAAACACAAATGCACGCACTGCCTCTGCCTCAAGAGGATCTTGATTTACAAGAGTGTATAAAAGGTATTTGCAACCAGGTACAATTTAAATTGTCTAGGAGTAAACCGTTGGATGGGGGATGTGGGGGGGGGCTTGTGACTTCAGGCCCACCAACTTTGCATATGCAAAACGGCTGTTTTTGGAGGAGTGGTAATGGCCAAGCAATGCCAATCAAGTTGTAGGAATTATTCACAAAAAAGGTGTAACCTGATTCAGAGACTATGCATGGATAGGGAAGAGCACTAGAATACATAGATCACTGCGCTTGTCCGCTGTAGTTGGTATTGAGCCCTGCAGCCGGTGAATAGTTCCTGAAAGACAATGCCCTCTTAAAGTTCAGATTAGGTGTAGTGGGGAACTGTGCCCAAACGAGGCGCCGGATCCATCAGTGCATGGGCTCTTGTAAATAATGAGAGCCAAATCGTTCGTAATGGGTATATTCCAGGTGATTCAGTTAGGCACTTGTGCCTTCTATTCAAGGTGATTTGATTAAACACTTATGCTGACACGTGTTTCGACCTAACAGGGGTCGTTTTCAAGGCATGTGTTAGAAATCAGGTGTAGAATGTGAGGATACTAAGCTCCGGAACAAGTGCTCTGTTGGTTAACCTTATGGGCAATGGAGGCCACTGCAACTAGATGGGTGCCCCATCCCAGAAAAAAAAACATCTCCACACCTATCTCTATGTGCAACATTTTATAACAAAATTACATAACATAGGTTGTGTGCATTTGCCTCCATGTGCTACATTTTATACAAATGAACTGCAAAATTCAACTTAAGTAACACCAAAGGCCGTTAACATGTATTGAAACAAGAACACATCTGCAAACATGTTCCAAAATGCACGTAGGTAAATGAAACTTATTTTATAAAGTGCATTTTGAAGGTGCATGGAAAGAAAACTTATTTATTTGAAGTAACAGAAAAGAAGTGTGATTTAGTGTGGACTTGCGTTTATGGACATGATCACATGTGTGCTCCACGTTTAACTAACAAAGTGTGAAGGACAGCTATATTACAACATTCGGTTGCAATGGTGAATGAAAAGGGAGCCTATTTATTTCCTGCCATTTGAAATGTTTACCTGATCGGCAAATAAAGCCTGCGCCGCATTACGAGTTGGGCAGTGCGGTATAAATGTGGTGGTATTAGCATTTACTGCGACATCACTGCACTGCCCAACTATGAGGTGGGAGGAAATTTGGAGGATTCACCTCCAACTATGAGCTGGAGGTAAATCCACCAACTTTCAGCCCATTTTCAGCAGAATTACCGCTGGCGGAATAACTGCCATGGTAATTCTGGCGAAAATGCCCCATTAAGTCCTATGAGAACTTCTACTTCCACTTTCAGTAATACTGATGGACCGAGTGGCAGCAACGGTAATACAGTTTGGTGGTATCTGGGCAGATTTACTGCAGAGATACCACTAAACTCGTAATGAGACCCAACTGGATCCTTGAAAAAATTCCAGTAGACTATTTCCAAATATCTTCTACTGGATCCAGTTGCTCACAGATTGGAGTCCATTCATATCTTGAATTCCTATCAAGCAAGTTGTGGGATTATTTTATTTTGCATGGGGAATTCCATTATTAAAGCCCATATGTCACAACTGGAACAGTATACGCTCATTCAGATATCCAACCCTTGCAGTATTTAGCATTTTCTGCCTGATGGTTTTCACATGGAGGCATGGTGCCCATGTTAAAATTCCAGTTGACTAGTCCCAACTGGTTTCTACTAGATCCAGTGGCAGTTGCTTACAGATGGGTATCTGTACATCGCCTGAATTCCCATCAAGAAAGTTAGAGGAGTGATTGTATTCTTTAAGCTGATTCCAATATTGAAACCTATATATGTTACAAATGGATCCATCAGAGGTCCTTTCTTAGATGTCAAATGGAAGCTACACTACTATTGGCTACCCACAGCTGACATGGAACTAGGTTTGATAGTCACCATGAGCAGCCTTTGCTTGCTCAGGATTTCACCATGAGCAGCATATGCTTGCTCAGGATTTCACCATATGCAGCATATGCTTGCTCGGGATGTATTAATGTGCAGACAGAGTGTCCTGCTGGAAATATAATTTGAATTTTTCTAAATAGTTTGTAGTGGATCCAGTTGCTGACATATGGGGTGTTGTGCATTTCATGGCTAGCTAGGAAGGACGTTTTAGTGGTGTTCGTTTTTAACTCTTTGCACTGCACCACCATGCCTCTGCCTGTCCGTTCATCTGCAGACAGTATGATGCAAGCGCCACACCCTTCTTCACTAATCGCCACCTCTCTCTTCCTCACTATTCTTTCCCTCATCTACGTTTCCTTGCCTTCTCTTTCCCTCACTCCACAATGTCCCCATTCCCTCACTAGTCACATTCCCGCTTTGCATTGTAGCAATCAATGTTTTATTTGTTGTTTTAAGGTAGTACATCATAAAGTGGTCACTGTTTTATGCACTCCTAATGTTGACACTTATTTGGATGGAGGTACACAGAGAGAAGGTGATATGCCAAGGATCACACAATTTTGGTAATGCAGGAAGTACAGCTCTCCTGGACCCAAGTTATATACCTGTGCCTACAAGTATTTAATACAAATATGAATTGTCAAGAAAAAGAAAACCTGTAAAACTGAATTGTCATAGCCAGCAACGTTACCAAGCATCCCACCCATATTCATTGTGCTTTGGGGGCTGAGTGGAGGGTGCAGCATATTCATCTATTTTGCTGTCTTTCAGAGACACTCCCCAAAGAATCTCCCATCCCACTATTGCAGTCTATCATGTTTTTGTCTTTTCTATAAAATAACTTATAAGACGTTATTATTATATAAAAACAAATGTGTAGACTTCCTTAGACTCGGCACCCCGCCTGCTGATGTAGTCTCATATGGATCAGATATGTGTGAAGAGGGATGTCACTATATAAGGCTGCTGCTCCAGGCTGCTCAACGCCCCAGTCAGTGCCCTAGGCGGCTGCCGAGCTATCCTTGCCCCAGGTCAGCTTTGTGTTAACGTTTTTCCATGAAAGTACTATACCAAACACACATTTTGACAATAATTTTAAGTACAAATTGAAAAAAAGATGTTTGCTTTTACCTTCCCATTTTTTTATGACTCTAGGAATTTGCGATTTTTTGTGTGTGAATTAAGTGCATTTTGTGAATTCATCCTGAGGCAGGTGCACTAAGTGTATTCCCCAATGTGTGATTCCTGGCAAATCACAAGTCACTCTGCCGGTGGTCATCAGTGCAATGTATACCTAATGTACTTTCCACCAGAAAATTCTGGATTTTGAGAATCGGGTGCAGGTTTCTCACAGTCTTGTTTCCACTGGATCCAGTTTGTATGAAAGGTGTTGCCTATTTGAAGTATATAGTGGTCTTTTTTATAATGGGTGTTGGACAAATGTGGCCCTGGGACCCTTCACCTGTGGATGTCAAGTGGACTGCGTGCTCCAGCAATGACCCATTTTCTTTTTCTGTAGTTATTGGCTATCCACAATATACAATTCTCTGTTTGCAATGTACTTTGAATAGCGCATGTATGATAGTCTGTCTCCCTCCACACTCACCCCTCCCCTCGCTCTCTCTCGCTCTCTCTCCCTCTCTTTCTTCCTCTCGCTCTCTCTCTCTCTCTCTCTCTCTGCTTTGGTGGTACAAACCTTGTACCCCTCAAATAGCTCTCCATCCCGCAATCTATTTGTAACATGCACATGCCATCCTACAGGGCTTTCTAAACTTCATTCTTAGCATGGATTAATTTCTTCCTTTCAAGTAAGGGATCTTTCTCCTATGTACTTTCCTCCATCCACTCCTTCTCACTCATTCCTTACTGAATAAGCACACCAATGATCCCCTTTTGAACTTCACCCTATCCTTAGTGACATTTGCTGCTAAAAATGAGACACAGACAACTATATAATCACCCTAGCTCATACTCCACTATAAAATTATAATCAATCTAGTGATAGTGGGGCAAGCAAAACCCATCCACTTGGGATTCCAAATATCAAGCAATGGCTTATGATCCATCCTTATGTCCTAGGGCAGACCCCACAAATAAGTGCAGAAATATTAGCACACCACTTGAAATCGAGTCAGCACTTTTCATAGACTGTGGTTCCTGGAGCTCAATGTGACGGCCATTTTGCGGATACACACCCAAAGTACTCTGTGTTGTGCTTCATTTACCTCAAGCATTTGCCCTGTGAATACCTCCTCAAACTCCACAGACAAATCAGACATTAAACCCTTTTCAGTAGCATTCATATGGCCAACATCCTGTCTGGATAATTAGGGATACACCGAGAATGATTCTCAACAAGACCCAAAGATCATGCTAATTTCTACTTGTTTGATTTCACTGCAGATGGTATCATTCAAGTTTGCCACAGGAGTGGACGGTGTGCCCCGCAACTCGCGGACACCTATGAAAATACATTTGTAAAAGCTATGACATCTTTCACCTGTATCTGGAATTTCTCATGCTTAAAGTTAAAAAACGTGTTCTGTGACATTCTCAAGGACTGAACTCGCACTTTAATCATGCTCTTTATCACTCATTCACTCACAATAATATACTCTTGAAAACAGCTTATGGCTTTCACTGCAAAAAACAGCAAGTGTATAACCCTGTAGAATATGACAGACACCAATACCGGACACAATTCACATGAGATAGTATATACAGACTCTGAACAGCATTTATAAACAAGTTGAACTAGATGTGGGCTGATTAACAAAAATGTGGAGAATCTCAAAGCCTCACCCAAAGTCAACAAAAGCTGAGCAGTGTTGGGAAGGGGATGACTGGCAACCTAAATACTGACATAATATCCATATGGTCAACACTGCATAACCTTAACACACCATTCACAGACCACGCAAGAACTATTGTTGAATCTACTTTAAGTCTACAACTTGCACACTAACCTACAGATTACACAAACAGTTTAACACTTTGTTTAATTCCTCCAAATAAGTGTGTATGTCTTAAGGGTGGCATTCACAATCAGATGGTTAACCCTCTTTGAAATCGTCACCCCTTATTCAGGGCACAAAGTGTCTCATAATTCGGTATATCTTCCAAACACAAGTATGACTCCTCTCTCATGGCTTAAGTACAACAACCAAAATCCCATATTTCGTTCAATTTGCCACACTAAACCCTTTCTTCTAAAGATACAATTTGTACACAGTTACTCTAGTTCACAATTTCACAATTTCATACTCCAAATCCTGACACTCGTTAAAGGCATTTAGCTGGATATTAGTGGAATATAACGTGGTAACATTTCTCTTCAACACATCTTGACACGGGCATTGCACAACTACTGCTTGCAGAGACCCTGACACCGTCAGCATGGTAGGTTTCAAATCACCAATGATCATTTTACATTTTGGTCCAGATGTTTTGTTTTCCAGAAACCTTCATTACCACTTTGTCATAATTTTGACATTTCTATATCAAACTACAATAACTTAATTTCCTGTACATCTGTTCATCGTACACTCTGGCTCCACACGACCAAACACAAACCTAACACACTAGCCTGTTATACACCTGCAGTTGACTAGCCTAACTCTTGTTTGCTTTAGCTAGTAGAACTGTCTTATTGCTAGATGCCAAATGTGCATCTTCCCCAGTCAGTTTCCTTCTCATGCGATAATATTCTCAAAATACCTCACGGTTATTACTAAAGCCATATCAATTGTATGGTCTGCAGCAAGGTGGTGTCTTTAGCTAGTCACAAACATGTCTGTTTTTGGGATCTGATATCTTCATCATTCATTAATCTCTATAATAAACATCATCTTGATGAATAATCTTGCATTTTGAGATTAACTTGTGCAGTTCCGCAACTATTTTGTGTTGGTTCCCCCGTTAGAAAGCAACTAAGAGTAGAATTGATATCTCTCATGGACCACAGTTATTTTTTCCAAAATTGAATTGCAAATGACTTGGGGCTCTCAATTAACACCGACCTCAAAATTTCCCTGTCAGAACGCTACACATCTGGTTGGTGATTGAACATCTGCACCATCTTTGCTCCTTGCCAATATAGAACAGCTCCTATTCTTTCATCAGAAAAATGTTCACCCGACTGTCACAAATGTGGGTGTAAAGATTCTACCTAGTCCTCCAGCAGAAGAACAGATTTCCCATCCTTTTCCTGCTTATCCATTTCCTGTTTTGTTTGTGTGCGCCCTGAGACATACGGGCATGTGCCGCGTTATGAACATTTAAATACATAAATAAACAAATAAATAAATAAACCAACTAAGAGGAATGAAGTTTATTTAGCAAAATTGTACATGTCCAATAGCCACACGTTGGACAACTGAGTAGCTAGCAGCTAGTATATACAATCACACTGAAAGAAATTAAAAGCTGAAAAAGATCTACACACCAAAGCTATAGGGTATAGGCTCCTCCTCTTTTTGATGTCAAAGGCAGACTCAGAAAGAATGACAAATGGCTGTGAAATCTCACACGCTGCAAGCAAAATTGACCACAACTGGAGCCGATGCAAAAGCAAAATTGCATGCCCAAACTTCCTGGTAAAAACATTCCTGCGTTGTGGGAAAGCAAGATAAGGGACCAACATCCCTCTGGCAGACTGCTCCCCTGGCAATGTGTGCCATAGAGTAGTGGGGCTGAAACATCATAAAATCTCTCCTCAAGAAATTGCATTGGTAGTGCAGTTCTTTGAAGCCGATCAGGTACCAGACATACTGTTTGCACATGCAAGGTACCGCCTGATTCAGTACATCTTCCATGTAACCAGAACTCATGGCAGTGCTGGCAGAATTCTTCTTCTTGCAGTTCTCCCTGCTACTAATTAGCTATCAGACTATGCACCCACTGCATGTTCTGGATAGGTCAAAAGGACACTGTGGCACAACAAGATGGGAGTGCATACCAGGACCTGTGGGAGTCTAACACTTTCAAATGGAGCTCCTGCATGACTACTGGAGACATGTATTAGGCAACCTTTGCAAACAGGACGAGGATCTCCATCAAGCGGTATAGCCACAGTACAGTGCACGACTTGTTTATCCTGGGATTTCATGAAGTGACTCTGCACTTTATGGGAGAATCTTTACTTGAGTAGTTGCAGGGGTTAATGTTTCACAGTTCTAGCAGGAGCTCAGTGGGGTGTTTCCCCAGAGAGGAACTGAATGGTTTTCTAGAGTTGTGTCTCCCTGTTATGGTTCACCTCCACTTTTCTCTAACAGAGGGTTTTCGTACTTTGAGCATTTCGGCCTCTTGCGCATGCCCGAGGTGTTCCATGTACTGGCCTACTTTGTATTGGGGATCCCTGGTGCCCACTGAATGTGTGGCTTCTGAAGGACAGTGATGGACAGGGGAGGTGGCTGTTGGATCCTTTGTTTACCTCCTCAGGGAAGCCTTTCATGAAGCGGCTGACCCCACTCCCCCTGCCGAAAACCTGGAATTTTGTCACTGTGCGTTGGCCCTCATCGAATCACTACCCTTATTTAGAGCACATCTGATCCTGTCAATGCCTTCCAGCCATTTGTTGTTCTTCTCTGGACACTCCTACATCTTCCTTTACAATTCCTCCTCTTAAACCACATAGATGGGACTACCCGCCTGCCCAACCACAACCATCAGGACTTTTCCAGCAGGCAGGAACACTCCTAGTACGTCGAATGGTGATGCTCCAGCAACCGAACCGGGAGTAGGGCAGAAATATCCAAGTGGTGTCTTTCAGTGCTTCCTGTCAGTCCATTTTACCAACTCCATCCCTCCGTCAAGTAGTCTATTGATTTTATTTCACACGTGCATTCTGATGAAAAAAATGCAAAGTTGGTGTAAAATGCCTGATCAAACTGAACTGACCAGTGATGAATGAAGCTGAACCACTGGCATTCCTCCCATCAACCTCATCAATCCTCCATCCTGACAGTCCAGCCCACATTACCAGGCCACATTCCTTCTGCACAAAACTACAGGACACCCGAGACTTTGTTTCAATTGTAAAATGTTTAGAAGTACATAGAGCACACATGTAACAGCCACACATCATACAGGAAGTAAGAACGCTCAACTATAATGCATTACATTATATTATTGTGGTGGTTTAACGCCAAAAATTGAAACAATGATTTTCACTCCATAATTGAAACCCACTATGCCTTAAATCATATCACATCTACAAAATAATTTTAAAACATATCCCTACAATATATTATTTCAGACGTAAAAAGATTTCATATGTTAATTGTCATAAAAAGGCATGAACAACAAACCAACGTCAGCATCAAAAAATATGAAGACGTTTGTGAAATACCCTTCCTTCTGTTAATATTAAACATGATAATGGAACACTTCGACAATGAAAATGATCCTTGTCAAAAAAATAGGCTATTTCATCCTCAAAAGTCAAACTATGGTTAAAACATATTCGTGTCAATGCAGAATAATGTTTCATATACTTTCACAAATGCTATCATGGTAAAATATGCCTTTTATAAACCATAAACAAGTACCATTTTCTTGTAAAAAATACCTTCCAAATAAACAGCTTCACCCAAAAAGTATAGGCTCTAACTAGCAGGCTGCAACTAGGTCCTTGACCACATCAGAATCTCTTTATGATTTGTTGTCTATCCATCATGCTCTTTGCTTGCATCATCAAATGACACAATCATAATAGTGGATAATGGCACTAGTTCAATAAATGTTCTCACCTCACCTTTATGGAAAGGTTCTGAAAATCTCCTCCATTACACACAATGAGGACTTCACACAACTGGAAGGTGGACTTTAGGAGCACCCATTATTACCTTCCCCTAGGGTCAGTCATAGGGCCTCATTACAAGGTTCCCGGTCCGGACACAACGGTAGCGTTAAGCTTAGCGGTACCGTTGTGTCTGGACCGGCAAACTCCGAGTTGTGACGCGGGTGCCTTTCATTCCGCCAGGTCTGCCCTGACGGAATGAAAGGCACCCGCGAGCACTGCATTCCTGTAGCACCGGCACCGTTATGAACGGTGCCGGTGCTACAGGCATACCTATTCCAATTGAGCCCTATGGGGCTGAAATGGGAATGGGGATATTCCGGCACTCGCGAAAGGGCAATTACCAGGTCCGGTGGGGCCGGAATACACCGGTAATTGCCCATTCGCTGGTGCCGGATTTCCATGCCAGTATGGAGGTAGCCTTGCCAATTTACCAGCAAGGCTACCTCCAAACTCGTAATGAGGCCCTATAGTCTCACTTTCAAAGACTCATGCGCATTTCTCTTGTCCGGTTTTCCGAGGTCAAAGATATGTTTTCCTGACCTCAAGCATTGTTTGATGCAGGAAAGAATACAGAAGGTAAAGAGCAACTGTATTTGTGAACATTTATCTCCATGAACGAAATATCACCAGCTCTGTATTTACTTCAGGCCACAGCACATGCAATCTTCCAATGTGTCTGATTTCTTACATGGACAATATGCACCTTGGGACTTTCATATAAGATGCTTGCATATTCCTCCTCTGTGCAATTATCAGAACGGCTCCATGGACTAAAAAGAGGGGTGAAAGAACTGAAAAGCCCAGAAAGCAGTGAGGAGGGTAAACAAGGATAGAAAGGTCCCATTGGGAGAAGTCGAAGATGACAGAGGCAGAGCATTTGTGAAGGAAGGATAGGAATAAAATGAGGTGGCATAATGTGAAATGACCAAGAGAAGGGAACCAGCAATTAAGAAGAGAGCTGGAAGCAGTAAGCCTGCAAGAAAGACCCGTGCCCAAATCTTGGAGTAGGCAGAAAGAAAAGGAGATAAGCCAGTTGGGCCAAAAGCCAGGACGGACCATGAGAGAAGCGAGGAGGCAATGAGAAGTGGTACTACCCATTGCTTGTGATTGAGGAGAAGAGCATTGAGATAAAAAAAAAGCAAGGCAATCCCTCCTTGGAGTTGAACAGGACACTAGTGAGTTCCTGCAGAGGTGGAAAAGCCATTATTCTAGTGCTTAACCTAAAAGCTTCTTGGGCCTAGCAAGCTCTGAAGGAACATGATCCAAGTGGACTGGTGGAACCCCTGACTTCACGTATCCTGCGGAAGAGGAGGGGCACCTAACGTGACCTCAGTACTTTGACCACAGCAAGGGAAATAAAAATGGCCAGGCCAATAATTAAAGGAGTGCAGGGGATTTATTGTGAGTGACTTCTGTTTGATCATGTGTTTAAGACAAATATATATCCTAATCATCCTATAGAAAAATGTACTATCAAGTCACAGTACATTCTTAAAAGAAGACACATTTCATCATAGCACTATGTGTCAAAATTAGGCATCATAAAACATAGCTATATATTAGAATCCTTACTTCACATAATATAAAACATTTGATCATTTGGTCCCTCCTTATACTGCATTGCCATAGTATTCCTGTCAAAAATAACTATATGCCACTAAAAGTTCACAAAAATAATGTTAAGGTTCCTAAATATATTGATTGAGCATGTTATTCCAACCTCTAATGGTTGAAGCACGTCACCCAGAAAAGATAACATCTTACAAAATGACATTTAGGAAGCGACTTATTAAAAACCTACAGAGGGCTAGTGTCAGGGAGACGTTATCACCCAGCACTATCCTACCCCTCAGGGCTCCCACCTGCATCCTCAAAAGGAGGATATACCATACCAGCAAAATGTTTGTATCTCATGTCAACGATCTTAGTACAATATATAGTAATGTGTTTTAAAGATTCAAGTTTGTATTTATTATTATATCACTGGCAAGTTATTTTATCTTTGTGTATCCCCACTCTCGCGCCCAAAACACTCAAGTGTGGAGAGTTGATTACATTTAAATCTGATATTCCAATTTCTCATTTTCTGCCAGGCGAGCAAATAAATATATTTTGATACGCTTGATTGTTTCCTTATGAATTTTGAGTATTTTGTATATTGAGAATGTGAGTTAATGCTATCAATGATTAGTCAATTCATAGGCCTCGGTGCTCATCTCAGCTAGAACCAAATTTAGCAGCTGGATAATAACATTAATTATGTTTTTCAAATGTTAGCATTGAAGGAGGGCTATTGTAAATCTTAGCATAAAGAATATGTTTTTCCAAGTCACCAAGACATGGAGAGATGTAAGTCCTAACTCATTATATAAAACACAATTTGGTATACATTGCACTAGTCCAAAAACCCTCTTCCACATGATTCCTTCTAATGTGTTATAGAAAGGTCCAATATCATGAAGAATTGCTTCCAGGCCATACATTAAGCATGAAGTTGGGGATGTCTTTAGCATTGTAAAACATTAGTACAGGTGCAATACAGAATTTACAATAAGTTAAATATATGTGTTTTAGCTGGACGGTAAGGGGTGACATCTTTGCTCTTAGATTCTCCTGGATAGTCTTTATCGAGAAATGTTGCTGAATAGTAAATCTCAAATATTTAAGTAAGGTGACTCTCCAGTTTATGGTCGCCAACAGTCCAAGTCATTGTTTTTGGTGATTGTCTGTTTGAAAAAATTACAATCGTGGACTTGGTTCCAGTAACTAGGAGACTGTTGTCTATTGCACAGTATGAAAATATAGGCAACTTTATTTGAAGACCAATTGGGGTTACAATAAGAAAAAGCAAATCATCAGCAAGGGCAAGCCAATGCATTTCAATAACACCCAATTTAACCGGGAATGCATTGATGGATTCCCAAAAATGTGCCTTTGTCTGATAAGTTCAGGTTAAATAACACTTCAGCATTGACATGGGCCCCTTATTGATCATAATCATCAAACATGGAAATATCTACAACAAAAATGGCAATGCCACTGAACTCATGTACAAACTCAAAACCGACTAAACAAAACAACAACTGGAGATGGACAAAGTTTTAGTCTATGATGACTGTTGGATGACAAAGAAATATCTTGAACTCACCCAGGAAAAACAGAAATAATGAATCGACCAAGATTCAACACACTTCCACTTTCCTTGAATGGAAGACATGGGAACCTGACCGCATACCAAGAAAACCCCCTTAGGATTAATATGGACCAATACCTTTCTATGAACCAAAAATAAATCACTAGTCAGGAATTGCATTTTCAAATTTAATTCTAACAACCTTATGATGCTTTATCTGTTGTTCCCACACAGAACCCGCACAATCATTGCACTGTTAATATCCAGATTCAGCTATACCCCAACGTCATCTAAATAGGAATCCTGAACCACCTCCAAAGAGAAAAACATTCTGCAGCAAGACTAATAGTGAGAACAAAGAGATGGTAACACATCTCCCTTGCCCTTTGGACGCTGCATTGATCTCCATCTAAATGCTGAACTCAGTTAAAACACTGTGCATCACTCACCAACCACCCACTTGAGAGGCCCAGAAGTCACTGTGAACAAATACACACCTTATGTCACTGGAATTATCGCACAATAGGTTGCTCTTGTGATGGCTCCCTGTATAACAGCAAAGGCACAGAGGCTCCTGCTTTGCCCGGATCGCAACCCAACTCTGAAACCCCATGCCCAGACACTTTGAATAGGAGGACCACTTGGCCTTTCAGAAATTGCTGAAAACATGATTCTTTTTCATACTGACATTCCTGCAATGGGGACTAACAGACCAGACATACTCACATGCTCCACTGGTCCCTAACGGAAAAGTCAGGAAACTAAAATGTACTTGTGTTTCATGAAGTGTGGCTTAATCTTGGGTCCCCTTCAAGAAAGTGAAAGTGGTGCATCAAAAGAAAATTCCTAACAAAATGAAATATCTGCCATTATCCATTGGTTGTAAGTTTTCAAAGGGTTCCTGTACTCATATGTAAATCCAATGATTGATGAAAAGTCCCAAATCAAACAAAGTGCCAGTCACGGTTTAAGGGTTTCCTGTAACCCTTTTAGGGTCTCCAGGCTCGCCTGCTACTAGTCTCTCCTTGGCCTGTAATTCTGACAGAGGGAGCTGTCATTTCTCTGCTAGGAGGTGGTCTAGCTTGTGTTCTGATAGATTAGCGTCAACAAGTAACTGGTCTTCTGGCAGTCACAGAGCCACAGCAAAGGGTCCTCTCAACTTGCTGAGGCCTGCTTCTCCAACACTATGTTGTTCCTTCCTTCAAGGGTCTTGCTTTCAGTGACCTCCTTCACTTCTCTTTGACTGAAATACCTCCCTGTTTGGAAATCATTCCCCACCCACCTCTGGTATCTTCAACTTTCCTTCATACTTCCTGTCACTTCCATCTCACACACTAGTCCCAAACCTCTACTTCAAACCTTCTTGCCAAGGACTTGAAACTCCTCTTCCTTCTACCCCCTCACCTCCTGGCAACCTGCTATCCTGTTATGTTCTTCCAACTCCTTTTTACATATTTCAGACTTTTGGCCCCTCTTCCGATCCTCCCCAGTGTCCACCATAGTTCGACTCGCTGTCTCCACCAACCCTTGTTAACTTGCCACCATCTGCGTTCAGGAAATCTTTGCCAACTTCCTTCTCAACCTCTTCAGGCAACTCCCCCAGATGTTCAACAACATCTTCTTTACTCTCAACAACCTCCTCATTATAATCACCACTCTCTTCCAGGACCTTTTTAACTACCTACACCTCATGATCACTAGTCACAATATTCAGCCCCTCCCCTGCCCTCCTGTGGGATTTGAACACTCTATTAATCAACTCATTTTTTACCATCACTAACCTCGTCCTCGCTATCATCTCCTTCTTCCTCCTTAAAATTCTCACATATCTTCTTCTGTTCCTTAATCACCTCCTTTTTCCTATAGCCTCTAGATCCTATTTCATGATTTGTGAGCCTCAATCCAGAATGTGTCCCTCCTGGTGGGGTTTCATTCAGTGCCCTGGTCTTCTATCCACTCACAGTTCTCCCATATCTGGCCTCTCCAAGTCACCCAGGTCTCTATCCAGGTCAGTCACTCTTGATGTTGCCTCACCCAGCAATGCCTGATTCTATACACCCTTGTTCTGCCCTGCCTGGGCTCACCCAGCTTCCTAGGTCTCTCCTCCTACCTCCTCCATATAGTATACAGGTTCTCAAATCTCCTCCAAACTCTTCCCCAAACCCCAACTCCTCTGCAAGATGCAATCTTTGATCTCCAGACTCAGACATCTTTCCTCCACTAACAACCCACACTGACTGACTGGGTATGTTAGTGGCATCCCTCCTGCCTGTGGGTTGGGCTCTGTGTGAGTGTCTGCACATGTGTTCTGTAATTGTGGAACCTGACCTCACTTTGGGTTTAGGGGGACAGAGCAATCCTTTTCCTGGCCTGTCCGGCCTCTTGGATTCCACTCTCCCCTTTCTGTAATTCTCTAGATCTGCCTATATGAATGTTATGTTGGAAAAACAGTTGTTGTTCTTTTTAAACACCAATAATCTATAGAGAATTGTGGTGGATTTACAATATTCTATCTTTGGTGTGGGAAAGCTGTGAAAGGAGACAATTGGGCCTCATTACGAGGTTGCTGGTCCGGTAACAACGGTACCGGTATGCTTGCCAGTACCTTTGTTACTGGACTGGCGAACTCTGAGTTGTGCTCGCGGGTGCCTTTCATTCCGCCAGGTCTGCCCTGGCAGAATGAAAGGCACCCGCGATCACAGCAAGCCTGTAGCACCGGCACCGTTATGAACGGTGCCGGTGCTACAGTCATCCCCATTCCCATTGAGCCCTATGAGGCTGAAATGGGAATGGGGATATACCAGCGCCGGCACCCATGAAAGGGCAATTACCAGGTCTGGTGGGGCCGGAATACCCCTGTGATTGCCGATTCGCGGGTGCCGGATTTTCATGCCGGTATGGAGGTAGCCTTGCCGGTAAAACCGGCAAGGCTACCTCCAACCTTGTAATGAGGCCCAATGAATTGTCAATTTTGTATCACATGCAATTGAGTCCACAGTCAGAACACTAAGCGCTTGAAACATTGAACCAAGCATAGGTCTCCGGCGCTCATTGAGAATATACCTGGGCTATGAAGTGACTTCTTTGATATTGTGGTTCGAAGTGTAAAAGTATCAGAACAAACATTATTAATAGTGTGTGAATTAAGCATTTGTTTTCTCTTCCTAGGAATAAGGGATGGCCTAAGTAGGTATTGCGCTTCTCTGAGTTGGTGAGTGAGTTTGTAGTGATTCTCCTTTTCCATGTCCAGTGCCTTGGCATGAGGACATGAGAGGATGGTGAAGGGATCCTCCACACACTTCCTCTTTGGCCCATAACCCTCCAGCTCAGGGAGGCACATGGCACTCTATGGTCACCCTACTCGGAATGTACAGGAGTAGGCAATGGATTTTGTCACGATACCTTAATAAAGAAGATACCAATTACCGGGAATGCAAAACAATAGAACATGGGCACAGAGTGCTCCGGCTCTAAAGGATGCATTGATATTCAACAACATCACTGGCTACACAGGGTAAACAGACAATACCCCTATATGCATTGGTACCCAAATATACCACCTGCCCCTCAAGTGAGAAGAAACCCAGCTACCAAAAGTAAGCATAAATGTATTTTTTGAGACTGCTTATTCAATGGTTAAATACGCAATATGACACACCTCGGGTAACACTCCTGAACATAGAAATGAACCCACGACACATAAATGAAGCACATATTCAACCAATCTCCCAATGGAATCTTGAACCTAAGAAACACATAAAAAAGAAGCAACCTTGAATTTGTATAGTATGGCTTTTTCAAAATGTGGGCCAACAAGACACTGTATGTCGGAGATAACAAAAGAACACCTTGAGGAACCTGAAATCCATAGAACCTTACATGGTCCCATGATATCTACCCCCACAGTCATGGGACTCATTACTACAAGTATGGCGGTAAGGCAACAACGGTTCCGGTAGCACTACCGGCACCGTTGCTACCGTACCACCATACTACAAGTTGTGCTTGTGGGTCTCGCTCTGCCCACCAGGTCGGACCTGGCGGGCAGTGCGGCACCGGAGAGCACAACTCATGCATGCACCAGCAGCGTTATGAATGGTGCCGGGGCATCCGAGCTCCCCATTCCCATTCAACTATATGGGGCCGAATGGGGATGGGGAGTCCCTTATTACCGGCACCCGAGAATGGGCAATTACTGGGTCCACCAAACTCGGCATGACCCGGTAATTGCCCATTCGCGAGTCCCGGTAAAATCACGGGTTCAGCGGCAGTTGTGCCTGTGTTACCGCCAAACCCGTATTGAGGCCCATAGACACTCCCTCTTCCATCTAACATGTCACATACATCAACCAACAAAGAAACAATCAGCAGTGGTTTGGCCACTCATATAGCAACACAATCGATTACTGCTTATTATACATTATACCATCCATCACATTGAATTCTAATACACACCCATTCAATCCCATTATTAAGGCATTACGCCTTAGCCTAGGTGGCCACACAAAACATGTGTGTCCAACTAACCTAGAATCTATCCAGCTCTCCGACAGCACGTACTTCTAAATATGCACTCAAGTAGACATCATGATTCACACATCAACTCTCTCTCTGCTTCTGCGCGCCCCCTACTAGCCTCCTACTACTGGAGAAACTATCACCAACTAAAATGCCAATAGTCACACTACTAAGGACCATTTTACATTGCATTACATGAGCAAATATGTCCTTCTCCATGCAGCTTTTGTTCTACAAGGTGGCCATCTTGCCTCACAGCTGCTGCTTTGCAATTAGATTGTGCCCGTCAGAATTTGTATATGTGTTTCTACTATACGAATGTCAGTGATACAGTAATGCACTCCATGAAATAGAAGGGCCACCCACATGGAAACCATTGACACCACTTTTTAGGCACAGAGCTTACCATGAAAGTGAGACTGTTTGGCAGATCTTACTTCATGCAGGATCCATTTTGCTAGAGCTCCAAAAATGTGATAAATCCCAGACGGTTTCACCAAACAGATAACAATGTGTCACTGGCTCCCTCAGAGATCGCTCATGCCAGCTGCATAGCCCTGTGCCCAGATAGGGGTGGGACATTGGCCTTTTAAGTCACCTGAAGTCTAAATGTAGCAAATGTGTGTTTACCTGAGCATAAAGACTCCTGTAGACTCCAGTTAGGAATGGCGCTTTGATATTTTAAATCACCCTTGGTTTCCATTTAGTGAATAGACACTTGCACAAAGCAGATCCCAAATGACCCCTGGCGATTTGTATTAATGTTCCTTAGCTCCATGACTAACTATGGCTGGGATAGTTAAAGATTCCAAAGGTCTGTGTGCAGTATGAATGGAACTGGTATACACGCATATCATCGAAGTACTTTTCATCGTGGGACTTTTCATCGCCACTTTTTCATCGATCAAAACTCTTTTTTTTTTTAAAATATTTTTTGTGGGGTGTTTTTTTGTGGTTGGGGTAAGATTATATAAGTAAGGGGTGGGTCTGGGTGGGTGGAACTCCCCCAGAAATAAAAAAAAATTTAAAAAAAGAGTTTTGGTCGATGAAAAAGTGGCGATGAAAAGTCCCACGATGAAAAGTACTTCGACGATATAACGTAGAACCACTGGAACTCAACCTACTGACAAGAATTCTGGTTGGACATTTGGTCCCAGTAGCCCCTTTTTCTTATGGAGACCATGTTCTTTCAACTAGCTGTGTTTGAGGCTTAGACCCTTCAATTCACCTGCAGGCCAAATTTGTGGTTTTAATTGAGGGAAATGTAGTTTTATTCCCTTGCACTGACACTTTAAATGTGATTCCTTGTTCATGTTTCCCAACTAAGATTAAGCTGCAGGAGTTAGCGAAACGTTGAGTATTTGCTTGTATGTCTTCATTAATCTTTAGCAAGAAAGTATGTGTAGTTGCCTTTTTTTAACTATATCTGATATAGGCACATTTTTGTATTGGATCGGTGGAGCTGGAAGTGTGCTCCTTGTTTGACATTCTTGTAGAACTGGTCTTCCTGTATATATCATCAATAAAAACACTCACATGCTCAGTAAAGTGCATTTACAGCGTTGGAAAACATGTGAATATTCATTGCATATAATCCTTAACAAAACAATCACAATAATCTGTGCTGTCTCCTTTTTGATGTAGCCGTTGAAGAAGACCAAAGGGTGCATTGTTTTTATCAAATTAAAAGACATATCTACTTAATCCTAACAAATACAGAGCCAATCCCTCTGTATTTAGGGGAAACACCTCATATGGGTGTCTTAAGCTATCATCACCCGAAAATATATGCACTGCCAACACTGTGGGCCCGATTCATAGGATCCAGCGCAGAAGCACTGCGAGAGCCGTGCGGCGAAAAGGAGCGTGCACCACGCATATGCCAGCCGTGGCACAAACCAGCAATTGCGTGGCATGAGTATTCATGGATTTCCCGAGGCAACAGTAGCCGTGGGGCAATGAACAGCAAGCAGCGCCAGTAACGCCCCCAACACTGCCCATGCGCAGAAAAAAGCCAGTTAAATGGCCAATACGGCTCAAGGCCCCGTGCCTTCCATAGCCCAGTACACAGCCCCCCTCCATCGTAATCGCATGAAAAATCATAGCGTACCCCACTCTCACCAGCCAAATCGCATGGAAAGGCCCGCGCGTGCCCCATCTGCTCTTCTGCGAAATAGTGTACCCTGCTCGCGTCAGCCAAATACGTAAAAAGGGACCCGCCTACTCCCGCAAAATCGAGTACGCTGCTGGTGCCAGCCAAATCACGTGGAAAGAGCCACGCATACCCCGGCGAAATGGCATACCCCGCTCGTGCCAGCCAAATCACTTTGAAAGAGCTGCACGTACCCACATGAAATGGCATACTCTGCTCGCGCCAGCCAAATCGCGTGGAAAGGGCCGCGCCTACCCCCACAAAATCACGTACCCCGCTGGCGCCAGCCAAAAACGCATGGAAAGGGCCGCACCTATCCCCATGAAGTCGCATACCCCACTTGCACCAGCCAAATCGCATGAAAAGGGCTGCATGTACCCCCGCAAAATCACATACCGCACTCGAACCAGCCAAATCTCATGGAAAGGGCCGTGCGTACCCCGCAAAATGGCATACCGCGCTCGCGCCAGCCCAATTGTGTGGAAAGGGGCACAAACACATCGTGCAGGCAGCCCACACAACAAGGGATCCCCCCTTCACATCTGACCATACCCCGCAGGCAGCCCACACCACAAGAGATCCCCCATCACCCATGACAATACCCTGCAGGCAGCCCACACTACAAGAGACCCCCATCACCTGTGACCATACCCCGCAGGCAGCCCACACCACAAGAGATCCCCCCATCACCCGTGACCATAACCCGGAGGCAGCCCACAACACAAGGGCCCCCCATTCACCTGTGACCATACCCTACAGGCAACCCACACCACAAGGGCCCCCCATCACCTGTGACCATACCCCGCAGGCAGCCCACACAACAAGAGAACCACCCATCACCCATCACCCGTGACCATACTCCGCAGGCAGCCCACACCACAAGAGCCCCCATCACCTGTGAACATACCCCGCAGGCAGCCCACACCACAATGGCCCCCCATCACCTGCGACCATACCCCGCAGGCAGCCCACACCACAAGAGCCCGCCCATCACCTGTGACCATAACCCACAGGTAGCCCACACCACAAGAGATCCCCCATTACCCGTGACCATACCCCACAGGCAGCCCACACCACAAGGGTGCCCATATCACCTGTGACCATACCCCACAGGCAGCCCAAACCACAAGAGCCCCCACCCATCACCTGTGACCATAACCTACAGGAAGCCCACACCACAAGGATCCCCCCATCACCCATAACCATACCCCGCAGGCAGCCCACACCACAAGGGCCCCCATCACCTGTGATCATACCCCACAGGCAGCCCACACCACAAGAGATCCCCCATCACCCATGAATACACCCCGCAGTCAGACCACACCACAAGGGCCCCCCACCACCTGTGACCATACCGCACAAGCAGCCCACATCACAAGGCCCCCCCCCCCTTTACCGGTGACCATACCCTTAAGGCAGCCCACACTACAAGGCCCCCCCATCACCTGTTACCATACCCCACAGGCAGGCCCCAACTCATGTCCTCCCACCCACACCGGTGATGGCAACCTGCAGGCAGGCCGTGACTCATGTCCCCCCACCACCACCAGTGCTGGCAACCCGCAGTCAGGCCCTGACTCATGTCCCCACCACCCCCACCAGTGATGGCAACCTGCAGGCAGGCCCACGACTCATGTCCTCCCACCCCCACCAGTGACAGCAACCTGCAGCCAGGCCCCGGCTCATGTCCCCCAACACATTGGCCTAACATGCAATCATATAGCATATGTCCACTAAAATGCCACCACATGCTGCCTCCCCACAATGCACCTCAACACCCTTCCATTGGTCCTGCTCCCCAGTACATGCTCCATGGCATGGGAATCACAAATTCACACATGCATGTTTGCACACACATGAACAACATTGCTCAACAGCAGGGACATGTAACATAGCCGAGGAAGAGTGAGACATGCACCAAATCATTGAGAGCAGACACCACTTGGATTTAAGGTATACAAATGTATTAATGTATAAAACTCACACTAACTAAAAGACAACCAGTAAAATCAACATGAATGTAATCCAAATGAAAATAAAATTGAAAGCAAAAATAAATGTGATGTAAGAAATGAAAAACTCAAAAAAGTGGTCCATGTCCATTAGTGCTTCTCAAACTGTAAACCAAAAACATAAAAACAAATTCCTCCATGGTGAAAAAAAAATAAAAAATAATTATATTTGTCCAACTATATACAAAGCTCCAGGGTCCATGATCCCAAAACATAAATTAACATCCATAACAAGTCTAAGAAGAAATAACTATTTACAAGATGTAGAGCTAAGTGCATGAACTCCAAATAAAAAAATACAAAAAATAAAACCTACTCCTAAAGAACTATTTACAAAGGCAGCGGGCTAGTGCTACGACTCACCATTTTCCCCAAGAGTTTCTGCCAGGGCATCATCAAACTCTGTGTCTATTTCCCTGAGGCGGGACTGTGCTCCCCCCTCGAGGGCCCGCAGGGACTCCAACGTGCTCCTCTCAAACTCCCTGCGAGACTCCTCGAGGAACTGGGCTTGCCTCTCTGCCCGACAAAGTGTGTTCTCTGCCCTGGCAATGGTGAGTCGTGCCCCCTTTGCCCACTGCTGCTATGCTCCGATCTGCTGGCCCATTCGCTCCAACACCAAAGATATGCTTGTGGTAAGGTCCACGTTGCCCTCCTGCCCGATGGCCAATACCTGCCCCTTTGATGTTGAGAGTCCTGAGTCCTGACACCTCCTACGTCGAGCCAGCCACCGCCGAAAAGTCTGGTGCCTGGGCCTTCGGGACAGCCTCTGGGATGATGACAATCCCCGCGGCTGTTGTGCCCGTGCCCTGCTGCTTGTTGCCTGCACTTCCTCCATTGCCATTGGTCCTGTTGTTGCGGTGACCAACAGTGCTGATCCTCCTTCGACTCCCGACTGTGATGTGGTATGTGGTCTCCACCAGGCTGGCCGCCGAGGTTAGGACAGTTTCACAGAGGGCTCTGGTGGTATCTGGGCTGGAAGATGGCAGGGAGGATGACTGGTGAACAGAGGAGGAAGAGGAGGAGGGGGTCGCAGCAGTGGCCAGCACATGTAGTAAATTCCTGACCAGGAACGGAGCTAGCCAGTTTATGAGGTGACAGACCTCATTGTGATGATATTCAAACCCCTAATTGGAAGCCTGCACATCATCACGAATGCTGGCTGTATGCCTTGCGATACCGGCCAGCAACGGTTCCACCCTGTTACAAATTGCCTGATCCGCAGGTAGTGGGAGATCCGTTAGTGTGGATGCATCGGCCACCTGCGGATGGGTCCAGCCTGAGGCATGCCCGCAGGTGCATACTGGTGCAGTCGCAGTTTCAGGGACAGGATCAGTCACAGCACCCCTCCACAGTGACCTTCACTGCCTCCGGCCCCTGACCCTGGACTGCACCAGTCAAACCCACCTCATCACCTCATCACCCCCTCCGGGCCCCATGTGCTGATGTGGCCTCCTCCTCATCCTCCACATCCACCAACCTGGATGACTCCCCACTGTCTTCCACATCGGATTGCCTCTGTGTGGGCTCACCTGTCCCTCCCACTGCCGTGAAGCCCACGACCAACTTCGCCCTCTTGGGCCTCCCCTCAGCAGCTGCGGCCATTGACCTAGACGCAGCACCCATCTCCTCGCTCCCAGAAGATGACAGTGTATGGGAGGATGTGCGGGCCTTGCGTCTACGCCTAGTGTAGGCATCCCTACTGCCGGGCTCCACAGCGCCATCTCCGCCCACTTCGTCCTTTGTCGCTGTGGATATGGAAACATGGAACACATACATCAGGGTATGGACATACGTGTGTTTGTCACAATGCAAATGTACAGAATTGCCACTGGCAAACGTCACAACCGTCATCACCGTCCACTACACACAGGGGAGTGGCATTCACACACATGCACAATCATGTCCGTCATTCATACCAGACATTAACATCCTTGGACAAGGCACTGCCAGCACATCCAGATTGTGCATGCACCTCACACGCATCATGGCAGATACACATCTCTCTCACACACATCACCTGACAGTCATGAAGCAGGCCATGGATCCATCACGTCAGAGAGCACTTGAGGTGAAATTGGCAGCATGAGGCAATCACACATGCAAAAGCGAATTGTCACAGACATCCTGGAGTGTTCCCCACTCACACACTCACTTCTCATACACATGCACATGTACACCATGCATGTCCATAATGTTGCTGAATGCACACGTGTCACACCTCTGGCATGACAAAATCCACACACAGGGATGCATACATGTGCACATTGTGACATACATGCGTGCATCAGTCATTACCACACAGACTCCATTGATGTTGCACATGCATCAATGTACTCACATGCAGCTGTGCCTGGGACATGAACACGGACATCTGTACAGTAGGCATGCCAAACATAAGAGCAGGGTGCACACACCATCCACACGTCTACATTCACATGCAAGACAAGATGGACACATGACAAGACACATGCACATGGTGGACAAGAACACATGGACACTTACCAGTCGACTCGGGATGGAGCTCCAACTCCAAGACCTGGGTGTACGTCGCTGGGTCGATGCGCTCCAGGACCCTCTTTTCATTGGTGGTCAACCGGCCCCGGTGCCCCACTCGGAAAGCCCCAGGCTTGAGGAGGCGCCGGGCCTTGTTGAGGGTCCTGGACCTGTAGTCCTCCCAGCGCTTATGGACATGTTGGTAGTCGCGGGGTGCCACCCCCTCCACATTGCTGGCACCCACGATATCCACCCAGATCGTCCCCCTTCCTTCCTTGTCGACTGGTGATGGTCCATGGAAGAGGACGTCATAATACCCAGGACTTGCTCCACCAGGATGTCAACTTCTTCGGCACTGAAGCTGACAGCCCTCTGCCTCGCTGCTGGGGGGTTTCCACTTGCCTCAGATGGAGTTGGGTCAGACATGGCAACCCCAGAGGCAGGTGTGGGTGGGCAAGGTGGTCCTGGGGCTGGGCTGTGGAGCGGTGGTATGGCAGTCGGGAGTCTTCAGGATCAGCAGAGGTGGTCACAACAACAGGGTCACTGGCAATGGCTTCAGAGCAGGCACCAAAATGCAGGACACATACGCAGCAGGTACACAGCGTGAGCTGGCAGGAGCAGATGGCTGTAGGGGGCAGCTTGGGGCAGTTGGAGGCAGGAGGCTGGAGGTTAGCCTTATGGGCAGGAATGTGCTACTTCTGTGTTCTTTCGCGTGGCCAGCCAGACACAGAGTAACTCTGCATGTGTGGAAACAGTGCGTTAGCGTGTCATCAGAGGAAAAGCCCTAAGTGCATAAGTTGCGTGACGTGCGCTGGATGTTGGGTTTTGCTGTTTAGTATCGGGTTAAGGGTCTGCATAGGACAGCTGTGCACTGTACATGCTTTTCGTGGGGACGGACACGTGAACTTTACTCCTTTGTGGGTTTGCACACGAATAGTCCACTACTGTGGCAGTGCGTACTTCTTGTTTTGGTGGGGGAGTTGCGCATGTGTTTTATTTCTTTGTACAAGGCAAACGATGAGTCGCACATGCATTTTCCATTCTGTGGTTGCCCCCGTGTGTCGCGTACCCCATTTTTGGGATCAGAGTAGCCTACGTGTTCCTCGCGTGCACCTTTTTTGTGTTGCTGTGTACACAGCGTACTGCAGGACATTTTTTCATTACAAGTGGACTACCAAGGGATCGCGTTCACATTGTTTTTTGTTTTTGGGGTGCCTGAGCATTGTGCGACCTGTCCATTTTCCACCAGGGGTCACACTGAGCCTTGTTGCAGCACGCATGTACATTAACATCAAGTACCCTGCCCACTCACTCCAATTGCCCAGGTCAATTCTTTGCTGCAGCCCCCCATTGCACCATTCCATCTGTGCCATGACTTGGAGGGGAAAAAGTGGGAAGGGAGGCAAAGGTGGCTGAGGGGGTCGAGGTGCTGGAACTGGTAGAGGTAGCTAAGGGGGCTGAGGTGCTGGAGCTGGCAGAGGTGGACGAGGGATCCGTGGTTTCCAGGTCCATGCAGGGATGGACATGCCCTCCTCTCAACAGGGTCTGGTAGCTGTAGGGGCAGCTGCAGCACCTGCTACCCAGGTTCAGGGTCCTCCTGCCATGCCTGTTGTGGTCCCGGCGCCAGGCCCAGGGAGTCCAAGGGGCGCATGTCCTTGTTAAAAGGGCCAAGAGGCATGTGCTGCAGGGACCTGACACCAGCGTCAGCGAACCATGCCTAGCAATTCCATCTGCTGGCCTGACCAGCCAGGGTCCGGAAGCTGAAGGGGCAGATGCTGCACCGGACACCCAGGCTCAGGGTCCTCCTGCCATGCCTGTAGTGGTCCCGGCCATGGCCCAGGGAGCCAAGGGGCACAGGCCCATGTTACAAGGGTCAAGAGGCATGTGCTGCAGGGACCTGCCACCAGCACACTGTTACACATGCCTGCAGGGCCACCTCCGCTCACAGCATCAGTGGCTGATGCCTCAGCCCCGGACACCAGTGCTCCAGCCGCTACTGACCCAAGTGGTCCCAGCCACACAGGGACTGTACAACCCTGCAGGAAGGGTAAGCGGCCAGTAGGCAAACAGACTCAGTCCCAAGGAACGGCACAGGGGACTCGTACGGTGAGGAAGAGGAGTTTCAGAAATGCAGAGATTCAGATCCTGTTGGACTACTTGCGTGAGCATGAAGCTGACATGCTTGTGCGGGCAGGTAGCACACATACGCACGCCAAGCATATGGTCCACTAGCAGGGTGTTGCCAATCGCATCAGCGCCCTGGGCATTGAGAGGCACACAGCTTCTGAGGCAGTGAAGTGCTGGAATGACCTCCGGCGCCGAGCCAAAGGTAAGATGGGTGCCAACTACTTCTCCACTCTGGTGACTGGAGGTGGACCAGCAGGGGAGGAAGAAGTACTCACGCCACATGAGGACATTGCTAGTCAGATGATTGATGTGGAGCTGATCTGGGGCATAGGGGACCTTCCAAATTATGAGGCAATGTCTGGTGAGTGGTGACGGGTGTGTGTCAAGGACAGGTGTATGTTGCGTCATGGCAGTGTTTTGTTTGTCTGGCAGTTCTGCATGCATTCACCTGACTACCATGGGTGTACCATGTCATGGTGGTCTGACACGTACTTGTTGTCTTGCAGCCTACACATGCACGATGTGCTGCACTCCCTGACAGTGGACATGTGCACACCTGCTCAATCCCCCAGTTACACCATCTCTCCGGGTCCTCTTGGCCCTCTTCCTGATTGAACCTGTGATGTCTAATGGGCTGTGACCCTATACCTCTCAACATTGTCCCTCTCTGCTCATCTCTGATGTTTCTGAATGTTAACCCTGCCAGCGGAACCTCCTCTGGGGTGACCTTCGTTTCCCCACCTCCCCACACCAGCCCACAGTCTCCAGGGTACTGGTCATACATGTGGTGTGGTACTGCAAAGTCCTGCTACAATATATATGTGCCCCTGCTCACTGTGCTCGGCAACTCATCCTGAGCTGGACTGTGTGGGTTGTTCTTTTGTCTTGGGGGCAGGTGTTGTATCTCCATAGGACAGTGATATTGGCACTGAGGGTACAGCTGTTGATTTCCTTCATGGTCCAATGTCCACAGGGACATTTGGGAGCTGTGGGCATAGTTACTTTGAATCCATCTTCCGCATTGGCTTACCTATCATGGACTGTGATCATGCCTTCACTGTTCACTCAGGGTCAAACACTTTTCACATTGCAATCAGTTGGTGGTGAGAGTCTTTCGTTGGCAGTGGCCTGGTATGTCCTCTGTGCCTGATTTTGACTGGAGGTGATCCTTATCCAGGTCAGGTGCCACTTATGGTGATTGGACATGTGTTGTGCTGTCACTACTCTTCGCCCCTGATGGTGTCCACGATAAATGATGGAATGCACTAGTCACCTGCCCAAACTCTGTCCTCAGGCAGAGGCCTCTAAGTTGACTGTTTTACACATGCACTGCATCCACGCCATACACCACAGTAGGGGGAGATCGTATTCACTTCCACTTCCACCTGGCCGCTACATTCCCATGAGTTGTCAGTGTGTTGTGTTTTATTTGTGTGACATTCACCTGTGGTGCACGGGCCACTCCCACTTACATCCACTGTGATCTCCTCCAACGTGCATTTTGACTTGACTGGTGTTGATGTGACATGGACTCATGGGACGTGTGTGTCCACATTCATCATTTCACTACAGCCTTGCATCTTGCCACCTTGTGTGTATGCAGTTGTTGTGTTACATGTCATGTCACATCCCTCATTCATGGCTCTGTGACAGTTGTATGCATGTTACATCTGGTACATTTAGCAGATCAAGGCATGGCTATGCTACATAGCATTTTTGTGTTTACATCATGGATGTTGGTGTGTGGACTATGCCATTCAGGTTCTCCATGGTTGGAGCAGGTGCTGAGCACCATGTACCAAATGTGTTTTTGACCTTCCCACACATGTCCATGTATTCTTTCATGCTGTCCATCACTTGCATTGACACTGTGTACATGTGTGAGATTGTGACAGGGCAGGTTGATGTCTTGTATGTCGACATTGTGGTGGCTATGTGTATGGTCTACGCTGTTTCCATGGCTAATCATGTGTTTTTCTGTCTATTTTGTTTGTTTGTTTATTTGTTTTTATATAGCGCTCCTGACCCAGGGGTATATGGGCGCTTAAGTATCAAGTTACAGGCAAAGGTAAGGAATATTTGTACATTTGTGCAGCATATGTAAAGTTACAAGAAAGCAGATACTGACAAGCAGACATAGTAAGGATGCAATCATACATTAGGCATACAAACATAATTGGTTATTTATTGAGTAACCAAGTGATGACCTTAGTTCTGAAAGGTTGTAAGGTAGGGGTGGATTTGATATCCAATGGAATAGTGTTCCACAGTTGTGAGGCTAGAACTGGGAAGCTGGATCCACCGGCTCTTTTAAGGGAGTATTTGGGCACCGTCAGTTGTAAAGTATTGGAGGATCTGGTGGTTCTGGTGTTCTGTGTTACGGTGAATTTGTTGGTTAAGTAGGGCGGGGCTAGGTGGTTGAGAGCTTTGTAGGTGAGGCAGATAGTTTTGAGATCTTTTTTTGTTGGATGGAGAGCCATTTGCAAGAAATTCTTGTGGCCGAGATATGTTCTCTTCTAGGAATGTTAAGGGCGGCACGGAGTGCATTGTTTTGTAGAACTTGCAGTTTATTAATTACCACTTTGTTGGCACCTACATAGAGGCTATTACAGTAATCCAGTTTGGATTGTAAAAGTGCTCTGGCTAAAATGAGGCGTTGTTGGGGGAGATCAAAGGTCTGCAGGCCCTAATTAGCAGTGGCTAAGGCGGTCATGTTAATGTGTTTGGCGAGATTGGTATTGTATGTCGAAGTGATGAGGCACTGGAGGCAGAGGAGGAGGAGGTACAGGATAGTGAGCCACAACCAACCACCAGTGGAGGACGTGGGGTGGTAGCCCATGACAATCCACTGGTTTTGCAAGCCATCCTGGACGTGACTCAGTCTGAGTCAGCCTCTGAAGAAGCCTATGGCTCCGGTGGTAAAACAGACATGGATGCCTCTGTGATGTCGCAGGTGAGTGCATGGAGTGTGGATCCTGCTGCATCCCAAAGCATCTGAAGGGGGGGAACTCCTCACAGGGTCAGTCAATGTTGGTGCATCCATTTGTGATGGTCACGGCTGCAGGGCCACACTCCACAGTCTTGACTCCTGAGCCTGGGCCAGCTGATCAGGGGAGGGATGTAGTCCTGCTGCCACAGACAGCACCATCACATGAAGGGCCAGGTTCCCTTGGCAAGGGCAGGTGTAGGGTGCACCAACGTGGTGGTCTTGCATCAACTGGCTTTACTGTGTGGGAGCAGTCCATGCATGCTGCTGCACTACAACAGACTGCTTCACAGGAAATATTGGATCAGGCCATGGATAGGGTGGCTAATTTCATGACCCCCCGGCTAGACAGGTGGAGCACCAGCAGCAGGCATTGCGGTCCACATACCGCTCACACAGGCTGAACATGCTGGACAGCAACAGTAGCCGACAGGCAGTCCTGAGGGATCTGCGCGCATCCTTGACTGCAGAGGGTCATGCCCAAAGGGAAGCCCTGAGGTTGGAGTATAGGTCCCTCACTCTGCATCCTCGAGGCATCCAGCAGTAGGTGGTCTGAACAGCAGTTGCAACTGATGACTTTGCTATCACAGAGGAAATGCGTGCATCCCGTGAGGTGTTGCAGGGAGACATCCGAGCTATCAGGTTGCAGCTGCATGCATCTCCGTCCCACGTGGCCACTGCCATTGAGGACCAGAACAGGGCCATACGTGGTGTATCTCCCTCATAACTTACACATTCAGATGTGCCACCAAGGTATGACGACAGCAGTGACAGGTCTCCTGATCCCTGATCTCCTGATCCCTGGTAGCCGTGCGGCCCATTAACACATGGAGGTTTTTTTTAACACATCATCCACCCTGCACCTCCTCCCTCCTGGGTGCCCCCTCACCTCCCCAAGTCCCAGATGGGCCATTCTGATTTTTCTCTTTTTTCTCTTTCTATTTTGCATTTATGTGACAGTGGGCCTCATTACAACTCTGGCGGTAGCCGTGCCCTTGTTAAGGGCACGGCTGCCACCTGAGTTGCATTTTTTCTGGCACCTGCGAATGGGCAAGAACCGGGTCATGCCATGCTTGGCGGACCCAGAAATTGCCCATTTGCGGGTGTCCAGGAATCAAGGGCCTCCCGATCCCCATTTGGCCCCATGGGGCTTAATGGGGATGGGCACATCGGAGGCACCGGCACAACTCTGCATGTGCCGGTGCATCCAAAGTGCTCTGCTCGCAGGTGCCCTTACACCCGCCAGGGAAAACCTGGTGGGTGAAACGGCACCCGCGAGCAGAGCACGTAGTATGGCGGTCCAGGAACTATGGTACCAGCATGCTTACCGGTACCGTAGTTCCCTGACCGCCATGGTTGTAATGAGGCCCAGTGTGTTGCTTTGTGTGACATACGAAGACATCCACTGTGGTTTCTAGCTGGAACCATGCAGGCTTATCTCTTGTCTCGTGCGGGTACCCTCCTTGTTTGTGCCTTGGGGTCCAGACACATGTGTGCATCCTGTTTTCCCTTTCCATGGGCTTTCAAGAAGTGCATCGTGTGAAAGTAACTTACACATTGGCAAAGGCCATCCATGATATCTCTGGGCAGTCTCAAGTCCAATATGTGTATACACCCCTATTGGGAATCATGATTGTTTGTCCCTTTTGGTTTGTGCATTTAGTCCCATACTTTGTTGGTGTGGTAACTTCATTTATTTGCTTGTCTGTCTTCTTTGGTGTTGGCCTTACGGCTGTATACAATTTGATGGTCCCTTTGGTTGTCTGGGACACACGTATGTCCAAGGGTGAAATGCGCAAGTCACCGCACATTGTAGCACAAGTGCAGTTGTGTATGGCCACGGGAGGAGGGCTTCACTGTTGGGTGCTGTGTGTCTGGTATGTTGTACTGCCCAATTGTTGTTCCTGTGTACATTGTTGGGTTAAGTTGACATGGTGGGTTGATTCATGGACTTGGTCCGATGATTGTTGATCACTTTGTGACAGTGGTGTTATGTGTTGGCTATTTGTTTCTCTGCTAGGGAATTGCATGCCATGGAACATTGTGTGGGACAGATAACATGAATTGTGTGGGGGTCTGTGCGACATACCAGCATTTAGATGTTTGCTTTGGCATGGTGGTGGTGGAGGGTCCTTCTTCCATGAGTCCCTTTTGTGCACGCCAGATTGTGTTGCATTTACTGCCTGGACCTGCAGTCAATGTGGCACTTCAGAGGCACCATTCTCAGGGTCATAAGGCTTGGACAGATGTTTGCCCCTTTGTCATCATCTATTGTGGCCTGGCATGTGCCAGGGCTCTGTGCACTCCGCAGGAGTTGGATTTTAGGTAAAAAAGTGTGTCACAAGATGAGTATGGGTAGCCTTGCCTCGTGCCCTTTCCCCTTCCATGCGCAGCCTCCGTGCATGTGGTTGGGGATGTGGGGGCACCACCATGTCCACCATGCTGCCACAATTATCCTGCACACTACTGGTGGTGCATATAGTAGCTGTCCACCGAAGTGGTCAAGGGAGCGGAAGCGTGACCTTAGCACTCCGAATGTGCGCTCCACTGTGGCCCTAGTAGGGCTGCGTTGTATCCTACCTGGGTGGTGTGGGGTTCCGTATTGGTGTCATCATGTAGGTTGAAGAGGGAAAATGGGACAGCCCCTTCCCCCAACCCACTTACAAACTATAGCCGATGACGTCACGACCCAAGTACCCTCAGCGGGATGAGTTTGAACCTCTGTCCGCTGCCTCGGATGTCAATATCCACCATGGCCACGCCCCACCTCCACAACCTGGCCGCATCCCACCCAGAGCACCAGGTGGGAAACAAGATGGACCTGAGACCGACCATATGGACAAGCTCGACTAAACGTCGCAAACCTATTCTGCCATCGTTAGAGATGACATGACGACATAGCCACAACTAACAGAAACACATGTGCTGCCATGCACCTGGATCAAGCACACACCAACCCACAAAAATAACACGCTCAGTGCTACGACTTAGAGGACCACGCACACTCATAGACATGCATCGTTACTATTTTCCAAATATGTCAGCAACCGCATCGGAGAAACACAAGACGCCAGAATAATTTGTGTATATGCTTGCAGATACTTCATGCTACTAACCCCTGAAGATAAGACCCTGCAGATGGACTGATGTACAAAGAACCACACCGCACCCTCACACACCTCGCCTCATGGACCTTATAACGCCACATATAACCAAGCCGAAGTAGGCCGCAAACCAGAGTCCACCGACCCGAAGCAGTTCATACAGAGCTACAAGTTGCTGATGATGCAGACCAACCCTGACTAGAGCTCCGCAGTCAAGGTTGCAATGTTGCAATCAACATGCCGCGCTCTCCAAGCCAAGGTTACACCTGCCACTGCTACAACTCCCTGGAGCAGACATACAAATCAAATCCCTGTAATTCTGCCTCAGCCACAGTCCCTCAACATGTGATCAGGCCGAACTGGTACGATGCCAAGCTCCAAGGACTGAAGAGGTGCTGGGGTCCCACATCTAGGATCCAGCTTGCAACAAAGAAGTAACAAATTAGCCACCGGCAGCGATGAGAAAGGAGCACTCTAATGGCAAGTAGCAGGACCTGTCCATTGTCTTTCACTGACACATAGTCACAAATTGTTGCCAGCACCAGGTAAATCGCAAGCTGGAACAACAATGGTCCCCGGCTTGGGGGCTCGTGGATGGACCAATAAGGGCACAGGGGACTAACCACTGATGGCATTACAACCGAACCAATCATTAACTCTCTCCATGTTACAATTTTCATGTAGCAACTTTTAGGGACGATCCAAGCGTACCACCTGACCTCTACTCTACCAATTAAACTTTTGTCTATACCGTCCTATACTGACCCTACCACTCAGGAAACCAATCCAGAATGGCAGTAAGTTTGGGGGCGAGCTCTCACAGGTTACGCACATTGTTACATCACTAAGAAACAAAAGGGACCTGCCAGCCCGATTACAACGAGAAGTTTTCTGGAACCTACGCTCCATTAACCTGTCCCTGTCTGTTTCTGTGTAATAAACACCAGTAACCTATTGCTCTTGTGTGGGCCTCCCACTTCTTTGGAACACGGAAGGAGTTAGGGCTTTCCGACAGCTGGAGGTCCATGGACTCCAGGTGTGGCCCTGCCGATCTCCAGAAATTACCCTAGCATGTTGGAGGCACTGCTGAGATTCTGGGATAGATCACAGCGAGACCGGTTGTGACAAGGTGGCCCGGCAACGTGGCCCCCTCTGCCGTTGCCCCCTTTGAAGACTGCAGCACCATCGCGGAACTGCGCAACAACCGGACTGCGCAATCCGGAGATTGGCCACTGGGAGCCGACTTCAGAAATTTCCCACCTGCGGTTGGCGAGTGTCCAGACGCAGTCCAGATGAGGGGAAGTGGCGAACTGATTGGGAGGGGTGTCCGCAGCCGAGCGGCACCGGCAGACGTGAGCCCGATGTGATTAGGTCCACACAACCAACAATATCATGTTGTGCGGGCGAGGGTAGGTCTTGTGAATAGGGTGTTTGGTGGTTCTACATTGTTGCCAAATTTGGTCTGGTCTATCAGTGGTGATCGACAAGTGAATTATAGTAGGGTATGGAGCAGAGGTTGTCCCTTCTTGTGTTATTGAGCATATTGGGTGGGGCAACAAGTTCCCACATATTGAACGGAGTGATGCGCTGATTGGTCTGGATAGCGAACACATGTATGGGGGTGTAGTATTCCTTTGAGTCGGCGTTGTAGTTCGGTGAATAGATGAGGATCCCTATAAATAGAGTGTTTTAGCTCAGTGAATAGATGATGTATTCCCGCAGGAGGTGGCTAGAGTCTCTCTCAGATTGCGGAAGATAGTTGGCTGGTTAAGTTCCCCTAGTGAGGGAGCATATCACGTGTGAGGCGACGCAGCGAGTGCAGCTCAATTATAACAGTAAAGGTGATTAACTGTCATGATGCCTACCCCCAAGGAGCCAGACCGGGCCCAGCAACCCCAGAGGCAGACATCATGTTCCCGAGGGAAGTCCCAGCGGCCCCAGGTAGGGGCCCTTTGGACTCAATCCTGGCGTCTTTGGCGCCAGGCTCATGTTGGACAACAGTCCTGGCGCCATAGGTGCCAGGCTCATAAAGGATGACTTTGTGTGAAGAAGTGCTTTGTGTGAATTTACCTGATGCAGACCGTGCTGCAACATCCAGGCCACCTAGAGGCCTGAATGGGACTATTTTACCTATGGGACTACTTTACCACACGGGTGTGGCCGGAGGAAGAATACATACCTTAGAGGAAGAATACATACCTGGAACTACTTTGAAGGCTATTTAAGCCACGCCCAAGCAGCAACTCACGCTTCGCGTTGTTCTGCACCTAGCAGCTGGACGCTCACCGTGTCTGCTCCTGCATCCGGACTCCAGCCACGCCCGACAGCATCCTGGAACACCTGTAAAGGGAAAAGAGAGGAGAACAGGAGAAAGAAGAGACATTACCTGCTTAATCCGCATTCCAGAGTCATCTTGCCGACGATCCTAAAGGGAAGACATTCATTTTTAAAAGCACATCGCATTGCTCGCTGCAGCGCAGCATTCCACTCACCTTTACTAGGCGCCTTCTTGCCCATCAGCGATCATCTGGATCTTCCGCCGCATTTCAGCGCCTAAAGGAGAAAAAGACAAGAACAAAGGTGAGCTAGGGAAGAGAATAAGAAAGGCTTAATTTCCACCATAAGACTTACCTGTTGGGTCAATCCCTCTTCACTTCGGGTCGGCGCCATTTCTTCGGCATTTCCGCACCCCGGCCCCTAAGGGGAAAAAGACATTAGCATTAGTGAGCGAATGCAAGGACATTAGCGGAACGCTCATCAAAGACTTACCAGAGTTTTCCCTCTGCGGTTCCATTTCCTAACTCGGAATCTTCATTCAGCACCTGAAATAGAGAAAACAGACAATGGTTACTTAAAGCTTGAACTTGCAACAGAATTCTTACGGTACCTTACCGGAAAAGTCAAGCGAACTTGAACTCTCACCAATCCGAGATCCAGTGAAGTAACTGGATAACAACGCGCCCCTGCATCAGAAGCAGGATGGAGAGCTCGTCCTTTCAGACCCTGAGGTGAGACTTCACGGGGAATCGCAGAAGGGTTTCGTGGAGGGTGAGAAGGGAAGTGGGAGGCCTACGCATTATCCCGCAGATTGTTAATACTCCCTTTTCACACACAGAATGATATTTCTACGAGCCAGACAAGCCAGATTTGGGGGTCCGGTCCATTCCATCTTCCGAGTCCTGAGCATCACCCTAGAAGAGGCCACAGCAATCCAAACCAGGCCAGCGCCTCCGTGGGAGTCAGGTGAGCGTTACAGAACGCGAAGCCTACCTACAATTTCCCACCCGGGCGCTATGAATACTTCTGAGTCAGACCAGCTGGCCCAACTTTTGGGGGAATTACGGGCAGAAGTACATTCCGCCCGCCAGGAGACTAACGCTCTCAGGAGAGAACTGATCCTATCCAAGGAACGAACTGATGACCTGGCCAAACAGCTGTTGCAAGGTCAGGCAGGACAAACTCCTTTACCTGGTTCCGGGGGTAATCCCACTCCTGTGGTTTCGAATAACCCAGTACAAATCAATCTATCTGGAAATATGCCACTGGCCCCGCCTGAACGTTTTGCTGGGGACCCCAAGAAATATGCCGTTTTCATGAACCAATGTCGCTTACACTTTCTATGCAGACCTGGGGCCTTCCCTAACGACCAAACCAAGGTAGCTTTTGTATTATCTTATCTCAGCGGCTGTGCTGCCGATTGGTCAGTTCCTTTGGTAAGTCAAGATGACCCAATTCTCCAGGATTTTCAAGGCTTCCAGGCAAGCATGGAAAGATTATTCGCTCGACACTCTCAGGGACAGGCCCTGGACAACGAACTGCTATCCTTACGACAAGGTAACCAGGATCTCTTATCCTACATCGCCACCTTTAATAGGTTGATTGTGGAAACACGGTGGCCAGAAAATAAAAGGATCACATTATTTCATCGAGGCCTGCGCGGAGAACTTAAAGACGTTCTAGCTCAAATTGTAAATCCGCCCGAAGTCTGAGCGGAATACATAGACTTAGTGGTCCAACTTGATCACAGACTTCAGAATAGAAAATCAGATCGGTCTAAGTTTGAAACCCGAATATTGATAAAAACTCACGCTAACCCTAAAGGGTACCGACGTTTCAGAACCTATGCAAATCGGTGGAGTTAAAGGACCGTTAACTCAGAAGGAACGAGAAAGAAGGCGGCAGAAGCAATTATGTCTTTATTGCGGGGCTTCTGGACACTTTTTACGAGATTATCCGGTAAAACCACCCAAGAAGGTGGTTGGAGCCACTGACAACAATCTAACGGAACCTGATTCGGGAAACGAGCAAGCCCGACAAGCGTAGACGTCCGCTTGCCGAGCTTGAAAACAAACTCTTTGACCTCGCATTTCATCATGCCAATGTTCCTCGTGGATCCGAGACAGCCTCGGCGGTTGCATGCTATAAAGGGATACATCGACAGTGGAGCTATCGGAAACTATGTTTATCGTGAATTGGCCTCCAGGATTAATGTCCCTCTCCGTCCGAAAACCAACAAGGATGTCATTACCACAGTTGATGGAACCGAAATTGCCTCAGGGACGGTAACACATTCTACTACAGAAATGACACTAGTGGGTCAGGATGGACATCGGGAAGCTATTGTGTTTGACGTAATCAAGGCCCCACAGTTTCAAGTAATTCTAGGAATTCCTTGGTTAGCAACACGTAATCCTCGAATTGACTGGCGAGCAAAGAGAATAACCTTTCCTGATTGTACTCAAACTTGCTATCCAAGAAATCCAAACATGGGCCTGGCCACAGTAACCTCCGCCACAATTCAACTACCGCCTGAGTACCAAGAATTCCAAGACATTTTCCAAAAAGAACAGGCCAACACGTTACCTCCCCACCGGTCGTACGATTATCAAATCGATCTGGTACCCAATGCTCAACCGCCTTGTAGTAGAATCTATGCCCTTACTGAACCTGAGAATCTTCATTTGCGACAGTACTTAGATCAGTACCTTGCCAATGGTTTTATTCGCCCGTCAAAGTCTCCTGCTTCCTCAGCTCTGTTCTTCGTGCCGAAAAAAGAAGGTGACCTTAGAACTTGTATTGACTACCGCGCCCTAAATCAAATAACGATTAAGAATCGTTATCCTCTGCCTCTGATCCCTGAACTTCTCAACCAGGTAAAAGATGCTTGTATATACACCAAGTTAGATCTCCGGGGAGCTTATCACCTGGTGCGTGTAAAAGAAGGCGACGAATGGAAGACTGCTTTCCGCACCAAATATGGACTCTTCGAATACCAGGTGATGCCTTTCGGATTGTGCAACGCACCTGCTGCCTTTCAATACTTTATGAATGATGTTCTTCGGGAACTTATCGATGTTTGTGTCATCGTATATATCAACGACATTCTGGTGTACTCCTCTTCGGAATCCGATCACATAAAACATGTCAAGGCAGTTCTTGAGAAATTGCCACCGGCAGCGATGAGAAAGGAGCACTCTAATGGCAAGTAGCAGGACCCGTCCATTGTCTTTCACTGACACATAGTCACATATTGTTGCCAGCACCAGGTAAATCGCGAGCTGGAACAACAATGGTCCCCGGCTTGGGGGTTTGTGGATGGACCAATAAGGGCACAGGGGGCTAACCACTGATGGCATTACAACCAAACCAATCATTAACTCTCTCCATGTTACAATTTTCATGTATCAACTTTTAGGGACGATCCAAGCGTACCACCTGACCTCTATTCTACCAATTAAACTTTTGTCTATACCGTCCTATACTGACCCTACCACTCAGGAAACCAATCCAGAATGGCAGTAGGTTTGGGGGTGAGCTCTCACAGGTTACGCACATTGTTACATCACTAAGAAACAAAAGGGACCTGCCAGCCCGATTACAACGAGAAGTTTTCTGGAACCTACGCTCCATTAACCTGTCCCTGTCTGTTTCTGTGTAATAAACAGCTGTAACCTATTGCTTTTGTGGGGCCTCCCACTTCTTTGGGACACGGAAGGAGTTAGGGCCTTCCGACAGCTGGAGGTCCATGGACTCCAGGTGCGGCCCTGCCGATCTCCAGAAATTACCCTAGCATGTTGGAGGCACTGCTGAGATTCTGAGATAGATCACAGCGAGACCGGTCGGGACAAGGTGGCCCGGCAACGTGGCCCCCTCTGCCGTTGCCCCCTTGGAAGACTGCAGCACCATCGCGGAACTGCGCAACAACCGGACTGCACAATCCGGAGATTGGCCACTGGGAGCCGACTTCAGAAATTTCCCACCTGCGGTTGGCGAGTGTCCAGACGCAGTCCAGATGAGGGGAAGTGGCAAACTGATTGGGAGGGTGTCCGCAGCCGAGCGGCAGCGGCAGACGTGAGCCCGATGTGATTAGGTCCACACAACCAACAATATCATGTTGTGCGGGCGAGGGTAGGTCTTGTGAATAGGGTGTTGGGTGGTTCTACATTGTTGCCAAATTTGGTCTATCAGTGGTGATTGACAAGTGAATTATAGTAGGGTATGGAGCAGAGGTTGTCCCTTCTTGTGTTATTGAGCATATTGGGTGGGGCAACGAGTTCCCACATATTGAACGGAGTGATGCGCTGATTGGTCCGGATAGCGAACACATGTATGGGGGTGTAGTATTCCTATGAGTCGGCGTTGTAGTTCGGTGAATAGATGAGGATCCCTATAAATAGAGTGTTTTAGCTCAGTGAATAGATGATGTATTCCCGCAGGAGGTGGCTAGAGTCTCTCTCAGATTGCGGAAGATAGTTGGCTGGTTAAGTTCCCCTAGTGAGGGAGCGTATCACGTGTGAGGCGACGCAGCGAGTGCAGCTTAATTATAACAGTAAAGGTGATTAACTGTCATGATGCCTACCCCCAAGGAGCCAGACCGGGCCCAGCAACCCCAGAGGCAGACATCATGTTCCCGAGGGAAGTCCCAGCGGCCCCAGGTAGGGGCCCTTTGGACTCAGTCCTGGCGCCTTTGGCGCCAGGCTCATGTTGGACAACAGTCCTGGCGCCATAGGTGCCAGGCTCATAAAGGATGACTTTGTGTGAAGAAGTGCTTTGTGTGAACTTACCTGATGCAGACCGTGCTACAACATCCAGGCCACCTAGAGTCCTGAATGGGACTATTTTACCTATGGGTCTACTTTACCACACGGGTGTGGCCGGAGGAAGAATACATACCTTAGAGGAAGAATACATACCTGGAACTACTTTGAAGGCTATTTAAGCCACGCCCAAGCAGCAACTCATGCTTCGCGTTGTTCTGCACCTAGCAGCTGGACGCTCACCGTGTCTGCTCCTGCATCCGGACTCCAGCCACGCCCGACAGAATCCTGGAACACCTGCAAAGGGAAAAGAGAGGAGAACAGGAGAAAGAAGATACATTACCTGCTTAATCCGCATTCCAGAGTCATCTCTCCGACGATCCTAAAGGGAAGACATTCATTTTCAAAAGCACATCGCATTGCTCGCTGCAGCGCAGCATTCCACTCACCTTTACTAGGCGCCTTCTTGCCCATCAGCGATCATCTGGATCTTCCGCCGCATTTCAGCGCCTAAAGGAGAAAAAGACAAGAACAAAGGTGAGCTAGGGAAGAGAATAAGAAAGGCTTAATTTCCACCATAAGACTTACCTGTTGGGTCAATCCCTCTTCACTTCGGGTCGGTGCCGTTTCTTCGGCATTTCCGCACCCCGGCCCCTAAGGGGAAAAAGACATTAGCATTAGTGAGCGAATGCAAGGACATTAGCGGAACGCTCATCAAAGACTTACCAGAGTTTTCCCTCAGCGGTTCCATTTCCTAACTCGGAATCTTCATTCAGCACCTGAAATAGAGAAAACGGACAATGGTTATTTAAAGCTTGAACTTGCAACAAAATACTTGCGGTACCTTACCGGAAAAGTCAAGCGAACTTGAACTCTCACCAATCCGAGATCCAGTGAAGTAACTGGATAACAACGCGCCCCTGCATCAGAAGCAGGATGGAGAGCTCGTCCTTTCAGACCCTAAGGTGAGACTTCACAGGGAATCGCAGAAGGGTTTCGTGGAGGGTGAGAAGGGAAGTGGGAGGCCTACGCATTATCCCGCAGATTGTTAATACTCCCTTTTCACACACAGAAGGATATTTCTACGAGCCAGACAAGCCAGATTTGGGGGTCCGGTCCATTCCATCTTCCGAGTCCTGAGCATCACCCTAGAAGAGGCCACAGTAATCCAAACCAGGCCAGCGCCTCCGTGGGAGTCAGGTGAGCGTTACATTAACAAATACTCCACTGAAGGTATTGTGGGAAGACAATTGTGGGGATTGTGGGGATTGCTATTGTTAAAATTGGCACACATTTTATATTTAAACGTGTGTATACGTAATATGTTGTGTTAGTTGGTGACGTAACCCATAGGGCTTGCATAGTACATCATGTTTCACTTTTAACGAGATTGGAGGCTAGGGCGGGGTAAAGGTGAGCAGACGGCCACGCACGGAGAACGCTGGCACATCATCGATCAAAGGGAGTGTGTCGAGCAGCGGTGCAACCCATGCGAGTGGGAAGGTACAGACATATGCAGCACAGGCTGTGAGAAGTAGAGGGGAGGAGGGGTTAGGACACAAACACAGGTGTGCTGAGCAGCGGCCAACTGAGAAGGCGGGGCAGCCCTGGAGCATGCCGCGCTGGGCGCAAGGTCGCAGGGGACCGTGCATGCCACGTGTGGAAGGGGACACTAACTGCACAGGGAGCTGTGTTGAAGGGCAGCAGTCCGTCACAGGACGGCAGAGAAGTTGGTAGTGAACAGTTCGGGAGTATTACAACACAAAAACATTTTTTTCCCTTCCTCTTGACAGCAGAGAGTAGGAAGTCCCCAACTAGTGGCCAAGTAACAGTGGTATACATTTGAAAAATGTCATCGTATTATGGGTTCGGAACCGGCAATGGGTTGCACACATTAACAACACCACTTCAACACATTTGTGCAACACTACCACCGCACAGAGAGAAAATAGCAAAATACAGTATTGAGTGGACTAAAGGGACAGACGAAAAGATAAGGATACCATGGCCACCCAACGGTAGCTTTAGAATGGAAGCCCAACATTCACTGCTAGCATATTTGCACAACACATACAAGGGGAAGAAATTGGCAAGCCATTTAGAGGTTTTCAACCCCTGGAGGATGTTTCAGGGATATAGCCCTGGGATGATGAGCATGCAGGAGGTAAAGAAGGAAGAAGTGAGTGAAGGGGAAGTTTGCAGTATGCCCCAGGCCCCTCCCAGCGATGTAGCGAAGATCGCTGAGGAGGGTGAGGAAGAGGCAGAGGGGTCATACCCAATAAAAGAGGGCAAGAAACAGAAGGGTTATACCCAATAAGGGAGTTGAAAGAAGCAACGGGGCCCCGAGAATTAACAGCCGCTGAGGGAACCCTACATACAACCCACCACCATATGCACCAGAGGATAACTACCAGAAAGAGTTGCATGCAGGGGGTGTTAAACCATAATCACATAAAACCGCCTTGTTATGAATATTGACCTGAGCCCATTCGCATGACACAGAAAACCATGTTCATAATGTTCCGACTTTCGTTCAACTTCTCCGCCATTTTAAGAATCATCCGCCATTTTGATTTCGACTTCATGTTCTAAAATGGATGACTGTATTTTCAACTTGCAGTCGAGCCGACTGACCTTTGAGTTTCGTTAATGTTTAGGCTGACCGAGAGCAGACAGTTTGACCAATGTAAAGAAACCTTGTGACTCTAATAAACTGCCATCCCAGTGTTGTCTGCGCCCACAAGCCTCATCCTCATATAAACAATGAGACAATGAAAAACAAACTCAGATTGTGTGTTCTAGCTGAACTATATTTTAGCGAATCTTGGAACAAGGTTTACCGTGGATCAAGAACCAATAGCATCATTGTAACTTAATGGACATGTTAACTTGTTTAATCCGTTGTACAATATTGTAATTTTTGTCATATGAACTGGGAACACACTCTAGCCAGTAACTTATTAGCACTGTCACCCCTCACTGTGTCTGCTGGTACACACTGCGAGGTGTTGGGAGCCAGATAGATATCTGTTTTGCTTTGATACTGTACAGTAATAAAAGATACTTGTATCTTTTCAAATCGTGATTGGCGTATTTCTTTTGTGGTACTAAGCCTCGATATTTCTTTGGTCTTTCAGGGGCACAGTAGGTATGAAATGGACACAGGTGAGCGCTGATGGCATAAAGACAGCACATAGTTAGCAGGTATAGGGCCAGACGAATGTATAGCAGCGCAGGTGTTATTAAAACTGCAGGGGACGGTGACAATAAAGGAAGAGGAGGTGATGCAGGCAATAGACAGAGCAGAGATAGGACAAACACAGAGGGAGAGTGAGGTAACAGGGAAGAAGGAAACACAACGATAGAAGAAGAAGCAGTGCTGGAGACAAAACTAGCCGAATTAAGGAAGACGCGAAGCATACTCACTAAACAACTTGAGCTAAATGAACTGGGGATACAGGTAGAGCTGGAGAGAGAAAAGAGAGTGAGAATGGAATTAGAGCAGCATGGGGAAGAAGAAAGGAGGAGGGTGGAGGCTCGCATACAGAGTATTGCAGAAAGAACAGCACATATGGAACAAAAGGAGATTAGGAGAAAAGAAGAAGAAATAGAAAAGAGTGACTGGGAAATAACACTCTGGAAGAAAAAGTTTCTGTCAGAAGGCACACGTAAGTACGAGGAGGGAAGGATAATAGAGAGCATACTAGCAAGAGAGGACAGAGAAACGAGTACCAAGGTTAGAGATGCAAGGATGTTAGGCCAGGTAAGTGATGCCATAATGAAAGAACTATGCAGAGCTAGATCAAAAATAGGAAGAGAGGGTGAACGGCCAGGCGACCAAGGGCTAAGAAAAAAGTAACAGAACAACAAGGAGTAAGCCGAATACACGCAGTTGCGAAGCAGCCATGACACCTCATGTATGGGCAGATATAGGGGATAAAGGTAGGTGCATGGACATAGATTTAGAAACAGTAACAGTACGATACCCGCGCCCACACACAAAATTAACATTCTCTGGGGGGTTCTGTAGTGACGAGGAAGAGGAAGAATCATGCGATCATGTGGAGGACAGAGCGATGGGAGCGGAGAAGGGCTTAGCAAACTGTACATCCCACGCACAGGCACAGGGTCGTCATGGGAATGCAGAACATGTGAGGAAGACACAGCTGGACGAGAGGGTGCAAGCACATGGAGGTAAGCGTTGCTACAAATTGTAACATCATCCACCAGGCACACACCATATGTCAACAGACTCAGAGACCTCCCTGGGCGCAGAAGGAGCGATCAGCAATAGCACATAACAAGGGCCAGGCAGGCCAATGCGGAAACCATAGGAGCACAGGGAACGCACAGCATGCACGCCACAGGACTGACTTTTTTGACGATTTATTGAATATGGTGGAGGAGACTCAAAACATACACATCACTCAGCATAGACACACACCAGAGGAAATAACAGAATACACACAGATGCCGCTCTTGGAGAGGGGCAGGATGAGACCACAATATGTACCATGGAAACATGCAGACAAAGAAAACATTAAGGGCATCATCACGAGCCTGGCAGTAACCCTTAAATGCGGTGGTAGCGCTATTACCGCTACATTTAAGGGTCTGCCAGATTATGACCTTGTCGGATTTCCCCCCAGCTCTGAGCTGGGGGCAAATCTGCTGTAAATTTACTGATTCTCTGCACTATTACCACAGGCGGGAAATCCACCGGCAGTAATAGCGTGAAAATTCTTCATTGGGCCCAATGGTGAATGAGGAATTCCCGAATGGGCCCAATGGGGAAAGGGAACCAACCATTCCGCCAAACCCGTGATCTGGCGCTAATAGTGCCGGTGGGTTTGGCGGTAGCGCTAATAGTGCCGGGGCAATTTGTGATGAGGCCCTAAGTGTAGACTACCCTCCATAAGCGGAGGGGCGGGGAAGTGGATATACGAAATGGAAAAATGAACGGCTGGGGACGTCAAAGGGCTCTTAATATCAACTTTGGGTGACCCTGCAGATGACATTTGGAAGAGGGGGGGATTCCCAGGGTTCAACATCAGTGACACATCACACGACGGGTCGCCATTTGCAAACTGCAGACATGCTGTATGGTAAGCTTTGAGGGTACAGTAGCCCGAGACATCAGATAAAGGGGCGATTAGCTCACGCAACATGCATGAGGACGAGGACCCTGTTAATTACATCTAAGAAATTCAGGAGAAATGGCGCCTGGAAACACGGGAGCCGTGGGACAAAACACTAGCCATATTTTATCACATACTGATACAGGCACTCCCAGAACCAGTGCAGAGAGCCGTGGGAAAAAACACTAGCCATATTTTATCACATACTGATACAGGCACTCCCAGAACCAGTGCAGAGGCAATTAAAAAAATTGGTGGGGATGGAAGCAAAAGCGTGGCCAGAGATACAATTAACCATAGTACACCACTGTAGGCTATGGCAAGAAAAGATGAAACAGAAAGAGGAAGATAGAAAGGCAGATTAGGCAACACGGGTTCAAAAGAAGCTATCAAAATATGTCCTCGAGGGGACGCTCATAACGGGCTCCGCCCCACCGGTATCAGCTCTCGCACAACAGCAACCAATGATACAGCAACAAGTACCCATTATGACACAACATTTGCCACCCCCACCCCCATACACGGCACAACAACAATATGCACAACCCATGGGAGGAGGGTACACACAAATGGGTAACGGCTACATGAACTACAGAGGTAGGGGAGGGTTCAACAGAGGGAGGGGGTTTGAGCCATCAGCACACCAGCAAGGAGGTGGGTTCTGAGGGTATTCCCAATATGGACCGCAGGGTTATTTGGACAGCACGGCCGGATACCCATGGCAAGCCCGGGAGCCGCCCACATGCTGGACCTGCGGGTTAGGAGGACATGTATCATGCACATGGAGGGCAAGGTTGGCACAAGTGGGATGCAGGAGCAAGGACAACAGGGCTACCAAGGGTGACCAATTAACTACCACCAACATGAAGCACTACAAGTGGGTCGGGCACAGACGGGACAGCAAGGTGGCATGACACAACCACAGCTACAACAGATTCTAGACATGCTCACCACTACACAGCAGATAGAACACCAACCCGCTCAACAACAAGCACAACAACAAATGACATCGACACAACAACAACACATCCAGCAACTAACACAAGTACAGGACAACATACAACAATTCATGCACACAGGAGTACAAATGGGGGGAGTAACAATACTGGGACATAACCCCTACACAGGCAGTGGACACTCATTGTACCCCCAATGGGACAGCCCACAGACTTCCTTGTTGTGCGCCATCCTGTCGGTAACACCTAACCCTGCGGAGGAACCACGCATAAAGGTGGTGATAGGTGATAAAACATTTTCCTTCCTAGTTGACATAGGGGCCAGTAGATCCTGTATTAGGGAAGGGAAGTTCAAATTGTCAGGCGATGCCATGCACACTCAAGGATTTTCTGGGGCTCGAGGGGGGGTTCCTTTTACTGATAACCTATCCTTATCTGTTGGAAATCATGACTTATCTTTGCCCTTGTTATACTCAAAACAATCACCAGTAAATATACTAGGGCGGGATATCATGAGCCGGTTGAATATGACCATGTCCTTCACTGACAATGGGATAATATGCTCAACACCAGGCATACACATGCTCACAGGAAGGCACATACTTCAGGCTTACTGTGGCCAGACAGTGGCGAGGGCAGAACCAGTGGACGCTGAGATCTTCCAATATGGGACAGACATGGCAATAGCATGGCAACCGGGGATTGAGGGTAAGGTATGGAGGCCCGCCGCCTAGCTTTTCAGGCCAGAAACACCCACGAGTGAGGAAAGAGGGGCAATAATATCAGTAGACATCAAAAGTATTGTAGCAAACAAAGAATGGATTGCAGTTCACGCCCAGGATGGGGAAGGAAAGACATGGAGGGTGGTGATAGCATTGGCAGAAGCATGCAGGTTAACACTGGTGTCAGACGAGGAACTGTTCTCAGATGAAACAGGAGATGGAGAGATGGTGTTCCAGATGAGCCTCTACGTGTGGTTAAAAGTGGCATACAAGGAGGTTGCTGAGAAAATGGCAATGGCTCTAGAAGCGCCCCTCCCCACACAATCTGACTTCTGAAAGGAAGATTTGACCGCTGTACCCGCCTCACTATGGACTACTGGTCCCTATGATGTGGGTGCATAAAGAGCATTGGAGGGGTAAAAATAAAACTAAAAAGGGGAGCAATTCTACCCAGAGTGAAGCAATACCCATTGTCAAAAGAAGCTGGTGAAGGGATTTATGAGACAATAAGCACCCTAATGGAAAGGGGTATATTGGTACTATCAGAATCACCATGCAACACTGCGGTGTACTCTGTACGCAAGGCTAAGGGAGGGTCTTAGCGTTTCATACAAGACTTGAGACCACTTAACAACATTGTAGAGGCAGAATACCCAATAGCAGCCAACCCTGCCACAATATTGTGTGGAATACCAGCAGAGGCATCAAGGTTCACCGTGATCGACCTCAAGAATGCGTTCTTTTCAATAACACTGCACCCTGACTCACAAGATCTGACCAGCTTCACATGCCGCAATACAAAATGGAAACACAGTAGGTTACCTCAGGGATACTGCGAGTCACCATCCATCTTTAACAGAGTCATTCAGATGGACCTGCGGAATGTTTAACTTTAAAGCATGGTATTGCAGTATGTAGATGATATTCTCATCTGCAGCACTACTGAGGAGGAATGCAGAAAGGACTTTGTGAAAATGCTCATAGTGCTGGCCGAAAAGGGGCACAAGGTGGACAAGGAAAAACTGCAGTACTGTCAGGAACAGGTCCTATATATAGGACAGATTATATCACAAAAAGGCAGGAACATGTAACGCTCACCTGACTCCCACGGAGGCGCTGGCCTGGTTTGCGCTGCTGTTACCTCTTCTAAGGTTATGCGCAGGGTTCGGAAGACGGACTGGACCGGGCACCCAAATCTGGTTTGTCTGGCTCGCAGAAGTATCCTTCTGTAGGCGAAAATAGGGGATTAACTGTCTGCAGGGTAATGCAATCAGCCTCCCACTTTCCCCTCTCACCCTCCTCGAAACCGTTGGTATCCAGTTACTTCATTGGATTTTTGGATTGGTGAGAACCAAACTTGCTTGGCTTCCAGGTAAGTTTTTTGATAAGAGGTTCACCTTGTGTCCATGCATTAATGTACTAATGCTAGTGTCTTTTACCCCATAGGGGCCGGGGTATGGAATGCCGGGGAACAGGCACCGACCCGAGATGAGAGGTGAAATCCTTGTAGAAATCAGGTAAGTCTTTAATGAGCGTTTTTTGGTAATGTCTTTTCATTCGCTCATTAACGCTGATGTCTTTTTTTCCCCTTACGGGCTGGGGTCCAGAAATGGCAGGATGCGGCGCGGACCCAAAATGAAGAGGGAATGAATCAACAGGTAAGTCTTAACATAGAGATTTAGCTTTCCTTATTCCCTTCTCTCTCTCACCTTTTGTTCTGGTCTTTTTCTCCCTAGGCGCTGGGGCGTGACTGCGAATCCGGATGATCGCTGCTGAACATGGAGGCGCCCTGTAAAGGTGAGTGGAATGCGGCGCTGCAGCGATCGACGCGATGAGCTTTTAAATAAAAGTCTTCCTTTTCAGGATTGTCGGCGAGATGTCTCCGGGATGCGGATTTAGCAGGTAAGGACTTTTCCTTCTTCTGTTCTCTTCTTCTCTTCCTTTGCAGGTGATCCAGGATGCTGGCAGGTGTGGCAGAAGTCAGGATGCAGGAGCAGACACGGTGAGCGTCCAGCTGCTAGATGCAGAACAACGCGAAGCACGTGTTGCTGTTCGGGTGGGGTTTAAATAGCCTTGGAAGAAGTTCCAGGTATGTATCCTTCCTCCAATCAGGTATGTATCCTTCCCCGACCTCGCCCGGATGGTAAATTAGTCCCACAGGTAAAGTAGTTCCTCTCAGGCCTCAAGGAGGCCGGGATCCTGCAGCATGGTCTGCATCAGGTAAGTGCACCCAAGCACTTCCATAATGAGCCTGGCGCCTATGGCGCCAGGACTGATGTCTTTTATGAGCCTGGCGCCATAGGCACTGTCCAAAGGGCCCCTATATGGGGTTGCTGGGTCCTTCCTTGGGGACTGGATGTCCGCTTTCGGGGACGCAGGGCTTGAACCGGCTCCCCGGGAGTGGGCATCATGACAGAACATCGCACCACAAAGGACACAAGCAATAAAGAATACAACTCAGCCACAAACGATCAACGAATTGCAACAATTGCTTGGCTTGTGCAATTATTGCAGAGCATGGGTTTTTTACTACAGCACATACATAGGGCCCCTATTGGCGGCTCTTAAGGAAGCACAAAGAGGGGTGAAGAAGTTGGGATGGACAAAAGAGATGACTGATGCATTCAATGAACTGAAAGAGGCCATTTCCACAGCACCAGTTCTGGGCACTCCCAACTATGAAAAAGAGTTCTATATCTTCCTGCATTGCGATGGTGCAGTAATGAAAGCAGTACTAACACAGAAAACAAGTATGGGGCACAAACCCCTAGCATTTTACAGTGGGTACTTAGACCCAATAATGATGGGAAGCTTCCTGTGCGAACAACACCTGGCTGCTGCAGCATTCGAGTAGAAAAATAATTCTCCATCACTAGGGGTTTCTCCACCACACTGTACGTTGAACATACCCTCTTTGCAATTTTGCACAAACCAAAAACCACACTCACTACTCAGAGAGCAACGGGATATGAAATTATTTTGTCAAGACCTGAGTTGAAAATAGAGAGATGCAACAATGTTTACCCAGCACAGTTCATAGCAGAAGAAGTAGCAGAAGGTGAATGTGCTCACGATTGTACTTGTGCCATTGAATACAACTCGTCCACCCGAAGGGTAGAAGAAAATGCCCTAGAGGGGGTTGAGATTTTGTACAATGATGGGCCCTCAACAATTGATCAAAGTGATGGTATAAGAAGGACAGGTGCAGCTGTAGTGCAATTAAGGAAGGATTGGACATATGTACCAGTAAAATGTGTCAAGTTACCCCAACAATATTCGGCGAAAGCAGCAGAATTGGTGGCTCTCATATTGGCCTTAGAAGAAAACAAGTTCAAAAGAGTTACAATATATTCTGACAGTGCCTATGTCAGGTCTACAGTACACTCAGGATTAATAAAATGGCTCAGAAGGGGACTTAGGAGAGCAGACGGTACTCCAGTGCAACATGCTCTCCTCCTGGGTGAACTGATAGAGGTAATAACATATCCGCACAAATGGTGAAGACCCAATATCTAGGGGTAATGAAACAGCAGACGCACATGCAAAATATGCTGCCTATTTTGGCAAGATGTGGGACCTCCAAGAAAAACAGAAAGAAAGGGAGAGGGCAAGACAGATGATAATGAAAGACGGGTACACGCACATCCCAGAGACACAGATTATGGAACTACAGGCGGCAGTCCCAATGGCAGAAAAAGAACTGTGGGTAAAAAGAGGATGCACTATGTCCCCAACAGATGCACTATGGAGATGGAATAACACAGGAAAAGTTGTGATGCCCCTGGCCCTACTAAAAATAGCACTGGCCCAACTACACCATCCCACCCATACAGGAAAGGAAGTAATTGCAGCACGGATAAAAGAATCATGGGTCTGACCCGAACTAAACTCACACGTTGCAAACTTTATCAGCAATTGCCTTACCTGCCAGCAATTGACGGCTGGTCACATGCTGCAAGTAATCAAGGGTACAATACCACGGCCTGAAGGACCCTTCCTGCACCTGCACATTGACTACGTTGATATGATCAACGTATGTCAAGGCTACCGACACATGATTGTGGTAGTGTGCCCCTTTTCATTGTGGATTGAGGCTGGCCTATGCAGACATACTTAGGGCAGCAAAGTTTCTGGTATGAGAGGTGTTCCCGAGATGGGGGGTCTGCAAGGTATTAAGGTCAGACAACGGGCCCCACTTTGCGAATGAATTGTTTCAGCACACTACTGCCCTGCTCTGGATTGAACATAGGTATGTCTGTGCATACAATCCACAAGCCAATGACGTCTGTGAACACCTCATTGGCCTCTTAAAAGAATCCAAAGCTAAAACTCAGCAGACGACCAAAAGAGTTGGCTTTATTGCCTTCCTCTGGCTCTGTTTGAGTTAAGAAACAAACCTGGTTCAGACCACCACCTCACACCCCACGAGGTGGTGACTGGATGCCAAATGCACCTCCCACTAACCTCACCCACAAGAGCAATGTATGACTGTGAAGGAACAGAGAGTGTCTTTGGTCAAGAAATGTATGACTATGTCACTTTTCTAGTTACTAGTGCCTCCTTTATCTCTCAACAGATTCAATGGACACAGGGCGGGTCAGAGAACAATCAACAGGAAACAACCAACAATGAAGAACAAAATGGACAGTGGGAGGTGAAAGAAGGAGACACAGTTCTCCTCAAGAACTACGGAAGGAAATGGAACGGCCCTAGATTTACGGGGCCACACACTATCGAGAAAGTGGCACTCAGAGCGGTCAAATAGATAGATAGGGACGTTTGGACACATATACATGACATCAAGCCCTACAAAGCACAGACCACGCCCCACCACTACAGCGACACGGCCAACACTTCGGCAACAGCAACAACAGATGAAGAAAAGGATGCACCCCAGGCGTCAGACATGCCCAAGGACACAAACGAGCAACAGACCACAGCACACTCTATGCTGCGGAGATCACAGACACAAAATGCCCTCACTGTACTAACTAATAACAATTTAAACGTGATGGTGATATCAGAATAAGGCAGTCGAGTGTAAATGAAAAGGATCTAACAAAAATTGATACAGAACAAATGCCGATAAAGATATATGCATATATGCACAACACTGTGTAATCACGTGCATGTTTTCTTCTCCTTTTGTCTCGCACATGCAGGCATCGTGCATTGTAATTATTGTATGCAAATATACGATAAAAACACATCCATATATCCATCACTTCCCAGGCTTAAATGTTACCTCCCTACGACCACCGGATATTCAGACAGGAGAATGCTTTTTACACAGTCTGCCTCATTTCCAAGTGTTCAGAGTTCCTTTGGGCATAGACCTTCACACATTATATGGTAACTCGCTAATATGCAAAAACAGTTTAACTGAGCACTGTGTAATCCTACACAATCATATAAGGGTGTGGTATGTTGCAAACAATCTTGTATGCACTGAAAAAGAATTGCATACATGCAGAGTCATGACATTCTTAAAATGGCCATATGTTGAGGCATTAAAAATGCATTGCTTGCAAAGTATTGTGGGTCTGCAAAAATCGCAGTGAGTGTTTACTGCTAAAATCCCTCACTTTTTACAGTGCTCTATCAACTAGCATTGGAGGCTAGCGTAGGGGCCGGGAAAGGGTATGGGTGGAAGATCACATGTCATAACTCCTTGCGGTTGATGAACAAAGCAGCAAATTTCACAAAACCAAGTCAGACTTTTCGGCAGTACATTGAAGGAAATGTGTTGCTTGTTTGTTAAAGGATAGGAAATTGTAGTACCCGTCTAGACAACATCACCTTCTTTTTCTTTCTATGCTCAACTGCTGAGGGCATTTCAATATAAACATGTGCTTTGTATCGTCTCTTGCATCTCCTTAACTCATAACAAAGAATTACAGAGAGTGATCCATAGTTACAGAAGAAGGGACTCAATCTGTTGTATCTCTTGAGATTTGATGCCATTAACTTAAAAGACATATATATGTGTGATTGTCTTACCCAGGGATCCATAATAAACATCAATAAAGCTCTTGTTTAATTTGTCTAAGCCCTGGCGTGGAAGGGTGGGCAAAACTACAGACTACATTATGTTCCCTGTCATTTCACTTTCTATGTCAGGGTTACAAGCAAGGCTCTAATCAGATTTTGCTCCCTACTTGGAGTCAAATGATTTTTCAGGGAGTAAAAATGTAATTAGCTTTGCCGATAGGGATACTTTCTGCTTATCAAAAGGTGTTCTTCCCCTTAGAATTCCTGTTGAGATCAGGCATTAATATTATTAGAGTTCCTTCCTATGCCACTGCTCTCTACAGGTCACTAATTCAAAGAAATATTAGTGGAGCTTTATGGGTTGAAGCAACAAAATGGTGTTTCTCTTTTTTGTTGGGCACATTTTCATTTTTAGGAAGTACAAATTGATGGTGTATATGCCTCTCAGCTGTAGGGCTGGTGTTATCACTACCCAAAGGACAACGTTATGTGGATAGTAAGCAGAGGCACAGGAATATTTGATCATCATATTCTGAGGTGCGTCATTCTGATGCAATTATCATCCTTACACAAAGTATTAGAAGCATGTTTTCCTGGCCCTAGAAATGACTAAATAAATAAATAAATAAATAAAAGTGGCACTTGAACTCCTATCAGCATGTTTTTTGACACATTGCTTTTAATTGCCATTAATCCATCAACAAATGTTGTATTCTGTCTGAATTTCTTGACGGCCACATCAGTTTATGACAAGAGATATTTGTATGTTGTAGTACACTAGTGATTACACAAGTGATTTTCCAGTGGCGTAACAGGTTTGCAACATTTTAAACAAACAACATTACAACCTTTTAGGACATTCATAATCAGCGTCAAGCATCATATTACACAGTTATTTTCTGTCCTCCCCCCTCCCTCCCCTTTAACTCGAGAAATCCCATCCGTGTCATCTGCCTAAGCATCTTCAGGGGTCTCGGTACTGGTCGACTCATCCGAGTCTCCTGATTCGTGATTGGCCTGGTGGGGATTTGCCATTTGAAGTCACCAGTTGCCTCCAGGCTATCAGGGGGCCCACTTCCTCCTCTCCCCCCCGTTGACAGCTTCAAACCATACCACAGTTTCTGCTTCTGCCCATCTCAAGAGGTCCGCCCACCATATCTCCACTCTGGGCCTGAGGGCCGCTTTCCAGCACATCGCAATCCTGCGCTTGGCCAAAACATAGGCCAGGTCCTTTATCTTGCTGATATGCTTCAAGTTACGTGGCTTTGGGAAACTCCCAAGCATGCATGCCCAAGCAGACCTTACATCAAGCACCACTCCCTCACTAGCCATTTTCGTCCTTATTTCTTCCCAGAGTTTCTGTATCTCAGGATAAGCCCAAAACATGTGCAGCAGCCCAGCCTCCTCCTCCCCGCACCTGGGGCATTTCTGTTTAGCCGAGCTTCCAAACCTGGCTATTCTTCGGGGGGTCAAATAAGCTCTGTGGGTGACATACAATTGAATCTGCTGGAGCCTTGCATTCCGGGGAACCTTTTTATGGTATCTTTGGGCTCTATCCCACTGTCCCTCTGTCATAGATTCCCCTATTTCCTCCTCCCAGTCATTCCTCAGTTGGAGCAGCTCTGTCCCTGCCTTCACACTCAGGAGCTTGTATATCCTAGATATTTCATGTCTCCCCTCAGAGACATCATACATCATTTCCACAGTGGCATCAGGTTCTTCCGTTAGCACAGTCTCAGGCCACCTCTCCTGCACCCGTTTAATGAGCCTAGTATAAGTAATATATTGGCCTCCATGCACCCCAGTCTCCTCCTGTAGCCTCTGGAATTCCACCACTTCCCCATCCCGCCATATATCCCCAAGGGAAGCCAGGCCCACCAATTCCCAATATTTACGGACCCCCTTAAACAGTTGGGAGTCTGCCCCACATAACGCCGCCAGCGGGACCTGCTGAGAGAGTGGATTTGGGTCGCCCACAGTTCTCCATGCTCTGTGCCAGACCTCACAGCCCAGCATCAATAGACTCCCCATCTCCGCCACTTTTGTTCTATGCAACCAAACTGTCTCATTTAGGAAGTAAGGGGCAGTATCATCTCGTAAAAGCCTGGCTTCCGCAGATTCCTCTGCGGACAACCACCTAGCCACATATGACAGCTGTCCCGCCAGGTAGTATAATTCGAAATTCGGCAGGTTTATGCCCCCCTTATCACATGTGTTCTGTAGTTTCCACAGGGCCACCCTATTCCTGGAGTTGCCCCATAGGAAGCCCCTGCACATAACATGAAGTGCCACAAAAAAACGTCTAGGGATCAGGTACGGGACATTCACAAAAAAGTGCAAAAGTCTGGGCAGAACCACCATTTTAAGCAGAGCTGCTCTTCCCATCATGGCTAGGGGCAGTTGAGACCAGAACGCCATGCTATTCTTAATACCCTCGACTGCTTTCTCTGTATTCTGTTTGTGTTCTGTCTCTATCTTATGGTAAATATTTACAACCAGATACCTGAATGTCACGGGCTGCCAGGGTATCTGCAGGATGGGTAATCTCTCCAATGGGGTGTGCCTGTACCTACCCAAGGGGAACAGACTGGACTTCCCAGGGTTCACCGAAATGCCCGAAAGGGTGGCATAATGATCCATCACCTCCAACACATAATGCAGGTTCTCCTCAGGGTAGCGCAAGTAGAGGAGCATATCGTCTGCATACAGTGATATCAGGTGCGTGCCGCCTGTCGTTCGAATCCCAACCTCCCCGTATTGTTGCCGCAGGCATATTGCCAGTGGCTCTAATGCCAAAATATATAACATGGGAGACCAGGGACATCCCTGTCTGGTTCCCCTGCTGAGCTGCCATTTATCAGAAATGATGGTTCCTGTTTTAACTCTCGCACTCGGGGAGCTATATAGCATCTGGACCCATCTGATATATCCTGACCAAATCCCGTAACCCTTCAGGGTCGCTTTCAACCATGGCCACCGCACTGAATCAAATGCTTTAACCGCGTCCAATGACACGATAGCCAGCTCACCCAAGTCTCCCACGGTCTGATCAATGATATGGTGCAGCCTCCTATGGTTGTCTGTAATATATCTACGAGGGACATAGCCTGTTTGGTCTGGGTGTATCAGTTTGCCAATTACCCTCTTTAATCTGTTGGCCAGCACTACCGTGAGTATTTTACTGTCTTGATTGAGCATGGACAAGGGCCTATAAGACCCACAGTCCACGTCTGGTTTGCCTGATTTCAAGAGCGGGATGATCACTGCCTCACGGAGAGACGCCGGCAGTTCCCCCTGCTCGTAGGCTTCATTAAACATGGCAAGCAGCGGCTGGAGTAGCTCCTGCTTATACGTTTTATAAAACTCACTTGGTAACCCGTCCGACCCAGGCGCCTTACATGTGGGCAGGTGCTGGATCACAATCTCCAATTCGTCTGAGGTAATGGGGGCGTCTAACTCAGCGCATTTCAGGTCATCTAAGGTGGGCAGCCCTATGTCCTCTATTGTTTCCTGTATTTCTTGACTCATTTCCTCGCCTGCATCCTCATTTAGTCGTCTGTAATATTTGAAGAACTCCATGTTTACCCCTTCCTGGGTATTACAAATTTGGCCTTCCGCGTCTTTAACATCTCTGATCACCGGGCGGGGGGTCTCATTTTTATATAACCAGGCCAATAATCTACCCTGCTTGTCCCCCCCTGCATGTAGCCTCTCTGTGTATTTCTTGTAATTTAATCTGCATAATCTGTCCCAGAGTTCACTACAGGTCATCTGCAAATCCTTAATCTTAGTGTTATCCTCCTGGGTGGTCCCCCCACTTTGTATCAGTCCCTCTAACTCCCTTTCTGTTTCTTGCAGTTCCCGTTCAATACCCCCCTGGAGCCCCTTAGATTTTGATAAAGCTAACCCACGCACCACCACCTTAAATGCTTCCCACACTGTTCCTCAGAGCGTACACTGCCGGTGTTAATTTCAAAGTATTCCTCGATGGCTTCCCTCAAGTCCTCTCGAAATCCTGCATCCTGTAAAGCCTCAGTTCTGAGCCTCCATGTCGGGATTCGCGCTCGGGGGGTGGGGGGTTCATGTCGCCACTCGACGACCAAAGGCGCCTGGTCGGATAGCACCCGGGCCTTGTATTCCACGCCTGCCATTTCCCCGACCATCTCGGCGGCAGCAAACACATAATCCAGCCTCGTATGCAGGTCCCGTGGTGCTGCGTAATGCGAGTAATGCCTATCCACTGGGTGCAGTCGTCTCCACACATCCTCTAGACCTAGGTCTGTCAACAACATCGCCAGTGACCTGGCTGCCGGTGTCGGTTTTTCCACTTTGTCATCTGACCTGTCTATTTTGGGGTTCAGGGTACAGTTGAAGTCTCCTCCCCATACCGTTGCGTCACCCACCAGGGGGCTGATTCTGCTATGTAGGGACCTAAAATATGTCGCTGAATCATGGTTAGGGGCATACAAATTTATAATGTTTACTTCTCTATTTTCCAGAAGTCCTGCTACCGCCACCAACCTGCCCTCTGGGTCTGTTGTAGAGCTGAGCAGCTGAAATGGCACGTGCAATGCTATCCATGTGATCACCCCTCTTGCATATGCCGAGTATGCGGCCCCTATGACATTACCCCTCCATTTTCTCTTGACCACCTCTAACTTCTCCTTGGTGAGGTGGGTCTCCTGTAGCAGAGCTATATCAATCTGCATCCTCTTTAAGTACATCATCACCTTATTGCGTTTTAGGTAACTATTAAGGCCCCACACATTCCAGGTCACAATTCTGAGATTACCCGATGCCATTGGCTCGATTGATACAGTACAGATCCCACTTCCGTCTCAGTCTACCTAGGCTCGTTCCCCAGTTCAAACTTTCCAAAACTACAAACACTGCAAACTTCCCTTCCCTCCTCCCCCCGCTTCCCTTTCCCCAACTACAATAAACCACAGCACACAACCCTCTCCCTCCCCCCTCCTCTCCCTACCCCAAAAAAAGCCCAGCTCCATCCCTGGATCTCAGGCTCCCCCGCGTTTGGACCTACCCTGGAACCCCAGGCCAAGACCCCAGCAGGGTGTCACCACACTATTGGTGACCTAACTTATTTCTATATGGGGGTGTAAGGACTAGCTCTGCAGGGCTCCCTAGTGAAGCAATAGTCGTAGTGCACGTATTCCATTTTCTATTCCAGTCTAGTTCTGCCGGCCAGTAGGACAGGTTTATGCCTATAGTCAAGTCCCATAGACCCAAGCAACACCTCTGTACGGCGTTCCCACCTCACATTACTTATCTTCTCCATCCCCTCCTTTTGTATGGATATCCGACTCCTGGGGGAAGCCTTGCATGTCGAGCCATCCCATGGCATCCTCCGGAGTTTCAAAAAAGAAAGTTTTGTTTTTGTGTAAGACTTTCAATTTGGCCGGATAAAGCAACATATACTTGTGGCCCGCTTCCCTCAATCTCCTCTTGACAGCCCCAACGTTCGTACAACTCCGCTGCACCGTCAGGGTATAGTCTGGGTAGGGATTTATGTGCGCTGCCCCCTTTTGAATTGTTCCACCTTTGCGGAAATGCTCCAGTATGCTTTCCCAATCCCGGTAGTTAAGGATTTTGGCAATCACTGGCCTAGGTGGGTTACCCGGCTGCGGCTTCCTCGTCAGAGCCCTATGCGCCCTTTCCACCGCAAACCCCTGAGACAGGGCACCTCCAGGTATCTCCTGCAGCAACATGGTTTCAACAAATTCCGTTGGATTGTGGCCTTCTGCACCCTCCGGCAGGCCCACAATGCAGATGTTATTTCGCCGTGCGCGTCCTTCCGCTTCCTCCGCTCTGTACTCTAAGTTGTCCACTCGCTGCACCAAGGCGTGTAGTTCTGATTTGTGCGAGGCACAGTCCGCCGTGTTCGGGCTCACCTCTTTCTCGAGGTTTTCAGTGCGCTCTGCCAGTTACCTTACGTCGTGTCGAAGGAGGTTCACCTCCTCCTGTACCTCTCCAACCTTGCAGTCCAGTGCTGTTTTCAGATCAGCCACAGCCAATTCAAGCTTGGTCTCCCCTGCCAGGTTCAGGTCCGCGATTGCGGCTAGGACCTCTTGGTTTGTGCCCGTGATGGCCATGCTGCCCGCAGGGGGCCTGTGCTTGCTTCTAGCGCCTTCTGAATTGGGCAGCGTCCTGGCGTATTCGTCCAGCGTGGGCTGCTTCCCCTTAAGCCTTGGAGGTTTGACATGACGCCGCAGCTATGGGTCACGGATCAAGTCCACCCCCTGTGGTTTGCAGTACCAGCGGGGGCAACCCGTTGCACTCTCTCGCGTTCAGGGAGGCTGCCTCAGAGGTACTCAGGCCCAGTCCTTATTCACTGCAATGGATTGTGCTCTCCCACATAATCATATGATTCCGCAGTTCTCTCGCTCTGTGAGATGGCTTATGGTACTTGCCCAGAGCACCAGCGAGTGACCACCACCATTGAGGGCTTCAGTTTCAGCTGCCAGGGCACACTACGGGCCTTGCAGCCTCCAGCGGCACCCAGAATCCGCCCAGCACTGGGCCTGCTGGCCGACCAGCGCGCCTCTGTTTCTTTCAGGCAGGGGGACACACTTGATCCCAGTGTCGTTGGTGCCACCCAGGTGGGAGCACCAACACCGCTGCGGTTCGACCAGCCTCCCCCACAACCCATCCAGGGAGATTCCCCAGTGTTCTGTTGGTCTGCTCCCCCCTTTCTTTACTGCTGCTGGGCAGTGCTAGTTTGCTTGTGGTGGACTGGCACTTTATTGTGTCCTGTGCGCCTTTGGAAGTGCCAGGAAGTGTCCTGACCCAATGTTGTATGCTATCCAGGATCCCCTTTGGAGCGTGCACACTGCCGTTGCTTTTACAATGTTTGGCACATCACGGGCATCCCCCTTCCAATCTGGGGGCTGCCGCCCAGCATCAGTATCAGCTATCCGAAGAGCCTATGCACCACGCTTCAGCACCGGGTCTGTCACTCTTATGTCCTACCGCTCTAATGAAGTAGAGCCACTTCGTGCAACGTGGATCCTCGCGGAGCACCATCTGAAAGCTTTCCCGTTCAGGCTCACTTCCAGGCCACCGCCACGCACCCCGCAAGAACACTCGGGTCGCGGCTGACAAGTATGGTCCGCCGCCGCCTCTCACCCGATCCTCCCAGTGAACACAGCCGGGTTCGGGATCACACTTCCGTGGCCTCAAGGATGCGGGCTTCGGTGCCCTTTGTCATTTGTTTGGGCTGCATGCCCATCGAAGTATCATCGCATCCTCCAGGCCCCTCATGAGCTCCGTGGTTGCCGTCCCGCTCCGTGGCAGCCCCCGTCACCTTCCAGTTCGTGTGATCGGGTGCTGTCGCCTTCGCTCGCAGCTGTCTCAGCGGCTCGCGGCCACTGCAGCAGCACACCAGGGAGGCTTCTGCCCACAAGCCGGCACCCCACACTGCAATGTCTTTTGCGGTTCAGGCAGTTGGATTATTCCAGGGAGCACTGTGTATTGCGCGGCCGATTCTGTTTCAGGTCCGCAGCGGCCGTCTCTCTATCTCACGGCCAACTAAGTCCTTTGTCTTTGGGAATCTTGCTACCTCCTTCGTTCCGGCTCTCGAAAACTTGTTACATAAATGACTCTGTCATGGCTCATCTCCTGAGTCCACAAAGTTCAGCGGGCACGGCCGCCCCGTTCATAAGCCTGCATGAGGAATTTTAGCAATCGCAGGCATCAATTAACGCACTATTTACCAGGATCGTTGCAGGATCACGGGAGCACCATTAGAACACGTCCTCCTACATGGCCCTCTTGGCCACGCCCCCCCTGATTGATGAGTTTTCTGTTTAATCACATATGCCATATTCTATTTCAGCCTATGTGTTTGATAAAGTGTTGTAAGATTTGTCAAGAATTGCAGTGGCTGGGAAGGGGAAATTCCTTTCCAAACTCTCTTCGGTGACGGTAGTTCACTAATAAACATGCTCACAAAGTGGCTTACCTCATTAGTCAGTTGCGCACATGGAATATAATGTGCGCACAACAGAAAACCATTTCCGCACATAGAGAACAATAATTAGAGGGAACATTGACAGAGACCCCTGGCAAGATGCTCTATTACGGTAGCAATGGACGAGCAATCAAGGCCTAGCTTCTCGGGAGGTGATGCGAGCTGGTTCTTAAGTACAGTGTAGTCCCCAAGCACCCAGGAAGGAATGTCCACACACTGTATCGGTTAAAACACAGTCTTTATATAATTAATATTCAAGGTCATATACACGATCACGATAACTCACTTTGTACTACGAAAATCAACAATGGGAAATATGTACAATTCTAAAGTGGTACCACTAACGTTATTAGATCTTATTCAAGTGCATACGGTCAGAATGACACACAGATCAAAATAAAGAGGAAACCAGCAGTAGAGAGAGGAAGGAAAGCAGGATGGTTGAGCAGTAGGCAGAGTACTGGTAACTACCGTTAAACACAGCTCTGGGTGGAGATCCCCCCACCTGGGCAACCTGTAGAAGAAAGATATAAGCCCAGTCCATATATTGTTCACCGTTAGACTTCCCAATAGTTCTGCAATAGTTCTGCAACCCCAAAGTACCTTGATGTTGTAGCGTTCTGCGTCGGGGAAATCGACAACCCTTCTTGAGTGTCCTCCCTTTCAGGCAGGAATCACGGGTTGGCGAAAGTCCGACGGAGAACAGGTTGAGCTATGACGGTGAAGTGGCCGCGTCGTTCCTAGCGGTGCTCGTTGACGTAAAAGTCCTGCCAGGAAGAGGCGTGCGGGGAACCTCGGTGTCGATAGTTCTGGACCGCAAAGAGTTGAAGAACTGTGGCCCAGCAAGGGCGTCGCATCGTCGGTGTCTCTGTGGTCTTTGGGTGGCAGGAAACCCACTGGTGGATGCTCCTCGGCGCGTCGACGGTCAGGCCTTCTCCAGCAGGATACAGCAGCGACGATGCGGACGAGAGCGTCCTTGGATCAATGAAGTTCTTAGGCAACAGGAGCATGGCGGCTCCGGTCGGAGACGGCGGTCAGCGACAGTGGCTGACAACAGTCCGGGCGCTTCTCCTTGGAGTTCCGCAGCAGTTCCCGTATCGGGTCGGCAGCCTGTCGAAGGTCTGTCTACCAGGGAGTTTAGGCAAAGATCAGCGGTGCACGATTGTCCCTCGTGGCTCGGGAAGAGGGCGCCTTACCAGGTCCTCTCTGGGTCAGTTCTTGAAGCACAGCAGCTTTCAGATTGTGAAGGAGAGCAACAGCAATTCTTCTTGTCCAGCAGGGCTCAAGGTTAAGCTTCACTCCAGTTACTCGTCGTAGTGGACTTCAGCTTCTGAACACGATTCCTAGCAGTGAGAGGTCCCCAGATATACTGTTGATCTCCAATTCATTCCGCTGGGTCGCACTCAAGCATCCAATCAAGACTACGGGCATTCATGCAGGCAGGCAGCCAAGCAGGCACACGAGGTATTCAGGCCATTCACTTCTCTCCAGACACTCACAACAAGTTATGTGTATTGGGACAAGTACTGAGCCATTCAACACTCAAAGCTGCATTCATACCGGTTTCAGGCAGGGCTGTCTCAACCATTGTGTCAAACACCAGATACTAAACAGTCACAACATAGAATGTATATTCGTCACACACTCCATTCACCCAGGTTCCACTCACAGGTGTACCCACAACATACGGTCATTGAGAAGGCTTCAGCCAGTCTGGTCGGCACTTCCCCACACTACCATATACGGAACTTCCACCCAACAGCCAGTCAGGGGGAAGGGACAGAGGCAGGGCTTCCCGGGACTTCGGGAAGATCAGGGTAACGGTGATGGAAGGCAAGAGGCCATGGGGCCATTTTGTCTCCATCAGGAATCTACCGATTCCAATGACAGGGACTGGGCATCCCAAAATGGAGGATGCTCAGGGCAGTCATTTCAGCACGGAGATGCCGCCAGCCCATACCCTGCTCTGTGGGTCACACACAGATGCCCAAAAACAATTACTAGGGGCACAGGGTTGTACCCCTACCCATGGGTGCCATAACGGTATCCCACGGGTCAGTTCACCAAACCAAAAGGAGAGAGAGCTGCACCGCCAGGAGTCCCACATGAACTCCTGCTTGGAAAACACGACAGAACACACGATAAAAAGCAGTAAAGGACAAGGATACGGAGGCCCTGTCCCTCTGATGCATTTCCAGCATCACAAGTACAAGCATATGCAAATGCGAAATGGCTGCAGATAACCAGATGGGAGCTGATGATGAAAATCAACTCCACGGTGAACGTATTCAACGCAATAACAGAAGAACTAAGGGCAATAAGAATGGTGGTCTTGCAGAACAGATATGTACTCAACCTCTTAACTGCGATGGAAGGAGTAGTTTGCATAAAAATGGGAAGTTCCTGCTGCACGTTCATTCCTGCGAATGACAAAGATAACGGCACCGTATCAGAAGCAATATCTCAATTGGCCAAGATGCACGCGAAGATGTAAGAAGTAGCGAAGGGGGTAAAAAAGGATGGTAGCTGGTTTTCATACCACTGGTCTTGGATGCCATCATGGCTAGTGAATGGTCTCAAGGATTTGGCAGGCTGCATGATACTGGCAATGGCATCACTGATGGGAATACAATTATGGATGGCAAGGTCAAAGCGTACAGCAGAGGAAATGATGGGCATGCACATCCTAATGCCTGCAGAAGACGAGCTACACACAAACGTCATCCTCAAGGAACGCGAATGGCTACGCCAACAGATAATAGAAGCAGACTTATACCCACCATCAATAAAGGTTGAAAATCCACACAATCCAAAGAACTATGTTGGGAAATGGGTTTATTGTAAGTCCAGTGGTTGATGTGTATACATGTACTGGTCATTTCAAGATCACGTAAACCGCTACGGACACCTGGCAGGAATAACGAATGTGTGGCGAGTACAAGGAGATAAAAGAGTGGGTCATTTTGTGGTAGACATGTCGACCACAGGGGGGACTGAAGAGGGAAAAGGGGACGGTCCCTTCCCCTGACCCGCTTACAAACTATGTCCAATGACGTCACGACCCAAGTACCCTCAGCGGGATGAGTTTGCACCTTTGTCCGCCGCCTTGGATGTCAATATCCACCGTGGCCACACCTCACCTCCACAACCTGGCCGCATCCCACCCAGAGCACGAGGTGGGAAACAAGATGGAGCTGAGACCAACCACATGGACCAGCTCGACTAAATGTCACAAATCTATGCTGTCATCGTTAGAGATGACATGACGACATAGCCACAACAAACAGAAACACATGTGCTGCCATGCACCTGAATCAGACACACACCAACCCACATGAAGAACACGCTCAGTGCTACGACTTAGAGGACCACGCCCCATCACAGACGTGCATCATTATTATTTTTCACATAGGTCAGCAACCGCATTGCAGAAACGCAAGACACCAGAATAATTTGTGTATATGCTTTCAGGCGCTTCATGCTACTAACCTCTGAAGATAAGACCCTACAGATGGAGCAATGTACAAAGAACCACATCGTACCCTCACACCGCTCTCCTTATGGACCTTATACCACCACATATAACCAAGCCACCAAGCCGAAGTAGGCCGCAAACCAGAGTCCACCGACCCGGAGCAGTTCATACAGAGCTACCAAGGTGCTGATCATGCAGACCAACCCTGACTAGAGCCCCGCAGTCAAGGTTGCGACGTTGAAATCAACATGCCGCACTCTCCAAGCCAAGGTTACACCTGCCACTGCTACGATTCCCCGGAGCAGACATACAAATCAAATCCCCGTAATTCTGCCTCAGCCACGGTCCCTCAACACGTGATCAGGCCGAACTGGTATGATGCCAAGCTCCAAGGACTGAAGAGGTGCTGGGGTCCCACGTCTAGGACCCAGCTTGCAACAAAAAAGTAATGAATTAGACACTGGCAGAGATGGGAAAGGAGCGCTCTAATGGCAAGTGGCAGGACCTGTCCATTGTCTTTCACTGACACATAGTCACACATTGTTTCCAGCACCAGGTACATCGCGAGTTGGGAACAACGATGGTCCCAGGCTTGGGAGCTCTCGGATGGACCAATCAGGGCACGGGGGCTACTCACTGACAGAATCACAACCGAACCAATCAATAACAATCTCCATGTAACAATTTTCATGTAGCAACTTTTAGGGACAACCCAGGCGTACCACCTGACCTCTACTGTACCAATTAAACTTTTCTCTATACCGTCCTATACTGACCCTACCACTCAGGGAACCAATCCGAAGTGGCAGTAGGTTTGGGGGCAGGCTCTCTCATGTTATGCACGTTGTTACGTCACTAAGAAACAAAAGGTGCCTGCGAGCCCGATTACAACAAGAAGTTTTCTGGAACCTGCGCTCCATGAACCTGTCCCTGTCTGTTTATGCGTAATAAACAGCAGTAACCTATTGCTCTTGTTTGGGCCTCCTACTTCTTTGGGACACGGAAGGAGTTAGGGCCTTCCAACAGCTGGAGGTCTGCGAACTCTGGGTGCGGCCCTGCCGACCTCCAGAAATTACCCTAATAAGGTGCTCAGAGGGTAGGTACTGTCCACTGTGGTCATTTGTACTCACCAATGAGCCATGTGTTGCCATGCCTCCCAGCTTCCAGGGCCTGGTGTAGGGGGTGACATTCTGTAGATGAAACTAACATGGGTGGACCCTGGATAGTTAGCATATACAGAGGTGATGATTCCCTTGGCATCACATACAACCTGCAAGTTGATGGAATGCCAGTGCTTGCGATTCCGATAGATGTGCCCTGTGGTCCTAGGTGGACGTAGATCCACATGGGTGCAATCAATTGCACCAAGCACTTTGGGGAAGTGTGCCACCCCATAAAAGTCCTGGACTACGGCCTGCCATTCTGCAAGCGTTCTGGGCATATATATGTGCCTGCAGACTGAGGGGCGTGCAGTCATGATTGCCAACACCTGGTGTAGGCAGAGTGACTGCGTGGCCTGTGAAACACCCCAAACGATGGCAGGTGTCTGCTGAAATGACCCAGTGGTCAAAAAATGCAGTACATTGAGCACATTTTCCAAGGGGCTCAGTGCTTGGGAGGACAGGGTGGCATATGTGAGGTAATTCTCCCACTCAGTGATCATATGAGGTGGAAACCTATACCTGCCATAGACCTGGTCATCAGGCACCCCAAAAAGGCTGGTCCTGGGTAAAATAATGCGGGGCCTGGCTATCCTCCTCCTCCCGAGGTGTCTGATGATCACTGCTGCGAGGAATAGTACATTCATCATAGATGTATACGCACGTTTGTGTTCACGCATGCTCTTTTTGCATTGTTTTGGGTGAGCGGTGACGCTTACACCTGCTTTTGTTTGGTGGACGGTTTCCGGATTACCACGTCTTTTCCCGTGTGCAGGAGTGTCCTGTTCAATTCCATGAATTCGAGTTGTTAGCGCGCGTGTCGGCGTTACGAGTATTTTACTGTGGTACTTCCCACGCTACGCCCACATTTATGCGTTTTGTAACCCATTCCACGTGTTCCACCCCCTTTTTAGGTGTGTACGCTGGACGGTGTGTGCCTTCACTGAGCGTGTCACGCAAGACGTTTGTGGTGTCTCAGTGACATGTTGGACCCGCCCGGATTCAACGCAGGTCTCAGGTAAGCCACGCGCAATGTATTCCATGAATCGGAAAACGGGTGCTTACGTGCGTTTTGCATGCATGCGCCCCGTTTTCGGCACAGATTTATTCCATGAATCGGCCCTGTGTGTTTTGGCCATGCTCCGTGTCTCCAGACTACATCCTCTGTCCCACCATCTCAATGCAAAATATTGCGGACTTCAGCTGGACATATTCAACTTTATTGGACATACATTCAATCTGTTCCCCGTCAAAACAATGTTCTCTTTGATACTGCAAGTAAGAGTCAAAGAATAAACATCACATCATCACATCATCACTTATCACATGGTAAGGGAGAAGTTAAAAAGAATCATTAATGAACAATGAAAAGATATTCACAACTCTCTGCAGACCCCACGTGTACAAAGTGTGACTGCAGAGTGAGAGTAAAAGAAAGGTGATGCTATACGCCATGTGATGCCGTCATGCACACATGTAGTGATCTGTCACTTAAACCACTGTATTCGCAGACAAGGAGTTACAGGCCTTTGTCATAGAAATAGTAAAATAGGATTCAAGATTATTTGCATACATCATGCCTGAAACAACCCCAATTGAAAGCCCTGAATTGTGGGAGGTCAGGGTGACAATAAAGTGAACTTAATCATGCCACAATGGGTGATGTGAGGAACAGGTGGAATGACCTCAAGTGACAGGACAGGTAATTTGTGCTCAAGAAGAACATATTGCAGAAAAGAGGGATCACGCCACCCTCCTCATCATGCTCCCTTGGGAAAAGAAGTCTGTACCCATCGTTACCATGGCTGGACTGGAGAGCTTCACCAACAGTGAGGCCATAACCAGGGCAGCAGGCAATAAGACAAGCATATGTTCCACATTGACCAGTCCAACAAGCAAGGTCGGATCACTTCAGCCTGCTCTGATGTTGCAGGCAGCAGGGATGGTTAATTGACTCCGACCTTAAACTTTGTGGCAACTTTTATATTGGCAGCCTTGACTTAGGGGGATGATTATTTGCAAATAGTGGATGGTTGATGTATGAAAATGTTAGGAGTGCACAGCGCTTTTGTACTGCAACATTGTTTTGAAGGCACTATCAAGCAAGCACTTTTGAAATGTCAACAATAAATTAAGAGGCTGATTATTATGCAAATGGTTGATGGATGGCGGATGAATAGATGTTTTGAGAGCTTTCAATGCCTCAGGCCTACAATTTTGGGCTTCAATAATGTCGCCTCTTTCACTACTCTGCACGATTTGCATTAGGAAACTCGTAGGCATGAAACACGCCTGCTCGTAAGTGGCGATGTTACTTCCACAAAAAGTCGTGGTAATGGTTCTGGAGCAATAATTCCACCACTCGCCAATGAAATCTAAGGGGACCTCGGAATGGGGTGTAACAGCTTTCTTATGTAGGTGCTGCAAAGGGGCACCTTTTAACCTGTACATGATGGCTTGTGGGGCGGTGATTTTGCAGACAGCTACTGGATGGTAGATGGTTAAGCCTGCTACATCAAACACTAATGTGAAGCACACACTTTCCAGCGTTGCCCTTCCTAGATGTTCCCTCCACCAGGATACTCACAGCATGGATTCACCAATGCATCCAACCCAGCAGCAACGTGACTCGCTTGCATGAATGGTTTTATTGCAGCGCCAAACAGAGATGCAAATACAACAGGTGACATCTCTTTCTTACCCTACAGCCCTAACATGCTCCGCTGACCGTTCATGCAGAACAAGTGAATCGTTTTTAAAATAATCACCTTCATAACACAAGGCTTCGATTTTTTGGTGGCCCCTTGCTAGCGCCTTGATTACTAAGCTGAACTGAAGGGCCCCTACTTGCTCACAGAATATTCTTCTATCAGCCACTCACCCACCACTCCACTTGCAAAATAAGCCCTTTTGGACTTGAGGGATCATCACAAGTTTGGCTGCAATGGTAAAACACGCAGTATGTCTGAATACTTCATTTTTACCACTCCACCAAATTACGAGTTCCTTTACCGAAAATCTTCATTTCCACCTGATTTTGTGTGGAGGCACAAAATCAGTACTTGGTGTGATATCACTGTTGTGGGGCATCGCATGCTCACATGAGCCGGCCCAATCAGTGTTGGGGTGCCCGCACCTCGGTTGGTTGCCGGAATAACCAGGATTTACTGTGCTGCAGGGATGACCCTGCTAGCCAGTGCAGACACAGGCCTGGGGTGCCGGGGCACTGTGGATGCCAGGAGCATCCGGATTGTTGAGTGGTCTGGGCAGACCCAGGGCACCATGCTGGCCTGAGGGTCCCAGGTCGGCAGGACCTGCAGGAGCGTGATCACACAGTGTGGGTCTGCAGGCCAGGGCCACAGGACCGTGGTCACACAGTGAGGCCTGCAGGCCCATGAATTAGAAACGGACACAGGAGCTCCATTGTTGGTGTCTGCAGTCGTTCTGCGGTATGTGCATGCAGAAGCTCCTGTATATTTGCATGGTGTGGGCAATACACTTAGAATGATCACACAACACTCCTCCTTTTTCATAACAAACAAAACAAATATCACTGAATGTTAACTGATTCTGTCCCGTTACAAAATGACAATACTTAGACCACTTGGGCATTGTATAAAAACAATGACCGCATATATTGGGACTCACATAGTTGCAAACATATATTATATCACGGACGCTGTAAACATTTCGTGGCTGACAGTCAGGGTTGGTGGACTGCCAGTTGTTTGTTGGCATCTCTCCCACGTTCTAAACACTTTATTACACATGGGAGAAACGGAATTTCAAATTGAAACATCAAAGTCCTCTCCAACACACTACAAGGATGGACAGACCATCAAGTCATAACTTTTTCCATCCAGCAGAACCTCTCTACAGATACTTTGTCTACCATAGTTCCTGCCGCTCTCACCAGAAATAAATGAAACATCACTGCAGAGAAACTACTTCCCCTGATGCACCCTATCACTAACTATACACACAACCCTGGTTCAGACCCATCATCTATGATCAAGCTTTACAACCAAACATTACTAGCAGCCATTGACAAAGTTGCCCACCTGAGCATGCAGAAATCCAAACCACTCAACCACCTTAACACGTGGTACACCTCTAACCTCAAAACTATGTGCAGCATCTAAATCAGCATTTATTATTATTATTATTAAAAGAACAGCCGAGACAGACTGGAAAAAAAATAACGTCAGTATCTAACAAAGAAAGTATTGCTGCAGCCTCAAAAAATGATAAACAAGCTATCCTCCTAATTAAAAGTGACAATTTTTTTTTGTTTTTTTTATTATTGTTTGATCAAAATGTGATTTTACAATACTGAAACTTTGTAGTAAACTACAATAAACATGACTTTGTGTTTTCTGTTTTGGAGGCTTATTCTTTACTGTTCGCTGTTAACATTTAGTAGATTCGAGTCAATGTGTTCTAGCATTTTTGCAGTTGCTATTTGCCACGTTGTTTTATCTCCCCCAATGAGTCTGCACCACCACAATTGCTCTTCTGGCAGTGTGCTGAAACCCGGTATCATTGGCAGATAGCACTGTCTAAGTGCTGCAGTCGCTGTACATGCCATAAGTAAATGTCTTATTGTCTCCTTTGGAGGTTGTGTGTCGTTGGAACAGAATCTGCAGGTGTTTGACTGTGCTTGTCCTCGAACATATCTTATTTAATTTGTTTTGAACAGGTTGAGCCTAGCTCGTAGAATTAGGTTCTGTGCTTGCCTATTTGGAAATTGCTTTATGTAGTTTTGCAGTTCATTTCTTTTTACAGTGAAACTTGGTAAATGAGCGATGAGTTTTAATGTCGCGGTATCGTCAATCGTTTTGGCCCAGTCCATATCTTTTATTTTCTTCAGCACTTTACATGGATTTGTGATGAGTTCGTCTTCATCTGAGATGATTGCATCTAATACTTTTTGATTTTGCTTTTGCCAGTTGGTTATCATATCACAAGTATTGTTGTTCATTTCTTGTTTAATGATACTGAAGATTTTGTTTTTGCTGTCCATTCTGCATTTGCGGTATAACATGATGGCATTGCAAGTTGCGGCACATTCTAGAGATTGTAAACTTAATTCGCGTCGCATTGCTACCCCAGGAGTCGAATTTGGTAATTTAAGAACTTTGCGCCAGAAATGTGCTTTTAATTTGCACTAAACTTTCTGTGGAATCATCGGCATGGCTTCTATGCCATATATGATGGTGGGTACGACCTTCATCTTGTAGAAGTTTATCATTGGTTTCAGGGAGAGTTTTCCAAATTTGCTGTCAATTTTTTTTTTTTTTTTTGCTTGAGCTGCTAGTTTACTCATTTTTGTATGTAGTTCCTGCTGCATTGTGGTTTCATGGAGGGAACTATCCATGTAGACTCCTAGATATTTAAAGTTTGAGACCACTTCAATTTTGGTCTTGCCCAAATGCCACTGAAAGTTTTCCTTTCTTGGGTGACATTGGAAAATCATGATTTTTGTTTTATTGATATTGATTTCCAAATGATTGCTGTTGGCGTAGATCAGAAGGGCGTCAAGTTTGCGCTGCAGCCCAATTTGGGTCTGGTCAAAAATTGTTAGGTCATCAGCATAAAGTAGGTGTCCGATTTGCGTTTTCCCCAGTGTTGGTGGGAAGACTCGTGTTTGACTTCCCATATTTTGAATGTCGCCGATATAGGTGATAAAGAGTGCTGATGCCAGTGGACAACCCTGTTTCACTCCTCGTGTGGTGTTTATTTTGGCTGATAGGTCTCCTTCACGGCTGAGTCTGACTCTTATGGATGTGTCATGATGCAATGCTTGAATTGGCTCCTAACAGAGCGTGGGGACATTTCCATTCTTCAAGTTTGTTCCACAAGAGGGATCTTTCAACTCTGTCAAAGGCTTGAGAGAAGTCAATATAAGCTGCGAACAGACGGTGCTTCTTTTCTAGGGTTTTTGCTTTTAGTATACTGCACACTAGTATATTGCATGTTGTACCTGTGCGTTTCTTGAACCCTGTTTGCATTTCATCATTACATTCTGCAGAGGCCGCCCATCTTTGAAATCCCGTCAAGAGTAATGAGGCGTATACTTTCCCCATGACATCTAGTAGGGCGATCGGTCGAAAGTTCGTTGGATCTGTGAGGCTGCCTTTTTTATAAATCGGTACCACGATTGCTTTGGTCCATGATTGTGGCACTGATCTCGTTTCAGTGCATCGCTTGAAGATGACGCTTAGCAAGGTAGCCCATTCTTCTGGATAACTTTTTAGTTCTGCATTACTGATGCCATCAGGGCCTGGTGCACGCGAGTTTTTCAATTTTTTGATGATGTCGATAATATCCTCTTTTCTATCTATGTTCGACCATTGTACAGCTTTTAGTTGTTGCGCCTGTGGTTTTACATTTAAATCAGATTTGAAGACTTTGCTGAAGTGACTTTCCCAAGTGTGTTAACTGATGTTGTTTAAAATTTGATTGTCCTACGATTGTTCAACGTTATGTATTAAGGACCAGAAATTCCTACTGTTGTTATTGATAAGCGCTTTTGTTATTTGTTCGGCGTCCTCTTGGTACAGTTTATGTCTATATGATCTTACCTAGGCTTTGTATTTTGTTTTGATACTTTGAATCTCTGATGTACCGTCTGTGGTAATTTGCTTGGAGGCTGTTCGAAGAGCTCTTCTATACTCGTGCCTTTTATCAATTAGAACTTTATTGTATACGTGTTTAGTATTTCTGTTTGTTGCGTTTCCTTTTCTTTTTGTTGTTTGTATATACGGCAACAGTAAAGGTTGGTAGTCGATGCTGGGGCATAGCCTTGAGGTGGTGATAGCCTTGTATTTTGCTGTGATTTTGAGAATTTCAGCAGTACTTAGTGTGATTCTGGTGCCTTTCGCGTTTGCCTCAATTTGTGTGTTCATTTGACAGTTTTTGTTGGTTTTGAGGTTCCATGCGGTTTCAAGCAGGTTGTGGTCGCTTGTTGGAGTGTGCCGCACTTTAAAAAGTTGTAGGCAGTGCAACATGGATTTGGATACATAGATGTAATCGATCGTGGAGGCCGAGTATGCTCGCTCCCAAGTTGCTATTCTGTCTGTTTCTACAAACACTTCATCCAAGTTGTATAACTCACGCGAGTCGGTGAACTTTCGCCAAATTGTGCCACGGTGTGCGGACGCCTTTTGTAGTTCTGTTGCATTCATACAAGTTGTTTAGGTGACATTTAGATCTCCACATATCAAAATGTTCTCTATGTCATGTTCGGTTCTTACTGCATCAATTGTCCTTTCACAAAGATCTATGAATTTTTTTGCGATGATTGCAGCTGGGTTCCAGTAAAGATTTATTATAACAATTTTTGGTAAATCTGTCTTATGATTTTCGTCGCCTTGCCAGGCAATCTCTACTGCCAAAATTGATTGATTTGCAATTATCGTTTGTACGATGGAGGCTCCAGAACCATTTCGGCAGGCTATCAGGAGACCTGAAGTTGGACGTCCTTTGGTTCCTTTTGCAGCAGGGGATAGAATGATCTGATATCCTTCTAGTGTGGGGGTTTGCTGAAGCCAAGTTTCCTGTAGACAGATTATGTGAAATTCTCCAAGAGAGGGGCCTCCTGGAATAGTCAGATGTATATGACCTCGCGTATTACATGAACATAACTTGATGTCATTGATGACTTCTATGGGTTCATTATATGTGACTGCTTCCGCCCGCTTGAGTGGCTATTGTTTGCGATGTAGGTTTAGTGCTTTTGGCAACCAAGCCCAGATTCCTGTTTTACTGCTTGTATTTGGGCTTTGCTTGAATTGAGGCATCAGTGTTGAGCCGACTCTTTGCGTGCAGGTTATTTTTGTGGTACCATCTATGATTGGTGTCCGTTGTGGCTTTACCATCTTTTCTTTCTCCGTTGTTTTGTTGTGTACTGAGTCATTCTTGGTTTTATAGTGCTCATTTTTGCTCTTATCGTAATGTGATCTCTGATATTTCTTTGATGTTTCAAGTCACTTTGTTACTTTGTGGTCTTTCTGAGGATAATCCTCTGTATCTTTTTTGACATGCGTCTTGTACTTCGTGGTTAAGGGTTTGTTTTCCGTGGCGTCAGTCTCTCTAGTTTTAGCTGATTCGATGCGTTCTTCGTTACTGGGTACTGTGAGGTCTTCCACGTAGTAACCAGAATTGTAGATGTCTCTTCTATGTTTTAGAATTTTTTTGAATATCGTTGAGGACGTTAGATGCAGTATTGTGACTGCCCCATGTTGCGTATGCCATGGTTCAACGATTTTCAAGTCGTCTGTGTGAAGTCTCTGTAAATCTTTAATTTGACGCAGTATTTTCAAGACCGTTCTTCGATTTAAAATAGTCTCTTCTTTGATGCAACTTCGTTGGGTCATTCTAATTGAATATTTTGAAACATTTTTTGTGGGGTATCTCCCGTCGTTTTCTTCAGTTTCTGTGTTTCTTGTGTTTGGAGCGTGAGATGCTCGTTTGTGTGGATCGTTCTGTTGTTTATGTCCTGAGCGTGGATCATGTTTGGTATTGTTGTTAGTTTTTCTTACTTCGTGTTCTCGTTTCTTGGGTGTATCTTTGTACACCTTTAGCGTTAGTTTTTTTTCTCCTTGAGGTTCTTGTGTTTTGTTTTGTGTTTCGTAGAGTGGTTGTTGACTCTCTGTCCGTTGTTGTTTTCTTTTTTGTAAGGCGTTCTTCTGATTTGTTTCTGATATATTTTGTTTTATTGATGTTCTTACTTTGGATAGTCTCCGTACATCTATCTGCGATATGGATTTGCTTGTGCTCTTTTTTGTTCTCACGGTATGCTGCACACTTTGTTAGACAATTTCGTTTTTGTTCCAGGGTTTCGAAGTCGCGTTCTTGCAGCATTTCCGCATGTTTTTCTTCTGTAGTTGCTGCAGTCTTTTGTTTTGGTGATTGTGTTTGTTCCGCCTTTTGATTGACTGCAACTAATGCTGTCGGTGAATCAATGACTTCATCCGAATATGTGCTCAGGTTCGTTAGGGGATCCGTTAAATCCAGTTTATCCTTAGAGTTCCGTTCTTTGGTCAGTTTGTTTTTATAGTTTTTTACGTTTTCTGAATTTTCGTTTTCCCTCATTGTGGTGGCCGTTGAGCTATTCGCATTCCATTTTGGTACTGCGATTGGTGCTCTTATTTCAAGACTTGAGTTTGATTCTTTTTCTATGTTTTGTTTACTGGAGGTATTTTTTGGGACATCCTTTTTAGTGCGGGTTGCAGCTGTTTCTAAATCGTTATTCGGTCTGTCTTTCCGGCCAGTTACCTCGAAAATGCCATATGAGGGGGTTGCAACTCTGATCTCACCTTTGTCTTTGGCGTTTGCTTGATTTAACACCAACATTACCGGTGGCGTTTGTTGTCCCGTGGTCACATTGTTTTTACTGTTTGTTATCTCGTTATTGCTTATTGTGTTTTGCTTGGTTTTTTCTTTGTCAGTTGCTTTTATATCGACTGTTAAGTCAATGATGGTCTCTGTTTGTGTTCCTACTTGATTTGTATTGACTGACTTGCTCAGTCGATTGGACAGTGTTGTTTCATTTGTCATTTCTGTGCAGTTGTTAATCGTCTCATCGATGCGTGGCTCAGTCGTACCTTTGTTGTTTATAGGATTTTCTTTTGCTGTAATGTAGCCTTCCAAGTATACTATTTTCGTCAGAAGCATTGCTAGGATGACTTGTTGATCTTTTACTGTATCATTCATGGTCTCGTATAGTTTGCAAAAAGGATTGAGTGCAATAGTTATGACGGACATGATTCCTTGTAAGTCAGTTTTTTTCGAGGATGCCTCTTGTACTGCATTTGGCGTTTGTGGGCATGAAGTTCTGCCTGATTGATGTTGAAACTCACTATGACTTCTCCTGGGTGTTCGTGGTTGCTGTGAGCTTCTTGATTCCGTTTGTATTATTTTTCTGTCGGAAGAATCCATTGGGGTCTGTCTTTTGTTTTATTCACTAGAATGTCGAGTTCCACTATCTTTGGGCGTTTATGTGGTTCTCTTGCATCTGCCACGTGATGACTGGTTGAGCATGGACTGAGATTCTGACTGGATGCAGCTGGTGATGTAGATGCTTCTGACGCAGAGGTCTGGGGCAGGCTTTCTCGTTCTTGTGTTTTGGCGGTGACCGCAGTGGCCTTTTGGGGCTCTTTGGATTCTTTGCTGCCTTGAATCAGTTGTTCATCGCTCGTCGTGCTCTCCTGGTCCATGTTAAATGGTGTTGAGGGCTCACCTTTTACATTGTCTTGGTTAGGTGCGTTTTTTCCATTGGGTATGCCTTCGCCTATATTCTTTGAGAGGTTGGCTTTTGACATTTGTCTTATTGCATTCTCATCGCTTTCATTTGTTTTTTCGCCTTCCTCAAGACTAGAGTCTGTTGATATGAGCCTTTGAGCTGCGGATTTGTCTGCTTGTGACGAACCTGCTTCAGGTGGGAGGTCCATTCTTCGTTGTTTTGCATGTGGTATGTTTTCGCTTATGGCTGTTAACATATCTGCATCAGAAATTTCTGCGAAGTTTCGTGATTTCTTTAGTAGCTGGAGTTCAAAGAAGTCAGTCAACATACGCATGGTGTTTGTTTTTTTTCGATTTCGCGATGTTTGTGCTTTTAATCATGCGCTCTTTCACAGTGTGTGATGCGTTTTTGGTGGATCGATTCACTTTGGTTCTTGCATGCATGTTTGATTTGTTATTCTTCTGATTGGTGAATTTATGCGAGCTCGATTGTCCGAGTATGGTTTCACAACAATCTCTGCTTCTTTTTTTCATGTTTCGCTCTGTTGTTAGTGCGCTTTCTACGCAGTTCTTCTCTGGTGGAGCGTGTTCCATACAGTTTACACTTTCTTGGAGATCTTCTTCATTGTTTGAGGCGTGTACTAGGACTTTTACTCGTTGATGAGCCCTCGTTGGTGATTGGTCCTGAGTCTGTTTATCACATTTTTTTCCTTTCCGTTTGCACGATTCAGAGCTCTCTACTTCGGTTGCGAGTCGCGTCTCCTTCATGTGCGCACAATCTTCCTCATCCGACGGCAATTCAGTGGTAACTGTTCACAGTCGAAACTTGGTGGGGCTCGATTGCAACGTTTCTTCGGCGTTTTCATTTCGTGGGCATGTGTCTATTTCCCCACTTTGCTCTAGGCTCTCTTCATGCCTGCACTCCGACCCCCCTCCGGGGGTTGACGGTGTGGCTAGCTTGAGAGTGCTGAGTTGTGGGGAAGTTGACGTCTTGCCGTCCTCGCTCTTTTCATTATCCAACTGTTTACGACTTTTGACGCTAGTTGTTGTTTCCTCGTTTGCAGTAATTTCTGTAATTGTGGTGGGAGTGTGCACGGTTTTGTAGTTTTTTTCAAGATTGACTATCAGCGGGCTGGTGTGTTCACAACTCGTTTGCATGAGGGGTGTTAAAGGTGCATTGATGACTTCAGAGGGAGCGTCATTCTTCTTTGTTGGTCTATTTGATTCGTTACTTTCAATAGCCACACTGGTTCGGGGCCCTCCCGCTCCTTTCCTCTAGCTACAGAGGCGACGCCCGTCTTCTTCGTCCATGATATGATATGATATGATATGGTATTTGTAACGCGCCTATACACAAGTGTTTCAAGGCGCGACGAGGCAGGGAGGGAGGGAAACAAGGGGAAGACAGACAAACGATCCTACTAGGCCAGGTGTCATTCAGATCGCGCAAGTGCAGAGGTAAGGGGAAAAGGAGAAAGTGCAGGGGGAGGAGGTGGGGGGAAAGTGCAGTACAAGGTAAGTAGCGTAATAAAATAATAAATAATAAATAAAAGGGCCAGCTGGTGGCAAGTGCGAGGTAAGTGCAGAGCAAGTGCCGGGAAGGGGGCTGTAGGGATACAGTGACAGTCCCACAGTGCAGGGGGAGCCAGGGAGGCAGTGCAAGTGGAGAGTGGCTGGGCCCTGGACCGAGGTCACTGAGAGTGGCCCAGATGCAGGTTTAGAGCAGAATTCAGTGGGGAGTTAAGCAGGTTTAGCAGGGGAGAGGGAGAGAGAAGGCAGAAGCGAAGAGGAAGGTTTTGAGGTGCTTCCGGAACCGGAGATGGTTCTCCTCGAGTTTCAGGGAGGCAGGAAGGCTGTTCCAGAGGGAGGACCCTGCTGCGGAGAGAGATCTACCCCCAGCTCGTTGCTTCGAGAAGCGGCTGACCATGAGGGAGTTGGAGACGGATGAGCGAAGGGCTCGTGAAGGAAGATATTTAGGAAGAGAGAGTTGAAGGTATTTAGGCCCCAAGCCCCAGAAGGCCTTGTGGACAATGCAGAGGGTTTTGAACTTAATCCTCGCAGCCACTGGGAGCCAGTGAAGAGATTTCAGTCCTGGAGAGATACGGTCCCTGGGCTTGAGGCCAAGGACAAGTCTCGCAGTTCTGTTCTGGATAAGCTGCAGAGGGCGGAGAGTGGAGGCAGGCAGATTAAGATAGAGGCTGTTACAGTAGTCCAGCCTTGAGAGAACCAGGGCTCGGGAGACAGTGAGCTTCTGGGGGAAGGAGAGGAAGGGAAGAATACCTCTGAGGAGGTGCAGCTGGTAGTGTGACTTCTTAGAGACGTCAGATATATGAGGAGAGAAGGAGAGTGTGGAGTCGAAGATGACCCCAAGGTTTTTAGCCTTGCAGGTAGGGGCAGGAAGGGGGCCAAGGGAGGCCGGCCAGAGAGCTGCAGGGAAGGAGGGAGTGGGTGTGCCGATGAGTAGAATCTCAGTCTTACTGGCGTTAAGGCAGAGGTCATTGGCGGCACACCATTCCTGGATAGCAGACAGACAGTCGGAGATGAGGGAAGGAGAGGAGGAGGCCGAGGGTAGCCTGAAAATGAGCTGGGTATCGTCCGCATAGCACTGGAAGTGGGGGCAGAGAGCGGCGATGCGGTGGGCAAGGAGTGCCAGATACTGGTTGAAAAGCCAGGGAGAGAGGTTGGATCCCTGGGGGACACCACAGGTGGAGAAAAAGATGTCAGAGAGGAAGGAGCCCATTTGGACCTGGGAGGGTCGACCGGAAAGGAAAGAGGTCAGCCATGCCAGAGCCTGACCAGTGATACCCAGGTTATCACGGAGACGGTTGAGCAGGATGGCATGGTTGACAGTGTCAAAGGCAGAGGAGAGATCGAGCAGAATGAGAACACATGGAGTGTTGGAATCGAGGTTCAGGAGCAGGTCCTCACGGATGTTCAGGAGAGCAGTTTCCGTGCTTCTGGCCGCTCTGAAGCCGGATTGATGGTCATGAAGATTACCAACATATTCAGCATGGAGGTTAAGCTGGGAGATGGCCAGTTTCTCCAGGAGCTTGCCCAGGAAGGGAGTAATGGAGATTGGGCGATAGTTGGCCGGGCAGGAGGGCTCCATGCTTGGAGTAAGCTGATTTTGTGCGCTAGGAACTTAAGTGCGTGTGTTTTAAGTTAATGAACTGCAATGTTAATGATTTCCACAGGGATGGGTGTTGGATTTGGAGCTTGTGGGGCTGGGTTCAAAGAAAGCTTAAGAGATCTTACCGCATGAGTTGAGCTTGTGTTTGTGGATGAGGGCACCGACCCAACCGCGGCCCTCCGCCGGACCATGCCAGACCACTTAGACACCACTTCGCACCGCGCGCGCTCCGCGGATGGTGTTTTATAGTTGTTGCAGCTCCTCCTTCAAAACAGTGGCAATGAAGAACAGACTCCGACCACGCCAGACCACTTAGACACCACTTCGCACCGTGCGTGCTCCGCGCCGCGGGTGGTGTTTTATAGTTGTTGCAGCTCCTCCTTCAAAACAGTGGCAATGAAGAACAGACTCCGACCACGCCAGACCACTTAGACACCACCTGTCTGAGTTCCAATCGGCACACACGTGGTTGCTGGATGTATATTGGCAGAGATGAAAGGTCGCATTAAATGCATTTTTTACATAACAGTTTCTCTATGAAAGAAGTAGGTTTGTGTGCGATCAGGTCAAAAAGCCCCAATCAGTGAGGGGTCCTTTGCTGTTTAATTAAATCTTCTGGTTTGATCAAAAAGGTCTTCAGCGTTAGCAGTAAATACGAGATAGTTGCCGAACTACCATATGCTCAAACTGGTGTGTGCCAGTGTAGACGGGCGGCAGCTACTGACGTTGAAAAAAAAAGTGACACTTACAATGACAGAATTACCAAAGCTAGCTCTGGTACCTAAGAGCTTTTCATGATTCTACGGGAATAAGAATCCCCAGGGCCACCACAAGACTCCTGCAGTAAAGGCATTGATTGGTGCACAAACATCCAAAAAGCCCTGTTGGACAAAATCGCCTTACTACAATCTAAAATTGAATCCAAAAAGTGTAATTGTTATTAAGTGCTTGCAATTTATATATGTGTAGGATGCGCGGAGAGAATGTTGGTGTGCTGCAGTGGAATGTTTGGGTGTGAATGTCCTGTCAAGGTTCTAGCTAGAGTCAGTTGGGAGAAACTACCCTGGGTGATGGGACCCAGTGGTTTGGTGTGTAACATCTTGAAGTAACTTATAATAAAGTTTAACTAAAAAAACCATACCTGTGTGGCCAAGGAGGCTGTTTTCTAACAATGGCAACATGGATTTCTTATAATCAGTGAAAGAACCACACGTGCAAAGAAAAAGAAAAAGGAAAGATGAAGACTAGCAATCTGCTGAGGGGGTAACAGTAGAGCAGGAGAGGAACCACTAACCCCCAAAATAAGTAAGTCCCATCACCCAGGGAAAATGTAAGGGAAAGATAAGCCCAGAGAGCACCCAAGGAAAAGTAAAGAGAAGAATCACCAGTGCAGCACCAAGGGGAGAAAGAAAGGAAGCACAAGCCCCAGTATCGTGCTCAGGGCCAAAAAGAGGGGATTTGAAAGTGGGGAAAACCCATAGAATGTAAGAATTCCAGACGAGGAGGGGATTAATAAGATGTGAGAGTTGCATCCCTCCCAGAAAAAGAGTCGGGAAGTACCCAATTCCCTAGACTAGTAAAGGGTAGCTACATCCAATGAAGAAGCGTGATGTTTATAGGAGTGTTAGCGATAAAAGAGGAAAAAGGGTTAATGTAAGGACGCAGCAGAAGAGAAGGAGTAGCCGAAATTTGTTAAAATAATGCCCCTTCGTTGGGAAAGGGATAGACTGCTGCTGTTTAAAGAAGCACAATCCTGATGTTATGGGAAATGCTGCAGTGGCGCAATCACTGTTTAATGTGGAACTGGAGGTCCACCGTTGTTGCCCACTCGAACAAAATGATGATATCATCATCATGTGTGGGGGAGTTGGTGAGGAGGTTGAACGTTGAAGGTGTGTTCCGAGCTGCGCAACATGAAAGTAACTGTTGTGAGGAAAGGACCGCCAGACATGCCTTCGACATGATAACTGTCCGTTGTTAACAGTGGAGAGCAAAGTTGGAAGTTTTCCCTATTTCATCAACATAAAATGGGCTGTCAAAAGGTTATTTTGTCGGTAACCTGGCTGGCAATGCACTGTGTTGCTGGAGTATGGAAGGACACAGATGATGGCTTCGGGTGCCGTTGTACACATTCTGGCAGCAGCAGAGTGTAGGAGAAGACATGACAAGGTACAGTGATTTATTTATTTTTTAAATAAAATAAAGGTGCCGCGCATACTTTTATGAGTGAGGAAGTGCAGCGCAAAACTGATGCAGTCCAGAGAATGAGGTACTGTTCTAAAGGTGCCGCGCATACATTTATGAGTGAGGAAGTGCGGCGCGAAACTGATGCAGTCTAGATTTCTCAGAAAGGCAGACTGCAACTCCAATGAGGAAGAAGTGACATATAGTAATCCGGCATAACGTGAAACAGAGGGGCGAAGAGCAGTGAAGTGCTGCACAGACTGGCACGAAGATAAACACAGGGGAAGCTGAAGATGCTGGTTCTTGGAAGTTTTTTTTATTTTGCTCATACATTTCCATATCCTTTGAAAAATGCAACTGCAGTGGAATGTTTGGGTGTGAATGTTGTGTCAAGGTTCTAGCTAGAGTCAGTTGAGAGAAGCTAGCCTGGGTGATGACACCCAGTGGTTCGGTCTACAACATCTTGAAGTAAGTTATAATAAAGCTTAACTGAAGAACCATACCTGCGTGTCCAAGGAGGCTGCTTTCTAACAGTAATCTAGCACCCAATTTACAAATCCAGTTGCCCACCGATACCCTATTGATATCTAACACACAAATCAAATTCACCCCATTTTCGATACCTGAAGTATCCAAAATTATCATGAGCCTTAATCCTTCCAGAGGCTAAGGTGATATCTGTCCAGCCTCCATTATCAAAGACTCAGTGGCTGAACTCTCTCCTTTCATCACTTCACTGATAAATTCCTCATTTGAATCTGGTACCATCCCATCAAACCTCAAAGACGCCTGGGTCCTCCCATTGCCTAACAAACCCACACTTGATCTTAACATCCCAACTAACTATTGACCCATAACAATAGTACTGATCTTGCTGAAGATACTAGACCAAGCAGCCATCTAGAACCTAATAACTTTCTTGGTCTCCACCAGTCAGGCTTCAGTCCTGGCCACGGAACTGAATCAGCCTTATTTGACCTAAAAATACAAATGGACGAGATAAATGATAATGGCAACCTAGCGCTCCTTCTCTTATTAGACCTCTCAGCGGCCTTCGACTTGGTCAACCACAGAATACTATTAAACACCTCGATTCGACAGCACACTTTTCAACCAAAGCCATACAATGGATTCAATCCTCCCACTCCAACAGAACCATGAAAGTATTCGCCCCAACCACAGCAACACAGCCTGTCCCAGTCTCCTGTGGAGTCCCACAAGGAACTTGCATTTCCTCTACTCACTAAAACATTTTTACAAAACCACTGTTTGACCACCTGCACGATCTGGGTGTCACCTATACTAACTATGTTAACGATACCCAAATCTTCATACCTATGTCAGGGAATTATGACACTGACACCAAATCACTAAACGAAATCTACCAAACTATCGAGGCTTGGATGGCAATTCACAGACTATGCCTTAACGATGATAACAACGAGTTACTCCTTATAGGCACGCAAAACTGACTGAATAAACTAGATAACTGGTTCAAATCTTTCGCCATAGACAATATTATGATAAAAGTTTCTAAAGAAGTTAAAACTCTAGGCGTATAACTTGACACAGCCCTTACACTTACTAAACAAGTGAATGCCACAGCCTCTGGTGCAGCTTATGTCTCTAAACTCATTAATGCCTGCAGATCTTTCCTATCTCCAGACAGCTGTATCACACTGGCCAGAACCCTTATTTTATCCAGACTTGACTACTGCAATGCCTTCTACGAGAGCAAGAACAGCAGAAACTTAAAAAAACTACAGGTGATCCAAAACAATGCACTAAGAGCGGCCCTCAATATCCCTAGAAAAAAACACATCACTCTGGCAAGACAGAATGCCCACTGGCTTCCAGTGCAAGATCGAATCTCCTTCAATACCCTCTCCTTGACACATAAATGCCTGTCCAATTCAGCTCCAAGAAACCTTTCCAACAAATTCATCCGTGGCTACTATCTATCGGCCACCTGGTCGAATTTCATCCTTCCTCTCTGAGTGGGCTGACCTCTCCTCCTCACTCCTGTCCTCAACCACCCAACTCCTCTTTCTCGGTGACTTCAACATCCACCTCGATGCCTCCTGTCCCCCCACTGGTCTCTTTCGCGAACTCTGCAACTCTCTCTCACTCTCTATCCTCCCGTCTGGGCCTACTCTCTCTGCAGGGCACACTCTTGATGCTCTGATCTCTTCTGACCTTCCCCTCTCCCTCCCTCTCTCCACTCCTCTCTCCTGGAGTGATCACTTTCTCCTATCCTCCCACCTCTCCCTCCCTACCCCACAGGCAAAGCCACCCTCGTCATTGCCACCCACCTTCTCGGTCATCCGACCCATGAAGCGCGTGTCAGTTGAGGCTTTCGCTGCTACCTTCTCGCCCCCTCCTCCCCCCTCGGCTGACTCCCACCCTGACACCGCCCTCTCCATCCTCTATTCCTCTATATCTGATACTCTCGATATCCTTGCCCCCGTCATGAGAATCCGCCTGAAGCCCAAAGCCAAATGTAACTCCTGGTATGACTCGGATCTCGTCACCCTAAAACGCAAGTGCAGGGTGGCAGAGAGGAAATGGCGTGCTTCATGCTCATCCTCTGACAAACTGGCCTGCCGCCTGCTCCAAAGGCAATACCGGCTCTCCGTTCTCACCAAGAAGAGAGCCCTTATCCAAGCCCGCATCTCTGAGGCATCAAACAACTCGGCCGAACTCTTTAAAATCTGCAAGGAGCTGGCCAACCCTGCTGCAGTCTCTACCTCTCCTGTCCCCTCCCAGGCCCTCTGCACCGCACTGGCCTCGCACTTCATCTCAAAAACTCAGGACATCCTGTCCTCGCTCTCCTCCTCTCTCCTCCCTCCCTCCCTTCCCGGCTCTTCCTCTTGCTCTCTTGCAGCCTCCCCTCCGCCCTCCTTCTCTGCTTTTCCACCTTTCTCTGCTGATGAGGTTTCCAGACAAGTCCGATCTATGAAAGCCTCGTCTAAACAGGTTCACCCCTGTTCCTCCAAAACCATCAAGGACCACATCGACTCCCTGGCTCCTGCCTTGGCTGCCTTTTGCAACCACTCATTCGCCTCTGGAGTCTTCCCATCCCCCCTCAAGCACTCCCTTGTGCACCCCCTCCTCAAGAAACCCTCCTCCGACCCCTCCTGCCCGGCCAACTATCGCCCAATCTCCATCACTCCCTTCCTGGGCAAGCTCCTGGAGAAACTGGCCATCTCCCAGCTTAACCTCCATGCTGAATCTGTTGGTAATCTTCATGACCATCAATCCGGCTTCAGAGCGGCCCGAAGCACGGAAACTGCTCTCCTGAACATCCGTGAGGACCTGCTCCTGAACCTCGATTCCAACACTCCCTGTGTTCTCATTCTGCTCGATCTCTCCTCTGCCTTTGACACTGTCAACCATGCCATCCTGCTCAACCGTCTCCGTGATAACCTGGGTATCACTGGTCAGGCTCTGGCATGGCTGACCTCTTTCCTTTCCGGTCGACCCTCCCAGGTCCAAATGGGCTCCTTCCTCTCTGACATCTTTTTCTCCACCTGTGGTGTCCCCCAGGGATCCAACCTCTCTCCCTGGCTTTTCAACCAGTATCTGGCACTCCTTGCCCACCGCATCGCCGCTCTCTGCCCCTACTTCCAGTGCTATGCGGACGATACCCAGCTCATTTTCAGGCTACCCTCGGCCTCCTCCTCTCCTTCCCTCATCTCCGACTGTCTGTCTGCTATCCAGGAATGGTGTGCCGCCAATGACCTCTGCCTTAACGCCAGTAAGACTGAGATTCTACTCATCGGCACACCCACTCCCTCCTTCCCTGCAGCTCTCTGGCCGGCCTCCCTTGGCCCCCTTCCTGCCCCTACCTGCAAGGCTAAAAACCTTGGGGTCATCTTCGACTCCACACTCTCCTTCTCTCCTCATATATCTGACGTCTCTAAGAAGTCACACTACCAGCTGCACCTCCTCAGAGGTATTCTTCCCTTCCTCTCCTTCCCCCAGAAGCTCACTGTCTCCCGAGCCCTGGTTCTCTCAAGGCTGGACTACTGTAACAGCCTCTATCTTAATCTGCCTGCCTCCACTCTCCGCCCTCTGCAACTTATCCAGAACAGAACTGCGAGACTTGTCCTTGGCCTCAAGCCCAGGGACCGTATCTCTCCAGGACTGAAATCTCTTCACTGGCTCCCAGTGGCTGCGAGGATTAAGTTCAAAACCCTCTGCATTGTCCACAAGGCCTTCTGGGGCCTGGGGCCTAAATACCTTCAACTCTCTCTTCCTAAATATCTTCCTTCACGAGCCCTTCGCTCATCCTTCTCCAACTCCCTCATGGTCAGCCGCTTCTCGAAGCAACGAGCTGGGGGTAGATCTCTCTCCGCAGCAGGGGCCTCCCTCTGGAACAGCCTTCCTGCCTCCCTGAAACTTGAGGAGAACCATCTCCGGTTCCGGAAGCACCTCAAAACCTTCCTCTTCGCTTCTGCCTTCTCTCTCCCTCTCCCCTGCTAAACCTGCTTAACTCCCCACTGAATTCTGCACTAAACCTGCATCTGAGCCACTCTCAGCGACCTCGGTCCAGGTCCCAGCCACTCTCCACTTGCACTGCCTCCCTGGCTCCCCCTGCACTGTGGGACTGTCACTGCATCCCTACAGCCCCCTTCCCAGCACTTGCTCTGCACTTACCTCGCACTTGCCACCAGCTGGCCCTTTTATTTATTACTTATTATTTATTTATTTTTTACGCTACTTACCTTGTACCGCACTTCCCCCCCACCTCCTCCCCCTGCACTTTCTCCTTTTCCCCTTACCTCTGCACTTGCGCGATCTGAATGACACCTGGCCTAGTAGGATCGTTTGTCTGTCTTCCCCTTGTTTCCCTCCCTCCCTGCCTCGTCGCGCCTTGAAACACTTGTGTATAGGCGCGTTACAAATATCATATCATATCATATCATATCATCAAAATACAAACCAACAGACCAACACGCTCCACCCAGGCACACTTACTAACCATCCCGAGATTCAAACTACAGAAAGCAGGCAGCAGTATTTTCCCAGTGGTAGCTGCCAAATTTTGGATCACGCTACCTCTGTCTCTAAGAGCTGAACCGTACTTCTTGAGCTTTAGAAAAAGCCTAAAAATGTGGCTCTTTGCAAAGTAACAAATTTCTGCAACCTACACACACGGTAACCATTCAACCTGCCGATACTCCTTTGCTTAGTCAGACTGTACTGTAAACAAATCGACAACTGTATTTGTTTCCAATTCAACGTGACTATTGAATTACTCTCTGTGTAACTGTTTTTTTTATCGAAACGACTGTTGCTGTAAACTGTCAAGAAATGTGCCCAGATTCCCCAGGGTTAGGAGTGCTATACAAATGTACACATAAATAAATAAATGAAATAAATAAATCAACAAATGATTCCATTGTCAGCTACTGGTACCATACGCAGCATGCCGACAAACTATGTGAGCACAGCTTTGCATCAAGTTTAACTGGGACCAATGTAAGCATATAAGTTACATGCAGGCTCACAGCATCTAAATAAGAATATGAAGAGGATGCAGGCTACCCCTCCCTTTTACACCTGTAGGTATGAGTAAAGTACACACCACTCTTGCAAACACCTTAAATTAGTCTGTGTTTTTTCATAAAGCAGATCATCACTTTTTGTTAATAGTAAAAAACAATTTTCTTTGTCATCATACACACTAAAAAAAACTGTATTCACGCATGGCACTATAACATAAACCACCTTTGTTATATGCATTCAGTTTTGAGCCACTGAAGACACAACATATTAACATTCATATGGTGCTTGACAGCAAGCTCTTTGACCATGCAGTAAGACTGTGAGGGGTTAGTAAACAGTGACTTTATGTGTTGTTCTTCTTTCAATGCATAGTACAAGTCGACACTATTGGTGTTTCCAGCATGAGATAAGTCTTTACAGTTTTTAATGGTGCTCTTTCAGGCTTTCCACAGGATTGAAATTTTCGAGGGGATGTCTTCTTATCCACAAAGAAGGACCCCTGGGTTTATTTATGCTACGAATAATGAAAAAGATGACATTTAATAAAAGGTTGTATCTGAATATGTTTGATTCATCAAATGTGAAATGGCTGCTACTCATACCTGTACTTAGGCTTTCGGTGTATTGGGCTGTGTTTCTTATCGTAGTGTCTCATGTACACCAGTATAGCTATTTTAAATGGTTTAGCTCCTTTCCATAGTCTTACATCTCTAGATGGCGCTGTTTCTTATGTCATCTAGTGGGTTCTGTAAAAAATAAGAACTGTGTTCTCACTATCTGCTACATACAATAACAGACAGTCTTAAAACACTCAATATAGTAGGGCCCTAACATGCTTGTTCTATATATAGAGGCTTGTTCTATATATAGAGGCTTTTTATGTTAACTAATAATTTTCAAAATGGAAAAGATGCCGGTGTCTATGTCAATGCAACCGCGTTGCTAAGCAACCATTGTTGTTTTCCATACTGTGGTAAAGAAAAAATGGGTGATCGCCTGGTAGCGTGTTTTGGATCTACGTATGATTGTGCTGTGATCCACTCTCAGTGTGAGACTAGCTGTTTAGAAGTTTGATGGAGGGGGGCTGTAAATTACTTGTATCCCGTTTTCTGATCGTAAGACGGATGCCTTCTATCTCGGTTGCCGAGTGCTGCGCATGCGTACTTGGGTTTGGGGGCTCGCTACTTATTGCTATTTGCTAATTGGATGTACTATGTTACCATGGAAACTAGGTGCCATGATGCCTTGCGGCGTTGCCTGTTCCTATATCTACGCTAAGTCTTCTATTGAGTAAAGCCAGGGGGAGGAGCCAGTGAAACTCAAGTGTGTACGTGCAGCTGAAAGCTGGCATCATCACTCAATCGGGCCCTTGGAAAGCATTAATACATAGTTGGTAAACCACTAATGATTGAAAAATGCTCTACATTACTTGTTTCATTCTATCTCAAAGTTCGAGTCCCATGCATTCGTACTCCAGGCGTGGTCATGAACCTGTGATTGGACATTGACAAGCAAAATTCCCGGACGACTTGTTACCGTAATTGTGATGGCAAAATGTGTACAACATCCATAGTGATCCCAAATTACGACACTTTTAAAAAAGATCTTGTGGCTTAACATGGAACAAGTATCCGTGATTTTGAAAAGATATAACAATACATCAACACACATATCAGGAGGCTACTGTTTAACAGATCTACAGGAAGAACAGTCTGCACTGGAATAAATTAAAGACAAATGACTCAGGAACAATTATCCTCTTTTGGTATTACAACAATAGTTTCCCATCATTCCTTTTTTCCCCAGAGTGAAACATCTTTTACTTTTGGACTTTGACCACATTCATAAGATTTTCTATTATCTGTGATGCTCATACATACATAGAGCCTGACTTTTTTTGATTCCCTTGGTTGCACTGGTGCTGTGTAGGAGGGAAAAATATGTTTTGACTAAAGACTCAAGAAACTATAAAACGCTCCAACACACAGAACAAAAACAGGGGGGGGGGCTAGTTTGTAGAGTGATGGGACCATTCTGTGTTTTTAGAAAAACAGGCTCCACTCAATTGTGACGTTGATGCCATTTTTTACTTTGTCCAGACAGTGAATCCATTTTTGCTCTAATTTTCTGAGGGCCAAGTCTCGATCTCCTTCTCTTGGTTTGCTGTTTACAGTTTGTATAATGTCCCAGCGTAGTTCTGTGTGCTGGTGTTTCTTTTTTCTAAAATGTACCGCCATGATTTTGTCTTCGATTAGATTTTTTAGGCACGATCTGTGCTCACAGATGCACTGTCTAACCTCTTGTTTACTTTTGCCGATGTATAAGAGGCCAGACGGACACTTTATGCCATATATGCTCCACTTTGTCAAACTGTTTGTGAAAGTCTTGTATTTCCATACTAGTCCATTCATCGTAATTTCTTTTAGGTCTTATCTCAGGCAACAGACCGAGCATTTCCCGCACCTGTATTGTCCTACTTCTGGTGGCAAATTCTACAGATTGAGTTGTGGGTTCTTCCTAATTGTGGATTCTGGATACGTGTGGACTAGTCTGTCTTTCAGATTTTGACTTCTTTTGAAAGCAAAGCAAGGTTTTTCTGGTTGGAACATATCTGTTTTAAGAATATCCCAGTTTTTTAGAATTGTCCTTCTGATGTCATTACTCAAAGGGGTGAAAGTGGTGACGCACGTCATTTTTCCACTGTGTTCCTCTCTCTGTCTTTTGGTCAGGCATGTTTCTCTGGTGGTGTTACTTGCTGTTTTTCATGCTTTTTGTGTTATATGTGGGGGATATCCGCGTGCTGTTAGATGCTCTCCAAGTTCCTTGCTATTGCGGTCATATTCTGGTAGTGAAGTACAGTTCCTTCTTATTTTCAAGAATTGACCGTATGGCAGGTTTTCTCTTAATGCCTGATGTTGGAAGCTCATGAAGGTTAACAGCGTGTTTTTGTCTGTAGGTTTCCTGTATAGTGTCATAGAGAGAGTCCTGTCTGTAGTGATGTCGATATCTAGATCCAAAAAGGTATATGTATGGTGTCCTGATGCATGGTGAATTTGATATGTGCATCTGCACTGTTTAGCCACAGCTGGAAATCTAGCAATTGTGATTCAGAGCTTCTCCATACCATGCAAATATCATCAATGTATCGATACCAACACACTATTTGATGTACTGGTTCTTATCACTGGAAATGAATGTGTTCTCTAAATTATCCATGTACACATATGCTATATCTGGAGCAAAAGTTGACCCCATGCTTGTGCCATGGATTTGCTGGTAGTATTGGCCTTGGTACATGAAGACATTTTCTGTCAGTGCACATTCCAGGATGGCAGGCGTGAGAGTGGTGACATCAGTTATTTTCTCTAAGTATATCTTTAAGACGTCCATGCATTCCTTCTGTGGGATGCTCGTATAAAGTGCTTCAGCATCTAAATACATGTTTTCTGAGCCCTCTTTAAGCATCTGTGTGGCTGCAGGAAACCAGTTCAAACTTGCAGTAGTATCAGTTCAAAACAGTCAAAAGCACAGTTCAGCAGCCGGAAAAGCTGCATCCATTGCGGTCACTGGGATCCACATCGGCTTAGTCCCTTGATGTTGGAGCATGGAGAAGGCAGCGAGACAAAAGTAGCTGGGCATCTGAGCTGCGCCATGTTCAGGCTCCCCCAGGCAGAATGCCTCTGGATGTCGACAGGGCATGGGGTTGACAGCATGTTACTCACCACCCTTCTTGGACACACAAGCACCCTCTCATTGGAGGCCCGTGCCAAGGTCAGTGCTGGCATGATGGTAAGCCGCTCTGGGAGAGGCTGCACCATGCACCAAGAAGAAGTCACATCCTTGCAGCGGGTGTGGGCCAGCAAGACATTGGTGGCATGGTTTCTGAGTCACAGTCCCCCAGGCAGGATTTACATGTCATTCATAGGCAGCAGGAGGCCACCCTCCATCTCTCCCTCCCGAGGCAGGAATCAACTTCCTCTTGGTGGCAGGTGTGGAGCAGCGAGACATTGATTTCCAGGGCATCAGCCACGCTCCTCCTGCGGCCATCTTTGTGACCTGGCTGCACAAGCACTCTCTTGGGGTGAGAGCCGCAGTCAGGTGAATGACTTGGGAGGTGGTGGGGTTGGGGCTCACTACTTGTCGGCAAGGTGGTTGCGCTTGGTGGTCTCCCTGAGGTAGCAGGGGGCTGCCCTCAGTCTCTCTCTCCTTCCAGCAGAAGTCGTTGGCAGGACACAGGTGACAGGTAGTCTGGGCCACTTCTTGTACTCCCCCAGGTAGGGGCCATTGGCAGGACACAGTCAGCATTGTAGAGCGCACAAGCACTCCTGTGGATCTGCAACCCTCAAATGCCTCTACATTAGACATCTGCTGGGTCGCCTTACTGGAGTACCGCCAGCCACTCTTCTCCCTTCCCCAGGCAGGAATTCCGAAGATGTAGAAAGAGTATTGGGGTGGCAGTGTTGACAGAGAGATTTCAAAGTACAGAAAGACTATTGGCACTACCATTAAATATTGTTTCTTACTTTCAAGGCACTGTCTGTCACTGCAGAGACACCAGAAATGGATCCTTTACATTTTCAGAATCACAAAGTACATGAATGTTTCCAATCCATGTTGTTCATTCTGCAAGTTGGCGGGCAGCTGAAATAGAGAACTTGTTGACATAACCAGGGTCCAGGCTGGTGCACATTATTGACAACCATTCTCATCCTTTCCCTTTTCACAGCTCTAGTAGCAGAGCGCACATCCGTTTTTTAATTAAGCTGGATGGCTTCTGTGTACAGTGTGAAACGATTTGGCATCTGCAGGAGAATAAGTTGTAATGCAACTGTCAAAATGGTGAAGTGTTCCATTAAGCCCCCGTCACAGCACGCTTTTTCTCCGCCTATCGGGCCTGGGATCTTTCTGTGCAGCTGGGCCTTTATTTTCAGAAGCATTTCTGATATTCACCGGCGGTTGGGCCCAGAATCTGGAGTGGGACTTTCTCAATTTAACGTTGTGTCCACAGCAGAGGCAGCTCTGTACCACTCTCGGTGGGTCACTGCACCGCCCCCTCACACTCCCAAGTGGGAAAATTCCAACAGTTTCAGTGGTGGTGTTAGGCAGAATCACCTGCAGTACCATTTGGCAAAACTACAGGCAACTAAGACTACAAGTCAAGTGTAAGCACAATTTCACCTTTGGTACAGCCTGTACTACACAGTAAAATGGTAGCGATGGCTGAGCAGCCAGACTTATCTCAAGAGTTTAAGTGAGCAGTAGAACAAGTAACACAAAGGACCAACTAATACAGTGATACAAACAAACACTTGCTCAAGGTTTCTTGATAAAAGAATATACATTTATTTACTCACTCAGTTAGAAAACATTACACTAAGATAAGCTGCTCAATATCACACACTAATACACCACAAAAATCCAACCGGAAAGTAAATGAACAAGTTTAGCTCCTGTGAACTGGAAGCAAAATGACACTTCAGATACTTATTAAAGGGATAAAAATCAATGTTATCAGACCAGACAGCCCAAATACATTCATAGGCAGGGCAAAGGGTTTCAGTTAACTACAACCAGCAATTCTTCTCATAGGCCTGGGCCAAAGTCAATGGTTCAGAGTCTTTGTATAGGATAGCACAATTCTGGTAGATAACGGTTAAGTCTTTGCCACAGAGTTTAGAAGAATTTGGCTAGGCGAAAAGTTTGACAAATGTTTAGGGAAGGACAAGCTTTTGAAGTTGAGGAAAGTTTCACACACTTTCTCGATGGCCGAAAATAGTTCTGGACCACGTTTGCACAGTACCTTGTTAACGAAGAAAGCTGTAGTTGAGGCAGTTGTTCCTGTCCGTTCGAGCAGATCTCACTGTTCCTGAGCTTCAGTCATGGGGGAAAAAAGCAGGATGTCGGGAGGTTCCTGCACTGCCCAGCTATGTGCCAAAAGCTGTAGCAAGTCGTCGGTTTAAGGTGTGAGTGCCTTAAAGTCCACACGCTGGTTTCCTTCCCTCTAGCTATCAGGTTTCAAACAGCACTCTGATGAAAATTCGACCTGGTGGGGACGGTGTCCAGGTGGCTTACGAGTTGGTTGTTCCCACCAAACTCAAGGGAAGAAGTTAACCTTGAAGGGCTTCTGTGTCGATTGGAGTTTCAGGCAATTCGGACCTGCAGCAGGGCTTCACCGGTCATCCAGGTGTTGCAGCATTCCTCTTACATCAGCTTGTCTTCGGTTCTTTCGTTCCAGTGGTCAACTCTCCTTTCCATGTCCAAGAGACCTGCTTTTAAACAGTTTTCCCCCATTCATTCCAACCTGGCTGTCACTCACACAGCAATCAGCTAGCCAGCCAATCATGCCAGAGTGCATTCAGGTATCCTAGGAGACTAAGCACAGGGAGTTTCAGGCACCTCCCTCACATCCTGTCCACCCCAGACACTCAGGCGCCAGAGGAGGGATTCAGCACTGAAGCCCGCCAAAGGCCAACGAACAAAGGGACCAATCCTGGTTTGGCGCACAGAGACAAACACAAGAAGGACTTTTCCTAAAAGAAAAAATAAGACCAGAGTCTGTTTTTACAGATAGGTCTTGGGCGCCATATTGAAAAACATGGCTGACCCGATTTTTAGCTAACGTTGTTAGCGGTGGGGAAAAATCATGGTAATTGATCTAAACCACTGCCACAAGCCATTTAAAGTAGGAAAAGGGAACATTTTACTGTGACATGAGTGTTTTGACTCAGGGGAAGCGAAGCAACCCCTCCAGCACTCTATAGGATGCATGTGTGTGCTGGGTCAGTAAATTTAAAGAGACTAGTAAAGCCAATTTAACTTTACATGCTCTGGGAGACGGTAGTCAGTCCCAGAGAAGGAATTTAAACCTTGGGGAGTCTGAAAGACACCCCTGTGCCACTGCACTGAAGGTGCTGTGTGTCTGTTACGCTCACCTGATATCCACAGGGACGCCACCCAGCAGGCTTACTCGCTGGTATGCTTCTCAGCTTTGCTCTCATGTGGTCTACGGGGAAGGTCCTGCCTTGTGGTAGAATTAGGCGTGCTCTCCGTTCTGCCTTCTTTGCAGGGGCGCGTTGTCTTTCATGGGCGAGTGCGTTCCAGTTACTTCACTGACGCCGGCCCGTTTGATATTGTTCAGGTAGGTCTTGTTGCTGTTCTTTAGTTTTGTTGCTATCCTGCATGCCTTTCTTTGTTCAATATGTCTCTTTTATCTCCCTTAGGTATGCAGAGCTTCAGCGCGACGAACTGGCTTGGTTGAGCCCCGCTGGTAAATGATGGCGCATTAAGAGCGCTATGATGCGGTAAGTAAGCGCTAAGCTCAGAGCTGCAAAGTCTTGCCTTTGCTAACCTGTGTTTTCCTTCCTTGTAGGTCGCAATGTTCTTCAGCGCAAGTGAAATGTCCGGAGTGGTGCCAGCCGAGAGGCGACCAGCCAGGTAAGCCTTTTGAGCAGTTCGTAATTTGTAAATGTCTCTACTGCTTTCTTTAATGTTGCCTCTATCTTCCTCTTTCAGATCGTTCTGTCTGGGAGGCGTGCAGATTCGAGGAAGCTGTTCTCAGTACCTGCAAGTGTTTAAAGATGAAGACTGCAGGTAAGATGCAGCTGCTAATGTTGTTCCTTTTGGCTCCTTGCAGGTTCTGCTTCTCTGAGGTTCGAGGGTATAGCTGGACACGGTGAGCGTCACGTTGCAAGCTGCAAAGTAACGCAAAGCGTGTTGTCTTGCTCGGATGTGCTTTAAATAGCCCCAACAAAATAGTCCAGGTAAAGTAGTCCCTAGGCTACCACACCCAAAACACTAGACCGCATAGCTTGGTTCTCAGGAACCAAGCTATGTGGATGCCTCCATGTTGGCCTACAATCAATAAAGTAGTTCCAAAGCACATTGTTTTTTCATGGTGTATGAGCCTGGCACCATAGGCACCAGGGCTGGCCCCATGAGGGCTTTTGAAGAGGATGCCAGGCTCTAGAGGCCCGAGTCCTGACTCCACCTGGCCAATGGGTTTGCCAGAGGGGGTTTTGGGCGAGGGTCGTGACAGTGACCCACAGAAAAAGATGATGCCACTGGAGATGTTTTAAAACTCCATAACCAAAGAACACAAAAGTAAAACACATACAAAATACATGGAAGAGTGGGGAAAAAAGGCTCTGCCTCTTCCCAGGTAAAAAAAGAATGTAATCCTAGAAATCCAGCAAAGTTGCCGGGGGTCTCAAAAGGTAAGGGAAATTAGCACATTTTGAGAATTCTCCCTAACAGACGGTCTTTGCTGCACTACCTCCTAACCCGGTCAGGAGTTCAATTAGCAGGTGCAATCTATGCCGTGCTTCCTGTGTGAAATCTCTGACACAGAGCATACAGATCTTCACCACCAGCATGGCACGGAGAGCTCTGGGGCCTTGGCCGTGAGCCACAGACTTACACAGCTGATGACAGGGGGGCAGGCTGGAAACTCCCCTCACTGGCGGGAGATATTCATTGCAAAGGTAGTCTGCCGCGGCAGCTGAAAACTGCTGCGCCACCTGTTCATTTCAATGGCGGATGCTGCTTCCCACATGCAGGAGACTAACTGCTGCGGCAGAGGCTGCACTTCTCTTTCCGTGGCGGGGGACAGCCCACCCACGGCAGTAGTGTTGTATGCTGCACCTTCCATTCATTTATCATGTATTCATGTATCATCTATCCACTGCCTCTCGAATTGCATGTTCACGCGTACTTACTAGTCTTATATTAAGTTGACTAGTTCTGGCCACTGCTACTACCTAGTTTACGTGCACCCTGGCTCTAGTACGCATAGTAACAATGTATTGCACTATAAATCTGTTGCTTGTTGCACTTCTCTCTATCCAGGTCTATCTATAGCTGATTGCCCCCTTAATTTGTGACCGTTTACTGTGTTATAATTCAAACACACTAGAGCTACACATTGTGCCCTTTGCCCGATTAATTACTAAGCCTTTAGCTCTTGTTCTTGCTACCCATTATATTGACCTTCTAGCCACTTTCACAACAAAGTTCTGCGTGCCGCATGTACTCCTTGAGATCTTGGAGCATTATTGCTTGCACACGCATGCACGCATAAGCTAGGTACTGTCAAACACGGTACATTTCTGTACACCTCTCGCCTTAACGCTCACCTGCCTGCCTCACTGCAGTTCACTATGTTCAGTTACAACTATACTCAAGGCACCCACTCACTATTCTGCTTGCTCATAGCCACAGCCTTCACATTCTGCTACAGTCACAACTTCCCCCTACCCCAGCCTACCACCCTTGAGCCAGCGCTGCTCATCATGGCCAATCCCACCAGCTGCTCAACCTACAATTGGCCTCTTTGGCAGTGAGCACTTACCATTCCCCCTGCTTTGGAACAGCACCACAGATCTCATAGTGACAAACCTTGATAGTCTCCCCTACCATTACCTACCAACCCATACCTGAACTCCCCCGCCTTATGGTTGGAACACTTTGCGACGAAACCCACATCTAACCAACATTCCCTCTGCACCTCAGGAATCTCAGACTAGGCTCCAGATTCCGTCTCTCTGTCTGACACTGAGAGAAGATCACCATTACTTTGAAATCACACTCACCCACAGAGCCACCTGCATCTCCCACCAACACCTTACCTACATTAACACCTAATTTCACTAGTCACACCACTGATGTCTCGCAGATCAAATGCACCCCGATTAACGCTAGGTCCCTCACCGCACGCGCCCTGGACGTTGCTGACTTCATCATCACCCATGACCCTGACCTTCTGGCAATAACACAGACCTGGCTCCATGCAGCCTCTGGACCCTTATTAGCCCTAGCTATACCAACAGGTTACAGAATCATCAGATGTGACCGTAACACCAACCAGTCTAAAGGTGGGGGGGGGGCTGCCTTAATTCGTAAAAATTCCATCTGTCTCAGAGCAATCCCGTACCAACATATTCCATCAGCTGAGCTCCTATCCATCAAATTACCTATCTCACCCAAACAAACCGCTACCCACCATCTTATTTACCGGCCTCCCGGACCTATCTTTACCTTAACTGATGACATTACGTCCATCCTGGCTGACAAAACTAAAACCAATTCTCAAGTTATCCTACTTGGCAACTTCAACCTTGGCTTCCAAGACCCTAATGACTCCATAGCACTGGATATTACCAGTACACTATCAGACCTGGGCTTCTCCCATCGCATACAGGAACCTACCCATATCAAGGAGAGTACCATTGATTGGCTAGTCGATTTAAATTGTAGCATCATCCTACAGCCTAACTGACTGGGCGCGTGGTCAGACCACCATCTTATCACTTTTAACATCAAAGCTAATGTACAATGCCTCAAACAAGATATTGCCCCTCCCATTCACACCAGACAAAAGGGACATAACAACTGAAAGGCTACTCCCGCTTAACCTACCTATTTTGAACAACGTTTTAGCATCTTACATGGACCCCACTGTTTTAGTCAATACTTACATGTGCTCCAAGCCCTTAACTCCGTTGCCCCTCTTAAGTTGAGGAAACCTAAACCGCGTTCTCACCTCAACTCGTGGGTTCACACCACAGTTGAGAGAACTGCGTAAAGTAAAACGTACCGCTGAAGCACGCTGGAAAAGTAATCCCTCTGATCCCAACAAGGACAGCCTCACTCTAGCCTCGCTTAACTATACAGAGGCCATCTTCCATGCTAAAAAAGATATCTACAATAAACATATTTTGCAACACTAGAGACCTTTTTAAGATCCTGAAAGAACTCGAATTCACAGCATCCCCTCCTGACACCTGCACCAAAGACAGCTCTTGGCACTCCAGCATTCAAAACACGCTCCTAGGCAAAATCGCCACACTACAAGCCAAAATTAACATTAAACAAAGCAGACTTCAGACTGACCACTCGCCTAACACTCCCTTACGTACTACCACCCCCACTCCACACACTCACACACCTTTTGCCTTCTCACCACTAACTACACTAAAGTTGAAAACATCATCAACAAACTCAAACCCTCTAACTGCCAAGGGGACACTTGCCCAGACCCTATCTTTAAGGAGGCCACACACGAACTAGCCCCCTTTATCACTTCCTTCATAAATTCTACCGTCTAAACAGGCATTGTCACGGAAAATATCAAAGACGCCTGGGTCATCCCCCTCCTCAAAAAATCCACCCTCAACCCAAGCATACCCACCAGCTACAGGCCCATCATAATGGTACCATTTCTGTTTAAGATACTTGACTGCGCCGCCTATCTACAGATCCAGGAGTATTTGGATTCCAACAAACTCCTCTGCCTTAGGCAATCTGGTTTCTGTCCCAGGCACAGCACCAAAACCGCCCTCATCACTTTGAAAACCCAAATTGAAGACCTGAAAGACCAGGGGTAATTAGCACTCTTACTGTTATTAGACCTATCAGCAGCCTTCGATCTGGTCAATCACCAAATTCTCTTCCAGGCTCTCAAATCTGCTGTCCACTTCTCAGATTCGGCCACATCCTCTATCAGATCCTTCCTTGATATTAGGTATATGTGGGTCTTCTCCTCCACAGCCTCTGCTGAACCCTCACCTGTCCTATGTGGTGTCCCTCAAGAATCCTGTGTCTCGCCGACACTTTACAACATGTTTACCAAACCTCTCTTTGATATTCTGGACCATCTGGGTGTCACCTACACTAATTATGCTGATGACACCCAGATACTTATCCCTATCACAGGAGACCATACCGTTGATACCTAATCCTCGAACAATCTGGTTATTCAGGCGTGGATGGCACAACATTGTCTGTGCCTCAACGATGATAAGACTGAGCTCCTCATTCTGGGCTCCCACTATCGGCTGAACAAATTGGACCCAGCATTCAAGTCGTTCACCATAGATGGCAACACCATCAAGGTATCGAACAACACCAAAACTCTTGGCATCTACCTTGACTCTACCCTTTCACTCTCCAGACAAACTAATGCTGTCAGCTCAGCTTCCGCGTAAATATGCAAACTCATTACCGCCTCCCGGCCCTTCCTCACTACTGCCAACTGTACCATCCTTGCCGGAATGCTCATCATGTCTAAGATTGACTACTGCAATGCCCTATACCTGGGGACGAGTCAACTAAACTTAAACAAACTTCAGGTTACACAGAACAATGCTATTAGGGCAGCCCTTAATTTTCCTAGGGGTCAGCGTATCTCTGATATCAGACGCAACCTACGTTGGCTCTCAGTTGCGCAAAGAATGTCCTTGAAAACACTTGCTCTCACCCATAAGTGTCTAGCCAACCAGGCGCCCACCTATCCGGCTAGCTGCTTCACTCCACACACACCCACCCGACCCCTGAGATCAGCTCAAACTAATTGCCTAGTCCTTCCCAGGTTCAAATTGCAGAGGCTTCCCGGTACTAGCCACCAAACTATGAAATACTCTTCCCAACCTGCTTAGATCAGAACTCTCCTTCCATTCTTTCAAACGAAAAACCAAACTATGGCTCACTACTTCAGACTACCCTCTATCTGGATCAGTCTGCACTGTCTTGGCCATTGCTACGCAACCTGCCTCAGAATTGTACATACCTGTATATTCTTGAACTATTACTGTATTTTATCCACAGATTCTCGATATATTTTCTGCTTGTATATTTTGTACTGTATATATTCTGTATTTTCTTGACCTGTCCCCACTGTAATTTGTAATATGTTTCATGGTAACCTCAAGTTAAACGCCCAGATGCTTATGGGCCAGGCGCACTATAAAAATAAAGAAATACAAATACAAATACAAATGTATTTTCTTACTGGAGCTCTGATAGCAGAGCTAGGCACTTTCTCCCTCAGGTGGGAGCAAATAGAACAACATGATGGTGGATGCTGCAGGGGCTGCATGCTTAATTTCATCCCGGCCGCATGAGCACCGTCTTGACTGAGAGCCGGGGTGAAGTGGCCCTCAAGGCCATCTTAAGTACTTTTGGGGGCCTGGGCATGGACATCTTTGGGGCCCTCTCCACCAAACCAAAGGAATTAAGGGACCAAAAATATCTGTTCACTACCCCCCACCCGTACCGTCGCAATCACAACAAATAGGCTAATATGCTGCCTTGCAGCATTCAAAATAAGCATGTTTACTCCCTTTAAGTCCCCTTAACCCCTTCTTCATGCTTGCTCTAATCAGAATGAAAAACAGGTAGCATTTGAAGGCCAGAATTAGCAGTCTACGAAGAGATTACTTCTGTTCTAGTATAGATATAGGATACTTTGTATCAATAACAACCAGGAAGGTATGCAGCCTGTAGTATTAATGCAGAACCGTATGTAACACGTACATGTTACCCAGAATAGACAGAGAACTCACATTAGCTGCTTCGCAGAATGCAAAAGTGTTGAAGCATAGATAGAGAAGACCAATTGGAAGTAAGGAGACAGCTACACATACCATAACATGGATAGTGGATGCAGGTTAGAAGCTACCAGGAAGGTGTCTGTATCCAGACAGACTGAGATTAGAAGTGGGACATGGTTTTCAAATAGTGTTGCCATTAGAGATCAATGGAACAAGTGCCTGTGGTGTGCAATATATAAATCCTCACTATTATAGTGGAAGCAACAGTGAGGCTTTTTTCAAGATCATACCAACTTAAAGTGATCTCTGAAGGGCTGACAATTTTGAAAGGTTTGGGGACTGGAAATTATGAGAGGTTAGGCAATACAAGATTTATGAGATGCTGAGGATCACACATTGGTTAAGTGGTGAAGCTGGGATTTGTGACAACTCTGCAATTTCTGCATTTGAACACTTTCTTTTCCAGTTCTTAACCATGAACTAAAATAATCTAATTTTATAAAACAGACTTGGAAAGTACACCAATCACATTACCAAACTTGACCATTTTTAAGAACAACATATTTTCGAAGGGTGCTATGCAAAATGGGAATGATTCTAGCTCCATTCTCTCCATCATTGATGGAGTTATATAAGTACCAGCATACCAGTTGATGCTATCTAACACATGTTATCTGGGTTTGACTTTTGTATTGTAAAGCTTTAAATACTTCCAGAACACTGGCTTGTGAAATTGTCATTTATAAATGTGCAGAAAAACCTTTGACTTTTACAAAAAAGTTGAACATTTTTGTGTCAAACGAGCAGACCTCAAAATATACTTGCCAGAGTCCTGCAACATATGTCCCCCTCTCTTCTGTCTACCACCACTTTGACTCAAATGGCATACATAAGAAGAAAGATCAAGTAATGGACTAAACAATGCCACCAGCATGCGAGAAGGCAAACGTGACAGAAGAATGCAGAGTAATGTGAGAGATATTAGATGATTTGACCACAATCACTGTATTATCTGCTGGTAAAGCCAGGATACAAGCATTAATGCTTTGGTTCAAAATGTGGATACTTATTCAACTCTTGAACTAACAGTTTATTCTCATTGTTGGAGGTGATTGCCTAGGTTTTACAACACCCCATCTGAACAAAACAATTTCTAGACCTTCACCAAAGGGATGAAATGTTAGTTTTTATAGAAACCCCTATGTGGTGCACGCACATTGCTGATAATAGCACTTGTTGTGCTGCAAAGCCAAGTACATGTGCAGGCAGATTTATAAACTTCAGACATAGAAAAGGCTCAGCCAGCCTTACAAGAATGTGCTGTTCTAATCTTCCACATGAACACACATCTCTGCAATGAGTGGTTATCACAATCACAATTTATTAATATGCATTTCAACTTTGGCTATCACACATGATCAACATAAAGAATCTTACAGGAGTTGTACTGTAAGGAACACCCAAACTATGTATATCACAGTGAATACAGAAATCATTGCATGATGAATTGATCCAGGCAGAATGTACTTGTCAAGACAGACAGGCAATAGGTTTAGAGCCTCAGCAGCATGCCATAAAATATTGTGACGTGTGCTAGTCTGGTGAACAATGGTATCTTACTTCTTTAGATAAGGCAGCCCAAGGTGGAGGCCCGGGGCAAGTGCCCCTTTTGCCCTCCCATATAAACGTCTCTGGTAGCCATCAGGGTGCTGGGGCATCCTCTCTCTCCTGGGTGGGAGATAACCTGAAAACAACAAGGCGGCAGCTGAGCCCCGACTTTCTCCTTCTTATTTTTATTTTTTGTGTTGAAGCTCACAGGAGACGGGAGATATCGCAGTGTCATTGCCCTCGTCACCATTGTTGTGGGGCATGGCATGCTCACATGAGCTGGCTCCAAAAGTGCTGGGGTGTGTTTGTGCCCTCCCTGACTCACATGTGTGAAATGAATAAAACAGACACTCCCTGGGCAGGGAATAAGGCACAAAAGAGCAGGCTGCGAGAGTTCAAGGAAAAGTTTATCTAGATCTCTGAGAGCGCTCTGACCACATCAATGTTACAACACATTTATATAGTACATCTACATCTTTAACATATGATGCTACATTGGACCTGGATTGGTCAGCCGTGGTGGTGTCTTAGGTGTGGGCATCATCTCTTCCTCCGGGTTGGTTGCTTGGTTGGCGGGAGGATTGACGTCAGACATTTGTGCTCCGGATGGGTGAAGGTCAGGTCGCTGTGAAACACGGTGGTCACTATCTAAGCTAAGAAAATACATTCTGAGTAATGCATGCACTAAACAATAGTTGATCAAAAGACTCCCAGTAGTGTATCATGTTGTTATACAAATCACTCAAGAGTTTATATTATCTACATATTTGGGTTATACAGGTCACAGGTTTAAGGGCCTTGACCACTATAATACTGTCATTGAACTATAGGGTTAGTCTCACAAGAATCTCAGGCATGTGGCACTTGTTAGTATTAGGCACGATATACTGCAACAGGGGTCTAATGTTAGTTGGGGGTCTGTTGGGTGGGCTTCATAGCATAGTTGGCAGTCTGGCACATGAAAGGGATGCCTTGCAAGGGCACAGGGTTAGAATGACAATAAGTTTCAACTGGCGAGGGTAAGAGGGCAAGGACACTTTTGTGGAGATGAACGAGCTATGTCCTTGGCTCATGTTGGTTCACATGCAGGACAGTGATCTCAGAGGAAAAGGGATGTGTTACATTTATTATTTGTTGCAAGCAGCTCTGGCCTCAGCGTGAGAATGGAGCTGTAGAGATTTCACGTTGGAGTGGGGACGAGGGTAGGGGCCATGTGCTCTGCGCTACTGCGGAAGGCAAAAGGGAGAGATGCATTTTGTACTATCGCAGTGAGGCCTGGCTACCAAGATGGAGTCAAAAGGGGATACAAAAAATGGATGCCCTGAGTCCTGCTCGGTGGTCACATCTACGCGAATGTAACCAAAAGTTAGTATCACATAAGGGCGAGGGGCATACCCACCACTAGAGGCACTTGGTCCAAGTTTTGTACTGAGAAGTGATGGTAGAGAGGGGCCCATTGGCCCCTCGCTCCCACACATTCCCCCCTTTCGTTACATCTAAAGTAACAAATACTTCTACTTTTTATTCTTTTCATTCTCCCTTCGGTAGTACTCAGCCTCTGCCACCGCCTCGTTCCACGCAGGGGTGCCTTTTATGGGCATCCATGCTCTACAAACACTTCTAAGGCTGTTTCCTCTTCTGGAATATTCATCTGGTGTACACATTAAGTAAATACCTCCATCCCCATCTAGATCTACCCATACGTCTTGGTACCTTTGCAACTCTCTTGGTTCTTTTATCGTTGTATGATGCAAATTATCCACTATATCCCCATATTGCCTGTAAATTGCTGTCATTTATATTGTGGTGTAGTGTGCATCTATCATGGTAGCTACCGTTGTCGGTCGGCCCATTGTTACCATCATCATAGCTGTGGTTGCCATGCTTTTCTCACAACACCGTAGTCCCAGTTGGCACACACAAAAGAACAGGAGCACAAAAACGATGATGGGGATCAGTATTTTCATTGCCACATTTACCCATGATGGTATCCAGCTGAACAAATTGTCGAACCATGTGCTTTCTTCTGCTCCTCCTTCCGCTCTCATTCTTTCCCCTAAGATGTGCACTGCGTTTATCACATGGGAGAGTGTCCAGTTGTCAGCATCTTCAGTTGGCACGAATGTGGAACACCCCCCCCCCAATTTCTCGGCAAACACTGCCATCCTTTGCCGTGAGGAGATCTAGGTCATATCTGTTCTGCATTGTCATTAGGCGCAGCATGCAGAGCTCTATTTTTATCACGTTGAACCCCTCTTCAGTGTCGTTAGCCAGTTGAATGAGCTCCCAGCGCACTATCTGCAACCATTTGGCGTTCGCTCGTGCTTGCAGTCCAGGGGCAAGAAGTGAGGCGAAGAAAGTCTCGGCTGATGAAAAGAGCTTGTATTTATGCAGAATTTCAGCAAGGAGTTTTGATGATTCGGATGAGATGTAATTGGAAGACCTTTTATTTCATGTCAATCTTTTCTTTAGTTCATATTCCGACAATAGTTCATATGCTGGAGCTTCTGTTCATATTAGTTGGGGCACTGTCGATGGTTCAGCCGAGTGCCCTGCTGCCGATATGCCAGCCGATTGCTCTGCTGCCGATATGCCAGCCGATTGCTCTGCTGCCGATATGCCAGCCGATTGCTCTGCTGACTCTTGGATATGGCTTTCTTGTATTACCATCAGGGATGTGTGGAGGGTGGCTAGAGCACAAGTTCCTTTCCACGATGCGGGGAGGTGCAGGTAAGCTTATTTGCCGCAAACCCAATACATATCCATTAGTGCAGCTGTGCCTTTTTTTATGTCGGGTATGGTTACCATTTTGTTACATATCTTTGTCTCCCCTATGTTCACTTTTCCTTCCCCACTGAAACACAGTCCATGTGGCACTTCTTTTTGTATTTCGATAGGTTTTTCTAATGCTGTGACCCACGTTAGCTTTGCGACATGTTGCGACCAGATGGGGTCACATACCTCTTTTATCCATTGGAAAGTGTCATTTGGTAGACCTGAAGCGCTTAGGCTTTGCATTGGATTGTTTCTTCATGCCATTTATTTTCTTCATATCGTGTCCCCTTGATAACAAGAAATGGTTCCTCGAGGCAAATTACTCCTTGGCAACGGCTTGTGCATGTTTTCTCATTCTCCAGCTTTTCCAATGTGATGGTGTGCGCCTGGAACGTGCTCTTTATTCTGCATAAAACCAAATTAATTAAACATTGGGCCTCCGACAAGGGCACTTCCTGTGGTACTAACATTTCCGGTGTTCCTGATGCATGCGGGATGAGTGAACAGACGTAGCAGCTTTCATTTGTCGCTTGCTTCGCCGTGGCACTCATGTCAGAATACCATTTATTTGATTGATCAGGGTGACAGGGATCTTCTATTTCATCTAACCCCAGGTCGTGATAGATGTCGTATCTTTTCCCTCCCGCCCCCCTTTTTCTCCTCCTCCTCCCTTCCTGGTTATTGTTTTTCACCCTTTTGTAATGTATTGGAAACATCCCGGCCCAGGTTGTATCATTACTATTCAATATGGCATATGTATCATCATCAGTAACAGCAATATTGTGTGAGGTAGGGTGTATGGTTGTCTGTGCATTAATACTAGTGTGAATTAAATCATTTGTCCAATAATAATCTCCATAATATTTGTTATATCCTTAAGCATTACTCATATTTACATCGAAATGTAACACTGACACACTTGTTGATCCCACAGTGATGTATTCTGAGGGTTGCATTCCATCTGTTTTGTTGACATTAATTTCATGTGACTCCTGCCATATAGTCTTCATCCCAGTCCATTTGCGATCCTTCTCTTATCATGTTAGCCCTGCTTCCCCTCTTTGCATGTCATTAACAAGAGATAAAAGTGTATAGTACCAAGCTGGAAAAAACAACATTACTGACATGAAAATTGCAGCACATTTCAAAACGCATTCAACATCACTGAACCTTTTATCCCTAATGGCGACCATTAATTTGCTCTATCCAATCGTAGGTCATTTGGCCATTGTTCACCTGGAGGGGCGATATAAATTTGTTAAGTCACCACAATATATATATATATATTTACATTCTTGTTCAACTTCACGTTTAATCATCATTTTCAGTCAGGTTTGTTCTATTACTCTGTTGCTCATGTACTTTTGCTATAGAGATAATAATCGGACGAAGGTGGGAGATAGAGAGGGAGAGATAGCTGAGGTGTATAGACAATATGTTGGCCAATTAAAGAGGAGAGGGGGAAGAGACAGAAAAGAAGAAAGGAGGAGATAAGCTGTGCAGAACAAAATACATATCATCACTTTTATCTCTGCATATTCTTTTACTGACTATTTTGTTATTTGCTTTCAACCTCATTTGTTGTCCCAGTGGCGCTGTCTTGCTCCTCCTGGGGGATTGTACTATTGTGTGCCCTCCTCACATCGGATAAGTGCACTCAATACTTCAATCCCTTTACCTTCACCGTGGTGCGTGTACTACAAATGACCTTGTAGGGGCCATGAAACCTGGGTGAATTCCACCTTCTCACAAAGCTGCAGACATACACATGTGCCCCTGGCATCAGTGGCCCACTTGAACTATCTGTGGCCGGTGTGGTAGTATCAGTCATCACATTTTCAGTAAAAGGCGGTGCTATTTGTCGTGCTATGCTGCATACTGCGCGTGTTAGCTGGGTTAGATATTCCTTGAACTCTTCCCCCAGCACTGTGGCAGCCCTGTGTGCATCCGATGCTCTTCTAATCGGGGATACTGGTGTGTGTATTCTCCTCCCAGTTACAATTTTGTGGGGGCTTAGATGGTGGTCTTTACATGGTTGCGTCCTGAGTTGGAACAGTGCTAGGGGCAAGCAATACACCCAATTTTTCTTTAATGTGTTACACAACTTAGACAACTTACTCATTAATAATCCGTTGATCTTTTCCACCACTCCATTCGCCATTGGATGATAAATTGAGCATAATTTGTGTTTTACCCCCAGGAGTGATGTCACTTCCTTAAAGAGGTCATTTACAAAGTGCGTACCGTTGTCTGATCTAATCACATCGCATATCCCCCATCGTGAAAACACTTCCCGCACGAGGAACTTGGCTGCACATTTTCGCGTCTGGGTGGGGACATGAGCCTGCTTCCACCCACCTTGAAAAAGGGCACACCACCACAATCAAATATCTTGCTCAATTACACCGCTCTCCCATATCAGCATAGTCTGTGTGGAGCTCTCTAAATGGTCCTGTTGGTTCGGGCAAGGTACCACGCAGTGTTCTTAATGTCATTCCTGAATAAGATGTTAGGCATGTTATACATTCTACAATACATTTTGACTTGCAAATTGGGGATGAACCAGTGTTCCTGGATGTCTGCAGCAATGTGTTGTTTTGCTACATGGCCGGGGAAATGCAGCTGTTGGAATGCTATTTCTAGTAATTCTATGGGCATTACAACTTTTTCTGTTGTCTCTTGGCTCCAAATGAGATCTGTGGCTGATTGTTTACATCCCTGTTTGCTTCAAAGTTCTTGCTCCTCTTGGAAGCTCTTCTTTGCAACTCTATTATTTGCGCTATTGGGGTATTATTGTATGCCTCCTCTCGTGGATCTGTGGTGGTTGCTTTTGTGATGCATTCGAGTGTTGGTGTCACGTTGAAATACGAGGCCTCGTTCGCTGCCGCGTTTCCCAATGAGATTGCATCTGTGTTGTTGGTATGGGCTTGGCATTTCACCACCGCCACTACCGATGATACTGCTAATGCATCTATCAGCTCATTCAACAATGTTGCAGGCTGTATTGGAGAACCGTCGGCCCTCTTGAATCCTCGTCTACGCCACCGTGACAATCCTGAGTGCACTGTGGTAGTTGCATAGGCTGAGTCTGAGGATATTGTCACCGCACAGCCTTTGGCTGTGTGCAGGGCTTCAATCAGGGCAGTTAATTCTGCTGCCTGTGCTGAATAATGGAATGGGAGGCGCTTTTATGCACAATTGTCTCATATTCATCTTCTTCCATGCGCACTACCACCATTCCAACGTGTTTTTCTCCTGTCTCAGGGTTTATTGATGCTGACCCATTTATGAAATATATTTCTCCCTCCTGTGGGGCATTCTCGCTTTCGGGATGTCATCACCTTCCCCCTCATATGTGGTACAATCATGTTCCTGTATGTCCTCTATCGTGCATGGCTCTGTAATAAATGTTGCTGGGTTCACTGTCTTGCACCTCACAACGTGTACGTTGGGGCTTCAAATTATTACTTCATATGCTGTTGCTCTTTGTGTCGTTGTTAAGACGGATTTCTGAACTCTGTCCTGGCGGCGCAGAAGTTCAGAAGGCCAACCTAATTACTTGGAACAGGGTAACCTCTGGACAAGCCAGACGAACCAGGGTAGCGATCGCAGCGGTCAAGACTAGGTCTCAAGAGGGGTGAGGGTGACTGAAAGCCCGCAATGAACACACAAAGCAAGGACACTTACAAACTACTCCAAACAGGTGTTATATTAAAAATATATACACATTTATTCCAAGGCCTTTAAAACAATGACCGTAGCGAGAAATCACAATACAACTCTAGTAAACCAACACATACCATACCAATACAATATATATACAAATACAAACAAGTCTCAAGCGTTAGATGCACGAAATGTGTAGTCCACCTAAAAGGGAAGGAAAACAGGCAGTGCGAAATAATGCTTAGACCCAGTCCGCCTTCAGAGGCACCTAACTAAAAGGAAGTCTGAGCCCTACGAAGAGTGGAGCCTTGTGCTCAAAAGTATCTGCACACGCTGGTGCCAACGGGCAAAATGGGGAGTCTCTTTGAGGGAATCAGGCAGTTCAGTTTAGTGCACAAATGAAGAAGAACAGAGTTCCGCGACTCAAGCGCAGCCTCCACTGTGGGCAGAAGCAGAGCGCGAGTACGGAAAGGCGTGCTGTTTTGACACAGAGGCGAAAAGCTATGGGCTCCTGCAGGAGGGCGACCAGTTCCTAGCTATACTACTCACCGGTCCCCGATGCAAGCAGACCCAGGCTTCTCCGCATCAGTTCCAGTCGCTGGCAGGTTCAGGAGAGCAGGGGACGTCCCGTCGTCGTGTTGATTCTGCAGCAGCAGAGTTGAGTTAAAGATGTCTCAAACGAAGTGAACCCGCACAGTTTGTTACCACAGCAGGGCAACGGAGCGGCCGTGTGTATCTCAGTCAAATGTACACTACTCACTTCAGACCTGGGAACGCCAAGTGTACGAATCGTGTGAGAGTGACAAGGACTAGAAATACAACACAACCTGGCGGCGGTTACAGAGCAAGCCTCCTGTGTAGGCTGGTCAGTCTGCTGGATGGCCCAGAGACGCTTCCGAAGGCTTACGAGCAGGAGATGGTGAAGATGCCGAGAATAGCTGTCCCCGCTATTCCAAGGGTCGAAGTACCAGTACAGGCCTTCTGGTTCGATCAGAGGTAAAAAGGGTTTCACAGGGCGACAGCAGTGCAGAGGAGCAGTCCTTCAGCGGGTCACCAGCGATTCCTCGGTTCAGCCTCGTGGTTGCAGGATACTTGGCTCCTGTGTTCCTTCGTTCGTGAGAACTCAGGAGATCAACATGGTAGTGGTGTTTCCAGCCCCCTCTTATCCACGGTTCCCTTCGCGGCAAAACGGAGGGGACCCAATGGGAGATCCGCTCATCAACACTCACACCATACGTGGACCTATCACGGACCACGGTGGTCCCAGGCATTCACGCCACCCTAGACTCTCTGGCACCCAGGATGTGTATTGGGACCAGACATCCCAGCCCACATCCTGGAGGCACACACAAGGCCTGTAGAAGCCCGTGAAAGCATCCGTGTTTCGCGGGAAAGTACATGACCAAATAAGGAAGGCCCCGGGTCGGCTCGACCTGGGGAAGGTGAAGGGAGCAAGACGGTCAGCGGACAGGACAAAGGAGCCTCGTGGTCTGGCCATTTTGGGAGCCAGGCCACCATTTTGGGCTAAGCGCGAGAAACGCACTTAAAACTCCAAAAGGAGCTCAAAACACAAGAAACGATCGCTGCCACCATTCCCGTCCGTGAATCACTTGCACCGATCAGTTACAATCCAAAAAGAGTATCTAGGGCCTGTAGAAGGCTAGAGACCCAAGAGAGCAGTAACTTAGCTTACAGTGCCCTCTTGTGTCATGTTGCACGAAAGCCGCAACATGATAAAAGAAACTACAGAAAACAGCGTTTCCCAGTACTGACTGTCTTAAGGGCATGTCAGTTTCCCCGTAAGAATGGAGCGACTGCCCAGAGGAGTGCGGCAGAAGGCTGCACTTCTCTGGCAAAGTCGAGAACAAGGTGAAAAAACAACAGCATAAAGTTTAGGGGTTGCCACATGGAAGGAAAATTACCCACAATTACGAAATCTTTCCTAATAGTCGTTAGTGTTGATTTTGATCGCTCAAGGATGGCGAACTGGGAATGCTCTGCATATAGCGTTACCCAACATCCCATGACAATGGTGGCGCTTTTTTCAATCGCAAAGGCCGCAGCCTCGAGGACTTGTTTGCGCACGAAATGACCCTGCATTACTGGATCTAGTGTCCCACTGTAGTAAGCCAATGGTTTGTGACCTAGTGATGTTTTCTGTGTCAGTACTGCTGTCATCAGAGTCCCATTGCAGTGTGAAAACAAGAAAAATTCCCTCTCATGATCTGGGTTCGCGAGGACTGGGGCGTCAGCAATGAGGTCTTTTAATTTCAAATACTGTGTTATCATTTCTTGCATCCATTTTATTGCCGCTCTATTTTTCTGTGCCTCTTTTAACGCTTGTAGTAAGGGCTGTGTGTATGCTGCGTAATCAAGGGTCCATGCTCAGCAATAATTACAAATGGCAAGAAATGTTTGCATGTCTTTCACAGTTTTTGGTATTATTATGTTGCGTATAGCAGCTGCTCTGTCTGGGAGTATTCGCTTCCCATCTTTTGATATTAACTGTCCCAGGTATACAACCTCGGCGAGGCAGTATTGCAATTTCCCTTTTTCTACCTTGTATCCCTTGGTAGCTAGCACATTCAGTAGTGCTATCGAGTCTTCTCGGCATTTTTCTTCTGTATGGCTACAGACAAGTAAATCATCTACGTATTGAATGATGGTGCTCTCTACATCTATGTTTCCAATGTCTTCCCGTAACACCCTGTTAAAAATGCTGGGGCTTTCACAATACCCTTGCGGGAGTCGGCGATGTTCATACCTGTTGTTCCCTAATGTGAACGCTGTAAGGTACTGGGATCCTGGGTCGAGTGGTATGGAGAAGAAAGCATTCTTCAAGTCAATTACAGTGAAATATGTTGATTCTTTTGGCACACTGCACAATATTGATGCCGGGTTAGGCACTAATGGGAACTCTTTTTGATTGACGTGATTGAGTGGGCAGAGATCTTGGATCATCCTCCACGCCCCTCCCTTTGCTTTTTTGATCGGGAAAATCGCTGTATTACATGGTGAGTTTGATGGCACTATGATGCCTTGTTTCAGGAGTGCATTTATGGTTTCCCTAATTCCCTACTCCGCTTCTCTTGATAAGGGATATTGTTTTACCCTCGGCAGTATTGCACCTGGCTTGAGTTTTATTTGTATTGGTGTCACTTCATGCAGCAGCCCCACATCGTGGGGCCCGGTGGTCCAAATTTCAGGTGCTACTTTTGTCATGTCTTCCTCAACTATAGTCAGTGGGGCCTTAATGCTAGCCATCAGTGGGTTATGTACCTCTCTGTACTGGACAATGATGTCGCATGGTATGCTTATTTCCATTATTATTTCTCCATCATCCTCACCATCAGTGAATAATTCCTCATCTGTTATATCTCGTAGCATTATGTTCGGGTCTATGCATAACACAGTCCTCCACTCGCACCCATGCGCGTTCAATCCTATGACCACAATACGTTGGCTGGATACTTGAACTGCCTCAATGTCTATGGACATTATCGTGCCTGACACAATGGGCCTCATTACAACCTGCCAGTCCGGGACCGTGCAAAATCCGTGACGGCGGTAAAAACGTTTCCGTGTCCGCAAGGTTGCGGAAAAACCGTCCGATTACACGTTGTCGGTCGCGCGCACCACACGGACTCGGAAACGTTGTTACCGCCGTCACGGAAAACCCCACGGAAATGGAAATAACGCAGCCACAAATGGCGCAAAACCCGTGTCCGCCTCCGCCACCACGGACACGGAACCGGAAATACCATGATCGCCAAAACAGGAAACAGAGAGGCGGCCATCATATAAAAGCACAATCCATTGCCATCCGGAGCAAGCACAAGCACAATCCTAACTCTGAGAAGCCAAAAGGGACCACCAGCATGTCTGCCAGGATTCCTGCTCAGAGGCAGCGCAAACAGCGCTTCAGCGAGGCGGAGCTAACCGTCTTGGTGGAGCACATTGTGGACAATGCGGAGATGCTGTTCAGCGCCGACCAACGGCGTGCCACACAGCAACGGAGGAAGGAGGTGTGGGCTGAAGCTGCACGCAAGTGCACCGCTGTGGGGGTGACAGCGAGGAGCGTGAAGGACTGCCACAAGCGGTGGGACGACCTGAGGCTGAGGGTACGCAACCTCATTTCCACGCACCGCCAACGCAGCAGTGGGACAGGCGGAGGACCCCCTTCCGCACTGAGGCTGCAAGCATGGGAGGAGCGTTGCAGCAGCGTCCTCCACCTAGAGGGAATCCATGGGATTGGGGAGGCTGAGGCAGGAGTGAGCCCACCTGCAGATGGCGGTAAGTGCCCAAACATGAATGCCACATGAAAATATACAGTTGTGAGTACTGGGCCAAAGGACCCATTAACAACCCCCCCCAGGCAGTGCATGTGTGGGCCAAAGGACCCATTAACACCCCCCCCCCCAGGCAGTGCATGTGTGGGCCAAAGGACCCATTAACAACCCCCCCCCCCCAGGCAGTGCATGTGTGGGCCAAAGGACCCATTAACAACCCCCCACCCCAGGCAGTGCATGTGTGGGCCAAAGGACCCATTAACAACCCCCCCCCAGGCAGTGCATGTGTGGGCCAAAGGACCCATCATGATCCGTATGGCAACCAATATCACAGAATGCATACACCAGCAATCAGATGCATGTGACTAACACTATTCAATGTACAATCTTAATGACACATGTGATGCACCCATCTGCCACCACAACAACACTAATTGCATGCCCTTTGTGTCCCCACAGCCGTTTCAAGTGACAGTGATACTGCACAACAGGCCAGCCAATCTGCACCGGCAAGTACACAAGCCACCGCCACCACACAGGAGGATGCTGCCGGCAGTTCTGCACCTCTGGCCACATTACCAGCCACTACAGATGTGCGGCCCACCACCACCACCGACATCCCCACCGTCTCCACAGTGCCTGAGTCTAGACAGGTGCCACGGGAACCTATCATGGCCACCCAACACAACACCGAAGGCAGCAGCACTGCAGAGGGGGCGGCCTGCAGTGATAACAGTGCCCCGCAAGAGCACTCGGAAACGGGGCCACAGGGGGAGATGCCCACATTGGAAGGCCTGGGCTCCTTCCATGAGCTGGAGTTCAGCCCCACATCACTGGGGAGTCCCATGAGGTCGCCCACCCCATCCATGGCCGAACTGAATGCCCGCATGCAGCGGATGGAGGACCAGCAGGCAACCCTCACCCAGCTGGTGGAGAGGCAGCTAGAGGAATCCAGGCTGCAGAGGGAGAGCTACAGCGCCTCAGTGCGTCGCCTGTCGAGGTCCATCGGACACTTTGCGAGCACTATAGTGACCCTTGCACGCCATGTGCGGGAGGGCAACGACCACACCTCCAGGGTTGTAGAGGCCATGTTGGTTGGCCAACAGGCAAATCTGGCACGGATACCCTCAATCCCAGATTCTGCCCAATCAAACACAACCACCCCATCCAGCTCCACTACTGCCAGTCCAAGGAGGCGCTCGAGTAGGCTAACGGGTCCCTCGGGCAAGGTTGCACAGGCACAGAAGCGCACACAGAAGTGATGGCATGTGTATGGGGCAGTGCAGCACACATGTGGACTACAAGGGTGTGAGAGGGGTGGGCATGTTTGGGTGGTGGGGTAGGTAGTTTTGGGGGTTTGAACAATGGGGTCTGGGTGGGGGTGGGCACGTTTGGGTGGTGGGGTAGGTAGTTTTGGGGGTTTGAACGATGGGGTCTGGGTGGGGGTGGGCACGTTTGGGTGGTGGGTGGCCCCGGGTGTACAGCTTCCCTAACCAATGCACCTCCTTACCTGTTGTTATTACATCAATACATCACCATTTCGAATCAAGGCATACATCTGTGGACATTGATCATTTATTTTGCAGTGCAACTATTAATTCATTGTCGTCACCATGTTCGTGCATTTCTGTGAATGTGCTGTGACTCAAAAGTAAATGCGAATCAGGGCATCCCGTGCTCTCTGGCCATCATGTGGACCCCCAGGGGGAGGCGGTGCCATCCCATCCCCATCTCCATCCCCATCCCCATCTCCATCTCCATCAGCCTTTGTCCTGCCCTGGGGCAGTCCAGCAATGAAATGCTAGGCAATTCTCCTCAGAACAAGAGTACCAACAGAAACCCCAGACACGTGTTTCGGTCTGGTTGGACCTCATCAGTAGGGTGGATCTGTGCCTCTCTAAGAATAGTGAGCAAGGGGTCCACGTCTGGATTCCCCTAGTAACTTAGGGTGAGACCCAAAGTTACTTAAATATGCAGATTAACAAGGGGGGTCCTGGGAGTCCCTCTGCCAGACATTAGTCCTGGTTACGAGAGACTTACCCAGAGTCTTTAGCTCACTATCTTTCACAAAGATGAAATATCCCAAACATATCAGTCTTTGTCCTGCCCTGGGGCAGTCCAGCACCAAAACGCTAGGCAATTCTCCTTTGAACAAGAGTACCAACAGAAACCCCAGACACGTGTTTCGGTCTGGTTGGACCTCATCAGTAGGATGGATCTGTGCCTCTCTACGAATAGTGAGCAAGGGGTCCACGTCTGGATTCCCCTAGTAACTTAGGGTGAGACCCAAAGTTACTTAAATATGCAGATTAACAAGGGGGTCCTGGGAGTCCCTCTGCCAGACATTAGTCCTCTGCTGCTGTGCATTCTTGTATCATCATTCATTCATGCATATATACCATGCAGTGTATGGAGGTATGTTTTGGGCATCATGATGTATGTCGCTAACTGGATATGGGCCTACACATTAACTTGCATGTTTACTGTGCCCTGCGGGTGACATTTGATTGTGTCCATGTCACGGTGCAGTGCTGTCCACACATGGCAGAGTGACTCCACTGTACGGAAGTAGTAAATACACGTCGTCTCATTTAAACGCCTCTCGTGCCTTTTGAGGCAGTGTTTCAATTGAGGGTGGGTGTCTGCAGTGGCACAAGGTTCATGGGACAGTGACGGGATTGGCTGTGCCAGCGTGTGCACGGGCACATTGTGGTGCCCTGTCATGTCTTCCTTCATGATGTTTGGCATCCGATGTGTATTTGGTAGATGGAAGGGGGGTCATGCATGTGCGGTCACAGTGGCACACTCACAATGCTCATTGGCCTGGACAAACACACACCACTTCGACAGGGTTGTAGCATCGTCAGCTGTACTCACCCAATAGCCATGTGCTTTGTCCGGCATAGCGTTCCATGTACCGTGGCAACGTGGAATTCCGCAGTACCATTGAGTCATGTGATGAGCCTGGGAAACGTGCGCAGCAGTGTGTAATCAGTTGCATGGCATCACAAACCATCTAGACATTCAAAGAGTGATACTGTTTCCTATTGCGGAACACTGCCTCAATTGCACGTTGTACTGTCACCTCAACGTGGGTGCAGTCAACTGCGCCTATGCAATTTGGCATGCCTGCTATGGCATGGAAGGCCAACTTGGTGGCAATGACCTCGGGGAGGGTGCGGGGTAGGGCTATGTGTTCCGACACATGGCGCAACAGGGCATCCAGTACCTGTACCAGGATTTTGGAGAAACAGGGTTGTGATCTGCCGTGCAGCTCACCAACCGTGTGTTGATAGGTGCCAGTGCCAAGGAAATGCAGTACTGAGACAACCTTTAAGAGGGGGGGGGTGGCGGTGGGGGTGTCAATTAGGCTGCTGATGTTGTTCTCAATCATGGCGGTGATGTGCAGGATGGTTGCACGGTCCAGCCGGTATAGTGTGTGGATCTGTCCTGGGGTGAGGTTCCAGGGTGAGGCCCTGATGCGTGGTATTGCTGGCTGGCGGCGGGGTCGGGCTGGCTGGGCAATGGGGTTTGCCATAGCTGCAGGGTTGGCTGGTTGCCGCCTGCGCCTCCTCCGCCTACGCCTCCTCCTCTGCGCCATTACTGCCACCATGTGCAGTGCTGCCTGTTGGTTGAGTAGGCCCAGTCCCAGTGCTACTAGACCTGCTGCCTGCATGGTTCTGTGTTGTGTTGGGCTGGGTGTGGCCCTTTTGTAGGCTCCCAGTGGCCTGCTAGGTCCAGCTGGGCTGATTTGGTGCACCTGTGCCCTGATTCAGTTCAGCAGGCAGTGTATAACGCCATGTTCGCGGTGGCGGCGGTTCCGCCACCATGATCATGGTATTTACGCCATTCTTTTGCCGGTATTTCCGTGTCCGCGCTAGTTGTGATGCTCACGGTGTTTCGTGTTGACGGTAACGGAGGGGTTTCCATGCAGACGGACTTAACGGGACCCCTATTTCCGCAGTGGCGGTTGAGGGTGGTGCTATTACCGGGGCCGCGGGTCATGATTGGGCAGACATGGAAACGGTGCCGGTATGGTTTTACCGGCAGTGTTAATTCCGGACCGGAGTACTTGTAATGAGGCCCAATGTCTGTGTGTGCAATTGGGCGGAATATGAAATCTGATGGTGTTCTCCATTCTTTTCTCGTTTTCTCTGGCACCACTCGTGCTAACACCTTGATACCATATATAAACATGCTTATATCAATGGGTATTCCTTGCACCACAACTTCGTTCATTACTGTGCTGATCATCAACATGGCTCGTACTGGGCATACTTCTGGTGTTGAGCACACTATTCCTCGTTCTGTAAACGAGATCATCATATTCAATTTGCTTAACAAATCTCTTCCCAGCAAATTGATTGGCATGTCTTCGTGGTACAGTAAGGGTGCGTGCATGATTTTTCCCCCCACCGTTATATCAAGATCTTTAGTGTAAGGAACTTTTACAATAGCCCCAGAGAACCCCTGTGTCTCTAAATTCCTGCCTGAGAGCGGAAACCGCCCTTCCATAAGGCATGATTTCTCTGCTCCAGAGTCTACCATAAAAATAAACTTCTTATTTCCTATCTCTGCCCCCACTAGTGGTTCCTCTTCTGCACATAGGGTGGTGGATAGGACTGGACACACAAGTGTTCCCTGTGGGCTGTCCTAATCTGAATGTCTTTCTTGCCCTGGCACTAAGAAGACATTGTCCCCAATCACGGTCACACCACAGTACGGTGCGGGCGCACAGTTTGCCGATGTTGCGTAACAATTATTGGTTGCACTTCCCACGGCATTTTGTCTTGCCATTGGTTGTGGTGGTGGTTGCTGTCCTTGCTGTACCTGAGGTTCGTTATAGCATTGGTCTTGCTTTCTCCCACTTCCCATCGGTGGTCCATAGGGGCTACCTGGGTGTGGACACCTCCAACCTTGTTTGTTCTCCATGGGTTGATGCCCCTGGAAATACCCTGAAGGCCGCATTCTACAATCCCTAGAGTAGTGTCCCCATCTCCCACAGTTCCAGCATGTCCCTTGTGGTCCGCCTCTCATTCCTTGACCACCAAATCCTCTGTTTCCCATACCTCCAAACCCCCCTCCCTGGTCAAGGTGCCCACCTCTTCCTCTTGCTGGTCTTTCTTGCCACTGTTGCCCACCGTATTGCTTTTCTCCGTTCCACTGCCCTTGTCCTCCTGTGGCCCACAGTGCTGCTATTGTTGCTGGTCTGTTTCCCGCTCCTTCGTCCCCCTCATTTTCTCGGTCCGTGGTTGCGCTGGCGTTGACGGCGGCGACCTTCACTAATTTGTTCTGTACCAGCTTCGCTTCGTCTGCCAGCCTTTTTTGTGCTATCTCCTTTTCTCTCTCTTTGATCCTCCTGCAGTGGTGCACAATTATACTCTGTATTTCAGGCCAGCCCTTGGCTTCTATCCCAGCTATTTTATCCAAGGCCTTCTGCACCTCCTTTGGGAGCCCCTTTTTGATAATAAAATAAAACAAGGCGGTGGACTGGTTCCACGCCGTACCAGTTTCGCTTCTCCATAAATCCTGCACCCGCAGTATGAATTGCGTAGGATCCTCATTCTCCTCCATTGTGCACTGCATCACTAAATGTAAATCTGGAATATCTGGAAACGTGCGCCTCAATGCATCCCATACTTGTGCTTGAACGTTATTGAATGCTGATCCATCGTGGCGGTCACAACTCATTGTTACTCCAGGGAATCCAGCCTTTTTCCCACACTGCGTCTGCTTGGTCACCGATTGCTGACACTAATAAGCTCTTCACATCCCCTATCGCTAGCGGCACTCCTGCTGTGTTTTTCTCAAAGGCGTGTATCCATTTCCCAGCCCCTCCCGACAGTGGGGGAGGACCTTTAGCAAGTTGTTTTTATCCATTTGATCCCATGGAATGTAATGTGGCCTACCTGCTCCTTTATGTATCAATGGCATTTGTAAATTGTGTTTCTTCCCTACCTTACTTACTGCACGCTTCTTTATTTTACTTACCATCATATTTCCCCCTCGCTGTCTTAGTCTACCCTGCCATAGTGGTGGCGATGGTGTGTCTGGGTAACAGCGGTTTGGCAGTGGGGAACCGGTCTCGGCAGCTGCCTCTTCATATTCGTCTAAGTCACTCCACACCTCTTCTATTTCTGATTCTTGCTCATTGTTCCCTTCACATCCTTCCCCTCTCTCACTTTCTGGGGTGGGTCGGCGTATAATCCTCACGGGTTTGTCATTTAGATGGAATAGGAACTCCCCTGACCACCACTCTTTCTCTTGCCATTGTGGTATGCGTGTTCCTTGTGGACTGCGCTGGCTCTGAGATCGCTTGCACCACTTCCCTGCTGTGCTCAATGTTGGCGTTAGATCCGCTATGGATAATGGTCGCACCTCTCCTCCCCCTGGCAGCATTTGGCTCCTGTCGCACAATGCTCGTAGCCGCGATATTTCCATCTGTGCATGCGCGAGCTGTCGGTCCAATTCTCCAGTAAGATGTGCCAAATTCACGGGGGTACACTTGTTGGGCCATACAAACCTCCTTTATCATAGGGGGGTGATGCTGTGGCAACTGCTCCGGTTGTGGGTGTGGGAGTGGGACATGCTGGTACATACAGGGGCTCACTATATCCTACTGCTGGTCTGGACATTAAAGGATATATTTTAGTTGTATCGCCTTCAGCTCTAGTGGTTGTGCACTCGCCCTTTGGCGTTCCGCTTACCTCTTCCTGCGTTTTCTGTGTTTCATTCACTCCCTCTTTATTTACCTCTGCTGTAGGCGTAACTTCTTCAAACATTCGCCACAGGTCTAGTACTTCCCTTCTGTTTTGCAGTTGTTTCCCTTTGTACCTTGCTAACAAGTGTGTAGATACTAAATCCAATACTCTCTTATCGAATGCCCCACCCTCTGGCCAAATTGGCGTCACACTGTCCCCTTTTATCTCCGTCAACCATTGATCGTGGTATTTTTCTCACTGTATAACGGAAGGTGCTGACAAATATGTGATTGTGGCGTTATTCCTCCCATGACGATGTATGTCCTTCCCTCTCTTGTCTGTACTTACTTTTCAACCTCCCTTTTCCCTTAACCGCTTCTCCACTAGTCTTTTTTTTTCTATAGTTGGGTAATATATCACGGGTCTTCTCAGTTACTTGTAATTTTTATGCACATATATCTATTAAGATAAATATATCAATCTCTTTTCAACGTTACCCTTATAGTTATTGAATGTTCAAATTCAACAGTTCATTGTTGCATATTTTGCCACTTTAACCACAAATTAATCACAATACTTGGATATCCTAGACGAAACAATGAACAGAACACAAAGCACATACAACATTTATCATGCACATGTACTACCTATGCGCGTTTTCACCCCGTTTTGCTCTTTTGTTTTTCCCCCTTTCCCATTTCGCCTACTCTTCTCATTCACTCCCCACCTCTTACACCCTCTTACTCTTTTCCAAGAATCCTTTCGTACCCAGAAAAAGAATGTTCTAAATAACTACTCCGAGTCTACTCAATATACGAGACTCCTACAATTTTCTCTGTATCTTCACTTATTTATTCTGCACTGGACGAGACAATGCTACGTGGCGCCGCCTTCTACCCCGTTCGGGCTAGGATACCACTTTTCTTTTTCTCTTCACTTCTTACAAAAACCCTAATGGCCATATAAAGGACAGATCAGAAAAGCCTCATCGTCACGCACACAGGCGCTACTCTTCCCTATTACCCGTTACCATCTGTATCCCCTATTTTCCCCTTACCTTTCCTTCGTGACCTTCGCAACTGGCACTCACGTTTTCAGTCAGGTGACCCAAGGGTGGCCGCTCGCAGTCCGACCCCAGTCAGCCTCGCACCCCAACCAAGCCGTGGCCCGCCTCGGCGAGCAGCTTTTCAGTCGGGTATTCGTCAACCGGGAACCCTTAACCCTTCTTCGTAGTGCGCACAGGCTGGTCGGTCGCGGAGGCAATGGTTTCGCTGGGGGCGTCCCAGATCTCGCCGCTCGGCGCCGGCCTCGAGGCACCTCTCTGATCACGTCGCAGGGGGTCACCAAATGTTTGTGCCCTCCCTGACTCACACGTGTGAAATGAATAAAACAGACACTCCCTGGGCAGTGAGATCACGTCGCAGGGGGTCACCAAATGTATGTGCCCTCCCTGACTCACACGTGTGAAATGAATAAAACAGACACTCCCTGGGCAGTGAATAAGGCACAAATGAGCAGGCTGCGAGAGTTCAAGGAAAAGTTTATCTAGATCTCTGAGAGCGCTCTGACCACATCAATGTTACAACACATTTATATAGTACATCTCCATCTTTAACATATGATGCTACGTTGGACCTGGATTGGTCAGCCGTGGTGGTGTCTTAGGTGTGGGCATCATCTCTTCCTCCGGGTTGGTTGCTTGGTTGGCGGGAGGATTGACATCAGACATTTGTGCTCCGGATGGGTGAAGGTCAGGTCACTGTGAAACACGGTGGTCACTATCTAAGGTAAGAAAATACATTCTAAGTAATGCATGAACTAAATAATAGTTGATCAAAAGACTCTCAGTAGTGTATGATGTTGTTATACAAATCACTCAAGAGTTTATATTATCTACACATTTGGGTTATATAGGTCACAGGTTTAAGGGCCTTGACCACTATAATACTGTCATTGAACTATAGGGTTAGTCTCACAAGAATCCCAGGTATGTGGCAGTTGTTAGTATTAGGCACGATATACTGCAACAGGGGTCTAATGTTAGTTGGGGGTCTGTTGGGTGGGCTTCATAGCATGGTTGGCAGTCTGGCACATGAAAGGGATGCCTTGCAAGGGCACAGGGTTAGAATGGCAATAAGTTTCAACTGGCGAGGGTAAGAGGGCAAGGACACTTTTGTGGAGATGAACGAGCTATGTGCTTGGCTCATGTTGGTTCACATGCAGGACAGTGATCTCAGAGGAAAAGGGATGTGTTACATTTATTATTTGTTGCAAGCAGCTCCGGCCTCAGCGTGAGAATGGAGCTGCAGAGTTTTCCAGTTGGAGTGGGGACGAGGGTGGGGGCCATGTGCTCCACGCTACTGCGGCGGGCAAAAGGGAGAGATGCATTTTGTACTATCGCAGTGAGGCCTGGCTACCAAGATGGAGTCGAAAGGGGGTACAAAAAATGGATGCCCATTGTCCTGCTCGGTGGTCTCATCTACGCGAATGTAACCAAAAGTTAGTATTGCATAAGGGCGAGGGGCATACCCACCACTAGAGGCACTTGGTCCAAGTTTTGTACTGAGAAGTGATGATAGAGAGGGGCCCATTGGCCCCTCGCTCCCACACAGGTGCCAGCACCTTGCTTGGTTGCCGGGATCACCCGGACTTACTGCGCTGCATGGATGACCTTGCTAGGCCGTGCAGACACAGGCCTGGGGTGTCAGGGCACCGTGGATGCCGGCAGCATCTGGATTGTGGAGTGGTCTCAGAAGACCCAGGGCACATTGCTGGCCTGAGGGTCCCAGTTCAGCAGGACCTGCAGAACAGCGATCACAGGAGATATCTGCAGCTATTCTCAGGCACATGTGTGCAGGAGCTTCTTTCATTAGCACGGTGTCATGACGTAATCATGACACCTCTTAAAAGGGCTATACAATTAGGAGGGCCACACAACAATCTCTGGTGTCCAAATACTGCATGTTTTACCACTCCACCAAACTACACATTTTCTTTACTGAAAATGTCAATGTCTGCCTGCCTTGGTGTGCAAGTCTGCCCTCCACACAAACACAGTACTGCATGTGATATTACTGTAAACAGATGGGGCCTGATTCATGGAACTTTTTCCTATGGGGTTGCGCCATTATAAAATACTTCCATGAATCAGGCCCATGGCCTTTCCGCATGCAGTTCTTCCAGACTCTGAAATGCGGAATAACAGAGGGTTATGGATTACTAGAATCATACCAACCCTTCAAGTTAACCGCATGCTTACCGCATAGACCATGCTAATCCGTTTTTTGGCATTAGTATAGTCTATATCACTAAGCTTGTAATTACCCCCACAACTGCTATTTACAACTGATATTTTGAAGGTGCTTGCGTGATATAGAGTTTTGCTGTATACAGAAGGAGCATCAGACTTCGCCCCCTCTGCCATCTAAATAATAGCAATACTTAGAACAGAGTGCTTATTTTTAAAGTGCCTCTTTGGGTGCACATTCTAAAGAAAATTGTAGGCATGAAGAGCTGAAAACAATTTATTACAAAATAGTACATCCCCAGCACGTCTACTGAAAAAAAGCGGTTGCTTCGTTGAAAGACGTGGGGAAAAGGTTATGGGTTTAGCAGCAGAAGGTGGGATGATGTGATAAGACCATAATGCCAAGAGGATGGACAGCATGGCCTCGAATAACACGCTCCAGCTGCGCGGCGAGGAGTAAATCCGAAGTTAAATTATGCAGCGAACGCCCTCAGCCTCTGCCTTTTGTTGTGCAAGTATATGGTTGATTCTCCACCATACCAGTGTAATTTATGCATGCTTTGTCAGGCAGAGCAATCTATCCCAAGGGCCGTAGACGTCACCAAATGGGGACTGGCCAATAATGTTTGCTGCCAGTGAATGGGCGAAATACACAGGAGTAGTTTCAGAAATTGGCGTTACCCTTGCTTGGAAATATTTTTGTTTCACAGTCACTCAGGTCCCAGGAAGTCAGAGATATGGTTAAGTTGTTGCCTTTAATTAATATTCATTCAATCTTATTTTGTATTAGTGTCCACGTTCTCAGAATTGTTCCAAGTGCCAATTGTGCCAGATGTGTATAATAATAATTTTTTTCTCTCTTTTAACCCGAGAAATTCTTTAAATATCCTCTGGAATGTAATTTCAAAATGTCATATTTTTTCACAAAATAAGCAGATTTTTTTTCTTCAAAACATTTACATGTATTTACTTATACGTTGGCAATAGTTAATTCTCATTTAACATCTCTAAATCCAATGTGCAATACTTCTCATGTTTCAGAAGCACTACATCCCCCATTTCCTCCTGGAGTGGAGAGTGATCTGTCATATCAGACCCCCAGAATAACGTGGAAAATATTTAAACATTTTACTCCACGAAAAAGCAAATATTGCTGCACAAATCTTTACATTTTGCGCAATGTATTCTTCATTACAATAATAATGGATACCTACAAAACATGCAGAATTAAATTTCTGGTGTCCATACTGTACCCCGTGATGGGAACAAGCTTTTGAGTATTGTGGGGCCTCCTATGGGCACACGGTCGGCCTCACAGGTGCTGATGGTGCCAGTACCTTGTTGGATATGCCGGGATCATCGAGAGTTTTGATTGTTGCAGGGCGGGACCCTGATAGTCCACGGGACACGGCTTGGGTGCCGGGGGCACCATCAATGCCAGGAGCATCCTAGATATAGAGTGCCTGGGCTGGACCCAGGGAACTAGGCTGATCCTAAGGGCCCAGACCAGCAGGGACCTGCAGGACCGTGGTCAGACGGTGTGGGCATGCAGGACCGTGGTCACACGGTGTAGGCCTGCAGGCCCGAAAATGATAGACGGACACAGGACTTCCATGGTTGGAGTCTGCAGCCGTTCTGAGGCACGTGTATGCAGAGGCTCCTTTTATTAGGTTGGGCCATGACACAATCATGTCCCATCTTAAAAGGGCAATTCACTAGGGAGGGTCACGCATAAACACTTCTCCTTAAAAGCACAATCCACTTTGGAGGGTCACACATAACATCGCAGTACCTTCGATTGAATGTGGTCTGGTGATTGTGAACACTGGCAATATGGGTATCCAAATATCCAAAACAGAAAAGTGAAATGGATCTGCCTTTCAAACTGATAAACATGTATGCCATATATGAAAAAAAAAAAAAAAAATATATATATATATATATATATATATAGGAAGATTTACAAAGCATTTTAGATTTAGCATTACATTTGTAGAATAGTTTTTTAGAATATAGAAAGGAAATCATGTGCCCTTGGAATCTAAGGTGCTACGACCACCAAAATTCCTATCACATGGGCTATCCAGAATGGACGTCCTCTTGGATAATTAATGTGGAAGTCTAACTGGAAGACCACGTGTGAGTACATACTAGAGAAATCGAGCTGGCCTTTGTGATATGTTTGACAGAAATCAGCGGTTTAAAGAACCACATGATGATAGAAATAAAATAAATAAAACATAGATTATGCCTTCTAGAAATGACACTGGGTGACAGCCAAAATAGTATAAGAAGGGAACAATCTGCTTTCTGGATGCAGTAGCTTCTTCAAAAGACGATGGTGAGATTTAAAATTGGGAGTTTTACAGATGTTTGACAGGTTATCCTTACACAGAGCAGTGCCCTGTCACGGATATTTCTTTTGACTAATTGTATTTATAGGTCCAAAAATATATGAAGTCCATTAAAAGCATTGTAAACTAATTCATACATCATAGTAACTTGAAAGAAAGATTCATAGTGTGGGAAGCCTGATTTGCATATGCTCTTTCCCCATTTGTAATGGCTTGGCAGGCGAAGAACGATGGTCTGTAGGGTTGCCCAGAGCAATGCCAGAGGTTACGATTAATTCTAAACCCTGGAGCCATCACCTCTTTTGTTTTGCTGTAATGACCCCAAGTGGGATGGGTATGCACAAATGTGGGACCCAAGCATGCCGGGTCTAGTGACTCAAGCTACTCCTCACTGATGAGGCCCAACAAGGCTCAAACATGTTTGGGGATGCTTGTGGTCTAATGCTGAAGGGATGTGACCAAGCAGTTTGGGCTGGACTGCCCCTTTTGGGATGAGACCAAGCCTAATTCCCACATGACTTTTCCCCTTATCTAATAGCTTGTCAGGTGAACAACGATGGTCTGGAGAAGTGACAAATCAACTTCCGGGGTATTGACTATAGTAATGCCGAAAAACGGATTACCATGGTTCTATGTGGTAAGCATGCAGTAACTTGAAGGGTCGGTATGAGTCTAGTAATACATAACCCTCAGTTAGTCCGCATTTCAGAGTCTGGAAGGACTGCATGTGGAAAGGCCATCTGTTTACAGCAATATCTCATGCAGTACTGTTTTTGTGTGGAGGGCAGACTTGTACACCAGTGGTCCAGGGATGAATATCGGTTCCTAAACCATCAATCAAGCCCACACATCTAGTACCCCAGAAGGGATCCGAACAGATTGGAAACACAAGTTAATTTAAACCTCCTTGTCCAATTTTGGTAACATGGATGGAACGGCAGACTTATCTCGGCAAGGATGTGGATCATTGGTTAGTTGCAACAGAGCCAAAATACAATTATTACCCAGTGATAAACGGGATTGTCCAGTCAAGGTTGTATAAAACGATCTACATTATTATTATTCAACAGACAGTTCTAGCACACTACAAAATACAACCCACCCTGTAAAGGAATGCAGAGGACAGGCAGTTTCAAGAAGGAAAAGGGATGCACTCTGGATACTGACAGGATGGTGGTTGGAAAAGTAATAAATCGCAATAGTCAAGGATACTTGGTTTCAGCACAAAGCGAGCAAACGGTTGTTAAATGTCACTAGGGGTCTTTAGAGAAGGGCACGGGGGACAGAACCACAATGTACCCTGTGCTTGTAGCAGTTCTTGGTGCCTGACAGTGTAGAGTTGGTTTCAGGGTGCATTGGAGTTTCTGCGACAGAATTCAAGATGGGAGACATCTGTGGGTACCAGGCAGCAGGCAGTTTGTCAAGGAAAGCTGGACGGATGGCTGCAGGCTTGTCTACACGGTGGCATGGGGTCAGAGACCATTGTCTGATTTTCGGTCAGCAGGTCTGAAGCACTGTTTGAGGCGTCTGGGATGCGTTAGTAACTGCAGTGTAACAAAAGTTAGTGGTGCAATGAATTGCAGTTCAAGGGTCTCGACTGGCTCGAAAATGTCCTTTAAAACAGATGCTGGTTGATGTTTGTCGATGCACTCCTCCTAGCTTCTTCACTGGGCTTGTGTCGTCCTTCAAGGCGGACGGCACAAAGATGAGGAGAGTGTTGCAGGTAACAGCCTTGCCCTTGGTTTGGTTCAAAGGCTCTCTGGCACTTCGCAACTAGGAAGCCTGCTTGCAGAGACTAGCTGAGCACACTGTCTTCTTGCTGGTTACCGGTTCTGGAGCTTCCTCTGGATTCAGTATCTCCCTCGGTTCCCTGGTAAATATTTAGGGGTGGGATCTTGCTTCTCTCTTTGGAAATACTGGCCTTCCTTCATTGGTTGAAGCTGTAAGGCAGACTGTACCTTCAGCCAGGGTGTAAATGAGTTCTACATGTAATGTTTTCAGATGATCTGCCCAAAAGAGGGGCTCAGCCCTCTTTTAAAGCCAAATGGGTCACAGTGATTGGCATATGTTAAACCTACCTTAATTAATCAATCCTGGGTCCCCACCAACCATCTCCTGTATGCCTGAGGTCATAACCAGAGTAATTTTGCAAAAAAAAAAAGGTAAAAGGGTAAAATCAAAGGGTCTCTCTGGTTAATTGAGCTCTCTGTGGTTCCTGATTAAAGAGGCAGGTCTCCCTAGAAGCTTGCAGCGAAAACAGACTTCCAGTCTGCATCAATCTACATACTCGTACCTTATGAATGGTGTCTCCCTGCGGGGGTTGCCTTCTGTAAACACATAGTCCCAGACATGACAGGTCACTGCCCTTGATATTGAGAGGTGGGAGCTGGCTACAGGTTGACACAGTGCATATCATAGGTTTTTGGGGTTTCCTGTCTCCTTGGTTAACCTATACATGTTCTGTGATGCTCAGAAAAAAGAGGAGTCTAAATATACATATTACTTAATGTAAACCTACGTTATGAAAGATAATGAGGCTAATTTTGTAGTGTCCCGCAGCTTGAATTAAGGCACAGAACACAAGTGTAACAGCATTTTGATTGTCTTAATGCCTCCATTCTTGCTCTGGGTGTTTTAATTGTTTGTGAAGGTAGAGGGAGGGGAGGAATAGGAGTCATGTTTCTGCCTCCCTTTAACCTTCCTCCTTCAAATACAATTTGGTTTCACACCAGCATGAGATTCTCATGCTCCCTTAAAACCTATAATTTCCTATCAAACCCAAACTTTTTTTTCACCAGCAAAAAGCAGGTGGATTCCATAGGAAATCATTGTAAACGCTGCCTGCCATGTGTATAAGCAGGCAGCATTTACACGATTTTCACTGTGGAGTGAAAAAGAGAGACATAACGTTGCTTATGTCCTTTCTTTATTTTTCTCTTTTGCACTCTGCAGTGCAAATGACAATTGCCCAGAGGGGACATGTCTGCATGTAAGCTGTCCCCTCCAGGTAATTTATGTCTGTGAACAAAATGAACTCCAAAGTGTAGTGTGTTGGTTTACATGCGCGTGGCAGACAAAACTGTATTCAAATCTGTCAGTTCATATTTTTTGGGAAAGTTTAAAGTCCATTAGGGTAATATACCGGATAGGTCACGATAGTGAGCAGGTTTTCAAAATTCCAGAATAAGTTAAGCAACTTCCACTTTGAGATGCTCCAATATTTTTTCTGTGCCTATATAGTTAGTTACACTGTCAAGTGAGATATTGTTTTTTTTTCTTTTTCTGGGAGATCTCATGTATTAGAATTATTGTAGTATAATTAATCTCTTCATCAGCAATTTGGATTAAAACTGTATTTATTGAGGTTAAAGTGGACAGGCCCTTGGCACATCCTAATTCCTCAGCAACAATCTCTCTCTAAGCACATGTAGTCCCTTTTTCCATTCCATGCCCCCCCTGTCGCGGATTAGGAGCGGACGTGCTGGGGACAGAAGTGTTCCCAGCGGGTGCTCTCCTGAAATGGACTTTAACCAAGGAAAGCGGGGCTTGGAGGTGGGGAGGGAATTCTGTGGATGGAGAGAAGAGAGGAGAGGGGTTGGGAGACCACACTTACCTTGTCCCCTGGCGGGGGAAGATGGCAGCCTCCAGCCGTGTGGCAGCGTGGAGCGGGGGGATTACTGCTGGTAATGCCCCCGTTCTGAACCTTCTCATTGGCTGAGAGGCTGCCACTGCCGCCTCTGCCCACCCTGCCGTTTACTAATTAGAAATAATAAGCTGAGAGGTCTTGATGGTTTGGGGCCTTTTTTTTCATTAATCCTATGTATTTTCCCTGTCAGGAGTACCCAAACTGAAAGCAAGTTTAACATTGCCAATTTGTCCTGCTATAGTCTCTTTGGAGCTTTATAAAGATCATGACACCCAATGTGACATCCCAATGAGTGTGGGGGGGCTTCAATTTATTATTTATCTGTACCTTATTCTCAGGGATCTGGGAGCCCAAAATGGAATGTTGGGCATTTTACTATCGGGAGGATAGCTCAGGGGCAACTTGCATGCCTTGGAAGCAAGACAACATGGAGCAACACAGGTTCAATCTCTGGGTCCGCGCTTAGAAACCTCTCGGTATTAAGCGCGTTATAAATAACCACTACTAACACAAAGAAAAGGGGGGAATTATCCCATAAGCAGTGAGGAAAGGGATTAATAACTAGACTAAAACAAGAGCGTCTGCACTGCTGTGGGTTTAATTAATAATTAGTTCAAGTAACAAGTTATTTGTCAGGGTGTACCACAAGGGTATCACCCAGATTTTTAGGCTGTAGCAGACTCTGAAAGCAAACAGGGTAGTCTGATAATTGAAAAAACATAAAAAATATTTATTTAACAAAGAAATAGTTGTGTAAATAATACATAAACAACTAAACATAAAGCAATATAACAAACATATAAATGCTTTTGTTCAATGGTTGGAAGGTTAATAGTCAAGAGACACCAAACACAAAAACCTAAATATAGGATTTTCTTCAAACTTTTGAACAAAGTAGACAAAAGAGAATTCTAAAAGAAACTGGACAACAAACTGCCAACTGTATGGTGGCCTAGATCCCACCCAATATTCTTATTTATGGCTTATATTGGGCCACTGCACAAGTTGTTCTCAAAAGAGTTGGCAGGAGTAAAATTGTTCTATGTCCTACGATTTGTTGACAGGTCTGCCAATCATATCACACTATGGGCCTTTGATTCTGTAAATTACTTTGATCCTCAGTAGGGAGCATTCGAGTGCTAAGAAAAACCTTTATGGGTAGTGAACAGCACTAGGAGACAAGTGTGGCCCTTCAATCTAGACATTATTTTTGCAGTTGTGGCTTGGCGGCTTACAATTGATTGCTCATACAGGGCTTGTTTTGTAATAAGTTTGATTGACTATCACCGAAACCTTGAGATATTTTGTTTCTTTTGTCCTCAGTATGCCTTTTTGCGCACAAAGTGGCTGAAGCCCATTCTAGTGCAGGCAAGACATGAAGCAGGGTCTGAATTATCCCTACCAGACAGATTTTGTGCGATCCCAGTTAGCTAGGCATCCCTACTTATGGAGAGACAAGGCTGTAAGGTGTTGAGCTCCTGCAGGGCTCTGTGTGTGCATTTCCTGTATGCCTTCCTGCTCGCATTCTGACCACACCCCCCCAGACATAAGAGAACCTGGGGTCTGCATGCAGGGTGAAGCCCCTGGGACAAAGACACAGGATGTTGAGCTCCCGTGGGATGTTAGGCGATTGTGGTGAAGGGGGCCACCCGCATACTGCAACACACAGCTTATTAAAAGAAGAGTGCTGTCAACTCCACAAGAAAAGGTGGGGAGCCGTGATGGGCAGGGGGCTCATTTGAACTGTTAGCCCTACACAATGAATATTAGCTAGTCCACCTCTGCCTCCTCCCACTCGTATTAGCATGGCAGCTGTAACTGTTGATATAGAGAAGGTCGCCCACCACCTCCTTACCACCACAAAGCTTCCTGTGTCTGTTCAACCAAAGAGGAAAATCCTACCCTTTATACGCAAGTTGCTGGAATTGCCCACACCAGGCTCTGACCCGTGTAGTACCAAGGCACAGAAACAACACACTATCAAGATCAAGGGCGATGCCTATAACCTGATTAAGGAGATTAACAATTTCCTGGGAAGCTGCCTGGACAATATGGGGAGCAAAACTACCGACCGCATCACATAGGGCAATTTACCTGTTAGTGACGGAGAAAAAAAAGACTATGGAGTGATGGCACAGTGCAGGGAATAGTGGGCTAGATTGCATTGCAGTCTGCCCTGTCACTTGCAGCGCCTCTTCTATGGACTTGCCCAGCCAAGGGGGGCCTGATCTAGACAAGCACAACTCAGGGGGGCACGAGCCAACAGCCCCACATCTGCAGCTGCAATTCTTTTCCCCCACTCCTTCCACCACCATACCTATAACCCAGAAGAACTATTTAGAAAACAGGCCCTCAGTGATCAGCATTAAAGACCCTGATAACGTCATAGCCTCAAAGCCGGCAATACCTAATCTAGAGGGTAACAAATATGTTACATTCCTGAATGCAGTGTCTAGCCTTTCCAAAAAAGTGTCACAGGCGATATGGCTCTTGTCATCTAGGGCCAGTCGCACAACATCAATGAGAGGCTCTGAACATCATTTAGATGATGTGCAGGTTACTTCTACTGGGAAAGAGCATCACCTGTGCCCTAACTTCTCCAGCACATTATACCCCCCTGGAATGGTCTCTATCTCCATGCCTGACCAAGCTGACAAGGCACTATCACTTGGATGTAAATGCACAATCGTCCTTATTGAACTGGTGGCTTTGAAGAAATTGATGATACTTGTTTTGTAAGATCGCAGAGGTGCAGGAGGAGGTGTTTTGGGGAGCATCAACCAAGCATTGAGGTCAATACAAGGACCCCCCCAGCCAGAAGTGGAGAATTTCCACAGCACCCCAATGGTGTAATTCATCCTGATATGATTGGCAATAGCATTGGCTACACTGGTTACACTGTTGTGATGCCCAATAAGGGGTCCTGGAAACAAGCCGACTGTGACATTTGTCCCAAAACCAATGAGCTGCAGCATAAATCCACACAAACGCCTCAGTGGGCTGACTGTGCACAGGATGTTTGCGTGGCCAGGATTAGTCCTTGGGGTGGCAAGTCAGGTGCTGTGGCCGGTGATGTAGAACCTAGATTATATACAAAAGACCTTACATCCCCTCAACCGAGAAAGAATACAAACAGCCAAATAACCTGTTCTCTGGATAGGTTCCCACTCATATCAGTCTGGCCCCACCTATTTGGGCAGTCCGGGACCGAAATGCTAGGCAATTCTCCTCTGAACAAGGGTGCCAACAGCAACCCCAGACACGTGTTTCGGCCTAGTCAGGCCTCATCAGTGAGATGAAGCTGTGCCCTATATAAGCACATTCAGCAAGGGGTCTATGTCTGGTTGCCCCGGAGTTGTAATCTTGACAGATAGTGCTATATGGCAGGGAGGTTTGGCCGCAAATTTGAGTAATCATTACTAAATATGAGCTGTGATTTGTTTATGATGTACTTTGATGGCCCTTCGGCCGAATAAAGTTAATACTAGTACTACTAGTTGTGGAGAGCTGGGAGTAACTGAGGGTGACTTGTTGTAGATTAGTTGGCTTACATTGCTGCTTCTAGTCAAATGTGCAGGTACGCCTAGGATAGAGCGGAACGAGCTCCTCTGAGAGCAAATTATTCATCCAACCTCTGGGGATATATTGCACTGTAAATCACCTTTTTTGTTTTTATTGTGTCTACAAACACTCTATGGTGGTGTGGAGTAACACAGAGTGCACACCTAGTGCTGTCATCTGCTGTTTGGACTGTTCCCCCACAGACATTAAGCAACTTAGTGGCAGGGCCTGGCCATGTGACCAGCAGCCTACTCAATGACCTCTGCCTGGATGTGGCCTACAGTCCTTAAGTAGAGGCTTGGAAGGTGTGAAAACTGGAGGTGGGCGGAGCAACTGAGCGACAGGATCTGGTCTCAATGCTGTCTCTGTGAGTCACTAAACTCCTGTGTCCCTTGCGATCACTACCCCAACCCATATCAAGATTTACCATGTTTGGCGATACAGACCTGAATCGTGCTGCAGCTGATAAGAAAGCTTCATGTCCCATTAAGTTCATTAAAAGAAAGAATCAATTACTATTGGAATGTATTTTTTCTGAGGGCAGACATTTGACACTGAATAGATCTAATGCACTGGCCCTTTTTTCTGAGGTCCCGAACTTAAGAGCTATTGTGTCCAAGGTTATTGACCAGGTGGATTTTGTGAAATCATCCAGAACAGACAGAGTCATTTTTGACATTAGCTCTAAGATCGTGTTAGATGTTTTGCTAACCGAGGCTCCATCCCTGTGGAAACTGGGATTCAATATTCAATCCTTTAAGCCTGAAGTCAACCTTTTTACTCCTTCTCTGCAAAACATAGCTGCAAATTTGTCTTGAGTTACTCATATTGATTGGCACTAGAGTACCTGGGAAGAAGACTGTTGTAATGGTTCTCCAAACGCAAGTGGTACATATGCATAGTAGTGATTGGTCTTGTTTAGCCGGTGCACTAAATCAAGGTGTCTCGGAGGAGTAGTTGGTTATGGGCAATCCTTAGCTGTAGTGATTGGCTCAAAGTTGCTTCTTGGAAGACCAGTGGCCATGTGGCTTTACTTTCAAATGTAGGAATTGTTAAGAACCTATTCATACGTCAGGATATATGGCTTTTGAAAACACCCCCGTTGGATGATTATAAAATGAATTTGCAGCATGCATGTAAACAGGTCAAGGGTAGACCTTAATGTGGTTTGCTGACTGCTGTTAAATCGAGTATTAATACTCTTTGGTTGGCAGAATATAATATTCAGACTGGTGCGATTGCAACTAACGTGGAAGTACTTTGGGATTTTCTGAATTTGTACCTCTTTTGATTATGAATATTTACTGGCACGAGGGGGGTTACACCAATGGGGACATTTATGGAGACTCTCACACACTTTGTACAGGATTGGACAGAACAATTTGCATTGGAGTTTGCTTTTTTGAGCAGATGACCCTTTAATGAATCAACTGCAAAAAGGTATTGCAAGGGGTTAAATGGTCTCTTTGACTTCAGATGACACCTGGAAGAGTGGTAATCAGAGGGACATTCTTGGCTACATGTACTCTGATTTATGCCTTTATGCCCTGTGTAAAGACTTCCAGGTATTATAGACTTCTACCAGTGATCATATTGTTATTGTGGCGTTGTTCTCTCTGTGCGGCATGGTATCTGTTGACACTTGCCCCACTCAAGTCATGGTAAATCCAGGGGCTAATAGATCAATATGCAATGCCTCGAGGATGGGTATGTTTAGTAATAAACTCCCTAGACTCTTTGAGGAATCTACTCTGGCCTGGAAGCTGAATATATTTTCGGTTGAATGATACTCATCCTTTCATTGACAGCACCATTGATGCTGTTTTCCCTCACCATAAATGTAGGATTGTCAAAAAGTCTCGCAAACAGCACCCCCCATGTTTTTGATCACCAGTTATGGGAAAGGAAGAAGGGATTGAACATTGAAATTAATTGTTTTCCACTTTGTTTTTATTAAGCATTTTAACAGTTACAGAGATTGGCCAGGAACTACTGGTCTTGACCGAACAAAGCACAGCAGAGAAATGCTAAACTTTTTCTCCCCTACCCCCTCCAACCTCCTGCCCCTCCCGCCACGCTTTTAAAACTACCAAGCCCACTTGATAGCTGGTAACCAGTAACATTAGTGAAAACAGAGGCAAAAGAGTATTCAACAATAGAAAATTACAACTGACGTGATGAGGTCAGCAAAGGCAGCCGAGGTAGGTGCCGCTCATACATTGCAAGAGAGGAACAAAGAGCTCTTCAGGGACGGAGCATCAGAGTTTCAAGGCACTGCATTCCTCACTCACAAGGACCACAGTCCAGTCAGCAGGAAGGAATCCATTTTGTTTTTGGAGATTGCTGAAAGTTTCGTGTAAGCGAAAATAGCCCATTATTTGGCTAGCCATTCTGTTTTGGATGGGGTGGAGGGATGTTTCCATTTGTGGGCGTGGGCCAGTCTTCCGGCTCTCAGCATTCACTCAACCACCTTCCATAGGGCAGAGAGGAGATGTTCCCCCGAACATCCTTGAGAGCCTAGCTGGGGGGAGATGCCAGATGTGTAACATCTTGAAATTATGCTCCATTGCTGAGGTGTACAAGGATCCCGAGAAGAGGGTTCTAAAAACCGTTCCCTATGTTGCCTCCCCAAGAACACTCCCAGTCTTATCCTCTCAGAAGTGCCTGAAGGTTTGTCTATCCTCTAGATTCACTGTGACAAGCATTCTGTAGATCTTAGAAAGGGAACCCTTTTGCAAAGTGGATTCCATCAGAATTTTCTCAAAGGGTTTGAGAGGGCGGGCCAATTTAGAGCACCAACTGGGGCTGGTAAAGATCCCTTTGAGGCGGAGATATTCAAATACTGTAAGTGGGTTATCCCCCATAGCTTCAGCTAATTGATCATATTCAATAAAGGCATTTTGACGGAACAATTAGACGGTTCTTTCCAGGCCCATGTCCGACCAGGATTGGGTGTCTCGTAAACCATTAGTGCCTAGGTAAAAAGGGGGGCCTAAAGAGAGGTGAAGGGCGATGGCCAGGAGGACAGCATTTTTGTTTTCCTTATCCATTTTCCATGAGGCCCATAGTGCAGCTAAGGTCAGAGGGCTTTAATGGGAGCCCACAGAAGGTCTCAGACTTTTTAGGATGGTTGTGGATATCTTCAATGTAAGTCGTATACGGGCCCATATCATCATCCCTCATGTGCTCCAACATTACCCTGAGCTGGGCTGCCTTGTGATATTGCCAAAAGTCAGGGAGTCCAAAGCCTCCAGGGGACTTCGGTAGGGTCAGGGTTGAGTGCTTAATACTTGGCCTTCCCCCGACCCACCCTCAAATGAAGCGTTGTACAAGGCCATGAAGTGTTGTAAAGAACGATTAAGGAATGATGTTGGGGAGGGGCGTGAAGAGGTTAAGTAAACAGGGCGAAATATTCATTTTAATTATGACCATATGGCCAAACCAGGAGAGGGTTAGAGGCATCCATCATGCAAGATCTCTACGTATCTTGGCCAAGAGCGGGGAGACATTTTATTCAAATAGGGTTCTTAGATCTCTAGGGAGAATACCCCCAAGTATCGGGTGGTCACACGTTCAATTCTCATACGCTCTAGTTCAGTTTTCCGTCTGATTTCTTCCTCTCTATCTCCCATAGGCATTATTCACAACCTGGACAGGTTAATTTTGAGCTCCAAAAGTATTAATCAATTCAAGGAGGTTTGGGTGGGAGTCATGCAAGTTGGTCACATAAACTAGTATGTCGTCAGCAAAGAAGGAGAGTTTAAAGTTATAATCTCCACAATGAACACCCGTATTGTTGTGATTCAATCTGATGGCAATAGCCAGAGGCTCCATCGCCAAGGTGCAGAGAAGGGGGGAGATGGGGCATCCCTGTCGGGTTCCTCTGGAGAGGTAGAGAAATGGAGAAATGACACTGTTTACTGATACTCTTACCGATGGGCCATTGTATAGTGTTACAACCCACCCTCGGAATCTCGTAGACCCATTTCTTTGGAGGACCTTGCCCATATAGGGCCATTCGACCCGGTCAAAGGCCTTTTCCGAATCTAATGAGAGCAAGTAAGCCTAAGAGTCTTGGTGGGAAGCCTTGTGCATAAGGTCCAGGGTTTTTCTGATATTATCTTCCCCTTGTCTGCCGAGGATAAACCCTACCTGGTCCCCATGGACCAGGGATGGGAGATGCTTAGCCAATCTATTGGCGAGGAGCTTTGCCAGGATATTGACGTCAGTGTTTAGAAGGGAAATGGGATGGTAGGATTGGCATTAGGTAGGGTCTTTTCCCTCTTTGGGGATTACCACAATAAGGGCTGACATCATAGAATGGGGGAGGGAGGGCTACATTTAACCTTTTTTGCCATGAATGGGGCAAAGTGGAGTGGAAGGATTTGTAAAAGCGGACCGTGAAACCATCATCTCCCCGGGTGGTGTCTCCTTCCATGGTGCTAATGGTGTCTATTATCTCCTGAGGGGTCCACCTTCTTGGGGAGGGGGGCAGGGAATAGGAAGGGACTCCAGGAATCGGTCAACATCCGTTCTGTCACTAGAGTATTTAGAAGAGTATAGCCGCTCGTAATACCGGCAAAACTATTCCGCTATCGAAGCGTTGCTTATACATTTCTCTCCTACAGGGGAGCAGAGAGAGTCCACCCTTCTGTTGTTCGTAAGCTCCCTCACCCTCCAGGCAAGTATCTTATCTATTTTTTCCCCTTTTTCCATGTACCTTTGTTCTTCTCGCTCCCTCTTCTTCCTCGATCCCATCTCTATAAGGACACCCCTAATTGTGGCCTTAAACGCATCCCAAACCCCCATTACACTCACCTCCCCGTTGTCATTGATTGCAAATTAATCTTTTATGGCGGTCAAGAAGGTCTGAGAGATCTCTTTATCCCACAGTAGGAGGTTGTTACATGACCAACCTGTTCTACCCGCGGGGTGCTGAGGACCTCCTATGCGCGTCCTGACCAAGTCGTGATCTGACCACGGGACAGACTCAACGTTAAATTCGGATGCTCGATCCTGAATGGAGGTGTCCACCAGTATGTAGTCTATCCTGGAGAAGGATGTGTGGGCCTTGGAAAAACATTTGAACTATGGGTCGTGGCCCTGCCTCATCGTATGGGCCTCAGAGAGACCTAGCTCCTCATTGATCCTTTGGAAATTGGAAGCCATCTTCACTGTGTGTGGTTATCTGTGTGTGGGTTAGTAGACCTTCTGTCACTATTGGGGTGGAGAACCATATTAAAATCCCCACCCACCAGTAAGGTGCCCACTGTAAAGGCCACATTTTCATTTTCATTTCCTCCCAAAAGAGATCCTGTGCCTCATTTGGACCATAAATAAAAAACAATGTTACAATGCTGCCTCTGACCTCCCCTTTAACCATAACATAACGCCCTTCAGGGTCAACACGCTGGGCTTTGGGAGAGAAATTAGCTTTAGAAGATACTAGAAGGACTAATTCACGTTTTTATTTCTGAGTACGAGGCGTGGAACATATGTTGAATGGATTTAGATATTAGTGCCAGGGCTTTCCCCTTTACCCAGTGCGTCTCCTGGAGGAAGAGGAAATGCAATTGGAGCCTATTGAATTCTCTAACCATCAGCAATCTTTTATTAGGAGAGTTCAAACCACGTACGTTAATTGACTCCATCATCAGTGTATGGTTTGGGTCATCCCTCAGGGGAGCCTGGACCTCTTAAAACTCCTCTAGAACTGCACATTATACCCACTTCCCCTCTTTGCCTCTATGAGCATTGGATACAGATATAGGAACCTTTTTCCTTGCAAATCAGTGATCGCTTGGTAGTAGAAAGACAGAGAAACTAAGAATAAACCAGAACACCAATCCTAGCTCCCTCCCCTTCCCGCCATGAGCGCCTGTACCGTCCACAACATAATGGTTACCGCTAGGCCAGGCCACCATTGTCTAACCCCTCCAGGCTTTGAACTTCACAAAGCAGCCTCTAAGAGCCTCCTCCTCAAAGAAAACACAGCAAACATTGACCTTCGCCCCCACCATCACGGAAGGTGTCAAAAAAGGACAGGAGTCCCCCAGTCCGGGGTGTAGCAATAAACTTGGACTGAAAGGCCCTACAGAGGAGCCTAAGGCGTGTGAAGGCAGGACAGAGCTCCCCATCTCCGAGAGCCAACCCCTGCTAAGACAGAGTATCCGTCAATCGTTGGCAGGTCTGGCGGAGGCTGGGGCAACTATTCTAAACTTTCTGTTACCCCGAACTCTGTGCCTCTCAGTGAAGACCTTAGCCTTTTGGGGACCAGATAGTTGCTTCTCCTGATCCGCTTGCACCGACCCCATGGACGATTCATCCAGGAGCTCCAAAGAGACTCTATGTATATCGCCCTCCATGACACGGGCATACTTGTATCCCTAGAATTCAAACGTCAGCGAGAAGGGATATCCCCATCTGTATTCCACAGCTTGGATTGCAACATTTTAGTCAGGTGAGTGCAAAGACGGCGTCTTGCCAGGGTGAAGGCAGACAAGTCCTGGTAGATCGAGATTTGTGCGTTCTCTGAGTCGGTCGGGCCCTTCCTCTGAGCCAGTTCCAGAATCTTGCTCTTTTCTGAGAAGTAGTGAAACCTTACTAGGACCGATTGTGGGCCCCTAGTGGGGGCTCCAGCCCTGTGTACTCTGTCGATTGTTGGTTCGTTGACGTTGCTCCCATCGAGGAGTTTCCTGACCATGGCATTGACAGCTCTTCTGATGTCTGCTTCAGTCTCGCATTCCTGCTCCGGAAAGCCCGGGAACCTCGGGTTGCTGTGCCGCTCTCTGTTTTCCAAATTGTCCAACTTTAAAGTACACTTCTCTTCTCTCCTTTCCAATTCGGAGAGGCGCAAGTCAATATGGGTCTCCAGGAGGTCTGCCAAGGTGCTGTTCACTTCCAGGGCTTGGACTCGGTCATCTAAAGTATCCACTTTCTTGTCAAGGGAGTCCAGTCTTTTACCAATGTCTGCTTGGAAGCCCTGGATCTCCTCTAGGAGGGTGGCCATGCCCTTACTCACTCCAGCGGTTCCGGCTGTGGTGGGGCAGACATTTTGGAGGACACCAGTGCTGAGGCTGATGTGTGGTGAAATGTTTGCAAGGATTCAGCTGAGCTCATGGAGGGGCTACCAGAGCTAGGGCCTGTTACGGATAGTTTTGTGAGCTTCGTCCGGGGAGGGCCCACCGCTTCCAGGAGAGAAGGCAGGGATGGGGTGCTGAAGGACTCTAGGGGAGAGGGGACCCTCAGCGATTCCAGCAAAGAGCAGACACCACAATGGTTGCTAACTTTTCAGCTGGGGATTCACGTGGAGGTGCCCCAGTAACTTTCTCTTTCTGCCCTTATGGAGGGAAGCTGCTTTGAGAGCTCTCAGATCTCAGGATTGGGTAGATTGCTGTTGGAGCGGGACCACCGTACCATTTTTTTCTGGGGGTTCGGCTGCTCTCTTTTCTTCAACACAGACACCGTGGAGATTGAAAGCAACTCTCTTCACTGGGCTGCGCTGGGGAGTGTCGGGCAGAGAATTGCATTCAGGCAGGTGGGTGCCAGTTATGGGGGCACGTAGGCATGCAGAGAGAGGCATGGCACCTCGCTATGGTCGACAATGCCTGATAGTCCGGGCGGGGAGGCGTGAGATCTTCACAGCAAAGCAGTCAGAGGTAAATAGTGGGGATGCGTCCAGCTGAGTGGGCTGCCGGGGGTGGAGTATGCAGAGGAGGGCCAGCTGGGGCCTTGCGCATCACGAGTAAAGCCAGGGACTGAATACTAAATCTCCACCTGATCCGGATACGTTTTGGCATGTGGGAGCTCCCAGTGCAATGCGGGGTGCCTCTGAGGTAGAGGCGTCCTAGGCAGTGATATAACAAATTGCTGCTGGGTGGCAAACGTGAGCGCAGGGGCCTGTGCCCCAAGACTGACTCAAGGGGTATGACACAAATGAAAGCTGGTGTAGGGTAGGCATCCCAAGGTCCTGGTGATCAGTGGGGAGAGTCCACCCACAAAGACTGCTGCAGCCAAGGGTTATGATCTAATTGGGCGCTTGTCCCTTGTGCTTAATCGCGGCCCCCTCGCTGAAGCCACTTAACTGATTAATCCGGCCCTGGAAGAGCGTCGGCGATGCAGTCATTTTCGTTTCCTCGCCCCGTTCCGCAGCAGGGAGAGGGAGGTGCGAGGTCCAGCAGGAGGCAGCAAGCTGGGAGGTGGGGGACACCCGAGTATCGCTCACCACAGCGGGTGGTTCTTCCCCGCTGGACTGGCACTGCACACTTCTCGATGGTAAGGCCTGCGGGCCAGAAGATCTCAGTTGTCAATGATGGGGCTGGCCAGGCAGTGGGAAAGCTGCATGCGTTTCCGCTCTGCTCAAAAAAGCTTGTACAAGGAAGGAGGAGCTTTGGGAGCTGCAGACGGCTCAGGACAAGGCGGCCGCTTCCTCACTGCACTATCCTGTTTGACCGTCCCCGAGCCGCGCCATGTTTGAAGAAGTATAGGAGTCCCGCCTCCTCAGTCAGCAGGTCGAATCTTTGGATCCACAGCATGTAGAAGAGTCAGTGATCTCTCCTCCGGTGCTCCGGGGGATCAGATGGCTTCTGGGGGGGAGGGGGATCGGGACCTGAGTCCTGGGGGAAAGGAGGGCGCTCAATCCCTTCAAACCAACCCGGAGGAGGAGACCGACGAAGATGTGTTAGCACATCTCAGCGTCCCCTGGTGGCTCCCATTTTTTGTTTTTAATGAAACTTCCCCCACTGGCTTGTAATCGCCATATTGCATAAGCAAATCTAAATTTAAAAAGAACAAAGACACCTCATACATTTGTACTTTTATAAATGTGGTGTGTAGTCCGCAGGTTATTACGCGGACTAACTCTATACCTGAAGTCACTTGGGTAAATCATGTTGCTTCTCTTTACTCTAGAGATAATGATTATCCTGTTTTTAGTGGAAGGTGACCAACCGGATGGATTTTCATCTGGATGTTGATCAGGAGGAGGTGATGGTGTGTAATCAAATAGCTAGGTTCTGTGGTCCAAACAGTTCATCCGATGCTTTGTTCAAGTAGGATAAAGTGACATGGGCACTTTTACTAATTTATTTTTTTAAATATTGTAAAAAAGCCTAGTATATACCCAGCATCTTGGATGACCTCTTTCACTGTGCCGATATTTAAGGCCCGAGAGAGGATCCTAGGAATCACTGTCCCATCATGGTGATAGATGCCGAGTCTAAGATCTTTGTCGCTTTCATTTTAGTTCACCTCCAAGCGTAGGCCCTGAGTACTGGGTGATTCAAACATTTCAAACAGGATTTCGTAAAAAAACAATGTGTAGTGCTGGACTGTTATTTATTGAAGTGTTTACAGGATCTATCATGGACTAAGAAGTATGAACAAATCTATGTGCCTTGATAGACCTTTCGTTGGCATTCGAAATCGTCACCCGCATGCTCCTTTCATCCAAACTTCACTCCTGCAGCATTCCCAATTATCTTTTTGGAATTTTGGTCGGTCTTCATGACAATGCAAACATTCAGGTACATTTAAATTTCAACGGTGGTGTGTCACGTAAAATACCCATATCCATTGGACTTCGACAGGGATGCATGCTTGCACCAGTCCTCTTTAACCTGTATGTGTCGGATGCAGAGGATATTTTAGCCATGCAATCTTTTGCTACTCCAAAATTGAGAGATACGAGATTCATGCTAACTGCCTGTGTGGAGGATTCCTTGCTATTTGATTTCACAGCTTTGGGTTCACAAAAGTTAATTACTGCCTTTCCTAAATACTCTGTGAAAAATGTCCTTACGGTCAACCGTACAAAAATTAAGATTATGCACTTCACTTCCTATTGTTAAAAGTGGAAATACACTTGGTTTATGAATGATGTGGAGCTGCAAATTAACAGCAGCATGATTTAACTGGTATTTCGCATTTTTGATAGACCTAATTGGTCTGTTCTCTGGAATTCGGTAAATCAGAAGGCAGGACTACTTATAGGGCAAATATCTGAAACAGGCTTAAGTGTGGTACATTTTCGATACAACCCTTGTTAGTTTTATGAAGGGAAAGTTGTTCCTAAGCTGTTGGATCGGGCGGAAGTTTAAATCTGCGGATCTCTGATAAGATGGGCGTTTCGGAGCGCTTTATTTGGCGAAAAGTACTACGCCTTCCAAATTATATTCCTGTAACTATATTAAGACATAAAACAGGGTTGAAATCCTTAAACATTTGGTCTGCGTGGTGCTTCGTATCCTTGTATCGTAATCTGTTTGATCCTCCTCTGGGGTCAATGTATGAGCTTTTTTATTGTGTGGTATTGGATAATAGAGATAAATGTGGTAATGACATGGCGGCTTATTGTAAAAATGGATTGAATCTGAGTTGGGAACGGATGAGTCTGATCTTAATAATTATCGGAACAGTGTTAAACAGCAGTTGTACAAAAAAGACTTTGTTGAAACTATTGATAATATCCACAAGTATTGTTCTCTTGTGCAGTTAGCTAATGATTACGAGAAAACGGGGGTAGTTGCTTGCTACTTGAATTTATATCCTGATAAACTCAGCAACGATTTCCTTAGATTTGGACTTAATATCAATCCAGTGAGACAAATCCTGCCCCATAGGGGCATTATTTCCAAGAGTCAAGCCTTCCGTCGATTTTGTCAGGACAGTAATACAGAAGAAACTGCACCATTTACTGATCTATTGTAAAACCTTGACTCATCTGCACATTTTTATTTTAAGGAACGTTTTTAACGTGAATGTTATCGATTCAGAGTTTTTGGTCTAGATGTCTGATGGTCATGCCACTTCATTGGGGGTTGTTGTATTGGGGTTGGAGGGCCCGGTATTTACCCATTCAGGGAACCCAGGCCCTGTCCATCCCCATCCCCATTCGAGCCCCCAAAGAGCTCAATCGGAATGGGGAGCATGCTAACAACTGGCCCATTAATGACGGACCCGTTGTTAGCATGCTGGACCGCTCGCAGGACCCACTAAGGACGCCTGGTTTTACCATGCGTCCTTAGCGGGTCCCGCGAGTGGATCTTGTAATGAGGCGGTAGGGGTTAACGGGGCCGGCAGCTCTACCGGCCCCATTAACCCCCTACCGCCAGGGTTATAATGACCCCCCTGGTCCTCTCAATTCCTTCTTCCCTAACCTAATCCTTCTCCTTAACCCACTTAACTGCTAATGAAACTGGTCATAAAGGGTCTTCCCATACACATATCTATGTGTATGGGAAGAGCAATCTCGTCTTTAGCACGTAAGGGTTTAATTCACTTTCCACCCACATCCTTAGTTTCATGATAGGTGACTTTAACCTGTCCAAGCCCTTGACAGCCAGACATCTTGAACTTACTTACATCTATCTGACCACACTCTCTTCTTCCTCCACGAACAGCCCAAATACTCTAATGGGAACTGTGATGAATCCAGGTAGTTTGTCCCTTCTCCCCAAGAGGAGACTCCCCCTTTAAGGCTGTAGATGTAAACCAGCTATACAAGACCCTCCCTAGGGGGTTGGGGAAGTGAGACCTCACTGGGGGCGATGGCCCTCTAGGGGACAAGAACTCTAATTCCCATAGGGAACGCCCTATACAAAATGTACTTTCTGCATATATGGGAGTTAATAGAGAGGACACAAACTCTCAGTGTTTGGCACAAGGTAATGATAATCTCCTACATGTTGTATCACCTGTCATGAAGAACACACCCCTTCTGTGGAGTGGAGGATGAGTAAAGGGCCAAGGCCCCTGGAACAGAGGAGGAAAATCCCAGAGTCAAGATGACTTTCTGACGTGAGAGTGTGCACCAGGCAGGAGCCACGCAGAACTGTGGAGCTGACGGCACTGTGGAAGTGAGAGAATGCAAGAGGGGGGCATGATAAATTGTGACATGTGTCATGCCCAGACCAACCCATCTGTGGCAAAACTAAAAGCAGCAGTTATCGAAAAAGCTGCATTTTCAAGTCTTATGCAAGACTATAAAACATATGTTGACTACTTTAGCCTGAGGCCTAGAAGAATTAAGTTAGTTGATACTGTATTCAGGTTGTAGTGCTTAGCAACGCTTAACAGCGATGTAACCTGCTTTAGAGTAAGGCACTAGATGCATAGAAACAAACAACATCCTATCTAGAATGAGAATGCTTTTAAAAGTGAAGTATTTTTTAAACAAGCTTAGCTGTTCATTTATATAGCTCTTAAAGTGTGAAGTAAGATGCTATATAGCCTGAAATATTTATGAATGCTTATTCTGGATACATTATATATGTGTGTATGACTTAGCCATTAACAAGAAAAGCCATGCTCAGCAGCTTGTGCATGCGAAGAAAACCTTTGTAAATGATTCTCCAGACATAACTAAGAACATAGAAAAGAGGTACGGGTGCCCCTCTGCAAAAACAAACATGGCCTAATGAACTGTTCTATGGTAAGCTACCCACTCGAGAGTCTGCAGTCAAATTTTAACTCACTGTACATTTCACAAAGGAGGAACATAATTTTCATATCAGTCTTCATCCCGCCCACTTGTACAGTGCACCACCGAAAAGCTTGGCAATCCTCCTTTGAACAAGAGTACCAACAGCAACCCCAGACACGTGTTTCAGCCAAGTTGGGCCTCATCAGTGAGGTGAAGATGTGCCTCTCTGAGCACAGTGAGCAAGGGGTCCACGTCTTGATAACCCTAGGTAACTTGGAGTGACCAAACCAAAGTTCCTTAAATATAGAAAAAGAGGTATGGGTGCCCCTCAGCGAGAACGACCAAGCCCTAATGACCTGTTCTATGGGAAGGTACCCACTCAAGAGTCTGAAGCCACATTTTAGCTCACTATACCTTTCACAAAGTAAGATATCCATTTGCATATCAGCCTTTGTCCCACCCACTTGAGCAGTCCAGCAGCGAAATTGTAGGCAATCCTCCTTTGAACAAGAGTGCCAACAGCAACCCTAGACACGTGTTTCGGCCAAGTTGGGCCTCATCTGTGAGGTGGAGCTGTGCCTCTCTGAGCACAGTGAGCAAGGGGTCCACGTCTGGATAACCCTAGGTAACATATGGTGACAAACCCAAAGTTGAGGGCTTTTGCCTTTTGATACTGTTCAAGCACAATGTGGTGGGGGGTGGATCTTGAACACATCCTTATAGTCAGAGCTGGTTGGTCTTAAGTGCTCTTCTGTACTTACAATGATCATATTTGACTATGAGAGAAGGGGACAGAAGATTGAAAGGAAAGACTGCTAATGGAATTAATCCAATTTCCTTATAAGATAGAACATGTGGTGTTAGATATACAACAGTAATATGATAGGCTGTGGCCAGGGATGGGAAGACCAGAACATCTTACTGGGTAATAGTGATGACATGTGTTATAGGCACACAGGGTTATGGGAGATTTTTCATCCAATAGATTGCTCACAGAATGAGCATGAAATGCCATGGTGTGATGTGATTCACGCCTTACATATCCCCCCCACTGTGTCCCCACAACCTTTACATCAACACTTGCACCGGTTGCACATGGCTAAAGGTGGGATACCAAATTGTAACTCTCAATAAATACTTTCTAGTATGTACAACGTTCACACCAGACTGTTATCTCCACTCCTGTGGATCACATGCACTACCACATGTACTCCCAAAAAGGAAAACTGACCATTGATAGGACAAATAGGAGCGACAATGATATTTGAGAAAGATGTGTATTGTTTGTACTCTGGTTCACATGTACTGTAGCTATTATCTGCATACTTTCACTTACAGGAAACAAGTGAATGTGGAGGAGGAGAAAGGTGCCACCAAATGGACAATGAATCTTGGGGATCCTACTAGTAATGAGACATGTGCTACAATTTTCAGCATTGCATCACCCGCCCCTTCCAGCCAAACCTCACCCTCCACCAGACAACCATCCATATTACAGGCCCCCAGGGACACCATCACCAGCAAGAACAACAACATTATTAATTTCAAAAAAAGTTAGCAGGCGCTCCTCTCCAGAAAGAACATGGCATGATAACCTGTTCTGAGAAGAGAGTTTGCAGCACACTCTTTTTGCTCACTGTACCTTTCACAGATGGAAAATATCCATTTGCATATCAGTCTTTGTCCCGCCCACATGGGCAGTCCAGCACCGAAATGCTATGGCAATTCCTCTTTGAACAAGTGTACCAACAGCAACCCCATACACGTGTTTCAGCCTTGCTGTGTGTTTCAGCCTTGTTGGGCCTCATCAGTGAGGTGAAGCTGTGCCTCTCTGAGCACAGTGAGCAGGGAGTCCATGTCTGGTTGCCCCCAGGTAACTCAGGGTGACCAACCCCAAGTTCCTTGCAAATAATTCAAAAAAGGTAGCAGGCACTCCGCTCCAGAAAGAACATGGCATGATAACCTGTTCTGAGATGAGAGTTTGCAGCACACTCTTTTTGGTCACTGTACCTTTCACAGATGGAAAATATCCATTTGCATATCAGTCTTTGTCCCGCCCACATGGGCAGTCCAGCACCGAAATGCTATGGCAATTCCTCTCTGAACAAGAGTACCAACAGCAACCCCATACACGTGTTTCAGCCTTGTTGGGCCTCATCCCTGAGGTGAAGCTGTGCCTCTCTGAGCACAGTGAGCAGGGAGTCCACGTCTGGTTGCCCCAAGGTAACTCAAGTGACCAACCCCAAGTTCCTTGCAAATATTTAAAAAAAAAGGTAGCAGGCACTCCTCTCCAGTAAGAACATGGCATGATAACCTGTTCTAAGATGAGAGTTTGCAGCACACACTTTTTGCTCACTGTACCTTTCACAGATGGGAAATATCCATTTGCATATCAGTCTTTGTCCCGCCCATATTGGCTGTCCAGCACCGAAATGCTATAACAATTCCTCTCTGATCAAGAGTACCAACAGCACCCCCATACACTTGTTTCAGCCTTGTTGGGCCTCATCTATGCATGCCAACCCTCCCGATTTAGGCGGGAGACGCACGATTTTTATGTGAAAAATGTTGCTACTTTTCACGTTCTCCCGCCTAAATAATCCCAGCCCCAATTAATTTCAATGGGAAACTTTATGTCTCCCGATTTCATTGACAAAATCTCCCTCCCAGGTGCCTCGGAATGTTGGCATGTATGGCTCATCAGTGAGGTGAAGCTGTGCCTCTCTGAGCACAGTGAGCAGGGAGTCCATGTCTGGTTGCCCCCAGGTAACTCAGGGTGACCAACCCCAAGTTCATTGCAAATATTTCAAAAAAAGATAGCAGACGCTCCTCTCCAGAAAGAACATGGCATGATAACCTGTTCTGAGATGAGAGTTTGCAGCACACACTTTTTGTCACTGTACCTTTCGCAGATGGAAAATATCCATCTGCATATCAGTCTTTGTCCCGCTCACATGGGCAGTCCAGCACCGAAATGCTATGGCAATTCCACTCTGATCAAGAGTACCAACAGCAACCCCATACGCTTGTTTCAGCCTTGTTGGGCCTCATCTATGCATGCCAACCTTCCCCATTTAGGCAGGAGACTCACGATTTTTATGTGAAAAATGTTGCTATTTTTCACGTTCTGCCGTCTAAAATAATCCCAGCCCCAATTAATTCCATTGGAAAACTTTATGTCTCCCGATTTCATTGACGAAATCTCCCTCCCAGGTGCCTCGGAATGTTGGCATGTATGCCTCATCAGTGAGGTAAAGCTGTGCCCCTCTGAGCACAGTGAGCAGAGATTCCACGTCTGATTGCCCCCAGGTAACTCAGGGTGACCAACCCCAAGTTCCTTGCAAATATTTGAAAGAAAAGATAGCAGGCCCTCCTCTCCAGAAAGAACATGGCATGATAACCTGTTCTGAGATGAGAGTTTGCAGCACACGCATTTTGCTCACTGTACCTTTCACAGATGGGAAATATCGATTTGCATATCAGTCTTTGTCCCGCCCACATGGGCAGTCCAGCACCGAAACGCTATGGCAATTCTTCTCTGAACAAGAGTACCAACAGCAACCCCATACACGTGTTTCAGCCTTGTTGGGTGTTTCAGACTTGTTGGGCCTCATCAGTGAGGTGAAGCTGTGCCTCTCTAAGCACAGTGAGCAGGGTGTCCACGTCTGGTTGCCCCCAGGTAACTCAGGGTGACCAACCCCAAGTTCCTTGCAAATATTTCAAAAAAAGGTAGCAGGCGCTCCACTCCAGAAAAAGCATGGCATGATACCCTGTTCTGAGATGAGAGTTTTCAGCACGCGCTTTTTGCTCACTGTACCTTTCACAGATGGGAAATATCCATTTGCATATCAGTCTTTGTCCCGCCCACATGGGCAGTCCAGCACCGAAATGCTATGGCAATTCCTCTCTGAACAAGAGTACCAACAGCAACCCCATACATGTGTTTCAGCCTTGTTGGGCCTCATCCCTGAGGTGAAGCTGTGCCTCTCTGAGCACAGTGAGCAGGGAGTCCACATCTGGTTGCCCCTAGGTAACTCAGGGTGACCAACCCCAAGTTCCTTTCAAATATTTCAAAAAAGATAGCAGGCGCTCCTCTTCAGAAAGAACATGGCATGATAACCTCTTCTAGGATGAGAGTTTGCAGCACACGCTTTTTGCTCATTGTACGTTTCACAGATGGGAAATATCCATTTGCATATCAGTCTTTGTCCTGCCCACACGGGCAGTCCAGCACCGAAATGCTATGGCAATTCCTCTCTGAACAAGAGTACCAACAGCAACCCCATAAACTTTTTTCAGCCTTGTTGGGCCTCATCAGTGAGGTGAAGCAGTGCCTCTCTGAGCACAGTGAGCAGGGAGTCCACATCTGGTTGCTCCCAGGCAACTCAGGGTGACCAACCCCAAGTTCCTTGCAAATATTTTTAAAAAAAGGTAGCAGGCGCTCCTCTCCAGAAAGAACACGGCATGATACCCTGTTCTGAGATGAGAGTTTTCAGCACAAGCTTTTTGCTCACTGTACCTTTCAGAGATGGGAAATAACCATTTGCATATCAGTCTTTGTCCTGGTCACATGGGCGTCCAGCACCGAAATGCTATGGCAATTCCTCTCTGAACAAGAGTACCAACAGCAACCCCATACACGTGTTTCAGCCTTGTTGGGTGTTTCAGACTTGTTGGGCCTCTTCAGTGAGGTGAAGCTGTGCCTCTCTAAGCACAGTGAGCAGGTTGTCCATGTCTGGTTGCCCCCAGGTAACTCGAGTGACCAACCCCAAGTTCCTTGCAAATATTTCAAAAAGGTAGCAGGCACTCCTCTACAGAAAGAGCATGGCATGATAACCTTTTCCGAGATGAGAGTTTGCAGCACACGCTTTTTGCTCACTGTACCTTTCACAGATGGGAAATATCCATTTGCAGATCAGTCTTTGTCCCACCCACATGGGCAATTCCTCTCTGAACAAGAGTACCAACAGCAACCCCATAGACGTGTTTCAGCCTTGTTTGGCCTCATCAGTGAGGTGAAGCAGTGCCTCTCTGAGCACAGTGAGCAGGGAGTCCACGTCTGGTTGCCCCCAGGTAACTCAGGGTGACCAACCCCAAGTTCCTTGCAAATATTTCAAAAAAAGGTAGCAGGCGCTCCTCTCCAAAAAGAACATGGCATGATAACCTGTTCTGAGATGAGAGTTTGCAGCACACGCTTTTTCTCACTGTACCTTTCAAAGATGGGAAATATCCATTTGCATATCAGTCTTTGTCCCGCCCACATGGGCAGTCCAGCACCGAAATGCTATGGCAATTCCTCTCTGAACAAGAGTACCAACAGCAACCCCATACACGTGTTTCAGCCTTGTTGGGCCTCATCAGTGAGGTGAAGCAGTGCCTCTCTGAGCACAGTGAGCAGAGAGTCCACGTCTGGTTGCCCCCAGGTAACTCAGGGTGATCAACCCAAGATCCTTGCAAATATTTCAAAAAAAGGTAGCAGGCGCTCCTCTCCAGAAAGAACATGGCATGATAACCTGTTCTGAGATGCGGGTTTGCAGCACACGCTTTTTGCTCACTGTACCTTTCACAGATGGGAAATATTTGTTTGCATATCAGTCTTTGTCCTGCCCACATGGGCAGTCCAGCACCGAAATGCTATGGCAATTCCTCTCTGAACAAGAGTACCAACAGCAACCCCATACACGTGGTGCAGCCTTGTTGGGTGTTTCAGCCTTGTTGGGCCTCATCAGTGAGGTGCAGCTGTGCCTCTCTGAGCACAGTGAGCAGGTAGTCCATGTCTGGTTGCCCCCATTTAACTCAGGGTGACCAACCCCAAGATCCTTGCAAATATTTCTAAAAACGGTAGCAGGCGCTCCTCTCCAGAAAGAACATGGCATGATAACCTGTTCTGAGATTAGATTTTGCAGCACACGCTTTTTTCTCACTGTACCTTTCACAGATGGGAAATACCCATTTGCATATCAGTCTTTGTCCCACCCACATGGGCAGTCCTGCACCGAAATGCTATGGCAATTCCTCTCTGAACAAGAGTACCAACAGCAACCCCATACACGTGTTTCAGCCTTGTTGGGCCTCATCAGTTAGGTGAAGCTGTGCCTCTCTGAGCACAGTAAGCAGAGAGTCCACGTCTGGCTTTCCCAGGTAGCTCAGGGTGATCAACCCCAAGTTCCTTGCAAATATTTCAAAAAAAGGTAGCAGGTGCTCCTCTCCAGAAAGTACATGGCATGATACCCTGTTCTGAGATGAGAATTTTCAGCACGCGCTTTTTGCTCACTGTACCTTTCACAGATGGGAAATAACCATTTGCATATCAGTCTTTGTCCTGCCCACATGGGCAGTCCAGCACCGAAATGCTATTTCAATTCCTCTCTGAACAAGAGTACCAACAGCAACCCCATACACGTGTTTCAGCCTTGTTGGGTGTTTCAGACTTGTTGGGTGTTTCAGACTTGTTGGGCCTCATCAGTGAGGTGAAGCTGTGCCTCTCTGAGCACAGTGAGCAGGGAGTCCATGTCTGGTTGCCCCCAGGTAACTCAGGGTGACCAACCCCAAGTTCATTGCAAATATTTCAAAAAAAGATAGCAGACGCTCCTCTCCAGAAAGAACATGGCATGATAACCTGTTCTGAGATGAGAGTTTGCAGCACACACTTTTTGTCACTGTACCTTTCGCAGATGGAAAATATCCATTTGCATATCAGTCTTTGTCCCGCTCACATGGGCAGTCCAGCACCGAAATGCTATGGCAATTCCTCTCTGATCAAGAGTACCAACAGCAACCCCATACGCTTGTTTCAGCCTTGTTGGGCCTCATCTATGCATGCCAACCTTCCCCATTTAGGCAGGAGACTCACGATTTTTATGTGAAAAATGTTGCTATTTTTCACGTTCTGCCGTCTAAAATAATCCCAGCCCCAATTAATTCCAATGGAAAACTTTATGTCTCCCGATTTCATTGACGAAATCTCCCTCCCAGGTGCCTCGGAATGTTGGCATGTATGCCTCATCAGTGAGGTAAAGCTGTGCCCCTCTGAGCACAGTGAGCAGAGATTCCACGTCTGATTGCCCCCAGGTAACTCAGGGTGACCAACCCCAAGTTCCTTGCAAATATTTGAAAGAAAAGATAGCAGGCCCTCCTCTCCAGAAAGAACATGGCATGATAACCTGTTCTGAGATGAGAGTTTGCAGCACACGCTTTTTGCTCACTGTACCTTTCACAGATGGGAAATATCGATTTGCATATCAGTCTTTGTCCCGCCCACATGGGCAGTCCAGCACCGAAACGCTATGGCAATTCTTCTCTGAACAAGAGTACCAACAGCAACCCCATACACGTGTTTCAGCCTTGTTGGGTGTTTCAGACTTGTTGGGCCTCATCAGTGAGGTGAAGCTGTGCCTCTCTAAGCACAGTGAGCAGGGTGTCCACGTCTGGTTGCCCCCAGGTAACTCAGGGTGACCAACCCCAAGTTCCTTGCAAATATTTCAAAAAAAGGTAGCAGGCGCACCACTCCAGAAAGAGCATGGCATGATACCCTGTTCTGAGATGAGAGTTTTCAGCACGCGCTTTTTGCTCACTGTACCTTTCACAGATGGGAAATATCCATTTGCATATCAGTCTTTGTCCCGCCCACATGGGCAGTCCAGCACCGAAATGCTATGGCAATTCCTCTCTGAACAAGAGTACCAACAGCAACCCCATACATGTGTTTCAGCCTTGTTGGGCCTCATCCCTGAGGTGAAGCTGTGCCTCTCTGAGCACAGTGAGCAGGGAGTCCACATCTGGTTGCCCCTAGGTAACTCAGGGTGACCAACCCCAAGTTCCTTTCAAATATTTAAAAAAAGATAGCAGGCGCTCCTCTCCAGAAAGAACATGGCATGATAACCTGTTCTAGGATGAGAGTTTGCAGCACACGCTTTTTGCTCATTGTACGTTTCACAGATGGGAAATATCCATTTGCATATCAGTCTTTGTCCTGCCCACACGGGCAGTCCAGCACCGAAATGCTATGGCAATTCCTCTCTGAACAAGAGTACCAACAGCAACCCCATAAACTTTTTTCAGCCTTGTTGGGCCTCATCAGTGAGGTGAAGCAGTGCCTCTCTGAGCACAGTGAGCAGGGAGTCCACATCTGGTTGCTCCCAGGCAACTCAGGGTGACCAACCCCAAGTTCCTTGCAAATATTTTTAAAAAAAGGTAGCAGGCGCTCCTCTCCAGAAAGAACACGGCATGATACCCTGTTCTGAGATGAGAGTTTTCAGCACAAGCTTTTTGCTCACTGTACCTTTCAGAGATGGGAAATAACCATTTGCATATCAGTCTTTGTCCTGGTCACATGGGCAGTCCAGCACCGAAATGCTATGGCAATTCCTCTCTGAACAAGAGTACCAACAGCAACCCCATACACGTGTTTCAGCCTTGTTGGGTGTTTCAGACTTGTTGGGCCTCTTCATTGAGGTGAAGCTGTGCCTCTCTAAGCACAGTGAGCAGGTTGTCCATGTCTGGTTGCCCCCAGGTAACTCAGAGTGACCAACCCCAAGTTCCTTGCAAATATTTCAAAAAGGTAGCAGGCACTCCTCTACAGAAAGAGCATGGCATGATAACCTTTTCCGAGATGAGAGTTTGCAGCACACGCTTTTTGCTCACTGTACCTTTCACAGATGGGAAATATCCATTTGCAGATCAGTCTTTGTCCCACCCACATGGGCAGTCCAGCACCGAAATGCTATGGCAATTCCTCTCTGAACAAGAGTACCAACAGCAACCCCATAGACGTGTTTCAGCCTTGTTTGGCCTCATCAGTGAGGTGAAGCAGTGCCTCTCTGAGCACAGTGAGCAGGGAGTCCACGTCTGGTTGCCCCCAGGTAACTCAGGGTGACCAACCCCAAGTTCCTTGCAAATATTTCAAAAAAAGGTAGCAGGCGCTCCTCTCCAGAAAGAACATGGCATGATAACCTGTTCTGAGATGAGAGTTTGCAGCACACGCTTTTTCTCACTGTACCTTTCAAAGATGGGAAATATCCATTTGCATATCAGTCTTTGTCCCGCCCACATGGGCAGTCCAGCACCGAAATGCTATGGCAATTCCTCTCTGAACAAGAGTACCAACAGCAACCCCATACACGTGTTTCAGCCTTGTTGGGCCTCATCAGTGAGGTGAAGCAGTGCCTCTCTGAGCACAGTGAGCAGAGAGTCCACGTCTGGTTGCCCCCAGGTAACTCAGGGTGATCAACCCAAGATCCTTGCAAATATTTCAAAAAAAGGTAGCAGGCGCTCCTCTCCAGAAAGAACATGGCATGATAACCTGTTCTGAGATGCGGGTTTGCAGCACACGCTTTTTGCTCACTGTACCTTTCACAGATGGGAAATATTTGTTTGCATATCAGTCTTTGTCCTGCCCACATGGGCAGTCCAGCACCGAAATGCTATGGCAATTCCTCTCTGAACAAGAGTACCAACAGCAACCCCATACACGTGTTGCAGCCTTGTTGGGTGTTTCAGCCTTGTTGGGCCTCATCAGTGAGGTGCAGCTGTGCCTCTCTGAGCACAGTGAGCAGGTAGTCCATGTCTGGTTGCCCCCATTTAACTCAGGGTGACCAACCCCAAGATCCTTGCAAATATTTCTAAAAAAGGTAGCAGGCGCTCCTCTCCAGAAAGAACATGGCATGATAACCTGTTCTGAGATTAGATTTTGCAGCACACGCTTTTTTCTCACTGTACCTTTCACAGATGGGAAATACCCATTTGCATATCAGTCTTTGTCCCGCCCCCATGGGCAGTCCTGCACCGAAATGCTATGGCAATTCCTCTCTGAACAAGAGTACCAACAGCAACCCCATACACGTGTTTCAGCCTTGTTGGGCCTCATCAGTTAGGTGAAGCTGTGCCTCTCTGAGCACAGTAAGCAGAGAGTCCACGTCTGGCTTTCCCAGGTAGCTCAGGGTGATCAACCCCAAGTTCCTTGCAAATATTTCAAAAAAAGGTAGCAGGTGCTCCTCTCCAGAAAGTACATGGCATGATACCCTGTTCTGAGATGAGAATTTTCAGCACGCGCTTTTTGCTCACTGTACCTTTCACAGATGGGAAATAACCATTTGCATATCAGTCTTTGTCCTGCCCACATGGGCAGTCCAGCACCGAAATGCAATGGCAATTCCTCTCTGAACAAGAGTACCAACAGCAGCCCCATACACGTGTTTCAGCCTTGTTGGGTGTTTCAGACTTGTTGGGTGTTTCAGACTTGTTGGGCCTCATCAGTGAGGTGCAGCTGTGCCTCTCTATGCACAGTGAGCAGGGGGTCCATGTCTGGTTGCCCCCACGTAACGCAGGGTGACCACCCCAAGTTCCTTGCAAATATTTCAAAAAAAGGTAGCAGGCGCTCCCCTTCAGAAAGAACATGGCATGATACCCTGTTCTGAGATGAGAGTTTTCAGCACACGCTTTTTGCTCACTGTACCTTTCACAGATGGGAAATAACCATTTGCATATCAGTCTTTGTCCTGCCCACATGGGCAGTCCAGCACCGAAATGCTATGGCAATTCCTCTCTGAACAAGAGTACCAACAGCAACCCCATACACGTGTTTCAGCCTTGTTGGGTGTTTCAGACTTGTTGGGCCTCATCAGTGAGGTGAAGCTGTGCCTCTCTATGCACAGTGAGCAGGGGGTCCATGTCTGGTTGCCCCCACGTAACGCAGGGTGACCACCCCAAGTTCCTTGCAAATATTTCAAAAAAAGGTAGCAGGCGCTCCCCTTCAGAAAGAACATGGCATGATACCCTGTTCTGAGATGAGAGTTTTCAGCACGCGCTTTTTGCTCACTGTACCTTTCACAGATGGGAAATAACCATTTGCATATCAGTCTTTGTCCTGCCCACATGGGCAGTCCAGCACCAAAATGCTATGCCAATTCCGCTCTGAACAAGAGTACCAACAGCAACCCCATACACGTGTTTCAGCCTTGTTGGGTGTTTCAGACGTGTTGGGCCTCTTCAGTGAGGTGAAGCTGTGCCTCTCTAAGCACAGAGAGCAGGTTGTCCATGTCTGGTTGCCCCCAGGTAACTTAGAGTGACCAACCCCAAGTTCCTTGCAATTTTTTCAAAAAAGGTAGCAGGCACTCCTCTCCAGAAAGAGCATGGCAGAATAACCTTTTCTGAGAAGAGAGTTTGCAGCACACTCTTTTTGCTCACTGTACCTTTCACAGATGGAAAATATCCATTTGCATATCAGTCTTTGTCCCGCCCACATGGGCAGTCCAGCACCGAAATGCTATGGCAATTCCTCTTTGAACAAGTGTACCAACAGCAACCCCATACACGTGTTTCAGCCTTGCTGTGTGTTTCAGCCTTGTTGGGCCTCATCAGTGAGGTGAAGCTGTGCCTCTCTGAGCACAGTGAGCAGGGAGTCCATGTCTGGTTGCCCCCAGGTAACTCAGGGTGACCAACCCCAAGTTCCTTGCAAATAATTCAAAAAAGGTAGCAGGCACTCCGCTCCAGAAAGAACATGGCATGATAACCTGTTCTGAGATGAGAGTTTGCAGCACACTCTTTTTGGTCACTGTACCTTTCACAGATGGAAAATATCCATTTGCATATCAGTCTTTGTCCCGCCCACATGGGCAGTCCAGCACCGAAATGCTATGGCAATTCCTCTCTGAACAAGAGTACCAACAGCAACCCCATACACGTGTTTCAGCCTTGTTGGGCCTCATCCCTGAGGTGAAGCTGTGCCTCTCTGAGCACAGTGAGCAGGGAGTCCACGTCTGGTTGCCCCAAGGTAACTCAAGTGACCAACCCCAAGTTCCTTGCAAATATTTAAAAAAAAAGGTAGCAGGCACTCCTCTCCAGTAAGAACATGGCATGATAACCTGTTCTAAGATGAGAGTTTGCAGCACACACTTTTTGCTCACTGTACCTTTCACAGATGGGAAATATCCATTTGCATATCAGTCTTTGTCCCGCCCATATTGGCTGTCCAGCACCGAAATGCTATAACAATTCCTCTCTGATCAAGAGTACCAACAGCACCCCCATACACTTGTTTCAGCCTTGTTGGGCCTCATCTATGCATGCCAACCCTCCCGATTTAGGCGGGAGACGCACGATTTTTATGTGAAAAATGTTGCTACTTTTCACGTTCTCCCGCCTAAATAATCCCAGCCCCAATTAATTTCAATGGGAAACTTTATGTCTCCCGATTTCATTGACAAAATCTCCCTCCCAGGTGCCTCGGAATGTTGGCATGTATGGCTCATCAGTGAGGTGAAGCTGTGCCTCTCTGAGCACAGTGAGCAGGGAGTCCATGTCTGGTTGCCCCCAGGTAACTCAGGGTGACCAACCCCAAGTTCATTGCAAATATTTCAAAAAAAGATAGCAGACGCTCCTCTCCAGAAAGAACATGGCATGATAACCTGTTCTGAGATGAGAGTTTGCAGCACACACTTTTTGTCACTGTACCTTTCGCAGATGGAAAATATCCATCTGCATATCAGTCTTTGTCCCGCTCACATGGGCAGTCCAGCACCGAAATGCTATGGCAATTCCACTCTGATCAAGAGTACCAACAGCAACCCCATACGCTTGTTTCAGCCTTGTTGGGCCTCATCTATGCATGCCAACCTTCCCCATTTAGGCAGGAGACTCACGATTTTTATGTGAAAAATGTTGCTATTTTTCACGTTCTGCCGTCTAAAATAATCCCAGCCCCAATTAATTCCATTGGAAAACTTTATGTCTCCCGATTTCATTGACGAAATCTCCCTCCCAGGTGCCTCGGAATGTTGGCATGTATGCCTCATCAGTGAGGTAAAGCTGTGCCCCTCTGAGCACAGTGAGCAGAGATTCCACGTCTGATTGCCCCCAGGTAACTCAGGGTGACCAACCCCAAGTTCCTTGCAAATATTTGAAAGAAAAGATAGCAGGCCCTCCTCTCCAGAAAGAACATGGCATGATAACCTGTTCTGAGATGAGAGTTTGCAGCACACGCATTTTGCTCACTGTACCTTTCACAGATGGGAAATATCGATTTGCATATCAGTCTTTGTCCCGCCCACATGGGCAGTCCAGCACCGAAACGCTATGGCAATTCTTCTCTGAACAAGAGTACCAACAGCAACCCCATACACGTGTTTCAGCCTTGTTGGGTGTTTCAGACTTGTTGGGCCTCATCAGTGAGGTGAAGCTGTGCCTCTCTAAGCACAGTGAGCAGGGTGTCCACGTCTGGTTGCCCCCAGGTAACTCAGGGTGACCAACCCCAAGTTCCTTGCAAATATTTCAAAAAAAGGTAGCAGGCGCTCCACTCCAGAAAAAGCATGGCATGATACCCTGTTCTGAGATGAGAGTTTTCAGCACGCGCTTTTTGCTCACTGTACCTTTCACAGATGGGAAATATCCATTTGCATATCAGTCTTTGTCCCGCCCACATGGGCAGTCCAGCACCGAAATGCTATGGCAATTCCTCTCTGAACAAGAGTACCAACAGCAACCCCATACATGTGTTTCAGCCTTGTTGGGCCTCATCCCTGAGGTGAAGCTGTGCCTCTCTGAGCACAGTGAGCAGGGAGTCCACATCTGGTTGCCCCTAGGTAACTCAGGGTGACCAACCCCAAGTTCCTTTCAAATATTTCAAAAAAGATAGCAGGCGCTCCTCTTCAGAAAGAACATGGCATGATAACCTCTTCTAGGATGAGAGTTTGCAGCACACGCTTTTTGCTCATTGTACGTTTCACAGATGGGAAATATCCATTTGCATATCAGTCTTTGTCCTGCCCACACGGGCAGTCCAGCACCGAAATGCTATGGCAATTCCTCTCTGAACAAGAGTACCAACAGCAACCCCATAAACTTTTTTCAGCCTTGTTGGGCCTCATCAGTGAGGTGAAGCAGTGCCTCTCTGAGCACAGTGAGCAGGGAGTCCACATCTGGTTGCTCCCAGGCAACTCAGGGTGACCAACCCCAAGTTCCTTGCAAATATTTTTAAAAAAAGGTAGCAGGCGCTCCTCTCCAGAAAGAACACGGCATGATACCCTGTTCTGAGATGAGAGTTTTCAGCACAAGCTTTTTGCTCACTGTACCTTTCAGAGATGGGAAATAACCATTTGCATATCAGTCTTTGTCCTGGTCACATGGGCGTCCAGCACCGAAATGCTATGGCAATTCCTCTCTGAACAAGAGTACCAACAGCAACCCCATACACGTGTTTCAGCCTTGTTGGGTGTTTCAGACTTGTTGGGCCTCTTCAGTGAGGTGAAGCTGTGCCTCTCTAAGCACAGTGAGCAGGTTGTCCATGTCTGGTTGCCCCCAGGTAACTCAGAGTGACCAACCCCAAGTTCCTTGCAAATATTTCAAAAAGGTAGCAGGCACTCCTCTACAGAAAGAGCATGGCATGATAACCTTTTCCGAGATGAGAGTTTGCAGCACACGCTTTTTGCTCACTGTACCTTTCACAGATGGGAAATATCCATTTGCAGATCAGTCTTTGTCCCACCCACATGGGCAGTCCAGCACCGAAATGCTATGGCAATTCCTCTCTGAACAAGAGTACCAACAGCAACCCCATAGACGTGTTTCAGCCTTGTTTGGCCTCCTCAGTGAGGTGAAGCAGTGCCTCTCTGATCACAGTGAGCAGGGAGTCCACGTCTGGTTGCCCCCAGGTAACTCAGGGTGACCAACCCCAAGTTCCTTGCAAATATTTCAAAAAAAGGTAGCAGGCGCTCCTCTCCAGAAAGAACATGGCATGATAACCTGTTCTGAGATGAGAGTTTGCAGCACACGCTTTTTCTCACTGTACCTTTCAAAGATGGGAAATATCCATTTGCATATCAGTCTTTGTCCCGCCCACATGGGCAGTCCAGCACCGAAATGCTATGGCAATTCCTCTCTGAACAAGAGTACCAACAGCAACCCCATACACGTGTTTCAGCCTTGTTGGGCCTCATCAGTGAGGTGAAGCAGTGCCTCTCTGAGCACAGTGAGCAGAGAGTCCACGTCTGGTTGCCCCCAGGTAACTCAGGGTGATCAACCCAAGATCCTTGCAAATATTTCAAAAAAAGGTAGCAGGCGCTCCTCTCCAGAAAGAACATGGCATGATAACCTGTTCTGAGATGCGGGTTTGCAGCACACGCTTTTTGCTCACTGTACCTTTCACAGATGGGAAATATTTGTTTGCATATCAGTCTTTGTCCTGCCCACATGGGCAGTCCAGCACCGAAATGCTATGGCAATTCCTCTCTGAACAAGAGTACCAACAGCAACCCCATACACGTGGTGCAGCCTTGTTGGGTGTTTCAGCCTTGTTGGGCCTCATCAGTGAGGTGCAGCTGTGCCTCTCTGAGCACAGTGAGCAGGTAGTCCATGTCTGGTTGCCCCCATTTAACTCAGGGTGACCAACCCCAAGATCCTTGCAAATATTTCTAAAAACGGTAGCAGGCGCTCCTCTCCAGAAAGAACATGGCATGATAACCTGTTCTGAGATTAGATTTTGCAGCACACGCTTTTTTCTCACTGTACCTTTCACAGATGGGAAATACCCATTTGCATATCAGTCTTTGTCCCGCCCACATGGGCAGTCCTGCACCGAAATGCTATGGCAATTCCTCTCTGAACAAGAGTACCAACAGCAACCCCATACACGTGTTTCAGCCTTGTTGGGCCTCATCAGTTAGGTGAAGCTGTGCCTCTCTGAGCACAGTAAGCAGAGAGTCCACGTCTGGCTTTCCCAGGTAGCTCAGGGTGATCAACCCCAAGTTCCTTGCAAATATTTCAAAAAAAGGTAGCAGGTGCTCCTCTCCAGAAAGTACATGGCATGATACCCTGTTCTGAGATGAGAATTTTCAGCACGCGCTTTTTGCTCACTGTACCTTTCACAGATGGGAAATAACCATTTGCATATCAGTCTTTGTCCTGCCCACATGGGCAGTCCAGCACCGAAATGCTATTTCAATTCCTCTCTGAACAAGAGTACCAACAGCAACCCCATACACGTGTTTCAGCCTTGTTGGGTGTTTCAGACTTGTTGGGTGTTTCAGACTTGTTGGGCCTCATCAGTGAGGTGAAGCTGTGCCTCTCTGAGCACAGTGAGCAGGGAGTCCATGTCTGGTTGCCCCCAGGTAACTCAGGGTGACCAACCCCAAGTTCATTGCAAATATTTCAAAAAAAGATAGCAGACGCTCCTCTCCAGAAAGAACATGGCATGATAACCTGTTCTGAGATGAGAGTTTGCAGCACACACTTTTTGTCACTGTACCTTTCGCAGATGGAAAATATCCATTTGCATATCAGTCTTTGTCCCGCTCACATGGGCAGTCCAGCACCGAAATGCTATGGCAATTCCTCTCTGATCAAGAGTACCAACAGCAACCCCATACGCTTGTTTCAGCCTTGTTGGGCCTCATCTATGCATGCCAACCTTCCCCATTTAGGCAGGAGACTCACGATTTTTATGTGAAAAATGTTGCTATTTTTCACGTTCTGCCGTCTAAAATAATCCCAGCCCCAATTAATTCCAATGGAAAACTTTATGTCTCCCGATTTCATTGACGAAATCTCCCTCCCAGGTGCCTCGGAATGTTGGCATGTATGCCTCATCAGTGAGGTAAAGCTGTGCCCCTCTGAGCACAGTGAGCAGAGATTCCACGTCTGATTGCCCCCGGGTAACTCAGGGTGACCAACCCCAAGTTCCTTGCAAATATTTGAAAGAAAAGATAGCAGGCCCTCCTCTCCAGAAAGAACATGGCATGATAACCTGTTCTGAGATGAGAGTTTGCAGCACACGCTTTTTGCTCACTGTACCTTTCACAGATGGGAAATATCGATTTGCATATCAGTCTTTGTCCCGCCCACATGGGCAGTCCAGCACCGAAACGCTATGGCAATTCTTCTCTGAACAAGAGTACCAACAGCAACCCCATACACGTGTTTCAGCCTTGTTGGGTGTTTCAGACTTGTTGGGCCTCATCAGTGAGGTGAAGCTGTGCCTCTCTAAGCACAGTGAGCAGGGTGTCCACGTCTGGTTGCCCCCAGGTAACTCAGGGTGACCAACCCCAAGTTCCTTGCAAATATTTCAAAAAAAGGTAGCAGGCGCACCACTCCAGAAAGAGCATGGCATGATACCCTGTTCTGAGATGAGAGTTTTCAGCACGCGCTTTTTGCTCACTGTACCTTTCACAGATGGGAAATATCCATTTGCATATCAGTCTTTGTCCCGCCCACATGGGCAGTCCAGCACCAAAATGCTATGGCAATTCCTCTCTGAACAAGAGTACCAACAGCAACCCCATACATGTGTTTCAGCCTTGTTGGGCCTCATCCCTGAAGTGAAGCTGTGCCTCTCTGAGCACAGTGAGCAGGGAGTCCACATCTGGTTGCCCCTAGGTAACTCAGGGTGACCAACCCCAAGTTCCTTTCAAATATTTCAAAAAAGATAGCAGGCGCTCCTCTCCAGAAAGAACATGGCATGATAACCTGTTCTAGGATGAGAGTTTGCAGCACACGCTTTTTGCTCATTGTACGTTTCACAGATGGGAAATATCCATTTGCATATCAGTCTTTGTCCTGCCCACACGGGCAGTCCAGCACCGAAATGCTATGGCAATTCCTCTCTGAACAAGAGTACCAACAGCAACCCCATACATGTGTTTCAGCCTTGTTGGGCCTCATCCCTGAGGTGAAGCTGTGCCTCTCTGAGCACAGTGAGCAGGGAGTCCACATCTGGTTGCCCCTAGGTAACTCAGGGTGACCAACCCCAAGTTCCTTTCAAATATTTAAAAAAAGATAGCAGGCGCTCCTCTCCAGAAAGAACATGGCATGATAACCTGTTCTAGGATGAGAGTTTGCAGCACACGCTTTTTGCTCATTGTACGTTTCACAGATGGGAAATATCCATTTGCATATCAGTCTTTGTCCTGCCCACACGGGCAGTCCAGCACCGAAATGCTATGGCAATTCCTCTCTGAACAAGAGTACCAACAGCAACCCCATAAACTTTTTTCAGCCTTGTTGGGCCTCATCAGTGAGGTGAAGCAGTGCCTCTCTGAGCACAGTGAGCAGGGAGTCCACATCTGGTTGCTCCCAGGCAACTCAGGGTGACCAACCCCAAGTTCCTTGCAAATATTTTTAAAAAAAGGTAGCAGGCGCTCCTCTCCAGAAAGAACACGGCATGATACCCTGTTCTGAGATGAGAGTTTTCAGCACAAGCTTTTTGCTCACTGTACCTTTCAGAGATGAGAAATAACCATTTGCATATCAGTCTTTGTCCTGGTCACATGGGCAGTCCAGCACCGAAATGCTATGGCAATTCCTCTCTGAACAAGAGTACCAACAGCAACCCCATACACGTGTTTCAGCCTTGTTGGGTGTTTCAGACTTGTTGGGCCTCTTCATTGAGGTGAAGCTGTGCCTCTCTAAGCACAGTGAGCAGGTTGTCCATGTCTGGTTGCCCCCAGGTAACTCAGAGTGACCAACCCCAAGTTCCTTGCAAATATTTCAAAAAGGTAGCAGGCACTCCTCTACAGAAAGAGCATTGCATGATAACCTTTTCCGAGATGAGAGTTTGCAGCACACGCTTTTTGCTCACTGTACCTTTCACAGATGGGAAATATCCATTTGCAGATCAGTCTTTGTCCCACCCACATGGGCAGTCCAGCACCGAAATGCTATGGCAATTCCTCTCTGAACAAGAGTACCAACAGCAACCCCATAGACGTGTTTCAGCCTTGTTTGGCCTCATCAGTGAGGTGAAGCAGTGCCTCTCTGAGCACAGTGAGCATGGAGTCCACGTCTGGTTGCCCCCAGGTAACTCAGGGTGACCAACCCCAAGTTCCTTGCAAATATTTCAAAAAAAGGTAGCAGGCGCTCCTCTCCAGAAAGAACATGGCATGATAACCTGTTCTGAGATGAGAGTTTGCAGCACACGCTTTTTCTCACTGTACCTTTCAAAGATGGGAAATATCCATTTGCATATCAGTCTTTGTCCCGCCCACATGGGCAGTCCAGCACCGAAATGCTATGGCAATTCCTCTCTGAACAAGAGTACCAACAGCAACCCCATACACGTGTTTCAGCCTTGTTGGGCCTCATCAGTGAGGTGAAGCAGTGCCTCTCTGAGCACAGTGAGCAGAGAGTCCACGTCTGGTTGCCCCCAGGTAACTCAGGGTGATCAACCCAAGATCCTTGCAAATATTTCAAAAAAAGGTAGCAGGCGCTCCTCTCCAGAAAGAACATGGCATGATAACCTGTTCTGAGATGCGGGTTTGCAGCACACGCTTTTTGCTCACTGTACCTTTCACAGATGGGAAATATTTGTTTGCATATCAGTCTTTGTCCTGCCCACATGGGCAGTCCAGCACCGAAATGCTATGGCAATTCCTCTCTGAACAAGAGTACCAACAGCAACCCCATACACGTGTTGCAGCCTTGTTGGGTGTTTCAGCCTTGTTGGGCCTCATCAGTGAGGTGCAGCTGTGCCTCTCTGAGCACAGTGAGCAGGTAGTCCATGTCTGGTTGCCCCCATTTAACTCAGGGTGACCAACCCCAAGTTCCTTGCAATTTTTTCAAAAAAGGTAGCAGGCACTCCTCTCCAGAAAGAGCATGGCAGAATAACCTTTTCTGAGATGAGAGTTTGCAGCACACGCTTTTTGCTCGCTGTACCTTTCACAGATGGGAAATATCCATTCGCATATCAGTCTTTGTCCCTCCCACATGGGCAGTCCAGCACCGAAATGCTATGGCAATTCCTCTCTGAACAAGAGTACCAAAGGCAACCCCATACACGTGTTTCAGCCTTGTTGGGCCTCATCTGTGAGGTGAAACTGTTCCTCTCTGAGCACAGTGAGCAGGGAGACCACATATGGTTTCCCCCAGGTAACTCAGGGTGACCAACCCCAACTTCCTTGCAAATATTTCAAAAAAAGGTAGCAGGCGCTCCTCTCCAGAAAGAACATGGCATGATAACCTGTTCTGAGATGAGAGTTTGCAGCACACGCTTTTTGCTCACTGTACCTTTCACATATGGTTAATAATCATTTGCATATCAGTCTTTGTCCCGCCCACATGGGCAGTCCAGCACCGAAATGCTATGGCAATTCCTCTCTAAACAAGAGTACCAACAGCAACCCCATACACGTGTTTCAGCCTTGTTGGGTGTTTCAGCCTTGTTGGGCCTCATCCATACATGCCAACCCTCCCGATTTAGGCGTGAGACTCCCGATTTTTATGTGAAAAATGTTGCTATTTTTCATGTTCTCCCGCTTAAAATAATCCCAGCACCATTTAATTTCAATGGGAAACTTTATGTCTCCCGATTTCGTTGACAAAATCTCCCTCCCAGGTGCCTCGGAATGTTGGCATGTATGCATTATCAGTGAGGTGAAGCTGTGCCTCTCGGAGCACAGTGAGCAGGGAGTCCACGTCTGGTTGCCATCAGGTAACTCAGGATGACCAACCCCAAGTTCCTTGCAAATATTTCAAAAAAAGGTAGCAGGCGCTCCTCTCCAGAAAGAACATGGCATGATAACCTGTTCTGAGATGAGAGTTTGCAGCACACGCTTTTTCTCACTGTACCTTTCACAGATGGGAAATATCCGTTTGCATATCAGTCTTTGTCCCGCTCACATGGGCAGTCCAGCACCCAAATTCTATGGCAATTCCTCTCTGAACAAGAGTATCAACAGCAACCCCATACACGTGTTTCAGCCTTGTTGGGCCTCATCAGCGAGGTGAAGCTGTGCCTCTCTGAGCACAGTGAGCAGGGAGTCCACGTCTGGTTGCCCCCAGGTAACTCAGGGTGATCAACCCAAGATCCTTGCAAATATTCCAAAAAAAGGTAGCAGGCGCTCCTCTCCAGGAAGAACATGGCATGATAACCTGTTCTGAGATGAGGGTTTGCAGCACACGCTTTTTGCTCACTGTACCTTTCACAGATGGGAAATATTTGTTTGCATATCAGTCTTTGTCCTGCCCACATGGGCAGTCCAGCACCGAAATGCTATGGTAATTCCTCTCTGAACAAGAGTACCAACAGCAACCCCATACACGTGTTGCAGCCTTGTTGGGTGTTTCAGACTTGTTGGGCCTCATCAGTGAGGTGCAGCTGTGCCTCTCTGAGCACAGTGAGCAGGGAGTCCATGTCTGGTTGCCCCCAGGTAGCTCAGGGTGATCAACCCCAAGTTCCTTGCAAATATTTCAAAAAAAGGTAGCAGGTGCTCCTCTCCAGAAAGAACATGGCCTGATACCCTGTTCTGAGATGAGAATTTTCAGCACGCGCTTTTTGCTCACTGTACCTTTCACAGATGGGAAATAACCATTTGCATATCAGTCTTTGTCCTGCCCACATGGGCAGTCCAGCACCGAAATGCTATTTCAATTCCTCTCTGAACAAGAGTACCAACAGCAACCCCATACACGTGTTTCAGCCTTGTTGGGTGTTTCAGACTTGTTGGGTGTTTCAGACTTGTTGGGCCTCATCAGTGAGGTGAAGCTGTGCCTCTCTAAGCACAGTGAGCAGGGGGTCCATGTCTGGTTGCCACCAGGTAACTCAAGTGACCAACCCCAAGTTCCTTGCAAATATTTCAAAAAAGGTAGCAGGCACTCCTCTCCAGTAAGAACATGGCATGATAACCTGTTCTGAGATGAGAGTTTGCAGCACACGCTTTTTGCTCACTGTACCTTTCACAGATGGGAAATATCCATTTGCATATCAGTTTTTGTCCCGCCCATATGGGCTGTCCAGCACCGAAATGCTATAACAATTCCTCTCTGATCAAGAGTACCAACAGCACCCCCATACACTTGTTTCAGCCTTGTTGGGCCTCATCTATGCATGCCAACCCTCCCGATTTAGGCGGGAGACGCACGATTTTAATGTGAAAAATGTTGCTACTTTTCACGTTCTCCTGCCTAAATAATCCCAGCCCCAATTAATTTCAATGGGAAACTTTATGTCTCCCGATTTCATTGACAAAATCTCCCTCCCAGGTGCCTCGGAATGTTGGCATGTATGGCTCATCAGTGAGGTGAAGCTGTGCCTCTCTGAGCACAGTGAGCAGGGAGTCCATGTCTGGTTGCCCCCAGGTAACTCAGGGTGACCAACCCCAAGTTCCTTGCAAATATTTCAAAAAAAGGTAGCAGGCGCTCCTCTCCAGAAAGAACATGGCATGATAAACTTTTCCGAGATGAGAGTTTGTAGCACACGCTTTTTGCTCACTGTACCTTTCACAGATGGGAAATATCCATTTGCATATCAGTCTTTGTCCCGCCCACATGGGCAGTCCAGCACCGAAACGCTATGGCAATTCTTCTCTGAACAAGAGTACCAACAGCAACCCCATACACGTGTTTCAGCCTTGTTGGGTGTTTCAGACTTGTTGGGCCTCTTCAGTGAGGTGAAGCAGTGTCTCTCTAAGCACAGTGAGCAGGGAGTCCACGTCTGGTTGCCCCCAGGTAACTCAGGGTGACCAACCCCAAGTTCCTTGCAAATATTTCAAAAAAAGGTAGCAGGCGCTCCTCTCCAGAAAGAACATGGCATGATAACCTGTTCTGAGATGAGAGTTTGCAGCACACGCTTTTTCTCACTGTACCTTTCAAAGATGGGAAATATCCATTTGCATATCAGTCTTTGTCCCGCCCACATGGGCAGTCCAGCACCGAAACGCTATGGCAATTCTTCTCTGAACAAGAGTACCAACAGCAACCCCATACACGTGTTTCAGCCTTGTTGGGTGTTTCAGACTTGTTGGGCCTCTTCAGTGAGGTGAAGCTGTGCCTCTCTAAGCACAGTGAGCAGGGTGTCCAAGTCTGGTTGCCCCCAGGTAACTCAGGGTGACCAACCCCAAGTTCCTTGCAAATATTTCAAAAAAAGGCAGCAGGCGCTCCACTCCAGAAAGAGCATGGCATGATACCCTGTTCTGAGATGAGAGTTTTCAGCACGCGCTTTTTGCTCACTGTACCTTTCACAGATGGGAAATATCCATTTGCATATCAGTCTTTGTCCCGCCCACATGGGCAGTCCAGCACCGAAATGCTATGGCAATTCCTCTCTGAACAAGAGTACCAACAGCAACCCCATACATGTGTTTCAGCCTTGTTGGGCCTCATCCCTGAGGTGAAGCTGTGCCTCTCTGAGCACAGTGAGCAGGGAGTCCACATCTGGTTGCCCCTAGGTAACTCAGGGTGACCAACCCCAAGTTCCTTTCAAATATTTCAAAAAAGATAGCAGGCGCTCCTCTCAAGAAAGAACATGGCATCATAACCTGTTCTAGGATGAGAGTTTGCAGCACACACTTTTTGCTCATTGTACGTTTCACAGATGGGAAATATCCATTTGCATATCAGTCTTTGTCCCGCCCACATGGGCAGTCCAGCAACGAAATGCTATGGCAATTCCTCTCTGAACAAGAGTACCAACAGCAACCCCATAAACTTTTTTCAGCCTTGTTGGGCCTCATCAGTGAGGTGAAGCAGTGCCTCTCTGAGCACAGTGAGCAGGGAGTCCACATCTGGTTGCTCCCAGGCAACTCAGGGTGACCAACCCCAAGTTCCTTGCAAATATTTTTAAAAAAAGGTAGCAGGCGCTCCTCTCCAGAAAGAACACGGCATGATACCCTGTTCTGAGATGAGAGTTTTCAGCACGAGCTTTTTGCTCACTGTACCTTTCAGAGATGAGAAATAACCATTTGCATATCAGTCTTTGTCCTGGTCACATGGGCAGTCCAGCACCGAAATGCTATGGCAATTCCTCTCTGAACAAGAGTACCAACAGCAACCCCATACACGTGTTTCAGCCTTGTTGGGTGTTTCAGACTTGTTGGGCCTCTTCAGTGAGGTGAAGCTGTGCCTCTCTAAGCACAGTGAGCAGGTTGTCCATGTCTGGTTGCCCCCAGGTAACTCAGAGTGACCAACCCCAAGTTCCTTGCAAATATTTCAAAAAGGTAGCAGGCACTCCTCTACAGAAAGAGCATGGCATGATAACCTTTTCCGAGATGAGAGTTTGTAGCACACGCTTTTTGCTCACTGTACCTTTCACAGATGGGAAATATCCATTTGCAGGTCAGTCTTTGTCCCGCCCACATGGGCAGTCCAGCACCGAAATGCTATGGCAATTCCTCTCTGAACAAGAGTACCAACAGCAACCCCATAGACGTGTTTCAGCCTTGTTTGGCCTCATCAGTGAGGTGAAGCAGTGCCTCTCTAAGCACAGTGAGCAGGGAGTCCACGTCTGGTTGCCCCCAGGTAACTCAGGGTGACCAACCCCAAGTTCCTTGCAAATATTTCAAAAAAAGGTAGCAGGCGCTCCTCTCCAGAAAGAACATGGCATGATAACCTGTTCTGAGATGAGAGTTTGCAGCACACGCTTTTTCTCACTGTACCTTTCAAAGATGGGAAATATCCATTTGCATATCAGTCTTTGTCCCGCCCACATGGGCAGTCCAGCACCGAAATGCTATGGCAATTCCTCTCTGAACAAGAGTACAAACAGCAACCCCATACACGTGTTTCAGCCTTGTTGGGCCTCATCAGTGAGGTGAAGCAGTGCCTCTCTGAGCACAGTGAGCAGAGAGTCCATGTCTGGTTGCCCCCAGGTAACTCAGGGTGATCAACCCAAGATCCTTGCAAATATTTCAAAAAAAGGTAGCAGGCGCTCCTCTCCAGAAAGAACATGGCATGATAACCTGTTCTGAGATGCGGGTTTGCAGCACACGCTTTTTGCTCACTGTACCTTTCACAGATGGGAAATATTTGTTTGCATATCAGTCTTTGTCCTGCCCACATGGGCAGTCCAGCACCGAAATGCTATGGCAATTCCTCTCTGAACAAGAGCACCAACAGCAACCCCATACACTTGTTGCAGCCTTGTTGGGTGTTTCAGCCTTGTTGGGCCTCATCAGTGAGGCGCAGCTGTGCCTCTCTGAGCACAGTGAGCAGGGAGTCCATGTCTGGTTTCCCCCATTTAACTCAGGGTGACCAACCCCAAGATCCTTGCAAATATTTCAAAAAAAGGTAGCAGGCGCTCCTCTCCAGAAAGAACATGGCATGATAACCTGTTCTGAGATTAGATTTTGCAGCACACGCTTTTTGCTCACTGTACCTTTCACAGATGGGAAATACCCATTTGCATATCAGTCTTTGTCCCGCCCACATGGGCAGTCCTGCACCGAAATGCTATGGTAATTCCTCTCTGAACAAGAGTACCAACAGCAACCCCATACACGTGTTTCAGCCTTGTTGGGTGTTTCAGCCTTGTTGGGCCTCATCCATACATGCCAACCCTCCCGATTTAGGCGTGAGACTCCCGATTTTTATGTGAAAAATGTTGCTATTTTTCATGTTCTCCCGCTTAAAATAATCCCAGCACCATTTAATTTCAATGGGAAACTTTATGTCTCCCGATTTCGTTGACAAAATCTCCCTCCCAGGTGCCTCGGAATGTTGGCATGTATGCCTTATCAGTGAGGTGAAGCTGTGCCTCTCTGAGCACAGTGAGCAGGGAATCCACGTCTGGTTGCCATCAGGTAACTCAGGATGACCAACCCCAAGTTCCTTGCAAATATTTCAAAAAAAGGTAGCAGGCGCTCCTCTCCAGAAAGAACATGGCATGACCTGTTCTGAGATTAGAGTTTGCAGCACACGCTTTTTCTCACTGTACCTTTCACAGATGGGAAATATCCATTTGCATATCAGTCTTTGTCCCGCTCACATGGGCAGTCCAGCACCCAAATTCTATGGCAATTCCTCTCTGAACAAGAGTATCAACAGCAACCCCATACACGTGTTTCAGCCTTGTTGGGCCTCATCAGCGAGGTGAAGCTGTGCCTCTCTGAGCACAGTGAGCAGGGAGTCCACGTCTGGTTGCCCCCAGGTAACTCAGGGTGATCAACCCAAGATCCTTGCAAATATTCCAAAAAAAAGGTAGCAGGCGCTCCTCTCCAGGAAGAACATGGCATGATAACCTGTTCTGAGATGAGGGTTTGCAGCACACGCTTTTTGCTCACTGTACCTTTCACAGATGGGAAATATTTGTTTGCATATCAGTCTTTGTCCTGCCCACATGGGCAGTCCAGCACCGAAATGCTATGGTAATTCCTCTCTGAACAAGAGTACCAACAGCAACCCCATACACGTGTTGCAGCCTTGTTGGGTGTTTCAGCCTTGTTGGGCCTCATCAGTGAGGTGCAGCTGTGCCTCTCTGAGCACAGTGAGCAGGGAGTCCATGTCTGGTTGCCCCCAGGTAGCTCAGGGTGATCAACCCCAAGTTCCTTGCAAATATTTCAAAAAAAGGTAGCAGGTGCTCCTCTCCAGAAAGAACATGGCATGATACCCTGTTCTGAGATGAGAATTTTCAGCACGCGCTTTTTGCTCACTGTACCTTTCACAGATGGGAAATAACCATTTGCATATCAGTCTTTGTCCTGCCCACATGGGCAGTCCAGCACCGAAATGCTATTTCAATTCCTCTCTGAACAAGAGTACCAACAGCAGCCCCATACACGTGTTTCAGCCTTGTTGGGTGTTTCAGACTTGTTGGGTGTTTCAGACTTGTTGGGCCTCATCAGTGAGGTTAAGCTGTGCCTCTCTAAGCACAGTGAGCAGGGGGTCCATGTCTGGTTGCCACCAGGTAACTCAGGGTGACCACCCCAAGTTCCTTGCAAATATTTCAAAAAAAGGTAGCAGGCGCTCCCCTCCAGAAAGAACATGGCATGATACCCTGTTCTGAGATGAGAGTTTTCAGCACACGCTTTTTGCTCAGTGTACCTTTCACAGATGGGAAATAACCATTTGCATATCAGTCTTTGTCCTGCCCAAATGGGCAGTCCAGCACCGAAATGCTATGGCAATTCCTCTCTGAACAAGAGTACCAACAGCAACCCCATACACGTGTTTCAGCCTTGTTGGGCCTCATCAGTGAGGTGAAGCTGTTCCTCTCTGAGCACAGTGAGCAGGGAGTCCATGTCTGGCTTTCCCAGGTAGCTCAGGGTGATCAACCCCAAGTTCCTTGCAAATATTTCAAAAAAAGGTAGCATGCGCTCTTCTCCAGAAAGAACATGGCATGATACCCTGTTCTGAGATGAGAGTTTGCAGCACACGCTTTTTGCTCACTGTACCTTTCACATATGGTTAATAAACATTTGCATATCAGTCTTTGTCCCGCCCACATGGGCAGTCCAGCACCGAAATGCTATGGCAATTCCTCTCTGAACAAGAGTACCAACAGCAACCCCATACACGTGTTTCAGCCTTGTTTGGTGTTTCAGCCTTGTTGGGCCTCATCCATACATGCCAACCCTCCCGATTTAGGCGTGAGACTCCTGATTTTTATGTGAAAAATGTTGCTATTTTTCATGTTCTCCCACTTAAAATAATCCCAGCACCAATTAATTTCAATGGGAAACTTTATGTCTCCCGATTTCATTGACAAAATCTCCCTCCCAGGTGCCTCGGAATGTTGGCATGTATGCCTTATCAGTGAGGTGAAGCTGTGCCTCTCTGAGCACAGTGAGCAGGGGGTCCATGTCTGGTTGCCCCCAGGTAACTCAGGGTGACCACCCCAAGTTCCTTGCAAATATTTCAAAAAAAGGTAGCAGGCGCTCCCCTCCAGAAAGAACATGGCATGATACCCTGTTCTGAGATGAGAGTTTTCAGCACACGCTTTTAGCTCACTGTACCTTTCACATATGGGAAATAACCATTTGCATATCACTCTTTGTCCTGCCCACCTGGGCAGTCCAGCACCGAAATGCTATGGCAATTCCTCTCTGAACAAGAGTACCAACAGCAACCCCATACACTTGTTTCAGCCTTGTTGAGTGTTTCAGACTTGTTGGGCCTCTTCAGTGAGGTGAAGCTGTGCCTCTCTGAGCACAGTGCGCAGGGAGTCCACGTCTGGTTGCCCCCAGGTAACTCAGGGTGATCAACCCAAGATCCTTGCAAATATTTCAAAAAAAGGTAGCAGGCGCTCCTCTCCAGAAAGAACATGGCATGATAACCTGTTCTGAGATGAGGGTTTGCAGCACACGCTTTTTGCTCACTGTACCTTTCACAGATGGGAAATATTTGTTTGCATATCAGTCTTTGTCCTGCCCACATGGGCAGTCCAGCACCAAAAAGCTATGTCAATTCCTCTCTGAACAAGAGTACCAACAGCAACCTCATACATGTGTTTCAGCCTTGTTTAAGCCTCATCAGCGAGGTGAAGCTGTTCCTCTCTGAGCACAGTGCGCAGGGAGTCCACGTCTGGTTGCCCCCAGGTAACTCAGGGTGATCAACCCAAGATCCTTGCAAATATTTCAAAAAAAGGTAGCAGGCGCTCCTCTCCAGAAAGAACATGGCATGATAACCTGTTCTGAGATTAGATTTTGCAGCACACGCTTTTTGCTCACTGTACCTTTCACAGATGGGAAATACCCATTTGCATATCAGTCTTTGTCCCGCCCACATGGGCAGTCCTGCACCGAAATGCTATGGCAATTCCTCTCTGAACAAGAGTACCAACAGCAACCCCATACACGTGTTTCAGCCTTGTTGGGTGTTTCAGCCTTGTTGGGCCTCATCCATACATGCCAACCCTCCCGATTTAGGCGTGAGACTCCCGATTTTTATGTGAAAAATGTTGCTATTTTTCATGTTCTCCCGCTTAAAATAATCCCAGCACCATTTAATTTCAATGGGAAACTTTTTGTCTCCCGATTTCGTTGACAAAATCTCCCTCCCAGGTGCCTCGGAATGTTGGCATGTATGCCTTATCAGTGAGGTGAAGCTGTGCCTCTCTGAGCACAGTGAGCAGGGAATCCACGTCTGGTTGCCATCAGGTAACTCAGGATGACCAACCCCAAGTTCCTTGCAAATATTTCAAAAAAAGGTAGCAGGCGCTCCTCTCCAGAAAGAACATGGCATGATAACCTGTTCTGAGATGAGGGTTTGCAGCACACGCTTTTTGCTCACTGTACCTTTCACAGATGGGAAATATTTGTTTGCATATCAGTCTTTGTCCTGCCCACATGGGCAGTCCAGCACCAAAAAGCTATGTCAATTCCTCTCTGAACAAGAGTACCAACAGCAACCTCATACATGTGTTTCAGCCTTGTTTAAGCCTCATCAGCGAGGTGAAGCTGTTCCTCTCTGAGCACAGTGCGCAGGGAGTCCACGTCTGGTTGCCCCCAGGTAACTCAGGGTGATCAACCCAAGATCCTTGCAAATATTTCAAAAAAAGGTAGCAGGCGCTCCTCTCCAGAAAGAACATGGCATGATAACCTGTTCTGAGATTAGATTTTGCAGCACACGCTTTTTGCTCACTGTACCTTTCACAGATGGGAAATACCCATTTGCATATCAGTCTTTGTCCCGCCCACATGGGCAGTCCTGCACCGAAATGCTATGGCAATTCCTCTCTGAACAAGAGTACCAACAGCAACCCCATACACGTGTTTCAGCCTTGTTGGGTGTTTCAGCCTTGTTGGGCCTCATCCATACATGCCAACCCTCCCGATTTAGGCGTGAGACTCCCGATTTTTATGTGAAAAATGTTGCTATTTTTCATGTTCTCCCGCTTAAAATAATCCCAGCACCATTTAATTTCAATGGGAAACTTTTTGTCTCCCGATTTCGTTGACAAAATCTCCCTCCCAGGTGCCTCGGAATGTTGGCATGTATGCCTTATCAGTGAGGTGAAGCTGTGCCTCTCTGAGCACAGTGAGCAGGGAATCCACGTCTGGTTGCCATCAGGTAACTCAGGATGACCAACCCCAAGTTCCTTGCAAATATTTCAAAAAAAGGCAGCAGGCGCTCCTCTCCAGAAAGAACATGGCATGATAACCTGTTCTGAGATTAGAGTTTGCAGCACACGCTTTTTCTCACTGTACCTTTCACAGATGGGAAATATCCATTTGCATATCAGTCTTTGTCCCGCTCACATGGGCAGTCCAGCACCCAAATTCTATGGCAATTCCTCTCTGAACAAGAGTATCAACAGCAACCCCATACACGTGTTTCAGCCTTGTTGGGCCTCATCAGCGAGGTGAAGCTGTGCCTCTCTGAGCACAGTGAGCAGGGAGTCCACGTCTGGTTCAGGTAACTCAGGGTGATCAACCCAAGATCCTTGCAAATATTCCAAAAAAAAGGTAGCAGGCGCTCCTCTCCAGGAAGAACATGGCATGATAACCTGTTCTGAGATGAGGGTTTGCAGCACACGCTTTTTGCTCACTGTACCTTTCACAGATGGGAAATATTTGTTTGCATATCAGTCTTTGTCCTGCCCACATGGGCAGTCCAGCACCGAAATGCTATGGTAATTCCTCTCTGAACAAGAGTACCAACAGCAACCCCATACACGTGTTGCAGCCTTGTTGGGTGTTTCAGCCTTGTTGGGCCTCATCAGTGAGGTGCAGCTGTGCCTCTCTGAGCACAGTGAGCAGGGAGTCCATGTCTGGTTGCCCCCAGGTAGCTCAGGGTGATCAACCCCAAGTTCCTTGCAAATATTTCAAAAAAAGGTAGCAGGTGCTCCTCTCCAGAAAGAACATGGCATGATACCCTGTTCTGAGATGAGAATTTTCAGCACGCGCTTTTTGCTCACTGTACCTTTCACAGATGGGAAATAACCATTTGCATATCAGTCTTTGTCCTGCCCACATGGGCAGTCCAGCACCGAAATGCTATTTCAATTCCTCTCTGAACAAGAGTACCAACAGCAGCCCCATACACGTGTTTCAGCCTTGTTGGGTGTTTCAGACTTGTTGGGTGTTTCAGACTTGTTGGGCCTCATCAGTGAGGTTAAGCTGTGCCTCTCTAAGCACAGTGAGCAGGGGGTCCATGTCTGGTTGCCACCAGGTAACTCAGGGTGACCACCCCAAGTTCCTTGCAAATATTTCAAAAAAAGGTAGCAGGCGCTCCCCTCCAGAAAGAACATGGCATGATACCCTGTTCTGAGATGAGAGTTTTCAGCACACGCTTTTTGCTCAGTGTACCTTTCACAGATGGGAAATAACCATTTGCATATCAGTCTTTGTCCTGCCCAAATGGGCAGTCCAGCACCGAAATGCTATGGCAATTCCTCTCTGAACAAGAGTACCAACAGCAACCCCATACACGGGTTTCAGCCTTGTTGGGTGTTTCAGACTTGTTGGGCCTCATCAGTGAGGTGCAGCTGTGCCTCTCTGAGCACAGTGAGCAGGGAGTCCATGTCTGGTTGCCCCCAGGTAACTCAGGGTAATCAACCCAAGATCCTTGCAAATATTTCAAAAAAAGGTAGCAGGCGCTCCTCTCCAGAAAGAACATGGCATGATAACCTGTTCTGAGATGAGGGTTTGCAGCACACGCTTTTTGCTCACTGTACCTTTCACAGATGGGAAATATTTGTTTGCATATCAGTCTTTGTCCTGCCCACATGGGCAGTCCAGCACCGAAAAGCTATGTCAATTCCTCTCTGAACAAGATTACCAACAGCAACCTCATACATATGTTTCAGCCTTGTTTAAGCCTCATCAGCGAGGTGAAGCTGTTCCTCTCTGAGCACAGTGCGCAGGGAGTCCACGTCTGGTTGCCCCCAGGTAACTCAGGGTGATCAACCCAAGATCCTTGCAAATATTTCAAAAAAAGGTAGCAGGCGCTCCTCTCCAGAAAGAACATGGCATGATAACCTGTTCTGAGATGAGGGTTTGCAGCACACGCTTTTTGCTCACTGTACCTTTCACAGATGGGAAATATTTGTTAGCATATCAGTCTTTGTCCTGCCCACATGGGCAGTCCAGCACCGAAATGCTATGGCAATTCCTCTCTGAACAAGAGTACCAACAGCAGCCCCATACACGTGTTGCAGCCTTGTTGGGTGTTTCAGCCTTGTTGGGCCTCATCAGTGAGGTGCAGCTGTGCCTCTCTGAGCACAGTGAGCAGGGAGTCCATGTCTGGTTGCCCCCAGGTAACTCAGGGTGACCAACCCCAAGATCCTTGCAAATATTTCAAAAAAAGGTAGCAGGCGCTCCTCTCCAGAAAGAACATGGCATGATAACCTGTTCTGAGATTAGATTTTGCAGCACACGCTTTTTGCTCACTGTACCTTTCACAGATGGGAAATAACCATTTGCATATCAGTCTTTGTCCTGCCCACATGGACAGTTCAGCACCGAAATGCTATTTTAATTCCTCTCTGAACAAGAGTACCAACAGCAACCCCATACACGTGTGCCAGCCTTGTTGGGTGTTTCAGACTTGTTGGGTGTTTCAGACTTGTTGGGCCTCATCAGTGAGGTGAAGCTGTGCCTCTCTAAGCACAGTGAGCAGGGGGTCCATGTCTGGTTGCCCCCAGGTAACTCAGGGTGACCACCCCAAGTTCCTTGCAAATATTTCAAAAAAAGGTAGCAGGCGCTCCCCTCCGGAAAGAACATTGCATGATACCCTGTTCTGAGATGAGAGTTTTCAGCACACGCTTTTAGCTCACTGTACCTTTCACATATGGGAAATAACCATTTGCATATCAGTCTTTGTCCTGCCCACCTGGGCAGTCCAGCACCGAAATGCTATGGCAATTCCTCTCTGAACAAGAGTACCAACAGCAACCTCATACATGTGTTTCAGCCTTGTTGGGCCTCATCAGTGAGGTGAAGCTGTGCCTCTCTAAGCACAGTGAGCAGGGTGTCCATGCCTGGTTGCCCCCAGGTAACTCAGGGTGACCAACCCCAAGTTCCTTGCAAATATTTCAAAAAAAGGTAGCAGGCGCTCCTCTCCAGAAAGAACATGGAATGATAACCTGTTGCGGGATGAGAGTTTTCAGCACACGCTTTTTGCTCACTGTACCTTTCACTGATGGGAAATATCCATTTGCATATCAGTCTTTGTCCCGCCTACATGGGCAGTCCAGCACCGAAATGCTATGGCAATTCCTCTCTGAACAAGAGTACCAACAGCAACCCCATACACGTGTTTCAGCCTTGTTGGGCCTCATCAGTGAGGTGAAGCTGTTCCTCTCTGAGCACAGTGAGCGTGGAGTCCACATATGGTTTCCCCCAGGTAACTCAGGGTGACCAACCCCAAGTTCCTTGCAAATATTTCAAAAAAAGGTAGCATGCGCTCTTCTCCAGAAAGAACATGGAATGATAACCTGTTGCGGGATGAGAGTTTTCAGCACACGCTTTTTGCTCACTGTACCTTTCACTGATGGGAAATATCCATTTGCATATCAGTCTTTGTCCCGCCTACATGGGCAGTCCAGCACCGAAATGCTATGGCAATTCCTCTCTGAACAAGAGTACCAACAGCAACCCCATACACGTGTTTCAGCCTTGTTGGGCCTCATCAGTGAGGTGAAGCTGTTCCTCTCTGAGCACAGTGAGCGTGGAGTCCACATATGGTTTCCCCCAGGTAACTCAGGGTGACCAACCCCAAGTTCCTTGCAAATATTTCAAAAAAAGGTAGCATGCGCTCTTCTCCAGAAAGAACATGGCATGATAACCTGTTCTGAGATGAGAGTTTGCAGCACACACTTTTTCTCACTGTACCTTTCACAGATGGGAAATAACCATTTGCATATCAGTCTTTGTCCTGCCCACCTGGGCAGTCCAGCACCGAAATGCTATGGCAATTCCTCTCTGAACAAGAGTACCAACAGCAACCTCATACATGTGTTTCAGCCTTGTTTAAGCCTCATCAGCGAGGTGAAGCTGTTCCTCTCTGAGCACAGTGCGCAGGGAGTCCACGTCTGGTTGCCCCCAGGTAACTCAGGGTGATCAACCCAAGATCCTTGCAAATATTTCAAAAAAAGGTAGCAGGCGCTCCTCTCCAGAAAGAACATGGCATGATAACCTGTTCTGAGATGAGGGTTTGCAGCACACGCTTTTTGCTCACTGTACCTTTCACAGATGGGAAATATTTGTTAGCATATCAGTCTTTGTCCTGCCCACATGGGCAGTCCAGCACCGAAATGCTATGGCAATTCCTCTCTGAACAAGAGTACCAACAGCAACCTCATACATGTGTTTCAGCCTTGTTTAAGCCTCATCAGCGAGGTGAAGCTGTTCCTCTCTGAGCACAGTGCGCAGGGAGTCCACGTCTGGTTGCCCCCAGGTAACTCAGGGTGATCAACCCAAGATCCTTGCAAATATTTCAAAAAAAGGTAGCAGGCGCTCCTCTCCAGAAAGAACATGGCATGATAACCTGTTCTGAGATGAGGGTTTGCAGCACACGCTTTTTGCTCACTGTACCTTTCACAGATGGGAAATATTTGTTAGCATATCAGTCTTTGTCCTGCCCACATGGGCAGTCCAGCACCGAAATGCTATGGCAATTCCTCTCTGAACAAGAGTACCAACAGCAGCCCCATACACGTGTTGCAGCCTTGTTGGGTGTTTCAGCCTTGATGGGCCTCATCAGTGAGGTGCAGCTGTGCCTCTCTGAGCACAGTGAGCAGGGAGTCCATGTCTGGTTGCCCCCAGGTAACTCAGGGTGACCAACCCCAAGATCCTTGCAAATATTTCAAAAAAAGGTAGCAGGTGCTCCTCTCCAGAAAGAACATGGCATGATAACCTGTTCTGAGATTAGATTTTGCAGCACACGCTTTTTGCTCACTATACCTTTCACAGATGGGAAATACCCATTTGCATATCAGTCTTTGTCCCGCCCTAATGGGCAGTCCTGCACTGAAATGCTATGGCAATTCCTCTCTGAACAAGAGTACCAACAGCAACCCCATACACGTGTTTCAGCCTTGTTGGGCCTCATCAGTGAGGTGAAGCTGTTCCTCTCTGAGCACAGTAAGCAGGGAGTCCACGTCTGGTTGCCCCCAGGTAACTCAGGGTGATCAACCTCAAGTTCCTTGCAAATATTTCAAAAAAAGGTAGCAAGCGCGCCTCTCCAGAAAGAACATGGCATGATAACCTGTTCCGAGATGAGGGTTTGCAGCACACGCTTTTTGCTCACTGTACCTTTCAGAGATTGGAAATATTAATTTGCATATCAGTCTTTGTCCTGCCCACATGGGCAGTCCAGCACCGAAATGCTATGGCAATTCCTCTCTGAACAAGAGTACCATCAGCAACCCGATACACGTGTTTCAGCCTTGTTGGGCCTCATAAGTGAGGTGAAGCTGTGCCTCTCTGAGCACAGTGAGCAGGGAGTCAATGCCTGGTTGCCCCCAGGTAACTCAGGGTGACCAACCCCAAGTTCCTTGCTAATATTTCAAAAAAAGGTAGCAGGCGCTCCTCTCCAGAAAGAACATGGCATGATAACCTGTTCTGAGATAAGAGTTTGCAGCACACGCTTTTTGCCTGCTGCCTTTTTTGAAACACCATCATTAACTTGGGTACCAAATGTATGCATCAGCAAAGGGCAGGGCACATCCTGCACGTGGTGGATATAAGTGAGCAGTTCATGTCTCCAGTGCAGGTAGGGAGATTGCCCCATCTCCAGGGAAACAGGGACCTTTCCTTCGTGAGGCACAAGCAGCCCCAGCCACCCTTCCTTCTCCTCAACCCCTCCCTCCTCCTTCCCAATCTGACAATGTTATCCAAAACATCATGGACATACTATAATACTTGCCAGCAGGAGAGTCATGGGTTGAGGAGAAGGGGATGGAACTGGGTGAACTGTGTTTTTATGGGCAGTTTCTTGGTGAGGGAGCAAATCTTGGAGGGGTCATTGAAGGCATCTGAGGGGGCATCTGAGGGATGCCAGGAGGATGCTACTGCTCAGACAGAAGATTTAGTGGCCGCTGTCTATGGCATGCCAGTGTGCCACAAGAACACACTGGACCAGGGGCATGAGACACAGACCCGCCCTGCTTTAGCACAAGAGCAAATACATAAGGTAAGTGTGTTTGTAATTTCAGTTGAGTGTGTTAGAAAGATTGCTATACAACATGACATTCAAAAAATGCTCCCCACTTATCTGTGCCCTCTGAACAGCGAGTAAGAAAATACCTGCATTCTACCGGTGGGCTGATTCACAAAAATAAACCTGCATGTGCAAAATGTTTTGCAGACCCATATTACATTTCATAAATCAGTCCATATGCAGAATTATGGATGGGGTCATCTCGGAGGGAATTGCCTGATGCAGATCAAAGAGCATTCCCCTTCACAACAGGATGCAATTTGACGCGTGCAATCCATGCAGCTCTGTTCCCAGAGTCTTGTCTCTCCTTGCGGAAATGGTTGTTTCTGAAACTACAGATTCATTTTTAAACCTCTAACAGTTCTTCCGTGCCAAGAATAGAAATTCTCATGTTTGCCGAGCTGGATGTGTGATCCAGATGTCCAGCTCTGAAGCGGAAATATGAAAATAGCATCTACATGCTTTTTACAGCACATTAATGCAAATGTGTGTATTGATGCCATTTGGGTACCAAAATGCCTATCTATGGGTTCTCTGAGTGTCGTGAATGCTATGTTTTTATACCACTACAGGCCCACAGTAGTATCAAAGCGACTAGGCTTGTCAGCTATGTGGGATACTGTGACCACACCCGGGGAATCCAGACCGTAGTGTTCTGGAATAAAGAAACTCAGCGAGGGGAGCACGAAAGGATGGGAAAGTGGGAAACAGATGCTACCAACACAGGGCGTGAGGGAGGCAGCACTTCATGCAGGTATCCAGGAACGCACTAGCTTTGGGGTAATCGTACAAAAATGTCGACCTGGGAATTGCGACGGCCGAAAATGGCGACTTTTTTTTTTAACCCCCCCCTTACACCACATATGTATGTGCGGGTGGTTAGAGTCTAACATTAATATGAGTGGGTGCGGTGGTCCCCCCCCCCCCCGCATATATATGTGGTCTAAAGGGTTAAAAAAAAAGTCGCCATTTTCGGCCATCAAAATAATCACATAGATCCGCTGTGGGTCCGATACGCTCACAGCCAGATGTTGCACATGCATGCACATAGTTGTTTTTAATCAGAGATTTGTGTTCCGGGAAATTAGGTCACATGATGCAAGAAACACTTTGTTGTTAGCACGCTAAAGGATTTGCAAAATGGCCCCATAAAGTTCAGAGTTGGATTTGTTAAAGATAGTCTTTTTGCTTTTCTATGTGTGCATTTAGTAGCATTAATAGCAGGTGAATGTTGGGGGTTGGTCCTTGGCCCCCCCAATGCGTGCCCGTGAGCCCCCAACCCGACAGAGCTCACACACATGCGTCTGTCGGCTTCGGGCTCCCCGGTCGCTCTGCGGCTTCTGGGAACGCCCCGTTTATTAACGCTGCACGCGGCGACGTGCAACGTCACGCCGCCGCGTGCGCAGCCCTTATGGGGCAACGCCACACTCCTCCTTTTTCAGGAGGACACACAATTACAACATTAGTTAAACACACCAGATCACACAGCAAACAACTTGCCCATCCTGAGCCCAGGCCCCCTTTAATGTCATCCACCCGGGTCCCTTCCCTCCGGATGAACCTCCAACGGTCCCAACACATACTCACTGAGGTAAGCGGGTTTCCCTCGCCCAGCCCTCTGGGGGTACCTCCCGCTCACCTCCGGCACCGGCAGTCCATCAGCAACAGCCTCCCGACTCGGAGAGGCCGGGGCACCGAGAGGGGGCCCATCATCATCAGGGATCTCAGCGACACCCGGGTCCAGAGGGGGTTCAGTTCTCGAGTCTCCCAGCTTCTTGAAGAAGCTGACGTTTCGGGTGACAGCCGTTCGCCCATCGGAGGCCAACACCATCGACCCCTTCACGGCGACCACATCCAGGGGCGCTGGTTCATAAGGGAGGGACAGCTTCCCGTGAGGATGTCGGTTCCGGATAAGCACCTCATCCCCAGGTTCCAGCCGCTGGGGCCGAAGACCCCGGCGCAAGTTCTCTTGGCTGATCCTGGCCAGTCGGTCGGCCTCAACCTGCTGGTCGTTGATCACCCCGGGTTCTCTCTCCTGTACCTCCGGCAGTAGACCCCGGGGGCATCGCCGGAATAACACTTCCGCCGGGGCGACACCAGTGGATGCATGTGGGGTGGTGCGATACACTCTCAGGAATTGATACAATGCCCGTTGGAGGGGCTGGCCTTGTCCTTGCGCAATCCGAAATGTCTTGTTCAGCGTTCGCATCAGCCTTTCTGCATCGCCGTTGGCTCGAGGCCACAGCGGGGATATCTTCCGATGTTGAACTTCACAACTGGCTAGAAACTCTGAGAACCGCTCGCTTTGGAATGGCGACCCGTTGTCCGAGCATAGCGTCAGGGGAAATCCGTGGGTTGCAAAGATCTTTTCCACGCCGACTACCACATGCTCGAATGCCACCGATCCACAAACTCCACCTCGGGGTACCGGGAGTACTCATTGACTATGGCCAGAAAGTGGGTGCCCACGGACGTGGACCCAAAGTCCGCATGCACGACCTCCCAGGGCCTGGTCCCTCGAGGCATTGCTTCGATCGCCGGTTCCCTCTGCACCGGGGAGGCTGCCTGACACCATACACAGGCTGCCACAAAGTCATCGACCCTTTTCTCCAGCTCCGGGAACCCGACCTTCATCCGCAGCCTCGCCTTCGTCTTGGCAGCACACTGATGGCCATGATGGGCCAGGGCGATCACATCCCCTACTTTGGAGTGGGGGACCACTATGCGATCCCCCCGGAGCAGGAGCCCCGACGCCGAGAAAGACAGCTCATCTTTCACCTTCCACAGCTGTTCAAGGGCGGTCTTCGCCTCATGGATCCGCCCGGCGAGAGCCTCCAAGACAAACTTCCAGGATCCGCTTTGCATCGACTGCTTCAGTATCTGGAAGCACCCATCCTCAGCCGCTGCAGCCTCCAGCTCCGACGGGGCAGCGCATTTGGTCTTGCTCCTTCCACTACCATCCGGACATGGTCGTCCGCCTCTTCTGCGCAGGTGTCTCCCACCACTCCCCCACGCACTCCGGGATGCCGGGAGAGGAAGTCCGCCGCATTGTTGGCGCCTGACCGGTAAACCAGCGTGATTCCGTACTCAAGCAATGCGAGCATCCATCTCTCAATTCTGGCCGGGGGCTTTGATGATGAGCCCGCCAGGATCGGGAGCAGGGCTTTATGATCAGTCACCACAGTCACCGGGCGCCCCAGCACATAGAGGCGAAAATGTCTGCATCCCCACAGGACCGCCAGGGCCTCCCGCTCGATCTGGGAGTACCGCTGTTCCGTTTCCGAGAGCGCCTTGCTGGCGTATGCTACGGGACGGAGGTTTCCATCCCGGTCCACTTGGGTCAGGACCGCCCCCAGGCCAAACGGACTGGCGTCGACCACGATCTCCGAGGGTAGCGCTGGGTCGAAGAACGCCATGGTATCCTCCGTTGTTAAGGCGCTCTTGATGTCCTCGAACGCCGACTGCTCCAGTGGACCACAGTGCCAGGCAGTCTCTTTCTTGGTAAGAGCTCTGAGCGGCTCAGACCTTGAGGCCAGGTTTTGGATGAACCGACCACAGTAGGTCACCATGCCCAGAAAGCTTCTCACCTCCGACACCGATTCCGGGGGCTGTGCACTCTTTATGTCCTGAACTTTCCGCGGGTCGGGTGACACTCCTCCCTCCTTAAACACGAACCCAAAGAATTCTATGGAGGGGCGCAGGAATTCGCACTTGTCCCTATGGAGGGTGAGGCCCAGTGACTGCAGTCTCTCAAAGGTCTTGGCCAGGCGCTTCAGGTGGATCACCTCCGTGGTGGCAAACACCAAAATGTCATCACTGATGTTGAGTACCCCTTCAAGATCAGCAAGGGCACCTCGGATAATGTTCTGAAACACTTCTGCAGCCGATGACACCCCAAAGCTTAACCTCTTGTACCTGTAGAGTCCCCGGTGAGTGGTGAATGTTGTAATATACCGGGACTCCGGATGGAGGATAACTTGATGATACCCTGTTCTGAGGTCGAGCTTGGAGAAGAATCTGGCCCCTTGTACCTCAGCGATTATGTCGTCAATGGTCGGGGTCAGGTGTCGCTCCCTTTTGATGGCCTTGTTGGGCAGCCTCATATCCACACAGATACGAATTGAGTCCGGCTGCTTTGGTTTTCTGGCCACGACGATGGGGGACACCCATGGTGTTGGGCCTTCCACTTTCTCGATGATGTCCAAGGCCACCAGGTTATCCAGCTCCTTGTCGACCTGCTCCCTCAGATGAAAAGGAACTCTCCGGTGTTTCAAAGCAATGGGTTGTACTGAGTCATCAATGTGGAGCCGGACTGGATCACCGGTCATTCTCCCAATGCCGTTGAACAGGGCTGCGTACTTGTCAAGTAGATCATTGATATCTTCCAGGTATACTGAGTACGCAAAACTCACTATCCCGAGTGCCTCCGCAGCCGCACAGCTCAGCAGGGTGTTGTTGCTTATAGGGGTCACGTAGAATCGAGCCCTGATCGTCGAGCCTTCATGTTCCACCTTCGCTACGAACGCCCCGTCCAGCGGTATGGGCTCGAGTCCACCGAAGGCGAATATGCGAGCTCTGGGCACAGCCAGGTTTGGCAGCGGGTCCAGAGCGTCATAATGTCCCCTCGCCATTACGTTGACAGATGCCCCTGTGTCCACCAACACGGGAACAGGCGAGCGGTTCACCTCCACCACGCACCTTGGCTGACTCCTGCTTTTGCCTTTCAGGACCCCCATGCTTGAGACGGAGAAAATGTTCTCCTCCTCCTCTTCTTCAGCCTCCTCTGCCTGAGTCTCCTCTTCCGCTTGATCTACCTGGGCCACGTTGGATGGCCGGGTTTGGCGCGGAGTCCAGATTCGGGCAGGACCTCTCGGTACCATGACAGGTAGAGCCGACTTACACACTCTTGAGAAGTGATCCGGCAGTCCACATCGGCCACATGTTCTTCCTGCGGCTGGGCACTCTGTTGGGTGGGGGAGGTCATAGCCACACTTCTGACACGACTCCCCCGATCTTCCTGCACTGTCACGGGGGGCTCCACCAGTCCTTCTTGTTCCTCTGCCGCCCCGCCACACAGCGCACACCTCTTCGGCCTTGATCAAGCGTGATCCCACCTCCATTTTGTTTGCCCGTGCCTCGGCCACTTCGTGACATCGACACAGTTCCAGTATGCGGGGCAGAGAGATTCCCGGCTCTCTGAGGACCTGTCTCCTCAGTTTGCCGGAGGAGCATGCTTGGATCAGCATTGTTCGTATCATATCATCCGCGTCCCCCCACGCACACCCTTGGGAAAAGCCGCGCAGGCGGCCATAAAAAGTGTCCAGGGTCTCATTATCCTTTTGTTTGGCCGACAGCATCACAAATCTCTCGAAGTCCACGTTGGCGAGTGGAAGGAAGTGTGCAAGGAGAGCCGCTTTGGCCTCACCATAGGTCTGGTCAACCGGAGTCAGCGACTCGAAGATCTCCTGAACCGCGGCTCCCGCCGAGTACAGCATGGTGGCCACCATGCTGTCATCATCGTCCACGCGAGCAGCCCTGAAGTACATGTCCAGGCGGGCCACCCACCTCTTCCATCGGGGCCCCAGGCTAGACGGGGGGCCCGTGGGATCAAATTCTGGTATCGGTTGTAGGGCGGCCTGGGCTCTCGCTTGAGCCTTGATGGGAGCCCCTTGTGGAGCGGCAGGCTGCGCCCCTAGTGGTGCCTGTGGTGCAGACGCCTGATTCCCCGGTGGCAGCGGTTGCGGTGCTGCAGGCTGGGCCGCCTGATCTTCGTCCTGAGAGTCTTCCACAGGATCCGCGGTGTCACCGTCCTGGTCGCTGTCGGACATGGGACTGAGCGCACAGGCACCCCCACCACAAGTCCTGGGGCCGCAACTCAGATTCCCACCATCACCATGCAGATGGATGCACCCCCATGCCAAGCACAGCACTGGTCTTGAATTGTAGAGTGGAGAAGACGGTGACGTGTGTCCCCTTCCTTGAGCACCAGCCAAGTGTCATACACACAAAAAAAAACTCCACCGGCCACCACCTTGTGATGATGAAGAGGACCAATAGAAGATGGAGCACCAACCACCACCACCTCGTGATGATGAAGAGGATCAAGAAAAGTGTCCTGATGATGAAGGGGGCGAGGAAGTGCCTTGCTGCCACCTTGCAGCAATGCACCGCAATGTAGAGGTCCCAAAAATTAAGCCATGTGGGTGGACTGGACTAAGCAGGCCCTGCCATAGTAGTCCTTATCCTGGCTTTCACTCGACGTAAGAGTCCCAAAATATGATGAAAACACACAAATCAGGTATGGGCGTGCAGGTCATGCACTCAGCAACCATGAAATCCAAAAATTAGACCCGGATCACCTTCTCGTCCCGAACCGGAGCTCTGAGAAGTTCCGCGGCCTCGTGTTCAAAATGGCCGCCAGCCGCGTGTGCGGTCCGCAGCCACGGCGTGAAACGAAACGTCCATGAACGTTCTGATCGTAAGAAAAATTCCGGAAGCCTTTCACCGCCGGGCCCGGGCATCCGTCACCACTCGTCGCCACTGTTGGGGGTTGGTCCTTGGCCCCCCCATGCGTGCCCGTGAGCCCCCAACCTGACAGAGCTCACACACACGCGTCTGTCGGCTTCGGGCTCCCCGGTCGCTCTGCGGCTTCCGGGAATGCCCCGTTTATTAACGCTGCACGTGGCGACGTGCAACGTCACGCTGCCGCATGCGCAGCCCTTACGGGGCAACGCCACAGTGAAGTCACTTTTCATAATGTATTGTTTTTCTTTGCCTATCAGGGTGCACAGAAAGCAGTGGTGGCTGGTGTTTTTTTTTTCATTGGAGGAATGTAAATGTTTCCCCGCAAAGCAATCAGGAGCGACGAGGGTGCCCAAACCAACCCATGCTCATTAGGCATGCATTCTGGGGAACCAAAACTATCAAAGGCAAACTATGTTTCCCTTTGCATTGTAAAACCTGCCCAGGAACGCTTCCTCAGCTAATTGGTGGAGCTGAGAGAGCATGCCGTGTTTTCATTGGTCTGGCTTGGCTCGTACAGCATGTGATTGTGGATTTGTGGATTGTCTAGCTGCCCCAGGTAGAAAGCTGACTTGATTTTACCAATAAAATCATGCTTTCCACCAAACTGGCTGGTGCTGCATTCCCAGGCCTTCATGGTGTCGGATTTCCCCTGGGCCTGGCCTCCTTTCCTACTTCCTCCTTCTGACCCCATCCTTTCCCTCCACACACCTTGGTGCGCCACACACCAGACTCCCTGCCTCATGCTCTAGCCTTCATTCTCACGCCTGCACCTCCCTTCATCTGCTTGCGAAATGGAAGAAGGACTTAATGTTTCTTTTCAAACATAAATTCCGCAGGTTGCGCAGTGGATGCTATTCATGTTTTTTGAACATTGAAGTTGCTCTTTGCAACCAGGAGGTTTTCATCAGTGTGCCAATTGCAAGAATACCCGGTTCAAAGGGCCTTAATTGGTGACTAATAGTCATGAGTGTTAAGGCCCTTAGAACTTTGTATCATTGCTTACTTCTTTCAATGAGACAAAATAACAGTTTAATATACCAAAAAGTGCAAGAAGGCAAATCAACTTCAAAGCCGTTCAAAAAGATTGATTATGATGCAAGACTTCATGAAATGGCAAAATCGACAATAACTTCTACGAATGTTAAATACTTGTGAAAATAGATATATAACAGAATCAAACAGATTGCAGCATGCCGCATCCCGCATCTAAAGAGATACGTTTTTAATTCTATAAAATGATTTCAAGTGTTCTGGGATGTTAAATGAGGCAACAAATTGTGGTTATTCTATGACCATCAATAGTAGTGCACACCTGGCACTAGCAGAAATTGAGAAACTGACCTCCCGTTTCCACAATATTCAGGATCTTTTTATGAATAAGAACATCTAAGTGTTGTCCCTTTTGGAGACATGATCCGATTGGCCCTGGTTAGGGAGAATTCTCAAAATGTGCTAATTTCCCTTACCTTTTGAGACCCCCAGCAACTTTGCTGGATTTCTAGGATTTGATTTTTCTACCTGGGAAGAGCGTGAGACTTTTTTTCCCAATCTACCATGTATTTTGATGTGTGTTTTACTTTTGTGTTCTTTGGTTATGGAGTTTTAACACAACTCCATAGTCATCATCTTTTTCTGTGTGTCACACCGAACCTTCAGTGCAGTGACACAGGGATGTCTTTCAGACTTCTGAAGGTTTAAATACCTTCTCTGGGACTGACTACTGTCTCCCAGAGCATGTAAAGTTAAATTTACTTTACTAGTCTCTTTACATTTATTGACTCAGCAGACACTATCTTTCTATAGAGTGCCGGAGGGGTTGCCTAGCTTCCCCTGAGTCAAAACACACATGTGACAGTCAAATCTTACCCTTTTCTACTTTAAATGGCTGGTGGCAGTGGTTTAGATCAAACTACCATGATTTTTCCTGACCGCTAACAAAGGTAGCTAAAAATCAGGTCAGCCATGTTTTTCAATATGGCGCCCAAGACCTATCTGTAAAAACAGACTCCAGTCGCCTTTTTTTGCCATTTCTTTTAGGAAAGGTCCTTCTTGTGTTTGTCTCTGCGCGCCAAACCAGGTTTAGTCCCTTTGTCCATTGGCCTTTGGTGGGCTTCACTGCTGGAGCCCTCCTCTGGAGCCTGAGTGTCTGGGGTGGACAGGATGTGAGGGATGTGCCCGAAACTCCCTGTGCTTAGTCTCCTAGGAGTCTTGAATGCACACTGGCGTGATTGGCCAGCTGGCTGTCCTGCAAGGACAGCCACCCTGTTGTGTGAGTGACAGCCAGGCTGGAATGAATGGGGGAAAACTGTTTAAAAGCAGATCTCTGGGACTTGGAAAGCAGAGTTGACCACTGGAACGAAAAAAAACCGAAGAAGAGCTGAAGGAAGAGGACTGCTACTACTCCTGGACGACCAGTGAAGCCCTGTTGCAGGTCCGAACTTCATCGACAGAGATGCCCTTCAAGGTTAACTTCTTCCCTTGAGTTTGGTGGGAACAACTAATTTGCAAGCCACCTGGACACCGTCCCCATCTGGTTGAATTATCATCAGAGTGCTGTTGAAAACCGGATAGCCAGAGGGAAGGAAACCAGCTTGTGGACTTTAAGGCACTCACACCTTAAACCAACGTCTTGCTAAAGCTTTTGGCCTCATCCCTAGGCAGTGCCGGAACCTCCCGATGTCCTCCTTCTTGTCCCCATGACTGAAGCTCAGGAACAGCGAGATCTGCTCGAACTGCCAGGAACAACTGCCTCAGCTATAGCTCTCCTTCATTGAAAAGATACTGTGTAAACACGATCCGGAAATCTTTTCGGCCATCGAGAAAGTTCGTGGAACTTGTCTCTTCTTCGAAGGATTGTCCTTCCCTAAACATTCGTCAAACTTTTTGCTTAGCCACATTTTTTTAAAATCTGTGTCAAAGACTTAACCGTTATCTAGCAGAACTGTGCTATCCTATACAAAGACTCTGAACCATTGACCTTGGCCCAGGCCTATTGAGAAAATGTGCTGGTTATAGTTAACTGAAACCCTTTGCCCTGCCTATGAATGTATTTGGGCTGCCTTTCTTGTAACCTTGTCTTTTTATATCCCCTTTATAAGTAACTGAAGTGCCAGTTCGCTCCCACTTCAGGGGACATATTGGTGGTGTATTGTAGTTTATTAGTGTGCAATATTTAGCTGCTCTTGCTAGTGGAATGTTTTCTAACTGACTGTGTGAATAAATGTATATTCTTTTACCAAGAAACCTTGAATCTGTGTGTATTTGAATCACTGTATTAGTTGGTCCTTTGTGTAACTTGTCCTATTGCTCACTCAACTCTTGAGATAAGTCTGGCTGCTCAGCCATTGCTACCACTTTACTGTGTAGTACAGGCTTGTACCAAAGGTGTAATTGTACTTACACTTGTAGTCTTAATTGTGTGTAGTGTCCCTAAAGGGTATTTCACATGATTCTGCCTAACAGCCCTCTTCTTGGTGCGTCCTGCTTCCGGCAAGCTTCAAGAAGCGGGGCCAGTAAACTAAACATCTTGGCCAATCTTCATAATAACTTGTTCTATTTCTTTTCAAGCTGGTCACATTTTCTTTCAAAATCTCATTGTAATACTGATTTGTCACACTGCAATAGGTCTATATGAATCTGCCTCTAATGTTTTTACATGACATGGCAATTTGAACTATCCATACCAACGCCTGTAATGAAATGTAATTAGTCTTTTGTATAGTGCCTTTTTCCCAAACACACTCGGCGGACCATTGTCCAAGGTTTGAGAGATTTGAGACAGGGGAGATTAGAATGCGTCTGTGCATTTTACCCAACGCGAAGTTGGGTAGGGGTGGCCAAGTTGCTACTAACTACTCATATTGAGCTGGAAAGTGGGTGGATGTAAAATCCGGGGTCCAGACTCAGGGATAGCTAGTCTTTTGGTTGTAGCTCCTGAACATCTATCTGGGGCTACAACCAAAAGACCCAGGGCTATAGCCCCTTCAGCCCCCACCTATCAATGCCTCTGTCTAGTTGTAACATTACTACACACCTGTAATAAGAACATGACAGGTGCTTCTATTGGCCCTGCACACACAGAGAATAACAGGAGAGATCCTGAGACAAATCAAGTATTAACACGCTCATTGGTTTCCCTAAACAGAGGCACTCCCTGAAACAGCAATGGGAAATATGCATAAAGCAATGATTTAAACTTGAGACAAGAAGAAATATTTGTGATGCCATTTTCACACTATAATTAATTTTAATAAAGAACACCTTCCTCAAAATGAAGTGCTCAAATGCAGGAATTTACCAAAAAATACCACTCTCGTTTCATGTCACATGCACTATTTTATTTCTAAAAGGTAGTTAAGTATTCTTGAAAGAATTACATTGTTGAATCAATATATTGTAAATAAAATGTTGCTTCATGCAAAAAATCTTTTTTTAATGTCTTAAAAAATACCCCAACGGATTATAAGGTGAAAAGTATATGTAATATTATGTTATAAGGATATTGAAAGTCACCTCAGAAATCTTTGACCATCACATAAGGAGATTTGGAGTACTTCATCGAAAACCAGCAGGCAGAATTGAATTGCACATGTCACCACTTAAGTAATGCAGAGAAGAAGATATACACATAATTTATAGAGCACACATCCACACTTCTGTCATATTGGAAGAACAGCAAGAGAACACTGAGCATGACCCCTGGTATTGTCCCAATACCACACCGAAGGTATGATAGACGCTGTGCAACTGTATCGAATGTATCCGCAAACTGATGCAGTAGACATGAGCCTGCAGATACCGCTGGACACAGACAAGACAATGTAGAAGCTTGCTAACATAGGAAACATCAATGTGAGTAAAGCAGCCATGTTGAGAAAATGGATGTCGGCATTGTATAATTTTAAGCAAGGCCTTAATGAGAAGACCAAGGCTGCAACGCTGAAAGGTGCTGGAGTACAGATTTGTGGAAGAACAACACATATTTGCTGGCTCAGAATCAAGGATGCTACAGCAACAAGCAACTGCAAGGCACAAAAGAGTCGACGAGGAAAAGCTACATATGCAGGACATATTTCTCTTAGATTAAGTAAAGGAGTGAATAAGTGGGAGCGACAAGTATTGAACAATCAAAGATGCAGAAAGCACATGCAAGGCGGAGCAACCAAATCTCCAGAGGCTGAGGAGAGTAATAGCACCCAAGATAATTGAATCAAATAGCACTAAATAAAAGGACAGAATAGACAAAATCATGGTCTCCTCATACGTGGTGAGTGTAAGGGATTTCAATCAGGCACAGATCCAAGTCTCGCCTAGCATGTAGTGCGCAAATGAAACCCTTATTTATTTTTGTCTATAAGTTCAATATTATGAATGATATACCACTCATATCACACCCTTCTCAAAATACCCCCAAGTCATACTGAACCAGGAATCAGGCTAGTTGGCAAAGGTAAAGATTTATTTATTTATTTAGTATTCAAATCACAAATAGGTTTACTATAGATATGTATATGGAGCAGCAATCACCCAAAAGCTGACAATACAATTCAGAAATATAAGTCCAGCAATTGAATTCACAGTCTTGTTTTGCACACAGGTAGCGTTTAGGTTAATGTTCCCCCTGCAACGTTTTGTTTAAATACAAATGAGCAATCCTACACCAATGTGAGTAATCAGTAGGTTTCAGGAATGAAATACAATGTCTAGAGTTATAGGCAATCCTCCCTCCCACACAAGAGAGAAAACCTTATTTTGGCAAATTACACTTTATAATGACAGGTGAAATGGCTTGGTGAAATACTGCAAAATGGTCAAAATGTCAAAATGGAGGCAAATTCTAAAGAAAACAACACTATTCAGGTCCTAACATGCATGGGCTATAATATGAACCACAATCTACACTTCAGATCAGGATAGGATGGAAAAACACTTTGAAATGGACAAAGACGTGTACTTTTGCTGAAATTGCAAATTTGCGGCAAACTTTTACTATGCGATATTGAAGAAAAACAGGTCAAACACATTTCAGTTGTGGAGATAGCTAAGGATGCTAGGTATTGTTTCTATCTTTAAAACTGAGGGAGTTATAGAGGTTTTAGTGAGGGGTGTTTTTTGAAAATAAAGACGCGAATTTGGACAAGAACTTCAGTTAAAACCAGAAAATATGGATTATGCTTTTACTCAAGACTAGAGCATTCAAACTAGACAACCAGGTTGGGGCGAATTAAGCTCTGAGACTGATTCATGACTTCAGTAACATATCCCCAGCGCCTTCCCCGGCGGAAGCAGTCCAAACACTCGAAGTGGGATTTATGGATAAGAGTTACACAAATAAAATGACTATGAAAATGACGATTTAGCAAATAGACAGGATAGGATAGCACTAAAGATTTTGACAATCACTGTTTATGAAAGTAAGGATAGTCCAGAGATTAGGATGGAACAAGATAAGGCAAGGTATACAATAGTTCTCTAGCATCCTGTTAATACTCACAATCCAATGGGATTTAAGATTTTTGGACCGTCAAAGTTCTGGTCAATTGGATCGGGCCTATCAAGGAAGGACAGCACATCAGACGGGACAGGATCAGATAGGCCGGTCGCCGGAACTGCACAGGATCTGCCCTTCTTGTTTCTGGATATTTCAGATCAGCGGGATGTTGGGTTCATCAGGCAAGCATTTATGGTAGCAAGCCAGATAATTTCTGGATGCTTCCCCCCACCACATTGCTTCACTGGGTTGTGAGGATTAGTTGCGGATTGAGGCCTAGCTGAAAATGGTTCAGCTACTGCTTAGCCTGGTGGTTGGCATCTGGGTCTAGAAGGATGTTGAAGGCTTGATGTTGAATGCTGAATCAAAATGCTTCGCTGGAATCAGAAGAAAGAGTGTGTGTCTATGTGTTATCAGATGTCCCTATTTATCCTGTCAACTGACATCACCAAATGTGTGTATGGGCCGGCTTAACTAAACCTGCCCCTGTGAAATGGGATTGGATCAGAGCCTCATCTCCAACTTGCATCCGGGTGATTGGATCAAAGACAGATGATGTCAGGTTTATGGTTTGATGTTTACAATACTTTTGTCCTAAATACATATTTATACATTTGTAACCTCTACGAAAATCACATACAAGGATTACATATTTAATGGAGTATCTGTTCATCAAAATCCCACAGCTGTGAGACCTTGTTTCCCCTTTCTGCAGCATTTTGTCCAGTTCGCCATGAACATTTTTCCAAAATTTCTCTAAATTTCCACAAATATGTGAGTTTACAATAGGAATATGCGTGCAAAGTTTAACAATTCTAGCATAAATACAGTTCACATAAAACCACATATATCGCCATTCCTGTTCAGAATATGCTACACAGTTCCACCAAGTTTTCAAATGTAGGGCCAAAATTTAGATGAACAAATCTGCCCATTTTATATTTTTTACCACTTCTGATAGCGAGTTATAAATCTCTAAAAATGTTAATTACATATTCTTTAACAGCAAATGGTCAGCCTTTTGTCTGTCTCTGGAGGCAAGGAGCAGCCCCCACCTTTGGGATTTCCTTTTGCAAGCCTAGTTTATGACCTCTTCACACGTCCATTTCCTGGCCTGGAGAATCTGCCATTGTTCAGTCCCTGGCAGCAGACACAAGTCTGGCATACCCCACAATTATCATGTGTCAGTGAGCATCTGCGGAGAGCAATGCCTTCCCCTTGGGTGGACACCTGTTTGTCAACCCCTTGCAGGCCCAGCCAGCCTAGGTTAATTCTTAATGTCTTGACCTGAAATCCAGCATAAACCAAACTTGTTGCATTAGATAACACATATAATTTACATTCTTGATTTAAACCTGTGGGATCAAAACCACTGAGAGCCGTGTTCCTTTCAGCAACAGTCCTTTTATATTTGCTTATCTGACCGAACTTTAGTTTAGACAACTTTAAAGTTTAATCAGGAGAGCCCATTTAACAGGGGCTGTCACTCACAGGTGTGGCTGCACAAAGATTTTTGACAGGAGTTGTCATTCACAAGCAATCCAGTTTTGCTGAGAAGGTGTTTTGCTCTTAACATTTCAGGACCTTGTAATTCACAGTGCTTCAGTAAATTAAAGGAATTTTAGCGCCAAGCAAGATTTTGAGTGTTGGAAAGTGTTATGTAAAGGCATTTTGAAGTTTCAGCAGCAAAGTAAATGTCATTTACAGGCAATTTATGGAGTTTCACATGCAAAGCGCTGCAAAGCGCTGCAAAGTGCTGCTTCTTCTGCTGCACTCTATGTTTACTTGTCATGGAGCCCACTGGTACTTTTTCTGCAGCGTGTGCTCTGTTTCACCACACATGCACCATGGGTAGCAGGTTGTGCATCTATCTTTTTGTGTGTTGAAAAACACGGTTTTGGAGGTTTTGGCGTGAACAAGGGTTTTGCCACCATTTTACTGTTTCTCGCACCATGGATAGCAGAGTGAGGCCGCATAGTATAGCAGAGTTGGTCAATACAGCCCACATAAGAGACCAGGAGACAAGGCCTACTCATAAAGCTCCAGCCAAATATAGCAATGTACCTTCACTTCCTTTAAAGTTCAGGTGAATAGAACAGTCACGCAGGTCAACTACATACGGTCTAACTGATGGGAGATGGTAGGCTAATTAGCTAAAGAGGGCAGTTGTCTGGCATTGTTCCCCTGTACATGGGTTTCATTGCTTACATGCTGCTAATTACACGGGCTGCAGTAGCGGGCGTGTAGTTATGGTTAAGTTACTAAACCCATAGGAAGATCACTTTTTGGGTGGCTTATAACTACGCTCACCCTGGAGGAATCTTCACCAAACATTGCAATATATGGCCCGCTCTGAATTCTTTGGGTAAGTTTGGTGACGTTAAGTGCAGGTGGAGCACAGTTATAGGGGGTCCTACATTTTTTTGTTCCATAGACTGAATGGGCAAAAACTTTGCGCACGGCTGCAGCCCTAAAGGCTGGATGGATTTTATCCAAATTTGCAGCAGGAGCAGGGACTTGGGTCCGAAAGCCTGCTTTTGTGTCTTTGGAGGAAATCCAACCAGTACTTTGGTTGCAAAGAACTGAAATGTACGTCTCAAAATATTAGTGATATCTGTCTCCTCTCCGCTGACCCATTTCCGTGTTCACTCCATGGACAAAAGTCTCATTGGCTTGAAGTACGCCGTGATGTCGGCAAACATTGGACATGGCCAGTGATTGGCTGGAGGGAAGCGTGCTCTGCGTCAACGTTTTTGGGAAATGCTTCCATGTTGTATCAGAGGATAGTGTTGTGGTGTGTGTGCCAAGCCCCTAAGGCATTGTGTACATGGCTGGGGCTCTTGTACGTAACAGTGTGCCCACTAACATTAGTGATATCTGGCACTGCTCCACTGTCCCATTTCCCTGTTGGCTCCGCGGTCACATTTTCCTGTCCCCTCCGTAGTCAAAAGTCTGATTGCACTGCAGTGTGCCGTGACGTGATGTGCGTCATAGGTTTTGGATAACGCCAGCATGTTGTATCTGAGGACAATGCGGCAGTGAAAGGGCCTGGAAAACATACTTTACAGGATCTGGTGGGGGGAAGAAGGGATGGAAAGGGTGGGGGAGGAAGAAGTGGTTCATCTGATATATCTCATTAGAAGAAGATGGTGGTGGGCAAGTGGTACCTGTGCATACTACACCAATTGATTGATTTGATTGATATTTTATCTCTATCACGCTCGTACACAAGTGTACCTCAAGCGGGTACCTCAACAGGCAACAACCTTTTGTGGTCATTGTAGGCAGCCTTCATTATGGCATGACAGCTCCAATGGGACCTCGTTGTGTGATGAGTGGTGGCAGGCTGAATTGCAGAAGGGGAGTGCATTCCACATGACATGAACATTTAAACTTAGTGTGTATACTATGGTGTGTTGTGTGTTGTACGTCTGTTGCCCCTTCAATGCATGGCTGGAGCCCTTGCTGAAAAAGTATGTCCACTGGTTGAAAAGTATGTCCAGTGGTTGCAAGTAGGTTTGACATTGTTACTGTGTGTGTGGTTTGGCTGCATTGGATACATTGTTGGTTCCATGGGTGTGGTGATTGTTAGAACATCCTACAGTTGTGGGTGCATGGGTGGAGATGCTGCAGTGAGAAGCACTGCAGTGTGTGTACTGGCTGCAGTGTTGGAATAGTGTCCATTTAGAAGAGGGTATGGTTGAACTGGTTTGTATGTGTGCTTAGATCGTCTGCATTGCACAGATTACTAAGTGTTGTACTGCACTCTGCAGTATTGGTTCTATGCACTTTCTAGAGTGTTAGGAGCAGGACCAATGCTGTGAAGATGTTGTGGTTTGGTTGGCAGTATCTCAATGCTTTGTGAATTTAAGTGGGCGGGGGTGCGGAACACTGTGGTATGTTTGTGGATTATGGTAACCGGAGCATGCATCGCTGTAGTATGACGCAGTTGTTGGGTCGAAGTGGCAGTGCCTATGTTGTCTTTGTGAATTCTGGTACCTGGCTACATGTTCCCTTGAATGGCCTAGACTGTTGGGTGCATGGCCAAAGGCCGTAGGTCATAGGCCATGCACCCAAGAGCATAGGCCTTCACCACAGCCACCACAACATAATGCAGGCATTCAGTTGTAACTCTGCATGTATTTGAGGTTGGTGATCTTTACACAATGGTTGTGGAGGACATTGTAGGCTTGGTAGAACAGCAGAAGTGAGCTGCTATGCGTGCATTAGCATATGGTGTAGATCATTCCACGTGTTGCACATTAGGGAGCCACATGTGAGCATTTGTGTTTGTTATGGTTTGGCCCTTATAACACACTTGCTTTAGGAAGTGCTTTAAGATATTGCACCATGGAAGGAAGTACATGTAGAATATGGACCATGTACACAGCCACTTACATACCGTTCACCACACCCAACAAAATGTCATACAGCCATGCATGCAAATATGTGGCCAGGGTGAAAGCTGGCAGGCTCAGTTGCAGATGGGGAGTGCATTGCACATGACATGAGCATTTAAACATAGAGTGTACCATGGTGTGTTGTGTCTGGTGAGGGTGTAGATTCTGCTAACTGTTAGATGTTTCCATGCATAGTTGTATTATGATGTGGAGGTTGGGTAGGAGTGCTGGTGGCTGTGGTACGTTTGCAGATTCTGGTACCTTGTGGCATGTTCGCATGCATGGCTACACTACATTGTGCTGGGTGTAGGCAAGGCCTACACTCTTGGGTGCATGGCCAAAGGATGTAGGATTTACACAGCCAACCACATACCATTCAACACACCAAATCCATCATTATGCTGCCATGCATGCAAACATGTCGGCAGGGTGAAAGGTGGCAGGCTCAGTTGCAGATGGGGAGTGCATTGCACATGACATGAGCATTTGAACATAAGGTGCACTATGGCGTGTTGTGTGTGGTGAGGACCTAGCGCCTTGGATGCATGGCTGGAGTGGAAAGGGAAGAAGGATTGGGGGCGGCTCTAGCTGTAGCTGGGAAAGTGCACGTGCTACAGCCTGCCCTTTTAAGCATGGTGTGCATGGAAATTGAATTGTGGGGATTAGCCAATGAGGTGTTGAAGGTGTGCCTCACAGGAAGGGCTGGTACTATTTTTCCCCATTTGTATTTGTAGTGAAGGAGGCAGAGATGGAGAGATGCAGAGTGCTAATCGTGGGTGATACCTTTGTGCAAGATCTGTACAGGTATGCCGTGGAAAGAGGGATGGCTGCAAATGTTGCATTGGAAGGAGTGGAGGCTTTCTGGGGCACTGTCTATGAGGTCAGTTTAGGCGGTATGGTTGACCTTTGCAGATATGTGGCCTCTGTCGGTACTGTCGATGTTGTAGTGCTGCATTATGGAGCTCTACATTTGAGCTACGTGTCGTGTGGACATTTCCTCCGTCGCCTAAAAAAGTTGATGAAGAAGTGATGCAGATTTTTCCCACTGCCAAGGTGGTTTTCTCAAGCATAACACCAAGAGGAGCATGGGACCATGCCAGTGTAGTTTGTCCACAGCCAGAGTTCGGAAGGTGTTTTATAAACAGAAGCATGTGTCAAATTTTGTGCACTGCTGGGATGTTCTCCACCGACTATGACATCATTAATGAGTGCAATTTGCACTGGTTCCATGCAAATGGCATTTTTCGACCACCAATGGGATTGCTGTTTTGCAAAAAGCGTTAAAGAGAATCCTGTAACAATGTAAGGAGGCAAACAAAATAGAAACTCAGACAAAGAGCAAAAACAAAAAAGGTTCTGTGTAAGCACATAAAAAAAAATGGCTCTTTCAGAGCAACCACTAAAGACAAAATCCCCTACTCTGGTTGAAATGTGTTCCCTCACTTGTGGTAATGTGCATGAATCTGGATGCAGAAGTCTTGGATAGTTTCACAGATATTTCTACTGGAGGTGTTTACAATTGACCCGAGACTTGAACTCTCAATGTTTAATGGTACATATGGAGTCTCGTACAGAACTGATAGTGTTAGATGCAGAGGTTGTTCATGTGATTGGTGGAAGCGTGTGTGACTGTTTAACAGTACTCAGTGAGGGACTGTTGGTAAAAATAGTGCAAAGGGAAGAAGGACTGCTTCAGTTTTACTGGGGTACAGCCCTCGTTATAGTTGGGGAAACACACGTGTCACATCCTGCCCTTGTTAGCATGCTGGGCATGAGAATGGGACTGTGGGAATTGTCCAATCAAGTGCTGAGGTTGTGCATCACAGGAAAGGGTGTCAATATATTATTTTCAATACTCTGTGCAGTGAGGCTGGCACAGATGGAGAGACGTACAGTGTTCATCATGGGTGATGGCTGTGTGGTAGCTCTGCACAATTTTGCAGTGGAAAGAGTCTTTCATGGCAATTTCGATTTGCAGGGAGTGGATGGTTTGTGGTGCGTTGTCAAAGTGTGCAGTTTTGGCGGTCTGCTTGCACGTTGTCGAGATGTGGCCACTTTGGCTACTGTACATGTTGTGGTGGTGCACTATGGAGCTTTGCATTTGGGTTTCATGAATTGTTCATGTGTGTCCGGCAACTGAAGAAGGTGATGAAAGCAGTGTAGCACATTTTTACCACTGCAAAGGAGCTTTTCTCATGCATACCACCAAGAATACTATGGGACTATTCCAATGAATGTTGTCACCAGCCAGAGGTCGGAAGGTGTCTTAACAACAGAAGCATGTGTGATTTTTTGACTCGCTGGGATGTACCCCTGTGAGAATGAAATCACTGATCACATGTGCACCTTTTCAATGCGAATAGCATTTATTTGTCCACCAGTGGCAATGCTACTTTGTTGTATGATCTACAGGCTGCATTGAAGACATTATTGTAATAATTCTACTAAACAAACAACCCTACAAACACAGAAAAAAAGATGATTCTTTGCAAGCACCTTTACAAAAGCATTGAAGAGAATCCTGTAACAATGTAAGGAGGCAAACAAAACAGAAACTGAGCTAAAGAGCAAACACAAAAAAGGTTCTGTGTAAGCACGTAAAAAAGGCTCTTTCAGAGCCACCACTACAAACGAAATCCTCTACCCTGTTTGACATGTATGCACCCATTCCCGCACACAGTCAGAAAAGTTTGCGGACATTGCGATAGTTCCAGGATTGCATGTGTCACATCTGGGGCTTTTGTGGATGGCGGGCATGGAAATGGGACTGTGGAAGCTAAGGGATTGCTCAATAAGTTTTCTGGGTGTGGTTGCAACGTACAGACTGTGGTACACAGTGTATTTGTAGACAGACATGCAGAAGGTATGGTTATGGCTATGTGTTTCAGGAGTCAGAGTGTACGGTTTTTGGGGATTTCTGAATACATTGATTGAAAGTGAATGCCAAACACTTCACAGTGGCTGCTAATTTTGGATTCTATCATGTGGATGTGTACTAGTATGGAGTACCTGCAATGAAGTGGCTGATTTTGGTTTGTCTTTCTCCCACTTTGGTGACAAGCAATCATGCAGACATTATTATTCTTCATTGTGGAGGGAAAAGTTAACAACATTTTACTGGAATTTCTGTGCATCTTACGATGAAGGAGGCACTTGCCCAGGTCACACGTGTGTTTCCAAACACCTGCATGATTTTGTATTGCATTAGTGTCATGGTCATGAAGTCAGGGGCACAGGGATGCAGGGGTTGCATGCACAGCAACCCCATACACGTGTTTCAGCCTTGTTGGGCCTCATCAGTGTGGTGAAGCTGTTCCTCTCTGAGCACAGTGAGCAGGGAGTCCACATATGGTTTCCCCCAGGTAACTCAGGGTGACCAACCCCAAGTTCCTTGCAAATATTTCAAAAAAAGGTAGCAGGCGCTCCTCTCCAGAAAGAACATGGCATGATACCCTGTTCTGAGATGAGAGTTTTCAGCACATGCTTTTTGCTCACTGTACCTTTCACATATGGTTAATAAACATTTGCATATCAGTTTTTGTCCCGCCCACATGGGCAGTCCAGCACCGAAATGCAATGGCAATTCCTCTCTGAACAAGAGTACCAACAGCAACCCCATACACGTGTTTCAGCCTTGTTGGGAGTTCAGCCTTGTTGGGCCGCATCCATACATGCCAACCCTCCCGATTTAGGCGTGAGACTCCCGATTTTTATGTGGAAAATGTTGCTATTTTTCATGTTCTCCCGCTTAAAATAATCCCAGCACCATTTAATTTCGATGGGAAACTTTATTTCTCCCGATTTCGTTGACAAACTCTCCCTCCCAGGTGCCTCGGAATGTTGGCATGTATGCCTTATCAGTGAGGTGAAGCTGTGCCTCTCTGAGCACAGTGAGCAGGGAGTCCACGTCTGGTTGCCCCCAGGTAACTCAGGATGACCAACCCCAAGTTCCTTGCAAATATTTCAAAAAAGGTAGCAGGCGCTCCTCTCCAGAAAGAACATGGCATGATAACCTGTTCTGAGATGAGAGTTTGCAGCACAAGCTTTTTCTCACTGTACCTTTCACAGATGGGAAATATCCATTTGCATATCAGTCTTTGTCCCGCTCACATGGGCAGTCCAGCACCCAAATTCTATGGCAATTCCTCTCTGAACAAGAGTACCAACAGCAACCCCATACACGTGTTGCAGCCTTGTTGGGTGTTTCAGCCTTGTTGGGCCTCATCAGTGAGGTGCAGCTGTGCCTCTCTGAGCACAGTGAGCAGGGAGTCCATGTCTGGTTGCCCCCAGGTAACTCAGGGTGACCAACCCCAAGATCCTTGCAAATATTTCAAAAAAAGGTAGCAGGCGCTCCTCTCCAGAAAGAACATGGCATGATAACCTGTTCTGAGATTAGATTTTGCAGCACACACTTTTTGCTCACTGTACCTTCCACAGATGGGAAATACCCATTTGCATATCAGTCTTTGTCCCGCCCACATGGGCAGTCCTGCACCGAAATGCTATGGCAATTCCTCTCTGAACAAGAGTACCAACAGCAACCCCATACACGTGTTTCAGCCTTGTTGAACCTCATCAGTAAGGTGAAGCTGTGCCTCTCTGAGCACAGTAAGCAGGGAGTCCACTTATGGCTGTCCCAGGTAGCTCAGGGTGATCAACCCCAAGTTCCTTGCAAATATTTCAAAAAAAGGTAGCAGGTGCTCCTCTCCAGAAAGAACATGGCATGATACCCTGTTCTGAGATGAGAATTTTCAGCACGCGCTTTTTGCTCAGTGTACCTTTCACAGATGGGAAATAACCATTTGCATATCAGTCTTTGTCCTGCCCACATGGGCAGTCTAGCACCGAAAGGCTATTTCAATTCCTCTCTGAACAAGAGTACCAACAGCAACCCCATACACGTGTTTCAGCCTTGTTGGGTGTTTCAGACTTGTTGGGTGTTTCAGACTTGTTGGGCCTCATCAGTGAGGTGAAGCTGTGTCTCTCTAAGCACAGTGAGCAGGGGGTCCATGTCTGGTTGCCCCCAGGTAACTCAGGATGACCACCCCAAGTTCCTTGCAAATATTTCAAAAAAAGGTAGCAGGCGCTCCCCTCCAGAAAGAACATGGCATGATACCCTGTTCTGAGATGAGAGTTTTCAGCACACGCTTTTTGCTCAGTGTACCTTTCACAGATGGGAAATAACCATTTGCATATCAGTCTTTGTCCTGCCCACATGGGCCGTCCAGCACCGAAATGCTATGGCAATCTCTCTGAACAAGAGTACCAACAGCAACCCCATACACGTGTTACAGCCTTGTTGGGCCTCATCAGCGAGGTGAAGCTGTGCCTCTCTAAGCACAGTGAGCAGGTTGTCCACATATGGTTTCCCCCAGGTAACTCAGGGTGACCAACCCCAAGTTCCTTGAAAATATTTCAAAAAAAGGTAGCAGGCGCTCCTCTCCAGAAAGGACATGGCATGATAACCTGTTCTGAGATGAGAGTTTTCAGCACACGCTTTTTGCTCACTGTACCTTTCACATATGGTTAATAAACATTTGCATATCAGTCTTTGTCCCGCCCACATGGGCAGTCCAGCACCGAAATGCTATGGCAATTCCTCTCTGAACAAGAGTACCAACAGGAACCCCATACACGTGTTTCAGCCTTGTTGGGTGTTTCAGCCTTGTTGGGCCTCATCCATACATGCCAACCCTCCCGATTTAGGCGTGAGACTCCTGATTTTTATGTGAAAAATGTTGCTATTTTTCATGTTCTCCTGCTTAAAATAATCCCAGCACCAATTAATTTCAATGGGAAACTTTATGTCTCCCGATTTCGTTGACAAAATCTCCCTCCCAGGTGCCTCGGAATGTTGGCATGTATGCATTATCAGTGAGGTGAAGCTGTGCCTCTCGGAGCACAGTGAGCAGGGAGTCCACGTCTGGTTGCCCCCTGGTAACTCAGGGTGACCAACCCCAAGTTCCTTGCAAATATTTCAAAAAAAGGTAGCAGGCGCTCCTCTCCAGAAAGAACATGGCATGATAACCTGTTCTGAGATGAGAGTTTGCAGCACACGCTTTTTCTCACTGTACCTTTCACAGATGGGAAATATCCATTTGCATATCAGTCTTTTTCCCGCTCACATGGGCAGTCCAGCACCGAAATGCTATGGCAATTCCTCTCTGAACAAGAGTACCAAGAGCAACCCCATACACGTGTTTCAGCCTTGTTAGGCCTCATCAGTGAGGTGAAGCTGTGCCTCTCTGAGCACAGTGAGCAGGGAGTCCACGTATGGTTGCCCCCAGGTAACTCAGGGTGATCAACCCAAGATCCTTGCAAATATTTCAAAAAAAGGTAGCAGGCGCTCCTCTCCAAAAAGAACATGGCATGATAACCTGTTCTGAGATGAGGGTTTGCAGCACACACTTTTTGCTCACTGTACCTTTCACAGATGGGAAATATTTGTTTGCATATCAGTCTTTGTCCTGCCCACATGGGCAGTCCAGCACCGAAATGCTATGGCAATTCCTCTCTGAACAAGAGTACCAACAGCAACCCCATACACGTGTTTCAGCCTTGTTGGGCCTCATCAATAAGGTGAAGCTGTGCCTCTCTGAGCACAGTAAGCAGGGAGTCCATGTCTGGTTGCCCCCAGGTAACTCAGGGTGACCACCCCAAGTTCCTTGCAAATATTTCAAAAAAAGGTAGCAGGCGCTCCCCTCCAGAAAGAACATGGCATAATACCCTGTTCTGAGATGAGAGTTTTCAGCACACGCTTTTAGCTCACTGTACCTTTCACATATGGGAAATAACCATTTGCATATCAGTCTTTGTCCTGCCCACCTGGGCAGTCCAGCACCGAAATGCTATGGCAATTCCTCTCTGAACAAGAGTACCAACAGCAACCCCATACACTTGTTTCAGCCTTGTTGGGTGTTTCAGACTTGTTGGGCCTCTTCAGTGAGGTGAAGCTGTGCCTCTCTAAGCACAGTGAGCAGGGGGTCCATGTCTGGTTGCCCCCAGGTAACTCAGGGTGACCACCCCAAGTTCCTTGCAAATATTTCAAAAAAAGGTAGCAGGCGCTCCCCTCCAGAAAGAACATGGCATAATACCCTGTTCTGAGATGAGAGTTTTCAGCACACGCTTTTAGCTCACTGTACCTTTCACATATGGGAAATAACCATTTGCATATCAGTCTTTGTCCTGCCCACCTGGGCAGTCCAGCACCGAAATGCTATGGCAATTCCTCTCTGAACAAGAGTACCAACAGCAACCCCATACACTTGTTTCAGCCTTGTTGGGTGTTTCAGACTTGTTGGGCCTCTTCAGTGAGGTGAAGCTGTGCCTCTCTAAGCACAGTGAGCAGGGTGTCCATGTCTGGTTGCCCCCAGGTAACTCAGGGTGACCAACCCCAAGTTCCTTGCAAATATTTCAAAAAAAGGTAGCAGGCGCTCCTCTCCAGAAAGAACATGGCATGATAACCTGTTCTGAGATTAGAGTTTGCAGCACACGCTTTTTCTCACTGTACCTTTCACAGATGGGAAATATCCATTTGCATATCAGTCTTTGTCCCGCTCACATGGGCAGTCCAGCACCCAAATGCTATGGCAATTCCTCTCTGAACAAGAGTACCAACAGCAACCCCATACACGTGTTTCAGCCTTGTTGGGCCTCATCAGCGAGGTGAAGCTGTGCCTCTCTAAGCACAGTGAGCAGGGGGTCCATGTCTGGTTGCCCCCAGGTAGCTCAGGGTGACCACCCCAAGTTCCTTGCAAATATTTCAAAAAAAGGTAGCAGGCGCTCCCCTCCAGAAAGAACATGGCATGATACCCTGTTCTGAGATGAGAGTTTTCAGCACACGCTTTTAGCTCACTGTACCTTTCACATATGGGAAATAACCATTTGCATATCAGTCTTTGTCCTGCCCAACTGGGCAGTCCAGCACCGAAATGCTATGGCAATTCCTCTCTGAACAAGAGTACCAACAGCAACCCCATACACTTGTTTCAGCCTTGTTGGGTGTTTCAGACTTGTTGGGCCTCTTCAGTGAGGTGAAGCTGTGCCTCTCTAAGCACAGTGAACAGGGGGTCCATGTCTGGTTGCCCCAGGTAACTCAGGGTGACCACCCCAAGTTCCTTGCAAATATTTCAAAAAAAGGTAGCAGGCGCTCCCCTCCAGAAAGAACATGGCATAATACCCTGTTCTGAGATGAGAGTTTTCAGCACACGCTTTTAGCTCACTGTACCTTTCACATATGGGAAATAACCATTTGCATATCAGTCTTTGTCCTGCCCACCTGGGCAGTCCAGCACCGAAATGCTATGGCAATTCCTCTCTGAACAAGAGTACCAACAGCAACCCCATACACTTGTTTCAGCCTTGTTGGGTGTTTCAGACTTGTTGGGCCTCTTCAGTGAGGTGAAGCTGTGCCTCTCTAAGCACAGTGAGCAGGGTGTCCATGTCTGGTTGCCCCCAGGTAACTCAGGGTGACCAACCCCAAGTTCCTTGCAAATATTTCAAAAAAAGGTAGCAGGCGCGCCTCTCCAGAAAGAACATGGCATGATAACCTGTTCCGAGATGAGGGTTTGCAGCACACGCTTTTTGCTCACTGTACCTTTCACAGATGGGAAATTTTCATTTGCATATCAGTCTTTGTCCTGCCCACATGGGCAGTCCAGCACCGAAATGCTATGGCAATTCCTCTCTGAACAAGAGTACCATCAGCAACCCCATACACGTGTTTCAGCCTTGTTGGGCCTCATAAGTGAGGTGAAGCTGTGCCTCTCTGAGCACAGTGAGCATGGAGTCAATGTCTGGTTGCCCCCAGGTAACTCAGGGTGACCAACCCCAAGTTCCTTGCTAATATTTCAAAAAATGGTAGCAGGCGCTCCTCTCCAGCAAGAACATGGCATGATAACCTGTTCTGAGATAAGAGTTTGCAGCACACGCTTTTTGCCTGCTGCCTTTTTTGAAACACCATCATTAACTTGGGTACCAAATGTATGCATCAGCAAAGGGCAGGGCACATCCTGCACGTGGTGGATATAAGTGAGCAGTTCATGTCTCCAGTGCAGGTAGGGAGATTGCCCCATCTCCAGGGAAACAGGGACCTTTCCTTCGTGAGGCACAAGCAGCCCCAGCCACCCTTCCTTCTCCTCAACCCCTCCCTCCTCCTTCCCAATCTGACAATGTTATCCAAAACATCATGGACATACTATAAGACTTGCCAGCAGGAAAGTCATGGGTTGAGGAGAAGGGGATTGAACTGGGTGAACTGTGTTTTTATGGGCAGTTTCTTGGTGAGGGAGCAAATCTTGGAGGGGTCATTGAAGGCATCTGAGGGGGGCATCTGAGGGATGCCAGGAGGATGCTACTGCTCAGACAGAAGATTTAGTGGTCGCTGCCTATGGCATGCCAGTGTGCCACAAGAACACACTGGACCAGGGGCATGAGACACAGACCGGTCATGCTTTAGCACAAGAGCAAATACATAAGGTAAGTGTGTTTGTAATTTCAGTTGAGTGTGTTAGAAAGATTGCTATACAACATGACATTCAAAAAATGTTCCCCACTTATCTGTGCCCTCTGAACAGCGAGTAAGAAAATACCTGCATTCTACCGGTGGGCTGATTCACAAAAATAAACCTGCATGTGCAAAATGTTTTGCAGACCCATATTACATTTCATAAATCAGTCCATATGCAGAATTATGGATGGGGTCATCTCGGAGGGAATTGCCTGATGCAGATCAAAGAGCATTCCCCTTCACAACCGGATGCAATTTGACGCGTGCAATCCATGCAGCTCTGTTCCCAGAGTCTTGTCTCTCCTTGCGGAAATGGTTGTTTCTGAAACTACAGATTCATTTTTAGACCTCTAACAGTTCTTCCGTGCCAAGAATAGAAATTCTCATGTTTGCCGAGCTGGATGTGTGATCCAGATGTCCAGCTCTGAAGCGGAAATATGAAAATAGCATCTACATGCTTTTTACAGCGCATTAATGCAAATGTGTGTATTGATGCCATTTGGGTACCAAAATGCCTATCTATGGGTTCTCTGAGTGTCGTGAATGCTATGTTTTTATACCACTACAGGCCCACAGTAGTATCAAAGCGACTAGGCTTGTCAGCTATGTGGGATACTGTGACCACACCCGGGGAATCCAGACAGTAGTGTTCTGGAATAAAGAAACTCAGCGAGGGGAGCACGAGAGGATGGGAAAGTGGGAAATAGATGCTACCAACACAGGGCGTGAGGGAGGCAGCACGTCATGCAGGTATCCAGGAACGCACTAGCTTTGGGGTAATCGTACAAAAATGTCGACCTGGGAATTGCGACGGCCGAAAATGCTGACTTTTTTTTTTAACCCCCCCTTACACCACATATGTATGTGCGGGGGGGTTAGAGTCTAATATTAATATGGGTGGGTGCGGTGGTCCCCCCCCTGCATATATATGTGGTCTAAAGGGTTAAAAAAAAGTCGCCATTTTCGGCCATCAAAATAATCACATAGATCCGCTGTGGGTCCGATACGCTCACAGCCAGATGTTGCACATGCATGCACATAGTTGTTTTTAATCAGAGATTTGTGTTCCGGGAAATTAGGTCACATGATGCAAGAAACACTTTGTTGTTAGCACGCTAAAGGATTTGCAAAATGGCCCCATAAAGTTCAGAGTTCGATTTGTTAAAGATAGTCTTTTTGCTTTTCTATGTGTGCATTTAGTAGCATTAATAGCAGGTGAAGTCACTTTTCATAATGTATTGTTTTTCTTTGCCTATCAGGGTGCACAGAAAGCAGTGGTGGCTGGTGTTTTTTTTTTCATTGGAGGCATGTAAATGTTTCCCCGCAAAGCAATCAGGAGCGACGAGGGTGCCCAAACCAACCCATGCTCATTAGGCATGCATTCTGAGGAACCAAAACTATCAAAGGCAAACTATGTTTCCCTTTGCATTGTAAAACCTGCCCAGGAACGCTTCCTCAGCTAATTGGTGGAGCTGAGAGAGCATGCCGTGTTTTCATTGGTCTGGCTTGGCTCGTACAGCATGTGATTGTGGATTTGTGGATTGTCTAGCTGCCCCAGGTAGAAAGCTGACTTGATTTTACCAATAAAATCCTGCTTTCCACCAAATTGGCTGGTGCTGCATTCCCAGGCCTTCATGGTGTCGGATTTCCCCTGGGCCTGGCCTCCTTTCCTACTTCCTCCTTCTGACCCCATCCTTTCCCTCCACAAACCTTGGTGCGCCACACACCAGACTCCCTGCCTCATGCTCTAGCCTTCATTCTCACGCCTGCACCTCCCTTCATCTGCTTGCGAAATGGAAGAAGGACTTAATGTTTCTTTTCAAACATAGATTCCGCAGGTTGCGCAGTGGATGCTATTCATGTTTTTTGAACATTGAAGTTGCTCTTTGCAACCAGGAGGTTTTCATCAGTGTGCCAATTGCAAGAATACCCGGTTCAAAGGGCCTTAATTGGTGACTAATAGTCATGAGTGTTAAGGCCCTTAGAACTTTGTATCATTGCTTACTTCTTTCAATGAGACAAAATAACAGTTTAATATACCAAAAAGTGCAAGAAGGCAAATCAACTTCAAAGCCGTTCAAAAAGATTGATTGTGATGCAAGACTTCGTGAAATGGCAAAATCGACAATAACTTCTACGAATGTTAAATACTTGTGAAAATAGATATATAACAGAATCAAACAGATTGCAGCATGCCGCATCCCGCATCTAAAGAGATACGTTTTTAATTCTATAAAATGATTTCAAGTGTTCTGGGATGTTAAATGAGGCAACAAATTGTGGTTATTCTATGACCATCAATAGTAGTGCACACCTGGCACTAGCAGAAATTGAGAAACTGACCTCCCGTTTCCACAATATTCAGGATCTTTTTATGAATAAGAACATCTAAGTGTTGTCCCTTTTGGAGACATGATCCTATTGGCCCTGGTTAGGGAGAATTCTGAAAATGTGCTAATTTCCCTTACCTTTTGAGACCCCCAGCAACTTTGCTGGATTTCTAGGATTTGATTTTTCTACCTGGGAAGAGCGTGAGACTTTTTTTTCCCAATCTACCATGTATTTTGATGTGTGTTTTACTTTTGTGTTCTAACACAACTCCATAGTCATCATCTTTTTCTGTGTGTCACACCGAACCTTCAGTGCAGTGACACAGGGATGTCTTTCAGACTTCTGAAGGTTTAAATACCTTCTCTGGGACTGACTACTGTCTCCCAGAGCATGTAAAGTTAAATTTACTTTATTAGTCTCTTTACATTTATTGACTCAGCACACACTATCTTTTTATAGAGTGCTGGAGGGGTTGCCTAGCTTCCCCTGAGTCAAAACACACATGTGACAGTCAAATCTTACCATTTTCTACTTTAAATGGCTGGTGGCAGTGGTTTAGATCAAACTACCATGATTTTTCCTGACCGCTAACAAAGGTAGCTAAAAATCAGGTCAGCCATGTTTTTCAATATGGCGCCCAAGACCTATCTGTAAAAACAGACTCCAGTCGCCTTTTTTTGCCATTTCTTTTAGGAAAGGTCCTTCTTGTGTTTGTCTCTGCGCGCCAAACCAGGTTTAGTCCCTTTGTCCGTTGGCCTTTGGTGGGCTTCACTGCTGGAGCCCTCCTCTGGCGCCTGAGTGTCTGGGGTGGACAGGATGTGAGGGATGTGCCCGAAACTCCCTGTGCTTAGACTCCTAGGAGTCTTGAATGCACACTGGCATGATTGGCCAGCTGGCTGTCCTGCAAGGACAGCCACCCTGTTGTGTGAGTGACAGCCAGGCTGGAATGAATGGGGGAAAACTGTTTAAAAGCAGATCTCTGGGACTTGGAAAGCAGAGTTGACCACTGGAACGAAAAGAACCGAAGAAGAGCTGAAGGAAGAGGACTGCTACTACTCCTGGATGACCAGTGAAGCCCTGTTGCAGGTCCGAACTTCATCGACAGAGATGCCCTTCAAGGTTAACTTCTTCCCTTGAGTTTGGTGGGAAGAACTAATTTGCAAGCCACCTGGACACCGCCCCCATCTGGTTGAATTATCATCAGAGTGCTGTTGAAAACCGGATAGCCAGAGGGAAGGAAACCACCTTGTGGACTTTAAGGCACTCACACCTTAAACCAACGTCTTGCTAAAGCTTTTGGCCTCATCCCTAGGCAGTGCAGGAACCTCCCGAAGTCCTCCTTCTTGTCCCCATGACTGAAGCTCAGGAACAGCGAGATCTGCTCGAACTGCCAGGAACAACTGCCTCAGCTATAGCTCTTCTTCATTGAAAAGGTACTGTGTAAACACGATCCGGAAATCTTTTCGGCCATCGAGAAAGTTCGCGGAACTTGTCTCTTCTTCGAAGGATTGTCCTTCCCTAAACATTCGTCAAACTTTTTGCTTAGCCACATATTTTTAAAATCTGTGTCAAAGACTTAAAGGAGAGTTCCGGGACTTTTTTTTTATTGTCCCTACGGTTCGGCCATGTGTTTTTAAGCATAACTCGGTAGATCGTAGAAAACTTTCCTATGGACCTTACCCGACTTTTCGTCCATTAACGCACTCGAAATCAGCCGCCATTTTCTGATAATCCTATCACTTGCCGCATCGCCCTGGCTCACCTGCTTTTGCGGCACTAAATCAAATCCCCCGCCCCTGAAACAGACTTTATCAAAACATTCATATTCCCCGCCTCTATCCGTGACGTGACTGTGCTGCGTAGGCAAACGCGCCCAGGCGTCTTCTACGCGACTCCACACAGAACCCGGAAATCAACACAGATCAGCTCACACAACACAGCGCGCCACAATTCGCAATATGAAACTGTACTTTTAAATCAAACCGCAAGATTGTAAATTTGGTAAAGTACATTTAATGTGACATCATATGTTTAGAGAATATTCAGCGATTTTCTTTTTTATTTGCTCACGTTCCAAAAAGTTCGTTTTGAGGCACGCGATGTTCCTTTGCTGTACACAGGGTCTTAGATCATCTCACAATACAGCGCCACAATTCGGAATATGAAACTGTGGTTTAAAAGCAAACTGCAAGATTGTACATTTGGCAAAGTACATTTATTGGACATCAAATGTTTAGAGAATATTCAGCGATTTTCATTTTTATTTGCTCTCGATCCAAAATTGTTCGTCTTGAGGCAAGCGATGTTCGTGTGCAGTAAACAGGGTGTTGGTTTACGATAAAATAAGCTCTTCGGTCGCACTGATAATCGCATGGCTGTTCCAACAACGAGGCACTAGGCCACCACAACGGTATGTATGTTGCATCTAGCCGTTAGTACCGCGTAAGGGCATACTTGTACTTGGCGATCGTCCCATAAAATGGTCAGGGTGGTAACGTTGTTCACGCGGAGAAGCAACTGGCGGTTAAAAAAGCCGTCCGCCGGTGTCTGGTACTCGTGACACATGCAGTAATGCATGATGTACCTGTTTGAAAAACATAAACAATGAAATTAGTCTCACCATCAGATCTTTATTAAAATTATTCATTTTATATATTCGGTCGGGAAATTATTTCATAGCTAGGACAGTGCAACTGGGTTTTATACGTCAAGGGGGGGCTGTAGGATACTGAGACAGTCCCTCAGTGCAGGGGTTGACAGGGAGTGCAGGTGGAGAGTGGAAGGGCCCAGGACCGAGATCGCAGACAGTGGACCAGTTGTAGCAGGGGAGAGGGAGAGAGAAAGCAGAAGCAAAGGTTTTGAGGTGCTTCCGTAAAAGTAGACGGTTCTCCCCAAGATAGTGCGCGGTACAAAACAATATGCCACATAGAACGAACAAGTACAACTTAACCCGTCTTTAAAGCTACTGTATAGTAATTAAATTGCGGTATAAACTCATCTAAAGAGTTACTTACATTATATTTGCATTTTCCATTGTGTCTGTGCGTAGGGCAGCCCCGAAATACCACTCCTTCTATGCCGACGTTATTTCTTCTAATGAACGAACATGAAATGGCTTTCGTTTCTGAAATTATATTCATTATCGTTTCTTACGTGGTCCCGGCCTGTCAAGGTCAAAATACAATAGAACCTTATACTGAGTCGTGGGCCATTCTGGCACCCGAGAAAAAATCAAAGCAGCTGACCTTCACTTTGAACGAGCACACATTCCTAGTTAGCTACATTCAGTGTAAGGCATTCTCACAGGACTTGAAATTTACACTCCATCTTTGCATTTTGTCTGCGTGCTTTGCCGCCCCACAGAACCATAAATACGGAGACATTCTATATTTTTTGAAAAATGATTTATATTACTGTTTGGTTTAATTTAATGCGCAAATGAACAAGGTTGGATAGATACACATATTCAATGGGCCTGCGACATGAGGAGACTCGAGAGAACAGACAATCAAATTACAATCATTTAAACCGTGATGTGTATTTCTCAATGAGTTCTTCTTTAGGTGGACATGGAACAGAGGCAATGTTGGGTGGCAATGCAGTTGTCCCCTGCACAGGTTCGTTCACAACTCCATGTATGTGCCTATCTAGGACGTCAACAATAAGTTTCTCAATAAACTCATATTGCATATCCTCAAACACTGGTTTGATCACCCATTGTTTACTTCTTTTAGTGAAGGCCTTATTGTAGCGAAGCGTCCCTAAAGTTCCGGTCGTCCTACTTTGTTGACGGCCAACATTATGGTTATGTGCCAAGACCGCTAAAAGAGTCCGATTTATCATGCCCTCCATGCCAAAATGCAATCGTTTTGGCCTGTACTTGAGGCACATATTGTGGAACACCTCCAAATCTCCTGTGTGGCAGAATTCCGTGAGTCCCCTCAAAGCTTTTGTTATAGTTTTATCAAATACAATCTTTTCAATGGCTTTGTGAGTGGGTGATGAAGGAATCAACCACTTCTTCTTCCGTGCCTCCTCTGTGGACAAATGGCCATGTTCACAATTGTGGAAATGTTGGTTCGTGTTCCATCGGTGAACGTTTGTACAGTGTGGCATTACTGACCGCCATTTTTCCAGTAGAATTTCCAACGACCCTCCACATGTTTTTGAGCTCCACCAAAGATGGTTGCTGATTGACTTGGACCACTGTGAAATACCTTGCAATTCTTTTTTTTTACCTGCAGCCGACAATTTTTTATTGATTGATTTTGCAAGATGCCAAACGTCAAATTGGTGATTTATATTTTTGTACTGTTCTCTCATTGTCTTGGCAATTGAAACGTGTCTGTCCGTGGCTATCAGGTCGATCACCATTCCCCGCGATTGTAGTTCTTGCAATGATGCTACAAAGCCAACTTTCTCCATGGCCACTGAGGATGTACTTTGTGACACCTGCACGACCACCGAACTCACAATTTTCTTACTTTCCATGTCCTGAAAGTGGTAGGTGCAGTACTTGGCTGAAAATCCTGGGCTGTCGCACTGTCCATCACCGGCTAGCCTGAACCGTTTGCCCGCGAATGTACTATCAATAGACATTTTTTCCATTCTCCAAGCTTCGCTAATGGCTGGAAATAGATAATCGGTTTGGTATTTGTAGAACTGAGTTTTCGCAATGAAATGGATTCCCACAAACTGAAAGAAAGACTCTAATTTTTTAAAACTTGAACCACTAAAAAGTGCAGCCGCTGCACAAAGTAGATTGCCTGCTGGCAGTTGTCCCAGCATAGGTTGTGCAGACCATGTGAAAGGATGATATTTTGTACAGGTGGCATGTATTTTAAGGTTAGTGCCTCGAATTGCACGAGTCACATTAATCAATGGCTCCCCACATACTTCCCCACCTACCAAATGCCCACATTTAATCCGAATAATAATATCAATCAAACAACTATCGAATACAATGAATTTGGCCTCTTTCCTTATACTGTCACTCTGCAGCCCAGCTGGTTCGGCCTGTAACGTTGAGGACATGTCACTCACATGAAAGGTAGAATCTCTGATATCGTCTTCCGCTATGTTCAGTGATATTGATGGTGTTTCATTGTCGTCTACTTCATTCTCTTCCATTGCAACATCTGTTCCTTCTCCGGCGATGGGTGAATAAAACAATTTCTTCAACTTTCTCGCGGTCTTAGTTTTTGCGGGTGTGGATTCTGTGAATTGATCTCCGACTGCATCCGAACTACCAGGAGGACATTCACTATCAATGGCTGGTGGTGGTATAGCTCCGTTGTCAATCACTTCATATTCTTCCCATTGGCACGATGCTTCTCCAGTCTCAAGTCCCTGCCAAAAGGTTTGACAAGCAACATCTCTCGTTAGCTTCACTGTCTGTGTAGATCTAGTTCGTACACCCACTCACAACTAGAGGACAGATTGGAAAAGGGGTGTTCAGTTTAAACACAACTTACAGTATTGAACTATTAACAGTGAAAAACAACATAATATAGTGACCAGGACACTAACCTTCTTTTGCTTTCTTTTCTTTGAAACTTTCTTGCCTCGAACTTCAACATCAGGACGCTGTTGCTCCGACTCGTGTGTGCATGTCTCCACTTCCTCTTGCGCTGCAACGACTATGTTTTCCTGATAAGCACATCCATCACGCACTGACGCTCCATGGACTCCCTGAAACATAGAACTTTCATTAGTATGTATAATAATATCGAAAACACAAAATGTACTTGGGGACTAATACCCACGTACATCTCAATAGCAAAACACGAATGAACGCTTTGTGTAGAACATTCAAACGACAATTATTCACGCATTGTTGATCTAGTTAGATGGAACTGTCAAGATCCATACCTCGTGCTCCTCATAGACTTCCATTGATGATATTATTGAAGATGATGCTTCAGTGACTCCCTGAAACACAGTAATTGCATTAGTATGGTTTTCTATTTTGATAAAAAGAACAGAAAGTTTGTGCAGGCGTGAACGGCTCATCTAAATAGACCTGCACAAATGATCAGTTGTCTAAAATAAATAATGGATATCTAAATATGATTCGATTTGCTCGATCGTTGGAAGTGTCACCACCCAGAAATCTGCATCAACTACTAGGGGTGATGTTCTTGTAGAAGAAGCTCCGTCATCTCCCTGAAACATAGTACTTGCGTTAATAAAGAAGGAAGTATAGCGGATGTAATCACGTCATATGATTTCGCTTCATCGAACTGTCAGTATCCATACCTCGAAATGCATAAGAACATCAAGGGACGATGTAACTGCGGTGCACACTTCTGCAAGCTGTTGCGCCGACCCGTAACTGCACGCTCCCCCTTCTTCTTGGACTAATGCTCCATCGACTCCCTGAAACATAGGACTTTCATTAGTAATGAACACAATATTGAAAAAAGAAGACACATAGGAGGGCGACGACAGAAGGACATATCAATGGCTAAAAACGAAAGAAACATTGTGTGTAACAATCACGCTACAAGAATGCAAGATCTGATGATCTCCATCGATGGAACTGTCCTGAAACGTACCTCGAGCATCTGAGTGACATCAACGGTAGTCGTCAATACGTTGGACTCCTCAGCATCTCCCTGAAAGACAGTACTTGAATTATTTTGGATAACAATAATTATAACTGAAAACAAAGACTAGAGGACGAGTACAAGGGTGTACCATTAGGTAAAATAATTACACGATAAATTAAAACTATTGATTTACATGCCTAAAACAAGTCAGTGGCAGAATAGCCAAGTAAGATTACCCGATAGGCGCTTGAAGTGGCTGATGACTGCAATAACGACACGGATGGAGAATCTTCCGCCTTCATATTGAGTGGATACATAAATGGGGAAATTATTGTTAGCTAATGCTACACACTACCGCAAGGCCGAGAGATAAATACGTAAACTTGACTCACCAGTGGAGGGATGTGGACGAATAGAGTGGGAATAGCGGTTGAGAGCAATTTTCGCCTCGCTCGCGGTGTGTTCTTCTTTATTAGCAATGATGTGGAGTACATGTCAGAGGTAAAGTGCCTGCTGCAGATGCGGTATCGATCACCCCTCTTGTCCGCAAAGACTTGTAGGACTCTACTTTCAAGCTCAGAGGGTGGATATCCGCAATATCGGACCCATTCTCTTATCTGATCTATTGTCTTAGGGAAAACATGCATTATAGTACCTTCAGATTTATTATGGGTCTTCGAAGGGCAACCGCCAATGGAACAGGCAGGCATTGTGGAAAGTTCTGAAAAGTAAAGATCAACAATTCTCTATGAATACCAATGTGTTAAAAAATTAAATGACACATAAAAGGTTCAATGCAAGGTATGTTTTGGTTCTTGGAACTATACACGTTATTCACATGCGGATAAGTATTTGAATAACTTTAAAAAAATAGAAAAATAATTTGACTAAACTCAGAACATGTGACTAGTTCCTTGCATGTACTGTCTTGAACGAAAAGAAATTGGACGCAAAATGAGTATGGTACATGGCCTTACCTTGACGAGCAAACAGTTAGATGCAGGGATCAGAGTAGTTTCTTGTCGTTCACAGGTTGCAAACTGACGAGTTTCCTAGAAGTGGTCACGGAAGTTCACAGAGACGAAGAGCAGATAACCAGCACCTTCACGGGTTGATGCTTGGCAGGAGACACGGGGTCTGGAGGTAGACATGGGAACAACAACCCATGCTCTATAGACCACTTTGAAGTGTACATGGTCTTTGGCACCTCTTGGCCTTTATCGCTCCCTGACAGCTCCACTTGGCAGCACAAGTACCCCGGTGCGAACTGCCTTTGATAGGGCGGGGGGTGGATTGGGGCGCTGGTCGTGCAGACAAGACACAGGAAGACTCGTGAATGGAGACACACTTATGTGGATTGCAGGGGGCCGTCCAGCGTGAGGGGGGATGCTTGGCAGGAGACACAGGGTCTGGAGGTAGACATGGGAACAACAACCCATGCTCTATAGACCACTTTGAAGTGTACATGGTCTTTGGCACCTCTTGGCCTTTATCGCTCCCTGACAGCTCCACTTGGCAGCACAAGTACCCCGGTGCGAACTGCCTTTGATAGGGCGGGGGGGGTGTGGATTAGGGCGCTGGTCGTGCAGACAAGACTCGTTTGCCGCAGGGCCTCACCAAGGAGAGGCCATCTAACTACATGTAAGAGGCAGGCTGAAGGATCTAGTACATGGAAGGCAGGGGGGTGAGTTTATAAATACCTCAGCCTCCCAGGAGAATATATGGGTGCAGTTCACCCTGGAGACCCTGGATGCCTAGGCAGTTAGTCAGCAGCAGGCTGGCCTGTGGTGGCAAGGCGGCACGGGCCAGAGGGGGTCATCTCTGTACCCGGTGCCCAAAAGGATGATTTATTATGATCAACCATATTGATTATTTACCTATAACCATGTTTTGTATCAATAAAATCCAAAGGCCTTCCTTTTATTGCCAACGCTTGAACAAAGTGGTGTGGTAAGTATTTTTGGGGGAGGAGGCAAGGCCGGGAGGCTTGATGCCAACCCGCAAAATAACATATGTATGTCTGCTGCATATGGGTTCAACGGTTATGTGGATTGAAGGTGGGCGGCCAGCGTGAGGGGGGATGCTTGGCAGGAGACATGTGGTGTGACAAGACAAGGCACAGGAAGACTATTCAATGGAGACACACTAGATTCATTTAAAAAATCAAAACAACCATTGTTAAAATATATGTTGGGTTTTATTTTAGATCTTAATTTCAATTGAACATAAATAATAAACATTACACATTGTAAAGTTGCGGTTGCAGCACATCCAGTGAAAATCCGCGGTATTGTCCACTGTCGCTGGGGAAATGTTGTCTAATGGCAAGTACCGCACAGGCAGGTATTACTCTCCGAACGCGGTGTCCGAGCCTCCCGTGAAGCCACCAAGTGGAGCAACGATAGGCCACCAGCCTGTACCACCTGTGAAAATGAAAGATGCAAACTGTATTAAAATGACAACTTTATTATCACTGTCGATTCAGGTAAAAAATGTCATTCTGCTTTGAAAAAAATTCTATCTAGAAAATGCACAACATGGAACCAATTTACATGCATTCGAATGATGAGACGACCATGAAATAGTAGTGGCATCACTGACATCACAACCAGAGTATACTTACTCGTTACTCGGATTACGCGGACGAACAGTGCCGCAAAGTTCGTGCATAAGCACCATCATCATCCTCAACACGGTCCGTGAGAGGCAGGCTTCCCTGAACTCTGGCAGCTCGGTGATGCATTGCGGACTTGGCTCGCCTTCCGAAATGTAGGCCAAGCACCCGGAATTTTCACGGCAGCAGCAGTTCTCCTCCTCAGTTGGCATTAGCTCGCACCGATTGCACGTGCACCAGGTGGAGACGCCGTCCATGCGACATGGTCCAGGCTCTTCATCCGTTGACTGGTCCTCCCAACTGCCGTCCGAATCCCCATCGTTTTCGCGTGCTTGCCTTTCCAGTAGTTCTTCCTCGGTGTACTCGGGCTCGTACATATACGGCATTATTGTAGCCATTGTGTGGTAAAGAAAGTAAAATAATTTATAGCGGTGGTACTGGTATCTGTTCACACGGGCTACAATCAACGAAGGTAGCTGACCAGAGCACAGAAACGAGTCACAGAATACTCAAAGTAACACACAGAGAGTAATGGAATCGAAAATCTGCTGCTGTGGGTTGTGAAACGGTGTGTTTATACTTATTGAGGAAAGAGGCGTCCTGCCATTTCCATGGCGACAGTTCATTAGCTGAGGCGCAGCGATTGTTGACACGAAACGTGCTTTGGCGTTGGGAAATGGGCGGTACGCGTCTGCTGATGTCAGGCTCAGGGGCGGGGGATTTGATTTAGTGCCGCAAAAGCAGGTGAGCCAGGGCGATGGGGGGAAATGATAGGATTATCAGAAAATGGCGGCTGATTTCGAGTGCGTTAATGGACGAAAAGTCGGGTAAGGTCCATAGGAAAGTTTTCTACGATCTACCGAGTTATGCTTAAAAACACATGGCCGAACCGTAGGGACAATAAAAAAAAAGTCCCGGAACTCTCCTTTAACCGTTATCTAGCAGAACTGTGCTATCCTATACAAAGACTCTGAACCATTGACTTTGGCCCAAGCCTATTGAGAAAATGTGCTGGTTATAGTTAACTAAAACCCTTTGCCCTGCCTATGAATGTATTTGGGCTGCCTTTCTTGTAACCTTGTCTTTTTATATCCCCTTTATAAGTAACTGAAGTGCCATTTCGCTCCCACTTCAGGGGACATATTGGTGGTGTATTGTAGTTTATTAGTGTGCAATATTTAGCTGCTCTTGCTAGTGGAATGTTTTCTAACTGACTGTGTGAATAAATGTATATTCTTTTACCAAGAAACCTTGAATCTGTGTGTATTTGAATCACTGTATTAGTCGGTCCTTTGTGTAACTTGTCCTATTGCTCACTCAACTCTTGAGATAAGTCTGGCTGCTCAGCCATTGCTACCACTTTACTGTGTAGTACAGACTTGTACCAAAGGTGTAATTGTACTTACACTTGTAGTCTTAATTGTGTGTAGTGTTCCTAAAGGGTATTGCACATGATTCTGCCTAACAGCCCTCTTCTTGGTGCGTCCTGCTTCCGGCAAGCTTCATGAAGCGGGGCCAGTAAACTAAACATCTTGGCCAATCTTCATAATAACTTGTTCTATTTCTTTTCAAGCTGGTCACATTTTCTTTCAAAATCTCATTGTAATACTGATTTGTCACACTGCAATAGGTCTATATGAATCTGCCTCTAATGTTTTTACATGACATGGCAATTTGAACTATCCATACCAACGCCTGTATTGAAATGTAATTAGTCTTTTGTATAGTGCCTTTTTCCCAAACACACTCGGCGGACCATAGTCCAAGGTTTGAGAGATTTGAGACAGGGGAGATTAGAATGCGTCTGTGCATTTTACCCAACGCGAAGTTGGGTAGGGGTGGCCAAGTTGCTACTAACTACTCATATTGAGCTGGAAAGTGGGTGGATGTAAAATCCGGGGCTACGATAATGTCCGGACTGTCCAGACTCAGGGCTAGCTAGTCTTTTGGTTGTAGCTCCTGAACATCTATCTGGGGCAACAACCAAAAGACCCAGGGCTATAGTCCCTTCAGCCCCCACCTATCAATGCCTCTGTCTAGTTGTAACATTACTACACACCTGTAATAAGAACATGACAGGTGCTTCTATTGACCCTGCACACACAGAGAATAACAAGAGAGACCCTGAGACAAATCAAGTATTAACACGCTCATTGGTTTCCCTAAACAGAGGCACTCCCTGAAACAGCAATGGGAAATATGCATAAAGCAATGATTTAAACTTGAGACAAGAAGAAATATTTGTGATGCCATTTTCACACTATAATTAATTTAAATAAAGAACACCTTCCTCAAAATGAAGTGCTCAAATGCAGGAATTTACCAAAAAATACCACTCTCGTTTCATGTCACATGCACTATTTTATTTCTAAAAGGTAGTTAAGTGTTCTTGAAAGAATTACATTGTTGAATCAATATATTGTAAATAAAATGTTGCTTCATGCAAACAATCTAATTTAATGTCTTAAAAAATACCCCAACGTATTATAAGGTGAAAAGTATATGTAATATTATGTTATAAGGATATTGAAAGTCACCTCAGAAATCTATGACCATCACATAAGGAGATTTGGAGTACTTCATCGAAAACCAGCAGGCAGAATTGAATTGCACATGTCACCACTTAAGTAATGCAGAGAAGAAGATAGACACATAATTTATAGAGCACACATCCACACTTCTGTCATATTGGAAGAACAGCAAGAGAACACTGAGCATGACCCCTGGTATTGTCCCAATACCACACCGAAGGTATGATAGACGCTGTGCAACTGTATCGAATGTATCCGCAAACTGATGCAGTAGACATGAGCCTGCAGATACCGCTGGACACAGACAAGACAATGTAGAAGCTTGCTAACATAGGAAATATCAATGTGAGTAAAGCAGCCATGTTGAGAAAATGGATGTCGGCATTGTATAATTTTAAGCAAGGCCTTAATGAGAAGACCAAGGCTGCAAAGCTGAAAGGTGCTGGAGGACAGATTTGTGGAAGAACAACACATATTTGCTGGCTCAGAATCAAGGATGCTACAGCAACAAGCAACTGCAAGGCACAAAAGAGTCGACGAGGAAAAGCTACATATGCAGGACATATTTCTCTTAGATTAAGTAAAGGAGTGAATAAGTGGGAGCGCCAAGTATTGAACAATCAAAGATGCAGAAAGCACATGCAAGGCGGAGCAACCAAATCTCCAGAGGCTGAGGAGAGTAATAGCACCCAAGATAATTGAATCAAATAGCACTAAATAAAAGGACAGAATAGACAAAATCATGGTCTCCTCATACATGGTGAGTGTAAGGGATTTCAATCAGGCACACATCCAAGTCTTGCCTAGCATGTAGTACGCAAATGAAACCCTTATTTATTTTTGTCTATAAGTTCAATATTATGAATGATATACCACTCATATCACACCCTTCTCAAAATACCCCCAAGTCATACTGAACCAGGAATCAGGCTAGTTGGCAAAGGTAAAGATGTATTTATTTATTTAGTATTCAAATCACAAATAGGTTTACTATAGATATGTATATGGAGCAGCAATCACCCAAAAGCTGACAATACAATTGAGAAATATAAGTCCAGCAATTGAATTCACAGTCTTGTTTTGCACACAGGTAGCGTTTAGGTTAATGTTCCCCCTGCAACGTTTTGTTTAAATACAAATGAACAATCCTACACCAATGTGAGTAATCAGTAGGTTTCAGGAATGAAATACAATGTCTAGAGTTATAGGCAATCCTCCCTCCCACACAAGAGAGAAAACTTGTTTGGCAAATGACACTTTATAATGACAGGTGAAATGGCTTGGTGAAATACTGCAAAATGGTCAAAATGTCAAAATGGAGGCAAATTCTAAAGAAAACAAACACTATTCAGGTCCTAACATGCATGGGCTATAATATGAACCACAATCTACACTTCAGATCAGGATAGGATGGAAAAACACTTTGAAATGGACAAAAGACATGTGTACTTTGGCTGAAATTGCAAATTTGCGGCAAACTTTTACTATGCGATATTGAAGAAAAACAGGTCAAACACATTTCAGTTGTGGAGATAGCTAAGGATGCTAGGTATCGTTTCTATCTTTAAAACTGAGGGAGTTATAGAGGTTTTAGTGAGAGGTGTTTTTTGAAAATAAAGACGCGAATTTGGACAAGAACTTCAGTTAAAACCAGAAAATATGGATTATGCTTTTACTCAAGACTAGAGCATTCAAACTAGACAACCAGGTTGGGGCGAAGTAAGCTCTGAGACTGATTCATGACTTCAGTAACATATCCCCAGCGCCTTCCCCGGCGGAACCAGCCCAAACACTCAAAGTGGGATTTATGGATAAGAGTTACACAAATAAAATGACTATGAAAATGACGATTTAGCAAATAGACAGGATAGGATAGCACTAAAGATTTTGACAATCACTGGTTAGGAAAGTAAGGATAGTCCAGAGATTAGGGTGGAACAAGATAAGGCAAGGTATACAATAGTTCTCTAGCATTCTGTTAATACTCACAATCCAATGGGATTTCAGATTTTTGGACCGTCAAAGTTCTGGTCAATTGGATCGGGCCTATCAAGGAAGGACAGCACATCAGACGGGACAAGATCAGATAGGCCGGTCGCCGGAACTACACAGGATCTGCCCTTCTTGTTTCTGGATATTTCAGATCAGCGGGATCAGCGGGATGGTGGGTTCATCAGGCAAGCATTTATGGTAGCAAGCCAGATAATTTCTGGATGCTTCCCCCCACCACAGTGCTTCACTGGGTTGTGAGGATTAGTTGCGGATTGAGGCCTAGCTGAAAATGGTTCAGCTACTGCTTAGCCTGGTGGTTGGCATCTGGGTCTAGAAGGATGTTGAAGGCTCGATGTTGAATGCTGAATCAAAATGCTTCGCTGGAATCAGAAGAAAGAGTGTGTGTCTATGTGTTATCAGATATCCCTATTTATCCTGTCAACTGACATCACCAAATGTGTTTATTGGCCGGCTTAACTAAACCTGCCCCTGTGAAACGGGATTGGATCAGAGCCTCATCTCCAACTTGCATCCGGGTGATTGGATCAAAGACAGATGATGTCAGGTTTATGGTTTGATGTTTACAATACTTTTGTCCTAAATACATATTTATACATTTGTAACCTCTACGAAAATCACATACAAGGATTACATATTTAATGGAGTATCTGTTCATCAAAATCCCACAGCTGTGAGACCTTGTTTCCTCTTTCTGCAGCATTTTGTCCAGTTCGCCATGAACATTTTTCAAAAATTTCTCCAAATTTCCACAAATATGTGAGTTTACAATAGGAATATGCGTGCAAAGTTTAACAATTCTAGCATAAATACAGTTCACATAAAACCACATATATCGCCATTCCTGTTCAGAATATGCTACACAGTTCCACCAAGTTTTCAAATGTAGGGCCAAAATTTAGATGAACAAATCTGCCCATTTTATATTTTTGACCACTTCTGATAGCGAGTTATAAATCTCTAAAAATGTTAATTACATACTCTTTAACAGCAAATGGTCAGCCTTTTGTCTGTCTCTGGAGGCAAGGAGCAGCGCCCACCTTTGGGATTTCCTTTTGCAAGCCTAGTTTATGACCTCTTCACACGTCCCATTTCCTGGCCTGGAGAATCTGCCATTGTTCAGTCCCTGGCAGCAGACACAAGTCTGGCATACCCCACAATTATCATGTGTCAGTGAGCATCTGCGGAGAGCAATGCCTTCCCCTTGGGTGGACACCTGTTTGTCAACCCCTTGCAGGCCCAGCCAGCCTAGGTTAATTCTTAATGTCTTGACCTGAAATCCAGCATAAACCAAACTTGTTGCATCAGATAACACATATAATTTACATTCTTGATTTAAACCTGTGGGATCAAAACCGCTGAGAGCCGTGTTCCTTTCAGCAACAGTCCTTTTATATTTGCTTATCTGACAGAACTTTAGTTTAGACAACTTTAAAGTTTAATCAGGAGAGCCCATTTAACAGGGGCTGTCACTCACAGGTGTGGCTGCACAAAGATTTTTGACAGGAGTTGTCATTCACAAGCAATCCAGTTTTGCTGAGAAGGTGTTTTGCTCTTAACATTTCAGGACCTTGTAATTCACAGTGCTTCATTCAATTAAAGGAATTTTAGCGCCAAGCAAGATTTTGAGTGTTGAAAAGTGTTATGTAAAGGCATTTTGAAGTTTCAGCAGCAAAGTAAATGTCATTTACAGGCAATTTATGGAGTTTCACATGCAAAGCGCTGCAAAGCGCTGCAAAGCGCTGCAAAGCGCTGCTTCGTCCGCTGCACTCTATGTTTACTTGTCATGGAGCCCACTGGTACTTTTTCTGCAGCATCTGCTCTGTTTCACCACACATGCACCATGGGTAGCAGGTTGTGCATCTATCTTTTTGTGTGTTGAAAAACACGGTTTTGGAGGTTTTGGCGTGAACAAGGGTTTTGCCACCATTTTACTGTTTCTCGCACCATGGATAGCAGAGTGAGGCCGCATAGTATAGCAGAGTGGGTCAATACAGCCCACATAAGAGACCAGGAGACAAGACCTACTCATAAATCTCCAGCCAAATATAGCAATGTACCTTCACTTCCTTTAAAGTTCAGAGGAATAGAACAGTCACGAAGGTCAACTACATACGGTCTAACTGATGGGAGATGGTAGGCTAATTAGCTAAGGAGGGCAGTTGTCTGGCATTGTTCCCCTGTACATGGGTTTCATTGCTTACATGCTGCTAATTACACGGGCTGCAGTAGCGGGCGTGTAGTTATGGTTAAGTTACTAAACCCATAGGAAGATCAAGTGGCACAGCGAGTAGAGCGCTCGCTTTGACATCAGTGCAGAGCCTGCGAACGCAGGTTCGAATCCCGGCAGCGCCAAACTCAGTGTTTCATCCTTCCGAGGTCGATAAATGAGCACCACACACCGTGGGTATTAATAAGCAGCGCTCAGATACCTAAGGGTTCATAGCGCTATATAAATGCCAAATTAAATTAAATTAAATTAAATCACTTTTTGGGTGGCTTATAACTACGCTCACCCTGGAGGAATCTTCACCAAACATTGCAATATATGGCCCGCTCTGAATTCTTTGGGTAAGTTTGGTGACGTTTAGTGCAGGTGGGGCAAAGTTATAGGGGGTCCTACATTTTTTTGTTCCATAGACTGAATGGGCAAAAACTTTGCGCACGGCTGCAGCCCTAAAGGCTGGATGTATTTTATCCAAATTTGCAGCAGGAGCAGGGACTTGGGTCCGAAAGCCTGCTTTTGTGTCTTTGGAGGAAATCCAACCAGTACTTTGGTTGCAAAGAACTGAAATGTACGTCTCAAAATATTAGTGATATATGTCTCCTCTCCGCTGACCCATTTCCGTGTTCACTCCATGGACAAAAGTCTCATTGGCTTGAAGTACGCCGTGATGTCGGCAAACATTGGACATGGCCAGTGATTGGCTGGAGGGAAGCGTGCTGTGCGTCAACGTTTTTTGGGAAATGCTTCCATGTTGTATCAGAGGATAGTGTTGTGGTGTGTGTGCCAAGCCCCTAAGGCATTGTGTACATGGCTGGGGCTCTTGTACGTAACAGTGTGCCCACTAACATTAGTGATATCTGGCACTGCTCCACTGTCCCATTTCCCTGTTGGCTCCGCGGTCACATTTTCCTGTCCCCTCCGCAGTCAAAAGTCTGATTGCACTGCAGTGTGCCGTGACGTGATGTGCGTCATAGGTTTTGAATAACGCCAGCATGTTGTATCTGAGGACAATGCGGCGGTGAAAGGGCCTGGAAAACATACTTTACAGGATCTGGTGGGGGGAAGAAGGGATGGAAAGGGTGGGTGGAAATTGAATTGTGGGGATTAGCCAATGAGGTGTTGAAGGTGTGCCTCACAGGAAGGGCTGGTACTATTTTCCCCATTTGTCTTTGTAGTGAAGGAGGCAGAGATGGAGAGATGCAGAGTGCTAATCGTGGGTGATACCTTTGTGCAAGATCTGTACAGGTATGCCGTGGAAAGAGGGATGGCTGCAAATGTTGCATTGGAAGGAGTGGAGGCTTTCTGGGGCACTGTCTATGAGGGCAGTTTAGGCGGTATGGTTGACCTTTGCAGACATGTGGCCTCTGTCGGTACTGTCGATGTTGTAGTGCTGCATTATGGAGCTCTACATTTGAGCTACATGTCGTGTGGACATTTCCTCCGTCGCCTATAAAAGTTGATGAAGAAGTGATGCAGATTTTTCCCACTGCCAAGGTGGTTTTCTCAAGCATAACACCACGAGGAGCATGGGACCATGCCAGTGTAGTTTGTCCACAGCGAGAGTTCGGAAGGTGCTTTATAAACATAAGCATGTGTCAAATTTTGTGCACTGCTGGGATGTTCTCCACCGACTATGACATCATTAATGAGTGCAATTTGCACTGGTTCCATGCAAATGGCATTTTTTGACCACCAATGGGAATGCTGTTTTGCAAAAAGCGTTAAAGAGAATCCTGTAACAATGTAAGGAGGCAAACAAAATAGAAACTCAGACAAAGAGCAAAAACAAAAAATGTTCTGTGCAAGCACGTAAAAAAAATGGCTCTTTCAGAGCAACCACTAAAGACAAAATCCCCTACCCTGGTTGAAATGTGTTCCCTCACTTGTGGTAATGTGCATGAATCTGGATGCAGAAGTCTTGGATAGTTTCACAGATATTTCTACTGGAGGTGTTTGCAATTGACCCGAGACTTGAACTCTCAATGTTTAATGGTACATATGGAGTCTCGTACAGAACTGATAGTGTTAGATGCAGAGGTTGTTCATGTGATTGGTGGAAGCGTGTGTGACTGTTTAACAGTACTCAGTGAGGGACTGTTGGTAAAAATAGTGCAAAGGGAAGAAGGACTGCTTCAGTTTTACTGGGCATGGGAATGGGACTGTGGGAATTGTCCAATCAAGTGCTGAGGTTGTGCATCACAGGAAAGGGTGGCAATATATTATTTTCAATACTCTGTGCAGTGAGGCTGGCACAGATGGAGAGACGTACAGTGTTCATCATGGGTGATGGCTGTGTGGTAGTTCTGCCCAATTTTGCAGTGGAAAGAGTCTTTCATGGCAATTTCGATTTGGAGGGAGTGGATGGTTTGTGGTGCGTTGTCAAAGTGTGCAGTTTTGGCGGTCTGCTTGCACGTTGTCGAGATGTGGCCACTTTGGCTACTGTACATGTGGTGGTGGTGCAGTATGGAGCTTTGCATTTGGGTTTCATGCCTTGTTCATGTGTGTCCGGCAACTGAAGAAGGTGATGAAAGCAGTGAAGCACATTTTTACCACTGCAAAGGAACTTTTCTCATGCATACCACCAAGAATACTATGGGACTATTCCAATGAATGTTGTCACCAGCCAGAGGTCGGAAGGTGTCTTATCAACAGAAGCATGTGTGATTTTTTGACTCGCTGGGATGTACCCCTGTGAGAATGAAATCACTGATCCTCGACATGTGCACCTTTTCAATGCGAATAGCATTTATTTGTCCACCAGTGGCAATGCTACTTTGTTGTATGATCTACAGGCTGCATTGAAGACATTATTGTAATAATTCTACTAAACAAAAAACCCTACAAACACAGAAAAAAAGATGATTCTTTGCAGGCACCTTTACAAAAGCATTGAAGAGAATCCTGTAACAATGTAAGGAGGCAAACAAAACAGAAACTGAGCTAAAGAGCAAACAAAAAAAAGGTTCTGTGTAAAAAGGTAAAAAAGGCTCTTTCAGAGCCACCACTACAAACGAAATCCCCTACCCTGTTTGACATGTATGCACCCATTCCCGCACACAGTCAGAAAAGTTGGCGGACATTGCGATAGTTCCAGGATTGCATGTGTCACATCTGGGGCTTTTGTGGATGGCGGGCATGGAAATGGGACTGTGGAAGCTAAGGCATTGCTCAATAAGGTTTCTGGGTGTGGTTGCAACGTACAGACTGTGGTACACAGTGTATTTGTAGACAGACATGCAGAAGGTATGGTTATGGCTATGTGTTTCAGGAGTCAGAGTGTACGGTTTTTGGGGGATTTCTGAATATATTGATTGAAAGTGAATGCCAAACACTGCACAGTGGCTGCTAATTTTGGATTCTATCATGTGGATGTGTACTAGTATGGAGTACCTGCAATGAAGCGGCTGATTTTGGTTTGTCTTTCTCCCACTTTGGTGACAAGCAATCATGCAGACAGGTTACCAGACATTTGGTCGAAAATAATTGGTCGACCAGACAAATGGTCGAACCAATTTGGTCGAAAATCAAATGGTCGAATTTTTTATTTTTTTATTTTCACCCCTTTTTTTTGGGGGGGGGGATCCCCCAACCCTCTTTTTTTTCTAAAAACCCATTTTTGTAAAAAACGAAAACCCGAAAAATAAATATATAATTAAAAAAAAAATTCGACCATTTGGTTTTCGACCAAATTGCGTCGACCAAATGTCATTCGACCAGTTTTAGGTCGACCAAATGTCTGGACACCATGCAGACATTATTATTCTTCATTGTGGAGGGAAAAGTTAACAACATTTTACTGGAATTTCTGTGCATCTTACGATGAAGGAGGCACTTACCCAGGTCACGCGTGTGTTTCCAAACACCTGCATGATTTTGTATTGCATTACATAGTGTCATGGTCATGAAGTCAGGGGCACAGGGATGCAGGGGTTGCATGCACAGGAGACCTGGGTGGACCATGTCCTGGCGCCTTTGGTGCCAGGCTCATGAACAAAGGTAAACAAGAACATCCATTTGACAACAAATGCCTTTATTATTGACATAGCACTCCAGATGCATTAACCTTGAACATTTCATCCATTAAGCAGATGCATTAACCTTGAACATTCCATCCATTAAGCAGATGCATTAACCTGAACATTCTATTCATTAGGCAGCCCCAAGTGTATTCTTAGGTGTGGCTGCTAATAGATTGCCTTCGGGTGTGGCAAGCAGGCTGAACCTGGTGGGCGTGGCTTCAGATGCTCAGCCATATAAGCTGCTGATCCTTAAGGCCAGTGCTTCACTTTATTCTGCACTTGCAAGCAGCGTAACGCTCACCGTCAACTGAAGTCAGACTTACCTTTGAAGATCCTTCTTCCTGGATATCCTGCTTCCTGCCAGCATACTTACCAACTGGGGGAAGCTGTTCTTACTGGTACATCTCTTCGGCAAGCCAAGTATTCATCTTTGTACTTTCAGGAATGCCGAAAACTTCATCTTGGCACTGCAACATGACATGCTCCATTGTCGACAGCAGCGCCTGCGAGGAGAAACAGAAGACAAGGTTAGACATTGAAAAAACAGTCAGTTTAAGGTTGCCCTTCGCCATACCTCGTGCTTTACCTTAAACCTTCTCTTACCTGCTGTCAAACATTGTGGTAGCCTCCATCTTCCCTCCGGCCTTGTCTGATGTCTCACAGCTGCATCTAGTCCGCGTTTCCATCTAAGGGAAGAAAATAGAAGAGAGACATTATTGGAGGCATGATTAGGAGCAACATATAACAACATTAAACAGAATGAAGAGCATCAAAAAAGCTCAAGAAAGACTTACCAATCATAAAGAGAAGCATAGTCGCAGCTGGACTGGACTAATCCTTATCAGGGATCAGTGAAGGAACTAGATCCTATTTGGCGTAGCCCTGCCAGAAGTAGCAGGACGGAGAGTTTATCTTCCATAATTCACAGGTGAGCTTTATGGGCCAGCGTATGGTCACAGAAACCGTACTTCGGGGTGAAGGGTTCGAGAGGAACAAAAATCATAGATTGGCGCACTCACACACTCTTATCTGCACGCAGGAGCAGTCTCACCACGTACCACTGCTCATAGTTTTTCTACTGAGGGAGAGGCCTGAAGGGAGGTGATTCAAGTCCCAACATCTCTGCAGAGACCAGGTGAGCGTAATACGTAGACAGAGATGTGGCTGCATTATTTGTTATTTGTCGTAATTCTGAAATGGAAATATTACGTTTCAGAGCACACCTTTTTTTCCCACAAATGGCCTCCTTCTTACTGATCCTGCCATTCTGATTTTTGTATGATGTATCCAAAATGCCTTGCTGCGCTTCTTGAAAGTACAGCAAGCATTTTTATGTGGAGCAAGAACATAATTATTCAGCCAGCCCCATGCGGCCAAATTACTTTTTAAACCACCACTAAAAATCTTTGCGATCTGAAGAATCTGCTGTTCACTTAGTCATCTTTAAATGTACTTGTATATGAGTAACTAGGCAATACCAGCTTTGCCATTTGGCAGACTCACTAGAGACTGTCACACCTGCAGTTAAATCTTTTCTCTTGCTCTATAACCTGCAAGTGAACCCTTTACACTTTCCGCCACGGTGCTCAGTGCAGAGATGGTGTGTTACCAGCACACAAACGATGTGCATAGCTGTGGAATGGACAGATGTCCACTCCCACAACTAATTAAAAGTGCATAAGAAGATGCGGCCATGCGGCTAGAACTGGAGTCCTACGGATATCTGCATTGTGATTGCACATACGCCGTCCAGGTGCAGTCTGCCTCGGAAACCTCCATATTGCGTACCTGCAGCCATCTCGGACAGCACTACGCACCACACACTCACCATGCAACGTTAACACAAAAAGAAAAAACACTCATACACTCACCAACACTTAACATATACACCTTTAATTTCTATAGGATACACAGACACTATTAGGAAAGGGAAGGTGTAGCACAAATGGATACATACACAGGGCAATTTGAGCTTCCAACAAGTTCACCATGAGGGCAGCCAAGGATTTCTGTGAAAAAATGTTGTTAAAGCCTGCTATGATAAAGTTGTATTCCTAAAAACATATCAAATTCAGTGAAAAAAGGTTGTTAAAGGGATGTTATGGTTAAGTTGCACTACTAAAAACCGACCACCTTTACTGAAAAAACTGTGCTGAAGGAACGTTATAGTTAAAGTGCCCTACTAAAAACCTATGAAATTCACTGACAGAAAACGTTGTTAAAGGGACGTTATGGTTAAGTTGCCCTAAGAAAAACATTATAATGACAATCCCTTGTGGAGGCTTTTCATGAAAACTAAATGCACATGTGATGTCATCAGTGATGTCATCAATGACATTTGTGATGTCATCTTTCATGTCATGGGTGTTAGTCTTAGCAGTGTGGAGCGGTGGTGCGAGTTATGGTTGCTTAGCTTACCATAACTGGTGAATTTCTTGTGTTTTTTGGTTTTACTTGTAACCATAATATGGATAGGTTGTTTTTAGTTCAAAGTAACTATAATTGCCCCTTTGAAATAGTTGCATTTGGTAGGTTTTTCTTAGGGCAACCCAACCATAAAGTCCCTTTAACAACATTTTTTTTGTCAGTATATATATATATATATATATATATATATATATATATATATATATATATATATATATATATATATATAAAATGGCAGATTGTACATTGTTGCAGAAGCTTATCCGCTGTATCAGTATTTTACATAGAGGTTTGTCAAGGCATGCCTACCAGATAAGGGGCAGCCAATGATGATACTAACACTTCTTTGAACTATAGGTATATATGTTCCCTTAATCAATCTGCCCGGTAGGTGTTTTACTATTTGCCACATAGGCTGGCATAATAGCTGACGTACATCGAGGTATAAAGCCTTTTGCATAATTGAAATGCGTTGAGAGTGTGTGAGCTACCATCTGTTTGTTCAACAAGTTTCCCTACTTTATTGAACTTATAATAAAGTACTATTTTGACAAATTATTTGAGTATGTCTAGTTATTTGGGCCCAAGATCATGTATTTGGTAATCCCATTCGGCACTTTGAATGCTCCAGGTGCTATTGCACAGTCACATAACTTAGTTTTAGGAATGGTTAATTTAAAAACCGTTACTGACATAACTGAACCAGACTCCTCAGACAGTGGTTATGCAAAGTCTGATAGTTATATGTCATTTATTTTGCATGAAGGAAGTAAACAGGGCATCAGGTATTCTGTCAAACAAGTAATGAGTACTTACGAGAGCTTATCAAACAAAGACATTTCCAAACCTCTTCCACATGAAACCCATGCTAAACCAGAGGGCACATGTTGCTGTTTTTCTTTCCGAGCAAAAGCACTGCACTGGAATTGAATGTCTTCAGTAACTCGATGACTGTGCACATTTAAAAGAACAACTGAAAGTAAAGTTGTATTCCAATTTCAACCTGCATTCTAACACTTGCCTCAAATAATCCTGATACATAGTCCAACACTCCCTCCCAGAAATGTTACATGCATTTCTAGAATAGCCCTAGTATTTCAGAGGAAGTGTATATGGGTAGCAGAAAAAACTGAAGGCACCCTAAAGTCAACAGTTTAGGGTGTTCACTGAGTGATATGTGCCTCATTATGAATATGCTGGTGCAGAATTAACGTGCCTGTAATTCCGTTTAGTAGCACATTTCCGCACCAGCATACTCCAAGCTTGTCAGTGGGGTTGCTGGAATTACCTCTAGTCACAAACTGGAGGTAATTCGGCCATCCCACGAGCAGAAATTCCGGTATTAACTACACTGGTATTACTGGTACTGGTAATACCTGTAACTGCTCCCCTGGAGTCCTATGGGACTCCATGGAATGGGGAGTAACTGCCCTTACCAGCACACAATACCGTGTAGTGGTTTCCCACTATATTTACCAGCAGGACAACACCAAACCTGTAATGAGGCTCAAATATGTCTTTCGTGGCATTTTTAATGGTATAGCAAAACAACATATATCTTCAATCTTATATAAAAGTTGTACCTGTTTTGTCATTCAGCAACCTAGATTGGTAGGGGTGCAGGGGTTCAGGGTAAGTATCACTCAGTTATGCCTGTAAAAATGTTGAAGATGGATAGCATTGTAGATGAAGGATTCCGGGAATAGTGCAGTTTTCTAATTTTTATGAATTTTGTTTGTTTGCTTTCCACTGATACGAGCAACCTGTAATGAGGCTCACATTTGTCGTTAATGGTTTCTAATGCCATAGCAAAACCACATATATCTTCAATCTTATGTGCAAGTTGTACCTGTTGTGTCATTCAGTAACCTAGAGTTCTCTTATATTGGCAGGGGTGCAGGGGTGCAGGGGTTCAGGGTAAGGATCGCTCAGTTATGCCTATAAAAATGCTTGAAGATGCATAGAATTGTAGATGAAGGATTCCAGGAATAGTGCAGTTTTCATATTTTTATTAATTCTATTCACAGCACGAGCAACATCATTTTAACGTATATGTATCATTCTTTTAGAAGGTCTGTGCATTGGGAGCAGAACATTTTTGAACAGCAATCCTTACTCTGAGCCCAACTGATGTCATGTCCATTTTAACTTCTGCTAACTCCTGATGCTGTCCAAATCAATATATGTGTTTCAATGTTAAAAAATATTTTAAAGTTGGATAGAGTGTTGTGAAACACGGAATGAGGACCACTCCAGTGTGAACCATGCACTTAGTGATTCAAACATGCAAGAGGCCAAGGACAGGAGGCCGTGGAGTGGCTATTGCTTCAAGAAGGATATATTGGAGCAGCCAAAGAGTTCATCATGACACTATTAACATTTATTTTAGTGAACTCATGTTTCCAGTATGCAGATACATTCCATTTACAAATCTCTGGGACAGCTATGGGTGCCTCCATGGCCCCATCATATGCCAATTGCTTCATGCATCCCTTTGAGAAACAAAACATCCCTGAGAACCCATAATGGAAGGAAATAATCAAAATCTGGGTATGGTATATCAATGACATTTTCGGCATCGGGCATGGAGACAAAGACTCACTCACACAGTTTCTAACATACGTCAATGGTATAGATCAGAGAATTCAGTTTACAGCTGAAATAGGTGACCCCGGGGTTCACTATCTCGATGTCAGAGTAAATGTTGTGAACCGACAGATCACTATATCGCTGTTCACCAAACCTACGGACAGAAACAATCTATTACACCGTATGAGCTTCCACCCTCCCAACACACTGCGCAACTTATCTTATGGGCAGAGGTTAAGGCTAACAAGGATTTTCAGTGACCCAAGGATTGCAACATCACACTGAACAAACTTAAAATGAAATTGCAAGAAAGAGGGTACCTGGACCAAGATCTAAATTTTGCAACTGAGAAGGTAGACAAAAGGTCATGTGAGGATTTACTACAGACTAAAGCAAAATCAGAAGCACCGACAGTAGTGTATGTTTCCTGATTCTCTACCCAAAGTGCAAAAATCAAGAAACACATCACCAAACATTGTAACATCCTAATGAGTAACAATCGCACAAACAAGTTATTTACATCTAAACCTGTTTCTGCCTACTAACCTAGTGGCAACTTGAGGGATATTTTGGTTAACACGAAGGAAAGAAAAACACCAATAAGCAAAAGTAACAGACAAGGGACTTTTCCGCGTTTGAATTGTGGCAATTGCCACAGCATAATCAAAGGGGATACAGTTTCACACCCCCGGACAGGGGAGAGAATCAAATTGAAAACATTTGCTACTTGTAACAGGGAGAACGTTGTGTACTGCATAAAGTGCCCCTGTGGCCTGTGCTACAAGGGAGAAACAGGGAGGAAGGTGAGGATCTGTATGAAGGAACGCAAATCCTGCATCAGGAACAAAAATCCCACATCAGTAGCTAGACATTTTACTGAACAGAATCACAATGCAGCGCAATTGAAATTCCAGGTGCTGGAAATATTTGAAGATTTGTGACATAAAAAGGAGGAGGCAGCAACGCAAAGCTTTGTGGATAGACCAGTTGAATACTATGGTACCCAACGGGATGAATGAGGAATGGGACCTAAACTGCTTCTTTTAAATGCTTGCCCATGGATTTTGATTTACACGATCAGAATAGACAGTAGACATATATCAGAAATCTTTTCTTATGATCAAAGACTCACCAACAACAGTGGACATTTGAAAGGACTTTGTAGATACAAGAGATACCAGTATATCTGATCTCATCCTGGAGATTATGTTATGTTGAGTTTTGTTCGTGAACAGTTATGCATACTGCTAGCCATCCCACTATAATTTTAGGTAAATCATTTGCTTATTGCGAGCATGTGATGACTAGACACCATACATAACAACATACAATATGAGAATGCATGTATTGACAGACATTTCTCACTAATCACTTAATACATTGAGATCTATGCAATAACATATGGAGAAGAGCGCATCACTCTGCAGTTTACATGCCATGTTTGACATATAGAATGGTACCTTTATATAACAACATGGGGTCTCCTGGACCACACATTTAGATAGAAGAATGGGAGGAGATACACAAAGGTTTGGTTTAGTTTAGTTTATTATTTATATAGCGCTGCCTGGCCTTGACATGGTTACTCAGTAGTTAAAGTGTTACAGGCATGGTAAGCGTAGGTAAGCATTACATGAAGTGAAAACATTATAATATAGTTGCTGATAATATACACATTATAACACGGTCACTGACAATATACAGATTATGACGTATTTACAAGGTTTGAGCTTGTGCAGATTATACAGTATATAGAATTGTGAGGCAATACTTTGGCATTTTATACTTCTTTGGCCATTAGCCAAGTTTTGGTGCTGTGTCTGAAATGGTGAAAGGATGGTTTAGATCTCAGGTTGGTTGGTAGTGAGTTCCAAAGTTTAGCGGCAAGCACTGGGAAGCTTGTGCCACCTGATTTTTGGAGCTTAAATCTGGGTATATTTAAGCAATGTGTTTGGGCTGATCTGGTTGGGCAGATGGTGTATGGTGCATGAAGTTGTCCTAGAGGTATCTAGGAGCTTGATTGGATAAGCATTTGTGTGTGAGAGAGAGTGTTTTATATTCGATTCTCTGATGTATATATAGCCAATGACAGTTGCGTCTGGTGTCAGAGATGTGCTCAGGTTTGGGTACGTTCATGGCTGCTCTTAATGCGTTATTTTGGATAACTTGAAGCTTGTTGATGTTCTTTTGGCTGGTGCACAGGTAGAGAGCATTGCAATAGTCGACATCAGATAGTACTAGTGCTCTGGCTAGGGTGGTGCAGTTGGAGGTCAAGAGGTAAGATCTAATGGCATTGATGAGCTTACATGTGTAAGAGGTGGTGGATGAGATAGCATTGATTTGTCCTGTCAGTCTGAGGGAGGAGTCAAGGTAAATACCAAGAGTTTTGACGCTGTTGGAGTTTAGATGCTGTTGGCAATGTTATTACCGTCAATGGTGAATGTCTGATAAAGTTTGTCGAGTTTATTAAGTCTGGATTGGGAGCCTAGGAGAAGAAGCTCAGTCTTGTCGTCGTTGAAGCAGAGTCCGTGTTTGGCCATCCATTCTTGGATAATGGAATAAATGTTGTTGAGTACTGTGTTGTCGGTGGAGTAATCGCCTGTTAGTGGGATGAGTATTTGAGTGTCATCTGCGTAATTCGTGTAGATGACACACAAGTGGTCTAGTTTGTCAAAGAGGGGTTTTGTTAACACATTGTATAGTGTGGGGGAAACACAGGAGCCCTGGGGGACGCCACAAGTAACGGGGGCTGGTTCGGCAGAGGCTGTGGGACCAAAAACCCTCATAGATCTGTTATTCAGGAAGGACTGAATCCAGGCATTGGCCTTGTCAGAGAATTTGGTTGCTGAGGCTAGGTGTTTGCAGAGAATGTCATGATTTACCAAGTTTATTATTGCTACAGCTATTGATAATATTATTTTAGGATCTTTCGTATTTACCTGGAATTATATTCGTTACAGACAACGCAGTCTTTTAATTTAACATTGTAGTAAACACAAATTGGTTTTACAAATATGGCTTTTATCACTCTACATATGCAGGCATTTCACCAACATTCATGTAAGTAACCACAACAGTGTTTACTATCGTAAGATGGCCTCCGCTGTCCCAGCGTGCGGCCATCTTGTCAGGCATCACATTGTGGGCATCACCATGGCAACACTGCCGCCCTTGTAAAAACAAGGCTGACAACTTGGGCTCTTGCTGCTGCTGCCGTGCCCCACATTAGCCTGAACGTAGATTATAGTAAGCACTCAAGATAACACTGCAATATTACAGAGATATTTCTCAGTTTTGTAACTTACAACTAATAACGCAGGTTTTAATTTTCAAATCGGTTAGCGCAACAGCACATATTACGGAAGGTGCATTACCGTTGATTAAAGGTCAATAGATCAGGACACTATGAGGTTCACAAGCAACAATAACGTTTCCAGTAATTTCATGCCTCTGACTTTCTTTTAAAACTAGAATGATCATGGCTAACATCTTACTCTAGGCACGGGTGACTGCGCTGGGTAACTAAAACAGTTTAAATGCACCACCTAGGAACAGGGCGGATAGTATTACAACAAATTGTTATGATTAATTGATTGCGTCCCTTTTCGACAGCTTGGACATGCCGGCATCACCTCGCGGCGTCCATCTTTCCTTCCAGTATGGCCGCAACATTCGGGACTTGGAATGCTATGGTCTAGTGTTCAGGATCAGCTATGCAACATCATCTGATAAGCGCTGCACTCCCACAATTCGGCACATCTCAATGTTCGGTTGTCAGCTCAGCCGTACTCAGCGCTAACTTGTTCCTGCCTTCGTTCCTTCCCGGTTGTGCAGCCTTCCATAATACTTTGTTCCTTCCCTTCCTGGCTTTGCTTCAGCTTTGCGTGACGGTTCTCTTGTGCCTTACATTCTACTGTTATCTGAACCCTTACCTGTTGCTGTTCCTGTCTACTCTCTGCTCCTGTCAGAGTGCCGCTTCCTGGACTTAGACCAACATGCCGCCCTCTTGGCCACGTGATCCTTGCACTAAACTGCAAGCAGAACTGTTCATTCCTGGCTTTCATTATCCCTGGACTCCTTCCCGGAACTTGCACATCTTCTTCTCACAGAACTCCTTGATATTGGGCATTGGACCCGGGTGCTAGACTGTCTGGTCCTTGAGCCAGCAGGGTGGCGTCAGGGGAGACTTGCCCATTTCTCCACAAAACCCTGACTGCCAAGAAGAAGGAAAAGTCCATCACTACAAAGAAGAAATCACCCAAGATCAAACAGCTGAGCAAAGAATCAGAGTCCCTCGATTCTGACACAAATATTAAAAGTGGTCTTTATATGGACACCCATATTTTGATCCTGCATGTCGCATAGTGATGGCACAAGCTCCAGCATGAAAACAAGGTATAACTGCATGACCAAGCACAATTATTAATTTTGGTAACCCGAATTTTTAAATACTAATGAGGATATCTACCTACCAATGATTGCAAAACTGATTGGGAAGTGATGGCACAAATTGTAACATGAATATGAGGTACAACTCAGTGACTACGCACAACTGTTAATGTTGATAACCTGAATTGTAGCATGCTAATGAGGATGCTTATCTAATGATGAATGCCAAAATGATTGTATCCTTGATCATCTCTTGTATATGTTACATGTTTTTTTGTATCTGTATGTTATGAAACACGTGGTGGGCACCCTGTCAATATGTGATTGGAAATAATTACGTGCTGAATAACACAATGTATGTTATGGCTATAACATAATTTGGTGTTTATTCTGATGGGTTGACTTTCACAATTATGAAATAAAAGGATTTTTTGCTGACAAGCTAGGGCAAGAGGCCCTGACGAAGGACCAATAGTCCGAAATGCATAGGCCTATGCTCAATCTTTGCTGCAAATTTAGAACCACGGCTAGGTTCCTTTCACTGGATTAAAGAAGGAATATTTGACACAATATTGTGTTATTTGATTTCCTTTATCTCTAGGCATTGGATTATTGAAGAAATAAATTCCTTTAAAAACAAACTAACCCTTCATGGTTTTTTAAAAATGCTCTTTAACATTATGCAAAGCAGATGGGAGTCCTCACTGGTGTTATTTGGCCCCTCTCCTCAGAGGAGTATTTCGAAAGAGTACAATAGGAGTGTACCAGTCTGTCCATCTTGAACTAACTGTCTATTAGGAAATAATTGTAATAGGTATTTCTGATTTTGATAATGTGTTTTTCTCCTATTATACCTTAAATATATGCTCTAAGTTATCATTAGAAATTAATGATGTAACATTTAAAAAAGAGCTAGTGTGATGAATTTCGTTTTTTAATTGCTGCTCCCACTCCCTCCAAGAAATGTGTTTTTTGTATTCTTGTCGTGCAGCTTTCAGCAATAGCTGGGGTGGCTCCAGCAAATAAGCACCTTACATACGCGACTCTCTGCAACATAGACCCTCTTCGTACAGACAGAGACAGAGAGACAGAGAAAAGGCGGAATCGGAGAGAGAGAGAGAGAGAGAGAGAGAGGGAGAGATACCAAAAGACAGAGAGGGAATGAGACAGATCGGCATATGATACACAGAGTGTAGCCAGTTTGTTGTTATTACACAAGAGATATGATATGATATGATATGATATGGCATTTATAACGCCCCTATACACAAGTGTTTCAAGAGAGATCAGAGTTCTTTCCATGTACTGATACATTTTATGTTAAAAGTAAAATTGTACAATTCACTAGCTGAAAATATATAGTGACATGCACCACTAAGAAAATCAACAAAGGCAATTGAGAGCAAAATCAAAGTAAATGACAAATAAGGCTATAACGGACGTTGAATTGCGAGTATTCTACAATTGTAAACACCTGGGAGAGGGGGGAGGGCAAAAATAGTTTTCTAAAAAAGACATTGGCCTACCATACAGAAATAGGTGTTTGCAAAATGTTATGCATATATTTACTTCTTTCATTTGGATTAGTGCATGCACCTTCAGCGGCATAATCATCATGGGCATTGCCCACACTTTGGAGTCTGGTACGGCCCGGGTTTGGCATGCCCTCTGCTTTGTTAAGGAGCTTGAGGGAGTGTCCCTCAGCATGGGTAACAGGGGGCTCCTAAATGTTGTACTATGGCACTGATTTGGCTCTGCTCACCTTGAACACATTCAAGTGTGATGTGAATGTTGAAATCGGCTGCAAACTAGACCAGGGCCCTGATCTCGTGCAACACTGTTTAAGAGAATAAGCATTTTACACAGAGTCGCAGAAGTGAGAGAGCCATGGAGTGACCCACCCCTTCACACTCAAACTCCTTTTCGGAAAGAGCTTTGTGGAAGCTTCATTCACAAGCAAATTCTGGGGTGGGGGGAGTCATTGATTATTGCACCTCACACATAGATCTCTGAAAATCATAGATGCATTGAGCCCCACTATTGAGGGAAGTGCAGGCCACCCCACACACCTCATCCTGTTAAAAAAGATTGAATAAGAGCCATGTATCAATGCCTCGTACATTAAGGTGTTATTTTCAGCTCTAGGCTGTGGGGGACAACATGTGATTACTTGTCACATAACTTAGAGATAAATGCACAGAGAGACAGATGGCCTCAGTTTACCCCCACACAATACGTTTCTTCTTCGTAGTGGTAACTGACTCATGGATCCATTTATAACCAGGGAATTTCTTTGATCCTAAATCCTGGTCAGTGATTTAATGTTGAGGCCTTGCTCATGCAGTATTTTGCTCCTGGGTAAAAAGACAGCACATACCTCCCCAGGTGTGACAAATGAACTTCCGGGGCACTAGCGTTCCAGGGATGAATATCGGTTTCTAAATCATTAATCAGCACCACACCTATAGTATACCAGAACCGATCTGAACAGATTGGAAACTCAAGTCAATTATAAACCTCCTTGTCTAAATTTGATAAAATTGATGCAACAGCAGGCTTATATCCTCAAGATCATGATTTGTTGGTTAGTTGCAACACAACCAAAATACAATTATTACCCAATGATAAAAGGGACTGTCCAGTCAAGGTTGTATACAGATATCTACTTTATTATTATTACAAAAGACAGTTCTAGTACACTACATTTGAAGGAACACAGAGGACAGACAGTTTCACGAAGGAAAGGGATGCACTCTGGATACTGACAGAAGGATAGTCGGTAAAGCAAGCAGTCTTAACTGTTCAAGGCTATTTGGTTTTAGCACCAAGGGAGCAAGGGATCATAAATGTCACTAGGGCCTTTGGAGATGGACCATGGGGACAGAACCATAATGTACCTGGTGCTTGAGATGATCGTGATGCTCAACAGCGTTGAGTCGGTTCCAGGATGCTTTGCAAATCCTGCGACATAGTTCAAGACAGGAGACAGCTGTGGGTATCAGGCGGAAGGTAGTTCGGCAAGCAAGGCTAGACGGACAGCTGGTGGCTGGCCTACACAGTAGCTCGTGGTCAAGAATCTTTATCTTTGTGCTGGTTTGCTGATCATGAATGCTGGTTGAGTCGTCTCGGATGGCTTAAGTGACTGCAGTGTGACAACAGTCAGTGGTGCAGCCTTTCACGAATTCAAGGGTTTAACTGTCTCAAAAATGTCCTTAAAAGATGTACGTTGGTAGATGCTTGTTGTGGCACTCATCCTAGCTTCTTCGCAGGGCTTGCGTTGTCCTTCAAGGTGGATGGCTGAAAGATGAAGAGAGTACTTGCAGGCAATGGCCTTGTCCTTTGTTCAAAGACTCTCTGCCACTTCCCACCTACGAAGTTTGCTGGCAGAACCTAGCAGAGCACACTGTGTCCTGGCTGGGTACCAGTTCTGGAGCTGCTGGGTGGGTCCTCTGAGTTCGGTATCTCTCTCTGTCCCTTGGGAGATGTTTAGGGGAGGGACTTTACTTCCCTCTTGGAAGTCCTGGCCATCCCTCACTGGCAGAAGCTGCAAGGCAGACTATACCTTCAGCCAGGGTCCAAATGTGTCCTCCTTCTTACTCCTTTTGAAGTCGTCAGATGATCTGCTAAGTGAGGATCTCAGCCCTCTTTTAAAGCCAAATGGGCCCCACTGATTGATACAGGCTAAGCCTACTTTAATGAACCAATCATGGGTGAACACCAACAATCTTCTGTAATGCATGAAGTCATAACCAGAGTTCTTTGCAAAAGGAAAGGTAGAGGATGACAAAATGTACTGCTAAGTCCCACCCATCTTCCTGTTGGTTGTGGATAAAAGTGTATCTCTGGTTAATTGAGCTCTCTGTGACTCCTGATCAAAGAGCAGGTCTCCATTGAAGTTTGTGGCGAGAACCGACTGTCTGCCTCCATCAAATCACATACTTCTTCCCTCTGAAAGGGGTTCCCTGCAAAAAATGTCCTGGCAAGCTCACACTCCATGTGTGGATGGTCGAATTCCACACACCAGTCAGTGCTTCTTGTATTACACATCGATGCCACAGATAATGAGTACTTCTGTGTCTATAGACCTATAGAAGTTTCATACACTAAATGTAGCCTGTATTAGAGATTTCGGTTACCCTCTTAAAACTACTTCATTATGTATGTTTTACATATAGGCTTCACATCGAATCTGCAAACTGACATTCCGCAAATGTGTGATCGTGGACAAATCTCGCCTTCCTCTGTGCGTTGGTTCTTATATCTGGCTAAAATTAGAGCACCTGAAAACACGGGTGTTAGACGCATCTGAAGGTTGTGTACCATCACTGCTTCTGATGTCACTTGGTGGTGGTCCAAATGACATCACTTCCTGTGATGTCATCAGAGGTCAAGGGCTTTTTGATGTCACTTCCCCTACCCTTGACATTTTGGTGAAATGCTGACCCTGCTTTTTTTCAATTTGATGACGTCACAGCCAACAACATTGAAAATGGACTTTGAGCACACCAGCACTATGCGGAGGTGGGCCATGCTATAAAGATAAGTTTCTTTTTATTTATATCCCAAAAAAACACACCATTAGCACCAACGTAGAGAACTACACGGCTGCTAATGGCATTTTAAACTTGGTCCAGGCCGATCCTGCCAGTAACAGGACTGCGGCCTGCTTTAAGGAAACCTCACGTCGCTCAGGCTCTTAACTTGGGCGATCTCCCATTACCAACAATTTGGCCTGAGTATTGGCTGTAAAGTCACTTCAAGAGGGGCTCCTTTTTTCTGGCCCCAGTTGACCCAAATGTGTCGGAAATAAAACAAATGAGTAACGTTGTTTGAAAGCTTTTAGCTAAATGTTTGATTTTGTTGAATTCATGACCCATATCAGGGGAATAGGAGCCTGGCACCCCATACCACTCTGTATCAGGGATACATCAGTATTTCTGCCCCCAATGTGATTTTGATGCGAGCAAACATGCTATGGAATCCTATCGACTCCACCTACTTTTTACGCCTGCTCAGAGCAAGCGGACACCATAGGAGCGCATTTAAAAGCCTCCTGGCATCCAGGGTTCTGGTGGGAGCCATTTACGTTTGTTTGTATTCAGTAGTACGCAGATCCACCTGGATTTCTTTTTAATTATTTGCAGGTTAGAGTTAAAACAAACAAAATGTCATAGGGACGGAGAAGTGCTAATGCTTGCGGTTGCCTGCATGCATTTTCCAGGGACTCCAAAAATGGTTTGCATTTCACTCAAACGATCTTTTTTTATTTGCTTATTTTCAGCTCGCACCCGTAATCCATTGAAACATTTCTCTTGGCCGGTTTCTTACTGCATTAAACAGCAAACACAAACAAAACAAAATATTCCAAATACCTATTGCCTGTATAAAACATTGCAGCTGATTCAAAACGTTTTAGCAATGTTTACCCGTCAAGAAGTAATCATCCACTAATCTACTTCATTGAGAGAAGGCAGTGAAAAATCACTTTATTTTAGAGTCAAACACAGATCCCCAGACTGGAAAATACCATTAGAACGTGCTAGAGAGGTTGCTATGCCAGGCATGCCCCTCAGTCGATTCAATATAGACTGTGTGGATGTCCTTCATGCTTATCGCTTGGACTCAATTAGCTTTAGGTTCAGTGAGCTTAACATGGGTGCGATAGTCCTACCAGCAGAATATAAACTAGGCCTGTAGTGCTAAATAGCCTCCTCCCTGGTCGGCTGCCGCAGCAGTGCCCAGTGACATTGAACTAAGCACTTGACACCAGTCGGAGAGGTAGCTTTTGGTGCCAAGGGGGCGGATAGCTCCTGAAGGGTCACAAAGATTTCTTAACAATGAATGGCTAAGGAAGTCCTCGCTGGATAGTGCATGTTTTCAGTAGATAGTTGTAAAGGTTTCCTCAAATTAGCTCAAGCGGCGGAACATAGCGTGGAAGCCCCCAAAAATTCAGAACCTTTTGATGGGGGCTTGAGGGGGTTATTCCCCCCCCCCATCCCACCAGAGCTGTTTTCAAAGTAATGTGCAGACATTATACATTTTGTAGGACCATTTCTGGAAAAGCAATACCATTTACAGTTGGTTCTCTAGGGTAACTGTGATGCTGGAAATGCATCGGAGAGACAGGGCCTCCGTATCCTTGTCCTTTTATCGTGTGTTCTGACATGTTTTCCGCGCAGGAGTTCATGTAGGACTCCTGGCGGTGCAGCTCTCTCTTTTGGTTTTGGTGAACAGACCCATGGGATACCCTTATGGCACACATGGGTGGGGTACAACCCTGTGCCCCTAGTGTATGTTTTGGGCACCTGTGTGTGGCCCAAAGAGCAGGGTATGGGCTGGTGGCAGCTCCATGATGAATTAACAGGTGCTCTGAGTATCCTCCATTTTGGGATACCCAGGCCCTGCCATTGGAATCAGTTGATTCCCGATAGAAAACAAGATGGCCCCTGTGGCCTCTTGCTTTCTATTGCCTGTTACCTTGTTTTCCCAAAGTCCGGGGAAGCCCTGACTATGTCCCTTCCCCCTGACCGGCTGTTGGGTGGAAGTTCCATATGTGGTGTTGTTGTGAAGTCCAGGCCAAACTGGCTGGAGCCTTCCCAGTGACTGTATGTTGTGGGTACACCCTGTGCGTGGGACATGGGTGAATGGAGTGTGTGACGAATATGCATTCTGTGTTCTGGATGTCTAGTATCTGGTGTTTGACACAATGACTGAGACAGCCCTGCCCGAAACTGGTATGAATGCAGTGTGGAGTGTTGAATGGCTGGGTACTTGTCGTGAGTGTCTGGAGAGAAGTGAATGGCCTGAATGCAATTTGCACCTGATTGGCTGCCTGCCTGCATGAATGCCCTTCTGACCGATTGATTGCCTGAGTGTGACCCAGCAGAATGAATGGAAGACCAACTACTATATCTGGGGGCCTCTCACTGCTAGAATTCGTGTACAGAAGCTGAAGAGAAACTGGAGTTGAAACTGAAACTTAATCTGGAAGCCCTGCTGGCAGAGAAGTCTTGCTGCTTGTCTACTTCATCAATCTGAAAGCTGCTGTGTCTTCAAGGACTGACCCAGTGAGGACCTGGTAACGCGCCCTCTTCCCGAGCTACAAGGGACCATCGTGCACCAGCTGATCTTTGCCAAAGCTCCCTGGTAGACAGACCTACAAAAGTCTGCCGACCAGAGACAGGGACGGTCGCGGAATCCCAAAGAGAAGCGCCTGGACTGCTGTCCATCACCGTCGATGACCGCCGTCGCTGACCGGAGCTGCCGCGCTCCCGTCTACCTAAGAACTTCAGTTGATCCAAGGACGTTGTCGTCCGCACCGTCGACCACTTTTCCCCGTCAGAGAAAGTTGAGGCCGTCAATGCGCCGAGGAACTTCCACCGGTGGGTGTCCCACCACCCAAAGACTACAGAGACACCAACGACTCGGCGCCCTTGCTGGGCCACAGTTCTCCAAACTCTTTGCGGTCCAGAACTATCAACATCGATGTGCCCCGCACGCCTCCTCCTTGCAGGACGCCTATGCTCCATCACTGACGAGCACCGCTAGGTGCGTAGCTGCCACTTCACTGCCGTAGTTCACCCTGTTCTTGACCGGACGTTTGACGACCCGTGAATCCTGCCTTAAAGGAAGGGCACTCAAGATGGGCCGTGGATTCCCTGACGAGGAACTCTACAACACCAGGTACTTTGGGGTTGCTGAGCTATTGGGAAGACTCTTGTGAACAATATATGGACTGGGCTTGTGACATATCTTTATTCTACAGGTTGCCCAGGTGGGGGGATCCCCACACAGAACTGTGTCTAGGTAACGGGCCAGTATTCTGCCAATTGCTCACCAACTGCTTTCCTCTTATATCTATTGTTGGTTTCCTTTACGAACTGATTTGTGTGACATTTAACCGTACAGTTGATGCACTTCAAAGAGATCTAATAGTAATTCTGGTACCACGTAGAACTGTATATTTTCCATTATAGATAACCAAGTACAAAGTGAGTTATCGTAATCTTGTACATAACCTTGAATATTAATTATATAAAGACTGTGTTTTAACTAATACAGTTGGTGGACATTCCTTTGTGGGGGTTTGGGGACTACACTGTACTTAAGAACCAGCCTGCATCACCTCCTGAGACACTAGGCCTTGATTGCTCGACCACATACCAATAATAGAGAATCTTCGCTGGGGCCCTCTGTGCCTCTCCACTACCATATAGAGAGTAGAAGTACAGACACCCCCCTCCAGTATTTACAGTAACACATGGAAATAATCAAGTAAATGCCATGCCATGACATCAACAGTAAACTATATAGGAGCACTTTATACCATTTCATAGGGCTGCTGCCACAATCTATCTATGCCAGCAACGGTCAACTTAAATTACATTCATGAAGCGATTCAGCCTTCATGCATGTGATTTAAAGTGACCATTGCTGGCATAGATAGGGCAACCTATACATGCCAGCAAGGGTCACTTTAAACTCAGTGGCTGCTGGTGAATATTTTAATCAGAGGGATGCAAATATTTCCACCTAATAGTCCAGAGTGACCAAGCGTAGTGAGGGAGCCCAAAACAGCCATGGGGATTGGGTTTTTTCCCCTCTATATGGAGAACATTTTTAAATATTGGGTTAAAATGGTGCATTATACAGCACAGTTTCTTAAAACAGGCAGTTTGCAAGTCACCAACCAGTACACACAAGCATTTACCAATGCGTTTTCAAGATGCCTTCACCCACAATATCTACCAGTACAAAACCATTTTCAACGTGTTCACATTGGTTGTGCCCATACATTGCCATGCTGGCTGCACCAATATATGCTAGAATGTCTATATAAGAACAGAGGTCCAGACTGGCTGTGTCAATACATGGCATTAACCCCACTAAAGAACATACTCCTTTGCTTTAAAAAATGCCATTCCACAGTAAAAAATCAAGTCCAGACTGGCTGGGCAATGTAGTCCTGCCTAGACACGTAAAAACACTTATGTTTGCTTTATCATAGATGACCAGAATAAAATGCCATGCCACAGCAAGAAATAGCTAGACTGTCTGCATGAAAATGCCAGTCTAGCAAAGTAATAACGTAAAACATGTTTGATTTATTATAGATGCCCAGTAAAAAAATGTCATGCCACAGTAATAAAGGACTAGACTGGCTACCCAAAAAAATGGCAATCTTGACAAGAAACAACACAAATCATGCTTGGTTGATCATAGACACCCTGTAAACTACTTCATGCCACAGTAAAATAGGGCTAAAATGGTTGCCTGTAAAATGTCAATTTAGCCAAGTGGTAATACTTAACATCTTTGCTTTATCATAGATGCCCAGTAAACATTATCATGCAAGAGTAAAAAAATAGCTAGACCGACTGTCACAAAATGCCAATCTAGCCCCATAATAACACATCATAATTTATTTATCAGCCACAAGTTGATAAAACAAAGGATGATTTTTTACTGGACATCTATGATAGATGGCCAGTCAAAAATGTGTTGTTGCCATGCCACCACCCACTCCTCGGCCCAGCACAAACACACACACACACACATTCACACAACACTTACACTTTCTCAATCCACATGCACACCCATAAATCATACACTTCAGAGGTGTCGCAAGGGGGGGCTTGAGGGGCTATAGCTCCGGATCATTTGGCTGTAGCGCCAGATGGGGATCATGGGTTAAAACCAAAGGCTAGCCCTGAACATGCCTGTACTGGCCCACTGTGCAAGGACACTTGGCCGTTTGCTGATCGATCGCGATAGTTCCAATGATGAATAGTACATTACACAGAGAGTGCCTGGGGACCAATTCCGTGGGTGAAAGTGTGTGGTACAAATATCTTTAACATAACCTAACACAGTAGATTCTTTGCAGGCATCAACATTCATGAATAAGATGAGATCATTGAATGGGAACAAAGAACGTCACTCCCTGCATGAACAAATCTACTCATGCCGTCCTTGGCTGCGCCTGCGCATTGTTGGGGGGAGCATCCCCCGTCTCATTTACACGTGCCCTATATATATCAGAGAGAATATTGGGGTCTGATGAGAAAGGGGGCTTTAGACTAGGCACGTTGAGGAGTGCGCTGATATTGGCTGCCGTGAGCTTTTTGGCACTTCTGGCTAGGGTCGCCGAGGCTATAGTGGGCACTTTAGAGCTTGTTGTGACAGGGATGTCGAATAAGATGAGATTGTGGTCTGTCCACTGGAGGCTAGAATTGGCGGTGATTGCTATGTTACAGTTGTGGTCTATAATCCAATCTAGGGTGCATCCTTTGGCGTGTGTGGGCGAAGTGATCTTTTGGGAGAAGCCTAGGTTGTGGAGGTCTTTGGCTAGGGATATAGCAGCTTTGTCCTTGGGGTCATTGAAACCTAGGTTAAGGTCTCCTATCAGGAGTGCTTTAGTAGATTTTTTGAAATTATTTCCTATGAGGTCATTAACTTGACCTTGGATGTTGGTGGTAGGGCCAGGTGGGTGGTATATTGTATGAATATTTATAGTGCTGTTGGGCGAGAGTGCTAACTTGATTGATAGAATGTCAACATTTCCTTCCTCTTGGTGGGGTAGGGTTCTGATAGATAGGGTTTCTTTATGGATAAGGGCTACCCCCCTCCTGATTTAGCGATCCTATCTTGTCTGATGATGGCATACCCTTGAGGTACAGCTAGTGTGATGGCTGGGCCAGATGCTGTGTGAAGCCAGGTCTCCGTAATGGCGAGTATGTCTAGGTCATGGGTGGTTATAAGGTCATATATTTCTAAGGCGTGGGCATTGAGGGATCTTACATTGATTAATGCACATTTGTATGGAGTGTGGCATGGGTTCTTAGGGCCTGTGGTATGAGGGTCTACTTTAGGTATAGCAGTTCCTGGAGAGCAGAGATTACTGTTAGGTGTGGTATATGGGGGCGTGCTGCTATGGCATGAGGCAATGTTCTTTCGGCGGTGGGGTGTGTTGACTTTTATGGTGCGTGAGCTAAGTCTGCAATTTCTTTGCGGTGTGTGTGCAGGTGTAGCCTGGTATTGGATGGGAGAGGTGCGCGCTCTGAGTCTGTCTAGTCTGAGGCTAGTATTGAGAGTCAGCGCAGTGATTTCTAGTGGGTGTGAGGGCGTGGGTAAGAGGTCCATCGTGGACGGATGATTACGGGAGATTAGGTGGTGAGGCTCTTGGCTGCCGAGGAGTGGTGTGTTCAAGAGGGTTAGTATCGCACTCAATAGGCAGGTGTGGCGGAGCGAGGAGTACATACTGAGCGTGAGTTAGTAGCGCTATGCAGTAGTCACAGTGGGGTCAAGGAGGCGCTATGCATTAATCACAGTGGGGCCAGGGAGGCGCTATGCATCAATCACAGTGGGGCCATGGAGGCGCTATGTATCAATCACAGTGGGGCCAAGGAGGCGCTATGCATCAATGACAGTGGGGCCAAGGAGGCGCTATGCATCAATCACAGAGGGGCCAAGGAGGCGCTATGCATCAATCACAGTGGGGCCAAGGAGGCGCTATGCATCAGTCACAGAATAATCACAGAGGGGACTGGGGTGGCGCTGGTGGGACGTGGTAGACAACTATACAGTTGACCCAATGTTAGCCTGGGGTGGTGCAAGATGGCTAGGAAGCATCCAGTAAGCATAATCAAGACTGGCTAGTGTGCACACAGTGAATGGGATCAACATTGGCTAGGGTATACAAATTTAAACTGGATCAACAGTGGCTGGGATGCACACAAGGAGCATATGAAGGGCGTCAACAATGGGCACAGTTTAATGTCATTTCATCAGTGGGCACGGCATTTGGTACACACTTAAAGGCGTTCTGCGTACACAGTGAATCATGCAAGCTTGGCCGTAGGGTTACGAGGCTGCAGATAGTTGATCGGGGTACATGTGACTCTATGGCAATACAGTATAGGGCTTTAAGGGCAGACGGGGGACTTGCATTTAAGCAGCTGGTATTAGAGGGGGATTGCGACACCAGATGAGAGCGCACAAGGGAGAGTGATAATGCACAGATTTGACAGTACCGTAAATTGCATTGCCCGGTCCAGGATCCAGCAGAGTTTTCAGCCGACGGCGAGGAAAGGCGTGGACAGGCTGGGACAGGAACACAGCCTTTGAGCAGAGGCCGGCTTACGCCTCCCGGTCTGCTATTGCCCAATTGTAGCAGTGGGTGGCCAATGGGAGCGTAGGCGGGTCCAGAGGGGTCCAGGCACAGTATGGGTAGTGCCTAGCGTTGCCGGGCGGCCATCTTGGAATGGCGCCGAGGCAAAACAGAAGAATAGATTTTCGGCGATGAAGTGATCACAGCAAACACGTGCTGTTGCGACTGCGGCGGCATATTCTGTTTCAATAGTTGCATCCTCCACAACAAACGTGTATCCGCTTTACTTCCAAACTTCTACATCACTCACTCCTACTGGCTCACAAAATAATGATAAAAACATAGCACTACAGAGAATGCACTCAATTGTATGTGAATTTCGACACTGCCACGGGTATCAAACAAATTTTTTAAAAAAATGAACGTTTTAAATCTGTACCATCCATCTGACAGCAAGTCTCATTGCATGGGCTAAACTCAGCTCAAACTTTGTTAATCGAAGGAGGGTGTTGCATGGGCAAGGTATTGCCCATGCAATGATCCTTTTATTCTGTGTGGGCATATGCATCGGTTGCATCGGATCTTGGTGATGATGGAAGGCCTTGTTTCCACAGGACGTTGTAATCTAATTTATGAAAATTCACTGCACCGTATTGTTTTTTCTGTTGACAGACATGTCCAAACAACATTGGGTCTCTGGGGAGCATAGATAATAAAGTGTGTTTTATATTCCTCTGACCATAACTATCTGATGGAACAGTTATTATTTTGTGCGTCTCTCCGAGGACCCAATTTGTGACGACATGATGGTTTAAACAATGCTTCTGGGTCTTGTTCCATATTTTAATTCACTTTCTCTTTTTAAACTTGCGACAGAAGAAACTATAACAAATGTCTCTGAAGAGAAAGAGGCCTTAAACATGATGAGGAAAGCTTTGCTTTCCGCACGCGGGAGCAGATAGGCACGCACGCATTGGTGGTCAAGGACAACGGTGGACCCCTGGGACGCCATTACTAGTGGGACGTTCACAGCTCACCATAGAAGTGCACACGAGCGGCCCAAATTAGGAAACACAAACCATTAATGAGCAGACTGTAAAATGCTTAATTTAGCCCGTTCTCTCTCGCAGAGTCAGTGAAGCAGGTTTTGGGAAGCAAAGGGTACATTTACCAGAGAACATTTGAGCAATAATTATGCACCGGGGTATGAAGTAATACAATTGACTGAAATTAAGGTTAGGCAGTGAATTCATGAGCAGGAGCAACTTCGCTGTGCTGCAGTGCCTTCTTCCTTCCAGGTGTGAGTCCGCTTTTTATCATTCGTGCAGCACTCAGCTTCCTCCAGCCTTATCCTCTGCAAATGTTCCAGACTTGGATTCGTTTCACTTGCGGCAATTTTTAATGATCTACGAAGGCGATGTTTTTGGGAGAAAGCTCCCATTTTGTAACTCACTCTCATGGTATTTAGACGCTGCTGGCACCAGTTATTAAACATGTGTGGCTCAGACAAGTAGCTGCAGGGTGTGGTAGCATCATTACTGGGGTAGGGTGGCAAGGGGACAGATGCAAGGTTATGTAGGTATGGGTACGCTAATGGGACCAAACAAGACAATAATGACAGTACTCGCACCCACACACTACACTCCAAAAGGGCAATTGCTTGACAAGTAGTAGAAGTGATAGTGAGCATAGGCCACACCCATGGCGAACACCCTGGCAAAACGTATAATGCAGTATCAATAAATATGGGCAGCATGCATGCTGAAGCACCCAACATGCCATGAATCGAAAGGTTAGAACTTAGTGCTTGGCAAACTAGTACAGGGTGCACTCAAACCACGTGAATGTTAGTTTAAGGTATGCAACCCTTTCAACTTTGCTGCAGTTTAGTCGGGAAAGGTTTGAGGTTCACCTGGGTTCATTGTTTGTGGCCCGGCATGGGAGGGTACTGCTCCAATCCCTCTTAGAGTGCCCACCAACAACCTATACCTGTTAGGACTCTGCCAGGCAGTGAGGCATCTTAAACCTTTTAAACAAAATAAATATTTCTGATGCTTTTTTGGACTGGAAAGAAGCATGTATTGGTGGGAGAAGTGAAGCTATTGGCCGCAATCTGAGTTAGGGCTTATAAGTGTTATTTCTGCGTTGTTAGACCCTCATAATTGACCTTTGAATATTCATACCTGTGCCAATATTTTCGGTGTTCGCCTGGACCTAGTTAATATGGATTGAAGGTGTACTGCATACCAGCCTCATAAATACATTTTTATGTAGCTTTTTTATGTAGCGGGGTTGAGTGTGGGACTCTTCCTCTTTATTATTGACCCCTCCACCCACTACTAAACATCACGCGCGTTTGCCCACAAAAAAAATAGAATGGGACATTTACATGCACCATCCATGCACGTTTGTGATCAGGGTCAAGGTTTTAAAACTCCAAAGGCAACAAAACAGATCTATCACTGCATTTGTAATGGATGTCTTTGTCTCACCTGCATATGTCTTAGCTGGTCCAATTAACATATGAACACCACCACATCATATAAAAACAGTCAACATCACATTGCATCTATTGATCTACAGTAAACACAACACATGATATTTAACAAACAGTGGCAAAGCCAACAGTTTGGGAGTTTAGTGTAGGCATATAATCGCCACGATTTTTACCGCAGAATGTCCTGTCCGAACTGCATTTCTACTAAATGTAACTCACACAGTAATGTAACTCACACAGTAAAACCACACAAATGTCATTGTTTAAAAAAATATGCTGGAATAGAAAATGCTCTTCATTTGTTAGTTATGTTATATTGGGTATATTTGTATCCCACCTGCTTGCCGATGGCCACAGCTTATAAGCGATACCGTATTCGGTAGCCTTTTAGATCACTAAGAAACATATGTACTTTTCTGGTTATTTTGCATATATCATGCTGAAATATGTGTGATTTTGACTGGGTTTTAAAAAAAAACATTCTCCCCCTTGCGCAGAACCCCCCATACCGCCCTGCCCTGGTCAAGTTCAGGCTTTTTTGCTGCGCTTACTTGCTACATTATATAATTACATTAATTATGTCCCACCACTTATTAAGCCCATTAGCTATCCCCTGTGAGCTTGTCAGCCCAACAACCAGCAACAGGTAGCTCTCCAGCTGCTGCTTAAATACAATTTCTCATTCCACAGCAAGTCTTTGGCTGTCCCTGTCGAAATACTTTCCTTTATCTTATAAACCATCACATAGTATTACCTAGCATTTCAGAATGAATGTTCAGAGTGGCAGTATGGCTACATGTTAGCAGTACTTCCAAATGAGTACGAGTAGTACAGTATGCCCTATTAATACTTGAAAGTGCAGCACAGTACGTTAGTTCAGATGATACCATTATGCAATGCCCCTGATACAATCACTATTCACACACATATAATACATACAAAATTGGAAATCTTACCTGCACACATCCTAGACCGATTCTCACATAGCTCTGCTGTGGCCTCCCGAAAAGCACGCGGCTCCTGCACAGCACGAACAGGAACCCTGAGGCAGAGTCCATTTGCATGTCTGGGGTGACTCATTAGCACTCCAGTGCACATACAAATGTGCAGTACCTCATCCTGCATCCCCAATGGGCTATGCAAAGCTGGGGAAGCAAAATACCCCAAGCGTTTCATGGCCCATTGGGCATGTGAGGCAGAGGTACGAATTGTCAAAGAGAAGCCATGTTTCCCCATGTCAGTTCAAGCTAGCCCTCAAACGTTCCATCAGCTACACAAGACAGCTGAGTGAGGGCTGGTGTGTTTCCCCCATGATGGGTGGGGGCTGAGAGAGGTTGGCTCTCCCTCACCCATTATGCCACCCCTGTTTAAATCACACACATATGATTCAAAGTGACCGTTAATGGCATAGATAGGCACAACCTATCTAGGCCCGTAATGGTCACTTCAGCAGTCTCTGCAAGGGATTTACACTGATTTGTATGGTTTGTCACTGTAAATCTATTGCAGTGATGCTATACATACACACATGTGATGCTGGAAATGAATCGGAGGGACAGGGCCTCCGTATCCTTGTCCTTCACTGCTTTTTGTTGTGTGTTCCGTTGTGTTTTCCGTGCTGGAGCTCATGTGGGACTCCTGGCAGTGCAGCTCTCTCTTTTGGTTTGGGGTACAGACCCATGGGATACCCTTATTGCACCAATGGGTGGGGGTACAACCCTGTGCACCTAGTGTATGTTTTTGGGCACCTGTGTGTTGCCCACAGAGCAGGGTATGGGCTGGTGGCAGCTCAATGCTGAATTTGACAGGTGCCCTGGGTATCCTCCATTTTGGGATACCCAGGCCCTGCCATTGGAATCAGTTGATTCTTGATAGGAAACAAGATGGCCCCTGTGGCCTCTTGCTTTCTATTGCCCATCACCTTGTTTTCCCAAAGTCCTGGGAAGCTCTGACTCTGTCCCTTCCCCTGACTGGCTGCTGGGTGGAAGTTCCATATATGGTGTTGTTGTGAAGTGCTGTCCAGACTGGCTGGAGCCTTCCCAATGACTGCATGTTGTGGGTACGCCTGTGGGTGGGACCTGGGTGAATGGAGTGTGTGACGAATACGCATTCCGTGTTGTGGGTGTCTAGTATCTGGTGGGTACTTGTCCCAATACATTAACTTGTTGTGAGTGTCTGGAGAGGAGTGAATGGCCTGAATGCACTATGCACCTGATCGGCTGCCTGACTATATGAATGCCCTTCTGACTGATTGGTTGCCTGAGTGTGACCCAGCAGAATGAATGGGAGATCAACTAGTATATCTGGGGGCCTCTCACTGCTGAATTCGTGTTCAGAAGCTGAAGAGTAACGGGAGTGAAACTGAAGCTTAACCTTGAAGCCCGGCTGGAAGAGAAGAATTGCTGTTGCTCTCCTTCACAATCTGAAAGCTGCTGTGTCTCCAAGAAAACGCACCTTGAAACACTTGTGTATAGGCGCGTTATAAATGCCATATCATATCATAAGAACTGACCCAGAGAGGACCTGGTAAGGTGCCTTCTTCCCGAGCTGCGAGGGACCATCGTGCACCAGCTGATCTTTGCCAAAGCTCCCTGTTAGACAGACCTTCGACAGGCTGCCAACCCAAGATGGGGAGGGACTGCTGCAGAATCCCAAGGAGAAGCGCCCGGACAGTTGTCCGCCACTGTCGACGACCGCCGTCGACGACCGTAGCCGCCGTGCTCTTGTTTGCCTAAGAACTTAATTTGAGCCAAGGACGCTTTTGTCTGCATCGCCGCCTGCTTTAGTCCGCTGGAGAAGGCCTGACCGTCGACGCGCCAAGGAGCATCCGCCGGTGGTTTTCCCGCCACCTAAAGACCACAGAGACGCAGACGACTCAACGCCCTTGCTGGGCCACAGTTCTTCATCATCTCTTTGTGGTCCAGAATTATCGTCACCGAGGTGCCCCGCACGCCTCCTCCTTGCAGGACGCCAACGTTCCATCGTCGACGAGCACTGCTAGGAAAGAAGCTGCCACCTCACCACTGTAGTTCACCCTGTTCTCCGTCGGACGTTCGGTGACCCGTGACTCCTGCCTTAAAGGGAGGGCACTCAAGAAGGGCCGTCGATTCCCCGACGATGAACGCTACAATTCCAGGTCATTGGGGCTGTAGAACTATTGTAGAGGGAAATAAGACTAGTAGAACAATATATGGACTGGGCTTGTGATACATCTTTTCTTTACAGGTTGCCCAGGTGGGGGTATGTCCACACAGAACTGTGTTTAACGGTAGCGACCAGAATTCTGCCAATTGTTCAACCGTCTTTCTTTCCTTCCTCTCTCTACTGCTGGTTTCCTCTTTATTGATCTGTGTGACATTTTGACAGTATAGTTGATGCACTTTAATGAGATCTGATAATATTTGTGGTACCACTGTAGAACTGTATATATTTACCATTGTTGATTTTCTGAGCACAAAGTGAGTTATTGTGATAGTGTACATAACCTTGAATATTAATTATATAAAGACTGTGTTTTAACCGATACAGTGTGCAGACATTCCTTTGTGAGTGCTTGGGGACTACACTCTACTTAAGAACCAGTCTGCATCACCTCCTGAGAAGCTAGGCCTTGATTGCTCAACTATGTTACCAATAATAGAGAATCTTGGCTGGGGTCCTCTGTGCCTCTGCTCTACCATATAGAGAGCAGAAGTACAGACACCCCCCTCCAGTCTTTACACATGTTATACATACACACACACATAGCCTCACATACTCTTATACTAATATAAGCATGCACACATACTTGCACGCACAGCTACTCACTCAACTATTCCTGCACCCACACACACAATACATTACATTCAAACACACATACATACACATAGTCGTACATAAATCATTACAATACATACATTTATATATTACAATGCATTCATCACCATACATTCATTACAATACATGATACAAACATACAATATATAAATACATAATACATACATACATGCATTACAATAATACATATTACAATATATACACTTAGCATAGGCTTCCTGAATGGGGCAGCGACACAACTAATCTAGGCAGCAGCATGCAAGGTGCACAGTGGCGCACACCCCGGAAGGACTTGAATCCCTGGTTTGGGCCGCCACCACGTGGGCCACAGCACTAAAGTGGCTGTCATGACAACCCTGTGAGTGGAGGACTGCACAAGACAGCACGCCACGCACAGGGATTTACACAAAGATCCTATCCAACCAGTGCTCATATTAAATATTTTTTTAAAAAACCTGTACGTGGCATGCTGTCCTGTGCGGCACAGCCTGCTACCTACTCACAGGGTGATATATCATCATCATCAGAGTTTATTCGGATGCAGATCAATAAACCAACCATAAAAACAATACATCAATAAATCAATAATAATCAACAAACGCTATAAAACCAGAGTATGACAAGATTTTAAAAACAGCAGAAAAAAAGTTCAGGTTAAAAATATAAGTTCAAACTTGCCCTCAAGCTACTTTTTCCTTCGATACCAAGATTTTATCAAAAATTCCAAGCAGCCCCATGCAACTGGTAATGTTTTCGCACACAACAGGAAAATCAAAGCAGGTTGGGCTTGACTAAAACCTGTATTTTTGAACAACGGGACAATAGCCTTCTTTCTGATGTCATGGAAAAGAGGACAAAATAAAACAAAATCAACACATCTTCTTTTTCAGCGCTGCTTTCAATGGGTGATGTTTTTTCATTACCCCACAGAGCCGCACCATAGTTTGTTGCAGCCTTAGTCTGTGCTCTATAAACTTCCAAAATCAGTTTGATTGGCTGACGCTGGCACATGTTCTTGAAGCGAGACCGACCACCAAGGTCTGTTTCATTTTAGAACACTGTTTCTCTATGTGTAGACCCCCTGCCAATTTTCACTAAATGTAATGCCCAAGTAATCACATTTCTATGCTCCTACCTCCTCTCTTAGAGCATGCCATCACTGTCAATTTTTTGGAGTTTACTGATAACTTTAAGTCAGATATAAAAGCAGTGTAGTTATATATTAAATGTTGCAAAGCAATTGGGGTGCGAGCAATCAGGACTGTATCATCTGCATATGCAGGTACAGGGAGGGGCAATGGACCCATTTTATGAAAATCAGCCGTTGCCTTATCCAATGCCTTATGTGGGCCATTGATGTAGAGAGCAAACAGCTGCAGGACCGCATGTGCAAAGATCTATACATTTTTTTATCAGGGCGCAGCAGGCACCCGGGAGGACAGAAGAGGGGTCCAGCCTTACCCCTCCTTGCTCCGCCACTGCCTGACAAGGGAAGACTGATGTAAAGAATGGACTCTGTACTTTAAGCGGTGTGAGGTGACAATGTCTTATTTTACTCGTTCTTAAAAAAATAGCTGCATTGTGTAGTTATGTGACAGATCTAAACTGACGTTGCACTTTTGAGGTGAGCATTGACGGATGTCTGTTAAGATTCAAACAGTTACTGATAAAGGAACTCACAAGGGAGACCTTCCTGATGCAGTGTCTTCAATGCAGAACTAAGAACTGAAAGCACTTGCCCTGATGAAACCGAGATAAATCATGAAGCACAAGAGACAATTTGAAGTGTGATGGCAACACACTGCAAATAGCTAGAGTATGGTTACCCCATCTTTTGCTGACTCTTCCTTTTCTTTGCACACTCTGAATCTACATGCTTGAGTGCGGCGAATGTGAAAATTACCCTAAATAAATAAATAAGTAGTCTGCCTGAACCTCTTCAGGGCAGCTATGGCAAACAATTACAACCATGTTGTTGCTTTCAAACACTTTGAATTGCTTTGTAATCTGCACGTTTTAACAGATCTCTCTTCCAAGCTAATAAAACAAATTTGTCTTTATTTTTAGCTAATGTATGTGCCAACCAATGTTAATTAGAATCAATGCTGTGCTGGGCTGGCCAATTAGGTTTCTCGGAATCCAGGAGAAAATCACTGTCATTGTGCTGTAGTCCCAAAGAGTGCATTAGATGAAAAGCCAGGTTTGTAGGTGTTTCCTGAAGATTCAGTAGGATGGTTCCTTTTTTCGGAGGTCAAGGGGAAAGACATTCCATGGTAGGGCAGAGGTAACTTTGAAGCTAGACCCCCCTGCTCTTGAGCGTTTGTATTTAAGGACTCTGAGGCAGTGGGCATTGATGAAGCGAGTGGGGCGTTGAGGGTTGGGTTTCTCAAGTCTACAAGTCAGGTATGCTGAGGCTGTGTTGGAGAGGCAGCAGTGGTCAATGGAAAGAGTTTTGAATTTAATATGTGTGGTTTTGGGAGCCAGTGCACCTTTCTTCTTGTTTCTGAAATATGGTCATATTTTGAGAGGCCGATGGCAGAGCGGAGGATGCTGGTTGGATTGTTTGCAGTTTGCATATGTTACATTTGGAAGTGCCCACTAGAATTGCGTTACATTAGTCGGCCCTAATGATGGCTCTGGCGATGGTGAGACAGTTGTTCGTGGAGAGGAAGGATGACAGGGTGTTGAGGAATTTTGTGGTGTAGGCAGCTGATGAGGGGATGGAGTTTACTTTTCGGGTCATACCCAAGGTGGCATCTAGGGATATTCCTCGGATTTTTACAGCTTGGGAGACAGGGATTGTGTTTACATCTATGACAAAGGAGCTTTAGGCCATGAACCTTTTGTTGAGAGTAGCTTGGGTGCCAACCAGGAGCATTTCTGTCTTTTTCATCATTTAGGCAGAAAAGATGGGATGCCATCCAGTCTTGGATGATTTAATAGATGGACTTGAAAGTTGAGCGGTCCTGAGATTAGTTTCCAGAGAGGCGGAGGAGGATTTGTGTTTCATCCACATAGTTTGTGTAAGAGATGCCTAGTTGATTGAAGGGAGGTTTTGTATAGATATTGTTGATTGTAGGGAAGAACCAGGATCCTTATGGAACACCGGAGGTGACCTGGGTGGGTTTGACTGCATGTTCTCCAGCAAAGACACAGGTTGTTCTTTCAGCGAGGAAGGATGAGATCCATTTGGTGACCAATGGGGAGAGGTTGGCTGTCATGGATAGGTATTGGCAGAGGGTTTGATGGTATAAGGCTGAATGCCCAGAGAGGTCTAACAGGAGCAGGAAGACTAGTTTGCCCTTGTGTCTGATGTGATCAAGTTGGTTTCTGAGGTTGAGAAGGGTGGCTTCTGTGCTGTGTCTTGGGTGGAAGCCTAATTTGCAGAGACCTATGGTCTGATTGCTCTTTAGGTATTTTTGAATTTAAAAGTAGACAGCCAGATCTAGGACTTTTAATAGGAAGGGGACAGTGGTGAGTGGTAGTTGGTTGGTATGGTGGGATCCTGTAAATGCTTCTTGTGACAAGGGAGAATCCAAGTTTCTTTGATGCTGGTGGGGACTGAGCTTCCAGTAAAGAATGCATTGATAATGTTGGTGATGAGTGCGATGAGTGTTTCAGCACAGTCTTTGATTACAGGCAGAGGGCATAGGTCACCCTTTCAGTGAGAGGGGTTTAGGCCTTTTATTAAGTCAGTGACGTCCAATTCCGATACAGAGTGGAGGTTAAATAAGGGGAAGGGATGTTAACTAAATACCTGTCCACACTTCCTCACCCTTCCCTATATTCCTCCCTAGCAATATATGAACCCAAAAACGTAACCCTACCAGTCATTAAATAGTCAAGCGACTGGCACATGCAAACACCCCAGCACCTCCTAACACCTCCCTCTACATGGAACACACTACCTACTGCCACCCTCACAATGTCGAAACTAGGCTGGCCTGCCACTAGTGACAACCATCACATTCCAATACCACAAAGAAGACCCCTAATACTTAGACCTGTTACATCAACATTACCATCCCCTATAAATCCCCATGGGGCTTTATAAACTGCTGCAACTGTATATGTGGATACATTCACAACTACTTGCTCTACTCGGTGCTCCCAGACTCAGCAACACATTTCCCTTAGCTCACAGGTCTGGCAATGCATAGGGGTAAACTGTACATAAACTGCAGGATTTTATTTTATTTTATTTGGTATTTATAATGTGCCTAGACACAATGTGTTTCAAGGCGCAACAAGACCAGAGGGTGGGGGAACAGGGAGGACAAAACAAAACGATCCTTCTAGGCCTTGTGACATTCGGAACATTCAAGTGCAGTAAGAGAAGTGCAGGAGACAGGCAGGGGGGGATGGTGGCGGTCAGGGTGAAAGGGCCTGTGAGGAAAAGATAGTGCTGCTGATATCAGACGGACAAAGCCGGGGGAAACAGTGAGTGCAGGTGAAGAAAGGTTCACAAGCTAAGTGCGAGGTAAGGGCCACAAGGGTGAAGGCACAGCCAGGAATGTGCAGGGTAGGGGCCCGGAAGGACAAGTGCAGGTTGAGGGGGGGAGGGATCCGGGGGGATCAAGACAGCGCTAACCGTACCTCCTGGTCCACTGCAACTCCTTTTGGAAAGGATGAAATCAAAGGCCTGAAAAGAGGTTTCATCATCAACAAGGATGTGCTTGCCAATGGAGTGGGTCTAGCTGACAACAAGGTAGTTGGCGTAGTCGTAGCCAAGGTAAATTTGGTCACTGTCGAGATGGTCAAAGGGACAGACATAGATGTGTTGGTTGTCGACGGAGTCATTGATGGGGTGGTCTTCATCATCGAAGATGACTTGGCCTATCCATGAACCATCAACAGGGTTGTTGATAAGGATGGCATTGATGGAGGGGTCATAGTCGTGGCCGAGCAGCGCCTCACCAAAGAGTGCTTAGATAATGATGATGATGGCATTCTCGTCGCCATAGTAGTCACGGACATTAGGCATAGACAAAGATGTAAATGAAGCTATCAACAAAGGTAATTGCCCGAGGCACATAGCAATACATTCACAGTATGTGGTGGTACTATGGTGTATTGCCACGAGATTCTTTTGGCTGAATTATGTGGCATTACTAAGGTGTCTCACTGTCTTACAAACTTGCATAACATTTGCATAATTGACACATTGTGATACTTATTTTGGAATTGAAAGTGTGCTTCCTTAAGAATGTATTTCGATTATTTGTAAAGAAGCATTATCCTCGAGGATTAACAAAGGAGTTTGTCTTGGTTATGCAATGCCTCCATTGCAAACGCAAGCGTATCCTCCCTGTTGTGTGTGTCTGTATTTTGCCTGCTGAGACCAACTCAGGAGCAACTTGCTTATTGTTATCTTGCAGAATATCCAGCACCATTACAACTATCCAGCTAGAAGTGACCGCTGCTATCTTACACCTTGCATAAGTCAATGGGCCTCATTACGAGTCTGCCGGTCCAGGAACTACGGTACCAGTGCGCTTGTCACTACCATAGTTCCCGGGCATGCAGACTACGAGTTGTGCTCGCCGGTGCCTTTCTGCCTGCCAGGTCTGACCTGATGGGCACACAGGCACCCTGTGTGCAAGAACAACAACTGCACCGGCACCATTCACAGATGGTGCCGGTGCACCCGGCTTCCCCATTCCCATTGATGCACGGCTACCGCCAGGGTCGTAATGATGCCCAATATCTAATTTGCCAACGTCATTTGAGGCGCCGACCTCCTGTTGGGCCTCAGACATTTCACCCTGTGTGCAGTGTGTTCATCAGCCGCAACTTGGCCTGCTTTTCTGTTTTGTCTATAGAGTCCCAGGAATTGACTTTCTCCATTTGAAGGTTCTCAGAGTGTTCACGATTCTTCCAGTTACCATTCTCTTCAAGGGAAGGGTGGCGGTGAGGCTTCAGCTGATGCCTTGTCCACCCTCTTTTTTGGGGGGGTTTGTTTATCTCTAAGAGGAGTCCATTGATGTTTCCATTCCTTCTTTTTATCTTTCCTTTAGATTTTGAGTCAATACATCCATGAAGTACACATATGTGACAATTGGTTATATTTACACAAATTGCATTTTGGGGATTTTGGAACCTATGAGGTGAATAACCAAATTTATGGTTCTTTTCATATAGAATTGTATTGAGATGTACATTCTTATGAGAGGCTATTTCTTTGATCATATATTTTTGAACTTGTTTCTATTATTTTCAGACACTTTAAAGAATTATACCCCTGATTAAGAGAGTGTTATCTCGAAATGCGTTGTTTTTTAATTAAATGACATTAATTGCCGCAACAGAATAGTTCAAAGTGTCTCATAATGTTGTGTAATATCTAATGTATTAGACTTTCTCAAATTTCACATGTATTATTGCTTTCAAAACATTGGCTTCTTGCCCTATTTGTAGGAGACACTAGATACCTTACTTTGGGAACTTTTTTTGCTTCTTTTGTATGTACATTCCACGTGCCAGGATTGCGATTTCTCCCCCGCACCTCATGTTGTTACTTCACACACAGTAAAGTCTGTCTCTTTTAATAAGGTGTGCATTGTGTAATCTCTTTTGGGTGTGAATATGATAACAGTAGCAACCCAAATAGCTATAGGGCAAAGACTTACAAATAAAATATCGTTTAATCATGGTTCTATATATATATATATATATATATATATATATATATATATATACTTTATTTAAACACTCACTAATGCGAATTAACTAGGGTCCCGGCATGTGAAATCCTGATTTTTAAATCCTGGAATTCACAGATAATGCAGCTGTTTTTCGACTCTGACTGTCTCAGAACCACTTACATAGTGCCCAGCTGGAATCTTACTGAAAACAGAGCCCAAAAACATCTGAGGAAGGAGTCCATGATAAGGGCTCTCGAACGTGACATACCATTTTGAGACAGTGATGTATTGACTGGGCCCCTGACAGGGATAAGCCCAGTGCAGCCACCTCCTGGACCTCTGAGACTCATGTCATCAGCAGAGGGGCTGGAGTTCTGGCAAAGGAAACGTATGACCCTTGTGGATCCGAATACATTGAGGAGGTGGGGTGACAGATGAATGACCTACAGATCCATGCTACATCTACTCTCGAACTGGGGTGTGCCATGGTGCCCAATTCCATCTTGCGCTCTCTGGCTGGAAGGAGTGGCGTACCTCTCTTTTCCCTCCCCTAGGGCTGTGCTAACAGTTTCTAAAACTGACAATCAACTGCAGTTGCTTGTGGTGCGATTGTGACTCAGAAGAAGCGCATTGAGATTGAAGGGCATGGTCAGGCTTGTCTGTTGCGTGTGAGAGGGCTGATCCAACTGATAAACCTGACGGACACCATCACGTTGCGATCCCCACCCGGATTACACTGTGCCTTGGTCAGAGGGGACAGAGACACAACAATGGAACTGCACTGCTCTGTGGGAGCCGACCTGGGAGGTAGTGGGTGGAGGAGAGGTGGTGACTCATTAATCTACGGCCCGGCTTGGAACCGCTACCGAACCGGAAGGTGTCGCCCAGCCGCCCCCCCCTTGCACAATTTGGGCAGCTGGTGCAGTCTATCTTCTTTCTCTCTCTGCCAGAGAGCCCAGTGTTAACATTTTGCTGCAGACCCTAGTCAACCCAGCAGGATTGAGGAACCCGACCTGGCGTGCCAATCAGGGTTGGTGAGTGGAACCGCCCATTGAAGCATACGGTTCGCTCCACATGGATGTTGCCGGAAGAGGGTCCCCACCAATATTTGTCTCCCAAAACGTGCCCCAGCAGGTTCCAGAAAGCCAAAAGATGTGGTGCCCCATAAAGAACCTGAGTAATCCCAAATTCAGTATTGCGTAACCTCGATCACGGTGATCTAGAAGAAACAAAGGTCCAAGACGTATGAACTTGCATCCCATTTGATCTCCCAAGTTGGACCTAACATCTCGTCTCCTACACCCGTGGACAGCCCTTCTAGCTGTTACAACACGGCTTGCCTCCGTATCTCCAGGTCCCCATCGTGCCAAAGGAGAAAAATAAAAAATAAAAACTGGAAAAAAAAATGGATCAATACAAAACCTCTGAAAACCACCTCACCAGCTGGGCTTGAGCAGGATAATGACCATCCAACAGTGGAAATTTCTCTCACAGTTGTGATGGGTGAAATTGCAGAATCCAGGATCTCCATGGAGGGTAAAATAGAAGGGCTCAGGTCTGATGTATCGCTAATTTGCAATGAACTCCATAAAATGGCGGACAGAATGTGAGAAGCAGAATAAAGCATATCAGAATCCGATGACGTTCTCTGAAACATGGAGCGGAGACTCTTGGTCGTGATGCAGGGACAAAAGATACTGGAAAGAACGGTCAAAGAGAGTAACAGAAGCTCCCAAACAGTGGCAGCCACTTCTTCAATGCGTGGGAGCGCCGCCCCCATCCTCCACCGTCCAGGGAATACCGAGAGAAGAAAACAGTGCTCCCTTCTATCTCTCTGAATTCCTTTTGCAGCGCAGCATTACAGTAACTAAATAAATAAATAAATCAGTGGCATCTCAGCTGGGCTTATCAGTGTGATCGCCCAGACACTCAGGAGTGCGTCCCATTTTACACACTTTTCCATATTTTACTGCATGGAGCTCGTAGGCTCTGCACAGTTTACATAAATCATTATCATGTACGGCACTTAGGAGGTTGGCGGGCATTAGAGCTTTGGCCCCGCCAGTATAATTTGTGCCCAAACATCGTAGACTTTGCAGATCTTCCATAGAAACAGAATTTTCTGGAATTTTTGTCATTGGCTGTTTGCCAACCAATGGCAATCGCATGGTGTTGGGTGATGATGATGGGCGCATGCATGCCACCTTCTCACTTGACTTGCAGAGCCCCAAGCCAGGGCGTGTCTGGTCCAGGTCGGCACACAGCAGAATCTCACTCAGTCTCACTCAGGCTTGTGCGCAGTACGGCCTTGCTGTAACTTGTGGACTGACGGAGGAGTCCAACTTAATGGTAAGTAGTAAGTTAGTTTAGTTATATGATGAAGTGCTGTTCATTCCTGCAAGTGTTTATTTAAATATGCCTTGAGAATCAGGCCGAAATTAGGTAATTGCTGTTGAAAGTGTGTTTCTGATGCACAGTATTTGCTTGTGTTTTTTTTTTTACATCAGAGAGATAGCTAATGTAATGAAAGCCTGTCTGTGTCAATAATCAAATGCATTGTTTTTTCTGGGTTGGTTGAAAGTAACTTCCATTTCTCTAAATGACTGTTTTTCAGAATTCACTGAAGCAGCGCTCAGAATTGTTCTGTTGTCAAGCTGGCTTTTGCGAAGGGTTGAATAACGGCGACAAACATGATAAAGCTTCTGTTGATGCTATCGGAATCAAAAAACTAAGAAAGGGTGCTGCTGCTCTTTCATTGGATGCAGAAAAAGCTTTTGATCGAGTAAAATGAGATTTTTTGTTTAAAACATAGTGAGGATGGTCTGGAATACACGAGCTGGGTGGAGTTCTTATAAACCGAGCCAACGACAGAAGTTATGACTAATGGTACTGTTTCAAAGAATATTAATTTACACCAAATAACACGTCGATGTACGAGGAACGAGGAACTGCTCGTTATAGTCATTGCACTTTGTTCTATTATTGGAGCCATTAGCTTCTGCAATCAGATTGGAGGAGAGAATAGTTGGAATCAATGTTAATGGAGTAATGCAAAATCTATGCTCAATACTGATTACCACCTTTTGGTTTTGAAAGATTTAACAGTATCTATTCCAGCTTTGATGGAACATATCAAGAGATTTGGTAGAGTTTCAAACTATAAGATAAATTGGCTGGAGTCAGAGTCTCTGCTGTGTTCAAAATGATCTTGAAGGTTTCACATACAGAGAATATCGATCTCTTAGAACTGCTGTGCCAGTGAAAGAACTCCCAAAGTCAGATCTGTTGGAAACAATCATCCATTTAAGTAGTCAAGAGCATGGAGCGTCTGCAATGCATAAACTGCTGAGCACTGATTCAAATAGAAATACAAAACTTCTAGAGTCCTGGTCAGACCAACTTCAGGAAGAAATGACTGTGGCAAGATGGGAGACAATCTGCAGACATATCCCATAGATGTCGATCAATATTGGAAAAAGGGATAGTCAAGTAAAACTACTGAATAGGGTCTTCTGGGGATGTGGTTGGTCAAAAGGAACACTTGAAGATATCTTATGGGATTGTGACAAGATCAAAACTTACTGGAATGATATAACGAGTGTGACGAATAAGGTCCTGGGAGTTGATAGAGAATATGACTTGGGAATCCTGATTTAGGGTGAAGATACTGATCTAGCAGAGTTGTCATGTCATCAGGTGGCATGGATCTCAAATGCTTCAATGGTTGCGAAAAGGATAATTCTATGAAACTGGTGATCTACAATCTTTGCAACAAACGACGTGTGGTTGCAATAAATGTATTGTATGCAATATTGAGAAGGTTGTCATGCAACAGCAAAGGAGAAGCAAAATGTTTGATAATATATGAAATGGTTTTCTGGATGATGTTTAGTGTGATTCACAATATGGAGGAATGCGGTAGAAACCTGGAAGATAAGATAAGTTATTGTTTTTAATTTTATGAATTGGATTTTTTTTTTGTGTACATTATCTTGCTTATTTGTGGATTTTTATGAATGGGGGATAATTTGAAATATTTTGGACATTTTAACTGTTAGTTATTATAGCATTGCTATATTGCTTGTATGATATCTGTTTTTGATAAAACCAAACATTTTCAATAAAAAACAAAAAAAGGTTCTTGCGACGCACACATTGAGTAATTTCTTCTTGACTAATCTAATCGAAGTGCACCCTTTGACATTGCAAATCCAATGGATGCACTTGTTTACAAATGACTCATAGTTCTCATACGAATTATGAGTACATCTAGGGACATTGCACATAACAACAAAGTTCATTCCCACTTCTGGGCTCCCCATGCTAGGCCTCAGTCTGTCTCCACCTGCGTTGCCACAAGGTTGCGTCATCACTTGGGCAAAGTGTTGTCGAGGAAGCACGTTTGCAGTCATATGTCTATTAATGACCTCAGTAATTGGCTCATAACATGAGGCAGGTGGTCCATTGTTAGCAGATTCACCTGAGTTTCGATTCACATTTTTCATTCTCGTATTTCCCTCACCTGAGTTATTTATTGCTTGCTGTGGAGACCTTGGACCTACTAGGTCTGGGGGGCACTGAGAGTGTGATGGTTTAGCTATTACTGAACCAACACCCCTATCTAAACAAGGTGGAATCAAGCACTGTCTGTGAAGTAGTTTACCCACTTTAGTGACCAGAGAACCTTAAATCAAATAGGATATCATTAAGGTCCTACCTTTCCATATGCCTACAATCTCAATAAGCTCTTTTAGCTCGATTCAGGGCATCACATGTCTCTTTGAAAGAATTGGATTTACTGGATATGGCAATTGTGTGCGCTGGTAGTATTTCCCAGTATAGCAGACCCACTAAATGGTTCAATATACTTGGTTAACTCTTAATTGGCCTCCTCCAAGATGAAAAATCGATTAGAAAGTGGAATACTCAGGGAAAATTGAATGGCCTTTTACAGGGGATTACTTCTTTGTTTACTATCCTGACATCACCCTGGCCACAAGTTACAGTGACTGGACTGACAGCAATGGTGAATCCCGGATAGGAGGGGTTACTTCCTGGGCAGCTCTATGAATTTCGTGGAGTTCAATGACACTGGTCAATGAGGATGTGTTTACACCTGGTGTGCTACCTGGATGTTATAAGTCCCCCCCCCTCCTTGCCAGATATTTTATCAATTTCAAAGTCATTTTGACACTCCTTGCCTTTAGCTACTGCCACTCTAGATTGTTTCGGCTCTAGCCTTTCTTCTGCTGTTATCTTTTCCATAAGCTTAACGTCTTCATCATTGATAGCACAGTTTCATCTCAATCCCTTCTTATAAACCCTCTTAAAAATCCCCCCTCCACCAATATCATGGTGGAGGTCTTTGATCTCTGTAATCAGGACATTTACCTCACGTATGGGCTATAACATTTTACAGTACATATTGGGAGCGTCCCACAGTGAGATAGAGGCTGTGGCCTTTCTTTTGGACTTGGTACACTTGGTTTAATAACTGCTAAGCCCAGAAGGGTTAACTAAAATGCAACAATAGTGCAATGTGAAAAATGACAATAGTACTATAATACAATAAAACAGCAGTTTTGCACTCCTAACGTTCTATGTAGTGTTATATAGTCAAATGTGTGTATAGTACGGGCTCTTGTCACAAACGCAAAGGTACACCTGTTATCACGAAGATATGAATCAAAAATTAAAAATCATATAATACCATCAAGACCCATAAGGTATCAATTTAATTTTATCCAAATTGCTAAGGGTGAGGCACGCACAAATTGCTAAGGGGCCACCATAGTATGTCTCCCCCATGCCTCACTCTTGAAAATCTATTTGGACTTGAAAAGGATGATCCCCAGTGATCGAGCTCAAAAGTGCAGACGAGAAGGAAGAGTCCAATTCAATCAAATTAGTGAAGCCGTAACAAGGCAAACGTTCAATTTCGGGCTAGGGTGAAATTAATGATGTGTATATCGGCTGCAGTCAATACAAATATTACAGTGCAAGAAGTCCGCAGTGACGAGAGTGACTACGACTATCATCTACCCGTTTCCAATCGCCTTGGCGCTCAATACTGCCTACCTTGTAAGACGTTTTGTGAGTGGCCTTATCCCAGATTCGCCAGCAAGGAGAACTGAACAATTGTGCTGCTTACCAAATGGCGAGTCAATAGAAACTTTTGTGGCTGGCTCCCCCCAGCAGCGCCGAACAGCCTTCAGCGCAAAACAGCTGCACCCTTTGCTGCTGCGGGATTCGCCACCCGGGCTCAAAGCCCTTGCCTATAAAGTATGGGAGGTCTGGCCAATCCAGCAGACAGCTGGGCACCTATGGCTTTGTCCTTCCTCCAGCCCTTCTCCAACCTTCAGTGCAAAACAGCCAAGCCCTTTGCTGCTGCAGGCTTCCAAATAGACCACTGCCCTGCAGATGTGCAAGGATGAATAGTGGCTAACCCGGCTACTCAGCACACACACTGCTACAAATCAACAGCGATCCCAATCATAAAGGTGAAACAGGCACTGTCATGAGATATTCCTCTTTTGACTTTTGTCATAGCATGAGACGAGGGCAGGCTATACTCTTAATAGGTGTTTGCATGTGGTGACAATAGCAACCAAAACAGTAATAATACAAATGGGTCAAAATAAAGCAATATCCATTCAAGGTTCAATAACACATGAAAAAAACACAAGAAAACGCCAAATATTGCAAAATAATGTATAATTAAAAATACGATTGATATGGGGATAATATAATAGCCTATGAGCATCTTGGTTGGTATTTTGTAACATCTTTAAAAGCAACACATTGGATGCAAAATATATATGTATATACCTTTTACCATTCCAAGATGTCACTCAGAGAAACACACAATAGGTCTGAGAGGGAAACTCAAGGGAAAGCAAAGAAGGACTCTTTTTTTCGTATGCGCACGTGTTTAAATGAGAAGCCTGTCATTTATGTTTACAACCAGGCGAAGCCCGTCAGGGTGAAATGTGTAGTTGTTTTAGCTCTCTCCAGAGCAACTTGTCCACTGTACTTTACAAATAAAGGACGTTTGATGGAGATCCTTTTTTGACATACCTGGGTGATTTTTACAATTGAGGAAGAGTGCCGTCCAGAAAGTGGTATTCCGCTTTCTTTTTCTTTTTTGTTCTTATATATATATTAAGTGAAAAAAATGTGTTAAAGGGACGTTATGGTTAAGTTGCGCTGATAGAAACCTATGAAATTCAGTGCAAAAACTTTTTCAAAGGGACGTTATGGTTCCAAGTAAAACCGAAAAACCCTTGAAATTCGCCAGTTATGGTAAACTGAGCAACCATAACTCACGCCACCACCGTGCACTGCTAAGACTAACACCCAGGACATCAAAGATGACATCACAAATGTCATTGATGACATCACTGATGACATCACATGTCTGGCTCACTCTTTTTTCTTTTGCTGACATATCTAGGCCACATGGCTTTCAAGTTTAAACTCTTCTAAGAACACAATAGGTGTCCTGAAATGTTCGTACGTAAACAAAAATGGAGGTGTCCTGAAGAACACTATACCTGTTTGTAGTGCTCGCTAGCAAGTTCAAACTGTTCTAAGAACACATGCGGTGTCCTGAATTGTTCGTAATTAAACGAAAATGGAGGTGTCTTAAAGAACACTATACCTGTCCGTACTGTTCGCTAGCAAGTTGAAAATGTTCTAAGAACACAAGGTGTCCTGAAATGTTCGTACATAAACGAAATTGAACGTGTCCTGAAGAACACTATATCTGTCCTTACTGTTCGCTAGCAAGTTTAAACTGTTCTAAGAACACACGCAGTGTCCTGAAATGTTCGTTTCACGTGCGACGCAATTTTAATTAGTTCAGGACCCGAACACTGTCCGTAGAACATCAACGCGCATGCGCTAGCCAATCTCTGTGCATTTGGTGTCCTGCGGTCATGGGCTTCCTTCGCGGACTTGTTCGCGAACGGATCATATGACCGCGCCCACGCTGATCGTGTGTTCTGAATGCGGACACTGTTCGGGTCCCAGAACAAATTAAAAGTACATTTTCAATTAATCCATAATATTTTTCAATAACATCTCACCATGGCACAAGTCCCACATAGTAATCCTGAGTTTCTACATACCTTTTGAAACTTTTCAAACTTTTTTTTGTGTTCGATCTGTCCACAGACAGCGCGCATGTCCGCGGACCGCGCACAAGCACCCCTATAAAAGGCCACGACCTAGAGCTTATTCTCATTGTGTTTCTGGCTATTCTTTGAAACACAGTGATTTTTGCTGCCACCTGCAGATTACACCATCATCGAGATGGCATCCCTGGCTGCTGAACTGCCACCTGGTGCTGCACCTGCTTCAGCACCACCCCCAACCCTTCCACCACCACCACCTCCCCAAGGGCCTGAAGAGGGGAACAGGAGTGAGGATGCGGAGGAGGAAGAAGAGGATGATGAGAATGAGGTAGAGGAAAACCCTACTACCCGCACTAGGCGTGAGTGTTGGGTGTGGCAGTTATTTACCATTCATGGGAATGTTCCTAAGGCTCGTGCGAACCGTCTTACCTGCAATGAGTGCAAAATGATACTCAGTTGTGGGAAGCACGGTAAGTACAGCTTTGGGACCACTACTATGAAGCGACACCTGAGGTAATTTCACTCTGGGGCTATTCGCAGGGTTGTACCTTGCGAAGAACGTAGCAGGTTGATTTCCTCTACTTCATCCTCTGTTTCTGATCCTGTCACCACAAGGACCACCTCTGTGGGACAGCATCTTCCTCAAGCTGACTCACAGGCCATACCGTTACCTTTCGAGTGTCACAGTTGTATGTATGTACTGCGACACACTACTCTGCAGGGGGGAGCAACTTCGTAGTGCTTTTGAGACTATCGTCTCAGAGCACGAGAAGATCTGCTCACTACCCAAATAAAACCCACTCTACATCTTCCTCTCTCAGCTTGCCCTTTCTTATCCCTGTGGTTGGTCTCCCCCCCTTTACCTTCCTTTCACCTCCTCTCCTAGTGTGTCGTGTATAAAAACACAAAAAAAATACAAAATTTCAAAAATCAAAAAAAAATAAGGCTCTTTTCAAGAGCTGCCATGCACAGTTAAAAAATAAAAGTGAAAATAAATGAAGCAGGGCCCTTTGTATTTTTTAGAAGTCCGCGGACAGTTCGCGAACATTTAAAAAATTGGGTTGCTACCCCATCACAAACATTGCAATTTTCTCTGGGAGGAAGTGGTGGCTCTGAAAAATGCTTAACACCTACTTCAAAATGGATGTTGTAATTCCAAAAAAGGTCGCAATGCATTTTGTACATTTCTCAGAAAAATCTGATTGCCACCATAAGTAAGATGGACTCCATCTTTGCGAAAAACGTTTGTACTACGAAACAGAATATTTTCATTGTGAAAAGAAGACATGCCAAAATCTTTTAGAAAGGCACAAACAGCTTTATTAACAATGCGCCTTGCTTTTTCCATTTGTGGACCAAATGAAGAAGAACAAATCCACATTTGTCTCTGCGCAATCCGTGAAAATATCTCTTGAGAATTAGGAAACATGTCCATAACCTTCCCAAGTCCTTCTTTCATAGCAAATTGCAAAAAAATTCCAGTCACATGTCCTAAATTGTTCCCTCCACAATGAATTACAATTATGTCTGGATGTTGCTCTGTCTCCAAAGTAGCACAGAGAGGTAGCAAGTCCAACCACTTCATTCCACGTACTCCATGCCAGTGTACTTCCACATGTGGCAATCCAAGATCTACAGCTACTCCAGAGCTTTCTGCATGCACCTTCAACCAATATATCCATGAATCTCCCAAAATCCATACAATCTTTTTCCTAAAATACACAGACATAGCTATCTGTTTTTCTCTCAGCAAAAACAGTATATGAGAAACTCTCTTCTGGCACAACACACCCACTAAACTTTCCTGACCAATCCCTTTTAGTACTCATTCTCATTTGCATGACTTCTGAACCCAAAAATCCCCGGATGTAACTCCCGATGTCCGCGAACTACCGCCATGTCCGCGGACATATCGTAACATGAACAGCCCTTCTACCATTTCCACTTCACTCTCTCTGCCATTCCCTCATTGGATGTAGCTAAGAAATCACATGACCATGCACCAATCACATTCAAGACTAGATCTAACTGCATCATCATAGATCAGCACTGCAAATGTACTGTGAATCTCTCTGAGTACAAGTGTCATATCATTGGCAAGCACCATCTACCAGAAATACTGTACAAGTCTCCAAGATTTCTACTTGCAGCTCCATGCATATCCATATGCATGAACACAAACTTCAGGTATGCATATTTTCTGTACAGTAGATGAACACATTTTCAAACAGACTTTTAGCTTGTGTATCTGGAAAATGAATTTACTGTATTTTTTCAATTTCCTAAAATCAACTATCACTTATAAACCTTTATACTATTTACTTTCTTTATACACACACACTCAAATCATGTTAAACTAAGATTTTTTAAATGAAATATATAGACTACATATATTCAAACAAAATTGCATGCAAGCACAATCTATGTTTAAATCTTTAAAAAAACACTTATACAATTTCATATTTTTAGTTTTTATTTATTTATTTACTTAATTACTTTAATTTAGACATGACATTGAGGCGCTATTACCTAGAACAGCTTAGTTACAGAAATAGTGGTATTCACTGGTATATTATAAAATTCACAAGACATGTGTAAAAACAGTGCTATATACAAACAAAGTTACTAATGTGAAGCTTTTACAATTGCAGTGAAGACCAGTCTCCTAAAAAGAAGCAGCCGAATTTGAAGAACAAAGAAGAACTAAGAAGTTACCTGTTAATTTAAGAAAAAAAGTAAGTAGAATATCACCATAATATTTGTATTATTACTCAAACATACTATAACTTTAATACAAGCTATTTCTGTGCCTAAAAATAGAGATTGTGTACCATTTTGTCCAAAAATCTCCATGTCTTAAACAGCGATTTACAGCCAGAATGGGCCACAAATTCCTATTTTTGGACACACAAATTACCCAAATGAACTGCTACAATTTTCATATTATAGAACAAACAAGTGTTTTAATTGTATACATTAGATTTACTGTTTGTACTTTTCCACACCACTAGCTTACTTTTTTTTTGTCATCTGAACCCCAGTTTAGTAACACATACATTCAAGAATACCTATCCCTACTAGTTGTAGTTCCCAATGCACAATCACACACCATTACAGACATCTTTATCATCTTACTCAAACACTCATGCACACAGCACACATACATTCCAGAACACCCCAACCCATATCTTCTTTATTTTTTTCAACAGGCCCTAAAGAATGCCTAACAAAATTCAAGTCAGTAGAAAGCAAAACAAAGGTAGAGCAAATGAAAATAAAAGTGTCCAACATAAGCATCCATCTCTAGCAGAATTTGTAAAAAAAAAGTTGAAACAAAACAGCTAATACAGTCATTTAGTGAAACACAAGAAGTTTCAGGTACAAAAACTTTGCCTCCTCTATCAAAATGTAAAACAAACCAAAAACAATTAACAGAAAATCAGCTATCACTACAGATAAAACTACTTCTTCAAATTTTAATATAGTGCAAAGTAAGCATACCAAGAAAAGTATTTTAGCCAAAATGTGCCGTCACAAAGTCCTTCAAAATCTTATAAAAACAGGAGAGAAATTAGGTTCAATGCTAAAAACCTATCGTAGGAAATTAATCTTAGAAGCATTGATGGACAGTGCAATTCTTCTCAAAAGAAAGTTATTTATTTTACTGTTAAACAAAATGAAACCACTAACAAAACTAATAACTAAATTACAAAAAAGACTTCTCAATAAGCGAAATGTCAACAGAAAGAACTTCTTAAGTATCTGCGGAGGTGAATGGAATCACACTACGAGCACAGAACCATATTTTAATGAAGAAGCGGACAAACAAAAGCAAACAAATACAATTGCCATACATAGCTGTGGTCGAGGTTATGAAAAAGTCAATAATACCATAATGGAACAAGAAGCACTCCTTACAAAAATATGCCCTGAATACTTAGAATTACCCCTCCATTCAACTGAATCAGAACGTCTAGTGTACAAATGGCCATGCACGTCAATGTGTAACATTCCCAAACAATGTTTCAAATCTTTACGCCAATTCCTCAATAAATATGTAAAAAGCAAAGACAAAATCAAAATTAAATTACTGCAAAATCTGGATACCTGTCCAGTGCGCAAGTACACAGGACTTCAAGGACATTCATTGGCCTGCATTACAGGACCTACTTGTAAAACCACTTTCCATGATATCAAAAGGATATCAACACATCATTCAACTATAAGAAATCTAGTCTATAAACTGTACTATGCTAAAAGTCCTGCTTTAGCACTAGCAAAATTAGTCTGCATGGTACAGCAAAAGACCTACTTGAAGAAATTCACTATATCCAGAAAAAATATTTTGGAAGTGAAAGCCATTTACAGAATGAAATAGCTTTAAACCAATTAAGCAACAATTCTACACATGGCAACCTTTTGCTAAACACATACAACAAAGAAATACTAAAATTTAAAAGTACATCAGCTGAAGTACCAAACCATGTATGTGTATGTTGCTGTAGAACTTTTTATAAAAGTAACACAAAAACTGTAGACCTATCATACAAAATAGAAGACAATGAAGATTCTAAATGGTTTGAATTAACTCTCTACCTTGTAGCAGAAAACAAATACGAAATAACTGAGCCCTTAATACTTTTCAGTTACTGCACTACAAAACTTGACAACAACCAAACTCCTTCACGTGCTATCACAAATAATTTGGAATTATACCCAGTACCAAAACCCCTACAACAACTTAATTTATATGAGAGCATCATAATTCAAACAGTACACCCATTTCAAGCAATAATACGCCTTCAACCAAAAGCAGCAAAATTACCTCCCTCTGAATTGGTAAAAGGCATTTGTGGAAAAGTAGTTTATTTACCATTAGATCTAAAAGGAAATGTGCATACTCTAGGAGTGCAACGTCCAATGCAACAATCTTTAATTATCTTAGTAAATGGAGTACCTACAAAAGACAAAAAAATATGGCAACAGCTGGTAGATTTATATAAAGTTAGACAAGCCTTCCAATATCTTAAAGAGAATAATGAATATTACAAAGAAATTAATATTGAAGAAAACTTGAAAGATACAACTGAAATAATTCAAGAAACACAAGAAGCTGGTCAATTTGAGCTACTAGATCCTGCTACAATATCAAATACTTTAGACCATTATACAATTCATCCTTTGCACTGTAATGACACCGTAGAAGATGTACTGGAAACTTTTCAAATGCGTCAAACAAAAGGATCGCCAATCAGCATATGGGCAAAAAAGTATAGAAGCGCGTGCTTTTCCTCTACCCTTTCCTACTGGCAAAGGAGGAAGGTATGATGGTAGACCTATTCAAATATCAGCTTCAGAATACCGCTCATTACGGATGTATTTTGAAGATCCCAGATTTAGACAAAATGTGGAATACATATTCCACCTACTCTTTGAAAGTGAACTAGCAACTTTATGTTACGGAGTTGCACACATATTAAAATCAGGATCACACTTTCAAAATATGACAGCTACACAATTATTAGAAAAAGTGCAACAAAAGGATGAGGTTTTACCATCAAATATTACAAATCTATTAGCAAATATGCGTGGTACTAAAGAGTACTGGTTTCGACATCATGGAGATGTACGTTGTATGATCAGAAACCTTGGCCCACCCACTTTGTTTGTTACATTAAGTTGTGCAGAATATGCATGGGAAGATTTACATGATTTCCTACGCATATCAAATAAAAACAAAACAAACATAGATATACTAACACCTGGAGAACTTTGTTCTTTGGATCCAGTTAATGTTTCAAGCTATTTTCACCATCGCTTCATTGCTATGCTACATTTTATTTGTAATAAAACTGTTCCTCCCCTTAGAGAAGTGCAACAATCTTTTGGAGAAAAGAATACCAAGTCCGAGGAGCACCACATATCCACATGCTTTTATGGATTAAAGATGCTCCTAAATTTGGTCAAGACAGTGATGCCACTGTTTTACAGTTTATTGAAAAATATGTCACTTGTGAAATTCCATCAGAAGCCACAAATAGTGATCTTCATGCACAAATTTTACAATTTCAAAGACACAAATGTGGAATATATTGTCATTGCAAATACAAAAACAAAGGGAAATACTACACCATATACAGATTTGGTTTCCCTAGACCAGTTACAAATACAGGTCAAGTGAACAACCTCATGTCTTCAGTTAGACATAGTGTTAAAGGTAAGTCACCTAAAAATACATATTACATAAAAAGAAAAGAAGAAGAAAAATATATCAATGATTATAATGCAATCATTGCCCACTTATTTAATGCAAACATAGATGTGCAGTACATTGCAGACAATTATACTGCAGTTTCACGATATGTCACAGCATACTTAACTAAAGCAGAAAAGACAGAGCTCCAAGACCTCTGGAATGACCTGTCATCAGATAAAACAGTGTCTCAGAAATTATATAGCTTGGGCATAAAAATGCTCACCCATAGAGAATGTGGATCATATGAAGCAGCTGATCGTTTAACTGGTACTGCATTGTATGGTAAATCTGAAAATATAGTATGGCTAAGTCTTGGTCCAGCTAAATCTAGGAAAAAGAGTTCTAAAATCATGTGAAGATATAGAAACAATAGCCAAACATGATCCCAACAGCCAAGACATTTTAAAAAACAATTTATTGGACACATACTACCCAAACAGAAGTAATACTTTGGAAAACATGTGTCTATACCCCATAGCCCAAAACTAAACATACAAAAATAATATGAAACCTGATGAAAAAAAAGGTAAATATAGAGTGACAAACTGTGAAGGCACCTTAGTTAAACTCACTAAACCAAATTTAATTAATCGGATGAAATTGCATTAAAGACTCCTCAACTTAAAGAAGTACATTACATGTCCCTGCTACAACTCTTCAAACCATGGAGAAAAGAAGAACAATTACTAGATAACTATGACTCATATGAGGATGCTTTCAAAGCAAATGAAAGCACTATAACTGATGTAAACTTTACACAGTACAAAACAATGTTGCACAATGACCAGCAACATAAAGAAGAACTCCAAGCCGAACTAGATAAGGACACTCCTGACAGTAGTCAACCTTCTGTAACAGGAAGCCAAGAACCACTGGGAGAACCACTAATAATAAATGAGGCAGATTTAGCTATGATAGAAGTAGAAAACAGCATGTGTCAGTATGAAGATAAAGAAGACTTAACTATACTACAATCAAAACTAAACAATGAGCAATGTAGCATTTTTCAAGAAGTAACAAAACAAATTGCACATGGTGTAAAACATGAAAATAAAGAATGTTCCTGCCATAATTATAAACCTATACTACTGTATGTCAGTGGTGAAGCTGGTTCTGGCAAAACATTCCTAATCAAAATCATTAGTAAGTTCCTTCAACAATTGACAAACAACAAACTGTCAGCTGTTGTCACTGCCCCCACAGGTTTAGCTGCCTACAACATAGGTGGTGTTACATTACACCGATTACTACTATTACCAGTAGAACACCAGAACAAATTAGACTATTACAAACTTCCTGCAGAAGCTGCAATGGAATTACGCAGAGTATTGAAACAAATTAAAATGCTACTAATAGATGAAGTGAGCATGGTCTCCAACCTGATGTTAGCTTTGATTCACCTCAGATTACAAGAAGTACTCAAAACAAACTATGAAGAACTCTTTGCAGGAAAACACATTATTGTTTTTGGAGATCTGCTTCAATTAACATCAGTAAAAGGTGAGCCTATTTATAAAACATTAGGACACAAACTCTGCCGTAAAACTGTTGGCAGCATTGGAAATGTCAACCTTTGGCAACATTTCCAATACAGAGAATTGACAGAAAACATGCGGCAATCTGCAGTTCTCACTTATGCCAACATTTTAAAAAGTATCAGAGTTGGTATACTTTCTAAAGAAGCAGAAGCAATATTGAAAACCCGGCACATTAATGCACTTTATGGCGATAATGCATGTGCTACAGATGTTATGGAACAATTAGCCCACAAAAATGTCAATTGTATGGCCTTAATGCCAACTCTTGCAAGCTGTTTCAAATTCAATGAAATCATGCTAAGTAAAGAAATGCAACCAATCATGGAAATTAGCGCCACAGACAAACTAGATGTACATGGTATGACACTACCCATGTGTGACCAAGCCACAACAAGACTAAATAGTTTAGAAAAATCAATCTCAAACACAGCAGGTTTAGAAAAGATATTAAAATTATCTTTAAATTGCAGAGTAATGCTTTAATGTAACCTTGACGTGGACCAAGGACTAGTTAATTGAGCTAGATTCCTTCTCTTCAAATATATGTATGTACGCAGAGAACAATTTTCTCTAACTCTTGCATACACAGTCACGATTCATAAATCACAAGGTCTTACCCTAGACAAAGCAATGATAGATATTGGTAACACAGTCTTTAAAGAAGGCATGAGCTATGTAGCACTATCACGCTTACGTACACTTGACGGTCTATTTCTAATCAACTTTGATGCAAGTAAAATAAACGCTGATATTCCTTGCATTTTAGAATACAATAGGCTTCGCTCACTATACACCCCCACCTAAACACATATTCTGTTCCACAAAAAGTAAAACGTTATAAAAGAAAAATAAATCAAACAGAAATGCAACAGGATGTCACTGCAAATCCTCCAAAGAGAGTAAAAGAAACTAATACTTCATCAAATAGCACAAGCAAAAAAGAATCAATTAGGGAAAGTAAACCAGGTACTTCTTTAAAGAAGGAAAACAAACTCCAAAAAAAGCAGTTAGATACAGAACTACCTGGACCATTTAAATTCTCAAATATAATTGGTGTACGCAAATGTAGCAATTAATATTCTATTTCAATTACCACCAATTGTTGACAACATTTACTTACACAGTACAGACCCATTGTGCTTGCAAATGTTAGTACTTCACAGAAATGCAGCAAACAATCCTGACAACACGTATAGTGTTTATGGAATAAGACAACAATTGGACTACTGTGCTGGAATGGGGAAATTCACTATAAACTCACAGGAAGATCCACAAGAATTTCTAATGTACTTACTAAAGTACTGGAAAACAAAAAACATACCTATAAATGAAATCTTTTAGATTTCATACATGTGGAAACATCCATGCACTCTCTACAACAATGTGACACAAGAAGAAATTCCCAATGAACGCTTCATATATATATATCAATACCAAATTGTGAATCCATTCCATTTCAGCGACTTGTACAAAATGCAAACCATGGTAGATTATGCTCTACCTGCAATTCAGATAATCGCTCCACGTTAGTAATACAAACTCATAGTAAATACATAATACTAATGCTTCTACGTTACAATGCAGATGGTACCAAAAACAACCGCAAGCTGACTGGATTCACACATGGTCAAATATCACTTGGTAAGAAAACCTTCACAACAATAGGTATAATCTACCACGCAGGAGCCACAACCAATTCAGGGCACTACGCTGCATATATAAAAAAGAAATGTGGATGGTTTGAATGTAATGATAGTACCATTACTCTAAAGCAGAGATTACCAGGACACCCCCATTTAGTTTATTTGCGAACATTTCAGGACACCATGAGTGTTCTTAGAACACATTCAACTTGCCAGCGAACAATACGAACAGCATCTTCAGGACACCCCCTACGAACATTTCAGAACAACGCAAGAGTTCTTAGAACACATTCAACTTGACAGAGAACAATACAGACAGCGTCCTCAGGACACCCCCATTTTGTTTATTTACGAACATTTCAGGACACTGCAAGTGTTCTTAGAACACATTCAACTTGCCAGCGAACAATGCGGACTACGCCTTCAGGACACCCCCTACGAACATTCCCGGACACCACGAGTGTTCTTAGAAACATCTTCAGAACACCCCCATTTTGTTTATTTGCGAACATTTCAGGACACTGGGAGTGTTCTTAGAACACATTCAACGTGACAGAGAACAATACGGACAGCGTCCTCAGGACACCCCCTATGAACATTCCCCGGACACCGCGAGTGGTCTTTGAAGGGTCTTCAGAACACCGCCATCTTGTTTATTTGCGAACATTTCAGGACACCGCAAGTGTCCTTAGAACACATTCAACTTGACAGAGAACAATACGGACAGCGTCCTCAGGACACCCCCATTTTGTTTATTTGCGAACATTTCAGGACACCGCGAGTGTTCTTAGAACACATTCAACTTGTCAGCCACAACCTCCATTCATATTTGCGAACATTTCAGGACACAGCGAGTGTTCGACAACATCTTCAGAACACCCCCATTTTGTGTATTTGCAAACATTTCAGGACAATGCGAGTGTTCTTAGAACATATTCAACTTGACAACAAACAATACGGACAGCGTCCTCAGGACACCCCCATTTTGTTTATTTGTGAACATTTCAGGACACTGCGAGTGTTCTTAGAATAGTTTCAGTTTGCTTGCGAACAAAACGGACACATATTGAGTCCTCAGAACACCCCCCATTCAGTTTATTTAGAACATTTCAGAACACCCGTGATGTCCGCAGACAAATCGAACACAAAAAGAACGTCTAACACATAAAAAACATAACTTTCATCCTATCTCATACACTCCCACCCTCCCCAAACACTCCTACACACCAACACACTCTACTAAATACAAATTTTGAACAAAGTTTCACTGCGCTGTCCGCGGACGACCACGAATCCAAGATGGCGGGCGCTACCGAAAATCTGATGCGCTTCACGCTCCATGCCGTCCAATCAGCGAACATGTTGCATGTCCGCGAACATCACGCAAGTCGATTGGCTAATCAGGACACTGTCTGCGGAGCGAACAGGGAAGTGTGTCCGCGGACCCAACACTATTTTTTTTTACCTACTTTTTGGTCATTTTAAAAAAAACTACTGGACGGATTTTCACCAAATTTGCAAAGGCACGCTTTTGCGACCAACCTGCCGCTCCTGCTCCAAATTTGGTGAAAATCCGTCCAGCGGTTTGGGCTGTAGACGCGAGCAAAATTTCTTTGGGAAAAAAGTTTTGGGACCCCCCTATAACTTTGCCCCCCCTGGACGAATCCTCACCAAACTTTGCAGAAAAATGCAGAGTGACCCACATACTCTTTTTGCAAAGTTTGGTGAGGATTCGTCCAGGGAGAGCGAAGTTATAAGCCACCCAAAAAGTGCTCTTCCTATGGAAACACCAACTTAACCATAACTACATGGCCACTAGGCCATGTAATATATATATATATATATATATATATATATATATATATATATATATATATATATATATATATATATATATATAACTGACTATGAAAGCACTAGCAAAATCCCACACCACTGGCAAAAACACAGTCTGTGAAAGTAGTAAGCATTTTGGGTATTGTAGCAAGAATAAAAGACATGACATTGCAACAACATCACTTGAAAGGATGTCTTGGAGGAAAACTGTGCAAGTGGGTAGCTTATTTTTCTCTAAGGTCTCAAAAGCGGACCATGGCTTTTGGACATCACAAATGTACCTTAATCAGTTCTTTTATGGTTTGATGATGTCAAACCAAGCTTCAGGATGCTGTCTTTGAGGGTAGAACTGGGTTCGAAAGTTGTGAGTTGCGCTGGTGTTGTGTGTGGTGTTTGGACATGTTTGAAGCAGGCACGGTACTGTTCAATGGCAGCATTTGAGAAATGCAGTTTGATGAGCCCACCAGGGCATTGATTCAAAGGATGAGCTGTTTCAAGACAATGGTTACTGCTGGATCGAGTTGGCAAGTGACACAATGCTTCCAGCGGTTCGGGTGGAGATCCGGAGAGGCTTGATCTGCATATCCCGCTGGTTTGATGTATTGTCAAAAGATGGAGTAGCTCAAAGTCATCCGCAAGCTGAGCAGCTGGCATGCTCTGCTAGTATGATGCAGTGTTGAGCTGGTAAAATGAGCACAAAACAGATGTTTGAAGAGAGTGCCAAAAGCAGCACAGCTTGTCCTGATAGAAGGGATTCAGGCACGGTTTGAAGTGGCAGAATACAGCAATCCCGCTGCGTTGGCGTATACTTGTGCTGTTAGTTTCAATGTAGGGGCTCAGGTACGAGAATAGACTTTTCCTCTTCGGCTGACACATGCATAAGGCTTTCACCTCCAGTGAGGAGTCTGGATAGCGGTGCATCTGGCAGAGAGTGCAGGTCTTAGTCCAAAAGCTTTCACCCCCAATGTTGAGAGAGTATGGGTAGGAGACAGAGCTTAGCTCTGGCTTGGAAGTGATGTGTTCACCTCTTTTGGAGGGATTTGGAAAGAACTGCTCTCCCAAGAGGGTCCACATGAATTATTCTATTCATCGTTAAAATCCAAAATGAATAAAAGAAGGAGTCGGAGACCCCTTCCTTATAAGGGTAAACGGTTAGTGGGGATTGGATACAAGCAAGCCTTACTTAAAGGGTCCAATCCCTGTCAAGGTGACAAGTGTATTTTGCCTTATGACAGCCTAAGTGTTCGGCTCTCCATGAATGGTGCAGAGAGGAATGAATGTGAATCCCACATAAAACTCAAAAAGTAAGACCCCTTCCTCCAGTGCTTTCTGTTTTATCTAACTGTTCTATCTCTTCCTCCTTCCCATTCCTGCAGCTTCAAAGACCTTTTGGCATGCAACACTCTGGCGTGAGTCTTTCTCTTTGTTATTATGCATGTTCCTCTTTGAAACATGGTTCTCAGACGTCCTCCTGCTGAGAGTTTGCTGGGCTGGCTAGGTTTTTCCCATGTCCCACGGTTTGATCAAAGAGAGGCAGTGTTCCTGCCTATTGTCCTGCTGGCTAAGGCAGAGACAGACAGTCTGGCTACAATCTACCTAGCCTTTCCATAGCTGGCCTGAGCTCACAGGGTTGATGTAAGTATGATACAAATCTGATGTGGCTTTAGTAATTGTGTGACCTATCAATTACTATACCAAAACCCATGTATTACTTGTTATTAGAGATTACCTTTCCACTAGATAGAATAGTTCCTCACATTTATTATTGTTTTGTATCAAAGGTACAAATTTAACTTCAACTTCAGCATGCAGCGACTTCGGTGTTACAGCAGCTGTCAAATAGACCACTACTTACATTGGAACCTACTTTGTGCTTCTGAAGAGCAGGAGCTGCAGATAAGGAGACTGTTGCTGAAGAACACAGGTTTGTGACATAGAGCTTTCTGGAAGGGTGATCTTTTTAGTTGACCACCGTTCAGAGAAATAATTACCAGCATTATTAATTCAAATCAAACAAACAATTGATTTCTTAACCAGATGGCAATTCCGACACGGTTTCCTCCCAAACCAAAAATACTTTTTTTGTGCAATGTTTGGTATGGCATTGTTACAGTCGAGAAAAGTTGTAAGGGGGGCGGTTCCTAAACTTTTCAAAATCCGGTTAGACCTGAATGGGAAACACATTTTGCGTCAGGAGCTTTATTCGTTATCCAATCTGGAACGGATACATGCATTTTTTTCTTATCCAACCCATCCCTTTCTCCAGATCATGTGTTTTCACATAGGTATCTTCATACGGAAATGTTCTCCTAGATCAACATCGTAGGATTGGCCATTTTCCTTCAAATTGTCCTCTGGTTGTACACGCTGCCAGATGCAGATGCACTTCGCATGCAACAAAAGTGTCCTGGCTGCTGGCTGCATTCATGATGTAGGGGATGAGAAAACACACGTAGCAGCTTTAATCTGATGTTCACTCTCTCACTTCCTTCATGTACCTGTACCATAGGTTATTCTTTAAGTGAGCTGAATTGTCAAGATATGTATTTGTGCCTTCACAATCTTCTCCTTATAAACACTTTAAAGACAAGAGGGGATATTTAACTGGACTTCTCCAAACAATCCCTCCTCACTTAAAAGTTTGGTACATTCAAACTGTTTGGATGGTCCTATGTCTTTTCAGACCCACTATATGACTGTTATAGTTTTTATAATATATGTCTATCCTCTGTATCTCTTTCTGATAAATCACAGAATATATTCAGCATTTATCCAAATATATATTTTTATTCATTTTAAAAACAAATATTGTTCTAAAACAATCATTTTTACTTAAACTGATTGATCAAACTTTGAACCTGTATCGTTAGTTTTTGAACTCCACTAATTATCAATAGTATATAAACCATGTAGTTGTTTAGATTTTTGGAGAAAACCTTACAGCATCGAAATAACAGTCAAATTCATCAATTGTGTAGGTTTCCGTTTTTCAACTAACTTATCCTCTTCTCTAACAAACCATTTGTCCTAACATGTTTCATTCCTCATTATTCATTGTTTCATATTCTCTATGCAGGAAATTCTTCAGGGGTATACAGTTCAGTCAAGATCAATCAACCTTTCCCGTTGCTCTGTTGTTAATTATCAGAACATTGTTAGTGACAGTTAAATTCCTCACTATTCATGCATTTTTAGTCATGGTGTCTACCATCTGCGTTGGTATCGCGGAGCATTAATCACTTACTTTCCAGGTTTCAGGATCTCGAGTTTACACTGTCCCGGAGCTTATTACTTCAGAAATGTCACATGTTATTTTAGCTATACTTTAATATCCAGCCTTTCTGCTGATTCTTGGTCTTTTATGTTTATTTTCTCTATGGCACAAATCCACACTCGCTAACAGTCCACATTAGCATCAATATATTAATTAATTTGCAGCATATATTCAAACATTTTAGTGCCTTCATCATTTCTGTCATATCCGTTATTAGATATTTTCTCAGGCTCACTGTTTGCCCTCGTGCTTAATATCTACATGTGAAGCCTGCACGTCCTACGACTACCAGATGATTTTCCATCTTTCCAAATAACTGCAAAACAGCCCGGGTCACAGTGTTGCTTCTTTAATCATGATCTTCTACAACATCTCTTTTAAGTCAAACAATTTGTTTAGTAAAATTAGGGAATTTGCTGCTTGAGCTTTTGTTAGGGATTATAAAGGATGTTTCCTTGTCCCCCACAGTATCTGCATTTGTAATAATTATGTGTCTGAGTGCCATAATAATAAGGAGGAAAAGGCAATTCATAAAACAAAATGAAATCACAATTACCATTCCCGTAAAACATATTGGGCTTCATTATGAGGTTGGAGGGGAGGTAAGGCTACCTCCAAACTCGCATCCGGGTACAGCACCCGCGAATGGGCAATTACCAGCCTATTCCAGCCCAGCCAGACCCCGTAATTGCCCTTTTGCGGGTGCCGGGCCCAGGACATCCCCATTCCTATTTGAGCCCCATAGGGCTCAATGGGAATGGGGAGGGTGGCAGCACCAGTACCGGTGCTACCATCATGTTCTTCTCGTGGGTGCTGGTATGGCCATCAGGTCAGACCTACAATGCTACAAAGGCACCCGCAAGCAGAACTCCTAGTATGGCGGTACTGTAGCAACAGTGCCGGTAGCGATACCGGCACCATTGTTTGCTTACCGCCATACTTGTAATGAGGACCATTGACTTTCTCAATGGTAGTGGATCTCTCATATTCTGGCACGTTCTCATTTTATTTAATTCAGTATGTATTTGTGTTATCTTCTGTAACTAGTGCTTTTATATCAAGAACTGCAAATCATTGCCACAATATTTTAAAATAATGTGATGTTTTTAGGATTTCCCCAAAATGTTACAATGTCAACATGTTGTCTTATCAGAGCTGGGTAATAATAATAACAACATGTAAGACTGTAACATGTAGGTAAATACAGCAAACAAGAATGTAGGTAATGTTATTATGATGGGTAGCATAGAAGATGCAATTCATTCCTTGTCCTTTGGCTTTGGTGCATTAACACATTGTTCCTTTTATGTATCTAAAAAAACTTCCAGGATAGCTGCAAGTCCATTCATTCCTTATTAATTTTATGAAATGCCTATAATTATTTCAAAGGTGTTTTTTATTGTTTTTTATTGTTCCATAAACTTCTTTTTTTTGCTCTTCGTTGCTGATCATGTCTGCATGTGTCAATGTGTCAGCCTGACATCTTTTGCTAATAAATATATTCTTTCAAACTGCCAATTAGCTATACTTTGCAGTTCCATTTAGGAATATCATTACTCATTCAGATTTATGTATAACCAGTGGGCAGAGCGCGTCACGCCAGTCATACATTAGCCTATATCCACAAAGTCTATTTGTAGATGCTGAAATGGGCCCTTGGGTCTAGAAATTGCTCCTCTCACTGTTCACAAAGTCTAGCTTACAGTACATTTCTGGCACATGATGCAACTCTGAATAAACTGTGGCAATGTTCTAAAAAATGTAATGACAACCAATATTCTGTAATCGTAGCACCAAGACTCTCTTAAGTCATATGCATTGGGTAGTTAAGCTGCCCCAGCACTACCCTCAACAATGCTAGATTTCTTAATTAATCTTGCTCCTCCTCTGATGCTTGACTTTGTATTTAAATTGACTGAACAATAGGCATCATGTTAAAGCCCTCCTTTACCAAATTGTATCGTCCTGTCATTTGCTCAATACTTCTTAGTTCAAAATCAGAAATATTTGGGAAACATGCTGCCTTTTTGGCCTTTACATCTGCGGCTTAATTTCTTTGAGAAATTACATCTGTTCATTTAGTATGTGCTACACATTTTATGACTGTGATAGTCAATGGGAGTCTCAATGCTTCAATAAGCTTACCCAATAGGGCTGCATGTTGCACTGGAGTGCTGTCTCTGCAGAGGAAGCCCCTCCTTTTCCAGCATGACAAACCAGCATGCATAGTTGACATCTCATAAGCAGAGTCAGAGTACACTGTCACTTCCTCATCTTCATAAATTTGGAGTGCGGCGATAAGCGCCACTAATTCTGCAACCTATGCTCAGCAATGCAAAGGCAATCTCGCGCATGTCAATACTTCAAATGTATCTCCTTGGTTCAGCTTTACTACTGCTGAGCCAGTATGCTTTACACTAGAAATTTGATACATTTTTGGAGAACCATCAATAAAAAGTATATGTTGTGCAATGATGTACATAATCACCCTACCCTATTGGTTCTGCTATGAATGTTGCTGGATTCACTCTTCTGCATCTAACAATTTTGATTGCAGGGTTCGAGATAATTACCTCATACCCTGATGCTCTTTATGTGGTCAATGTACTTTTGGGTTTCTCTAGAATAGGAAACAATGCATGCTCAATGAATAAGGTTACTGAACACCCTATTGTAATACTTGAAACTTTTTCAATTGCAAATTTAGCAGCAGCTAAATATTGTTCTCAAGGGTAATGCCCTTTAATAACTGGATCTAAAATCCCAATGTAATAATCCATTGTTTTTTGTCCATGTCCTAATGTCATTTTCTGTGTGAGGACTGCTGTCATGACTTTTCCATTTGAATGAGAAAATAAGTAAAATTCTTCATGATAGTCTGGAATTCCTAGCACAGGGGCTGTATTAATTGTATTTTTTTTTTAATTCCTCAAATCCTTCTGTCATTTCAACAGTCCATGTTATCTTACTTTTGACTACCTGTGCTTCTTTAAGTCCTTTTCAAAGTGGTCGGATATAGGTGCTATAATCAAAAACCCAGGCCCTACAATAGTTGCATTAGCCTAAAAATTGTTACATTTCCCTCACTGTCCTGGGTTCTGAATTCTCCATAATTTCCTCTGCTCTTTCAGGTGTAACTTTTCTCCCCTCTTGATAAATTAGCTGTCCTATGTACAAACCACTCCCTGACACTATTTTAACTTTTCTTTGTCTACTTTGTATCCTTTCTCTGCTAATATGGTCATGAGTCATGCAAAGTCTTCCATGAACCTTTTCTCTGTCTCAATGCACACCAATAAGTCACCTACGGATGGAGACCTACAGTACCCTTGGGACAAACAAGTGTGTTTCAGACAAAATATTTCTATACAAAAAAGTCAAAATCTTGTGAGTCCTCATGAAGGGGAATTGAGAAGAACGTGTTATTTTAAAATCTATAACTGTGACATATTTAGCCTTACATGGAATATTACATAATATTGTGGTGGGATTTGGAACTAAAGTAAACGCTGCTTCAACAATATTGTTTAGGGGGGTTGGAGATCCTGAATAAATCTCCATGAACCCCCAGTTGATTTCTTCACTGGGTACAGAGCCGTATTACATTGGGAATCAGACGGCAACAATATTTCTTGCTTCATTAAAGCAGAAATGGTCTTGAATATACCTTCATCCGCTTCTCGGGAAATGGGATATTGTTTTGCTTGTGTCAAAATCGCTCATGGTTTAAGCTTGATTTTAACTCCTACTCCTTTCATTAGGGCCACGGTGTATGGACTCGTATGGACTTGTGGTCCATAACATTTTTGGCACTTTCTCCCTGGATAAATTATGTCTTTTTTTACCATTGCAGTTCTCTGCAGTATTTCCATAATCTCCACTTTAATCCAATAAGTGAGAATAATCATCCCCAAAAAGCTCTTCTTCTGTCAAGTCTGTCAATCTAGATCCTTCACCAAGGGCTATCACTGCTCTCCACCCTCTACCCTCATCATCTGTTCAATGGACAACCACATTTTCCTCTCTGACCATTTATGCTTCTAACTTTAAAGGAATAACCTGTCCTTCTTCATCATTCATGGGTATTTCTATTATAAACAAACATTTTTCAGGTATTCTCAATATTTTACCAAGAAACTTAGGTAACCATGATAATAAAATAGTCAACCTATACAAAAATACTTCTGTGTTTAAGGGGACTCCTCGTAATGTTTCCAGGCCTGTGAAAGCTAATATAAATGTGTTCGCATTCATATAATGTATCCCTGGAGTGGAACCACACTATACCCTCACCAGTAAAAGATATTGTCATGTTAAGTTTTGTCATCAAGTCATGTCCTAGTATGTTAACTGGTGTCTGCCGAGAATATAATAAGGGCATAGACATGTCATGTTCTCCTGTAGAGATTGGTCATTGCTGTAAAATGAACTAAGCTCATCGCATTATTGGCAATGCCGGACATTGGGTAATTTCCCTCCAGGACACAGGAACCAGTTGCTCCGATGTCTACAAGGAACAGAAATGTCCTGCCTCCTATTGTTACCTTGACCCTTGGTTCCTCTTGGGGGTCCGATATCACTGATAGTACTGAACACATCAGGTCGCTCTGTGGGCTGTCTCATTGTGGATATAAATTCATCCCTATAACTGTGAAAGAATTTCCTCCTACCACGGTCACACTACCTAGTTTAGGTGCAGGTGTTTGCAGTATTCCTATATTCATGTTCCATTGTGGTACCATGGCCTTTTGTGACTGTACTTGCTAGGTCTGTATCTGTTGGGCTTGCATAGGCACTCGCTGTGGTTGCCCTTATGGCGATTGCATTTGTAGTGGAGTTTGATGTGTTTGCTCTGATTGCGGCACATATGCCTGATTCTGTGTGTGATCTTGGGCATAATATTCCGTATTAATTTGTGTAACGTAGCCGATCCCCCCTCTTGGAGCTTGCCAATTTTGCTGCATGCCCCCTCTACATCTACATGTCCTAGCTATATGTCCCATCCTCCTGCAATTCCAGCATTGTTGCAGTTGTCTTCCATTAAATCCTCCTCCTCTGTGACAGTTCAGAAATCCACCTCGTCCTCCTCCCCTGGGTCCATTCCCTCTTTCTCTGGGCCAAAAATTGTACCCAATCTGATCCATAGGGTATACTGCATTACTGTGCTGCACTGTTTGCATATCTTCTGTCCCCATACCCTCCTTACTCATCAATAACTCTACTTCTATGGCTAATTTTTAAATAAATGTCAGAACTAACTTTACTTCCTCCTGCTTTCTACTCTCAGCTTTCTTCTAATTAATTTCTTGTAACAATTGTCAATGGTGCACTATAGTCAGTTGTATTTCTGGCCATAGCTTCGCTTCCGTCCCCATCTGTTTCTTCATCTGCCTTTTCACTGGCTGGGGCAGTCCCTCAAATAAAATGTGATGAAATAATGCCACTGTTTTGTCCCACGGTCCCTCGTCTCGAGAAACCATCTCTGTTGAATATCTTGAATAAAAGCTAAAGGATCTTCATCCTTACCCATCTTTCTAGTCATGATCGCACCCATATCTGATGTTTTGGGATATTTTACTCTGAGCGCTCGCCATACATCTGCTCTGAAATTATTAAGTGGCACTCCATCATGTTTAGTGTTTTGTGCAGTCACACCATCATATCCTGTTTTCTTCCAAATGTCACCAGCCCTCTCCGCTAGGATGACGGCTAGCAGGCCTTTTATGTCACCTATAGCTAACATTGTTCCTGATGTCATTCTTTCAAACTCATAAATCAATTTTCCCTCACCTGAAGTTAGACTCAGTAATTTGCATTTCAAATTATCCTTGTCCATTTGTGGGCACACCATATATTGTAGTCCTCCTCCCCTTCCTCTAATAATGGGAATTGGAAAACCCTGATCCATAATCATACCCACCTATGCTTTGTGTCTTCCAGGTGGGGCTAGTCTCTCCCATTTTTCACCATCCTGGTAGTGACCTTAATCTGCTTACATAAGGTGGGGATACATTCCCTGCACTGTGCGACTGTACTTGTGGTCAATCAGCGTATGGTGTCGGTTCTGGTATTTTTTCTTCAGGGCCGTCTAAGTCTGACCATTTCACCCTCAAAACTTTCAAGAAACAGCCTGCACCCTCTCTTTGCACTTTCTCATTTTCTTCTCTTTCTTCTTCTGACATCATTATGCCCCAGCTTGTGTGACTTTCATCTCTTTCCACATCATCAAGATCTAGTCCACTTAAAGACAGTGCTCTACGCTCATCTGTTGATGTGTAACCTGACCCTCATCCTGTTTCCCTCGATAAAGATCCTTCAACATCCTCTTGGGTTTTATTCCCATCTGTATCTCTCATTTGCCCACATTCATCCCCAATCCTATTGCCTATGTGTTTTACTTCATGCTTTTCAGTGAATGTCTGTATTCTCTGTATCCCTTGCAGAGCTGTAATGACCCTCTCTCTTCCTCAAATCATTCCTGCGCTTTGATCTGCACTATACTCCTATGAAATAGATAATCTATCTATTCATCCTTTAGTCCCCTACTTCTGTTCATCCCATCTTCTCTTCTTCTTATCTCTCTTTTCTCTTCTTCTTCTCCACTTGCCTTTTTTCAACTGCTTACTTGCATTCTCTGCATTTCTATCTCTTCCCGCTTCTTCTCTTCTAGTCTCTCTTTTTCTTTGCCTTGTACATTCTTTATTCATCCTTTCGCTTCCTCTTTATTCCTTCTCATCTTTGTGTGTTCTTTTGTGTTCTCTTTCTTTTGTTTCCCGATCTTCACTTTCTTCCCTTCTTGAACCCCATCAATACCCTTTTCATCTAGCTTAAATATCTGCCCTCCCATCCATTCATTCTGTACTATCGTCACTCCCTTAGCCTTATCGTTCACTTCTCCTTGTCTCTGCCTCTTTTTCCATCTGTCTGTCTTGCCTGTCCTTCCTCACATCACGCTGTTTACTTTCGATTCATATTGGCATATATTTGCGTTCTCTACCTTTGCTATCTTCCGCATTTTCCTAACTGTTATAAGCGGGGGCTCATATGTCAGATTAACATACTCTGCCGTGCTTTCATTTCCTTCAAAGGATAAAATCCTTGTTCCTCAATATCTGTGCTCTTGTTTTCAAAAGGGGAAAGAGGAGTTTTATCATGAGTGGAAAGAGGAGCCCAAGGCGTTATATCCTCCTCCTTATGCTGATTAAGCATCCACTCCTTCTCAGGCGGATCTTCTATCTCGCTCTGACACATTTTAGCACAATTCTAAAATGGCCAATCTTTTCTATAACTTCTTCCCCTTATATGTAGCATGTAAATATGTTGTCATATATTGCAATACTGATTTTCACAACAAACCCTCTTGAGGCCATGCCATGAGTGTTTTATTAGTCATGCCTCTAACCCACTCCATGTGATATTGTCTTATCTTGCATGTGTATTTCGGCAGTGTCCAGCATAGGTGTGGAAGAGGAATGTCCCCCATGATGACAAGTCGATCTCGAGTGTCACTACTTACCAGATCTTTTATTTTCTTATTTACTTTATCAAATATACCACACTGATTCATTTGAGCATGCACAATGAATCGCTGCTTATTACCAAAAACAATTTTTAACCACTTTAAAAATGGATGCAATGATGTTCTTTGTGTTCCTTCATTTACACTTTTTATCATTATCAGTCATGCCTCTAACCCACTTCATGTGATATTGTCTTATCTTGTTTCTCAGCAGTGTCCTGCATAGGTGTAGAAGAGAAATGTCCCCCATGATGACAGGTCAAACACGACTGTCAAACCTTACCAGATCTTTCATTTTCTTATTTATTTTATCAAGCATACCACACTGATTAATTCGAGCAGGCACCATGAATCGCTGCTTGTTACCAAAAAACAATTTTAACCACCTTAAAAATGTATGCAATGATGTTCTTTTTGTTCCTTCCTTTACACTTTCTATCAATTTTAACAAATTTGCCTTTTTTATTTTTCATATTTTACGAGTCTCTTCTTTATTTATTTAATTGTTCTCCTTTGATTTTTACCCTCCTGTTTGACGTCAATCTCTTGATTTAAAATGTTAAGATCGTCTTAATTATTTTACTATCGTTTTAGATCTCCTAATCTAGACACAATAAAAGGTTTACATGGACATATTTATAACCCCATGCATATGAGCACTTTTAAGTTTTCTGCGTACACTACTATCTTTAGTAAATGTATTGTATATCACTTTTTACTACATTTTGGTGTTTGATATGCACTCTTCTTCTTGGCCTTGCTTTAGGAATCCTTAGAAAATACTTCTATTTGAAGTTTTAGTACATATCCTCCTCCCCACCTGGAACCGGGAATCGAGGTTTCTATTTCTCTTCTTTCTTATCCCTAAAAATCCCATCACTTTTATACATATATTTGCAATACAGTCCCTACCCATATTTTTGCCACCTTTGATTTTCTGCTTACATCTGTGGTTCGGCTTGAGTCCCTCGTCATAAACTCTTCCCCAGTCGACCAGTTCACCTTGAGTCCGCGCGGCACCTTTATGGATTGGACAGGAATTTCATCAAAGGGGCATCTGTCGACTGATTCTTCTCACACGTGTGTATTTGCACGCCGATATCCACAGGAAGCTCCACTTTCTTCTGGCTAATGGCAGAATCAATCAAGAGTCAGAGAGTCTACATTTGGGCATAAGTCGATTAGACCAGAACCATCCTCTTCTACCAAAATGTGCTCTAGCAACTTGAAGCGTCTCATGTGCTAGATGGAATTACCAATAAAGATCTTGGACCCAAATAAGTCGGACAGACTCAAATGTGATTATTCAAAGGTTTTATACCTCAATGTCCATCATGTATGACTTCATCCTCCGTGGCTAACGAAAAAACCTATTGAAGGGAGGGATTGGTTAGGGAAAGACATGTACGTATAGTATATATAAGTATTAATAACTGAATTGACTACCCTTTATCTGGTGGGCACGCCTCTAACTACCTCTAAAGATGTATAATACTGTTATAGCAGAAATGTATAGCATGTTGCTACATAGACCCTTTGATTAGTTGGCATGCTTTCCCAACCTTAGACTTTTTTCGGCTCGTTAGCAGCACGTAAGCAAAATGAAACAGTTGCTGAAAACAATGTCAGACTGCTCCCCATTTTCCCAATTAGTCGATCATCTCTCATCGTTCAGGCCCCAAGTCAAGGCTCATTTGTAGTTGACCTCGAAGCCTGCTCTCTGTTCTGGAACATTCAAGGGAGTGTAGTCACACTATTATCTTTGTTTGAGCTTAATGAATAGCCTCACGTGTGAGGAGACCACAAATTTGTCAATCTGGATCTTCTATTTACTGCCATTTAATTCAATTGTGCTGGGTGTTGTTGTACGTCTGGTCCTCTGGAGACTTGCTCAATCCATGTTATATGGTTTTCTGCATCTTCATTTGTCAAATATATGGCTCTTGCAGATATTTTCTCCTTCACTTAATCTAAGAAAAATATGTATTATATACATAGCTTATCCTTTTGGCTCCCCTTATGCCTTGCAATTATTGCTTGAAATAGCATCGTTGATCCCAAGCCAATAGACTCTTCTTTATTCCTCACATGAAGCTGTTTTTCCAGCGTCTCCTGACTCTGTAGCCCTGGTCTGTCTCTGAGGTAGCTTGAATGTTTTTTATACGAGTCCAACATCCATCTTTGCATCATGGTTGCTCTAGCCATGTTATGATTTCCTCTGCAACAAGCTTCTATATGTCTCATCTACCTGGTGTTTCTGCATATATACATTTATTAATCAGCAGGTTACTTTATCTTCTTTGCATATACGATTTCCTGATATTCGATTACATGTTTTCTTTGTTACTTCAGTTACATCTTTACTCTGAGCATTTGAATATCATTTCAGGGAGTCTCAGTATCTCTCCTCAATGACATCACTCCACGCTTGTCAGATTTCACTTACAGCTCTATAATGTAGAATGGTGTGTGCAGACATCCTTCCATCCTCTCAGTGTGAGGGTACATTTGATATGGTTGTCTAAGTGCATATCACCTCTCATACACTTGATGCGGTACTGGGATGATACCTGGTGTTCCACATAGGGCTCTTCTCTTACTGTTCCAGTATGACAGAGGTGCAGGGGTGGTAGCTAGGGATTACATGTCCACCTACTACTCTACAACAGCCTGGGGACCTTTTTCCATGCCCCAGACAATCAGGCCGTTGGCAATTGCTTCTGGAGAACTGGCTAAATTGGGCAGTGGGCCTGGACTTCGGCAATGCATTAAGCCTACTCTGCGATGGATAGTGGGGCCTGCAATATCGCTAAAGCGCATGCCCCAGGGATTGTGGACACTGCCCATGTTTGCAAGCCCGGAACAGTGGCATACAGTCCCACCATTGATGAATAGTGGCCATTGGGCCAGACTACAGGCCATGGATAATGTTTACTGCATGTTTATTCATGGGGCAGGGAACATGGCTGAAACTCATGGCCAAGGGACTATGGACAATGTCCATGGCCACAAGCCATGGACAGTGGCCAACTAACACATTTTGCTATAGTGTGAACTGCACCATGCTGTAGGCTAGATCCATAGGCTATTGTGAGTGGCTTTGTGGGGCAGAGTCATGGTTGAGCCTTATGTTCTAAGCAGTTCACGCATGACTTGTACCCCCAACATGTTCTGCTCAAAGTGACACACGTCATTATGTCTGCGAAAGTAGAGTGTTAGTTCTTACATTTATGTTAAAAGTGGAATTATGAGTAACATACAGTGCTGGAACATCATGAAACTAATTTAAACATAATAACCATTGAAAATCAGTGAAAAAACATTGTAAACAATGATTCCATTTTCTATCTTATCGTTTATGTTCTGGGAGTTAGCGTGCATTGTGGGGGCAAGAGTTATGGTTGTAACCGTAATGTCCCTTTAACAATATTTATTTTTCTGGATTTCAAAGGTTGTTCTTAGAGAAACAGAACCATAATGTCCCTTTAACAAAGTTGTTTTATTGAATATCAAAGGTTTTATTTCAGCAACTTTACCATAATGTCTGTTTGACAACGTTTTTCACTGAATGTAGTTACATAGATACATGTATACACATAGCTATATTCAGTGAAAGAAATGTATGTTAAGAGAGAGTTAACTCTAGTTAATTGCCTACTGTTTACTCTTCAGTGTTGTTTGTATATGTTATAAAATTAATAAAATAGGTTTGTAAAAAAAGAAAGGGTAAAGGTAATCAGATTTAAGGCAACAAAACCTGAAATTCAGCAAATGTGGGGAGTTATGACCATCATAACCCAGCGTACCCCCGTTGCAGAGCCCATGACAACATACATAATAAAACAGAGGGTATTTATAATGATATACAAAATGACATCATGGTGGACATCTACAGGGGACATCACTTTCCGCACACGCTGAACTTCATGGGATTTGTTGCTTTAAATTTGATCACTGTAACTCTCTCTTAACTAACATATTTTCAGTGAATTTCCAGGGTTTTGTTATTCGATAGTTTCTTTTTGACCCCATAGCCATGCCTTTGGCCATGGCCTGTACATGTTGCAACAATACGTTCCTTCGGGGCCCACTAGCCAACGCCTTCTGCCATGGCCACTGTACATGTGAACCTAATAATTGTTTTGCAAAGACCCATTGCCCCCTGCCTAGCAGAAGTGATATCTGCAGGTGTAGAATATTGTTTCCACTCACTATGTCTGCAATCATTTCCCAGAAATAATTTCCATATACCATGATAGTTTAGCGGTTTAGCAATTCTGGACAAAACTGTCAAAAAGAAAAAGTCAACCCTGTCCTCACTGGCACCCACCACGTGTCACCCCCCTCTTTCAATGGTTCCCTCCACTCCCCTCAATTGCTTCTGGTGTCCTTGACTCTCTCCCAAGGAAATAGCTGTGATTCTTTTTTTATTTATTTGGTACAAATCCATTCAGTGAATTTTTGTGCTACAGGTATTCAATCAATGCAAATGAATGGGTCTAGATAAAAATAAAAACACTGTTTTTATGTTTCCTTAATATCTTTTTTTTCTTTTAACAGATTTTTTCCAAGATTAAAGTTTGGGAGGACCCACATTTCTGTGGGGAACATCTCATCAAAATCTGTCCACCATGTCAAAAGTTATTAGCAATAGAATTTTGTAAAAAATATATTCACACAGGCTTCACCTCAACTACCTTAACTATAGGGCAGCTATTTCCAATCACACACTAACAGATGAACAAGATGAACAATTCAAGGTGCTCCAATATGGGTTACATTTCTGCTCAACGTCTGCTTTTTCACTATGCTGAAACCAGAATTGACTTTTACAAATATATGTGTAAAATTAGATTGAAAACATCTTCATCATAAATCCACCTAAGGAAAAACCGAAAACTAAACCTCAAAGAAAAACAGCGGTAGCTATTGAAGATCTGAATGTTTTACTGTATTTAGCACAATTGGAATTAACAGAACAATTGGAAGAAAGAGACACTGACATCACTTTAGAAATGCTAAATATAGACACAGATTGGTCTACCAAGAGTAAATTGAAGATCAAGTCTAAATGCAATCCCTTATTTTGGCCTGGCAGACACATAGAGGCTTTCCAGGAGCTAGTCATTCATGGCCTGAAAAAAACACTAGATTACAGAAAAGCAAAACAACGCCTAATTTTTTACTTAAAGAAAGAGATATGTTGAAAGAACTACAAAACCTAAAGAATCTTGTGATAAAAGCCTCAGACAAGGGTACCAACATAGTAATCCAGAATAAAGAAGACTATGTTAGGGAGTCTCAAAGGCAACTCATGGACATTGGTTGCTATGAGAATTTGGCACCCAATCCAAAAGAGGAAATCGGAGTGCTTCTTAACTAAATGGTCTGATTTAGATATTCTGGATGAAGATGATTGCAAGTCCCTTTTCAATAAATTCCCCACCATACCAACTATTTACTTCCTCCCCATAAGTCACAAGAGTCCAACCCATCCTCCTGGCAGACCCATCGTCACACTCAATGGAGCATCTCTGGAGAATATGTCCAAATATATAGAACATGCTCTTTTGCCCTTGGTTCTCACCTTACCATCATATCTTCGTGACACAAATGATTTCTTGAGAAAAATAGATGGAGTAGCATGGGAGAAGAACTTCATGTTCGCTACATTAGATGTAGTTTCACTCTATACCTCCATACCTCTATACCTCCAGTGATGGTAAAAAAGCAGAATGCAAACACTTTCTGGACATTAGATCACTGAATTACCATGCACGTTGACAGATGATCATGGAGATAGTAGATATATATTTAACAAATTATGTATTTGTAATCGACAATAACTACTACAACCAGCCACAAGGGACTGCCATGGGCACAAGTTTTGCTCCTCCAAACACAAATCTGACAAGATTGTGGTGTAGACGGAGGTTAACAACCAATACACAAATCAGGTTTTCTTATGGCTAAGATTTATTGATGATCAATTTATCATTTGGAATGGAGAAGAAAAAGACTGGCTTAATTTTGTATACATTTTGAATGTGAAGAGTCTCAACCTAAACTGTACAGAGACACACAGTAGCGAGTCAGTCATTTTCTTGGATGTCTTGGTCAAAGCAGACCAAGAAGAAATCATTACTGAACTTCATCAGAAGCCGACCAGCTCTAACATGTTGCTTTTTGCTAGCAGCAATCATCTGTTACGCTCACCTGGTATCCCCGGGGATGCCACGCAGCCTTGCCTGATTGATTTGTGCCTAGAACCCTCTCCCAGATCCCGGGTGGTGTCTTCAATGGAAGTCGAGCCTGAAAGCACAGGAGGACTGGGTTCAAGACTGGTCGGCTCAGGTAAGGTATCCTCCCACCTCCCCTGGATTCGACCCTTCGGCCCTCTCCTCACCTTATTGTAGTATTTGGCGTGCTCTCTGTCTTGCCTTCTTTGCAGGGGTGCATAGTCTCCAGTGGGCTAGGGTGACCAAGTTACTTCACTGGTGCAAGCCCATTCAAGTGTCTTTAAGTTAAGTCTTACTGCAGCAGTCTTTGTATGATACTGTTCTTGCCTTCCTTACTTTTGTGGTTAATGTCTTTTCTTTCTCCCTAGGTATGCGGGAGATTCGGCGTGTCGTGCTGGTTGGATTGAGCACCTGCCGGTAATGGATGCCGTGAGCAGCGCACTGCAATCCGGTAAGTAACGCGCTAGGCGCGGCGCTGCTTCGCCTTGTATTTGCTAACCTATGTTTCTTCTTTCCTTACAGGTCGCGATGGTCTTCTCCGGTGGGCGTGGTATTCCGGAACGATGCTGGCCAAGAGGTGACCAGCCAGGTGAGGTTCTCATGATGTTCCTGGCTTATGCCGTGAGTAAACCTTTTCTATCGTTGTGTTTCTCCCTCTCCTTTCAGGTTGTTTCATTCCAGTGAGTATGCAGTGTCCAGAAGATGCAGTTTGCTGGATAGATGGCCCGCAAGTAAGCAGGATCAGGGACGAGCGTTGGGCGGAGAACAGGATGGAGTTTGCAGGTAACATTCTATTAATGATGTTCTTTTTCTTCTCTGCAGGCTCGTTGCTCCAAAGATTGCCGGTATCAAGGACACGGTGAGCGTTACGCTGCAGGCTGCAGAATAACGCGAAGCGTGTTCTGTTGCTTGGGTGTGGTTTAAATATCCTCCCAGCAAACTAGTCCAGGTAAAATAGTCCCAGGCCACCACACCCAAAACACTATATTGCATAGTCTATGTGAGTGCCTCCATGTTGACTGCAGAACCAAGGAAAAGTAGTCCCATTCAAAGATGTTCTTCATACTGAATATGCTCCTGACGCCAAAGGTGCCAGGACTGACTCCAAGAGAGATTTGGAAGAGGGTGTAAGGCCTCCGAGGCCCTAATGGAACCCCGAACCCTGACCTTACCTGGCAGGTGGACATGCCTGTGGGGGTTTTGGTTAAGGGTCTTGACATCAATGCTGCGTAAGTGGAGCATATGGTGAAATTTGTGAGGATTCAACGGAATTGCACTAAATTGGAATGCTTCGATAAAGAATGCAAATACACCGCTATAAATGTTGTCAAACAGAGATATCAGAAAGTTATTCTTGAGAGAGCCTATCTGAAAGCCCGTAACTTGAACTGGACCTCTCTGTTATCAACCAGTAGAATACCAAAGGAACTGGGCAAGAACAATGAAACCAGATAAATCCTCACATATGGCACCCACTCTAACATTATACGTAAGATCTTGCACTGACACTGGCATGTGCTACAATCAGATGAAGTCTTGTCACCATTCTTAGAGGAATGTGTCAATATAACATTCAGAAAATCAGCATCCATTAAAGATTCACTGGTAAGTAGTTTCATGCCCCCGACAACCAAAATCTAACATTCTTTCATGGCTAAATGCGAACACCAGTGGTTTCTTCAAATGCACAAAGTGCAAAGCATGTAAACATGCCCTCAACAAGATTATCCACATCCCTCATTAGGCAATACGGTGGAATTAAAGATGAAAATCACGTGCAATATGGAATTTGACGTATATGCCCTCATGTGTTTGTGTAACCATTGGTACATAGGAAGTACTATTGGTAAACAAAAACGTAGAATTTTACAATACATGAGAGCTATAAAAAACTTTGATCCATCCTACCCTATGGCCCTACATTTCAGAGACGTGCATGAGGGCAAGCTAGGAAGTTTAAGGTTTTTTGGACTTTATCGTATCAAAGAAAATCCTCAAGGGGACAATCGCAAACTTGACTTTGAAATGAAAAAACCTAGTGGACGTAATAGTGATGAAGAACTTTACACATTTCTGGGGACTTAGAATAGTGAAGATCAAAAAACCTTTTCCCCCCTTTAGCATGTTAATTTCAGTGAGAATTATTTACATTGTGGGATACATCTAGATCAGCAATACTTAGTAGGTGCGTAATTATAATGTATTTTGTCTCATTAGATGTGCACTAGACAGACCACTCCCATCTAGATTTTGTTAATTTTAAATTTTAATTTTGCTCAGTCTCTCTCTCTCCTTTTGTCTTCTGCACCAAAAACATATACCCTTTCAAATCTTTTCTGTGTTAAATTCATAGTACGAGAGAAGAGATCCTATAGTACCTTATGAAATTCATCTAAACCTTTATACACTATGCAACTTTATGGTCAAAGCATTTTTTCTATACTGAATTCAGAGTATGAGAGAAGATTTTTTTAAGGATTTCAATCAGATGATTCACACATTAGTCTCGGCCTAGTATGCAGCGCACGACTGAAATGCTTATTTTTTTTTTAGATTAGATTCTTGAGTTCTTTATTTCTTCCACCCACCCTCTGTTCCTTGGGTGGCAAGTGTTCAGGGGAAGGACATTTTTGTTCTGGTTCCTGGGTATCAAGGGGCTTTTCACGAGTAAGGAAGGAATCTTCCTCTAGGGCTTTACACCCCCATTCACCCCATGCCTCCTCCTCTAGAACCGGTGAGTTGTCAGGGTTCTTGCTCCGTCATTGTTCTGGGGTGCCAGATCCTTGGTTTGTGGGGTTCTGAGCCACCATTTTTATCTGAGGGTTCTGTTGAGTTCTCGACATGTGACCCAGATCCTGGGTTAGGCTCTGGACCTGTCGCTCCAGTTGGGTCACCAGTTCTGGCTGTTACGGGGGTCTCTGGTCAACCCTAGGTGGATCACGGGAAGGGTAACTATCCCTTCTCCCATAGTACCCCGGATATGGCAAATTGTTTAACCCTCCACCCTTGGCCTCCCCTCTCCCGGATTGGGTTGTCTGGGTTCCTGAAAGCCGGGAATGAAAGGAGGGTTGTCCTGCAGATTGGGGTTTTGTGGGTATTGGGGGAAAAAAGCTTAACCCAGCACTTGGGGAATTCCTGCCCTCCTGAGGGAAGTTCGGAGGGAAGTTTCCTGGGGCAGCACTAACCTGGCTGGATGCCCCCCATTGGGCTGGGTGAGTCCAGACATACCCCAGGATTGGTCGGTTTCCCTTGTATTGGGGGCTGATATAATCAGGGGATTTAGGGGTCCCATTAGCGGGATTACCTCCCTGACTGCCACCTGTTTGTGACTGGCCAGAAGACCTTCTGGGTCTTTGATTTTGCTGACTTTGGGCAGGTGTATTTTTAGTCTCCCCCATCTCTAGGGCTAAAGTGGGGCAACCTTCACCTCGGCAACCTTAGCAGCAGCAGTGGTGTTGGCTGGTATGGGGTTTTGGTTAGATTTTTACTTTCTGCAGGTTTTTGGACCTCATAAGTGTGGTTTGCCTGCTCTATGACCCAGTCCAGAGTTCTTTTCTCATGGAAGTCCCTCACCAGCTGGGTCATAATATACTTGGGGAGGGCATGAAAGAAGGTGTTACAAACTCCCTGCTATCCTTGTGCACCCTCCTAGTGGTCTGGGCAAAAACGCGCGTTTGAGCTCCTGCACAAACTCTCGTGGGGCCTGATCTTCCCCGCACTGCAAATTGTAGGCCACTTTGCGAGCCTCCTGGGGGTTTCTGTGGGCAGAAAATTGTTTCAAGATCTAGTCCCGCAAAGAAACTAGAGTACTCAGTGGAGAATGTCCATTTTACATACTCTATACAGTTTTGGTTGTCTTTCACATGAAAAGTATCAATCATCTGCTCATAGAGCTCCAGGTGTTCCCAAACAGAATATTCTGCATTTTTATGGTAGGGGGTTATGACACTCCTAAGGGCCTTAATCTGCCTAATGGGGTCTTTGGTCCTAACTCGCTTGAGTTTGTTTGCCTTTTTTGGCTTTGTCACCCGAATCCACTCGTCCTCAGACTGTTACGCTCACCTGGTCTCTGCAGAGGCGTTAGGGCATGGTTGCAGCCCTCCCGGAGGTGAGGTCGCTCGGGTCCGACTTCACCCTCTGCGCTTATGTGGTGACTGGTGGTAATAGGTGATGCTGCTCGGAACTGCTCCTGCGTGGATAATAGGGGTATGAGTATGCCAGCTTGTGCGCCTGATCCCCTTCCAGACCCATTCTCTCAAACCGTGGTACCCCTGGGATGCGCTGTCCCTGGAAAGCTTACCTGTTGATTAGTTTTGGCAAGCACTCCATCCTGCTGCTTCTGTCAGGGGCTCTTGTATGATCTGGACTGAGTTCCTTCACTGGTCCTTTGCACGTGGTAGTCCGGTCATGCTGCGACTAAGCCACTATACTTCAGGTAAGTGTTCCTGTTTGCCTTTGTCTTTCCTTGTCTGTTTTGTTGTATTGTAAAGTTTGTTGTCTTGTATTGCTGTCTGTTCCACTTTTGATGTTTGCTCTTTTGCTTTCTTCCCTTGCAGGTGATGTTGCCAACCCGGCAGAAGCTGCAGAGCTTGAGGTGGCAGCCAGAGGGAATGAGGAACGAAGCTGCAGCAGTACAGTAGCTGGTAAGTTGTTAACTAGGGGGCGCGCAGGGTTCAAATGTGGTGCGGCCCTAAGACAGATGTTTTAACCTTGTCTTTCTTCTCCTTCACAGGGTCCGAGTTTGTGGATGAAGAGTGCAGTGCTGTGGCGTCGGGATCAAGATCACTGGATGTCAGGAGATGAGTCTGCAGATGAAGCGATGAAGCACCGGTTTCCTGGAGGTGAGTATGCAGGAGAATGCCTGGTTTCAAAGGTAAGTAAACTGTTCCAAGCGCAGTGAGTGTCACGTTGCACGCGAGTGCACAGTAACACGAAGCACCGGCCGTAAGGATGGAGCAGCTTATATAGCTGAGCTTCTGAAGCCACGCCCACCAGTTTCAGCATGCCTGCCACACCCTGCCACACCCGATGAGTCAGCCCATGAAGACCAGGCCTAGGAAGCTACACCCGATGAATCAGCTCCTGGAAAGTTCTTGTAAAATAAAAGCACGCATGCACTGAAATAAAGTAAAAGCACTCCTGCACTGAAATAAAGTGTTCCTGCTCACATCTCTATATGAGCCTGGTGCCAAAGGCACCAGGACTGAGTCCAGCCAGGGCCCCTGTGTTTATGGGTCCCAAAGGGACATAAGTGAGGGAAGTGACCCATTGCCCCATCACTAGATGGTGTGGTTTCTGTGTTCTGGGGCCTGTGGCCATGACACAGACTCAGAGGCGCTACTAGTTGAGGTCCCCTCATGATCATCTAGGCTCTCCTGGATTCTGTAAGCTTGATAGGGGCTCGCAGAATGGTGGGGCTTAGTTTCTCCACTCCTATGGGGCACGGGAGAGTAGTCTTCTGACTCCTCCTTACACCCAGGGTTGGCAGAGTATTCCCCCCACTTCCCTAATTGTGTAGAGGTCTTCATGATACTCTTTTTGGGCCTTGTCTCATTGGGTTTCTTGGAAAGTAATATTTCAGTGGATCTAATTCCCTGACCCTCTCCTCATAGGAGACTTCCTTGTCAGAGACATCAGCCTGAATGTTTGGGTATCTATACAGGAACGCCCGTCCATCAATTTCTGGGGGGGCGTTGATCTGTTATTTCCATCATGCTTGGTCTATTGAATTCTGCTGGCCTCATGGTTTCTGGCTCATGCAAACTGGGAGACATGAAGCTGGCAGTGTTCACAGTATTAAATGGGTTGGAATCCCTTAGCATAGAGGTCCTTATACTATGATCACGGCTTACCATGTCCCTCTCTACCAGTTCGGGGTCCCTCCAGTTAAGATTAAATCTAGCACCCTCTTTCTCCAACCTTGCTAGTTTCTCCTTTTCAGACCCTGCTTCTAGATAAGAAGCAAAGATCTGAGCTTTTGTTCAGCTATCAAGGCTTTACTGGTCTCTATGACCCGCTCTTGCACTACCACTTAGCTCAGCGGGTTGAGCGCTCACTGCTGCAATCTGAGCATGTTCTGCAGGTCGCAGGTTCGAATCCCGGCAATGCCAATGCAGCCTTTCATCCTTCTGAGGTCGATAAATGAGTACCAATTTTGGTTGGGTGATAATGTATGTAAATATGTGCTCTGTAAAGTGCTTTGGATTAAGGCTCTATATAAATAACACATCATTATCATTATCATTCTTTTCACAGAGAGCCTCATTGTCTCTCTTCGCTTCCTGTATGGTCTGAGAATAATAAGACCATTTCTGCTGCAGGAGACTCATCTCCTGAGTTTTAGCATCTTTGGTCTGGGTGTTCTCTTCCAGAGCACCTTCTACCTGTCTGGCATGCTCCAGTAGATTCCCATACTCTGTTTTAGTTCATTGAGTTTCTGGAGGGCTGACTTACCCCCCTGTAACTCTTTCCTGGCATAGGGCATCGTTCTCCTGATTTAGGGTGCTTCTCTGTTCAGACAGGTTATCCCTTTGCTGCCTGATGATATTGAATTTCTGGAGCTCTTCATCAAATTCTGTTTTAGAGTGGAGGTCTCTCAAGATTAACTTATTATTTTCCTCTTTCAATTCATCTATCTGATTTCGCAACATGGTTATTTGTCCTGAGCAGGCCCTGTTATAGGTTAATTGTTGAGTCAGCTTCTCTTGACTCTCGTCAAACTTCTCATGACACTCTATTTTTTGCTGCTTCTATTTGGCCTCTTAATTTGTATTATTTTGCTGTTGGCGAGCCAAAGCCTCTTTTAATTTTATGATGTAGTTTGCAGATTCTACATCCAGCTCTTGGCTATTTTGTAATGTTTGTTCTACAAAACTTAAATCAATCTGGATTTAATGTAATAGTTCAGATTGATTCTGCGCTAGAGTTTCATTTTCCTCATGCTTTTCCCGCATCACTCCCATGTGGAGATACAGGTAGGCCGTGATTCTGGCAATTTTTATTTGCTCCTCTTTAATTCTTGGGTTCATATATAGCTCACTCAGAGCTTGTTGTAATAGGCCCCTGTCCTGCCATGTATCCAGGTATATTGGCAGTGACCTGTTGTGTTATTACTTGTAGCCAGACGTTTTCATCCTGTTCTGGCCACTCACCTCTGACAAATAGCTTGTGCAGGAGGGGCTCCCTAGCCATATTGATTTCGGCAACAGTCATTTTGGACATGTTCATACTTTATTAATTTATTCATTTATGTAAAGGTAACCTGTATTCTGTTGCTTTCCTGTCTATTTTAGGGTTGATTTTAGTTTTAGTTTTCTAGACAAAGGCCCGGTACTTGTTTTTGGGGGGTACTTGTACAGTGTAACCCAGTATTCCCACCACACAAATTATTCCTACCTTGCAGGTTAGTCTTCTGTGTTAGACTATCACGGGTGGTAACCAAACTTAATCCCAGACTCGAGCCCCCAAATTTGTTAAGGATTTCAATCAGGCGACGCACACCTTAGTCTCAGCCTAGAATGCAGTGCACAACTGAAATGCTTATTTTTTTTAGATTAGATTCAATATTGAGATGGCACACCACTCATATCACACCCCCTTTTCAAATACCTCAGGTCACAATGGACCATGAACCAGGCTGGTGGGTAAAATACAATATTTATTTATTTATTTGAAATTTAAAAGAAGAGACATCATACACGTTTTAATATGGAGCAGCATTCACCAAATTGGTGATAATAACAATGAGAATGTGAGCAATGCACTGGGTTTAACTTAATAGTGGAACATATACACAGCACAGCAGAATAGGAGCACTTTTGGTTTAGGTAAGATACCGCCTGAGTTAGAATTTCCCCCTGCAATGTTCCCTCAACCCACAAATAATCAATTCTAAGTGGATAAACAGAAGCAGTAGGTAATCAGGAAGTTCAAGTAGGAAACAGAATTCAAACCTAACCTTCCCTGCCCAAATAAGAGAGAAAAACAGATTTTAAACCCCTGGCAATGTTATACAATGACACTCGGAAATTGACAATTAAATAATGAATATGTGTTAAAAACCTTGAAGCAAATATAATTCCTCACTAAAGCAACAATGCAAAGACACTAACAATCACAAAGAATGGATTACCAAAAGCATACAGTTCGAAAATGAGTGGCAGGTTTAATACAGATTGCAGCAAATGACACGTTGGAAACTTTGCAAACTTTGCAATATGCGCCTGAAATTACCCAAACGGTTTATAATAAAAACGGGTGAAATACACAGATATTTTGGTTGGGTTATAGCTATAGATGATAGGTATCATATGGAAGTGTAAGTTAGTCTCTAGCTGGTAAATTGGATGAGTTATGCAAGATCTAGAAAGGTGCACTTTGAGTAAAATGGAGAGGTGAAAAAGGAAAGGAAATCAGTTTTGACAAGAACAGTTTTACTCTGCATTAGAGTATTCAGGCTAGGCCACCAAAGATGGACAACGTAAGCTCCAGGGTTGATTTGCGAGTTCAACCCTATCACCCCAGTGCCCAACCCTGGCGGAACCAGTCCAATCACTCGAAATAGGACTAAGGGCTTAGGATTTACACAAGGAAAAATTACTAAAGAGATGGCGAATCAAGAGCAGGATTGCAAGAATGATTCTGACAGTTTGAACAAAGTATAAGGATAGGGTGACTTAGAGAGTGGGATGAGGACAAATACAAGATAGGTTATGGGTTTAGGTGGGGTGGCAATTGATACTCACAGAACACTTTTTAGTTTTTGGATTTTGGGCAGTCAACGGTTCGGTCACTACACAGCAGGGCGCCTGGCAAAACAGCTGGGCAGTTCTGGTCGCCGGGTAGCACTTCTGGACTGGCAATTCTGGTCACTGGATAGTACAGGTTGGCTGGATGGCAGGATTGCAGCAAGCAGGCAGTTAGTGGGATCAGGATGCTTCCCAAAAACACCACAGCTTTCCCCTTTGGTTACTTGGGAATTTTAGTGGTTTTCAGATGTGAAGCCTTTCTGGGAATGGATCAGCAATGCTTGGGTTTTGCAGTGGACCCTGGAGCAGGATCAGTGATGCTTTGGCATTGTAGTTGGAGTCTGGATCTGGAAGATGACGGGAACAGGAACGCAGTGCAGAAATCAGGGAGAGTGCCTGTCTAGAGTCTTGCCAAGTACCCTTATTTATAGTGCATATTTACATCATCAAAGTATAGACTGGGCGGGGGTAACTAAGCACGCCCCTAAACTACTTGGATTGAGCAGGGGTGCTAGTCTCCACCTTGCTCTCAACTGTTTGGATTTGCAAGGGAATAATGTCAGATTTATGAGGTGAGTTTTACAATGTCCAAACACTCCCACATTTACTTTACTGAAAATCTGATTATGCCAAAAACATACATTTACACCATTGCAATCTCTTGGCAAATTATACACACAGGTTACGTATTATGTGCAGCACTATCAGTCCAATCCTCCAGTCTGTGTGACCTTAGTTTGCCCTTCTGATACATTTTGGTAATTTTAAACATGAAAGATTCGGCCTAAAATTCCATAATTTTATTCACAGATGCGAATTATCCCAAGGGATGTATGTACAAAAATTTATGTTTGCAACATTAATGCTTTTCGATTTATCCTCAATACTTTGCCCTTTCTACCCCTGAGGTATCAGTGAGTTCCACCACGTCTCTAAAGAAAGCACACGAAAAATCCCTTTTAAACTGCAACATTTATACAATTTTTCAAAGTCTTGCTGCAGAGATAGAAGCCTTTAAAATGTATTCCTGAAATAGTATTTGGGAACAAATGGCAGTCTCTTTGTTCCTGGGTCCATTTTTCTTCCTGTCCTTCAACTGCTGCCAACTGTCATTTCCTTAGAGCATGGGGGTGGGATTCTCCCTTGATTGAAGTTATATTGCCCCTTCACACTTCAGACTTCCTTCCCTAGCAGCTTCATTGTCAGGGTCCCAGCAGAGACAAAAGTCTGTTCCATCCCGTAATTATCAGGGGGTTGTCAGTATGTGCTGAGAGAGAGCCCTACTTTTGGTGCCACCCCTCGAAGCAGAAAACCTGTTTTTCAACTTGCAACTCCAGCCACCATAGTTTTAATCTTTAATTTCTGATCTTAGATTCAGAATGAAAGCAAGCAGGTTGCATAAAATAACCCATGTTATATAGTCTCACCATCAACAAACCCCTTCATATTGCAAAGGACTGGCAGGCTTTCATTCACCAGTGTGCTGTTCCAAAACGCAGGCATTTGTTTTTCTTGAATTTGCAAAAGTCCATTTTTTTTACACGTGGTGCAGCTGGCTCTCCTTCTTAAATACAATTTTTTTCATCTCCAGCAGATACACACACTGTCTTGCAGCTATAGATATTGTCTGCTGTGCTGGAGTTGGTCTACAGCACAGATACACTGAAACAAACATGGCTCAACTAGTTAGAGTCTCTCTCTAAACAGTTGAGTTTTGGATACTTTTGCAAAGAAAACGAAAGTGTTTCCCGTGTAAGTAAAAGTAAAGTTCCTGGTTGATTCTTTTTTTAGAGGTGGTTTGACTGGGCTTGTCAATTCAGAATCATGCCTGGTTTTGCTGAGGTACAGTGAGACACACAGGGCTTGGTAGGGCTTATAAATCACAGTGGCTTTAAGGAACAAAGGGAATTTACCGTCAAAGCTGCAATTTTTTAAAGGTGAAAAAGGGTTTCTTTTCAATGGTGATTTTGGCTTTTGCAGCAAGCAACACTGCTTTTTCCATTTTATCCCTTTTATTTATGTTGGTATGCACTGGCAATCTCCTTTAATGTGCACCCTTTCATCCATCCTGCCCGATGTGTGCTTGGCAGGATGGTGCAGCCATTTTTGTTGTTGTTGCAAAATACAGTTTTGTGCCATGGCACTCACAGGAGCCAGCGGAACTATTTTTTGGTTTCTGCGCAACTGCAGTTTAGTGATGTGGGGAAATGCTTCTGAGTGGGTCAATATATCCCACAAGATCTAATAGCACCTTATTGAATGCATCTAAACATGTATGCACTTTGCATTTTTTGTTAAAGCATTTTATAGCCTAGAAATGAGTAGTTTATAGGACTAGAAACACTCCATTGCAATATAACGGTTTGTCCAGGAATGTGGCAAAACTGCCATTATAACAGAATGTACTATGCACTTTAATTGTCCAAATGACTAATACCCGCTAAGTATCACTGGCAGGTATAGGCATGTTGCAGTCATACATGGAGATTGTAGAAGTCTGAATAAGGATATGAACTATGCCTCAGATTAATCAGTATTATTCTGCACTGTGCACTTTATTGTAAAGTATTAGATATCTCAACATAATATTCATTGCTCTTCAATATCAACACGTTGCACTTTAGTAAAAGAACATGTAATATAATCTGGCAGCTATGAATCATATGCACTTAGCATTTTAGTTGATAGCATTTGGCACTTTGGAAAATTGTTGTTCTCAAACCATGCACTTTATGGTGATTCAAATTATATGCATCAGATGTGTAATAATATTGATATCCTTTTTCTCATTTTAGATGCAATAGAGTTTTTTGACTATGATCGACAAACAGAGAATTCACATGGACTGCGCATGGTTTCTCGATAAAATTACTTTTCGCAGCATTTTAAGCTGTTTTTAGTAGACTGCTCCAGCCCTAGGAGCTGCACTGCCTCATCTCTCTCTCTCAAATATAAAATAAATTGTGAGCCCAGAAATAGCTAATAGCTAGATGGCACAAGAAATACAGCAGACGTATTGCTCTGGGGGTTTCTTTTTATAATTCTTCTCCATAAGGAGTGTACATTGTAGAAAGTATTATGTACAGGCCTTCTATACTAATGTAATTTGTTACAAAATGGCCACCACATTCTACTGCTCCTAAAACACTTGTTTTTGATCTGAAGAGTAGAAAGGGAAAGGGACAACAGAAAAGGAGAACCTAGAGACTGAGGATGTGTATGTTAAGCCACAGTTCAATCAGGTACTGAACATATATCATATACATGAACAAGCTGTGGGAGGGTTGCAAAACGCTTTGTACTGTGTTTTCTTCTCGCTATTGACTACATGTCTAAATAAAACTGGATACTTTAAGGAACTGACTTTGTGTTTGGCAACTTTACTTGAGGAGCATTTTCCTGGCGTTTTGTCTGCCGCGTGTGCCATCCTCCCGGGAGGGACACCAATGTTTTTCCTTTTTTGCAAATATATATATATATATATATTGAAAGACAGCAATCCTTTCTGTGCATGAAGATAATCAGTAAGGTTATCAGCACATTCTGATAGTTCTACTGTTTATTTATTACTGTACTTTACCTGTATATGCTCATATGTGTATACATTGTACTCACACTACTTTCCTTAGGGTCCAGTCACATCATATGATACATATACATGGGGGAAGTAGTAGCTTTGAAACAGAGCAATCATTTCTGTGCATAAAGATAATCAGTTAGGTTATGAACACTTTCTGGTAGTACTGCTTCTTTTTTGCTTACTTGCCTTTCCCTGTATATGCTCATATTTGTATGTGTTGTTGTCTCTTTGTGTTTTGTCGGTAATAATGCAACTATGTAGTAAGTGGGTTTTATTAGCTACTTATTACATGTTTCACAGTACGCAAAACTCTAATAAGAACACATTTACCATTTCACTTTTCAACATGGCAAGATTATGAATATTGCACCTCCATCATGTATGCTGCACACAATGCCTATGTTTCTACATGAGTAGCTTTGTATACTGGAAAGAACTTCATAATAGAATGCTATTTATATCAATGCATTGCTTAATGCACTGCATAGCTCATGATATTTATTCCAATGATCCTTGACACTTTTTTGTCAACATTATAATAAGAATCCCTTGTACAGAGTTTTCATCAAAAGTAAATGCACATTTGGGGGGTAATTCATAGAATTTAGTGCACAAGTGGTGCACGCGGCTGGCGCAAAGTGTGCGCGTGCGAATCCCTGCGCCAGCCGCGTGTGCTAAAACCCATTTCCGCGCACAGTGTATTCATGGATTCCAGCTACCAAAACCAGCCGTGGCGCATAGTGGCGCAGCGACCCTGCAGCAGCGCCAGTTACGCCCCCAAGAACGCCTCTCGCGGAGGGAAAAGCCATCAAAATCCCCAATCCAGCGCAAAGGGCTGCGCTAACCCTGTACCAGCATGGCAAGCGGGCTACGTGTATCACTGGGGTGCGCGGGAAGTACCTCACGTCATTTCAGCTGGGTATGTGTATTTCAGGGGTGCGCTGGAAGTTCCACACGCGATTCCATCATGGTACGTGTACATCAGGGGTGCGCCACCACCCCCACCCCCCAGCAGTGCAGGGGCAGCCTCCACCAGGCCCCCACTCATGTCCCCTATCACCCCCAGCCACCAGGGGCAGCCTCCACCAGGCCCTCACCCATGTCCCCTATCACCCCCACCCCCCAGCAGTGCAGGGGCAGCCTCCACCAGGCCCCACTCATGTCTCCCATCACCCCAACACCCCAGCAACCAGGGGCAGCCTCCACCAGGCCCCCACCCATGTCTCCCACCACCCCCAACCCCAGCAGTGCAGGGGCAGCCTCCACCAGGCCCACACCCATGTCTCCCATCACCCCCACCCCCAGCCACCAGGGGCAGCCTCCACCAGGCCCCCACCCATGTCTACCACCACCCCCACCCCCAGCAGTGCAGGGACAGCCTCCACCAGGCCCCCACCCATGTCTCCCACCACCCCCACCCCCCAGCAGTGCAGGGGCAGCCTCCACCAGGCCCCCACCCATGTCTCCCACCACCCCCACCCCCCAGCAGTGCAGGGGCAGCCTCCACCAGGCCCCCACTCATGTCCCCTATCACCCCCACCCCCCAGCAGTGCAGGGGCAGCCTCCACCAGGCCCCCACTCATGTCTCCCACCACCCCCACCCCCAGCAGTGCAGGGGCAGCCTCCACCAGGCCCCCACCCATGTCTCCCACCACCCCCACCCCCCAGCAGTGCAGGGGCAGCCTCCACCAGGCCCCCACCCATGTCTCCCACCACCCCCACCCCCCAGCAGTGCAGGGGCAGCCTCCACCAGGCCCCCACCCATGTCTCCCACAACCCCCACCCCCCGGCAGTGCAGGGGCAGCCTCCACCAGGCCCCCACCCATGTCTCCCAACCCCCCCACCCCCCAGCAGTGCAGGGGCAGCCTCCACCAGGCCCCCACCCATGTCTCCCACCACCCCCACCCCCCAGTAGTGCAGGGGCAGCCTCCACCAGGCCCCCACTCATGTCTCCCACCACCCCCACCCCCAGCAGTGCAGGGGCAGCCTCCACCAGGCCCCCACCCATGTCTCCCACCACCCCCACCCCCCAGCAGTGCAGGGGCAGCCTCCACCAGGCCCCCACCCATGTCTCCCACCACCCCCACCCCCCAGCAGTGCAGGGGCAGCCTCCACCAGTCCCCCACCCATGTCTCCCACCACCCCCACCCCCCAGCAGTGCAGGGGCAGCCTCCACCAGGCCCCCACCCATGTCTCCCACCACCCCACCCCCCAGCAGTGCAGGGGCAGCCTCCACCAGGCCCCCACCCATGTCTCCCACCACCCTCACCCCCCAGCAGTGCAGGGGCAGCCTCCACCAGGCCCCTACCCATGTCTCCCATCACGCCCACCCCCCAGCCACCAGGGCAGCCTCCACCAGGCCCCCACCCATGTCTACCACCACCCCCCAGCAGTGCAGGGGCAGCCTCCACCAGGCCCCACCCATGTCTCCCACCACCCCCACCCCCCAGCAGTGCAGGGGCAGCCTCCACCAGGCCCCCACTCATGTCCCCTATCACCCCCACCCCCCAGCAGTGCAGGGGCAGCCTCCACCAGGACCCCACTCATGTCTCCCACCACCCCCACTGCCCAGCAGTGCAGGGTCAGCCTCCACCAGGCCCCCACCCATGTCTCCCACCACCCCCACCCCCCAGCAGTGCAGGGGCAGCCTCCACCAGACCCCCACTCATGTCCCCTTTCACCCCCACCCCCCAGCAGTGCAGGGGCAGCCTCCACCAGGCCCCCACTCATGTCTCCCACCACCCCCACCCCCCAGCAGTGCAGGGGCAGCCTCCACCAGTCCCCCACCCATGTCTCCCACCATCCCCCAGCAGTGCAGGGGCAGCCTCCATCAGGCCCCAACCCATGTCTCCCACCACCCCCACCCCCCAGAAGTGCAGGGGCAGCCTCCACCAGGCCTCCACCCATGTCTCCCACCACCCCCACCCCCCAGCAGTGCAGGGGCAGCCTCCGCCAGGCCCCCACCCATGTCTCCCACCACCCCCACCCCCCAGCCACCAGGGGCAGCCTCCACCAGGCCCCCACCCATGTCTCCCATCACCCCCACCCCCAGCACTGTGGGGCACCTGTCAGCAGGCCCCCACTCATGTCCAACTCATGTTCCCCTGCACCCCCACCCCCCAGCACTGTGGGGCACCTGCCAGCAGGCCCCCACTCATGTCCAACTCATGTTCCCCTGCACCCCCACCCCCTAGCACTGTGGGGCACCTGCCAGCAGGCCCCCACTCATGTCCAACTCATGTTCCCCTGCACCCCCACCCCCCAGCACTGTGGGACACCTGCCAGCAGGACCCAACTCATGTTCCTCAGCCAACATGTCATCACAATCTAGATCCCTGGTCCCTATGGTCAGCCTCCAAATGCAAAACACCCACCCGAGTATTGCATCCACCCACTTAGAAATGGCAATAACATGATAGAACACCAATTGCAGGTTTGGAAACAAACACATGTCCCTCACATACACCCAATGGGTGTCAGTGAATCTCAAAACCCATATCATGATATGCATGAAACCAATGAGATGACACTACACATTGAAGTTTGATCAAAAAATATGTATTAAAGGAAACATAAATTGAATCAAAAATAAACAAACAGAAATGGGAATGTAAAAAAATGAAAAGAAGCATGTCCGTGAAAAAAAGCAAAACCAAAAATCATAATCCAAAGGAATGGTGTCCAAAGTCACAGTCCACAAAAGAAAATCCAATGGAAAATTATAATTGAAAGCCATTGCTCCATGGGTAAATTGTAAAAGAAAAAGAAAATCCAACAGTGAACTATGTACAGATGAACAAGCCAGGGCCCATTATCCCAACAAAAGAAATGAAACATATCTAACAACACTAACTAATAAAAAAAAACTATGTACAAAAATGTGGCCCATTGCACAAAAGGTCCAAAAAATTTTTTTTAAAAAAAGGAAACCTAACACTAACTACATAACTATGTACAAGGGCAGCGGGCTAGTCTGACGGCTCACTTTTGGATGTCCCGGGCCAGGGCATCATCAAACTCCTGCTCAATGTCCCGGAGGCGGTCCTCCTCCATGGCCCCGAGGGTCTGCAGGGCTGTCGACGTGTCCACCTCCAACCCCCTGCGGATTGCCTCGAGGCACTCCGCCCGCCTCAGGGCCCTCCGCATGGAGTTCTCCGCCCTGACCATCGTGAGCCGTGCCTCTTCCACCCGCTACCGCTCCGCATCTATGGCGTGGCCCAACCGCTGCTACACGGAAGACACTCTCTGTCCTGGGTCCTCCTGCCCTCCGGCCGATGCCTGCTCCTCCGATGTTGAAGGCCCCGAGCCTTCATGGCTCCCACCACGTTGCTGCTGCTGCTGTGCCTCTGCCTGTGCACTGCCTCCTGCTGCCTGCACATCCTCCGCTGGCTGGGGTGCAGTCATTGATGTGGCCACCCCTGCTGGACGTCCGACTCCCGACTGTGGCAGGGATGCCTCCTCCACGAGCCTGGCCGCTCCGTCAGAGGCAGCTCCACAGGGCACCCAGGTGACCGATGGGTGGGAAGATGGCACGGAGGATGACTGGCACATAGGGGGTTCAGTTGAGGAGGGGGTCGCAGCAAGCTCCATCAAACGGAGGAATCCGGCCTGGGTGACCTGTCCCAGTAGGCTGACGCGGTCAACGAGCCATTCGAGATGACGAGCAGTCTCCTCATGAAAAGACTGCAGGGCACCTCGCATGGCCCGTTGACGCAACGCCACACCAGTCAGGACAGGCTCAACCCGGACCCGGATAGCCACATCCGCAGGCAGAGGAAGGCCAGTTGTTGTGAGCTCATCCCCTGCCTGAAAACAGGTCTGGACGTAGGCATCCCTGCTGGTGCAAGATGATGCAGGGACAGGATCAGGGACAGGATTGCACACAGGCACCTCCGCGGTGGCCTGTGCTGCCTCCTGTCCCTGGTCCTGCACTGCACCACTAGCACCAGCGGGATCCCCACCTCCAGACCCCGTCTCTGTTGCTTGCTCAGCCTCCTACTCTACCAAACCCCCCACCAACCTGGATGACTCTGTGCCATCTTCCCCCGTTGGGCCCTGTGGGGTCCCAGCTGCCCCTTCTGCTGCCGAGGAGTCCAACTCCAACCTCGGCCTCTTGGACCTCCCCCCGGCAGCTGCGGCCTGGGACGCGGCACTGGACTCCTCACTCCCCGACGAGATCACAACATGGGAGGGGAGCCGGGCCTTGCGTCTCCGGCTGGCGGTGGGATCCCCGCCGCTGTGCTCCACAGCACCTTCTCCGCCCTCTTCATCAGTTGACGCTGCAGACAGGGAGAAATAAAACACAGGAATCAGGGCACTGTACAATGGACACATACACACATGACAGTTGTACATGAGTGGCATTGGCAAACCTCAGACATGCCATCACAATCCCCAACACACATGTCATTTCAACTGGCACACATGAGCCATACCACAGCCATATCACAACTGCCAGCACCATCCATACACATACAACAGCATGAGCAGGCAAAGCTGAGCCAGACATCACATGCAACACAGGAAGTGCACTACACATGTACACACACCACCACACTTGCATGCATGTGTACACCTCTACCAAGTGTCGCAGTGTTCAGATGGGCATCCATGTCACATCTGCCAATCAGGCTTCCACATCCTCTGTCACATGCATCCATGTTGCATCACTGTTGCACCCTTGTCAAATACACACAAATGCACATGTACACAGTGCTGATACATGCAGCTGAAAACAACATACATGCGTGACATCACGAACATGTCTACTTACATACACATTCATCCAAACATGTGTGCCCACACAACTGCATTTGGCATGCAAGCCTACACACACAAGCACCATCCATGTCTCACACATTACAGCCCTCGCATGTGTTAGCCTCACGGCCCTGTACACCCCCACCCATACTCGACCCCATACAAACAGATGTGCAACCTGCACACTACTGAAACATCACCACACGCACAGCTCACAATCATGATGCATGTACACTTACCGCTCGACTCCAGGCGGGTCTGCCTCTCAAGGACCTGGACGTGGAGCGCTGGGGATATGCGTTCCAGGACCCTCATCTGATCTTCCGACAAGTGGCCCCGGCGCCCCTTAGCATCCGCTGCCTTCAAGAGGCGCCGGGCCTTGTTCAGGGTCCTGGACCTGAAGTCCTCCCAGCGCTTCTTGACATGTTGTAAGTCGTGGACTGCCACCCCCTCCGTGTTGATGGCAGTCACGATGTCAGTCCAGATCCGAGTCCGTCCTTCCTTGTCGGCGCGGGAACTTCCAAAGAGGGTATCATACTGCCCCAGGACTTGCTCCACCAGGACACCAACTTCCCTGGCACTGAAGCTGGTGCCCCTCTGCCTCTCTGGCCGGGGGTTGTCAGTGGTGCCAGATGTTGCAGTGCCCGACATGACAACCCCAGAGGCAGGAGTGGGTGGGCAACTGGGTCCTGGGGCTGGGCTGTGGAGCGATGGAATCCCAGTCGGGAGTCTTCGGTTCCAGCAGGGGTGGTCAGAGCAACAGCACCCCTGGCTGATGTGCAGGCAGCAAATGGCAGGGCACGTGGGCAGTAGGCAGTCAGGCAGCAGCAGATGGCAGGTGGGAGCATGCTCTGGGATCTGGGGGGCAGTAATTCAGCCTTCTGGGCAGGAGCGTGGTCTTCCGTGTGCTTACGCGTGGCCAGCTTGATACGGAGTGATTTGGCATGTGAAAATTCTGCACGTCACCGTGTAATTCGAGGAAAGGCCCTTAGCGCGTAAGTGCATCTGCACGCATACGCAATTTCATTGGACAGAAGGCCCCTCAAGCGCAAGCGCCCCTGTGACGTGACGCGCACAGGCGTGCACGGGCATTTCAGCGCGCGTGAAAAACTGCACGTCCGCGTGTAATCTGAGGAAAGGGCCCATGCGCGTAAGTGACGTGATGCACGCGGGCGTTTCCCTCAGCACGGGTTAAAGGTGAGCGGGCCCAGCAGTTCGCTGTATGTGCCTTTCGTGGATTCCGACGTGTGTTGCTGCTTCCTGTTGTTTCGCGCGCCATCACAACTTCACAGCTATCAAGGACGTATCTCTTCTTTTGGCGTGGGTATTGGCTACGCGTGTTTTTCTGCATCGCGCTAGTCAGACGGTGAGTCGCACACGCTCTTTTTCCCACTGCGGGTGCCCCTGTGTATCGCACCCATTTTCGATGTCATAGTAGCCTGCGTGTCCCACGCGTACGTGTTATTCGTGTTACTGGGTGCCACCGCGTTCTGCGGGAGGTTGAATCCACGCACGTAGGCTGCAGGGTTGCGTGCACGGTTTTACTGCAGTTTTGGGGTGCCTGAGCGTTGCTTGACCCGTCACTACATCACCGGGGTCACATACAGCCTTGCAGGTGCAGGGGGGCTGTTAACATCTTGTTTCCCACCCCCTTCACCCCAATTGCCCAGGTCAATTGTGGTGTACACCTCCCATTGGCACCACTCCATCTCTGCCGGCACTACTACATCTATGCCATGGTTGGGAGGCCACCAAAGGTGAGGGGTGCCTCAGCCGGGCGTCCTCCTCATGGCGGGCGTGGTCGGGGACGTGGCCATGGTGACCAGGGAGTAGGGTGACTCCAGGGTGTCCAGGGCAGACACAGAGGGGGAAGCGGCAGGGGTGCACCACTTGAGCACAATGTTGTGCCATGTGTCGGTGCAGTCATGCCACCACCCCCTGTGGTTCCGGGGGATGCAGCTTCTGCATCTGGCACTGGCGCCCGTGTGACCCGGCAGTCCGTTCCATCGACTGCCAGGGCCCCAAGGGTAGTGGTAGCTGCAGGTGCAGCTGTGGACACCGCAACCCAGGCTCAGGGTCTGCCAGCGCAGGCTGCGTTGGCACTTGAGGAGCCCTTGGTAGATCTCCAACAGGCCAAGAGGGAAACCATAGGGGCAGGCCGAGCTGCTCAGACCAAGACACGTGTCCCTGGGGCAGTCATGTCATCTGCTGCCCCGAACAGCCGGGTGTTGGCAAGTGCAGGGGCAGATGCACCCAACAGCATCCCGGTTGTGAGTCTGCCAACCAGGACCGTTGCGGTCAATGACCCTGCCACAGCTGATGTTGCTGCGTAGGGTCCATTAGTGGGCACCCAGCTGCCACTGACACAAGTCAGGCCTTTGGTCATCCCTCCACCTGCCACTCCCTTGACTCAATCCACCGAACCCACTGGCCATACTGGTCAGGGCGGCATTAGCCAGCCAGGGTCTGCGCCACAGTCCAAGAGGAGGAAGGTTGCACCTGCAGCACAGGCTGGGACCCCACACACAGCCACGACCTCCTGCACGTCGAGGAAGAAGCCTTTCTGCAAGCAGGAACTGGACTTCCTCGTGGACTACGTGCGGGGCCACAGCCATGACATGCTAGTTGGTGCCAATAGTCAGACTACGGCTGCCCAACGTGACACCCACTGGAAGCATGTTGCGGAACATGTCAGTTCATTCGGCCATGAGGTGCGCACGGCGCAAGAGTGCAAAAAGCGTTGGAATGACATCAAACGCAGCACTAAGGCTAAGCGTGCCTCTAATTACAACTTGACTCTGGTGACTGGCATTGGGCCTGCACCAGAGGAGGAAGAGCTCACTCCGCATGAGGCACTCGTTGCGGAGTTCATACCACCTGAATTGGTCGAAGGAGTGGGAGAGATGCTGGACTTTGATGCCCAGTCCAGTGAGTGTTGATGCGTGTTTGTTGAGGACGTGTGTGTTTCACTTGTGGGATGTGTTGTGCGTGATTGCCACTACATGTGACGTGCACATGGTTCTGATGTGTAAGTAATGCAATACTTCCGTCATGCATGTCTCCTCTGCCTGCATGCGGGGACTCCATGTAGGCATGCTCCCTTGCCCCTCCTCTGCCACTCTGCAACCCAGTTCCACCTTGGCACTGGTGTTCTTCAATCTTGCCAATGTGTACTTTCTTGTGTCATGCGTCCTGTGTAGATGCTAACTTCCAGCGTAGAATCTGCCAAACATATGCCGTGTGGTACAGCCTTAGTACTTGATGCAGGGTATCTCACTTGTACTGTGCATAGGTCAGATGTCCCGCAGGGACATGAGTGCCCATTCATGCTCCATGCGCATTGCAGGCATGCCCCTATGTGTCCTTGACTGGATGATCACTGTAATACAAGTCCTTGGTTACATACATTGCCTGCCATCTCATCAGCCTTCCCATATCAACTGTGGCTCAGTCCTGCGTTGCACACATGTTTAGGGTCTGACAATCTGTGTGGCTCACAGGCCTCAGCCTGTTCAATGGCCAATGACTCTGTCCAACTGTTGTTGTGTCTTCTTCACACATGGGCGGAATCCAGAATTTTCATCATGTGTCCTGCTTACTGTTCCAGCATCATTTGCAGTGTTGTCACTTGAATCACATTAAGCTGTCGATGCCAGTCAACACTGCCTGTCAATACACAGGTGTATGGTCAGCCTTTTGATACCATGCTAGGCATACCTGCTTTGGTACTGGGGTGTAGGGGTGCTTGGCTTCTATATATGGAACACATTGAATGCACAATGCACGTGATGTCTGAATTTGACATTGCACTGCCTTCACATTTCCTGGCACACACCATGGAGTCCTTGTACATGTAGGTAGTGAGTGGCGTACACATTTTCTGCACTGCATAGACCCACTTCCATGGAAACTGCCACCTTTCAACAGGTCTGATCACAGAAGCAATTCAAAGTTGACCCAGCATGCATGCCAGGTTATATGTTGTGTGTCACATGTCTGCCTGATGCGTTTGCTGTCGGTGTGTGTGTGTGTGTTGTGTGCTTCTGACATGTGTAGTGACCTTTTTTCTCTCTATTTTTCAGGTGATGACGCAATGGAGGCGGAGGATGGTGTTGTCATGCCAGACACAGGGTTATTACCACTACATCAACCCGGCACTAGTGGGGGTCGTGGGGTGGTAGGCCACGAAAACCCCCAAGTGCTACAGTCCATCTTGTCTCTGTCTGCCTATGAGTCCAGCCTTGATGAAGACTCTGACGTCCATGTTGAGTTGGATGAGCATCAAGTCCATGTGTCAGGGGTGAGTGATTCTGATGTGGACACTCCTCTGTCTGCGACACCTGCACTGAGGGATCAGACAGTCTGGGTTCCTCCGCCCGTGGTGGATCGGGACGCAGGGTCACCCTCCACACCAGTCACTGATGTGCCTGGGACATCACGTCGATGGGGGCATGTAGTCGTGCAGTCGCGGGCGGTGCCAACACAGCGAGGACCCCCGGTCCTTGTGTCCCGCAGGGGTCAAGCCCGGCAACGCGGTCGCCGCGCGCAACCGCAGTATACTGAGTGGGAGCAAGACATGACTGCCAATTCAGAACGGCAGGGGGCAGCAATGGAGAACATCGCTGAGAGCATGGAGCGTGTGGCCCGATCTCTGCTCCCCCCTGCTAGGCAGGTGCTTCTCCAGCAGCAGGTGGCACGGTCCACAGCCCGCTCGCTCAGGCTGGGCATGGCAGCCTCAGACAGGGCACGCCAGGCTGAAATGTCTCTGCGTCAAGCAATTGCTGCTCACGCAGAGGCGCACATGGATGCCCTGAGGGAGGAGTATGCTTCCCTCAGATCCACTCTGGGTGTCCTTATGATGTCCCAGAAGCAGCAGGCAGAGGAGAGGTTTGCACAGCTTGAGCGTACCATCTCGGCTGAGCTACAGGCTTGCCGGGGGGTGCAGCGGTTGTCCAGCCAGGCCTTGCAGGAGGAACTCCATGTTACACCTGCTACCTTGCAAGAGGAAGCACGTGTATCACGTGAGGTTCTGCATGCAGACCTACGTCACATCGCCAGACAGAACCAGGCTCACCCGTCCGGCAGACTTGCTGCCGACGAGGGGCAAGCTGCGGCTAGGCGTGGCCAGGCTACTGTGCCACGTCCTCCTTTACAGGATGAGCCAGACTCGGACGACCATCTATCTCCCACATAGGTTGGGCTGTGCAGGCGTTGAGCCCATGGAGGTTTTTTTTTTGGCTCAGCATCATTGCATGTGGATGTTGAGCAGCACCCTGAACCTCCCCCCTCCTGGGTGCCTCCCCTCCCCCCGGGTCGTATGTGGCCATTTTTGATTTTTCTTTTAGTTTAGTTAGTTAAGTTTCTGTTTGATAGTTAGTTTAATTAGGTAATGTAGGTTTTCCATAGTTAGTGTAATTAGTTAATATAGTTTAAAATTGCTTGTCTATTGTGCTTTCATGTGACGGTGCGGTGCTTTGTGGCTTTTGAAGGCATCCACTGTCTGTTCCAGCTGGGCCCTTCAGGCTTGTCTTGTGTATGTGTTTGCTGCTTTTGGTCCTTGACTCACATATGCCACTCCTGCCTCCCTTATCCATGGGCTCTCAAGGATGGTTCGGTGTCACAACCTTTTACACAAGGGCTTTGGACTGTCATATCTGTGGCATGTCTGGTGCTGTGTGACTTGTGTTTACACCCCTAGCGGGGATGACTTTGGTGTTATTGTCCACTGTTCAGCTTTTGCTAGATGGGGTGTTTCATGATTAATGTGTACATTCATTGCTATGCATTGTGTAGTATGTTTCTTATCTTTACTGTACAAGTGCGTGTTGCAATTCATGCTGTAGATAGTGTTCCACACTTTGGATGTGAAAGACGGACTGATGGTGTGATTTATGATGTGACTCTCTGACATGGTCAAGTAATGAGATGCCTGAAGAGACACACACAGATGACTTTGAAGCATTAATCATGTGTTTCATGCCCTTTCTGCAGGGGGATGAGCCTCCAGAGCACCTTTGCCAGCAGACATGGCCCATTGGACGACGGAGTTCTGGACACGTTTGTTGGTGCCCACATGCACATGTGTGCACAAGCAGAGGCACAGGGATTGCAGACCTACATCCTAGAACTGATGACGTGTTCCAAGGAACTCCAGGCAAGGTGAGCAGCACAGGGGGGCCACAACACAGCAAAGCTTGCACCAGGCGAGTTGCACATGCAGGCTTAGTCACAGCACAGAGGGTGAGCTTGGACGAATATTGGTGTTGAAGCACACAATGCAGCTCAGATTTGTTGGTGGACTGATGGCTGTTGATTGTAAGGTTGTCTGGGACACCTGCAGGGGCAGTGGCACATACCCTCCGGTAAACCAAGGTCCATCGAGGCACTTGTATCAACCATGTAGCCTTCCGAGACATGGAAAGGGGCAGCTCACAGGGACATACAGCAAGGGACATACTCGGGTGCAGTGCATTTCATTTCCATGTACTTTATGATAAATGCACTGCCAACTTTGTTTCGGTCATGGTGGTACGCAACTTGCTCTGAAGTCATGGCTTGCTATATGGGTATGTCTGCTTACCCAGGGAACATTGCATGTTGTGTGAATTGTGAAACATTGGTGTTCCATTTGCCACGCACCCACCGGCGGCTGACTTACTGCATTGACTGTGTATGACCCATCACAGGGGTAATGTTATATATGGGTACGAAGCATCTCCACCAGATTGTCTGTTTGTAGAGTAGTTTGTTGCTATGGGGCATGTTTGGTGGTGTGTTTTTGTGTAATTGGCACGTACAGGTTGTTGACTGTGGCTCTCTTTGCAGCATTGCATTGCTCCTGTAACCGGACCTAAGAGTGCGCAGGCAGGAGGCCAGCACTCAAAACCAGAGCTAAGTGTCTTATTGTTTTTCTTTCAAACTGCTCTGCATAGGCTTGCTGAGGCGTGCACTAATGCATGGATGTATGTGTAATTCAATTTTGTATGTTTTTTTCCCCCTAATCACCCGGAGAATCCTATGCAATTTTGAACCCTGTACCCTCTACCCAGTGTTCCTGCTTCCCGTACCTATCCAAGCAACGTTCCCTAACCCTCTTTCCCCGCTGGGGTTGCGGATGCCTGTGTAAGCCCCGAACTTGCAGGCGCCAAAACCCTAGAGGGGGAGGTTGGTTCGTACCACTCCTAAGCCTGGACTTCAGAAGGCCATGACAATGATGTCCAAGTTTGTTTGGATTGTGTATGTGTTCATGCAGGTAGTACATTTTCGTGCATTCCCTACTTTCATGTGTCATTCCTCCTCCCCTCTCCTGCCACTCATTCCAGTTATCCAGTGTGCCAACACCTGTCCCGACTGCATATTCCTGAACCTTCTTCCCCACCAGGGTCTCAGGGGCCTGTGTGAGTTTGACCTTGCAGGCACCCGGGACACGGTGGGGGTGGTTGTTTCGTGACACTCCCGCGCCTGTACACGGGACCTGTGACAGTACACATCCGTTCATGGTGCATCATCCTATGTTATGTACCACACATGGTTCACATCCTGTTGTGACATTGTTTTACTGTGCTACCTTGGTTGTTGCATCATTGTGGTAGTACTTGGCCTTTGTGAGGTACTGCTACGTCAAGTCATCTACTGGAGGGTGTTCTGGTTTGTTTTTATGCCTTGGATTTTGTGATTTTGGAAATGAGTGTGGATTCTGAGGGTGCAGGCACCTTTTTACACACAAGGTGGGAGATGGTGACGAAGGGTAAAGGTGATCCTGTGGCCAGGTGGAATTGAGGGTTGATGGCTACATGACCCAGGTGCAGTTGTTCAGTGGGTCATGGTCATTTGTGAGGGAGGAGGGGGGGTTGTTGTTGATAGTTGCCTTGCCCTGCAGTGTGATGGGAACCCTGACATTGTAATGGTGGTATCCTATGTACATGTTGTGTTCTGCTGATCAATGCCTGTTCATGTGTTGTGTTTACCTTTCAGGTGCGAGGGGATAGTTATGGTTTGGCATGCTGGGGTGTACACATGGTGAATGTTCACATGTGATGTGTAGAGAACACTGATGGTCACTTGATTGCACATGCATATGTTGAGTGCATGTCCTTGCTGACCCACACACTTGCACTCTGATGCACTACATGTACTACCACCCTTGTATATCCACATGTACACTGTTTGCCTTCTGGTGCCCACTGTGTCCCTGCAGCACATGTTCTGTGACCAATTATGTTTCCTGTACATGCCTAATTTGCTTTTTGATGTGGTCTGTCGCTTAGATGTGATGCTCAGGGTGTGCATCACACACAATGGCTGTTCACTGTGCTTTGCGCTGTGCAGTGTGTTGCAGGAGTAGGACACAGCACACAGAAGCTGCAGTGTTGATTTTGCAATGCACAATGTGCATGTAGACAGGCATTCATTGTTATGTTACGTCTACAACTCTTGTAATGCATTTGGAAATGACTTATTTTGGGTGGGAGGTTGTTGGTCAGTCATTATATCTGATTCCAGGTCAGGCATCATTGTCTGATGCCACTGTACATTTTGGACATGGCAATGTGTACCTTATTGTTACTGTGTTGGTGTATGGGTATTGCTTGCCATGTCATGTTGTGGTTTGGGAGGGTTTGAGTGACATAACAGTGATGGCCATGGCCTGTTTTGCAGGTGTGTGTGATGCACACCTTGCATGTCAGGGTCATCCGCTTCTCAAAGCAACTAGCTGGGGGTAGATCTCTCTCTGCGGCAGGGCCCTCCCTCTGGAACAGCCTTCCTGCCTCACTGGAACTTGAGGGGAACCATCTCTGGTTCGGGAAGCACCTCAAGACCTTCCTCTTTGCTTCTGCTTTCTCTCTGCCTCTCCCTTGCAAAATTCTTCACTGGAACTGCACTGGATCTGCAACTGGGCCACTCTCACCGACCTTGGTCCCTGGCCCAGCCACTCTCCACTTGCACTGCCTCCCTGGCAACCCCTGCACTGCGGTAATGTCGAACTATCCCTACAGCCCCCCCTTGCCAGCACCTGTCTGCACTTACCTTTGCAGTTGCCACCAGCTGGCCTATGTATTTGTTTTTTGGTCTACTTACCCTGTACTGCACTCCCCCCCTCCCCTTCCCCTTGCACTTTTCCTTTCCCCCTACCCCTGCACTTGCACCATCTAAATGACACCTGGCCTAGTAGTACCGTTGTCTGTCTTCCCTTGTTCCCCCCTCCCTGCCTCATCGAACCTTGAAATACTTGTGTATAGGCCATATCATGTCATGTCATATGTGTGCCTTTTGGTCACACAGGATAGCTTGTGTTTAAGTAGCTAGGGATGCAGACAATGTGGCACTTCCATGGCAACTATCTTAGGGTGGTAGGGTTGTGACAGTTGACTGTCTCTTTGTCATCATCGATTGTCACCTGGTATGTGCCAGGCCTGTGTGCACTCCGCAGGGGTGGGAGTTTAGGTGAAAAATGTGGCCACAAGCTGGGTCCGTGCTTCCTCGCCACGTGCCCTGTCCCCTCCCATGGGCAGCGCCTGTGCCTGTGGTTGGGGATGTGGGGGCACCACCATGTCCACCGGGACGCCCTGCCGTGTTGCAACTTTGTGCAGGACACATGCTGCCACAATGATCCTGCACACTACTGGTGGTGCATAGAGTAGCTGCCCACCAGAGCGGTCAAGGGAGCGGAAACGTGACTTGAGCACTCCGAATGTGCGCTCCACTATGCCCTGGTTGCAATATGGGCGGCGTTGTATCTTACCTGGGGTGGTGTGGTGGGGTTCCGGATTGGCGTCATCATGTGGTTGCTCAGAGGGTAGGCACTGTCCCCTGGGGAGGTGTAAATGGTTGTGATTATTGGGGTTTGTTTATTTGTGTGTGTGTGTGTGACATGCATGCATGTGCAAGGGCATTTGTACTCACCTAGGAGCCATGTGTTGCCATGCTGCCCAGATTCCAGGGCCCGGCTCAGGGCAGACATTCTGTATATGAAACTGTCATGCGTGGAGCCAGGGTAGTTTGCATAGACAGAGGTGATGATTCCCTTTGCATCGCATACCACCTGTACATTGATGGAATGCCAGTGCTTGCGGTTTCGGTAGATGTGCTCAGTGGCCCTAGGTGGACGTAGGGCCACATGGGTGCAATCTATGGCACTGAGCACTTTGGGGAAATGTGCCACCCTGAAAAAATCCAGGACAACGGCCTGCCTTTCTGCGGGTGTTCTGGGCATGTATATGTGCCTGCAGACTGAGGGGCGCGCTGTCATGATTGCCAAGACCTGGTGTAGGCAGCGTGACTGCGTGGCCTGTGAGACCCCCCCACTATGGCAGTAGTCCGCTGAAGTGACCCAGTGGCCAAAAAATGCAGGACATTGAGATGCTTCTCCAAGGGGCTCAATGCTTGGGAGCAAAGGGTTGGGGATGTAAGGTCATCTTCCCACTCCCTGACCAGGTCTAGGATGATGTGGGGTGGAAACCTATACCTGCCATAGACCTGGTCGTCAGGCATCCCAAAAAGGCTTGTCCGTGGTGCGAAAATGCGTGCCCTGGCTATTCTCCTCCTCCTGCGGTATCCCACGATCAGTGCTGCGACAAATGGGGCATTCATCGTAGCTGTATATACGTGTTTGTTGTTTGCGCGCACTTTTATACTGTGCGCGGGGACGCTTCCGCCTGCCTACGTGTGGCGGACTCGTTGACGCCTGTGTGCGTCTTTTGCGTGCGCGGGTTTCCTGTATTCGAATCCATGAATACGGGTTGTTCGCGTGCGTGTGGGCTTTCCGTGTAGTTCCCTGCAGTACTTCCCCAGTTACGCCTTCTTTTTCACGCGTTATTCCCCATTCCGTGTGTTAAGCCCACTGTTCCGCCCACTTTGGTTGTGTGCGCCGCGCTATGTGCGCTTTTGCTGTGTGCGTAGCGCACGCCGTGTATGCCTGCGTGCGCCATGGCTGGATTGGGCGCACGGACAGCGGGAAACACGCGCAGTGTCTTCCTTGCATCGCACACGTGCGCGTGCGCTGCTTTTCTCATGCTTGCGCTACCTTGCGCTTGCGTGCGCTGGGATTTTCGGCGCACGTTTGCTCCATGAATCGACCCCTAGATGTCCTCAGTGATGTCATCAATAACATTTGTAATGTCATGGGTGTTACTCTTAGCAGTGCACGGTGGTGGCGTGTGTTATGGTTGCTTAGCTTATTATAACTGGCAAATTTCTGTTTTTTTTTGGTTGTCCTTGTAACCATAACGTCCCTTTAACAACGTTTTTTCACTGAATTTCATAGGTTTTTAGTAGCTCAACTTAACCATAACACCCCTTTAACAAAGTTTTTTTCACTGAATTTCATAGGTTTTTAGTAGTGCAACTTAACCATAACGTCCCTTTAACAAAATTTCTTTTACCGAATTTAATAGGATTTTAGAAGCGCAACTTACCCATAAGGTTCCTGTAACAAAGTTTTGTCACTGAATGTAGATATATAGATAATGTAAATTTGATAAATGTTTACTAGGATGCCCTTAGTTTATATACATATAACAAAGAACATACTGAACCCCCCCTACCTGCGCTAGTAGGTCTGATATCCGCAGACCATGCGTCTATTCGCGGACGGATTCGGACAACATCAACACTATCCAAAAACTCAGGGGGTATCTTACATTGTTATATCTTCCAAAAAACACTAAACATGTTCAAAAAGCAGCACATAAGTAAATTGCATTCAATAATAAATAAGAAGTGAAACTGTGTATGTAAGACACTAACAGTCCAATTACATAGCATATGCAACATAGTGGAATACACCAAAACACAATAAATATGCCTCTAACAGAATTACCTCACAGAAATTGCACAGCAAATATCAACAGGACACCTATGCAGCAGTAACAGCAAAACTTAGCAAGAAACTAGTGAGTACACTACATTTATTGTATATATTTATAAACTTTCTGTAATAGGTACACTAAAACTAATATTTTTGTTTTTTACACAGAAATGTCCATTACTTTGGAATGGCTGGATGAACATTTTTCTCGGGATGAAATGAGCGAAGACAGTGATACTAATGGTAGACACTACACTTCTCTATATAAGCCAATTAATAACCATTACTTTATGTGTACTTGACATTTTATTTATTTTTTAACAGACCATACATACATTACAAAATTATCTGCAGTGAATGGAGCTAAACATTGATCTGTGAATGAAAAATGTAATTCTGATAGAAAACTTTGTGGGGGACCATATAAAAGACAAAATTAAATATCACTGTCCCACATGTACCTGTTCCCCCACTCCATGTCCCAGCCAACTATCGCAAAACCTTCACAGCAAGAAAAACGTTATGATGAGACAGCAATCCCTTCCTCCCCTACCATCCATCATGTCCAAACCCCTAATTCCCCTGTATTTGTTTCAGTTTCTGCTTCACCCTCTCTTTCATAATTTTTATACTTTTATACAATAATAAAATAGTAAGTGTATTGATAGTGTATTCCTCTGTGTCTTATTTTTTAACAAAAGGCAGTTAGGGTCTCCGCGGACAGCGCGGCTGTCTGGGATGTCCTAAATGAACCAAAATGGGGGTGTCCTAAGGACACTATACCTGTTCGTATTGGTGCATTATAAATTGAGGTGTCCTTAGGATACACAAGATATCTGCCTGTCTGCAATTAACCAAAATGGGGGTGTCCTAAGGACACTATACCTGTTTGCACTGTCCTCAATCAAGATGGAAGTGTCCTTAGGACACACAAGATGTCCACCTGTACGCAATTAACCAAAATGGGGGTGTCCACAGAACACTAAAGACGTCCCCATGTTCGTAGCTATGCAAAATAAAGTGTCCTAAGAACATGACCCCTGTTCGCATTGTCCATAACCAGAATTAATATATCCGTAGAACACATAGCCCATCTGCCTGTCCGCAAAGTTGTGACGCACATTTGTTTTGTTCGGGGACCCGAACACTGTCCGTAGAACACCTGTGCACATGCGTAGCACATCCTTGCCCCTACGAACATTATGCCTGTCCGCAACTGTCCGCCACACGTGTGTCGCACTTTTAATTAATTCGATGACTGGAACACTGTCCATAGAACACATGCACGCATGCATAGACCCGACCCCACGCATTTGGTGCCATCCCATTCGCCAACGTATCCTCGACGTCATCAGGTGACCTCACCCAGGCTAAGTGTAACGAACACTGTCCGGGCCCCTGGACACCTAAAAAGTGTTTTTTTTAGCAATCCAAGCTATTTCCCTGGGAAAGTCCAGCCTTGCACATGTCCCACACTATGTCCCTGACAATATGCATACTTTTTGGAATTTTCTGAGCCCTTCCTTAGTGTTCAAAATGTTCGGGGACAGCGTGGGTGTTCGTAGACACATCAAAAAATCTGGCAGTGGGGAATTCAAATTTAAATAGTGTGCCTAATTTCCTCTTTGAGGTTGGCTCTGGAAAGTGCCTTTTTTGGGTTTTTTTTCAGATGCTTCAGAAACACCTTTTATTTTGTAATTTTTTTGTTTTTTTCCTTATTTTCTTCCAAAAATCTTCACAGTAGCTTCTCCAAAGCAACCCTTATGTTCCAAAACAGCATGGCATTTTCCACAAAAGATAAAGAGATTCCATCTTCTTTAAAGTAATCAACATTACCAGAGTCAATGTTGTCATTGTTGCAAAAGAACATGCCAGCTCCAAGCATAAAAGCAAACATGCCTTGGTTGATTAAACACCTACCAATATTTATGTGAGGACAAAACAGAACTATTGTCCCATATTGCCCTAGGTAACAAACCAGAAAAAATACCTTGGCATTTTGAAGTAGTTTCATTACTGCCGTAACCAAGTTTTCTAGATCTTTTAACAAAGTAGGGGCACTGACATAACCAAAATGCAAAGCACCAAAGTGCAGGACAACCACATGTAGACTGTTAACCCTAGCCATATATTGGCAAACTTCTACCATTGCCTGCAAATTGAAACTAGGCACAGTGCTCTACACCACCTCCACTCCTTTTACATCAAAATTCTTTCCTTCATTCATCATTTTGCATACTGCTTCAAACCATTCACAAACATCCAAGCACCACCACCCTGACTTTCTCCACCTCCGCCATCTTCACTACACACAGCTTCTCTCAATATGAAGCAGAACCTCAACACCTGATTGGCTAATCCTCAAAATACACTCCCATTTCATGCTTGGAAGACCTGGATGTGGCATGTCCGGTCTGCAAACAGCTTCGCTGTCTGCAGAGCGCGTAAGTAACAATGGGGCAGCCCTTCTACCCTTTCTACTTCACTTTCTGCACCATTCCCTCATTGGCTACTATTAAGCAGTCACACAACCATCCACCAATCACATGTAAGACCTCTGCAGCCAACTCCATCATCACAATAAGCACTTTAAATGTACTGTTGATTACTCCAAGTACAATTGTGCTGTGACTGCAAAGCACCTACAGCAACTACTAGTAACTCATTTCTACTTGCAGACTCATGCACATCCTCATGCATGAACACAAAGTACAGGTATGAATATTTTTTGCACAGAACATCATACATGCCAACATTCCGACCCACCTGGGAGGCACATTTCCTCCAAAAAATCAGGAGACAACATATGTGTCATAAGGATGTATTGGGCAAAGATGTATTTTTGGTGAGAGAACGTCAAAAATAACAATAATGTTCATGGAAAAATCAGGAGTCTCCTGGGGAAATCATGAGGATTGGCATGTATGGTACATGTACATCTCTTGTATAAATGCATATAAACAGAGTAACTGCCACTTACCCTGTGTAACCTGCAAAACAAGCTTACTGTCATTTCTCCCATCTGCTATGATCAAGTGTCACTTGCAAAGTTGTCTGCTCTCCAAATTTTTATTTACCCATATTATTAACTGCAATGTGCAAACTGTTATTTTCTTCATTCATTCTATAATGTCTATAACCACTGCCACGTACTTAACCACATTTCAACGGTGATAGCATTTAACGCATTATAGTGCATACAATGTACATACAATTTCCTTTCTATACATTCTGCATATTTCACATACATTCGATCATTTCAACTTCCTTTACAAATGACTATATTAGTAATCAGACACAACACACACAGCAATATAACAAAGTGCTATTTCATGTTAAAAGATGGGAGAAATAACATTATAATTATGGAAAAAGGTTTTCTAGTGTGTTATAAATCTCATTTGAAAGGCTCCCAGCTGAAACAACACCACTGTCTCTACAATTGGTCTTCCAATCTACACAGCTCTCTCATTCCAGCTGGTTGCCCATTCTGTTCTAGATTTCACAACAGTATTCAACTATGCACAGGTGCAGTAATATCTATCATATCATCTTTAACTATATACAGTGTTGTAAATCAAGACATACAACATCTCCCCCCTTCCCTTCAGTCTGCAACACAAGCACCAGGTCCTTCCTTACAACCCTTACTTTATTTCAGACTCTCCCCTCTCCAAGCACCACAGAATCACTTAGTACTTAGTAATCACCTACTGAGTAATAAGCTGCTGACCCCATCAAATCCTTCTGATTTATCTCCCACACCTTCACAAATACATACATTGCATACTTTTTGCATAACTTTTTAAAATAGCAAACAAAGCATAGAATTATTTCTTATATCTTCTAACTTCCAATAACACCACCTTACAAAGCTAAGTGTGCTCTGTGCGCTTATTATTGTACTTGTTTCTAAAGCACATTCAACTAACAGATTCTAAATAAAATATACAGAATGCACATAGGCAAAGAAATGTGCATGTACATGCTATGCAGAGTTATCAGAAAGCACTACTACTGAAAAACAAAGACGTCCATGTCTACATTAACAACAGTGCTATTAAACACATATTTACTATCTTCTTTCTTTCACAATTGAAGTGAAGACCACTCTCCTGAAAAGCAGAAGCATCTGAAGTACGAAGGAGAACTCAGAAGAAACCTACTCTTACCATCCAAAAAAGTAAGTGCAATACTGACATAATGTTCTGTTACTCAAACACTGTAGAATTCTAGTATTCTAGAACAAACAATTGTAGTAACCCTGCAACATTAGATTCAGTATTAGATCTTCCCCTCACAGGCTCCATACTTTCTATTGCAATCTGAACACCAGTATAGTAACACATAAATACAAGAATAGCCTTCCCAACCTGATCTAGTAGCCCATTACACAATTACACACCTCTACATACATCCTTACCATCATACTCAGACACTCATGCACAAAGCACACATACACTGCACAAAATCCCAACCCACACTTTCTTTTTTCTCCAACAGACCCCAAAGAATGCCTACCAAAAAGCAACTCCATAGAAAGCAACTCAAAAGTAAACAAAATCAAACTAAAACTCTCCGAAATAAGCATCCACCTCTAGCAGAATTTGTACAAAAAGTTCAAACAAAACAGCTAATATACTCATTAAGCGAAACAAAACCAGCTTCCATTATAGAAACTTTACCTCCTCTTTCAAAATGTAAAACGAAACAGAAAGTGATTAACAAGACTGCAGCTACAACTAGTGCTAACACTGTACCTATAAATCATGATGTTGCCGCAAGTAAGCATACCACCAAAATTATTTTACGAAAAATGTTCCGCCACAGAGTCCTTCAGAACCTTATCAAAACAGGAGAGAAATCACGCTCAACCCTTAAAGCCTACCATAGAAAATTAATCCTAGAAGCTCTTATAGAAAGTACAATCCTTCTCAAAAGGAAATTATTTATATTAGTTTTAAACAGAATGAAACCATTAACAAAACTAAGTACTAAACGACAAAAAAGACTTCTCAATAAACGGAATATCAACAAAGATAACTTCACAAATGTCTGTAGAGATGAATGGAGTCACACCATTAGCACAGAACCATATTTCAATGAAGAAGCATACAAACAAAATGTATGCTTAATGAAAAACTTAATAATACCATTATCGAACAAGAAACGCTGCTCACAAAAATATCCCCAGAAAACTCAGTATCACCTGTCCTTTCCACTGAACCAATACATCCAGTCTACAAATGGGCGTGCACATCAATATGTAACATTGCCAAAACATCTTTCAAAACTTTACGCCAGTTCATCAATCAGTATGTGAAAGTCAAAGACAAATTCAAAATTAAACTACTACAAAATATGGACCCCTATCCAGTGCGCAAATACACAGGACTACAAGGACATTCATTAGCCTGCATTTGTGGACCTATTTGCAAAAGCACCTTCCACCATATCAAAATGAAACACATCATTAAACTATAAGAAATCTAGTCCATAAACTTTCCTATGCCAAAAGTCCTGCTTTAGCACTAGCCAATTTAAATAACAATCTTCTACATGTTACAGCCAAACAACTATTTGAAGAAATAGAGCATATTCAGAAAAAATATTTTGGACTTGAAAGCCACTTGCAAAATACAATTGATTTACAACAGACTAGCAACAACTGTACAGTTGGAAACCTTCTTTTACACACATACAGAAAAGAAATATTAAAGTTTAAAAGTACATCTGCTGAAGTACCAAACTATGTGTGTGTGTGTTGCTGCAGGACTTTAAAAAAAAAAAATAGCACAAAAACTGTAGACATAATGTACAAAATAGAAGACAATAAAGATTTGAAATGGTTCCAATTAGCTCTCTATCTTATCGCAGAAAACAAATACAATATTACTGACCCCTTAATCCTTTACAGTTTCCTCACTGCAAAACTTGACTGCAAACAAACACTTTCTCGTGCTATCACAAATAACTTGGAAATATTCACATTTTCAAAACCCCTGCTACAACTCAATTTATATGAGAGCATCATAATTCAAACAGTGCACCCATTTCAAGCAATAATATGCCTTAAACCAAAAACAGCAAAACTACCTCCCTCTGAATTAATGAAAGGCATTCATGACAAAGTAGTATATTTGCCATTCGATCTCAAAGAAAATGTACAAACTCTGGGAGTGCAACATCCAATAGATCAATCTCTAATTATTTTAGTAAATGGCGTATCTACAAAAGACAAAAAAAAATGTGTCAAGAACTCGTGGATTTACATAACATTAGACAAGCCCTTCAATATCTAAAAGACAACAATGTATACTAAAGAGAAATTAATATTGAAGAAAACCTGAGGGAAACCACTGAAATAATCCAAGAGTCATCAGAAACTGGTCAATTTCAACTTCTAGATCCTGCTACAGAATCCAATATTTTAGACCATTATACAGTTCAACCATTACACTCTAAAGACACCATAGATGATGCACTGGAATCATACCAAATGCGACAAGCCAAAGGATCTCCAATCAGCATATGGGAAAAAGTATAGAAGCACGTACCTTTCCTCTACTCTTCCCTACTGGAAAAGGAGGCAGGTACGATGATAGACCAACACAAATAACATCATCAGAATACTGCTCTTTATGAATGTATTCTGAAGACCCCAGATTCCGACAAAATGGGGAATACATATTCCATCTTCTCTTTGAAAGTGAACTAGCAACTCAATGCTACAGAGTTGCACACCCATTGAAATCAGGTACCCATTTCAAAATATGTCAGCTACAGAATTACTACAAAAAGTGCAAGAAAAAGATGAGATTTTACAGTCGAACACTACAAATCTTTCAGCAAACATGTGTGGTACAAAAGAATACTGGTCCCGACATCACCGACATGTACGCTGTACGATGAGAAACCTTGGCCCACGCATGTGGTTTGTGACATTAAGTTGTGCAGAATATGCATGGGAAGATTTACACGATGTCCTATGCATAGCAAACAAAAACAAAACAAACATAGATATAAAAACACCAGGAGAACTCTGCCCTCCTGATCCTGTGAATGTGTCAAGATATTTCCATCATCGCTTCATGGCTATGCTATTTTTCATTTGTAATAATACTGTTCCTCCCGTCAGAGAAGTGCAACACTTCTTTTGGAGAAAAGAATACCAAGCCAGAGGAGCACCACACATCCACATGCTTTTGTGGATTAAAGATAGTGATGCCACTGTTTTGCAGTTCATCAAAACATATGTCACTTGTGAAATCCATTTACAAACAATACATAGTGACCTTCATACACACATTTTACAATTTCAAAGACACAGATGTGGGAAATATTGTCATTGCAAATACAAAAGCAAAGGGAAATACTACACCAAATGCCGCTTTGGTTTCGCTAGACCAGTTTTAACAACGGATCAAGTAAACAACTTCATGTCTTCAGTTAGACATAGTGTCAAAGGTAAATCACCTAAGAACACATATCACATAAAAACAACAGACGAATCAAAATACATCAATGATAAAAATGCAATCATTGCCGTCCTATGGAATGCAAACATAGATGTGCAGTACATTGCAGACAATTCCACTGCAGTTGCACAATATGTCACAGCCTACTTAACCAAAGCAGAGAAAACAGAGCTTCAGGACCTCTGGGATGACATATCATCTGACAAAACACTATCACAGAAATTGTACAGCATAGGCATAAAAAATGGTATCTCATAGAGAATGTGGCTGCTAAGAAGCTGCAGACCGTTTAACTGGTATTGCCTTGTATGGAAAATCAGACAATATAGTATGGCTAAGTCTTGGTCCTGCTAAATCTAGAAAAAAAGTTCACAAATCATACGAGGACATAGAAACAATAGCCAAAAATGATTCCAACAGCCAAGACATTTTGAAAAACAATTTACTAGACACATACTACCCAAACAGGAGTACCACTCTGGAAACCATGTGTCTCTACCATGTAGCCCAAAACTTCACATACAAAAATAATATTAAACCAGATGAAAAGAAATGTAGATACAGAGTAGCAAATTATAAAGGCAGCTTAGTGAAACTTACCAAACACAGCTTAATTAATCATATCAAATTGTCGTTAAAAACTCCTCAAGATAAAGAACTGTATTACATGTCCCTGCTACAACATTTTAAACCATGGAGAAAAGAAGAAGAGAGCACTATAACAGACGTAAACTTTACACAATACCAAACAATGTTGCACAATGAACAGCAACAGGAAGAAGAACTGCAGGCCCAATTGGATTGTGATACTCCTGACAATTGTCAACCCTCTGTAACAGGAAGCCAAGAACCACTTGGACAGCCACTAATAGCAAATGAGGCAGAATTAGCCATGACAGAAGTAGAAAACACCACGTGTCAGTATGAGCAATCTACAGAAGACTTTGCTGCACTGAAATCACAACTAAGCACTGAGCAGCATAGCATTTTACAAGAAATAACAAAACAAATTGGACATGGTGTCCAACATGAAAATAAAAACTGTACCTGCCAAGATTAAAACCTATACTGCTATACGTGAGTGGTCAAGGTGGTTCAGGTAAAACATTCTTAATCAAAATCATCAGCAAGTTCCTCCAACAATTGACAAACAACAAACTGTCAGCTGTTGTAACTGCCCCCACAGGTTTAGCTGCCTACAACATAGGCGGTGTGACGTTACACTGATTACTACTCCTTCCAGTAGAACACCAAGACAAATTAGACTATTGCAAACTTTCTACAGAAGCTGCAATGGAACTACACAGAGTTTTCAAACAAATGAAAATGCTGCTAATAGATGAGGTGAGCATGGTCTCCAACCTAATGTTGGCTTTAATTGACACTACCCATGTGTCAACAAGCACAACAAGGCTAAAACTCTATCTCTAACACAGCTGGTTTGGAGAAAATATTATATTTATCTTTAAACTGTAGAATACTGCTTATATTTAACCATGACGTGGACCAAGAACTAGTTAATGGAGCACTTGGTATAGTTGTTGGCTTTCAAACATACCCACGTGACAACAATATTCAATTTGTCAATATTCTCTTTGACAAACTATCTGAAGTTAAAAGGAAAGGATGCTCAAATGCACGTTTTCTTCTTTTTCAAAGACATGTGTGTACGCAGAGAACAATTTTCTCTAACTATAGCATATGCAGTCATCATTCACAAATCACAAGGTCTTACCCTAGATAAAGTATTGATAGATATTGGTAGCCCAGTCTTTGCATGAGCTATGTAGCACTATCATGCTTACGTACACTTGACAGACTATTTCTAATCAACTTTGATGCACGTAAAGTAAATGCTGATATTTCTTGCATTGTAGAATAAAATAGACTGCGTTCACTCTACACCCCCATCTGAAAACCTATCCTGTTCCACAAAGAGCAAAACGTTGTAAAAGAAAACTACTTTAGACTCAATATATGCAGGATCTCAAAGCAATTCATCCAAAGAAAGTAAAAGAAGGTGATACTTCATCAAGGACCACAACCAAAGAGGAATTTAATTTTCATAGTAACTCAAACACTTCTTTAAAGAAGCAACACAGACTCCCAACAAATGACTTGGACACAGAATTGTCAGGTCCATTAATACTTTCAAATACAACTGGTGTAAATTGCTGCTCAAATGTAGCAATAACTATTATATTCCAATTACCACCAATTATTGACAACATTTACTTACACGGTACAGACCAATTATGTCTGCAAATGTTAGTCCTTCATAGAAATGCCACACAAAATCCTGACAACACTTACAGTGTTCATGGAAGAAGACAGGAATTGGGCTACTGTGCTGGAATGGTCAAATTCACTATAAACTCACAAGAAGATCCACAAGAATTTCTAATGTACTTGCTACAAGTACTAGAAAACAAAAACATACCTATAAATGAAATCTTCCAGATTTCATACATGTGGAAATATACATGCACTCTTTGCAGGCATGTGGTACAAGAAGAAGTTCCTAATGAACGCTTCATGTATGTATCCATAACTAAATGTGAATCCATTCCATTTCAGCAACTTGTAAAACATGCAAACCATGGCAGAATATGTACTACCTGCAATTCCGATAATCGTTCCACCTTCCAAATACAGACACATAGTAAATACGTAATAGTAATGCTTTCACGTTATAATGCAGATGGTACCAAAAAAAACTGCAAGCTGACTGGATTCACATATGGTCAAGTATCAGTTGGTAAGAAAACCTTCACAATAGGCATAATCTACCACACAGGAGCCACACCCAATGCAGGTCACCAGACTGCATATATAAAAAAGAATTGTGGATGGTTCGAATGTAATGATAGTACCATTACTCTAAAGCAGAGATTACCAGCAAATCTTGTAAACGCTTATTTAATAATCTTAAAACCAAAATGTAACAACTAATCTGTGTATGAACATTAAAAAAAACTTGAACTTCAAAACTATGACCAGTTAGAATACGCCAACAGGTATCTAACTGCCCCAAGATTATTCAACAAGCAAACAGATAAATGAATACCACTAAAAATGAAAAAAGAAATAAACAGTTAGAATATGCCAACAGGTATCTAACTGCCCCAAGAATCTGCAAGAAATAAACAGATAAATGAATACCACTAAAATTAAACAAGAAATAAACAATTATAATATGCCAACAAGTATCTAACTGCACCAAAAATCTGCAACATGCCAAAAGATAAATGAATATCACTAAAATGGAAAAATAAATAAACAAATAGAATACACCAACAGCTATCTAATTGCAACAATGCTACCACCACTTCCAAATGAAAAAACATACACCTATTCAATTCCTCCTATTAAAATCAATGAAAGAAATATATTGTACCACAACGTAGAATGTTTTTTTTAATCCAGCATGGATTTTTTTTTTCCACAGACCCAATGATTTAATCAACAAACACAGGAACTGAGCAAATTGCACAGTGCACTGGTTTGAACTATAGTACTTCTAAAGTACTAACTATGAGGGTCGATAACATACAGAAATGTCTACTATGCAATGCAATACTCATTACAAACTACCAACACTAACATCTGATTTTTTCTTTTATCACAGTGATTGAAAAAGAATGTGTGCTCCAAAAACCCATGTAATGAAAAAACTGCATACAACCACAAAAAGTCAAACAGTAAGTATATAATGGTTGGACACCACAGCATAGCACACCCATTCAAGCAAACACCTGACCATAAACCACAATCCAAAATGTTTGCTTGCATGGGTATCTTATGCTGCAGCGCTTGTTGCCAAACACTACAATCTTGACTGCAAGGCCTGGCCAAAACTCTTCACACAGCCTCAACAAAGGAAACAGTAAGTATATAATAATTAAACTCACAAACACTGCAACATAACAGAGCCATGCAAATGAACACCTCACCAATAAATACAACCCAAAATGCCTAGAATCTTCAATACCAACAATCTGAACACAATCCAACAAACAAAGAAACAAGCACACATCATCTCACTATCCTATAAACACTATTACACTACTACCAATCAGTACTAACATTTTTTAAAACATATCCCCTAACAATCAAAATCTTTTGTGGCATTCTAGAGTTATACTGCGATAGTTGTGGCCAGGGCCTAGAGTCTTGGGTGCATGGCCGAAGGCCATAGGCCTGCGGCCATGCACCCAAGACTCTGGGCCCTGGCCACAACCACCGTAGCATAACACACCCATAGAAACAAACACCTACCAAATTACCACAACCCAAAAACATAATGCATCCACCTCAAAACTATCCACTTCAATTAACATTCCAAAACATAATTACAACCAACGTACAAACTCTTCAATACATACCCTCTTCACCCAATGTTCTACACCCACGACTCTAAGCCGTGGCCACAACCATTACAGCATAACACACCCATAGAAACAAATACCTACCAAATGAACACATCCCAAAAACATAATACATCCACCTCAAAATTATGCACTTCAATTAACAATCGAAAAAATAATTATAAACAACGTACAAACTATTCAATACATACCATCTTCAAACAATGCTCTTCTAATGGCCTAAAACCAACATCATACTAAACTAAAATAGCCATTATTGTGCCCACACAATCAGCAAACAAACTAACACATGTGGGATGTATTGACCCACTCCACTGTGCTATGCGGCATCACCCTGCCAGTTATGGGGAAAGAAACAGCAACAATGGTGGCAAAACCCTTGTGCGTGCCAAAAAACTACAAAAACCTACAAAAAACGTGTGCTTCAGCACACAAAAAGAGGGATGCATAACCTGTGACCCATGGTGCATGTGTGGTGGGATAGAGCACACCCTGAAAAAATGTGCCAGTGGGCTCCATGACCAGCAAACAGAGTGCAGAGAGAGAAGCAGCACTTTGCAAGTGAAACCCAAAAATGTGCCTACAAATGACATCTGCTTTGTTGCTAAAAACTCCCAAATGCCTATACACAACACTTCTCAACATTCAAAATCTTGCCTGATGCTAAAATTCATGTATCAAATGAAGCATTGTGAAACATACAAAGTCTGTGAACTGACAGCCTATGCCAAATTCTGGGTGCAGTACCCAGGGATACCTGAATGACAGCTGTCAGATGAGTCCTGATGATACTTTAAACATGACCTAAAACTAAAATGTCTGCTTAATTAGCAAACATTAAAAGGATTGTTGCCAAAAAGGAATACAGATTTTAGTTGTGTTTTTTCCCCACATATTTTAAGGCCAAGAAAGAAATGTATGTATGTTTGATGTAACAAACTTGGTTTTGCTGGATTTAAGAAATTAATTAGCCTGGCTGAAGCTGCAAGAACTGGAAAAGCAGGTTTATCTCCCAGAAGGAGGGCCTTCCTCTCAGCGGAAACTCACTGGTAGGTGTTAATTGCAGGTTAGAACAGAATCTTGTCTACAGAAAGCGAAGGAACAAAGACAAAGCTTGAGCCCAGGAAACTGGAAGTGTGAAGGTGGTCATAAATAGCCTCTTGAAGGAACAAACAAGGAGGGGGATGCCCTGGACTGCATGGAGACAAAAAGAGGCGGACCATCTATTGCTAAAAATGAACAAAGAACAAATGTTTAAAAGACTCATAACTTGCTATTCAAAATGGTGAAAAATATAAAAAGGACAGAGTTGTTAATTTAATTTCTGGCTTCACTTGTGAAGAGGCGGTAGAACTGTGTGACATGTTCTGGTAAGGAATAGCAATATATGTGGTTTTATGCAAAATGTTTTTTATGCAATTACTGTTAGAATTGTGAAAATTTACACACATATCCCTATGTTAAACACGCACATTTGTGGAAATTTGCATACAATTTGGAAATTGTGTTCATAGCGAAAAGGGCACAATTCTGTAGAAAGTTGACACAAGATCCCACCGCTGCGGGGTTTTGAGGAATAGCTGCTATGTAAAATAGGGCATCTTTGTGTGTGATTTGTTAAAGGTGACCAATGTAGAAATGTACATTTAGTATCAAATCCGATTTTGAGACCAGTGGCTAAAGGGAGGACTCTGAAGATTGTAAAGCAAATCATAAAATGTGACATCATCCGGCCTTGATCCAATCACTCAAATTGCAAGGGGGATATGAAGTGTGGTCCTATCCCAGCTCACAGGGGCAAGCTTAGCCAAGCCGGCCCACACACCCCCTTTGTGATGTCATCCTATAGCATAAATAGAGACAGCTGACAACACATAGGGACTCACAGATCCACTCACTTTCCTGATTCTGGCGAAGCACTCTGATCCAGCATTCTACATTCAGATTTCATATGCTTCCAGATCCAGATGCCAAGACTCTTGGCAGCAATAGAGACTATTGATTTCAGCAAGGCCCAAATCCTCAAATGTATTCTCTCTCCCCCAGTAAAGCGCTGGATGGCGTGAGAAGGCCGTTTGAACCAGTACCCTGAAATTCTCTGGCTTGCCACCACTAGGCTTGCCTGAGGAACTCGCCATCCAGCTGATTCAAATTCCCACAGACCAGGAGGGCAGATCCTGTGTAAATCCGGTGATTGGCATAGCTGGTCCAGTATTGTGCCTGAGGTGCTGTCTTTCCTAGACCAGACCAATCCTATGACCAGAGCTGACGGTCCATGTAAAAAACATATCCGGTGAGTATTAATACGAAGAACTGTGGCCCATAGTATATTTGCATTGACTTATCCCTATCTCAAATCCATCCTGTCTTTCTTTCAGAACCAGTATTGTTATAACCATCTTTGCGCTGACCCTTTCTCATCTGAAGAAGTCGAGTTTCCTTAGCAGGCGGGTCACCCTGATCAAGTGACTCTAAGATCGATGTGTGGTATTCGCTTTTTCATAGTCATCCACTAATGTAAGCAAACCCATTTGTCATTTTCAAAAGTGCATTTCTGTTTTCCATTCTCACGCCTATCTCGTAAAAATGACCTTTACTAAAACCTCTATAACTCCCTCAGTTGTTGTGATAGAAACACCATTTCAACTCCTACTTGTACCTAACACCCATAGCTATCCATAGAACGCATTTCAAAACAGTCTAATTCTCCCGTTATCGCGAATATTGTGCAATGAAAAGTTTACCACGATTTTAAAAATCTGAAAGGTTTACACATGTAAAAGAGCTCTAAACTGCTTCCAACTTGGACTTTAATATTTCAAAGGTTTTCTGCAGACTAAATAATTGCTTGTGCTTGTGTGCAACTGTTTAAAGCGGCTCCCATAAGAATTAAGAACAATTTAAGTATTTCTGACCACATTTGGTGTTTGTAAATTCTAAAGACAATTCTAAAAGCCATCCTGGCAGCTGAAAAGTCAATTCCATTATTCTCTTGTGTTTTATGGGGGAAAGGTGGGACTGATATTCTGTTTGATTTGTGCTATTCCTGAATACCTGCTCTCTCCTCCTATCTCTTTACATTGCCTATTGGGGATTGAAGGGTGCTGCCGGGGGAACCTCTAACCATAGTGCTATCTGACCTGAACCAACAAAAAAGTATTATTTTCTGTGCTGCATCTATTTTGCTCCTTACCTATTCCTAGTATATTAAAGATATGCTTCAGTGTTCTGTCACCACCCTGTAGTTAAAAAAAAGAATTAAATAGGAAATCCAAAAACTGAATTGCTAATAACTTTTGACATTGTGTTGTCCTTGCAATAGAATTTTGGGAAAAGTATATTTACACAGGCTTCACAATAACTAACTTAACTGGGCAACTATACAAATATATTTATTTTTGGCGGTGTGACATAATCGGCATCCGGTACTCCCATCCGTGCAGTAATCAGAACTAACCATGCTTAGCTTCAAAGCAAGGAAGGGTCCCGGTCACCTAAGGCCATGTTGTCTAGTAAAAAAGCACAAGATACACAACCACTTAGAGCAACATGACATGAGGGGGACAGCCTCTTCCTCGCTTTTAAGCTAAGAAGGGTCAGTACAGTCCACAGTCCAGGATGCTGTATGTTTTCGTAGTTTTGTATATCTCATAACACAGTATGAAAACACCTGGCATCCGCATTATTTTTTTTTTAAAAGAGTGCTATTGTCAGCCCTTGAAAGTATTGCCTCTAAAGCTCAAGCTGCTATGAGGCCTCATGAAAAGAGCTTCTATCTCTGTGTAAGGATCTGCGAATACATGGAGAGTTTCAAATCCAGCTGCAGGTGCGAGAAAAACTAGAATAACCTTTTGATACATATACACATTTATATAATGTGCCCCCTATATGGTTTAAAGATCTTCTATGTTCCCAGTGCTCTCTGAGAGCTCTAAGAAATATTTTTATTGTGCCTTTTACTGAATTGCATTCTGGTATTTGTAGTCACCCAAGTCAAGATGGGGGAATAATGCCACAATTGTACACATTTTGCCTACCATTGTTCCATAAGGCTTTATATATTTGAGTGACACTATAGAATGTGTAGTTTGCAAGTTATCGTTATAAATCAGAGTATTGTTGAAAGCCAGACCTGGGGCTGAAGAGGGCAAATGATGAAAAGGCAAGTAAGTCATGAGTATTTGCCCAGGATGTGGTAAGAGAGGTTACAATCCTGGACAATGGTGCAGTTATTTCCCCCTGATGGTGGCTCCTTTTCAGGGCGCAAGTAAAAGACACATGGAGATGGACAGCATAACTTTTTTTTAGAGGGCAGACACATCATATTGGTTTTTTGAGGTTGGGAAGCTTGCTCAAGTATTTGGCTACTGGGATTTTAATCAGCTTGTCATGTTCCCAGTGCAGATGCTTACCCACAAGACCACAAACACTTGTCTTGCATTGGGATTATGTTTTCCAGGGAATATTTCACTACAGATTGATGGGTTTAAAATGTGAGCACCTTTTATACTTTGCCAGCATATTTATCGGAACATTTTTCTCTCTCAAGTTATTCGTCTGGTGTTCATTACTTTTTTAAAAGTAGAATGCTGTTTTATTTTGTACACCTTCTTCTAAGGGGAAGGTCAATTGAACTACATTTGTATATTTCACTTTAAGATATATGTTCACCTATGGGTCCCAGCTTTTGATTTTAGCTATGGGGAAAAATTTCCTGGGCATATGTTACTTTTACAGCCGGTCATTTTTTTCCACCATTTCTGTGCTTCTTAAATGCGGTTAGTTGGGATTGTGCCATGTATCACAACAGTCACCAAGAGATTGGCCGTAAAACAAGGGGCTTGTAGCACTCTGCTTAACCAAAGAGTGTTGTCTTTGGAAAATAATTTGATCTCACTGTGCATTGCCTAAACACATTGGGCCTCATTATGACCCAGGCGGTAAGTTACCGCCTGGGCCGTGACTTTACCACCATGGCGTAAACTACGTTTACGCCATGGTGGTTGGCGGACTTACCGCCCCATTCCGAGGTCGGCGGGGCGGTAAGTCCCCAATCCCCATTTACCCTTCCCCATTCCCATTTTTGCCCCATAGTGCATAATGGGAGTGGGGAAGGCGTTAATTACGCCACCGTAAATTACGGTGGCGTAATTAACTCCATGGTCCCTTAGCGCCATGGATTTTAACACCTGCTAAAAGCAGGTGTTAAAAGCGCCATGGCGCTAAGGGACCTCGTAATTGGCGGTAAGGGGTCGGCGCAGCTAACGCTGGCGTTAACCCCTTACCGCCAGGGTCGTAATGAGGCCCATTGTGAGTTCTCTAAAACTGCCATCTTTTATACATACCAATACCACTGTCATAATGTGATTGATGAACGTTTTGAGCAATGGGTTGCAAGATGTTTAAAATATATAGTGAGCATGGTCGAAGGCGATGCTAGTAGTCTGGTAGTTTTTTTTTTAAATGGACAGTGGGCACGGCCAAAGGCTGTGGCCAGTAGCCATGGCAAAAGACCATGGCCAGTGGTGTGGAAAAATCTATGTAATAACAAATCCCTTTGAATTCAATAAGAAAAGGTAAAGATCAGTTGAGGTAAGAACATTATGGCAACAAAACCCCTGAAATTCAACGCATTGGGGAACTCAGGACTAGCTTAACTCAGCGCGTTCCCATTGCTATGCAATGCCCAAGAGGACATATTTATTAGAAGAGAAGGGATTTACAATGCCGTCAAAAATGGCATTATGGGAGATATAGTATTAAAGGGGAGATCAATTGGAATACGCAAGTGTTTTAAAATGTAGATCGAGCACGGGCAAAGGCCATGGGCAGTGGTCTGGTTGTTATTTAAAAAATATAGTGGGTAAGGCCAGAGGTTAGGTGCTGGTAGTGTTCTAAAATTGACAGTGGGCACGGCCAAAGGCCCTGCCCATTGGCCATGGCTGAAGACCATGGCTAGTGGACTGAGAGTGATTTAAAAAATACAGAGGACACAGCCAAAGACCATGGACAGTGGCGCAGAAAGAATCTATAGAATAACAAAACCCTTGAAAGTCAATCAACAAAACTTCTTTTAATGATGAGTTAAGCTAAAAAACATATGGCAACGAAACCCTGGAAATTCTGCAAAAGGTTCCTTAACTTCACATGCACTGTTGCGTAGCCTATGACCACAATGATGACATCACAGATGGCACCACTATACATGTTGCACCAACAGGTTTCTTTGGGGCCCAATAGCCATCACGTTCCCTGTGGCCACATTACATGTTGCACCAATAGGTTTCTTTGAGCTCCCTCTAGCCATGACCTTTGGCCTACTGCCTTCTGCCATCCACTGTACATGTTGCACCAATAGCGTTCTTTGGAGCCGAAGGCCATGGCCCTGTACATGTTGCACAAATAAGTTTATTTTGCCCCAACTAGCCATGGCCTTCGGCTCTAGCCACTGTACATGTTGCACCAACATGTTTCTTTGGGGCCTACTATCCACTGCATTTAGACATGGCCAGTCGCGTAACCACCCATTTCACCCTGGCTTGTAAATAAGATCACTGATGGTGTAAAAATTATTTTTTTTCCACTCTCTATTCCTGCAATACTTTCCCAGGATGCCAATTCAGATTATGCAGATTCCCGCAGTATTGTAACATATTCTTGTGCAATGTCCTCAGTATTCCATCTAAAACACTAAAAAATGAAAAAAATCCCCAACCTCACAGGCACTCACCATGTGCCCCTTCCACTCTCTCTGGTCCCCCCTCTCCTCAACTGCTTTTTCCTTCCAAACCCTACCTCATTGCCTCGTATCCCTCCCTTTGGTTTGTGTGATTCGTTATTTTATTTTTGTGATTCTTGCAGTATTGCCACAGTGATCTCGCAAGATTCCCCAGGTATTCCTGCGATAAACCAAACATTGTCTAATTGTAACTGGGTCCCCATTCCACCCCCAACTCCCCAACATCAGATAGCGTCCTCTTTCCCCCTCCCCACTTCTTGCCTAATACAATTCCATCCTTTTTCCTCTAGCTTATTGAGCACTTTTCTTATTTGGCTTCCCCTTGTTTTATCATGGGAATAGCTTCCGTCGAGCAAAAAAATAATAAAAGCCACTATGGGAGATATATAAACGCTATTCAGAGCAGGGTGCAGCCCCTTCTCTAGCAAATATTTTAAAAACTACTGGATGGATTTACATAAAAGCAGTTTATGAAATTACGTCTACACTTTTTGCCCAAGTTGTTTTTTATTTGGTCCAAATCCGTCCAGCAGTTCTTGTATTACAGATGTTCACAAATTGCACTTTTTCTTAGTTGGAAAATGAATGGGATTAGGACAAAAATGGTGTGTATTTTTTTTTTCTTTTTGTAAATTTGGTTTTATTAAGTTTTGTTCTTCATAAACCATGGTGCATAAAAAAACAATTATAAACCCAAGATTACAAAGCAATCAGTGTAATTAAACATGACTTTCCTTTTTCTCTCCCCCCTCCCCCCTCTCCCTTACCCCCTCTTAGGTCGAACAAGCATTCACAGAGTTATTGCAGTGTGTCTCAATGGGAGGTCACAGTCTCATTAATATAGGGATTTCCAGTAAGGCAAGTGTTTGCAAACTTAGGGCATAGGCCACTTGGTCACTTCGCTTAGGTTGGGTTCCTGGGCATTAGTCAGTTTGGTGCTTTGGACTCACCAGAGAGATGTTTATTTGTGAAGTCCATCCATAGGGCCTCACACTGTGTTGATCTTTCATGTAGTGATGCAGTTATCAGTTCCATTACACATATGTTAGAGGCAACATTGATCCATTCACTTTTACTAGGAACCATTTTGGATTTCCATTTTATCTCTAGTGTGGCTCGAGCAGCCAATAATAACTGGGGAGCCAGACGCCTGACCCTGATCCAATCATCCTCTTCCTTCTCAAGACCAAACAATATGAGGTGAGGATCAGCAATTCTGAAAATGGCATCTAAATCCTTGGTCCAACCTAGGACCTCATCCCAAAATATCTTTATTCGAGCACAACCCCACCACATGTGCCAATAATCAGCGTTTTCACCACATTCCCGCCAGCATCTTGGATTGGTGTTTGGAACATTTTAGAGAGTCTGAGAGGGACATATTGCCACCTATGCAACAACTTAATAGCGTGTCATTTGTATTGATTTGAGATAGATGCCTGCGTTGCAGCTTTACATATTGTTCTCCACAAGTGTGGACTAATCTCTTCTCCTAGATCTCTCTCCCATTTTCCCCTCAGCGGTTCTGCAGTCCCCTTCCCTGTCCCTATCAGTTTGTTATACATTGCTGAAATCAGGCCCCTCATTTCAGTCCGTGAGTCTAAATCTTTTCAAGGTGATTAGGGTCTCTCCTCAACTTGGCCTTCCATTCTGGTTTTGTCAAAACGCCTCTAATTGGGATATATTGGAAGGTAGACAGTGGGCCTATACCCAAGGCCTCTGTCAGTCTGGGAGTGGGACAAAAGAGTCCTTTTTTGTAGTTGTCCCACCCTCACCAGGCCGGCCTCATACCATGTTTGGAATTGTTCTGCGTTCTGAATGTGGTTGTTGATTCTGGGAGACCATTGGTGGCTGAGAGGGGATGGCCATGTAGTGATATTATGCATGTCTTTACCCTTTTTCCAGATGTCCCATATGGTGGTCAATATTGCGTGGCCTTTGAGTTTGCTCTGAAGCTTTCTCTTGGGAGCCCATAGCCGTTCCAAGACTGTAGCTGGTGATAAGAAGTGATTGTCCATATGAACCCATTGGGTGTGTTTGTGGTTGTGTAAGTGAGGTATCAAAACGTGCAGCTGGGCCACTTGATAATATTTTTGTAGATCGGGAAGTCCTACTGCACCCTTGTCTTTGGGGAGTGTTAGAGTGTCATATGAAATTCGTGCCTTCTTCCCCTGCCAAAGGAATTTCACAATGATTTTCTTGGCCTCGGAAAATAACATTTTTGGTATCTTATTCGGTAGCATTTGGAAGGGGTACAAAAACTGCGGGAGGCATACCATTTTGACAGCGTTAAGCCGCCCCAACCACGATATTGTCAACTTGTCCCATCTAGTCAGTTCTGCATAGAACCATTTGAGGAGCGGGGGGTGACGTTGGCTTGGTATAGATCTGCTAGGTCTTTGGTGATCTGTATACCCAGATATTTTAGTTTAGAGTGTTCAATCTGAAGGCCTAATGGGGAGGATTTGATTTCATTTTGTTCTTTTTGTCCTTGCAAGGGGAAGAGTGTAGATTTCATTTTATTTGCTTTAAACCCTGAGAGTTGACCAAATTGTTCTATCAGGAAGAGGGCTCGGGGGACGGGTTTCGTGGGGTTAGTAATGTGCAAAAGTATGTCGTCGGCATAAAGGGCTAACTTGTATTCTGTCATTCCCAGGGTTATACCTTCTATCTTGGGGTCAGACCTCATCATCTGTGCTAGGGGTTCAAGGCAGATTGCAAAAAGAATAGCAGAAAGAGGGCATCCCTGTCGGGTTCCGCGTCCAAGTTTGAACCATCTGGAGTATTCTTCATTCACAAATATGAAGGCCTCAGGAGTAGTGTATACTGGGTGTATTGCCTTTCTAAATCTTGGGCCTATGCCAATTTTACTTAGAACTGCTCTCAGAAATCTGCACTCTACCCTCTCAAAAGGCTTTCTCTGTGTCGATTGAAAGGAGGGCTGGTTCATTGGGCATGGTCTGTGATATATGAATGAGGTGAAGTGTTTTGCGCATTGTATCTGCTCCTTGTCTCCCCAGTATGAAGCCAACCTGATCAGAGTGTTTGAGTTCTGGCATTAGTCTCTCTAATCTGGTGACCAGGACTCTCATGTAGATTTTTGCGTCTAGGTTGAGTAGAGAAATAGGGTGATATGATTCACACTTTTTGGGGTACCTCCCATCTTTGGGGATCATCGTAATCAATGCACGGGTAAAGGAGTCTGAGGCCTTTCCTGTCTCTATCATTTCATTAAAGAGTTCTACCAAAAATGGCATTAATGGGGCAGAGAAAGATTTATAAAAAACGGCTTTATAGCCGTCCTCGCCTGGGGATTTGCCTATAATCAGCCTCTTTATTGCGTCCTGGACTTCTCGTTCGGATATAGGGGATTCTAGCAACTCAGAGTCTAAGTTCGGTATCTTGGGCATATTAATCGAGGACAGGTAGGACTCTGTGTCAGATCGATCCAGGTTTGCTTCTGAGGTATATAGGGTTTCAGAAAAATTAGCAAAGCATTCCAGGATGGAGCGGGGGTGTCTGTCCTGGTAGGGTTATTCTCAGTTATTTCTAATACTTTTCGCTCAGCCCTCTATTCTTAAAGTCTAGTGGTTATAGTGCGTCAGCCTTGTATCCTTTGTTTCAGGAGTCTTAGCTTGCGCACTACCTGCTCGTGTTCCAACAGTCTCAATTCCTCGATTTTCTTTTTTGCTTTGCCGATTTTATCATGGTCAGTCCCTGAATCTTTCCTTATATCTTCTCTAACTGGCACATTTCGGTCCTTAATCTATGTTAGATCATTTTTCGCTCCCTTTTCTTAGAGGATCCTTCCCTTATCAAAATCCCTCTCCAAGTGGCTTTCACCGCCTCCCAAACTATCTGTTTGGATATCTCACCCGTGTTGTTGATTTTGAGGAATTCATTAATTTCAGTCTCCATTACCATTTTAAAAACTGCATCTTTCCAGAGACTCTTGTTACAGCACCACTTTCCTCCCCTGGTTAGTAAATCTTCCGACTTAATATCTGCCACCACCATGTCATGGTCGGACCACGTGATTGGGACTATCTCAGAGTGTGTCGTAGTATCAGCAAGGTCTTTGGATAAATACATATAATCAATTTGAGTATATGTGTCATGAGGGGTGGAGAAGAAATTGTAACCCTGATCGTTTAAGTACATGTCTCTCCACACATCTATCATTTCATATGTATCCATCATTTCTACGAGTACTGTGTGGTCACTGATGCTTTCTATCTGTGACTGGGTCCACCCACTGATTGAAGTCTCCTCCTAGGATAATGTGGCCTGAGGCTTCCATCAGTATTTTGGGAACCGTTTTGGTAAGGAATCTAGTTTGTCCCGTGTTAGGGGAGTAAAGTGTTGCAATCGTCACATTCACTTCCCCTATGTTTCCCATTACCAATAGAGCTCAGCCCTCTACGTCGGACCATATCTTGGTCTTCACAAAATCTATCCCCTTTCTGATGAGGATTCCCACACCTCCCTTTCTGAGTGGACCCGGTCCCCAGAACTCCATCCCTTCACGCTTCCCAAGGATATGTCTTTCCTCTCCCTTTGTGTTTTTTGTTTCCTGCAATAGAATATAAATTTCGGCTCTCCGGAATTCCCTGGCCACGAGTGATCTCTTAGTTGGTGAATTGAGTCCTTTTATATTAAGTGTTCCTACCCTAAGGAAATCCCTCCCTCCTGTGTAAGCTTTTGGTGCCATTGGTTATTTCTATGGGAAAATAGCTTTTGTCACTAGACCAATGCCGTATTTCCATATTGAGTTCAGCACTGTATCGAATGCTTTGAGCTGCTAAAAGTGTTGTCCCAACCCCATCTCCCTTTCTGTTCTCCGTTCCCCCATCCCATTCCTAGCTGGTGGCGTTCAATCGAACCCAGTTGATAACACCAGACCTGCATTGAACCACCTGTGGGGGCTGTTACTTCACGCTCCTTGACCTCATGTGATATCTTAGTTTCAATTGAGCCCTTCCAATGTCCCCCCAATACCCAAGTTGTGACCATAGTGATGTCCTCAATTCAGTCACAGTCTAACAATGAGGTAAATTCTATCTCACCACATTCGTGAGTGTTCAGTTGTCCCCTTCTGAGGAAAAGTTGCCTCTCCGGTACCTTCTTGAACCTTTCACACGTTTCCTCCTAGAACCTTGAATGCGCCATTCTCTGTCTTCCCGTCTCTGTTCCTCTTGATTACTTTCCTCTTCCCAGGGACCAATTAATTCAGAGATGTAAACCTTGATTTCTTTTTCAGATCTCAGTCTAATCTCAGTTCCTTCCTATTCAAAGGAAAGGGAGAAGTGTTAGCCCCACCTATACCAGATGTTCTTTTCTTTCAGTCATTTCATGATGGGTCCGCACATTCACCTGAGGGCAAGCGTCAAGGAGGATATGTCTTGGTATACTGAGATTTGTGCACCTCCTAAAGTGATGGTCTCACTTCTTCTGGCCTTCTCAAGTACCCTGGCCTTGTCTTGAAACTGATGAAATCGGGCAAGAGCCGATCTTGGTCCGCCCGGAGGACCGCTGGCCCTGTGGATTCCTTCTGTTATGGGCTCATCTACGATGTCATCTGCAACCAGGAGTTTGATAATGTCATGAAGTGTTTTCCTCAGATCAGTTTCAGTTTCACCTTCTCATTCCGAAATTCCAAAAATGCATATGTTGTTCCGTCTTTCCCTGTTTTCCAAGTCGTCCAGCTTGAGTTTGAAGTCTTCTTCTAGTTGTTCTAGTTCTGTCATCCTTTGGTCGAGTTGTACTTCTAGGGTGTCTATGGATGTCTGGTTGTTCTCCACCTCTTCAAGTCTTCCTTCCATGTTGTCCAGCCTTTGCGTGATTTTGTCTGTCTTGCCTCCTATATTTGCCCCCATATTTTTAATTTCACCCAACAAGACTGCAATGTCACTTTTCTTGGCTGCCAGTTCGTTTCCTTTGGTATCACTGATTCCATGCTGGAATTGTGTGTTCCGGTAGATGTGGAGGTATAAGCATACAATGCAAATTTTTTTTTCACACTCATATAGCTTCTGGAGGGTAACTCTGGTAGAGCGTTATGATCTCTGTGAGGATGAGTGGGATTATATATCCTTTAGAGGTTTGGGTGTAGTGTTACCGCGTTACCCTGAATCCTGCGGAAGTAGGTCCTTTATGCAATTTATTTCTGGGGCGCTATGGCATAGTTTTCCTGAGTGCACTGTCATTTTTCCTCACTGTGTACTGATTCTGTTTGTTAATGCCTATCTCTGGCCCTCTCCTGTGTAACTTGTTGTGTAGTGAGTTGGGTCTTTCTCTTTCCAGCTTATTGTGATAGGAGACGGATTGTAGCGCAACGTTGTATGGGAAGGGGGATGCCTTCAGAATGATTCCAGGATCCAGGTGTGTCATTGAGGCTTTGCTGGATCAACTCTCATCTCTATTCCTTGCCCAATTTGGGTGCTTTGATCTGTTGTGCACTCTAAGGAGGACCAGAGGCAATCGTGGTCCTTTCTGGTAGGCCACCCTGAGAGTGGGTCGCTGTGCAATTTTTGCGCATCCGCCAGGTTGAGGGGGCTTGTAGCGTAGTATTTGCCCAAGCCTGGCTTGGGTCCAACCGAGCACCAGATTTTGGCACTATCAAAGTGCACAGGTTCTTCTTGTGTAAATGTATTGACGCTGAGGACAATGATAGGGAGGTAGCATATGTGTTATTTCTGGATGCCCTCTCTGATCCGTCTGTGACTGATGGTGGCCACTGTCCCTTTACGTGGTTCACACTCTAGTCTTGATTTGCATGAGAGGCGCTGTGTGGAATGAGTGTGAACGAGTCGGAGTCGTTGGTTAAAGCCCCTCCCCCATGCGTACTGTGCATTGGGTGTCGGTGTGAAGGCATATAAAGTGACAGCTTTCTGAATTCTGAGGGGCGCTGAAACTTTGTAGCAGCGGGGGTTTCATTTGTTTGACCGACTGTGTGCAGTTGCTATAAGTCCTTTGTCTGCCAGAGCTACACGTGTCTTACGCGGATATCCTCTGTGGAGCTCAGAGCAGGTGTGATTGGGGGTGTCGGGTGCAATTCGTGATCTTGTTTGGATGGGAGGGTCTCTGGACGCTCTCCACTCACCTTCCTGTTTTGTATCACGGACAACAGACCCCAACCGCAGCGGGGGCAGCACATAACTCGGGTCAGACTCACGGTGGGCGTCTTGAGGGCTACGTGCTGGTCACAGCTATTTGGGGGTTGGGTGACTGAGAATAAGGGGCACTTCCCTCTTCAGTCCGCTCGATTGTCCGGGGTCCCTCCGGTTCTTGTATCTTGGAGATTGGTTCAGTGCTATAGGTCCAGGGGGCCGTCGATCCTCATCCCGACATGTGTGACTGTGCAGTTTTAGTTTCGCTTTCTTGCTCCGATGGGCCGTGTGTTTGTACGGTGTTTTCGGATCGATTTCTGATCCGATTCTCTACGAGATTTTCCTCACGAAGTGGGGGATCTTCACCCATTAGCCACTTGATTTCCTGCTGCTAGGGTGGCGCAAGTGGGGGCTCAATCCACTTGTTGGTGCCGCAACGGCAGAGCTCACGCAGGGACCATGTTTGTCTCTGCGCCCACTGGTGGACAGTCATATTTTTTTTCTTAATTACATTTTCATTTTTCAACAAATCTTTCCCAAAAGTTGCAGCTTGGGAGGGCCCGTGCAAACCTTTTTGTTTAGAAAATGTCATCCACTTTCGTCCAGCGAATCAAAAGTCAATAGCAATAGAAATGGGGAAAAGTCTAGCTACAAAGTTTTCACTTTTACTGTATGACGGCAACTGTGGCACTATAATATATACATACCAATTTGCCATCTATGTGTACCATTTCTGGAAGTTACCCATGGCAGCATTTACATCTGTTATGCGGTACAGTGGAGTGGTGGTTTGTTGTGTGCTGTGTGATGTGCCTAAAAAAGGCACAGCACACAGTCTTTGAACAGATCTGGTTATAAATGACCACTACCAAATAATGGTTCCTGCCTCACTATTTTGCACTTGTTGTTCCTTAAATGCTTACTACTTGGAGGTTTTGAATTCTCTTTTAACCTGACTTCCCATTGGCAAATGATGAAAATATATTGTGCATTTTTCTGCTGAGGATATTGCTATTTGCTTTTATTGACTGCATATGCTATTTCACTCCTCTTATCTTGTAGGCCAGGTCCATAGGATAAATCATCCACAAGGCTTTCTGGGGCCCGGGACCATGCTACATCCAACTTTCTCTCAAGAAATACCTCCCTGCTAGAGTCCTTAGGTCCTCTAGCTCAAACTCCCTGATGGTTAAACGATTCTCCAAGCAGGGAGTGGGGCTAGAGCTCTTTCCTCAGCAGGAGCCTCCCTCTAGAATGGCCTTCCTGGCCCTCTCAGACTTGAGTCGGATCTCCTAAAGTTCCTGCAACTCCTCAAGACCTTTCTCTCCTCCTCCTTCCCTCCACACCTCCCCTGCTGATGTCCCCCCATTGCAATGGCTGACTGCCTGGTTCCTTCTGAGTCCTATGGGGGCCAGGCCATCCCCTACTAGTCTTCCGCAGTACAGCACCACAAGCCAAGACTAGCCTCCCGATTCTGGTCCAACCCCGCACTTTGCACTTCTTAACGTACCCCTGCCTCCCTCCACACTGCAATCCATGGGCTCGTCGAGCACTTACCCTGCCTCAACCCTGGAGCCTCCTCTCCCCCGCTTGCACATCATTACTGCATTTGCATGATCCGAATGTCACAAGGCCTAGTAGGACCGTTTACTTTTTGTTTTCTCCCCCCCCCTTTTTTGTATGGTGGTGCCTGAAAACACTTTCTGATTTATAGGCACCATATGCATTTCCAATAAATAAAACGTTTCTACCTACTAGTGAAGTTGCTTAAGGGTATTTTTTCATTTACCACTGATACTGGACATTTGGTTGCCTGCCCATGAGTATGTCAGGCGAACAGCTTTTCCATCTCCTGCTGAAAGCCCCTGAGGTTATGCAGCAAAGGATCGTCTTGGGCCACAAAGAGTACAGACCAGTCCGCGGAGCTACAACTCAGGTAGGATATCACAAAAGCGAACCGTGATTGGTCATTCGGAAAGGCCCCTGGCCTACAAAGGAAGTGCAGGCGGCACTGGTTCATGAACGTTGCAAACCTCTTGGGATCCCCCGTAAATCGTTTGGGCGGGGCCAAAGGAACTGCCCCAGGAAGGGTTATTTGAACGGGATTGGATGATGGCGCTGGCATCGAGGGCACGCTTCCCGGCAATGGTGCATGCCCTGCTTGTGACTGGAGAAGTTGTCGGCTTAAATCATCAGTGCGTTCTTTGGCTACTATCAGATCTCTCCTCAGGGTGTTGGTCTCTTGCCTGGCTGCATGTACTTCGGAACGTAGCTGCCCCAACATGTGGGCTAACTGGTCGGTTTCTGACGTTTCCATGATGCCCCGGTGGATTTTGATGTGAGGCTTTGCGTTCTGTAACGTTCACTTGGTATCTACGGGGACGTCACTCAGCCTGTTCTGACCTCTTACGACCTCATCCCTTCCCTGGAGGCTATTCGACTGGAGGCTGGGCCTGAAACACAGGATTGGTGGAGTTTAACTCCCTATTGTCTCTGTGTGCTTGAACCCCTTCTTCCCCGGGGTCCAACCCTTCCCTTTGAACCACAGCTCACCTTGTTTTCTTGGATAGTGTGCTCTGCGTCCTGGCTTCATCGCAGGGGTGCGTTGATTGATGCGGGCTCGTTGCTGCCTAGTTACTTCACTGGCAAGAGTCCGACAGGTAAGTATAATGAGTCTTTTGAACAGTTCTCTAACTTCGTTCCTTTCCTTCCTTAGATGATGGCTGGCATCCGAGGATAGCAGCGTGCTGCTGAGATGAGTAGCGCTGAAGGTGAGTGAGAGCGCGATGCACCCTTTTCGTATTTGCATTGAACTGAGTTATTTTTCTGTGTCTTTTAGGTGCCGTGACGTTTTCAGTGTAGATGCCGGTTATGAAGAACAAATGCGGTGGGTAAGCACGGTAAGCGGCACCTCTAGATGTTTCCACGCTAACCTGGAGTGTCTTTTCCCTCTTGCAGATGGATGATAGGTTCCGGAGACAGAGTTCCCCCAGAGCAGCGTAAGCGTTTGAAGCTTGTATAGTAGTGGTTACTAATGCCTTTTTTCTGTTCTTTTCCCTTTTCCTTAGGAAACGGCGTGCCGGGATGTGAATGACACCGCTGAAGATGCCCGCAGAACAGAAGGAGCGATGACTAATGGGCAAAAGCGCCGCAAGGTAAGGCTGTTCCTAATGGTGTTCTTGTTCTTGCAGGAGCTGAGCGCAGAAGAAAGATGCAGGCCTACTGGAGACCGATCCGAACACGGTGAGTGTCACACTGCAGGTGCAGAAAACGCAAAGCATGTTTCTCAGCCTGGGTGTGGCTTAAATAGTCTCTGGGTATCCCAGGTGCCTCTGGGCTGAACCACACCCAAAAGACTAGACCGCACATGCAGTTCTGGGAACCAAAATATGTGGGGGCATCCATCTTGTCCCCATCAATGCACTACAAGTCCTATCCCCAATGTTATCCTACGGGAGTGAGTGAGTCTGGTGCCACAAGCGCCAAGTCTGACTCCAAGTGGGTCTTTGGAGAGATGGAGAGGCCCTTGAGGGCCTTGTAGGTGATCGTGGCCTGGCTCCAGCCTGACATCTTGGAGGGCTGGGGACATGAGGGTCAGGAATCATGACAGCCCCTCACTTTCCGTTAATATGGTTGCAGACATTTGCTAGTGCCCCTCACTTTCCGTTAATATGGTACCTGGTAGCAGGGCACGTCCACTAAGATGTGCCGGCCGCTTCTGCGCCCAGCAAAATGAAGGAGGGCAGAGCAGCTAATCTCTCTGGGGTGCGGCAAGGAGATGTTTGTCCTTTCTTGGCCGCTATGACTCCTGAAAAAATGGAGCGGCTAATTCCTGTGGCCGCTACAACACCGCAGGAGGAGCGGCCGTCTGCACCTCGCCTGCTTCAACCCGGCAACGTTGCAGCTACGCATATCTTCACACGATCAGCTGGGTCAGAGGCCTCAGGAGGGGCAGGGACATCCCCGCTCTTCTTCATATGGAGCTGCGCGGTGGGCCCACTCTGTGTCTGGAAGTCCTCATCGCCAATGTGAAGAATGAGGCAAGGCTCAGAGGAAAGATTATAAGGTAAGTTTTAATGTAGCAGGCCCACCGGCTCTCATCCACCAACTGTCATTGCACGCATTCCATCTCCACAAGCTCCCTAGAACACAGCATGAGCTTGTGTAGATGGAACGAGGACATGTACAAATGAAACATACACATTTTGTGAATAGCATGTTATTATAAGATGAACAGTGAAAATAAATACAATAACAAAAGATCATTACACATAGCTTCCTCTCCTGCTCTACTATGCAAACATAATCTGAAATGGCAACCGTTTCTTGAATTTTTATATAATACGAATCATTAATAATACTATTGTTATTTATCCTGGTAATTCCTCTCCTTTTCTCCCCTGCTTGTGTTTCATCCTGTTGGTCATGTTAGTTATATGTCTAGTTTGTTATTATGTTACTGTTTTGTCACCCCCTTCTTTTTGGAAAAAATAAATATTCTATGTTTAAAGCTAACTAAACCCTTCTATTTACTCATGCCTGATATTATTTTAAGTCATCTGTACTTCCTTAATTAGCATTGCAAATACTTCCTACATATTCATTGACACTTGTTCTTGTATATTGTTAATGGTTATTGAATATCTTGTATGTTGATATCTCAAAATAAAAATCTTGAAACTTAAAAAAAAATGCTAATAAATTCGTTTTGTGTACATTTCTTTAGAAACGTGCATATAAATAACAGATTATAATTTAAACTATATGCTGCGTTTTCTGACTACTTGATGACATGAAAGGCCCTGTTTCCTGTTAAGTGCAGAGCCTCAATCATTTTAGGATGTACACATACACCCTCGTTACTCAATGGGTTACAACCTGATTAAGGAGATTTGTTTTATCCTCACCTTGTCACTGGCTCTGGGGAGCACACTGTAACTTGGGTCAAGGCTGCCCATCAGGACATTAAGCAAATTTGGTCATTGGTCACAGAGGTCATTGCTGAAATGACCTGATATGCGCTCAGGATACTGCACGGTTTTAGCTAAAGACATGCGTCATTGGAAAGCAATCTGTTTACTGAAGGCAGGGTTGTCAAACATGGCTTCCTGAAATCTGATAAGTGGCTTAGATTACACATTTTGCACTGGATTCTGTCCAGGATGTCTCAGGTGCACCACAGCCAAACATTGGACTTGTTTAGCTTTTGCCTTAGGTAGCTTGACTTTTCATTAACAATGATATCAATAAAAGAATTGCAGAAGAAACCAGGCTCACGCATCAATTTCAGATGATTGCAAACAGAGGTGATATATTCATTGGCTTGCAAATCACGGTACAGCAGTTACCTGCGTTTAATGGGACACCGTCTGACTGACCTGAGCCCGTCCTCCAGACCCCATAGCTTTATGGATCACTGGCCACCTGACTAGAGAAGATTCCAGAATATCGCTGCTAGGCCTTCCGGCTCATTTAACCCACATCCCCCATCACAATAAACCCATTAATGATATTGCAATCCATTCTTGATGTTCAGTACTGGTTAGGATGCTTTATGACAAGTTCCAGTCCGTAAATACCCCAACCAGGGGGCATTGAGTCTCCACCCAGGTGATCACTTCAGGTCTTTCCACCTGAGCCGAGCAGCATTGGACCGCCACCCCTATAGGGACTTCGGGAAGCTAATGAGCACATTATTGTTCTTACTATCTCAAACTAGATCAGTTTGCTGTGCACAGTCTGTTTTCCTTGTCCTAGTTAAACTAACTGAGCAGGAACATGTTGTCCTTTAATCACTGTGCATGCTTAAAGGAATCAATACTTCAAACAAGTATTGCCAAAGTCAGTCAGGAAAGAAAATCTATGGAATATAATGGAATGACATCTTTGGAGCAGATGGGAAAGGGTTTATCATCTTTATGACTGGAAATGTCCACCTGTAAAATAAATATTTCCTGACCCTCATCCTTTGTTTGAGCCCCAATTAATGTATTTTATTAAAACGCTCTGTTCCCACAGTATCTCCCCTGAAGGTATTCTCAATCTTTGCAGATATGAACCTTAAAAGGAATATGTTTATCCTACTAATCTTTACAATCTCCCTCCATAACAATATAGCAAAATGCCACTTACCACTCTACACCAAACACAGCAACACGAATCACCAAAAAGCACAGATGGGACATGCTTTCACTGATGTAAAGCAAAGGTGCTAAAACACAGACCACGCCACAAAACTATAACGTTCACACACACAATATCAGACACCTGCAAGGCACCAAACATGCACACCCACCCAAGGAGACGTTGCCAAAACCACCTGGAAGCTTACCAACACACAGAGCATGTTTTTACTCACTGGACAATTCAACCCATCAGAAAGCACGCTTGCACTTAACAATCCATGTCATTTCTGGTCACACAGAGCCCTGAAACTGTGAACATGGAAGCAGTAGCAATAAATAAAACCAAATATCGAGAGTTTAAGTAGCCTGGGGCTAGCCAGGACATAGACCCGGCAGTCTCCAAAAAGTGCTCCTGAGGTGGGGCTCTGGCATGCTCCCCTACTAGCCTTACCTTACACCAACGTCTTTGTGGGCTGGTGGGAGCTCTGTTGGAGATGTGGTTGTATTGTTATCCACCCTCTTTCTGCACCAGCCTGACTTTTTTTTTCTTAATATGCACTTCTGACACCTACAGGCATCTCTTTCACAACACACACCTGACCATCTTGGTAGGGATGTGCACAATGCCCACAGTGAAAGGGCTGCCTGCAAGAGTCACCACCACAGATTAAGAAGAAACAAAAGGAGAGGTGGGTGAAACAAAATGGACACCCGAAGTGTGCCAACCTCTTGGATTGACCTCTTTCAAAGGCGGCACAATAGGTTGAAGAGCCTTTTTGAAAAGGTTAGAGGGAGAGGCAGGCGCATTACTAACATTCAGTTTGCTGTACCCGACTCTCGTTTTCCTTAATCTGAGGCACCAGCACCTTCAGGCAGTTTTTTCACGATACAGCCATGACAATCTCAGTCGGGAGATGTGTGTAGTGAAAACGCTGCCTGCAGTGGTTGGTCCTTCAAATGAAGAAAAGAAATGAGAGGCTTGTATAGCAACATTAATGCTAGCAATGCATCTGATTCTTCCATTGACCTCTTCCAAAAAGCACTGCCACCTCCTATGCCGCACCCCATCCTGCCCCTGCGGTGGAGTACTTGTTAGACCCACTTTGCTTTCTCATCCCACTTAAAGCACTAACAGTAACAGAACATAAATTGCAGTAAATCTTTACTGACTTTATTAAGGCTGTTGTTCCAATTGTTCCCTTCCCCTATGGAGAATATTGACATGTCGCTAGCGTGACTGATCAGCCCTCCTACATCGTTATGTTGGATGGCCAGTGTTTGGGCCATGAACCAGGGAAGTGACGTGGGGGTTAGAGAGGCGGGCGGTGAGGAAGGCCAGTTATGTTTGCTTGTTAAATAAAGAAGACTCATGAAACTACGCTCATGCCCCGCTCCTTATTCTCACCAAAGGTGAGACAGTATTTGCAGGAAGGACGCTGGGATGTCCCCAACGCCCTGGACCTCACATTGGCGATGAGGCCAACGATTGCACGCTGCAACAGCAAGCCACACCGTAGTGCGGCGCAACTAGTAGAGGGCCTGGAGGAGGCCATAGGGCATAAGCAACTCGCATCTTAGTGGGAAAATTAATGGGATTAGGAAGAAAACAGTGTGTATTTCGTTCTTAATAACTTTTTCATTTTTCAACAAATCTTTCCAAAATATGCAGCTTGGGGGGGACCGTGCAAACATTTTTATTTGTAAAATGGCATCCAATTCCATCCAGCGAATCAAAAGTTAATAGCAATAGAGATTTGTAAAAGTCTATCTACAAAGGTTTCACTTATGCTATAGGGAGACGATCACAGCCCTAGAATGTATACATACCAATTTGCCATCTATGGGTAATATTTCTGGAAGTAGCCCATGTCAGCATTTCCATTTGTTATGTCGTATAGTGGAGTAGCGGTTTGTTGTGTGTTGTGTGCTGTGCCTGAAAACAGGCACAGCACACCGTGTTTTATACAGATCTGGCGATAAATGACCACTACTTTGCACTTGCTGTTCCTTAAACACTTTACTTGGAGATTTTGAATTCCCTTTTAACCTGACTCCCCATTGGCGAATGATACAAATATATTGTGCTTCCATTTTTCTTCTGAGAATATTGCTATGTGCTATTATTGACTGCATATTTGCATATGTTATTTCACTTCTCGTATCTTTTAGGCCAGGTCCATGCGATAAATCATCCACAAGGGTTTCTGGGGCCTGGTACAATGCTACATCCAACATTCCCTCGCTAAATACCTCCCTGCTAGAGGCCTTAGGTCCACTAGCTCAAACTCCCTGCTGGTCAAACGATTCTCAAAGCAGAGAGTGGGGAGTAGATCTCTTTCCTCAGCATGAGCCTCTGTCTGGAATGTCCTTTCTGCCCCTCTCAGACTTGAGCCGGATCCTAAAGTCCCTGTAACTCCGCGAGACCTTCCTCTTCTCCTCCTCCTTCCCTCTCCCCCTCCCCTCCTAATGTCCCCCCGTTGCAATGACTGGCTGCCTGGTGCCTTCTGAGTCCTACGGGGTCCTACGGGGGCCAGGCCATCCCCTACTAGTCTTCCGCAGTACCGCACCACATGCACTTGTCTCGGGTACCTCTCCAAGACTAGCCTACTGAGTCTGGTCCACCCCTCCCTTTGCACTTCTTAACATACCCCTGCGTCCCTTCGCACTGCACCGCATGGGCTCCTCGAGCACTAACCCTGCCTCAACACTGGGGCCTCCTCTCCCCCCCCTTGCACATGATTACTGCACTTGCATGATCTGAATGTCACAAGGCCTAGTGGGACCTTTCTTGTTTGTTTTCTCCTCCCCTGTTCCCCCCCATCCCCTTTTTTGTATGGTGGTGCCTGTAAACACTTTCTGATGTGTAGGCGCCATACAATTGTCCAATAAATACATTAATTCTACCTACTGGTGAGGTTGCTTAAGGGTTTCATTTACCACTGATTCTGGATATTTGGTGCAAAAGGGGATCTTTTCCGCATAACAGAAGCAGGGGCTATCTCTCAGTTTGTGGAAATCTAAAGAGGGCAAGACGATCAGTGAGATAAGCACTCAGTGAGGAAACCTATGTGGCAGGTTGCAGGTTTGAATCCCAGTGAGGCTGACTCAGCTTTTATTCTTCCTGAGATTGAAATTTGTACCACATTGTGGTTGTGTAATAATTGCAAATAAATTCGTTTTGTGTACATTTCTTTAGCGAACCTGCATATAAATAACAGATTATAATTTAAACTCTATGCTACTTTTTCGGACTACTTAATGACATGAAAGGCCCAGTTTCCTGTTAAGTTTAGGATGTACACTTACACCCTCAGTACTCAATGGGTTACATCCTGATTAAGATTTGTTTTATCCTCACCTTGTCACTGGCTCTGGGGAGCACACTGAAACTTGGGTCAAGGCTGCCCGTCAGGACATTAAGCAAATTTGGTCATTGGTCACTGAGGTCATTGCTCAAATGACCTGATATGCGCTCAGGTTACTGCACGGTTTTAGCTAAAGACATGCGTCATTGCACAGCAATCTGTTTACTGAAGGCAGAGTTGTCAAACATGGCTGCCTGAAATCTGATAAGTGGCTTAGATTTGAAATGTTGCACTGGATGCAGTCCAGGATGTCTCAGGTGCATCGCAGCCAAACATTTATCTTTTGCATGAGACAGCTTGACTTTTCATTAACAATAATATCAATAAAAGAATTGCTGGAGAAACCAGGCTCACACATCAATTTCAAATTGATTGCAAACAGAAGTGATTTATTCATTGGCTTGCAAATCATGGTAAAGCAGCCTCCTGCGTCTAATTGGACCCAGTTTGCCTGACCTGAGCCCGTCCTCCAGACCCCATAGCTTTATGGATCACTGGCCACCTGACTAGAGAAGATTCCAGAATATCACTTGTAGGCCTTCCTGCTCATTTAACCAACCTCCCCCAACACAAAACACCCATTCATGAATTTGCAATCCATTCTTGATGTTCAGTACTGGTTAGGATGCTTTATGACAAGTTCCAGTCCGTTAAAACCCCCAACCAGGGGGCATTGAGTCTTCACCCAGATGATCACTTCAGGTCTTTCCACCTGAGCCGAGCAGCATTGGACCACCACCCCTATTGGGACTTCGGGAAGCTAATGAGCACATTATTGTTCTTACTATCTCAAACTGGATCAGTTTGCTGTGCACAGGCTTCTGTCCTTGTCCTAGTTAACCCAACTGGGCAGGAACATGCAGTCCTTTAATGACTGTGCATGCTGAAAGGAATCAATAGTTCAAACATGTATTGCCAAAGTCAGTCAGGAAAGAAAATCTAAGGAATATAATGGAATGACATCTTTGGAGCAGGTGGGAAAGGATTTATCATATTTATGACTGGAAATGTCCACCTGTACAATAAATATTCCAAACCCTCATCCTTTGTTTGAGCCTTAATTTATTTATTTTATTAAATGGTTCTGTTCCCACAAAATCTACCCCGAAGGTCTTCTCAATCTTTGCAGATATGAACCTTAAAAGAAATATGTTTTCCCTACTAATCTTTACAATCTCCCCTTATAACTATATAGCTAATTTCCACTTACCACTGTACACCAAACACAGCAACAAGAATCACCAAAAAGCACAGATGGGACATGCTTTCACCGATGTAAAGCAAAGGCGCTAACACACAGACCATGACACAAAACCATAACGTTCACACACACACAATATCAGACACCTGCAAGGCACTGCACGTGCACACCCACCGCAGGAGACGTTGCCAAAACCACATAGAAGCTTACCAACACACAGAGCCTGTTTTTACTCACTGGACAATTCATCCCAACACAAAGCACACTTGCACTTAACAATCCATATAATTTCTGGTCACACAGAGCCCTGAAACTGTGAACATGGAAGCAGTAGCAATATATAAAACCAAATATCGAGGGCTTAAGTGGCCTGGGGCTAGCCAGGGCATAGACCCGGCAGTCTCCAAAAAGTGCTCCCGAGGTGGGGCTCTGTCAGGTTCACCTACTAGCCTTACTTTACACCAAAGACTTTGTGGGTTGGTGTGAGCTCTATTTATTATCATTCCTTTTTCTGCACCAGCTTGACCTTTTGTTTCTTAATATGAACTGCTGATCCCTGCAGGCATCTCTTGCACAAGACACACCTGACCATCTTGGTAGGAAGGCACACAATGCCCACAGTGAAAGGGCTGCCTTCAAGAGTCAACACCACAGATTAAGAAGAAACAAAAGGAGAGGTGGGCGATGCAAAATGGACACTTGAATTGTGCCTACCTCTTCGACTGACCTCTTACATAGGCGGCACAATAGGTTGAAGGGCCTACTTGAAGAGGTCAGAGGAAGCATTCCGTTTGCTGTACCTGACTCTCGTTTTCCTTAATCCGAGGCACCAGCACCTTCAGGCAGTTTTTTCACGACACAGTCATGACAATCTCAGTCGGGAGATGTGTGTAGTGAAATCGCTGCCTGCAGTGGTTGGTGCTTCAGATGAAGAAAAGAAATGAGAGTCTGGTGTAGCAACATTAATGCTAGCAATGCACCCAATTCTTCCATTTACCTCTTCCAAAAAGTACTGCCACGTCTTGTCCCGCACCCCATCCTACCCCTGTGAGTACTTGGTAGAGACCCTTTGCTTCCTCATTCCACTTAAAGCACTAACAGTAACAGAACATAAATTGCAGTAAATCTTTACTGACTTTATTAAAGATGTTTTTCCAATCCTTCACTTCCCATATGGAGAATATTGTCATGTCACTAGCGCGACTGCTCAGCCCTCCCACATCATTATCTGGAGTGGTCGGTGTTTGGGCCATGAGAAGTGATGTGGGGTTTTGGGTGGTAGGCTGTGAGGAAGGGTAGTTCCGTTTGTTTGTTAAATAAAGAAAATACATGAAACTACGTTCCGTGCCCTGCTCCTTAGTCTCACCGGAGGTGAGACACTGTTTGCAGGAAGGACCCCAGGAGGTCCCTGGTGCCCTGGAACTCACATTGGCGATGAGGCCGATGAGCGCACACGGCAACAGCAAGCCACACCGGAGCGCCGCGCAACTAGTAGAGGGCATGGAGGATGCCATAGGGCATTAGCCACGTGTGTTGGCGCACCACCTTTCACGAGGCCTGCCCCTCCTCCAAGTCAAGGATCGACAGCAGCCTCCATCGCATGGACCATCTAGGAGGTTGGGAAGTCCCCTCTCTCCTCATCAAGGGCCCCACCAGACCAGCAGCCACACACTCCAGCACAGATAGACTGTGGGGGAAGTCACAGCAGCACACCCAGCAGATGCTAAAAGCTCCTCAGAAGGAGACATGTGCCCCCGGGACACGACAAAAGAGGGACAAATAGAAAGAAGGCCACAAGGCCCAAAGCCAAGGGGTGGACAAGTACATTTTGGAGGGCACAGTGTCCTGGCCAGCCACCAAACGCACTGGAATACAAAGAAAGAAAAACAGAAGCAGGCCCACAGCACAGGCCCAAAGTGCAGTCCGTATAAAAACCCACCATGTTGCATCAGGATGTCTTCTCCACATCAGCTAATGGCACGCGGAAGGCGCTGCAGGACAAGTCAACCCATCCGGGGGCACCTCACAGGTACTACACATGCCCCATGCATTTGACTAACGGGATAAAAGCAATCTGGGGCCCGATGGGCAATTTCATTAAGGGATTTCAAGTTTTATGTTGGGGCCATAGGGCTCATGGACAACGCACACCTAAAGAATGAACTTTCTATAGCAGTTAGACCGGCAGTACGAGACATTGCAGCGGAGCTACTCAATATGCAAACAGCATCATACTGAAACCTGCATGAGAAATGATCAGAGTACTTTGCAACCCACATCAAGGTTGATTATGAGAGACTCAACTTTCATGCAACACGTCAGGACAAAGGGGAGTCCCGCGACAATTTCATCATGAGGCTCTGCGTAAAACTTAAATAGTGCAAATTCCACTGATATTCGAAAGAAGAGTCCTTATGAACTCAGGTCATATCCGGCATTGAGTCACAAACATTTCGGAAGAAGCTACTACAAAAACCTGTGGTCGCTGGAGGACATTTTGGCTTTGGCTCATATGGAAGCGGCAGTGCAGTCCCAGCTTGACAGCCTGGGAAAGATCACCAAACAGCAAAAACCAGCGGAAACAGACACCGTTAACAAGCTGTTTACCATGCCAAATCAACCAGGCAGAGAATCTGAAGCCACATGTTTCTGGTGTGGGTATGAATATCCACACACGGGCGAATGCCCTGCTCTGGGACAAAAATGTGCCACATGCAGGGGAGATAACCACTTCCTGGCTGTCTGTAAAATTGCACCAGTCTCTTCACCTATCAGGCAACCTTTCCAAGAATGACAGAGAAGCACACAGGCAACCCGCCAGGTAACAAGCATGATGGCGAACCCAGAAGTCAAAGGCTGGAAGAAATGGATCACTGAATCTCTTATCTCGAGGTGACCGTCGCCCTCGCCCGGCCCCCAAAGCTCAATAAGTCATCAGTCGACATATACCCGTACGAGTCGTCCACGCCCCTACCATGCAAAGGCATCATAACAGCATGGTGCACTCACAAGGCTCCTGCAGCGAAGATCCCGCTACATGTCCTAATGATCGAAGTCAACAGTGGCTGCCTACTCAACTTCAGGACGGCGGTTGACTTGGGACGAGTGCACATTCTATTCCAGTTAATGGCCCACAAGTACTTAGCCATGCCTAAGAATGGAGAGGCGGCATTCCCGAATCTGTTCAATGGTCTGGGAAAACTGAAACACCGTAAGATACAACTGCATATCAACCCCAATATTCGACCAGTGCCCCAGCTCTACCAGGGCATTCCCATCAATATACAGCGGCAAGTAGAGGAGGAGATAGACAAACTCCTACAACAGCAAGTGATCGAACCAGTCACCGGCCCCACCCCGTGGGTCTCACCCATAGTCCCAGTGCACAAGAAGTCACCAGACGTGTCCATAAGACTGTGTGTAGACATGAGGAGAGCCAACGAAGCGTTCAAGCACGAACAACACCAATCACAGAAAATCACTGACATGATAGACTTGCTGCACGGAGCGAAGGTATTTTCCAAACTGGACATCACAAAGGGGTATCACCAGACAGAGATCGCACCCGAGTCTCGATACATCACCATGTTTGTGACACACCTCGGGTTATTTCAATACACACAATTCAGTTTCGGTATCTCGTCAGGCACATACCCAACTGCCTAAACTACTCGGACCACGTCTTTGTGTTTGGGAAGTCCAAAGAAGAACACGATGTGGCCCTGCACAGGGTGTGCTCCGCACTCGAAGCCACAGGCTAAACCCTCAATGAAGCTAAATGCGAGTTGGCAAAGGCTCTCTTTGATTTTTGGAACACATCTTTTCAGAAAGAAGAATGCGGCCTGACCCTGACTAGGTGGCAGCACTCCTCCCCAAAACACATCTGAACTGCTTTCCTTCCTGGGTCTTGCTAGCTATTGCTCCAGATACCTTAAGGACTGTGCCACAGAGAACAACCCTCTTCGACTAGTCACCCCTAAAGACCAACTGTTTGAATGGTCAGGAGACTGCCGGAGCACATTTGAAATGGTTCACAACATTGCCCAAGCAGAGGACATGGCATACTTTGACACAGAAATAAAGACAGAGGTAATAGTTGATGCTAGTCCCGTAGGGCTTGGAGCCATTTTGACACAGAGAGACCCCGCCAATCACTCCAATGTCATCATAGTTGCCTATGCCAGCAGAAGCCTCATGGCCACCGGAACATGCATACCCACTACAAATGTTTCCACTCCCCAAAAATGTCTGGGAAGAATTAGCAGTGGACTTCTTCGGTCCTCTTCACAACAGCATATATGTGCTCATGCTGATAGATGAACACTCCTGTTTTCCGGACGATCAGCTGGTTGAGAGCATGCCTGCCACATGCGTGATCCCGGTGCTAGATCACATGTTGTTGACACACGGGGTCCTAATAGTCATAAAGACAGACAACGCTGTGCCATTCACTAGCCAGGACTTTCCAAATTTAGCAAGATACTTGGGTTTCCAGCACAGGAAGATAACCCTGCGCTGGCCCCAAGCCAACAGCACAGTCAAGAGATTTATGGTGAGCATCAAAAGGACACTGCAGATAGCCACCATCCTCAACAAACCCTTCAAACAAGCACTCTATCAGCTGCTGCAGGGCCTACTATTTCGCAGACATGTTAAGACTAGGTTACAGGAAGGACCCACCCAGCCCTCACCAACACTGCTCGAACAGCAAGCGAGAGACAAAGATCGGGAAAGAAGAGCAAGATGAAGGACCAAGCTGACATCCGACCGTGTGTCCAGGAATGCACCATTGAACCGGGAGATCAGGTACTGGTACGCAAACCAAAGGGTCGGAAAGAAGACTTATGTACCGGAACACTTAATCTTGAACGACAAGAATGGCACAAGGATGACAGACAACAGTACATAATGAGGGACTCGTCACATTTCAAGAAGGTTGTGGCCTACACTACTCTCGGGTGGGAGCAGACCCATGACAGTATAGATGAGAGGCATTCCGATGAGTCCTACCTCAGGGAAGGGGAACAGTCGGAAGAAGATGTCAGCGTTGAGAGAGAGCTCTCGCCTGTACCGGTGACTCGTCTTTCCATGAGGCCTCAGAGATGTCGCATGAAGCATCAGAGACTGATTGAGGAGATGAGCTGACAAAGTGTGAGTGATCTGTCATTTTAAAAAGGGGGGGAGATGCCATGTCGCTAGCGCTACTGATCAGCCCTCCCACATCAGTATGTGGGATTGCCCGTGTTTGGGCCATGAACCAGGGAAGCAACGTGGGGGTTAGGGAGGCGAGCAGTGATGAAGTGCAGTTCCGTTTGTTTGTTTGTTAAATATAAAAGATGCATGAAACTACGCTCCGTGCCCCGCTCCTTATTCTCACCAGAGGTGGGACAGTGTTTGCAGGAAGGACGCCGGGAGGTCCCCAACGCCCTGGACCTCACAAATATATTTAACATTCATTTTATTTTGTGTTCACCTGTTCCCAAATGTTTACTTGTATTGCCAGTGCATGGAAGAGACCACCTTTCTCATCCCACTAGTGCAGCAGGTAGTACAATACACACAGTCTTGTTATGAAGATTGGGGAGGTCACATCTGCTCTGCCAAAAACCATGTGGAAATCAACAGAATCGACCAGCTAAATATGAGGGTGGTAAAGAGGAAGGTTACAAGAAATGCCTCACAGCTTAACTCAAGCACATACTTAGTTGTTATAGGCTGCGTGGTGCATTTCCAGTTGGTGCTGCAGAGGCTGTTTTTTTTTTTAGATGACCCATGTTTAATCAAGAAGGTAGGTAGGCGAAAGGCACAGCACAAGTGGTCCAATTTACCCCATTTGGAGGTGCATAAGGAGGGTGTCAGTAAACACTAATTGGTTTAGTTGAGGGCAACGAATGGCAGTGACTCGCCGTGCAGTGATGCATTTATTTTATCTGAAGCAATCCCTTTCTTGCTCTGCTCTCTCCTATCTTTATCCAAGGAAGCATTCTGCAAACCTATGGCTCTCCAGATGTTTTGGACTACTGCTCCCATGAGTGTGTCCAATTGAATATGCTGGCTGGGGCTGATGCGAGTTGTGGTGCAAAACATCTGGAGAGCCAAAGGGTGCAGTCCTCTGATCTAGGAAAGCAACTAGGTTATAGGTGGGGGGCATGAGGGTGTGAGAAGACTGCCTGGGGTCCAAGGATTCCAAGGATTGGAGGATTTGTCAAATCAGGCGGTCAGAGGGATCTCATTAGCATCAGTGGTGAATGTTCGCTATGGAGGCAGCAGATGTTCAGGCAGATATATTTCCTGCTGGACCTCCCAGTGACAGCAGCAGCTAAGATAGAGGCAGAGAATATGAGCAGCAAACTGAAGAGGGTGGATTGTGATGATGAGGAATGTACTGGGTGGCAGCCAACCAATCAGTAGGACCTGCAGATTACCAGTATATGTGGCTTTGGGAAGGAACCAGTAGATCCAGGCAGAACAGAAATTACTTAACAGCCTAAAGACATCTGTACCCTGATCCCTGCCCCAAAGCCAATCGGAAATGAGTTGGCTTGATAAGGAGGGAAAGGTTGAAGCAGAGGCCTGTGGGCATGGAGGCACATGACAGTGCAGTTGGGAAAACAGGAGAGAGTAGAAGTGGCAAGAGGCAATGGGGAAAAACGACAGATGAACCTCAGAGAGAGAGAAAGAGAGGGGGCGGCTTGGCAAGTTCAGAGGGGGAACACAAAGAAATAATACCTGAGAATATAGAAAGGGAAAACACATTTAGAGCGGCTAAAGAAGAGAAAGCCAAGCAGTCAGATGCCTATGAAGAATTAGCACAAAGGAGGGGGTGTCATGGGGCTTCCCAGCCAATCCGAAAGCTCAGTGGCTGGGCTATACCTCATGGTTTTGCTTTTGTTCCTAGCCTCCTCAGTAGCAGGATGCCGACATCTTCCATTCTATGAAGGTAAGTCCTCACTGCCTAGTGTCTTCTTATCCCCATGCCTCACCATTTCCACCTCTACCACCTACTCGCATCTCCAGCACCACCCCGACCCCTCTCACGGCCGGCCGGCTGCCTCATCCCTCGCTGGCCTCAGAAATACACTAGTTCTTCCAGCCATTCCCTGTCATGGCAATATCCGCCATGGAAATGTTGAAGGGACTAAATGTAGTTCCATTCTCCCTACGTTTATGGTGGACATTTTGTTTTGTACGTTTTGGGAGCAAGGATAGAAGTGAAAAGGGAGATGGGATAAAAGAGAAAACAACCCCGGGAGAGGGGAAAGAGAAACAAACAGGACTGTAACAAGTCAAGGCACAGAAGACCAGTGAACAAGGGGAAAGGGATGAACACCTGGAAAGGGGTGGGGAATGCACAATGAAAGGGAAAATGTAACATGCATGAAGAAGAGGAAATGAGGAAGCGAGGGAATAAAGAGAGAGGGAGAGAGAGAATAAGAGGACACGTGAAGGAAACAACTAGAAAGAAAGAACATTGCAGTTTTCCATGTAGGGAGAGCAAGCTAGAGAAGGAAAAAGAGTGGGGAGCACATGGGAGAATGCAATAGGGGGAAAATAAGTGAGTAAAATAAATATGGTAGAGAAGAATGGTTCAGATGTACTCAGGAGAATGGCATATAGAACTCAAGAGAGGAGGAGCAAGGAAAATAAGACTGGAACCAAAGAGAGGCAAAAAAGAGAACACTGAAGTGGCGTGATGAGGAGAGAAGGCACACGAGAAGAAAAGGAGACCAGAGCACTTTACTTCCTGGTAAGTTAAAAGAACAACCTAGGTAGGTAGGAATCCATAGAGTAGATAAGCCAGAAGTGAGCAATGGGCTTTAAAACCAAAAAAACGCCACACAAGAGCCAATAACTATTTGTCTGTGTTAACAGCATTCACAACATATTTGGTCTCTTTCATGTGTCTTGGCAGGATATAAGCCTCTGAGAAAAAGAACGGGGTAAAGAGTACATACCTTCGACAATGGACCTCGGTTATGACGATATCAAGTCATATTGTTCGGTAACATGGGAAAAACAGGACAACCCATTCCAAATGTTCTATAAGTGCGAGTCCCAGATATTCAGAAATCTCCATACACTATTTTATTTAGTCAGAATGAGTATAAAGACCTTGACAAATCTCCAGCAAAAATAGCCAACTCGGAGGATTTGATTCAGGAAATGCAGAAACCCAATGGCGTATCGTACAACACTTCATGCCGAAAGGGTGGACTTCCCTATTGGTATAAATCACATCGGAAAACTGGTATGAGTACCTGGGCATCTAAAAGCAGTGCCTGGCAAATGTCTACTACTTACACGCACGCCAAAACTGTTGTCTTTGCTGATTCTTGTTTTTAAGAGTACTACAGGGAAGGACATGCATAGTAGTACTCAAAGCTTTGGTAGCAATGGCTGAGTAGCCAGGCCTAGTCTAGGAGGGAGAAGGACTGTATTGAGGCACACAGTACTTAGAGGCTACAATTGGTTCAAGGAAACACTGACACACTGGCAGATATATCAAAATATTTATTTGTTTTATATACACTACAGCTTTAGAAAATTAGTCATATATGTACTTTCCACACAGTAAAATCACAGTAGAATTAAAGGTAGCACACTTTAAATCACAAATGTAAAGCAACATAAAAGTTAGTGAAAACTACTAATACTAGTAAGCAAAAGTAAGCAAACCAAAATTAACTGTTGCAACCTTAGTTAACTCTTTCTTAACCACTCTTCAAAAGTCCAACCCTATACTTAATGAGTGACAAAGAGTCAAAGAGGTTACTGGGTGTCCAGTGACTAAGGGCTGAGGAGAAAAGAGGTAGGTAAGCAGCAAACAGAACAAAGTCTCTGCGCATGTCTTCGGGTTTGCAGTTAGGTAATAGTTTTAGCAGTTTAGAACCCACTTAGCTGTTCACCCCATTAGGACTCAGTGGGGCGCATGTAACAGCTTATCTGCAGCCATCCAACAAAACCTGAGCAACACAAGACCAAGATAGGTACCTATGCTTGGAACAGTACCTTATGAATGAAGAACTTGGTGCAGCAGGTTGGTCCTCAATGTGAAGAGACAGCTGTCACTGGTTCGGGTTTCTTGGCCTGGATGGTTGAAGACATACTTTGGAGGGAAAAGACAAATGCACTCGAGCAGTGGGATGGCCAGCAGTGGATCTTCGTGGCACTGCTGTGGTGAAGCCCTTCACAGGCTTCCGTTTAGTGACTGTTGGCATCTGGGAGACTTTTCTTCGGTTCTCGGTCCTCGAATCAGCTGAGGAGACTTCAAGGAGGGGAAAACTGTAACTGCAGGCCCAGAAGTATGCCCATGAGGTTTCAGCTGGATCCGCGCTTCACACAAGGTTGCACCTCAAAATGGCAGAGGTCCCAGTTTTTTGAGAATTTGCACCCTGGGTGGTCACAGCTCTTCATGGCATGGCACAAAAGGCAGGTGTTCTTCAGACTGGTTGATCCCACAAGTCTATGGGAGGAAGTAATTTTCAAGAGATCTTCCATGTCACTCGGAATTCAGGGTTGGGTCTTCAGTGGTCACTCAATGGCTCTGGCAGTCATTTGAATTTGCTCGGACGTCCTTCAAATTCCTCTTTTTATGTTCAGTCCAGTGGTTGGCTCTGAGGTTCATCTCCAGGACCCTCTCCTTTTATGCAAGAACACTGGCTGAATCCAACTATCACCATTCAAGCCTTAAGCAGATCTGGGGGTAGCCGTCCAGGGGGACAGCCAGCCTCCCAGTTAAAAGTGGTTCCAGTCAGGCACACTGCAGAACAAAGGCCAGGGGTGTTTCGGCTACCTTCCCCACTTCCTGTTCTTTCAGGCACTCGGAGAGCCTTGGCCGGCTTCCATGTGAAGCCTGTCAATGACAAACGACCCATCTTGCCCTCTCCCAACTAGGGAGGTAGAAGAAGGCTTAAGTAAGAACAAGTCATCATGAACCGGGTGTAAAAAATACAGCCACCATGTTAGGCAAATGATGATCCCTGTGTTCCTACTACAACTGCGAAGACAGCCTGCGGTACAAGGCCACTAAAGGTTATGGAAAAAGGTACACTGCCACCAGCCTGTTAGATGAACTTGTAACAGCAACTTAAAGTTACTGGAACGGTGAGAAAAGGGGGACAGTGTTTCCCCTCAGAACCTCAAATAAGTTGGGGGGGGGTGCTGAACTCACAAAATAACTGCAGTTAGCCATGGTAAAATAAAAAAGAAAGCTCATGAATTCCAGCAACACTTCACAGAATGTGCTTGGTGCTGCAATAGTAAAATGTAGATGCCAGAAAAAATGGAGGAAACCATAACTCCATTAAAAAGTAACTAAAAGAGGTACAAAGGGTTGACAATGTTAGAGTTAAAGAGTGCGTGAATGTATAAAAGGGTTCCCACTCTCTCAGGAGAAATAGTCCAAAAAATCTAATAGTCCAGCAAAAAACGCTGCAGGCCTTAAAGTGGGAAGAATTACATTCTTGAAGGAAATGCTACCTAACATTTTATGAATCCAATGGCTGAACGGCTGCTAAAACATTTTTATTACCCCATTAGCATGTTTACAACTCCAATTAAGACTGAGAAGACTGTTTTGAAAATACATTGGTACGCACTTTGAGTGCAAAGTTTGGTTGTAAGGCTTGAATAAAGCAAGCAGAAAGAGTTCCCATGAGTAGGTGTTTTGGGCAGAGAGTGGCAGGGATTGGGTGGGATTGGCTATAGCGATTATCATGGTAATGGGCAGTTAATGAATGGGCACATAGCCAAACACCTACAGACTGCGTGTCCCCCCTCATATGCCATTCCTCCCTATCTGTACTCTAATGAAGTCGTTTCAGCTTATGGGTGTCGCAAGCACTAATAGCCCAAACTAAAAATATCCTTAATGAAAATAGCTATGCAAAAACTAGGAAGCGTTATCAAAATAAGTCACAGGTTCAAAGAAGGACGAGTTTCGGACAGTTTATACAATGAATGAATTTAATTTGCAAACACTCATATCCCTTCTGTGCTCTATGCAGATAATTGCACCTTACTTGGAGGGCCTTTGAGGAACTGATGCTGGCTGCATTGAAGCTCACAGGATGCTACATTGATGTGACAAGGTGCTGTAACTGTTGAACACTTGCACACAAAAAAGATATGCACATTTAGCACGAGATCGGAAATAAAAGCAGCAATTAGATGCAGGTGACTTCTGCCCAATATTCCCCTAACTTCATATCAAAGTACTTGTAAAGGGTGGGAGATAATCCTTCTGGGCAAAGGCCAACAGACCAGGAGGGCTGATCTATATTCTGCAAGATGTCTGTTCAGGTGATAGGCTGCCTGCAGCATTTGCTGGTGGAAGGAGCTCTTTGACGAGTTCCCCACTCCCTCTGACACTTCTTTTGCTGGCTGTTGAGCTAAGAATACCTTATGAAGTCTTACTCGTGAGTGTGACTCTTAGGTTCAAGCATCCAAGGAAAACATGTATGCAGCACCAACCTCAATTCCAGCACGGCCTCTTAGGCATTGTCTAAATATGGTGACCTCTCAAGCACAGAATGCTGAGCAGATGTGCAGAGCTCCCCCTGAGACCAATACCCTATCTATTGGGGGAGACCTGATGAACTGGGGTGTCTTAAACCAGAAATAAACAACAGCATGAATTTACTTATCTGATGTCATATGCCCAAAGCAAAGAACACAATGGAGATGTTGGAACTGTTGGGGAGAGCCCAAGAAATGCTTTTGCAAGACCTAAGGCATCTTATTGTGGTGTCTCGTTATTGAGGGCGTGTGGGGCGAAGACCCTCCCGTAATTCATTCCCTTCAATAACGAGCCACTGTATTTGCTGGCTGCCTGCAGTACATGTCAGCAGCCAGCGTGAGGAGCTATTTTTTTTTTTTTTTTATTTGCGTTTGGTTCAAAATACATAACAATTCATGTAGAACCTTTACAAAATTTAAAATATTACAAATAATCATTTTACAATTACAAAAGTAACTTCAATTCATTCTCAATGTGCTTACACAAACTTGCCAATTCATATATTAGAGGTTTATAAGATCCCTGCATCATTCTGGACCACAAAACTTCAAGGCAGTCCTCAAATCCGATTTCCACGAATTTCCTCAATTTGAGTGTCCTAATATTCTTAAAATGGGGGCAGTACAATATAAAATGTTTCAACGTTTCATAAGATTCATTACAGTCAGCAAATCGACATCCCACACAATTATTTGATTTGCTGATTTCCCAGTTCTTAGTACGTTCCCTAGTATGATATAGATTTAATCTAAATCGTATATATACCTTTCGGATGTTTTCACAAGGGAATAACAATACATGATCATAACGTGGAATGCGCTGTTTTGCATATATGCCATATTCCTTATAAAGTGCATAGGTCTTGATTAAGTCAATAGTAATACACCAATCCATTTCAAATAGTTTTTTCTTGGCAAAACCAGGACGAAATTGTATATCTTCAACAGTTATGTTTGCATTGTCTAGAATTTGTTGCATTTTTAATTGATAATTAAAAAAGTATTTATGTGTTCGGGAGCCCAGCATTTTATTTAAATCAAGATACAGTGAATTTATTGGAGGGTAATGAATCTTAACGTAATTGGACAACTGTCTCCATTTCCAACGAAATGATAATGAGACCAGACCCAATTCGTGCCGAATAATGGCATTTGGAATTGACATAGGGAGAAACATTGCAGATTTTAAAAGAGAGCCCTGTATACTATCTAACACACTTGTCATGTCACATATACAAATATCTAATGTGTACAATATAACACTTTCAATTTTTAATGTCATAAAGTCTATTAGGGGGATTAAAGAGAATTTGCAATACTGACTGTAAATCCTTTTCATTTGGGATAATAGTGGTCGAATTTTATTTCTAATAATAATTGACCACGCATTTATGGAGTTGAAGGGTGACATATAATACCCCAAATAGATAGCATTATTCACACGACAAATTTGTGTATTCAATATTTGCCATCTAAAATTCACATTTTTTGATTTAGCTCCAAAGGTCATGATGGCGGTTTTCACTGGATCACGTTATGTGCCTTTGCAAAATTCTCAAATAATGAGAGTTTAGTTTGTAATCCTGCCGGAGTAGGGTCGAACAAGATAATATCATCAGCAAATGCGATCCATTTCAGATGAATACTCCCCACTTTAACAGAAAACAAATCCCCCTTTTCCCAATTTTCACCAAAATCCGAAAGATATAGATTAAATAAGGTAGCCGCCAGGTTACATCCCTGTTTCACACCTATTCGTGAGGAGCTATGCCCTCCAATAGGCTTCTGACTGTGCATGTTGGGTGGGAAGGGTGCTTTTCGGATCTGCCCCCCACCCCCCAGCTCCACATGCACAAATCAGAAGGCCTGGGGAGAGGTGTAAAATCACGTCATAGCGGGGCGAGGCCTTGCCTTGCCCCACCGTGTTCATTGCATTCATTGCATTAGGATTCCCAATGCAATGAACACAGTGGGGCGAGGCCTTGGGAGTTACGGCCCGTCCTCTATCCTTGCCTGTCATTAGCTGGGGTGGGGTCAGGAGCTGCTCATACCAATCCAGCATGTGAGGGGAAATTACAGCTTCTGAAACCGTCCTTCACACGAGTGAAGACTGAAAAAGACAAGAGACGCTCTTGTAATGGAGGAGCCAAAAGCCTCTACCGAAAGTCCCACCCCTAAATTGCCTATATGTTGGGAACCAGACATAGTGACAAGAAAGATACCTGTAATGATACCTATAACACGAGCAGCCTTTGGAGCTAAGTATCCATTGAGAAGACCATTCTTTATGTACCCACGAAGAACTGACAGCCTTTTGGGAAAGATCCCTGAAGAGCTCGTAGAGATGGATGAAAAAATAGACTGGTAATGTCACACGAAGAATGTGACATGCCTCAGAAGAGAGGACAAGAGAAAGATGGATAGACCATATATAATCTTATGACAAAGTAAGAACCGAGTAAATATTCACATGCGAAATGAAGATCACACGTGTGAAAAACACAGAAGAAAATGACAATAATTTTATAATTGTACAGATGCAGTAGCGCAAGTAGACAAAGTCATCATAAGGCTGGCTATATGTAGTGAATAGATTGCAGCGATATGCCAAGGTGTATATATGTAGAGGAATCTGGAAGTTCTACATCGTATTTGAGCAAACTGGACCCCATGAATAGAAGGGCTGGAAAAGTGTGGTGCAGCAAGATAAACTCAGCTGGGAATAGAAGGAGCATCAAGAGGCCTGCACAGCCAAGTGTCAAGGGGTGAAGCAGGCAAGAAACAAGTCAATTATAATGGAATGATACAATGTACGAGACGGCGAGAAGCCAAGTTCCTCTTAAGGTGCGGCTGAAGGACATTGGGTGGCAAGTTTTATTAGTTTAATACCATAATAAATGTCTATAAAGCTCAAACGTGGTCTCCAGTCACATGGTAAAATGAAAATAGACTCTTGGACAAGCAACACAGAGACCGGAAGATAAAGTCATACCCACACTCCCTTTTGCTCCCAGGAGCAGTGCTATTTTGCAAGGCCGAGTACAAAGACTATTTTCATGGCAGACAGCTTGAGTGACGATGGATGATGGGCTAATGGGATGGGGAGTCATGGTCAAGCCGAACCACTGGCATCTGGGGTACCAGCATGCATGTTGCTACCCAAGCAATTCTAGAGGACCATGCACCAAAGAGCCCTATAGTTTAGAGACCAAATAAGACTTTGTGTATTTTATGATGCTAACAATGATTTACATTAAGGGTGGGTATAGTTGTCATAGAAAATATACCTAGACGTTTCCTGTTACCCAACCACAACCCTCCATATGTTTCCTAGTTTGCCACATAGGATAACGTCACTGATGACAAACATTTACTATATAATCATGTTTTTTATGAAATGCAAACAAGACCTTACTGCCGGACATTGGATGATGTCCATTTTGCTCCCTGTTTTAGATAATTGATATTAAAACAGACAAAAGTATTTTTCCAACTTCCTGAATCGGTTGAATTATTGATGTTTGAGTAATTCCTCCATCCCTATCCACCCTGTAGAGTGTTACCGCATCTTAAAGAGACTGAAACGGTTCACGCTTGACTTCTGTAACCAACAGGTAAGTCTGTCTCTCTTGAGACTGTTTCTTTTGTTGGGTTTCTTTATGGCCTGGACCCTGTAGCTGGAGGAAGCCAAAACCAGGCCTTTGCATTTCCACATTCCAAGGGAACCCATATGGAGAGGGCTTCAAGTTTCCTTCTGGTGGTGTCCATGGCCTGTGGCCTGCCTTGGTCTCCCCCGGGCCCTGGAAGCCCAGGACTCTTAAAACTAAATGAATATAGTCCGTCTGACTGAGTATATTCATAATTGGCATGAATTTTGTTTTAAGCGTCCTGGGCTTCCCCGGCCCGGAGGAGCACAGGAAACTTAAAACGAAATTCAGGGCAATTATGAACATACTCCGTTGAGGGGTATATTCATAATAACCATGAATTTTGTTTTAGTTTCCGCCTTCTCCCCCGGCCCAGCCCGGGGGAGTGCAGAACCTTAAAACGAAATGCATGCCAGTTATGCATATACTCCTCAATGGAGTACATTCATAATTGGCTTGAATTTCATTTTACGTTTCCTGTGCTCCGCCGGCCGGGGAGTGCAGGAAACTTAAAACAAAATCCATGCCAAACATAAACCAATTTGTTTCAGGCTTGCGCTGGCATTGGCTCCAGTCCAGTGGGTCCACCCGCAACCGGGCCGGTGCCTGCCAACGGGTTAGCAATGTTTCATTTTTGTTCCCTGAGAGTCCACGGATTCAGTGTACGAAAACAAAACGTCTTAAGAAAATTCTGATGACAGGCCATGCCGTCTTGCCAGCTCTTCCTGCCACATAGGTATTCCCTCTGGCACTTGCCCACTAATCAGCAGCGTGGTGGGGGTGGAGGAGGTACGAGTGAACATTTTGTTTTGATTTCAAGGTCTGTTGATTGTGAAATCAAACAATGTGAGCAGGATCGGACAGGGGCATAAAATTGTCTTGGGCCTCAACTAAAAGTGGCACGTAGTTGCATATGGGAATTCATTCCTTTTGTGATGCTGTTTGAATACTACACAAGGGGGAGATTTTTGACAAAATGTGATGCAAATTGTACATTTTAAAGAATATTTATTCAGCAACACTGATCAAAACTATTAGCAACATAGTGAAGTAACTCATCAAACTGGCCCACATTGGGCAAAAAAAGTGCCCCACTTTTACCCAACAAACGGGCCTGCACAAGCATTTCTGGTTCGGCCATGGGCCTATTGCCCTATAAGCCAGTATGAGCCTGAAAATGAGCCAGTAATGTCTAGTTTACTTACAAAAACACAAATTGCATTAAAAAACACAAATGACATAGCAAAGCCCTTATAACAACACATAGAGCTAAAATAATATAATTGTGGCTTTAAGCCACCTTACAGGTGGTGTAAGATGACATTGAAGTCCTCACTGAAATGTTTTCCTTATTTTTGTTATATTTATTGTATTGCTTGTTGCACAACCCTAGCTTGAGAGTAGTGGTGTTCTTTACAATATGAGGGTGCCACCATTGGAATTTGGAATTGTATACATTAGGAGTACTGTTGGTGGAGGGAGGTGCTGGATTGTTATTCATCCGTAAGGTATTGATGAAAAAACATGTAGGTGTTTGCACAGAACAGATGGATGTTGGGGGCATTTTGAGCCTCTGCCCAGATTCAGTTCCAGATGGTTGAGACATAGAGGAGGTGGTGTGTGTTGGTATCAACATATCACAAGGACAGTGTTTGATGATACTGAGGTCCTAAAACAATGGTGTGTGATTGTATAGAAATTCTCACATAAATAGCATGTAATGATGCTGAATGATGTCCCCATAGAGGTGATATATAATGGCCTTGAGGCCCACAAATGGATGATTTGTTGTGATGTAGATATTTCTACGGGGATGTTGTTTGAGGATATAGAGGTCCTCACAGGGATGGTGTGTGATGGTACAGAAGTCCCCACAAAAATAGTGTGTAATGATGCCAAGTCCCATTAGAGAGGTAATGTTTTGAATCTTGAAGCCTCCAAAGGGATGGTGTGTGCTGATTTTGAGGTCCCCACAGGAATGGTGTGTGATGATATTGGAGTCCTCACATGGATAGTGTGTGATGATATTGATGTCTCCTTGAGAAAGCTGTAAACTGAAATTAAAGTTTTCATATGTGGGCTCTTTGACATTATATGCCTTATTGATGTATATATCAATGCTGCTAAATTCCTTCAAGGAAGTAAAGGAGATGTCTTGTAAGCATCCTGAACTTAGACTCCTTCTATCTTTGTATGACCTTTTGCACTGACCTCCAAATGGTCATCTTCCAATATCCTGGCACTGGAATAGTTTGCATTTCTAATTTGTGAAAGTTGTTTTGTGAATCTTGACTTAAGTGCCTGCCAATATCTGTGGGTAAATGTGAGAAACCAGTCCCATTAATTGATTCTAATAACTAAATTTAGAGATTTGAATCAGCATGCCAATCAGTACCTTCACAAACTATCTATAGAGATACTGTTGTACCACCTTTTACCCTAAGCGTTGCTAGCTGCGCAATGAAATAGAAGGTAATGTATAGAAGGTAGTGTATTGCACTGGCCACAAGAGGCTATTGTTGTCACTCACAACCCTTCATATTACCAACAAACAGTGTTTGATCTTATTCCAGCACCTATTACCTTCTCTTGTGTTTCAGGGTGGACACGAGACATGCAGGAAATGTCATGGTATGCATATAATTCCCGCAACATTATATATATATCTACATAAATAGTTATGGACATCTAAGAGACAGAATTCATACAAACGTGTGCGAGTGATGGTACATTTCATTGAAAGGCTCTGTAACCATTCTCTCACTTTCTGGAACTACAGGTGCACAAAGATATGTATGAGTTAAAGGTTATAAACAACTCATTTTGGATCTTAGGCTTCACCATAACTGTACATATTTTATACAGCAACGTGTGTCACCCTAAAGTAGGGTGAATTCTAAGATCCATCAACTTTGCAAAAATTAGATTGCTAATAACATTTGATTATTTTGATGTATCTGTATGACATTTCCCAAATGTTTCCTACCACATCCCCAAAATTGAATTTTTTGGGGGGAAAATTCATCCACAAGTTTAAAAGTTATAAAGCATTGAAGAAACGGTAGGTTTTCATCCTCTGCATTGTTTTCCAGTAGTTGAAAATTGAACAGTCTCAGAACCTAAGCATCTCGAGAAATTTGTTTCAAATATAAAACAAAATGGGCAGAAAGCAGTGAGTTGTGCCTCATGGTGGTTTGGTGCAAATCCATCCAGTATTTCCTTTTTTAAATGTGGACAATGGAGTGCTCCTGGCACCAACATCTTTTGTATATATCTCATGGTGCATTGAAGTAAGTAAGGGCCTCATTCCGAGTATGGCGGTAAGGGATAGCGGCCACCGGTAACGAGACCGGTGGTGGTAATCCCTTACCGCCATACTCCGAGTTCCCTCTGCGCCCTCGCCCTTAACGCCTGCTTTGAGCAGGTGTTAAAGTCGAGGGCGCAAAGGGGCCTCCAAGCCAATAACGGTGACCGTAATGAACGGTCACCGTTATTTGCATCTTCCCCATTTCCATTGAGCCCTATGGGGGCTCATTTGGGAATGGGGAAGAGCCTTGGTGAATGGGGAATTACCGCCCCGCCAACCTTGGAATGGGGCGGTGATTCCGCCATCCACCAAGGCGCTGCCGTTCCGGGTACGGCGTCAACCAAGGCGTTAATAGCGCCATTGGTTAGCGCCGTGAGGCCCTAAGACTTTTGAGAAATGAAACGCCACTAATTTGTTTCCTTCATTGCAAGCTGTTTTCACAAGAATTCTTGCAAAAGCAGAAAAAGAAATATGCTTAATGTTTTACAAACTTTTAAGTATAATGATGCATTCCTTCGGGGTGGGTGAGAGTAGGGTGAAACTGGTCTAATTGGTGAGTTTGGAAATTAGGGGGGACTATGAAATAATGTTTAGCTCCTTTTATTTGTGTTGTTTTGCATGCACTGCTGCCATTTCACAAAAACAGCAGAGTTCTTGCAGGAACTGGATGTGCATCACAAGATTAAACATTGTGAAAATTATATTGGCAGGTAGTCTGGGGGCACTTTGCCTTCAGGGTGGATCTGGGCAGACAGAAAAGGAGGATTTGTGCACATGTAAAGTTTGAGGGGTGTTGTAAAAACTTTCTAATTTTATAGTGAATCCAGGTTGTGGGAAATTCTCATGGCAATCAAAAACCGCAATTACATTCCAGTGATATTTACTTGTGGTTAAATCCCATGAGTAAATCTTGTGAGAGTAAAAAAGGAGGACACAAGGAACCCTTTTCTTTACATCTGCTAAAACACAGCAAGGACCGCATACAAGTTTGTCCCAATCGCTAATTGATGTAAAGTGGCCACAGCCCATGGCCAATGGGTCATGGCGTTTTAATACCACAGGTGGAGAGAGATGTAGCATAACAACCATTAGAATAAAGTCAAACAACTCAACTGTCTCATAACTAAAAGGTTTTTTACAGCAAGATCTGAATAAGGATGAAGCAAACACTGGCACTCAGTATATTGTAATGAATCATGACCTACATCCATCATTGCAAAACAAAAGGGGTGATAAATGGTAGGTTTATAATTAATTTTAATCTCTGGCGTTTCTCTGGGCAACCCTCAAGACCGTCATTATTTTCCTGCCAAGCCATTACAAAAGGGGAAAGACCATATGCAAAATGCAAAAAAAAGCTTGGTCCTATCCCAAAAGGGGCAGCCCAGCCCGACTACTTGGTCACATCCCTTCTGCACGAGACCACAAGCATCCCCAAAAATATTTCGGCCTTGTTGGGTCTCATTAGTGAGGAGTAGCTTGGGTCTCTAGGTCCAGCAGGCACAAGGCCCGTCCCACTCAGGGTGACTATAGCAAAACCAATCACACATCTCTGAGGGGCTTCACTATCACACACAAATGCAGAGGGAATTTTAACAGAATTATTATCAAATACAGTATATGTGGGGACATCACCATTTTCACATGCACTGTCTCTGTGAAGGCAGATAAACCATCTCTGTGGGGACCTTGACATGATACTCACTTACCATCTCTATGGGGACTATAAAACCATCGTCATCACAAAAATCATTGTGGGGATTTCAACAGCCTCATTACCAACCCAATCACTGTTGGGAATGTCAAATATTCAAGACAAAAATCTTTGTGTGGACTTTAACATCATCATCATCATCCCTCCTCTACACATACGATTCTATGGAGACATGTATGTCCTATTTTTAACACACTATCTTTAAGGGAGACTTTAAAAATCACCATTATCACCATTATCACACACCATCACTTTGGGGATTTTAACCTTATTCTCATACACAGGGCCTCATCACGACTTTGGCGGTAACCCTTTAATCTGGCGGTAGCGCTATTACCGCCGGATTCAAGGGTCCGCCAAAGCAGGACTTCGGCAGATTTCTCCCCAGCTCTGAGCTGGGGGGAAATCCGCCGAAGATTCGTGCCTTTACCGCCGGCAGGAAATCCGCCGGCGGTATTAGCGTGAAATTTCCCCATTGAGCCCAATGGGGAACGAGGCATTCCCGAATGGGCTCAATGGGGAATGGGGATTGACATTACCGCCGAACTCGTGATCCGGCGCTATTAGCGCCGGGGAGTTCGGCGGTAGGGCTAATACCGCCAGCGGTAATACTGCCAGCATTACCGCCCAAGTCGTGATGAGGCCCACAATCTTTGTGAAAACCTGGACATCAGTATCATGACACACAACCTCTATTGGGACTTGAACACCACCATTATCACACACCATATCTGTGATAATAGCATACTATATTGGTGAGGACTTTAAAATCATTATGACTCATACTCACTGTGGGGACATGAATATCATTATTATCACACACCATCTCTGTGAGGACCTGAACATCAATATAAGGACGCACAATCTCCATTTGGGACTTTAACATCCCAACATCACACAATGTCTATGGGAACCGTAACATCACATAAATAACACACCATCTATGTGCGAATGTAACATTATCACAAACCACCTCTGTGGGGAATTTAACATAAACTTCACACACCATCTCTGTGAGGACTTTGGCATCAGTATCATGACATAAAATGTATATTGGTACTTCAACATCACCAACATAAAACACCACATCTATGAGGATTTAACATCAAGATAATCACACACCATCTCTCTGGGGACTTTAATGTCAAGATAATTACACACCATCTCTGTGGAGATTTTAATATCAAGATAATCACATACTATCTCTGTGGGGACATTCATATCATTATCATCACATACCATCACTGAGGGGACTTTAAAGTTAATATAAACATACACCAGCTCTGTGGGGACCATAACACAAATATCACACATCATCTTTGTGAGGACCTGGATATCAGTATCACAACATACAATCTTCATTGGAACATCACCATCATCACAAACCATATCTGAGGACTATAGCATCATGATAATACCACACCATATCTGTGAGGACTTTATAATCATTATGACTCACACTCACTGTTGGGACTTTAATATCATTATTATCACACACCATGTCTCAGGGGACCTGAACATCGATATAATGACACACCATTTGTTTTGGGACTTTAACACCCCCAACATCACACAATGTCTATGGGAACCTGAACATAATGGAAATAACACACCAGCCCTCACTATAAGGTTGGCGGAATGGGTTTACTGGCACCGGGAAAGGTGCCGGTGCCGGTAAACCCGTTCCGCCCTATTATGAGGTCTCCTCGTGGGACCCGCAATGGGCGCCTGGAAACACCAGGCGTCCTTACCGGGTCCCGCGAGGGGACCAGGGAGCTAACAACAGGTCCGTCATTAACGGGCCCGTTGTTAGCTCCATCCCCATTCCCATTGAGCCCTATGGGGGCTCGAATGGGAACAGGGATGGACCGGGTCCGGGTTCCTCAGACGGGGGATTACTGGGTCCGCCAAGGTTGCGATGGCCTGTTAATTCCTCATTCGAGGAACCCGGGCCCGGATTGCGGTATGGAGGCAAACATGCCGCTAAAAGCGGCATGGTTACCTCCAACCTTCTAATGAGGCCCACCATCTATGTGAGGACTGTTACATTATCATACAGCACCTGTGTTGGGACTTTAACATAAACATCACACAGCATATCTGCGAGGACTTGGACATCAGTATCATGACATTAAATGTATATTGGTACTTCAACATCACCAACATAAAACACCACATCTATGGGATTTTAACATCATGATAATCACACACCATCTCTCCGGGGACTTTAACATCAAGATAATCACACATCATTTCTGTGGGGACTTTAATATCAAGATAATCACACACTATCATTGTGGGAATTTTAATATCCAGATAATCACACACTATCTCTATGGGGACTTTAATATCATTATCATCACATACCATCACTCTGGGGACTTTATAGTTATTATAAATACACACCAGCTCTGTGGGGACCATAACACAAATATCACATAACGTTTGTGTGAGGACCTGGATATCAGTATACAACATACAATGGGCCTCATTACGAGTTGCCCGGTAAAACCGGGTTCATTACCGCATGCCGGAATGAGCGGGTCCATGCTCGTATGAACCCGCTAATAGCGGGGGATTACGAGTGCGCGAGCACGCGCGTCCCCCCATGCCGGTAGTGGCAATACCGCCATGCTGCTAATGGGTCTCCAACTCCCCTATACCGGCATCGCGGGACCCGCCCATAGCGGTACCGCCACATACCAACCCCTAAATACCGGCATGGTAATACCGGCATGGTAATACCGTGTTCGCCAAAAAACTGACCCGGAAATTACGTCATCGCGCAGGAACGGGAAATGGGCTGGCAGCCATCTTTAAAAACACAATCCATTGCCATCCTCCATAACCACCAGCCGATACTCGGAGAGCACAGTGGAAATCCATAGAGGATGTCAAAGGCTACCAGGAAGACCACCCCTGGCTGCGTAAACAGCGTTACTCAGACGCAGAGCTCACCATATTAGTGGACACTCTAGCTGCACATGCAGAGACAATACAATCCCACGACAAGAAGCGGGAGGTGCAGCAACAAAAGTGGCAAATCTGGCAGGAGGTAGCCCGCAAGGCATCAGCCGTAGGTCCCACCCCGTGCAGTGTGAGGGACTGCAGGAAGCGGTGGGATGACCTCCGGTTGAGGGTACGCAATATCATGGCCACCAATCGAAGGGAGGCCATGGCCACAGGCGGGGATGCCCACCTCACTGCCAAATTGATTTCCTGGGAGGAGACGACCAGCAGATTCATCAGTCCTGAGTCCATCGAGGGATTATGCGAGATGGAGACGGGTGTGGCATCAACCGCAAAGGAGGTGAGTGACCCTGCAGATCCCTGTAGGGGAGACCATGAAGTAGCACAAGTGAAGTGGTAGAGAGTCTAGGCAAGGCAATGCATTTCCCAACACCCACATGACCATACCCAGATACAGACGGTGGGCCAAACTCTGCCACACTGAAATGCATGCTGAGTGCCCATCCCTTAACCAACACACAGCCAACACACCTGGAGCTTGCCTATGTGATACTTCACAAAACCCAAAATCAATGGCATGCCACCTGTCATGCAGTGAATGCTTACATGCCCCCTCTGAATACCCTGCGTGACAGACTTGTAAGACATGAAAGCATGATCAAATGAATAATGAACAGCACCGCCACTGCCATGTCACAACATCACTGATGCCCTGCATCTCTTCTACCCACCCAGGCACTGATGAGGAAGAAGCAACCCAGGAGACAACTGCAAGGGCATCCACCTCACACCGTAAGAAGAGGGCAACCACCACCACCACCTGCACTGGAGACAAGCAGGCCACACCCACACCTCTCCAAGGGGAGTCCCTGGAAGCACCCGCCTCCACTGGGGAAGAACTTGATGCCAATGTGGAGCCTGAGGGAGACACTGAGGTGACATGCCCGGCCACCCCACGCCCCGTGCCCACCCCTTCGCCCCAACACCTGCAGTCACCCGCCTGCAGTGAAGTTGATCCCTGCCACCATGACTGTGACCTACCCACCTCTGAGGATTCCAGACCCGAAAATGTCATCCATGTGACTGCACAACCCACCACTCCAGCCCCCTCTAGAACCCTGGAGACACGATTGTCGATGGTGGAGGCCCAACAGGAGGCCATGTTAGACCTACTCCGCCAGTACATAGCAGACGGGGAGGAAACCAGGCGGGGTATTGCCACAGCAATTGCAGGGACCACAGCGGCCATCGAAGCAAACACAGCCGCTGTCAATGCATCGGCTCAGCTAATGAGGGACTGCCTGGGGGCGGTGACACAGGTGCTGACCTCAATGCTGCTTCATATGCAGCGACCACGGCTTGCCGGAGGTGTGGAACCTGCCAGCGAATCACCTACTACCTCCACACCAGCTTCATCTGTCCCCACCAGCCCAGTGCGCCACACACGTAGGAGTGCAAGGCACACTGAAATGCCGCCTCTGGACAGGAAGAAGTCCCGGAAGTAGTGTGGGGGGACAATGGTAGTGGGACACAAGGTTGGGGGTGAAGGGGTGCATCTTGTGGAGTCTATAGGGGGTGTTGGTGTTTGTTGGGGGGGTCATGGAGTTTGTTGGGGGAGTCTGGGAGGGCGGTGTGATCACATTTTTGCTGTTGTAAATAATACACACGTTGTGATAAGAAAAATCCATGGCTGGACATTGTTATTTTTGTGTGCATCCATTTAATGTGGTACGGTGTTCAGTGCCCAACTCCCAACATTCCCTGTGTGCATTTCCACATTGGCCCAGAGTCTGACTGACACGAGTCTTTCATAGTCCCTGTATTTCAGAAATATTCATGAATTAGTGCTTGGCGTACAGCATAGCCATCCCGTGCATCACGTACTAGCAGGGGGGCTACTTCACCTCCGTCTCCATCCTCATCATCCTCACCCGGCCCATGCATGTCAATGTCAGGTGGCAGTGGTACATTTCTCCAGACGCACATGTTGTGCAGCATGACACAGGCCATGGTGATCTTTGCCACTTTCTCAGGCCTACATAGGAGTGCCCCACCAGACCTGCTCAACCGTCCCTTCAACAGGCCAAAAGTCTGCTCAATCACAACACGGGTACGGGTGTGCACACGATTGTACTCCTCCTCATGGATGTTCTGCGGGTTACGCACAGGGGTGAGTAGCCACGGCCTCAAGGAATATTCTCCATCACCTGCAAGCAGATTCAAATAGGTGTGTGTCACTGAACTGCCACATTCAGGGAGCAGTCATGGCGGCAGCTATTTGGTGTGGCCATGCACATGTCCCTGTAAGCATGAAAACATTTTATATAGATGCAATCTATACTGTCATGAGGTGTGGTAGTCTGGATGGCGTTCAATAGATGATGCAGGGTGTAATCATGCATGCTGAGGCAGATATGCTGTGGTAGTGCAACAATGTTTTGACTCCAATTCATGCTGTTCATTATTTACTATGCATGGTCACACTGCCCACATTGTCACACTTGCCATCCTATTCATTCATGCATTGCTTGCCATCACCAGGGTGGACTGGTTGTGCCTCTTACTTGTTCTCATCGATATGCATTATTTGTGAGATGTGGCCCAGTGAAGTGTCATGTACCGTTTGGCTGGGTCAGGTGAGGAGTGTTTAGCTCTGCATTCATTCCCTACTCACTGGCTATTGCCACCCAGGTGTACTATTAACCCCCTCTTTCCCACCCTGGTGAAGTATCCCCCCCTTTCCCACCCGGGTGCAGTAGCCACCCCTTCTGCATCCGCACACATGAGTACCCCATAGCATGGCCATGGGCCTGTTGTGCAACTCACCGAGCAGCCAGGCACGTGGTCCGGCATGTCGCTCCATGTGACGGGGTAGCGTGGAGTTGCACAGTACCATGGCATCATGTGTGGATCCAGGAAATCAGGCGCAGCAATGGGTGATGATCTTGCTGGAGTCACATACCATTTGCACATTGATGGAGTGGTATTGCTTGCGATTGCGGTACACCGCCTCTATGGCATGGGGGACTACCAATTCCACATGGGTGCAGTCACCAACACAATTGGGCATGCCTACCAGTGCATGGAAGCCTACTTTGGTTTCGGCGATCTCCTGGGCAGTCCGTGTTAGGGATATGTGGGTGCTTGCGTGCTTCAGGAGGGCATCCAGCACTTGGTTCAGCATGCATGAGAATAGTGGTTGTGAAATGCCATGCAGCTGGCCCACTGTGTGTTGGTAGGTGCCTGTGGCCAGGAAGTGTAGCACAGACACCACCTTTAGTAGTGGGGGGATGGCAGTGCGTATTTGTATGTGGCAGGCAATGTCGTTCTGTATCATGTCCACTATGGTGTTGATGGTGTCACGGTCCAACCGGTACAGGGTGTGGATCTGCTCAGGGGTTAGGTTGAATGGGCTGGGTCTGGTGCGAGGGATTGGTGGCTGCATTCGAGGCGCTGGTGGCTGCGCTGGTGGTAATTGCTGGCCCTGTCTCACCCTCCTTCTCCTCCTGCGTCTCCTCTGTGCTGCCTGTTCTTGCTGTTGTAGTTGTTGTTGTTGTTGCTGTTGTTGCTGTAGTTGTAGCAGTATAGGCATGTCCTCCTGCGCCATGATTGCAAATGCTAGTGGTAGCATTTTGGTGTAGGAAGGGGTGTGGTGTGTAGGTGTGCTCCTTTTGTACTGGGCCACTCTACATTGCCTACACCTGTGGGGGGGGGTTGTGGTGTGTGGGTGTACTCAGTTCATACTGGCACAGCCTCCTTTGACTCCACCTGTGGGGATTGTGTGCACCTGTGGCAGCTGCCTTGTATCTTGGTTGCTGTTTGCGGGTGGTCCGCGATGGTTCACGATGCCGGTATTTGCATGTTTCAGTGGGTTGTAATTGGCACCTATTACCGGCATGCCGGTATTTCCTGCCCGAAGAGGCGCGTGTACGCGCCTATGCCGCTATTTACGGCACAGTAAATAACGGTGCAGTTAATATCGGGTTTGTGGGTCAGAATGCAACAGAACGTTAAATGATGCCGGTATTTACATACCGGCATCATTTTTCCCTTACCGGCATACCTCGTAATGAGGCCCAATGTCTGTTCGGACTTCACCATCACAAGCATCAAACCTCATGTCTATGGGTACTTTATCAAAATGTTAATCACACACCAACTCGGTGTGGACTTTAACATCAGTATTATAAAACAACATAGTTATGGGTCTTTAACATGATTATTTGTACACACGATCTCTGGGAGGACCTGAAATTGGTATCATGACAATCTCTAATGGGACTTCAACATCCCCAACATCAAACCCTATTTTAATGGGGACTGTAACATCTTCATCATCAGACCAATCGTATAGAGGAGATGTGTTTCGGTTGACAAGATGGTGACTCTGAAACAATGAAACCTGTATTCAAATCTCTGGTTCTCCACTTGACGATAGATGGGTTTCCTGAGCCATTCACCTATTCTTTCTGTGCCCCAGTTCTTTTCTGACAGGTTTGTAATGTTTTATAATATGGTCTCATGCCGGATTTAGTAAACTGTAAGTGAATTTCTTATGGAAAATACAACAACATTACACTCTATTGTGTATACCTGCGGTGCGGGCACATACTGGTATATAGAAATAAAAGTGTGTAATTTACTAAGATGTCTATGAAACAAACATTCAGATATTTGCATAGGGATACATTCAGTTCCAAATAAGAATAATTAAGTAAGTGCTCACAAGAATGGTAACACACGTTCAGTTGCCCACAGAGATGGTACCGTACATGCGATTAAAACTAGCAATTTTCCACATTTGAAGCTGGATCCTTCATTATCAATTTTTTCTGAATATATTTCTGCTGTTAGTATATTTTTAAAACATTGGGAAAGGTTACTCCCCATAAGGCTGGTTTCCACACATAGTCCCCACAAGGTAGGTAAAACGTGTGTGTGTGTGTGTGTTTGTGTGCTCGCGCACGCGCATGTGGTGTAACTTCACTGATGCCAGTGGTATCACACCCTTGAGCAGCTTTATTGGAAGTTTTTAAAAAGTTTATTCATGGTTTGTTTTAAACATTCTTATTATAAAAATCAATCCATATTCTTGACAGGCACTGTCTGAACATATGTGTATGCCTTGGTGTGAATTTACAAAAAAATGGCTTCTCTTGACACCCTTTGGTATCAGCCCTTCGGAATGGTCACATTTTGAGCCTGAAGCTGCTCGACCCACAAACATAGGAGCTGTCTACTCATTCAAGTGCTTTTCAGCAGTACCATACAAATCCAATTGTGACAGGGCACTGAGGAATTGTCAAGCTTTCCAATAATAAATTGTGAAATGCATCCTACCCTGCCACCGGAGATCTCAGAGTAAGGGGTAACATTATTTTCTCATCCGGTGGTTTTGGGAATAGCACAATTTGGACTTGCACTGAATTAACATTAAGCGTAGCTCAAACATCTCCCTCATTTGGAAAGTGAAGCACAGCAGAGTCATGTTCACCCATTCCCACAACCAAAGCAAAGGCTTCTTCCACCTGTGAATGTCCCTTCTTTATAATAGGCTCAGCCCACTTTGGCCTCTAACAACAGCGGTAGATATTGTAGCAATTTGATTTTACCGGTGCAGATTAATAACTTGTGTTACTGATATCTGATGGTGGTCGATTTCTACAATGAAATGTTGCCACAAATACTTATTTCTTTATTTCTTTGAGAAATAATAGTTTTGAAATTAAAGATTCTATGAATATAAAATGCTGTGCGGATGTGGACTGCATGCAAAAGCATTTGGCCTCATTACGACCCTGGCGCTAATGGGTTAACGGCGCCGTAAAAGGCTGTGGCGCCGTTAACCCATTAGCACCTTACTACGAGGTCCCTGTGCGGGACCCGACCTGAACGGCTGGTCTAGACCAGCCGTTAAAGTAGGGACCCGCAAAGGGACCTTGGTGCTAAGTACAGTACCGCAATTTGCGGTACCGTACTTAGCGCCTTCCCCAGTCCCATTGAGCCCTATGGGGCAAAAATGGGAATGGGGAAGGGCCAATGTTCAATGGGGAAGTACCGCCCCGCCAACCTTGGAATGGGGTGGTAATTCCCCATTGAACATTGGCGGACTCGTTACGAAACCGGCACCAACTATGGTGCTAATAGCGCCATGGTTTAGCACCAGTATCGTAATGAGAGCCATTGTCTGCCTTTCCAAGGTGACACATGGCACAGTAAAGACGTTAAGAGATCATTTTTCACCAATGGGGCACACATATCAAATGTAGAGGTATGTGCTATGGTTTGTACCGTAAGAGCATTGAAACTTAACTCCCTCAGGTATGACTCTGCTACCACAAGACTGCTGCAGAGAACCCACTTTTGAAGGCATGCAGATGTAGGTGATGCACCATAGAAAACACATTTACAATACTTGAGGTGTGGAGTGGATACTGATTAAGAAACAGTGAGAGGGCTGATCATTCCCATGACTAGTTAACGAATGCACACATCAGGTCACATGATCTTTGCTCAATACTTAAATTCGGCCATCTTCCCACTTTTGTAAGAAGAAACAACTAGTCACTGACAAACTCTTTACCTGTTGCCTCTATAGCCACCTGCACTTCTTTGGAAACATTTTAGGAAGACCATTTCTTGTGCTTACAGCATTTCAAGACCAAAGCACCATGACCCTGACAAGCAGCAGACAACAAAGAAGGCTGCCTGGTGGTAGAATTAGGGGTGGGTGAAATCCTGAGAATATGCTGTGTGGATTTTCAATGCTAATTTTCATATTTTTCTAAATTTCAACCACCCAGGCTAAATGTGCACTTGCTGCACAAATTGTTCTGACAACAGCATTACAAAATCAGAAAGTTGCACTTTCAGAATGTAAATTATTCAGGTTTAGAATGATGCAGTTTTGACGCTCAACATTCTTTTGTTCTCCGTAAATTGTAAAAAGCTAAACATAAGATAAAAAGTACCTGGGTCAATTCCCAATATCTGTAGTTGGAGGCTGCACAACAATATGAAAAAGACATTGGGGGTCATTACAAGGTTGGTGGTAGTCATGCTGCGGGTCAGGGTTCCTTGATTGAGGAATTACCGGGCCATTCCAACTTTGGAGGACCCAGTAATTGCTCATTTAAGGAACCCGGACCCGGTACCTCCCATTCCCATTGAGCCCCCATAGGGCTCAATGGGAATGGGGAGGGTGCTAACAACGGGCCCGTTGTTAGCACCGTGGTTTGCTCGCGGGACCCGCTAAGGGTGCCTGGTAAAACCAGGCAGCCTTACCGGGTCCCGCAAGCAAACCTCGTAATGCAGTGGTAGGGGTTTAACGGTGCCGGCAGCTCTACCGGCCCCGTTAAACCCCTTCCGCCAACCTTGTAATGACCCCCATTGTTTTTAGCACAGGGGGAGTTGAATTTGGAGACTGCAGATTGTTGGACATAGAAACACTTAGCAATCTCCAGGACATATTGGCCCTCATTAAGACCCTGCCGTTAACCAATGGCGCTATTAGCGCCATGGTTAACGCCGGTAATTTACCGGATCTGCCATGGTGACATGGGGAATTACCGCCTCATTCCAAGGTTGGTGGGCGGTAATTCCCCATTTACCATTGGCCCTTCCCCATTCCCATTTTTGCCCCATAGGGCTCAATGGGAATGGGGAAGGCGGTAATTAACTTGTGTATAGGCACGTTATAAATGCCATATATCATATCATATCAATCTGTGGCACACCTATATAGGTACTCCAGGCATGAACGTTGGTCTTATCTCCATGCTGTTTAATTTCTCTTGGAGAATACTTTTCGTTGTGAGATTTCAGAAACTGGTAGACATCTTCCAGGACACTACCACATTTAGAGGTTGAGAAGCAAAGTGTTGATGTGTCATAGACAATGTGAAATGAATACAGCCTGTTTCAGCAGAACAGCATCTATTGTCGCAAACAATTCTCCTAATCTTTATGGATCAGGACGCATCAGATAAGTCACTCTCCTCTTGAAACCAGGTCACAGTCCTGCCCCAGCATTACAGTTCACAGTTTGTGCGGCCTGGAGCTCAATTTGCATATGCATTAAACACTGTATAGTAGCCCACATCCACTTTGTATAACACATGCCATATTTTAAGCATTGTAATGAATCATCTGGCATATGATGGCCCCATCCCCAGACCTGCAGAACAATGCTCCACAATTAAAAACGGTAGTGTCCACCATCAAATCCTGTAGCGCCTGCTGGGGGGGCTCAATACCACTACCTATAGCATTCCCTGGTTGGCAACTTAATAGCGGCACTGCCCAAGATGTATACACCTTCCTATAACAAATCAGTGGGAGCCGTCATGGTTCATTGGGCTTGCGGATAGCTATGGTTTCCAGATGCCCCCACCCACTTGACAAGCGATTTTCAAGGTGCTGACTGCCAAGGCCCATTGAAGAACCAGAAAAGCCACTCTCCACTGTCAGGGTGCGCCATCCATCCACCTTTGCTGGGGCCACAATCCACCAGTCCCTGTGCTGAATCATAAAGAGTATTTTTCCCCAACCTCCAGGCCTAACAGTCAATGGCACTCATCAGAAGGTTGGCAGAATGGGTTTACCGGCACCGGTAAAGGTGCCAGTGCTGGTAAACCATTTCTGCCCTACCACAAGGTCTCCTCGCGGGACCCGCAATTAGCTCCATCCCCATTCCCATTGAGCCCTATGGGGGCTCGAATGGGAATGGGAATGGACCGGGTCCGGGTTCCTCGGACGGGGAATTACCGGGTCCGCCAAGGTTGCCATGGCCCGGTAATTCCTCATTCGAGGAACCCGGGCCCGGATTGCGGTAAGGAGGCAACCATGCTGCTAAAAGCGCCATGGTTACCTCCAACCTCCTGATGAGGGCCAATGGGTCTTGGTAGTGTGCCGAAAGAGCCAATGAGCATTGTTGAACCAGATTCAGCAAACTCCAGAAATCCAACGTTTGCCGGTTGCCAGGCTCCACAATCTATTTTTCAGGGTCTGATAACTGTGCAATCTCACAGATAGAATCCATGGTGTTTCCAAAAAAGAAAATAGACAAGGATATACAATCAGAATATGACATCTTTTACACAGCTCCAATTTTCATTTGCCAAGATTCAAGCTTTGATACAAAACTTTACAGAAATTATGTTGTTTTCAATCACGCGCCTTTCTCGATCATCCTAAGTGGACAGGCTACCCACACAACAGTGTTTAATCAGTGTTTTACAGCACAGGCAGCTCACTGCACATACCGTAAACTATCCTAACCATGTATAAAACACATTCATATTATGCATAACTTTAGTTACGCTGTAACAAATATTTTATAGGAGTGAAAAACTCCTCTTGCTTAATCTTACAGAGACCTTGCGCAGCATGTGTGGACACACAGCAAATGTATTCACACTGTTCTAGCAAAAACACACACAACATTGCCAATACACATGCAAATAACTGTTGTGTCTGTGTGTATGTGTGTGTGTGCGTGTATGTGTGTGCACGTTTGTGTGTGGGTTTGTGCAATTGTTTGTTTGTGTGTCTGTGTGTTTTTGTGCCTCTTCATTTCTGAGTGTGTGTGTTTGTGTGTTTGTGCATTTGTTTAAGTGTGCGTGTGTGTTTTTTTGTGTGCATTGATGTGTCTGTGAGGGTTTGTGCATTTGTGTGTTTACTTGTTTGTGTGGTTGTTTGTGTGTGAATGCATGTGTGTGTTTGTGTGTGTGTTTGAGTATTTGTTTTTGTTTGTGCATTTGTACGTGTGTGTGTGTGTCTGTGTGTGTCTGTGTGTGTTTGTACGTGTTTGTGCATGTGTGTGTGTGTTTGTGTGTGTGTGTGTGTGTGTGCGTGTGATGCAAGAACTTACTCTTTGATATTGGGAAGGTTGTGGACCCCTGCAGATATTACATTTTGCTCTAAAAATGTAAATATATGTGTACCTGTAACCAATTGGAGTGCAAAGTGATAGGCTTGGAAGGCATAGATTTTGCAAAAATGTCACACTATTTGAAATAAGAACCTCATTTTATTTTTACACTTAAATCAGAGTAGGATTTAATAATTGACCAGGATTACAAACTTTGGCTGAACAGTGAAGCAGGGATTTTAACCCACTTGTTTTGCTCCTGGTATGTTCAATTTTTATTTTTACACACTCATTAAATTGCTCATCACTTTTTTTCATCTTTGTGCTATTGTACAGTCACCCTGCTTCTATCATCTGAAAATGTTTTATTGCAAATCAATTGAGATCGATATTGATATCCCTGTTCTTCAAGTAAATATACAAAAAGTGAGAAAATAAATTGTGCCAAGAAACTCTCTTTATTTTATTGTTTGCATTTATTTCAGTGCACAAAGCCCACGGGCATCTAGGCACTAGTTACATAGAGTACATGATACATTGGTGGAGCGCAAGAAAGAGCATGTGGTTACAGACATACAATGGTGTGAGTACACAGCCTGGCAAAACCTCACCTCATGTTACGGGTGGCTACATCAGGCAGCGTAAGAGTCAAATAGGTATGATTACATGGACTGGCAAAGCCTCACCTCATGTTACGGGGGATACATCAGGCAGCATATAAGTCAAATAGGTGTGATTACACGGACAGGCCAAGCCTCACCTCATGTTACGGGGGATACATCAGGCAGCATATAAGTCAAATAGGTGTGATTACACAGAATGGCAAAGCCTCACCTCATGTTACGGGGGATACATCATGCAGCATATGAGTCAAATAGGTGTGATTACACAGAATGGCAAAGCCTCACCTCATGTTACGGGGGATACATCATGCAGCATATGAGTCAAATAGGTGTGATTACACGGACAGGCCAAGCCTCACCTCATGTTACGGGGGTGCAATAACAGGTAGTGTGGGTGAAAGGTCTCATTCCACATGAACAGCACATAAACGTAGCCTAAGCACAAAAATGAAGATGCGTGCACAGATCAAAACACACCTAGATTCGATTTTTTAACACAAGCCACTCTAAGGCATGCATAACATGGTGGTGATATGGGTAGTGGTTGACAGGCAGCTAACGAAGGACAAATGGGAAAAAGCATGCAACAGTGAATTATGGCTGCTTACCAGTGTGAGTGAGAGATCAAATGGAACCAAAGTTTGGTAAATGTTTTTCGTGGGGAGGTGCCACTTCACACTCCGACAGGCTCAGACGGGCCTTAGTGTGGGCTTTTGAAAAGAACTGGCGGTCACCTACTGGCACCGGTGTTGTCAGGGAGGAAGTAGGTGCAGCCAGCTAATGGCAGGCTTCCTCGGGGTCCGGGCAAAATCAGCTGTTTCAGATGCTGCGCTGCATTCATGATGGTAAGAAGTTGCCCCGCCAGCTATGTGCAATCAAAGTCGCTGCATGCTGCAGAAGTAGTCAGCCTGATGAAAAGTGTCAAAGAATGGGCTCAGCCCAGTATATGGGCATTTCTTTTTGAGGCCCTTGGGAAGGGCCGACGGTTTCCTACCAGCACTGGTGTTCTTGGGGAGGAAGTGGGTGCAGCCAGCCAAAGGCAGGCTTCCTCTGGGTCAGGAAAAAATCAGCTGTTTTGGATGCCAAGCAGGGCGGCCATGATGGACAGAGGTTGACCCGCCGGCTCTGTGCATTCGAAGGCACTGCATGATGCAGAAGTAGTCAGCCTGATGAAAAGTGGCGAAGAGGGGGATGGAGGTCAGATTTGTTTGCTGTATTGTTGCTGCTGGCAGCAGAGGGCATGTCCATGAGAAGGAGAAGGAATTCAGCACCCTAGGCCTAAGTCTCCGATGCCATGCTGCAGCCATTCCCTGTTCAAAGCACACTTCTAGACCATTAGCAACACTGAATGAGCTCATAAAAGCCGGCCTTTTCAGGAGGCCTGGTCTGCCCTTCATCCGATACCTGCCTAAGAGTTGATGGAACAGTCAGAAAAGGGCATAAGAGGGGGAGGTGCCCCGTCCCCACTGGAAGTACAGCTGAGAACACACAATGACCTATTCCATTACACATTCTGCCGGCAAAATGTCTTTGTGGTCGGGGTGGAGTCACTGGTGTGTCACACATCTGCCAGTCCTCGCCCTTTTCCTGGACTTTCAGACACTGTTCTAAAATCTACAATTGTTCTGGGCAGACGGGGAATCGATCTGTTACCAAAGGCCACACAGAGATATAGTGCATATGTTATGTACTTCCACATGTGATAACAATGAGGGGGTGTTAGGATCTGGCATTATGATCTGCCTTCTCTTCTTAGGACCTGTTCTTCCCTCTTGCTTCCTGATATGCCCCTGTACCCTGTGGTGTCGGTATGTGTGAGGTCATCAGTTGAATGTTTTTTATGAGTGCTGGACTGGGTATGCTTGAGATCCTGAGTGTTCCACCTGAGGCAGCTACCATGATGTAGCTTGGTTGGTTCGAGCCAGTGGGCTCCATTCCTGAGCTTCCTTCATATCTCCCAAGATGAATGTACTTGATGTCACCTGATACAGAAGACTATTTTTATTTATTTATTTGTTTTAATTCTTGTGACATGCTGCATGCCTGTAGACCTCAGGACGCACATAAAACGAGACAAGACAAAACTACAAAAAGCAGGAAACCGTTTTACTGGACAAACAGCGAAAATTGTTGCAGATTATTCAGGGCTGAGATTAAAAAGATGTGTTTAATGTCTTATTTGAAAGAAGAAAGGTTATTGATAAGAAGAATGGAGGCAGAAGAGAATTCCAGAAAAGGGATGCCTGAGCATCAAAACTAGTGCCGCCAAACCGCACCAATTTAATTCTTGATTGAACAATTGTGGGTGCCAAGGATGACCGAAGATTTCTAGTAAGTATATTATGCTTGGCACGATCAGATTAAGTATGCAGGACATGAATGAGATAAACATTTGTGGGCAAATGTAAGGGTTTTAAGTGAAATTATTTGTTTTACGGGAAGCCAATGCAAGGCTTTCCTGGATGTTGAAACTATGAATAAAGGAGCTTACTTAATCTACCCGCTGCCTCCAGTGTAACTTTTAATCATAACAACTGGTGACAAAGGTGGGATACGAACCCACGCCTGATGCTATCACAGCATTATTAGTCTTCTGCAGGGGGTGCAGGGGGAAGTAGCTAAATGATCTTGAAGGATGAGGGCAACGCACACCCAGGCAAGCGTCCCACCACCAAGGGCCAGGAGAAGGCACTGTGCTAGCAGAGCAAGGGCTGCCAGCTGAAACTATATGGTGTGCCAGAAGAGAGACTATTACCTAAACTGAGAAGTGAGTCTCCTTTCTGTGGGGGAATACTTTGTGCCTAACAGTGCCTAACATAACATGCTAACAGTCACCTTGCACTGAGCACAGGAAAAGCGATAACATAGGGTAGTGTTAATGCCAAGGTGAATGCAAAGAACGATAAAATTCCAGGCACTCAATAGGACTGTGAACTCCCAGGCAAGTTAAATTTAGGGGCTGCTGAGGTGAAATGATGCCCAAATGTTCCCTGGGTTTCCGCCAGTGGTAAGCAGTGCCAAGGATGTCGGATGGCAGATCGCAAGAGTGGCACATTGTTTTTTAGCATTGCCAGCGCTTAAGAGACTGAATTTTTTGGACTGTGCCTCACTGTATTATGGACAGCCACTGTGACGGTTGTATTCCAGAAGCTCTGTTATATGTAATAACGGAAGACACACCGTTACGGTAAGTACTATAAAAGCTTTAATGTCTTTGGTCGTTTTCTCTCAAGGTTCACAAGAAGGCAAGGTAAACATATAAGTTCATGAGTACTCAACAAAAACACTGGCCCCACACACCCACACAGCCAGCTCCCTTCAGTTTCTCTCAACCATCAAACCTGGATCCCTCACATGCACACATTTCAAACAAGTTCTGACATCACACAGCAGGCACACACATGCTATGTAACCACTTACGCCCCTGCAACAACACTCAACCTAACTGTTACGTGTCAAATAAACCCAGGCTGGTGGGCACAGCTGGTCTCTTAGGCGACCAAAAAATACACAAATTACTATGTAAGTTTTGAAAATAGGTTTGCAAAAAATCATGTAGAAGGAACGGTATGTCCCTTGAGTTTCAAATACTGGGTTTCAGTAAGGTCGCAGGTCACTGGATGGACGGGCAGTCGGGAAGTCCGTCATAAATAGTCAAACAGGATGAGAAAAAACTCCAGGACATAGCACCCAATCAAAAGAGTTTTATTAAATGAAATGTTTCTCAAGCTGTGTAGCCCTTAATGTGACACGTTTTTCGGCCCAAACGACCTTCCTCAAGACAGGGCTAAATACATTCCTACCACAAAATACAAATACCAAACGTTGTGTGTGTGTACACAAAAAGTTATTGATTAATCAGACATGATAGCGTAACACAAAACAAAAACGGTATCCAATACCAAGCCAACCATACAAATTAGACCATAAAAATCATATAAAACCATTGTTGTGATTGCATGTTCATACATAAAAGCAAACAGCACAACGAAAAACCAATATGTAATGTGCACCAGACAGAAAGAAAGGGGTTGGCAATGGGAGGGATACAAAGGGATTTGTGAGACAATAGATAATGAATATGTCCCCAAAAATACATTCATGAATGAAACAATAAATGCAAAACAATACAAAATAAAATGTCAGCCACGGTACAAGTAGAAGGGTAGTGTAGAGAAAGCACACACCCGAAAACACAAGACAAGAAAAAGAGAGAGAGATATCTCATTAGTATTTTTAAACTCACACAGTCTCATTATTTGACATCAATGTCTCAAACTGTAGGGCTTACCCTTTCCAGGAGTTAGGCTAGTCATCACCATATGGTCCTGGGTCTGACTTGAGGAAGGCCGTTTGGGCCGAAACACGTGTCACATTAAGGGCTACACAGCTTGAGAAACATTTAATTTAATAAAACTCTTTTGATTTGGCGCTCTGTCCTGGAGTTATTTCTCATCCTGTTTGACTAACTGTTACGTGCCCTCAGCACACACATGCAGTCACCCGATAACATGCCTTCCGCGCACACCCACACTCACGCCACACACCCAAAGCATCTGTAACACTCACGCCCCACAACCACGTAAACACACACTCCTCACCCTGCACGCAGGAACCACTAGGACACCTGCATAACTTAATGCAAAGTTCGCACAGGTGGTCAAAACATCCTCGCACAACATGGATGCAGACCGAAAACACACTCACCCAAAAACTGCAATGTATAACTGCTACACCCCACTTAGCATTGCTCCACAAACCCTCATGTCCCATGAGAAACTGATAAACGTCCCTTGTGACACTATGAGCACTACACCACAGTGTTATTCCAGTACTCCAACCCCGCACCCTCATGTCCAAAACATCTGTGGAAAAGGAACCAAAAGCTGTAAAGGAAAGTTACATCATAAATTGTCCATAAATGGAACACCCCACTCCACCCTCATGTCCGTAATGGAATGAAGAACGGCTACACTGTACACCCAAGTTACTCCGAATCCCCAACAATTGATTTCCAGATAGGGGACCACCTATACACCCTAGACATACGGCCACATCACCAAACACACAGACACCAACAATGGCCTAGACTACTACACCCCTATACCAACCCGGGAGATAACCCTATCCCTCAAACAACAGGGCCACAACATAAACGCACAGAAAACAAAAGCCTGACACAGTTCTACCTCCTGCAGACAACAACGAGTTGTCCCCTCTGGGATCCATGAACTCTCCCAAAGTGCGGTCCAAAAAGCTCCATTTAGAAGAAACATCACTATCTTGTGGACCCATGCTAACTCCTATATCAGTTTCATTCGCCTGCCACTGGTCATGATGCCACTCTGGAAGTGACTATCTGTAATGCGGCGTATGCTGGACAATGCCTGCACGCACATCAACGGCTCATTACGCTGCCCAATGTTAGTGTGCTTGACATCAGCGACATCATCATTTGACCAGGGAACTCAGGAAGAACTCTCAGACCATCCCCCGAGCATGGGCACACCTCCTTACTCTGCCACCCAGCAGACTCACGACCGCTGTCCTTCTTTCTCATTTGCCAGCCAAATACGGGGAAACAGGAGAATCGATCATACAGCAGCTAATCCGAATAGCTTACCGTCCAACCTGGACTATGCTCTGGTACACACTGCCTCTGCAGTTACTTCAAACTCCTAGCAGTTTACAGTCCAACCAGGACTCTGCAGTTACTTCAAACTCCTAGCAGTTTACAGTCCAACCAGGACTACGGTCTGCCACACATCGCCTCCGCAGATCCTTTGAGCCACTTACAGTACCCCCTGGACTCCGGTGAGCCACAATCTACTTCCGGACATTGGCCCTCATCAGGAGGTTGGAGGTAACCATGCCGCGTTTAGCAGCATGGTTGCCTCCTTACCGCATTCCGGGCCCGGGTTCCTCAAATGAGGACTTACCGGGCCATTGCAACCTTGGCGGACCCAGTAATTTCCCGTCCGAGGAACCCGGACCCGGTCCATCCCCATTCCCATTCGAGCCCCCAGAGGGCTCAAAGGGAATGGGGATGGGGCTAACAACGGGCCTGTTAATGACTGGTCCGTTGTGAGCTCCTTGGTGTCCTCGCTGGACCCGGAATGTATGCCTGGTTTTTCCAGGCACCCATTTGCGGGTCCCGCAAGGAGACCTTGTGGTAGGGCGGAATGGGTTTACCGGCACCGGCACCTTTACCGGTGCCGGTAAGCCCATTCCGCCAATCTTGTGATGAGGGCCATTGTCTTTGGACAGCAGACATCTCGGCCTTAGTCGTAGCTCCACCAGCCACACAGCCACAGTCCAATCAGACAAACCACTCAGAGCAGCACCGGACTCCCGGGAGTGATAAACTGTCTCCAAACAGCACTCGGGACACAGGTGCTTGGCCGTGGCTGGTTGAGACCTGTGGGTGTGGGGGAAGATAACAACGCGGGCAGTGTTTGTGTTTCATTCCGCTGCACCCCACTCAGCAGCACGTAGCTCCTTGGTCTCCAGAAAAATCCATGTTGGTAGTGTAATAACGGAAAACGCACAATTATGGTAAGTACGATACAAGCTTTAATGTCCTTGGTCATCGTCTCTTAGGGTTCACAAGAAGGCAAGGTAAACAGATACATTCATGAATACACAACAAAAACATTGGGCTCATACACCCACACAGCCAGCTCCCTTCAGTTACTCTCAACCGTCAAATCTGGAACCCTCACACGCACATATTCCACACAAGCTCTGACATCACACAGCAGGCACATGCTCACCACGGATCATAACATTATATTTGGCCATCAGTCTGTGAATAGTGACGTCAGCAAGCCTGCTTGGCAGTGTTGGCAGATAGAGACAATTGGCCTCATTACAAGTCAGCCGGTCCGGAAACAACGGTGGCGTTAAATCCGCCACCACTGTTGTTTCCGGACTGGCTGATTCCGAGTCCTGCAGGCGGGAGGTGTCACTCACAGCAGGTCTGACCTGGCAGGAGTAACACCACCCACCTGCAGGCGGACATGGAAACACCGGCTCTGTCATAGACAGAACCAATGTTTCCATGGTCCCCATCACCATGGAGTCCTACTCCATAGGAATGGGGATTTACAGAATTCCGCCTCCAGAATTACCGGGTCACCGGGGTTGTAATGCCCTGGTGATTCTGGCAATCATGGAGGTTGAATGTTATTTTACGGGTCCGGCGGCAGCTTACCGGTTGTTCCGGCACGGCTACCGCCGGATTTGTAATGAGGCCCAATGTTCTATTCGCATTCTGAGGGACCTATGATGATCTTAGAGGAAAGCACCTCCTATGTGCTACAGCATGGTGAAGAGGCAGAATGAGCACAGGAGGGTATTGTTTGTGGCCCAGGAAGGACATGCCCGAATCACTTTCTCATGGTTCGATTGGTGTAGCAGCAGACGGAATGCACTGCTGACGTTCCTGTCATTGGTTGATCCCATCTGATAATGACGGCGATGGTGATCTGTGGCAAGAAGCTCCCAACGAGTGCAGTAAGGAGACAACAGAGCGGAAGAGGACATAGAGACAGCTTTGGGCAGGAGGTCTGAGAGAGTAGCTTCTGCATCCCAATCGGTGCGAGAATCTTTTTTTCTCGCTTATTTAAGATTGAGTCTTCCCGCACTACGACATGACTTGCTACAATTGGCAGGGGAGGTTGTCAAGTGCCTAAATAATGATGTTTACTTCTACTGCATTAGTGTGTGTGTGATGTAATGATGTGTGTGATGTAATGATTTGTTGCTAGCATCTAACCATTTTGAGGTTTTCAGTGCTGATATTTGCACAAGAAATGCAACTTGAACTTTTATCTGTTGTAAGTTTAACAGGTACTCTTAATAGTTCATAAGTTTAACATGAATGTTTAGCTGGTTATAAATTCATTGGGGGTTACGTTGCCTGAATGTATTTATTTTTTATTTAATGTATTGCTTATTTGCACAGCGATTATACACAAGTGAAGTGCTTCAATGTGGGAAGGGAAGGGAGCAAGGGAATACAGTAATCATTCTTAGGTCTTGAAGTTTCCAAATGATCCAACAAAAGGTAACCACCGTACTAGGCCTGACAGCATTTCTCCTAGTGCAAGTGCATGACGTGTTACGGGTGCAACCAAACTAGGGAGTGGAGACAAAGGGTGGACAAGACAGAACTTACTAGTCCTAGTAAATTCGGGTCATGCAAATGTAAAAACAGACGTGCGAGGGAGGGAGTGTGGGGGATAAGTGCACCCAGTCCAGCAGGGTCTTGGCTTAAGTACAGAGAGGTTACATCTCTCATGGAGAGTATGCTGAAAGTGCAGTAGTCTGACCATAGTGTGGAGGCCCTGAGGCAAGTGAAAAGACTGGCGGGGGAGCCTGGAACATGTGAGGCTCTGAAGGTGAACCAGGCTACCGTCAGCAAAAACTGTTACAGAGTTAGGAAGGAAAGGAGGAGTGAGGCAGGAGAGAAAAAAAGAGGATGTTAGCAGGGGAGAGGGAGAGAGAAGTAGGGAGCGAAGAGGAATGTCTTGAGGAGTTTCCAGAACTTTAGGAGCTCCGGCTCAAGGCGGAGAGAGGCAGCGAGGCCGTTCCAGAGGGAGGCACCTGCAGAGGATAAAGATCTACCCCCAAATCTCTGCTTAGAAAAACATCTCACTCACAAAGAATTGGAGGAAGAAGAGCAGAGGGCTCTAGAAGGAGAGTATTTAGGAAGAGAGCGTTGTAGACTATGCAGAGGGTCTTGAACTTGATCCTAGCAGCCATGGGGAGACAGTGAAGGGATTTCAGTGTGGAGAGATGCGGTCCCTGGGCTTGAGGCCAAGGATTTGCAGTTCTGTTCTGACTGAGTTGTAGCAGACGGAGAGTAGAAATAGGAAGATTGTGAAAGAGGCTGTTGCAGTAGTCTAGCCTAGAGAAAACCAGAGCTCTAGAGATGGTGAGCCTTTGGGGGAAAGTGAGAAAAAGTAGAATACCTCTGAGGAGGTGCAGCTGGTAGTGGGAGATGTCTGAGATGTGAGAAGAGAAGGAGAGAGTGGAGACAAAGATGACCCCCACATTTTTTGCCTCACTAGTAGGTAGAGGCTCAAGGCCAAGGGAGGCCAGCCATTGAGAAATTGGAAATGCAGCAGTAGGGGTGAAAGACAGTCAGGAAGGAGGGGGGGAGAAGAGGCTGAGGGTAACCTGAAAGAGAGCTGCGTGTCATCTGCATAACACTGAAAGATCGAGGTGAAGGTAGAGATCCTGTGGGCCAGAAGGGCCATGTAGACATTGAAGAACAATGGGGATAGGTTAGATCCCTGAGGGACACCAAAGGGAGAGAGAGTTATAGGGGAAAGAAAGTTCACAAGTTCCACCTGGGAAGGACGGTCAGAGAGAAAGCAGGCAAGCCATGTTAGGGCCAAATCTGTGTTACCCAGGGATCGGGATGTTGTGGTTTACCATGTTGAAGGCAGAAGAGAGATTGATAAGAATGAGGACAGAAAGAGAGTTAGAGTCAAGATTTGAGAACCGGTCTTCACAGGTGTTCAGAAGAGCAGTTTCCGTGCCTCTGGATGCTCTAAAGCCAGAATTATGGTCATGGAGATAACCAACAGATTCAGTTTGGTGGGTAAATTGTGAGATAGCAAATTTTTCCAGGAGCTTGCCCAGGAAGGGAGTGATAGAGATCGGGCGATTGTTAACAGGGATAGAATGGTCAGCAGAGGGCTTGTTGTGCAGAGGGTGCACAAGAGAGTGCTTGAGAGAAGTGGGGAAAACTCCAGTGGTGAAGGAGAGGTTGCAGAGGTTGGCCAAGGCTGGAGCAAGAGAATTGAAGTTGTCCTTGATGGTTTTCGGAGAGCAAGGGTCAACTTGTTTGGAGGAGGCTTTCATGGACCAGACGTGTCTAGAGACCTCCTCAGGTGTGACAGGGGAGTGGGAGGAGGGAAGAGAGGGGTAGCCGAGGGGGTCCCAAGATATGTGGGTACAGGCAAAGGTGCGGACGAAAGAGAGGACAGATGTCCTGTGTTTAAGCAGTGAAATGTGCAGCCAGGGTGGAGCAAAGGGCCTGGGTGGGTGCAGTAGAGGAAGAGGCTGCACTAGGATTGGCCAGTTCCTTGCAGACTTTGAAGAGGTCAACCATGTTGTTTGATGCCACTGCTATGCAGGCTTGACTATAGACCCGTTTCTTTGAGCAAATTAGTCTATATTGCCTTTGAAGAAGGTGGCAGGCCAGTTTGTCAGATGGTGCATGTAAAGACCGGTAGGGGGTGTCTGTACTCCCGCTCTCTATATGGTAGAGGAGAGGCACAGTGGACCCCAGCCAAGATTCTCTATTATTGGTATGTGGTCGAGCAATCAAGGCCTATCTTCTCAGGAGGTGATGCAGGCTGGTTCTTAAATACAGTGTGTTCCCCGAACCCCCACAAAGGAATGTCCACACACTGTATCACTGAAAACACAGTCTTTATATAATTAATATTCAAAGGTATGTACACAATCAAAATAACGCACTTTGTACTTGGAAGTCAATAATGATAAATATATACACGTTTAGAGTGGTACCACTAATGTTATCGAATCTCATTAAAGTACATCAACTGTACGGTTAAAATGTCACACAGATTAATAACGAGTAAACCAGCAATAGAGATAGGCAGGAAGATAAGATGGTTGAAACAATAGGCAGAACACTGGCCCCTATCTCTAGGTGCAGTTCTGTGTGGAGATCCCCCCACCCGGGCAACCTGTAAATAAAGATATATAGCACAAGCCCAGTCCAAATGTTCAATAGTCTTACTTCTTCCTGTTAAGGTTTTCCCCCCCCAATGTACCTGGTGGAGTAGAGTTCTCCGACGATGCACCGACCGATCCTTCTTGACTGCCTCCCTTTCAGGCGGGAGCCACGGATCGTCGTGAGGTGTCGGGGAACTTGGCGTCAGGTGTCGGGGAATCGACGGCCCTTCTTGAGTACCCTCCCTTTAAGGCGGGAGTCACGGGTCGTCGAACGTCCGACGGCAAGGAAGAGGCGTGTGGGGCACCTCGGTGATGATAGTTCTGGACCGCAAAGAGATGATGAAGAACTGTGCCCCAGCAAGGGCGTCGAGTTGTCGGCGTTTCTGCGGTCTGTAGGTGGCGGGAAACCCACCGGTGGATGCTCCTCGGCGCGTCGACGGTCGGGCCTTCTCCAGCGGGAGACAAGCGGGTGACGATGCAGACGAGAGCGTCCGATGATCAATGGAAGTTCTTAGGAAAACGGGAGCACGGCGGCTCCGGTCGGCGACTGCGGTCATCGACAGTGGCGGACAACAGTCCGGGTGCTTCTCCTTGGAGTTACGCAGCAGTCCCCGTATCGGGTCGGCAGCCTGTCGAAGGTCTGTCTACCGGGGAGCGTTGGTAAAGATCAACTGTGCACGATGGTCCCTCGTAGCTCGGGAAGAGGGCGCCTTACCAGGTCCTCTCTGGGTCAGTCCTTGGAGGCACAGCAGCTTTCAGATTGTGAAGGAGAGCAACAGCAATTCTTCTCGTCCAGCAGGGCTTCAAGGTCAAGTGTCAGTTAATCCAGTTACTTGTCGTAGCGGACTTCAGCTTCTGAACACGATTCCTAGCAGTGAGAGGTCCCCAGATATACTGTTGATCTCCCATTCATTCCGGTGGGTCACACTCAAGCATCCAATCACGACTACGGGCATTCATGCAGGCAGGCAGCCAATCAGACAAACGAGGTATTCAGGCCATTCACTTCTCTCCAGACACTCACATCAAGTTATGTGTATTGGGACAAGTACCGAGCCATTCAACCCTCCAAGCTGTATTCATACCGGATTCGGGCAGGGTTGTCTCAGTCATTGTGTCAGCCACCAGATACTAGACACCCACAACACAGAATGCATATTCGTCACACACTCTATTCACCCAGGTCCCACCCACAGGAGGTACCCACAACATACATCACTGGGAAGGCTCCAGCTAGTCTGACTGGGCTTTCACAACAACACCATATATGGCACTTCCATCCAACAGCCAGTCAGGGGGAAGGGACAGAGTCAGGGCTTCCCAGGATTTGGGAAAACAAGGTAATGGGTAATAGAAAGCAAGAGGCCACCGGGGCCATCTTGTTTTCCATCAGGAATCAACTGATCCCAATGGCAGGGCCGGGGTATCCCAAAATGGAGGATACTCCGCGCACCTGTCAAATTCAGCATGGAGCTGCCACCAGCCCATACCCTGCTCTGTGCGCCACCCACAGGTGCCCGAAAACATACACTAGGGGCATAGGGTTGTACCCCCACCCATGGGTGCCATAAGGGTATCCCACGGGTCCGTTCACCAAACCAAAAGAAAGAGAGCTGCACCACCAGGAGTCCCACATGAACTCCTGCACGGAAAACACGACAGAACACACGATAAAAAGCAGTAAAGGACAAGGATACGGAGGCCCTGTCCCTCCGATGCATTTCCAGCATCAAAGTCACCCCCTCCCAGACTGAGGTAGAGGGTGCCTAATCTCCCACGGGATAGACACCCTCATCCAGACGGTCAACATACCTTCTGGAAAGGCCATCTGCAGTATCGTGACTCTTCCCTGGTTTGTGCTCTATGGTGAAGTCTAGCCCTTGCAGGCTAATGGACCACCTGAGCAGTTTCGGGTTCTCACCCTTCATCTGCATAAGCCACTTTAGGGGCTTATGATCTGTTTGGACCTTGAAGGTAGACCCTGTAAGGTAGGGCCTAAAATGCCTAAGGCTCCAAACTATACTAAAACATTCCTTTTCAACAGTAGCCCACCTAAATTCTCTACCCTTGAGTTGTCTACTGATGTATATGATAGGATGGTCTCTCCCTTTGTCATCTAACTGGGACAAGACAGCTCCAATTCCGGTGTCGCAGGCATCCATCTGGACGATAAAGGGTCAGCTGTAGTCAGGCGCACACAACACGGGTGCCCGACACAGACTTTCTTTCAAGCTTTTAAAGGCCCTCTGACAGTCTTCAGTCCAATTGACCTTCCTAGGCTGCTTGGGTGAAGTCAGAGCTGTCAGTGGTGCAGCTATGGTTCCATAGTCCGCCATGAAATTGCGATAGTACCCAGTGAGACCCAAAAAGGCTCTCACCTTGGTTTGAGTAGTGGGAGTCTCCCAGTCCTGTACATCCTGTACCTTACTGGGGAGAGGTTGGATTTGACCCCCTCCTACCTCATGACCAAGATACGTGACTTTCCTCTGAGCTATCTGGCACTAGGTGGCCTTGATAGTGAGGTTAGCCCTCTTTAAGGCCTGCAACACTCTACCCAGATGTGTCAAGTGCTCTTCCCAAGTGGAACTGTAGACAGCAATGTCGTCTAAATAAGCCACACAAAAGGCTTCCAGCCCACTGAGAGCATGATTGACCAATCTCTGGAAGGTGGCAAGGGCATTCTTCAACCCAAAAGGCATGACCCTAAACTGGTAGAGTCCCTCTGGTGTTGAGAATGGCGTCTTTTCCTTGGCATGGTCCATCAGAGCTATTTGCCAATACCCTGAGGTCAAAGGTGCTCACAAATTTGGCAGCACCTATGGTGTCCACGAGCTCATCAGCCCTGGGCAATGGGTGCGCGTCAGTTTTTGTGACGGCATTGACTTCTCGGTAGTCCACACAGAACCTCCAATCCTCGGTACCGGCCTGGGAACTTGGATTGGGAAAAAGGACCACTGGACTGGACCAGGGACTGGTTGAGGGTTCAATAACACCCATATCCAACATCTTGGCATTCGGTAGCTCCTGCTCTTGACAGGCACGCTGTCACCAGTGTCAATCTCGTGCTTACACCACGGTGTAAAGCCTGGCATCAGCGAAAACAGAGAGGCATACTGCTGGAGCAAAGTCCTGCAGGCCCTCTGCTGCTCGGTTGTCAAATCTGGAGAGAGCTGTACTCCCTCCATTGAGCCATCCTGAGGGTTGTTATGCAGCAAATCAGGGAGGGGCTCACTCTCATCCTCTTCTTGCTCTGAAGCCAGCAAGAGACATGAGACTTCTGCTCGCCTGTGGAACGGCTTGAGCCTTTTAACATGGAATACCTGAGGGGCTACCCCTGGGATTCGCATGTCAACCAGATAATTGACCTCGCCCATCTCGGAGACTATCCGGAAGGGTCCAGTCCATTTATCTGCCAATGCCCGAGGCTTGTTTGGCTCCATCACGAGGGCCTCCTGTCCCGGAGTCCAATCCACTTGCAATGCTTTAAGGTCATGCCAGTATTTGTTCAATTCCTGGCTGGCCTTGAGATTTGCCGTTGCTTGTCCCATCATCTGTGTCATCCTCCATCTGAGGCCTAACACATAGTCCCCCACTTGCTTGGCGGGACCGGGAGGGGTGGCTTCCAAACCTTCTCTGATCAAGGCGGGGGGCCAGAGAGCAACTCAAAGGGGCTGAAACCAACACCCTCTTGAGGTACCTCTCCGTAAGCAAACAGCAGGCATGGCAGGAGGAGATCCCATTTGCTCCTTAGGGGCTCTTCCAAAGCACCTAGCATGCCCTTGAGAGTTTTATTAAACCTCTAAACCAGACCATTGGTCTGGGGTGGTAAGAAGTGGAGAACTTGTAGGTTACCCCGCATTCTTTCCACATGGTTTTCATGTAACTACACATGAAGTTGGATCCTCGGTCAGAGACAACCTCCTTGGGGAATCCAACTCGGTCTGAAAATGCCCAGGAGGGCCCGGGCAACCACCTTGGCAGTAACAGTCCGAAGGGGTATAGCCTCAGGGTACCTGGCGGCATGATCTACCAAAACCAGGATAAACCGATGTCCACCTGACGTGGGAGGGTCATGGGGACCGACGATGTCGATGCCCACCCTCTCAAATGGTGTGCCAACCACTGGCAATGGCTGCAGTGGGGCAATGACACTGCCTCCAGTCTTGCCAGACAACTGAGAAGTTGGGCAGGTCCTGCAGTGGGACTCCACTTCTACTTCCATCTGGGGCCAGTAGAAATGGGCAGAGAGCCTCTGCTTAGTCTTCTTGGTACCAAGATGACCAGCCAAGGGCACCTCATGCGCCAACTGCAGTAGGAAGGGCCTGTAAACCTCGAATACCACCAACCTCTTGAGGGCACCAGGATCAGGCTTAGTGGGCTCACTAACAAGGAGCTCACCCTCCCAATAAATCCGGAAAGTCCTAGGCACTTCGCCTTGTTCCTGAGACAGGGCCTGTTTCCTCAGACCCTCGAGAGAGGGACACTCTCTCTGTCCTTTGCAGAAGTCTGCCCGGGAGGGTCCCCCTTCAGCTAACAAGCATTGAAGATCGGGATGATCCTCCGGGTTGAGAACCTCTCCCAGACGAGAGTCTTCTGGCTCTTCTCCCACAGGAGTTGAGAGGGGGTTTACCACTGGACCCAGCCCATCCGGAGCATGGATCCCAATGGGTGCTGTAGGAACAGCAGGAAGAGAAGGGGCTCCCTCCACAGAGGTGGCCTTCTTACTCTTCCTTTGTCGAGTCTTAGGCTGTGCCTTCGGCTCGGGTACCTGACTCACAGCCAGGCCTGGTGTCACCTGTGACCTAGTGACCGCAGCAGCAGTCATGGGAAGACCATCCGCGATCAATCCCAACTCGACTAGATCATTACCTAAAAGAATGTTAGCAGGGACGTTGTCCTGAACCAGGACAGGAAGCTGTGCTGTCTTGTCTCCAATTACGAGTGTGAGTCGGGCTACAGGTGATAATTTGGGAGGCCCACCAGCTAACCTGGTGGTTCTCAGAGGAGCTTCTACATAGTCCTCTGGCTTGAGCAGGGTCCTGTCCACCACTGTCATGCTTGCCCCAGTGTCTCTCAAACCAGTAGAAGGCTGGCCATTCAGGAGGACACTTCTCAAAATCTACGGGTGTTCTGTTGGATAGTCACCAGTACTTCCGCGTACTGGTCCCAGGCCCCAAGGGACACTAAGGAAATCTCTACGGGAACACCAAAAGTGATCCCGGTAGAGGAGGGGAGGACGGTGGCCTCCACCTCAGACATGGGGTAAGGGTAGGTCAGGCTGACAGCCTGTACTCCGTGTGCCTTACCTTTACACTTGGAGTCACCCCTTTTGTGATCCAGAGCCCCACAGTCCCAACAAGTGCCGGGAGTGCGGGGTACGGTACTGGAACCACCGAGAGCATGCTTTGCAGCAGGTGGACCACTACTCTTATTCCCACCCTTAGATGACTTATCCCCACTAGATGTTTGGTTCTTAGGAGAGGAGGGTTTAGGTTTATTCGACTGGGACTGCTTTTGGGACTCCTCAGCTTTCTAAGTGGCCCCCTTTTCTTTGTCCTTGTCCTTCCCACTGGAAACTTAGGGGACACCCGGTGGGAGACCCACTTGTCAGCCAACCTGCCCAGCTTAAAGGGATCCAAAATGTTTTAGCCAGCAACATACTGACGCAGCTCCGGTGAACAGGCTTCAGAAAAATGCTCACAAAAACAACAGGTGGGACAATTCAACAAAAGGTTTCACCTTGCCACCATCAATCCACCCCATCATATTCATGTGCGCAGCACTCACCCAGTCAACCCAAGACACATTCTCTCTTTTCTTAAAATCCCTGAACCTTTTAAGGTATTGGGTAGGTGTCTTGCCAAACTTGGCAATCAAAGCAGTTTTCATACACTCATACTGACCCCGTTCTTCCACACTCAGCTTCAGAATACAGTCATATCCAGTTTGAGGCACTCTGCTTAGCAAACACTTAGCCCAATCTCTTTTGTCAACATCATGAATTGCACAAGCCATTTCAAACGCTTCAATCCATTGGAGGATATCAGAACACTCCGAAAACACACCAACCAAATCCTTCATAAATTTAGTGGCTGGGGACCTGACACTCTCACTGGGTTTCGCTGAAGTCCCCACTCGAGCTTTCTCTAGCTGGATTCTCTGACATTCAGTGTCCTTGTCTTTGAGTTCAAGGTCCCTATTCTTGAGTTCAAGATCGCTATTCTTGAGCTCCACTTGTTGAGCCAACTCCTCCTTCTTAAGCTCAGCATCTATTTCCAACTTGCAATATTCAAAGGCCAATTTCATCCTTAATAACTCAAGCTCCAATGTATTGCTGGGGTTCGGAACAGAGGCCGCAGGAATGGCGGCATTCCCAGAAACAGATTCAGTAGAAACCCCAGGGGCAGAGTCCTCATTGGTTGCATTCCCCCCCTCATCAAGAGATTCACCATCGGTCTGGTAGTCCACCAGGGCAGCTATCAGCTCAGCCCTAGACTTATCCACAAAGTCTAACTCCCTGGCTTCACAAGCACTCTGGAGAGCCTCTAAGCTCATCCGAGTCAATTTACCATTCGCAATAGACTCCATTGCTTGAAATGCAGTTATTTTGTACACACCCAAACCTTAATCGAATTAAGTGCAGATATTTTGTAAGTGGCACGGTTATACACTGAGTCTTAAAACCATAAGCATCCCACTGCTGCCACCAGTGTAAAGACCGGTAGGGGGTGTCTGTACTTCCGCTCTCTATATGGTAGAGGAGAGGCACAGAGGACCCCAGCCAAGATTCCCTATTATTGGTACGTGGTCGAGCAATCAAGGCCTAGCTTCTCAGGAGGTGATGCGGGCTGGTTCTTAAGTACAGTGTGTTCCCCGAACCCCCACAAAGGAATGTCCACACACTGTATTACTGAAAACACAGTCTTTATATAATTAATATTCAAAGGTATGTACACGATCACAATAACGCACTTTGTACTTGGAAGTCAATAATGATAAATATATACATGTCTAGAGTGGTACCACTAATGTTATCAAATCGCATTAAAGTGCATCAACTGTATGGTTAAAATGTCACACAGATTAATAATGAGTAAACCAGCAATAGAGATAGGCAGGAACATAAGATGGTTGAAACAATAGGCAGAACAGTGGCCTCTACCTCTAGGCGCAGTTCTGTGTGGAGATCCCCCCACCTGGGCAACCTGTAAATAAAGATATATAGCACAAGCCCAGTCCAAATGTTCAATAGTCTTACTTCTTCCTGTTAAGGTTTTACCCCCCAATGTACCTGGTGGAGTAGAGTTCTCCGACGATGCACCGACCGATCCTTTTTGAGTGCTTCCCTTTCAGGCGGGAGCCACGGATCGTCGAGAGGTGTCGGGGAACTTGGCGTTCGGTGTCGGGGAATCGACGGCCCTTCTTGAGTGCCCTCCCTTTAAGGCAGGAGTCACGGGTCGTCGAACGTCCGACGGTGAACCGGTTGAACTACGGCAAGGAAGTGGCAGCTTCGTTCCCAGCGGTGCTCGTCGACGACAGAGCATTGGCGTCCTGCAAGGAAGAGGCGTGCGGGGCACCTCGGTGATGATAATTCTGGACCGCAAAGAGATGATGAAGAACTGTTGCCCAGCAAGGGCGTCGAGTCGTCGGCGTCTCTGCGGCCTGTAGGTGGGGGGAAACCCACTGGTGGATGCTCCTCGGCGTGTCGACGGTCGGGCCTTCTCCAGCGGGAGACAAGCGGGTGACGATGCAGACGAGAGCGTCCGATGATCAATGGAAGTTCTTAGGCAAACGGGAGCACTGCGGCTCCGGTCGGCGACGGCGGTCGTCGACAGTGGCGGACAACAGTCCGGGTGCTTCTCCTTGGAGTTCCGCAGCAGTCCCCCTATCGGGTCGGCAGCCTCTCGAAAGTCTGCCTACCAGGGAGCATTGGCAAAGATCAGCTGTGCACGATGGTCCCTCGTAGCTCGGGAAGAGGGCGCCTTGCAGGTCCTCTCTGGGTCAGTCCTTGGAGGCACAGCAGCTTTCAGATTGTGAAGGAGAGCAACAGCATTTCTTCTCGTCCAGCAGAGCTTCAAGGTCAAGCGTCATTTAATCCAGTTACTCGTCGTAGTGGACTTCAGCTTCTGAACACGATTCCTAGCAGTGGGAGGTCCCCAGATATACTGTTGATCTCCCATTCATTCCGCTGGGTCACACTCAAGCATCCAATCACGACTACGGGCATTCATGCAGGCAGGCAGCCAATCAGGCACACGAGGTATTCAGGCCATTCACTTCTCTCCAGACACTCACAACAAGTTATGTGTATTGGGACAAGTACCGAGCCATTCAACCCTCCAAGCTGCATTCATACCGGTTTCGGGCAGGGTTGTCTCAGTCATTGTGTCAGCCACCAGATACTAGACACCCACAACACAGAATGCATATTCGTCACACACTCTATTCACCCAGGTCCCACCCACAGGAGGTACCCACAACATACATCATCGGGAAGACTCCAGCTAGTCTGACTGGGCCTTCACAACAAGACCATATATGGCACTTCCATCCAACAGCCAGTCAGGGGGAAGGGACAGAGTCAGGGCTTCCCAGGACTTTGGGAAAACAAGGTAATGGGTAATAGAAAGCAAGAGGCCACCGGTGCCAACTTGTTTTCCATCAGGAATCAACTGATCCCAATGGCAGGGCCGGGGTATCCCAAAATGGAGGATACTCTGCGCACCTGTCAAATTCAGCATGGAGCTAACACCAGCCCATACCCTGCTCTGGGGCCACCCACAGGTGCCCAAAAACATACACTAGGGGCACAGGGTTGTACCCCCACCCATGGGTGCCATAAGGGTGTCCCACGGGTCCGTTCACATGAACTCCTGCGCGGAAAACACGACAGAACACACGATAAAAAGCAGTAAAGGACAAGGATACGGAGGCCCTGTCCCTCCGATGCATTTCCAGCAACACAGTGCATCAGAAGATCCGCATTTCCGTTCAATTGCTCTGCACTTTTGTTTAAGTGCAGCCAGCTCGGAGTTGCACCAAGTGTTGCACTTTTTGTATGTCTTCAGATGGACCGTCATGATAGGGGCAAGAATGTCCAGAGTGTTCGAAATGGAATGGTGAAAGTTAGAGAGGGCTTTGTCAGGGTGGGAGTCAGCCACAGGAGTAGAAGGTGGAATGTAGGTGGAGGCAAAGGAAGCCACGGTCACTCTTTTCATGGGTCAGATGACCTTGAAGGCAGGAGGCAGTGAAGGGTGTGCTAGAGGAGAAGACAGCTTTGTGTGGGAAGAGAGAAGAGAATGCTTACTCCAGGAGTGTTCAGTAGTGAGAAGGATAGAGAGATGGATGTCTGTGGAGACAAGAGAATCTAAGGTGTGGCCAGCGGCGTGCATCGGGCCAGAAGGAAGGGTGGAGAGAGAGAAAGAGAGTTGAAAAGGTTGCGGAAAGGATCTGAAAAGTCAGGAGAATCAAGGTGGATGTTAAGATCCCCCAGTAGGAGGAGTTGGGAGGAGGAGGAACAGAAAGAGTAGTTCAGGTTGGCCCATTCAGAGAGGAAGAGGGTGGACTGATCTGGCAGCCGATTGAAGGTGGCCAGAGTAACGGAGGAGATAGGAGAGAGAGAGAGAGCCTGCAGACCAGACATTAAAAGGAAGAGTAGGCCTGAGTGGGAATGATGGAGGCAGGGATCCACTCAGGAAAGGTCAGGGCTACTCCCCCTCCAGGTCTGTTATGCTGGATACAGAGAGGATCGTCAGGGAGAAGTGTTTCAAAACTCATTGACAGAGCCATCCTTGAACCATGACTCAGTGACGGCTAGGATATCGAAATCCAAGTGTTCAAGGAGGTGGCAGATATCAGAGGAATGCAACTCAGCAGAGCGAGAGCTCAATGTGGCAATGCAGAGCAGATTGATGTTTTTGAAAGACTTGCGAGGGGAGGTACAGGAGATAGTAGTCCTCTGACTAAGCAGCAAGAGTGCCAGAGGGATAGAGGTAGGAAGGTGCAGAGGAGCCAAGGCAGACAAGGATGTTTGTGAGGAGAGTGTAGGCAAGGGAGCCCAGACAGTAGTAGATGGAAAGGGAGCTCATGTAGGAGGGGCCACAAGGACAAGGGAGCCCAAGAAGCAGCAGCAGTGGATGGAAAGGGCACCAGACTGGTGGCGACTCATGAGGTTGTCAGAGCAGTGCTTGTAGGCAAGAGAGCCTGTATAGTTGCTAGCGACAAGGGGGCAGTAGTGAGAGAGGCAGTGAGGTTAGTGGGAGGCATGGTAGCCAAGATGGGCATAACTGGCAAAGGAGCCCGGGCAGCCGTAGAAACAGGTGTCAAGGGAGCCTGTGAGGAGGAAAGTGGAAAGTTGATGAGGTGAGGAAAAAGCTTATCAAAAATTAAGAGGTTGGGTTGAGGCCCTTGTACCAGTATGGTACCATTTCGATAGACATTTATGATGGTCCTGCTGGTGGAAAAAGAGACAATAAGGACCTCCTAGTGGGTGCCACCATTAATGTGAGAGGAAGAGTAAGGAGAGAGCAGAGCGACCATATTAAGAGTCCTTAGGTCGGGAGAAGGAACGATAAAGAGGATGTCGGTGAGAGTCTCTCTGGTGGAAGCACTGACGTAGGTGGTTGCAACCCAGTATGTCCTTCTTAAGTTTCTTCCTGCCAGACTTAGTGCGAGGTGGAAATAGAGAAGCAGTTATAGTAGAGACAGAAAGTGCCATAGTGCTAGGCACAGAGTGTGATACACTAAGCCCAGGCAGAGAAGATGCGGTGCATGGGAGGAAGTAGGCAGGAGGGAGCAGGACCCGAAGGAGACACACATATGATTGGGCAGAAACAGTGGGAACTGAAAAGGGTGGGAGAACAGAAAACAGCCCAGACAAGGAGCAAAGGGTATAATCTGTCAGCACAGTCCAAGAAAATGCAAGATGAGCACACACCTAAATTCGATTTTAGATAGCAGAACAAAGCAAGATGAGCATATACATAAATTTGATTGTAGTTAGCAGGAAAAACAGTGCACACATCTAAATTCGATTTTTATGATAGCAGAAATAATGCAAGATCAGCAAACACCTAAATTCGATTTTAGTTAGTAGCAAAAACAGTGCACACACCTAAATTCTGTTTTAGATAGCAGAAACAATGCAAGATGGGCAAACGCCTAAATTTGATTGTAGTTAGCAACAAAAACAGTGCACACGGCAAAATTCGATTTTATTTAGCAGCAAAAACAGTGCACACACCTAAATTCTATTTTTTTAGATAGCAGGAACAATGCAAGATGAGCAAACACCTACATTTGATTGTAGTTAGCAGCAAAAACAGTGCACACACCTAAATTTGATTTTAGTTAGCAGCAAAAACAGTGCGCACACCTACATTCGATTTTCGATAGCAGGAACAATGCAAGATGAGCAAACACCTAAATTTAATTTTAGATAGCAGAAACAATGCAAGATGAGCAAACACCTAAATTTAATTGTAGTTAGCACGGAAAATGGTGCACACACCTACATTTGATCTTAGTAAGCAGCAAAAACAGTGCACCCACCTAAATTTGATTCTAGTTAGCAAAAAAAACTGTGCACATATCTACATTTGATTTCAGTTAGCAGCAAAAACAGGGCACACACCTAAATTCGGTTTTAGATAGCAGATAAACAAACACCTAAATGTGATTGTAGTTAGCAGCAAAAACAGTGCAACAGGTATTGCAGCACCAGCATTATGAAGGTGTAGATCATGGAATGTGATCACAATAAAGATAGACAGAGTTAGTGTTTATGTCCATCCGGAGCTGGGAGAAATGCCATCAAAGATAGATTAGAGAGAATGTCAGGAGTGGCACATGCACAGAGTCAGCAGAGATGCGGCCGTTTAGCAGAACAGCATTCAACTCTCATGTGGTAGCCGAAGGGGGGATCCCATAGACCCTGGGTGCATGGATGGGATACCCTTCCTCAAGGCGCATATTGCAGATTATAGATTCAAAAGAGCGGATCCCAAAGCGCAGCCAAGCTCGGACAGGCACAGACAGGGCCATAGATGTGGGCCTTGTGTGAATGGGCCGGCTCCCGCCTCCCGGTGCCACTGATTGGCTGATGCAGGTACGAGGCAGCCAATGGTGTAGGGCTAGGCTCAGGCCAGAGGATGCCTCAAAAAGCCCTTAAAGGGCTCAGCATCTTTAAGAAGGCCACAAACAGCAGGGCCAGTGCAAGAATAATAAAAACGCCCTTTAACACATTTTGCTCAGCATAATTGCATATGTTGGTAAATTATGTCATGAAGATTCCATTTAGCACCACTGTGCTCACTTTATTTTGTGCGTGTCACACATGCAGCAAAAATATGGAAACATGCAGGTTTTTTCCCATAGATAAAAAAGCCAGTGCACAGCGATTTCCAAGCCACACAGTTACAACAAGGATTTTATGATGCTAGCACAGCATTATTGTGTAAAGATACTGAATGTGATGATGTGATTGTGGGAGACTTAGGATGTCAGTATTCACATTATTTTAGCAATTTGCAGCTCCTGGGTTGCACAGTACAACATGAACTTTTAGCATATTAGAAGTCAATTTTTTAAGGCGTTTGTTTCCCTGTTATGATGCATAAATGATGTTTAGGATGCTAATGATGCATTTAGGTTACTTAACGTGGTCATGCTGATGTGTTTGCTTAAGAGTGCAGAATTTTAGAGCTATTGTTTTTTGAAGCATTTTCAGCACTTATATTGTGAAATGCAACACAGACTGTTTAGGACATGGACAGTCTGTATTAGTCCATTACTATGCCTAGTGTTTTGTTGACATACTGTGCTTGTAATGGCAGCTGTGGGAGGGACGCCTCCTGTAATGGCAGGTGTGGGAGGGACGACTCCCGCAGAGTAGTTGGGTGGCAAGTGTTCTGTCCTCTTGTGGTATGAACATGTGTAGCATCCAGGAAAATCAGCTGCGGCTGATTGGATTTGTGGTTATCAGTATTTTGGTGGGTGTGTCTTGTGTGCATTGGGTTTGGTCACCATATGATTTTCCTTTGGGGAAAGTTGTGCCCACTGGATTTGAGAGTGTCATGTGATAACTGGATATCTGGTTGGATTTACAATGATTAGGCTAAACCATTTGAAATGTTAACCTTTTTCAAAATGACACAGCAGTGACAGAACATTCTTTTCAATCATCGCTGTAAGTGAACCTAATCTGGTGTATGTGACAACATTATCCATCTGCTATCGTCACTGTGCATTTGGCTGCTGTCGGGTGTTGTCTTTAGACATCAAGGGGTCTTGAGTGTGCAATTGTGCTTCCATGTGGGAATGTACTAGATGGTCTGCATGGCGGATTTGTGCTTTGACATTAATTGCATGGATGAGTGTGTCTGTGTGTGTCCCCCAGTGAGTGCGGTGTGTACATTGCAGGTCAAGCATCTGTTGGTAGTAACCACCCCTTTGAATTTGGTTATTGGAAAGTTAGTTTAGGTCCTGGCCTGATATTGTAGGCTCCCCACCGTGCCCACTGGGGGCTAGGAGGGCAGTCATTTCTAAAAGTTGGCAGCCTTGAGGCTCATCTGTGGCAGGGGTGAGTGGAAGGAGTAGTGTATTTTGCCGGTTTGGGATTTTCGTTATGGTAGTAGTTGTGCCTGCTGTGGTGTGGTCAGTTCTCAAAGGTGGCAGCTTTGAGGCTATTTTGAGGCTCCTCTGTGGCATTTTCCCTGTGTTGGTTCAGTTGGTAGCATTGTGGAGAGTGTCCTACCCATGTGTGTTAGTTACGCCTTATTGGATACTTAGTTAAAGTTTGCCAAACTGACTCGTGTGAGTGTTGTCCTGCTGTGTGTGTCTCCTGTAGGATGGTGAGGGAGGGCCATTACCTTTGTGTTGTTGGAAGGGAATGAGGTGTTAGTATCTGGCATTAGGATCTGCTTTCCCTTGTTAGGACCTGTTCTTCCCTCCTGCTTGTTGATGTGTCCCTGTCCCCCATGGTGTCTGTATGTGTGAAGTCATCAGTGGAATGTTTTTATGAGTACTGGATTGTGTGGGTATGCATGAGATCTGAGTGTTCCACCTGAGGCAACTACCATGATATAGCCTGGGTAGCGGGAGCCAGTGGGCTCCATTCATGAGCTTGCTTCATATCTCCCAAGATGAATGTACCGGATGTCACTGGATACAGAAGACTATGAATACAGAAGCTTACTTAACCTACCTGCTGCCTCCAGTGTACCTTTCAATCATAACAGGGGGCAGCGCTTCTTAGTTAAGACAAAGGTTCACGCTTTCATGGGCGCAAGTCTAGTTTCTCCTGTCAATGCAGGCCCCCAAAGAAGACAATGTCCCTAAAGCAGTGGTTTACAAACTGCAGGGGTGGGCGAGGTTCTTTCAAATGGGAGTACAATGACTACATTTAATAGAACACATAAATGGATGGCATATCTGGAGACCCAGCAACAATGTTACTCCAGGGGACACAGTATAGAACGTTTGCATACCACTAGCCTCAAACATTATGGACTCACTTACATGGATTCACATTGGCAATATTATCTTCTATTAGATGCAGTGAAATCTGGGGTAAAGCAAATCACCAGATTACTTTGTTATCTGTTACTAGTTGCAAGCACTAAGAAGCAAGGTTTCATGTTGTGGTTAGCAAGCCCCAGGAGATGGTGATGGGGACAGCCTAGTAATGCGGGTCACGAGGGCCATATTTCAGGGTATGGATCAAATGAATACACATAGGCAAACTAATACAATTGCACATCATCCTCGCAGAAGCCTTGGACGCCAGTCTACCTTTTAAAAGTGCCCCACAGTGTGGAGTATATTTTCCACACTAGCATCCGTATGAGGAAGTTAGAAGACCAGATTGTTACATACATCTCAAACCTCTTGTGCTGAGGAGTGCAAATCCTAGCACTAGGTGTGCAGCTTTCCCCTTGAGGTACTTTAGCTTGCACCGCATACGTCCAGACCTCTCGAACTAACCTCCGGCCTAACACAGTGCTCGTCAATGACCAACTGGAGTATGAGGTCTCAGAATATGTGATTCCAGATATAAACGTGGCCAACTCCAGTACCTGTTGAAAAGGAAAGGATATCCCCCCAGTGAATGCACTTGGGAACCCATCTCAAACTTAAATACCCCCAGGTTACTCAGAAGGTTCCATCTCATACACCCGGGCAAAAGCGGCAGGACGGGTTTTCGGAGGAGGCATGCTGTCATGAACCATCAAACTCGCCCTTTCTGGGCCTCCTGGTCCCTGACACGTCGGGGTTTACATTCCATAATACTACCAACATGGCTGCAAGCTTAGAACGCTGCTCACCAGTCTTCACGTTCTACTCAGCGCGCTCTATAAAGAAGACACACCCCTGCTGCCCCGCGCGTCTCAACGCTGCTGTTAGCTGTGACCGGACGTGTGCTCCGTACTTCTCCCTTGTGCTATACTGTTGTTTCCTGGTTCCTGGAACCCCCTCTTCCAAACTACCTTCCTTCCTTCTTATCAGCCTTTCCCGGATCCCCTGCACCGCCTCCGTGTGCTCCTTATCCTTTTCCTGATCTTCCTGGAGTTTTCCATTGATCCCGGACATCAAAGCTGATTGAACACTGGAAGCCGAAGACGGCCGAGCGGGCTTGTATAAGACCCGAACCATAGGAAAGAAGACTCCTCCTAAAGAAGTCATCAGGCAACAAAAACAGGTGAGAAAGGGGGAAACCTGTGACAGGCTGGGTCAATCTGACCCTAATACACATCCTAGTTTCTGTGTGTCTGAGTGGTATGCATGAGTGTTCCTGCCAGTGTTCCTGAATGGACCACTGTGGGGTGTGTGGGCTAGTTCGTCCATTGGCTAGTGGGAGTTTCGACTCCTACCTGGCTTTTAGGATAAGAAGAGGGCCCCTGCATGCATTTCTCAGAGCTCCTGGAAGAACCTGAAGGAGCCACAAATCTGTCCAGCTGAGAAGACCCGCAAAGAAACCTGTAACCTGTCTGAAGGATGCTTGGCAACCAACTTCTGTTTCAGTCCTGGTGGAGCCCTGTCTGTCTCGTGATTTCAGTGATCCTGCGAAGGTGCTATGACCCCAGGAGTGGAGGGACCATCCATTCCAGAAGCCTACTCGGTGCCCAGCACAAAAATCGCCTTTGGAAGTGCCTGGGAATGGTCCTGTGGCTGACCAGTTTAGTTTTTGGGCTACTAGGTTATCTCCCTTGCCGCCGTTTCCACATGAAACTTGGCACACTTTCAGCTGCCACTGCAATGACTACCTCTGCAAAATTTCGGTGTACTAGCTCCAAGGGGACCCGAGAAGGACCGGAAAGTCCAACCGCGGTTACTGAGTCCTGCTGCATCGCTGTGCATGGTGTGCACAATCCGAAACCTGCTTTTCTGACCAGCCTTCAGTCCCTAGAAGTTTGCTGCATCATTTGTTTCTGCATTTCTTCATCAAGAGTCCTTGCACCAGCAAAAGATCCTAACCGGAGAATCACTCAAACCTTCAACCTGTGAAAATCGAGGACCACAGAAATTGGTGGGAAAAGCAAGCCAGGACACCCTTTCTTTGTTCTGGAAAGTCTTGGGAAGATTCGGAGTCAGGGGGTAAGTTACTGAGCTTTTAACATACCCCTACTCTCCCATTATAAGTCAATGGACTTATAATAACCTTTGTTCTAATACTATTGGCGTTGCCAGTACTTGCCTTGGCAAGACTTCTGACTGTTGGGGGTAATTTTGGGCACTTGTCTATATTGAACCCTGACTCTATGAATCCATTACTGTACCCCAGATCCTCTAGCTACATTTTCTCCTGCCTCCTAAGTTCTGTGTCTTTGTATCCTTAACAATAGGGCACAAGGTCTGGATGTATGGTTTTATTAAGGATGTATGAAAGACTGGGTGGATTTTCTTCCAGGAGTCTGGTAATTTGAGTTGAAAGGCGACTGGGTTGATGATTTCTTTTACAGGAAAAGGCCCATAATACCGGGGAGCCAATTTATTTGGTTGCAGATGCCGGTGGGCAGCAGTTTCGAGGATAGCCATACTTTATCCCCTATTGTGTAGGAAGGGCCCAGTCTGTCTTCTTTTGGAGTCCGCATACAGCTTGGTCTCGGTCCTGGCCTTCTCTAACTGTTCTGTGGCTTCTCTTTGTACATTAATGAGTGTTTCAATCCAGGAGTCGACTGTGGGAACTGATGTAGGATGTGGAAGGACAGAAGGTAGAACCAAAGGGTGGAATCCTTGGCTACAGAAAAAAGGGCTGGTCTTAACAGCCGAGTGATCCGAATTATTATAAGCGAATTCAGGCACTGGTATTAAAAGGGACCAATCATCCTGGACCTTGGTAGTGAAGCAACAGAGATATTGTTCTAAGGTTTGGTTTACACGCTCTGTAGCTCTGTTGGTTTGGGGATGATAACCTGAGGAGAGGGCACGTTGAATTCCTAATATCCGGCAAAGGTGTTTCCAGAACTGAGAAATGTATCGAGGCCCTCTGTCCGATATGATCTTGGAAGGGAGTCCATGTAGTTGGAATGTGTGTTCCAGGAAAATTCCAGCAAGTTGTGACGAGGATGGCAGTTTATACAGGGGTGTAAAATGAGCCATATGAGTGAACAAGTCAATGGTGACCATGATGGTTGTGTATCCCCTGGTAGGTGGTAATTCCACAATGAAGTCTGTAGCTATACATTTCCAAGGTCTTGTTGGTAGTGGAGGTTGCTGTAGTAGACCCGCTGGTCTTTTGTTGTCGTGTTTGTTTTGATTACAGACAGAGCATGCCTGAACATACAGTTGTACGTCAGCTTTCATTCCGGGCCACCAAAATTGCCTTTGTATTAGTCAGAGGGTATTGGTAATACCACGATGCCCGGAGTGAAGGGTCTCGTGACAGAGGTTTATTATCCTTTGTTGTAATTTTTGTGTGGGGATGACCAATTCGGTATCCTTGAACGAGTATCCATTCTTAGTCTTCAAATTCCACTGGTTCTTGCTCAAGATGTCTTTCTAGACCTCAGAGGATTGAGTTTGCATGCAGACCTCATCCAGGAGGCTGGTTGCCTGAGCTACAAATATTGTATGGGGAAACATCTTAGGAAATGTTCGGTCTTCAGGGGGTTCATAGTCAGGATGCTGAGACAGGACATCAGCAATTATATTCTGTGTTCCAGGAACATGGTGAATCTGGAACTGATATTGGGCAAAGAAGAAGGCCCAACGGGCCTGATGGCTGTTCCTGCATTCCAAGGCCTGTAATACTTGGAGATTTAGATGGTCCGTGCGAACCTGGTTCAGGATGTTTAGCTCCTAGAAGTAAATGACGCCACTCATTGAAGGCTTGACGGATGGCTAGCAGTTCCTTTTCTAAAACCGAGTAATGGGTTTCACTGGGGGTCAATGTTCGTGAAAGATAGGCAATAGGATGTTCCAGTCCGTCATCGAGTTCCTGTTTCAGAACTGCACCTATGGCATAGTTAGAGGCGTCTGTTTCCACTAGGAAGGGCCGATTTATATCAGGTTGAGCCAGGATGGGGGCTTGTGCAAACTCTGTTTTCAAGCGTTGGAAGGCCTTCTCCTGGGCTGATGTCCAATGAAAGGGAGAATCTTTCTTCAACAAGGCAATAATCGGTTGAACAATCTCGGAGAAGGATGGTATGAACTTCCGATAGAAATTAGCCAAGCCCAGGAAAGACTGGATCTGTTTTACGGTGGTCAGAGTTGGCAAGGATCGTATGGACTTAACCTTGGATTGATCCATTCCTATACCGTCTGAGCTAAGGACAAATCCTAGATAGTGAACAGTAGAAACATGAAAAAGGCACTTCTCGGGTTTTGCTAGAAGCTTGTGTTCACATAGCCGTTGTAATACTGCCTTAACATGCCCTTCATGCTTGAGAGGATCCTTAGAGAATATCAAGATATCATCCAGGTAGACGATGACGAAAAGAAACAGCATATCTGAAAACACCCGATCCATGAAGCGTTGGAAGACCGCCAGAGCATTAGCGAGTCCAAAGGGCATGACCAAGTATTCATAATGACCAAAGGTGTTCTGAAGGCTGTCTTCCATTCGTCTCCTTCCCTAATACGGATCAGATGGTAGGCACCCCTGAGATCCAATTTGGTGAATATTACGGCTCCTCATACGGCTTCCAGGATATCTGAGATCAAGGGCAATGGATAACGATCCTTAAGGGTGCACTGATTTAGACCTCGATAATCAAGACAAGGTCTGAGCTCCTTGGTGTCTTTCTTAGGAACAAAAAATAGTGAAGCTGCGGCTGGAGACTTGGATGGGCGTATGGTGCAGTTTTCTAGGTTAGTATCTAGGTATTCACGAAGGGCCTTTTTCTCGGGTTCGGAAAGAATAAACATCCTTCCAAAGGGAATCACAGCTGAAGGTTCGGTTTCAATAGCACAGTCTTCTGGCCTATGGGTTGGTAAGGCTTGAACAATAGCAGAAGAGAACACTTCGACGTATTCCTGGTAGGCTTTAGGAACCTGGATTATGATGTTGGAGACCGCAAGAGGACCTTGCTGGGTTGTTGAACATTCTTCCGATGGTGTCGGAGAGGGATCCAGGAGTAGACAATGAGACATGCAATATTCGGAACCTAGGAACAAGGAACCTGCTGTCCAATTGATGTATGGATTGTGTTTTTGTAGCCAGGGCTTTCCCAATACACTTGGGTAATGGGCAGATTTTATGATGTCAAACTTTATTTTCTCTCGATGATGGTTTATTGCAAGCTCGATTTCCTTGGTCTGAAGGGTTATAGGTCTAGAAGAGAGAGGTCTCCCATCGATTGCTTCTACGGGTTGCAGGATATTCCGGGATGCGTAGGGAATATGATGTTTAAGGACCCATTCTTGATCTATGAATATTCCCATGGCCCCACAGTCCACTAATGCCAGAATGGGGTAGGTTTCCTTCTTGGATGGCGATAGAAAAGCCTGCAAAATTACCAGAGAGTTTTGTCCAGGAGAGTTCAAGGATGGTATAGATGTGGAGCCAACATCTCTCTCCCAAAACTGCGCTCCATCTAGGATCGGGAGCTGGCATTTCCCGACGCCGCGGAGGGGCTGTTGGACATTCTCTGACTAAATGCTTGTCTGAGGCACAGTACATGCATAAGCCAGTATGGATCCTTCGCAACCTTTCTTGGGGGGATATGGGTCCACGAAAGTCCCCTAGTTGCATGTGTTCGGGTTCGTTTGTAGGAGCAGAAGGATCTTTGGATTTCGAGGAGGTCTCTAAGGGGTTCTTCTGGAGGGGTGACTTGGTCTTCCCTTTCTCTGCCTTCCTTTCCTGGATTCGAAAATCAATCTGTAGAGCAAGATCCATAAGTGCCTGGTAAGAACTCGGACATGCCACCCTGGCTAATTCATCCTTGATGTCTTCATTTAGCACTCATCGAAAGAGAGTGAAGCAAGCTTCAGAAGGCCAATCCGCTTCTTTAGCCAGTTGTTTGAATCAAGTCACATAAGTGAGCATGTCCTGAGTGCCTTGCTGGAAATTGAGTAAACGTTCTTGAGCACTAAAGACCTGTTCTGGGCGGTCAAACATGGTTTTAAGTGCTTGAATGAATCCGTCATAATCATCAAAAGGGCATCTCCGGAGTTAACTAATGGTGTGGCCCAGGCTAATGCATTCCCGGAAAGGTGTGAAATAATAAAGGCCACTTTAGCCCTGGGGGTGGAGAAATAATAAGGCTTACAGGTAAAGTGGACCAAACAAGAATCCAGGAATCCACGAAGGATTTTTGCAAACCCATCATATTTGTCTCCAATGCCGCCCAATAGCACACTGTCCCTTGTGGCAGAGTCGCGGGATAGTACCAATTGTTTTAACACAGCGTTCTCAGCCTTTAGGTTTTGTACTTCGGTCGTTAGTTCTTGCATGCCGCGCATAAGATCCTGGATAGCCGCCTCCATGTCTGTATCGACTTCGGTCAGGTGGCGTCTCAATCTGTCACAGGTTTCCCCCTTTCTCACCTGTTTTCATTGCCTGATGACTTCTTTAGGAGGAGTCTTATTTCGTATGGTTCGGGTCTTATAGAAGCACGCTCGGCCATCTTCGGCTTCCAGTGTTCGTTCAGCTTCGATGTCCGGGATCAATGGAAAACTCCAGGAAGATCAGGAAAAGGATAAGGAGCATGCGGAGGCGGTGCAGGGGATCCTGGAACAGCTGATAAGAAGGAGGGAAGGTAGTTTGGAAGAGGGGATTCCAGGAACCGGGAAACAACAGTATAGCACAAGGGAGAAGTACGGAGCACATGTCTGGTCACAGCTAACAGTAGCGTTGAGACGCAGAGGGCCGCAGGGGTATGGCTTCTTTATAGAGCGCGCTGCATAGAACGTGAAGACTGCTGAGCAGCGTTCTGAGTTTGCAGCCATGTTGGTAGTATTATGGAGTGTAAACCCCGACGTGTCAGGGACCAGGAGGCCCAGAAGGGGCGAGTTCGATGGTTCATGACACAACCCACATCCTGCCTGCAAACACACAAAGCCCTCCAGTAGCCCGCCAAAAGCTGCTGCTTACCTGGGCACTGGAAGTCCTTTTAAGGATCTTGGCCTCTAAGGCCAGGAAGAAGGCTAAACAACAAGATGCAAAAAGAATGGGTGAAAAACCCTGTGGCACGGCCATGTTTGAATAGTAGCCACAGTAAGTAGCCAAACGCGGTAAACGCGGTTAAGCGAAAACAAAATTCCCCAAAAAGTGAGGAAAAGTCACTGCTGCCACCAGCCCATGTTTTAAGCACCTCTAGAGTAACCAAAACATCCTTTGAGTGTTAGTCTAGGGCAAAACAAAAAGGAACCCCATTGCACTAAAGTATAAGCTGCTTTGTGCAATGATAAAAAGTAACCACATGTGATACAAAAGTAACCACAAGTGGCAACACAGTCACAAGACTAAGAGAAACACTGTTTCCCAGTACTGATAGCCTTAAGGACATACCATTTTCCCAATAACATGTGAGCAAATGCCAGTACAGTGAAGCTTAAGGCTTCACTGCACTGCAAAACGTACAGGTCAGATTGAAAAATAAAAGCAAAACGTTTGGGGGTTCCATAAAGATGGAAGGAAAGGTGCAGTAAAGAGAATATTTCCTAACACACGCCCCCCCACCCCACCAGACAAAGGGACAGGGGTAACTAATCCACCCCTGGATGGGTCCTCTGTTCGAGTCGGTTAACCCTGTTGGACAGCCCATCAACTTTGCTATATTTGGGATCTGGCCTTTTCCCAATAGTGAAGTTCAAGGCCTGAAGATTCATGAACCACCTGAGCTACTTTGGATTCTCACCCTTAACATCTATCAACCACTTCAAGGTTTGAGGGGGAGCATACACAGTGAAGTGAGTCCCATCGAGGTAGGACCTCAACTTCCTAAGGCTGTTACGCTCACCTGGCTCCCACAGGGGCGTCGATCTGAACTGGACAGCTGCGGTCTCCACCAATGTGATGCGTAGTGCCGAGATGACACACTGGACTGGCCCACCTAGCTTCATTTGCTTGGCCCGTAGGAGAATTCTTCTGCAAATGGAGAAAGGGAATTAACCACCCGTGGAGTTGAGTGTTAACCCCCCAACCCTGCTGTTCTCCCCACTGATCACCTGTAATGTCCCCTCTTATAGTCTCACCTGATGGTTTGGAAAGATGAGCTCTCCATCCTGCATTGAGCGCAGGGGCGCGTAGATAACCAGTTGCTTCACTGGTTCGAAGGAATTGGTGAGTTCCAGAACAATATTGACTCTGAGATTTCCGGCAAGACGCCGTAAGTATATAGTTCGTAAGAGTTCAAATGTCTGACTTTCACTCTTGTCCGATTCCTTGCAGGTTGCAGCTTGACCCTAGCGAAGAGTTCCTCGTGGCAACCGGTAACATTCAGGTAAGGATTTGTATTATCCAACACAGTTCGATAAAATAATGTCAGTATGTAACCTGTTGCTTTCTCCCTTATTCAGGTGCTGAGAGAAATTATGAAGTCTTGGGGAATAATGCCTCCAGCGGTAAAATTAGGTAAGTCTATTGTGGTGAGAAGGATTCCCCTTGTTTGTCCCTTTGTTTCACCTTGCTGTCCTTTTGTTCCCCTTAGGGGCCGGGATGCGGCGAAGATGCGGTGGAGGCTGCGCCGACCCATGAAGAGGAATAGTACCTCCGGCGGTAAAATCAGGTAAGTCTGTGGGGGTAACTAATATTGCCTCTGTTTATTCCCTTGGTTCACCTTGCTGTGCTTTATTCCCCTTAGGTGCCGGAGTGCGGCGGGAACATGCAGGAGGATGCGGTGGATGGTGAAGATGCTGCGAAGGCCGGTGAGTTCAGCGCGGTGCTGCAGCAGGCGAGGCGACGCGCATAAAATAACTTTCTTCCAGCTCGAAGGCGCGGTGGATCAGGAATTCAGGTAAGGATTAAAGGTATTGCTCTTGTTCTAACCTTTTCTCCTTCTTTCTCCCTCTTTCCAGGAGGTCCAGACTCGAGGCGGGCTTGGCAGAAGACTGGATGCAGACTTGCAGGCACGGTGAACGTTACGCTGCTAGATGCAGAATAATGCGAAGCATGTGCTGCTCTTCGGGCGTGGTTTAAATAGCCTCCAAAGTAGTCCCAGGTAAGCATTCCTCCTCGACCCCACCCAAGTAAAAAATAGTCCCTAGGTAAAGTAGTCCCTTCCAAGTCTCTTTTGGCTTGGAGCTCTTGCAGCATGGTCTGCATCAGGTAAGTTTGCAGCATGGTCTGCATCAGGTAAGTTTTAATCTATGAGCCTGGTGCCTATGGCGCCAGGACTGACTCTCCATATGAGCCTGGCGCCATAGACGCCAGGACTGCACCCAAATATCCCCTAGCAGGGGTTGCTGTTCTTGCTTGGAATAACTTGATGCCTGCTTCCGGGGTTGCTGGACTTGATCTGGATCCCCGGGGGTAGGCATCATGACAAAGGCACCATACAATGGAAAAGCAACTCTTTTCCACCTGGAGCCATCTGAGTTGGCCACTCCTAAACTGGTTGCTGACTATACATATAGGGTGTTCCTCACCTTTGTCATTAAGCTGTGAAAGTATTCCAACTAACCCAGTGCCATAGGCATCTGTCTGCACTATGAAAGGTCTCTTCCAATCAGGTGCCCTTAGACCAGGGGTCTGACGTGGGGATTCTTTCAGGCCAGGGAAGGCCTTCTCACACTCAGGAGTCCATAAGAACACTCTAGGTCCCCTATGAGTAGTGAGGGCAGTCATAGGGACAGCTGTATTTCTATAGTCTGCCACTTTACTCCTGTATTTCCCAGTGAGGCCCAGGAAAGTTCTCACTTGGGTTTGGGTAGTGGGGGTTGCCCAGTTTCGTACAGGAAGTACTTGACTGACAAGAGGTTGCATCTTGTCCCCACATACACCAACTTAATGCATGTTAATGCATGAGGAAGGCCAATGGCTCCTGTTCATTTTGGCACTTGGCTGTCTTCCTGACAAGTTGGCCTGATGAAAGGTCCTGACACCCAGTCTCTTGAGTCAGACCCAGTGCCTTCCAAGTGGGGGTTGAATCTGCCATGTCATCCAGACATGTATTGCTGAGATCCATTTTCCCATTCAGAACAGGGGCTAAACTCAGTTGACAAGTGTCAGCTGCATCCACCAATCCAGAAGTCCATACACTGAAGTAGGGCTCTGAAAAAGCCAAAACTGCTGTCTCCTCCTCAGCACAGACTGACAGGGAAATGCTGCCATACCCTGCAGAGTGATCATAACAGCCTCTGTACTTTTCAATAGAGAGCTGACCCACTAAGGTGTTACCCTTTAGCGAAGAGTGTGCTTCTGTCCTGGGGACAGAACCCAGAGCTCTCGTGTCTATACATAATCCACAACTGGCTTTACATGTATATCCCTCCAGTTCCTCAGAACTGGACTCTTGACAGCTATAATGCTCAGACACTCTTTGTTCCAACAAAGGGTGGATCTCACACCAACTGTCAGAACTGTGCCTTGGTTCTGAACCACCACAACACCCAATCTTGGTGGGTTTACTTATAGCCTGGTTACCACCATCCTGTTATAAAGGGTGTCAGTGACAACACGAGGGGAGATTGCCTCAGCACACTCTCCAGCTCACCTTGCTGATGTGGGGTCAGGTGAGGAGATACTAGGCCATCTCACTGAAGCCATTTGAAAGGCTGCTTTGACACAGGGTAGAGAGACACACAGATTTCTCTGGCTCCCACTCTCTAGCCATAAGCAGGGCTTCAATTTGATTTCTCAAGATAAAATCCACCATACTATTCACAGAAAACATTATGGCAACCTGTCCAGGTTCACCAAAGCCTTGAGAATAGTTTACCTTGCCAAGCTGTGAAACAGGGCAAGGCCCAGACCACTGACAAGAAGTCATGGATTTGTAGAACAGATTTGACAGGACAAGGTCCCACATCATTCTCTGGGGCTCACAGAGAGCTCCAATCAAACTCCTGATAGATCTGACAGATCTCTCTCTCTCAGACCATCCTGTGGATGACAGCCCAGTGACACTGACAGGTCACTTCACCATTCCTCCACTGGGTCTGACCACTATTGATGACAGCAGATGAGCTACCTCTGTAGCTGTCATTCAGCATGGTGTCAATGACTGACTTGGCAGTCATTCCCTGTGGTTTGGCATAAGGACATATGGGACTATGATCAGTAATCCCTGATTGCAACCTATTGCCTGAGGTCTCCAGAGTCAAAGAGCTAATACAATTAGGCCTTGTTTCTGGTAACAATAAGTTCCCTCCTAAAAGTGAATTCTGGAGTAACCAAATTCCTGTCTCACTTCTGTCACCCTGGTGACAGAGAGTGAGACCCCTACATTGGTTTCCCTCTGGAACCCCTATCATGGGCCAACAGGAATGTGTGTTAGACCACATAGGTGATATCCTGACACTAGGATGTATCACAAGGGGAATTTCAAACACCAACTGTAGGAGGAAGGGCCTCACAACCTGAGTAACCTCCAACCTCTCAAGGTTTGCTCTGGTGGGCTCTGTGGGTTTACTTTGCAGTAACCCACCCTCCTGGTGAATTTTTTGCTTCACTGGAGGAGAATCCTCCAATTGGAAGCAGGCCTTTCTCCATAGGCCTAACCATGATGGTTTCCTTTTCTGTTGGCCCATACTTCTTGTTCTCCTAGGACACTCCTCTACCCGTATACTAGGCAGCTGAGGAGGCCCATAGGATGCAAAGTTTTCTGGGGGCCCCTCTTCCAAACTAGTAGTGGCCACACTTCCAACTACCTCAACATCAGTTGTAGGTAAGGCAGGAGGAATATTCTCATTTCCTCTGCCTGTTTTTCTGACTTGACTGGCCATGGGAGACCCCTTAGGCCTAGGCTTTCTCTTAGGCTTGGCCAGGACAGCCTGATTTTGAAACATGGTTCATGAAGGGTCTGGTGAGGGCCTATCAGGACCTAAGTCTTGAAGGCTCAGCTTACCCAGCACTCTTGTAGGAACCACTCTCCTGACATTGACAGATGTCCTGGCCATTTCTCTATTCACAGCTTGAATGACAGGTGCTACTGGAACATTAAGAGAGGGCCTACCAGCCAGCTGAGTATACCCCGCAGGAACTCTGGCAAGAACCTGTGGGTTTACAATGAAGGAAGCTACATCAGTAGGACTGGGTCCAGTGTCCCTAACAGTAGAGGTCCTTACACCTACTACCTGGACCCTATCCTCAATATAATTGACACTATTGAATGGGACAGGAATGGGAGCCAAGGCTCCAGCACTGCTAGTTTCCAAGGAATCTAGACAGACTTCAGACTCTTCCTCTGATGGAATGGAGTCTAAAGGGAAGGATACCCCTGCCATCTCTTCTTCCTTATACTGAGAGAAGGCCAGACTGGCAGAGTGGAACCCCGAGGTCTTACCCTTACATTTGGGGTCCCCCTTCCTGCGGTCACTTGCTCCACAAGTGTAACAAGCCCCACTGGCACATGACACATAGGGAGGCTTAGAGTAGTTCGACCCACTGCCCTGACCTGATGCTGATGACTTCCCCTTATTAAACTTGTTGTGGGCCTTCTTCGACATAGTTTTATCAGTATCCCCACCCTCTTTCTCTTTCTGCTTCTTTCCCTCCTCCTGCTTACCTGAAGATGGCTTGTCCTTATGGGACACTCTATGTGAAACCCATAAATCAGCGGCAATGGCTAGCCTCTTTGGATTTAACTCCTTTGAGTCAGCAAATGCTGCTTAAGCTCTGGGCAACAAGAGGCAAAAATATGTTCAAGCATGACCAAATTGACCATGCCTTCAAAGGTGGTTACCTAATAGCCTTCTATCCAGCCACTCAAGTTTTTCAGAGAATTTGCAACAAAACCTACATAGGTCATACATTCTTTCTTTCTATACTCTCTAAACCTCCTCAAGTATTGGGCAGGCGTCTTCCCAAACTTGAGGATAAGGGATTGCTTATGTTTTACAAAGTCTAACCTATCATCCTTTGACTTTTCCATAATGGCACCACAGCCGGAATGGGGCAGTCTGCTGATCAACCATACAATTCTGTCAGCATGACTCACTCCTTGAACCTCACAGGTATATTCAAAAGTTACAAACCAGTCAATTATATCATTATTTTCCTCATACATACTTAGGAGATATTTAGGAAACGTAGGATGTGAAGAGGACCCATAAACATCTCCAGATCCTCTGGAAGAACCATGTGAAGCCTGAATCTTGGCAAGCTCCAGCTTAGTTAAAATACAAGGGGAGAAGTCGGTGCACACCAGAGTAAAGAATGTTTCCAGATGATATGTTTAAAGAAAACACCAGGAGGGTGTTGTTATTCATATATTAGGAGGTGCGGGGGAGGAAAGGAGGGTTTTGGCACGCAAACCCTATAGTAGACAGGAACAAAAAAGAGGACCCAAGATTGGAGTCCTCCTGTCCCCTGTACACTCTGGGGATACCCCACAAGGGCGTAATTTTTTTTTAATGTTAGTATTTTAACCCAATGTATGTGAAATTATTTGTTAAAAGATCTGATCTTTCTAGTAAGGCAAAAAACACTTTGATGATAACAATGGAAAAAGTAAAAGGAGGGTAAACTCCCATTTACTCACAAAGAATGATTGAAGCAAAAGCAGTATAAAGAGCAGCATATTGTTTACATCATCGCAAATGAGAGAAATTCCACTCTGGTAGGCTGACACGTTTCGAGGTCAATCCTCTTCTTCAGAAGCCTTTCTGGAACTGATGTTGAGCATGGTGTAACCAAAACAAAATAGAGAAATTAAACAAAAGTCATATTAGATATGGTCACATCAAACTAGTGAGACCTATAATCTAAGTCACGTAAGTGCATAAGTAGTATAACCATTGTGATAAGGGCAATCTATTTATTTGAAGCCAATACTAACACTGAGAATCTATAGACCAATGAACAATCTAGCAAGTAGCTAATAATGGAGTCTATGTTACAAAACAGTCAAGATATATGAAAGGAAGTCTGCTGATCATCGTCTGAGATTAGGAAAGTGGCCAAAACAACTTTCAAGAGGGAACATGTAGTACATATAGCCATCATTGGATTATAGGGACACAGAAAAGTAAGAGTAAGAGGCATTACCTATATGATTGATTGTGCTGGCGCACTGCGTTTTGCTGTCCGTATCTGTTTAAAACAGGAAACTAAATCCTAGAGATGGGATGAGTAAACGCCCAGGACCACTAGGGAGGAAAGAAAAATGTCTGTTTAACTAATGGGTAGTAGAGGTTGCAAATGTGATAAACCAAAGTGGCATGCAGGATCAATGAGCGTGCAGGTCCCTAAGGGCGGCAAACCAATGGATTAGAAAACAAAGTTAGTTGTGGTTACAAAGTTAGCTTAGAGGGTATACTATAGAGATTAATGTGTACACCTAAAGTGTATGGTACATAAGTAGAGAACTGTGCTGAAAGCAATTCGAAATTCAAGGAAAAAGTAGATTACCACGTCAGAGAAATAATCATGACAGAAACTCACACAAAGTCCTTAATGAGGAGACTGGCAGGTAATGGTGCGCGCATGCTCACTGTGTATGCAAGATGCCTAGTCTAAAGGGGCTCGCTTTCCAGGATGCAGATACAGGAAAGTGTGGGCTCTCTGTGGATAATATAGCAACCTGAGGTCACCTAAAAGGGTGAAAAATGTCTATAATAGGACAATGCCTAGGCTCATAAAGAATAAACCAATATAGAAATATAGTAAAATGCTCCTCGTAATGATAATGTATAACTGTCCTTGTGTCAGCCGGTAGCAGACCCAGCGGCCTCCTATGGCACAGTGTGCTTCCCAGGGGAACAACAAGCCGTCGTAGAGCCGGGTATGGAATGGCAATATGCTTCAAAGAAGCGGGTAACAAAAAGGCTGTAATAGTACTCTGTAACAACAGGGAACCTGTATCAGTATAAGCTCTGTGTCAATATGGAACAAATAGAAGAACATGATGACTGAATCAGGAAGGGTAGAATGCGTACCTAATGTCTATGACTTGGGCAGCCGACAGCGTCTTGCAACGAGAGACGTGTCCATGGAGACCAGGGATCGTCGAGAAGCTGGCGGTGTACGAGGGCTTTCCTAAATTCACAGGTAAACGCTCAACGTGTGGGAAAAATAAATAAAGGACTAAACTATTCACGATCATCAGGCAGACATCTTGAAGATGAGTGAGTGTCTAGCCAGCCCAATATTGGCATCTATAGAACGGTATAGCATGTTGATCCCGGTTGGAACTCTGTGATTAAGCATTCAGAAAGGGCCTCACGTTTGTGTTTAAAGTGCAATCAGTTGCAAGTTCCATGCTACAGTCAATTAAATACATGTATAAACATAATCATTAGATTAATGCTTTAAACAAAGAGCGCAAGCGCCTACATATGTGAATCCCTGTTTGGAACCCCGTGATTCGGCCTCCAAAGAGGGCCTCTCGGATTGTTGCAAAGTATCATTGATTACAAGTTCCGAAATTCAGTCAATTAAATCAATGTATGAACATAATCATTAAATGAAAACTGTAGACACAGTGCACTAGCGTGTACACATGGTAATCGAGTCAACTGAAGGTACTGTGTTGGTGACTTAATGTAATTACGGAACAATACTCAAGGCTAACCAAATAATTTACAAATGACATATATCATAGATGTATAGATGTAGGATATCAATTTCCTGTCTTCCTTGATATAACCACATGGATATACATATGACCATAGACAATAAATGTAAACTGTATATAATGTGAGCATGCGTGCCATCACCGTGATAAGACAGCAAAGAGATCTATAGAGTAGACTAGATGAAACATCCATGGCATATAATACTTATTCATTGCACATTTTTAGAGGAGAGAGTCATCATCTAAATCAAGTTTACGTCTTTACATAGTCAACGGCCTCAACCTCTTGTATGATCGAAAAGGGAGCGTTAGTACTATATGTCAACTCATTCTATACCATGAGGGTGTGTGTATATAGCATACTTGGTTGATGGTTGCCAATACAGGGTCAAAGATGCTTGTTCTGTATGGGTGTGTGTTGTTCAAATAAAACAATTCAAAGATGTTTCTTCATTAAGCCCAATAGGATATTTTGTGTCTATAAGGTATATACAGTAGTTTTCTCTCTGGGATAATATCAATGGATAATTACCCCCACGTTGTGGTTTTTTGACAACTTCAATGGCCTGAAATCTCAATTGGGCAATGCTGTGCCTAGCCTCTAGAAAATGTCTCGCCACTGGTGATTTTTGGGTTTTACACCGGATAGTTGACTTATGTTCTGGTATACGGTCCTTCAATGGTCTTGTGGTCTGTCCAATGTATAGCTTTCCGCATGGGCATTTCAAAGCATATATAACACCTGGTGTCATGCATGTGGCAAAACACTTGATCTTGTATTTTTTGCCCAATTGTGCGTGAGAGATCGTGTCCCCTTTAATCAAGTTTTTGCAACTAGTGCAATTAAGACAGGGGAAGGTACCCATCTTTCTGGTCTGGAGAAGTTTTTGCTTGTCTTTGTTGGGTCTTTCTGCATTTACAAGTCTATCTCTGAGGTTCCGGCCCCTTCTGAATGCCATCATTGGGATTCTTGGAAAAATATTTTTTAGATGTTCGTCACCTTGGATAATGTTCCAATGTTTCCGTATAGACTTGCTAATCTGAAAGCTTTGTCGCAAGTATTTAGAGATATACATTAGAGGAGTTGAATCGCTTTTTGGTTTTGGTGTCAAGAGATCGTCCTGTGTGAGATGGTTGGATCTCATGCTAGCATCCTGTAAGATGTCATCTGGGTATCCCCTTCTTTCAAAGCGTTCGATTAGCTGGGAGCACTCAACATCCAAACCAGCTGTGTCAGATATAATCCTTTTTAATCTCAGTATTTGGCTGTATGGAAGACTCTTCAACATGGGTTTTGGATGAAAGCTGGTGAAGTGCAATAGGTTGTTAGCATCTGTAGGTTTGTGGTAAATGGTGGTAGTAATCTTCCCTTCATGTATCTTCAGTCTGGCATCTAGGAAATGTAAATATGGTTCTCCGATCTCCATTGTGAATTTATTTTTCGGATGTACCGTGTTCATATGAGTCAGGAGGAGGTCCAGATCTGCTCTCGTGCCACACCAAATCCCAAAGAGATCTATGAACCATTTCCATTGGATGATCTTGGTGGACCAAATGGGTTGTTTAGGACATGAGCTAACTCAAATTTGTACATGAAAGAGTTTGCATGTACAGGGGCCATAGCAGACCCCATAGATGTTCCTGATATTTGATTGTAGAAAGTTCCTTAGAAACGGAAGTAGCTATTGGTAAGGATCTCTGTGATAAGTTCTATGATGAATTCCGGATTGCCTCGAGTGTGTTCTGAATTTGAGAGAAGCCAGTCAACAGCATTGACGCCTTCATTGTGAGGTATTGAAGTGTATAAAATGCATACATTCATGCCAAAGATCAAGCAGTCAGAATCAATGGCCGAGATTTCTTTCAGGCAATTCAAAAAGTCTGTGGTGTATTTGAGGTACGTGGGAATATTCTGAATCAAGGGTTGTAGTAAGCGATCCACATAAATAGCCAGGGGGTCTAAGATGCTATCTCATCCTGCGACTATTGGTCTCAACGGTGGATTTTGGTTGCCTTTATGAATCTTAGGGAGGCCACAAAACACAGGTGTTATAGGGTGCTTGTTAGTAAGGTATTGGCTTGTATTACCACTAATCCATTCGTTGTCCAGTGCATTATTAAAAGATGTTTCAATTAAGATCTTGATGTTTTGTAGAGGATCACCATTCAGTTGAGTGTAAGTTGTGTGGTCATTAAGATGTTCCAGGCATTTGTTGGTATAGTACCTTGTGTCCATCACTACTATTGCACCTCCCTTGTCTGCCGGTTTGATCGTGACTTCTTCATCCCTTGCTAGTGTCTCGATGTGTTTGAGTTGGCAGTTCTTAATATTGACCATCGATGTTTTCTGGTAATTAATTCATCTGAAATCGTTGAGTACTTTTCTCTCAAACAGGTCAACGATGCGATTTTGTATCAGTGGGTTCAATATAGACAAGTGCCCAATATTACCCCCAACAGTCAGAAGTCTTGCCAAGGCAAGTATTGGCAAAGCCAATCGTATTTTAACAAAGGTAATTGTAAGTCCATTGACTTATAATGCGAATGTAGGGGTATGTTAAAAGCTCAGTAACTTACCCCCCATCACTCCCAAGACTTTCAAGAACAAAGGAAGGGTGTCCTGGCTTGCTTTTCCCACCAATTTCCCTGGTCCTTGATTTTCACAGGTTGCAGGTTCGAGTGATTCTCTGGTTAGGATCGTTTGCTGGTGCTCTTGATGAAGACTGGAGGCGGGTCATAAAGCAGGTTTCGGACTGTGCACGCCATGCATAGCAATGCACCAGGACTCAGTAGCCGCGGTCAGACTTTCCAGTCCTTCTCTAGTCCCCTTGGTGCTAGTATGCTGAAATTTCGCAGAGGGTGTTGTTGCAGTGGCAGCTGCGAGTGTGCCAAGTTTCAGGCAGAAACTCAGAACGGCAATGAAGATAACCCGGTACCCCAAAAACAAAGCTCGTCAGCCACAGAACGATTGCCGGCACTTCGGAATGAGGTTTTTGTGTTGGACACCGAGTAGGCTTCGGGAATGGATGGTCCCTCCGATCCTTGGGTTGTAGAACCTTTGCAGGCCTACTGAAGATCACGAGACAGACAGGGCTCCACCAGGACTGCAGCAGAAGTTGGTTGCCAGGCCTCCTTCAGACAGGTTACAGGTTTCTTTGAGGGTTTTCTCAGCTGGACGGATTCGCGGCTCCTTCAGGTTCTTCCAGGAGCTCTGAGAAATGCATGCAGGGGCCCTCTTCGTATGCTAAAAGCCAGGTAGGAGGCAAAACTCCCACTAGCCAATGGCAGAACTAGCCCACACACACACCCCACAGTGGTCCAATCAGGACCACTGGTGGGAACACTCATGCATACAACTCAAACACACAGAAACCGGGATGTGTAGTAGGGTCAGACTGACCCAGCCCACATCCTGCCTGCAAACCCACAAAGCCCTTGAGTAGCCTGCCAAAAGCTGCTGCTTTCCCGCGCACTGGAAGTCCTTATAAGGATCTTTCTGGCCTCTGAGGCCAGGAAGAAGGCTTAACAACAAGATGCAAAAAGAATGGCCGAAAAACCCTGTGGCAAAGCCATGTTTGACCAGTAGCCAAAGTAAGTAGCCAAACGCGGTAAATACGGTTAAGCTAAAATTAAATTCCACAAAAAGTGGGGAAAAGTCACTGCTGCCACCAGCCCATCTTTTAAGCACATCTAGAGTAACCAAAAAATCCTTTGAGTGCTAGTCTAAGACAAAACAAACATGAACCCCATTGCACTGTAGTCTAAGCTGCTGTGTGCAATGATAAAAAAGTAACCACATGTGATACAAAAGTAACCACAAGTAGCAACACAATCACAAGACTAAGAGAAACACTGTTTCCCAGTACTGATAGCCTTAAGGACATATCAGTTTCCCCATAACATGTGAGCAAAGGCCAGTACAGGGAAGCTTAAGGCTTCACTGCACTGCCAAATGTACAGGTCAGATTGAAAAATAAAAGTAAAAAGTTTGGGGTTCCATAAAGATGGAAGGAAAGGTGCAGTAAAGAGAATCTTTCCTAACATGTGTGAAGGACATCCACACCACATCCATGTCATAAAGATGATGCAGGACACCAGAGCACCAGTGTTATACTTAAATCATAGTAGGATTAATTAATTCCCCAGGATACCACTTGGGGTATACAGTGAAGCCGGGATTCTAACCTACTCTGTAAATTTGGCCTCATACTTTACAAGCCTTAATATTTAAGTTTTGGAATTAAGATATCTAAGTCAATTATATCATTTAGAATTCAGATTGAACCAGTGTTGAATTGTAGAGCCTCCATTCATAGGTGCCTGTTTTGTTATTGTAGAATTGCATATGTGATTTTAATAGGTTTACATTCTGAAATGCTTGGCCATATTTTAAAGGTGGTCTTTTAACATGTTAAGTACAATTTGATTAAATGCTTGATTGATTATGTGACCTACCCATAACCACTTAAAATTACCTCCACACAATTCCAACCTGTTCCCAATGCTGTAGTCAAAAATCTCAAAACAGTTGTAGAACATAAGCTCTGCTCCCAGTAGTACCGCTTCTGTGATCTCACACACTACAATAGAAAAGATGCAACCCATCTCTGGCAGAGACACCTTTTGCACGCCCATTTTTGTCTGTGCCTGTTCATCACCTATGAGTTATCCTAGCTGACATGAACTTTCACGGGCTGAACACAGAGTAGCTCCTGTGACAAACGTCTGAAAAATATAAACATATTTAACCAGACTGCCTCAAAAAGGGTATCAAAAAATGAATGTCAGAGAACCCTTTGCATTATCATACGTGTATTTTCTATTTACAACAAATACATTCTAAATTTTTCACAAGTCAAAACACATTTTAAACAAAAGTCCACATTTAATTCAAGCCCCAGATTTAATAGTTAAAAACAACATGGCACTTCAAAAGTTGCACCTCAGAGACATTCCACCCCCTCAGCCCCCAAAACTGTACATTTTAAAATATACGAACCACAATACCACCCCAGAAAACAGCCACTCACCTGTTTATGATTGCCATAAATGGTTGAGACCAGTAACCAAGCACTGCCCTGCAATGAGAGCTCCACAGGACTCCCAAATGGGATCCGCCAGGGGCACTGCCTTCTGACTGGTGGCCCGGAGCTCCGACAGGGGTCCAATTAACTCTGATAGGTACAATTAACACTGGGATAATACAGCAGAGCTTTGTTGCAGTCCTTGAAAATAGCTCCAATCAATCAATTAGCCGCACAGCAAGAGAATCCGGCTCAGGCTAGCAATTATAAAACCATCCAGGACCCCAGATGTCATAAACGCAGCCCCCAACTCCAGGTAAAAATCCAAATTGGGACCAATGATCTGTCCCCTCCCTGGTCCAAAGTGTCCCTTTTAAGGGTGAAGGCAGTGTTAGGGTGCACGTTCAGACCAACGCCCGTCCTAGACGATTTAGATTGCAGACAATATATTAAAATATGGAGGTGAGCATGGAACGGTGTTGGGGGGGAAAGAGGCACTTGGCGGAAATGGGAAATCACATAGGGGGGGATTGACCAGTAGTCAAGCAGCTAACATATGCAGGATATAGTATGTTTAGGTACTCAATAGTTATAACACGAACTAACATCACAGTCATGGGTAGGCCTGAATCCTCGCAGGCCAGGTTCTTGCAAAACACACAGAACAAGGTATTATTCTTCACTTCACCATTGCGTCTCGATCCCCATGTCCGGCAAAACACATATAGAGCCCCCCACATCAGTTAGCCCTTTGAATCAATTATACAAGAATATGTGCAGCTATCGAAGTGAAAGGCTGTGGCCTAGTACCAAGGTCGTATTCTTGGGAGCGGCAGAGGTCTCGGGATGCCAAAACATGAATCAAGATTTAAGAAACTAGCGCCCCCCAGAATGATGGTCACTTTATTTGAACTACCAGATGTGCAGGGAAATGGGCTCTAAATCCGCTGTGAACTAGATTGATAAGTGGGATGGTAGGATCACCCTTGGGGAGAGGAATTGATAAAGCGGAAAACAGAGAATGTTATGATCTATATTTTGTGCCAGGCAGGGACAAGAATTATGCCCATACAGTGGGGAGGGCATGATGGGGGCGTCAGCATGTCTGGGATGAGAAAAGGGCTGATTTGTCTGTGAGGACCAGACTGACCTTGAAGAGTCCCACTGAGATCACATTGATAATCAGGTGCACATCACATGGTTAGGATAAAATGTAGGGTGGTGCCAGTTGATGTTAACCAATTGCCTTACAGCATTTCATGATGGACGAAGACGTTACCTACGTGTGGTGAAGATGAGTGACAATTGGAGAATGGGCTATATGTAACCATTAGCATGTATATAGGTGGCAGCCAATGGGGGTGTGGGATTAATAATGTATATGGATTATGTCACGAGTGATGATTTGTGTGTTTTTTATCTGAATTTTGTACGGATGACGTCATAGAGCTCTGTGACAGTTGATTCATAATACCCTGTTGCTTTGTTTCTTTCGTATACAAAATAAAACTCACGTCTTTCTCAAAATCGAGTGCACCTAATCTTTTTCCCTAGCGAGTTTCTTGGTCTGATATCAGGGAGTTGCCCTACAATAGGCACCCCAGCCCCACCTTCCAACCACTGGTGTTTCCTGGTTACAGACATATGATACCAGCTCTTTTTGAAAATACAATCCCTGCCTGGAGGTTTTATCAACAATCCCCTCAGACATCCAGCAGCCCGTGTGCTTCCTATAGCATGCACAGATGACAGCACAGATTATGAAATATCTTGCTTCCAGAGTCAAGCCATCAAAAGACAAAAATAGCCACCCTGGATGTCTGTAATCACACCCCCATGTGTATTTTCCGGGAGGGGGGGGCAAAGTTTACACAGCTGATGCTGAACATCATGGCAAAGTCATGTCATGCAGAGCTAACTCAGCAGAGCTAGCTCAGCAAAATATGACCCGTGCTTATCATCACCCATGTATGATTACCTTCTGACACAGCAGAATGCAGACATGCCAACATGATTGTGAAATATCTGGCTTCCTGAGTCACTGTATTGCATCAGAGGCCAAAAATGGCCAGACTATCTCTGGGCTAGACCTCTGTTTACACAGCTATCCCTCAGTTTTGCAGAGCAAACTCTCATCCCTGCCCCACAGCAAACACTTCTTGCACAGCCGCAACAGCTGTGAATCAGCTCTGGGAGCCTGAGCAGCGCTGGTCCTGGAAAACAATGTGGGGGCACCTGAAAGGTTGGGAGGGCTGGTGTAGAGTCAGCGAGCTGCAAGAAATCCAGTCAGTGCCTCTGAAACACTGGAAAATCTGCAACAGTCACATTCACACTCACAGAACATTACCCCTACACCATCCTTTTCCAACCACATTGTGTTAAAATCACTATCAAAATCAAGAACAAGCCTAGCTGAAGTCAAACGTTTGGACTTTTGGACTTTTGTGTTCGCACTGGTGAAGAAACTTTGCATATAAAGCGAGCTCAAATGCATAGCAGGTGTTAAAATCACTGTGCATTCCTTCAAGAACAAGCATTGCCAAAGTGAATAGTTTGGGCTTTTGTGTTGGCACTGGGAAACACACTTTGTGTATATAGAGAATGCAGATGTATATTGCTTATTTCTGGCCACTATCAAAGAGCTGAGTGTTCCTCGTGGCATCTACCCTGTAGGCCTCTTCTTTGCCCCACTGTATCCCCCCCACCCCACAGTATGTTCCTTCTGCTGTTAGATCAGGAAAAAACGCTCTGTTATATATATGTACTGTTGTATACCTCTGTAAAGCACATAGTATAAAAATAATAATAATTATAATAACGTGTACTATACATCAAATGTATATCAGATTGACATCAAAGTTTGATGGTACCGTTTGAAAAAGCAATCTCAAATGTATAGGTTTTTTTTTGGCTGCAATCAGTTATTTTTGGCTGCCATTAAAAATCTGGGTTGTCATGACGTCATCTATGTATACACCATGACGTTGGTCTTATCCACTTTATATCGAGTTTATATCAAATGTATATAACATTTTTATAAAAAAATGTTGTGGTTCAATAAAATGTTTCACGGGTCATTAATTTTATAAGGGGTCAATATATCAACTATTTATAGCCTGTATTTAGGCTCTTATCAAATGGATATAGATTATTTTTTAAGTCAATACATTTGATGTCGAAAATGTTAGGGGTCAATCAAATGTATATCAAAGGGCAGGATTAAGACCGGAAATGGGGGGCAGGGTCAATTGTCAAATTTAACATTGATGTAAAAGTACCCCCATCTCATACAAATTCTGGAAGTTTTGGCAGATTCCAAATCCGGTGTAAATTGAGGTGATTCGGGTCTTGATTAATAATTTGGCCCACACTTATCGGTAAACACTGGGTGGGTGAGCTCTGTTTTAATCGACTTTATAAGTGGTTGAGTGCACAGATCAGCCAACTTGCTCTAAGAAAAGGTTTTGCAATGAGCCTGAAAAGGGAATCTATTTATAAATGTCCTCCTGTCTTTTTTAGACAGCAACCGAGACAGAAACACTTGGGGATGAGGGCTAAGATCCCATGCATATGTAGATTTTTAATAAACTTTTGGGGCTTTTAAGAAAACAATGTTCAAGTCACCAAATGTTGAATGACCTTGAAACTCATTTAATCAGCTCAAACATTAAAATGTCATCCAATGTCTGTAATTCTTTTAGCAGTCTTGCTATGTATTATTTTTCTATAAATCAATATTTTAGAATTTCTTTTTATTCATTGCTTTAAATGATGCATTATTGTGAAAATGCATTTGTCACAGCTGGATCAAAAACGGTCAGATGAATTCACACATTTACCCTGCATTCATTTTCAAATTGCTTCCTGCATTTACGCGAGCGAGCAGTAAGCTCCTTCTGCCGGGCTGGCATTCAGAATGGAACGGTGCTCACTGGGCATTTTAAAGGTAAAAGCCACCTTCTTCCCTGAACTCTTTTTTTTTAAATGGATTTTGCATCTGCTGATTGCAGGCGCAAGGCGATCACTATTACCCACAATAACATGCGCAAAAAAAATGTGAGTGGAGTAAAGAAAAAGTGTAAAACCAATAGTCCAAAATTGCATGTCTGACTTAAGCCTTTCTTCCAAAAATACAAAATGCATTAAACGGCCATTAACTATCACACTAAGCACAGGATGTGGTCGATTTGATGTAATCTTTTTCTTGCTGTGCTAGTTCCATTTCCAATTATGCTGCATATCAGGGTGCCGTTTTAGCAAGCAACTAATGTGTAAGTTAGTTTAAAGTGGCATTTCAGACCTGGCTGATCCATTTTTTTCTGTGCGACTCTTCCATTTGTCAAGACCAATGCTGCACTGAAATGGAATGCGCGATTGTTGGTTAGGGAACCATTCGCTCTGCAATGCCCATAATGCACTGTTTATCAACACACATGTGCCCTCTTGTCATGTAGACCACACTCTAATGTAAAACAAGGGAAGGTGAATCATTGTGAAATTGATAAGGTATTGAGTTTAATTATCAGTGTACCCTAAGCACTGATATTTAAATGTAGTTAGTAATAGGCTTCATGCTGCACCAACTAATTATAGGTAGCCTGGTGTTCTGGGCAACAAATATAGAATGTTTTTTGTTGTTGTTTTTATAACAATACTCGTTATCAGTGGGAAAACAGAAAACAAAGCATTGCAGGAGTATTGCTGATTTACGCAATAAAATCCAGGTACTGTCATGATGCCTACCCCCGGGGACCTAGACCACGTCCAGCAACCCCGGAAGCAGGCATCAAGTTATCCTAAGAAAGCCCAACAACCCCTGCTAGGGGCTATTTGGGTCCAGTCCTGGCGCCTGTGGCGCCAGGCTCATATGGAGAGTCAGTCCTGGCGCCATAGGCGCCAGGTTCATAGATTAAAACTTACCTGATGCAGACCATGCTGCAAACTTACCTGATGCACACCATGCTGCAAGAGCTCCAAGCCAAAAGAGGCTTGGAAGGGACTATTTTACTTAGGGAACTATTTTTTACGTGGGCGGGGCTGGGGAGGAATACTTACCTGGGACTACTTTGGAGGCTCTTTAAACCACGCCCGAAGAGCAGCACACTCTTTGCGTTATTCTGCATCCAGCAGCGTAACGCTCACCGTGCCTGCAAGTCTGTATCCATGTTACGCTCACCTGACTCCCACGGAGGCGCAGGCCTGGTTTGGAGTGCTGTTGCCTCTTCTATGGTGAAGCGCAGGACTCGGAAGATGGACAGGACCGACCCTCAAATCTGGCTTATCTGGCTCGCAGAAATATCCTTCTGTGTGTGAAAAGGGAGTATTAACAATCTGCGGGATAATGTGTAAGCCTCCCACTCCCTTCTCACCCTCCACGAAACCCTTCTGCGATTCCCTGTGAAGTCTCACCTTAGGGGCTGAAAGGACGAGCTCTCCATCCTGCTTCTGATGCAGGGGCGCGTTGTAATCCAGTTACTTCACTGGATCTTGGATTGTAGAGAGTTCAAGTTTGCTTGACCATCCCGGTAAAATACTGTGAGAATTCTGTTTATAAGTATGAGCCCGAAATAATAATTGTCCCTTGTCTCTATTTCAGGTGCAGAACAAAGATTCCGAGATGAGCAATGGAACCGCCGAAGGAAACTCAGGTGAGTTGTTTGATGAGAGGTTCCTTTAGTGTCCGTGCATTAATGCACTAATCCTTGTGTCTTTTTTCCCCACAGGGGCCGGGGTTCGAAAATGCCGGAGATATGGCACCGACCCGAAGTGAGAGGTGCAGTTCCAGTAGATATCAGGTAAGTCTTTAATGAGCGTTCAGGTAATGTCTTAGCATTCGCTCACTAACGCTGATGTCTCTTTTTTCCCCTTAGGGGCCGGGGTCCGGAAATGCCAGGATGCGGCACCGACCCGAAATGAAGTGGGAATGACCCAACAGGTAAGTCTTATGATGGAAAATTAAGGTTTTCTTATTCTCTTCCCTAGCTCACCTTTGTTCTTGTCTTTTTCGCCCTAGGCGCTGAAATGTGGCGGCGGATCCAGATGGTCGCTGATGAACATGGAGGCGCCCAGTAAAGGTGAGTGGAATGCGGCACTGCAGCGATCGATGCGATGTGCTTTTAAAATGAATGTCTTCCTTTTCAGGATCGTCCGCGAAATGTCTCCGGGATGCGGATTTAGCAGGTAAGGACTCTTCTTTCTTCTATTCTCTTCTCTTCTCCCTTTGCAGGTGTTCCAGGATGCTGGCGGGCGTGGCAGAAGTCAGGATGCAGGAGCTGACACGGTGAGCGTCCAGCTGCTAGATGCAGAACAACGCGAAGCGTGAGTTGCTGCTTGGGCGTGGCTTAAATAGCCTTCAAAGTAGTTCCAGGTATGTATCCTTCCTCTCAGGTATGTATTCTTCCTCCGGCCACACCAGTGTGGTTAAGTAGTCCCCAAAGATAAAGTAGTCCCATTCAGGCCTCTAGATGGCCTGGATGTTGCAGCATGGTCTGCATCAGGTAAGTTTATACCAAGCACCTTTCTACACAAAGTCATCTTTTATGAGCCTGGTGCCTATGGCGCCAGGACTGTTGTCCAATATATATCAGACTGAGTACAAAGGGCCCCTATTTGGGGCTGCCGAGACTTCCCTCGAGGACATGATGTCTGCCTCTGGGGTAGCTGGGCCTGGTCTGGCTCCTTGGAGGTAGGCATCATGACAATCCAGCCTTCTGCGACGCCCGCCTCGAATTTGGAGCTCCTAGAAAAAGGGAGAAAGAAGAAGGTTAGAACAAGAGCAATACCTTTAATCCTTACCTGAATTCCCGATCCATCACGCCTTCGAGCTGGAAGAAAGAAGTTATTTTATGCGCGTCGCCTCGCCTGCTGCAGCGCCGCGCTGAACTCACCGGCCTTCACAGCATCTTCACATTCCACCGCATCCTCCTGCATGTTTCCGCCGCACTCCGGCACCTAAGGAGAAGACAAGAACAGCAAGGTGAGACAAGGGAATACACAGAGGAATATTAGTTACCCCCCCATAGACTCACCTGATTTTACCACCGGGGTACTATTCCTCTTCACTGGTCGGCGCAGCTTCCACTGCATCTTCGCCAAACCCCGGCCCCTAAGGGGAAACAAAAGGACAGCAAGGTGAAACAAAGGGACTAACAAGGGGAACCCTCCTCGCCACAATGGACTTACCTGATTTTACCGCCTGAGGCATTATTCCCCAAAACTTGGCACGACGAACTCTTCATTAGGGTCACGCTGCAACCTGCAAGGAATCGGAGAAGAGTGAAAGTCAGGCATTTGAACTCTTACGAACTTTATACTTACGGCGTCTTACTGGGAGTCAATATTGTTTAGGAACTCACCAATTCCTTCGAGCCAGTGAAGCAACTGGTTATCAACGTGCCCCTGCACTCAATGCAGGATGGAGAGCTCATCTTTTCAAACCATCAGGTGAGACTATAAGAGGGGACATCAAAGGTGATCTGTGGGGAGAACAGCGGGGGTGGAGGGATTTACGCTCAACTCCAGGGGTGGTTAATTCCCTTTCTCCATTTGCAGAAGAATATTCCTACGGGCCAAGCAAACGAAGCTAGGTGGGCCAGTCCAGTCCGTCATCTCGGCCCTACGCATCACATTGGTGGAGACCGCAGCTGTCCAGTTCCGATCAACACCTCTGTGGGAGCCAGGTGAGCGTAACAGGTACTCACACTTCCCAAAAGGTGCCCCGTGGGAGCATTTCCAAGTGGTGTTGACACATCCGAGGGTATTTCTGCAGTTTTTCCCTAGGTTTGAACCCTAATTAGTGCCTAAAGGTGGGGTTCCAGGAATGTTGTCCAGTAGCAAGGCTGAAACTAGAGAAGTGGGGTTTCTTCAGCGAATCAGAGATGCTGATCCATTCAAAAACAGATTTGAGGGCCTTAAAAAGGCCTGGCCTGTTTCCTTTTGTAGGTTGTGTTTGGTTAAGTTAGGAGCAGGCAGGGTAGGCTCACAGATGTCTTTTAGATCAGTTTTGGAGTGCTTTTGCTGAGTTTGACGACCTTTTGAGAGTTTTGGAGGTTTTTGTTATTTGTGAACTGTTTAGTGTTTATTGGTCCCTGTTTAATTCCTTTTTGCATGTCTGACTGTAATATCTTTCAAAAGTTCTCGTTTTTATTTACTTCCTGTAAAAAAGTTCATCCTTTACTTTCCACTTTTTGTTTTTCCCTTTGAGCAATCCCAAAAAATAAAAAATAAATAAAACATTGTCCTAACTTCTTTACATGTGTTTGTAGATAAATCTTCCTATGCTAAGCTCAGTAACATTCCTTTTAGTTTGTAGTTTCCGAAAACCCTTTGCCATCATGTTTGTCATCTTTGAATCCCAGTGTTTGACTACCTCACTTGTTTTGTGTTTTGCACATTGGGGTTTGGTGGTAGCCGTGCCTGTAAAAAATGGCTGCCACCGGACCCGTGATTTTACTGGCACCCACTAATGGGCAATTAAGTCGGTGGACCCAGTACTTGCCCATTCGCTGGTTCCGGCAATAAGGGACTCCCCATCCCCATTCGGCCCCCAGAATGGGGAGCTCTGATGCACTGGCACCTTTCATAACAGTGCTGGTGCATCCACGAGTTGTGCTCGCGGGTGCCGCACTGCCCTGCAGGCAAATTTGTGTTTGGACATTGCTGCCTTATATAACTTGTCCTTTATTTGGAGTGTGTGTCAGAGAGAAGATGAGGAGCTGGACAGCTGTTGAGGTAGTCAGTCAGGAATGAGAGACAGAGCTTGGGGAATGGCAAACACAGGTTTACATGTAGTGTGCGGAGGGGAGACTGTGGTTGAGGATGAGGAGTCAGTGTGTGAACGTGGGAGACAGTAAAGTGAGGAGGGACAGGAGGAGCCTTAGGAGATGGATGTGGTTACCGATTCAGAGGAAGCTGTGTTTGCTACAGAGTCACTGTGGAGTATCTGCATAGGGTGTGTGAGTATTGAGACTTTGGAGTTGCCGGATATGAGTGGTATTCCAGGAGCAGCAAGGAGAAGCAGCCTCAGTGGTGTCTAGGGATAAGGCACAAGGGGAGAGGAGCGGTGGTGCTTCAGAAGACTAAAGAGCAACCGCTGGATCAGCCAGAGACAGTCTCTTAGCAGATGGCTCTGGAGGTTGGGACTGGAGCTGCTGCAGCATTATCTCCCCATTTGGAGTGACAAGGCAGGCCCGGGACCTATTTAAGAGGGTGCTCTTGGGACAGAAGTAATTCAACCAAACTCCCACCCACCTACCCCCAAGACCATCTGGTCATTGTTGTGTGGAAACCTCAGCTTGCTGGAGGGTATGACTATCAGTGGGAGGCCAGCAATTTCATATGCAATTTCTGCCCAAAGACAGGTCATTGGGGAGACCCAAGTAAGAGAGCCTTGGGCACTGCAAGCTGTGTCACACGCAGGGGCATTGCTAGAGGGGGCTAAAGGGGCTATAGCCCCTGATCTTTTGGTTGTAGCCCCGGATAGAATCTCAGGAGCTACAGCCAAAAGAATAGCTAGCCCCCAGTCCCAACAATTCCGACATCAGCATAGCCCCGGGTCTTTTCCAGACCTAGCATCTCCCCTGGTCACACGGTTGTGCATCGGGAGAACACTTCCTGTGCCACAAACCAAACTAGTGCAGCAACCTTCTCCAGAGGAGACTGAAGCCACAAGAGAGTGACCCTGCAGCTCCTTGGCTGTGACAGTCTAAAAAGTGCCCTCCACCGGTCCTTACTCTGGGTCAGCCCACACGTCACCCTGATCCAAAGTCTCTAGTACAGTACAGCCTGGATCAATGGCATCATCAACTACCTGGGCCGCCTTACGAGCAATAACAATGAAGCATCCAGTTGATGTTGGTAAAGTTCAGGGTATAGCAGAGACAGGGTGATCAGGGACACCCAATGAGTTGCTCTGCCTTCATTGCCTGCCATCTATCAAGGGGGATGGAATCTAGGTAGTCTAACGAAAACTGTTTTCATTTAAATATCTTTAATAAGTTCACTGAATGAATGCGCGTATTGAGGCATTTTAAGCATTGTTTGTTTTATAAGTGGATTTGAAAGATAACATACTTTACATATTTCTTTGTTTGGTACTGCTCTTTTTTATTTCTATATTGAAACACAATAACTTGATGTATAAGTGCCTTACAAATGCAGAATAAATAAAGAAATCTCTTTTGGTACATAAGTATGCACCTCCTGTTTCTCCCTCCTCACTTTGTTTGCCAGTCCCTGCCCTTTCCCCACTCACATTGTCTCTCTCTCTCTCCTTCTCTCTCTCCCTCTCTCTTCTTTCTCTCCCTCCCCCTCTCTTTCTCTTTCATTCTTCCTGTAATACAGTCATATTATGGCCATCAGAGTACAAATGGGAGCTAGGGTCATACGCTGAATTAACACTGTACCTCATCTCGCATCAGAGGTGTTTCTGTCATAAAGGCAAACGCATCCAAAGTGTACCCTCGTATCCTCCATGTTGGTAGAACGGGGCGAGGACAGGTACTACCCACCAGAGATATGCATTTGCAGCATACGTCTCCAAACAGCAATACTGTGGTAATTACCAATTAAAAAGTAACATCCACGCAAGTTTTATAAATGAACACTCTTTACAAAACAAACACAGAGAGGTACTAATCACCTGCCCCCTACAAGAGAAAAACACATATTAAAAGAGACTGAATATATACTTCCTGCTAGGCAGATACACTGAGATTTGCAGTGCAGAAGGGAATTAAACAAAATAGGCAAATAGTTGAAGGAAAATATGAAACACTAAAAGTAAATTCTAACTAGACCACAGTAGGGATAAGGGACCTAACCAGTCTTCAAGGGCCATGGTAAGGCCATGAGCCAGAGAGTCTATGGTGCTTAGAAATAGGACACACAGCCCACGCATTCTCTACATTAGTCTTTTGTTGATAGCAAGACAGTGTTGAGGGGGTTTTAAAGGCACTTTTGACCAGCTTGAGCAGGGGTTTGAAACTTGTAGTAGCTATATATTCGGCAGCTCGATATGTGCAAAAATAAAAGTGCTTCCCAATATCTTGTAGATGAGGTGGATACATGGGCGCATTCCTGGGCTGATCATTTCGACTCTGCTCAATAGTTTGGTTTGGTGGTGAGAAAAAGGCTGATTGCTCAGGCAAGTTACTGGATATAGAGGTGCTAGTTTGTGGCCTGATGACTTGAACCTGGCTCAAACTCCCCCTAAGACTGATTCTTAATGAGGCACCTCCAGGCACACAGTCTCCACTCTGTAACAAGATGCCCTGTTGGCTTGGTCCCAAGTTGCATGCATGCTACAAAGTTCTTCCAGCAAATGTGCAGTACACAAGGGATATTATGAGGAGGGTTTCCATCCTTCCTTGGATCAAGTGTTTTTGCCATAATGAAAGGGGACTTTGATACCAATAAACAGCACCAATAAATAGGCATCCGAGTAGGTGTATCCCACTCTATTTAAAGGTGGTTCTTAGCAAGGAATTGTAGATTCATTGAGGAGACACTATTGGTCAGATACTAAGCACACTTGGAGTTTCCAGAATGAAGGAATGGATCTTCCCTGTCTGGTAGGACCTAGGATGTCCTAGTGTACACCCAGTTCACGTAAAACTGTATACCTATCTAATTTCGACTGTTTTGAGCAGAAGGAAATGTCAAGCTTTTTTCGATGTGCAAGATATGAGGTTTGACTGAGTTTGAGAGTGACCTTGCATTGATCGAATTATAAAGTCAGGCGAATAGAAACACAAAATGCTGGATGGTTGGCATATGAAGAGGCTGGAACACATCTCACAGCTCTTGCTAGTTAGGGAAGGGAATATATGTAGCTAGGGAGAACTTTAGGATTAGCAGTGGTGTAGGCTCGAGTAGAATTATATCGATAAAGCACCCAGGTAGAGTTAGGGAATAGGGGTAGAATTTTGGTGCGATTGTGGGTGCACATATTTTGTGGGAGAGGGGAAGTACACCACACCAGGGAGAGGCAAGTAGTATCGGGCACACATGTTTTTCCGAGGCAGATGAAAACACCAAAGCAGTGTTAAACACATGCACATTTTGTCGGTGGAATAGAATGACAAAACAGTGAGAACCACATATACATTTGGGGTATGGCGTCCTTTCGCCAACATCCGTTTTTACGACGGGTGTTTTGCAGTGGGAGTTTTTATGAAAAACTCATCGAATATTTTTTGGGGGGGCAAAAAAAATGGCTGGGGGGAAGGGAAATAAAAAACAATAGTTCAATGAAGTGGGTTTCGGGAGGATGCCCCCAAATTAATTAAAACAATGTCGAGTTTTTTCATAAAAACTACTGCTGCAAAACACTGGTAAGTGGAGCGAATGCCAAATCATGCTTAGACAGATGTGAAAATTGTAGGCAAAGGATGAACCCAAGGCAGCATAAGGTACATATGCATTTTGGATGCAGAGAATAATGCCAAGGCAGTGAGAACCCTATATTAATTTTAAAACAAAAAATGCATGTGAGGCTCATGTGTTTTTTAAGCACATGAGTCATTCAAAGCAGTGTTAGGCAAGCATGCATTTTATTTGCTGTTAAAAACACCAAAGCAGTTTAAAGCACATATGCATTTTGGTTTTGGAGAATGCCAAGCCAATGAGAACCCCACCTGTGAGTTGTAGGCAGAAGAGACTGCCAAGGCAGAGTTAAGCACACATGCATTCTGTGAGTGGAGGAGAATGCCAAGGCAGCATTAGGCACATTTGCATTTTCCACACAGAGGAGAATAACAAAGCAGTGTTAGGAACACTCAAACAGGCATTTTACAGGTGGAGGAGAATGCTGATGCAGCGAGAACCCCATGTGCATTTGTACGGGGTTGGGAGAGTACACCAAACCAGTGTTAGGCATACATTATGTAGTCAGAGAATGTCAAAGCAATGATATGTCCACATGTGTTTTGTGGCTAGAAGAGAATATCAAGGTAGTGTTATGCAACCATGTATTTTGTAGGCAGAGGAGAACATTAAGGCAAGATCCACATTTACATTTTGGAAGCATAGAGGACACCAAAGCATTGTTACCTATGTGCATGTTGTATACCAAGTAGAATGGCAGTGCAGTGTTCTTCATGTGTTAAATTGCATAATCATAGACCAATCAGCTCTCTTCTTAATGCACTCTAAACCATTTTCATAATATTTTGGTTTAACCATGGAGTTTTCTTTCTTTGTTGACATAAGACACACAGGGAAAAGTCTGTTATCCATTATCTTTTTTTGGCATCATGGTGAAAGTGCTACTTTAAAATGACTTTCGATATATGGAGGAATCGACATTTTGAAAAAAATAGATTTTACTGGAAGATAGAATCAAATGTAACACTTCCACTGCTCCTTCATAATTTTCAAACGTTCTTTGCAATTACCAGAACATGTAACAAAATAGAAGGCAACAAATGTTAGAAATCATGAAAAACAAAGTTTGAACAGAAACTTCTATTCAATAAGAGATATCAAATTCTTTTAAGGACCTTCTTCAGTCAGTGTTTATGGTCAACAAAAAAGGTCCATAGAAAATATGTGATAGTATTACTCTGAAAGGAATTACAGATCAAATTCTGATTCATAAATTGTAGCGGCAGCCATCTTGGATTAATGATGTCACACATGTCCTCTGCCACAAATTCAGACAAAAACACCTGGTAATACATGATGATATGCTTCATTTCCAATGCACCCCTGGTATTCATAACTTCCCTTCATTCAAATTTCCACAGAACTGTATATGCCCCTCAAATATCAGAAGATATTTCAGAAACAGCAAATACGCTAGTGGTAACAAAGAAAGGTGTTTTTGAAAGAAATCATTTCAGCCATTTGCACCTTCACTTTAAGGTTGGAAATGGTTTATGCAGGTAATGCAATGGCTCATCACTGTACTTTATATGCACAAAAGGGTCAATTCAGAACCTTTGCATTACACGGGTAAGGTGGTGAGAGGGTGACTATCAGATGCCCATCTTTTCAGCCCCTAACCATGGCTCTTTATAAAATCGTTTTTCACTGTATATAATGGAAGTCCTTTTATTAATTGAATACCCAAATAAATATAGTAGGTCACTCTTACTCCCTCTCCATCACCAGATCACACCCCTATGAGTTCCCTCTGCTTCCATGACTTCAAATATGCCACCACCTTTCTAAAAAGGTGTAACTCGGGAGTACAATAAAAGCCATTGGACTCTTTTGCTCTCAACTGTTCAAGTGCAGACAGACCCCATGACTACAAGTACCATCAAGACCCAAAGGGTATGCAGTGATTGTATCGAATCCAAAACAACTAATGACAAAATAACAAATGAAAAAACAAATCATACCAAAATAACTAATTTTGAAATAAACTAAACATGGGATTGTGAGAGGGAATAGTTGTTTTGGGGGTGGGGGAAAGTAATATTAAAAAAGGAGGGATTTGGAGGGGGAACATCCCCCCAAAACATAAAAAAATGAATTTGTTATTTTAAAATAGTTGTTTTGTGTTTGTTATTTTTTTTATTCGTTATTATGTCATTAATTATAATTACATGTAACCCCGGACCACAGCTTACTGTCATGGCAGTGGGTTAGCGGCCAAAAAAGGTGGTTTACCATATACATATGAGTCAGGCCAATGAAAGGAGGTGAGTGAGAAGGAATTTGTGACTGAGCAATTCAAGCAAGTGAAGGGGTTGCATGTGTGGTGATGGAAGAGAAATGAGTTAAGGGTTAAGGGATGATGCAAAGGAACAGAGGTCTGAAAGTTAAGTTTACGAATTGGAGGAAGGGGCATAGAGGATGTGGTGCAAGGGAAGGACATTGGAGAGTGATATGTAAGGAAAATGGTTAAAGGAGACACTGGTCCAAAATTAGAAATGTCTGTCAGCAGATTGAGTGACTGTTGTTCAGATCTGTACCTGACCTGCATGACACAGACCTCGATTGTGGGACTGGCTTAGTGCCTTTCTTGTTTTAACAAAGTGATGTATACTTGCTTTATGAACATACGTTTCAATATAGACTTCTCTTATATTTTGTCAAGTTGCTTTGTCATGTGACATGGTGCTTTGAAAGCCAGATTAATTGAAAGGTGTTATAGTTTAGCCCTTGAATAAGAGCAAAACTGCAGAACCAGGCCTCAAAACCGGACCTTCCCCACTTCACACTTTAAGTGATTCCGAGGACATCACTTCTCATCCTTGTGCCCTATTTTTCTTACTATCTGTATGCAACCTCTCACTCTTATGGGTATATATAATCCATAGTGTTAATCCATAAATAATTATATTATTAACCACTTATATAATGTGTGCTGGTGGGGAGCCAGGATGCCAAATGGTGGTCTAATGCTGTGGGAGATGGTTTTATGAAGGAGGAGTCCCAGGTATGTGGCTTGCGTTGTGGGGAGGCAGGAAGCCATGCATGTGTATTTTGCCATGCAAGCTCATGCTTAGTTCTTACCACAAAGCCACACCCCCTTGATCAGCTCTAGGTTGCCTCTACCCATGAAATCTCTAACTTCCCCACCACATTGCATTATTTATTATTACTAAAGATTGGATGGGATGGGAGGAGAGGTAGACTTCTGTCAAATTACAAACTGAAACACAAGGAAGCATGTGCTAAAATTCCAGCTTTCCCATTTCACTGCATTTTATTATTTTAGTGAAATCATTTTACTTTGCTTGGTATGTAGCAGAGATTCCAAGGGGATTGGGGCTCTAAGAAACCACAAACATAACTGAAAGATATGTTGCATAAAGGGAAAATAGTGTCAATAATATCTATTATGTATTCTTTCAAATGTGCAGGTAGGGAAGAGGTTTATATTAAGTTTATTTGTTCTGGAAGTTAGGGCTACTGCATTGTGGGCTTCGGCCAGAACATTGCATTTACCCCCACAGGCCTAATGTTACGAGTCCTTCCATATACTTTTCTCCTACCTTTCATCAACAATGCCCTGGGCAATCCATTTGCCAGCAGGCAACCATGTGTAGGGTTAAACAGCAAGTCTCGCAGGACACTTGATTTCTTGGAGAAAGTAATGAAGGTTTTTGTATCAGAGGATCCATTCCCATACTGTATAAGTGGGTGTTGGGCCGTTTGGCAAGGGATCTCATGTTGTGGCTGACCTGAAGTTTGGAGAAACAATGCATGTGCCCTGCCATCCCCATGTCCTCCATCTTGTATGGGCAGTGACAGTGTGTCAGGTTGTCATGAGAGACTCAGAGACAGTGTTGTACAATTTAACCGATTTTATTTCAAGAATGTAGCAGGGGTAGGGGTTGGATGAATGACTATAGGAATTAAGGAAACCAACTAGAACCATGAAGAATGTTTTTTTTAAAACACTGCCAAGAAGAGCAACATTACGTGTTTTTTTCTGGTGCTCACTACACTGCAAGGTGGAAAGGGATTGAAAACAAAAAATCTTTTTTTATTAATTAAATATAAATATACATTACATTCAAGGACATCCTACTGTAATAACCAAAATCCAAAGTGTTTGCCAAAATAACCTATTCTTCTTAAGTTCTTCTGCCTCCTGACCAATGCAAGCTAAAACACAAATATTCATAAAATTACCCTTTCCAAGTCTGACCCTAATCTAACAAAACAAACATGCATTAAGTTCCGTGTACAGTCCCCTCCTGAGGCACTCTCCAAAACTGTCACCTGTCAATGCTCTCGTCTGCACACATTATTGAGGCCTCTTCCACAGCCCACGCTCTTTCTTGGAATTCTCTTAGGTTTCTTCACAACCTCTGGTTTCTCTGCACTTTTGTCTGAGAGCTCTCTACAACCTCTGATTCTGAATATTTTCTCTCTGAGATTCCACCGTAACCTCAGTTTATCAAGGCTTCTCTCTGAGGTCCCAGTGTATCTTCTTTCTGAAGTCTCACTTCAACCTCTCATTCTCAGGTCTACAGATCAGATCTCTCACAAACTTTGGGTTTCTCAGCATTCACTTTGAGCAGGTTTCTAAAGACCTTTGGTTTCTCAGCATCCATTTATTTCAGGTGTCTCCCAGTCCTTGGGGCTCTCAATATTCACTTGTTCAGTGGGAACAAGTATTTCTCTGCATCGCATTGAGGGTACTTTTCAGGCAACCAATATTGTGGCCATTATGCCATTGGTTCTTCGTCTGCAGTCTTTATCCAATATCTTCCACAGGGCCTGCTGTACATTGGGCAGCAGCGACAACACTGAGCTCCAAGCCATATCCTCCCATTTTATTAATGAAGCAGTGAAAAGCACATCTGCTTCCTTTGGCCCTGTGAAAAACAGTAGACGCTGGTGCTTTCTCTTTCAGGATGGGTTGAGTTTTGCTGTCAGACAACGGGAGAAAGGAGACTGGTCTGTACCATGATTGGTTAATTGTACAGGTAGCGAAAGAGATGGAGCAAATATTTCAAGACATAGGGCAGCCATTTCAGAGACTGAGGTAGTGTGTGATTGATGGTTTGAGGAATGTTTTGTGCCTCCCCAAACCTCAAGAATGTTCAAGCTCATCTGCTAAGCCTAAGGGTATTAATGATGGTCCTGGGGGTTTTCTGGGCTTCCTGTCAAGTCTACTGGGAGGTTTTAATTTTTAGAAGGGTAGTCGTCTGGAAATCTCTATAAAATTGTTATTATTTCTTTGCGTTGGTGTAAAAAAAGGTTTTCATGGAGAATATCTTAGAGGTATCTCTTTTTAAGTATATCTGGGTGAGGGAAGGAGTCTTGAAACGTTGTTGCTGAATTGTTTGTTAAAATGTGTGTGATTGGCTGAAACCACAATATGAATGTGCCTGCTGCCAGAAGTCTGCCCTCTCTTATGCTTGGGTCTAGCATGGAGTTTCTAAAGTTTTTGGGGGAGCAATAGGAAGTTTCTTGTTAAGGTTTGTGTAAAGTTCCCATGTTCCCTGTCTATTTTCTTTGCCCTGTTCCTCATTTCCAATACCCATTATTGGAACTGATATGTGAAGTTTGTGAAATTATGTAGTCAAGCATTCGGTTCAATGTCATTTTTTTTGAAAAATGGAAATAATGACATTTCTTCAGGTCCCCACCCATACACTCTCTTCCCGGTTGTACTCAGAATCGGGGGTTGTCACCCCTGATCCCTCTCCATCAGCCTGTGCCACATCCCACACCTCCCAAGAACCCACCCACCAAAAGACACACAAACACATAAACAGAACACACGCACAAACACACACACACGCATAAACCTGCCCACTCTCACTTATGGCTGCTTCTGGGTCCTGGCATGCCTGTCAGCCCCTGCGCACACTTGTGTGCACTGTAGGGACTGACAGTTGGATTTAGAAAGGCCGCTGTGGGCAGTCACGGAGCTGTCTTTCTAAACTGTTTTTTTTAATTTTCTTTTTTGAAAAAGGTCTTTTGACTTAATAACAAGGATTTTAGACCCTCCTGGTTCTTAGCAGGGAAATGGTTCTCTTCTTGCCTCTAGGTGTTCTTGGGAATTTTCCCAGTCTGAATCCAGCCCAAGAGTTTTGGGATCCATTATTTTTTTGTGACTACTAATGTGAGCATAATGGGAGATGTGGTTTTTAAATGTCCTCCTGGTGTCCCAATTAGAGTTCTGTGAGCTACCATTTTCCAGCTATTCTTGACTATGATCTATCATCATTGACTATTTGGACTAGGAATTATGCGATTTGTAGTCAAAAACATCTGTAGAGATAAAGGTTTCAGAAAACTGGCATATATGATGCATGAACATAAGATGCTGTCTTTCTCTATGTACCAGGATAACTACAAACGTTTAGCATGCACACTGTTGTCCAGATGGTTAAAGCCTATGCTCTCAACACACAACAAGTGAGTAGTGGTCACAGCCCCCAGCAGGTATGGTTTAAAAACCAGTTAGTAAGGTCATCCATACTTGTTAAATTAGCTATGGAAACCATAAGCTCCTCCCCAGCTATCATGCAGTCAGAGATGGTTTTTAGAGCAGCTTGAGATATGGGCCTCATTACAAGGTTGCCGGTCCGGATACAACGGATACAACGGTACCGGTAAGCTTAACTCCAACCTTGTAATGAGGGCCATATTGTGTCAAGCCTCATGATACACCTCAACAACACTTATTTGAGAGAGCTTACTTTAATAAAAACATTACCTGAAAGACCACATGACCAATTCTTTAGGTGATAGGATTTCTGTCAAGCGTGCTACATTCACAGGAATGGGGGACTCAGGGTAAGGGGGTGTTAATTCTGACTCACACTATAGTGGTTGAGTACATTGCCAAAGTTAAAGTTTAGTTTTCCTTTCGTCCTGAACCTATGTATGTCTACCAAAAAACAGAGCAACTCTCTAACCCTAGAGCAGACTTTATCAATTGGAGGAGGTACAAGATGGTGCAACCAAACTAAGGGACAGGGAGGCTCTGTCAGGAGTAGCCACAAGGCAGCATCAAGGCCCTAGTACAAGGACACGGAGAGCTACCAGGCCATCCCCATCCTTACCCTACAATTCAAGAAGAGTATATGACTTCTGGGAAGGATCCATCTATATCTCCAACTTCTATGGAGACTTTGGAGATTTTTCAAGCCTGTGGCATCTGGCCTCCGATGGCCCCTTACTAAAGGCTTGTAATCCTCAAAAGCATGCAACTGGAAGACAAATATCAGGGTGTTTAACTTGGAAGTGGGGTGGGGCTAGGGGAGGCCCAATTAAGTGTTTTGCAAGGGATGTTTTCTTTGTTCATGATTCTTTAGTGAAAAAGACATATTCCATTTTGGTTGTGTAAATGAAAACTATTTTCTTAAAGAAGCACATCCTTGTAACAACCTATCTCTGCTTCCTATTCACACTACTTGTGACACTCATGACTGTCTCTTCTCTCCTCCCTAAAGACAATTAAACCGTGAGCTTCACCCCCACCAACAGGTAAAAAGTTTGAATCCTGTCAAGGCAAACTCAGCCTTTCATCCATCTGAGGTTGAAAAATCATTACCAACTCCGGTTCAATGATGTTGTATGTATGTGTGTTCCATGCAAAGTGCAATATAAATAACACATCATTAGATCCTAGAGGTCATCAACGGGGGGTGGGAGGGAGGTGCTGAGTTTAGATGATCATAGCTATCCACAACTGATGAATTACAAAGGTTTTGTTGGGTTAAATCTGATCACCTTAACTTCCCCTTAACTAAAGATTTTTCATTGACTATATACACTATGCAATTTATTGAACTAAAATGTTATGCTATGATGCATTTCATGCAGCAAAACTGTACACTGTCAGCATTAACCGTGGATTGCTACAGACATAATTAGCCATTACTGTCTATGGCAATTGGGATTTTTTGTTATTGTTTATAAGCCTCTTCATTGAAATGTAATTCTTTGCTGCTTGTGCGAATGCATCCACGTTCACAGAAGTTTGAAAAAGGTATCTATATTGACATTGCACATGTTCAGAAGTACCTTTTGTAATGTATTGATTAATTTAGTTAGTGATTTCATTCTGTTTAAAATCAATATAATAAGGTGTGATTGTAGAAGTTAATAGTGTGTTGAGCGATTATGTAGTGGGATGATAGGTATGGTTGAGAAGGTTGTAAGAGTAGGAATTTGTACAGGTGTGATGGGCTTGGGTTAATGAGTAAGGCAGTGGTGGTGTGATTGAATACGTTGGGACAATATGCTGTTTTGAGGAAACAGTGGTTGTTAAAACAGTGGTGTTTAGATGGCAACAGAAAGAGAGTGAATTCTGCATGTTCTGCCAACATATTAAACTTCCACACACCAAGTGCCATTAAAACATGTTGTACAAATCTTTTCAATCTGTGTTTTCTTTCTTTTAGAAACAAGTTACACATAGTGCAGCTACAAATGCACTTATGCATTTTTGACCTTTTCTGAAAATGCTCCTAAAATAAATGTTTAAACCCACAGCATTGTACATAACTGCCATCTGATATGAGCAGGTGCTTAATGCTGCATTACATGGCATTTGATAGAGTGGTAAAAAAGAGAATATGCTTATTGAGAAACTTATTACAGTGTAAGTGGCAGAAACCCTGTATATGTATACTTGTAAAATAATTAAAAACAATATTTTAGAAATATAAGCATCTCTTATTAGATGTCTTGCTAGATGCAGATGTTGTACAATCTGCATATAGAAATCTTGTAGAGTTGTACAGTAGTTTCTGGTGCAGGTGTCTGTGAGTAACAGGAGACATGTACTCTGCGAGTTCAAGAGCACGTCTGAAGTGTTAAACTGAGATGACAGGGTTACATGTAGAGTTTTTGGAAGTGATTAGTCGATGGATGTGTGACTGTTTAAAAGCAGCCAGTGAGGGAGTGGTACAAACATAAAAATAAAAAGGATAAAAGGGCTGACCTTTGCTACCGTGTCCATGGACGCCGCAATAGTCCACGGACACCACACATGCCATTCAGCTCTTTTAAGGATGCCCGGCATGGAAAAGGGACTGCGGAGATCGCAAACTGTTGTGAATGTCCGCAGACTTCATGGGAACAGCCAGTCAGGTTTGCTGGCTGTGGTGTGTGGTGTGCAGGAAGACTGGGTAGCAAGAGTTAGCTTTGTTGTGTGCAGTGGCTATGGCTTTGAAGAAGCAGAGTGTCTGGATAATGGGAGATTCTTCGGTACATTAGCTAAAGGTGTATACTGAGAAGTGTGGATTGTCTCAGAATCTTGGATTAGAAGAATTTCAATTTTCATGGTATGGAGTTTGAGAAATGAAGTGGGCGGAAACTTCCCATTTTGTGAGAATATGGTTCATTTGATGCATCCGGACATTATTTTAGTTCACTGTGGAGGCAACAGTTTGGGCGATGTTACATGATTTTCATTACAGTTTGCCATGAATGATACATTTGGAAAGTTGATGGAACTGTTTCCTCTTTCGAAAAATTATTTTTCCCAGATAGCTCAGAGACAAATGTGGATGCGTTCCAATTTATTTTGTCCACAAATTGAGAAGCAAGGCGCAATGTGAAAAAAGTTGCATGTGCTTTATTGCAGGATGTTGGCATGATATCTTTTGATAATGAAAATATCAAATTTGATATTGTGTAAATTTTTCGAAGAGATGCAGTGCATCTGAATGATGTTGGCAATCAGTTTTTTCTTGAAAATGTTCAAAATGCATTGAAAAACTTTCAATGAACTCATAAAATAAGGATTCAAGTAATCAAAATGGAAAAACAGAAACAAAAATTAGAAGATCTTTTTGTGAAAGTTAGAAAAATAATTAATTTTAGTAGACATTTGTTCAGTATATAAAACCAAATAATCGCCAAAAAATACAAAACACCCAACGAAAAAACTACATTTCTTTTAAGAGCCATCATTTTTTAATAAAAAACAAGTCATTTGATTTTTATTCCCCGCCACACGGCTGGAATTTTCCAGATTTCCAGATCTCTGCTGACATTCGTACTACCGCTGGGTTGCTGCCGACCTCATAACACCATTTCTGCCACCTGATACGGTGGCCCGAGATTTCAGGCTGTGGGAACTGCAAGTCCCCATTCCTGTGGAGTCTCATAGGACTCCACTGGAATTGGGACACAGAAGCACTGGCACTGTTTCTAACTGTACCTGTGCTACCATGAAAACCATGTCTACAGGGGCCGTTGCTCCCGGCAGTCCTGCTGGGAGCACCAGTCCCTGCAGGCATTCTCATAGTCTGGTGGTCCGGAAAGGGTGCTGGTACATTATTTGTTTTATATTGAAAGATGTATTGTTTACCATTAGAGATGTTATCATCACTCATTTCTTCTTTTGGGAAGATTTCTTCACACCACAGTGTTTCTGACATTTCTGTTAAAATAAAATAATAGTGCTTTTTGCTTATAAGAAATGTTTATATGTTGGAAATGTTGGAAAAGCTGGTCATCTCCCTGCTTCTCTCCACACTGAGGGCCTCATCATGGGTTGGGCGGTATCCCGAGCGGGATACCGGCCAACTTTATTTGCGTTAGTGCCCACCTGTCTGGTGGTATTACAGCTGGATCACGGGTTGGGCACTGACCATTGCTTTGGACCCAATGGTGAATTTTTGGTGCAATTACTGTGCGGTAATACCGCTGCCGGTAATTGCTCCAAAAATGGGCATTTTTCCTGCCTGTTTATCCCCAGCTCTGAGCTGGGGGTAAACACGCCAGACTCAAGATTGGCGGAGCATTACATGCAGCAGTAACACTGTTCCCGCCGCATTTAAGGGCTACCCCCAACTCGTGATTGGGCCCTGAATCTGTTAGTTGTCTCCATTGCCATCAGTCTGACTTCAGAGCTACCAGAGGCACAGAAACTGCTCTCCTGAACACTTGTGAAGATCTGCTCTCCAACCTTGATTCTAGCATTCCTTCTGTCCTCATCCTCCTTGATCTTTCATCTCCTTTCGACAGGGTCAACCACACCATCCTGATCAATTGACTCTGTGAGAACCTCGGTATCATGGATAAGGCCCTGGAGTGGCTGATTTCCTTCCTCTTGGGCCGCCCCTCCCAGGTCCAACCTGGTCCCTTCTCTCTGCTACCTTTCTCTCTACCTGTGGTGTTCCCCAGGGCTGTATCCTCTCACCCTGGTTTTTCAACCTCTACTTGGCCCATTTGGCCCACCTGTTCTCTACCTGTTCTAACTTTCAGTGTTATGCAGATGACACTCAGCTTTCCTTCAGACCTCCCTCATCCTTATATCCTCTCTCGCTCATTCCTAACTGTCTATCTACTATTCAGGATTGGTGTGCATCCAACAAACTCTGCCTTAATGCCACTAAGACCGAGATCCTTCTCATTGGGACCCCTGCTTTTCCGCTCTCATTCTGGCCGCCCACCTTGGGCCCTTTTCCTTCACCTCTTTCACAGTCTTTATCATACTAGTACTGCCCCACCAGAGCAACTGCTTTTGATTGACTTACTTCCACTAACACAGAGACCCCTAAGGTTTCAACCATTATAACAACTGCTTTTGATTTGCTTCATGAGTACTACACAACTTTTACATTTGGAAGACATAAAAGAAGTGCAGAGGAAGAAATTGAGGTGATACATACCTATCTAGATAATGCAGCACACATGAAATATTTGGGAGAAAAAACATCTAAGGAAAGTTGCTAAGTCTGCGCTCTCATACCCTATGCCAGGAATGCAGCGCACACTTTCATTTCCAGAGAGGTTGCAGAATACGATGCTAGATGCCTTGTTCATTTTGCAGCATGTATGCGCAGAGGACAATTGCAGCAAAGTTGGGCTACTCTGCGATGGAGATCGAAATGGTCATTTCCGTTTCAGGATGATTATATCAAGACTTCACAGATGGAAAAGCAACCTGGATAGGAGAGCAAGATGCTTGTGTGTACTGCAGAAGGACAGGAAGAGGTAGTCATAAAAGACATGGAGATAATGGAATATCCTGATATAACAGGATAGCTGGATCACCTTGATGTTGGGAATGAACTCAAGTCTTAGTCTATGGACACGTGAAGTCCAAGAAGGGATGGAAAGGAGGGCTGATGTCCTGTGCAGCTCACCTACTGATGTCAGAATATGTACAAGAGGTACAGAGAGTAAATGATGGATGTTTGAAGTCATGGGCTAAGCATGCCAAACTGTTGACATCGGTAAAAGATTAATCAGGTCCAATGATTGTGATTCCCATGGTGAATGCAACATTGTGCTTCCAAAGAGAAGGAAGAAATTGTGTGGGAGATAAAGGCTGCAAAACTACAGTTGATGTTTCCAGCATGGGAGAAGGGACAGCCGTCCTGATGGATCAATATTGGGATTGTGGGCCTAGGGCCTGCATGAAGCTGCCCAAGGATTGGGGAGGAACATATTCCTTGGTGCTCATCCATGTTCCACCATTAGTGATTCCTCAGAGCGACCTGAACATTGGAGGGTTTCCAAAAGTAGATGCCAATTTAAAAAAGAGAAGAGCGCTTGAATTTCTCAATTGAACCAGAAGAGAGAATTACTTCTCAGCCAAGTCTATCGAAGCCTTTGAATCCATTCCGTATGAACACAGGTTGTTCAGCAAGACTGCATCAATATTCACAACTATCTTCATGCCTGGTATCCAGACAATAGCCAATGCCAAATGGTTGCACAATACCAGAAGGGAGCTCCTGCAGACAATCAACACCACCATAAAGGGATTCAATGCTATCAAGGAAGAGCTGAGGGCCATACGACTGATGACCCTAGAGCACAGATATGTCCTTGACATGATCGCAGCATTGGAAGGAGGAGTCTGCGCCAAAATCAGGCCATCATGTTGCACATTCATACCTTCTCATGATTAAGAGAATGAGACCTTGACAGAGGCCATAAGTTATTGATGAACATGCATAACCAGATGGAAGACGAGACAGAGGACATTGCAGATGACAGTTGTTGTGCGTCCATATTCACATGGATTATGCAGTGGATGGCAACTTCAAGTTTCTTGGAGCAGTATTAGTGATGGTGATGTTTGGATTCTGTGTGATCAGGAAAATAATTGCCCAATGTAAGAAGACAGCAAAGAAAGCAGTAGGAATGCAGACCAAGATCGATGCTGAATCAGGGAATTAACAGATAAAGATGTCAGAAAATACATAGAGGCCAGCATTGTGGCACCTGAAGGAACAAAGTTTCTGTATATGAAGAATCATAAGAAGTACGTGGGATGATGGGTTTATTGTAACCCAAATGGACAGTGCAATTGCATGACTCTGAGTTTGGATGAACATTTTTAAACAGCCAAAGATCTGGACTCCATAGAAGCAATTCTTTAAGAGAAAATATCAAGATGTGAAAACAGGTGAGGAGGTGAACGATGACTCGACCAGAGGGGCGCATATAGAAGAGCAGCTGCATGCCTATGCCAGAAATCCCACCCCCTACCTCCTGTATGTTGTACGCCAGAGATTGGGCCATACTTGACACCAGCAGTTGTGACCATACCACGACAAATATTCAAAAAAAGGTATCCTCTTAGAAAACCTTATCAAATATATTCCTGAATGTATTCCCAAAGAGACGACAATCTGAGGGAGGAACTTCCCGAAGTAATATGAAACAAAGTGAGAAAAAAGCTGATAACGTCACAAGAGACGCACTGAGGATACTGGCTGAAGAGAATGCATGGACCTTATAGAAACTGATGACGAATTTAAGAATTGAGTAAACCTTCATATGAGCAGAAAATATTGCACTTGTGTGACGCACTGCAGAAAATGCAAGCTGTTCACTAACTGTACAGATGCTGTAACGCAAGTAGATTAAGTGACCTCAGAATCTGGCTATACATAGTGAGTAGACTCCGGGCAAAGCCGCCTTTGTATAGAAGCCCAGACATCAATGTGATAAAATTAGTAAGCCCAGACACATGCAGAATAAAATCCGAGAATTGTGTTGCAGCAAGAATTAGCTGAGACTGTGGATATGGATGGTGAGGCTGTTTGGCCTGGTACCAAAGTCAAAGCAGCCAAGGCTGGTTATCTATTCTTGAAGGCGGCAAACGTGAGAAGCTGAATCATCCCTTGTTACGGTGCAAAGAAAGAACATGAAGCGTGCCAAGTTTTATTCATTTAAGACATTTAAGTGCTACAAAATAGTCCAAATCATGGTCTCCTGTAACGTGAGCCAAGGATGGAAATAGAGTTCAACTTGGAGTTCTAGAACAGCGATAGTGCATGCTCGCACTCCCTTTTATTCCTAGAGACAAGAATACTCTGCAAGGCCAAGTTCAAAGACAATCTTCATGGCAGAAGGCATGGGTGATGAAAGACGTTGGGCTAATTGGTTGGGGAGGTAAAGTCAAGTTCACCTCCTGGCACCTGGGTATGAGCTTACATGCTGCTAAGTGAACCGAATGTTCCAGACAAGGCACGAGTGTGCCAACCAATTATAGAGGGCCATATAACGAAGGGGCTTATAGTTTGAGAGCCAATGATATACTGTGTACTTAATAAGGTTGAAGATAAAAAAATTTAGAGGTAGGCCTAAGTTGTCCACCTGACAGTAGATATCCAATCATAATCCCACCCTGTATAGAAAGTATACTTAGATGTTCCCCATGAGCCTATCACAACCCTTCATAGGTTTTTCTCATTTGCCAGTAGTAGTATGATGTCACATATGATGCATTGTTAGTATATAAATGTATTTTTATGTGAATTTTAACAAGAGCTCGAGTGAACGTCCGTTGATGTCCATTGTAATTCCCTGTTTTAGATAATTGTTAATAAAACAGCAAAACCTTGCCATCTTCCTTAGTTGGTTCGATTATTTGGTGTTGGAGTTATTCTGCATCCCATCCATTGCATGCGTGTTATCCAAAGGGCTCTAAGCTCAGAAGAACCAATGGAGATAGGATGCCTTAGAGGGGACGAGTGGGAAGAAACAGACGCTGATCTAGAAACCTTAAGCATATGTCTATGCCAGTCTTCAACTGACTTTACGTATTAAAAAACCCTAGTCAATAGAAGGCCCATAAAGGCGCTAATTGGTTCAAGCAGCAAACAAACTGCCATAAGGGCCGATTTGATAACAACAGCAGACTTGAAAATGCGACCCTAGTTAGAGTCACATATGTACACAGAGATATCGAAATCTGTCCTAAGATACCCGTGTACATTAACATCTGGGGGGAATCACAGCTGGTATCATCCACCATTATTCCTGGGCTCCCCTAGGAAGTCATTGTGGAAAGAGACTTCCTGGCATGTTATACTCTCTTACAAGATCTTCCAAATCGCCATAGGGAATTTACACCCCAGGAATGTTGGTAACTTCACTGTTACTCCCAACCTCTCCGGTGTGGGAGTGGACATAAATAGAATCTCAAGAGCATACTATTCACCAGGATCATACCGCAAAATATAAAGAACATCTAATAACAGGTGAACCACCTTGATCCCAGTTTAAAGGATACACTAGGCGATCACATATTAACACCCTGCCTCTACCAGAAAGGAGGAAAAGAAAATTGTGCAATATGCGAGAAGCCCTGGATATATCTTTTCCTTGTTCTATCCAGGGTCCTAAGATCATAGGACCTCGGAAAAGACCAGGTATATCCACTTCATATAGGGCATGGGTATGTGAGAAAACAGAAGGTGTCTCACCCACTAGACCCCAGGGATCTGTCACCCAGGTGGCCAGAAAACGCCCATCACTGTTGGATCCAGTTCCTGGGGGTGGACCAGTGCAGGAGGATCACTTGGGTGAGGGGTCTTCGGGAAGTGGGACACCGTAAGGTGAGACATGGTATCCCTCCCCCTGTAACACCTTTACCCCATCCTATCAGGTTGGTTATGTGGGAAATGTAACCTCCCCTTTCCCTTCACAAATGCTTCCACCCGGACAGCCTGCTCTGGGAGGAAACAGACTCACACCCGAGCAGTGTACCTGACATGTCCTGCTACTATGGTCAGGCGAAGTCAGGCAATTACTGACAATCACTCACACCTGACTTTCATTGAACTTCCCCACATGGAAAAAGGCGAAGCACAAGAGCACACTCTGAGTGAAGCAGATCACACAAAGGAGCAGCGATTTTCAAAAAGGCAGCTGAACAAGGGAAGAAAGACAGCAAACAAAGAACGATTCGGAAGGAGGGAAATTCACTTGACCTTTCCAACAGGAAACCATTACTTTCAAGAACCTTGTAAATCATAAACCCTAATGCCAGGAAACCAGGCTAAAGAATCCTGCATTGTGTGTCGGAGATACCAGAGGGCGTCCTGTGTAGCTGACCAAGTCAGGGAGGTGCAGCAGCTGCCGTGGTATCGTCCTTGGCTCCAAGAACAAAGTAGCACCAAAGAGAATAACACAACCGGTGAGTTGGGGAAGCCGATGCAAGACCGGTCTGTGTTGAAGTCAAGGTTGCAAGCAGCAACATTGTACAACGAGTGCAGGAACGAATATTGTTAAATGGGTGTGATGAAAGACGATAGTAAAGCTAAATTGCTGATGAATGTTTGAACTGAGAAGGAAAGATACAATACGTGTGACAGAGTGGTCCGGCGCTATGTGGGTGCTCAATCGAAGGTCTCTGTAAGGGTATCCAGCCAAGAGGTGGCAGAAACTAAAGTAAGAACATGGTGTGAAGTCAATCAAAGTGGTCCTGCGACAGTTATGTAAAACCCATCACACATTTTAAAGTCTTTGATTTTTCATATCAAGTGGAAAATGTAGAAAGTGAGATTGCATGGGACAAGCCCGAACAAGGCATACCAAATGAGAATATTGTGTTAAAGGGATCTGACCCTGAACTTGGGAGATCCATGGTCCGAGCCCTAATGAGGGAGACCAAATGAGAATATTGGGCTAAAGAGATCAGAGCCCGAACGAGGGGGATCCATGGTCCAAGTCTGAACGAGAGAGACCAGTTGTGAACATTGTGGTGAAAAGGGATCCAAGCTTTAAGGCGAGAGACCCATGATGAATATTGAAAATCAGAACTTGTATATGTGAAAGCCCTGATAAGAAAGTAACTTTAGTGATTATTTGTTGCGACAGGCCCTCTGCAGTAAGACTGTTATTGGAAAAGAGGCTTTGGCAAAAGGTGCTGATACCTTTGCTTTGAACTGTATCCTGGTGGCACAGAAGCCAGAATGTCTGCGAAGCTCGAACTTGCCACCTTGCCCCGTGCTGAAAACCTGGGTATGGGGAGCTTACTGCTCAACTATCCTGACATATAATTTCTCACTCCACGGGTGCATGGAACAGCTGGTGATTTATTGAACACAAAGAGTTTTATCCCTCACCCACCGTATATGTCAATAGGCTATAAGGACACAGATACAGAGATTGTGTCTATCACCAACGCCTTGGAGTATTAACTACCTTTCACAAATAAGTTACATGCTAATTGGAAATAAAATTATGTTTCCAGCAGGGGGCCATATATTGATATATACCCCCCTCTCTTTTTCTCTTTCTGTTTCCTGCTTCCCTAGGAAGCAACTGCACCACAGTGGGCATCGACAGCAAGAAAAGCAGGAGCAAGCACCTCCACATTCTCCCTCTCCCCCGAGTAGTGTATTGTCCTGATGAAGATGACCAAAGTGCTAATGGTTTATGAAACTGGTCGACCTTTTTAGGCATAAGCAGGTCTTATGCCATAGATGATCTGTCAACCTGAATTATAGTCACAGACATCAATACCTCTAGGTGACCTGACTTAGGAATCAGGTCGCTCCCACCCCACATGTTTTTATGAACTATGCTTCACCACTTAGGAGTCCTAGTTAATTGTTTTTAATCACACTACAAGGTCATTTGAGGATTTTTTTTTTCAACTGGCTAGATATTGGTTAATAAATTAGATTTTTCACCAACGACCAGCAGTTAAAATACTCCAGTATGAGACATTGGGCCTCATTACGAGAATTGAGGTAGCTATGGAGCTATTAGCTCCATGGCTGCCTCCGTTAAGGGCTCCATTAGTGGGTGCCTGCAATGAGGACTTACCGGCTTACTCCGACATAGGAGGACCCAGTAATTCATCCTTGCAGGAACCCATCCCCATTCCCATTTGAGCCCCCATAGAGCTCAATGGGAATGGGTAGGGCGGTAATAACGGGCAGATTACATCTGGCCCGTTATTGCCTCCCTCTTCCCCTCGTGAGACCCGGAAAGCACACCTGGTTTTACCAGGCGTGCGATCCGGGTCCCGCGATGGAAAGCTCGTAATCGGCCCTCCCCGAATGAAAGGGTCCGGTCCCGTACCGGCCCCCTTCATTAAAGGAGCGCCAGCCTAATAATGAGGCCCATTATCTAATGTAGAATGTCCATGTACCAGTGTTCTAATATATGATCTTGTACTTGATATAAACATTGTTAGAATAGGGACAGTTTTTCTACCCTATCCCTTTTAGATAGGCGGTGCAACACCTCGAGCCTAGGGTAAGATCCTGAGAATAAGGTGCAGGGTGTTCTTCCAATAGGGACAGCCTTTTTGCACGTATGAACAAACAATAGGTGATAAATAGTATACATCACCCAGATGTTTTCTCCTAAAACCGTTACAGAGTGTTACTATATAATTTCTTGAACACTTTTCTTTATGGCATACACTCTTATCTCAAACCATTTTCAGGGTAATTCATAGAATTTCGCAGAAAAGTGTCGCAAGCGGCTGGCGCAGAGTGTCCGCGTGCGATTGTCTGCGCCAGGCACGTGCGCTAAAACCGATTTCCGCGCACAGCGTATTCATGGATTTTAGGCTCCCAAACCAGCCGTGGCGCAGAGTATCGCAGCGACCCTGCATCAGCGCCAGTAACGCCCCCAAGAACGACCTCGCGCAAGGAAAAGCCATCAAAATCGCAAAATCATCGCAAAGGGCTGCGCTAGCCCTGGACCAGTTTACAGGGCTGCCAAACAAGGAACGCAAAGCGGGTAACGTGCATATCAGGGGTACGCATGAAGTTATACACGCGATTAGCCAGGGTACGTGTATTACAGGGGTACGCTGGAAGTTTTACACGCGATTCGGCTGGGTATGTGTATTACAGGGGTGCACGGGAATTCTCACATGCGATTTGGCCAGGTACGTGTATTACAGGGGTGCGCGGGAATTATCACACGCGATTTGGCTGGGTACGTGTATTACAAGGGTACACGGGAAGTTTTACACGCGATTCGGCTGGGTACGTGTATTACAGGAGTGCGCGGGAATTCTCACATGCGATTTGGCCAGGTACGTGTATTACAGGGGTGCGCGGGAATTATCACACGCAATTTGGCTTGGTACGTGTATTACAGGGGTGCGTGGGAAGTTACACACGCGATTAGGCTGGGTGGGTCCTCACAGGTGTTCCCTGTACACCCTCCACGGCCCCTGCAGGCAGCCCACAAAACAGGGGACTACCCTGCACACCTGCTCATGTCCCCCTGCACCCCCACCCCCCAGCAGTGCAGGGGAAGCCTCCACCAGGCCCCCACTCATGTCTCCCACCACCCCCACCCCCGAGCAGTGCAGGGGCAGCCTCCACCAGGCCCCCACTCATGTCCCCTATCACCCCCACCCCCCCGCCACCGGGGGCAGCCTCCACCAGGCCCCCACTCATGTCTCCCACCACCCCCATCCCCCAGCAGTGCAGGGGCACCCTCCACCAGGGCCCCACTCATGTCTCCCACCGCCCCCACCCCCCAGCAGTGCAGGGTCACCCTCCACCAGGCCCCCACTCATGTCTCCCACCACCCCCACCCCCCAGCCACCAGGGGCACCCTCCACCAGGCCCCCACCCATGTCTCCCACCACCCCACACCCCAGCCACAAGGGGCACCCTCCACCAGGCCCCCACCCATGTCTCCCACCACCCCCACCCCCCAGCAGTGCAGGGGCACCCTCCACCAGGCCCCCACCCATGTCTCCCACCACCTCCACCCCCCAGCCACCAGGGGCAGCCTCCACCAGGCCCCCACTCATGTCTCCCACCACCCCCACCGCCCAGCAGTGCAGGGGCAGCCTCCACCAGGCCCCCACTCATGTCTACCACCACCCCCACCGCCCAGCAGTGCAGGGGCAGCCTCCACCAGGCCCCCACTCATGTCTCCCACCACACCCACCCCCCAGCAGTGCAGGGGCACCTTCCACCAGGCCCCCACTCATGTCTCCCACCACCCCCACCCCCCAGCAGTGCAGGGGCAGCCTCCACCAGGCCCCCACTCATGTCTCCCACCACCCCCACCCCCCCGCCACCAGGGGCAGCCTCCACCAGGCCCCCACTCATGTCCCCCTGCCCACAGGCCCTGACAATCCTCAAGCATGTGCCTCATGGCTAGCCACCACAGCCCAAAGACACAACCAAGTATTACATGTGCCCATGATACTACTCCAATGGAAACACATGTGTCTCACACACACACAATGGTTGCAAGGGAACCTGAAAACCCATATAATGACATGCATGAAAACAATGAGATGAAACCACACATTGAAGAATGAAAAAATCAAAATAATGTATTAAAAACAACAGCAATGGCTATCAAAATCAACCAAAATACACAAGTAAAATAATTAAAAAATTAAGCAGGCTGTCTCTTTTCAAAATGAAATCAATAAATGACAATACGAAAAAATATCTTCCAAAGTTCAAGTCCATGAAAAGTAAATGAAGGTAAAAAAGAAATAGAAAACCATTGCTCCATGGCAAAAAATATTCATAGTTAAAAAAATATCCAAATCCAAAGTCCAACTATGTACAAAGTATTCAGGGTCCATCATCCCAAGAGAAGAAATGAAACCTACCAAAAAACCTAAAAATGGAACTATATACAAAAGGTGGAGCAGTGTCCGTCGACTCCAAAGAAAAATAAACTGCAAAGGAAACCTATCACTAAATAATTATATACAATGGCGGCGGGCCAGTCCAGCGGCTCACTTAGTGGTGTTCCGGGCCAGGGCATCATCGAACTCCTTGTCTATGTCCCGGAGGCGGTCCTGTTCCATGGCCCCGAGGGTCCGCAGGGACGCCGACATGTTCACCTCCAACTCCCTGCGGATTGCCTCGAGGCACTCGGCCCGCCTCAGGGCCCTCCGCATGGAGTTCTCCACCCTGACCATCGTGAGCCACGCCTCTTCTGCCTGCCGCTGCTCCGCATCTATGGCGTGGCCCAACCGCTGCCACACGGAAGACACTTCCCGTCCAGGGTCCTCCTGCCCTCCGGCCGATGCCTGCCCCTCCGATGTTGAAGGCCCCGAGCTATCGTGGCTCCCACCTACAGCCTCCTGCTGCTGCAGCTGCTGCTGTCCATGTGCCCTGTCCGATGGTGCCTGCACATCCTCCTCCAGCTGGGGTGCAGTCGTTGATGTGGCCACCCCTGCTGGACGTCCGACTCCCGACTGTGGCAGGGATCTGTTGTCCACCAGCCTGGCCGCACGGTCGGAAGCAGCTCCACAGGGCACCCAGGTGACACATGGGTGGGAAGATGGCATGGAGGACGATTGGGGCATAGGGGGTTCTGTGGAGAAGGGGGTCGGAGCAAGGTCCAGGAAACGGAGGAATCCAGCCATGGTGAGCTGTCCCAGTGGGTCAACGCGGTCAACGAGCCATGCGAGAAGACGTGCAGACTCATCATGAAAAGACTGCAGGTCAGCTTGCATGGCCCGTTGACGCAACGCCACCCCACCCTGGACAGGCACAACCTGGTGCAGGATAGCCACATCCACAGGGAGTGGAAGGCCAGGTGTCGTAAACCAATCCTCTCCCTGAGAACGGGTCTGGAGGTAGGCATCCCCGCTGGTGCAAGATGATGCAGTGACAGGAGCAGGGACAGGATTGCACACAGGCACCTCCGCGGTGGCCTGTGCTGCCTCCTGTCCCTGATCCTGCACTGCACCACTAGCACCAGTGGAATCCCCACCTCCAGACCATGCCACTGTTGCTTGCACGGCCTCTTCCTCCACCAAACCCCCCACCAACCTGGATGACTCCGTGCCATCTTCCCCCATTGGGCCCTGTGGGGTCCCAGCTGCCCCTTCTGCTGCCGAGGAGTCCAACTCCAACCTCCGCATCTTGGACCTCCCCTCGGCAGCTGCGGCCTGGGACGCGGCACCGGACTCCTCACTCCCCGACGAGATCACAACCTGGGAGGGGATCCGGGCCTTGCGTCTCCTGCTGGTGGTGCGACCCCTGCCGCTGTGCTCCACAGCACCTTCTCCGCCATCTTCATCAGTTGACGCTGCAGACAGGGAGAAAGAAAACACAGCCATCAGGGCACTGTAAAATGGACTCATACACACATGACAGTTATACATGAGTGGCATTGGTAAACCTCAGACATGGCATCACAATCCCCAACACACATGTCATTTCAACTTGCACACATGAGCCATACCACAGCCATAATGCAACAGCCAGCACCGTCCATTCACATAAAACAGCATGAGCAGCCAAAGGTCATCCACACATCACATGCAACATAGGGAGTACACTACACATGCACACACAACACCAAACTTGCATGCATGTGTACACCTCCGCCAACTGTCGCAGTGTTTTGATCGACATCCATGTCACACCTGACAATCATTCCTCCACATCCTGTGCCATGCAAGCCCACACACACAAGCACCATCCATGTGTCACACATGAGACCCCTTGCATGTGTCACCCTCACGGCCCTGTACACCCCCCCTACTTGGCCACATAAAAATACATGTTCAACCTGCACACTCCTGGCACACAACCACACGCACAGCTTACAATCAGTATGCATGTACACTTACCGCTCGACTCCAGACGGGTCTGCTTCTCAAGGACCTGGATGTGGAGCGCTGGGGATATGCGTTCCAGGACCCTCATCTGATCTTCCGACAAGTGGCCCCGGCGCCCCTTAGCATCCGCTGCCTTCAGGAGGCGCCGGGCCTTGTTGAGGGTCCTGGACCTGAAGTCCTCCCAGCGCTTCCTGACACGTTCGTAGTCGCGGACTGCCACCTCCTCCGCGTTGATGGCAGTCACGATGTCCATCCAGATCCAAGTCCGTCCTTCCTTGTCGGCGCGCAACCTTCCGAAGAGGGCATCATACTGCCCCAGGACATGCTCCACCAGGACACCAACTTCGGTGGCAGTGAAGCTGGTGCCCCTCTGCCTCCTTGGCCGGGGGTTGCCGCTGGTGCCAGATGTTGCAGTGCACGACATGGCAACCCCAGAGGCAGGAGTGGGTGGGCAACTGGGTCCTGGGGCTGGGCTGTGGGGCGATGGATAATCAGTCGGGAGTCTTCGGTTCCAGCAGGGGTGGTCACAGCAACAGCACCCCTGGCTGATGTGCAGGCAGCAAATGGCAGGGCACGTGGACAGCAGGCAGTCAGGCAGCAGCAGATGGCAGGTGGGAGCGTGCTCAGGGCTCTGGGGGGCAGTAATTTGGCCTTCTGGGCAGGAGCGTGGTCTTCCGTGTGTGAACGCGTGGCCAGCTTGATACGGAGTGATTTGGCACGTGAAAATCCAACACGTCTGCGTGTAATTCGAGGAAAGGCCCTTAGCGCGTAAATGCGTCGCCAGCGTATGCGCGTCTATGAAGTCACGTGCACGTTGAATTGGGCACACGTTGGAAAATGTTGCGTGTGAAAAAAATGAAAGACACATCCGAGTGTCAAAGCGTGTAATTAGTGGGAATGGGCCTAGCGCGTACACGCGGCAGTGACAAAGCGTGTAATTGGTGAAAATGGACCTACACGCAGAAGTGACAAAGCGTGTAATTGGTGGAAATGGCCCTACACGCAGAAGTGACAAAGCATGTAATTGGTGGAAATGGCCCTAGCGCGTACACGCCACGTAAGTGACACTGGACGTGTGGGCCTGCATAAAAGGTACGTGTAGAACACCATTTCCTTGTACGTGCTTTTCGTGGAGCGCGAGTGGGTGAATTCTGTACTTCTTGTCGTTTCACACGCGATTTACTTCACGGCGTTTCAAGTTCGTACTCCCTGTTACCTCTGACAGCTTTTTCTCTTTTTTCTCTTTTACTGGTTTACCTGGGCCTGTTCCCTCAAACAGTGTTCCCTTCTACTGTTGTCCTGTCTCCTCAGACAGCGTACAAATCTTCTTTTGGCGGGGGTGTTGCCAACCAAACGCGCTCCTTTTTCACGCTTTTTTACCTGGCAGATGGTGAGTCACGCACGTATCTAACATCTGTGCTTGCCCCGTGTGTAGCCTACCCCTTCAGAGGTCATTCTAGGCTGCGTGTGACACGCATACGTTCATTCTTGTGTTACTGGGTGCCACAGCGTAGTGCAGGTTTTTCTTTCTGCACACGTGGTCTAGGAGGGGTTGCGTGCACGTCATCTCCCTTTTTTGGGCCTCCTGTGCGTAGCGTGACCCGTCATCTTTCCCCAGGGGTTACATTCAGCCTTGCTAGAGCACTAGGGTACAATTACCATCTGGTACCCAACCCCTTTGACCCCCAATTGCCCAGGACAATAGTTTACAGCCACTCCCATACGCACATTAACATCAGTGCCATGGCTGGGAGGCGAGGATTCCGTAAGGGTGGCAAAGGTGGAAGAGCCACAAGTGGTGGCCGTGGTGGATCCGGTAGGGGACGTGGTCGTTACTTGCAGGGTGAGCCTGTCCCCCCATGTGTGGAGGACCAGTCAAGGGCACCCATAATCCCCCCCTCCCGTTGAGGCTGATGTGGCTGACACCATCCATGCTCAGCCCTTGTTGGACCAGCCCATTGTGGCACCAGACCTGGCTGACTCCATGGCTGACTTCCAGGTCAGCAGGCCTATGACACGTTCGCTGGTGCACGTTGATGTCATCATGCCACGTGGATCTGGGGCAGCAAGGTCATCTGCTGCCCCAAGTAGGCAGGGCGGAGAGGCTGCAGGGGCAGCTGCGGCTCCATCCACCCCAGCTCTCACACACCCAGCCAGGACAGTGTCGGTCCTAGTCCATCCTGCTGACATTCCCCCTGACACCATTACACTTGAGCCAATGCCTGCACCAACTCCCATGCTGAGTGTGCAATCCCACACTCCTGATACAGAGTCCACCAGGGCTCCTGCCCCTAGTGTCCAGAGCGGCGCAGGACACTCAGGATCACCACCACCTTCCAAGCGGAAGAGGAAGAGTGCTCGTCCGACACAGGCTGATGCCCCAGACACCGCTACACAGTCCGGCCCGTCGAGGAAGCCCAGCTTCACGGATGACGAACTGAATGCACTTGTCAAGTATGTGTCCGGACATGATAACGAGATGGTCATTGTTGCAGGATCCAAGACCACACCTGCACAATGCCAGGCACACTGGCAGACCGTTGCGGACATCGTAAGTGCCCTTGGAATCGTGAGGCGCACAGACAATGATTGCTATAAGCGCTGGAATGACCTAAAGCGCAGGGCAAAGAATAAGCTGGCCTCAAGTCATGCCGCAACTCTAGTGACTGGAGGTGGGTCTCCAGTAGTGGACATGGAACTCACTCCACATGAGTCAGTCGCTGGGACCTACGTCACGGAGGAACAGATCCAAGGCGTGGGAGATCTGCCTGATTACGAGGCATTGTCCGGTGAGTGCACATGCATGTGTGTGTCATCCATGTGCATGGTGTGTGTGTGAGGGCTTCTGTTTGTGTGCCAGGTGAGAGTGTGTGCGCCTGAGTCGTATGGGTCAGCCATGTGCTTCATGCAATACATCCTGCGCAGCTGCATTTGGCCATAGCAGTATCCCTTCTGCCAACAGTAGACATCTAGCCCAACAGCACGCCAGTTGCCCTTGAAGTGTCACCTTGCCACAACATTGTTGCTTATTTTTCTCTGTTCATTCAGGCAGATTGTTTGCATTCCACCACTTTTACTAAGCATTTCTCAGTCCTCTAGTCACATGTCTGACATGGCTATGGTAAAGTGGAGTGACTTTGTTACCTGGATATCATTTGTTCACACATGTCCCTGTGCAATTGGACCATTTTGGACTGGCAGCTCCAGGTGAAAAATCTGACATGTTTGAATTAGAAAAGCTATTACATGCGGGAACTGGACTGAATGAATAGGTGCTGCCCTCCTCTCCATCTTCACTCAATAGCAATGGTACATGCCATCTGTGTGATGGCATGTGTGTTTCACCTGGCAATCACAGGCCAATGTGTGATGCCACTGCCAGGCAGCATGCAGAAAATGTGTTCATCTTCCATCTTGGTGTCATCAGTGTGTGCCATTTGCCTGCCCTTCATATGCAGTGAGGGTACATGCATGGGAGGGTTTTAGTCATGTGTGACATGTGTCAATCAAGTACTGGTTCTCTTGCTTCTCAGCCCTCATTGTGTGCCATGGTGCTAATGCCTGTTTCCATTTCTTTGTTTTTATGTCTTTGCAGGGGAAGACGCACCTGATACTGCTGGGGTTGTGGAGATGGTGCAGACCCAGGAGGGGTCCGAGGGCCGACCAACCACCAGTGAGGGACGTGGTGTGGTGGTGGGTGAGAACCCACAAGTGCTGCAGGTCGTGCTCTCAAGGGGTGTCTCTGGCTGCACCTCCCCCGAGCTGTACTCAGGTGTTGATTCGGATGATGAGACCTACGTGCCGTCGCAGGTGAGTGTTCCAGGGAGGGATTCTGTTCTGTCCCACCCACCTGCACCAGGGTCAGAACCCTCAATGGGGATGTCAGTGTTGGCAGCTACGCCTTTGGTGGTTACGGATGCAGGGGCACACTCCGCGACATCTGATCCTGTTCCTGGGCCAGCAGATCAGATGGGGAATGCAGTCCTGCAGCCTCAGGCAGTGCCGGCACAGCAAGGCACAGTTCGCCTTGCCCCAGACAGGTGTGGTGCCCGCCGACGTGGTGGCCGTACGCCACCTGGCAATACCGCATGGGAGCAATCCATTTACGGTATGGCAACCCAACAGGGAGCATCATCCGAGATGATGGCTCAGGCCATGGATAGGGTGGCCACTTCCATTGTCCCCCCTGAAAGGCTGATGGAGCGACTATAGCAGGCAACCGACTCCATCTGCCAGTCACACAGGGAGGACATGTTGGCGTCCAACAGGGACAGGCGGGCGGCACTGGCGACTCTGCAGGAGGCCATCTCCATAGAGTCGTAGGGCCACAGGGAAGCCCTGAGGCAGGAGCTCCTTCACCTCAGGATGACTCTTGTTGAGCTTGAGGCTTCAACGCACCAAAGGACAGAACAGCAGCTGGAGCGTCTCACCCGTATGCTCTCAGCTGAGATGCAGGCAACGAGGGCGGAGGTCCGGGCATCCCATGAGTTGTTGCATGGGGACCTCCGCACACTCATCCTCCAGAACGAGACCTACCACACCCGCATGCTTGCAGCCATGGAGGAGCAGACTAGGGCCTTGCGTGGGCTGCCTCCCATAGTGCAACCACCTCCAGATGCATCTGCACAGGGTGATAATAGCGACAGCAGTGATACTCCCACAATAAGGTAGCCGTGTGGGCTATGAGCCCATGGAGGTTTTTTTTTTTCCTAGGATCCACACAGGTGGGTTTTGGTGTGCACCTTGTCCTCGGACCTCCTGGGTGGCCTCCCCAACCCCCCCGGGCCCATCAATGGCCATTTTTGATTTTTTTTTATTTTTATTTTTATTTTTATTTTTATTTTTATTTTCCCAATTTTTTTGGGACAATGTGTTGCCTTCTGTGGTTCCTGTGGGCATACGCTGCATTGTGGCTGGGAACATGCAGGCTTGTCATGTATTTGGTTCAGATGCTTGGGTTTGAGTCACACACACCCCTCCTGCTTCCCGTTTCCATGGGCTTGCAAAGGGTGTGCCCAAGTGACATTGACGTACATGGTGACATTGGACTCCCACTGCATGTGTGGGTAGTCTAGTCAATACTGTGTATACATTCCTAGTGCATATTGCTGTTGTGTTGTACACTGCATGTTGCATTGATGTGTAACTCATCATCTGTGTCTACCTCCCAATTTGCAGGTCCCTTCCTCATGTCTACACAAGGCCCTCTAGTTTGGAGATGGTGTCCATGTTGGCAGCAGTGCACCTACAACTCTACATGGCGCCAACACTGTACAGTTGGAAGTGGTGGGAGTGCAGGCATTTCCAGGTGGTGAGACTACTAATTTATTACATTTGTGATGTCATGTTAATGGTAGTACCTGCTCAAGTTTGTTGTTGGTCCTGCATTACTGTGAGCATTTCAGGTGTTGCAAGTTTCAATTAGGGACACTGTACATTGTGACACTTGTGTCATGTTGTGGGGATTACTTTGTTTACCTGCAAATAGCATGACATGGCACGGTGTGTCGTGTGGCGGTGCTGGGGATGGGTTGGCTGACATGGCACTGTCCTCTTGTTGCATTTTGCAAGTGGGTATTCATTTTAGCTGCTTGAATGTGTTTCTTCACAAAACTGCCTTGGTGGTGTCTGTGTGGGTAGGGATGCACACATTGTAACACTTCCAGGTGAACAATCTCAGGCTGATATGGTTTTCACGGTTGATTCTCCAGACATTCAGGATCAGTGTCAGGTTGAGTCATCATTGATTGTCAGATGGAATGTGCCAGGGAAGTGTGCACTCCACAGGGGTGTGATTTCTATGTGAAGTAATTAGCCACTAGCTGTGTATGTCTGCCTCCCCCCGTGCCCTTTACCCTCCCATGCGCAGTGGCTGTGCATTTGGTTGGGGATGTGGGGCCACCACCATGTCCACGGCCAGGCCCCGGCGTGTTGCAACGTTGTGCAGGACACATGCTGCCACTATGATCCTGCACACTACTGGGGGAGCGTATAACAGCTGCCCGCCATAACAGTAAAGGGAGCAAAAGCGTGACTTTAGCACTCCGAATGTGCGCTCCTCTATGCCCCGGGTTGTAATGTGGGCTGTGTTATATCTTACCTCGGGTGGCGTGGTGGGGTTCCGAATTGGCGTCATCATGTGGGGGCTGAGAGGGTAGGCACTGTCCCCTGTGGAGGTGGTGATTGGTATCATTGGTGGGGTTGTGACCTTGCTCAGTATCTGACATGCATGCATGTGCAGTGGCATTCATACTCACCAAGCAGCCATGTATCGCCATGCCGCCCAGCTTCTAGGTCCCGGCTTAGGGTGGACATTCGGTAAATGAAGCTGTCGTGTGTGGACCCGGGATAGTTGGCATATACTGAGGTGATGATTCCCTTGGCATTACATACTACCTGCACGTTGATGGAATGCCAGTGCTTGCGGTTCCTATAGATGTGCTCTGATGTCCTGGGGGGACGTAGAGCCACATGGGTGCAGTCGATGGCACCTAGCACTTTGGGGAATCGTGCCACACCGTAAAAATCCAGGGCGGCAGCATGCCTTTCTGCAGGTGTTCTGGCCAGGTATATGTGCCTGCGGACTGATGGGCGTGCAGTGATGATGTTCAAGACCTGGTGTAGGCAGCGTGACTGGGTGGCCTGTGATACCCCACCCACTATGGCACTTGTCCGCTGAAATGATCCAGTGGCTAAGAAGTGCAGTACATTGAGGACCTTCTCCAGGGGGCTGAGTGCTTGGGAGCACAGGGTGGGTGATGTGAGGTCATCCTCCCACTCACTCACCAGGTCCAGTATTATGTGTGGTGGAAACCTGTACCTCCCATACACCTGGTCATCAGGCATCCCAAAAAGGCTGGTTCTGGGTGTGAATATTCTGGCCCTGACTATCCTCCTCCTCCTCCTTTGGTAGCCCACGCCCACTGCTGCTAGGAACGGTATGTTCATCCTGGGTCTGAGCTTGTTATTTTGTTAGCGCGCAAATTTATGCGTTGCGCGTGTTGTAGGCGAGCGTGTGACCCGCGCACCCCTGAAATCCAGTACCCAGTCCAATAGCGTGTGGAAATTCCTGCGCACCCCGGGATACAGGTGCGCTGACGTACTTGCGTGTGTACGCGCACTTTTGTCCAATTACACGCGATGACACTCTGACGTGCTGTCCAATTACACGCGATGACACTCTGATGTGCAGTCTTTCCACGTGTGCTCCGTCATCACGTGCTGTGTGGGAAACACCCGTGCGGGTCACGTCACAGACGCGCTTACGCGCTGATGGCCTTTGGTCCAATAGAATCGCGTATGCGTGCTGACGCGCTTACGCGCTAAGGGCCTTTCCTCGAATTTCACGCTGACATGCAGGATTTTCACGTGACAAATCACTCCGTATCAAGCTGGCCACGCGAAAACACACGGAAGACCACGCTCCTGCCCAGAAGGCAGAATTACTGCCCCCCAGTGCCCCGAGCAGCCTCCCACGTGCCATCTGCTGCTGCCTGCCTGCCTGCCTGCCTGCTGCCACCGTGCCCTGCCATTTGGTGCCTGCACATCAGCCATCTGCAGGGGTCCAGTTGCTGTGTCCACCCCTGCTGGAACTGAAGACGCCCGACTGGGATTACATCGCTCCACAGCCCAGCCCCAGGACCCAGTTACCCACCCACACCTGCCTCTGGGGTTGCCATGTCGGGCACTTCCACATCTGGCACCAGTGGCAACCCCAGGCCAGAGGGGCAGAGGGGCACCAGCTTCACTGCCACCGAAGTTGGTGTCCTGGTGGAGCATGTCCTGGGGCAGTATGATGCCCTCTTTGGATCGTCCCGCGCCAGCAAGGAAGGATGGGAGAGGATCTGGGCCGACTGTGTGGTTGCCATCAACGCGGAGGGGGTGGCAACCCGCGACGTCCAGAAGATCAAGAAGCGCTGGGAGGACTTGAGGTCCAGGACCCTCGTGAAGGCCCGGCGCCTCGTGGAGGGGGGCCGGGGCCGCATGAGTTCCATCCAGATGAGGGTCCTGGAACGCATACGCCCAGCGCTCCACGCCCAGATCCTTGAGAGGGAGACCCGTCTGGAGTTGAGCGGTAAGTGTCCAAGCATAGCTGTGTGAGACAGGGCATGTTGCGGTGTACTGGTTCTCTGATACTTGCCTGTATGTGTGACATAGGCCATGTATGCATGTATGTGTGCAGGGACATCATGGTAATGCATGTGCGACCAGTGATGTGTGAACCACGTGGTTGTTGCATGTGTTTAAATGCCACATGGGGAGCCCAATGCAGATTTTAAACATGAGAGCATGCCAGTCTCTGTTCCTGGACATGGGTGGGGGTGAGGGATGGGTGCTGATGCCAGGTACATATATGGTAGCCATGGCTGTGTGCCTGACCTGCGTGTCTGTGACTTGTGCATGCCATGGATGCATGACACATGTGTGTGACAATGCACAGATTCACTGATGCAGCCTAGTTACCCTTGTATCCGCTGTGTTTGGGGTGTATGGGGCCAGATGGATGTGACTGAGGTGAAGTGTGTGCATGTGATAGGCATGACCCATGATGCATGTGAGTTCCATATCATCGTATGTTTCAAGAGTCCATTTGACATGTATGGAAATGTCCATGGCATGCAACATGCCTGTTACTGTGTGTGTTTTGCCTGGTCTGACCCATGTGTTGTGGAGGGACATGAAGGAAGTGTACTTTGACAGTGGTACTCATCTGCTATTGCTTCCTGTCTAGGGGACCATTGTACAGTACCCTGATGCTTGTGTTCTTTGTCTCCCTCTATGCAGCGGCTAGTGAAGAAGAGGGCGGAGACGGCGCTTTGGAGCAAGGCAGCGGGGATGGCCCCACGGCTGCAGCGGAAGGGGTGGGTGAGCCCCCAAAGGGGCCTGCTACGGTGGAAGACGGTGAGGAGCCATCCAGGTTGGTGGTTTCCACAGAGGAGGAGGAGGCCGCCACAGGGGCACACATGGGGCCTGGTGGGGGCATCCCTGCTGGTGCAAGTGGTGCAGTTCAGGGCCAGGGGCAGGAGGCAGCACAGGTCACCGTGGAGGGGCCTGTGCATGTCGCTGTCCCTGACCCTGTGAGTGCACCACCATGCACCAGCAGGGATGCCCTGTCCCAGGCCCGTCCGCAGGTAGAGGTGATGTCCATGTCACCTGACTCCCCTCCACCTGCGGACGAGGGGACCCGTGTCCGTATGGAGAAGGTCCTGATTGGGGTTGCGATGCGCACGGGTGCAATTCGTGATGACGTGCGTGCTTCCCGGGAGGAGCACGCACATCATCACGAAGAGCACCGTGCCGAAGTGGCCCAATTGGGATCTTCCATGTTCGGGGGTTTCCTGCATGTGTCGGCCAATCTGGCGGCCCTCTCCTCCTCTGTGGAGGCTATACGCCGGTCGTTCTCCTTGCCGTCTTCCAGCCCAGATGCCACCATGGCCCCCTGTGGACCTGCCCTGACCTATGCAGCCAGCTCGGTGGGGATCCCATCCCTGCCACAGTCGGGAGTCGGAGGTCAAGCAGGGGTGGACACCACAGCAACTGTACCCCAGCAGATGGAGGATGTGCCGGCATCATCAGGCAGGGCACGTGCACGACGGCGTCGGTGGATTCCATCAGCCTGGATGCCGTCGTGCTGGCAGAGGCAGTTGCGTCGGAGGCAGCAGCAGAGTCAACATGGGAGGCATCATGGCTCGGGGCCATCAACATCGGAGGGGCAGGCATCGGCCGGAGGGCAGGAGGACCCAGGACAGGAAGTGTCTTCCGTGTGGCTGCGGTTGGGCCAGCAGATAGGTGTGGAGCGGCGGCGGGCGGAAGAGGAGCGGCTCACGATGGTCAGGGCGGAGAACTCCATGCGCAGGGCCCTGAGGCGGGCTGAGTGCCTCGAGGCAATCCGCAGGGGGTTGGAGGAGCAGATGGCGTCGTCCCTGCGGACCCTCGGGGCCATGGAACAGGACCGCCTCCGGGACATAGACGAGGAGTTTGATGATGCCCTGGCCCGGAACACTACGGAGTGAGCCGCTGGACTTGCCCGCCGCCTTTGTACATAGTTCTTTACTTTTAGGTTTCATTTGTTTATTCTTATGATTTGGAGTCGACGGACACAGCTCCACTTTTTGTATATAGTTGCATTTTTGTTAGGGTTTTTTGTAGGTTTCCTTTGTTCAGTTGGGCTCATGGACCCTTGGATATTTTGTACATAGTTCTTCATTGGATTGTTTTATTTTTTAATTTTTTATTTCTTCTCCATGGAGCAATGGTGTTTGGATTTATTCTTTTTCTGTCGGATTGATTTCATTTTTAATGTGAGTTTGAAGTACATTTTTTTTGGATTTGGTGTTTTTAATTTTTTTGGACGGACATGCACCTTTTCTTTTTTTCATTGGCATTGTAGTTTGTTTCATTTCATTTGCATTCATATTTTTTTAATACAATTTTGTTTTCATACTTCACTGTGTGCTATCATCTCATTGGTTTCATGCATGTCATGTTGGGTGTTTTCCAATTCATTTGCAACCATTGTGTGTGACAGACATGAGCTCATTTGCTTTATGTACATTGGGGGTGTAACATGTAATTTCCATTTCCATGTGGGTGAATGGGTTACTTGGTAGGGCCTTTTGGCTGTGGAGGCTGACCATTATGCACATGGTTGGTGATTGTGAGGACCTGGGTGCAGGGAGACATGAGTGGGGGCCTGGTGGAGGCTGCCCCTGGTGGCTGGGGGGGTGGGGGTGGTGGGAGACATGGGTGGGGGCCTGGTGGAGGGTGCCCCTGCACTGCTGGGGGGTGGGGGTGGTGGGAGACATGGGTGGGGGCCTGGTGGAGGCTGCCCCTGGTGGCTGGGGGGTGGGGGTGGTGGGAGACATGGGTGGGGGCCTGGTGGAGGCTGCCCCTGCACTGCTGGGGGGTGGGGGTGATAGGGGACATGGGTGGGGGCCTGGTGGAGGGTGCCCCTGGATGCTGGGGGGTGGGGGTGATAGGGGACATGGGTGGGGGCCTGGTGGAGGGTGCCCCTGCACTGCTGAGGGGTGGGGGTGGTGGGAGACATGAGTGGGGGCCTGGTGGAGGGTGCCCCTGCACTGCTGGGGGATGGGGGTGGTGGGAGAAATGGGTGGGGGCCTGGTGGAGGGTGCCCCTGCACTGCTGGGGGGTGGGGGTGGTGGGAGACATGAGTGGGGGCCTGGTGGAGGGTGCCCCTGCACTGCTGGGGGGTGGGGGTGATAGGGGACATTGGTGGGGGCCTGGTGGAGGGTGCCCCTGCACTGCTGGGGGGTGGGGGTGATAGGGGACATGGGTGGGGGCCTGGTAGAGGGTGCCCCTGCACTGCTGGGGGGTGGGGGTGGTGGGAGACATGAGTGGGGGCCTGGTGGAGGGTGCCCCTGCACTGCTGGGGGGTGGGGGTGATAGGGGACATGGGTGGGGGCCTGGTGGAGGGTGCCCCTGGTGGTTGGGGGGTGGGGGTGGTGGGAGACATGAGTGGGGGCCTGGTGGAGGCTGCCCCTGGTGGCTGGGGGGTGGGGGTGGTGGGAGACATGAGTGGGGGCCTGGTGGAGGGTGCCCCTGGATGCTGGGGGGTGGGGTTGGTGGGAGACATGGGTGGGGGCCGGGTGGAGGCTGCCCCTGCACTGCTGGGGGGTGGGGGTGGTGGGAGACATGATTGGGGGCCTGGTGGAGGGTGCCCCTGGATGCTGGGGGGTGGGGGTGATAGGGGACATGGGTGGGGGCCTGGTGGAGGGTGCCCCTGCACTGCTGGGGGGTGGGGGTGGTGGGAGACATGAGTGGGGGCCTGGTGGAGGGTGCCCCTGCACTGCTGGGGGGGTGGGGGTGATAGGGGACATGGGTGGGGGCCTGGTGGAGGGTGCCCCTGCACTGCTGGGGGGTGGGGGTGGTGGGAGACATGAGTGGGGGCCTGGTGGAGGGTGCCTCTGGATGCTGGGGGTTGGGGGTGATAGGGGACATGGGTGGGCGCCTGGTGGAGGGTGCCCCTGCACTGCTGGGGGGTGGGGGTGGTGGGAGACATGAGTGGGGGCCTGGTGTAGGCTGCCCCTCGTGGCTGGGGGGTGGGGGTGGTGGGAGACATGGGTGGGGGCCTGGTGGAGGGTGCCCCTGCACTGCTGGGGGGTGGGGGTGATAGGGGACATGAGTGGGGGCCTGGTGGAGGCTGCCCCTGCACTGCTGGGGGGTGGGGGTGGTGGGAGACATGAGTGGGGGCCTGGTGGAGGGTGCCCCTACACTGCTGGGGGTGGGGGTGGAGGGAGACATGAGTGGGGGCCTGGTGGAGGGTGCCCCTGCACTGCTGGGGGGTGGGGGTGATAGGGGACATGGGTGGGGGCCTGGTGGAGGGTGCCCCTGCACTGCTGGGGGGTGGGGGTGATAGGGGACATGGGTGGGGGCCTGGTGGAGGGTGCCCCTGCACTGCTGGGGGGTGGGGGTGATAGGGGACATGAGTGGGGGCCTGGTGGAGGCTACCCCTGGTGGCTGGGGGGTGGGGGTGGTGGGAGACATGAGTGGGGGCCTGGTGGAGGGTGCCCCTGGATGCTGGGGGGTGGGGGTGGTGGGAGACATGGGTGGGGGCCTGGTGGAGGCTGCCCCTGGTGGATGGGGGGTGGGGGTGGTGGGAGACATGGGTGGGGGCCTGGTGGAGGGTGCCCCTGCACTGCTGGGGGGTAGGGTGATAGGGGACATGGGTAGGGGCCTGGTGGAGGGTGCCCCTGGTGGCTGGGGGGTGGGGGTGGTGGGAGACATGGGTGGGGGCCTGGTGGAGGGTGCCCCTGCACTGCTGGGGGTGGGGGTGGTGGGAGACATGAGTGGGGGCCTGGTGGAGGGTGCCCCTGCACTGCTGGGGGGTGGGGGTGATAGGGGACATGGGTGGGGGCCTGGTGGAGGGTGCCCCTGGTGGCTGGGGGATGGGGGTGGTGGGAGACATGGGTAGGGGCCTGGTGGAGGGTGCCCCTGCACTGCTGGGGGGTGGGGGTGGTGGGAGACATGAGTGGGGGCCTGGTGGAGGGTGCCCCTGGTGGCTGGGGGGTGGGGGTGATAGGGGACATGAGTGGGGGCCTGGTGGAGGCTGCCCCTGCACTGCTGGGGGGTGGGGGTGGTGGGAGACATGGGTGGGGGCCTGGTGGAGGGTGCCCCTGCACTGCTGGGGGGTGGGGGTGATGGGAGACATGGGTGGGGGCCTGGTGGAGGGTGCCCCTGCACTGCTGGGGGGTGGGGGTGGTGGGAGACATCAGTGGGGGCCCGGTGGAGGGTGTCCCTGCACTGCTGGGAGGTGGGGGTGATAGGGGACATGGGTGGGGGCCTGGTGGAGGGTGCCGCTGCACTGCTGGGGGGTGGGGGTGATAGGGGACATGGGTGGAGGCCTGGTGGAGGGTGCCCCTGCACTGCTGGGGGGTGGGGGTGGTGGGAGACATGAGTGGGGCCTGGTGGAGGATGCCCCTGCACTGCTGGGGGGTGGGGGTGATAGGGGACATGGGTGGGGGCCTGGTGGAGGGTGCCCCTGGTGGCTGGGGGGTGGGGGTGGTGGGAGACATGAGTGGGGGCCTGGTGGAGGCTGCCCCTGGATGCTGGGGGGTGGTGGTGCTGGGTGACATGAGCAGGTGTGCAGGGTAGTCCCCTGTGGTGTGTGCTGCCTGCAGGGGCCGTGGAGGGTGTACAGGGAATAACTGGGAGCACACAGCCAAATCGCGTGAAGAATTTCCCGCGTACCCCTGTCATACACGTGCCCAGCCAAATCGCGTGTGGAACTTCCCGCGCACCCCTGAAATCCACGTACCTGGCCAAATCGCGTGTGGAACTTCCCGCGCACCCCTGAAATACACGTACACGGCCAAATCGCATGTGGAACTTCCCGCGCAACCCTGAAATACACGTACACGGCCAAATCGCGTGTGGAACTTCCCGCACACCCCTGAAATCCACGTACACGGCCAAATCGCGTGTGGAACGTCCCGCGCACCCCTGAAATCCACGTACCCTGACAAATCGCGTGTGGAACTTCCCGCGCACCCCTGAAATCCACGTACCCGGCCAAATCGCGTGTGGAACTTCCCGCGCACCCCTGAAATCCACGTACCCGGCCAAATCGCATGTGGGACTTCCCGCGCACCCCTGAAATCCATGTACACGGCCAAATCGCGTGTGGAACTTCCCGCGCACCCCTGAAATCCACATACCCTGACAAATCGCGTGTGGAACTTCCCGCGCACCCCTGAAATCCACGTACCCGGCCAAATCGCGTGTGGAACTTCCCACGCACCCCTGAAATCCACGTACACGGCCAAATCGCGTGTGGAACTTCCCGCGCACCCCTGAAATCCACGTACACGGCCAAATCGCGTGTGGAACTTCCCGCGCTCCCCTGAAATCCACGTACCCTAACAAATCGCGTGTGGAACTTCCCGCGCACCCCTGCAATCCACGTACCCTGACAAATCGCGTGTGAGACTTCCCGCGCACCCCGGTATACACGCACACATATTTTTTGTCAGCGGGTGTCCGTGTTTGTGGGTACCCCTTTGCACGTGATTTGTCCTGGAGGGCCACAGTATAGGACATTCATCATGGCAGTATATAGGTGCTATTTGTTGGCGCACCTTTTGGCGCACATTTCTTACAGCCGCAGAGACGCTACCGCCTGCTTTCTTGTGGCGGTCGTGTTTGTGCCTGTGCGCTGGTTTGACCGTGCGCTTTTTTACCCTATTCGATTCCATGAATACGCGTTGTAGGCGAGCGTTTGGGCATTCCCCACACTTGCACCCTGTACTTCCCCCGTGACGCCCACATTTTGGCAAGTTGTTCCCCATTCCGAGTGTTACGCCCCGTGTTCCGCCTACTTTTGTTGTGTGCGCCACGCTATGTGCGATTTTCGTTGTGGCCTGTGCGATTTTCGCTGTGACCTGGCGCACGCCGTTAGATGGCCTGTGCGCCAATGTGGTTTCTGCAATCTGAATAACAAGTCTATAAAATGGTAGCTATCATATTTTTCAAAAATTAAAAGCGCAAAAACAGGAATGTAGAAAGCAAACTACTAAAAGAGCTGGCACATTTTTACTACAACCGATCATAGCTAAATACTCACTTGCACCATTAAAACTAACCAATTGCAAAAACCAAAACGTGCACATCATGCATGCCCCACTCCTACTATTACTAACAATTCAAACTAAAAATAATTTTCCTACAACCTAAGAAGAAGAACAGATATGACTGTATGCAAAACTGTTAGGCTGATTGGAGATAGTTGGGTCTTTTGGTTACTAGTTTTTTGTAAAAAAGGAAATATTAACATGGACCCTGGGTTTGACTGATTTTAGAATTAAATGGTTTGGATTGCGATGGTCCCAAGTTTTTCCTAAATTGTTGTTAGGTAAGATTTTTTTATCAATGATAAATCTTCCTGACTTGTGTCAACCCCAGAACTTTTTGATTTGACTAGGCAACTATGGCATCTTCTCCATAGGTGAAGGGGCATCTTTTTCCCCTTGCCTAGTCTTTTTCTCTTTTTATGGTTGACCTTTTTATGTCTCTCCATAGTGTATGGTTGAAGTTATAGTTTCCAACAATTTGTGGGCTTAGGCTGGTTCGCCCCTATGGGCTGCCCTGTTAATTTCTCTTTCATGTACTTGGGTGAACTACAGTTCCCAAGTAGTAAAAAGGGATTGTCATCCCCTTTACATTTTATATAGAGACCCAGCACACCCCACCTTATGTGGAGTGCTGGGGGTATACAATGTATCCCCTTTCTTACTTACCTGGTAACTTTATGTTACAATTGTGAGTTTTACATGAATGGCTGGTGGCAGTGGTTTTACCTTCATGACATTTAGGGCCTCATTACACGGTAGGCGGTAAGGGTTTACCGGTACCAGTATTTTACCGGTACTGGTAAATCCTTACCGCCTTACTACGAGGTAAAACCAACCCGCAAAGGGACCCAGGGAGCTAATGACGGTATCGCAATTTGCGGTACCGTAATTAGCGCCTTCCACATTCCCATTATGCCCTATGGGGCAAAAATGGGAATAGGGAAGGGCAATGGGGGAAGGGGGAATTACCGCCCTGCCAACCTTGGAATGGGGCGGTAATTCCCCTTTCCACCAAGGCGGTGCTGGTATTTTACCGGCATGAACCATGGCGCTAATAGCGCCATGGTTCTCCGCCTACCATGTAATGAGGCCCTTAGTCTTTATTACTCTCAGGCTGCTAATTCAGTGTTGGTAATGCACAAAGGGCAAACACTATTATAGGATGGTAGGGGTCCTTCTTTTCTCAACATTTGTGTGTGCTTGCTGTTTATGAGGTCTTCCCCTGTCATTCTAGGTGGGAACAACCTCAGTGGCTGTTTTGTCTTCGGCAGAAATCCTGTAGATTCCCCTCCAAAGCTCCATAGTGTCTGGAAAGGCAGGAAGCGAGGGAGGAGTCAAAAGCTCTGCATTCCTTTGACTTCCACTTTGCCTGAAGGGAACAACTCCCAGTGGGGGGTGGCTGTCCTGATTGGACAGCCAGACCACCCCTTTCTGCAAAATGCAGGGAGATAATGCAGAGGTTGTGCTGTAGTCCCTGATAAAAACTCTGAACTGGAGGCTGCTGACATGTCGAACAATGGAACCTAAACCAAAGAGGATTATGAAGGAAATGTGGCTGTGACAATTTCGAGTGAACACAAAGCCTGCTGTGTAAACCAGAGCCTCCTGTAGCACTTTCTTTCAATCGACCTGGGGATCCTGTAACAAATGACCCGACCCAGAGCCTGGTGGTACACACTAGACTCAAGAAATCCTGCATTTTTAGCTACCCCACGTTGTCCTGCGACCTTGCGGAGCTGCAATACACGAATACCCTGGGACCTCAAGCTATTGTGCAGTGCATGGTCTTCTGAATTCCGGATATTAATGAAACTTTGTGGGCGTCCTACTGGACCTCCGGAGATGTGAATCAAGTACAAAAATCCCCCACATCAGAGTGCTGGACCTTAAAAATGAAGAGAATACAACAAGCAATATTATGTCTTCTTCTGTGCTCCTGAAAAAGGTGCCAAATCCACAGAGCTGCATCCAGCCAAAATTAAAATCTTGCCTGGAGCCTTCTTCCATGATCCCTGCTGTAAAAGTCCTTCCAAAGTAATGTCTTCCATTTTCTATACAAGGAAATCCATTAACTGGATTTTTGGCTGCATATCCTGAGGTCTTCCTGCTGCAACACATCTTCTGTGCTGAGGTACTGTGCAAGTTGGGGTATTTACTAACCTTCAGTCTCTTGTGATTCCTGTGTATCCTTGGGGTGCTACAGTTCACCCAGAACCACTGCTGGAATCCTCCTAGGGTGTCTTCTCTGAAGTTCCTGGACCTAACTAACTTTCATAGTGAACTGCTTACTTGTTTGACCAGTCTTACTCAGTAGCTCTGACTTTGCCTGAAACTGAGCCCTATCTCACCCTGCCTACTGCTGTCTCCTAGACCCCTAGGGCCCCTCTTCCGCCTCTCAAAGAAATCATGTACTAGAATTGGGAAGGGCTATATACATTTAAAGTAGAACAAGTGTTGAAAAGTATAAAGTTATTGCTTACTTTAGATATGTTCTGCCATTCTGAAAAGTATATATAGGATTTACTAACCTTGAATAAGCTGTGTGTTTTCTTAAATAAGCCTTTTCCAAGTCGTACTTTCCTTAGAAACTGTCTCGCCATTCTTACAGAAAGTAGATCAAGGTTAACTTACTCACCTGTGAATCGGTTTCCCCTCTTCCCAAAAGTAATGCTCTTGGTTTCAGTTTATTGTTCCTGTTAGGATAATTGTATGAGTGTCCCTAATTGGGTCTTGCTTCCCCTCATTTGCTGTTAGCCTGTCCAGAATAAGTCTGCCTAGGTCATACTTAACTTTTAGGTTGCTGGTAGGTCCATACAAAAGTATATAGAGGTTTTACTTACCTTGCATAGCTGTGTGCCATCAAAAATATGTTAACAGGTTATTGCTTCCATCAGTCTGTGAACTGAAAAGCAACTGTAATTGAACATTACACCCCAAGGTCCAACTCCCCTAGATTAACTGTGTAATCCTGAATCAGAGTTATAGGTTTATATTGTTCCCGGAATAAGTGTTCCACTATTCTGAAAAGTATACTGTCCAGTTGAATTACTATGGAATTTCGTGCTGAGCTTCATGGTTCAACCATTAGGGTCTACTACCACCATATCACTGTAAGTAATCCAAAAGTAACTATTTGCTTTGACTTGCCTAGAGCTGTAAGGATATTTGGTGTGTTACAGCACAGAGTACAGCACTACTGCACAGGTAGCAAACAGCACAGAGTACAGCACTACTGCACAGGTAGCAATTTTTTTTTGCAGCACCACCACAAGGGTGCGGTGCATTGCTATATGTGTTACCAGATTAACAAGGAAAGACAGGCTATTCAGTCAAAAACGATTTTAACATATAAGATGCAAATCTATTTTTACAGTTAAAAGCACACGTGCACATTCAAAAATGCACACTATTTTTCACCTGAAATGCCTATGGTGCGAGAGACACGTTTGAAAATAATAACTAACATTACTTATAACTAACCTGACTAATGAAACTGAGGTTAACATAATCCACTAATAAAAATGTGTCTCCACTGCAGAATTAGGCCTATTCTGAAAGTGAACTTTTAAACGCACATCCATTTTTTTTTGTTTTCTCTGCTGCCCTGTCCACATAATTACAGGAAGCAGAAGAGCTCGAAAGAACAGGAAATCAGTTGGTTACAAAGTATTACTATAAAAATGAGCCATTGTGTAGAGAAGGAGGAGATGGCATGATTGATTCTGATTGGAGCAGCGTCATAGCAAGTATCATGCTAGAGGGAGTGATCAGAGTTTTGCTGGGGGGAGTTTGAGGAGAGAGAAGGACAGTCAAGATTTGGCAGAGCTGGGAGAAGGACCTTTTTCCTGGCTGAGACATTCCTATCTGCAAAAGCTGAGAATTCCAGATAATAACCCCGGTTTGAGAACGGCAGGCGTTCGTTTTCACTGGGGTTAATCTTCAAGGGAGCCACATTCAGAAAGAGAACAGCTGAAGAGATAAGGTAATTACATAAGTGTGGGAGCTGAGTGTGTACGAGAATGTTCAGTCAGAGTAGGAAAGGAGATTCCGGTGCCTTAATCACACATTAATGTTGCAAATTGTGTTCTGTTCTCCGCCATTTTTTTTCAGTGTATCACAGACAATGCTGTTACTGTGCTAATTTATTTATTTCTGTAAAGAGTGAGATCGTGTTTAAATGTAACTTTTATAATACAGAAAAATATTTGAAAGCAGACGGGTGGTGTATTTTATATTTACCAATACAGTGCTGATGATGAGGGGAGATTTTTAAACAATGCAATTGTCATTTTAAGACAGATGTGTGCATGATCATATTCAGTATGGACAGTTGAGAGTGATTGTTTGTAGCATAGCTCGTTGGAGGTACATGAGCCAACGGGAAGAGGGACTCTCTGAACATAGTTCCCTACCGTATATAAGGTAGTGGAAATTACCACAAAATTACCACATATAGCTCTCTGTCGTAAATAAGTCAGTGAGATCGCCCATGGTGGCACACTAACACTAACACTGAAAATGTGGTATTCCTAAAATGTAGGTCTGAGGTCTCTCTAGTGATTACACGAAAAATCTAAGCAAAGATAAGGGATTATGGACATTGGGGCCACAAATAAAACAAGGGAATTATGCTCACCAAAATACCACCAACCACGCATACCAACCACGCGTACCAAATATGCATGTCTGGGTGCTGAAATAATGCATGTCCACTGTATTATTGTTGCACATGGCCCAATCTGAATACAAGGAGTGATTATTGCTAAGTTATTTTTCGGCGGTAATAAAATACCGTCAGGCCCCAAATCTCCACAAAATACCCTACATATTTATGGTGTGTTGCAGGCCGGGAAAGTGATCATAGAGTACCTACTGGGCGTGGCAAGTGTGTCTCACAATGCCATTTGCACATTAAAGGGAACCCATTTTATAATAGCAGTGTGCCACTAAAAACGAATTTCAGAATGTCACAAAGGGAAACCACATTCTCAGATCTAGTGCAATATTTAGAGGCAAAGTTGTTTGCACATGGGAATTGGTCGTCAAATAGCACGTTAGAATGGAGTAACCGCATTCAGGGTGAGGTGCAGAAAGAAAAACTAGACAATATTTTTGCAGAAGGCAGCATAATTCAGGTCTGCCTTACAAGATTATTGAATGCAGCCGATAAAAGTGCAGAGAAAGACTGTTTAATAGGGCTATGCGGCAAAATATGGTTTATTTTAAACAAGTCCCTGCGAATGCAAGAGAATGATACTCAGCTAATTAACAGGTTAAAGACTGAATTAGATGGGGCAAGTAAAAATCAGGAAATGTTGAGAGCAGAATTGGATGTATGCCAAAAAGACATGCAATTAAAATGCAGAGACTTTGATACTCAGTTATCCAAAAGCAAGAAACAATTTGAAGATAGTGAGCAAGAATTGGCACACTTAAAAGCCTTAGTGGATCACATTAGACGGGATAAAGATGAGGTTGTTTCAGAGATGCAGATTTTACAAAAAGAACATTGTGAAAAAGAAGGTGATCTCCAGAGTGCAGAACAAGAAATGATTAAAATGATTCAAGAAAGAGACAAGAGAAATAAAGAGTTCAATGAATGCCAAATGCAAATGTGCGACATGCAGGAGGTGATTAATAAAATGAATGGTGAAAACAACTATTTGCAAGATGAAGCCAACAGACTCCTTAAAAAGTGTAAGGACTTAGAACAGCAAATGTGCATTCCCAGGTCCCAGGAGAGGTGGCAGGGTACCACATTCAAAGGAGTGGAGGTGAATTCTAGCTCTGCCAAAAGAGCTAGTGCTCCAGTGACTGGGCCGGTGACTGAACTTGGTTGCAGCGCCCTTGGGGGATTTGATTCTCCCATTGGGGGCAGCCACCAATCTCATACACCTGAAAACAGGATTGAATCACAAAATAGTGCAATTCCATGCATTGCAACAAGTAGCCCCATAAAAATAATGAAATCCATTAAAGCCCTGATCAAACCATTTAAAAAGGGAGGTGAATGCTGCATTGAGGATCACTTAGAAGCGGTGCATGACATTTTTAAAGCACTCCAGATACCTAAGGAACAGTACAGACAATATTTTCATTTAACTTTAGATGCCCCAACGGCCAGCATCATAAGGGGATTAAATGAACAGCAGAATATGACATGGCTGGAGTTTGAAAAAGAAATTAGGCGTCATTTTTCTCCTTTTCAGTCATTGCAGGAGGCAAAGAAAGTCGCGTACACAATTACTGCTGGACCTAATACATCTCCTCGCCAATTTTTACAAGACTTAAAAAGAGCATTTTCTCCCTTTAATGTATCTTTTGACTCAAATTCCAATGAGTTTAAAACTGCATACTTCTATGGGCTACAGAAAGACATCATATCCCAATTGGTCCGTGAATTTGACCGTGACAAGTCCCTTGAATGGATTGTACATCAAAGCACAAAACTATATGAGGTACTCTATTGCCAGGGTAGAGAAAGTGATAAAATGAAAGATACTAGACCTAAATCTAAAGAACCCTCAGCCACAGTAATGGAAATCAGGTCAGCCAAAATGTCCTTGAGTCTGCTCAAAGCCAAGGTAAAAATAATGTGACACCTGAACAAAGGGGTAATCAACAAAGATCGCCATTTCCTGTACCAATGTTCCAATCAATTGATCCTAGTAATAGAGAGAGCTACATCAGCCCTAGGTGTTTAGGGGACAGACCCCGGGTAGGATACCGGCCTGATATGGCAGGTATGAACAATAACCAGAGACAAAATCAAGATCAAAGAAATGATGGTCCCTACCAGTCATTGGGGACACAGAAAAGATTTGATCCCAGCACCATGATGTATGGTAATCAGGATAGGCCCTGATATGTGGATCGATTTACTGATAATGGAAATCAACCTAGGGGCCAGTACCCACAATCTGAGAGACATGACATGAGGCAAAACGTGAACTACAACCCACGCCAGTACAATGATTCCCCACCAGGGGACTATAATCAAAGGATGGGTGCAACCCGTTCCCCTCCACAAATGAATCAAGAGTTCAGAAACCATCCCAACCGACATCAATCACCTGAGAGGTATCAGAATAGATCCAATCAGGGGGAAAACAACCAATATCGACCTAGGCCACAGAAAGAGGATCCTAGAGAGATGGAAAGGTTCCAGTGCCTTGAGGCCCAAGTGAAAATGTTAGCTGAGCAAATAGGAAAGCTCTATACAGTGCAAAAACAACCTTCCAAAGAGGGGGCTGATGGCCATAGCAATGACCGGGGGGCTTCCGAAAAGTACTCATGATAACTGCAGTGCCAAAATGACAGATTGCTCTGATATAATTTTGCATAACGACTCTGAGATGCCTAATGGATTAAAAATGAAAGTGCCCGTAAATGAACTTGTGACAGAAAGTGCAAATACTTCTAAAAAAGAGGTATGATTTAACCTAGAGCTAAATGAAACAGTAAAGATTTGCACAAATGAAAAAGAAACATTAGGAATTCCAAAAGAACAAAGGGACAGATTTAAGAAAAATGAATCATGCATGGGGAATACCAGTGAACAGGGAGTAAGTGGGGATGCTATAGCTCCTTCCCTGGGCAAGCAAAACAATGACCAAACACAGACAGAAAAAGGAAATACTCAAAAGGAGGGTACAAGTCAATCACCTGAAGAATTCTTTGAGCCACATATTTTTGAAGAGGCTGAAAGGGCTGGTATCACACTAAATGATCACAAATGCACAGAATTAAAAAATGACAAATTGCTGAATGATGTTGTTACACATGTTCAGTTGGAGGATTGTAATGTGGTCTCTGATGTTACCCAGATGGATTGGCGAACAGTGGCCACACTCCAAAAAACCTCTGAACATGGAGAAATGAATAAAATCTCTCGCACAGAAATGGGTAAAAAGGAGGGAAAAATGTCTTTTCATTTACCAATGTGCTTAGCCAAAAGTGAAAAAGACCTGAGAAAGGTGAGCCCTGAAATCAGTAAGAATTCACATTTCTTATGTGTATTAGAGGAAGTTGAGGACAGATATTATGCACCCATCACTGTAGAAGAAAAATGCCACACCTTTGCTATGATTGACACTGGCGCACAGGCCACAATTATGTCCAAGGAGCTGGTAAAGAGTATCAATGAAGGGAGACCTCCACAGAGTCAGATCACAGTGAAGGAAAATCAAGGCCCAGTGCATAACTTTAATGGGGAGGAGGTGCCCATCATAGGTGTAACTGAGGTTGACATAAAAATAGGAAAGCACAGAATGAAACAAGAGGTATTGATCACATCTATTTGTGAAATTCCATTTCTGATGGGGACAGATTGCCTGAAAAGATTGTCTCCTCTCATAGATGGGGTGAATGGAGTGCTGTGGTCCTTAACCAAAAAACCATTGAGGCCTAAGAAACTAAAATCACAAAACAGCAATATAAGTGAATGTCACACCGTTGCCAAAACAAATGATGCTGTGGAGGTATATCTCCAGAATAGCTGCATACCTAGTGTCACTGTTATATTAATGTGTCAAGACAAAATGCAGAGCGACAATGAATAAATACCTGTACAAATATACTTGGACCCAAGGAAAGATTGGCAGACTGCCATAGATGAGCACACATTATGTTTTTATTTAAAAGAGAAAACGTGCAAACAGAATATTGTTTCTAAAACAGATTCAGAAAAACACATTACCACTCTGGCAGAAATACACATGGAAGATGAGCAACCATGGGTTCATGTTGGTATAAATGACTATTTTAAAACAATAAAAGCCACTTTAGCGCTTGGACATGAAAGGAGCTTCATTAATGAGAAATTGTTGCAAAAAATAATGGAGAGGGAAGAAATCCCGAAATTTAGGATTAAAAACCAATATGTTTCTGGGTTGGACAGTCCAGACTTTGAAAACCGAATTGCAGGCAGATGCATGCTTAAAATTAGCATTGGGCAGAAAACAATTTACCATAATGTATGGATAGTGAGTGGAGCACAAAATGAATTTTACATGGGAAATGACATCATGCACAGAATGTGTATGGTGTTAGATTTCCTTAATCAAAAAATATGGTCACGCCTAGGTGGTCCGGCACCTGAATTTGAAGACAAAAGAAGGGCTTATCATTGTGCACAACTGGTTCCTTATGCAATCGAATTACAAATGAGGAAAGATACTATTATTCCTGCATTTACAAAACAGTTTGCAATAACACTGAAATGCAAAAATGGACAGCAGATGAAAGGCTCTGATGCATTTGTATGCCTGAATGAATCCATAAAACAGCAAGGCCTGTATTATGAATACATTCCATTGGTAGACATTGGTGAAGGATCTGTAAAAATCATGGTAAATAATAAAGGTTGTCAGGATATTCATTTAGAGGAAAACTCCCCATTAGGAATGGCCATACAAAAATCACATTATACGGCAGATTTAAATAACATGGTGATTGGGAATATTCCTGAAAAATATGTAGATGCCAAGGGCGAGTTGCCAGAACACCTGGACTCTCAGCCCAAAGGAATATTTAAAATTCATTCTGTGTATCCTTATCATTCAAATGAGACAGTGTGCTGCCATCAAGAGGGTTGCATAATATTTAATTTAAATGAAAATGAAACAGAAAATCAGCCCATTGAAGTGGAAGCTGATATGCCAATATATTTAAAAGTGGCAGCTTTACAAAAAGACACAGCCACACAGTTAGAGGAAAGCGCCGAGATTCCCTTACCAGAAGATTTTCCAGAATTTTCCAAAATGGTAGAAGAGCAGATCTCCTTAGCGGATGCATGTGAAAGCAATGAAGAGAGGGACAATCTGAGGGAGATATTTATGGAGTTTAAGGATGTATTTGCAAAAGATGCTTATGATTGTGGTTTAACTGATTTACATGTGGCCACACTACCAGAAGGGTGTAGCAGAAACCCAGTGTTTGTACGCCAGTATAGACTACCGCTGGCATGTTTAGAATCATTGGCAGAGATTATTAAAAATTTGGAATCGCGGGGAATCATCAGGCCCATTCATAGCACATCCAATACACCTATTTTAGGTGTATTAAAGCCAAATGGTCAATGGCGGCTGTGTGCAGACTTGAGAGAGTTAAATAAAAGAGTACCAATATCTAGATGGCCACTGCCATTCATTGATCAGGGCCTAGCTCAGGTACATGGTTCAAATGTATTTACCACATTAGATCCCACCTCTGGATATTGGTGCGTGCCATTGGCAGAGGAGATACAACATTTATTTTCCTTTACATTTGACAGGACTCAATATGCCTGGCTTAGAGCTCCGTTCGGGTACATCAATAGTGGGAGTGAATTTGGCATATTTTTCAGAAAGGCCATGCCGGATGCAGCGGAAAGAAGAACAATAGTTTATGTGGACGATGTCCTGATAAAGAATGAAAGCCTGAAAAGCCATTTTGATGAAATAAGACATGTACTTGGCCAATTGCAGAAAGCAGGCGCCAAAGTATCTTTGCAAAAAGCACAATGGTGCAAGAAAAAAGTGAACTTTCTAGGGCATGAAGTGACTGAACATGGGCTAAATCCACAAAAGAAGAAAATAGAGGCCATACAAAGATTAAAAGATCCTAAAAATGTGAAAGGAGTAAAAGGTTTATTAGGGATGACAGGCTATAACAGAAAGTTCATTGAAAATTATGCAGAAATCACTCAACCATTGACTAAACTGCTTAAACTGAATACTCCCTGGAAATGGGAAAAAGGGCAGTCTGATGCAGTGGCTAAATTAAAGGAATGTCTTGTAAAGGCACCATGTTTAGCATACCCCATAAAGGACAGGGATTTCTTTATAGAAATAGGTTTTTCTGAACATTGTATGTCAGCAGTGTTATCACAAAAACACGATTTGAATCACAAAACCATTGCATATGCAAGTAAGGCATTTTCCCAAGTTGAAATGAAATTTAATGAATGTGAAAAGGCCCTATTAACCACTGTGTGGGCGCTACAACATTTCCGCCCCATTGTTCAGGGAGAAAAGGTAATTATTGAAACAAATCATCAACCTTTGCAATTTTTAGAGAGTAAAAGAATTAGATCAGGTAATCTAGCGCAATCCAGAATCACTTCATGGACGCTAGCATTACAAGGTTTTCCCGTAGAAGTGAGATATGGACAAAATAAAAAGAACCCAATTGCTCAAGGGTTAGCTGACTTACATGACTGTGCAGCTGAACAAATACCAAATGAAATGGAAGTAGAAACTAGTTTGCAGGAATTTGAACAATCACCACACAAAGCTTTTGATGAAAAAACATGCAAGGATTTGCCAACTGTATATGTGGATGGTTGTGCTTTTCACATTGAAAATGACAGTAATAAACAGTTAGTGGCAGGAATAGGAAATGTCTGGTTGAAATGTGAAGGTGTCCCCAGTATAGGGATGAGGATTGGAGATAGGAGCAGTCAGGTGGCGGAATTGGCAGCCATTTATAAAGCAATTGCTACTGCAGTTGATAAAAAGTTCAGTGAAATTGTCCTGGTGACTGATTCTGACTATGCACGGAATAGCTTTGTGGAGTATTTGCCTGGTTGGAAAGCAAGAGGCATGGTTACATATAACAAAAAGCCACTTAAGCATGGAAAAATGATACAAGCCATAGACAAATTGGTGTCAGAGAATAAGTTAACAATATACTGGAGAAAAATTTGTGGGCATTTAAAAACACCACGAGAGGATAAGGAGGGAAATGATAAGGCAGACCACCTGGCTAAGATTGGGGCTGTGATGGGAGAATTGCTACCTATTGATTATTTAATGGGTGAAATACAAATTGATGCAGTCACACGTTCTAAAGCACCAAAGGAGGTAGATCAACCGGTGGTGCAGTGGAGTCATGACACGCCAGACCAAGATTTGATTGAGGCACAAAAGAATGATCAAATTTTGGGAATCTATTATAATCATTTGATAGACCCCGAACAAAATCCTTTAACAGAAAATGATTGTATGGGAAAAGAAGAGTTGAGGGTGCTATTAAAGAACAAAACACGAATTAGATTACAGGATGGACTTATGATTAGAGAGTCCATAACAGGACAAATACAGTGGGTAGTACCCCTTTCATTCAGAGGACTAATGCTACACCATGCACATAATGCCATAACTGCAGGACATAGAGGTTCACAAAAAACATTAGAAATACTAAAAGATTATGCTTACTGGCCACATATGTCCCAAGATGTGGAATTATATACTAGAGGATGTCTAGTATGCGCCCAATTTAAACCTGCTTCACCAATGCATAGAGCACCATTGATGAAAAGAGGCCTAACTCTCCCATGGTCAGATTTGCAAATAGACTATGTAGGTCCTTTAAAAAGGTCGAGCAGGGGACACCGTTATATTTTGAGTGTGGTATGTTTGATGTCGAAGTGGATTGAATGCATTCCTGCACCAGATTGTAGTGCGCAAACAGCAGCCACATTGCTGGTGAACCATGTGTTCTCAAGGTTTGGGTTGCCACAAAGAATTGAGTCAGACAGAGGAAGTCATTTCACAAGTACTCTAATGAGTAAGGTATGGCAAATACTAGGTGTGAAAAGGAAACTACATATTGCATATCGGGCGGCGTCTTCAGGTACAGTTGAAAGAAGCAATAGGTCTGTTGTGGATATTTTAAAGAAATTTGTGGCAGAAGCAGGTCCCAGCTGGGATTTACGTTTACCGTTGGTTTTGATGGCAATCAGGTCAACTCCTGCCAAAGCAACAGGTGTTAGCCCCCATGAGGTCTTAACAGGTAGGAAAATGGTGTTACCACAACACCTACTATACAGAACACATGAGCAAACCCTTGTGAGTGCATCCACAGTTCATGAATATATTGATGAACTGAGGAGGCATTTGCAACATGCATTTGCTTTTGTGCAGAGAAATCTGGAAAGAGCTGCTGACAGTGAAAAATCTTATTATGATAAAAAGACATCAGTAAAGGAATACAGTGTAGGGGATCAGGTGTACAAGTTTCATTTTGGAAAAAGTAAACAGAAAAATTCTAAATTTCTAGCAGCCTGGCAGGGGCCATTTCGAATTATAGATAAGGTCTCTCCTGTAGTTTATACAATTTTGAAAAATGAAGGTGAGACGGCGATAGAGCAGTTTGTCCATGTAAATCAAATCAAACCATGCCATCCCAGACATGAGATCAGGCAGCTTGAGCATGTAGAAACAGATAAAGTCCCTTGAACACAAAAAGAGAAAATAAATGGGTACAATCAGGAGGCAGTGACAAAGGAGTTAAAAAGTTGATTGTTATGATGGCACATAAACACTGTAGTATATGTAAAAATATATAATATAAAATAAATAAATACATAAATAAATAAATAAATGCACATATAACGGAAGCTCATGGTTGGTGTGCAGAGAGGAAATGTATTAAATATTGAATGCTGTTTATGTGTGCTTGTTTTCTTTTAACTTGTGTTTAATTTCAGAAAAAAAAAAAAAACGAAATATTTTTACCAAGCATGTTTTATTTTTGGCAAAAGGGTGAAGTTAGTATTGTGCTATGTACTTAATTTGTTTATTTTCTATTTGATTTAGAAAATTAACATTATTTGGGCGGAGGTTCCGGGATCAGAGGCCACGGGAGACGATCGAGTCCTGGAGTCCCCTGGATGAAGACCAAAAGATGCCTGCCTCCAGGTGGAGGTGAAGACAAGATAACCAGAATGCTAAAAAAGATGACTCCTATGGATCTAAGATTGCCAAGATGAAAGTGTACTCGAATGAACCAAATAACATCGCTGGTCGGGACATATCAGAGGCAGACAAGAGTCCTGACATATGGAGTTCCACGTATTTATTATTTTAATTATTTATTTTAATTTGTTATATTAATTATTTGTTTTGGCTAGTTGTTTTATTTCATTGTTTTTAATTGACTTGTAAAATCTAAACTTAGAGTAATGCCACTTCCACTGAGAAGGCAAATTTAGAACATTTTGTAAACTAATGAACTCAGATGAATACTGTATTGATTGCAACTTTTTCATTGATGCACATGAATATTGATTTTGTTAGATTGCTATATTGTGAAAAGAAGAAAAAGAACAAATTGTTTTTAGGAATTGGCTTGGATCGTAGCCAGATTCTAAAAACAAAAGGAGGGTATGTAAGGATATTTGGCGTGTTACAGCACAGAGTACAGCACTACTGCACAGGTAGCAAACAGCACAGAGTACAGCACTACTGCACAGGTAGCAATTTTTTTTTTGCAGCACCACCACAAGGGTGCGGTGCATTGCTATATGTGTTACCAGATTAACAAGGAAAGACAGGCTATTCAGTCAAAAACGATTTTAACATATAAGATGCAAACCTATTTTTACAGTTAAAAGCACACGTGCACATTCAAAAATGCACACTATTTTTCACCTGAAATGCCTATGGTGCGAGAGACACATTTGAAAATAATAACTAACATTACTTATAACTAACCTGACTAATGAAACTGAGGTTAACATAATCCACTAATAAAAATGTGTCTCCACTGCAGAATTAGGCCTATTCTGAAAGTGAAGTTTTAAACGCACATCCATTTTTTTTTGTTTTCTCTGCTGCCCTGTCCACATAATTACAGGAAGCAAAAGAGCTCGAAAGAACAGGAAATCAGTTGGTTACAAAGTATTACTATAAAAATGAGCCATTGTGTAGAGAAGGAGGAGATGGCATGATTGATTCTGATTGGAGCAGCGTCATAGCAAGTATCATGCTAGAGGGAGTGATCAGAGTTTTGCTGGGGGGAGTTTGAGGAGAGAGAAGGACAGTCAAGATTTGGCAGAGCTGGGAGAAGGACCTTTTTCCTGGCTGAGACATTCCTATCTGCAAAAGCTGAGAATTCCAGATAATAACCCCGGTTTGAGAACGGCAGGTGTTCGTTTTCACTGGGGTTAATCTTCAAGGGAGCCACATTCAGAAAGAGAACAGCTGAAGAGATAAGGTAATTACATAAGTGTGGGAGCTGAGTGTGTACGAGAATGTTCAGTCAGAGTAGGAAAGGAGATTCCGGTGCCTTAATCACACGTTAATGTTGCAAATTGTGTTCTGTTCTCAGCCATTTTTTTTAGTGTATCACAGACAATGCTGTTACTGTGCTATTTTATTTATTTCTGTAAAGAGTGAGATCGTGTTTAAATGCAACTTTTATAATACAGAAAAATATTTGAAAGCAGACGGGTGGTGTATTTTATATTTACCAATACAGTGCTGATGATGAGGGGAGATTTTTAAACAATGCAATTGTCATTTTAAGACAGATGTGTGCATGATCATATTCAGTATGGACAGTTGAGAGTGATTGTTTGTAGCATAGCTCGTTGGAGGTACATGAGCCAACGGGAAGAGAGACTCTCTGGACATAGTTCCCTACCGTATATAAGGTAGTGGAAATTACCACAAAATTACCACATATAGCCCTCTGTCGTAAATAAGTCAGTGAGATCGCCCATGGTGGCACACTAACACTAACACTGAAAATGTGGTATTCCTAAAATGTAGGTCTGAGGTCTCTCTAGTGATTACACGAAAAATCTAAGCAAAGATAAGGGATTCTGGACATTGGGGCCACAAATAAAACAAGGGAATTATGCTCACCAAAATACCACCAACCACGCATACCAACCACGCATACCAAATATGCATGTCTGGGTGCTGAAATAATGCATGTCCACTGTATTATTGTTGCACATGGCCCAATCTGAATACAAGGAGTGATTATTGCTAAGTTATTTTTCGGCGGTAATAAAATACCGTCAGGCCCCAAATCTCCACAAAATACCCTACAGAGCTTCTGTTAGGTGTTCCAAATAAGGTTATATGCTTTGGGCTGAGTACCTTCAAGCATAGTGTTGTGTTTTTATAACTGTGGTTATATGTAATGTGATCGTACTTATTTCCCCCAAGATGTATCTAGGCCTACGTCTATTTAAATAAACCATTTATTTTTACAATACATAGGGACTCATTACAAGTGTGCTGAACCGGTAACAACAGTGCCAGTAAGCCTACCGGCACCGTTGTTAACGGACTGGCACAATCTGAGTCTGCAGGAGATTTCCGCCCCACCCGCCAGGCCTGACTTGGTGGGCGGGACGGCAGCCGCCGGCAGACTTTCCGGGAAGTACTGGCACCGCTATCAAAGGTGCCGGTGCTTCCATCATCTCCCCCATTCCCATTGAGTCCTATGGGACTCATTGGGAATGGGGATTAGCATTTTTCCAGCGCATGACTTCCAGGAACAGCAGGGTTGTAATAGCCAAAGTTTCTGTGTAACCAGGCGCCGGAACAATGCACGAGTCCAGCGGCAGCCTGCCGGTTCTATGGGCACAGCTACCGCCAGACTCGTAATGAGACCCATAATGTATTCAGTGTTTCTTTGGACTATTTGCATTACAATTTCTTTGTACTAATTCTACTGCCCTCTCTCCCTCCTAAGATAAGACAAGCTGCTCTGCCTACACTACCATGAACTCAGATGGTACAGCCTTATTCTAAGAGTTCAGTCTTGTACTGCCTCAGTTGAATGCCTTTAATAAGCCCTGGGTTGGACTTCCGGAAAACTGTCCTAACATTTGTTCAGTCTGAGAAGGACAGGGCAGCCAAACATTATACTGATTCATTGTGGGAGCAATGACTTGGGTAATGTAAGAGGTACACCCATTGCTTTAATGATGAAACAGGACTTACACACACTAAAGGAACCTTTTCCTCAGACCATCTTTATCTTTTCCCATCTGACTTAAAGGCAAAAATGGAAATGGAACACCAGATTTAATTCTCAAAATTGAAAAATCACAGAGAAATGTTAATAAGGTAGTTTTAGCTTTCATGAGAGAACAAAAACAATTATGGATATCAAACAACATCCAGTTCTACCGACTCATTTGCATAGAAATGATGGAGTACACCTAACTGATGAAGGAAATTCAGTGTTTCATGATAACATCAAAGCAGTTCTCCAAATGAACTAAAAAAATACACTCAGGGTACCCCAAAACAGTCCTTTTAAGGACTACTTATTACATATACATATATTCAAGGAAAACACTTTAGTTGAAGGGGTGTTAAACTGAGAACAAAATGCAACAAAACTCCTGAATTTTAATAATAAAGACATTGGGCTAGTGAACACGATGTATCATGTGTAGAAAGTAAAATAAAAAAAAATTAATTGTGCAACCCCATTCCCCCCAAATAAAACTCTTCCTAATAAACTTTGTTTCCATATTTACTTAACTTTTAAAAGTGTTTACATTTATATGTACTGTTCATTTATAGAAAGTTATTAAGGTGTTACAGTAACTTTTTACAATGTACGAATGGCATTGTATCAACAGTAAGACAGGCCCAAGTGATAACAGTTCAAAGGTGTTCATTGAATTTTTCACAAGGGTGAGATAAACGCCTATCTTAACCTAAATCAACAGATGGGAGCAATCTACAAATATCAAATAATATTAATGCAGTCCTAGTGATGTCTTGTCAAATTAAAAAGGGCCTATACTAAGTAAACATATTGCCAATCCTTACCATTAATTTACAAAATATGGTTTGTTTGTTTGTTTGTTTGTTTATTTATTTATTTATTTATATTGCACACCAGACCCAGGGGTATTCGGGCGCGAAGGCAGAAAGAGGGTTGTTCAATTTAGGTTACATAAAATAATAAACAGGGAGTACAGCTAGGCATGTAGGCATGTAGTGTCAAAAAATCATAGAAATATGTACAGTAGGTTTACAAAAATGCAGATGTGACAGATAAATAGAGCAGAGCAAATATACAAAATATACATGAGATCCCAAATGACAATAGAGCGAAGTTAAGCATCATGATCTTTTAGCCATTGGATCAGATTGGATCTGAATTGCTGGTAAGGAAGATCTTCCCTTAGAGCAGTTGGAAGGGAGTTCCACAATTGTGCCGCTTTAACAGCGAAGCTACTCCCGAAAGATTTAGAGCCTCATTACACGGATGGCGGTAATGGTTAACGGTCACCGTTAATGGTAACAGTGACCGTTAACCATTACCGCCTTACTACGAGGTGCCTTAGCGGGTTGGTGCTTTAACGTCTGCTTTTTGCAGGCGTTAAAAACCAACCCGCTAAGGGACCTTGGTGCTAATTATGGCACCGCAAAATTGCGGTGCCGTAATTAGCACCTTCCCCATTCCCATTATGCCCTATGGGGCAAAAATGGGAATGGGGAAGGGCAGTGGTGGAAGGGGGAATTACTGCCCCACCAACCTTGGAATGGGGCGGTTATTCCCCCTTCCACCAAGGCAGTGCCGGTATTTTACCGGCATGGACCAAGGTGCTAACATCACCTTGGTCCATGTGCTAATACCGCCATCCGTGTAATGAGGCCCTTAGTAAGCTTAAATCTGGGTATTAACAAAAGGTTAGAGTTAGCTTTTCGTAAGGGGCGAGAGGCTGTTTGTCTGGTGAATCTGTCTATAAGGTATTGCAGGGCTGCATGGTTAAGGCATTTGCGTGTAAGGGATGCTGTTTAGAGGAGGATTTTGTCTTTAGTGGAAAGCCAGTTGGTAGATCTCCTAAGGTCTGATATGTGGGCATTTTTAGGGAAGTTTAGGGCGGCTCTCAGGGCATTATTTTGCAGTGTCTGAATTTTGGAGGTGATGTATTTGTTGCTGCCTATGTAGAGGGCGTTGCAGTAATCTAGTTTTGACAGGATTAATGCTCTTGCTAGGATGACGCAGTTATAAGGTGAAAGGAAGGGCTTGGCTGCTCTAATTAGCTTGCAAGTATAGGAGGTGGCTGAAGCCATGGAATTGACTTGTTTTCCAAAGGTAAGCATGGAGTCTATATAAAAACTGAGGGTTTTAACTACTTTGGCTACAGTAATGATGTTATTGTCAATTATGAAGGAGTCAGTGCCATGCTGTGGTCTGAAGCCGGACTGTCGGACTCCTAGGAGGTGGTTTAGTTCCAGGAATTTGTTGGTAGGCAACTTTGTCTAGGATTTTCAATAGGAACGGCACAGTGGTTATAGAGCGGTAATTGGTTGGGATGGAGGGTCCAAAGAGGAGGTGGAGGACCCAGCAATGTTTCAGGTTGCTGGGTATGGTGCCTGATGTGAAAGAGACATTTATAAGTTTAGTAATGAAAGGTGAGAGCTTGTGGGCGGCATCTTTTATGATTTGGGCTGGACATGGGTCGCCCTGGCAATTAGAGGGTTTCAGGGTGAGGATGACTTTCTCGACTTCTTTGGTGGAGACTTTGCGAAAGTAGAAGGGGGGTGTCCAGTGGTTTCAGAGTCGGTAATGGGTTTGTGGTAGCCTTGGAGGGGGGGCCTATGTTAACAGTGTTTGGGGCAGTTATGGACGATTTTTTGTTATTGATCTTTGCCTGAAGCATGGTTATCTTGTTGGCAAGGGCATTTTGTATGCCTGTGCACGAGTTCTTGTCCTTGAGGCAGGAGTCGGGAGCTTGGGTGGGGGATTCTACTTCCTTCAGGATGGCGAACAGTTCTTTTGTGTTGGATTTGGCTTGGATTTATACGGGTGTTGTAGGAGGTTTGTTTTGCTAAGATGATTTCTTTTTTGTAGAGGGTGGCTAATTACTTCAGGTTGTTTTTGTTGGTGTCTGAGGGGTTTGATCTCCAGGTTTTTCCACTTAGGCATTTCTTTCATCTGATGTCTTTCAGTAAGGGTGTGAACCAGGTATTTAGGTGTTGGCAGGGGTGTGCTCTTCCTAATTTTCAGTGGTGCGATAGTGTCCAGAGAGGCAAGCATCACTTCATTGTATTTTTCTACCATGGAGGCTGGGTCAGACTGATCTGAAATGGAATTTAAGTTGGGGAGAATGAGGGGGATAAGATTTTCAGGGGTAATATTTTTTTTTGTTTCTAGTAGGTGCAGTGGGGGCTCGGGTACTGTTGTTCACAGGTGTGGTAGCTTCTAAGGTGGTAGGGTGATGTTCAGGAAAAAGAAAGAAGTTTTCACAAAATGAGAAGTCATGATGTTCGGCCTGTAGGCCTCCCTTCCCCACGTTTTCAGCATGGGACAAGGCGGTTCACTCGAGCAAAGCACACACTCTGGCTTCTGCGGCACAAGGATACAGCTTCATTTTTACGGTTGAAGAACTTCTGTGTCTAAACCTCTTAGTCCTTTGATTCAGAGGGCCTGGTAAACAAAAACAACACAAAATGTTATTTTCCTTTCTCAGCACTCAATTTGGGTGTTCACCCTGGATCCCCCTCAGATGGGCGCATATCCTTTTCAACAACAAAAAAAGTTCAACGCTGGATCCCCCTCTTCCGGGGACTGAGATCCCTTTCAAATTATGTTCAGATAATTCTTCCTCGGGTGACTCATGGTTCACTATGGATCCCCCTCCGCCGGGCTCAGATCCCTTTCAGTCACTCAATTAGTCTCCCTCAGCCAGGCTCGGACCAATTGTGATGTACTTTAAACTATTGAAGACTTTTGAATGTGCACAGGGTTTAGCTTAATCCGTTGCATGACCACTTCGATCTCAATATTCCTTTTTCTCACACTAAGCATCAGTTGGATACCTGACAGAGACTTTCGAATGAGCACCAACGTGGCGCCGGACCACTCTGTGTATGGTATCTTTTCTTGGCCTCCCAAAGTTCAATTGTAAAGTTCAATTACTCCTTTTGGTTTCCAATTTTATCTGCATGGCTCTTAGCAAACGCCTCACATGCTGTTCTCTTTGTACAATGTTGCCGCTTGCAACCTTGGTTCAACACACAAGCTGGTTTGCTATCAGATTCTCTGGCTCACCGGCTATGCTGTCTTTTATGACACTGCATTGTTGTAGGAGCCAAGAACGGTGCCACAGTGGCAATCGCTCCTCCTCACATCGATTTTCGACATGGGAGAGCATAGGGTACCTCTGACACACTGTGCAGGTTTGAAAAGCCGTAGTTCCTGTTCTTCGGTTTATTACTTTCCAAGGCTCACGAAAATAACGCTCTTTAGAGGTCATGGGTGCTTCCCTCCTTGCGACTCTCTCTGGTCTCACTGTCTTTCTCCTTGTATTAACCTGCCATCTTGGAACTGCTGTTTCCTCGTTTGGTTTGCCTCACTCAGAGTGTGCTTTTGTGTTCCGCCTTTTATCTGTGTGGGGATGTGTGATGGAAGTCAAGGATGTGTAACTGTCCATAATTGCCTGACCCTGCCTGTCCATGCTGCTGGGACATGTCAGGTATACGGCTCTGGTGTTAGTCGGTTGTCGCTCACAGTGAACTGCATGTGAGAAAGTGTTTTTATAGGAAATGGGGGGGATGAATTCCTAGGTATCCTACCTGGTAGGATGGGGTAAAGGTGTTATTGGGAAGGGGATACCGTGTCTCACCCTCCAGTCTCCCACTTTCACTCCCCAAGGACCCTCCATCCAGGTGATCCTCCCTCACTGGTCCACCCAAGGAACTGGATCCAAAAGTGATGGCCGTGTCCTGGCCACCTGGATGACAGATCCTCAGGGACTGGCGGGTGAGACACTTTCAGGTTTCTCACAACAATTACTACACTCAATGTATCCTAAAATAAATCGTTACAAGACTACTGCCCACATATATATGTACATTTTTTTTAAACAAATTATAGCCACTGCTACCAAAGATGCATGCGTGACTAAATGTGGAAACGACTGAGCAATTTTACCCACCGCTTCCACAGGGAAAAACTGTGGCTATAATGAAATACATAAGGATATTTACTTTATTTAACACACACTAGCCCTCATTACGACCCTGGTGTTAACCAATGGCTTATTAGCGCCATGGTTAACGCCAGTAATTTACCGGATCCGCCATGTTGAGATGGGAAATTACCGCCCCATTCCAAGGTTGGCGGGGCGGTAATTCCCCATTTACCATTGGCCCTTCCCCATTCCCATTTTTGCCTCATAGGGCTCAATGGGAATGGGGAAGGCGGTAAATACGGTACCGCAAAATGCGGTACTGTAATCACCTTCAAGGTCCCTTTGCGGGTCCATACCTTAACGGCTGGTACAGACCAGCCGTTAAAGTCGGGACCCGCAAAGGGACCTCGTAATCAGGCGTTAAGGGATTACCGGTACCAGTACCCTTACCGGTAATCCCTTAATGCCAGGATCGTAATGAGGGCCACTGTATTGAAAGGATCAATTAGCGGTATTTGATCTATATATAAAGTATGTGTTTTTATGATCTATTTTTATAACAAAAAGTTGGTCCTGAAAAGGACCTTTTGGAAGGGTAAGGAAAAAAGAGGTAGAAACTGGGTAGGTAAAACACTAGGATTCATACATTAAACAAAAGGCAGCATTGACAATTGCCTGTATGTTCTGAAAGGGCCTTGCCCGAGGTTTGTGTGGTGCCACCTCCCACCTCGATCAAGCTGTGACAGGTCTTGCACATCATGATAAAATTAGAAAGATTGGGTGCAGGCAGGATGGACTGAGGTTGGGTGTTAGTTGCTGGAAAATATCTGCTAATTATATTTGAAATCTGTGGCGCAGATGATAAATAGTGCTGTGCTCATCTTGCTCCATGTGCTTTTACCTTATGTTTCACATGAACCTTCCTATATAATTCAGCCACTTCATCCCCATGAACACAGACACAATGTTGAATTAACGTGGATGTCCCCAATCTTGTGTGAAGGTCGACTCCACAAAACCTTACCACAGAAATTGCACATGACCCCTTCAAACTCCTTTTTGCTGTGTTGGTCCTTTACATGGAAATATTGCAAACTATCAGCGATGGTTTTTTGTGCATGTTGTTTCTTACATGTCGGTACAGCTGAAGCCATCCAAACGACCTCATCATCACTGCATTTAGTAGTCATTTTAAAATGCATGAGCGTGGAGAAAAAATAAAAACTGTAAAAATACAGAACTCCAAAATGAGTCTGGGTCTCATCACAATTCGGGCGTAGTGGAAAAATGTGGCGGTAACGCTATCACCGCCCCATTTTCTGTTCCCCCTAATCCCGAGTTTGGTCAGAAAGCGGGAGCTTACCTCCATCTTTATACTGGGGTTACAAATCTCTCCTTTCCGCCCATTTTCGGTGCTATTACTGCTTTTGCTATTACTGCTGGCTGTAATAGCGCCACCAAACCCTTTGGAAATGGGAACTTACCACCCACCCTTAACTCAGGACCCGGCGCAAATTGTGCCAGATTGAGTTGCGGTAAGGCTAATTACGTTGAAAATTGTCCTTTGCCACTTTATATCAAAAAAGTTTTTAAAAATAAGAAACTAAAATAACAAAAAATAACAAACTACAAAGCACAAGAGAAAGGACAAAGGTATAGGAAGAAGAAAGATAAAAAAGGAATGGATACATCAAGGTACTGCTTTTAAAAAAGTCTTACGAAGAAGTTCACCCATCAAGAGACAAAAAGCAATAACAAAAATCAGGAAAGAGGTGCTTGGGAGAGGGGTATAACCGCGGTTACGCGACATAGTAAACCGGAATGTGTTTTCTCCGCACAAGCGGGTACACCCAAGCACAATCACGTGTTCATGCCTAAATGATATAAAAATCACGTAAATCAATGAGAAGATGCACCTACACATGGCCGTACCCGCGTCGATGGAAGGCCCAATCACATTGAAAGCTGAGTTCACGTGGATATGTGGCATTACAGCAGTGCTTCTTATAGCCACGGTTATACAGCATCCGCTCTGATTCACCTGTTACTATCGGCAGCCACGATACTCGACATACCATTTGCTAGTACAGAGCCATGGCTGTACCTCGTGCCACTTTTTTTACCATGGATAGCGATGCCGCACAACCAGTGGGTAGCCGCAGTTATCATGTGTCGCTGGTTCATCTGTTGCTATCCGCGGCACGATACATCCACGAATCTCGATGTGCCATTTGCTGATATATAGCCAAGGCTGCGCAGGATGTCGCCTTTAACCGTGGGTAACAACGCCACACGGCTTGTGGTTGCTGGGTAGCCAAGGTTATTAGATTAAAATATATATATATATATATATGTATATATATATATATATATATATATATATATATATATATATATATATATATATATATATATATACATATATATATATATATATCCTTCGTTGGCTTTCCGCTGTTTGTCAGGCTGGGCGAGGGCTGAAAATATCATCGAATTTAAACTTATTTTTGAACATAAAAGGACATTTTAAATCCATTGGACTGCTGCGCAGGATGTCGCCTTTAACCGTGGGTAACAACGCCACACGGCTTGTGGTTGCTGGGTAGCCAAGGTTATTAGATTAAAATATATATATATATATATATATATATATATACACACATATATATATATCCTTTGTTGGCTTTCCGCTGTTTGTCAGGCTGGGCGAGGGCTGAAAATATCATCGAATTTAAACTTATTTTTGAACATAAAAAGACATTTTAAATCCATTGGACTGCAGTGCATTTTGTGGGACACACTGGAACTTGATTCTACTTCGTGAGTGCGGCTCTGGGCTATGCCGACGTACTGGTGTAGAAACGTTTGGAATATATATATGTATATATATATATATAAAGTAAACACATGGAGGATAGAAAAAACCTGCACTCCATGCAGGAGGTCAGTAGATCCCAACAAATGAAAAAAAACTCGAATCCAGATAAGTGGAAAAGTCGAGTTTAATGAATGGTAAAAGATACAAAATAAATGGCAAAAACACACAGCATGCAATACAGGACGCCTATGTATATATATATATCTAAGTATGGAATATCAATGAAAAAAGAGACATTAGTGATACAATTGTAATGAAAAAGAGTTATGTAAAATACATGATAATAAAGAGAGCACTATAGTGGCCTCCGAATAAAAAGCTCCACATATACAGATTCGAGGTACAATTAGACACAAATAAAATAGCATGTGTAACAACACACAGGCTAAAATACAGTGTTTGGACATCTAAAACTACAGTCAGAGGGCTCCTTTTTCTATTGATTTTCCCAAACACTTTTCTACTGCTTTTCTGCACAGTCTCAAAGAAAGTCTGAAAACACACTGCCAACACAGAGAAGACTCCCAAATACTCACGGGTGTCATGGCCAGTGATATTTTCCACCCCAACGTCACTAAATGTATACAAATAACTTTAAAAAAGAAACAAAACACTGACACCCCAAAATGTGTAGCTGTGGTCACGAAAGTACTCTTATCTGTGGTAATTGGTAGTCCCATAGGCAGAATGGCTGGAAAAAATGCTTTCCTGACCACCAGGCCCTCACCAAATGCCCCCTTCATCTGTGCCAGCTCCCCCCACTCCCCATATGCCCCCCCACACAACACACACTGGGCATCATTATAACTGTGGCTGTACAGTGATAAGGGTGCCAGTAGTGATGCCGGCACCATTATCACTGTACCGCCACATTACGAGTTCTGCTTGCGGGGACCACTTGGAATGCCTGGTAGGGCCAAGCGTGCAGAGTGGCACCCGCAAGCAGAACAGGACTGTAGCAACGGTACCGTTATGGCCGGTACCGCTGCTACCATCCTCCCAATTCCCATTGAGCCCTATAGGGGCTCAAATGGGAATGGGGACATACCGGCTCCGGGTCCCACGAAAGGGAAATTACCGGGCCCGCAAGGGTCAGAATGGCCCGGTAATTCCCCTTTCATGGGACCCGGAGCCGGACCCGAGTCTGGGGGTAGCCATGCCCTTATTAAGGGCATGTCTACCTCCAAACTCGTAATGAGGCCCACTGTTTCAGAAAGCTTTGTTTTGCAACCTCAGTCCCAAGATCCCCTCCAATTGCCAAATTTCACTTGGTGTCCTCTAGCCACCCCCCACCACACCTCTAGCCTGATGGCATTTGTATGTGTTTGACCTGCAAATGGCTTTTTAATGTGTTTCATTTTCCCATATCCTCAGCTGTGGCTGAGGAGCTCTCTCACATCGAGAGACAAGCAAGATGGCAGTCATTTCATTTCTAAAAACCATGATCCTGCAATTCACCTTGGGAGATATAACTATCAATTTTTGAGAAGGGGTTACCCCCTTCTCTGTCAAATATTTAAATAACTATTGCATGGAATAACCACAAACCAAGCTTGGATCAAGAGTCAACACTTCGTGCCCAAGTTGTTTTGGACCAGGGCCAAAATGGGTTCCAGCAGTTTGGGCTGTGCGCGTTGTCAAAAATTTACCTTGTTTGTCTATGGGAATATGAATGGGAAGTAGGACACACTTTTGGAAAAAAACTATGTTTTTACGCTTAATTACTTTTTTATTTTTTAACAAATCTTTAGGAAACTTTGCGGTCTGGGGAGGCGTATGAGTCCTTAATCACTTTCAAAATTTCAGTCATATATGTTACTCGATTGAAAAGTTATAAACAATAGAATTGTGAAGGTTCGCTATGGGAGTCCGACTCACCGTAACTATAGGGCGGCTATGACCGACCTATGATATATATGCAGACAGATAATAAAATAACATCTATATTTTATTTTTATAAATCATTTTTCATAGCCGCGGCTATGCTACCCTGGCTATAAACAGAATCCATTATAGGCATGGGTACACGTACATTTATTTCATACATTCAAAAACACATATTGCACAGGTTTCAAACTTAAATTACACATGGCTTGAGGTGAGGACATCCAATCCGAAAGATATGTAAAATTCTGATGTGTAACGTCCATAAAATACTATGATTACTGCACAGAAATATGTGCAATAAGAAAATGTTTTCACAGAGGAGGAAATACTAAATGAAGATGCTGATGAGAAGTAGTCACAAGAAAGTATTGAACATTTGGAATTTTGTGAGTGTATTCTTTATATTTATGTAAAATGTGACTAACAATATTTATAAGAACAAACATCATTCAACATACAGATATACTTTACTTTACCTTACTGCGTTTAAATGTCTCTGCAACCCACACAAGTATTTTAAAGTCTATTATACCTTCAATTGTTTAGAAATATGTCAAATATTTCCAAACAGATGAAGCAGTGATTCAAGTATCTACAAGGATCAGGCTACAGCCACCTCAGGAATTCCCCACAAATACAATCATGGATACTTTAGTTTAAATGAAACACGTGTTAATGAATCTTCAAAATGATATAGAATCACTGAAAAAGGACATAAATGACCTTAGACGAATAACAGATAGTAAAAATGCAGACAATTGTGCTGATGAAGATGTATCATGTGCAAATACTAAAAGAAAAAGAAACCCCACAACCACATTACACCCCAATACATGTTTTTTAAAAAACTTTTTTTGCATACTTGTGTATCTTTTAAAAATATATACACTTATATATATTGCGAATGAATAGAAAGTCATTCAAGTGTTACAGTAACTTTGCTCGAACACTACACTCAATATAATGTGTTTTTTTTAAAATATTTCTTTTATAGCCACGTCTATATTAGACACTATGGAATAGGCTTGCAGGGCCCATAGCCATTAATTGTAATTGCGGCTACTGCCATTACTGTCATTGTACATGCGGCTACCATGAACGATGCGATTGGTCAAAATGCAGGCGCAGTTAGTCAGTGGAACGACTGGAGTGTTTACCCATGTCTACCATGAATACATAAACATATGTGCTTTTTGAACACAAACTGTATTAAAAAGGATCAATTAGGCATTATTGATCCATTTATACAGTCTGTGTTTTTATTGTCTGTTTGTATAACTGAAAACCTGACCCTGAAAAGATTGTTTTAGTGGGAAGAAAGAGAAAGGAACTGGGAGGGAAAAACATTAGGATTCTGTACTTTTTCGTTTTTCTTTTTTTTTAAGAGGGGGTAAAAATAAACTGCCACTTTAAAATATATATATATATATATTCCTAGCAGCCGCAATTAGCCTGGTGTTTTATAATGGCCCTTCCCCAACCATTTCGGTCGGCATCGCCCACGACGATCCAATTGTGACATCCTTTACACATTGCCTGTCAGTCTTGTAGATCGGGTGCAGGCAGGATGGGATGAGGTTGGGTGGTGGTTGGGTGGTGGTAGGTGGAAAATAAGAAGCAATAGAAGTGGAAGTTCGTGGCAAGGACGTCAGATATCAATGTGCTGATTGTGGACTATGCGCTCTCACCTTGTGTTGAACATGAGTCTTCCTTTAGGGTTCCTCCACATCATCCCAATGGACCCGAACAAGGTAATGTATCAGAGTCGAGGTTCCAAAACTTTGAAATGGCTCATTAGAAGGTCCCCTCTGCAACACCTTACCACAAAATATACACTGCACTTCCTCAATCTCCTTCTTATTCCGTTGCTTCTTGACATGAAAATTCTGCCAAATATCAGCAACAGTCTTCTGAGCACACTGCTACTTGCGTGGAGATAAAACAGACTACACCCACACCACCTCTTCATCGCTGCTGGTCTCAGACATACTTAAATGTGAGACTGCAGAGAAAAAACAAAACCGTCAAAAAATGCAACACAAAAAGGACTTTGCCACTAAAAAATGAAAAAGTTGCACAAAAAACAATATAACAGGCTGACATAAGAAAAATCACAAACTACAAATGACAGGACAAAGGCCAAAGATATAGGAGCAAGAAAGGTAACAAAAGGAATGGACGAATGAGGACAGTGCTTTGTACTTTGTACTTTGTGCTTTGTACAGTAGTTGAACCTAGCTGCATTTTTTAAAACCTCTGCACCCATGTGTTTTGTACAAAGGTTGAACCTAGCTGCATTTTTAAAATCTGTGCACTTGTGTGCTTCGTACAAAAGTTGAACCTAGCTTTGTTTTTTAAAAACCTGTGCAATTGTGTGCTTTGTACAAAAGTTGAACGTACCTGCGTTTTTAATATCTGTGCACTTGTGTGCTTAGTACAAAAGTTGAACCTAGCTGTGTTCTTTAAACCTGTGCACCCGTATGCTTTGTCCAAACTACTGTAACTGGCTGTCTCTGGCCTAAATCTCTGCCTGGACCGCCACCTGCTTCCCACGGCTGCTAGGCCACATGGTGAATTTGCTCATGCATTGTGCAGCCTCTCCATCTGTCCCTCTTTCTTTCACCTCAATGGCCCTATCCATCTTCCCCATCTATTCTAATTGCTACTCTATCACCTACCCTTCCTCTCTCACGAAGTCTGGAAGGAAAAAGCTTAACAAATATCTCTTGACCTCTAATGCGGGCCTTCCTACTACTGACTCCTCCGTCAGTGCTACTTCCAGGCAGACTAACACTGATATCCTCTTCTCTGTCCCTCACCAGACCTATGGACCCCCATCTGATCTCTACCCTCTCCTCTTTTTCCTCTTCTGCCATGAATGGCAGCACTAGATGCCAAGTTCTCTTGGCTCAATTTTCATCCTCTAGGTGCATTATGAATGTTCATCACAATGCCATTGTCATTGCCCAGGGTTCTCAACCCAATCTCTTCCTCTTTGACCAGTGCCTGTAGGCCCTCATCAATTTCCTTCCTTCTTTTGTTAGTCTTCCTCCCTCTCTCTCTGCACCTCCTTCACCACCCCCGACAGCTGTAACACCTCCCGGTACCCCTCCCTGAAAAACTTTCAAAGGTGGTGAATGGCTTCACTTAGCCACTCTGAATGCTTGATCTGCTGTCAAACACTCTTGCCATGGGCACGTTTGCCACACAGTGACAGGTGCTGCTGTAGCTGTGGATATGCACCCCTGTCGTTGCTGTGATTAGCTGCGCCTCAAACTTCGCCATATCATTGGCTGCTTATTGATTAATGTTTAAAAGTATAAATATATAGATATATTTGTGCATATGTATATATGTATGTATTCAGTTCTCCTTGTAAGTTACATTTCAAAATATATAGACTGTAACATAGGATAGGAATACGGTGCAGTACCATGAATGCTTTCTATGGCAATGGGATAAATAGGGTAAACACACTTTCTAAATGGGTATGCGTCCAAAATGCCTACCATGACCCTGACCATGGCCAGAGATTTTTCATCAGTGACGTCACTATACCTATAAAAATATCTTTAAAAGAAAAACACAACAAAAAAACCTATTGCCGCTGGTATGGAACTACACATACCCTCGGCTATCTGTAGTTCTTTATAACCACGGTTATCGTGGAAAACGTTTGCATTGTCATCCTCAAAACCCTCACCAAGTGTCAGTCCACTCAGTTCCAGCTTCCCACACAGCCCTAAAAGCCTCATCATCTCCCCTGCGCTCTCCCATTCCCCTCATAACACATGGAGTTTTGTTTCAAATGTCGGCCGTTAACGGCTACAGACAATGCTACAGAAAGCTTGTGTTGCCAACTCAGTCCCTAGACCCCCTTTAACTCCCAAATTTCACTTGCTGTCCTCTAGCCACCCCCTCACCTCTAGCCTAATGACATTTGCAGGTATTTTTACAAGCAAATGGTCTTTTTCCTACTTTTTATTTAATGATATCCTTGGTTATGGCCGGAGCTATCTTATGTTAAGAAAACAAAAGATGGCAGCCGTTTCTTTATTTTATTTTTAAACCTGATTTTGTCAATTTACCTGAGAAATACCTATCTATTTCGGAGAAGGGGATGCTTTCTCTGTCAAATATTTTTAAAACGACTGCACGGAATAACACAAAAACACAAAAAGGCTGCCAGTAAATGCTTCATGCCCAAGTTGTTTCTGATCTGGTCCAAATCCATCCAACGTTTGGGCTGTACTGTCTGGCGAAAATTGACCTTTTTTGTCTATTGGAAAATGAATTGTAAGTCAGCTGTAACTTTGTTTTTTTAGTTACTAACAACATTTTTATTTCTTAATCACAATTTACCAAGCTTTTCAGTCTGCAGGGGCCTACCCATCCCTAATAACTCCGGAATTTGAACCCCATCCATCACGCAAATCCAAAGTCATAAACAATAGAATTTTTCGAGGTTCTATGGGAGCCAGACTCACCGTTAATAAAGGGCGGTGACTGCCATCCTATTATATATACATATATGTGCGTTAGAGCTCGGTTGTCAAAAGAGACTGAACAAAGGAAGGAGGGACAGGTGCAGGGGGCAGAAGTGAGACACAAGGGTTCCAAATACCCATCATTGTAGAAGTCAATTGTTTTGAAGCACCCTATGGAATGGTGTGCACCAGCCTTTTGGAAAATGCTTGCAAATTTTCTATCAATAATAATGCCATTGGCTTTACACCAGTACCTAATGATAATTTGAGGAAAATCCACTAGGGACAAATGTATTTAAGGTGAAGGGATAAAGTGGTTGGGTTCCAATCAAAGGTTCATGAGTAGGGCATTCCATTGTTCAAGCCCTTTGCTAACCAATAATTTTCAGTCTGAAACGTGGTCGCACAAATCTGTTGTTTGAATTAGAGTGTATACCCTCTTTGATATTTGTTTGTCTTGAAGATGATGATGTTTTTGAAATCCCACTTCCAAATGGCTTTCCTGTGGATAAATAATAACTTGAAATGTATGCTGTACTGGTTGGGCGGCCATTTGAGATGTTTAAAGGCTACAGTAATGTAAGCTCATTTGGTTAGCCAACAATCATGCACGCTGCTCAGTTTTGAATGGATTGCTGTTTGGTTTCTAGTTAGGCTGCAATAATGAATTGCAATAATTCAGTGTGGATAAAAACAGATCTTGAACTAACAAAGATTTGCAGTGCATGTCTTGGGCTGCAAGCATCAGTCTCCGTAAGAGCAGTTGGTGGTGGGAGCTACCAGAGAATGCTGCTATTTGATGAACGAAGGACAGCTGTTGATCTCAAATAATGCCCAAGCTACACAATTTGGCCACCGGGAATTAACAAGGCAGCACAATGGCTCTCCTCTTTTTTAAGTAATTGGCAATGCTTGGTCTATTGTGGGGAGGCGGAGTCCGCGCACATAATATTGGAATTTGGCGTTTCTCAAGGAGCATGCCTATCTCCATGTGTCTACAACATGTTTACGTTTCCAAGTTTCAAGCTCTTGGAGAAAAATTGCATAATATTTACAAACTATGCTGATGATACAGTGTCTCATCCTCCTTACAGGTAACCATGATAAAGACTAACTATTTCTTAACAAGGTTTACAATATCATTGAAGATTGGATGGTTCACAATAACCTTGCCTTAAATTGGGTTTAAGACTGAGCTCTTGGTAGTGGGTACCCAGAATATGATTAAAAAAATAGTGTCTGGCGTATGAGAACTTTAGCTTAGAAGACACCAAGATTGTTGTACAAAAGAAGGTCAAAATGCTGGGCGTCGTGCTGAATCAACATCTCAATATGAAGGCTGATGTGGGGTACCTTGCATCGTTATCTGCATACTACATAAAGCTCCTGACTCACTTATGGCCCTTTATCACCCAGCTGAATGCTAAGACTATTGCAAGGGTGATAGTGGGTGTGACAATTGACTACTGCTGTAGTATTTTGTTTGTCATTAACAAAGGGGAGTGTAGGCGCTTGCAGGTTATTCAAAACAGCGCGGTAAGAGTGGTAACAGGGACTGCTCATAGAGATCATATCTCGGTTGCCTGACGTGGCCTACACTGACTGCCGGTTGAATCCAGATTGCTTTATCCCCTCCCGTTAATTGTCCATGAATGCCAGCTGGGTAAGATGCCGACGTATCTTCAGGTGCTGATTGAAGAAATAATTCCCACGAGATGCTTCAGGTCCAAAAACACTGATCAGCTCACTCCAACCTGTTAAGGCAAGCAAAGGTGCAAAGGTGCATTCCTGAAAGCAGGCCAGAGAGCCTGGAATGGATTACCCCCAGAACTGAAGGGCATTAAATTGACCAGAGTCTTTAATAAGAAATTAAAAACATGGCTTTTTAACTAATTCTTTCTCACCATTATAATACATCTCTTCTCTGCGGTACCGGCTTTTCTGTTTGATGTTTTTGTCTTTGTCTTTTGTATTGGTGCCCTCAAGCCTTCGGGTCCATGGATGGCGCGGTATAAATAAATAAAAGTAAAAGTAAAGTAAAAAGCAGTGGGTCCAAAGAGATGGGGCAGAATCTAGGAATCCCAGCTGTTTGGGCTTCTCCACAAAGATGGCTAAATTTTCTACGGCTTTGATGCAGAGGCTCTTTTTCACAATCTACACATGGGTGTTATCTAAGCAATAATCCCTGAGCCGGGGAGCATTACTGAGTCAGGTTATGCCCTGGTGCCCATAGTTACATGCCAGAGCATGGCGAGGGCCTTAACGAAGGGCCCAGCTCCGGTGATTATTGCTATTAGTACCACAGCATGTTGATTCCTTTTTGAAAATGATCTGGCGTATTGGAAAAGAAGAAAAAAAGAAAAAAAATGCCTACCGGGGAAGGGAAAATTAATTACGTTTTCCATTTACATGGCGGCCATTGAAAATAATAAAAAAGTAAACAAACAAAATGGCCACCATGGAAAGGGAGGCGGTAGTCGATTCTCCCTTTCCATGGCGGCCATTCAAAAAATAGGAAAAAATAAACAAAAAATCAGAGAAGGGACTATGTGTAGTCCACTCTTCCTTTCCATGGCTACCTGCCGCAGATCAGTACAGAACAGGAGCAAAAAAGCAGGTAAGTGGAGGGAAGAGGAGGAATCTGTGTAGGGGGAAGGAGCTCCGGTTTTCAATAAGAGTGAGCCCAAATTGAATTGTGCAGCGCTACATGTCAGATCAGATGTACTCCACTTCAGAGCTGCTCAATCAATTGCCATGCAAGATTGTATTCAGGAAATCAAAATGTGTTGGTCAACAGTTTTTAATGTATTTGAAAAGTCAGGGAACATCATTCATGTGTGGAAGCCTGATTTTCTGTCATGAAGCAATTACGTACATTGCCTGAATATCTATAGTTGTTTGGCGACGAGCCGTACAATGATTTTGGTCTCAAAAGTTGGGTATATTTACTGGTCAGTAGTTGACTGGTTTTGTTGGATATGTTTTAGGTTCTTCTAATAATACTGTGATCAATGCTGCTTTAGCAGGCTGAATGCATTACTGAAATCTGTAAACGGGGTGGGCAAATGATGTAATTAGACATTTTACAAGATGTAAAGTAAATGGGACCACTTGGGATTTAGAACTGTTAATCTAGCTCGGAACATTGAGGTATATAGTCTGAAAGAAACAGCACCTCTCTTATATTACCTTTGCTGACAATTGTCTTATTATTTCCCGCTTAAAACCAGTCAGTGGCATATAAGTCTAATTTATGAAATCCTCAAGTAAACAATTGAAAACAAGTTCTCAATCACCAAAACTTAAGTCATCTACCGTTGACAACAAATGTCATAGTATTTCTCCCTTGAAATCAGTGGCATGGTAGTATAATGTTTGTAAAACCCTGAAATAAAACATTGAAGACAAACAATTGCTCAGCCAAAAAATCTTCAAGATTTAAGTCAATGCAGTCTGAGAATGTGTGCTCGTGTCACTGTCTGTTTATCCAGCACATGTACTATTATGCAGTTGTGCGATAGCTTCTCTCAAACATCCACTGCTACCAGAATTCGAAACAATTCCAGATGGCAAATATTCCTTCAGAACTCAGACAGTTGCTAGGTGTTGGCCCAACATGTTGGTACCTCAGGACATTGCTAATACTGCCCTTAATCAAAGACACCTTAATACTCCAGTAAAAGTATCACAGACCTTAATGCACAGTTCCCAGGCAGTAAAAACCTGTTAAAATGTTCCCAACATCTCATTCAACATCACAATCTCCTGGTTGATTCCTTTGCAGAGCCCAATGAAATTGACCATCGTTTAAGTCTACTACTTGAAAAAGAAACAACCAATTTGTTTCCCCCTTAGGAAACAGTTAGTTCACCTGTTAGGACTGTACATTTAACAAGGGACTTTCTTTGTGAACAAAAACCACCTGCAGTCTGCCATTCAAGATGTTAGCTGTTGCAACCTGAATTCTTGATAAACTGCATCCAAATAAATCCATAACAACATCAAACACGTTTTATTTTGCCATCTGCCAATGCACCTGCCATCTCTCTGACATCTTCACTGTTTGGCTGTTTGGCTCCCGGCAAAGTCTCACTGGGTACTAGGTTCCTCCTGATCAGTCTCCCCTGCCCTGCCTCCCGGCCTACCGCGCACTTAGGGGATGTAACTGTAACCCCTGCAGTCCCCTGCCTCCTTGCACTTACCCAGAGCTGTGCTGCCCTGGCTGCACATACTCAGAACATTGCTGCACTGATTGCACTTCTCCCTCTCCCTTCCCCCTGCACCTGCGTTGGTGCACTTGCACGATCTGAATGACACAAGGCCTACTAGGATTCTTTGTCTTGTCCTCCCTCTGTCTTCCCTCGTTTGTCTTGCTTCGCCTAAAAACACTTGTGTTGAGGGGCGTTATAAATGACATATCATATTATATCTACTTGATGATCATCATCAGTTTAATACACAACTCTAACACTTTTTGCTCAGAAAATGTAGTAATCTGCAATAAATGATGCTTGTCAACTACATCAGCCACTCTAGATGAGCAAAAGATCAAATACAATGTAATACAATAAAACCTCCCAAAACACACATGGTCCAATAAATCAAAACAACACCAACAACTCAAATAGAAACTGTCACGCAGGACACCTGGGAGTAGTTGATTAGCTGATTGGTCTGTATCTTCCACAAGATATAGGGTAGCTTTCCAGTTTAAAAAGGACAGACATTGAGGCACGCCTACGAAAATTGGTCAGTAAGTTGCAGTGAACTGATTCCATTAACATTGTGAAGAATTGTGAAACTGGCAAGAAAGGTAGAGACGCATAGAATTCCATGGGAAGGCCATCATGTATTTATTTTTTTATTAGCATTTATGAAGCGCGCAGCAGCCCTGAGGCATTGTGGCGTTGTTACAGATACAGTGAGTGTTACATCACCTCGGGCCTTGTCTGTGATCATTGCTTTTATGGTTACAAAGATCTCCTCTGCCGAGATCTATTCCTACCAAACTCCAGAGTTTTCCAGGCATTGTGATCTGGTTGAAAAGGTCATTGAATACATTTTGCCATCATAGTCATTGTGGGAATTTTAGAATCCTTCAAAATAGTGATTACATGGATTTTTTCTCTTTAATTGAGGCTTATCAGTCCAGTCATGGTTGTGATAGAGATGGCCCTATTGCTCTCCGTGACCATGCTGAATAGCTTGGCAAACTTTGAGCAACTCTCACATATAATAATTATCTCGCAGCTCAAGCATACTCATATTTACAATCATCTGGGGTTTCTTGTGGTGGTGGGGGCATTCATTATTGTAGCAGAGGGCGGCTGTGAGAATTTCTTTAGCCAGAGGTTTATGTTGGGTATGGCCTGAAGTAAAAACAACCACATAAAAGGGGGCACTGCTTGGAGGTGGGGAATAGAACTCCGCCGCCAACATTTTCACGCCACTGTTTTAGGGCATGCAATTCACTTTTGTATGTGTTTTGGTTGAAAGTATTTTCATACCCCCAAACAGTGTCTGGCAAAAATAGTGGCAAACGTTCATTTTGAAAGCACATTAGATGATTAATACTTAGCGTACTAAAGCACATGGCAGGATGGTTTGGGGGTTTCAGCCAGGCTGTGGTAAATGAGTGGTTAATTATACATTTTGAAATACCTTGAACCAGTAAATGATTGTTGAGACATAACAATAATCTACGTATTGTCCCAGAAACTATGGGCCTCATTACGAGTAGGGCGGTAAGGGATACATTGCACTGTTAAGGAGACCGGTGCCGGTAATCCCTTACTGCCCTACTACGTGTTCCCTTAGCGGGTCCCTCCTTCAACATCTGATTTTACTGATGGGACCCGCTAAGGGACTTCAGAGCTAATAACGGTACCGCAAATTGCTACTTCTGCATTCCCATTGAGCCCTATACTGGCTCAAATGGGAATAGGGAATGGTTTTCTCAATGGGGACTTACCGGTCCTGCAAAGGTCGGACTACACCGGTAAGTCCCCATTGAACCGGTGCCGGTACCGTTATTGGAGGCAGTCATGGCACAAATAGCGCCATGACTACCTCCAATCTCAGAATGAGGCCCTATGTGTTTAAAAGAACAATGAACCATACACTCAATCAAAACAAGTATTTCTTGGGACATTAGGTGTAAACTATGCAAAATAAAGGTTCATAAGGTCAATAGCACGCAGTGTAGATTGCAAAGACAACTTCATAGGACAACTTGGGGGGTCCCCCCGCTAAGATTGTGTAGGACATTTCCTTGAAAGGATACGTTTTAGAGCACATTGTCCCAGTAACATTGGATTTAGATTGTTAATGATTTGATGATGTGTGAGTGCTGAGACCTGGCAGATGTAACTGCATTTGGGCGCAGATGGTTACTTGATATAGTGTCCTGCTGTACTCTTACAGGGTGATCTGAGAAAGCTAATGGACTTAAAAGTGGGCCCTTAAACAAACAAGAGGTTTGGTAACTTTTTGCAGAACTGAAGTATTTATTAGAGGTACGAAGTTCCAAAGGAAGTGTGTTTCTGGGTCGAGGGGCATAAACCACAAAGCGCTGGTCCCCTCTCGTAAGACAGCAAGAAGGAGGAATGCAAAGTAGGAACGTGTCTGCGGATCTAAGTGTACGTTTGGGATAAGGAGAAACAAGCCCATGGATTTAAACACGCTAGCAGGGTTCTGTGAGTGTAGCTGTTATGATATTTTGTGAAAGTTAGAAATAGTTAATTGAAATAGAATGTAATAACTACTGTATAGGTGGTTTGAGATTCTCTGCAAAGAAGGTTTGTAAAAAGGATTGCTAAATGTCACATATTAAAGCAAGTTTATTTTTTTGTTTTATGTTATGTTTTGGCCCAGTAATGTAGCTAACGTGCAGTAAGCTTTAAGTACATTTGTATGTGTTTTTTTTAAGTGCATGTTTTAGAACATTTGAACGCTTGAATATAGAGGACATTGTTAGATAATGGGTAGCTTATAGAGCACGTTCACTTAGCAACATTGTTCAAGATTCAATGGGAATTAAAGACAACCTCACAGGGGTGCTGTGGATTCATCTCCGAGGTCTTTGGGGTGAGTGGGTGAGTGGCAAAGTTTGCATTTTAAAGCACAATGGGCCAGCAACGCAAATAAAAGCTGCAAAGTGTTGGAACAATGTAATACTCCACAAGGTTTAGCCGGTACCCAGGTCTCTTGGCTGGGAGTAATATTGTAACACAAAAAGAAAAGAGATTAACACAGAAACAGTCACTGAAAAATTATGTCGTTGAGAAAAAGGTCTAACACTCTTCCCAGAAGAGGAGCAACTACAGTCGTCAGGTTAGTGGTGATGCGTCAACTATCTAAACGTTTCTATTTGTAGAAACAATCTGCTCTTCTCTCCAACAATTAATCTTCTGCTATAGTACTGCATGATGCAGTTGTCACTCAATAAAGTTGTGAAGTACATGCGAGCATGCCTCAGCTAGAGGAAATCGGCTAGTTAAGCTGTTGTCTAACCCAGCTCACATTGACACATTCTCTGACTTGTGCCTTTAGCAGCGACCGATTGAGCACCACAGAAAGGCTGCAGATGCAAAAAAAAAAGATAAACATCTTTTAAAAATTGTGCCGGTCCAATATTTCTACTTCCCGATTTCCCTTTCTGCTGTTGCTGTTACACTCACAAAGCGCTGGTCCCTTTGGTCTAGAAGCCGGCTCTGTGGCTCCATTCGGAAAAGTACCTTCAAGATGGTGGATCGCAGCACGGACGATTCCACTATCACCGTTCCAGTCCTCTCACGTTCGCCAGAGGTACGGCGTACTGCTCACGTGACTCTTCATAGGACACAGAGACTTCCAGCTCTTCGCGTCGCTACTGTACTAGTGGATGCTCCGTGAGTTCGCAACCAGGCAATCTCAAATCGTCTGCATAAATCTCTTACCTCTGATCAATACTAACCCCTCTCCACTTAATATTCCAGATTCTCCTTTCAGCATTCTTTGTTTACACAAATCCCCCGGATTCATCTCGCGTCTCATTCGGAAACGCTGCCTTTGAGTTCTCGAGTCACTACATTCTGGGTAATATTAAATCCCTTTCTGAATCTGTCTTCAGGTATTGTAGGGATTGCCTTTACGGGCTTACTCACCTTTACTTTCTTCTGACAGACTTGTGTTCCAGTCGCCCTCTCCGTTCCTCATATTCTCAGCTTCTCTCCTGGTATTTACAATCCGGCTGGTTAAGAGGTCAGGGGAATTAGTCTCTTTCCTGTTTTTTATCCCCTTCCTATTCTTCTACTATTCCTTACTTCGCTTCTCATTTCTTCCCTCTCCAGAAGCAGTCTTCCAATACGCTACACCACGATCGAATAGGCGTCATCAGCCTGTAAACCACGCTCCAATCTTCGGGTCCGGCGCTCGACCAGGGTTTTCTTCCCCAGAGTGTTTCCCTGACTGGTGCGTACCTCTTACTCTGGGTTTCCCTACCAGTTGAGAGGTTGACACATTGGTCGGGGAGATTCTTGAGTTCAGCATTTGCTTCCCGTTGAACATATCAGTCTGCTCAGGTAAGACCTCCATACCTATTCATCGGGGGTTCTTAAAGATCCATTGAACCTAGACTTAGACTCGAGTATTCTGTAACAGTTAGCGACGCCCGAAAACTTTAAGGCTACTGCAGACTGAGATTCAATGGAACAGCAAATGCAACAACTTATTTCCGCCATGCAATCAATGTCCCTAGAGTTGCAGGCCCTCAAACAGGATAATACTCAATTACGACAACAGGTTACTCGTGCCTTCTCAGACTCTCCCCCAGTAAGTTTGAATTCTGGCAAGTTCGACGGAGACCCACACAAACTTAAGGAGTTTCTTGATAGCTGCACTGTGCAGTTTACTTTCAAATCCCACTTCTTTCCCACGGACAAAGATAAGGTTGGCTTTTTGATTTCGCATTTGGCCGGACCTGCTTTGGCCTGGGCTACCCCATTGGTGACCTCTAATAATGTGATCTTAGACTCTTATTCTGCTTTCGCCAACAGTTTGAAATCAATGTTCAGTAGACAAGAGATCTCAGTGTCCACACAAGAAAGCCTATTAGATCTTAGACAAGGTAACAAAGACCTACTTACCTATATCACTCTCTTCAAACAACTTTCCTCTGAGTTAGGATGGCCAGATGATGGGTTGCTCACTCTATTCCGACGAGGGCTGTCAGACGAACTAAAGGATGAGGTAGCTAAGGTTCCGCGTCCGGCAAATCTAGCAGACATGATAACACTCATCATGCAAATTGATTACCGCTTACATGAACGTTCGTCTGAAAAGAAGAAGACTAGAGGCATACGATCTCAATTTGATTATCCCTCCATAACAAACAAACCTATAACTTCTGATGAGCCTATGCAAATTGGAACTGTGAGAGGACCCTTATCAGCAGCTGAGAAAGAGAGAAGGAAGAGTTTGGGACTATGCATGTATTGCGGAGCCTCATCTCATAAATTGCGAGATTGTCCTTTAGTTCCTCCCCGACGCACTCCAGCTAAGGGGTCGGGAAACTTCAAAGCCCTACCGCAGGGGGAACAACGGTAAGGGTACAAGATTCTGATTCCCCAAAGGAGATCCCCGTAAATCTGGACTCTGTAACAACCACTCACAATATGGTTATTATTTCGGTTACTCTTGTTTTTCACGATCAGATGGTACAGAACGTACCTGCTCTGGTAGACTGTGGAGCTGCAGGGAATTTCGTTGATGATCAATGGGCCAATAAACAAGGAATTACCTGTATACCCAAAGCGATGGTCACTCCTATCCAAGGAGTTGACGGTCATCCGCTAAGTTCCGGCCCTATCCGAGAACAGACAGAACCTATTGTCTGTCAAATAGCCTCACATAAAGAGACCATAACCTTCGATCTAATCAAGGCAGCCCATTTCCCCATTATATTGGGTCTCCCCTGGTTAAGGAGACATAACCCTTTTATAAATTGGACAGCAGGTACTCTCTTCCTTGGCTCGGAATACTGTGTCAGCTATTGTTTAGCCAAGGAATCAGTTGGCATCTACATTCCTACTGAAAACTCGATCCGTACACCAGTATCTTCAATAAACAATTTGGAGATTGTTCCGGAATGTTATTCGCAGTATCACTCCGTCTTCTCCAATCCCCAGTTCCCTACTCTACCACCGCATAGAAGAGATGACTGTCACATTGAACTTTTTCCTGACAAACCCATCCCATTTGGGAGAATGTACGTCCTTTCCCAACAAGAAAAGGTGGTCCTTAAAGAATATCTCCAAACCAATTTAAAGAACGGGCTCATTACTGAGTCGGTTTCCCCCGCGGGGGCCTCTCTCTTCTTCATCCCAAAGAAGGAGACCGATGAACTTCGACCTTGTATCGACTACAGGGGTCTTAACAAGATCACAGTGGCAGACAAATATCCCATGCCGTTAATCCCTGACATCCTGGAGGCAGTTCGAGGGGCTTCCTTTTATACTAAGCTGGACCTTCGCAGAGCTTACCATCTCATCCGCATTGCCCCTGGTGACGAATGGAAGACAGCATTTCGAACCCCATTTGGGCATTTCGAGTATCACGTCATGCCCTTTGGATTGGTGAACGCACCTGCTGTGTTCCAGCGTTTCATGGACCATCTATTCGCAGATATTCTATTCCATTTTGTAATCATCTATCTAGATGACATCTTAGTTTACTCCCACTCTCAAGAAGAACACCTGACACATGTAAAAACTGTACTCGAACGACTGCAGTCAAATCAGCTTTACTGTAAAGCATCTAAATGCGAATTTCACCAAAGACAGGTTACCTATCTCGGGTTTGTTATGTCGGCCCAAGGCATTTCTATGGATCCAAGAAAGATCTCTGCAGTGGTTGAATGGCCTATACCTTCTAACGTTAAGGAGATTCAACGTTTTTTAGGGTTTGCTAATTTTTATAGGAAATTTATCCCTAACTTTTCGGATATTATTCTGCCTCTTACTCGGCTGTTAAAGAAGGGAATTCCATTTATATGGGATAAATCCACTGAATTCGCATTTCAGACTCTTAAATCCTTATTCACCTCTGCATCCTGTTTGATAACCCCCGATCAGAACAAACAGTTTTTTGTGGAAACGGATGCATCTCATCATGCTCTCGGCGCAGTCTTACTTCAACAAACCGACCAAGGAGATGAAAGACCAGTTGCATATCTTTCTAAAACCTTCAGTGCCTCAGAACTTAACTACTCGGTGCTCGGAAAAGAATTGCTGGCTATAAAAAGGGCGTTTGAAGAGTGGAGACACTTACTACTTGGTTCCCCCTTTTCTATAGTGGTACGCACAGACCATCAAAATCTGAGGGTCCTACAGAACGCTCATACAACCAACAGTCGACAAGCACGTTGGGCGTACTTCTTCCTTCCATTCCGGATCGAATTTACCATACTTCCAGGAAAGCAAAATCAGAGGGCGGATGCTCTCTCTCGCAAGGACGTTCCTGTCCCCCACTTCTGCTCTGAACAATTGTTTCCCAAAGCAAGATTCCTCGCTGTCATCACCGTCTTCTTGAGTGAATTGAGGACTGCATCGGTCTCTAACCTAGACGCCTGCAAGAAGACAGCCAGCACTTATCATCTTACCCAGAACGATTCTTTCTTTTTTCACAAAGCACAAGTTTTTATCCCTACTTCAGAGCTGCAGCATGAAGTATTACGAATGTGTCATGACTCTCGGGCCGCTGGGCATCGAGGCATTCAAGGCACTTTAGACCTAGTACTAAGGTATTTTTGGTGGCCAGAAGTCCGCAATGATGTACAGGATTATGTAGCAGCCTGCATCGTTTGTTCCCAATCCAAGAATCCCAGGACCCCACCTTTGGGGCTGCTCACCCGGATGCCTATTCCAGAGAAACCTTGGCAAGTGATTTCTACCGACTTTATAGTAGATCTTCCTCCCTCACTCAACAAGACCGCTATAATGGTCACCATAGATTATCTTACGAAGTTGGCACATTTTTCCCCCTTGAACAAGCTGCCAGGGGCTGGGGAGATGTCTAAGATTTTTCTTTCGGAAATCTTCTCCAGACATGGTCTACCGGACACAGTGGTCTCCGATAGAGGCCCTCAATATACCTCCAGAGTTTGGGAAAAGGTTTGCCATGTCTTGGTATTCAAGCGGGCTCTCAGCTCGGGGTACCACCCACAGACGAACGGACAGACAGAACGCCTTAACCAACCTTGGAGACCTATCTACGGTGTTTCGTATCAGCAGCCCAAGACAATTGGTTGGACTTGTTGCCCTTAGCCGAATTTGCATACAACAATGCCCTTCATGCAACCCTTCATACTAGCCCTTTCCATTGTACTTATGGTTTTCATCTGTCCTTTGTTCCTTCTGTCGCTGTATCCCCTTCTAACTGTCCGGGAGTGGATGGCCTCATTTCTGAAATACAAGAAGGACATAAATTGGCCAAAGTCTCTTTAAGAATGGCTCAAGATAGGGCCAAGCGGACTTCTGATAAACATCGCCAAGACGTCCCACCATTAAGCCCGGGAGATACTGTTTGGTTGGCTTCTCGCTTTCTTCCCCGGCATTTGGTCCCTTCTAAGCTATCCCCTAGGTTCTTCGGTCCTTTCAGGATCCTATCGATGGTCGGTTCTGTGGCAGTCAAGCTCGAATTGCCCTCGTCTTGGTCCCGGATCCATCCTGTTTTTCATCTCTCCCAGATACGGTTGACAGTACCTGACCGTTTTCACCGGTCGGACTGTACCCCTCCTCCTCCTGTCTCTACTGATGCTGGCCCAGAATATGAAGTCGCCTGTATCTGTGACTCCCGTTATCGGAGGGGGAAACTACAGTTCTTGGTGGACTGGAAGGGGTACTCCCCTGCAGAAAGGACTTGGGAGCCTGCCTCAGGTGTTCATGCTCCACGTCTGATCCGACGTTTCTTTAGGTTGCATCCTGGGAAGCCGGGGTCGCCCCCCAGGAGAAGGGGGCATACTGTTACACTCACAAAGCGCTGGTCCCTTTGGTCTAGAAGCCGGCTCTGTGGCTCCATTCGGAAAAGTACCTTCAAGATGGTGGATCGCAGCACGGACGATTCCACTATCACCGTTCCAGTCCTCTCACGTTCGCCAGAGGTACGGCGTACCGCTCACGTGACTCTTCATAGGACACAGAGACTTCCAGCTCTTCGCGTCGCTACTGTACTAGTGGATGCTCCGTGAGTTCGCAACCAGGCAATCTCAAATCTTCTGCATAAATCTCTTACCTCTGATCAATACTAACTCCTCTCCTCTTAATATTCCAGATTCTCCTTTCAGCATTCTTTGTTTATACAAATCCCCCGGATTCATCTCGCGTCTCATTCGGAAACGCTGCCTTTGAGTTCTCGAGTCACTACATTCTGGGTAATATTAAATACTCCCGTCCCAGTCCCTTTCTGAATCTGTCTTCAGGTATTGTAGGGATTGCCTTTACGGGCTTACTCACCTTTACTTTCTTCTGACAGACTTGTGTTCCAGTCGCCCTCTCCGTTCCTCATATTCTCAGCTTCTCTCCTGGTATTTACAATCCGGCTGGTTAAGAGGTCAGGAGAATTAGTCTCTTTCCTGTTTTTTATCCCCTTCCTATTCTTCTACTATTCCTTACTTCGCTTCTCATTTCTTCCCTCTCCAGAAGCAGTCTTCCAATACGCTACACCACGATCGAATAGGCGTCATCAGCCTGTAAACCACGCTCCAATCTTCGGGTCCGGCGCTCGACCAGGGTTTTCTTCCCCAGAGGGTTTCCCTGACTGGTGCGTACCTCTTACTCTGGGTTTCCCTACCAGTTGAGAGGTTGACACATTGGTCGGGGAGATTCTTGAGTTCAGCATTTGCTTCCCGTTGAACATATCAGTCTGCTCAGGTAAGACCTCCATACCTATTTATCGGGGGTTCTTAAAGATCCATTGAACCTAGACTTAGACTCGAGTATTCTGTAACAGTTGCTGGCAAAGTACTTTCAGTCTGCATGCCAGTTTTTGAGTAAACTTGTTTTGATTCGATTTAGAGTAACCTAGCCTATCTTTTTAAAGGGTTGACAAGTGTACCAGCTGATAATATCATCATATCATGCAGGCCTATCACTTAATTTTGGGCCAAACTCTTGTGTATACTTTGGGCCTGAACACTGCCCTGCGTTTCACATACTTCCAGTTTGCTTTTGAAATCTTGCCACACAAAGTGCATTCCATTTCACAGTGTTTCAGTGAAGCCACACTCAGGGATCGGTCTTTTTGCTGTTGGTGGGCAAGTAAGATTGGCACGCAGATTTGGTCCAACCTCCACTACCCGATATTTTGTATTCCCTCTAACTCTTACACCCACCAACTATTTTGTTGGTCCATCAATGCCAAAGGGAGCTGTTTTCCGCAATGTTATCTATACCGCAACCTGTTAACCTAAGTAGGCACCTACATCTCTTAGGAATGGTTGAAAGGCCCTATCAGCATGGAATTCTCCAAACCGGATGCCTCACTCGGTGCCCCAATAATTGTAAAATGTTGTTCAAGTCAAAAGATATAAACGGTCCAAATAGGATGTGTGGTTTACTGTTTGCATTGGTTTTCCCATAAGGAAAATTATTTTGCTCAAATAAATACCCAAACGGCTGGAAGGATTTTCACCAAGTAACAAATAAACTAGCTGGGCACAAAGCGCTTGAAAGAAATCATTTGTTGGTTTGGTGTAAATCTGTCCAGTATTTCTTTTTTAATTCGGCAAAGAACATGACACCCCTCTACACAATAAGCTATTTATATCTCTATTGATGCATTAATGGACCCAAGGCCTTTCAATTTTACATTTGTTTTTTGGATAGTGCTGTAAAATTATTTCAGGTGGGTGACAAGAGCAGGTTGATGCTGGGGAGCATGTGGGCAGGGTAAGGTACGAGGATTTGTAAAAGTTTTGGGCAGTGTAGATTGTTTTTAGTTTTCAAGCGTTTTTCCGAGATCGATATCTGAATCTCAATTATTTTCGGCAAAATAAAATAAAAATACTTTGCAAATATAATAAACTGAGATGTGTCAATCACACTCATTGCTAATTAGGTTGAAGATGAGTATTTTAAGTAAATTAAGGAAGCAATCCCTGTTTTTATTATAAAATGAAATGCAGCGATTGCTTCCTAAATTAACCTAAAATGTGTGGGATCGAGGTACAAGGGGGCTGTTCTCTTTGTGGGTGTTGGGTGTTCTATTAAAACATTTATTTTATTCATTACAATAAATAACAAGTTTGCAAAAGAAGATCGAGTGCCTATGCAAATTATCAATAGACTTTGTTCTGATTGGACAAGCTTTTCATGTGACTTAACCGTAGATATCTCAATTTTCTCCTGAAGTCACTAGTGAAGATTTATCTATTATCACATCTAATCCTCATCCCAGTACCCAAAACGTAATCCATCTCGTTACCCCCATATCTCTCTTCGACGTGCTGCAACCCCAATAGAAGACCATGTCATTACCCCATATCACTCTTCTTCTTTCAGGCTATTACACCCATAACCCACGTCCTCGTTCCTGTAGCCCAATAGTAATGCATGTCATTACCCCCACATCCCTCTCCCTTATCGCAGTCCCCAACTACTGATCAATGTGATTACCCCCACATCCCTCTTCCTCGTTGCAGTTACCTATTAGTGATCCATTAACCCTACAACCCTCTTTATCATCCAAAGACACCAATAGTGATATGTGTCACTAGCCCCACATCCCTCTTCCTTGTCCTAGTACCCAAATGTAATCCATGGCATTACCCCCAAAACCCTCTCCCTTGTACAAGTACCCCGATAGTAATCCAGGTCCTTACACCACATTTCTTTTCCTTGTCTTCGTCCCAGTACCCCAAGTGTAATCATGCCCTTACCCCCACATTTCTCGTTCTTGTCCCAGTACCCCAATAGTAACCCATGTCATTACCCCCCACATCGCTCTTCCTCATTCCAGTACCCAAGAAGTAATCCATGTTATAAACCTTACATCCCTCTTCCTCGTTGCATTATCACAGTAGTAATCCATGACATTACTCCCAATCCCTCTTTCTCATCAGAGGCCCTGACTTACCCCACCTAACTCTTTCTCATCACACTCCCGCACTGCGCTAATCACACTCTTCCTCATCACAGTCCCCCACTAGCCCACCTGACTCTTCCTCCTTACAGTCGCCCACTAAACCCACATCACCCTTCCTGCTCACAGACCCCCAGTACCCCAACGCACTTTTCCTGGTAAAAGTCCCCCAACACTGCATCTCACTATTCCTTGTCCCAGCACCCCATCAGTAAACCTACCTTTACCTCCATGTCCCTCTTCATTGCCCTTGTACTACATTAGTAATTTGTTGCAAGACACCAACATCCCTCTTCCTCGCTGCAGTACCCCAATAGTTGCCTGTTTCATTATCCTCTTCCCAATCCCAAAGCACCATTTGTAATCCATTCACATCTAGTGGACAAGGCATAGCATAACAAAGCCCTTGAAATTCATTGAAACAACTTTGGTTGAAGTGACATTAAAATGCTGATTTAATGCAACAAAAAGCCTGAACATGGGCATGTGTTGGAAGCTGTGGCATCTTAACTACGAGGCGCCCATTGCACAGCCCCTAAGCACACGTCTGACATCTAAGACTTTTCATTTATTAAAATCCATCATGTTAGAAATGGAGATTCAGATCTACATAATCTTTTTGAAAACAGTCCTAAAATGATGTAAGGAGTGTGGGTAGGGTCATTTTTAAAGTTGGGGAGCATGTGTGCTCATAAACTGGCTCACTGCGTGTTCTCCTCTTTGTACTATTGTACAGACACCCTTTGTGGGAAGGCCTCTCCCATCTGCAAATGTGTTCTGATCAAAATGGACATCTCTATCCTTCAAAAAAAGACACAATACAAACACAAAGAGAGGAATATTTGTGAATGCATGGCGTTTGGTGATAGTGTAGATTTGTTTTGTTTTTTGGTTTTTGTTTCGAAATCTGAGATCTAGATTTTTTTCGAGTGGCAAAAGAAATAGTACATACATCATAAATATAAAATATTGAGATGTGGCAAGCACAATAAATGCTAGTGGGGAGGAGGAGTATTTTAAGTGAATTTATGAAGCAATCCCTGTTTTCTTATTACAAAAGAAATACATGCTTGTCTCCTTAATTAAGTTAAAATGTGTGGGAGGGTGGTATTAGGGGACTATTATTGTTTGGGGATGTTGGATTAGGTCTCTTCTGGATACTGGCTTTAAAGAATTTGTGTGACAGATGATTGAGTGGTGTCAGTGCATTTTTTTCAAGAACCTTTGTTTTGCTTCGACAAGCAAGCAATTTGATTTAACAGTGAAGCTCTTGATTTTCTCTGCACGCTAATAATGAATCTTTCTCCATTCACCACCACTCTCTTCCTAGTGTCAGCACCTCATATGTAATATGTTTCATATCCCCACTTTCCTCTTACTCACCATAGTTCCTCCCTCTTAATTGTACCAGTATTCCAATATGTCCACATCCCTCCCCCTCATCCCAGTACTCCATTACTCCATCTCTCTCCTCCTCACACCAGTACTCCTTTACTCCCATCTCCCTTGTCCTCATCCCTGTACCTCAATAGCCATCCAGGGCATTACCCCAGCATCCATTTTACTCATCCCAGGACCCCATTAGTAATCTGTGATATGACCACCACCTCCCTCTTCCTCGTCCCAGTACCACATTAGTAACAAATTGCATTACCCCCAGCCTCCCTCTTCCTCATCTAAGTATTCCATTACCCACCTTTCCTTCTTCATCCCAGTGTTCCATTGCCCTCACCTCTCCCTCCCTCTTCCCAGTACACCATTCCTAATCTCTTGCATTGCCCTCACATCCTCTTTCCTTGTGCCAGTACCCCAACAGTAATCCATTGCATTTCTCCATTTGCCCCAACTCCCTCTTCCCCATCCTAGTAGCCTGGGGTGGACTGGCAACATTTAGCGTGAGGGGGGCACGTTTACTTTTCTGGCCAATAGTGCGCTGGCCCAAGCCCACAGTACAGTGACCCCAACTTCCAGAATAAGTAAACTCAGTACCAACCTCTCTCTCACCCACATATTCTAAAGAATATATATCAGACATTGGGCCTCATCATGAGTTGGGCGGTAACTCCGGCTCTAATAGCGCTGGCGTTATCTGCCCTACCGCCAAACCCACCGGCGCTATCACTTGTTTGGCAGAATTGGAAATCCCCATTCCCCATTGAGCCCATTCGGGAATGCCCCATTCCCCTTTGGGCTCAATGGGGAAATTTCACGCTCTTACCGCTGGCAGATTTCCCGCCGGCGGTATGAGCGAAATTTCGGCAAATTTCCCCCCAGCTAACAGCTGGGGGGAAATCAGCCGAAGCCCTGATTTGGCAGACCCTTAAATCTGGCAGTAACAGCGCTACCGCCGGATTTAAAGGTTACAACCAAACTTGTGATGAGGCCCATTATTGACATTACTTTACTTTTATGCAAAATATTTTCAGTGATGCTTTTGTTTTCTTTGAACATTCACCCACTTACCAAACATAGTAAGAATATTTTACAAGGATAATATAATTTGTGAAATGGGAAAAGTGGGATTTGGGCATGGGTTTTCACGGTCTTACAATTTGCAATTTGAAGACAGTGCTACATCTCATCCAATCCCATCCTTAGTTTTAGAACAATGTAAAGAGGTGGCAAAGCTAGAGAATTCATTGGGCGAGCAGAGCCATTGCTGAACCAGTGGGTCTAGGTTTGCTCTCAGAACCAAGCATGCGCTGGCATGGCAAAATACCCATACCTGGCTTCCTGCCTTCCCAGTCCACAACAAAAACCCATACCTGCACCCTGTGTACCCACAACATAAAACCCCCACTTGTCATCATGCCTATTCACTGGTAAGTTTAACATAAATAGTCACCATTATAATTATTTCTAGAGTAACACTATAGAGTATAAACCCATATGAGCGAGGCCTTTTTCTACAGATAGTTAAGGAAAATAAGGCATGATTTGCTCAGGATCAGATAATGTATGAAATGTGAAAGTTGGGGATTTGAGCCCTGTCTTCCTGCTTCCACAGTTTCCAATTAAGAAAGCAGGGGACACTGCCTCTTATTCTATTCCTTCTTCAATATAAGAAACAACAAAAATGATTTCTGTAAAGTTGTTTTTCAAGTGTGAAACTAGTATACTGTTCAATAAATATGTTTTTCAAAGAACCAATTTATCTACAAGCGGGGAAGCCTATTAATCGCCTGCATCCTGGGCCAAATACAAATGAGTAACAGACTAAGATTTTACTGATAATGAAAATGTACTATAACTGCAATCTTAGTATGTCCACTTGTGCGTACTTTCAAAGCAAGTCACATGATAAAGCAACTTGAAAACATATGAGAAGTAGTAATTAAAGCATATGTTCATAAGGCAAGTATACATCAATTTGTTAGAAACAAGAAAGAGGGTAAAGCCAGTGCCACAATTGAGTGTAGTGGCATTCAGGTCAGACATAGATCTCAGCAACAGTCACCCAACCTGCTGACCTACCGTTCCAGTTGTGTTCCACCATCTCATTTAGCCTATTTTCCTTAGACATCATCTTCCTGTGTCCTTCCCCTGCACCACATTCTCAATGCCCCACGTTTAATACAATTAACTTTCAGTTCCCCTTTTCCTCCATCCATTAACTATTAAATTAACCCCCTTCCCTTACCTTGCACACACTGCCTACCCTTGCCCACATTGCTTAGTCACCAATTCTTTGCCACTTATGCCCTTTAATGGCCCATCACACCACGCCCATTCCAAGCCTCCTCCCGTTGCCCTGGATTCCAGTTAGACATCAGACCACCATAAGCTGCCCGTCAGCATCTGCCAGACATGACAAGAAGCTGTGGATGGGGTCTTGCTGGTAATTGTGGCCAAGATGTCTGCATTTCAACAATGAAGAGTGAAAGACTGTGAGGGGACGTGGCTTTTTTGTGCTCCCAAGTTTCACTTTCTAGGAAAGTTGGCTGCATTTTTCAACTCACACAAGCATAGAGAGAGCACTGCAAGGGAAATACAACTTGGACCTGGTGATGAGAAGTGGCCAAGAGTGTCCTATTATATTTATGTGTGTTTTTAAAAGAGTTGCGTGTGTGTGTGTGTGTGTGTGTGTTTCAGTACTGTCAATGGGGTAATGTGTTTGAGTGTATTTGTGGCAATGTAAAGTGGCGGTGGAAGGATGCATCTGTGTTCATGTGACTTTGTATCTATATATATATGAATCTGGTGTTGATTGGCATGTGTGTCTTTTGTTGGTCACAAGAGAGAAGTGTGCTCTGGACAAGACAATGAAAACTGATAGCAAATTTAGGGGGTCATTCAGAGAAGGTGGAGGTATAAAATCCAAACTGTCGACAAAAGTTTTACATCTTTCTTTTTTTACAGGTGCTTCCCTTTAATCGAGTGAACAATGTTTTTACAAAGGGCCATGTTGAGTGGGTAAAAATATGTGCATTTCTGATTGTCTCCTCTCACCACCTTCCCATACAACGCCTAACATGGCCAGAATCTAGCCTTTTCTGCATTAAAAAAAATCAACAGTACTGGTATGAGCCACTACCGTACATCTCTTTCTCCCTTCCCATTGAAAAGAAATGTTTAAAAAAACTTTTTACATTACCACCACTTTCCCCTTTCTGCAATAGCACTAGGGATATTCCAGAAATATCATCTCTGTTGGTGGTACATTTGGAATAGGGTGGATTCTCAGACATACCATTGGCAGAGTTGGTAACTTTCATCAGCAGTATTAAAATATCTGCCCACCTCTGAATGACCCCCTAAGTGTGTAGTATTCTAATATTAATTAACTGAATATTACACCTTTCTATGTGTGTTTTTCAACTGTGTATAAAAGAAAGTACCACAAACATTCCAAAAGCCATTTCTGTAACCGCAATATAAGTAACATCATGGCTGTTTTTCAGGGTGCTATTAAAACTCTTTTTGTATGAACACACTGGTGATCAAGAAATACACCAGAACATAGTGGAAGGATTTATACAGAATCAAACGGAGGACAATCTATAAACATATATGGATCCTTACTTCTTTGGCAAGTAGGAGTCATGTTAAGCTGCTGTGGATTGAAACAGACCAATGGTGTATGGGGAGGAGAGGTGCCACCATTACCATCCAGGGTCACAGAATCTTTTATTTAAATGCATGCATTTCCACTGGGTGGCATGAACATGTCCCTGCTCTCCCTCTCACTAGCTGTGAAGTCCCATCCATGTGTAGGGCCACTCAGGCACCTCTAGATCACTGCTGAAATCAAGACGAATGCTTTGCATCATTTACACAGAATCTGAGCAGGCTTTGCAGCACTGCACTCCTTTGTGGCAGGCTAGAATTTGAAGGATTTTGTCTTTTTCAATTTTTTTATTTTTACATTTTGGAGCTCTGCCCCGTGGGGCAACAGCCCAGCCAGCCTGGGGGGCAATTGCCCCTTTACCTCCCTTGCCAGTCTCCCCTCCTAGTACGCCATTAGTAATTGGTGACATTACCTCTGACTCCATGTCCCAGTACTCCTATAGTAATATGTTGCATTCCCTGCACCTCCATCTTCCTCTGCCCAGTTCCCCAATAGTAAGCTGATGCATTCGTCCCACCTCTTCCTCATTCCAGTAACCCATTAGAAATCTGTTACATTACCACCACCTGCATCTTCCTTGTCCCAGTACTCCATTACCCCTGCCTCTCTCTTCCTCATCCCAAACCATATTAGTAATCCATTGAATTACCACCACCTCCCTCTTCATCATTAATAGTTTTGTATATTACTGCCACCCCATCTTCCTTGTCCCAGAATCTCAGTAGTAATCCATTACATTAGCCCCTTAACCCTTTTCCTTGGCTCAGTCTCCATTACTCCACCTCTCACTTCCTCATCCCATTGCTCGATTACCCCCACCTACCGCCCTCTTTTCCTCACCCCAGTACCCCACTCGTAATCCATTGAACCACCTCCCTCTTCCTCATCCGAGTACTCCATTAGTAATTGGTGACAATTCATCCACTCTCTCTTCCTCATCTCTCTACTCCAATACAAAGCACCATATGCTTGTTGTCACTGTGGAAGGGGAAATACTGGTACAGGTTCTGTTCTTCGACTATCTTGGAATTAGATTCCACGAGAACAGCCTCTGGACAGCTCACCTAAATAAGGCTTGAACAAATTTAGGGACATATGATGGTGGACATAGAATTTTTCGTGCTAGATATGGTAGGGGGCTATCACCCCAGCATTAGAATTGTATCAAAAACAAGCTATCTAACGAGCCTTTACGGTGCTGAATTGTGTGATGATATAAATTTGAAATTGCTGGAGTCAGTGGAAAGTAAACATTTGATGCAATTCCCCCAGATATCCTTAAGTGGTCCGAATGCATTGTTGTACTTGGTCATCTACCCAATTGGAAAACAGGTGTCATTAAATCCTGTGCTTTACTGGATAAGGCTATGGAGCACCGAAGGACTCAAGAAATATTGGGATGCCATGTCATATGTTTTTAATTTTGAAGGGGGGAAAAGTATCCCCTGGCTTACACATATGAAAGGGGTACTATATAGACTTAAAGAATCAGCGTTATGGCTGGACCCATATTACATTGTAAGGAGTGATACATTCAGGTTAACTGACAAAGATATCCTCCAGACCAGGTGTACATTTTTGGAAGCTGCAGGCATGTCAAAACTGGGTCATAATTATCTAGCCTGCAAGCAAGAATTTGGCCAAGATGATTATTAGGCCGATTCATGTAATTATCAAAATGTGCGCTGAAATTTTCGGCGCAAGCGTGCGAAAGCGTGCGAATCGCAGTGCCAGTGCGAAAATAGCAGCGAAACCCACGCACAGTGATTCATGGAAGTCTGTGCGCGTGGAAATCCCAGGATGTGCGCCAAAATTCTGCATGGCGCACGCTGGCGCACACATCTCCAAATAGCGTGCGCTACGCGCACAGCAAAATCGCACATAGCACGGCGCACACATCAAAAGTAGGAGGAACAGGGGGCGTGACACACGGAATGGGGAACAACTCGTGAAAATGTGGGCGTCACGGGGGAAGTACAGGAGGCAAATGCGCGGAACGCCCACACGCACGTTCAAAACACGTATTCATGGAATCGAACGGGGCTAGCGCGTGTGCCAAAAAAGATGCGCTAATCCAGAAACACATATGCCAGCAGAAAGCAGGCGTACGTGGACCCGCGCAGCATAAAAGTGCGCGCAAACAACAAACAAGCTCAGACGCCAGGATGAATATACCGTTCCTAGCAGCAGTGGTCGTGGGATACCGCAGGAGGAGGAGAAGGGTAGTCAGGCCCATAATTTTTACACCCAGAACCAGCCTTTTTGGGATGCCTGATGACCAGGTTTATGGGAGGTACAGGTTTCCACCTCACATAATACTCGACCTGGTCAGTGAGTGGGAGGATGACCTCACATCACCCACCCTGTGCTCCCAAGCACTCAGCCCCCTGCATAAGGTCCTCAATGTACTGCACTTCTTGGCCACTGGATCATTTCAGCGGAAAACTGCTATATTGGGGGGGGTGTCACAGGCCACACAGTCACGCTGCCTACACCAGGTCTTGGCCATCATGACAGCATGCCCATCAGTCTGCAGGCACATATACCTGCCCAGAACACCTGCAGAAAGGCAGGATGCCATCCAGGATTTTTACGGGGTGGCACAATTCCCCAAAGTGCTAGGTGCCATTGATTGCACCCATGTGGCGCTACGTCCCCCCCGGGCATCTGAGCACATCTACAGAAACCGTAAGCACTGGCATTCCATCAACATGCAGGTAGTATGTGATGCCAAGGGAATCATCATCTCAGTATATGCCAACTATCCAGGGTCCACCCACGACAGTTTCATTTACAGAATGTCAACCCTAAACCGGGACCTAGAAGCTGAGCGGCATGGCGATACATGGCTGCTCGGTGAGTATAAATGCCACAGCACATGCATGCATGTCAGATACAGAGCAATGTCACAACCCCACTAATGATACCCATCACCATCTCCCCAGGGGACAGTGCCTACCCTCTGAGCACCCACATGATGACGCCAATTCGGAACCCCACCACGCCACCCCAGGTAAGATACAACACAGCCCACATTGCAACCGGGGGCATAGTGGAGTGCACATTCGGAGTGCTCAAGTCACGCTTTCGCTCCGTTGACCGTTCTGGCGGGCAGCTGTTATACGCTCCCCCAGTAGTGTGCAGGATCATAGTGGCAGCATGTGTCCTGCACAACGTTGCAACATGCCGGTGCCTGCCCGTGGACATGGTGGTGCCCCCACATCTCCAACCACATGCACGCCCACTGCGCATGGGAGGGGAAAGGGCACGGGGTGAGGCAGCCCGTACGCAGCTGGTGGCTAATTACTTTACCTAAAATCACACCCCTGTGGAGTGCACACAGCCCTGGCACATACCATCTGACAATAAATGATGATGACATAAGGGACAGTCAACTGTCACAACCATACCAGCCTGAGATTGGTCACCTGGAAGTGTTACATTGTGTGCATCCCTACCTACACAAACACCACCAATGCTGTGTCATCAAAAGACACACTTCTATGCTGCTAAATTCATTACCCCCTTGCAAAATACAACATGACAACAGTGCCATGTCACCCAGCCCCTCCCCAGCACCGCCACCCAACACACCATGGCATGTCATGCTATGTGAGAGCAAACAAAGCAATCCCCAAAACATGACACAAGTGTCAAAGTACAGTGTCCCTAATGGAAACTGCCCACACACAAAATGCTCCTAGTAATGTAGAACTAACAATACACATGACCAAATACTTACCAACAATACAATGCAGCTACACAACCTCAAATATAGCATAAACATGACAGTACTAAGTTAAAGAAGTGGTAGTCTTACAACCTGATTATGCCAGCACATCGACCACTTCCAACTGTACAGTGCTGCTGCCACGCAAATGTGTAAGTGCACTGCTTACAACATTAACTCAATCTCCAAAGTAGACAGCCTTGTGACGACATGAGGAATGAACCTGCAAATTAGGAGGAAGACATGGATGCACAAGCACATATCAATACACCATGCAGTGTACAATACAACAACAATATCCACTAGGAATGTATACACAGTATTGACTACAGACTGTCCACACAGCTCATGGGAGTGCAACGTCACTGTGTAAGTCACTCTCACTTGGGCACACCCTTTGCAAGCCCATGGAAACGGGAAGCAGGTGGGGTGTGTGTCTCACGAACCCAAGCATCTAACCCAAACTCAGGACAAGCCTGCATGTGCCCAGCCGGAATACAGTGGATGCCCACGGGAGCCACACAAGGCAACACACTGTAAAGAAAAATCAAAAATAAAAAAATCAAAAATCAAAAATCAAAAATCAAAAATCAAAAATGGCTATGTGGGGGCATGGTGGGGTGAGGGGGAGGCCACCCAGGAGGTCTGAGGACAGGGTGCGCACCAACAGCCACCTGGGTGGATGTTGGGGAAAAAAAACACCTCCATTGGCTCATGGCCTGCACGGCTATGGCAATGTGGGAGAACTGCTGCTGTCGCTCTCATCACCGTCTGCTGCTGCCACAGAAGGTGGTGGTGCTATGTGAGGCAGCCCACGCAAAGCCCTGGTATGGTCCTCCATGGCAGCAAGCATGCGGGTGTGGAAGGTCTCGTTCTGGAGGATTATAGTGTGGAGATCCCCATGCAGCACCTGACGTGATGCCCGGATCTCCTCCCGAGTTGCCTGCATCTCAGCTGAGAGCGAACGTATGAGCCGCTCCAGCTGCTGTTCTGTCCTCAAGTTAGTGGAAGCCTCAAGGGCAACAAGAGTCTCCCTGAGGTGATGGACTTCTACCCTCAGGGATTCCCTGTGGCCCTGGGACTCTATTGGTATCGATTGGCATAGAGTCTTCAGTGCCGCCTGTCTGTCCCTTTTGGACGCCAACATGTCCTCCCTGTGTGATTGGCAAATGGAGTCTGTTTCCTGCTCTAGTTGCTCAATCTGCCTTTCAGGGGGGACAATGGAAGTGGCCACCCTCTCCATTGATTGAGCCATCATCTCAACTGATGCTGCCTGTTGGGTTGCCATACCATATATGGATTGTTACCATGCGGTATTGCCTGGTGGCGTACGGCCACCGCATCGGCGGGCACCACACCTGTTTGGGGCAAGGCGATCTGCGCCTTGCTGTGCCAGCACTGCCTGAGGCTGCGGGTCTGCATTCCCCCTCTGATCTGCTGGCCCAGTAACAGGATCAGATGTTGTGGAGTGTGACCCTGCATCCGTAACCGCCAAAGTCGGACTCACCAACAGTGACATCCCCATAGAGGGTTCTACCCCTGGTGCAGGTGGGTTGGACATAATAGAATCCCTGTCAGAAACACTTTCCTGGGACGGCACATAGGTCTCATCATCTGAATCAGCACCTGAATAGAGGTCTGGGGAGGTGCACCCAGAGGGACCCCTGGACAGAATGGTCTGCAGCAAAATTGGGTTCTCACCCACCACCACACCACGTCCCCCACTGGTGCCCGGTTGTGCCTGAGATCCCTCCTGGGTCTGCACCATCTCCTCAACCTCAACAGCATCAAGTGCGTCATCCCCTGCAAAAACATGAAAGACAAAAAATGGAAACAGGCATTAGCACCATAGCACACAAATAGGCCTGACAAGCTACAGAACTAGTACATGAGTTACACATGTCCCACATGACTATAACCCTCCCATGCATGTACTGTCACTGAGTTGGAAGGGGAGGCAAAAGGCAGACACTGATGACACCAAGATGGAAGAGCAACACATTTGCTGCATGCTGGGTAGCACTGCCATCACACATTGGCCTGTGAGTGGCATGTCCAATACACATACAAGACACATGCCATCACACAGATGCATGTACCATAGCCATGGTACATTCCACAAGTACATCCATATGTCAGTGAATGAATACTGTCAGCCATCCATGTGAGATGGACATGATGAGATGAAAAATGCTACATAGTGTGACAAAATAGGCATGTGCCACACACTGCAACACATCCAGTGTACAAAAATACAGTGATTGCAGGCCGATGTACACATCAATGGTTGTGCACTTCAACATGACAGGAAACAACTGTCATGTTCCACATTCAAACAGGCCCCAAAAATGTATGTGATCAGGCCAATACTCAATCACCCTGAATGGTCAAATCATTCACCTAACAAGGTAACACATGTGGGCCAATGTGGGGTTCATCAATGACAGAAGCATGTCACAAATGTGACAATAGGGCTGAGGAATGTGTAGCAAAAGTGGGAGAATTGAAACAATCAGGCTGAACGAACACTGAAAAATACAAACAATGTTGTTGCAAGATGCCACTTCAAGGGCAACTGCCGTAATGTTGCGCTAAATTACTAGTGCGGGCAGAAGTGATACTGTCACACCCAAATCCAAGGCCGCTGAATGTTTTGGATGAAGCACATGGGTGACCCATACCACTCAGGCACACACACCCTCACCTGTCACTCAATCAGAACCCGTCACCCAAACAACATGCACATGCATTACACACACATGCATGGGCACTCACCTGACATTGCATCATAATCAGGTAGTCCTCCCACACCTTGGATCTGTTCCTCTGTGACGAAGGACCCAGCAACAGACTCATGTTCAGTGAGTTCGTTGTCCTCTTGTGGAGACCCACCGCCAGCCACCAGAGTAGCAACATGATTTGAGGCCAGCTTGTTCTTTGCTCTGCGTTTCAGGTCATTCCACCGCTTGTAGCAATCATCAGCTGTGCTCCTCACAAATCCAAGGGCACTTATGAGGTCGGCGATGGTCTGCCAGTGTGCCTTACGTTGACCAGGTGTGGTCTTGCACCCTGCAGTCACCAGCATTTTGTGGCTATGTGCCGACACATAGGCCAAAATGCATCAAGTTCCGGATCATTAAAGCAAGGCTTCCTTGAGGTACCGGAGTGTGTAGCTGTGTCTGGGGTCTCAGCCTGTCGTGCTAGAGCACCCTTCTTCCTCTTCTTTAAAGGTGGAGCAGAGCCAGAGTGGCTTACACCGCTATGGTCAGTAGGGGCAGAATCACCGGTGGACTGGGTAGTAGGAGTGTGGGAATGCACAATGACCATAGGTCTTGATGCAGGCATTGGTTGCAGGGTAATGTTGGCAGGGGGAACGTCAGTTTCATGGACCGGGACTGACACTGTCCTGGCTGGGAGAGTCAGAGCTGGGGCGGATGGAGCTGCAGCTGCCCCTGCAGCCTCCCCACCCTGCATACTTGAGGCAGCAGATGACATAGCTGCCCCAGATCCACGTGGCTTGGTGACAACAACTTGCACCGCCACACCTGGAAGTCAGCCAGGGAGTCATCCTGTGCCAGGTCAGGTGCCACAATGGGCTGGTCCAAAAGGGGCTGAGCTGAGATGGTGTCAGCCATGTTTCCCTCAACCATGGGGGGGGCATGGGTGTCCCTGATTGTTCCTCCACACATGGGGCTATAGGGACACCCTGAAAATCTCGGCCACGTCCCCTACCGCGCCAACCACCCCCACCTTTTGAAGGTCGGCCACCTTTGCCTCCCTTACCGCTTGGTCGCCTCCCAACCATGGCAGTGATGTTGTTGTGCGTATGGGAGTTGCAGTAAACTATTGTCCTGGGCAATTGAGGGTTAAAGGGGTAGGATACCAGATGGAATTCATACCCTAGTGCTCTAACAAGGCTGTCTGTGACCCCTGGGGGAAGATGACGGGTCACGCAACGCACAGGCAGCCCAAAATCAAACATTAACGTGCATGCAACCCCTCGTAGACCACGTGTGTGAAAAAATGAACCCGCACTACGCTGTGGCACCCAGAAACACAAAACTAAGCGTATGTGTAATACACAATGACCTCTGAAGGGGAACGCGACACACGGGGCAAGCACAATTGCTAAGTACGTGCGGAACTCACCGCCTGCCTGGAAAAAGGCCATTAAAAATACGCGCGTGTGCGCGTTGGCAACACCCCCGCCAAAAAAAGAATTGTACGCTGTCTGAGGAGACAGGACAAAAGGAGAAGTGAACTCTGTTTGAGGAAACAGGCCCAACAAAAATTCAGAAAAGAGCTATCAGAGGTAACAGGGAGTACGAACTAGAAACGCTGTGAAGTAATCACGTGTGAACCGACAAGAAGTACAGATTTCACCCACTCACTCTCCACGAAAAGCACGTACAAAGAAATGGCGTCCTACACGTAGCTTTTAAACTGGCCCACACGTACACATCAGATACGCGTGTTTACGCGGGCGCTTTCCTCCAATTACACGCGTTGACACTCGGACGTGCAGTTTTTCCATGTGTGCTCTGTCATCACGTGCTATGAGGGGAACGCCCGCGCCCGTAATGTAACTTACGCGCTTACGCGCTAGGGGCCTTTGGTCCAATGGAATCGCGAGCGTGTGCTGATGCACTTACGCGCTAAGGCCCTTTCCTCGAATTACACGGTGACGTGCAATTTTTTCACGTGCCAAATCACTCCGTATCAAGCTGGCCACGTGAAAACACACGGAAGACCACGCTCCTGTCCAGAAGGCCGAATTACTGCCCCCCAGAGCCCCGAGCATGCTCCCACCTGCCATCTGCTGCTGCCTGACTGCCTGCTGCCCACGTGCCCTGCCATTTGCTGCCTGCACGTCAGCCAGGGGTGTAGTTGCTGTGACCACCCCTGCTGGAACCGAAGACTCCCGACTGGGATTCCATCGCTCCACAGCCTAGCCCCAGGACCCAGTTGCCCACCCACTCCTGCCTCTGGGGTTGCCATGTCCGGCACAAAACCATCTGGCAGCACTGGCAACCCCCAGCCAGAGAGGCAGAGGGCCACCAGCTTCACTGCCACCGAAGTTGGTGTCCTGGTGGAGCAAGTCCTGGGGCAGTATGATGCCCTCTTTGGAAGTTTGCGCGCCTACAATGAAGGACGGATTAGGATCTGGATGGACATCATGACTGCCAACAACGCGGAGGGGGTGGCAGTCCGCGACTTACATCATGTCAAGAAGCGCTGGGAGGACTTCAGGTCCAGTACCCTCAACAAGGCCCGGCGCCTCGCTAAGGCAGCGGATGCCAAGGGGCGCCGGGGCCAGCTGTCGAACCATCAAATGAGGGTCCTGGAATGCATATGCCCAGCGCTCTACGTCCAGATCCTTGAGAGGCAGACCCGTCTGGAGTCGAGCGGTAAGTGTACATGCATGTTGATAGTACGCTGTGTGTGTCGTGGTGTGCCAGTAGTGTGCAGGTTGCACATGTGTTTATGTAGGGCCATGTAGGATGTGTATGAACATGGGCGTCAGGCTGCCACATGTGAGTACTCTCAGTTTTGAGACACATTGATGGTGTATGTGTTGGTAAGCATGCTGGGCAAATGCAGGTGTGGGAGCACACATGTTTGAATGTCTGTGTATGTACATTGGCATGGTTGTGGCATGGATGGTGGTTCATAATGCATGTATCTGCACTGTGTACATGTGCATGTATGTGTATCTGACAAGTGTGCAACTGTGATGCAACATGGATGCACGTGACACTGATATGTAGAAGGATGAATGGCAGATGTGACATGTATGGCGATCTCATCACTGCAACAGTTGGAGGAGATGTAGACATGCATGTAAGTGTGGTGGCGTGTGTGCATGTCTAGTGCACTCCTTGTGTTTCATGTGATGTCAGGCTCACCTTTAGCTGTTCATGCTGTTGTATGTGTATGGATGGTGCTGCCTGGTGCAATATTGCTGTTGAAATGTTCATGTGTGTGAGTTAAAATGACATGTGTGTCGTGGAGTGTGATGCCGTGTCTGTAGTTAAACAATGCCACTCATGTGCAACTGTCATGTGTGTATCAGTCCATTGTACAGTGCCCTGATGCCTGTGTTTTATCCCTCCCTGTCTGCAGCGTCAACTGAAGAAGAGGGCGGAGAGGGTGCTGTGGAGCACAGTGGCAGGGATCATACCGCCAGCCAGAGACGCAAGGCCCGGCTCCCCTCCCAGGTTGTCATCTTTTTGGGGAGTGAGGAGTCCGGTGCCGCGTCCCAGGCTGCAGCTGCCGAGGGAAGGTCCAAGAGGCAGAGGTTGGAGTTGGACTCCTCGGCAGCAGAAGGGGCAGCTGAGACCCTACAGAGTCCGACAGAGGAAGATGGCACGGAGTCATCCAGGTTGGTGGGGGGTTTGGTGGAGGAGGAGGCCGTGCAAGGGACAGACACGGGGTCTGGAGGTGGGGATTCCACTGGTGCTAGTGGTGCAGTGCAGGAGCAGGGGCAGGAGGCAGCACAGGCCACCGTGGAGGTGCCTGTGTGTAATCCTGTCCCCGATCCTGTGACTGCATCATCCCGCACCAGCAGGGATGCCTACGTGCAGGCCCCCACTCATGTCCCCCTGCACCCCCACCCCCCAGCAGTGCAGGGCACCTGCCAGCAGGCCCCCACTCATGTTTCCATGCACCCCCACCCCCCAGAACTGTGGGGCACCCACCAGCAGGCCCCACTCATGTCCCCCTGCACCCCCACCCCCCAGCAGTGCAGGGCACCTGCCAGCAGGCCCCCACTCATGTTCCCATGCACCCCCACCCCCCAGAACTGTGGGGCACCCACCAGCAGGCCCCACTCATGTCACCCTGCATCCCCACCCCCCAGCACTGTGGAGCACCTGCTAGCAGGCCCCCACTCATGTTCCAATGCACCCCCACCCCCCAGAACTGTGGGGCACCCACCAGCAGGCCCCACTCATGTCCCCCTGCACCCCCAACCCCCAGCAGTGCAGGGCACCTGCCAGCAGGCCGCCACTCATGTCCCACTCATGTCCCCTTGTAACCCCACCCCCCAGCAGTGCAGGGCACCTGCCAGCACGCCCCCACTCATGTCCCGCTCATGTCCCCCTGCACCTCCACCCCCCAGCAGTGAAATGCAGATCTCATGACACAAACCATAAGTCAACTATGTACATCAACACATGTCCGTCACACACATACACTGGTTGGCATTGTTGTGTAAACCCACATTTTCACATGCATCAACCCAATGAGCGAATCCCACACATGGAACTAAAAAATGAAAATGTATTATGTACATGAAATCAAAAATTAAATGAAAGCATACCAAAATATGAAACATGAAATGAAAAGCATATGAAAAAGATGATTGAATGAAAATGATAACCAATCCAAAGAAATTTGAAAGAAAAACAGTCCAAAGTCACCCTCCAACAACGCAAATCCAAAGGAAATGTAAAAAAAAAATCTCCATTGCTTCATGTTCATAATAAAAAAAATAAGAGAAATCAATCCATAGTCCAACTATTTTCAATCCATTGTACGGAAAAAATAAGTCCATTGCTCCATGTCCATAATGCAAAAAAAAAACAAAAATGAATACATGACGAAACTATATACAATCCATTGTCCAAGGATATAAGGTCCATGATCCCAACCAAACAAAGGAAACCTACCTAACAAACTACCTAAAAATATAACTATATACAAATTTGTGTGGCATTGTCCATTGACCACAAATAAAAGGAAAACGAAAAGGAAACCAAACTCTAAAAACTATTTACAAGGGCAGCGGGCTAATCCGACGGCTCACTTTTGGATGTCCCGGGCCAGGGGATCATCGAACTCCTGCTCAATGTCCTGGAGGCGGTCCTCTTCCATAACCCCGAGGGTTCGCAGGGACAACAACATGTTCTCCTCCAACTCCCTGCGAATTGCCTCGAGGCACTCGGCCCGCCTCAGGGCCCTCCGCATGGAGTTCTCCGCCCTGACCATCATGAGCCGTGCCTCTTCTGCCCGCTGCCGCTCCGCATCTATAGTATGGCCTAACCGCTGCCACACGGATGACACTTCCAGTCCTGGGTCCTCCTGCCCTCTGGCCGATGCCTGCCCCTCCGATGTTGATGGCCCTGAGCCATCATTGCTCCCACCTAGAGCCTGCTCCTGCTGCTGCTGTCCATGTGCCGTGTCTGATGGTAACTGCACATCCTCCATCAGCTGATCTCTAGTTGTGGTGTCCACCCCTGCTGGGCCGCCGACTCCCGACTGTGGCATGGATGTGAGCTCCACCAAGCTGGCTGTGTTGGTCGGGCCAGGTCCACAGGGGGCCCTGGTGGAGCCTGGGCCAGAAGACGATGTGGAGAATGACTGGTGCATAGTCTCCACAGAGGAGGAGAGGTCCGCCAGAGTGCACGACACATGTAGGAAGCCACCAACCAGGACAGAGCCCATACGTTTGTGGGACCCCTCGTCCGCAGGCAGTGGAGAGGCAGATGACATGGCACTCTCTCCTACCTGCGGACGGGCCTGGGACGGGGCCTCCCTGCTGGTGCATGGTGGTGCAGTCACATGGTCAGGGACATCGACATGCACAGGCCCCTCAGCGGTGACCTGTGCTGCCTCCTGACCCTGGCCCTGGACTGCACCACTTGCACCAGTGGTACTACCCCCACCAGGCCCCATGTGCGGCGCAGTAGTGGGCTCCTCCTCCTCTGTGGAGACTACCAACCTGGAAATCTCCACACCGTCTTCTGCCATTGGAAGCCCCTGTGGGGGCTCACCCGGCCCTTCCGCCACAGCCGTTGTGGCAGACGCAGCACCAGCCCCCTCGCTCCCGGATGATGGTAATTCCTGGGAGGGTGGCTGGGCCTTGCGTCGCTGCCCAGTGGAGGCATCACCACCGCTTGGCTCCACAGCACCGTCTCCGCCCTCTTCTTCACTTGACGCTGCGTAGAGGGAGACATAGAACGCAAGCATCAGGGTGCAGTACAAAATACCCTAGACAGGAAGCAATAACACATGATGGCACTGTCAAATGTCACTTCCATCCTGTCATTCCACAACACATGGGTGAATGCACACAACACACATGCAGGAACAGTCCTGGCTCCTGCAATCAACATTAACATCCATGTAGAAGGGCCCGTGTAAACCAAGATGTTGCCTTCAAAGTCACATGCATCCATGGCGTTTCAAAGTCAAACACACACTTCTCAGGCACACACACACACATGTGCACCATACATGTACATGACATCAGCACCCATTCCTCACCCCCCCTTCATGTCCAGGAACAGAGACAGCCATGCTTTCATGTGTGCATTCCGCATAGAGCTCCCCATGTTGCATTAAAACACATGCACCAACCATGTGGTTCACACATAACTGGTCTCACATTCATGACCATGATGTCCCTGCACACACACATCCATACATGGCCTATGTCACACATACAGGCAAGCATCAGACTACCAGCACACTGCAACATGCCCTGTCCCACAAAGCAATGCTTGGCCACTTACCGCTCAACTCCAGACGGGTCTGCCTCCGAAGGATCTGGGCGTGGAGCGCTGGGCCTACGCGTTCCAGGACCCTCATCTGGATGTAACTCATGCGTGCCCGGCCCCCCTCTGCGAGGCGCCGGGCCTTGTGGAGGGTCCTGGACCTGAAGTCCTCCCAGCGCTTCTTGACGTGCTTGATGTCGCGGGTTGCCACCCCCTCTGCGTTGATGGCAACCACTATGTCATCCCAGATCCTCTCCCATCCTTCCTTGTTGGCACGTGATGTTCCGAAGAGGGCATCATAATGCTCCAGGACATGCTCCACCAGGACACCAACTTCGGTGGCAGTGAAGCTGGTGGCCCTCTGCCTCTCTGGCTGGGGGTTGCCAGTGGTGCCAGATGGAGATATGCCCGACATGGCAACCCCAGAGGCAGGAGTGGGTGGGCAACTGGGTCCTGGGGCTGGGCTGTGGAGCGATGGTATCCCAGTCGGGAGTCTTCTGTTCCAGCAGGGGTGGACACAGCACTGGACCCCTGCAGATGGCTGATGTGCAGGCACCAAATAGCAGGGCACGTGGGCAGCAGACAATCAGGCAGCACAGATGGCAGGTGGGAGCGTGCTCGGGGCTCTGTGGGGCAGGAAAATGGCCTTCATGGCAGGAGCGTGGTCTTCCGTGTGTGTATGCGTGGCCAGCTTGATACAGAGTGATTTGGCATGTGAAAAATGTGCACGTCAGCATGTAATTCGAGGAAGGCCCTTAACGCATAAGCAGGTCAGCACACGTACACGATTTCATTGGACCAAAGGCCCTTAGCGCGTAAGCGCGTCTGTGACTTATCGCGCACAGGCGTTGCCCTTTCGCATGTAAAACTTCACACGAACCCCAGGAATACACGTACCCCACTCGCACAGGGCCCTTTTGCGTGTAAAACTTCACGCGAACCCCAGGAATACACGTACCCCACTCGCACAGGCCCTTTCGCGTGTGAAACTTCCCGCGCACCACCGAAATACACGTACCTGGATCCAATCGCGTGTGAGACTTCCCGTGAACCCCCGTAATACACGTACCCTGCTGAAATCGCGTGTGAAACTTCCTGCGAACCCCAGTTATACACGTACTCCACTCGCACAGGCCCTTTCGCGTGTGAGACTTCCCGCGCACCCCGAAATACATGTACCCGGATCCATTCGCGTGTGAGACTTCCCGCAAACCCCCGTAATACACGTACCCTGCTGAAATCGCGGGTGAAACTTCCCGCGAACCCCAGTTATACACGTACCCCACTCGCACAGGCTCTTTCGCGTGTGAAACTTCCCGCGAACCCCGTAATACACGTACCCTGCTCCAATCGCGTGTGAAACTTCACGCGAACCCCAGCTATACACGTACCCCACTCGCACAGGCCCTTTCGCGTGTGAAACTTCACGCAAACCCCAGTAATACACGTTCCCCGCTGGGCGTTTGCTGTTTGGCAGCCCTGTAAACTGGTCCAGGGTTAGCGCAGCCCTTTGCGCTGGATTGGGGATTTTGATGGCTTTTCCTTGCGCTAGGGGCGTTCTTGGGGGCGTAACTGGCGTTGCTGCAGGGTCGCTGCGCCACTCTGCGCCACGGCTGGTTTTGGAGACTAAAATCCATGAATACGCTGTGCGCGGAAATCGATTTTAGCGCACGCGGCTGGCGCAGACATTCGCATGCGCACACTGTGCGCCAGCCGTGTGCGCCACTTTTGTGCGAAATTCTATGAGTTACCCTGTATATTGATTATTTGAGTCCATCATATGTACTTGCCCTGCTTATTAATTTTAGGATGGGGACATAACAAATTGCGGCTTTGACCAAAACGTGGAAAAATCGAAGGGACAGAGTTTGCCCTTTATGTAATTTGGGATAAGAAAGCATGTTGCATTTTCTATTTCTGTGTGAAACATTGACAATGGAGAGCACGGCCTCTGAGACCATTACTGCAAATGGAGCACCTTCGTTTAGTTGTAGATGCCTTCAAAACTTTTAAAAGCACCACAAGCCCTGCTCTGTGATAACCATTGCACTCTATATTCATCTGGCGTGGTTATGCAGATGGAAGCTTTGTTCTGACACTGGAATGGGCACTAATGTGTAAAGCCAGAATTGCACATAGGCACATTTCGAATTGTGCCTGTTTTGGATGTGGTGCTGCAAGTCACTCTACCCAGTCCTCTGATGTGTTTTTATTCATTTTAATCTAATTTAAACAAATGTATTGTAACATTTTGAAAACTATTTTTAAACATTAAGTTAACGTTTGTTATGCCTGGGCCTTTTTAAATATTTTAAACAGCATTTTTTAACGCCTGTATTGCACTTTAAATTCTATTGGTGAGTTTTAGATGTTAATTCAATAAATAACTACTCTATGCTTACATTGTTTTGCCATGGTTGTATTTATTCTACTGCTAAAGTTATGTGCTGTAATATGAATTTGCATGTTTTGGTGGCTTTGAATTTGAGATCTGCCAGCCCTTTAAGACGGATCAGCAAAGCATTTGAGAGGAATGGGGATGCAGATGTTACTCAAACATCAATAAACGAAACAACTCGGGAAGTTGTCAAAGAATAACTGTTTTAATATCAATTATCTAAAACAGGGAGTACAACAAACGTCATCAGAAGTAGCATAGTAAGGTCTCTCAATGAACTTCATAAAAAGAACACCTTTATACTAAAATCTCGTCATAGGTGACATACAACCTGCGTACTACTAACGTCATCCTACGTGGCAAACTACAAAAACTTACTCAAGAGACCCTATCTCAGACACTCAAGAGAGTGATAGGGTCTAAGGGAACATCTAAGTATACAATCCATACTCATCTAATGAGCGTGAGAAATGTGATAGGTTTCTTAACATCAGGTGGGGCAACTAAGCCCTTCCCTCAAAACAGGTCACTATGAACGTCACTAAATATATAACGTCCTACTGGCTACAAAATTATAGAACCCCCAATCATGCGATCCTGTATCATTGGTTGTCTTCTAACCTCCGTCAGCATCCTTCAGCCCACGCTAGCTGCACGCAGGCCAGACTGCCAGGTGCTGGTGAGTTAGTCTTAAACATCCGCTTGCAACCAATTACAACATCATCCATCATCACCTCAGTGGTCGGTTGTCAATTAGAGCCTTTGAACTTGTCCTTGGGAGTGTTCTTTTGCTCTGGAAGATACAGGGGAGTAGAGGCGTGCCCTGCCCTCGTGCGCTGGTGTGACCATCCTGCTCGTCCAACTTCTTCCCCCCATGTGACTATAGACCACGAAATTGAGCTTTCAGTGTATTAAAAAGACTATTTTCCGATGAGCCGCTGACGACTTTTTTGTTCTCTCCAAGCATCTGAACAGGTAGTTCATTCTTTCACAAGATTGTAACTAATTTCTGTTCTTCTCAGCTCTGCTTATAGTTCATAATGGGACTATCGACTCTTTACTCATTCCTATGTATCCATACATTGGCGCTTGCCGAAATCTATTCACTATAAAGCTAGCCTAATGAAAACATTGTCTGCTTGCGTTACTTTGCGTTTGTACCCACAAAGATGGATGTTTGCAGCGCCCAACACAAACCCCACCCCAATCACAATCTTATTTCAACTCTTTCTCTACCATCACACACCAAGAATTCCTGTCGATGTTAGCGGCCAGCTGCCCATCAGGCTCTCTGGAAGACCATTGCCGACCCACATTGCTCAAGAAACTTCTAAGCACCACTGTTAGGCAGCATCCTGGACAGTTCCCTTAGGGAGCACTACAGAAGATTAGGACTACAGGTGAGAGCAATAAATCCCCTTTGGTATCAGTCTGTACCACAAAGATTTAGTTGGTAGCTGTGGCTGAGCAGTCAGACTTATCTCAAGAGGGAGATGAGCAGTATTCAGGGTTTACACAATAGGCCTACAGTACTATGGCACAAGGAAACACTGACCAAAGCTTTGTATTAAAAGGTAGATATATATTTATTTTATACACTTCTAAAAACACATGTATCACAGTCATCAAGCAAGTTAAAATAAGTCAAAGAAAAATATACACACTCCCTTGATAAATTGTAGACCGAGTGAACCGGAGTGAAAACTGAGCAAGACGGCACAGTGAAAACCACACTCTATCAATTTCTCACAAGGGAGGGAAAGCACAAGTTATTCAGAAATAGCTTCTTACACACCCTAGCAGCACTTCCCATAAGTTTGTGAACCAGTTTAAGCAAGGCAGTGCATCAGTATAGGAAATACTTAAATGAAAACTGAGCAAAATGGCATTTCACAAGTTATAAAAAGGGGAAGAAAAGGGTAGTTATAAGAAGTAGGTGCACCAACACAGTTCTAGTCGAGAAGCAATATAAAGGAGGCAGTTCTAACAAATGTAGCCAGAGTCAGTAGGCCTGCGCCAGAGTCAGTGGTACGGGGCAATGGCCCAGGAGCAAAATGTTCTTGTAGCTGCAGTCAGGTCTTTGGTTAACGATTTCGAAAAGGTGGATGCAGAAGATGAAAGACAATGTTCAGAGAGAGGGGCGGCCAACTCAACAGGTAGGTAAAGGATTCAAAACACTTTCAGAGCTACCGCAAAGAAAGGGCAGCCTGGCGGAACAATGTGCCTTTAAAATGAATAAGTGGCTCCTGTGGTGGCGGTTGTTCCTGGTAGTTCCTGCAGTTCGGGGGATCCAGCAGAGGAAGAGAGGCTCTCGTCGTGGAGGAAGGTTCGAGTTACTGCACTACCCAGGGATGAAACCAGCCGTGGTGCTGCCCGATGAATAAAAGGTACGCTCCTTTAAATCGCAGTCTGGGTGGACTGGTGCCTGGCTATCCGGCCTCCGAGTACAGGGTACTGGTGATTCGACCAAGGCAGGTCTGGGAAGGCGATTGGCAAACTGGTTGGCCCCACCAGCCCACCAGCTCAAGGGAAGAAGGCTCTTTCAGATGAAGATCTTCTCTCGTCGTGCGGAGAAAAGTGGTGAGACGCTGCAGCAGGGCTTCACCGGTGGTTCAGTCGTTGCAATGTCTTTGGCTTCCCTCCTCTTCGGCTTGTTAGTTCCAGTGGCGACGTCTTGCTCTTCCAGTCTTCAGGACTCTGCTTTTATGCAAAAAGATCCCCATTCATACAGCCTAGCTGTCACTCACACAGTGGAGTAGTCATCTTGGTAGGAGACCCTCCAGCCTATCAGGATAGAGTGCGACATGGGTTGCTGAGGCAACCCTGTCCAGGGGTCCTACTCCCCTTCCCACACAATGGACCCACCCCAGACTCAGTGGTGCCAAAAGGAGGGCTTCTTGGCAGAAGCCTGCCAAACGGACGAACAAAGGATCCCCGACCTGGGTTAGGAGTTTAGTGAAAGACACGAGAAAGAAGTTATATTAAAGTTCTGGCAAATAAAACCTACCGGAGTAAAGTTAATATTAAAATTCACCGGTGGTATGTTAGAGGCTGTCAGAAAATGTGGTAGCCTCCAACAATGGGAAAATCCCATAGGAAATTATTTGCGGTCGCATATTTATGGTAGTAACCATTGCCACCAGCCAGAAACTTTTGAGAGAGGGACTGTACGGTACCCTCTCGAAAATGAACATAAGGGAAAAACTATTATCCCTTTCCAGTACCTCCATAGTTGTGGAAACAGAATAATAATATGAGGCCGGGAAGCCCAAAAAGAAACACACCAACACAGGTTACAAAGAAACATACAAGTGCTTTATTCAAAAGCTACAACAGTTACCAAAGTCAATTGACAAACGGATAGCTATTCGGCTCTCAGAGTAACATAAAGAACTTCAACGAGGGTTCGATGTGTTAGTGAGAGAGACCGCACATTGAAATACCTGGGTCTTTTATACAGTTTGTCCAGCCCTTGGCCAACCCTCTCGCAGGTTAACCATTCTAGGAGCCGGGCCTATGGGTTCCTTGCCAGGTCAATCCTGTAATATATGCATTTTGATTAGTTTCACTGATATAGTTGTACATTTACACATAGGTCAACAGTAGGACAAGGTCTCAGTTCGCGACCCCGATAAGTGGCCTGCAGGCATATTAATTATTCATGTGTACGGAGGTCACAACGGCCAGAATCTTACTCAGAATGTCATTCGGCCTCCATTTTGAAGTTCAGGGTGACTTCCATATAACAAGAGAACCTAAAATGGCAGCTAAATCCAAGATGGCGACTTACATTACTTTCTCTAAGGTCAAGACCTTGCCGTGGGGTTTGTCCGCATACGATGTTTAGACAACTTGGCGTAGGCCAATACACACACAATTGTTGCGATAGGTGGCATTGGGCCTCATTACGACCCTGGCGGTAAGGGGTTTACGCCAGCGTTAGCTGCGCCGACCCCTTACCGCCAATTACGAGGTCCCTTAGCGCCATGGCGCTTTTAACACCTGCTTTTAGCAGGTGTTAAAAACCATGGCGCTAAGTGACCATGGAGTTAATTACGCCACCGTAATTTACGGTGGCGTAATTAACGCCTTCCCCACTCCCATTATGCCCTATGGGGCAAAAATGGGAATGGGGAAGGGTAAATGGGGATTGGGGACTTACCGCCCCCGCCAACCTCGGAATGGGGCGGTAAGTCCGCCAACCACCATGGCGTAAACGTAGTTTACGCCATGGTGGTAAAGTCACGGCCCAGGCGGTAACTTACCGCCTGGGTCGTAATGAGGCCCATAATATTGTTTCAATTCTGACAAACCCTCCTTTTGGCCTATGCCAAGTGCTAATATCATTTCTAATACCTCTGTAAATAACTCCATGCATTGTCGTCCATACATCCTGAATCATTATCAGTAATGTCTATAGCCATTAGGTCGTTCATCAGAACCTCTTGTAACACAAACTCTTTAGATGCTGTATCTGGGGAATACATTTTGTGCCCTATTGTGCTCACTGCCTGAGCACAACATCCCCCTAGCATTGCACATATACTAGGTAGACATTGGAAACAGCAACAAAGGAATAGCAGGATTCCCAAAATAACCAGTATAACAGAAAGCACCTTCCAACCCAAGGATCGTAGAGAATCCCAGAACCAAGCACAATACTCCAATCTCCCACAGGAACATGCACTTCTGAACTAAGGATGTGCCCTTTCTGAATTGCTTTGAAAATCTTCGGTGAGGAATCTGGTACGAAAACACAGCAAGCGGACCCCACTAATTTGCATACTCCACCACGTTCTGCCAGGATGACATCTAATGCCATCTGATTTTGGAGTGCTACCAAACTTATTGCTTTTTGTTCTAGTGTCATATTGTAGAGTATATCCGTGGTCCGATTGATGGTTCTCTCCAGTACCCTTGCTAGCCCCCTAATATTTTCAGAATTTGCTATCTGTCCCCAAAATGGCACAACTGATTTTGCTATATCTCCCAATACTTGCCCAGGGGTATCTCCGTTCTCGTCCCGCCGTGGGCGAGCCTTAGAAACCTCCAAAGTACTAGCTATGAATATCCCAGGTAACAGGATTCCTAAATAACAGGTTCCCTGCCAATCCTTGGGCAACCAGGGAAATGCTGAACTACCACAAACAAAATAGACAGGCCCCCCTACATACGGAGGCCTGTTCTCTCCGGTCAAATTCACAATGTTCATACAACCTTCAAAATCTCCCATTGTCCGAGTGCCATTTCTTTGTACAATGAAGGGGACTGAATCTGGGCTATGATTAATAGAGTAGGAAGGAGGCACGGCGTCCTTATTGCCTATCGGAGCCATTTTAAAGGAAATTAGAGTTTGAAAAGGAAGAGATAGTTTATCAGACGGCCTAATAGAAGCCACATTAGGTTTACTTCTACTTGCAAAAAGCGAGCATCCCAGGGGAGTCAATTCACGTTTCTCAAAATCATTTAAATTAGTTCCATCAAAGTTCCCTGAGATGCTATCATTCCAACAGCCAAAGAATAGTGCTCTAAGAGAGGCATAGCAAGCAGTCGTTAAAGGTAAAGGGTGAATATACCATCCTAGCCCCTTGTTCCCATGTTGCGGTAAATGGGTGCAAATCCAGCAATTACTCTTATTAAAAATGTCATGCGTCGAATTCATTATTATCATTAAAGTGTTATTATGGTACTTTCGTCTATGCTGGGAGTCTCTACGTGACAGAGTGTGAAGGTGTACAGAGGGAGTCAAAGCAGTAGGTACAATCTCAATTGGCAGTAGAGGTTTTAGAGGGTACATTTCTTCGAAGTACCAAAGTCCCACAGCAGTAACTATACAAATTCGAATTATTATTAACACAACACAGCAATACGTTTTCGGGGCCCAGGCACATTGTTCGTTGTCCGAGTTGGTCACCCCCTTATTTACAAGTCCAATGCGAACAGCAGCGGTGGAGGTGGCAGGCATCGTAGTTTCTCAATTGACGACCCCAATGTTCGTTGCTGGCGACACTACGGTCGCGCGACTTCTTAGTCCTTTCCCAACCCTAGCCAGCAGAATCCCCTTTTTCTTTTTCAAAAACTTTCTTTTGCAAGAACAAAACTCTCAATTACTCTTTCTTTCCAGATGCACAGGCAAAACCCGTGCCGTAGTTCTATTTTCTTTGTCGAAGGTCATACCTGGTGGTACCCAGTGCTGTTTGATCCGGAAAAAAGGTAACGTCACTTCCTGAGGGAAGAAACGTATCGGAGGCGACGGAAGTCGCAGAACTTGAAACAGTGTTTTCCGGAAGTTACTTTTTCAAAGAGTGCGGAGACGAAATGGACTGTTCCCCAAGCTCCACGGGCTCAGAGAAATTCTCCGACGCACTCACAATGTTATTTGCTACTCCAGGATCAGAGATTGTAGTATCAGCGAGGGGTTCTGTTTCTTCTGTAACGTGTGGCGTCGGGTGAGGAAGTTTCTTGACATGCGTTGCATGGATCCAATGCTTCTTTCCAGCCACCCCCACTGCTGTTTGGGTGACCAACAATACCTGGTGGGGTCCCCGCCAGCAAGGCGCGAGACAGGAAGACCTTTCCTAGCCCTTCACTAGGACCCAACTTCTAGGCTGAATATCGTGTCCTGGGCCCGTAAACCGTACAGGTAAAGCTGATTGGACCTGATGATAAATGAGATACAGATTTTTAGTCAACTGGTTACAGTAGTCTACAAGCAATACATTTTCGACCTCTTTCAAGGTTTTGGGCTTCGGAAGGCCCCAAATGTTAGCAGGTCTCCCCATCACTACCTCAAATGGAGAGAGCCCAGTCTTAGTTTGAGGTGTGGTACGCATGGCTAACAATACAATAGGTAAGGCATCTGGCCATTTCAGTTTGGTGCCGGCACATGTTTTAGCAAGCTTATTCTTTAGGATACCGTTATGTCTCTCTACCAACCCAGCACTTTGAGGATGTCTAGCCGAGTGAAATCGCTTTTCAATGTGTAACGCTGTGCATATCTGCAAAATGACTGCTGCAACGAAATGGGGACCGTTGTCCGACCAAATAACTCTAGGTAGCCCAAATCGTGGAAAGAATTCCTTTACCATAGTCTTTGCAGTAGTCATGGCAGTAGCATCCTTAAAGGGGAAACCCTCAACCCATTTACTAAAGGCACAAATAATCATAAGAACATATTTTAGATTGTTACACCATTCCATCTCAATAAAATCAAAGTGGATGACCTCGAAGGGAACAGAAGGAGGCCCAAAGCTACCCCTTGGAGTTACTGTCCCCTTCCCCACATTGTGCTGTAAGCAAATTATACAATTCTGAACATGTCGCTGTGCAATCTTCAAAATTTTATCATTCACCCAGACTTGTTCTAACATTTTCGTGATCTGTCGAGCACACACATGCGTAGGGCCGTGTGCCATCGTAACCATTGCCAGCACATATGAATCAGGGAGCAACCGTTTCCCTTCAGTTGTATCCACCCAACACCCATCGTCATCCAGTTTCCCCATCCCTTCGGCAAACCTTTTAGATTCTTCTATTGTGGCATCAGTTTGGATATCTCGCACAGACCCAATACACTCATCCATTACATAGGCATCTTTTGTTTCCCTTAGAGCATACATGTCTGCGCTAAGGTCTGTGGCCGTTTGCCTGGCTATCTGGTCAGCAAAAGCGTTCCCTTTTCCCACATCATCTATGACCTTACGATGTGCTGCACATTTCATGATCGCTAACTGCCTGGGGAGTGAGAGTGCCGAGAGCAATTGCACTATCAGGGGACCATGCTGAATCTTGGTCCCATGTGAGGTTAGGAACCCTCTTTCTGACCAGAGCCTCCCAAAGATGTGAGCCACCCCAAAGGCATACTGGCTATCAGTATATATGTTTACTGTATGCCCTTCGGAGAGTTCACAAGCTCGGGTCAATGCTATAATCTCTGCGGCCTGCGCGGAGTTATGCGGAATTCTCTTATTTTCAACAACCGTACTCAACGTAGTAACTGCGTAGGCAGCTGTAGATGTACCATCTGGGAGTTTAAAGCAGGAGCCGTCACAAAACAGCTCCCCTTCCGCATTATCCAACTGAGTATCTATAAGGTCTATTCTGCCCTTCGTTTCCTGTTCAGTAGTATACAGGCAGTCATGTAATTCTTCGTCACCGCAAACAGTATTTTGCGGGAGAGGTAGGAGTTCAGCCGGATTAAAAACACAACACCTCTTAATTTGAATGTGAGGGGCAAACAGAATTAATTCATACCTTGTCAGCCGTGTAGAGGTGAGGTGTTGCGTTTGGGTTTTATTCAATAGGACTTCTACAGAGTGAGGTACCATCAAAATTAAATCATGGCCTAGGACCATTCCCTCACTCTGTTTTACAGACGCGGCAGCAGCAGCGACAGCTCGCAAACATCTTGGTAAAGCGCATGCGACAGGGTCAAGGGCGGAAGAGTAGTAGCCGCATGGCCTATTCTTCCCTCCGTGTTCCTGTGTTAACACAGCCAAAGCACATCCATCACATTCATGCACAAACAACACAATGGCCTTGTCATAATTTGGAGTACCCAGAACCGGTGCAGAGCATAACGCGGTTTTGAGAAGCTCAAATGATCGTTGATGTTCCGATTTCCATGGCAACGGCAGAGAAATGCCCTTCTTTGTCAAAGCCAACATCGGTTTTATCACTAGTGAAAAGTTCGGGATCCACAAACTGCAGTAAGAAGCCATACCTATTAAGGCTCTGACATCCTTCTGTGTATTTGGAACAGACATGCCAGAAATGAGTTTTACTCTTTCAGGTGTCAATCTTCTCCCCTCCTTTGACAAGAGGTAGCCTAAATAGGCGACCTCCTGACAACAATATTGACATTTTTTGAGCAAAGCTTTATGACCGTTTTCAGCCATGTGGATAAGCAACAATACAGTGCCTTCTTTACAAGTACTTTCAGAATCTGCAGCTAAAAGTAAGTCATCGACATACTGAAGCAATGTACAAGTAGGTGGCAATTCAAGGGTATCAAGCTGCTCTTTCAAAGCCCTACTATAAATGCTTGGACTTTCAGTATACCCTTGAGGTGCACAAGTAAATGTGAACGAACTTCCTCCCAAGGTGAACGCGAACAAATATCTACTCTCCTTGTGTATAGGAATACCAAAGAAAGCATTCTTTAGATCCACAACACTAAAGTGTGTAGCTGTAGCAGGGATCATTGTTAGTATCGTTGTTATATCAGGCACAATTGGAAATTGTGGGGCGACAACTTTGTTAATAGCACGTATTTCAATTATAAAACGTTATGGGATTGCATTGTCGCCTTTCTTGTATACAGGCAAAATCGGGCTGTTACATAAACTACCTGCAATCTCTTCAATCACTCCTCGATGCACAAAATCGGAGACAATGCACTTCAAAGCACGCTCGCCCTCAACTGATATTTTATATTGTGGAATGCGCGGTAGTTCAACTCCATGTTTCAAAACTATTTTAACGGGCTCAATCTGTAGCACCCCGACATCATTGTCATCAACCGCCCACAAACATTCCGGAACAACACTAAACTCAGGAGGCAATGGTCGAGTCAAAAACTGAGAATTGGGAAGTTGCTGTGGTGAAACCGTCAGTCGCACTCCGTCAGAGGAACATTGAATTACTGCATTCAGTTTCTTTAACAAATTTAACCCCAGCAAATTCTCTCCACAGTTCGAAGTCAGGAGGAAGGGACAATGGTCTGTGAAGGGACCCAAAGAAACAGACACCGGCAAAGAAACCGGGCAAGCAATTGGTATGCCAGAAAACCCTACAGAAACATTTGTTTGCCCGACAATGGAATGTTTGGAACCCGGGAATGATCAATGGAGCACTTCTGTGCTCCAGTGTCTATCAAAAACTGATGTTTCCTATTCCCCACTAACAATTCAACGTAGGGACCTTTCTGATTTACGGTAATAGGTGAAGGTTCAAAACCCTGCTTCAGGCAGTCCTAACGAAATAAAATGTCATCGGAAGGAAGCTCTTCAGAAAGGTAGGCGGCAGAAGGGTGATCAAATATGTTTCTTGTGTCCACACTCGAAGTCTGATTTTCGTGTGAAAAAGGTTGCTGAGGATCTTGCGAGAACTGACCTCTATCGGGGCCCCCCACTCCAAATGCGTTGTTTGACCTCTGTAGAAGGACGGGACACTGTGCTCGCCAATGACCTTCCTGGCGGCAATAGGCACATTGATTAACATTCACAGGACCCAAAGGAGCGTTTCTTTTTGGGACACACTGACCTCTGGTCTGGGAAGTACCTCCTCTGGGATTTCTAACAATTTGTTGTAACAATACTTTAGTCTTCAAATCTCCTTTCCTCTTCTCTATTTTCTCTTTTTTATTATTAACACGGTTCTCATAATACTGAGCCATGTGCAAAACTTCAGATTGGGATTTCGCCTGCCAAGCGCTCTCAGAGGACATAATCTGTGACTGGATGTCGGGCAACAATCCACATACAAATTTGTCCACAAACAACCTTTTCCCAGACTCTGTGCCCAAGTCCTGTCCACTGAAGTCAGAGAATACCTGTTCGAATCTATTAAAGAATTCGGTGGCACCTTCAGTTTTTCCTTGAACACAGGCCGTAAGCTTGTCCCAAATAATTATTTTCTCAGGAATTATGGTTTTCAATTTTGCGACAATTCTATCAGGCAAAGTAAGTATTACCTGAGGTGGTTTCTCACCAGCTGGTCTTTCCCCATCAAACCTAGTCATGTTAGCCCACGTATCTCCCAACCCTGGCACATCGTCTATTGTTCGAACCTGCTTCCATAAATCTACGGGCAGGAGTACAGGGAATAGCAAGTCAATATCACTTAAGGTGAACACAGAGGACTGCAAAACGGACTCTATCTCTTTGTAGAATCCTGTCGGGTTTTTCCTAATATCGGGAATTGATTGTCTAATAGTGTTCACTTCCTGTCGTGAAAACGGGACGTGAACAAATTGCGATACATAATGTGCAGGGATGTCCACACCAGTCCTAGAGTTAGCGGGAATCTCAACGTTTGGGACAAATGTCGGAGGAACCTCTCTCATAGGCAACTGAGATATAGGTAACTCTGACCGCTTACTAAGCAACAGAGCCAGGTTGAGCGCTAAGGCAGCTGAAGAAGTGTCGGGCGAAAAAGCCCTCTTACAAATACCCAATAACTCTATAGGACAACTAACCTTCTTCCTTACACATTCATCCTGCAGGTACTGTACCATTACCTGAATCACCTTCCTCTGCATTTCCACTGTATACTGACTATACGTGTCATATACTTCATCCGTCGGTATCGATGAATCCGAGATCCATCGAATCGCATCTTTGGTACAAATTCGTACTTCCTCAGATGCCGATCTACGACACGGAAGGAACCGTTTCTGCACATACATACTGTCGTCTTCACCATCCTCATCCCGTAATTTTTCAAAGTCCCTCCTATACTCAAACAATCTCTCAACATGACCATGTACTTTCTTCTCTGTGTCCCTCGAAAGCGCTAAAGTATTTAGATCCCTCACCCCTTGTGGGAGATCCGTATTATGTAATCTACCCCACATTACACATAAATGAGTCCCCAAACCTTCGATAAAAACATTTTTCTCGGGAAAATTACCCATATTTGATAATGTGGAAAAAACGTTAGCTTGATCACCTCTCTCCATACAGTGCTTAGCCCATGCAAATAATTCCAAATAATTCCTGTTTCTTGTCTGCAGAAACAGTATTTCGAGTGACAATCTTTGACCCCGCACCCCAATCAACTTCAGTCAATACAGAACCACTCGGGAGCGGAGGTGTGGGCAAATTCAATGAGGGTGCAACTATCGGTGCAAGAGGAAGGGGTGGTAGGATAGGTGGAGGAACAACAACTAGAGGAATAGGAACAGTAGGTTGTACAGGGGGAACAGGAGTAACAACAGGAATGAGCTGAGCACCAGGGAGAGGATCATACGGAGCTGGCGCAGAGGCACCAGGCCTGCGTTCGTTTAACAATTTTTCAATAAATTCTTCAGAAGCATGAAAATCTTTAGAGGGATACATTTTCTGGATACCGAGTAAGAAAGCCCTATCCATATTTTTGACTGACTCTGAATGTTTTTCCTTATCATATAACAGCCCCTTTTCGGCATTTGTTTTATGACGGCGTGCATGTTTATCCCTACTTTTAAGCTGCTGCAACGCTTCTTTTTTCCAATTCTGCAAAACATCAAATGCTGCAGGTCTGGCCTTCTTTTTTAGCAAGACCGATTCTAGGTATTCAATACGGGGGATCTCGAAACTACCATTGATTGGCCACTGAAATTCGGAGGCATGTCTGGTTTGTCTGTGCCAAATATCATTAAATACTTTACTTCCAATGCCATACTTACAGTACATAGTACATGCTGGCGACCCCTCCTGTGGTGCCGGGCGGCTAAATTCCAAAGATTGTCGATCGCTGTGGAACAGAGTCCTAAAGCAGCTAGACAATTTCCCAGGCATTTCACAAAAAATTGGTGTTACCTGGTCAATAATTGTGTCTGCAGATACAATACGCCAAATTCAAATTGTCAGGGTTAAATTAAGAGTCGGGTCACGACTGCACCTGACCAAACGTAAGGAGGACCGTACGGTTTACCAAAGAACTTACCTAACGAATTTTACCTTGTGTTTGGTGGTTTCGACAAATCTGCCCGCCTCAAAAATGGACCCTAGTCAAGATGCCGTGTCAGACCACACGACTATCGTCCAAGGATCGGATCGTAAAGCGCTGCCGAGGTATCGCGTCTCGTTCGTTCGGGCCCGCAGTATCACACTGTCCGATCCCAGTTTGATAGTCTGCGTCAACCTTCAATGATCTGGCATCAATCTTGAGGGTCCCTAATATGAGGCCGGGAAGCCCAAAAAGAAACACACCAACACAGGTTACTGTAACGCTCACCTGATTCTCGCAGAGGCGCCGGTCTTGACTAGGCTACTACCGTATCTTCAAAGGTGATGTGTAGCACCCGGTTGGCTCTTTGGGCTGGACCTCTGTGCACTGTATGCCTGACGTGTAGAGTAAGATGTCTGCAGATAGAAAATATGGGGTTAATGAACTGGGGTTATTGGGGTGTCCCTATCTCTTTCCTCTTCTCCTCTACTGTAGACCCCCAAAGGTTAACGCTCTCACCTTAGGTAAGTGAATGCCGAGCTCTCCATCTGCCTCGGGGCAGGGTGCTGTAACCAGTTTCTTTTTTTTTTTTTTATTGCATCAATTAGTTTCCAAGGAAACTTTAAATGCGTACTTTAAACAAAATCTCCTTTCAACAGAAGAGAACAAAACGTTAAGAAAAATGTAAAAAATCAATTGTATGTATATAGAAAGGGGAGAAAAGTAGTGAGCGTAAGGAAGGAAAAAAGAAAAGACAAGAAAGAAGAAACAAAGTATGGCTAGATATCCAGTCCTGAGAATATTTCTCGCACAAAGTTCAACAATGCCAGGGTCCTGGATACTTTTTCTCCCCTTCTTAAGATTGACCACCTGTCTTGCAGGGATAGAGTGGTTAGATTTTCGAAGTGCGACCCTAACCATTTTTCTCTGGGCCTAGATAAGGTAACACAGTTCATCACCAGATGTTGTAGGGATTCATTCTCCAGGCCACAATAACGGCACAGCAGACAAGGTTGCATCTCCTTTTTATTTCTTCTCCCTAGGACTTCTCTGGTGTGAAGGAGGTTTAGTCGGAATCTTAGGAATCTATCCCTTTCCGTGCTTGAAGGAAATTTGTCAAGATACGGGAGCACTGTGCCTCTTTGATAGTGCTCGTCCATGCCCTGGGTTATTGATGGAAAGGCACTAAGTCTGTCCAAGGTGACTATCCAATCCCAGTCCAGTAGTCGCTTCTTTACTATGTGCGGGTTTAGCACAAGGTTTTCAGGTACCAGGGCTATATAGTTCAAAATATCTATACAGATAGACTGCCATTTAGATAGAGCCGGAATCAGTTTTCTTGCCATGGCTTCGTTGATGGCCAGGAAACCACTTCTTTCCTGTGGATGCAAACATTTGTCAAGGAGTGACAATGATTTCCAAACCATGGATACATAAAGTGAAGATAAGCCCAGTTCTTTGCGGACACATTCGATTGGGATCGATGCCGGTAGGCCCAATACTCTTTTCCAAAATAGACCTTCCAATAGTCTCCAGACCTCTTGATTCAGAAAAAAGTTTGCCTCTGCCGCGTAGGTCAAGATGGGCGAGACTTTTAGTTTGTAAAATTCAATCAGTGGTCGGAGTGAGAAGGAACAGTATCGCCGTTTAATTAACAGGGCTTGAGACGCTAAGTTAGTAACTTTGCTCCTGAGTCTTTCAATACCAGGACCGTCTTGGATACTGTTATTTAAGGCTACTCCTAGGTAGACCATGGTTGAAACCACTGGTATCTCTTCCCCCGACAAAAACCACCTGAGGTTTTTAACGGTCATATTGGGACCTAGCCTCAGGATCTGGGACTTCTTTGGGTTTATTCGGAGACCGTTACCTTGGATGTATAACTCGAGTGCCTTTAATTGGCGCTGAAGGCCCACCGCAGTTTGGTCTAGTAGCAGGAGGTCATCCGCAAACAGTAACCTTCCCACAGGGGTCCCCGCAATCTTAGGGGGGAAACATCTCACGGCTTCGAAGGCTTCCTGCATATCAGATATAAAGAGACAAAATACCGCTGGGGCCAACCTACAGCCCTGTTTCAGCCCGTTCATAGCCATCACACTATTAGAAAGGTTGCCCTGTCTGTCCAACCTTACTTTCAGAGTTGTCCCAGTGTGCAGTGCTTCCAAGGGTTCTCTTAGGTTGTTCGGACAACCCCATTTCCTCAATTTTTGCCATAAAATGCGACGGTCGACAGAGTCGAACGCCTGTTCCAAGTCTATGGACGCAATATAGATGTTTTTGTATCTTTTCTCCTTAACCAGGCATTTTAGTGTGTTTATAATAAGGACGTTTAGGGATGCCCCTATGCCCTTGCGAAGCCCTGATTGCCAGTGGTCCACGTGATTTGACGACCAACTCCAGTCGTTTAGGTGTTTCAATAGTATTGCAGCGAAGATTTTTCCCACGACGTCCAAGAGGGCGATTGGTCTGTAGTTCGTGGGCACCGACCTATCTCCCTTTTTGAAGATCGGCACAATTATGGACGTCGTCCATGATTTCGGTAGTTTTTTTGATCTCAGTATATCGTTGAACAAAGACTGCATGAAAGAGGCCCATTTTTCCGGGTCTTTTTTAAGGATCTCGTTAGTAAGGCCGTCCGGACCTGCAGCTCTTGAAGATTTTGATTTTTTAATTAGGTCTAAGATGTCTTGTTTCCCAAAAACAATGGCCCAGGCTTCGTCGGCAGATAGAGGTGTTTGGGGACCACTATTTAACCCCTTAGAGTAAAGATTACAAAAGTGGATTTCCCATGTTGTTGATGCTATGGGATTCACCATTTTGGAGTCCGGAGGGGTATTTATTTCGTTGAACAATTTCCAAATACTTGAGATGTTTTTAGATGATAGCAGTTTTAACATTGACTCACTGTCTTGTTGCACCAGTTGGTGTTTATGTTGCATGAACCAATTCCTGTAGTTGTTTCTAGATTTTTTGTACAGGAGTAGGTCGACCGGTGCCCTAGTTTTAAGGAATTGCCTCCTGACTTTCCTTACAACTTTTTTTTTTATCGCTACTTGGTGGTCATACGTATGCCGAATAATTTGGTGACTACCCCTGTTGTCCACCTTTGTTCTAAAAGTTTTCAATACTTCAGCGTATTCAATCAATTCCGAACCTTTAACTTTACTTAGAAAATCCAGTGCCAGGCTCGTCTCTTTTCTTCCCATGCGCAGTCTATTCCCCCCTGGAGTTATCTCTAGGGGCTGGTCAGGTAGATGTTTAACTGGTGTAAGGAAGGATTTGTCCCAAGTCTCGATTGCAAGCTCCAAAATGTTGTGGTCACTCAGGGTCGTAGAGACCACTTTCATTGATGTAAGGTTTCCGTAGAGGGTTTCTGATACAAAGATGTAGTCCAGCGTGCTCATTTGGTTTCCCCGTTTCCAAGTCGGGGCGGCCATTTGGTCACCCAACAAGTTCCCATTAACCATGTGGATGTTCCTAGCTATGAGTTCCTTTTCCGTATTAACACCTCTTGTTATGTTTTTAGAGGCGGACAGGGGCACAACCTCAATCTTCTTCTGATTCTTGTCGAAGCATTCCATATTGAAGTCGCCACATAGAAGGATTTCAAGATTCGGACACTCAGTTCTTGCGTCATCTATAGCTCTCATGAGAACTTCCATGAATTTGTCTTCTGCTCGGGCCTTAGGGCCCGAGTATACATTGCAAATTAGGAGCTGCCAGTCTTGGGTTTGTTGGAGAGACTTTATCGTTGAAGAAATCCTGGTTAGTTGGATCCACGGATTTCTATTAGTAGATGAGAGCACATTTAAGCCACTGGTGCGCTTGACCCCTACCAGGAGACCAGCACTCGGTCTCCCTTTCAAGCCCTTTGTTGCTGGATTTAAGAATAGCTCGAAGCTGTCCAAGAGAGGGAGATCACACAGCCAGGTCTCCTGTAGGCAGAAGACATCGTAAGATGACAAATGTACTAATGAATTTCCAAGGAGGTGCGAGTGGCCCCTTGTGTTCCAACTCATCATTTTTAGCCCTTTTGACACAAAATTGAGTTGGGTACTCCGGGGGCACTGATGGCATTATGATTTAGTAGATAAGGCTCCTGCTAGCCAACTCCAGTCCTCTGAGCTGTTTTCCGGGGTCGGTCCGGTTTTAACTGATATGGAGCGCACTTGCTCTTTTTTATTAACGCCCTTACGTAGACCCCTGTTGCTGTTACCAATTTTTCCCAGTTGTTCCTTTTTAGGGTCAGTAGAGGGCTGAGAGGAGTTGTTTAGTGTGTATTTCCGATCTTTAGGACTGGCACATTCTAGACTAGACCCCTCCTCCAACTCTTTTAACACAAACCCACATAAATTGAGTTTGGGGCCCAACCCCAACAGAGAGGTTTTTGTGAGTCGGTCTCCTGTGTGAAGAATCACACTATCAAGACGCTGTTCGTTGTAAAATTCAATCCAGTCTATGTCCCCGGATTTTAGGAGATCAGGGTTGTCAAAGGAATGCAGGAGTCTCATGACGTTGGCCCGGTTCATAATCAGGTTATCTTCATAGCCCAGTATTCTTTCCAAAAGCAGTCTATAGTGTAGGGGGGCGTGGAGTGGCTCCAGCCCTTTATAAACAGTCTGGTTGGAAAGTCCTGATGCTGGCTTCATCTCTATGTTTTCTGCCCATGCAACTGTTCTTCTGGTCCCCTTTATCGTGTCCATGCAAGTTCCTTTATGGATGTTATCTTCCGAAAGTTTCAGGACCGAGAGGTTTCTCCTGTCTTCCAGTGTTACAAAGTCCATGGTGCTAGGAGTCTGAGGTACCTTGCGGACTTGTTCCGGGGACTCTACCTTGTCTTCACTCCCAGTGAACACTCTTGATTTCCACTTGAACTTTTTAACTAAGTCCGCTTTCGGGACCGACGTCAGTGGTGGTAAGTGCTTTTTGAAGGTTACTTGTCGCTCACCCCGTTCGTTGAAGTGGCCCTCCAACACCCCTTTGTTTTCAACGCCACTACTTTTGTTTTGTACTTCGGGATCTTCGTCCTCAGTTCCACTTTCTGTGTCGGATATATTTATTCCCGACTTCTCCTCCCATGAAGAGTTCATATCGGAATAAACCGATAGGTCCATAAGGGAAATGTCTGTATTTTCATTCACCCTCTCACTGACCAGCGAGCGACGATACTTGTCTAGACTCACATTGTGAGGGGAGACAGAGGAGTCACTGGGTTTCTTTGCTGGTCTTTCGTGGGAGGAAGGTTTCGAGGGGAAAGACAGATTCCTAGGAAGGGTTAGACCCCTTGCGATTTTCGATTTCACTAAGGGTTTCCTTGTGTTTAAAGACCCTTGTCCTATAGGATTTTTCGACAACGTAGGGGTCTTCCCATAGTTTCTTTCTCCTTTCTTGTTTACTTTGAGATATCCTCTGTCAGCAGGGGAGAGGCCTGTTTTAGGTTTCCTAAAAAGCTCAAACAATTTAGTGTTGTCCGATGGTGCCGAAGCCTTGGATAGATCCACTATCGCCTGCTGCTGGGTGTTTATTACGATGGAAGTCACTGGACGACCTACTTTAGATGCAGGATCGTTTTCCTTTGTTGTTGGGACGATCGTCCACACGTTATTGTCCGTGTTGGTGGAAGCGTCCGAAGATTGTAATTGAGAGGACTCAACCCGAGGACTCTTGTGGGACGGTGCCACCTGAAGTTTTGTAGTTTGAGCCAGAATGTCGAGATCCGTCACCTGGCTCACCACTCCCCCTTGCAGGACACTTAGCCTTTCCGATCTCCTTATTTCCTTTTCCTTAATTATCGGCTCAATAATACTTTTCAAAATTTCAGTTGTGTGTTCGTCGTTTGTTTCCAGTTTCGACTGGATTGCTGTGACAAAACCTTCAATAAAAATCATTTTTGAATACAGCATGGCAATTGTTGTTGAGTGGTCCCGCAGCTGGTCGTTTTGCGACTCTATGAGTTTCATGAAAGGAGCCATTACAAGGGCAAAAGCTGTGACCATTCCGGGGTCGATTTGCGGGTCATTTTTTAGCGTGTCCTCTGTTTGGGTAGATGCCAGGACAGACAGAAGATCCTCGTCTGTAGGTGAAGGTTGTCTTCTTTGCCGTTTGCTGGGGAATGGGGCTTGCTGGGGGAAGACTCCTTTGTGGGATCTTTGGGAGTGACCCCCCGCTGCGAATTTGTTTACTGAAGCGAGTTGCCCCCCTCTTGTGTTGAGAGGTACACCCTTGTACTCCGGGGCTGAGGTGTTTAGCCCCCGAGTGTCGGTTTGATGGTAACTGAACCGTGGCGTAGGAAGGTCGTAGTAACGGTTTTGGTGAATCTCCTTGTTTTGTGGGTCAACACTCGAATGGTCCGGGCAGATTGCGGAGCTCGCCAGAGAGATTCCGAATGGTTTCCAACCTTTGTCTTGACCTTGTGCATAAAGCTGGCCTCCCTTTAATGCGTTTAAAGAGCCAAAGACAAAGGGGTTCACATCTAAAGGAGGAGTTAACCTCGGGGAACCCCTAATGTCGTCCGGGACTGGACCCAAATCTTTTGGTGCCTGCATGATTACATTTGGGGAGGTCGGGTTTGGCAAGGGTACCCACAGTGAATCCTTAGGGGACCAACCTGACACTGGGTCCCTACTACAACCCGTTTCTTCTATGGTCACTTGGATGGTTGCGGTTGAGGAGATATCATTCCCTTTTGATGGACTCATAGTTTGTAACATTGGGGGAGTATGTAGGGAGTGATGGAGGTGAGGATAAGTGGTTTCACTTCCCCTTCCACTTAAGCCATTTCCCGCCCCCTCTCCCAGGGTCAGTTGTAAAATATTTTCATGTGAACTTGTGGTATTTGTGATGGCTACTTCGGGGTACAGATCCACCGTGGACCTAGGTGTTGGACGAATCGAGGCCGGAGAGCCGACCATTGTCCGCAAATACTGGTTTATCAGAGTGGACTAGCTGGGTTTTCAAGGGGACTTCCAGTACCCAGAGCCACAAGCCTTTTAGTCAATGATGCTGTAGACCCTTATAGTGCGCTTCCGTACTGGTGAGCACTATAAGGAATGGGACCAGTGTGAGTAGTTTCCAATGTTATCCTCTTACCTTCCTGCAGCTGACTGCCGGGGGCGGTGCTAAGACGCTCAGTGGTAGTGGACAGAGTGTTAGCAGATAGCCGTGAGTAGTCCTCCTTCCTTTGGTGAGGACCAATCTTACCGATGCACCCCACTGTGCCCAACAGCCGCACAACAGCCAACGCCCTCCACCCCTGCCGGGCTCAACGCCGCAAGGGTGACTGCGGGTGCGTTTTCAATCTGTGTCCTGTCACGTGATGGATCACGTGGTCACAAGCAGGCTCCGCCCCCTCCAGGAACGAAGCAGCAGCCAGCAAGAGTCCCAGCCGACTCGCAGTGCTGTGAACAGCCCTGCCGCTCCAAGGATTAGGTGAGTGCAAGAAAAGTCTTTTCTCAGTTTCTTCACTGGATAGGTAGCGCAGGCCTCTTGACTTCAGAGGACTGCTGTCCGTCGTTTACTGCACGAACGGTAAGTTTCGAGTCATTCAAATGTCTTTAAAGTCTTTAGTAATGATGTCTCTTGTTTTGCAGGGTTCCGGCGATGGCGGATGACGGGCTGAAGTGAGTTGAAGATGGAGCCCGTGTGATGAATAGAAGCGCCTGGAAGCACGTAAGTAAGCGCTTGTTGCCTGCTTCACGATGCGCTCTAACTGTCCTTTTATTTTGCAGGTACGAGTTCGGAGCGGCTGCAGGGTGCCGGAATACCCACTGGATTAGATGTGGAAAGGAGTAATGGCACGTGAGTATTAAAGTTCCCCAATGTCTTTAAACGCACCTTGTTTTGTCTTTCAGATGCGGGATGCAGCGCCGAAGGCCTCCGGAGCGTGCGAAGAGTAGGTAAGCCTTTGCCTTTCAGATGCCGGAATGCTAACCTGTTCTTTCTTGTCTTTATAGGTGTTGCTGAAGACTGGATTCAGGATGGTAAGCCTTTTTCCTTAGGCCCAGGACCGGATGCAGAAGACACGATGAGCGTTCTGCTGCAGAGGTTGCAGAATAACGCAAAGCAAGATTCATCCACCGGGTGTGGTTTAAATAGCCTCCTGTAGTGCTTAGGTGTCTCCTTCCACAGCCACGCCTAAGTAAGAAAAGAGTTCCTGGTAAGAAAAGAGTTCCTGCCTTCCAGAAGAGTTCCAGTGTTCTGAATCTAGGGAGTGGCTCCAGCCCCACCCAACAGGAAAAGTAGTTCCAAACAGAAGAGGATCAGAGGCTCAACTGGCAGGCAAGTAAGCATCATGGTCTGCTGCAGGTAAGTCCACCCAAGCATTATGAGCCCGGCGCTTCCAGCGCTGGGACTGGGCATATTTATGAGCCTGGTGCCACTGGCGCCAGGACTGGGTCCAAAAGGTCCCAATTGGGACTGGTTGGCACTCGGAACCTGGGTTATGGATCTGCTTCCAAGGGAGTTGGGAAAACCCTGACCTTTTGGAAGCAGAGATCATGACAGTACCCCCCCTCAAGGCCCCTCCCAAACCGGGCTTCTCCGGGGGTTTTGGCTTGTCAGGAAATGTTCGGTGAAATTTTTTGATTAGGCGAGGAGCGTGGACATATTCAGCAGGTTCCCAGGATCTCTCTTGGGGGCCGTAGCCTTTCCAGTCAATTAGGTAGAATAGTTTAGATTTGGAGATCTTGGAGTCCAGAATGCTTTTGACTTCAAACTCGAGTTCTCCATCAACTAGGATAGGTTTTGGAGATTTGGTTAGTCGGGTTTGAGGTTGCACGGGTTTTAATAGAGAGACGTGGAAGACCGGATGTATCTTCATGTGCGGGGGCAAGTCCAACTTGACCGCTACTGGGTTTACTATGGTAGTGATGGAATAGGGACCAAGGTATCTTGGGTTGAATGTGCGTGGCCCTTTTAGAGATAGATATTTGGTGGATAACCAGACTTGATCCCCTACTTGATAGTGAGGGGCTTCCTTCCGATGTTGATCTGCTCCTTTCTTGTATTGTTCTTTAGCCGTTTGAAGGTGAGAAACAGCTTCCTTAAAGGCTTGGGTGATTGTAGAATGCAGGTAGTCTACTGCTGGTGTTTCAAGATCTTGGAGGGGATCCAACTCCGAGGTTCGAGGGTGACTGCCGTACAAAAGAAAAAACGGGGTTTTCCCAGTTCCCGAATGGACAGAGTTATTGTAGGCATACTCAGCTATCCAAAGGATATCTTTCCAAGTTTTTTCAGTTTGTTGCAGCATGCAGCGTAAATACTGTTCCAGAGTTTGATTGGTCCTCTCGGTTTGTCCGTCGGTCTGAGGGTGGTGACTGGTCGATAGTCTCACATCAATTTGAGCCGACCGACAGCAACTTCGCCAAAAATGAGAAATAAATTGACTACCTCGATCCGAAATTAGAACCGAAGGAAAACCGTGCAGTCGGATGATGTTTTCGAGAAATTCTCGGGCCAGAGTTGCTGCTGTTGGCAAGCCTTTGAGCGGAATGAAATGCGCCATCTTGGAGAATAAGTCCACGATTACTAGAATCGTATTGTATCCGGAGCATGGAGGTAGATCGGTGATGAAGTCCATAGAAAGCGTATGCCAAGGGCGAGGTGGGATGTCAATAGGGCGTAAGAGGCCTTTTGGTCTTTCCTTTTGACTCTTGTTTTGGGCGCATACGCCACAGGACATTATAAAGTCTCTGATATCTTTTTTCCAAGACGGCCACCAGAAGTAGCGCTTGATCTTTTCTGAGGTCTTGGCTATACCGGGATGACCTTCCATTAAAGAGTCGTGATAACAAGAGATTACTTTTTTCTGTAAATCTGTGCTGGGTAGGTATAATCGTTCTTGGAAATACAATAAGTTGTCCTTTACTGCAAAGTCCTTTCCCTGCAGGTGCCAATTCTGTATGTCTGCTGGAGTTACAAGTTGCCTGGCTTTATCCTTAACTTCCTCTATGGATTCTGTGGCGATTACACCCAGAATTCTTTGTTCGGGAATGATTGGTACAGATTTAGGGTTGATCAAGTGTTCTTCCACTCCCATCCGAGAAAGGGCATCGGCTTTACCGTTCTTTGTACCAGGTCGATAGGTAATTATGAAGTCAAACTCGGCAAAGAATAATGCCCAACGGAGTTGTCTAGAGGATTGGGCTTTTGCGGTTTTCAAATATTGCAGGTTTCGGTGATCCGTAATCACAGTAACGGTGTGTCGGGCCCCCAGCAGATAATGCCGCCAAGCCTTAAAGGCAGACTTGATAGCCAGAAGTTCCTTGTCAGTAATCGTGTAATTGACTTCAGGAGGCGAGAATTTGCGGGACCAAAATGCCACGGGATGCAACTGATTGGTTACCGGGTCCTTTTGTGATAGAACTGCCCCCATGGCAAGGCTTGAAGCATCAGTTTCCACGATGTAGGGGAGTTCGGGGCGAGGGTGTTTTAAGATTGGTGCAGAGATAAATTTAGTCTTCAAATCCTGGAAAGCTTGTTCCGCCTCGGTAGACCATTCAAAACGTTTGTTTTTCTTTAACAAGGCAGTGATGGGCTGGACTATTCGAGAGAACTCGGGGATAAACCTGCGGTAAAAGTTAGCGAAGCCTAACATGCTTTGCACACCTTTTACGGAGGACGGTGATGGCCATTTGAGAACTGCATCGACCTTCTTTGAATCCATACGCACTCCGCCAGGTGATAATATGAATCCCAAGAATTCAACTTCAGTCACGTTGAAAACACATTTTTCCAACTTAGCGAAAAGTTTGTGTTGAAGCAATCTTTCGAGGACCATTTTCACGTGTTTCCGATGTTCAGATTCCGATGAAGAATAAACGAGAATGTCGTCGATGTAAACAACAACACACACATCTATGAGCTCTCTGAGGACATCGTTCATAAAATATTGAAAGGCGGCCGGGGCATTGCAAAGTCCGAAGGGCATGACCTGATATTCAAATAGCCCATACTTGGTGCGGAAGGCCGTCTTCCATTCATCGCCCTCTTTTACTCGTACCAAGTGGTAAGCTCCTCTAAGATCCAGCTTTGTATATATGCATGCTTTTCTGACTTGGTCCAGGAGTTCAGGGATCAAAGGTAACGGATATCTATTCTTAACGGTGATCTGGTTCAGGGAGCGATAATCAATACAAGTTCTAAGGTCTCCTTCCTTTTTTGGAACGAAGAACAAAGCTGAAGAGGCAGGGGACTTGGAAGGACGAATAAACCCATTTGCCAGGTATTGATCCAGGTATTGTCGAAGGTGAAGGTTCTCAGGCTTGGTGAGGGCATAAATTCTACTACAAGGAGGAGTAGATCCAGGTATCAGGTCTATCTGGCAGTCATAAGACCTATGAGGAGGTAGAGAGTTAGCCTGCTCCTTCCGGAAAACATCTTGGTATTCTAGGTATTCGGGAGGTAACTGGGGAGTCTCTGAAGAAATTGCTGCCAGTGCAACACCAGGTGGAGGGTGACAAGTAGAGACACATTCTGGAAACTGGACCGTTCTTGCTCGCCAATCGATCAGAGGATTGTGTTTCTCTAACCAAGGTATTCCTAGAATAATCTGGAACTGAGGGGCCTTGATCACATCGAACACGATCTTCTCATGGTGTCCATCTTGACTTACTAGCGTCACCTCTTGAGTGGTATGCGTTACTGGCCCGGAGGCTATCTCCGTACCATCCACCGTAGTAATGACGTCCTTTACAGCCTTGGGACAAAGAGTTAGATTCATCCTCAAAACCATTTCATGATCCACATAATTGCCGATGGCACCGCTGTCGACGTAAGCTTCAATTGCATGTAATCGATCCGGACTATCAGGGCTAATGAGGACCATAGGTATCACGAAATGCGAGGTCACGGAACTGGTTTTCACGCTCAGCAAGAGGACCTCTATTCTTGTCGGGCGAGGTCGTTTCCCTGCTCAGAGTTTGTAACTTTGGTAACTGCAGCTCCTACTGCCTTCTTGGCAGGTTTCACCGGACAGTCTCGAAGAAAGTGCCCTGAGTTTCCGCAATATAGGCATAATTGCAACTGTTTCCTCCTTTCCCGCTCCCTTTGTGTTAGAGGACCTTTCAGACCCCCTATTTGCATGGGTTCCCCGGAGTCTACTCCTTTGGAAGGAGTTGGCGGTTTGGAAAGTACTCGAGCATCAAACTTGGAACGATCGGCCTTCCTGTTCTGCAGCCTGTGATCTATTTGAACGACCAAGTCTATATAATCCGAACAGTCTTGTGGGGGATTCACTACTTGGGCTAAAACGTCTTTGAGCTCTCCACGTAGACCTCTATAAAACAGCGTAATCCTTTTGTCCTCAGGCCATTGAGTTTCCACTATTAGTCTATTGAAAGATGCAATATAAGCCAAAAGGTCTTGATTACCCTGTCGCAACGAAAGAAGCTCATTGTCCAAGGCCTGCCCCTGTGAATGTCTTGCGAACAGTTTTTCCATACTAAGCTGAAAGGCTTGAAAATCATGGAGAACCGGATCATCTTGATTAACTAGAGGGATCGACCAGTCTGCCGCATTGCCACTAAGGTACGAAAGTACAAAAGCTACTTTAGCTTGATCAGTTGGAAAGGCTGCTGGCCGGCATAAGAAGTGCAACCGGCACTGATTGATAAATACTGCAAACCTCTTTGGGTCACCAGAAAATCGTTCGGGCGGAGCCAGAGGTACATTCCCAGGTAGGTTGATCTGCACTGGATTCATAGAGGCTGTTGAAGGAAGATTTGCCCCTGATGGGGGTAACGGGGTCTGTCCGGCTTGTGACTGTAGCACTTGTCTAGCAAGATTGTCTGTTCTCTCCTTGGAAATAATTAGTTCCCTTCTTAGAGCATTCGTTTCCTGATGAGCTGCATGCACTTCTGCCCTTAGTTCCCCAAGTAACCGGGCTAGGGGGTCAGTATCCGAGGTCTCCATAGCGCCTGGGCGAGAGTTTTGCGGTAGGCTTTGCGTTCTGTAACGCTCACCTGATTCTCGCAGAGGCGCCGGTCTTGACTGGGCGACTACCGTATCTTCAAAGGTGATGTGTAGCACCCGGTTGGCTCTTTGGGCTGGACCTCTGTGCACTGTATGCCTGACGTGTAGAGTAAGATGTCTGCAGATAGAAAATATGGGGTTAATGAACTGGGGTTATTGGGGTGTCCCTATCTCTTTCCTCTTCTCCTCTCCTGTAGACCCCCAAAGGTTAACGCTCTCACCATAGGTAAGTGAATGCCGAGCTCTCCATCTGCCTCGGGGCAGGGTGCTGTAACCAGTTTCTTCACTGGATAGGTAGCGCAGGCCTCTTGACTTCAGAGGACTGCTGTCCGTCGTTTACTGCACGAACGGTAAGTTTCGAGTCATTCAAATGTCTTTAAAGTCTTTAGTAATGATGTCTCTTGTTTTGCAGGGTTCCGGCGATGGCGGATGACGGGCTGAAGTGAGTTGAAGATGGAGCCCGTGTGATGAATAGAAGCGCCTGGAAGCACGTAAGTAAGCGCTTGTTGCCTGCTTCACGATGCGCTCTAACTGTCCTTTTATTTTGCAGGTACGAGTTCGGAGCGGCTGCAGGGTGCCGGAATACCCACTGGATTAGATGTGGAAAGGAGTAATGGCACGTGAGTATTAAAGTTCCCCAATGTCTTTAAAAGCACCTTGTTTTGTCTTTCAGATGCGGGATGCAGCGCCGAAGGCCTCCGGAGCGTGCAAAGAGATGGTAAGCTTTTGTCTTTCAGATGCCGGAATGCAGTGTGAAGACCTCCGGAGCGCACGAAGAGTAGGTAAGCCTTTGCCTTTCAGATGCCGGAATGCTAACCTGTTCTTTCTTGTCTTTATAGTTGTTGCTGAAGACTGGATTCAGGATGGTAAGCCTTTTTCCTTAGGCCCAGGACCGGATGCAGAAGACACGATGAGCGTTCTGCTGCAGAGGTTGCAGAATAACGCAAAGCAAGATTCATCCACTGAGTGTGGTTTAAATAGCCTCCTGTAGTGCTTAGGTGTCTCCTTCCACAGCCACGCCTAAGTAAGAAAAGAGTTCCTGGTAAGAAAAGAGTTCCTGCCTTCCAGAAGAGTTCCAGTGTTCTGAATCTAGGGAGTGGCTCCAGCCCCACCCAACAGGAAAAGTAGTTCCAAACAGAAGAGGATCAGAGGCTCAACTGGCAGGCAAGTAAGCAGCATGGTCTGCTGCAGGTAAGTCCACCCAAGCATTATGAGCCCGGCGCTTCCAGCGCTGGGACTGGGCATATTTATGAGCCTGGTGCCACTGGCGCCAGGACTGGGTCCAAAAGGTCCCAATTGGGACTGGTTGGCACTCGGAACCTGGGTTATGGATCTGCTTCCAAGGGAGTTGGGAAAACCCTGACCTTTTGGAAGCAGAGATCATGAAAGTTACAAAGAAACATACAAGTGCTTTATTCAAAAGCTACAACAGTTACCAAAGTCAATTGACAAACGGATAGCCATTCGGCTCTCAGAGTAACATAAAGAACTTCAACGAGGGTTCGATGTGTTAGTGAGTGAGACCGCACATTGAAATACCTGGGTCTTTTATACAGTTTGTCCAGCCCTTGGCCAACCCTCTCGCGGGTTAACCATTCTAGGAGCCGGGCCTATGGGTTCCTTGTCAGGTCAATCCTGTAATATATGCATTTCGATTAGTTTCACTGATATAGTTGTACATTTACACATAGGTCAACAGTAGGACAAGGTCTCAGTTCGCGACCCCGACAAGTGGCCTGCAGGCATATTAATTATTCATGTGTACGGAGGTCACAACGGCCAGAATCTTACTCAGAATGTCATTCGGCCTCCATTTTGATGTTCAGGGTGACTTCCATATAACAAGAGAACCTAAAATGGCGGCTAAATCCAAGATGGCGACTTACATTACTTTCTCTAAGGTCAAGACCTTGCCGTGGAGTTTGTTCGCATACGATGTTTAGACAACTTGGCGTAGGCCAATACACACACAATTGTTGCGATAGGAGGCATAATATTGTTTCCATTCCGACATAGTAAGATGGGTTGTACTGGTTTATTTCATCAAAATTGACTAGTAAAGTCAATTGGGACTTTACATGCCCTGGGAGACAGTAGTCAGTCCCAGGGTATGGAGTCTATGTTTGGGGGTCGCTACGACACCTCTGTGTCACTGCACTGAGGGTGCTGTGTAACACATGTGAATAAAGATGGTTCCTATGGAGGTGAGAAAAACCCCATAGACATTAAACACAAAAATAGCCTAGAACACACATAGCAAAAATGCCTAAGAGTGGGAAAACGAGTCTCACTCTTAGCAGGAGAAAAGAAACAAACCCTTCAAATCCAGCAAAGCTGCTGGGGGACTCTATAGGTAAGGGAAATTAGCCATAGAATGAGAATTCTCCCTAACAACCACCTATGCAGGTAACGTCGCTTACACAATCCTTAACCACTCACTTACCTCAAGACCCTTCCCGAAACCAGAAAAACATCCTACATTAAACCCATCCTCAAAAAACCGACCCTTGACCCACTTCTTCCCCAAAACTAGCGACCTATCGCCCATACGTGTTTCGTCGCCAAATTGATTGACCGTGCGGCCTACAAACAGCTTGGCCAATTTGCTGAATTTAATAACCTCCTAGACCCAGCACAGCCCGGTTTCAGACCACTAAAGGGAACAGAAGCCTCCCTAATGTCCATCTGGGATGACCTAAAAAGAACAGACGATGCAGATGACTGCAGAGTTCTCATCCTTCTCGACCTTTCTGCAGCTTTTGATACCATCGACCACATGATTCTATTAGACAGAATACAAAAACTAGGAATCAAAAGCATACCCTGTCGTGGATCTCCTCCTTCATCTCTAACTGGTCGCAAATCATGCACCTTGACCAATTCACATCCATATCACGTCCGGTTTGCGAAGGTGTTCCCCAAGGAGCATCCACGTCACTGCTAAGTTTCAACTTCTACATACAACCCATTCCCGCAATCATCCGTTCGTACAACCTTACATGCTACAACTATGCAGATGATACCCATATCATCCACAAAATGCCAAATTCCAAAGGATCCAGCAGCCCGCACCTATCATCATGCTTCTCTGATATTGATCAATGGATGACTAACCACCTCATCCGCAACCCTGGGAAAACCGAAATCCTACTCTGAAGGAAAACATCCCTCATCCCCCAACCAATCCCTTGGCCCGAATCACTAGGACAAGCACCAGCACCTTCAAATGTGATTAAAAACCATGGATGCAATTTCGACTCAGATCTATCCCTCACCTAACACACCACCAGTGTATCTAAAACCTGTTTATTTCACTTACATATCCTCAGGCGGATTTTCACCTACCTCACCTAGCCCCACTGCTTCTTGGTTATCAACTCCATTATTCTCTCCTGCCTTCACTATGAAAACTGCCTCTACCTAGGAGCCCCCGCATCCCAACTACAGAAACTCCAAAGAATCCAAAATGCAGCAGCACGCCTGCTCATTAACCTTCCTGCCAGTGAACACATCAGCCCTACCCTGAGAGTCCTCCAGTGGCTCCCTATTGCTCGACACACCACCTTCAAAGCCATGTGTATCACCCATCGCACAATCCACAACACTGGCTCTGAATTCCTACAAAACAAAATTCTCCCTTACCAACCTTACAGGAATTTCAGATCTTGCAATGCACGTCGCCTAGTGAGAGGGAGTGGGTGGTTCTCTGGTGAGTGGAGTGTTGACTAGAGCTTTTCTTGCTGCGCTTAGTGAGGGGAAGTGGAAGGTGGGAGTGGTCTATAGATGGTTGGGGGAATGTGAGTGGGCTGTGTCAGGGATTGTGAGTTCTGTGGGTGGGAGCTATCTGATCCTTGTCTCCATCTTGCTTCTCTTAATTGTGCAGAGCGGGATCTACGAGTAGAGGAGAGAGTGACAGTTTGAGGTGGGAGGGTAAGGTTGGGGCAGGTAAAAAGAGAGGGTGAGGGATGACAGTTGGATGTGCGCTGTGGAAGGAGGGTGGGCTGTGTGGTAGTGGGGGTAGAGAGCAACTGCAGTGGGTGTCAGTTGGGGTTGCGCAAGGAAGCTGCACGGGTGTGGCAAGTGAATGACATGGTGGTTCAATGACTGTTATGGATTGAGGACTAAGTGTCATGATGCAGATCATGATGCAGATTGAGTGCAAGGTAGACCAGCACTACCTTTGTGTACGAAACAAGACACAGCTAGATTTGAAAGTGGTGGGAAAGAGGGCCTACACCTGCCGATGCAATTTGTGCACACGCCTAGACACAGCTAGCTAACAATGCAGTTTGTGTACATGACTAAACACAGCTACCCAACATTGCAGTTTGTGTTCAAGACTGAACAAAGCTAGATCTGAGAGTCCTGTAAAGTGGGAGAGAGGCCTACACCTAACAATGCAATTTGTGTACAAGACTAAAACACAGCTACCTAACAATGCAATTTGTGTACAAGACAAAAACACAGCTGCCTAGCAAGGCAATTTGTATTCAAGACGTGTGTACAGGACTAAACACAGCTACCTAATAATGCAATTTATGTACAAGACTAAAACACAGCTGCCTAGCAATGCAATTTGTGTACAAGACTTGTGAACAGGACTAAACACAGATACTTACCAATGCAGTTTGTGTACAATACTGAGCACAGATAGATTTGTGAGTCCTGTATACTGGGAGAGAGGCCTACACCTAACAATGCAATTTGTGTGCAAGACTAAACACAGCTACCTAACAATGCAATTTGTGTACAAGACAAAAACACAGCTGCCTAGCAATGCAATTTGTATTCAAGACTTGTGTACAGGACTAAACACAGCTACCTAATAATGCAATTTATGTACAAGACTAAAACACAGCTGCCTAGCAATGCAATTTGTGTACAAGACTTGTGAACAGGACTAAACACAGATACTTACCAATGCAGTTTGTGTACAAGACTGAGCACAGCTAGATTTGTGAGTCCTGTATACTGGGAGAGAGGCCTACACCTAGAATGCAATTTGTGTACAAGACTGAGAACAGATAGATTTGTGAGTCCTGTATGCTGGGAGAGAGGCCTACACCTAACACTGCAATTTGTGTGCAAGACTAAACACAGCTACCTAACAATGCAATTTGTGCACAAGACAAAAACACAGCTGCCTAGCAATGCAATTTGTATACAAGACTTTTGTACAGGACTAAAGACAGCTACCTAACAATGCCATTTATGTGCAAGACTAAAACACAGCTGCCTAGCAATGCAATTTGTGTACAAGACTTGTGAACAGGACTAAACACAGATACTTACCAATGCAGTTTGTGTACAAGACTGAGCACAGCTAGATTTGTGAGTCCTGTATACTGGGAGAGAGGCCTACACCTAACAATGCAATTTGTGTACAAGACTAAACACAGCTACCTAACAATGCAATTTGTGTACAAGACACAAACACAGCTGCCTAGCAATGCAATTTGTGTACAATACTTGTGTACAGGACTAACCACACCTATATAACAATGCAATTTGTGTACAAGACTAAAACACAGCTGCCTAGCAATGCAGTTTGTATACAAGACTGAGCACAGATAGATTTGAGAGACATGTATACTGGGAGAGAGGCCTACACCTAACAATGCAATTTGTGCACAAGACTAAACACAGCTACCTAACAATGCAATTTGTGTACAAGACTTGTGTACAGGACTAACCACACCTATATAACAATGCAATTTGTCTACAAGACTAAAACACAGCTGCCTAGCTGTGCAATTTGTGTACATGACTTGTGTACAGGACTAAACACAGCTACTCACCAATGCAGTTTGTGTACAAGACTGTGCACATCTAGATTTGAGAGACATGTATAGTGGGAGCGAGGCCTACACCTAACAATGCAATTTGTGTACAAGACTAAATGCAGCTATCAAACAGTGCAGGTTGTGTACAAGACTGAACCCAGTGACCTAACAATGCAATGTGTGTACAAGACTGAACACAGCAACCTAACAATGCAATTTGTGTACAAGACTGAACACAGCTAGATTTGAAAGTCCTGTATACAAGTAGAGAGGCCTACACCTAACAATGCAGTTTGTACACAAGACTTAACACAGCGACCTAACAATGCAATCTGTGTACAAGACTGAACACAGCTTGATTTGAGAGTCCTGTAAAGAGGGAAAGAGGCATACACCTAACAATGCAATTTGTGTACAAGATTGAACACAGCAAGATTTGAGAGTCCTGCATAGAGGTAGAGAGGCCTATGTCTAACAATGCAAATTGTATACAAGACTGAACACTGCTAGATTTGAGGGTCCTATATGGTAGGAGAGAGGGAGGCAGAGGAAATTAATCACAGTAGTGGAGAGGTGCAGGTAGGTTTGCTAAGGGTCCGGGCTTTAAGGGTAGATTAAATGCTCCACTCCTCGCCCAGGTTGGACCTACCATGCTGGTCACTGCTGGTCAATAGCTGGCCACTGGCTTCCCCTGCTGACACCTGCGGACATGATATGGAGCCACCCCAGTTGAAACCGCCCTTTGCCTCTGGGCCCTTAGCTGCAAGGGACTGCCGGGCAGGGGCTGCCCTGGCCCCGTGTGTATTGAGTCCTGGCCTGCCCAATCAGGCTCCGGGGCGGGCTGGGAGGCAGGAGGAGGGAGGGAGAGAGAGAGAAAAGGAAAGGTGCCGGGGACTGCGAGGGGTGCAGGCCAAGTGGCGGCATCAGACAATGGCCAAATAGCAATAAAACAGACCCAGGAGGGTCACTGGGCTACTTGACTTACCTGCACTCACTCTGGATGGGGAAATGAGCATGCAGGCGACCGCTGGTGCAATACACCAGGAAACATTTACAGATGCTGCCCAATCGGGCTCCGGTGGACGGCAGGGAGGCGTGAGGAGGGAGGGAGAGGGAGAAGGAAAGGTGCCGGGGACTACGAGGGGCGCGGGCCGAGTGGGGGGATCAGACAATAGCCAAATAGCAATAAAACAGGCCCTGGAGCAGACAATGGCCAAATAGCAATAAGAAAGGCCTGGGAGGGTCACTGGGCTACTTCACTCACCTGCCCTCGCTCTGGATGGGGAAATGAGCATGCAGGCGACTGCTGGTGGAATACACCAGGAAGCGTTTCCAGATGCTACCCAATCGGGCTCCGGGGGTGGGCTGGGAGGCAGGAGGAGGAAGAGAGAGGGAGAAGTAAAGGTGTCAGGGACTGCGAGGGGCATGGGCCAAGTGGGGGGATCAGAAAATGGCCAAATAGCAATAAAACAGGCCCGGCAGGGTCACTGGGCTACTTCACTCACCTGCACTCGCTCAGGATGGGGAAATGAGCATGCCGCTGGTGGTATACACCAGGAAACGTTTCCAGACGCTGTCAATCGGGCTCGGGCGTGGGCTCGGAGGCAGGAGGAGAGAGGGAGAGGGAGAAGGAAAGGTGCCGGGGACTGCGAGGGAGCCCGGGCCGAGTGTGGATGATTAGACAATGGCCAAATAGCAATAAAACAGGCCTGGGAGGGTCACTGGGCTACTTCACTTATCTGCACTCGCTCTGGATGGGGAAATGAGCGTGCAGGCGACCGCTGGTGGAAACACCAGAGAAACTTTTCCAGACGCTGCCCAATCGGGCTCCGGGGGCGGGCTGGGATGTGGGAGGAGGAAGGGAGAGGGAGAAGGAAATGTGCAGGGGACTGCGAGGGGCGGGATCAGACAATGGCCAAATAGCACTAAGACAGGCCCGGAAGGGTCACTGGGCTACTTCACTCACCTGCCCTCGCTCTGGATGGGGAAATGCATAAGAGAAATCAGTTATTAGACCTGCTCCTAGATGGTTATCCAGCCATGGGGAAACATTGTTTTACTGTATTTGTTGATATAGAGTAAATTATAACACATAAGCATTATACCTTGTCTTTTTTAAAGGTCCAAAAACATTTTTAGGCACTGTACATAATTAAAGGATAACTACATCGAGTTGGTCTTGCACATAGGAATCTAGAATTTTAGATGCAATACACCCGGAATCTGCAACCTTTGCATCTCCAGAGTTTTTACATTACAACTTCCTCTAGCCCTACCCAGCATTGGCGATGGTGAGGGATCATAGAAGTCATAGCACGAAACATGTACCAAATGCAGGCTTCAAAAGCATGCACTAAAAAGATTACAACATTTGTCCATTCAATATCTTAGCTACACAAGTCCTGACAGCCCTGTGTCCTCGCAACATGAAATTGTTTTCAGTTAGGTTTATTTTGGATAAAATCATATCCATAAAACACAAGTACAAATTGCATCACATTTTAACACCACATTCAGACTATAATAATGGTAAAATGGTGCTATACAAATGACAAGTACAATACAATACACTACAATAAATAAATAGGTTAAAAATACATCAACTAACATTACAGTTGTAATGTCAAACGTTACAGTTGTAATGTTCATTGATGTATTTTTAACCTTTTTGTATAATGTGATGCAATTTGTACTTGTGTTTTATGGATATGATTTTATCTGAAATACACTTAACTGAACTGAACTGAAATTGTTGTTCCACGTGGTTGACCTTTGCAGGCCACCTGCACTAACCTTTACCATATGACATGGTCAAGGCTACCTTTTGATTTGTTATACCGACAGTAAGTTGTCTCTCATACAAAGATGTGTTGTTTTGGGATAAGTCATAATTTTACTATCCAAATGTGGACTTTGCATAGGGAACTGTTTTTAGAGAGTGATACAGGTATTAGAGTATTCTAGCACTGTAAATCCTCATTCAAAACTGAGTCACTGTAGTGTAAGAATAGCAGGGTTGGAAATGGACAGTGTGCAAACTCCAATCAAGCTTGAAGCTTGAATCCACACATGTATGCAGAAATAGCGTTTTTAAATGTTACATCTCTCTTACTTTCCCACGTGATCTGCTGTATCAGTTGTGTAATTGATGATATCATATGTTATGTCATCAGTGATGTCATTTGTGATGCCATCAGTGTGATTTGGGGCTGTGCAATGGGGCAATACATGGCACTCTCCAAGCAAAGCATGGCACATTTAGACCTCCTACTGCAGTATAAACAATAAAAAAAACTCTCAACCTGAAATAACACGTACACAGGTAACATGGCTACCAGGCTCTCCCCTGAGTATTCTATTGGCAATGATTGATAGATGTTGCACTGTTAAGAGCTGTTGGGAACATTTAGCCAAATCATCAATGAAAACTGGATGGGCTACAAAGGCAATTGTAAAGAGTGTTAACAATTGATAGCTAGGCACGTTTTTCATTGGAATATAGAAGAACCAGCTGGTTACAGAATGCCAGCCATTCAATGGTAATACCCACACCTCGGGCTGCTACAGCCAGAGTGCACTTTGTAGGTCACACGGGGCATGTAGATGAGTGACATTCACTTTGAATGAAGACTAAATGTGGTGCTTTAACTTGTGAGTTCACTAAGGGCCGCCAATGAGGTGTTCATGTTTGAAGCGAGATAAGAAAGACCACAGGGATCTGTTGCACAACAGTAGAACCCTGGAATTGAGTCAACGCACTACACTAAGCTGGCCGCATATAAAATATCCACGTGCCATTTCCTTTTCATGAGCAGGTGCACACTGTAAAACGATGCTAAATGGTCCCTGCAAGTTGTACTGTATATCCGGGCGTTCTTCTGTCATCGTTCTTATAACCAAATCTTTTACTTGGTAGTATGATCAGAACAAGACAGCAGTCCTTTGTGTTACCTTATTTACCCTTCTAGGAACCTCATTTAGAGAGTATGAGTCTCTTAATTTCCTGTCTATGTGTAGTTCTGCTAAGACCCTTCTAAAAAACCACGAATTGAGATTGATTAGCCGGTCAAGTGGCACAGCGAGTAGAATCCCGGCGGGGCCAAACTCAGCCTTTCATCCTTCCGAGGTCGATAAATGAGCCCCACACACCGTAGGTAATAATAAGCAGTGCTCAGATACCTGAGGGTTCGTAGCGCTATATAAGTGCCAAATTAATTATTATTATTATTATTATTTAATTGAAATGTTCAAGCTGAACCAGCATGTCCACGTCCATGCCCATCATGCAAACTGTGTGAAGTCTAGAACATTTTCACTATGCCTGTGGGACAGAAGATCCAGAAGAACATTGGGCCTCATTATGAGCATGCCGGTCTGGTAACAGCAGTGCCGGTAAGCTACTGGCACTGTTGTTACCGGACCGGCCTACTCTGAGTTCTGCAAGCGGGGGCCTTTCCGCCGGCCAGGTCTGACCTGGTGGGCGGAAAGACACCCGCTTGCAGGACTTGACGGATGCGCCAGCACCGTTATTAATGGTGCATCTGTCCTCCCCATTCCCATTGAGTCATATGGGACTTTAATGGGAATGTGGATTCATTTTTCCCAGCGCCTGACAATGGGCAATTACCGGGACCGTAATGTCCCAGTAATGCCCCGGTAATTCCCCATTGCCAGGAACCGGAAAATAAAACGACCCTGGCGGCAGCTGTGCCGTTTTTACGGCAAGGCTAATGCCAGGGTCGTAATGAGGCCCATTGTGTTTTTGTTTCCCCACCATAATGAATGGTCAAAATGGTTATGGTAAGGGTTTGCCGACCCTGCTAGTGTCCCTGTATGCATCATGCGTTTCAAAGCAAAATCCGCCAAACTGCAATAGGCAGAAAGGTAACTAACAAAAGAACAGTGACAATGCATACAAGCAGTTGCACTTTTCTTTTCACCATTGTAAGCTCCCAAAATTATTGATCCATTTACAAGAGGCCGGGAGGAATACACAAATATACATTTTAATGAGTTGGTGACAGTGACTGTAGTTATGGATAAGCTGAACAGCCAATAGAAAGAGCTCTTTTTGAGATGCTTAAAACTTTGGTGCCTTTAATGAATCTTCAAAACAAAATTTAAAAATAGTATAGACTCTGTAGATTGATGGTAAAAATTGATCCATGGGTTTGTTTTGAATAGGGTCAAAAGTGGCTAAAATCCTGTTAGTGATATTTGGGTTCGGCTAAACTATTTACTACTCACCAAGCAATTTAGGGTCCTGATTCGCCAAAAGGTAGTCATATTTTAGTCTGGGGCATTTAAAATGGCTAATTAAAAAGGAGGCAATCTCGCTAATTTGAGGCTCTGTAAAATTATCCAAACTATTGCAATTGTTGTTTACAGATTTTTTGATGGGTTCTGCTCACCCTTCCAAAATGAAATGTAGAAAAGAGGTAATTACTTCACACAGTAGCCGCTAATCCTAGTGATTGTGAGGGTGAACCTTTGAGGATGGAGGGATAATATGTTCAACAACATATTATTTTTTCTGCAGGGAGGGGACCTTGGATGTGGGTCCATTACAATGTACAACTGATTGCTCTCTTGGGATGAGTGGGGAATGGAAGGATGGAATATTGCCCCAAATAAAGAAAAATGATTGCACATTTTGACCAGAGGGAAGGAGGACTAGCCTGCGTTGTACCAGTAGAATAGTGCCCCATGTTCAGAGGCCAACAGCTATGTCGGCAGGCTCATGACAGGTCTCTGACCTGGCTTGTTGGCCACAGCCACCAGTGTTTGTGGGTTGTGATAGACCACAGAACTGGATATGGAAGCATGGGGGAACCCCATTAAAATTAAAATAAAGTATAATTAACAGAAGTCTAAAGTTTGACGAGATAAATGTGGTTGATGAAACTACATTGCACCCTTCTAAATAAATATTTAGTTAAAAAAATAATGGTGGATACCAAGGATATTCTGTGCTTTTTGTGTCATTTGAATATGTTCCCTAATAATCTGTTCTTTTTGTATATTCTTCAGGAGGTGTGGCCTTCAGGGTAGAGTAAAAGACTGTAACTTGTTACATTGGTTAGTTTCGATTTGTCATCAGAGTATAAAACATGCGGATGCTAGTTAGATCGGTTAAAACCAGGGACACCACAAAAAGCAATATGTGCTAAATGTCCCTGTACTTTCAATGGAACTTCCCTAAAATCTGGCCACCGCCACGCCCTGGGAAATGCAAAGGCTTGCTCCCATGGTTGAAACAAAGAACATATTTGATCTATCATCCTGCAGGGTATCACCCAGTGCTAGACGGCCACCACTTCCGGCATGTAGCCCTGGAGTTTGGACTTTTCGTCCCGTGGCCTCTGGAATATTCGACGCACCCGGTGTGGTTTGAGCAGTGCATGCCTCCGTTTGTCCTCATGTTTTCTTTTTCGCTGTCAGTCATTGATTTTGCCACTGTGCACTGGAAATCTCTATATTATAATTAACTTGTGGTTTGAATTGCATATTGATCCCCCCCCTCCCAACGTAGTTAACATTTACAATGAAAACACAATTGTGGCAATGATTAATCTTATTGACGCTCCTAAACTAGGAAAGTGAGTGAGCAGGGTTGTCGTGGAAGGATTACAAGAAAGTGATTGTCCTGATGCTGCAGACTTTTAAGATAGGGTTGCTAGGGAGACAGGGTGGGGCTTTGGAAGATCACATGTTCCAATGTTAGAGGCTAGGAGCATGAAAGCATCAGTAAACAAAGAAGGGCTATGGATGAGTCTCATGCTTATTCCAGTGAAAGCAGAGGCAGTGCTTAGAGTATCTGCAACACAGCACCCTAACCATTTCATAGTTTGGAAACGGAAGCTGAATCTTAGGCAGTGAAATAGAACTTGATTTCAGACAGGGGCCCCCAGATCCTTCTTACCCAAATATTGAGTCCTGTTTGAAGACCACATCTCCTCCAACCGTCCGTTGAAACGTTCTGTTTGTGCATCCGGTGTTCAGATTCTGAAAAATTGAAACGACTGACCCCCCACCCGCAATTGAACATTCACGATCTAAGAACGTTCCAGACCTCCGTCCAAACTATCCTTTCGAAAACAGTTGCGCGAGATTGCTATGCTAAAATGGGTCTATGATACTGACTGCACTAATAAAATGGCACACTCCTTTATGATACAAAGTCGGGCTCAAGTTCGTGAAAAACGTGAATTGTAGAGAGGGGAACTGTTATGTTTGCAGGTCCCCATCATGTAATTTTTGTCATTTGATCTACAAGGAGCAAAAGGTAGGTGTTAAAACCAGGCGGGATTGTCATTACGCCTGCGTTTTGCACTTTGCTGTGCAACATGAGTACATGCTGCCTGACATTGCTTGCTTAGCAGGCCACTTTTAACATGGATTCCTGTGGAAGAAGCATTCTTTTTGCTGGTGCTAAAAAAAAATGTACCTCGGTGAAAAATACCACTCTATAACCCATTAAGGGGGGCACTGAGTTGTGCGCAATTTGTGTCACTCGTATCTTCTCATTTTAATGCATAAATGAAGATTGCGCTGTCAGGAGTTAGCATTTGCTCTGCGGTTCCGTAAACACGCGCTTCCGCCGGAGGTTAGTTGCGCCAAATTGTCTGCACTGCAGACACGTGAAAGTAAGCATTCATTTAACTGTCCTGCTGCATTTCCAATTCCTGCTACCCGTTCGCTGCGTCCTATTAGACGCCAACGCCACAGCGGGTCTCCTATCCGTGCTCATTACACTCCGTACATTACTGCATTATCTTTCGATGCTTTTTTTTGGGGGGGCGTTCTCTGCCTGGAAAGTGAGCTTTGGTTTGACTCGGTCATGGCAGGGACTGTTTGTTTTTCCTTCAGTGATTTAGCGCAAAATAATACCCAAAGTGTGTCATTCAGCAGACGCCTGTCGCTTGCTGCCTGATAATTATTCATGGATGACATTGGAGCTGAACCCGGCAGTCCTGATAGAAGCAGTCACGTGGTGTGGGTCTGCTCGCTTGAAAAACACAAAGTAGACGGGGACATTACATGCAAATGTGTCTGCTGAATTATACAGATGGTGACTTTTTGTATATCCTTTCCATGCAGCTGTCTTCAAGTTCGCTCTCTTCCTATCGCAGCAGAACTCGTTCTAATCTGGCCTGTGTCTGCGTACGTGTGTGTGTGTCTGTGTCTGTGTATGTGCGTGCGTTAGTGTGTTAATGTGTATGTGTTATATTGTTTGTATCCTATCAGGACTGAGTCGTCCTGTGTGTTCCTCCTCCCCCTGCGGATCTGCGAGTGCAACGTGAGTGGGTTTATGTTTGGCATCTGAATGAATGTGTGTGTGTGTGTGTCTACGCATTGCAATTCAGTAACGTGCGTGTATGTTCTTCGGGATAAGGGTGTGTGCATTGCCAGTCTGTGCATGTGTTGGTTGTGAGGTATATGGTGTGTAGGACGCAAGGCTCAAGTCGAAGGTACATGTGGGTGGACATAGTCCCCCCACTTTTTTCCAGAGGGCACCTTGATATGCTAATTTCTGGTGACACCACATTTCGTTGGTATGTTAATGAGTCCCAAAAGTGAAAAAAGAGTTGGGCACAACCCTAAATGTTCATAAAATACTTGTTTCCTCTTCTGTGAGTAGTTTACAAACTTTTTTATGTGGAGCTACCAGTCTGCATAAGGGTCCCTTTGACACCTGGACCTGAACATGACAAACCTGTAAAAAAATGAAGCTGGGTAGACACCCCAGCTAAGACCGGGGTTCTCACTTGGGCTCAAAAATGAGCATATACTTCATCCAATGTGGGTTCATTTAGCAATACACTTTCTTCAGTCCTTTAAATTGTTACTTCACAATTTATTATGTTGATATATTTACATATTTTACATTCCCTACGAAAACCCATAAGCAGTACGAAATGGTCCATAAAACTAAAAAAAGTTCAAAAGAAATCGTTCAGAAAAACCATCTATCTGGACTGTGTGTGTTTTAGTTTTGATGCCTATGCCTTTCGAAGTCTAGCTCCTTCCTCAGGGCCTAAATCACACTGGAATTTAAATTACATTCAAAGAACACCAACATCAATGGCAGCATAAATACACCAATATTCATTACATTAGATTAGCGAAAATGCATGATACGTACCATATGTTGTTTAGTAATACGGTCAAGGCGTGTTCCAACACGTTGAAAGAGAAGACAAAGAAATAACAACAGCTCCGTCAATATTAATATTTACATTTTGCTTGATGGGTCAAACGTGTTGTACATTATTATAGTGTGTACCTTGTCGTCCAGTTTCTTGGTTAGATTCTCCTAAAATTATGCAGTCTCTCGATTCCGCGTGGAATCTGTATGAGGATAATACATCGCGCGTGGAATCTGTATGAGGATAATACATCGCGCGTGGAATCTGTATGAGGATAATACATCGTAGGTGATGGAATGGTATGCCAATTGTGTAATTACGCGTAGTATCTGGACATAGGAAATACGCTTCTACTTACCGTTTACTTCTGTCGTGCTCTGTAGCATTGGTGTCCCGCCACTCTTCTTCTTAGGACTTGACCCCTGGTTGGAGTGCTCCCCGATCCTCTTCTTCTCGTACTTGATCTCGAACATTCTCCACGAAGCTCTCTTTGATTGTCCTTTGGCTGCCCTATTTCATTTGCATCTGTGCATTCCCCATATGTCCATTGGGTGTGACGCAGTGAAAGAATGCTTTTTTCAATGCAGTATACCCTTCATTTTTTTTGATGTTTTGTTGTGAAGTGCTGGTGGGTTGTCACTGCGTGGGCCTCATTATGAGTCCGGCGGTAACCGTGCTGGTAAAACGAGCAGGCGGCCGCCAGACTCGTGCCTTTTTCCGGCGCCTGGCTCCACGGAAACACTAGGGTATTACGACTCCGGTGTTCCTGCAAGTCAGGCGCTGGAAAAATGTTAATCCCCATTCCCATTTGAGTCCCATAGGAATGGGATGACGGAAGCACCGGCACTGTTCATAACGGTGCCGGTGCTTCCCGGAAAGTCTGTGGGCGGCTGCCATCCCAGCCGCCAGGCCAGGCCTGGCGGGCGGGACGGCAGCTGCCTGCAGACTCGGAGTGTGTCGGTCCGGTAAAACTGGTGCTGGTAGGCTTACCGGCACTGTTGTTACCAGACTGGCACACTAGTAATGAGGCCCATAGTCTCCGCCATTCATCTAATGAGCACATGTCTACTTCCACTGCCCACGTCTACAGACCCTCCCCCCCAGCAGCGGGTATCTGAGTTGGCCACCTTTCAGACACAAAAGTGCCATGTGCTATTATGTGCCCATGCAGGAGCTGGGGAGCAACTCATCACGTGGGTGTTCTTTTAACAGTGCATTAAGGCAACACTGTCACACCATACAGATGTCCATTGATGCCCTTTACAATATTAATCAAATACAATGAGATCAAAGAACAGGTATGGTGTGGATCTACAGTTTGCTCAAACTAACAGCAGTGAGTACCCTAGTCAATGTGACCTCATAGCCTAAACGTTAATAGGTACATTCCTGAAAGCAGCAGGGGGATTGCCTACAAAGGATTTGCTGGTAGAGTGTCCAGAAACAAATCAATGTATCTACAAAACTGGGGGATCCCCACGAGTAATGGTAACACCCCAGTAGAAAAAGCTACAGTAGGTTCACATGTAACTACCAATATTGGCCTTGAAATCTTCATTTCTACATAGAATATCTTTATTGCTGTATGTCCTTGAGTGGCAGAAACAGTGTCCAGTGTATTTCAGCCCAACCATCCTTCATTAGCGAAATCTTTACAAACAATATAAAATATGCTCAGTAAATAGCTTTCTAACTATTTACAATATGAAAGTATCCTTCTCTGTCACTCTACTACAGAGCAGATATTCAAACCTGTCACCAGGCGACGTGAGTACTATGGCAATGTTGCCTATTAGCGGAGAAACAATATTTGATATTTGATCTGTATTTAATTGTTTGTTTTGTACACTCCTTTTCGGCATTTGTATTACTCCTTTCATAGTAGTGTATCATATTTTCCTACTAAAAATGGCCTTGGATAAAAGTGCTATATGCATTGCAAAATAAATAAATAAGTGGTTTATCAAAATGAGTTACATATCAAAAGATCCGTAACAAGGTTCAGAGCAACCACATTCATTTTTAAAGTGGCAGGAAACATATATTGTAAGATAAAAAATGAACAAACATATGGTGTAGTCAAAAATTATACATGTTTTTCAAACTCACAACTTCTAAAGCAAATGTAAACCTTTCCTAAAATAAGCCCCAAAGTTCTCATATTTAAATGTGCAACACTCCATCATCAACATGGTAAAGTCAATATACAAAGACTGACTAAGTGGAACAGCAGTACTTCTGAGAAACACACATTCTCCCCACCAAATGAATAGCATAGTTGGTAAGAAATGCAAGTACTGTCATCTTAAAAGCTACGGTTCCTACTCAGGAAAATCTAGAGCCACGTTTTAGCTCACTGTACATTTGCGATAGTAGAAATAACCATCTGCATGTGAATCTGGCCCTGCACACGAGGGCAATCCATCAGTCAAGGAAACTGACCGATATGCAAATTGATATTTTCTTCGGGTAATGTTTAGTGAGCTAAAACGTGGTTGTACATCCCGCTGGGTGGGAACAGCCTACATAACAGGTTATTTGGATTTGCTAGTTAACGAAATGATGCAAAAAAACAACAAGCTTATCCAAGAAAATTCTTTACCTACCCACAACCTCTTTCTAAGATCTTTCCAGTGCTTCAACGATGGAAGGAGGATACCCTTGCCTGACAGCGGTATCAGCAAGCTGATGGGGTATCTAGGATACTCACATCTTGAGTTTATAAAGTGTACTTAGCTGGAGGTTTGGAAGCACTGGACAACATGGGAGAGTGAAACTGAAAATCGCAGGTTGTAAATGGTGGACTTTGCTCAAAAGAAAGGCGTATTTCCCTTTGAAGAAGGCTGTAGGAGTGCAGCTATTTATAACATAGTGTGCCTCTGGTACTAGCATTGAAACCTTAAAGCAGGCTCAATTTAAAACTGTTTAAGCATGCATGATATCTCCATATTCATTTTTGTGAAACAATAACCGCAAGGATAAACATGAAGTGATACTCTGAACGAGTGGACTGGGCTAGGGGGTCAAACATGATGACATGATATGATACAATATTTATAGCACGCCTGTACACAAGTGTTTCTGGGCACGTCAAGACTAAGGGACGGGGGGCAGAGAGAAGACAAGACAAAAGATCTTACTAGGCCTTGTGACATTCAGATTGTGCAAGTGAGACAACGAGAAGTGCAGTGGAAAGGGGAGGCAAAGTGCATGGGAAAAGGAAGGGAGCAGTTCAATGAGGGCAGCATGGCTCTGAATAAGTGCAGCCAGGGCAACATAGCACTGGAAGTGCAAGGGGGCAGGTGGGCTGTAGGGGTACACATGCAGCTCCTAAGAGTGTGGCAGGCCAGGAGGCAGTGCAAGGAGGACTGGTCAAGGAGAAGCCTGGTACCCAGTGAGATTCTGAGGGTAAAAAGCCACCGGTCAACACAGCAGACAGGGAGGTTAGCAGGGAAGCAAGAGAGAGAGAAGGCAGAGGAGTAAAGGAAGGTCTCAAGCTGCTTCCGGAACTTCAAGTGGTCAGGCTCAAGTCTGAGAGGGGCAGGGAGGCTGTTCCAGAGGGAGGCACGTGTACAGCAGAAAGATTTGCCCCCCACCGTCTGCTTGGGGAAGCGTCTGACCCTCATAGAGTTGGAGGTAGCTGAGCGAAGGGCTGTAGAAGGAAGGTATTTATGCAGAGAGAGTTTGATATAGTGGGGACCCTGGCCCCAGAAGGCCTTGTAGACGATGCAGAGAGTCTTGAACCTGATCCTTAGAGCCTCAGAGAGCCAGTGAACTGATTAAAGGGCCGGAGAGTGCTGGGGCTTGAGGCCAAGGATAAGTCTTGAAGTCCTGCTTTTGATAAGTTGCAGGAGGACGAAGAGTAATTAGGCAGATTGAAAAAAAGGCTGTTGTAGTAGTCCAGCCTGGAGAGAATCAGGTCTCTGGAGACAGTGAGCTTCTGGGGGAAGGTGGGAAAAGGTAGAATAACTCTGAGGAGGTACAGCTGGAAGTGGGCTTTTTTGGCAAGGTTCGAGATGTGTGTATAGAAGGAGAGAGTGGGGTTGAAGATGACACCAAGGTGTTTTGCCTCACAGCAAGGCGAGGGTAAAGGGCCCAAAGAGGGCAGCCAGAGTGAGAGAGGGAAAGCTGGGAGCAGGGGCCCCAATGAGGTGGATCTCAGTCCGAATGGCATTAAGGCAGAGATCATTGGAGGTGCACCAATCCTAAATCGTGGATAGACAGTCAGTAATGAGGGATGAAGGACCGGAGGCTGAGGGAAGACTGAAAGAGAGTTGAGTGTCATCCGCATAACAGTGAAAGTTAGAAGACAAGGTGGAGATCAGGTAGGCGAGAAGGGCCAGGTACACATTGAGAAGCCAGGGTGAGAGCGTAGAGCCCTGGAGGACACCACATGTGGAGAGAGAGGTGGAAGAGAGAAATTACCCACGTTGGACCTGGGAGGGTCGGTCAAGGAGAAAGGAGGTCAGCCACATCAGGGCCTGATCCATGATAACCAGTTTCTTGCAGAGTCGATTGATCAGGGTGTCGCGATTGACAGTATTAAACACAGAGGAAAGGTCAAGTAGGATGAGGAAAGAGGGGGAGCTGGAATCCAGATTACAGAGGAGATCTTCATGGGTGTTCAGAAAGGCAGTTACCATGCCTCTGGCTGCTCTGAAGCTAGACTGATGGTCATGGAAATAGCCAACAGATTCAGCGTGGAGAGCAAAGCTGGGAGATGGCCAGCTTTTCCAGCAGTTTGCCCAGAAAAGGAGTGATAGAAATGGGGCGATAGTTTGCTGGACAGGTAGGATCAGCATAAGGCTTTTTTAGTAGAGGGTGCACAAGGGAGTGCTTGAGGACCGAGGGGAAAGATTCAGTGGTGAAAGAATGATTACAGAAATTGTCCAAGGCTGGAGTGAGGGTGGAAATTTGGTCCTTGATGATTTTGGAAGAGCAGCAGAGCATCTGTTTGAACAAAACCTTCATAGAAAGGTCTTGTCTAGAAACATTGTAAGGTGTTGTTGGAGAGAAGGAGGAGAATGGAGGAGGAGAGGGAGAGGCGGCCAAATGTGGCCTGTGAGAGGTAGAGGTGGAGGGAGAGAGAGAGGAGGCGGAAAGCGAGGGCAGGATGTCCTGAGTTTTAGTGGTGAAGTGAGTAGCCAAGGCCATACAGAGGGCATGAGAGGGAACAGGAGAGGTGAAAACTGCAGTCGGATTGGCCTGCTCCTTGCAGGTTTTAGAGAGTTTGGCCATGTTGTTAGAGGCAGCAGAGATGCAATCTTGAATATGGACCCTCTTCTTGGAGAAAACAGAGAGTCTGTATTGCTTTTGTAGCAGGCGGATGTCCAGTTTATTTGAGGTTGCGCCCGAAGCCCTCCACTTCCTCTCAGCCACCCTGCACTTTCATTTCAGGGTGGCGAGGTCAGAGTCATACCAAGAGTTGCACTTGGAGGTAGGCTTCAGAAGAATTCTCATGACAGGGGCAAGGATGTCCAAAGTGTTGGAGATGGAAAGATGCAGGTTAGAGAGGGCTATGTCTGAGTGGGAGACAGCCAAAGGAGTACGCAGAGCAGTGAAAGTTGAGACAAAGGTGGCCACTGACACTCGCTTCATAGGCTGACTGACCGAGTAGGATGGTGGCAGTCCTGGGAGGGCAGATGAGAGGAGAGCAGAAAGTGGTCAGTCCAAGAGAAAGAAGTGGTGAGAGGGTTAGAGAGGGGGATGTCAGAGGAGATGAGAACATCCAAGGTGTGTCCAGCAGAGTGTGTCGGCCGAGAGGGTAGAATGGAAAAGGAGCGAGAGGCACAAAGGTTGTGGAAGAGCCCGGAGGAAGGATTATCAGCATCCAGCTGGATGTTGAGGTCACTGAGGAGGAGAAGTTGAGAGGTAGAGGCAAGGAGAGAGGAGGCCAGGTCAGTCCATTCAGAGAGGAAGAGGGTGACCTGGAAAGGCAACCTGTAGATGGTGGCCACTGTTAGTGAGTAGCCAGGAGAGATTGAGCACCTGCAAACCAGGCATTAAAAAGAGGAATAGGCCTGTGTAGGAATGACAGAGGCAAGGACCCACTAGGAAAAGATCAGGACCACTCCACCTGTGGCCTTGTTGGTTCTGGGCTCAGTGAGGATCTTGTATCCCTCAGGGAGGAGGGTGTTAAAACTTGTAACAGAGCTGGCCATTGACCATGTCTCATTGAGAGTGAGGACATCCAGGTCAAGGTCTTCTAGGAGGTGGCAGATGTCAGAGGAGTGTTTGATAGCAGAGTGAGAGTTGAGAGTAGCGACGTGGAGCAAGTTGCCACATTTAAAAGACTTGCGGGGAGGGTTACAGGAGTAAGGTATCCCCAGTGGACCCAGCAGCGGTGCCAGAGGGAGGGGAGAGGCAGCATACAGAGGTGACAAAGTGGCCAGAGAGGAACCAGAGAGAAGGGTACCAGAGAGCAGGCAAGGATGGAGAAAGGGATGGCAGAGGAGCCAGGGAGGTGGTGGAAGGAATAGCGGGAGAAGGGAGGAAGTTGATAAGATGCAGGAGATGCCTATCAAGAAGGAGGAGATTGGGCTGTGGGCCCTGTACCTTGACAGTACCATTTAGATAGACATTGATGGTTTGGAGGAGTGAAAGGAGGCTGAGAGGACATCCCAATGGGTGCCACCATTAATGGGAGAGGAGGAGAAAGGAGAGAGAACAGAGACCATATGGGAGGTCTGGTGAGTATGTCAGTGAGAGTTTGTGTGGAGGAAACACTGGTGTAGGTATTAGCGATAGTGAGACTGGTTGGAGACCAGGATATCCCTCTTAATCCTTTTCCTTCCAGATTTAGTGAGAGGGTGAGGATAAGTGTTGGTTCAAGTTGCATATCCGCCTCCCATGTTGCTCCTCTATCCACAAAACGGTAGTCCAGAATACCCTCACTCCTGGACACTCCTAAACTAAATGAAAGAAGGCAGTATCTTTTTCCTCACATGCCCTATACACAAGCTTTTAGTCCATTTTGTATATGTGCAGTAGATTGTACATTATAAAGAATATTGTCCTCAATAATGTATCATTCTAAACTTGTTCAAAGCAGTCCACATTGGTCATTTAGAAGCTCATGCCTTAAATCCCTGCTCTATTTTTATGGCGCCCGCACCATCCCTTCATGATCTTTTGCATTATCATTACATATTATACTGCACTATAGTTAAGGTGAGTATCAAGTTCCATAGGAAACCCAAAAAATGTATTGATAAAAACATTTGACATGAGTGACGAAATTGGCAGAAATTTTGCAAACATAATTGTTGTCACACTTCCCCCTAGACTAGACTGGACATTTTGGGAAAGATTTGTTAAAAGATAAAGAAGTAATTAAGGAAGTAAAAAAAAACAAAAAACGCTGTTTCATTCTTATTCCCCTTCATTTTCTGATAGGAATAAAGTTTTTGCTCAAGCGCAAGGCCCAAACCGCTGGATCGAATAGGACCAGGTGTGATACAACTTGGGCAGGTAGCACTAACTCAATTTCCGATGGGGTGGTTGTGGGTCTGGGGGTATTCCATCCGTTAGTTTTTAAAATAATTGACAGGGAAAGGGGGTGCCCCCTTCTCCCAAAAGTATAGCTATATCTCCCATGGTGCTTTGCAGCAGAGAGGCTGACAGGCTTTTCAGAAAATTCTATTGCTAATAATTTTGACTTGCTCAATGGATTTGGATGACATTTTCAATACAAAGCCGTTATCAAGATTTCCCACCCCCAAACTGCACATTCTGGGAACAAACATTGTAAAATGAAAAGGTTTTTAAGAAAACAAAACACCACAGTTTCACAGTTTTTAGCCCTTTCATTTCCCATAGAGAAAAAGTGCTTTTTTTGAACAGCAGTAGCATGAAAACCGCTGGGCAGATTTGGACCAAATAAGAAACAACGTGGGCAAAAGCATTGGCTTACATTTCTTGACTGGTTTGGGGTAAATCAATCCAATCATTTTAAAAATATTTGACAGAGAAGGGGGTGCCCCCTGTCCTTACATCTTTATATCAGCCTTGGTGCTTTTTTCAGCAGAGAGGTTGAGAACAATTCTTTAGAAAATGGAAGAGATATGAACAAAACATAAAAACGCTGTTTTCAGCGTACTCACATTTATTTTCCCATTGAGAAACCGTGCAGTTTATAAACAGCCAGGGCGTGAAAAACACATGGCAGATTTGTACCAAATCAGAAAAAAAATGGGCACAATGCATTGACTTAATTTCCTTGAGTGTTTTGTGGTAAATCTATCCATTAGTTTTAAAAATATTCAACAGAGAATGGGGTGCCCCTGCACCTTAAAATCTTTATATCGGTCTTTGGTACTTTTGCAAATGAGTGGCTGAGAGAGGCTAATAAAATTTCCATGAGGGGTCTGGGGTTGTTCTGTCAAGTAGCTGTTATAATATTTGTCGGAAGAATGAGGTGCCTTCTTCACCCAAAATAATAACTATAGAAGTGTTCCACAATGCATCAAGCCACCATTTCCTTTGTTTGCTTGATGCAAGAGACAACCGCAGTTGTAATGGGTATAACCGGGGTTAGCTGAAAACGAAAAGTGGAAAAAATGCCATTTGGAGTAGGAAAAGGATGAAATGGCATCAGGCTAGAGGTGGGGTGGGGGAAAGAGGAAAACATGTGAAATGGTGGAGTTGAGGGGGCGGGGACTAAGTTCATAACTTGAACATTTTTTCATAACTGAGTTTATCCTGTGGGATAACCATGGTTATGATAGAATACTAGATCAGGAATGAAAGTGTGTCAGATGAAAGGACGAGTGTTGGGGGAACGGGATAGGGCTTTGGATGGAAAAAGAATTTAAGGGGGCCTGGGGAGCATGGCATGAGGAAGGGGGCACTTGGTGAGTGCCTAGGAGGGCAGGGACTTTGCGTGCTTTTGACAGATAAGCACTGTTATGTGTGTGTAATTATGGATAACTGCAGGTATCTCTGGTACATTGATAACCATGGTTATCTGAAAAACGTGCTTTTAAAAGACAGAGCTAAAAAAACTGAGATTAAGACCAAAGCAAGGGGAATACATTTTACAGCTACAGTGATGTGGGTGGTAATGTGTGGGGCTTTAAGGAAATGAATGGTGAAATATGGAACGTGGCCAAGGCTGAAGTCCATGGGTTAGTGAGCCCCAACGAAACCTAGTGGGCAACATGTGAAGGAGCCACAGTGAAATGCCATGACTAGTGTGCCCAAAAGAAACCTAGTCATGGATGAAGCCATGGCTAGTGGGTCCGTGTAGGAAACCTGTTGGAGCAATAGGTAGAGTGGCCACAGCAGAAGGCCATGGGCACTGGGCAAGGTCGAAGGCCATGGCTAGTGTGACTCTAAGAAAGCTATTGGGGCAACATGTAAAGGGGCCACAGCAGAAGGCCATGGCCAATGGTCATTGGTAAAGGCTATCTAGTGAGCAGAAAAGAAAGATAGTGTTTAAAAAGATTGTCCTTGTCTAGTGTGCCTGATAGACATGTATAGTTGGCAGTGGCCACGTAGTGGCTTTGAAAGAAAGATATTGGGCGACATGTACAGTGTGCACAGAACCTGGCCATGGATAAAGGCTATGGTTAGTGTGCCCAAAAGAAACCTAGTGGTGTGGACCCGGCTGAAAGCCGGGGCCACTAGCCATGGTTGAAAGACATGGTTAGTGGGCCTGTTTAGGAATCCTATTGGAACAATATGTAGAGTGGCCATGGCCAAAGGCTGTGGGCACTGGGCATGGCCGAAGGCCATGGCTAGTGAGACTGGAAGAAAGATATTGGGGAAACATGTAAATGGGCCAATGGTCATGGGCGAAGCCCATGTCTAGTGAGGGTGAAAGAAAGGTAGTGTTTTAAAAGATAGACCCTGGCTAGTGTGCCCGAAAGGCCGTGTGCACTGGCCATGGTGAAAGGCTGTGGATAGTGTGCACAAAAGAAACCTAGTGGTGTGGCCACAGCTAAAGGCCACGGCTAGTGGGCCTGTTTAGGAAACCTATTGGAGCATTATGTAGAGTGGAGATGGCCGAAGGCCGTGGTCACTGGGCGTGGCCAAAGGATCTGGCTAGTGGGACTGCAAGAAAGCTATTGGGGCAACATGTGAAGAGCCCACGCCCGGAGGCTGGGGCCAATGGTCGTGGGCAAAGGTTATGGCTAGTGAGCAGGAAAATTAGGTAGTGTTTTAAAAGATACAGTGGGCACAGCTAAAGTCCATGCTCACTGGTCATGGCCAAAGTCTCTGTCTAGTTGGCCAGAAAGTGGCGTATAGTGGCCACGGCCAAATCCTGTGGACACCTAATGGCTCAAAAAGGAAGATATTGGGGAAACATGTACAGTGGCAAAAATGTCATGTCTAGTGGTCCATAACAGAGCTATTGAATGAAAATAGCTTGAAATTCACTGGAAAAACTGTAGTTAAAGTGTAGTTAAGTGGAGCAGATTTAATGCAACAAAACCCTTGAAATTCAGTGGATGTGGGAAGTCATGACCAGCTTAACTCAGCGCATTCCAGTTGATGTCCCCCATAATGCTATGTCCCCCATAATTCTATATTGTATGTCATTATTACTCCCTTCTCTCATAATATGCATGTGCTCATGGGCTTTGCAATGGAAATGTGTGTGTTAAGCTGGTCATGACTTCCCACATCCACTGAATGTCAAGAGTTTTGTTGCGTTAAATCTCCTCAATTTACTGACACTTTAACAAAACCTTTGCAATTGAAAAAATATATTCATGTATGTCAGCACCTTGCTTTCATGCGCCTCCAGTGTTCAAGAGGTAAATCAACAATGGGAGGTCTGAAGGTCTCACAGGAAGCCCCACCACCTCAGAGGATGTCACTAACACTGGCATATTGAAAAACATTTCCATCAGTATGTTTCCTCACTTCAAACATATCTTTAAAACATATAAACCTATTCTTGTTTGTATACGTTGACTAGAGTCTTCATTTCCCTAGGAATCTACTTTGCCACTCTTTTCCCCATCACTTTCACACCCCAAAACTACTTGAAGTGGAAGCTTCCTCTATTAAGAGAATGTCTTGCAACTGCACATAGTACATGGACCCTCATATATTGTAAAGGCACTGCCTTAAGTAGCCATTCAAATCTAGAACTCATATCCTTCATCTTTAGAAGACATCACTTGAATTTTCAATGCCACCCTGGGGAGCTTAGCTGCCCACACTTACCTGGAAATCCCTGCTTCAAATTGTGCAAAGAACCATCGCACTCGGTTGTAGTATGTTAGAAAACAGATAGAACAGCTTGCGCTCTGTTATCCTCTTGGCAAGAGACATTCTTCCTGCCAAAGCTGTCCAAATTCGAACCCAATGTGTTACCTTTTGTTTCCAGTAGCTCCAGTTTTATAGTGCTAAGCAACGTGCCATGTACTGCCATTTGTACTCTGATCTCTGGATATTTGATCTCCACAGCGCTTTCCTGAGTGGCCATGCTGATATGTTGTCACTGCTACGTGGATTAAGGTGAAACAGATCTGATTTGTCCCAATTTAGCCTCCAACCCAAGACTTTGGTTCTCATGCCATCTGATAATCACTCACTTATATGAATTGTCCATCCTCTTACCCCAGCAGGACTACCGGTGCAAGGAAGGCTAGTAGATGCACCAGTTTAATCTGCACTCAGCCCCCATTCTTTTGCTTAACACAGGTTATTATTTTGCAGTGATGTTGCAAATGGATGGTGAATGATGGTCCCACCTGTCAATGGGATGGATTAGGTGACACACGAAGGTCGGTATCAGGTAATAATGTCCCCATACATGATGTCCCTATACATAATGTCGCCAGAAAAAGCCATTGGTGACATTATATATGTTGACATTATGTATGAGGACGGGTTGTAGGGATGGCCCCTTCTCCCTTTGTAAAAATACATTTCGGGGTTGCGGGGGTGTCCCACGCATGTTCAATGTAAAAATGACTCTGCAAAAAATGGTGACTTTTTTGTTAGGAGACATTTTTGCGGGGACATTATTACATGTAACCCGAAGGTCATTGCAGCAACAGCATCAGTGATAGCGTGTCTTGGCCTAATGTATAATCCACAGTTTGCAGGATGCATCATTGTGTATAACCAGTAAACCAATAAGCACCTGTGAGGGACAACGACGGGTCCTCAAGCATTTACAAACGAAAACAGAAAATAGAAAACATACCTGCTGCCGTGTTTCATTTTAAGCTGCCACATCCTGTCACTGCTAATCTTCTCTCAAAGGGGCTTCATCATGGACACTGAAAATGGACTATCTGCATTCTGTTGTGGTGAGAGAGAATTCCACAGTGTTTTTTTTAAAAACTGCATAATACGTACACTGTTTACATATGTGTGCTAATGCAAAAAAACAAACAATGGGTTGGTTGGACCAACTCTGCCTGTAAAAGGATTGCTTCACTAGGGCCCTTAACTGTGGTGTATGGCCATTATCTGCCAGGTCAGCAAAGGTGCCACATTCTTATTCCCTGTCACTCAGTGTTGTTTGATAAATAATAATTCTTCATTTTCATCCAGAACTTTGGGTTGTTTTTTGAGACTGTGATTTCGAGGCTCTTTTGTCACCCCTTCATATATTGGAACATGTGTTGCTTTCCTTCATTAAGTGGCTGTCACAGGCCAACACTGCACCATAGGCAGGTGCTGCAAAAGCTTGGTGGGCCTACCACCTGTATATCCGGTCAGGCCTGGTACAAACGAGACGGAGGAAGAGCGTCTTGGCACGTCTCTTTATTTCTTACAGACCGCCGTCTACTTCCTCTTAGTCCCCGTCACTTACTTTCTTCCCGCCCGCACCACACCCGATGTGGAGGCGCACACAATACCTGGATAACTAAGAACAGAATTTGTGCTGCCTTTGCATATCCTTTTGATGCAAAATGGCTGCTAAATACGGTCAGGCAAAGGAGATATCTACATCATCCCCTACTGCTCTCAAGAGACAAAAAAGTGAAACTCCTATACCCAAAGAAGACACAATTGATCCGGTGATGCAGACTATTTTATCTGAAATTAGAGCTCTCAAACCCTTTGTGGAGGATACCAATGCTAAATTGCAGCAACTTGATAGCAAATGGACTATCTTTCAAGCTCGAATGACGGAAGTAGAAAGGGGAGTTGAAGATGCTGAAGATATTTCTAACAAGGGTACTAACTTAGAATCAAGCTGAAAATCTTGAAAATAGAAATAGGAGAAATAACCTCCACATTATTGGCCTTCCTGAAGGAATTGAAAAAGATAACCCTACTGCCTTCTTATATATGTTCCTACCTCAAATACTTCACCTGCCAGCCTCTGTCCAATTTACTATCCAAATAAAGAGCCCATTGAATTGGTCCACTAAGATCTTCCCGAAGTTTCAACGACTCACACAGGACCCTCATATTGGCCCTTTTAGCCTTTACCCATGTGTCCCGCACTGGTATCCTGTGATTCCATTGAATACAAAGCATCGAATGCAAAAGCATTTTCATAGATAAAGGTTTTATTTTTATTATAATAGTTTCAAGGGATAAAAAACAGGGGTTGGAGGAACCCCCCATTACATTTTTTTTAAAAAAATAATTTTTCTATGCATTTTGTTCGATGCTTTTGCATACAATGCTTTTGCATTCGATGCTATCACTATAAACCCCCGCACTATGAAAAAAGTCAAGCAACTTAAAAATCTGACATGGGAAGGAAGGAGAATATTTATCACACACAATGTTTCCAAAGCAACTGCTGCAAGAAGGAAAGAGCTCCTGACCTTTAGGCTAGCTCTCAGGCAGTTGAATGCCAGCTATGGCATCCTCCATCCAGCCATCCTGAAAGTCACTCTAAATGGGCAAACCTCCACCTTCCAGAACTCAAAAGAGTTAAGACAATATATTCAGTCTCATAAAAGAAATTATATGGATACTTCTAATCCCATTACTTGAAAACTCTTCTATACCAGGCTTAAGCTACTCATTTTTCCTCCTAGATTTCTAACTCTCTTCACCAGAGCAGGGTCTTGGTGAGCCTTGTTCCTCTTTGGCTATTCTCCCCCACCATATTACTTTTATAACATGGACTGGTGTGTCTGGCTCCTGTTTGCCACTTTTATTACTATAGATCTTAGATATTTTTTAATCTTACCCTTTCCATGCTATTTTCAGTTCGTCATAACCCCTCCCTCATGTTTCACTCCTTTTGTGTCTTCATTTGTTATGCGGGGTACATTCTTATATCCTTTGCTAATGTGCTTTGTTATCTTATTCAATTGGCATCACAATTTCTGTAGCTTTGCAACCATGTACACTTATGTTTGTTCCATGATTTATGATTTCATCCCCTATTCTCATGCCACTTTAAATAGTTTCTTGGAATATTAAAGGATTACATGACCCAAAGTATTGTCCCACCTTAATAGACTGAAACCCTCAATTGCATATATTTAAGAGTCACACCTTTCTAATGAAGAATTAAACCTTAAAAGACATTGGGCCTCATTACGAGGAGGGCGGTAAGGGGTTAACGGCCCCGGTAAAGGTACCAGAGCCATTAACCCCTTACCGCCCCATTACAAGGTCCTCTCGCGGGACCCGCTCAGGACGCCTGGTTTTACCAGATGTCCTTAGCGGGTCCCGCGAGTGGCCCAGCATGCTAACAACCGGCCCGTCATTAACGGGCCAGTTGTTAGCATGCTCCCCATTCCCATTGAGCCCTATAGGGGCTCAAATGGGAACAGGGATGGATCGGGTCTGGGTTCCCTGAATGGGGAAATACCGGGCCCTCCAAGGTCGAAATGGCCCGGTATTTCCCCATTCAGGGAACCTTGACCCGGGTTTGGGGGTAGCCATGCCCTTAATAAGGGCATGGCTACCTCCAAACTCGTAATGAGGCCCATTGGATGGGTCCGGTCTTCTGCACCGCTGCAAATGGTAAAATAAAATAGAGTTATTACACTAATTAATACATCTCTCATAAGCAAAGTGCTGTCTAATGAATCTGATGATCAGGGACTATGGGTTCTACTTAAGTTATTAATCAATTCCCAAGAATTCTCCATACTCAACCTCTATGGTCCAACAATTCCAGAACCAATTTTTTGGCGTCAACTCAGGAACCATGTGCTCCAGTGTAACCCCCATAATTTGATTATCTGTGGAGACTGTAACCAAATTATAGATCCTTTCTAAGATAGAAAGTCTAGCGTGTGATACATCAATACTACTTCTCACAAGCAATTCATTACCTTCATATCAGAATTAAGTCTTAGTGATACTTGGCATTTAACCCATCCTACTGACTCTGATTTCACCTTTTACTCTGCACCCCATAACTCCTTCTCATGACTCGATTATATTTTCAATCCCAATTTCATGGTTAGTCTTCTTCCCACATCCCAAATAGAAGCCATCACAATTTCTGACCATGCCCCAGTATCTATCCAACTTGCATCCCCAATAAACTCTTATTGAGTGATTCCTTTTCACCTTTTATAACCCAGCAACATGATAAATACTTTGCCAAGAAGAGAAGTCGAGACACGTCTATCACAAATAATTGGAACTGCTACAGAGCTGTTCTCAGAGGTCGATAATATCACGTGTTACCAGCAGAAAACTTAAAAAACAGGACTCCTAATCCATTCTCAAACAGCTGAAACGCTTGGAAATCCAATTTGCCAGCACAGGATCCTCCTCCATTCTTAAACATATCCTGAAGCTAAGATTTGAATACAATGAAATTGTCATGCGATACTCTTGTGCAAACATGCTTAAGTATAATGCAAAAATGGATCAACTCTTGAAAAAGGCTAATAAATCTCTAGCATCCTACCTCAAATTTAAAAAAATAAAAAATCTAGGATTGTTGTTCTTAAAGACCATCTAGGCAATAGAAAATCCTCTGATAAAGATATCATTCAAATTTTCTCTAAATTATTTTCTAATCTGTACACCTCTGCTTTTATTGATGACTATCTAAGTAATATACCCAGGAACCCTTATCCCTTGATAGATCTCCAATCACTTAATGCTCCAATTACCCCTTCTGAAATACTTCTAGCTATTAAACATATTAAAAAAGGTAAAGCCCCAGGACCAGTTGGCTTCCACATTAACTTTTTTGTCCACTTTTTCCACCTTTTAGTGTCATGGTACAAACTCCCAGACCTCTGGACCTTATGGGCCTACCCCAGTCACTGGCACCCTTAGGGGCTTATCAAGCCCCAAAAGTTTGTACTAGGATTTCCTGGACTCAGTCCTGGCGCCGTTGGCACCAGGCTCATAACATGTGCTAATTGCATGGGACTACATTCACAGCCTAATAGGGCTGAGCCTTTCTGTATACCAAGGGTGTGGCTGAGGGGCTACTTTACCTGGAACTACTTACAAGGCTATTTTAGCCACACCCCACAGGAAGAACACGCTTCGCGTTATTCTGCACTTCTGCAGCATAACGCTCACCGTGTCTGCTCAGTACTCGAGCTTCTACAGCCGCGCCGTCCTGAGATCCCGATCCAGCGGCACCTGAGGGAAGGATAAGAAGAGAACAGGAGTTAATACAGCAACAAAGGCCTTACCTGCAATATTCCATCCAATCGGACACGCCTTCAGCTGCTCTCCGGGGCCGACGCACCTGCAGAGAAGAAGGTATCTGCATGGACACCCAATACTCACCCGGGGTCTGCATTCTTCAGGAATTTCGTTGAAGCAGTTCGTCCCATCGCCATCCTGGAGCCGCGCTGCACCTGCTGAAAGGAAAAGAAACAGCAAGTTAGTCGCGCACGGAAAAGAAACAGCTATACAGACATTCAGCGCCACTCACTCGTGCTAATACTCACCTGCAGGAAATCTGCTCAGCATTTTAGGAAGAGTCAAATCTTCATCCGAAAATCGCTCAAGACCGCGCCTGAAAGAAAAGAGAAATACACGTTACAACTTGGGCAATAAGGCCATTAAGCACCTATACCAAGCATCCATTGGCATAGAGACTTACCTGCTTAATCCAGCTATTCAAAACTCTGCAACAGTCCCGCAGGATCAGTGATGTAACTTGGTCCTTGGAAAGACTGTGCATCCCGCGCCCCTGCTAGAGATTGCAGGACGAGAGCCACCATTAAAAACTTCAAGATGAGACAGAAGAGGAGAAGGGCATCAGAAGGTTAAAGGAGGTAGAACCAATCCGGTTCCTCTCAGTTAGCTAATATCTTGTTTCGACATTGAAGGCAAACGCCTCCTGGGGTGATAATGAGGGAGAAAACGCAGGCAGGCATCATCACTCAAGCCTTGCAACGCCAGTGCAGACATCATTCGTGCGGCTACGTGCTACGCCCCCGTGGAGACCAGGTGAGCGTGACATTTGGTCCCTAAACTCAGCAAACTCTACTCTCATTTCATATCGGAAAACAAGGCTCAAGGTTCATTTCTTAAAGCTATTCTTATTGTCTTCCCCAAGCCTAATAAAGACCCTGAACTCCCTCAAAATTATTGTCCCATTTCCCTTATCAATACTGATTGTAAGATTTATGGTAAGATCCTGGCCAATAGACTCCTCCCACTCATACCTAATCTCCTTAAACAAGATCAAGCTGGATATATCAAAGGCAGAGTATCCTCCTCCAATATCAGACTCTTTTTAGACTTCATAGACCTAATACGTAACTCTAAAGATCCCCATGCCACAGTAGCTCTTGATGCGGAACAAGCATTTGATAGAGTTGAATGGGATTTTTTATTTAAAGCTCTTTTATGGCATGGTTTTGGTGCCCCCTTTCTATCCATGATTAATGTCCTTTAATCTATGCCCACAACTGCAATCTTTGTAAATTGCCAACTGTCCTCCTTTTTCCCTTTATCAGGAGGGACATGTCAAGTTTGCCCCCTTTCTCCTATCCTTTTTATTTTAGCGCTCGAGATCTTCCTGGAAGCCATCAGGCAAAATGACAATATTTTAGAAATTCAATATAAACATCTTCATATCAAAACAGCAGCCTATGTTCTCCTTTTTCTAAAGAATCTAGAGCAAAGTGTCCAGCATTTACTTGATATCATTTCAAAGTTCTCTAAAGCATCTGGCTATAAACCTATTATAGATAAGTCGGAAATTCTTCCCCATAATTTATATTGTACACCACATCATACTCTTTCCCGAGAAATTAACTGGTGCCCTAAGGGTTCAAGTACCATGGCGTTCATATCTCAGCTTCCATTAGTAGCATTCGTAAACAGAACTCAAAAATTATATTGGCCAAAATTAAAGAAATAACAACTTCATGGCCACCCCTTTTTTTCCTGGTGGGGCCACCTTTGAATCTATCAAGTTGATGATTTCCCCCATTATTCTGTATCTCCTCTACATGCTTCCTGTTTCCCTCCCCCTTTCCTTTTTCAGATCTATAGACTCCTGTTTGATTAGATTGTTATGGGGAAAGAAGAAGCATAGAATCTTGCTGAGTAAATTTAAAAAATCCCGCTATTTAGGTGGTGTTAACTTTCCTGACTTTGATATGATATGATATGATATGGCATTTGTAACGCGCCTATACACAAGTGTTTCAAGGCGCGACGAGGCGGGGGGGGAAGGGGAGACAGACAATGATCCTACTAGGCCAGGTGTCATTCAGATCGCGCAAGTGCAATGGTAGAGGGGAAGGGAAGGTGCAAGGGGGAAGTGGAGAGGGGAGAGTGCAGTTCATGGTTAATAGCATACAGGATAAATAACAAGGGCCAGCTAGTGGCAAGTGCGAGATAAGTGCAGACAAGTGCTGGGAAGGGGGGCTTTAGGGATACAGACACAGTCCCACAGTGCAGGGGGTAGCCAGGGAGGAAGTGCAGGGCAGAGTGGCTGGGCCAAGGACCGGGAACGGTGAGTGGCCCAGTTGCAGATTCAGTGCAGTTTTAGAAGTTTAGAAGGGGAGAGAAAGCAGAGGCAAAGAGGAAGGTTTTGAGGTGCTTCCAGAACCGGAGATGGTTCTCCTCAAGTTTCAGGGAGGCAGGAAGGCTGTTCCAGATGGAGGCCCCTGCAGCAGAGAGAGATCTTTAGAAAGTATCATATGGCATTCATCATTAAGCAAGCGAAGATGTGGTTTACCCATGAGGAATAAATTACTATGCCTAATTGGGTCCATTTGGAGAGAGCCATGGTTTCCACAATTTCCCTAGCAGATATTTACCTTATCAAAAGCAAAAACAAATTCACTAAATATTCCTGTATTCATCAGTCAATTGTTTATCTCAAATGTATATGTTCCCATCCCTAACTAAATTGTCCTTGCTCACTTATCCTTTCATCTGGCTCAACCCTCTGATTAAAATGAAAGGTAAATCTATTCTTTGGAAGCCATGGCTCTCTAGAGATTTCACATTGTATAATTAATTCTTTGCAGAATGTTCCCATTACCTTCAATGATTTTGCCATTAAAAATCAGATGCCTGCCTTTTTCCTGAAACAATATTTAGACAGTATTGCCGCTATTTTTGAAAATGATGAATTACTGATACATAACTCCAATATTCCTGATGCGCAAAGGCTATTATATATGCTAACTCTAACATCACAGCATCTGCTTATTACAAAATATTGATGTCATCATCACCTACTCCAACGGCTGACCTCATTCACAGTGACTTGACTGGAAGAATTATTGCATGCTGCCAGATCTTCAACTATACTGGCCCCTAAAATGGAAATGCATTTCTAAGATTATTGCTTCAGCCAGCTTAAACCAAACCCTTTTCTTTTTCCATCATAGAGCCTTCGTCATGCCTGTTTCTCTCTTCAAATATGGACTATTAGCTAATGACTTCTGTGGGAGCTGTTTATATGTCCAAGGTTCTTTTAAACATATGTTTGTGGATTGTCAATATGTTAAACCCTTTTGGAACTCTGTATGGCATACAATCAAGTCTATTTTCAAATTTCATCAAGACTTTTGCTTTGATTTTCTTGTTTTTGGAAGCTCCCTTTTACAAACTACTCCAACTAACAAATATGCACATTTTCTCTTTGATTTAAGTTTAATGGTTGTAATCCAAACCATTACCACTAACTGTAACACTTAAATCTTATTCATTACAAATTCTGGTGGAAAAATATCTGTAATATTCATATATTAGAAAGTTGTTTTGCACCCTCTCCTGATTTCTTACGTAAAATCAGTTGAAATGGCAACCCCTTCTTGACATTTTATCTAATATTGACTCTCACTAATATCAAAAAGCATTACTTGTCATAATCATCATGTACCCTCTTATCCCTTCCACCTACCCCCGTGTGGATGTAATCTCCCGTCTCTGTCATGTCTGTTATTCATTTTGCTCTGTCCTTTATATTGCCACCCACCACCGGTATTTAAAAAAATTCAAGCTACTTTTTCCAGTTACTTATATGTATACTTGGCTTCCATCTATGCCAAATATCTGTTTTATAAACGGTTCTAATATGCTTCTTTCATATATTTAGTGTATATTTCATACATTCCCATGTTTATCAATCGCCATGTATATTTATTTCCTACAGTAAAACATTTTAAACAGAAAAAAAGAATATGTTAAGCAGGGATTTTCTACACAAAAACCATGACGCTAACTAACAAAAATGTGTAGTCCGTCTCTCAGACGATTCATACTATACCTTCACTTAACCATTGTACCAGACTTGGAGTATAATGGTGCCTGGGTCAATATTCCCTGTGATCAAAGCTTGTGCTGACTTTGTTAGCTGCAGGTACGGACCAGCAGACATATTCTTACAAGTTGGCAACCCTGCACGATTAATATACAAGGGGCTATGGCCACTTTTACTCCACTCCAGATAGCATTCATAAAGATCAGTTTTGGGCCACCATTTACTCAGCAGAGGCTTTAGTTATTGTGGCAGCACATTACGTATTTGGCAGGGGATATCACTGAAATTGCAGATCAAATGAAAGTCAAAATAGGATAAGGTTAACTGATCAATTCTATTTTCATATATAGATATGGATATTTTATAGACACTACAAAATGATGCAATTTATTGCTATGCAAGCTTTTTATGTGTGTGATGTTTTTATATTAAATTTTTTTTCTCCAGTTTTGTATCCATCCATTAATGCAAAAGGCTAGATATGTTAGCCATATGCATTTGAATAAAATATAAAATCCATGCTAGCGGTACCAATGTACCCCCCATGTAAGAACACACATCAAGGTGGATTTGACCACAACACCAGTAAAACATACCACCCACCTGAAAAAAAAGAAATCCATGTTGGTTGGCCATTATGCCAGTGAAACCTGCAATGGCACTGTAAAACCATACTGGCTGCAGCAACAGAGACCGAAATTCCATGTAAGAATATTCATCATGTTACCTTTATCCATAATGCCAGCAAAACATGTCTTAAGAGGAAACAAAGAGGTGATGGCTGGAAGGTTTAGAATTAATTTTAACGTCTCGCAGTGCTATGGGCAACACTCCAGGCCATCTTTCTTTGCCTGACAAGCCATTAACAAAAGGGTAGTCCAGTCATAACTACTAGGTCACCTCCCTTCTGCAAGAGAACACAAACATCCCCATATATGTGTCGGCCTCATTGGGTGTCATTAGTGAGGAGTAGCTTGGGTATCTAGGCCCAGCAGGCACAGGACCCACTTCTGGCATAGCCATCCGACTCCCCGACCCCAGCACCCTTCCCCAGAGCCTCAGCTGCCTTCTCATCCCCTGCAAGATTCACACTGACCTGTTTCTAGGCCTCTGCAGCGGGTTCACAGCAGATTCCACCTCTTGCATCAGAGTAATAGAAGATGAGTGAAAAGATGGCAGGCACTGGAAGGTAAGCTTCTCCTACTTTATTTAAGAGCACATCTACGTCCCACTGGTTTCCTCAAAGTCTTCTCTCTTTTGACAACAGTCTCTTTTTAAAGATGCATATTCCAATAGAAGATGCGTGTCATGACTATACATACAAGGTGTTCCACATTCTGCTAGTTGATGTTACATTGCATAGAATAGCATAAAATGGTACACATCTCCCTTCTTTACAGAGTTTTCTCATACAAATAATATTAACTTAATATAACATATCTCTCTAAATGCCTAAAATGAAATTTGAAACCTAACAATTCCTCTAAACATATATTCCAGGAATTTCACAGTAGTGTAGTCATTACATTTTCACTAGTACATTTAAAGTGATTATAATCTACACTCCAGCATTCAAATTCCTGTGTCACATCACACGGTTAAATGGTCACGCTAAATATTCTTTTAGGCAAACAGACTTGGGACATTCACGTCTTGGCCGACCTGTGTCCTTGTAGCTAGAAGCAGCATTGCTCTCTATTTCTCTTTTCACGTAATTGAACTGACTACAACAAATTCTGTTTTGTTCCACACCTTACCATCAGATGTTCTGACAGCACCGTGCAGCACTTTTATCGATTCTGACAAACTCACCACCCCTTCCTTCCTTCCTTGAGGCTGTTTAATGCACACTTTATCACCCACTACAAACTTTCTCTACTTCACCGCTTTCTGGAAATCCAATCATTTCTTGTTCTGCAACTGTTTCTTACTAAAGTTATTATTAAGATTCTGTAAATCCATGCTTCTCCCTGCTCTGCTAAGCCAAGGAGGACAAACTCAGGCTTTGGTCTTCCTGCCCCAGAGTATCTCAAAGGGTGAAATGGTGAAAATGGCCATAGTGGAATGAGCGGTGAATCTATACGCTACTACCAATTCATATGCAGCTTTCCTCCAATCCTCCCTCAGCAATGACCCATCTGATGCTATTTGTATTTGTATTTGTATTTGTTTATTTATAACGCGCAGACCATCAGGCCCGGGGGCATCAGGGCGCAATTTGTACAGGGTTGCAAGAAAAGAACATACAGGGAGATAAATTACAATAAAAGTATACCAATACAGCATAATAACAATCTTAATAATTACAAATATTACACATGGTACAGTGTCCCTAGGCTCCGCAGAGGAAGTATCCCTGAGGTAGTTGAGAAGGTAGCAGACCGGAAATCGTGCATCTTTGATGACACAATTATACCTTTCTACTATTGCATTCATTTCGGGATGATAGATAGAACTTGTTTTATGCTGAATCCCATTGTTTTTTTAGAAATGCTTCCATTTCCTCTGACACCAATTGCACACCATTATCTGTAGTGATACTTGACAGATATCCTTCGCTCTTGAATTGCTCATCTAAGAACTTAACAACGGGCCTCATCATGAGTTGGGTGGTATCCCAGCACAATTAGCATTACCGCAACTCGGTCCAGCACAATTTTGAGTTTTGGGGCAGTGTTAGCCCCCATTTGTTATGAGTCCATAGGACTCTATGATGTTTTTTGGTGCTATTATCGCTGGCAGTAATAGCGCTGGCAGTAATAGCACCAAAAATGGATGGAAAGCTAGAGATTTACCTTCAGCTCAGCTTTCCACCCAAACTCAGGATTGGGCAGAGCAGTAATTCTGCAGTAATAGCATTACTGCCTTATTTTTGCCACTCTGCCCAACCCCTGATAAGGCCAAATGTCTCTTGTACATATATTTGTTACCAATCATTTCTCCGCTCAATAAGACATCATTTCAACTAATACAATACAGTAGTTTAAACCTATTTGACATTGTAGCGGTCCCACAATGTCCAAACCTACCCACTTGCATGGAATTTCAGGGATAGACGTTGATGTCATTGGCTCCACCCTCATGACAGAGGTTTTGCCAGGCTCCTCATAGATATGGCATTCTACCCAGTATGTTGTTTCTCACACCTTGGGGAGGAAGTAGCTTGTCACCCCTCATTAACATATCCCCCTTCCAGGTCAGCTCATCAAATAACAGTCTCAATGCATCAGGTATAGAGCCTCCCCTTATTTATTTGCTTTTCATTCTACATGCAATACGTTCTTTGGTGTCCCTCAATCCCTCATCCCCTGACATAGCATCCCGCTATTCTTCCTCTGGCACCACGTCCTGATTCATTTAAATTACCAACACTTGATCATCTATATCTTCATCATCTGCATCTTGTTCGTCAACCCCATTGGTCGATCTGGACAAACAATCCGCAGCTTTATGTTTTACTCCTGGTACACATTACATACATAATCCTGCAGACTAGCCACCCATTTTCCCATCCCTGAAGATACCTTGTATAGAACTTTGGGGGTTGCATTTTATTTTAAAAGCTCATGGTCTGAGCAAATTGTACAGCTTATTCCTCATAAAATGGCCGAAACATATCTATGGCCTGCTTCACTGCCAACGATTCTTTCTCAATTGTTGAGCAATTTTCCTCTGCTTCTTTTAACACTCACAAAGCAAAAGTCACAGTAAATTCTTTGCCCTTACACACTTGTGTTAGCATAGCTCCAAAACCTTGATTACTGACATCTGTGTTATTATAGCTATCCTACTAGGATCATAACTACTGAATGTTCGGACTTTATTCAAAGCATACTTGATATCTTTAAATTCACAAGTATGATCCCAAGGAATTTGGTACCTTTCTTCGCTAGTTTCCTCATGTTCATGGATTTTGTGGCCAGCCACGGAATACATTTTGAGTAATTCTCTGCCATTTCCAAAAAGGAAATGACCTGTGCATGGAAAACCCAAAATATTATTTACAAGTTCCAATTTCAGTCTTATACCATATTCAGAAATGTATTGTCCGAAATACTAAATTGTGGTTCTATGAAATGTACACTTCCCTTTGCTAAAAGTCAAACCATGTTCCAGGAAAATATCAAGAACTTTCTTTTGTCTCTTATCCTGTTCTTGCCTGGATTGAGCATAAACTAGCGCATCATCTTGGCAACATATGAACCCATGGATATCACTAAACAATTGATACATAACCCTCTGGAAGACTGCAGCTGCAGCCACTTTGCCAAAGGGCATGCATTTAGACTGAAATAAACCCTCAGGTGTAATGAGTGCAGTAACATTCCTGGAATCTGGATGGAGAACTATCTGATGGTAGGCAGATCTCAAATCTAAAGTGCTCATAATTGTTGCCCCCTTTGTTGTGCCTAACATTTCAATAATGTTTGTTAAGGGATGTCTCTTAGGTATAACTGAGTGACTCACTGACCTCAAGTCAATACAGAGTCTTAGTTTCCCATTGAGCTTGTGTACAATCACTAGAGGTGAAACCCATTCAAAGGACTCAGTCCTTTCAATTACATCATTCTTCTCTATTTCTTCAGATTCATCATTGACTTTCTGCCTGAGATTTAAAGGAACAGGTCTAGCTTTTTGTACTACAGACAGAGAGATAGTCTGGTTTGTTCCTAATCTTGTGGGTGGTATTTTTGAAACACTATACAAACTTCATGAGATTCAACATTTGTCAACTCACCAAGTGAGGATATACCACCAACCATTCCATCCACTGCATACACCAGCTCTTCAGCATTGGGGTCCAACTTTATTCTTAGTCTCTTTTGATGAGACCAACTCAACAACAGAAGGACAGCTTTGTCAGATACATATACTCTTCCTTTGGCCATTCTATGGTGGACCAATGCCAACCTTATATCTCAATTCTTTTTCCGCCATAAACTACTGTCCTAATATCCAACTCCTTGAGATGGACTTTCTTGAATAATCTGCTTTCAATAATTTTCCTTGGCATTAAGGTGTACTTAGCCACCGAATCTATCACCTTTTCAAGCTCTGCTCCTTCAATTTTTACTGTAGACATGGGTTTTCTGTATCAGCGTCTTCATCAACAATGTTATAAATATCTTCTTCCTCCACAATATAAGCACACACTTCTGAGTCATCACACAGTTTTTTACACAGTTCGTAAACAGACTCCACGTTTTCTTTCTTTGTCCTGCAACAGATTTTGAAATGACAATTCCTATTACATTTCATACAAATGGCTTTGACAGCAGGACATTTGTTGCTATTGGCAAAGTGGTGTATACTATAACAGTGAAAACATGTCTTCATATCGTTCCCTTCTCTTTTTTCTTTAAATCTAGCTCATTTCTTTTTGTCAACAGACTTTTTCTTGTCTGGTTCCTTGCTGTGTACAGCTAGAACCTTCAGGACCTGTTCATCATCACCTTTCTTGGTATTAACCTCAGATCTCTTCTCTAATTCACTTAAGCAATTGTGGGTGTGCTCAACCTACTTTGCAACTCTGAGTACTCCTTTAAGGGGAGGATGGCTTTTGGATCAAGAAGCCTGACATACTTTACTATCAGCACATTCCAACTTAAACGGATCACAGAGTCTCTCGCTGAGAGTGGTACTAATTCACATGTGGTGGCTAAGCCCCTCAAAGCAGTAATATATTGCTCTACAGTCTCTTTTGTCTGTTGTTTCCTTTTACCAAAATGATATCTTTCTAGTATGATGCTAATGGATTTCTCATAATATCAAACATCAGTATACATTTGTCCTATTCTGCTAGGCCATTGGACTCAAAAAGTATCCTCACATTGCTCTTGCTCATAATTTCTCAGGCAATGTACCAATAAACAATTCTTCTCTCACTGGAAACATTCAGCCCATGTACAGCCAACACATATTGGTCAAAACACGTCTTCCACCTCTTCCAAAGAATACTGGGATCACCTTGGTTCTCCGAAAAATAATTGGGAGGTGGTACTCCTTGCATGTTTGTCAGTTAATCATTTATAAATGTTGCACCTCTAAACGGAAGGTAATTATGCACTATTCAGGTACTAAATATGATTCACATATATAACAGGTACAATTAGTAATGGTTAATAATTACAGGATGAGCACAAGTGGAACGTAAATTGTGCAAAAAGTGCAAGGAAAGCATACCCATCTGAACTATATTATGCTGAGTCTGAATGTTCAATCATGTCCTGTTCAGTACTAACTATGCTAATACATAAACGCTACGTGTGCCTTGCATGTACAGTAAGAAACGAAATGACTTTAGTAACACCACATGTTTAGAGAAAGTAATGAAAATGATAATTTCTCCCCAATTAAATTGGTATCTCAATGTCACTTTGAATAAAAGACCAGGGTATGTGACCTGAATTCCAAGATATGTGGTTTAGTTGCACAAAAGTACCTGCAAAGTTTTTTTCACTGTATTTCACTGTAATATGGTAAAGAAGAAGGTTTCCTTCCAGCGACCTCTTTTAATCTCTTGGTAGAGTACCCCTTGCAGTCGTAGCTTATTAAATTGTTATTGTTGTGTGTATACTTTAACCTGAAAGCCTTCTCTTCATGAATGAAATATGTCACAATTGGAAATTAAGATGGCCACCACTGGCGAGGACAAGTAGAGAGGTGCCTCCTCCTAAATTATATTTAGTTGCTTGGGAACCCGAGATGCAGAGAAACAACCACAGCATAATTCAAAGCGTACGCATCACAGAGACGCTACTCGCTTTCTCTTCACAGCAAATGTGCGTCACGGATATGGACTCTGTTTTCCTGTGTTTACCCGTTGCCAAGACAGCCAACGACCTGGCCATCAATCACTGCATGCACAGAGATGCTGCTCGCTTCTTCCCAGAGTGAGATAGCATCATGGAGAAGGATGCTGTTCCACTGTGTTTACTCGCTGCCAACGCAGCGCAACAACTAGGCTACAAAGTCACATGCCACACAGGGATATGCCTGGGAGCTTGTGGTTAGCACGAGCCATACCCCGATAATCAACCAGCCGTATCCAATGATAAGCCACAACTAATCAGTGTCCATGAAGTAAGCAAGGCAAAAGTCCACAAAGTGAGGACAGAGGCTTTCCAATGTTATGGTTGCCCCCAACAAATTTCCTGTTCCAGGAAGGCACTGGACTCAATTGTTGAAAAGGTTGTGGAACGAAGAAAGCAGCAAGATTGAGAGGGATGCCTCTTGCCTTGGATGCAGGGCACTTCTAGTACAACATAACATACCAGGACACCATCCACGGATAACAGCAAAAGTAGCAGAAAAAGTAAGAACATCAGCAGGTTTGCAATGCCAATACTCAGTGGAGCTCTGGCATTGTCCACCTCGTCACCATTGAAAAGATGACACACATTGGAAGCTAAGTTTCTTCTTCTTTATTTAAGAGCACATCTACGCCCCACTGGCTTCCACCAAGTCAGCTCTCTTTTTCCAACAGTCTCTTTCTAAAGATGGACATTTTAATAGAAGATGCATGTTATGACTATTCCATACAAGGTGTTCCACATTCCAATGCCCAATGTCCTACTAGTTGATGTTACATAGCATAGAATGTTGCACTGGGCTATGCCAGGAGCCCTTTTTTCATCTCTATGACTGTTTCTCCAGCGACCTGAATGCACACTACTGGTATGTTTTCTAATAAAAATTTTTAAAAAAAACACTAATAGCACCTTGGTCACATCTGACTGCTTTGAGGGGGTTCAATCTTGACACAGCCTTTGTAGAGATTATTCTATTGTTATTATAAAGACCCTTTACTCTTAAAATCTGACTTTGAATAATTTGTTAATGCCTCCACTTTGTGCCTCATCACAATTTGGGCGGTATCCCAGCGGTAAATCCGCCCAATGCAATTACCGTTATTACTGCCAAATCACCAATGGTAGTGGTGTAAGTACCCATTATTTTGGAGTTCACAGGACTAAAGGGCCATTTTAGGTGCAATTGCGGTGGCAGTAATTGTGCCATGGTAATTGTGCAGAAAGTCAGTGGATTTACCTCCAGCTCAGAGCTGGAGTTGAATCTTCCAACTTTCCGCACAATTTATAGTTGGGCCGTGCATTAATGCGGCAGTAACACTATTACCCACACATTTTGACTGCACCGCCCAACTTGTGATGAGGCCCTGAAGCGGAATTTAGGATATAACTATATGGAGTCGATAGTAATCTTCTTAGCAGTGGTTGAGAGTATAATGTAGTTTAAAATTCAACTGTTTTACATGCATCCTTCTCATTTTTGGGAAGAGAAAGTTTGGATTTCATTACATGATTCATAAGAGGTCATAGATATGGTCTCTTAGCAAGAGAATGAGAGAAGAGAATGTCGAATTTTAAACATAATTTAGAGACAAATGTGTTTGTTGACTACAAACTTCTGTTTTTGAGTAAGTTGCAGTCGCTTTATAAGAATTTCTATCTGCAGGCATAACATTTTTGATAGTTCTTAAGCTTGTTCCTTAGGCAAATATAGAGAAGAATATCACCACTTTTGTTTTTCGGACTTTGGGCCATGCTACAGTTTTGCTGGTATCCCGCCGGATGCCGGAAAAACTGCCTTACCGTTTCTGCCGCCCGATATCCCGGTATCACCAGGATATTACGGGCGTCAGAGACGCCGGTAGGTTCCCATTCCATGGAGTCCATGGGATGGGATTGCTGGAATTACTGGCAGCAGTAGTAATTCCCACATTTATTCATTTATTTGCTTGTTGGTGCCTGAAATCTCACCAGTAATTCACTGCCCACACCGGCAAACTTTTGTTACCCCAGTCCGGAAAGAATGCTGGTGCCAGAATTAAGGGAAGGCAATAAAACAGCAATTTTAAGAGCCTTCTCTTAGGGTATTTGAAAATATAAATGATTTACAAATGTGGGCACATTAGAAAAGCAGGGCCTGTTCTTCTTTGTACGTATTCCTGTCAATTTGCCAAAGGTACACATATTTAAGTTTTGTTTTATCCCTGACATATTGATTCACTTTGTCTTAATGGAAGTCTATTAAGGAAGCTAAATTGACTTCAGGAGATTATGCACTTAAACCTAAACCACTGGATGACATTTTATACGGACTAACACAACATGAGTCTGGAAAATGGAAGTAATAAAGAGAGATTGGATCTCTAAGTGATGATCCCAGAACGATGACGCACACAGTGATCATATAAACACATTGTTGGAAATTCGTCAGCGCCAGCAGATGAAAAGTAACACATGCTCACAATTTCGAATTTATACAAATGCATTTGAATAAATTACTCAGAAAAAGCATTTAAAGTAACATTCTTCAGAGACAATTTCCGCTGCAAATCCTCACAACACATTCAACAGGCATCCAAAGCTTGTCACAGATTGTAGAGCTGAGCGGAGGCACAGAAAAGACAACTGACAACGGTTGCCAACCATGTTGCCACGCCAACGGCACACACAAGGGTATTGCGAAGGTCGATTAATCTGTTGACCCGCATATGGAATGGTGAGGAGGGTGCCCCGCAATGGGAGGACAAGAGCAGATGCTGAATATACACACAAATGGTAAAATATTAAAACACACTGGATGTACACACCCACACACACACCCACACACACACGCAGACAGACAGACAGACACAGGCACACACACATAAACACACACACGCGCACACAGACAAACAAACACACACACACACTCAAACAGACATGCCAGAGGAACAATTAGCAAGCCAACTATCTTATTCTTTGAAGTAGAACCCACTCAGAGGGAACACAATCTCACTTTAGCTTTGATCTCAAAAAAGAAGTTCTGTAACCCAGAATGATCAGACTGCTCTCAGGCTTTGGCCATTGTAATGTTCTCCTATGATCGATGCACATCGGTGCGACATTAGGACATTCTGCCAGATGCACACCATTCTCAATGAAGAAACCTCCTCACCCATTTGCAACATCTGCAAAGGCCTATTCAATTGGTCACGACTGCCAACCAGGCAGGGACAAATACATGAACATGTGAAATGGAGGGGCCCAAAAGAAGCCTTTTAATGTTATGTATAGTGGTCTTGAATAGTACACCTCTGCCATAATTGGATTCCTTGATGTACGTGGTCCCGAAAAAAGGAGGTAGGACGAGATTGTTATTGTACAGTCGGGAAGGCAAATAGGAATTCTGTTGTGTTGGTGCTTTCAGGCCACAAATATTGATTTATTGTTGTTAGACTCTAATTGGGTAGTGGTGGAGACACATGGGTGGGTGTAGCATCTGGAGGGGAGATCCCAAGATTAATAATAAAACTGTAAGAACCTGGCTACCGATGGTGTGGGGTTGGAGTTTATAGAGCTAGAGAATTGAGAAATGGTATTGCTACAGTAATTTGTTATGTTTGTAGGCACTTTGCTGCTATATGCGAGAGTTGATTCTGTGAGTCATGGAAGGTGGACAGAGATGAAGGCATGAGTCAGTTATTCAGGGTGGGGAATGGTTTAGCAAGAGAGAACATTTTGGGTCAATATTATTTGTGTGTTATTGTTGCACTATTTAATTGATGTGTTTAGTGATGAGCGAATTGTGCCATTCCAGTTTCATTAGAGGGGTGCATGCAGGCAGTCCTGGATGAGTATGATTGCCTGTATTCCTTTGGACAATGGGCCTCATTACGAGTCCGGCGGTAACCGTGCCGTAAATTCCAGCAGGTTACCGCCAGACTCGTATTACCATTCCGCCTCTGTGATTCCCGGAATCACCGGGGCATTACAACCTCGGTGACCCGGTAATTCCGAAGGCGGAATTCGGTAAATCCCCATTCCCATGGGAATGGGGAAGTGTAAACACCGGCACCATGCTGTAATGGTGGCAGTGTTTCCACGTCCACCTGCAGGCGGGTGGTGTTAAACCGGCCAGGTCAGACCTGGCGGCAGTGACACCTCCCGCCTGCAGAACTTGAGATCAGCCGGTCCGGAAACAACAGTGGCGGCCGGTTTACCAACACCGTTATTTACGGACCAGCTGACTCGTACTGAGGCCCAATGTGTTGTGTGCAGGCATGTGACATTTTCATGCAAGTACCATTCTGATTCAATTTAGGAGGCACAGGAGGACCAACTCAAACAATTTAAATCTTCAGAATCCATGGCTGATACTCACTGTGTAGGCCCATGAAAATGTTCTTGTGACTAGGTAGAGGAAGGTACCTTTGAATCAATGTTACAAAGAATGGGTTTCTGTTGGTTGAGGTTGGTTCAAAGGTCTTTAGTAAGAACATTCTTTTAGTGTGTTGTGTCTGTGTTAGTTGAATAGCTTGTTTTTCAAAGATCCTTTGAAGGCCCCAGGCAGTGTTTCTCTGTGTTTATACATCTGGGCGTAGAATTCCAGAGCTTTGTTTAGAGAAAGAAGAAGGAAGATCCTCTGAGGTGTTTTTTGATTGCAACTCGGTACCATATGTCCTACCTAACCAAAGCATTCTAGTTGGTTTGCAATGGATAACTTTCCTCAACGGTGCAATTAGATATGGATAGAGTTTTTAAGTGAATTGTCCATTTGATTAGGATCCAGTGGTGGTGTGTGTAGTCTGTTCAGTGGATAACCTGCCATAGTCAAAAACCACAAGAGACTCCTCTGTGAACACCAATCAGGAACAAATCGCCTCATCCCAGCAACACCAGGGACAATATCAGAGAGACCAACCACTAATAGACTAGGCGACAAGGTGACAAGAGAGTGTGTCATCCCTTCTGGTTTTTGGCTTCCCTTTCTGTCTGAAAAGTCACTGCCAGCGTCCATCTTAGATTGGTGACATCACTTCCAGTGGCCACCTTGGTTTGGTGACACCACTTCCGGTGGAAATCTTGGATCAGTGACATAATTTCCTGTGGCCATCTTGGATCGCCCCCATCTCCAGGCGAAGGCCAAAAGAGGCTCCTCTGAGAACACCAATCCGGAAGATATTGCTTCCTCCCAGCAACACCAGGGACATTATCAGAGATGGACTAAGCCATCAGGTGATAAGAGCAAGTGCCATCCCTTCTGAACTTCCTAGGTGCCTCCAGCTAGGGGCATCCCAGGTAAGGGTGGAACAGTGAAGGGTGCAGACCAGCCACTGACCACCCTTTTTGGCTCCCACCCTATGAGCCTCTGCTTTTGCCTTTCTCCCTGTTGCATCTATGAGTACGAAATGATTCCTGATTTGCTGTATGTTATGTTATGTTACCTTTACTTATAGAGCACACATACACCCAATGGGCATCTTGGCACTTGGACACTATCGAAGATGCGAGGTAGCAACCAGCCTAAAATAGAGAGTTTTCATGGAGCAACAAAATTGTAAATGGTTCTCCACGTTCCGAAAAGCAATGGGGAGGTCATTCCAGAGTTTTCCAGCAGCAACTGAGAAAGCCTGGCCTCCAACCACGTCAACTGAAATTTAGGGTTGTAGATGTCCTGGATTCCAAACTCGACATGAGAATTTTCAGAACTAGACAGAAGGGAAGAAGAACGTGCACTAAAAATTGACGATTTTAAGAATCAGGAACGGCAAAACAACGTCAATTTCTGTGGGTTTCCCAAAAAGCAGAAGAAACACAACGAGACATCGTCCAGGCAATTAATGCAGTCATCAAAAAACTTTTCAATGATGAAAACACCACAGAGCCAACCATTGACAGAGCGGGAGAAGGAAACCAAGGTCCATGTTCTGTACTGGCGAAGTTCCATTACTACCCAGAGAAAACTAAAATTCTTGAAAAGGCCAGGTTGATGGGTCCAATAGAATGGGGAGAATCCCGGGTCACCATCTATCAGGACTTATCCACATTCACCCTCTCCAGACGACGCCTCTGTGCCCCCTTGACGAAATGGCTCAACAAGAAAGGCAACCGCTATAGATGGGGTTTCCCCTCCTGCCTGAACTTTGAGTATGAGGGATACAAGTACAATCTGATAACAGAAGATGACATGGCCAGGGTATCACGAGAAAAAATGTGTGAGTCACCTCAGAATGAGGTGACCATGGAAGTGGGGGAGAGACAAAGAAAGAACCCAAAGACAGAGAGACCCAACGACAGGTGACGGATTATGGCATACTGCAAGTTTAAGAAGTTAAATCCGCCTTTCCAAGTGCAACCCTGAAGCGGAAATTAAGAGACCTATTGGTACCCAGGAGGGGACCACCTTTGCACACAGTTGATTATAGAGTAATCATTACGAGGTGGTTTGGGGCAAAGACTGATTCCTAGAACTCTCGGCCAGCAGGTGCGGGAGGGCTGACTCCCGGGGCAAGGGCTGTGAGACCTGAGACGATAATTCAGATGCAGGTGCAGCTGCAGGGAGTGTGGCGGGAGCGGTGGCATACAAAATATAACGTGGCAGTATAGAGGGGGCTCAAGGGAACACTATTAAGGGTATAATTATGCCTAGAGAAGGAAGGATGACCAGGGTAGCGTTTATCTCATCAGAGGCTCAGATGCGATCAAAAGGGGGAGGGGGAAAGTTCAAGTTTTGTTGTTTGTTTGTGTGGGGGGGTTTAATAATATCCATAGCGCGATGCAACACAAGGGGATAATGGAATACCAGGAAAAGCAAGGGAAGGAGACATGGAAAAACTGCGACAGCGATTTAATTCAATTTTAAACAGAACCCCAAATGTCTGAGCTAAACGCTGAGATAGCATTGTGCTCATTGAACGTTAGAGGCCGTAATTCCCCGAGATCCCTAACTATCAGAGAATTCAACTGTCTGAAGATCGATGTCATGTTCTTGCAGGAGACCCGCTGTAGGAGGGGGGAGGAACCAGCCATGAAAGCAAGGGCTATTGAAAAATAATATCTTGCCTCGTGTGAAACCAAAAAGAGAGGGGTAGCTCTTATCATTGCTAATAAGCTGGGCTTCATAGAGCTTGCCACCCTTAGAGACCCAGAGGGTCGCTACATTCTGTTTAAGGGGTGGATAACAGGACAGAAAGTGACCCTAGCCTCAGTGTACTGCCCAAATGAGGGACAGGACCAGCACTTGGATAAGGTCAAAGGGAAAATCCAAACATTTGTGCAGGGGTATTTGCTCATTGGGGAGGATTTTAACATGGTCCTGGAACCAACAACAGACAGGAAAGGGGCAACCCCATCAAGGGGATACAACACAGCGAAACACTTTGGTCTAACAAATAACGAACTGGGGGTGGTGGATGCCTTAACCGAGGATGAAATGCTGGCCCATCATACACATTTCACTCTAAGGTCTATAACACCTACTCAAGGATAGACTATGTTCTCGTGTACTCTGACCTGATACATAGGGTTTCTAAATCAACCCTAGAACCGGTCCCTTGTTCGGACCATGCTCTGGTCAGTGTAGAATTGGGCGATTGGACTCCAGAGCAGAGAAAGGGGACATGGATGTCCAATGATGTCCTGTTGAAGGACAAAGAGGTATCCTAGGGCTTGCTATAAAAAATAGGAGTACTTCAAGTTCAACGTCAATGGTGGGGTGGGGTTGACGACAGTCTGGGAAGCATTTAAGGCCACAATAAGAGGGGCATTGATCTGTCTGGTAGCTAAACAGAAAATGGAAAGGAGTAAAATAGAAGCCCTAAAACCTAAGGGTATGCTTAAAACCCATATTACTCCAGACAAATTGGCAAAAGTGCAAATGTATAGAGCACAGTTGAGGGACCTTCTCCCACATTAGACAGAGAAGAAGCTTGCATTCCTCAAGAAAAAATATATAGAGAAGGGTGAACACGTGGATAAAATATTAGCCTGGAAACTACAGGCTCAGAGGAATGCTAAGAGAGTAGGGTTGATATGCCAAGCAGGCTCAGCATGTGTATATAGAGACCCATATATAGTGGAGGAGTTCCGCAAATACTATGACCGTCTTTATACGTCTGAATACATGGGGGACGGAGCCAAGATATGCAAAATACAAATTCCTCAATGCTCTCCCAATACCCAACATCCCACCATAAAAAGCAGAAATACTAGTGGCCCATTCATGGCTGACAAAATAATCTCGTCAATAAGGAAGATGAAATCAGGAACTTCCCCAGGGGAAGATGGCTTCACTGTCCATTTCTTCAAAACATTCTGCTCAACCTTAGAACCCCTCCTGGTTAAACTGTTTAATCAAGCACTGGAAACGGGTGTCCTTCCTGACAGCAGAGACCTGACACAGTGTCATTCAGTGTCAAGTGTCTATCATATAGACTGATCTCCTTGTTAAACACAGACGCAAACATTTTTGCAAAAGAGTTGGGTACCAGGTTGGAAACACTCATGCCATCACTAGTCCATGGAGACTAGGTCGGATTTATTGCCAGACGGCAGGGTGCAGACAGTATCCGAGAAACAATTGATTTAATGCACCTCGCTCAAGATCAGAACCTGGATGGCTACCTGGTCTCCATCGACTTGGAGTACATGTGGAAGGTACTTGAAAAAATGGGGTTCGGTCCCAACTTTCGCAGATGGATCTCAGCCCTATACAGGGATCCGAAGATCAAAGTGCTAGTTAACGGCACAATATCACAGCCCTTTCACTTAACCAGGGGAACTAGACAGGGCGGTTCTTTGGACCCGCTTTTATACACCCTCATCATGGAACCTCTTGCTATATCGACTAGGACCAATTTGGGCATCAAATGGATACAGTGTGGTGAAGTTGAGTTTTAGTTGTTGCCGTTTGCAGATGACATTTTATGCTACCTATCCGATATCCAACACTATTAGAGCAAATCACCAACTTTGGGAACTACTCAGGCCTAAAAATAATTAACAACACAAAGTCTATTGTAATGCCACTACAGCAAGAGTAGTCACCCAGGACAGCAAAGGGAATGCAAGGGATGAGGCTGGAAAATAAAGAAATAACCTATCTGGGGATTTGTCTCACGCAAGATCTGACCCGCTTTATCGAAGTTAACTTCACCCCAGCCCTAACTAAACTAGATGCAGACCTTACACGCTGGGCCCCGTTGACTCTTTCATGGTATGGCAGGATGACCTCCATTGAAATGTCAGTCCTTCCATGCCATTATTATACCTATTCACAGCGATCCCCACACTCCTTCCAGATTCCTTTTTTGGGAAGCTTAATTCCATGATCTCCTGATTCACATGGCAAGGGAAAAGACCAAGGGCCTCATTCCGAGTATGGCGGTAGGGGGTTAACGGCACCGAGGTCCCTTAGCGGGTCCACCAGGATTGGCTGGTCGGACCAACCGTTCTTAGCGGGACCCGTTAAGGGACCATGGAGCTAATAACAGGCCCGCAGCTTGCGGGCCCGTTATTAGCTCCTTCCCCATTCCGATTGAGCCCTATGGGGGCACAAATGGGAATGAGGTATGGTTTTCTGAATGGGGACTTACCGGGTCCTCCAAGGTTGGAATGACCCAGTAAGTCCCCATTCAGTAACTCTGGACCCGGGTTTGGAGGTAGCCATGGTGCTAATAGCACCATGGCTACCTCCAAACTCGTAATGACCCCCCAAGAGTCTAAAGAACCACACTGACCCTCCCCAGAGACTTTGGAGGATTCACCCTCCCAGATTTCTTTTTATATAAGACTGCCCAGCTGCAAATATTATTAGAGCACACGAGAAAACAACAATAGACAAAACAAATGCCTCTCCTCCTGGCTATCCCCTCCGAGCTCATTATGGCTCCCCCTAAACCTGGGTAAGAGGGGATTTAAAAGGGCACAAATGTGGTCTGACATGGGTCTGGAGAGGGTGGGACAACTCTTCCAGGATGGGTGGTTTAAGGAAAATGTGTCAGTGAAGGAAATACTGGGGGAGAGTGGGTCACAGTGTTTGACTATTTGCAGTTAAAGGGCATATTTACAGGCCCCAAGATCCTACCTAAACTCTCCCACCCATTGACAATCTTTGAACTAGTAATTCACGCGGCCACCTCAAGGAACAGGATTGTATCTAAGATGTACAGAGCAATGGTTGCATTAAATTTGGAAGGGAGACAAAAGTTCAAGTAATTCTGGGAGGCAGAGACCGGGAAAGAAATAGCTGAGGAGATTTGGGACGAGGTATATTGAATTGTTTCATGGGAATCTGTTGACGGCGACAACGGAACATAACTTTAAAATGTTACACAGTTGGCACTTAACCCCCCAGAAAATGTTATCGATGTTCATCGGGATGTCCCCACTTTGTCCCAGGGAATGCGGTATGCTAGGCTTATCCTATCACATGTGGTGGTCCTGTACTAAAATACAGGTATACTGTGCGGATGTCCTTAGTTGAACGAAAGATTTGGTGGGCATAGTCCTGGCCCCAAATCCACTGCAAATGCTACTGGGGGTGCCGGAAGTAGACAGAGAGGAAAGCCGGCTGCCAAGAATGTGGGAGGCAATGTTAAGTGTGGTGCGGTTAGCGATAGCGCAAAAATGGAGAGCAGCTCCATCCCCTTAAAGACGAAGTGGTCAAACAAACTTTGTGACATTTGTATCTTGTAAAAACTCACGGAAATGGTAAATGATAAATGATAAAATTGAAGCGTTTCATGGGACTGAGGCATGTTTATATTGAAATGGGGCGAGAACAGACCATAAATTGCAAGCAGGAGCATCAGACAGTGCAATCTGGTTCAGACTAACAGAAATCACAGAAGAGGAACACTAAGTTAAACAAGGTGAAGGCTCTATGAGGAAGAAATGGAAAATTAAAGAGCTTAAATGACTTTTTGCTTGGGGCTCCCAGAATCCTTGCTCAAAGACTGTATCAAGTACAAATATGAAGAGGCAAAATCTGTTACCCTGTGTTGTGTAATTTGGATTGAAAGGGTTTGGGGAGATGGGGTGGGAACGAAATGGGAAAACATGCTGTTGGAAATATGTAAAGCTTTGGAAAAGGGTGCAGAATATAGTAGTGAGTGCCCGGACGGTGATAGACAATTAAAAATTGCAAAGTGTCAGAGGCTGTAACTTGGAAGCGCGCCAATTGGACTTCCATCCTTAAAGTATGGGGCAGGATAATATTGGCAACTGTAAGTGAGGATTTAAAAATAATAGCAATGCCCCCTCCGGGGTGGTCGGCGCCCTAGCCACATGAATAATGTTGTAATCCAGTGGGCGAGCAGAGATGAGTCGAGGAGCCTAGGCTTCCGAGATCCAGGTCTCAGTGAGACACAACACGTCAGAGGAGTGCTCCGACCTCGTGTAGGGATACAGAATGGGCCCTGAGGGTTTGCGTGGTCAGCAGGAGCAGATTCACTGCTGGGCAGTCAGTACTATAACTGATAACCATCTCTGACTCGGCTTACTTAATCCATAGGTACACATACCCTGTAAAATGACACATGGTATTACCTATGCCAATCTGCTAGCTCTATGAATGAGAAACGTGAACAGACTAACAATTAGTCTGTGGATGCAGTGTGAAAAGGAAGTACAGCAAGAACTGAGCCGAGCCTTGGAGTGCACAGAGGCCAGACACTCTAAGCCATTGGGGTCTGACAATACAAGGAGACAATACAAATGAAAACAATTAAAATAACAAAATATAAAATGACAATGTGTGGGGCTGAGAGGCACCTAGTGACGTGCCGCGCCCTAGTTAGAAGCCCGGAGCCTAAAAGGAACTAAAGGTGTGATGCACTATAAAATGTATCAAGATACAAATAAATAAAGGAGCCGGATGCTAGCACGCTGACTACAGGATTCGGGAGACTAAGCTCCACGATAGCCAATCTGCTAGCTCTATGAATGAGCAACGAGAACAGACTAACAATTAGTCTGTGGATACAGTGTGAAAAGAAAGTACAGCAATCACTGAGCCGAGCCTCGGGCTGCCAAAAGCCAGGCACCCTCAGCCAGGGGGGGGGGTCTGGAAATACCAGGAGACAATACAAATTAAAACAATTAAAATAACAAAATATAAAATTACAGTGCGTGAGGTTGGGAGGGCCCAGTCATGCGCCGTGGCCCGGGTAAAAGCCTAGAGCCTAAAAGGAACTAAAAATATGATACACTATCAAAATGAATCAAGATAACATGAATAAAGCAGCTGGAGGCTAGCATGCCATTCCTTTAGTATCCGCAAGGCTTCAGGAATGGGGGGACTATGCTCCAAAATAGGCAATCTGCTAGCTCTATCAATGAGCAGCGAGAACAGATTCACTTTTAGTATGTGGATGCAGCGTGAAAAGAAAGTACGACTATCACAGAGCTGAGCCTCAGAGTGCCCAGAGGCCAGTGACCCTCAGCCAGGGGGTCTAGCAATACAAGGAAACAATATAAAATAAAACAATTAATTAAAATAACAAAATATAAAATTACAGTTGGGGTGGGAGGTGCCCAGTAACACGCTGCAACCCGGCTTGAAGCTCAGAGCCTAAAAGGGACTAAAAGTATGATGCACTAAAATAAAACTTCCTTTATCACTGACTACTTTCACTCCAGCTCTCCTCGCGTAAACCTTTTTGCTATCACTGAAACCTGGATTACTCCATCTGACACTGCAACTCTGGTGGCCCTACACGACTACAAACGATCCTTCATTCACTCTCCTTGACAGACTGGCAGAGGTGGAAGTGTCAGACACCTATTCTCTTCCTGCCTCAATGACTCACAAATCTCCAATGCCATGTCCTCTCTTGCCTCTTTCAAATTCACCATCTGTACTATTGCTCTGCCTCACTCTGTCCACATGATCTCCATTTATCACCCTACTGCTCCCACTGGACCATTCTTCGATGATATTGGGAAACTCGTGATTCCCTTTTCACTAAGCATCACCTTATTCTCTTAAGAGACTTTAACCTTCCCTGGGGGTGATTCTTTGGATCTCTTATTCATCTCCACCTTTCTCTCAGCCACTAATACTACTGCCACACTATCCATATCTGATCGCTCAATTCTTTCCACCACCCTCTTCGTTCCACCCTTTGACCTTTCCTGACCGCTTGCTTCACCTATAAATAAACGGAAATATAAACCTTCTGTTATTCCTCCGTTTCTCTCTGGCCTACAGTTCTCACTCTCCTCCTTCACATCTGATGCCTCTTCCACCAACACTGCCTTCTCCAGATTCCAATTCTTACTATATGACTCATTCTCCTCTCACTTCCCACTGCTTACTTTCACCCCTAAGTCTCAGCATCAACCATGGGTCACCCCATTTAAACGCTCTCTCTGCACAGACATGCGTTGGCAGCTGCGCAAATGGAGGCATACCCATTTGCATGAGGATCTGCAACTCTACCTCTCTGTCCTGAACTCTATCAAGTCCACTCTTAATATACCCAAAAGGGAATTATTTCTAACTCGGATAGACTCTGACTCCAACCATCCTCATGGCTACAGGGCACCCAAAACTCACATCTCACTCCTACATCTATGACAATCAACTCCACTCTCACAGATCATGCCCTAGATAATTACTTTGCTGCAAAGTTTTCCAGAATTAGAGACTCTCTCCTGACCTTCATCACACTCCCTCCTCCTGCATTTTAAACTCTGTCTAGTTTACCATCATCCTCTGCCTCTACCTCCCACATTAGTACTGACAAAGTGCTATCTCTACTGATGAAGGCTGACCCCTCTTGTATCCTATCAGACCCTCGTGCTCCTCTGCTATTCAAGCATATTGCCGCTTTAGTGGCCTCTCACAACACTGAACTCTTGAACCTGTCCTTCGACTCCACTTGCTTTGTCTCTGTTTCCAAAACAGCCATGGTCATCCCTCTCCCATTAAAGTGGCTGACCTGAACTTGACGGCTAACTTTCACCATATGTCTCTCCTTCCGTACTACTCTAAAGTGCTTGAAAGGGTTGTGTTCAACCGTTTTACCAATTTCTTAGACATCCACAACCTTCAAGGCCCCCTACAAGCAGGTTTCTGCTCCTGTTACGCCATGGAAACTGCTCTCATGAATGTTTCCAACTTCATCGCCTCTGCTAAGCACTCTAACCTATCCTCTATCCTAATTCTCATTGACCTGTCTGCTGTCTTTGACTTTGTTGATCACTTTAATCTCTTTAATTGTCTCTTCTTGGGATTCATCATCAAGCCCTTGATGGGATTTAATCCTACCTTGCGCCTCGCCAATTCTCTGTCTCCTGGAGCAACAACACCTCTCATCTCACACTTTTAAGTGTTGGTGTTCCACAAGGGTCTTCTCTTGCGGCACTAATCTCCTCCTTTGGGTTCTCACACCAACTCTTTGCAGACAATACCTACATCTTCTTCTCTTTTCCTGAACTCTCCTCTGATCTCTCTATCAAAATGTCCAACTGTCTCTCTGCCATAAAATATTGAATGGCTTCACACTGTCTGATGTTAAACGCTGCCAAATCAGAGCTGGTCTTCTCTCATAACAGAAGCTCTCTCTCAATTCTTTCTGCCTATCCAGTACCCTCCTGACACTCTCCCCTACTCTTATTCAGTTACAAACCTCAACGTCATATATGACACTTCTCACACCTTCTCTTCCTTTTATCTCCAAAACTGGAACAGCAGCTCACCTCAACCACCTAATTATCCGGGAAATCAAGCACCTACTTCCTTTTAACACTGCCAAGTATCTCTTAACCACTCTTGTCTTCTCAAAACCAGAATACTGTGCCAGCATCCTCTTTGGTCTACCCAACTATATGTTTTGGTCCTCTCGACAAGATCATTAACTTCACAACCAGGACTCTGTTTGAACTCCCTCACTTCACACCTATTTCCTCATATTGTCACCAGGCTGGTTGGCTAATGATGCAAAACATGGCTAGATTGAAATGTCTTCTTGTGGTTCACAAATCTATCCATGCTAAGGCACCACTGTATCTATCCTCTGCTAACCAACACTACAAGCCGTCTCATAATCTCTGCTCTGCCTCCTCAAATACCCTTGTGGCTCCTCGCCTTCCATGTGCTTCCTCCCACTTCTGCTCTTTCTTTCTTCTTGCTCCACCTGCAAGGAATTCTCTTTCCCCGGACATCCGAGAATCAGTCCACCCAGATTTGTTAAAAACCAAACTAAAAGCCTACCTCCTCATCTCAGAGTTACCCTCTTAACCTACCCTCTAGCACTTCACCCATCATGGTCACATCCCGAGCACAGATGGCTGTACCGCCTAAATGTATTTTAAAAAGTCCAATGTTTGTTGTCTTTTATGTATGTCCCCTTATGTATTGTCACCAGTGACTGCTCCATTTACTCCCCTCCACTACCTGGTTAGAATTTCCCTCAAACTCACCCCATTGTCAGAACCTCGCGGCTTCCCGTCAAATCTGGTTTTGTATTGATTGTATGTTCTTTTCTGATTAAAAGAGCATGATTTCTCCTGTGTATAAATAAATAAATAAATAAATAACCTGATAGCCTATGTATATACTTTTAGAGCCTCATTACCAGTTTGGTGGATTTCATTGATAAATCCAGCGCAATACCACCAAACGGTAATACCGTTCCCATCACTTGCTCTTTTGGAATTACTGGCAGATTACAAGTGTCAGGAATGCTGGTAATTCCCTGTTCCATGGACACCATGGGGGGAATTGCCAATATTACCAGCACTGGTAATACTGGTGCCGGTAATACTGGCATTTTTGGTGGCGTTATGCCGGAATTACCGGCAGCTCAGAGCTGCAGGTAAATCCGCCCATGCTAGCCCCAAACTTGTAGTATGCCGGTGAGGCAATGTGCCAGCAAACAGAATTACTGCCACATTAATTCTGCAGCGGCATACTTGCAATGAGGCCCTTTGAGAAGTCTAATCTTGGGACTACGAAAGGTAAGGTAATGCATAATGCGCAGAATCATTCACTGTTAATAGAGGCCATTTCTTATGATAACATTAATTTGGGTTCAAGTATGAGGGTTTAATCCATCAAAGGTTTGAGGATTTTGACAGTTGTCATTGGCAGTGTGTAAATACTTATTTTTCAGAGTCAAACGAATATTATGAGGCATGATATTGTGGTGTCACGCATCATCAGTTCCGTTTTGGTTGGGTTAAATTACAGTTTGCTTGTCATCATCCATGAGTTAACATGAGCAAGACATGTGCTAAAACAAGACTTATTTGAAGTAGCGTAGTTTGTAAGCAAGCATATTATTTGGGCATTTTATATGTAGTTGGAACATGCCAATCGGATCTGAGTTATTGACAAGTTTCAAGGGATTGGGGTCATTTGCATAATGAAAATAAGATGCAAGAGACTGCATCCTTTTTATACACCACAGGTGAGGCTGCAAGATCTCATTTGAAATGGGCCAGGTGTGCACTTTCAGTCCTGTTGGTGTGGAATTATGTGATCGAGCATAATGTGGTTCCTTTTTAATTCAATGGGCCTCATTCCGAGATTGAAGGTAGTCATGGCGCTATTTACGCCATGACTGCCTCCAATAATGGTACCGGCACCGGTCTCATTCATTGGGGACTTACTGGTGTAGTCCGACCTTTGCGGGACCGGTAAGTCCCCATTGAAAAAAACATTCCCCATTCCCATTTGAGCCCCCATAGGGCTCAATGGGAATGGGGAAGTAGCTAATAATGGTACCGCAATTTGCGGTACCGTTATTGGCTCTGATTTCCCTTAACGGGTCCCGTCCATAACCCCTGGTCAGACCAGGCGTTAAAGGAGGGACCCGCTAAGGGAACTCGTAGTAGGGCGGTAAGGGATTACCGGCACCGGTCTCCTTACCGGTGCCCGGTATCCCTTACTGCCCCACTCGGAATGAGGCCCAATGTCTGACAAACTTTTTAGCAGAATTCCATGGCTCATAGCACCAAATGTGATGGAGATGTCGAGTAGGAAGAGTGTATTAGGTGAGTTGGCATCAGCATTGTTTTTTAGCATGTTTAGTGCTTAGTGTAGATTTGGTTTCTCTCATTGGTTTGAATCTGTATTATGAATGATCATAATGTTGTTGCTGTTCAAATGTTCTCAGATCTGACAGTGTATACACTTCTCAAAAACTTGTGCAGGCAGTTAAAGGAGCGATTTGTTTGTTCTTTGCTGGGTTGTTCAGATTCAGCTGTTAATTAAAGAAAAGTGTATCAGAGGCTGTTTGGAAAGCACGATGAATGACGACTTGTTCAATGGATGGTTAGAAAGGAAGGAGTGAGTCTAGGTTTCCGCATTCTATCTTTGTGTATGATGGGGAAGACAGGTCTTCCAAGAGCCTACCAGATTGCTCTTGATGAGCATTGCCAAAAGGCTGTCAGTGCTGGAACAGTGGTCTGCTTGATGTTATTCCCATTGCTGAAATTGGTGGGTTGGTCCATTTTTAGCTTGGTGATCTTGGATTTGCCACATTCTGTTGCTGAAATGTGTTGCAGTAGAGTCACAGATCGCTTTTGATGGTGCTTATTCTTTGTTACAGGTTAAAGGATTGTTGCATTTGTGGATAGTTGTGTACATTTCTTCTTGCCCACTGCCATGAATAAGACATGCATCAATCAGTTTGCAGACCTGTATGGCTCAAGGGTTTTAAGGTTTATTTGGGATATGGGGGTCATTACGAGATGGGCGGTAAGGAGACCGGTGCCGGTAATCCCTTACCGGCCAATTCCGAGGTCCCTTAGCGGGAACCATAAGGAACGTTTGGTCTGACCACACATCCCTTACGGGTCCCGCTAAGGGACCAGGGCGCTAATAACGGGCTTGCCATTCGCGAGCCCGTTATTAGCCCCCTCCCCATTCCCATTGAGCCCTATGGGGGCTCAAATGGGAATGTGGAATGGTTTGTTCAATGGGGATTTACCGGTCCCTCCAGGGTCGGAATGCACCGGTAAGTCCCCATTGAACAAGACCAGACTCAGACACAGTATGGGAGGCACCATGGCTACCACCCATCTCGTAATGAGGCCCTATGTCACAATCAAAGAGATAAGAAGTACTACTCAGGTGAAGAAAGTAAACTGAAACAGTCAGGATAGCACCTCTTTCGATGCCCAAATTGTCCCAATGTTCTCTTCTTGGATTTTCATACAGACAAAAGCCAAGGGAAAAAAGAAAGATTAACCCAAAAAAAATCAAATAGTCTTCAAGTGCCAGTCCACCCTCCTGGTGATTCACAGGAAATTTGAGTCATTTACAGTCTGTGGTGTTTAGGTGTCTATATCTTTCACCCGTTTAACATACTTTGGGAGGTCCGAGTGAAGTGAAAGTCTCAGCTCGGGATGCGGCCCGTTAAAGTCCATGTCCACCACGACGGTGGGACGTGAAAATTATACACATTCCGGGATTTCCCAGGGTGTGGATAATGTTATTTTTTTGGATTCCAATGGGAGATGTGCTCAGCATCCAGAAGGTCAAAACATGTAAAAAAATGGCCGGCGTCATACTAATAGGACTAAATCCCTTTTCAATTTTTTTGGTGGTGGCCATTTTTGTTGAAGTTTTTTCTTTTTCACTGCAGTGGGCGGTGAATGCAGAATCACGCCCGGGAAAGGCGGATTCTGATTGGTCAGACCACCTTTTCCGTGTGCGAATATGCTGATCCTTTTCCACAAGGGCAATAATCAAGTTCTTCTACTCCAACTTCTCCTTATTCTGTCTTCCAGGAGGCATGAATGAAGAGCTGAATCTGCATTGTTTTTTGTGAGCATTTGACAGCATGTTGTATTCAGACTCGAGCATTGCGAGCCAGTAAGATGTTAGATAGATGAGATGTATATTCTGGTCAATTCAAGACTTTGTTTAGATATGTAGAAGCACCATATGGTACACTCTACCTATTCTGTGTATTTCTTTTTGTCCAATCACCTTGTGTATCTGGTTGTACATATTTACATCATTATTTCTTTATCATCTGTTTGAAGGATAAGGACTACTCCACCATTGTTGATCTTTACAGCCTGGAAGAACCTTTTTACAATCTATTATAATGTTATAAATCCATTTCCAATATCGTAACGTTTATGTAACTCCATAATGTGGACAGTGCTTTCAATATTTCTTGTGTAACTGGTCATTCCTCCATGCGTGAGGTTTGAACACTGGAATGATCCTTATGAACCATATTTCCATGATACTTTCTGGCCACATTAACTGCGTGAATTCCTACACAATGAGATATACATATGTATATTTATGGAGTAAGCACTCAATAGGCTGGCTGCCTATAAACAACAGCATTGTATCCTTCATAGAATGAATTCTATATTTGGATTCATGTTCTGTTATGGTTAGTTCATCAGTTCACCCGTATATCTCGATATCATGTACAATGATCTAACTTGTAGAATTTTTGCACTATTTTCAAGTTTTATTGTGCTTCCTTAGCATTCCCTTTCTCCCCCTGCCCGTGTTTCTTTTTCTCCTTTTTACCATTTCCTTCTCTTTTCCCTTTCTTTATTTCTCATTTACCCTTCCCCCATCCATTCACCCTCTTTTATTGATGCTTCAGCAAGAATTGAGTGAATATGTTTTCATTGTTGCTTTCAATTTTTTCTGTTTTCCTTCGGGATTTATTAGCATTTTTTGTGAGCCATCACGGATGACATCATTGTTAAAATGATGATGTCATCGTGCAGCTATGTGCATGTGGTAATGTGGTGTTGTGAATCGGTGCTAAGGCGTTTTTACCTGTGGAACGCTCGTTTAACCACTGCAGCACTGCGAGCATCTACTAGCTCTTGCTGCCCATTTCCATTCGTTCTCCGCTTCCTGGAGGAGGCGGGGCTGGCGGACAACACGTGACGCTTCACGTGACCTCATTGGGACATTTAAACTGCCTTGCACCCCCCGAGCGGGTTGTGTTGTGAATCGGTGCTAAGGCGTTTTTACCTGTGGAACGCTCGTTTAACCACTGCAGCACTGCGAGCATCTACTAGCTCTTGCTGCCCATTTCCATTCGTTCTCCGCTTCCTGGAGGAGGCGGGGCTGGCGGACAACACGTGATGCTTCACGTGACCTCATTGGGACATTTAAACTGCCTTGCACCCCCCGAGCGGGTTGTGTTGTGAATCGGTGCTAAGGCGTTTTTACCTGTGGAACGCTCGTTTAACCACTGCAGCACTGCGAGCATCTACTAGCTCTTGCTGCCCATTTCCATTCGTTCTCCGCTTCCTGGAGGAGGCGGGGCTGGCGGACAACACGTGACGCTTCACGTGACCTCATTGGGACATTTAAACTGCCTTGCACCCCCCGAGCGGGTTGTGTTGTGAATCGGTGCTAAGGCGTTTTTACCTGTGGAACGCTCGTTTAACCACTGCAGCACTGCGAGCATCTACTAGCTCTTGCTGCCCATTTCCATTCGTTCTCCGCTTCCTGGAGGAGGCGGGGCTGGCGGACAACACGTGACGCTTCACGTGACCTCATTGGGACATTTAAACTGCCTTGCACCCCCCGAGCGGGTTGTGTTGTGAATCGGTGCTAAGGCGTTTTTACCTGTGGAACGCTCGTTTAACCACTGCAGCACTGCGAGCATCTACTAGCTCTTGCTGCCCATTTCCATTCGTTCTCCGCTTCCTGGAGGAGGCGGGGCTGGCGGACAACACGTGACGCTTCACGTGACCTCATTGGGACATTTAAACTGCCTTGCACCACCCTCGCGGCGTTAAGCCCGTCAGGTGTAAAGTCTGCAAGCTGTTGTTCGGCTGTTAAGCGGATGGTGGCGAGGTGACCCTGCTAAAGATCGGTAGAATCAGTTGACTTTTCTCTTCCAATTATCGTCAGGTTTAAATTTAAAGTGAATTTCTACCACCTCCATTATATGTTGCAATATTGTGGTTTATAGGTATAGTATATTAATTGTTGGTTTATTTTAAAATGTTTACTTTGAAGTCAGGAATGCCTCCTGATAGTAGTAGAGATTCCATGGCGCTGCGGTCTAGTGAAATGCAGAGCGCATCAGCTCAAGTATCCCCCCCGCAAACTCCTTCTAACAAGAATACTCCAAAAACCCAGGAGAAGTCTAAAAGTGGTACACGGGTGTCAAGAAAAAACATCATCTTGACTCCAATTAGCAATAGTTCTATCCACAATGACATACGCAAATTTTATGAAAAAGTTCAAAGTGGGAGAACTTTGATTGAGCCAATGAACCTGCATTTTCCGGTGGCCAAAACGCCCAAATTGGGTATACCTAAATCAGTTACAACCGATGTGAATCTATCAGTAATTTCTTTAAACAGTGCTCTTCCTGCTTCTATTTTAAGTACCACCATCTCTGATCAGACGCTTTTAACCGCATCACATTCCCCTACAAGGAACTCTAAACCCAGACCAACCTTTGCCACAGTTATAGAAGAATCAATGCATGAGAGTGAAGACCCATTAAACACAAATTTTATTGCAGTACAGGAAACGTCAATTTTGAATGATTCGGTGGCTTCTGTAAGCATTGAAACTGTGGGACATGTTAGTCCCGTTAAATCCCCTTCACCCTCTCACTCTGATACCATTGTCTGCAGAGATTTAGAGAGCTCGAGGGCTTCAATTAAGATCGATTATGCCCAACCCTGCTCCCTTGACTCAACTAGAGAGGTCGAGGAGTCCTTTCTACAACCAACTCCTCGTCGTTGCCTAGCTACTGATAGGAAAAATCAAGGAAGTTCAATAGCTGAAAACCCGGCCCTTTTAGAGGTCACTTTGGGGGCAATTAATACTACGATTTATAGCCTATTTAAGCTTTTTAATTCTTTGGAGCAGAAAATAATTGCTCAAACAAATAAGCTAAACACCATTAGTGATTGGATGAAAGTGAATACAGTGAAATCTAATGCAAATTTATCTTTAGGAAATTTGGAGCAAAGAGTCTCCCTTCTCGAAACATATGTCTCATCTCAGCAAGTATTGCTCGGAAATCCTGGTGCCTCTATTACGCACCGTATTCGCTCTTTGGAATCTGCCAGTGCAGTACCCGTGAGCTTAACTTCTGCTCTACCAACATTCTCTAATATCATTCGACCAATCGAGTGTCCTGAGGATCCCAGGACTGCAAAAAATAATGAGTCTTGGATTAGCTTAGATTCACCAGCCACGAATGATGTTCAACATATTGACAATAATAACGCACGCGGTTGTCACAAGCCTAATCCTCAAAGGAATAGTCGTACAACCGCGAATAATAAAAAATTGAAAGCTGTAGCCACCAAGACTGGCTCAAAAAAACAACTTCAAAAGTGTCCCCTGGCAGAAGTCCAAAAAAAAATTATTTCTGGTGTACCGATTATATCCATAGATAGTGGTGCTGATATCATACAGTCTGAACCACACACCACCGCGAGCACACCCTCGGTAATTAATGTCTCGACTTGTATTTCTTCAATTCCACACGTAGCCCCCAAGGAGGCTCCAATTCTGCCTGTAGAACATGATCCCTTGAATGAGTTGGTAAAATTATTGTTAACATCATCTAACAAGATACAACCCTTGCCTGTTCTGCAGACGACTATTTCAGCACACTCACAACCATCTTTAAGTATGGAAGCTAAGCCTGCTCAAATAGTTGACCCATTAGCAGGGTGTACCGATCGTTTAACCTCATTAAGAGTCGCGGTAGATGCTTACTTACAAAAAAAAATCTCAGAGGCCCTGCCTGAAATTCCGAGTGGTAGAGCCCTTCCTTCTCAGATATACAAGACACTTAATGAGAGTGTTATGGAAGTACCTTCCTATAACAATAGATCTGGTCCTAGTTCAAATCAGAATCCACTCCCAGGAAATGGTTGTTGTATACAAGATATTGCAAAAGAAAACATCAGATTGAACTCAGAAACTGGCCAAGCTATAAACAACCATCATATGGATGAAGTTAGTACTGCATTGTCCAAGAAGTTCAGCTTGTTTCATACTTTAATTTTGAAGTGTCGTGACGGGTCCTACCCGAAATATGATTTATGTAGGGCAAGTGTTCTCAACATCTTCGGCGACATTGAAGGGCTAGATGCTATTGCTTCTTCTGACATAAATCAAATAGAGTTCTTGTGTGATAAAAATCTCTCCGTAGTAAGATTATGGATTAAATCTGGATTAGTTCGCAATACTCTTTGGAATGCAAGAATGGAATTATTTAATCTTGGGTTCTTGTTAGCTCAAGATCCAGCACGCCAATCCACTAAAGAGTTAGGCAATAAAGATTCTATAAAACTCAAACCTCAATTAGTATGTGGCTGTAACTTCTGTGCCAATGATCCACGCACAGGCATGTTGACTACTGTTAATCACGACTCATAACCATCAATACATTTGCCTTTCACTGAAATCTCACTAGCATGTTGGAATACCCGAGGCTCCTCTCATTTGCAATGGACATTAAATAATCAATTGAACATATATGATATTGTTGTATTACAAGAAACATGGTTATTAAAGTCGCCCGTCTGGGATGACCACGAGCTCAGTCTTCTCCCAGCGGAACATAGTGGCAAAGGCAGACCTACTGCCGGCCTACTAGTTGCGGTGAAAGTGAGCAAGGGTTATAAAATTTCCCCCTGGAGAGCGCCAAATAAATACATACAATTGGTTAAAATATCCTATCAGAAGCGCATATATGCCCTCATTAATGTGTACCGAAACCCTGTAGGCATCACTGATGAAAATTTTTACACAGCTTTGTCATCTCTTTTTGAATTGATCTCTATTCAGGGTAATATATTTGGAACTCTTGTAATGGGTGATCTAAACTTTTCATGTGTCGAGCATAACCCAACGAGTAAAAATCGCAATGGAGTTCGGTGGATGGCTTTTATGAAAGATCTAAACTTAAAAATGGCAAATGGTTCAATTAGAGGAGATATTCCCTCAATGAACACCTGGGAGCGAGGCAATTCAAAATCCACAATAGACTATGTTTTCATATCTAACAATATCTTTATGAATGCCTCCAAATTTGTCGTTGTAAAACAAACAGCTAGCGACCATCATCTGCTAGCTCTATCTTGGTCAGTCCCCGCGCCTGACTGCTTAAAATATGCACGTTATTATAAACAGACTTTGATAGTGAATAATGGTAAAAATCGATTTAAGTGGTCTACGAATAATCTGTTGGCCTTGAATGAAGCAATTTTACTAAACAACCAAAGGGCACAAGGGGCTACGTCCTATATAGATATTTTAAGCACCTTTGCAAATATCCAGCCTGTTCATGACAGACCATTGAGAAATCATGTTCATGGGTTTGATATAGCTCTTCATGAGAGAAAGAAAGCCCTCCGCAGAGAGATCAGAAAACTTCGAAAATTACCTTTACTTGAACAAACTAAGGCGGTCAGGTCTGCTAATACAAAATATCGAAATTGGGCACGGTCAAGGAAAGCTGCACTATACCAACTAGATAGTGAAATGTTTTTACAAACATGCCGTAATAAAAACTCTGGTTTGATCTGGGAACTGCTAAACAAATGTGGCACGGCTCCACAAGCGTATTTCCAACTTAATGGTGTTCATGAAGATGTGTGGATTAAACATTTTAACACTTTATATGATGATCCTAAGATGAGTAGCTATATTTACAATGGCAGTACTGCAAGATGTTGGGAGCTGCAATGTACTGAAAATATCATCCAGTCCCTTATTAAAACAGCGTCTTCGTCAAGAGCAGCAGGCCTTGACGGTCTTACTAACTGGATGTTTAAACAAAACATAAATGAATGGGCTCTAATCCTCAACAATGCATTTCAGCACATCTTACACACCAAATGTTTACCAGATTCTTGGCGCTCGTCCGTGATTATCCCTATTTATAAGAAGGGTGATCGCATGGACGCTAAAAGCTATCGTCCGATAGCATTATTGGATGCCCCGGGGAAGCTGTTTACCAAGTTAGTATTAAGAGATTTTGTTCTTTGGGCATCGGCAACTGGTCAACGTGATCCAGCACAAACTGGTTTTGTGGCTGGTCTGGGCACTAGTGTTAATTTACTAACTTTAAATGCTATCCGACAACAAGCTCAGTGTAAGAGACAGCCTAGATATTTTGCATTTGTGGACTTACATTCCGCTTTTGATTCGGTTTCAAGACCTAAACTTATCAACAAGTTAATCAAAGCGGAATGTCCCCCCACTCTTATAGACATCATTTTTGCATTACATTCAAAAACCAAGATCTTTGTAAGATTAAATGCTGAAGGGCTCCTGTCATCGCCTGTTTATACGTACAGAGGGTTAAAACAAGGATGCAGCTTAGCGTCAGCCTTGTTCAACTTTTTTATTAACGATGTTCGCTGGATCTTTACTAAAATAGCGGCTGACGCTCCAATACTGAATGGTGTTAAAATTAGTGCATTATGGTACGCAGATGACCTTGTTCTTGTGTCAAAAACACCCAGTGGTCTACGTAATCTTCTGTCAGCACTTTGCAGCTATTTCAAAGAAAATGAATTATTTGTAAATACTGCTAAAACTCAGATTGTTACGTTTATCCCTAAAGGTTTACGCAAGCATCTATTAGAGTGGCAAATTGAGACAACCCCCATAAAGATAGTTCCAAATTATGTCTATTTGGGTGTTATTTTTGATGGTTGTCCCATTGCAGACTCACAGTTGAATAAAATTAAACAAAAGTTAACCATGGCAATTTGTCAGACCCAAATAATTGTATCTAAGTATGGCAAATTTACACTCAAAGCAGCTCTTCTGTTTTGGAATCAAAATGTTGTCCCAACTATTCTTTATGGCATGGAAACGCAAATTTTACCAACTGCATTTCTTAACCGCTTAGAATCCAAATTTTGGCGAGCCATCTTGCATCTACCGCAATGTATTCCTGGGGCAATGATGCGTTATGAATTGGGCTTAACCTCATTAAGTGCCCATCATAATTGGCGCCTATGCGCTTTATTGCGTAAATGTTTGCTTTCAACACAGGACAATTCTGCCTTGTCGGCCATCTCCAGTTACATACTAAACTCAGCAGAAAAATTCCCGAAACAGTGGTCTTCAAATGTTCTCTCTATTATGGTAAAGGCCGATATTTCTTTGAGCCTTTTATTAGATCATCCAGAGAGAGCAAAGAAGAAAGTCCACATGATGGACTGGATTGAAACCCGAGTAAAGTGTTTAACCTATAGAGACTTTGATCCTGCAATATTTGGTCCTAAATCTTATAAAGACATTGCCTCGTACCTGTGCCTGTCGCCTTCTTCTGCTATTAGATCTGAGATCCTGAGGCTGCGGTTTAACATCTGGCCCACTAGGGAAGTCAAAGTAAGAAGGAGACAAATCACATCAGACTTTAATTGGTGCAGGTTTTGTCGAAACACAACAATTGTTGAAACCTTGCAACATTTACTATTGGAGTGCACAGCCCCTAAACTTCTGAGTTTAAGAAATATGCACTTTGCTAAATATTTTGTGTATTTTTCACAAATAGACCCAAGTAATAGATGGGTCGCTCTGGCTGCAACTGAATGTATGGGTATAAGGATTGCTACTATCAATTTTTTAAAATCTCTAAACCTGGAATGATTGATATACACCATGTTAACCAACACTTTTAAATTGTGAAAACTTGATGTGGAAGATGGTTGTAATTGTAAACGTTTGTTTTATTGATTTAATGTTTTTACTTAAGCAAGAATGAATTTTTGTAACATGTATAAAATTGAAAAAGTTGTTGTAATACAACTATATTCAATAATAAAAATAATAATAATAACATGTGGTAATGTACACAGTGTGGTTTTCTGTCTTATGTCTTCTTTAAGATGGATGGGAGGGTTCCTCTCCTCTGAGCACTGGCACAAGAATCAGTAGCCATCCAATGGAATCCTCTTTTGATAAGTATTTATCAGATTTATATAATTAACTGGCTAATATTGCCCACAGTGCAAGGTCAAATCTCACAATTCTTTATGTTTTTTTCTAACTATTTCAGTTGTTGCTATTTGTCAAGTATTCATTTCATGATTATTTCTGTCTGTATTTTTTGCAGATGGCTTACAATCACTACCTTGTTCTTTTGTAAATTATTTTTAAAGAAAAACATATATATCTTATTAGCCACTTATGCATTTGTTTTTTTCTGAATACAGTACAGAATCTGATTAACAATACAGCCCCTGGATATGGGCTGTCTGACTGTAGTCAGGTATGTGATACATTCAATATCCCACTATAACATTTTTGTTTATTCTTTACATTTTTTTTTTTAATTGGGCTTCTTTTATCACTTTGATTATCTAGCTGGTATACATTTTATAGGCCACAATCAATTCACCTGGCACATCTTCCAACAAGGTCGGATCACTCTAGTTTTTCCTTCATTCCCTTTCTAAACAGTTTCAGATTCTGATAATCTAAATCATGTGGTATCAATTGGGTTCACTAAAGGATTTGTTTATCTGTTACCATGACGAAGGACAATGGAGGTCCAAAATGCATTGGACATTTAGGGCCTCATCACAGCCTTGGCGGTATCCCAGAGGTAAATGCGCTGGGATACACAAACACAAATAGCATTGCCACAACTCAGTCTGGGGCTATTAGCGCCGGATCCTGAGTTGTGTTAAGGATATTACTCCCCATTTTTTGTACAGTCTATAGGACTGTAAGGGGCAGTAACAGTGTTATTACTGAGGGCCATATTAATAGCACTGCAAATGGGTGGAAAAGGAGATTTTTACCTCCAGCAAAAAGCTGGAGGCAAACCTCCCACTTTCCGCCCAAACTTCGGATTGGGTGGTGCAGTAATGTGATGGTAATAGCATTACCGTTGCACTTTTGACGCTCTGCCCAAGCCCTGATGAGGCCCTTAGTGTCTGCTTGCTGATAAACTGAAGATGATGAAGATGAATTTGGTCGCAACCGCTCACTAGTTTATAAACTTATTTTACTACTACCACATTTCAAAATGAACAATCCCCAGTTTATGTGAAAAGCTTCCACAACAATTTTCACTATCGCAGTGCGCTTCTCTAGGATGGAAATATCCCACAGGTTATTCATCCAATCCGCTTTTGAGGGGGTGGATTTACTTTTCCATCTTTGTGCAATTGCCACCCTCCCAGCTCTTAATATAGCCTCCCACATTCTTGGAAGACAGGCTTCCTCCCACTCCCGCACCCCGGGAAAACCCAAAAGCATTTGCAAAGGATCAAGATTCAAAGATATTCCCACAATCTCCTTGATCAAGCTAAGGACCTCAGCCCAGAACACTGGATATTAGGGCAAGCCCACCATAGGTGATATGATCTGCCCTGGTTAACACATTCCCTAGGGCAGAGGGAGGACAATCCGGAGAACATTTTTGAATGTTTCTGGGGGGATATGTGCCAGAAGTGTAAGATTTTGAAATTATGTTTCATTGTTGCAGTGAAAAGGTTTCTGTGAAGCATAATCTTGTAGCCTTTTCTCCATGTATCCTCAGATCCTCAAATCGAGTTTGTGTGGCCCAATATTGTTTAAAGTTTTGTCTCCCCAAGAGATCTGCTGTCACCATTGCTCTGTACATCCCTTTTCTGGAGTTGGCATTGTTAATACCTCATTCAAAGCTAGTCAATGGGCATGACATTTTGGGGAGCACTCTGGTGTCTGCACATATACCCTTTAACTGCAAATATTAAAATACACTGAATACATCACCCCAAGCATTTCTTTAAACGTCTTGTTGTCCTTAAATTGGCCCTCCATAAAGAGTTGCCTCACCCTCTCCAGGCCTCTGTCAGACCATAGTTGTGTGAGTGTGATCCCTGTTTGACCAGATCCAGAGGTGTACCCAACAACGAGCTCAGGGGTGAGGTGGGGGGCTGTCCAGAGAGAGAGTCATTCGTTTGGACCATTTTTTTTTCCATAGTGTCCATAGTTTCCCTAATGCTGGGTGCTTCCTAACCCTTGCTGGGATTGATTTAATTGGGGACCATAGTAGATCTCTAACTTTCTGAGTGTGGGTGTAAGAGTCTTCCAAGAATGTCCAATATATGGCCATGTTGTCCCTCATGTGCTCTAACAAGGTTCGCAATTGGGAGGCCTTATAATAGAGGAAAAAGTCTGGGGGACCGAACCCTCTGTAATCTCTGGGTAGGGTCAGGGTGATTTGTGAAGAATTATGGAAACAACGGTAAGATGTAAACGTAAAGTTTATTCAAGCGGGGCCCGCCGTGCCGGTCCACCGAACACAACTTCCCAATGGCTCTCAGTGTCACGCGGACCAAGCTCCGCACAGAAACAACCAAGGAGAATGGTTTGCGTGCCACAACATTCTAAATGCATGATCTCTACATATCTTCCTCCTCAAGGAAAACAAGAATATAAGACCAATGCATACAATGAAAAATGAAATTAACGCTAAATACATATAATGAAAAGAGAAAACTGACACCAGCAAAATGTACACTGATAAAGATAAAGCATACATGCCTGAAGAAAATATAATAACCATTTCCCCTACGCATGTGGCATGCTACGATAATTAACCCATGAGAACTTAAACAAAATTCTGAATAACTTAAGCAAAATTCTGAATACCTATGACACATAGTCCTTCATCCAGACTGGCTTAAGCCTAGACCTCTCAAAGCTACCTGAACTGTTTTGAACACTTCCATCCTCTTCACCCCTTATCCCAGAGTTATCATAACACTTTTTTGTGACCACCTTGCCATCCATACCATATGCCTTAGCAATTCTCCCTTTTAACCAGACTGCCCCTCCTTCTAATATGACCACTCTCTTCCTGACTGCAGAAATTCTCCTAGGACCCATGAATTTGCTGTCCCAACATTTATTCACCAATCTAGGATTCTTCACATACACCATCTCTCCTACTTTCCACTCCTGATCCTTCACTTTTTCACAAGCATCAAAACCAATTTTATTCCTCTCCTGGCTCTCCTTGATATATTTAATTATCTGTTCTCTATCCACTTTAACCACTCTGGCCATTCATAACCAACCAGGACACAATTTCATCCCTGGTTCCCTTCCCTTTAGAGAAACAAATGGTGAAACTCTAGTCACCGAATGCAGTGTAGTGAGATAATTCCACGTCATGATCTTCAACATCTCCCTCCATGGCTGCCTCACCCTCATAGCCAATTGCAATCCCTCCTTCAGAAAACGGTTGACTCTCTCCACCAGGCCATTTGCCCTAGGGTGATACAACACAGTTCTGACATGTCTAATGCCATAACCACAAAGAAACTTTTTCATTGCCAATGAGACAAACTGAACCCCATTATCTGAGACAATTCAGTGGGCACCCCCTCTTTAAAGAAAACCTTCTCAAGAAATTCTATGAGTTCTCTGGTAATAACTTCCCTCACTGTCTCGCATTCAATCCATTTTGTATGAAAATCAACTAGAACAAACAAAAACTTCAACCCATTACCTAGACCCATAATGGGTCCCATGATGTCCACTGCAACCTTAGAGCACGGTTGTTCCGGTACCACATTGGGAATTAACGGAACCTCCCTTATCACTTTCGTTTTGTCGCTCACTTGACACTCCATACACTCCTTCACCCAACACTCAGCCATTTTGTCAATGCGTGGCCACCAATAATTCTGACAGAGCTTCCTCTTCATCGCCCCTTCCCCTGGATGCCCCTCATGAGCCAGATCCAAAAGACTCTCTCTGATAGACTCAGGAGGAAACACACAACGCCCCCGTCTTAGTCTATCACCCTGCAGATTCAACTCCTCCTTGACCTCCCACCATATGTCAAATATCTTATCCACATTTTTCTTTTGAGGCCAACCCTTCACAGTTCACTCTTTAATTAACTTGAGATCTTCATCAGAGACTTCTGCATGCAACCACTTCTCCTGAGCAACTGCTACACTGACTTCAGCCACCACCGACTCTTCTATTACCTCATCCTCAACATTATCTGTGCCAGCCAAAGGCATCCTAGAAAGGCAATCTGCCACTACATTTTTCTTTCTAGGCAAAAAACTCAGATCAAAGTTAAACCCCTGAAGGCCCAAACCCCACCTGCTTATCCTGGGTGAGCCCAAAGCCCATCTCACTCTCAAACAACTGAACTAATGGCTTATGATTGGAGCGAATCACAAAATGCCTGCCCCATAAATAAAACTTGAAATGCAAAACAGCCCAGAACATAGCTAGAGTTTCTCTCTCAATAACTGAATGTCTGGGTTCCGCCCCTCTCAGCGCTCTTGACGGGAAAGCAATAATTCTCTCATTGTTCCCCTTATCAAATTGCACTAACGTTGCCCCCAAGCTCAATAAACTAGCATCCACGATCAAAACCGTTCTGTCCATGGGATCAAACCTTCCAATTGAAGGTGCTCTACTGATACACTCCTTAATGTTCTCAAAAGCTGTATTACACTCTCAAACCTTTCCCCCTTCTTAAGTATCATTCTTATAGGAGCTGACACCATAGCAAAGTCTTTTATAAACCTGTGGTAATATTCGGCAAGATCTAAAAAAGACCTCACCTGATCTTTATCTGTAGGAATGGGAGCTCTCTTTACTGCCTCCACTAGGCACTTCTTCGGTTTTACACCAGACTCATCAATCTCATGCCCCAGGTACTCCACCCTTCCAACCGCAATCTTGCATTTATCTCTTCTCACAGTCAAACCAGCCTCTGGCAACCTGCTCAAAACCTGCCTCAGAACCACATCATGCTCAGACATTGAATTTGCAACACAAGCATGTCGTCTTGAAACACCACGATGTTCTTCATCCCTTCCATAACCGTGTCCATTACTCTTTGAAATACAGCCGCTGCCGAAGCAAGACCGAAAGGCATTCTGCAATATCTAAAGGTACCAAAAGCAGTGATGAACGCTGTCAAATGCTGGCTCTCCTCCTTCAATGGAATCTGATGGTAAGCTTGGGAAAGATCAATCACAGAGAACACCTTTGCATCCTTGAGAGTCGATAGCTAGTCACTTATTATCGGCAAAGGATGTCTGTCCACCAGGATATTTCTGTTAATGTCTCTCATATCCACGCAAAGTCTTATATCTCTGTTGGCCTTTGCTGCTACCACCACCGGGGACATCCATTCAGAACTCTCACTTTCCTCAATAATTCCTCTCTGTAATAAAGTCTCAATTTCAGCTTTAAGTTTCTCCCTCAAGCCATGAGGTATTGGTCTCACTTTGTGTACTTTAGGGATTGCTCCCGTCTTCAAGCGAATCTCGTGCTCAAAATCTCTCAGCATCCCCAAGTCACCTTGAAATACCAATGGAAATTCTTCTTCCCACTTGTCTCGGACTTCAGCAACTGAAACTGGTTCCTCGGCACTTGCCTGTATCCTAATGCCCAGTTTGCGCTGTTCTTCCCAGCCTAACAGTGACGAGCCTTCCTGTGTCACATATGCCTCTGAATCACAACTTCTACCTTTATATTTAATCACGGCCTGGAATTTTCCCAATAATTGGATCTTGACATTGCCATAGGCATATGGCTCTATTGTATGCCCATTCAGCTCATCCACCTTCCTTTGCAGACAAACCTCATACGTCTTCCTCGAAATGAGAGTCCATGGAGAGCAATTATCCACTTTCAAAGTCACTACTGTACCATTCATCAAAAAGACATCTGTTGGAGCATTTTGCCTGTTAGACACCTCTGAGATTTCCAAAACGTGTTTGACTTGAGCTACTTGAACAATTTCCGCATTCTCTTCCTGATCAGAGACCCTTGTTGCTGATCCTATGCATTGCACCTGTCCCGTTTCTCTACATACCCTAGCGAAATGTCCCTTTTTCTTACATTTCAAGCAGAAGACATTCCTCCCAGGACAAAATGTGCTCGTAGAGATATGGCGATTGATGCCACATTTATAACATTTGATTTCCTTATTCAAATTCACCTTTTTAAAACCCCTCACCACCGCCGTCTCGCCCTCTTGCTTATCATTCTTCATGGTGGACATATACTTGTGGGTTTGTTCCATTCCTTGGGCTGTCTCTATCGCCACTTCCAGGGATACATCTTTAGTTAACAACCTCTCCTGTATCTTCATGTTGTTAGTACAGCGTACTAATTGATCCCAAATGAGAGAATCTGTCAACACACCAAACTCACATGTGTGACTTAAAGATCTCAAAGCTGCCACAAAGTTCTCCACTGGCTCCTGAGGGTCTTGCACTCTCTTAAAGAATTTGTGCCTCTCAAAAGTTATGTTTTTCTTCGCCTCAAAATGAATTTCCCAATTTCTTTCAGTTAGAGTATATTGATCTATTTCGCCTTGACCTTCCAAAGGGGGCTGAGGCAACCCATCATATACACTACGACCTTCAGTGCCCAGACTATGTAAAAGAATAGCCTCCTTCCTCCCTGCTGCAAATTTGTCACCCCCAATTGCTACAAGGTAGGTGTCAAAAATCTTCTTCCACCTGTCCCCCCTTATGGGAGTTACTCCTGGCTCGGATAGGAAGAGCGGGGCCATGCTGGCTGCAGCCATGATCAAATGTGATTGTCACTAGCCTAAAACAGCAAAATTCAGAACTTGCTTGAAGCTTCTAAAGTCTCAGTAACTCTTTAATTGCTTTAACGTGCTGTTGACACTTAATCCACTTTAATTAGCCGGGACATTACTTGTTTAGATGTCACTAAATTTCCCATCCTTTAGACAGTTTTTTTCTTTTCTTCCTGGGCCGGTTGGGCTTGTCTTTCTATGTCGAGCTTGTGGCTTGAGGTGGATCGAGGGATGGGGCAGGATTACTCGTACAACTTGAGTGGACCGCCCCCTTGCTGTACACCTCCCGTAACCGCCTCCCTCTGCCCCTCCTCACCTCACTTGCAGCTGTGACCGCCGCCGCTCCCTGTTTCAATGCGAGTGGGCGGGAACCATACAGTGTTGTGGGCCAACGGAGCGCGGTTATGGCTGTCACCCAACGCGGCTTGGGGAGCCGTCCTCCAGCTGTGCCGCCGTTCCGCACAACTCTGCATCCTTCCGAGCCCGAGAGGCCTGTGAGCGGGAGGGGCTCTTGAGACGCCGCGGCCGCAGCTGCTGTGCCGGCCGATCTTCACAGAACCCGATCTGCGTATCCTTCGAAGCCTCCACGGCGGGACCCCTTAATCCTCGTCGACAATGTGAGGAATTATGGAAACAATGGTAAGATGTAAGCGTAAAGTTTATTCAAGTGGGGCCCGCCATGCCGGTCCACCGAACACAACTTCCCAATGGCTCTCAGTGTCACGCGAACCAAGCTCCGCACAGAAACAACCAAGGAGAATGGTTCGCGTGCCACAACATTCTAAATGCATGATCTCTACATGATTCTTTTAACTCTGGGTCTTTTCCCTTGTCAAATAAATGTGGATATCATTGAATTAAGTTTTCCGAAGAGTGTGGTGATGGGATGGCAGTAGACAGGAATAGAAAACGCGGGAGGACAGTCATTTTGATTGATTTCATCCTACCTTACCACGAGAGGGTCAGATCTAAGTTTGTTAATTGTGGGAGTATAACTGATATCAATCAATCGCTTCAGATCTCTGGGTAGACATATTCCCAGGGAGGTAATGATCTAACTGTAATGACATGACACTGGACTTAGATGCGTTAATGTTTAGGCCTGAGAGAGACCCAAAGGAGGCTATTTTATCTAGTAGCCTGGGGAGGGATCAGGAACATTGGTTAGATAACATAAAATGTCACCCGCAAATAGGGATAATTTGAAATCCACTTCACTGCATCTTATTCCTGTAATAACTGGATTTTCTCTAATTGCTGTCGCCAGGGGTTCCATAGTAAGCACGTATAAGAGCAGGGATATGGAGCAGTTCTGTCTAGTACCTCTGATTAGATGAAAGGGGGTTGAGGTAACACCATTCACTAGTACTTTAGCTGTCAGACCTCTATAAAGTGTTGAGATCCACTGCCGAAAGTTGGGCCCAAAGCCGATTTTCTGCAGTACTTTCCCCATGCATGTCCATTCAACCCTGTCAAAAGCCTTTTTCAAGTCGATGGATATTAGGTATGCATCCAGTTTTTGCTCTTGCGCCAAGTGCATTAAGTTGATTGTTTTTCAGATGTTATCAGTGCCCTGATGCCCGTGGATAAATCCGACTTGATCACTACGCAAAAATCTTTACATCTGTGTTTAATAAGGAGATTGGGCAGTATGATTGGCAATGTGTCGGGTCTCCCCCTTGTTTCGGGATCACTACTATTAAGGCCCCCAGTTGGGAGTCGGGTAGGACTCCCGTTTCCAACACGTGTTTAAACATTCTGGCCATGAATGGTGGTAGGGCAGAACAGTATGCTTTAATGAAGCGCACTGTGAAACCATCATCCCCTGGTGTCATTTCGCCTTTCATTTTCCCAGCAGTTAAAATTAGTTCTTCTTCTGATATTGGGTCATCTAAAGTGGTTGCTTTGTCTGTTGGTATCCCAGGGATGGTGAGGCTATCTAGGACATTATCTATCTGAGAGCCATCTTCTGCAAATTTGCTTGTGTAGAGGTGTTAAAAGTATTTGCGAAATTCCTCTGCCATGCTTCCGTCCCTATAGACTCTCTTGACCTCTGCCTGTTGTATTGACCTCACTCTTCTGGTGTTTATTTGATCACGCAATCTCCAAACCAATATTGTGTCTGCGCTTTCCCCTTTCTGTATATACTGTTGTTTAAGGAATGCCAGCTAATTCTCCGTTTGGTGTACCAGTAAGGCCCTCAGCTGTGTTTTATATTTTTGCACGGTTACCCGGGGAGACTTGAGTTTTCAGAGTTCCCATGGGCTTTAAGTCCTCTTCTTTTTCAATTCTGCCACAACTTTTTCTCTTTCCTTCTTTATTTTTGCCCCAATCACATTAATTCCCCCGGATTGTTGCCTTAAAAGCTTCCCATACTGTCCGTACCTCTACTTCTTCTAAGTCATTAAATTGGAAGAATTCTATTATCGAGTTCAACAAACCATGGGTCACTTCCTTGTCTTTCAATAGTTGATCATTGCATATCCACATACCCCTCCTTTCTTCTCTAAACCAATCTCCAAGATCTACCCTAACCAGGTCGTGGTCTGACCAAGGAATAGGCTCTGTGGTAGTTTTTGTTAGCCTGTTTATCAGGGAGGTCTCTAAAAGGACATCATCTATCCTCAAGTATGTGTTGTTGATCTTGGAGTAGTATGATGTAGTATTTACTATTATTGTGCAGGCAGTACTGAGGATAACCTCCTCTGTCTCTCACTTTCTAAGACTCCTCTCTACTACCACTTCCTCTACAATGTTTCCAAAATTCTAATTGTGTTGTTCTTTAAAGGTGCTTGGCAGTAGGGTGGATAATCGATACGGAATTTCATTGGCAATTTCACATTTTTGGCCAGTATTTTGCTTGCATTGTTGGCTCCTCTTCTCTTTACACAGTTCTGCTGCTTGAGCAAATAGATGGGCCTGGCAGCATATTTAATCTAATTCCTGTGCATGCACCCTGTCAATTTCATAGAGCACAGTACAGTGCTATGGAGGGTTTTTGACTTTGCTGGTCCCAACACTTGTGAAGAGGTGTTCCTGCTAGCGGGGATTGCAAACTTGATTTAGGGGAGTGTCTGCTCATGTATTCTCTTCCTGTTTCAGACTCCCACTGCATTTCCAAATGGTTCTTAAAGATTCATTCACTTTGTTAGGCCCTGTGAAAAATCCCTGCCATGCTCCTGTCAATCCTCCCCATGGCACATTTGGGTCTTGCATTACTTAGAGGGTGGCAGTAGTCAACCTCATTGGACATGGACATCATCCTCCTTAGAGCAAGATACAGCACTTTGTCAGACCATGTTGTGACTATGTGCTGTACAAAATGAGCATTTTTACTTTGACTATTTCTCATTTTTAGATTTGGAGCTGCCCTGGTAAGTTATTTTGTTTGTTGGTAGGTAATGTACTCTTCATATTTTCTCAAACCTCTGGTTTACTTTTTTGATTTGATTGGGTTTGGGGGTATACAATGTGGAGTCCTTGAAAAGATTGTTTGGTCCATAATGTTGTGGATGTTTGTTATCCAGTTATGAAGGTTATTCATTTGTTTGTGCATATTTCCTCTCTGGTTTCTGTTCCAGGAATGGGAGTTTGGACAATTCAAGTTTTTAAAGAGGTACATTTAGCTTGATCTCTTTGAACATTGATGTTGGGACACTTTGATCAATTTTGGTTATCTTGCTGTTTCGATGAAGATGCTAATAGGTATGGAAATGTGGTTACCCCATAGGACTGGGGAGCAAATGAAGGTGGCCTTTTGATTGCACAAAAATATCATCCAACATGTGTCCAGTTGTGTGAATGTGTTCTGAAACCAGTTGCATGAGGTGTTAGTCACCCAGTTTTCCAGACAGTGATATTTTAGTTGAGTTGTCTTTATGTTCCAGCCAGAGATTTAAGTCTCCCACTACAGTGAGATGTTAGCAGACTAACGCGAGGTTAGCTACTTTGTATGCCAGGTCATCTGAAAAATCTGGGTTGTCTGAGGGTAGTCTATAGAAGAGATACTCAGTGGGGAAGTGTGCATAAAGGAACAGCGTAGAAGAAGCTATTTGCACTACAGAATGTTTGCTGAGGGTGAGATTGTAACATCAATCAAGAGGTTGTGTACAAGTGCACCTCCTCTATTGGTGGTCCTGTTGGTGAGTTAAATCTTGTAGCCAATGGGTATGACCTCCTGCATAACCACAGCGTAGTCTTATGTAAGCCAGGTCTTGGTGATGTATCGTGAATCTGTTTTATTCTTGTGGAGATTGTTATAGATGTCTACAGAGTGTTTTACTATGGAACACGCCTTAATGTGATGGCACTGGATTCTGAGATTTTCCTGGTACCTCCCCACTGTTATCTGATGTACCCATGCTGTTCTTTCCTTGTGAGCCTGAGATTTAGAAGTGTCAAATGTATGGCATGGCAATACAGTCGGGTTCCATGGAGCAAAAGTATATTAGATTAACAGGGAGCATAATCACAGTGTGGCTTCTGGGAGCAAAGTTTTGGAAAAAAACAATAATGAGAGGGGTCCTATTCGTTCCTTACCTTCAAGATTCAAAGTCTGCTGTGCCTATTTAAGTTTCAGTGTTCCAGCAGTTTTCCTGTTTTCTTTATTCTACAACACCGAGCTTTCCACACCTCTTATGCTGTTTCCTAATCCCAGGTTTCAGGGTTTCCTGCACTCTTTCTCTCTCAGAAACCCTGGGTCAGTTTTCTGGGCTAAAGGGGTTTCCCATGCCCTCAGTACTCCCACTGTCGGTCTCTCAGACTTAAGGGGTTGCAAGCACCCTCTGTTCTTCCACTGCCAGTTTCTTAGGCTTTAGGGGGTTCCCACACCCGGGTTATTCCTCCATCAGTCTCTTCCAGGTGGTAAAGAGTTGTTTTTGAATCGCCAAAAAACAGAGTCAATTTTCAAAGTGTTGTGAGGTACCAAAGAGGAACCGCACATACTCTCCCTTGTTTTAGTGACCCCAGGACATCCCCAAAACAATGTAGGCCATGCTAATCTGCCCCCTTGGATGACTCCCTAGGCTGGCCTATTAGTTCTTGTTCTCCTACCTTACACACTGCTGATCACTAGGGACTGCCTTCTTATCTTTTCTTGCCTTTTCCCCGCCAACCTTCTCATGATTTTCCACTTCATCCTTCTCTGCTCTTGTCAATTTCATCTGCTGTTCACAAAGTTCCTTCAGAGTTTTACCTCCTCTTGTGCTGCTTTCCAAAGGCCTTTCTTGGTTTTCACCAAAGTTCCCCATGACTTGCCTCAACGACAGCTTCTGAGGGTTCTAACTTTTGTCTTCAACTCCCTCTTTTCCATTCCCTAATGTTAGCAATTATCTCCCTGAATCCCTCTTTCTACCTCTTTCTGGTTGTGACACTTCTCCTTTTAATTCCCCATTCCACCTCCTTATGCTGTTGCCACTTCTCCTATTTACTCACTCCATCCACCTCTTTTTGATGTTGCAGGAACTCCTCTTTAATGATTCATCCCATCTCTCTCAGACATTGTCAGGTTTTCCCATTACTCCCTCCTTTAAACTCTTCCTGATGTAGCCAGGTCTTCTCCATATTCCCTCCTTCCACCTCTTTATGAAGATGTCAGGTCTTCATCTTTTTCCCTCCTTCTGTGTCTTTCTATTCTTCCACCACTTTCTCTCCTTATCACGCGCAACCTCCTTCCAACCCCTTCTAGGCTCCACTGTCCTTCAGGACTCCCATGCCTCTTTAGGCTCTTCTCTACCTTGAAGAGCCTTACTCTCTCCAGCTATCACCACATTCTCTTCAATAGCATTCTCAAACGCCACCCATCACTAACTGTGGGTTGAAGTTTATATAGTAGAATGATACCTGGGCTGGGCTCTCGGAACAAGGGTCGGATTTTCTGTTTGAGAATTAGTAGAGGCCAGTGATTAGGTGCCTCTAAATGCATCATCTGGGCTTACTGATGAGACCTGAGGGCATACCCAGTCTTTAAAGGACTGATGTGCAATCTTGGATGGTAATTCTCTAATGTGTATATCCTCGACCAGACTGTGTGGGTTCTGGTATGGTGTTTCAACATTTACAGAGTCCATGGATGTTAGTAGTTTTAATCACTGTGATTTACATTTACCCACACTCGAAAACAATGCCGTTTTTGAAATGTATGACCTCTCATCTTGGTAGAAATAAAACACACAGGGTGTGTTTCCATGAAACGTGCACTTTGTGGTGTTTTAAAATTAAATGCAGAATACATTTCAAAGCTGTTTTGGTGGCAATTGTGCAACTTTTCTATTCATAGGACAGAACAGCAAATGTGGTGCTGTTCTGTATGCAGATCCTCCTCTGATGATTTAACTGAAGGTAAAATAATGCAGAGCCATTCTTTGGGGTGGCATGTGGCATTCTTGTGCCCAGTGCTTGCCGCACATCTGCCAGGGAACGAAAGGCACAGCCGTTGTGTGACATTATTTCCAATGCAATTTTTTGTTGCTGTAGGGGGGTTCTGCCTTAGGCCTTAAGTGTACCCCACAGTATATCATGTGCCTGCCATGCACTTTCTGTGTATCTCTTGTGTCTGCCATGTATATCCTGTGTATCTCTTGTGCCTGCCATACATATCCTTTCTATCTCATGTGACTGTCATGCATATCCTGTGCATCTCTTGTGACTGCTATGCACATCCTGTGTATCTCTTGAGACTGCCATGCGAAAGATGTTTGTCTACATCCTCATGACTGGATGCATCGTTTTAGTCCACAGTGTGATCATTGTATTGTATCATAAGAAAACACAGGTCCTTCCTAATTAACTTCATTAGAACTAATTAGTCCATTTTTGGTGAGCATATTTTACATTTTATTTGGAAGGGGATGCAAATATGATCATGGCCCTCATTAGGACCTTGGCGGAGATCCATGGTGCTATTAGCACCATGGTCCATGGCGCTAAGCTGCCAACTCCGCCATGGGGGTTGGCGGACTTACCGCCCCATTCCGACCTTGGCGGGGCGGTAAGTCCCCAATCCCCATTTACCCTTCCCCATTCCCATTTTTGCCCCATAGGGTATAATGGGAGTGGGGAAGGCGTTAATTACGCCACCGTAAATTACGGTGGCGTAATTAACAACAAGGTCCCTTAGCGCCATGGATTTTAACGCCTGCTAAAAGCAGGCGTTAAAATCACCATGGCGCTAAGGGAACTCGTACTCAGGCGGAAAGGGGCGACATGGTTTACTCCGGCGTAAACCCCTTTCCGCCAGGGTCCTAATGAGGGCCCATGTGTTTTATTTTCTGCTAAATGTACCTTAGCAGTAATACCCATCAGCAAATGTTATATGCGTTTTGTTTTCTGCTAAATGCTACCTTGGCTAGAAATAAACTGTTTAAATGGGGACAAAACCGAGATACTACTGGTTGGTCCAAAAGAAATCCTTAGTAAACTAGATAGCAAATATTGCAACTTCAAAATAGTGAATTCAATAATTGCAGTGTCCCCCTCTGTAAAAACTTTGGGAGTATACCCAGACGCAACTCTATCTATGGATAGACACGTAAGCCATATCTCCTCAACAGCAGCACTCACTACAAAAATAATCAATGCAGTAAAACCTCACCTATCTACTGACAACTGCTTCAATATTGCTAGAGCCACTATAGGCGCTAGACTAGATTATTGCAACATCCTCCTACTGGGCACTTCCGCAAAAAACATTCACAGACTGCAAGTTACACAAAATAAGGCACTGAGAGCAACACTCATTATTCCTAGGAGAGAGCACATCTCTCAAGGAAAACAAAAAACCCACTGGCTCCCAGACAGAGAGCGTATCTTGTTTAAGACCCTCACCATCACTCATAGATGCCTATCCCAATCTGCTACAAGCTACCTAGCGGAACTAATACATCCAGTGCAGACACTCAGACCAAAACGAGACATGTACATACACACACTCTCAATTCCTACTTTCAACAGAACCAAAGCCGGTGGGTCAAGCTTTGAAGTCCTAGCACCAAAATCTTGGAATTCCCTACCACCTCAATTGAGGTAGGAAACCTAGCTTTTGGCCTTCAGAAAATAACTGAAGACCACCTTATTCAAATACATTTCTTTCCTGCTCCACTGTTCCCATGTAACCTGGCCTAGAACTAAACATTCTACTATGTCCTGCTTTAACACTGTATTTAAGTCAATGTTAACATTGTTCCATGACAAGTGAGCTCTCTGTAACAGTGCCACGATGCCCCAGGGCAGCTGCACGCTTTATAAATGCTAATAAAAAAAACAAATAAATAAATAAACGCTGCACCTGTGGATATGCCTCTCTGAGCAAGCATGCTTATTGTGAACATCTGGGTGTACATATGCATGCAATGGTTCTGTGCCACAACAGGAACTAGAAGGTAAATTGATCCCAAAAATGAACGGTGCAGGCAAAACATGTCAATGTTGGCGCAAGTTGTGATATCAGGAACTTTACATAATTACGCAGGCCTGGCGGGAAAAGCTCTGCACAGTGCAAACAATAAATACATCTACTCACCAGAGCCTGGACCATGCGATGCAGCCAGCACTCATCCTGCTGTTGATCTCTATGGTGCAAACCTCAATAGCAACGTTCACAATCATCACGTATTAACCCAAACTCAATGTCGCACTCGAATTCAATGTTGCTGCTCCCAGACTGCCAAACGAATATGCCAATCTCCATTTGCGTAGAAATGCCAGGACCAATCCTCTACCCTTTATGCCATGAATAACTTCAATCACGTATTTAAATAAACACTGCACATACCACCATTGACTGAGCCATCAGTCTGTCTGACTTTCCTGGCTGCTGAAGCAACAGGGAATCTAGGCATTCTTTAGCTCTGTTTTCGCTGTAAGACAAGCCATACTTTTTTGAGTGAAAAATGATATTGAACGTAGAGTAAACAATGTAGTGTTCTTGGATGGCGGGGTACAACTTAGTTTTAAAATAATATAGATATTGCAGCATGTACACTTCACTCTGATTCCCAGAGCGTTTTCGAAAGGGATTGAGACACTTCTGTGAATCAGGGCCTACAAGTCCTACTTTAATTCCATCTAGTTGGCAGTAGGGCTCTGAAGATCTGAGAGGAAATGTCAGGTGCATTCCGCAGCCACCCAGCTCTTGTATATGCACTATACCTGTATGCTTGTCCAGAACTCGTGCCTGATTCCATCGTTCCTGGCTATAGCCCTGGTGGCCTCACAGAAAATGGAGTTTCACTGCTGAAAAAAGCAACATTAAATCTTTCATTTTTAATCAAACAATATGTGCATATACAAGATATGCTTTACAACCCACATTTGTACATAGGGCTCTGCAGAAGGAAGGTAACCTACCAAGCTAACATGTTAACTTCTATATATATTGTATTCTTATATCAAATATGGGAATGCATTCAGTTGAGCTTTCATGGGTTCAATTACAACCCTTTGTAGACCCTATCCTGTCTGTAATCTTTATCATCTCTGAACATTTTTCTAAACTTCCTCATTTTAATTTTGTCCTGGTACTCACGCAGGATTTCATGCATTTTCTCAACGTTTTTTTCTTTCGTTGTCTCTGAATTAGACATACCCTTGATCTCTTCTTTTACGTTATTCATCTGTGTAATAACCCTCTTGTGTTTGCGAGTAGCATGCAAAATAAGTAGTTCTAACATGGTTTTAGAACTCTGATTACGATTACGCTCCCACTTTTCTGCCAGATCAGCATCCTCTTCGTTCTCAAGTAATGTCCCATTTTGATAGTTGTTCTAATTTGATACATTTCTGTTTAAGAGTTTCCACTGTATTGTAACTGCTTCTAAAGGGGTTGGAGGTACTGCCCCTTGGAGCAAAAAGAGAGACTCTATCCTCATCTCTGTTGCACATATAATCAGCCATAATTAGCAGTGAATTTCAGCAAGCCCCGATTGATCGAAAAAACAAAATGATTGAAAGGTGTGGGTTTGATCTGGCTCGTGTGCCCTGTTGACCACTCTCACATTAGTGTGTATCAAATAACTCAAAGAAATTGGTGGCAGCGAGCACACTATTCCCTCAAACCTCCCACAAGGTTTGCAAAATATAAACAATACATTATGGATTGGGAAAGGTGTCTCGTGCTCAAACACCAACGCTTGTAAACTTGAACAGCAGTGTTCAAGTTTACAGGCGTTGATGTTTGAGAACATTTTTCAGAGACGGTAAAGATTACAGACAGGATAGCATCTACACTTTTCAACCTAAATATGATAATATTGTTCCAAGACACAGACTCAGTTCATCTAACACCACTCCAGCCAGTTCAGATCCGGATTCAGGAAAAGATATTAGTGAAGTGTGTACTAGTAATAAAGAGGCTTTGGAACCGACAAACAGGGGAGGTTCAAGTTTTTTAGATCAGATACGCAGGCACAGAAAAGGCAATTTATTCATGACACAGTTTGAAGAATCACACATTTATGATCTGATTTATAATCAGATTTTCAGTACTAATCTTATTGCATGGCAACAATGTTTCCTCTCTGTATACTAGTATTGACCACTAATTGGCAAATAAAAGCATTGATTATACATTTCGTAAGTCATCTGCATCCTACCTAAAACATATAGACATGCTGAAGAGTTTTAACCTATGTAACAATGTATTTTTATTCAATGATCAAAAAGCTAAGGGAGTTGCCATGGGTGCTACATTCGCTCGATTGGCACAGTTTGAATAATCACACATTTACCTTCAGGAGATTTTCAGTACCAATCTTATTGCATGGAGATGCTTTATAGACGATGTCCTGATTATTTGGAAGGGCTCACCAGATTCTTTTGTTGATTTTGTAGTACACACTAACAACGACAATTTTGGCGTTCAATTCACTGGCCTTGCTAGTCCAATCTGTATTGTTTTTTTGGATCTACATACCTTTGTTGAGGATGGCTTATTGCAGACCAAAACCAATCATGAGTCTACCGAGGTAAATTCTGTACTCTTTGCTCAAAGTATTCATCAACGGTTTACGATCAATAATATTCCTGCGGGAGAATTTTATAGGGCCAGGAGGAACTGCAGTCATGTCATTGACTATGTAGAAGAATCTAATGTACTCATGCAAAGGTTCTTGAACAGAGGTTATCATTTAAACAGGACTGCTGCCAATAAATACATCAACACAAATAGTCTGATCTTTTAGTTGATAATAAGAAATTGAAATCAACACAATAGCACATTTCTATCATTAACCAATTTTCAGAAGATTCCTCTACTCTCTACCAAATGGTTTCTAAACACTGCCCTTTTCTCTAACTTGACAAGGATCTGCTACCCTTTTTGTCAGACAAACCGAAATTCACTTTCATCAGAGCTCAGATGATCAAGCAGAATTTGAGTGCATCCTTTTTGAGTAACAATGATCTAAGCACTAATAAGAATTGGCTCCACAAAAGCAAAAGGTTTTTTTTTAAATGTGGCAATTGTAACTATTGTAAATATGTTCATGATCATTGCCAATTATTCACTGATGCTTCTGGTACATCTATAAGAATTAATGATTTCATCAACTGCAAAACATGTTATGTGGTTTACGCCATTACATATGTGTGCAGTAAATTGTATTTTGGAAGTACTATCAGACAGTTGAGAGTTCGCATAAGGGAACACCTGGCGAGCCTGAAACGTGCTGATCCTAAATCTCCACTGGCCATATATTGGAAGGAACAACATCAGTTGAGAGAAAGAGGAAATGCATTTTATTGGTCTGATACAAGCTAAGAGGGGGAAAAGAGGTGGAAATATCAAGCACAAACTAAACAATTAGAATGTAAATGAATTTGTTTTCTCAGATGTACCATGTATGGCCTCAACTGTGATCATGAGATGCATGTCTTCTTGTGAATCTTCAGTTGAGGCCTAAACTGATATGTCAAAGCTGGTATCCAAGAAAGATCATTGTATTATACATTATTATGACATAATTTTAAAGATGTGATGCCTTTCTGTTGTTGCAATATTTGGATATAAATATGAATTAATTGTGACTCCCTTTTTACACACTTGTCACCGGTTAAAATACATAGGGGGATGAGCTTATCCTCCAAACACTCGCTAATCGTATGTTCAATGGAACACCGTACTTCACTTTTGCATTCATATACTTCAAGATGATTAATTTCGTTTTTAGGAAAATCAATGGAACACTTTAAATTTTACATTTGCATTCATACAACTTAAAATCGTGTACAGGAGAAATAGGACTTCGATCAGGCAGGTTAGTTACTTAATTCACAATTGTTACTAGTCCCAACTAGTTTTTGAAGCTTCAATAATACTATACATTTGCCCGTTTTTTTGTCACTCTTAACTCAGCAAGGGTTTACAGCCAAACACTTTGACATTTATTGCAACCAATCCACATTGATTAAATTCCAATTGTCGAAAAGTGACATGTAACTTGTTATCTACTCATTTTAAATCTTCATATTGGCGACTGCGGTACCTTTAACTGGGCAAGTGGGCTCTAACGGAATAATATTACTTTCAACGTGACATCTGCATTGTTTACATCTGACATCATGCATTGCCGTACGCATGACATCATTACGCATGCACATTTTTCGTGGCAATATCTACGCGTTCTCTTGGATTTGGCACAACGCAATAGACATATTGTCAGCAGTTGCCGGGTGAAATTGTTCTTGGGGTTTATCCCCTTCTTCAATTCTTATATTATTAAGGTAACTTGACAGTCATGTGTTTAGCATGCTATTGGAGTGATATTTGTAATTCTTCCTTTAGGCTCATATGTATCCAGTACCCAATGGAATTGGGCAATCATAGCAGACGTATTACTATGCAATTTTCAGAAGATTCCTCTACTATGTTGTAAGGATTGGAACTATTTAAAAAGAGTCTTATTAATTTAAAAGTAACTGACATGCTTGATTCTTCCAGGCCGCATAAGTTTACATCTGATACTAGGCTCAATTCTAAATTTCACTCATTACATAGTTACTCTTATATATTATTTCTTTGGCTCTACTTTAGTCCATGGGCACACGTACAATCTAATATCTGAGATTTATTGATATAACACAAAGCTCATCCGTATTATCTACATCCCGTCATTGGACACATCAATTGGATCACGCTAGGGAAACCAGGACTCAGGAAGGAGTTAATTTAAAATTTGTTTAGTGATTGATGTCAAAGACACACCATAATTTCAAAGAAGATTATAATTCATGAATATATTGCAGATGACAGCATCTTTTACATGTGACTGGAAATACTATTCTGTGGCACCAGGTCTGAAATTAACTTGTGGATCAGCATGCTGATCTAGCCCTTATCATATCTTACCTTTCAGTTATGATTTTCACATCTTGGAACAATATTTGTTACACCAAATTACAATTTTAATTTAAAACACCATACTAATAACACAACACATCCTCTCATGGGGCTTTTTTCACGCTTTTCACGTTTTTTTCACGGGTTTTGATAATATCAGTTGCCTGATTACATCACACATTTTTGGGATATATCACGCCAAATTTAAAATGGACAAGCAAGATGGCCTCACATCTGATTGTTTTTACTTTGTTTTTACTTTTATTCATGAGTGAGGGACATGATGCGGTTTATCACATGGAATATTTATAACATTGATTTTGAGTGTCACCAATCTCTAATCCATCCACTAAATCTGTGAACAAGCATTCGCATGTATGGTTTCTATATGTGTTTGTTTCCATTTGACTTCAACCCTCCTTCTCTGACCTGATCTGTGACACGTTTTGGTATTTCGTTAAACTTTAATTTTGTAACATAATGCTGATTTAAATGGTTTATGATTTGCTTTCATGCTAAACCCAATGAACATTACCTGTACCATTAATTTTGATCTAATATATGTTATGTTTTATGTTTGTTGACAACCCTTTAACAGCCTTGAAAACGACCAGGTGGTCAAAACACGTGTCGGCTGTTCATCCTTCAAAGTAACATTTTGCACTCTATACCATCTGATTTGTTACAGTGCTATACTCTTATAGCAGTGTTAAAGTTTACAAGAGTTGGTCATAACTAACATCACAGCAGAAAAATATAGTGAAATTGGGGACACTGGTCCTTCCAACCCAATCAGGCCATCACAGATAAATGTCCTATTATTCTCCAACACTAGCTCTACTTTTCCCCACCCACATTTGTGTTCCTCACCACAGTGGTGAGGGAAGGATGGAATAGTCCAATACTAAAGGGCCGATTCATGCAATAGTGCGCATTGACCACACAAAGACTGCACGCCGAAAATGACTCTTCGCGAACCTTCGCGCAAAGTTTCAAATGTCTGGTACGCGTATTCATGGAATCCTGCTTGCAAAGCAACCGACCCACAAACAAAGCTGAGCTGTGTGAGGAATGCCCACAACATGCCCCCCTTGCTCCCTACACATCTTCAGGGAGCCTGGCACAATGTGCCCCCCGCAAACCAAAACCATACCATATACCAAGCATTCCACAAACCTCTGTGTCCACCTCTGATCCAACATCTAGCACCCACGTAAGTAACGGCTGCAATCCTGTGTGAGGTCCCCCATAAATAACATCTATAGCACTGCCAATCTTTGTGGGGACCCATGTAAGTAACAGCTGCACCCCTGAGATACTGCGTGAGGTCCCCCATAAGTAACGGCAGCACGCCTGCCAATCTGCGCAGGGTCCCCCACAGGTAACGGCTGCACTGCTGCCAATCTGCGCAAAATCCCATGTAAGTAACTGCTGCACCCTTACGATCCTGTGCTAGGTCCCTCGTAAGTAACGGCTGCACCCCTGCCAATCTGCACGAGGTCCCACATAACAGCCATCACGGCTGCACACCTGCGATCCTGCGCGAGGTCCCCCTTAAGTAGCGGATGCTCCCTGGGCCAATATGCGCAAGGACCCACGTAAGTAATGGCTGCACCCCTGCAATCCTGCGTGGGGTCCCCCTTAAGTAATGGCTGCACCCCTGCCAATCTGCGCAAGGACCGACAGCTGCACCCCTGCTAATCCACACAAGGACCCTGCGATGCTTCACAAAGTCACGCATAAATAATGGCTGCACCCCTGCGATTCTGCAAATTGTCCACCCTACTCCCAATGCACCCACACTGCTGCTATATAAACCTACAACAGACCCCTCAAGCCCAGTGATCACCCACCAGCCCCCCTCACCTCCGACACCACCCCCAGGCAGACCCTCAGGTGTTAACACCTCCCACTTGCCCCCCTCACCTCTGACACCACCCCCAGGCAGACCATCAGGTCCTCACACCACCCACCAGCCCCCTTACCTCTGACACCACCCCCAGGCAGACCCTCAGGTCCTCACACCACCCAGCAGCTCCACTCACCTCCAACACCACCCGCAGGCATACCCTCATGTCCTCAAACCACCCACCAGCCCCGTATGTAATGTCTGTCTCTATTGTGATATGTGATTTCATCTTAGATTTCTTTTGATGATACGATCTGCATCATTTTTGGTGACTTGGAGATTCTGCAGGATCTTCTTGTCAACACCAACAAGAAGAGCATTGCAGTAATCAACCTTTGACAAAATGATGGATCGCGCTATAATAACATTGTTGTTTTTTGTAAGGTAGAGGCGAATATTTTTTAAGAGCCTTAGGTAGTACGTACATTTTTCTGTGACCTGATTAGCATGGGTTTCTGCATTTAGGTATGAGTCGAGGTGTATGCCAAGGGTTTTAATCTTGCTCAGTACTGGAATGTTGCAGTCATGGATGGGGAAGGTTTTGTAATTCGATGTTAGTTTGGCCTTTGCTTGCAGTGATCCAAAAAGTTCAGTTTTCCCTCCATTTAGGCACATCCAGTTTTCGGTCATCCAAGATTCATTCATGCAATAGATGGGCTTTAGATTTGCTGTGTTGGTGTCATAGTAACCAGAAATGTCCAGGACAAGCTGGGTATCATCTGCGTAGTTGGTAAAAAAGACGGTAGTACTGAAACTGAGAGTTTCCAATTGATTGTATGGTAAGTCTAGCCAAATTCAGTACCAGTCTAGCCAGTACCATTCAATCGATAGGAAACAATCAGTTTGGGTAATCACTACCAAACATGGGGAGCGAGGTTGGTATAGTTGGCCTTTGGGGATAGCAGGAGTGTCCCCCGCTTCCGGAGGTTTAGGGGATGGAAAAAAAAAGAAAAGAAAAGAAGCCCGGCGCCGTCAGATCTGACCTGCGTAGAAGGGACGGATCTGACGGTGCAGGCTAAGAAGAAGAGCGGACGCCATAAAGGTAAGTAGGGGGTGGTTGGGGGAATATATTGCAGGTCATGGGGGGTTTAAGTTTGGCTGGATTTGGCCATGTCAAAATTGTCTTTGCGGCTGAATGGACCATGGTAAATTCGGCCACAAACAATTATGCCATGGCCAAATGGTATACATCCAAAAAGACACCAGTCTTTTCCAGAAGGCTGCAAAGTGGTCAAAGATATAGGTTGAAAAGCGACGGGGACATACATGCCCCCTGGGGCACACCACAGGTCGTGGGTGCAGTGGCTGCAGAAGAATCTCCCCAGCAGACTCTTGACATCTGGATGGTCAGGAAGGATTGTACCTGCTCAGATGTTCCACCGGAGCAGTACGCAGTTTCTCTCAAGATGTAAAATAAGCACTTGTGGTCCAGGAGATCGAATGCCACTGACATGTCGAGTAGAACCAGTAGTCCTGCCTTTCCCATGCATAATTCCCAGCATATGTGACTGTAGATCGACAAGAGCAGTCTCAGTACTGTGGAAAGGTCGGATCCCTGATTGTCTAGGATGCAGGGCACCAGGGTTTCTTTTTTTTTTTTTTAAATATATTTTTATTGTTTTTTCCAAGAAAATATACAACCAGTATCATCAACACGACAATCAATTAAATATCCACAATAATTTCCCATTCCCTCCCTCCCCAAGTGAACCCGGACCGGGGTTGCGCAGTCTGCTGCTGGCATTAGGGTGAGCCTGGGCTGTCCGGGTCCTCGCCTGAGGTGCTGGCTTCCTTAGGACTGAACAGGGCCGTCGTGAGGGCAATCCACTGCAGGAGGTCCTCCGAGTCATTTATTTTTTGCTGTCTTTGCGCCAGCTCCCAGGCCCCGGTTTCAGCCACAGTCCATCTGCGAAGGTCCTCCCACCATGTTACAAGTTTAGGGGCCCTGGGACACTTCCAGGCCATTGCGATGCGCCTTTTTGCGAGGATGTACATCAAGTCTTTGAGCCTGTTGAGAGGTTTGTTTTTTTTCCCTCGTGGGTACGAGCCCAATAGACATGCCTTGGGGGATTGCACGTCTAGCGTTATGTCCTCCTCTGCTACCTTGGTCTGAATTTGCGACCAGAAGGTTCGTATGTTCGGGCAGGCCCAAAACATGTGGGTCAGGGAGGCCGCGGGTTCTTGGCACTTGGGGCACCGCACCACACCAGCGCCATTGAATCTCGAGATGACAGCTGGGGTAAGGTAGGCCCTATGGATGATGTAAAATTGGATAAGCTGGAATCGGGCATTCCTAGAAACCTTTTTGTGATAGTGTGTTATTGTTTCCCACTCCGTGTCGCCGAATAGTGTGTTCAGCTCGGCCTCCCATTTGCTCTTGCATGTGAGTTCGCTATGTGTGGTGTTGTCAATTAGGATCTCATAAAGCCTAGAGGTTTCGTGTCCCCCTTCTGCCACACCTATCAGGTTCTCTATGGCCTCGTGTCCGGCGCATTGGGATTCTGCATCCGGCCATCGCCTCCTAAGTCTGTCCAGCACCGCCCCGTATAGAAGGAACTGACCCAGTGGGACCCCAGTCAATTCGTGCAGCTCGGGAAATGTGTGGATGCCCTGGTCGTCCACCAGATCGCCCAGAGTGGCGACGCCGGAGGGTTCCCATATATTCCGGATCGCCTTCCGGTCTTCCGGCCTAGTGGACATGATGGCGGCTATAGGGATCTGTGGGGAGTAGGGGTCGGACAGCTTGACCACCTTGCAGGCCCGACTCCAAATTTGAGTGCCTAGGCGGATGAGGTGCGCGTCCAGCGTTTTGGGCATTGGTCCGATCCAGAGGAGGTCCCTGAGCAGCCATGGTGCGTCTGGGGGCTGCAATAGGCGTGTATCCGTCATGGCATCATCAGCCATCCACTGGATCACGTGCTTAAGCTGGGCCGCTATGTAGTAGAGCTCAAAGTTAGGGGTGTTCAGGCCTCCCCTCTCGTACGGTCTTTGAGTAATGTCTAGGGCAACTCTGTGCCTCCCCTCCCGCCATAAGAGTTTCCTACATAGCATGGCCAGGTCTTTGAAAAAACGCTGGGGGATGTTGTAGGGGACGTTGGTGAAGAAATGTAGGAGACGGGGGAGTGCTACCATTTTAAGGAGTCCCGCCCTACCAGCCATCGAAAGGGGCAATTTGCACCATAGGTCGATTGATTTAGCCAGTCCCTCCTTAGCCCTGCCCGTGTTCAGAACATGTTCGGTCTCAGGGTCCCGGTGGATCACGACGCCCAGATATTTGAACGTAGTGGGTTCCCATTTAAGGGCCAGAGGGGGGAGGTGTTCTTCCTTGGTTCCACTAAGTGCAGCCAGGGGGAATAAGCAAGACTTGCTGTGGTTAATCTGGACCCCTGTGCATCTGTGGAACCCGTCTAGGGTTTCCAGGATGTAGGGGAGAAGGTGTTCGGGATCCCTCAGGTAGAGGAGCATGTCATCCGCATACATGGAGACAAGGTGGTTCACACCATTTATCGTTATTCCCCCGTCACCGTATTCCTGCCTAAGGTATGCTGCCACTGGTTCAATCGCTAAGATGTAAAGTAGAGGGGATAGGGGGCACCCTTGCCGAGTGCCCCTGGCCAGGCTCCATTTTTCAGAAAAGGTGTTGTTGGTACGCACTCTGGCGGTGGGGTTGGTGTAAATGAGTTTGACCCAGTTCAAGAAAGCCGTTCCGATCCCCATCTTTGCTAAGGTGGCATAAAGCCATGTCCATCGGACCGAATCAAAGGCCTTAGAGGCGTCGAGGGACACAACTGCATATTTACCGGGCATGCCGTTTGTGCTGTGTATCACGTGGTGCAGCCTTCGCAGGTTCTCGGACATAGAGCGACCCTGCATGTAGCCCGTCTGATCCTGGTGTATGAGGTACGGGACGGCTGCACGAAGCCTTCTGGCCAGTAATGCGGTGAGGATTTTGTTGTCTACATTCAACATGGATAGTGGGCGGTATGAGCCGCAGTCAGAGCTGTCCTTGTCGGGCTTAAGTAAGGGGATGATGGTGGCTTCAGTCATGGTGTCGGGGAGGTGGCCTATGTCATACGCCTCGTTATATACTTTGGACAACAGGGGGGCCAGTATGTCCTCATAGGCCTTATAAAATTCGCTCGGGAGACCGTCCGGTCCCGGCGTTTTACCCGAGGGCAATGACCTAATGGTGGCTGTGACCTCGTCGGGGGTGACGGGGGCTCCGAGGGGATCTGCCAAGTGGTCCTCCAGGCGTGGGAGCCAGATGGCGTCTAGGGCGTCTTCGATCGCGTGGTCAGGGGGCGGGGCTGGATCGGAGTAAAGGGTTTGGTAATATTGTTTGAACACTGCGTTGATACCCACTTGCGTGTGGAGGGTCAGGCCGTCTGTATTACGAATGGAGCAAATGGGGTATTTGGGGGTTTCTCGTTTATAAAGCCATGCAAGAAGCTTCCCGGGTTTATCGCCCAGGGCATGATTCCTCTCCGTGAATTTTGTATAGCTCAACTTCCCCAGCGTCTCCCAGTGTGTTAGGCATGTTTGTTTAAGATCAATCATCTTTTGCAGGTGGGCGGGATCAGGGGACGGGGTGGCTTCGAGATCTTGGAGTTCAGTCTCAGCGTGCGCTAGCAGGGACGTGACGGATTTTAGGGCCCCTCCAGCCGCGGCTATCATTTCCCCCCTAGTTACCACCTTGTAGGCTTCCCAGGCTGTGCCTAAGTATCTGACGCTATCAATGTTGGTCTGCCAGTAATGTGTGGAACCCTCCCTGATTTGTTCGCTGAAGGCTTTGTCTAACAGCGCTTCGCTCCTCAATTTCCACGTGGGGATGGGGGGCCTGGGCGTCGTGGTCACCCACGAGGTCATCAAAGGGGAGTGGTCTGAAAGTACCCTGGCTAGGTACTGCGTGTCCTCAAATCCCGCCACGTGCTCTTCGCTAATGAACAGGCAGTCTATCCTGGTATGGACCTTATGTGGGGGGGAGTAAAAGGAGTAGCCTCTGGTTTCGGGGTTTTGCACTCTCCACAGGTCTTTCAGGGCATATTGCTGCGTGAGGGCGTTCAATATCTTGGCGGGTGGGGAGGGGTCCCCATGTTTACCATCCGACCTGTCTATGCGAGGGTTCAGGGTACAGTTGTTGTCACCTCCCCATATCGTTATGCATTCATTACTCGGGGTCAGCCGAGCGTACAGCGAGCGAAAGAAAACAGTGGCATCATGATTCGGGGCATAGGTGCAAATCAGGCGGACGTCCCGCCCCTCTATGGTGCCCTGAACCAGGGCCATCCTACCTTCATTGTCCGTTTTGGTGTGGGTCAGCTTGACTGGGACAGAGGGGGCGATCCATATCAAGACGCCTCTGGCGTAGGTGGAGTAGGGGGAGCCCACTAGGGTGCCCCGCCAGACCTTGGCCAACGCTGCAAGCTTAGGGCCACATAAGTGGGTCTCCTGAAGGAGGGCGATTCCGACCCTGTGGCGTTTCATGTAGGCGTGGATGCGGCGCTGTTTGATATAGCTGTTTAGCCCCCTGACGTTCCAGGACATGACTCTGATCCTCTCAGCCATGGTCTGTGTGTGGTCGTGCGGCTGTGGGAAGCGTGAGGTTGAGGGGTCTGACGAACTTGGTCGTCCTGGTTGCAATTCCGCTGCGCTTGGTCCCGGTCCGGTTTGTGTCCAATTCAAACTGCGATCCCAACTTGGGGTTCAAACCCCCACAAACAACAACGTCTAACTTAACAAAAAACACAACTTCAAACATAACACGTCTAGCGAGGTTGCCCTTGCTCTGACATCCCCGTTTCTGCCCCATCAGACCAGGGTCTTCCGGTGCCCTACGGGCGGGTGAACTCACCCAAAGTATCCTGGGGATAGGAAAGGGGCTGCCTCCGAAGGTGTTGTCAGGAGGTGCGCCACAACCGGCGCGGCTCCGGTTCCATCAGTGTCGCCACGTCTATTGTCATATGAATGTACGATCGGGGACTGCAGTCAATGAGTGGAGAAGTTCCTTTGTTGCGGGCGGCTAGGGCCCGCGCTGCTTCCGTTCGATGTCCGGGATCTGTTCTCTGTCCATCCATTCGCAGGCCTCTGCTGGGTTATCAAATAAGTGGGCCTTGTTGTTGCGCAGCACCTTGAGTCTAGCCGGGTAGAGGAGTAGATAGCGCAGGCCTGCTTCCTTGAGTCTCGCCTTGGTGTGGTGGAACTGGGCCCTGCTCCTTTGAACCTGCAGGGTGTAGTCAGGGTAGATTGCTATCTTTGCGGCGTCCTTCTGTATGGATCCGCCCATCCTGGTGAAGGCCAAAATGGATTCCCTGTCCCTATAGTTGAGGACTTTGGCTATTATGGGTCTTGGTGGGGTCCCCGGTGGGGGCCTCCTGGCTAAGGAGCGATGGGCTCTTTCAATAGTGAAGCCCTGCGACAGTTTCCCGGCCCCAATTTCCTGTATGAGCAGGTTCTCGACGTAGTTAGTAGGGTCGTTGCCCTCGATGCCCTCGGGCAGGCCGATAATTCTGATATTGTTTCTGCGGGCCCTTCCTTCGGCCTCCTCAGCCCTGTCCTCTAGGTTCTTCACTTTCTGCGCCAAAATGTCTACATCCTTTAAAAGTTGAGTTTTGGCATCGTAATTGTCTCGGACTTGGATCTCGAGAGCGTCCGTTCTGCCGGTGATAGAGCGCACATCCTGCCTCAGTAAATTCAGGTCGATCGCAACCGCATCAATCTTGTCCTCCATGGTTTTCTGGAGTGTCTTGATGGCCTCTAGCAGTTGGGAGTTGGCTGGCTCGGGTCTCGCGGCGCCCGGCACCTCCACAGGGGCAGAAGCCTCTGCGGGTCCGATCGCTCCAGCGGCCGCGAAGGACTCCATGGTAGTTTGGCGGTGTCTGCTTCGGGCGCCCTTAGTGGTCATGTCCTATCTTCGTGGTCCGTCAGGCCTCGGCAGGCACTACACAGTCTGTGTCCGATGGTGCCGTGCTGGGGATACTTCGTGGGGGGGGTTGTGCGTCGGCCGCCCGCCGGGCTACGCCAGTGGGCCGCTCAGCAGGGCCCGGTGAGGGTGTAGTTAAGGCCGCATCAGGCGCTCCCCCCTCCGTCTCCTCGCTGCTCTTCTTCGGGACACAGGAGCACAAGTCTCAGCTTAGGCAATCTCTGCCACTTCAGATCGAGTTCCATAAAGGCTGGCCCCTTGCGGGTTCCTCCCGGTCGGTCACAGGGCTCCGCTACAGCGTCAGGCTGGGCATCATCATGGCCGCCATTTTCTGTCCTCGTACGACGTTCCGTTTCTTTTCGATGGTGCGGGCCCTCAGAGGGTCGTGAGGCTCCCAAACTTCGTCAACAGGCGGAACACTCCTTCACACGACCTATATTCTGTTTTCAAGTGGCTGCAGTCAAGTTTAAGCGGTAGTTGGTGGCGGATCCATAATCGTATCGAGCGGAGCTGCGCCGAACACGTCCTTCCTACATGGCGGTTAGCCACGCCCCGGGCACCAGGGTTTCTATGAAATACTGAAGTTATAACATAGCTACTTTATCCATGATCTTTAATAGAAAGTTGCAGTTTGTTATCGGACTTAGGTTACTTGTGTCATTAGGGTCGAGCCTTGGTTTCTTTAAAAGTGGGGTCACAATAACTTTTTGGATGTTTTCCGGGACAGTACCAGTGAAGAAGTTGGCATTAATAAGTCGGGCCAACAAGGGTGCAAAGATGTCTTTATTGTCTAGAGTCATTTTTGGTGGCAAAATATTTCCCGGGCAGGATGACGGATGCATAGTGCGCAGAATCTTTACTATGTCTTGGATGTACACTGGATGGAAATTGAATGCACTGGAATCCTTGCCTGATGGTAAAGCTGGGAGGGTGGGATGGGTCTTATTCTGGCCTATACAATCTGTTTTTGTTTTGTCTCTTGTCTTAAATACTTTCTCCTCAAAAGCTGATTGAGCCTTAGTGCAGTTCAGCTTTGTGGGCACGAATGTCGATTGAGTTTTCAGTTTTTCCAAGAGCGTTAGAATTTCAAATAGCTTCTTGGCTTTATTGGCTTTATTGTCAGCTTCATCTATCTGTTTATTAAATAACATTTTTTTGGATTTGGTGATCACCGTTTTGTAGGATCTCATTAAGGTTTTCCATGTGGCATTATTCTTAAGAGAATGGCATTTCAACCAAAGTCTTTCTGTTTTCCTTTTGACTGCTTTCATGGCTTTGAGCTTTTGGTGTCCTATGTTATCTCATACAATTTGGTCTTAAGTGGTGCTAGTTTGTCTAGTAGGCATCCAAACTCAAGGTTATAGGTGTCGACTAGTAGCTCAGGGTGGTCAGACTCAGAAGTGTCGATCATATCCTGGTCTGCAGTTTAATAATAAGGTACTGAATTGGAAGAGTTGGGTTCAGAGGGGTGTTTTGACTATTGGTGATGTGTGGGGTGCTGCAGGGGTAGTACCTTTTGCAATTCTAGTTGAGAAAATTTGGGTTAAGGAACAAGGAATTAAGAAGGTATGATATTTTGGTAACTCTTCTATCAGAACGGAGAGATATGTTGGGCGCTCCATTTTTGAAGAAACCAGAGAATTTTAATATTCTGTAAATTGGACTTCAAAAAGTGTCTTTTTTTATGCAGATTATGCAACCTGATGGGCAATGGTTAGATTTGTGGGACAAGCTGAGGTTGTCATGGACGGAGGAGTTGGGCAGAGAACTTACGCCGAGAGAATGGAAAAAGATTTGGAGTGTGCCGACAACTGCCAAAGTGGATTTGCAATTACGCTATATACATCAAAGGATATTGGGCAGAATATATTGGACCCCAGTACATATGTGTAAATTGGGATTAGTTGATGATGATCTGTGTTGGGGTTGTGGGAAAGAACAAGGTACTTTGATACATATGTTATGGTATTGTGAAAGAGTGGTGAGTTTTTGGAGGGAGGTTACTGATAGGGTTGATCACATTTGGGACATTTTTTATCCACGCAATCCCTTAGCGGTCATCTTATTATCGTACAGTGGTGGACGTATGTGAGTTGGGTAATATTGTGTGGGGTAATCAAAGTTTTGTTGGTGGCGGCTGAACAGGTGTTGAGGGTCTGGAAGACACGGAAGAAGCCGATGGTGGAGGAATGTATTTTAGATTTGAGAAAACAATGAATTGTAAACAAAACAAGGAAACCCTTTTTGAAGAAATGTGGGGGAGCTTTATTGACCTTTATGGATGATGCTAAATTAGGTACTGGGGTGGAGTGCATTCGTTTATTAACATTAATATATGGGGAGGGGGTTTGTGTTGTCTATGTGGTTGTTTTGTGTGGTCCTTCTCGTGTGTTGTCATTTGTTTGATACATTTGACTTTGTTTTAGGTTAGTCTTCAGTTTCATATGGTGGAATACAGAGTTATGGTTAGGAATTTTGTTTTATTTTGTTTCCACTGTTATGAATTTTGCAATTCAATGACCTTGGATGTTTATTCTGTTGTTTATTGTAACTTGTTGAAAATGAGAAATAAAGTGTTTAAAAAAAAAAAAGAAGTGTCGATCATGATTTTGGTAACGCATCTCTGGAGGTCAGTTCCAAGTACTTTTTTAAAGTTATGATTGGTTATTTTCTTTAGCAAATTATTAGCTTTGGCTAGGGGTGTTTGGAGATGGAGATGGATATGGAAGTCTGCCATATAATAGTCAGTCCAAATACACGGTGGTACTTTCAATCTTAACATCCAGGCTCCCTGCCACACTCCAATCTAATATATTGCCTTTGGCTGTTGTCGGGTCATTTTTAGCTACATAGTGGTCAATGTGGTTAAGGGCTGATACAAGGGTGATGGCTTTTTTATCTGTGGTGTAACCACACCATCGGTTAAGGACACCCAGAAAGAGAGTGGCACTATTTGGCCCATTCTGATCAGATAAGAGTTGTACAATTACATCATTAAAAGAAGACATCTCTACGGGAGGTCGATAAATTAATATAACATTGACACTGCTACATGGAGTAGGGGGAGATTTTAAATGCAGTATCTCACAGTTGTTACAGTGGATAGGAATTTAGATAATCCTGATGGAGTTTTTGCCAATAATTGCAACATATCAACATCATGTTCAGTAATGCATTCCTGGATTTCAAGGGCATGTTTGTTGGGCGATCTAGTTTTTAATAAAGCTAGCTTAAGTGTTTTTATAAACAGGGGATTTATTTTCTCATTGTTGGTGTCTGTTTGGGGCTCAGGATTTATGGGTCGAGGTAGAGGTTCCATGATTGAATCTCTACATTTAGCATGTGTACCCTGGGGAGAGAAAGGGTAGATGTGGGTGTTAGTGCTGTGAGGACGTTCTCTCGGTGTAATATTTTTCAGGTTTCTAGCAAGGGGAGGTACAAGTATGTAATCTTGAAAGGAGTGACTTTGGCTTGTTGATATCAAACTATCCGTGGTTGAATTACACTGAGAGGGTTGGGTACAAGGCTGGATATGGAGGAGGTCTTTGATAGGCCCAGTATAGATAGTCATCAGTGTCTGTTGGCCTTCACAGCAGTGACAGTACATGCATGGAGGGTATCAATGTCAAGAACATGTGCAAATTGCCAGACCCCATGATGTGCCCCCTGACAAGCACACCTCACCCATAGGGTACAACTCTGTGCCATGGCCAGTTAACGACACACCTACATGTACTGTTGTTTGCTACATTCATGCGGGCTGTCACTTTGCATAGCTCACCAGGTATATGTATTAGATGTTGATCAACCACATAATTTAATGCTGAGTTGCATGTTCAAATTGTCACCTGTTCCAAAGGGATGCATGTTCATGATGCATATAACAGCGGTCTGTCATGACACCCTGTGGTGTGACCAGACTAACAGTGCATCAGAGCCCACCTGCCCTGAGTAGCAGGCGTAATGATGATGCATTTACACTTGTATGGTGTAGGGGGTTAGGTAGTTCCCAAACTGATTGTTTACAATTGATCGTATGGTAAATCTGGCCTTATTCAGCCGGTGTTTGCTACACTTATAAAGGCGCTAATTAGCCTATTGTCGAGAGTTTGAGCAAACCTTTTTACACTGTCCTACTTCCCTTTAGCTAAAACCAGTTCTAGAAGGGAAGTGGTGACTGTATTGTCTTTGTGTTTTAGGAAAAGGAAAGTTTTCCTTTTTCCTTGTTTTTGTGTCATTTTATCCCTAGCAATCCAGGGTCAGTGCGACAATCTTATGGGTCATTAAAGGATTTGTTACCCCATTAGATGCCCCACGAGTGTTTAAAAAAAGAAAATACCTTCTTTACCCTCCCTGGCACGCTTTCCTTTTTACTTTATTCTCTTCCAATTCATGCATACTTGGAAGAGAGTGGTATAGGACTTAGAAGGCTGAATGTGTTACATACTATAGAAGTTGGTAATTTTACTCTTATTCTGTCACTATTAGACAGGCGTTGTAACACCGCAACCTAGTTGAGAGTGCACATTAGGCAGGGATAGTGTTTCTTTCGCTCTATCCTACTGTCTTCTGCCACAGCATTGACTCTATTCTAGCTAGACATCAGCTTAAATTGTTGTCCTTACCACAGGTTTTGGCTATGCCAACTGGATCAATTCTGGGTTTCACTTGGCTGCTAATAGCTCATTACACAGATGTGTTTTTCCTATCTATTGTGTGACCATTACTGACTAAGGGCAATACCCTGTCAATCCTGTATAATTTGCCCTCTTGTTTAGTAACTTATTCAGCCAGTACCATTTGATCGGTTGTAAACGATTAGTTTGTGTAATCACTACCAAACATAGAGAGCGGGGGTTGCAGGGTTGTCCCTCACTCCCCATGTTTGGTAGTGATAGCCTTTGGGGTTGGTGAGGGTGTCCGCCGCCTCAGGAGTTTAAAGGCAGGGGATGGAGAAAAAGAAAAGCAGACACTGTGGCGTTGGATCAGACCTGCATAGGAGGGACGGATCTGACGCCGCAGGGTCTGAAGATGAGCAGAGTGCTGAAAGGTAAGCAGGGGGTGGGTGGGGTAATGTATTGGGGTTGTGGGGGGTTGAAGTTTGGCCCAATTTGGCTGCGGCTAAATTGTCTTCATGGCCAAATTGACTGGGATCAATTTGGCCATGAATAATTGTTCCACGGCCAAATCGTATACAGCCATGGGTTACACTACTCTGCATGGTGAACAATAGCTTGTGGTGGGTCATCATGCAGACGTTGCCATTCTGTCAATCTGAAATTGATATCTCCGTAGCCATCCCATGTGAACAGTTACGGGCATTGTCAAGGCCAATGAGAGTGCCTGTCTGCATAACATTTCATGTATGTGCATGGCAGTGGTCCAAACATGTTTATCCACTTCAAATTTGAAGCACCTGTTTGACACGATAGGCCTGTAATTGTCAATCAGTTGATAAAGGACAGACACATGCCTTGTCACTCGCATCATTGTTCTGTACACTCACGCAGACATTGGCCGTCTGTGTACTTGAAACATGCATCTATTTGATGAGGAAAGACATGCCAGCTACATCGCCCACTCAGATGTGGCATGATGGCTCTGTTGCTCCTTGTGTCATGTGAGATGTAGATCAGGAGGTGCAGGCTCCCAGTCCAAGCATGCATGGTCATGAACATTGACCCATCATTGGGGGATGATGTTCATAGAGGGGGACTTATTCACAAACAAAGACACCTAGCCCGGAAGTATTACTGCAGGGAATGATTATTACTCCTACATGCTACTCCTGGACCTTGCATGACCTTCATAAGTATGTCTGACAAAGATGGCTCAGGATATGTCGTATGCGTACGGAGACATCCTTCCGTGCATCAAGGGTGGAGCATGACCACAGAGCAGGGCCATGCTTCTACTGACAGTGTTAGAATCTGCGTCTCAACTCAGTGCTGGCCTGCAGCCAGTGAATTCCATGTAGTGGTGGTGTAACAAGGGTATGTATTACAGTGCAGTATTGCATTTGTGGATAAATCTGCGATGTATGCATGCCATAGGTAGTGTGTACAGTATGGCACACTCATGGTAGATGCATATGCCAGCATTCACACTTCACAATTTAAGGCACTATTGGCATAGTGATGGGGCAAGAAGTTGTGCGGCCACACATGGCAAGGACACATATGGTGCTGAACATACAACCATGATGCGCAGTAGCAGTTTGCTTTGTATGAGATGACAGTGGCTGTTGCCTGACTATGTCATACAAAATGACAGTCAATGACTGTTGGTCACTCACTCATGGCCAGTCATCGACTGATGCTTTATATGACAATGTCATGTGAATGGCACTGTTATCACACACAATGTCAATTTAAAATGCATATTCATGACTTATGCTAGGCATACAGCTGGGGTCTCACGCCGACAGGGTGCCGGGAGACCTGTGTTGTCATTGATGTGACATAGCACACGGTAACAGTCATATGTGAGGTCACTTTACTGCCAAACACAGGGAGCCCTATACTGAGAGGTTTGTGATTTTAAAAGCACACACATCTTTGTTGCACACATATCACGATGTTCATTGTACATGGACTACTCTCCCCAAAATTATGAAATGGGCTATGCTGCCCCGGTCAGGGTGCATGATTGCATTATGGTGACATGTGGCAGTGGTTGTCATGTTGGGTCGATGGAGTGGATGCGAATAGAGAGGGAATGCCCAATGCAGCCATTGGATCACTTTTCAAATGATTTGACAGTTTACCATCTCAGGCATGTGGCATTTGTAGTGATGGTGCTAAATGGTTGAACAGTCTACATGTGTGTATTGACAGGACATGTTTGTCCAGTTCTCAGTTGCAATCATGCATTGTGTGTCATGTTTGATTGTGCTAGTATGTGTCAATTTGGGTGGCTGACTGATGGCATGTGATGGACTTCAGCATTACATTGCCCCACGTACAGTACTTGTCCCTGGGTTGTGTGCTGACATGAGAGTTTTATGGACCATCAGTCAATGTGTATGCAACTTTTGTATGTCAATGTATCCACTGATGGCATAGTCAGGACCTGGGGCTTGTTGGGTCAGGGTGCTGCATGCAAGCAAAAGCCATACATCTGTGGTTTATAGCTCATAGTGTGGGAAGTCACGGTGGCAGATGCTTGTGCTCCTGCCATTTGCTGTCTGTCTGCACTTTGATGCACATGTGCATTTTTGTCACAAGGCACATGACTGAAAATGTCATTGTCTGTCCATGTGGAGGTAACGATGCGCCAGATGCAGAGGAGGAGAAGGATGAGGAAGACGAGGCGTTGTTTCCTCAGACCACCAGTGGAGGCCATGGTGTTGTTCCCCATGAAAACCCACTGGTGCTACAGATGATCGTCAGTCGTGCTGCGGCCTCTTCAGACTCTTCTGACTCAGGTGATTTGGATGCAGAACCCGATGTGTTTGTCCCACAGAGGGAGAAGGTGAGTGCCTCAACTGGCACATACAGCTCACTTCACAAGACCAGTCAGTTGTGGGCCCCACGTCTGCTGTGGTTACAGCTGCAAGGCCACCCTCCCATGAGTTGGTGTCAGGTTCTTTGGCTGATGTCAATAAATGGTTGCAGCCCTGCAGCCAATGACAGGGGCACCACAGCAATGTGCATGGTCCCTTACATCATGCTGCCATGGACCCAGCACACGTGGTTGATGTGTGCATGCTGGAGAGGCAGTGTGGTAACAGCAAATGTTGCATGTTGCCATCCGACAAGGCAATGTGTTGGACAGAATTGCAGAGGGCATGGATCAAATGGCCAAGGACATAAACCCACCAGTGGCCTGGCAAGTGCAACGGCTGCAGTTCAAGCGGTCCTCAAGCTGCTCCCACAGACTGAGCGTGGAGGCAAATATCAATGGTTGATGGGCTGATCTGAAGTGTCTGCAGGAGTCTATGCATGTAGATGCTCAGGCACATAGAGAGGCATTGAGGCGTGAGATGGAGGCCTTGAGGACTGCAATATATGCCACAAGAACACATATCCATGAGGAGATGGCTGTCTTGAGGCAGACACTGTCCTAGTAACTCGATGCATCACAAGTGAGTGTGCATACAGACTCTGTGGCCATTCGTGAGGAAGCGCATCAAGACCTCAATGCCATTGGTGTGCTGGTGCATGCATCTGTGTCGTGGCTCGCCGTGGCCAATGAAGACCAGGCCTTGGCACTGCATGGACTGGATCAACCACCACAACCACCAGCAGATCAACTGCAGCATGGGGGGCTCAGCACACCCACGCCTCTTAAATCCCTGTTGCCATGATGTCCATGAGCCCATGGAGGGAATATTTCATTTTTATTTTTATTTTTATTGACATGCACCTTCCTCCTCCCCCCTCCAGGATGTACCTTTCCCCAATCTCCGCAGTCCAGGATGGATATTTTTTTTTTACATGACTGGTGTGGTCTGATTATAAAAAATGTTTACCCCTTCATCGGGATGGACCCTTTTTTCATATTATTCTAGACCCCTGTCCATGATGGAGGCATGTGTTGTTTTATCACCCAATCTAAGATGGACTCATTTTCTTTTATTTGTTATTTCCTTGATAAATGTGCTGTTGCCCTCTCAAAGGAATGATGAGTGAAGAAGTGGAAATGCAGCCATGCACAGTGGTGTCACCTGCCTTGGTTCCCTTGCGCATGATAGGATGGCATGTGCTGGTAACAATGGGTTGATGGAATATTGACACATATGGGAGGTCTGCCCTGCAACATTTCACATCCCTCATACCCATGCCCTCTGCCAGGCACTGGCCCTCCTTTCATACATTTGCGAATTCAAAATGTTGTTTCAGGTGGGATGCAGTATATGCGAGCCAGGTGGGTACCTTGTGTATGTAAGTTGAGTGCACTCAGGGTGGCACTTGTGGTGTTGTTAGTAGCAGGGAGCCTGGCACTGTGTGGGGTTATTTGTCTTTTCCTTGTACTGTGGTAAGTGGGTCCAGCTTCATGGGTGCATGTGACACATAATAGGCTGGTGTGTCTATGCATGCTGTTTGATCAAGAGAATCAGGGTTGCATTGGTTGTGGGGTGGTTGTTGTGATGGAGGATGTCACAGTACAACATTTATTTGTGGGTTGACATGAGGGTGGCAGGTCTGGCTGTATGTGTGCTGGGACACATGGTGATGGGAGTGATGATAAGTGTTTTCTTGCAGTTTTTGCATGCATCTTGCCTGCCACGTGGCATCCCGTTCACTGAGCTTTTCTAGTCATGTCTGGCCATTCAGGCAGTCCACTCTTGGTCCTTCTGTCCCTTCTGGGTGTGCTTTTCTGAGACAAATTCACACACAGCATTGATGGGCATTTGGCAGGTGCCATGTTAGCCAAAGACAGCAGGCACACTCCATTTGCCATGTGTTGTTGTTGGCCATGATGAACATGTGCCATGCATGGTACACAAGCAAATATTTTGAAGCCTGTTGACAGCCGCTCAATGAATCTGAACGGTCCCTTCAGTTACAATCACATTGGTCCCTGTTCAGTCTGGTCCCTATGAAGTCTGCCTTCCCTTCCTTTTGCCTGGTACCTGCTCCCTTTTGTGTGGCAGAGTCATTGGTCTCTGTATCTCACTCCTTTCTCATGTTTGTGTGTGTCTTTCATGCCAGTTGCCTCTGTGCCCTACCTTCCTGACTCTGTGAACAGCTGTATTCTGCCGGATCCTGTCTTTAATGCAATTGCTGATATGTTTGCAACCCATCGTCTTGGGCTTTACATCATCGGCTCCCATGCCAGTGGTTACTGCACTGTCCCGCTGCCACGTTAATCAGGGGATGCCACATCATAGCATTGGGAGTACTTCCAAGGAGATTTTGGGTTTCCAACCTCTCAGTGGCCTCTTTTTGGGATTCCCTTCAGTGTCATACTGAGTCTGGCCAGATTACAGTGTTCACAATGTCCCATCACCATGAAAAGGGGTAAGTGTTACCTGGTCCTTCCCTGCATGGCACTGTAGCGGGCAGACAGTGTAGGTGTTGTGGGTGGGTAAGGTGTCACTGTGTGGGTTGTTTTCATTGCATTGGCATGAGGTGGGTGGATCTGGCTCCATGGGTGCAGTGACACATGGTGATGAGTGGCTGGTGAGTTCTTGTTTGCATTTGTTGCATGGCACTCAGGGGGGGACCTATTGGTGTGTAAGAAGGTGCATGTATGTTTTTGCCTGCTCTGACCTTGTGTTGATTTTCTCTACAGAGACATTCTGCTGAGGGAAGACAGATGCCTTGATTGAAGGGGACGTTTGCAGGCCTTCAAAGAGGGACATCCATGCATTCCAGGGTACATCTAGTGCAGGCTCACAAGGTAAAAGGTGTGAGGTGAGATGTGTATCTTTATTGCAGTGCACTTGCATTTTTCAATGTATGCATGCTATTTTGATGTGAATGTGTATTGTGAGCATACTGGTTGTCAGGGAATGGGGTGGCCTGCAACCTATATATTGTTGTGGAACATGCATTGGGGTTTCAGGGCACTCCTCACATGTGTTAGTTGCTCATTTACATTTTGTACTGTGCCTTCCCACTTGTGTTCTCCTGTATGTAGTTTGAAGGCTACATGCAGAATAGTGATTGGTGTCAATTTGACAGTGGTCAGGGACTTTGTTGCTTGTGTTGTGTGATTTTGGGTGTACTACATGGACACTGTAGGTTACAGTTGCTATGACTGTGTTGGTGATTTGTGCACAGCCCTACAGATAAGGGGTGTATCAGCCACTTTTACTCCATAACAATTGGCACATAAGTATAACAGACTGTGTAAAAATATTCCAAAAAGAAAATAAGAAAAAGTCATGTGGAATCTTGCGCCCCTTCTTTCTCCCTAAAAGCGACATGGATATGTTTGGCCCAGTGGTGCATGTAGTTCCACAGGTGTACACAGGTATACAATACTATTTTAACTGATTGGATGAAGTAAACATGTATCTTTTGATAAGTATCTATGACTAGGTGCAAAGGAATATATATTACCCGAAATATGCTGTTTTTCAGTTAAAACATATTTGTACTTGCTTCTGAATTACTCTCATTGGGAATTGGACTTAAATTTGTGTGACATCATTTTACTCCCAACTTTAGAAAATAGGGAGCAAAATACTCTCACTTACAAATCTTATTGGGATCCCTGTTCGTGCATGTTATTTTATGTCTGATGGATGCACACAATTTGCCTCTCCCAGGCATACATTCCCAGGGTGTTGTTATGGGCATGGAGGATAGGTCCCAATTCATCACTGAATGGCACCTGGGATGTGGCCTCACTGTGTGTGCTCCACAGGGGCAGGTTTTTAGGTGAAGCCACTGTGATTTTATACACTATTTCTTGGGCATATAGTAAAACCCCACCAGAGTGGTCAAGGGTGCGGAAACGTGACTTATGCACCCGGAATGTGCACTCCACTAAGGCCCTAGTGGCTGCATGTGCTGATTTGTATCTTACCTCAGATGGTGTGGCAGGATTCTGGTGCATCATATCATCATAAACGATAATAGCGGGTAGGCACAGGGCCCTGACAATTTGTACATGGTTGTCATTGGCATTTATTGTCATGGTCAATTGTTCAGTGTGTCACTTGCATGCATGTGCATGACAGTTCATATTCACAGGTGAGCCTGATGTTGGCATATTTTCCAGATGCCAGGTCTCGGTGGAGTGGTGAGTGGTGGTAGATGAAGTTATCATGTGTGCTACCAGGGAAATTTGCATACACTTCCATAGTCAGTCCATTAGCGTCACAGACTACCTGCCTGTTAATGGAATGCAGTGTTTGTGGTTGCGGTATATGTGTTCCATCAATTGGGGGAGGTCTTAGTGCAACATGTGGACAGTCAATTGCACCTAGTACACGTGGAAAGCGTGCTATTGCACAGAATTGCTGGCACACTCTCTGCCTTTCCTCCAGTGATCTAGGCATATACATGTGCCTGCACACATGCATAAGCTGTTATGCAGGCCAATACCTGGTGGAGACAGCAGCATTGTGTGGTCTGCAATGTCCCCCCAACTATGGCCATGCTACGCTGGAAGGAGCCTGAGGCCAAGAATGTAGTGCAGTTTGCACTTTTTCTTTTTTTTCAAACTTCTCTTTATTGTTTTCAAACATGAAGGGTTTACAAGATATAGTTGGCATGCAGTACATTTTACAACTAAGGATGTATTTCCATCATATGCCTTGCCTGAGAAACATGGTAAACATTTAGAACCTTCCAACTTTTCCCATCCCTCCACCCTCCATCCCCCAGGACAGAGATCTATTGTTTCGATTCGCTTTAAATCATGTTATCGTAATTATGCTATGCTAAGTGCACTTTCATAGATTAACCATTTAGTAGCAGGAAAAAGGGCAGAAACTCATTATGAAAGGACACCCTGGCTATGGTGATAGTTTAGTCCGCATGGGCAGCTCTTCCATGGAGGGCCAGCAGTGATCTTTACAATGGTGTATATGTTTGTGGAGACTCCAATCCACTCTTTCTTGGTGGGGAGTTGGTCCGCTTTCCACTTGAGCACTAAGCAGGCTCATGAGGCTAGGAGTAGGGGCGCTATTATACCATTTACTCTGACCACACCATCCTCAGTTTCTTCCAAAACAAACAGTATCAACAGGGGTGTGATCGTCCGGGATATCCCGTCTACTTGTTTAATCCAACCCAGCACTTCATTCCAGAATACTTGCACCCTGGGACAGCCCCACCACATGTGCCAGTAAGTAGTTTGTTCTCTGCATAAATGCCAACATAAAGGGCTTGTGGCCTGAAACATTTTGGAGAACCTGTATGGGTCATATTGCCACCTGTGGAGCAACTTGATAGCATGTAGTTTGTATTGAGCTGCGATCGAGACCTGTGCAGCTCCTTTACAGATTGTTTCCCATGTGGCTTCATCAAGTTCCCTGCCGAGGTCTCATTCCCATTTTTGTTTGAGTTTGGTGGTGGATCTTGTTCCATTGAGTAATAATGCCCTGTACATGTTTGAGATCATTCTCTTGTTTTCAGCCATTGTGTCTAGTAGCTTCTCAAAAGGTGTGAGTTCCCTTTGTACTTTTGTTTGCCATTCTTTTCTAGAAAGAACTCCCTTAAGCCTAAGGTGAAGGAAGACCGGGATCGGGTGAATTCCTAGGACTTCTTCGAGGTCTCGGATTGTGAGAAAAGCCCTGTTTCGTCACAGCTGTTCCACCCTTTCCAAGCCAATATCGTACCAAGATTGATATTGAGCGTGATTGGGTATCATATCACAGATCCCTGGAGCCCATATGTGACTTAGACGGGAGTGCCATGTGTTGATTCCCTTCATGTCCACCCCTTCTTTCCCCTTCATTTCATATATCCCATATCGTACCAAGAATGGGGTGGTCTCGAAGTCTACGGAGGAGTTTCGGCCTGGGGACCCACAGCCATTCCGAAACGGTGGCAGGGGCCAGGTTGTAATTGTCGAGATAAACCCATTGCAGATCCTTCCTCACGCTCAATTGGGGATGAGCACTCTTAGTTGTGTCGCTCGATAGTACAGCTTCAGATCGGGGAGACCTACACCTCCCTTGTCTTTGGGCATAGTGAGTATGTGTTATTGTATCCTCGCTTTCTTACCCTGCCACAAAAATGTGAGGATGGCACCCTTCACTTCTCTGAAGAATGCCTCTGGTAGTCTTAAAAGAAGGATCTGGAATGGGTACAAGTATCGGGGAAGACACCCCATTTTGATTGCGTTAAGTTTACCCATCCACGAGATTGTGAGCTTCTGCCATTTTTCCAGATCTGCACGGAATGAGGTGAAGATGTGTGGAAAGTTAGCATCGTACATATCTTCCATGCTCCTTGTTATGTTTATACCTAAAAAATGCAGGGTGGGTTCCCCCATTGTAATCCAATCTGATGGAATGCGGCGGACTTCTCGGGAGTCAGTGTCTGCAGTGATATAGGATCGATTTAGATCTGTTGATCTTGAAGCCAGAGAGCTTCCCCTAGGTTTCTATCAAGTGTATGGCTCTAGGTATTGACGTCATGGGGTTAATTATATGGAGTAAGAGATCATCAGCATAGAGGGCTATTTTATATTCCTTTCCATCTACCCTAATGCCCTCGACCTGGGGGTCGGATCTAAGCACTACTGCACGCGGTTCAAGGGAGAGAGCAAACAATATTGCTGAAAGGGGACGACCCTGTCTCGTACCCCTTTCCAGGTTGAACCATCTCAAATAATCAGCACTTTTCAAAGGGGGTTAAGGGCATGGGAGCAGATGGTGGCAATGCTAGGCCTTGCTGCCACTACCTAACAAGGTCTAGAATAACATGGGGGGAACCAGTACCTAGCACACACCTGGTCATCAGGAATCAAGAACAGCATGGTGCTTTGTGTGAATATCCAGGCCTTGGGCATCCTCATCCTCCTTCTATGTCAACATAGGATAGATCCTGCTATTGCAGGGTTCATTGTAGCTGTCGGATATTAGTTTGGTATGCATTATGTATTTTATACGGATTGGATCCTTTGTGCGTTGACCTTAATGCCTGCTATCATTTGGCAGATGGATCAAGGGTTTGCATATGACTTTTCCCGACGCCAGGTTGAGCGTTGGAATCAATGAATTCTGTTGAGTTTGCAGTGGACTGGGCGCGCGATTGCTTAGCGTGGGCCACCCCTCAACAAGCCGATATTTTCCCTTGTTCTTCCTCATTCTGCAATTTCCACCCCCTTTTTGGGTCTCTGCGTAGGCCCAGCCCACACTCTGTGAGGTGTCTCTCGCAAGGCGCTCAACCACCTGCAGAGAAATGCCAATCCTGCGTGAAGTCCTTGTGAAGCCTGGAAAAGTCCTTTAAAGTCAATTGCAAGAATCGACAATGGGAGTTTTGCACACCGAATGGCAGGCAGAGTCCCTATTCTCCCTGCAACAAATTCCATGAATCAGGCCCTAACTTGGGAGTTCCACATTTGAAGCGCAATATCATTAAATCATTAAATGCGTTGTTTCTTAAAATGATGGCGTCTAGCACGTAGGCTCATAGGATAGCTTAGGATTCTATAGCATACAATGGCCGTGCAGTTTTACATTACAGGAAGCTTGCAGGAAAGTGGTCGAAGGTGGATCTCAGCAAAATGAAAGGAGATTTCAATATCCATGCTGTGGGCTACCAAAAAAGACAATGCAGAGGTGAATGGAGGTGTCCAATCAGAATCATATTATCGATGCATCCAATAAAATGGCAGGGCTATTCACATTTTTGAATTAACTGTTTGGTGCAGCTCAATCAAACACATTGGTCACTCCATGAGGGACGTCAACTCTCTAAAATGGCAGGGGTAGCAAAAGTATGATATGCACATGACCATGCGACCTTTGCCCATGGTGACATCACAGGAAGTGACACTGTCTGACCTATGATCTTGATGACACAACATCCATTTCCAACCCTAACCTTAAATGCCCCGGTAACGTAGTTAAAAACCAGTTCACGTCCCATATTCACGCTGTTACTACCACTTGGAAGGTAAAACCTCATAGTTCCAGTTGATGTCATATGACATCCACAGCCTTAAATGCCCAAGCAATGCCAATCATCCAACACCGATTAATGCATCCTATGCATGGTTTAGTTATCATTCGTGATACACATCTTCACAAGTTTAGGTGCATCTATCATATTCCAAATGCTGTCTAAAATGTCCTAGAAATTCCAGGTAATGACTCGTGTATGTTGTAGACATATGCAAAGTGCAGTCCCACATGTCCATTTACTGCTATCACATGCCAAGTGTAGTGTATGCGGAAAGCAGAGGGCCGGCTGGGTTAATATTTACACAAACAAGCTTCGAAGGATTGAATGCAGCCACCTGCGTGCAACGAGATAAAGAGGTCATTGTGACCCCCTCAGCAGACGAACAAAGGGTCATAAGCTGCAGTGGAAAATCTCGAAGGCAATACGTATTGCAGAGACCTACAACACCATGGATGGCTGTGAGACAAAGTTGAAAAGCAGGAATGTTTTAAGTTGTACTGTGAAGTACGTGCTCGGAAGCTCTGAAAGGCGCTTGAAAGGTGGCATGTAGATCCCTATCCCAACACACACAGAATCCTCAGCCTGATTGATAAGACCTTTATTTAGCAAGTATCGCCCCGCAAATCATCACTGTCTCACCAGCTGCACTTTGGAATGTGCTATGCTGGACCCCATCCTGAGCTCCTATGCCAGCACTAGGGCTTAAAAGCAGCTCATGCCCAAAGCAGAAGCCTCATGCATTTTTTCTCAGGTGATAGAGAAACAGTTCTCCTCTGCTTGTGCTTTGCTTTTGTGTGACAGCTCTGAGAGGACTATTCTGGAAACAGGGGTCACAGAGGCAGTGCTAGAGGTTGCAGCAGAGTCCTCAGAGACAGCATCTACTACCTCTAATGACCCCTAACCGATGTCCCTGCACTTCATCCCAAAAGTATCTGACATGTTAGGCTTCTTCAGCAACTAAACAGACAGACTCAAAACAAAATGACCACCCGTCATGCTATGAGCACACCTTCTCAGAACCCTACCAGCTGTTCACTCCTTCTACCAAACCACAGTGCCCAGCTGCACAAAAATAGTAAAGAGCATGAAGGTCTCCTCTGCCCAGAAAGCCTGCATCTGCAGAACACATCAAAATGATTACATCAGCTTGATCGGCACTCTGCAACAAATCACATGATGAAATGCCCAAACAACTCAAAAAAAACAATCACCTTTCCCTACGCAAAGGCCCCAAATGGACATAAATGCCCTTCCCATTTATTTCAAATCCCAAATCTCCAAAAAAGGATACACATCATGAAAAGGGTAGTTGCATTATAACTGCAAAAATACAACAATGACACGTCCCTTTTCCAGTATTCAAAATGTGCTTTCATATATAACAACGTTTGGAGTCTAAAGTAGGGTACATTACGGATATCCACTAAAAGCACAAAATGACAACTAGTCAGCAGGTCAGACTCTCATGGACTTGTCATCAGTGTAGGGAATGGTTTGCCATGACTTCTGCTTAAGCTGCATACACAGGCCATGGCTTTGAGCGGTATGGCAGTCAAATGGCTCATGCCACTCATTCCTGGCCATTGAACCCAAGTGCTAATTGGTTGGTTCCTCCCAGCATCCTGATCAACAACCTGCAGCATCCCATTGGAGCCATGACTGAAACCAATGGCCATGCACATTGGCAATCATGATCAAGCCAGAGAAATGTGCCAGTTTCCAGGAGAATATAACAGTACATTGCACAATGGGTTCATGGACACTATCCTTCATCTCTACGGGGCAAAAGAAAATGACTTAATGCTCTTTCACAAACCCAGCCACAAATGCTTAACTTTCAGCGGACTCTAATCTGTGTGGAACAGCAGGGAAGCTCATGAAGCAAGCAGACCTAGCAAGAAATGCGTGCAGCGCCTTCGAAAAAATGATATTCCTTGTTCCACCAATTCACTTATTAGTACGGATTGCCCGCCACATCAAGTACATTGTTCTCTTCAATGTAGACCTGGTAAGAACATTGGCACTTTCTTGCTTAGGCAATCACCATATAATCTATGTGGGTCTCCCTAAAAAATAAAATAAATGACCTCACCCTCAAGGTCATGGCACCAAATAATGGGACAAGTGGGTCTAAGATCCTTTCAACCCCAGCCTGGCCACTATACATTCTTTAAAAGTCACAAGTCTGCCCCCTCCCACAGAGAGAGAGATAGGTCCTCCCACCTCTTAAAGCATCTCGTGCATTAAAGCCCCCTAATTGTCTCCCAAAGGGAGAGAGGATAACCTTCAAACTAAGAAACATCACCCCGCAGAACATATAGGATACAAGACGAGTGGTGTGCAAAGTGCTTTAATATGTGATTAAAGTGTGATATAGTTGAAAAGAAACCACTAAGCAAAGTCAGTTTTTTGCCAGCGTAATTGTGCAAACTTCCTGATTTTGCGCGCTGAACAAAGTTGCAAAGGTTTCCTGTTTTTTTCCCCCACTTAATTCGCAGCAAAGTTGTTTTGCCTGCACCATTCAATTAGTGGATGAAATATCTCACCAATTCTGTTGCGGGCAAAACATGATTGCTCCTATGTATGTGCATGAAGTGGTTCTCAACAATACAGTTGTGTTCAATGTACACTTAGTGGAACATAATAAAAAAGCATAACCAGATGTTTAAATTGTATTAAGTACTTCTTCATTTCCTGGGTAAAAGAAGATGCATACTTTTGATTTGTGGATGTGTATTCACACACACTGTGCATGAAGTAGGCGGAAGCAGAGGTCCATGTACAGATACTACACATGCACCTTGGGATCAGCTGGCAAACTGCTGTCTCTTGATGAGTGTTGCTGGGTGTTTGCGGTTTGGAGGTGGGCACTAGCAGTACAAAATTCAACCTTGTGGAGGTGGTCTGGCGAATACCCTGCAAGACAGATCACATGCTATAGATGCTGGAAGGCATTAGGGGAAAAGATGGTCTCCAGGACGGACGTGTGAAACGGAATCAAACACACCCCAAACAGAAATGCCATCGGCGGGGCAATGTTTTGTGCCCGCAGGAAGGCCTGCTTAAAGGTCTGTAGTTACGGGAGGCTTTAAACCCAATAGAAAGCAATGTTAAGTCAGAGAAAGTTACTTGTGAAATCTGTGTCATTTGTAATTTTCAAAAGCTAAACTCCATAAACAAAATTCTAATTCTAAACTCTAAGAACTATACTCTAAATTTAAACTCTAACTAAACTCTATCTCTAACTCTTGTTTATTTCTAGACTCTACTTCTAAACTGTCTACATTCTAAACTCTCAAAACTCTTAAAATCTGAACTATTTATAAACTCTAAAGTAACTCTAAACTATAATATACTTTATTCTAAATACCACATACACCTATTTCCTTTGTCTGGATGTATATCATGCACTGCATTTGGGCCCTTAGAGCGGCACACGGAAGTCACTGCACCGAAAGAAGTTTGCATGGGTGCAGAAACTGTACTTTTAGAAGACAGAGCAGCCTGAAGTGACCCGTGAACAATGGGTTCTAGCACAAACGTTCCGCCAGGGCCTGCTGATGTCAGAGACATCACTGATGTGGAACAAAACCGATTTTAATGTTTGGGAAGTCCAAAAACCAGCTAGACAATGCAGAGTGCATAGTTTGGTATTTTGACGAGTGGTTTCACAGGACCTTGGGGGTGGCATTTTATAATTTCAATGTCCCTTGGTCCATTTTTCAACTTTTAATGTATTTTCAATTTCAACATAATTAATGTATATTCATTTGGGACTGGAAAAAAGGACACTCATTTTCTAAAATATTTTTGGTTTTGAGTTTATGTTTTGTTTTAACAGTTTTTCTACCATTATGAGGCATTTGCCATTATATTTAACTTGGATCACTGGAGCCACAAGACAAGTGCCACAGTATCAAGGGAAGTAATGGCAGGATGTATGTCTTATGCATTGTCTAATCCACATGGGATTGTTGGCTGTGGTAGTGGAGTATAGTGGTTTATTCTCCTGTAGCTGGTCAAGGCTGATGTTTCGCATTTGTGAGGTGAGCACGTACATTTCCATTTCTTCAAAATGCCACAATCTACATTATGTGACATACTTACCTTAGGGTACAGTACAGTCTACATTCAAATTATAAATTATATAAAAAAATATATAGCGACAGATGATTCAATATATCATTGCTTTTGAAAGCTCATTATATGCTCAAGTCCTCTTGTAAGAAAAGTTGTCCATTATAGAAAGATGTACAGATTAATTTAACCTCTCTAAAAGTGTAATTCTTCAACAGCAAATGCAAAGCAAATGTGTCTCCTCTATTGAAAAAAACATCATTGAATCCTGTCATGATGACTAATTATGAACCACTTGCCGGCCTGCTATAGATTTCGAAATTACTGCAAAGGTTGGTATCAATACACCTCTCTAATTCTGTGGAATCCTCTGGCTTTTTGGACATCTATCCACATGGGACGGAGACAGTACCCTTGACAGTTTGGAACGCCATTCTAGCTGTTGCAGATGATGGTCTGATCTTTTTTTGTTGTTGTGTAAGTCCTTTCCGCAGCATTCAACATGATGTACTATAATATACTTCTAACTCATCTCAAGTCAAGGTTGGTTGGCCGGTCAAATAATTCTCTGGCGTGTCAACACGTATCTTGTTTCCCAATGCAGTTACTTTGTGAACAAAATTGATAAAGCAATTAAGGATTGAAAAGGTTTATTCCTATGAGTAAATAATACATAATGATTACTGCTCTTGTTAAACAACTAGTGTAATTGAGATCTGAATACTTAGTACGTGCGGATTTATATTTATCTCTGGCTTAGTTTAACTTATTTTTCTCTAACATATTTCACAAAATGTATGGTTGGGTCTTTTCTACTCAAATGTACAATCTCTACCTTGTGGGCTACCCAGGTTTCTGCCTACCAGTCCCTTATTGTTCAATATATATATTCAACCTCTTATGGTCTTTTTCAAGATAAAACACATTTGCTACCACTCATATGCAGATGACGCGCAAGGCTATTTTAGAATTATGAATCCTTCTGAAAACTGGGATAACTTAGTCATATGCATGTCAGAAATAAAGGATTGGATGGTGCAAAATGGACTTAAATTGAATCCCTGAAAAATGAGAGTAATTCTTCTTGGCCCGTAAAGTAATAATCAAAGGTATCACAACTTCAGATTCGTTTTTTACTCCATTAGTCATAAACAGCAACACTGACTTGCCCATCTCAGTCGACACTCAACTCATTTTCAGGCTGCCCTCGGCCACCCCCTGCACCTCTCTCATCACTGATTGCCTAACTGCCATTCAAGATTGGTGTGCCGCCAATGATCTTAGTCTGAATGCCAGCAAGACTGAGATCCTCCTCATTGGCACACCATCATCTTCCTTTCCCCTCTCTATCTGCCCGACCTCCCTTGGCCCTCCTCCTATCCACACCTGCGAGGCCAAGAACCTTGGTGTCACCTTTGATTCCACACTCTCCTTCTCCGCCTACAAGTCCCCATTGAAAATGTCAATCCCCATTCCCATTTGAGCCCCTATAGGGCTCAATAGGAATGGGGAGGATGCTAATAACGGTACTGTAAATTACAGTACCCTTATTAGCTCTGAAGTTCCTTTGCGGGTCCCGTCCTTAACGCCTGCTAAAACCAGGCGTTAAGGAAGGACCTGCAAAGGGACCTCGGAATAGGACGCAAAGGGATTACCGGCACTGGTGTCATTACCAGTGCCCAGTATCCCTTTGCGCCCAGCTTGTAATGAGGGCCAATGCTGTGGTAGGCTTCTTCTTAAGAACTAGGCCACACTACTGGTTTCCTTGGAGATGGGCACTAATGCCTTTTTTCCTCCAGCTTGTTTTTTTGTGACATATTTCAGTTAGGCTTCTCCCAAAAATGTAATTGTATATTAATTGTTTAGTATACCTATGTGGAACAGAAAAAAATATATAAGTTTACATACACTATGCTCTTGAAGTAGTGACTGCTCATTAGGAAAAATAGAAATGTTGAGAAACATATATACATAGTGCACATTTGGTTATATATTTATCACATGTACGTATCACATTAATTAAATATACATGTGAATCTGACTGAAGAGCTCATTCTGGCTGCAGCGAATATTGCATGAACACTGGATTGGACAAAATACTTAGGGGCCGATTCATGGAACAAACGTGTGCCGAAAATCCCAGCGCAAGCAGGCGCAAGGTGGCGCAAGCGCGAGAAAGCAAGCGCACGCGCACGCGTGCGATTCAGGGAAGGCGCTGCGCGTGTATACCACTGGTTGTGCGCCAAATCCGTGCGTGGCACACGCGGGTGCACATGTCATCAAACGGCGTGCGCTACGCGCACAGCGAAAGCGCACATAGCGCGGCGCACACAACAAAAGTGGGCGGAACAGTGGGCGCAAGACGCGGAATGGGGAATAACGCATGAAAAAGAAGGCGTAACTGGGGAAGTATTGCAAAGAACTACACGGAACGCCCACACGCACGCGAACAAGCCGTATTCATGGATCCGAATATGGGAAACCTGCGCACGGCAAAAGACGCGCATAGGCGTCAATGCGTCCGCCACAGGAAGGCAGGCGGAAGCGTCCCCGCGCACAGTATAAAAGTGCGCGCAAACAACAAACACGTATATACCGCTACGATGAATGCCCCATTTGTCGCAGCACTGATCATGGGACACCGCAGGAGGAGGAGAATAGCCAGGGCACGTGTTTTTTCACCCTGGACAAGCCTTTTTGGGATGCCTGATGACCAGGTCTACGGCAGGTATAGGTTTCCACCTCGTATCATCCTAGACCTGGTCAGGGAGTGGGAAGATGACCTTACATCCCCCACCTTCTGCTCCCAAGCATTGAGCCTCTTGGAGAAGGTGCTCAATGTCCTGCATTTTTTGGCCACTGGGTCATTTCAGCGGACTACTGCCATAGTAGCGGGGGTCTCAAAGGCCATGCAGTCGCGCTGCCTACACCAGGTCTTGGCAATCATGACAGCGCGCCCCTCAGTCCGCAGGCACATATACATGCCCAGAACACCTGCAGAAAGGCAGGCCTTTGTCCAGGACTTTTACAGGGTGGCACACTTTCCCAAAGTGCTCGGTGCCATAGATTGCACCCTTGTGGCCCTACGTCCACCTAGGGCCACTGAGCACATCTACCGAAACCGCAAGCACTGGAATTCCATCAACGTGCAGGTGGTATGCAATGCAAAGGGAATCATCACCTCTGTCTATGCAAACTACCCTGGCTCCACCCATGACAGTTTCATATACAGAATGTCCACCCTGAGTCGGGCCCTGGAAGCTGGGCAGCATGGCGACACATGGCTCCTAGGTGAGTACAAATGCCTGTGCACATGCATGCACGTCACACACACACACACACACAAATACACAAATCCCAATAATCACAGCCATCATCACCTCTCCAGGGGACAGTGCCTACCCTCTGAGCAACCACATGATGACGCCAATCCGGAACCCCACCACACCACCCCAGGTAAGATACAACGCTGCCCATATTGCAACCAGGGCCATAGTGGAGCGCACATTCGGAGTGCTCAACTCACGCTTCCGCTCCCTTGACCGCTCTGGCGGGCAGCTACTCTATGCACCCCCAGTAGTGTGCAGGATATTGTGGCAGCATGTGTCCTGCACAATGTTGCAACATGGCAGGGCGTACCGGTGGACATGGTGGTGCCCCCACATCCCCAACCACAGGTACAGGTGCTGCCGATGGGCGGGGACAGGGCACGTGGCAAGGCAGCCCAGACCCAGTTTATGGCCACACACAATGATGCCTGGCATGGAATCAGATGAAATGAATGACCAACAACCTCCCACCCAAAAGAAGTCATACCCAAATGCATTCCAACAGTTGTAGTTGTAACATAACAATGAATGCCTGTCTACATGCACATTGTGCATTGCAAAATCAACACTGCAGCTTCTGTGTGCCGTGCCCACCTCATGCAACACACTGCTCAGCGCACAGCATAGTGAACAGCCATTGTGTGTGACGCACACTCTGAGCAACACATCCAAGCGACAAAATACATTAAAAAGCAAATTACGCATGTACAGGTTCCACAATTGGTCATAGATCATGTGCTGCAGGGACACAGTGGGCACCAGAAAGCAAACAGAGTGTACATGTGGACATGGAAGGGTGGTTGTACATGTAGTGGATCATAGAGCGAGTGTGTGGGTCAGTAGGGACATGTACTCAATATATGCATTTGCAATCAAGTGACCATCAGTTTCCTCTACACATCACATGTGAACATTCACCATGTGTACACCCCAGCATGTCAAGCCACAACTATTCCCTCACACCTGAAAGGTAAACACAACACATTAACAGGCATTGATCAGCAGAATACATCATGTACATAGGATACTGCAATTACAATGTCAGGGTGTGCATCACACTGTAGGGCAAGGCAACTGTCAACAACAAACCCCCCCACCTCACAAATCATCATGACCCACTGAACAAGTTCGCACCTGGGTTATCTAGCCTTCATCCTTGAAGTTCACCTGGCCACAGGATCACCCTTCCCCTTTGTCACCATCTCCCACCGTGTGTGCAAAAAGTGTCCAGCACCCTCAGAGGACACTTTGACTTGCAAAAACACCACATCAAAGAGAACTCAAAGCAGGCCAACACAGAAGCCAAGCAAAAAGCCTGCAGGCAGCAAAACAAACCAGAAGACCCTCCAGTAGATGACTTGAAGTAGCAGTACGTCACAAAGCCAAAGTACTACCACAATGACGTAACATTCAAGGTAGCACAGTAAAACAATTTCACAACAGGATGTGTACCATTTGTGGTACATAACACAGAATAATGCACCACGAACTGATGTATACTGTCACTGCTCCTGTGTACAGGTGCCGGAGTGGCACGAACCAACCACCCCCACTGTGGCTGGGTGCCTGCAAGGTCAAACTGACACAGGCCTCTGAGACCCTGGTGGGGAAGGAGGGTCAGGCATATGCAGTCGGGACAGGCATTGCTATACTGGATAACTGGAATGAGGGGCAGGAGAGGGGAGTAGGATTCACATGGGAAAGTAGGAAATGCACAAAACTGTACCACTCACATTAACACATACACAAGCACACCAAACCTGATCATCATGCACATAGTAACAAATTACTCAAATGGAAGAAAAACAGAAACTTATCTCTGGGGTGAGTGCTGGCCTCCTGCCTGCACACCCTCAGGTCCGGTAACAGAAGCAGTTTAATGCTGCAAAGAGAGCCACAGTTACTAATCTGTACGTGCCTATAACACACAAACACACCACCATATATGCCCCAAAGTAACAAAATACTCTACATACAAACAATCTGGTGTGGATGCTTCGTACCCATACGTAACATTACCCCTGTGATGGTTCATACACAGTCAATGCAGTAAGTCATGCGCCACTGGGTGCGTTGCAAATGGAAGACAAATGTGTCATGAATCACACAACATGCAATGTTCCCTGGGTAAGCAGCCAGACGCATATAGCAAGGAATGACTTCAGAACAAGGCGTGTTCTACCATGACCCAAAAAAAGTAGGTAGTGCATGTGTCAAATTCTACATGGTAATGAAATGTACTGCGCATGAGTCTGTCCCTTGCTGTCTGTCCCTGTGAGCTGCTTCTTGTAATGCTACATGGCTAATACAAGTGCCTCAATGGACCATGGTGGACCGGAGGGTATGTGCCACTGGCCCTGCAGGTGCCCCAGACAACTTTCCAATCAACTAGCCATTAATCCACCAACGCATCTCAGCTGTATTGTGCGCTTCAACACCAATATTTTTCCAAGCTCACCGTCAGTGCTGCTACTAAGAATGCATGTGCAACTGGCCAGGTGGAAGGTCTGCTGTGTTGTGGCCCCCCTGTCCTGCTCACCTTGCCTGGAGTCCCTTGAAATACGTCAGCTGTTTTCGGATGTATTAGTGCAATCCCTTTGCCTCTGCTTGCGCACACATGCGCATGTCGGCACCACCAAACGTGTCCAGCTTCCAGACGTCCAATGGCCCATGTCTGCTGGCAAAGGTGGTCTAGAGGCTCATCCCCCTGCAGAAAGGGCATGAAACACATGATTAATGCTTTAAAATCATCTGTGTGTGTCTCTTTAGGCATTACATGACTGGACCATGTCAGAGACGTACAACACAAATCACACCATCAGTCCGTCTTTCACAGGCAAACTGTTGAACACACCATCTACGCCATGAATTGCAACAAGCACATGTACAGTATAGATAATAAACATACCACACAGTGACTAGCAATGAATGTACACATCAATCATGAAACCCCCCATCTAGCAAATGAAGAACAGTGGTCAATAACACCCCTATCATCCCCACTAAAGGTGTTAACACAAGTTTCACAGCAGCAGACATGCCACAGATATGACAGTCCAGAGACCTTGTGTAATAGGCTGTTACACCGAACCATCCTTGCAAGCCCATGGATAAGGTAAGCAGGAGTGGCATATGTGAGTCAAGGACCCCAAGCTGCAAACACATACACAAGACAAGCTTGAAGGGCCCAGCTGGAACAGACAGTGGATGCTCTCAAAAGTCACAAAGCACCACACCGTCACATGAAAGCACAATAGACAAACAATTTCAAACTATATTAACTAATTACACTAACTATGAAAACCCACATTACCTATTTAAACTAACTATCAAAATGAAACTAAACTAACTAAACTAAATGAAAAATCATAAATGGCCACATACGACCCGGGGGAGGGGGAGGCACCCAGGAGGGGGGAGGTACAGGGTGCTGCTCAACACCCACATGCGATGATGTTGAGGAAAAAAAAACCTCCATGGGCTCAACGCCTGCACAGCCCGACCTATGTGGGAGATAGATTGTCGTCCGAGTCTGGCTCTTCCTGGAAAGGAGGACGTGGCACAGGAGCCTGACCACGCCTAGCCACAGCTTGCCCCTCGTCAGCAGCAAGTCTGCCAAACGAGTGAGCCTGGTTCTGTGCGGCGATCACACAAAGGTCTGCATGCAGAACCTCCCGTGATACATGTGCTTCCTCTTGCAAGGTAGCACATGTAACACGGAGTTCATCCTGCAAGGCCTGGCTGGACAGCTGCTGCACCTCCCGGCAAGCATGTAGCTCAGCCAAGATGGTACGCTCAAGCTGCGCAAACCTCTCCTCTTCCCGCTCCCTCTGTGACATCAGAAGGACACCCAGAGTGGATCTGAGGGAAGCATACTCTTGCCTCAGGGCCTCCATGTGTGCCTCTGCGTGAGCAGCAATTGCTTCACGCAGAGATGACATTTCAGCCTGGCGTGCCCTGTCTGAGGCCGCCATGCCCAGCCTGAGCGAGCGGGCCGTGGACCGTGCCGCCTGCTGCTGGAGAAGCACCTGCCTAGCAGGGGGCAGCACAGATTGGGCCACACGCTCCATGCTCTCAGTGATTTTCTCCATTGCTGCCACCTGCCATTCAGAATTGGCAGTCATGTCTTGCTCCCACTCAGTATACTGCGGTTGCACGCAGCGACCGCGTTGCTGGGCTTGACCCTTGCGGGACCCAACGACTGGGTGTCCTCGTTGTGTTGGCACCGCCTGCGGCTGCACGACTACATGCCCCCGTCGATCTGATGTCCCAGGCACATCAGTGACTGGTGTGGAGGGTGACCCTACATCCCGATCCACCACAGGCGGAGGTTCCAAGACTGTCTGACCCCTCAGTGCAGGTGTCGCGGACAGAGGACTGTCCACATCAGAATCACTCACCCCTGACATATGGACCTGATGCTCATCCAACTCGACATGGACATCAGTGTGGTCATCAGGGCTGGACTCATTGCCAGCCAGAGACAAGATGGACTGTAGCACATGTGGGTTTTTGTGGCCTACCCAACACGACCCCCACTTGTGCCGGGTTGCTGTAGTGATGACAACCCTGTGCCTGGCATGACAACACCATCCTCTGGCTCCATTGCGTCATCATCTGAAAAGTAGAGAGAAAAAGGTCACTACACATGTTAGAAGCACACAACACACACACAGACACCAAACACATCAAGCAGACATGTCACACACAAAATAGAACCTGCCATGCATGCTGGGTCAACTTGAAATTGCTTCTGTGATTAGGCATGTCGAAAGGTGTCAGTTTGCACTGAAGTGGGTCGATGCAGTGCAGCAAATATGTACGTTACTCACTATCTACATGTACAAGAACTTCATGATGTGTGTCAGAAAATGTGAAGGCAGTGCAAGGTCAACTTCAGGCATCACGTGCAATGTGCATTCAATGGGTAGCATGTCTACAATTAAACCAGCCCTCCCGCCAAGTGCAACTGCAGGGATGCCTAGCATGGTATCAAAGGCTGAATATACACCTGTGTATTGACAGACAGTGTTCACTAGCATCAACTGCATCATGTGAGTCAAGTGACAACACAGCAATGATGATGGGACAGTAAGCAGGACGCATGATGAAACCTTTGGAGTACATCCACGTGTGAAGAAGACACTACACCAGTTGGACATTAAACAGGCTGAGGTCTGTGACCCACACAGACCGTCACACCCTAAACATGTGTGTACGCAGGACTGGGCCACACTGGAAATGGGAAGGCTGATGAAATGCCATGCAATGTAGGTCCCCCTGGACTCCTACCACAATGATCATCCAGTCAAGGACACATAGGGGCATGAGTGGAATACACATGGAGCATGAATGGGCACTCATGCCCCTGCTGGGCATCTGACCTCTGCACAGTCCAAGTGAGACACCCTTCATCAAGTACAAAGGATGTACCACACAGCATATGTCTGGCATATTGGCTGCTGGAAGTCAGCATGTACACAGGACGCATGAACAGGGAAGTACTCAACGGCAAAATTGAAGCATACCAGTGTTAAGGTGGTATTGGGGTGCAGAGGGGTGGTGGAATACGCAAGGGAGCATGCCTACATGGAGTTCCCGCATGCAGGCACAGGACACATGCACGCCAGTCATGCTATGACATAGTCCCTGGGCTGAGAGGAAGGTCACCCCACGCTACATGCTGAAGGGCCAGTGAGCTGGAACATGGACTTGAGGGGCATCCTGGTGACCAGCATGTGATCAGATGGTATGAACTCCGCAACGAGTGACTCATGCGGAGTGAGGTCTTCCTCCTCAGGTGCAGGCCCACTGCCAGTCACCAGAGTCAAGTTGTAATATGAGGCACGCTTAGCCTTAGCGCTGCGTTTGAGGTCATTCCAATGCTTTTTGCACTCTTGCGCCATGCGCACCTCATGGCCGAATGCGCTCACATGTTCCGCAACTTGCTTCCAGTGGGTATCACGGTGGACAGAAGTAGTCTGCCAATTAGGACCCACTAGCATGTCACGGCTGTGGCCCAGCACGTAGTCCATGAGGCAGTCCAGTTCCTGGTTGCAGAATGGCTTCTTCCTCGACGTGCTGGAGGTCGTGGCTGTGTGTGGGGTCCCAGCCTGTGCTGCAGGTGCAACCTTCCTCCTCTTGGATTGTGGCGCAGACCCAGGCTGGCAAATGCCGCCCTGATCACTATGGCCAGCAGCACCGGTGGATTGAGCCAAGGGAGTGGCAGGTGGAGGGTCGACCAAAGGCCAGACTTGCGTCAGTGGCAGCTGGGTGCCCTCTAATGGGCCCTGCGCAGCAACATCCGCTGTGGCAGGGTCATTGACCGCGGCTGTCCTGGTTGGCAGACTCACAACCGGGGTGTTGTTGGCTGCATCTGCCCCTGCACTTGCCAACACCCGGCTGGTCGGGGCAGCAGATGACATTACTGTGTTGGTAGTCTGATAGGCAATTGATCAGATATCTTGCATCGAAGACCCTGCATAACTCATTGACTTTCTCAGCAAAAAATGTCAGCCCCACAAATAAGGAACTACTGTATGAAATTAGGGGGATCATTGATGTAAGGAATTTTTCACTAATTTGCACATGCATGTACATTATGTTTTTGTTACTGAACTAAATTTGATGCACTATTCTTTTGAAGCTGCTTCAATTTGAAGCATTATTCGTTTTGAGTTGCTTTATTTTGTTTTGAACAGATGAAACTTGTTTGCACTATTTGTTTATTACTTGTTCCAAAATATTTTTTATGATTACTTTTTATAAAACACATTTTCTTATCAACTTTTTGTTTGTATAATTGTATGTTTTTGTCGAATTGTTTAGCATTAACCTCCTGAGTGGGCGGTATAGACCAATTGAGCTGTTTGATTCACGTAGGGATTGCTTAAATCTAGCAACTCACCTCTTTTCAAACATTTGATCTGTTCTTCTTGAACTTCTGTGGTTACAGCTTTAACAGTAAGGGTACCCTTCTAGTTTTACGGTAGTCTGATACTTGCCTGTATGTTTGACATGGGCCATGTATGGATGTGTGTGTGCAGGGACATCATGGTCATGCATGTGAGACCAGTAATCTGCGAACCGCATGGTTGGTGCATGAGTTCCAATGCAACATGGGGAGCTGTATGGCAAATGCACACATGAAAGCATGCCAGTGTCTGTTCTTTTGTACATTACTTCAGCCTGTGACATAACCTTTTAGGTTTTTGTCGGACTCAAAGCAATTGTGTACACTATCGCGTGTGAAACTTCCCGCGAACCCCAGTAATACACGTACCCCACTCGCACAGGGCCAATCGTGTGTGAAACTTCCCGCGAACCTCAGTAATACACGTACCCCGCTCGCACAGGGACAATCGCGTGTGAAACTTCCCGCGAACCCCAGTAATACACGTACCCCGCTCGCACATAGCCAATCGCATGTGAAACTTCCCACGAACCCCAGTAATACACGTACCCCGCTCGCACAGGGACAATCGCGTGTGAGACTACCCACGGGGTGCGCGGGGAGTTTTACAGGCGTTTTCGAGGTTGTGAGCCCGTGCGCCATGTATGGGATTTGTACGCTGTACATGGCACACGGGGAGGGGTGGGGGGCGTAACTTGCGCTGCTGCAGGGTCGATGCACCACTCTGCGCCATGGCTGGTTTTGGATGTTAAAATCCATGCATACGCTGTGCGCGGAAATGGATTTTAGCGCACGAGGCTGGCGCAGAAAGTTGCACGTGCAAACTGTGCGCCAGCCGCGTGCGCCACTTGTGCGCTGAATTCTATGAATTACCCCCTTATTGTGCCAGTTTCGTTAAAGGATGCACTTCTTTAAATATTACAAAACTGGCACAGTCTCAGGATTTGTTTTTTCTTTCTCACATTAGATGTAATGATTCTAAGTTGTCCGGTCCGGTTAAAAAGTGGCAGTATTCGTGGATACCAGCACTTTACCAGACTGGCCGACTATGGGTTTGCCGGTGGGGCACCTACGTTGCCTCCAGCTCGGGGTAAGACATTTGCATCCGACAGGAATGCTGCTAGACCGAGTGCCGCACGCAATATCTAAATTTTTTACGGTAGGATACCAGCAATCTTTTTTCTTCCTTTCCCTCCTCCCTTGGTGGGTTCTATACACTATTTCCACTCTAGTCCACACAATGTATGAAACTATACGTTTAAAAAAGTGTTACATGAAATGTTAATACAACATTTTAATCAAAAATATGTATCATGATTATTCAAACAATCGTGGAAAAAACAATATTATTAGTTAAAATAGCTAAAATAATATGAATCAGAAAAATAAAAATGCAGATTAATACAACATTATTAGAAACATAACAGTAACACATACAACATAAAACATACAGAATAACATATCAATAAAGATGTATGATCAAGATTAATAAATAAAATAGTAATACATCCTGGAAATTACCAAAGAAATACAATTAACATTACTATTAAATAAGAATGAAGAATAGCAACCCTTGTAATTATTGATGAAAAATATAGTAACAATAAAATAGAAATTATTATTTATGAGAAGTAACAAACAAGATGAATTACCGAATTGTAAAAAGAAAATAGTATGACATGAAATAAGCACAAAGCATAATTATTAATAACAAGTAATAGTGAAGTTGAATAATTCAGGAGAGGTGTCGAGAGGCAGTCTGAGCAGTCCGAGCTGACTGCGTGGACTGTTTGGTTAGACTGCCGCTCGCTGCATGAGGGCTTGTTTTCTATTCCACCTAATTCCATCGAGGTGATGACAACCTAAAGGTGGGAGTGTTTTTAACATTTCTGCTGAGCTCAGTTTATCCAACTTAATGCAATAACGCCCTACCACGTTTAATGACCTACCTTTCCTACATTCTTATACAGTCATTTTCTTTGATTCAAGACATTTCTATAGTGAAATAAGCCACTCAGTGCTATTTTTCAATCAGTGACTGTCGGCACCTGGAGCCTTTGGGCCGTTTTTGGAATTATTACACTGCGGCTCCTGCATCAACACTCCTTCGGTTTCTTCTTTTTTTCAGGGGTCATCGAGCCTTTGAGCCAACCTTATTGTTTTTGTATGTTGGTTCACTGCACTAATGTATTATGCATTTTCTGGTATTTTAGATTGTGTCTCTTCCGCTTGAAGCTAATTGCACCTTTGAGAGTTCTCATACTTTAAAAAAAAAAAGGATTAGCACCGATAAACAATAAAGCACCCTACTGACTTTTTTTTAACATTCGGTTTGGGCATCCGGCAAGTATGTCTTATGCATATACATTAAAATCATCAATGCCGCAGAGGAAATCTCAAGAAGTGGGACAGCACCCCCTTGGATTTCCACTAAAGTCAAAGAGTCCGGGCAAAAGAAAGTCATCAGCCTCTAGTTCAATTCCAGATTTCCTGGAACCTTGTTCTAAATCCACGTCTTCTGATATCAGAACTTATTGGGCAAAATCAGGGGTGATGAAACATCAGGTTCCGGGGCAAACTCCAACTGGGCTGCTCGCCGACCCTGTCCAAGACCCCGCTTTAGACTAGGGGGCAGAGTCAGGAAATATAATTAATACATTCAGAAGAAATTCTGGACTCTGCTTTGGTGGAGGAAGTTAGACAAATGGAACACAATGGTAATACAATTATAACTTCTGAAGCAGAGGGATTGTCTGGACAGAGAACAAAGGTAAGAATAGAGGAACAGATTCAACTTTTTCCTACTACTGAGGCACAGGTTCATTTTGAGCAGCTTTCTGAAAGAGCATTATTATGCTCTCAACCTTTCTATAGTTTGGCTAACTCAATAAGGAAGGAACATAATGAACAACAAGCATCAACTACTTAGGACTATTATTTGTGCTTACTGAATAGGGAAATATGCTCTGAGGCATTAGTCCAAGATAAAATAATGTTGGTGCAAGAAGCTCAACCACGAGAACCCCTCTTGGCCATTCCCTTAAATCTATCAGGCTCTCCAATCATATATCCTGAGTCACTAAATTCCACATTGAATTCATCATCATCCTCTGCAGTTTCCTTTGTTAATCCAACTCCAAGACGATCTTTTGGTCTGGATACTCCATTATTGGAAATTACATTAACTGCTATGAATAATGGTATCATGGCTTTATCAAAAATATTTGAAACAATGGAGAAAATATCAGAGAGTCATACAATAGTGCTAAATACACTTTTAGATAAAATGACATTAATGGAAAAAAATATGTATACACAATCCCTCCTCAAATTCAGGAAATGAATGAGGACCAAGCAGCCAATAAATAATAATAATAATAATAACGATTATTATTATTATTCTTCTTATTATTATTATTATATCTCTTTACTTATGCCAAGTAACACTATTCCCAAGGCGATTCAGACTGCATCTGTCATTGCGGATGTAGTCCTGGAAGAGATATCCCATTGGTTTCGCAGGAGTCAGACAATGTTGAAATAAACCAGATTCTACTGGGTCAAAATTTCTCACAACTCCATGATATAGAAAAATAGATCAACAGGAGCCACTGTTTGATATATTTACAAAGCAAAAAAAGCGGAAAAAGCTAAGGCTATGTCAAAATTAAAAAAAACAAAAAAAAACAACCTTCTGTAATAAAATCATTGATCTATTGCTCGAGGAAGTTCCTTAGAGCACTGACCACACCCCCTCATGACCAGGGAAGCCTCACAAAAAATATTTAAACAGCGGAGAAACACACGTAAACAAATAGAAATCTCCAGCCTTGCCGAAAGTAGGGACGCAGGTGCAGGGCAATACTCTTCAACATTCATTGTCTGTATACAACATTACAAAAAATTCACTAGTGGAAAAGGCCTTGTTAAATCTTTCAACATATTCAACATCAAGTCAATTATCAAACTATATTTTCACCCGGCCTACTTACCCTGACCCCATTATAATAACCCATCATTAGGAATGTGTGTCAAAGTATTTAGAATAGAAACCATATTATTTGGAAAAATTCAGTACTCTGGAACAGAGAAGGTTCTGTATACTACAAGATCAGGAGGAATCTATACAATGGGCCTCATTACGACCCTGGCGGAAATCGTGGCGCCAAATGCACCATGGAGCACGGCGGAAAGCTGCCGATAGCGCCATGGGGGTTGGCGGATTTACCGCCCCATTCCGACCTTGGCGGGGCGGTAAATCCCCATTCCCCATTTTACCCTTCCCCATTCCCATTTTTGCCCCATAGGGTATAATCGGAGTGGGGAAGGCGTTAATTACGCCACCGTAAAATACGGTGGCGTAATTAACAACAAGGTCCCGTAGCGCCATGGATTTCTCCGCCCGGAAAAACCAGGCGGAAAACGCTCCATGGCGCTACGGGAACTCGTAGTGGGGCGGACGGGTCCGCCGCGAATACCGCTGGCGTAAACCCACTCCGCCAGGGTCGTAATGAGGCCCAATATGATGAATATGACTCCCATAAAGGTAGAGGTAGGCAAATGAGAGAAAATAGGACCAGGGGTGACAGTCCGTGTTCTTTGAGAGTAGTGCACAAACCCTTTGTAGAATGTAGAAGAATATGTATCTCTCCTATGTTAAAAAAAGGAAAGGCTCGACCCAGGTTAGGGATCTACAAACAGATGATCAACACTGCCTATACCTACATATGAAGGATAGGCAAAGACACAATCCCTATCTTAACAGAACTAATATTCTAGCACTTATGGAGACAATCCTGGGTTTAGCAGCAATTCAGTCTAGAGACATAAAACAGATAGAATGTGTTGATCATAATGTCCTAGACAAAGTAAAGTTGGTAGTCCCATACAAATTGGTTAGGGAAACCTTATGGGCTGGCAAAAGACCATTTCAAATGAGGGTTTAGATAAATGCAAATATGAATTAAAATAGTGATATTAACAGAGGGTAGTATGCCTAACCATGAAGACCCACTCTGGGTATTTGCCCTTAAGAATTTCATGCTAATGAGTTCAAGGTGAACTAGTGAGAGAAGTTGCATTTACACATCCCTACAACATCGGGGACCAAACTGACTGGTCATAGCCACAAGATGCCTTAGGGCGGGACAGACACAACTCAGGAACGTAATGTCTACCTGTCTACCTAGTAGTACAAAGAATATCCTATGACTTGTCTCATGGAATACTAGAGGCTTTACTCACTCATTGTTAGATAAAAATAATACACTAACGGATGCTGATATTATTTTGTTTCAGGAAACTTGACTTCTTGATTGGTAAGCAACTTCAATTCAGTACTCCAACTGAGTCAATGCCTAGTCTGGGATGCCCAAGGGAAGCCCTTATTTATATATTTTTATGACAAGTTCATAGATCTGGATGATAAACCCTTGTATAACGCCCCTCTCTTTGAATCCCCCTGACCTCACTGAGCCAAGAAGTAGGTTTATTTTGCAAATTAAAAGATTTATTTTACAAATTAAACAATATATATATATCACACTTGTATAAATACATTAATATTTGATATCACACTTATGAATATGACAGTGATCAACAATGGATAGTATTATACTAGCACACTTTTTCAATTTCTTAAGAGTTGGTATAGAGAGGAAAAAGTAGCTGAGAATGCTTTTATGGGTTCAAGGAAATACAATGATGGCAAGGAATGCAGAACAGAAATAACTGAGATGGTTTCCACAAGAGATAATATAATCACTTTTCCCCTTTTGACAATTCACTCCCCCCTATGCAGGGGATGGAAGGAGAGCACACAATGTTCAGGAATACAATCAAATGCAATATCAATTCAGTTCCCCCCTAGCAAGCTAAGAGCAACCGGTATGCTTTTAAACAGGAAAAAATACTTTTACATGTGATTAGCAAAGAAGTGAAAAATATGCTAAAAATGATTTTAATTCCCTATAGGAGATTCAGGGTAGGTGACAGCTACTTTGAATTAGTTCAGGTCAACACCAGCAATGATTCATGAGGGATTATCAGGTTGAAAAATTTCAGCAATGCAAGCAAAAGACAGCTATTTTTGACAGGTGAAGAAGTTTGAGCTAGTTTTCAATTCGCATCACTTTTTCCGAGTGCGTCAAGCTTGATTACAGAAAAACTATAATGAGTAGAAAGTTGGTTTAGGGCTTGTTGGAAAGCTTAGATTCTTGGCTTTAAGATGACAGTGAAATCTCGTATGCACGTATGGTTCAAAAGATACGGACGATGTAGTGGAGGTAGATTATCAGAAATAAAGTAAGATTCAAATGGCAAATGACACTTTCACAGGTTTGAATCACAGAATGTACACACGATTTCTTTGCAGTTCTAAATAGGTTGAAATGGTTTGAATTAGATTATTTTAAACTAAGAGATTGGTTTTGCACAGTTCTGGCTGAGTACTCACAATATAAATTTGAAATAGGGCGTCAAGGTCTGGTCAGGTTTGGACTGGACTCCTGGCGGGTGGTTCTGAATTCACAGCTATCTGGTCTGGGTCTGGCACTCGGCACTGCACGGCGGTCTGGTCTGGGTCTTCTGGAACTGCGATTCTGCATACAGCTCTGTATTCTGGGTCCGGAGATGGTCCGGAGATGGTTCTGGCACAGGGTTCTAGCCAGAATCAAACAGCTCGCCCGGCTGTTTAATAGTTTGCAAAAGATTTTGAGGCCTGCTGAAAAGGATTCAGCTTGTGGATTGGCCCCTCTGCTTCAAGTTCTGGAGTCTGAATTCTAAGTTCTGGTCTCTGGATCTGTCTGGATTTGAAGTCTGGAGTCTCCCGGCAAAGCACTTCGCAAGAATTCAGTTTGAAGTGAGAAGTGAATGTCCCTACCTGGGTTTCAGTGGTCCTTTTTATGTCTTTGAAAGTGGGTGGGAAGGCTGACTTTCTATGCACAACCCTCTGAAGATCCTAATAGGTTAGCGGATTTTCTGTGCTCTCACTGGAGAACAGAGTTGTGAGTCATCCGGTGTCATTTTTATGGCATACAGAAAGAACACTCCCCTTGTCACTTTGCACACAAATCTATTTTTGATCCAAATGCATATTTATCTGTGTACAATTTTTTAAATATTGTATGTCCAGTTAACATATTTTATGTAGCACCAAACCATCCGATCCCTGTCTTTGTAAGATGTTGTGTCCACTTCTGACAGAATTCTGCCCTTTTCATCCAGAACACAACCTCTAAGCTTTTCCAGAATTTACACAAATGTGCGCAAGGAATATGGGCATCAGATGATGAAGTGTCAGATTTTGAACATACAGACACTTGGAGTAACACCCTATTTTCCGCTACTACTCCCCAGAACATACCACAGAGTCCTAACACCTCTTAAAATGTGCACAGAAAAATCACAGGAATAATGATATTATTTACATCATTTTGACATTTCCGTACTATGAATTATCCATCTTTTTAAAATTTACGATGGACTAGTGCCTAATTGATGGAACAGCCTTGCGGTTCACTGTGCTTCCAAAGTGCTTCTTTTAATGAAAAGCAACACCCTGTGTACCATGGTGGATACAGATAAAAGAAAATAAATGGCTTTCGGAGTTCATATGGCAATTGCTGAATATTCTCTAAACATTTAATGTCAAACAAATGTACTTTACCAAATGTACCGTGTTGCTGTTTGATTTTAAAGTACAGTTTCATATTCCGAATTGTGGCACGCTGTGTTGTGAGATGGTCTGTGTTGGTTTCCGGGTTCTGTGTGGAGTCGCGTAGAAGACGACTGGGCGCGTTTGCCTATGCAGCACAGTAACGTCACGGAGAGAGGTGGGGAATATGAATGTTTGGATAATGTCAGGCTCTGGGGCGGGGGAATTGATTTAGTGCCGCAGAAGCAGGTCAGCCAGGGCGATGCGGCAAGTGATAGGATTATCACAAAATGGCGGCTCCCTGGTGCCTGTTTTCGCCTGCGTTTAATGGACGAAAACTCGGGTAAGGTCCATAGGAAAGTTTTCTAAAATCGAGCCAGTTAGGCTTAAAAAAACATGGCCGACTCGTAGGGACAATAAAAATTTTTACTAGACCATGCCTTTAATACAAAATAAAAGTAATACTAAACACATTTATTTAAAAAAAGAAATAAGTACAAAATAGGACATTTACAATAAGGCACACACACGTATTGATAACAAAGTGTGAAAACGACTTTGCAAAGTGTAAAATGCCAATGTAGCATGTGTTTAGATTTGTTCATGTGTTTAAATGTACAGAATTAAAAAGAAAACTACATATTTAACATCTTTTATTTTACATAGAAATACAATCTACAAATACAACCCATTTATGTTTATTCTTAATATTATTATTCATATTATTATTAATATTGGTTTGATTTGTATGGCTCTATGAATGATTTTTACATAAGGCACTTTAATTATGCGTCCCTCAGGCCTCTCCTTTTTCCCCAAATGAAAAACACAGTGCATGACAGTGGGTAGCCTGCCAGTACACTGAAAAAAGAAAATGGCTTATCAAACAAAGTGGTTTCCAATTCCAGTTGCTCCATTGAATACCTGTGGGCCCTTTGTTTAGCATGCCATATCCAACTTCTTCCTTTCCCTATTCCCATTCTCTCATGTGTGTGTGTGTGTGTGTGTGTGTGTGTGTGTGTGTGTGTGTGTGTGTGTGTGTGTGTGTGTGTGTGTGTGTGTGTGTGTGTGTGTGTGTGTGTGTGTGTGTGTGTGTGTGTGTGTGTGTGTGTGTGTGTGTGTGTGTGTGTGTGTGTGTGTGTGTGTGTGTGTGTGCGTGCGTGCTGTGTGTGTGTGTGTATCTGTGTGTGGGTGTATATGTTCACGAGTGTGTATGTGTAGCACACAGTTCACCCATATATCAATCATACATTGTAAGTCAGTCTAAAATTAAATAACCATTTTTGCGCCCCGTCTCCCCGACCCCCATCTTCCATCTCAAAATATTCACTGATAATTAATGAATTCATTATAAGCAATACAACTAGTAATTACCTGTGTTGTAGTACAGAAAATAATGTGAAGATCATACAGCAGAACAAAGAACGCATCTATAATCTTCAAGTCAAAATGATGTATTTAACCACAAGGACAGTTATGAGAGAAAAATAAGAAGTGGAAGTTGGATACCGTTTAGTCTGAATTTTATCTGCATTGCATGGCATTCTCATTGCTATTATCCTTTTGACCTGGAAGTAATTGGCTGGTGAAAAATTATTACAGTAAATAATGTGTTGCAGAACTATTTCTCTGCTCATTTCCTTCGTTTGGTGGGAATATGTTAGCAGAATTTGATCTTTGATTACCGCTGTTTAAGGACTTATATGAAGCTTATATTAGCATATATGTGTTTAGATACAAAACCGGATTGACTGATCTTTGATGACATGTCCTAAAAACGCTTCAAATTGGTGAAGTTTGCTAGGTTTTGCAGTAAACTTCACAAAGTGTTCAATGGAACAGTCCTTCAACTTCACACAGGCCCACCAGGATCTCCTTTTCTACATAAGACTTCTTATGGTAGCCAGGACACAATTCACCCAAGGCATTAAAGCACTGTATTACCTCACTCAGCATTTTAGGTCTAAACACATGGGCACTGGCACCTTAGAAATTGCATTTAGTGAACAATTTGTGTTTGGCTAGTACTGCAAATGATGGAAATGGCAATAAACAACGTTTTAAAAAAATAAACAGTTGTATTGCTATTGTAAATGCTAAATACACAATGTAAAATAGACTGCCTACACTGGGTATTTTACCCTAATCCTTAAAAATCTAGTACTAATCAGCCACATGAAGTGCAAAACAGAGTACTGCAATGATCCCATGGCTCTTTAACAGTGACAGGCGCCCAGTGGCCTCAATCCTAAAATACTTTATAGACTCCTTAGAAATAAATGCAGACAACATTCAACTTGTGCTCATGACAAAACACAAGCATTCATAGCATAACATTTCCGAGTGCCTTACCAAAATCCAATGGAGATAGTGGGAACCAAATTGTGTTTTAATGCAAGTACAAGCTCCTTTGAAACGGCCTAGCTAAGCCACAAAACAACACCCTCAGAAAAAAGCAAACAATAAAGGATTCGTGTATGACTCAAACCTCTCCTTCATTGAACAAATCAATCCCCTCACCAAAGGCACACACCTCAACCAACATCCTAGAAAAGACCTGACACTTCACGCGTAGCAACCACAAAACAGAACTCGTATAGTCTTTGTTGTTGAGTAAACTACATTAGTACAACCAGTGGTGGAAATGGACAAAAGAAATGGTGGGGGATACCAAAAGGGCCGGAGTGGGGCAGAGCTGGCAGTTGACCTCCGATCAAAGGAAATGTCCAAAATAATAGTTTAAAACGACACAATTTCGTTCATGCTGCTTCTTTTCCAAACTATATATCAATTCCACTTTAAACCACTTGCATGGCCCTGGTGATGAGTTACTTCGCTATGCGGATAATAGTTTTGACCAGTGTTTCTGAGTAAATATTCTTTAAAATGCACGATCTGCATCCTATTTTATTTTTTTTAAATCTTCCCCTGGCTTACTGTTCAAACAGGGGGATTTCTGTTCGCCATAAGCAACGTTTTCTTTTACTTGAACGTCACCCGCACAGCTCCTGTAGCTCTCCTCTGAAAGCAGTTGGGTGGCTGCATAGTGTGTGATCGTTTTAATAGGGATATTTATGTATGCAATGTTTGTGGACACCTGTATATTCATTTATTCATGCAATGTTTGTCGGATACAAGTATCCAACAAACATTGCATAAATAAATAAATAATCTGGGTCCGTGTATCTGACAAACATTGCATAAATAAATAAATGAACGGGGCCGTGGCTGAGGACTGTAACTTCCTCTTGTGACCTGTTGCATGAGGTCACCAGAGGAAGTTACAGCTTGCTTGCGGGCGCTTTTTTTTTTCTCCCCTCTCCCCAGCGCAGAGCAGGGTTTGGGGCGGCTGACTCTGGCTGGATCACAAGATCCGGCTACACATCTGGTGCCGGATCTCAGATCCGGCGACAGCCGGCCCAATGACCAGCACTGAGTAGAACAGTCTATACAATGGTCCAACCAATTACTCGAAACAAATTAAATTAGTTCTAACAGGATGTCCTGGCACGTATTCAGCTGTAGAAAATGCGCTCATTTTACCCCAGTGTTAAAAACATTGAAATGGTGTCTAATCGAGCAAATAATTAAATTAATAATAAACCCACGGCATTGTGAAGCTACCCATAGTAGCTGTTGCACTATACTAAGGATTACAACCTAAGATAACTATCTCTCCCTGGAATGGCCTTGTAGTTCCAGAAATGAAAATTAAAGCGACATTGGGAATTGGGTCCTGCAGAACTACCTGCCAGTCATGAGACCTCCATTCGCCTGGGACCTCCTCTTGGTAAAAATCGGTTAGTGTCTCTGCTAGTAGAATCCAGGAGGAGATCCGAGCCACACTGTTCACAGATGCGCTTGAAGCAAGCAACCGGACAAGGTCAATATGTGTATTCAAGAATATTCATGATATGCAGCGAGTCTCCACGTGTTGGGATACACTCGCACATTTAAAGTAGGTTTGTCATTTTAATAAAAGAAAAAAATAGATGTGCAGGGCTCAAGGCATGTAAAACTGAATAATGCTCTGCTCTCTCACGGGGGTGATCCAAATACACCAGTTTCCATGTTTTGGGGTTTATAAGTGTATACATTTTACATGAATCCTTAAGTGAGTACTCCTTCCCTTTTCACATCTACATGGCACTGCATTTAAAGCAGGTCAAACAATGGGAGACTAAAGGAACATGGAAAATTGCATTAGCAGTGATGACAAAGTTAGCTGTTGTGTCTGCTGCACTCATATAAAATAAGGTAACATAAGTGATTGTTTTGCATAAATACCAAGGCAGATTAAATTAAATTGATTTGTACATCACACATTTTTCTGTCTCTTGATAGTGAAGGCAAGTCCCTGTTTACGCCAGAATGGCCAAGAGATTGCTTGTAAGGATAACACAGTTTAACTGCACAGAACACAATAGGTATCAGCAAAGGAGTCTGGTGCTTGAGAACTGTCTGGTTAATCTCAGTACAAGCAGAAGCTTAAAAAGCCGGCTGGCGTCATCACATACAGTAAAAACTAGCACCACTGATTGGCGAGACCATATACATGGGCCTGCTCCATAGGTGATGCCAGGCTACAATTGGTTCAGATTGTTGCTGTCTGTCTGCTCCCACGTGGGTCAGCTGGGCTCATCTCTCCGAGAAGTCAAGGTCAGGTCCCTCATAAGTGACAATATCTGAACTGCTATGAAACACTAAGCCTAATACTACATCACGGTGGCATGCACCTGGGATGCTCAGGGACTGGATGCCAGGAGGAAGGGAGGAAGAAATACAGTCATGCTGATACACAAATTCTGCACTTTGTTGATATCGCACCCCTTGCACTCCTCACACCTAAGGCCTCCAGACTCGTTTTGATCTATAATTTGTCCTTCCCTTTGCCTTGTTACAAATGATGTACTTATGTGGAGAGGTGAAACAGTCGCACATGTTTACATCTTTTATGGCCATTTGTTTTTTTATTGCATTTGGGGTCGCTCAATATTACAGATTGCAGGGGTGTGGGGATTTAGTAGGTGGTGTGGGCCATGGCTCTGGGTAGGATGCGTGAGGGTCTGAGGTCTGTTGGCAGTTTGGCTGTGATAAATGGGCACTGCGAGGAGCCTGGTGTTATCCCACTGCCTTGCAGAGCACATTCCTCCCAGTGATACTGAGTAATTGCAACAATGGAGAGACAATGGGAAGCTTCTGTGAGTAATGGCAATGCAGGCTTGTCCCGTCTTAATGTTCTGGGCCTAGTTGAGTTCTCTCATTGAGCTAAAGTTGTGCTGCTCGGCCACAGAATACAACGCATACACCATAATTCCAAAATGGCGTTCCTTTCTATGTGCACGCTGGGCATATGCATCTCCCGTTCTCGCTATATTATATCCGTGCCCTGTTTCATAGCACTTGTCTCTCCCCCCTTACATATTTATATAACTTCATAAGGGATTCGCCTCACCTTAAAGCGCCTAGGCTGGGGTGGGATAGACTCATTTCCATCCCAACATTCCCCTTCGTTACTCCTACAATAACAAATTCTTCCCCATGTTTGCGTTCATTATCCTGCCTCACTGCAGTCTCACAGGGGGGTGTTCCCTTTATCGGCATCCAGGCCCTACACACATGTTTCAAGCTTTCTCCTGCTTGCGCATACTCTTCAGGTGCATATGTCATTTAAATGCACCCCGCAACCCCGGCCAGGTCAACCCGTACTTCTTTGTAATTTTCAGGACCAGGGAGGGGGACAATGGGTTTGTGATAAAATCAGTCAACTTCATCTCCAACGGGAATGGGGATGGGGACTATGTGAGGAATGGGGTGCTTAGTTTGTACTTCTACTTCCTTTGTATCTCAAGGTACTTTTTGAGCGCCAATAGAAGTCATCATCATTGCGCTATTAGGCACTGCTTTAGCTCAACACCAGAGTCTCAACTGGCACGTGCAGAAGATAACCAGGACAAACACGATGAAGGCACCAACATTTTCACCAATGCTACAAGCCATGATGGGGCCCAACTAAACGCAAAGGAGAACCAATCTTCTTCTTGGACGCCTGCTTCCTTTTTCATCTTCACCCCAAGATCATGCCCTGCTGCAATAACGTGTGACAATGTCCCATTTTCAGCATCTTCAGAAGGTCAGAATGTGCAACATTAACTCCCTATCTTTTTGCAAACACTGCCTTACATTGCTGACAGCAGATCAAGCACATAGCAGTTCTGCATCATCATCACACGCAGGGCACGCAGTTTGACCCTTATGATGTTAAACCCCTGTCTGGTGTCATTGGCCAGCTGGATCAGTTCCCAGTGCGTAATCCGCAGCCACTTGGCGTTGAACCGAGGTTGCAGGCCGTGTAGCAGTTAAGATGCTAAACATGTCTCAGTCAATGTAAACATCTTGTACTCATCAGGTATTTGTGCAAGCAGTTCAGAAGAGTGTTTTGATAGGTAATGTGATGCTCTCTTTCTCCTTCATGGTTGGTCATATGGTTCTTTTTCTGGGAGTATATGAAGGGCTGGTGGTGGCAGTGTATGCAGTGCTGCACTGGTTGGGGGCATGGTGGTTGCATCGTCAGGCAATGGCCCCCCTTTCAGGTGATCTTCTGGGACTACTAAAAGGGCTGAGTGTAGCGTAGCTAGCGAACCATAGCCACTCCAAGAATGTGGGAGGTGCAAGTATGCCTTTTGGGCACACACCCAGTAGTAGTCCATCAGCTCTGCAGTTCCTTTCTTGATGTCTGGAATCAGATACAGTCCTGTTACCTTGTTTGTTTGAGCCAACAGAAATAGTTCCTTCACTGAGAAAGCACAGTTCATTAGTCTATTCTTGGTGCACTTTTACCAGTTTCTCTATGGCTGCAATCCATGTTCATTTTGATACGTGTGCACATGTCTGTTCTACGAGTGACACCGTTTTTTCTGGAAACCCTAAACATCCTTCACCTTTACACATGAGGGTTGTCTCCTGCCACTTGTTGTTTACGTATTTCGCTCCTTCGATCACTGTTTTAGACAGTTGGGGTTGGTCAACCTTGTTCTGCACTTCTGGACATACGAATCAACAAGTTCTAGGTGGATGTTGCGTGCCTGGAAAGTCCCTCTGAGCCTACATAGTGCAAAATGAATTAGGCATTGTGCCTCTATCATTGGTACTTCTTGTGGTTCTAGAACCTTGGGTGCCCCAGATGCGTGCAGTATTAAGGAGCACACATAGCAACTGCTATTAGTTGTTTGCCTTCCCTCTGCACTCATGTCGGAATACCAACTGTTCTGAGTGCTCGGGATGACGGATATCTTGAACTTCCTCTAGGCCTAGGCCATGGTATGCGTCATAATTTGCTTTGCGTACTTGACTTTTCATTCTGTTATGGAGTGATATGTGTCGCTTTCATTCGGGTTTAGACTTGGGGATGATTCAGTTACGTTAAAGGGTGTAATTTAGTTTAAATTCCAGTCCCCAGTGTTCGTCCCCCTTCTTTTAGATGTCCTGCCTAGATAAAAGATGTTCCCCAATATATCCCTAATAAAAACATGAGCAAAGTAAACAAAATGGCCGTGAAGTGTAGGCCAGACTGATAAGAATACATTCTAGTGCTATTAATAACATTTCTATCGCTAGGCAATGAACAATTTGACATGGATGTCTTCATCTGTGTAACACCTGTAGTGGGGATAAGGATGGGTACAACAAAGGAATAGGAGGTAAGGGGATGAGGGTAAATGAGGTAAACACAGGGGAGGGGCAAGGAAGGAGGAGAGAGAGAGAGGGTGAGAGAAAGAGTTTTAATTTTAAGTAACTTATGCCTTTAGCAGCAATGCATGTTTGTATAGCTCTTGTACATGCACTATAGTCAGCATTAAGCTACATGAAATGGGATTGACCCATTGTATAAGCTTTGAGTAGCTGGTGTGGAATAGGGCGGGCCCTGTTAATGTCTGAGAGGTGCATCCAATACCGGAGCCCTTTCACCTTCACTGCGAGAGGGGTGGAAAACACAACCTCATAGGGCCCATGGAACCTGGCCTTGTTCCATTTTTCCATTTTCTTACAAAACCTCTGACATAGACCAGCTCCACTGGCAACAATGTTTGGGTGGGTGTTAGGTTAGTCAGTGAATCTGCCATGTTCTGTGCATCCTCTGGGTGCAGTGGTGCCATTGTCACACTCACCTGTGTCTCTGCAGGAGCGATGGACGAGCCTCCCTTGACCCCGAGTCTTTACTTCCCCTGTTTCACCCGGAGGAATACCTGTCAAGTACAAGGTGTACACTCAGACCTGAATTCACCCGATTCCCCTGGGCACTTCCCTTCTCTTTACTGTGTGCTGTGATGTCCCCCTATGGGTTTACCTTGATCTTTAGTAGGGTTTGCACTCCATCCTGCGTTCGCAGGGGCGCGATTCACTCATGTGATAGGGTGCCAATGTCTGTAGGCTGAGTTGAGATGGCAAACTCTGTTTTATGCCTTCACAGCAAGGCCAAGAGTTCAAGGCACCAGTTTCTTCACTGGCTAGAAAGTCCTTCCCACAAGTGAACATTGCGCTGAGAATGTCGAGTGTCCAAAATTGTCCGTATTGTCTTTGTTTGCCGGTATTTTTGTGGGTGAGTAGCGCTGTGTGTAGAAGCTAGCTGCTGGTAGGTTTGCGCAGCGCCTTCAATTCGAGCGCGCCTGGTAATGTCTCTCCCTTTCCCTTGCAGGAGAAATTATGTAGTATTAGCGCCTCGAGTCCGGGTTCAGCACTACTGGAGACTTGATTGTTAGGGAAGTTTGCACGGAGGCTTTTGGTAAGTATGCACCACGTAGAGAGAGAGAGTGCAGTGAAATAAGTGTTTGTGTTATTGGAGCGAGCGCAATGAATAATGTCTCTTATTTCTTTTACAGGGGTTGTGCACTCGTACAACTAACCTGGATTCCAGGGTCGCAGGAAGATACGGTGAGCATGCGCAGTGTTACTGATGTGCGCGTGTTAACGCTGTTCTTCTTTGTTCTTACAGGAGCCGGTGTAGAAGTCTCCTCTTGACCGGAGATAGCTGCGGCGTGGAGTAAGAACCAGGTAATCTGAATCTGAATGATCTGGAGCGGGTAAGCAGAAGCAGGATGATCTGCAGCAGGTAAGCAGAAGCAGGATGATCCGGAGCAGGTAAGCAGAAACAGGATGATCCAGAGCAGGTAAGCAGAAGCAGGATGATCCAGAGCAGGTAAGCAGATGCTGGCTGATCCAGAGCACGGCAATTGTGTTGCTGATACAGCTCACAGTAAGCAACACGAAGCACTGGAAATATCTTGGGTGCAGCTTATATAGCCAGCCACACCCAAACACTAGAGAACTCATGAGTTATCATGCACTTCCTGTTTGGCAACAGGAAGTGGTAACCAGGAAGTTACTACAAACTCTAGGAAGGAATGAAAGGAGGGATTTGTCATGGGTTCTTTGTGTGCCTATGCCAGGCCTGCCAAGCCTCCACCCAGCTTGCCCTAACTACCTGCCTGATACTCATGACGCGTTAGGTGTGTCAAATATTGCTTGAGTTTTTCCCACAGAATTGCAGCTGCCCTATGGACGTCTGATGTCCTCCTCACAGGGGAGATGTGCGTTTGCATGCGTCTGCCAGTCGCTATTTCAGGGGGGGGAGAGGTGGCGGTCCTTGGTGGGCTGGTTGCGCAGATTGCACAGAGCCAGGGATAGGCAATATACCCAGTTCTTTTTTTGGGTGCTACATAATTTGGAAAGCCTGCATTTGAGGAGGCTGTTGATCTGTTCCACCACCCCATTTGCTTGTGTGTAGTAAATGAAACACATACGGTGCTTGATGTCCAATAGTGCTGTTATCTATTTAAAGAGTTCATTAATAAAATGGGTGCCGTTGTCAGATTTCAAAACATCACACACACCCCCATCTGGGGAAGATCTCATGTATGAGGAATTTTTCACACTTGGCAACTTGATGGACGCATGCATCGTCCTCAACTGACCTTCAGAAAAGGCTCACCACCACGATAAGGTATCGAGCCACTTTGCATCTATCCCCTATGTCTGCATAGTCAAAATGCAGCTCACGGGATGGCCCAATCAGGTGGGGCAGGTGGCCTCGCAATGTTCTGAGTGTCATCCCTGTACTGAACACTTTGCATGAGGTGTATTGAACAACCACCATTTAGAGGTGTTCCTGGAGATTAGGTATAAACCAGTCTTCCTTGATGTCTGCTGGAATGTGTTGCTTGGAGCTGTGAGAAGCGTAGTGCAATTACTCAAATGCCATGCATAGCAATTCTACTGGCATCACTACTTTCCCAGTGCATTGCTGTCTCCATAAAAGGTTAGTGGGAGACTATACACACCCACGTTTCAGCCAGTTTTCTCGCTCCTCCTGTGGTGCTCTGTGCTGAAGCTCAATAATCTAGTTTAAGAGCAGGGCTGTGTATGGGTCTGTATCTGGCCTTGTGTTCACTGTCGTGGTGACATATTCAGCAGGCATCAGAGGTCGAAGCGGTCGGGAGCTGTGCTCCCATACTTTTAAAGTTTCACTGTTCCTATACTTTTATTTTAAAATGAAACCGTCTGGAATGGTTTCGTTTTAAAATAAAAGTGTAGCAAGAAGTTGAAGCTTGCACTTCAGTGCACGCCACTGCACATTCCCATAAATAGCAGGTGTGTTTGTTTGGGGGTTGGATTGTGTGTGGGAGAGGGTGCAGGAATAGGGTTTGTGGGGAGCGGGGCAGACCAGCAGGGAACATAGTTCCACTACTTCTTTTTCTACACTTCAACCACTGGCAGGCATGGGCACTGGGAGGTATGATATGCTGGTGCCTTGGCTACCGCATCGTTGCCTGCATTACCCAACGAGATGTTGTCGCTGTTGTTGGTGTGTGCTGCGCATTTGGCGACCGACACTACAGATGGTTCTGCAAGGGCAGAAATTAGTGTATTGAGGGGGCGGCATGTTTCACTGGTGAGCCGTCTGCCGTCTGCCCTCCTAAAGCCCTTCCTTCTCCTGCATGAAAGACATGCATTGTGGTGATGTATGCAGAGTCTGTATAGATGGGGGCATAACACCCTTTGGACGCCCAAAGGGCTTCAATAAGTGAGTCATTGGGCCTCATTACGACCCTGGCGGAAATCGGAAAACGATGGCGGAAATGCAATACCGCCATCGAATAGCGCTCGGTGCGACTATGACCCGTCACCGCAAAGTACGAAGCCATTAGCGACACCGTAGTGAACGCCAACGTTAACTGCACCAAGTACGCGCGCGCGCGCCATGCCAACCCGTAAATACCACCATGGCGCAAGGGTACGCGAATTCCGACCCTAGCGGACATGTACCTAACGCCATCAAGCATGGCGGAAAGTACCATTCCGCCATGGTGAGAAGTACAGCATCGCGAATCAACCGTAAACGGCCCCACTGAGTGCCTGTACACCGCTCCCTGCCCACAAAGTACAACTCCCCGTAGGTGCAATGAAGTCACAATGCAACCAGTGAAATGTACAAGTCACCCATGCATGCCAACGAACAAAAGAATCACAAGAGGGGCCAATGGGAGCTGCAGGGCACAGATGGCATGAATACAGAAGCCATTCCAATGGACATGACCACAGTCCCCCCCCAGAAACGCACGCAAACACAGGCACCTGTGACCAGCAATATTCCGAAAATCACAACATTCCACCAGTCCACCTGGCTGACCGGCATCTGTTACACAAAACCCAATCCCCCGCCCCTGAGCATGACAACATTCAAACAGTCATATTGGCAGCCCCCATCCCTGACCTCACTGGGCTCCGTAGGCAAACGCGCCCAGCACAGTACCACGCAACTAAACTCCGAAGCTGGAACCCAATGCAGATCTCCTCACAATACATCGCTCCCCAAATAGGAATATGCCACATCACTCGCAAAGAAGAACGCTACACGGCCCATATCAGAATAGAAATTTAATGCACAACAAAATCACCAAGCCCATACAGCCATTAGTCCATGAACTCCAAAACACATATCACCATTGTGGGCTGCATCCGCAAGGAATGACCAGCTACTACTTGTGTGACGCCCTGTTCCATCATGGTACACAGAGCCACATTCACGTACGAAAAGGCAACATGGAAGCGCACAGAACCGCAGGGCCGTCCCAATGGGGAGGCACTAGTCCAGCTGAAAGGCCGAAATGTTGCTCCGAGCCACTAGTACTGCGTAAGGGCATGTGGCCCATTGGCGATCGTCCCATAAGATCGTAATGCTGCTCCACTGATTAACACGAAGCAGCAGGTGTCGGGAGTAAAAGCCATCTGCAGGAGTGGCATACAGATGGCAGTGGCAAAAGGGGAGGAGATACCTGTCAACCAAAAGAAAAGAAAAAGAACAGAATGGCCATCAGAACTACATTCGAACAACTCACTTCAATGATCACACTAAATCCACAGCCATATGCATGCTAGCCCACTCCAAAGGATCATCACCACCCCAAAACCACTTGCGACTCATAACCATCTATATCGAGGTGTAAACACCATCACAAACAAGTGTACCTGTGCATGCGTCTGTCAAAACAGATTCCATCAGATGGGAATGTTAACGTGCATGGACACAAGTGTCTGAAGGCGCGTCGAGACAGGGAGGGCTCAACAAGGCCAGATAGACGATGGTCCCACTATGGCAGCCCTGCATCACATAGCGCAGGGGAGGCGGATAGATTCCAAGAAGCCCTGTACATGGCAAACCCTGTATCAAATCACCTGCCCATGCATCCATTCATCATTCCCTCATCCCGGTATAAAAACGCCTGAATATTTACTCACATAACATTAGAAATTTCCATATAGTCTGTGCGTTATGCAGCCTGCAAAATCCACAGTGCCCCAGCCCGTAATTCCAGTGTTGTGAAGTAACATGTATTTGGGAATGTCCTGCCTCATCGCCCACGTCGCTATTGCGCATCCCAAACTATTCATATCAATCATTGCATCCTCGCCATGGCCCCTGTCTCAAGGACATTGAACAATAGAACGTTATATTTGCAGTCAGACCTGTGGGCATCTCCTCGCCGCTAGCTGAAAACCGAAAGCGCCGCCCTTCGAATTCCTCATTTGCAACATCACGTCGAAAAGGCATCTGTGGCCGTTTGAAATCACAAATTAATCCATCTAGTGCGGCTGTGTGTGAAAATGGCAACTGCCTTCACCCACTAATGGGACGCCCCGCCCGTCGTTGCAACTCGGTACAGTGATGCATGAGGGCCCACCGTTACTCGAGTACTACGTTCCACTGACCCATCACAAGTCTGTTCGCGACTGCAAAGATTGTATGTGAAACAATGGGACCATAGCCGAATGTACATATCAACAAATGTTACACGGCCATCGGGTACAAATACATGATTGCAATAGCAAGATGCCATTCCTCGAATTGCAGCGTTGTGTGCGGGACGTGCTCGCCCAAAGGGGAGAGCAGCTTGCACAGGTGGAATGAATCACCACAGGTGGAGGCCATACAGCCTGAAAACACATAAATTGCACACCCAGTCTCCTCCCACAACCACACCCACTCCGAAATGCTACCGACAGGACTCGCGATGTTGGCCCTGGGGGACCTGATAGCACTGCAAGTACTCCAACTCCAAGAAGAAGACGAACACCAACTACAACCGGCCGCACGGAGGAGATGCAGGAGGAGGAGGAGGCCAAGGCAGGGCCAGCAAGGGCCGCCAGCACAGCCACTACCACCACGCAGGCAGCCCGCAATCCCACGCCTCCGAGCACATCCGTTCAACCTCACTGATGAGCAGATCCACACCCTCTACCGTTTGGACCGGGACACCATAGCCGCCATTGTGGACATGACACACGCTGACCTTGTCAGCATGATAGATAGCCCAACCGCCATCCCACCCCTACTGAAGGTGGTGTCTGTACTCCACTTCCTGGCCACAGGCACCTACCAGCACACAGTTGGACAGTTGCATGGCATTTCTCAGCCACTGTTCTCACGGACACTATTGCAAGTGCTCGATGCCCTCCTGCAGCACGCAGACGACTACATCTCTCTACCACGCTCGGAGCAGGAAATTACCAACACAAAAGTGGGATTCCATGCACTTGCCGGCATACCGGGTTGCATTGGTGCCATCGACTGCACCCATGTGGAATTGGTCGTCCCACATGCCATGGAGGCCCAGTACCGCAACCGAAAACAATTTCATTCCCTGAATGTACAAATGGTGTGTGACTCCAACAGGATCATTACACATTGTTGTGCCAGATTCCCTGGATCAACCCATGATTCTATGGTCTTGAGGAACTCTACTATACCACGCTACATGGAGCGACACGCAGGGAACAGATCCTGGCTACTCGGTGAGTCTCATTTCATGCATGATGATGTGGGGTATGTGATGCGGCAATGACCTGGCAGGAAGGGGGGGGGGGTGTGCGTACGTAGCAATGGCATTCCACATCATACGTTTATCGTCCACATACAGGTGATGCTGGGTATCCACTGAAGAGATGGCTCCTCACACCAGTCCGGAACCCACGGGACCAGCATGAGGAGGACTACAACCATGCCCACTCACGTACCCGTGTAGTCATTGAACAGGCATTCGGCCTACTGAAGACTCGTTTCCGCTGCCTCAGCAGGTCTGGCGGGGCACTCCTGTACCGCCATGAGAAGGTTGCAAAGATGGTCATGGCATGTGTCATGCTCCACAACATGTGCGTACGTAGAAATGTGGCCATGCCCCCTGACGCAGAACTGCAAGCACCTGATGATGGTCATGATGAGGGTGGGGATGTGGCAGCACCTCAAGGAGTCTGCGAGGCACCGGAGGGCCGTGACATTCGTCAGCATCTCATTGATGCATGCTTCTAGCACTCACGCCTGGTGGCTGATACATGGACACGGGACTCGTGGCACTGTGTGTGTCTGGTACATGCACAATATGGACTGTACGCCTATGATGGCCTAGTACACAAAGATCATTGTCCACACATCTCATTGGTTGATCGTGCACTGTTTATGGCATATGTGATATCATGTTGAACACCCTATCGACCCGCCACCCAAGTGAGCCCAACACACCCCCTCCACCCTCCTACCTCCCCCCCGAACACCAGTGTCCAAAGATGCTCATTGTCAGTGGGCTGTCGCTATTGCAAGCCCCCTCTGCGGGTATCAGGGGCACCCCTGCCTGTGGAGCGCAGGTTCCTCCCAGATCTACGTTGGGGGCTGCCCTGGACGGAACTTGCAACGGATGATGTCTCTGCCTGCTCACGTCCATGCATGTCCCTAAGGGTTTGTGAGAGCTCAGTGAGCACACGGCGCACTGCGGCAAGTTCGGCACATACGTCTTTGGACGTCGCATGCAGTTCCCCCCTCAGGCTCTCGGTGCTTCTCTCCATTTGGACTCTCAGGCTCTCGGTGCTACTCTCCATTTGTGCCCTTGGTGTCTCTGTACTTCTCTCCATTTCTGCCCTGAGTGTCTCAGTTGATGTTTCTATGTCTGCCTTAGTGCGCCCACATTCATCGGCATGGTCCTTGAGGAGCGTGGCCAGTTGCTGCTGTTGCACGATTAACTGGTCGAGGGACTGTTGCCTCTGCTGGGCCATGGCCATTTGCGGGGGTGTCACAGAGGGGCTGTTGACCTCATGTTGCCTTGCCACAGGGCTTGTGGGGGATGGCCAGTCGTCGTCTTGTGGGTGCCCCTGCGTGGTATCCTCATGTTGTACGGGATGGGACAGACAGGGGGAATGGGACAGGTCATGGATGGATCTGACTTCGACATCCCCGTCTTCTGTGTCGGAGCATGCTGCCATCAATGGGGTGTCACCTATGGTGCTGCTGCCACCAGAGGCAGTGCCTTCTGTGGCATCCGTTGGGGGGACCTGTGGTGGTGGTGTTGTTGGCATGCTGGCTGCTGGGGTGCCTGTTGATGTTCCCTCCTCTGTGCTGCCACCTGATGTGTGCTGCTGCCGTGTCTTGATGCGTGCAGCTGAGGTGGAGGGTCTTTGGCCGTTGGTCTTGGCCCTCTTTGCAGGTGTGCTGGTAGGGGTGTCCTGATGCTCGTCTTTTGGATCGGACCCTGTGGTGGAGTAAATGAGGGCGAGGGTTATTAATGGGTCTGTGGGTATTGGAATGGCATTGTATCACATGCATTGGGGTGGTACCTGAGGGTGATTTGGGTCGGGGCCTTGGAGGTGCTTTCATTTGTGTGTGGAGTGAGGGTGCAGTTGTTTGGCAGCCTGCAGTTAGGGTGTGCCTGCTGCACGTGTAGTGGGTGTTTTAGGGGTTTTTAATTATTTATGTATTTATTGTGAGTTTTAAAGTGCGCTATCAGGGCGATGTGTGTGGACGTTCTCCTGGACATGTGTTTCTGTTGCACTATGTGGACACATGGTACTTCACATGATTGGACATTGTGGATTTAGCATTGTTTTATCTGGCCCACCTACCTGAATCTTCGGATGTCTGCACTCCTTTCTCCATCCCTCTGACTCCCTCTATGCTCTCCATTCCGATGGTGGAGGCACAGATTTCTTCCCAGGGGGTCAACTTGATGGGTGATTCAGGACCTCCCCCGGTGGCTGTGGCAATGTTGCGGTTGGCAGAGAGTATGCTGCGGACGCGTATCCGCAGGTCGTCCCATCGCTTTCTGCATTGCTGTGGGTTGCGGGGTGCGGTCCCCACCGCACTTACCCGCTGTGCCACCAGAGCCCATATGGCCTTCTTGTTCGCAAGTGCCGTCCTGGTCATTTGCGTGGAGAAGACGACGGCAGCATTCTCCTGGAGGGTCTCTGTTAGCACAGTGAGTTCCTCACGGGAGAAGTGGACCTGCCGCTTGCGGTCGCACGCTTTCTTCGCTACTTTTCCCATTTTTCTTGGTTTCGCTAGGGTGGATGACGGGTTGGGGTGTGTCTCGGGGTAGTGTTTTTAGTGGTTGTGTGGTTTTTGTGGTTTTATAGGTGTACGGCGGGATGTTTCCCGTTCCGGGCCCATGTTTTTACTTCCGTTTCCGTATATTTACGGTCACCGTACTTTCCGGTAGGCGCACACTGCGGTGTCCGCTGTGATGGGTGGCGGTATTGCACCTAGGGCGCCGTACGGCGGCGGTGTGGGCCGTTTTGGGGTCATTTCCGCCATCGCGGACTTTGCACTTCCGCCATGCCGTGGTGCTCGTGCCCGATGGGTCGGAATGGGCCGCACTTTGCTCCTTCGTGCAATGGCGGAAACGCTATTTACGCTGTGGCGGTCCGGTCAGTCACTTTCCGCCAGGGTCGTAATGAGGGCCATTGAGGGGTCAGAGATTCTGGATAATCCTCCAAATGCCCCCGTTGCCTTTTTGATGGGCTATAGGGCCATGTTGAACGGTGAGGTGGAGGGGACTATGATCCTTGGTGTACTAAAACCTGTATGGTCTCTCTGATCCTCTCCTCTGACTCCCTCGACAATGGGTACTGCTTCACTCGGGGTAACACTGCCCCATCCTTTAGGGTTATTCTCACTGGGGTCACTTCTTCTAACATCCCTACATCATGTGGGTTGGTTGTCCATAGATGTGTTGTAAGTCTGCCTAGCCGAATGGAGGTGGTCTGACGACAGCCATAATGGGGCTTTGGACTCTTTGGTATTGCACCTTAATTTCACATGGTATGCAAACCTTAAGTATGATTCCCCCTCATTGTTACCATTCTCAAAAAGTTCATCATGGGTCAATTCCTTACGAGGCACAGTAGGATCGAGACATAAGACTGTGTGCCACTGGCATCCGTGGGGGTCAGTACCTAATACTACAATTCTTTTGGCTGACACCAGTAGGCCCTGTAGGTCCAAGGAGAGTATTGTGCCTGGAACTAGTTCTGGGGTCACCATAGGCCGAAAAATGAAATCAGTGGGTACTCTCCAGCCAGCTTTGGTGATCGGGGGAATGTCTCGAGCGAGCACAGTAATACCATAAATGAACATGTCAGGGTTGACAGGGTTTTCTCATACCACTTCATCACGTGCCATGGCATGTATCACAAGCACTGCTCTCATTGAACACATGACAAGTGTAGAGCAGATGATGCCACTGTCGGTAAATAAGATTGTCATGTTCAGCTTGCTGAGCAGATCCCTGCCAAGCAAGTTGAGAGCAGAGCTCTTAGAGTATAGGAGGGGGGCCCTTACAACTCTCCCTTCCACCTTTCCATCTAAGTCCTTTGTGTATGGAACCATTAATACATCCCTAGTGTCGAGAGTTGTTCCTGATAGCGGGAATTCACCTTCACTGATGCAGGACTTCTCAGAGTTCACCATAAAGATGAATTGTTTGTTCCCTATCTCTGTCCCCACCAACAGTTACTCTTCTGGATTTAGGGTCATTGACAGGACTGGACACGCAAATGCTCTCTATGGGCTGTCCTAGTCAGGGTATGTGTCTGTCCCAGGGAACAAGAAAGGGTTTCCCCCCACCACTCTAGCACCTTGGAACAGGGCCATTGTGCCATTAGGTGCACAACCAAAGGCATTCATGTTCTCTGCTTGATGCATGTTAGTGCAGGGTTGGTAATGCTGTCTCATTTGCTGTGCGTGTCGCGGTTAGCAGCGGCCGGGAACTTGTGGGGGTAGCTGTGTGTAAAGCTTGATGGATGTCATAAGGTATCAAAGTCATTCTGGGAGCTGGCCCATGGGGAGTCCCTTGGGGTAGAGGGCCATAATTCTGCTGGTTATAGTTGTATCCCATGCCCAGGCTACTTTGACATTCTCTCGAAAAATGCCCCTACCTCCCACATGTCCAGCACAGCCCCGGTGAACCTCCTCTTGGTCCCAGACCCCCAAACCCACATCCTCTAGACCCTCAAAACCCACCTTGCCCACATGTTGCCCTCCTTGCCACTGAGGTCCCGAAAAATGTGGGCTGCCACCCGAATGTTGTTGTCCTAATTTGGCCCACACTGCTGCTATTCTTGCATTTGCTGTGCTAGGGGCCGTGCCGGCACTGGCCCTGTCACTACCACAGCTACTTTGACTATCTTATTTTGGACCAGTTATGCTTCCTCAGCCTGTCGCCTCTGAATCTTTTCTTTCTTATGCTCTTTTATCCTTCTACAGTAATGAAATATGATGCTTTGAATTTTCGTGCCATACCTTGGCTTTTATCCCTGCTATTTTGTCGAGTGCTTTCTACACATCTTTGGGTAGGCCCTGTTTGACTATAAAATAGAAAAGTGCTGTTGATTGGTCCCAAGCATTGCCTGTTTCTGCTCTCCACATGACTTGAACCCTGAAAATAAACTGAGCCGCGTCTTCCTCATCCCCCATAGTACACTGCATGACTGATTGGAAATCTGGAGTAGCTGGGATTGCCCGTTGCAGCGCATACCATACTCTGGCCCTAGCCATGTTAAATGAAGCTCCATCATGGGCATCATTGCTCAGTGTTACTCCTGGTTACCCCGCTTTTATTCATACATTTTCAGCTTGATCCGCAACTGCAGCCACTAACAGGCTTTTAATATCTCCTATTGCTAAGGGCACCCCCACTGTGTTCTTTTCAAATGCATATATCCACTTCCCTGCCCCCGCTTTGAGTGGTGGGAGAGCTTTGATGAGGTTGTTATTGTCCATCTGAGCTCACAGTACATAGTGAGGTCTCCCTGCTCCCTTGTGTATTAGTGGGATTTGCATTTTCATCTTGCATTTTCCGCCGTTAGTTACACTTCCCTTTTTTTTTGCTAATGTTATCCTGCCAAATCTCTCCCTCAATCATATGTCCCATAAACATTATAACCTTGGTGTGTGCTGGGGCTCCTGCTCTGTATCCCCCTACCCACCGTCCGTGGTCTCATCAACATCACTCCAGTATTCCTCATCACCCCTCCGCAAGCCTACATTCTCGTAGCCCAAGCTGTTTGTCTCTCTGTCACGTTCTACATGAATGTTTCTTATGGGTGCACTGTCTATTCTGAATCAGAAATCTCCTGACTTCCATTCATCCCCAGCTGGTGGCACGGGTGCCCCTATAGGTGTCACAGGTGTATTTGCCTTAGTCACATGTCATGCTGCAGTCAGCCTGGCTAGTTCTGTCCGTGTTGACGCCAGTGCTACTTCTAGGTCTCTTGTACTCACCCCGTTGTGGGTATTAACACTGGGGGTGAGAGATATGTTGGGGGTGGGGCTGTGGCTGGTGCTGCCACCATCGTGCCTGCTGAAACATATGTTGGGTTAGTATACCCTTTCGCTGGACGAGTTGCTAGTGGATATATTCCTTTTTTCTCTTCAACTTTCTTCCCATTTTCACCTGAACTTGCATCTTTATTACTGTTGTGTGTCACCCCTTCCTGCTTCTGATCCTCTGTATCTTGAAACATTTTCCAGAGGTTCAATACTTCCCTCCTATTCTGCAACAGTCTCCCATTGGATTTTGTGGTCAGGAAGGTGGACATATGTTCTAACACGCTTCTGTCAAAAGAGCCCTTGTCTGGCCAGTAATGGGGCATTTGCGCTCCTCTAGTCTCAGTCACCCACTGATTGTGTTACTTCTTGATCTTTTCATAATACAATGGCAGGGCTTTGCATATGTGATCTAAGGGCGTTCCTATCCCATTGTTGTGTCCCCTGTGTGTCTGATAGTGGGGCTAGTCCTGTGCTGCTGTGCCACAGTTAAACAATAGTCTCTTCAAAACATATGCAATTCACTTTGGTCAAAAACACAATTCAATGTCATCAGTAAAAGTCCTAATAAGAAACTGACGTTCAATACCCCCACACATCTTGTTCCAATTAGAGCTTTTGTAACTACACCCTCACCTCACACACTCCTCACTCATCCACACACAAGCCATACACACCCCTTTTGGGCCTCTGTCTTGCACCATAAAATATGCTAACATAATAAACTAAAATAACAAACTAAAACAACAACCACTACTATTCCTGAGCCTCTAATTATACGTAGCTCCTATATTTATCCTTGTATTTTTCCCGTACTGTTTATGCAGTGCACATGGCGCCACGTTCCCCCCTTTCTCTGGGAGGTTCCCTTTCTTCTGTTTTCCCTTTCCGTAATATCCTTAAAAAGTTAATTAAAAAACTAAAAATTGCCACACTACACAAATATACCACACTCTCAATTTCAATCTCCACGTGTTCACACTGTTCACATTGCTCCATACATCCAGCCCTACTTTTTTATCCCTTGCAAACTATACTCACGTGCGCGTGTTCTCCCGAACTCCTCCATTCACAGGGTTCCAACACTGGCCTGCACCTCTCCTTGGGGCTGCATCCCGCTCCAGAGAACAGGCTGGATTTTGCAAAGACGGCTCGCACAGGTAACTCAGGGGTATGCATTTTGGGACTGGTCACTGTAGGTGGGCGTGGCCCTTCTGGCTAGGCCATCTGGATACCACCGCACATACGGGGACAATGGGATCACTTCGGTAGGGTCACCAAATGAAGGCAAGTCCCTATTTACACTGATGCCACAAAGAACACAACCCTCTAGGGAAAAAGGCCAGGAGATTGCTTGTAAGGATAGCAAGGTTTAATTCTACACAATACAAAAGGTATCAGCAAAGGACTCTGCTGCTCTAAAACGTTCTGGTCATTCTTAGTACAAGCAGAAGCTTAAAAAATCTGGGTGGCATCATCACATATAGTAAAAACTAGCACCACTGGTTGGCGAGACCGTCTAGATGGGCCCGCTACATAAGGGATGCCAGGCTACAATTGGTTCAGATTTCTACAATCTGTCTGTTCCCACGTGGGTCAGCGGGGCTCATTTCTCTGAGGATTGAAGGTCAGGTCTCTTATAAGGCTACACTATCTGAACTGCTATGAAACACTAAGCCCACTAATACATCACTGTGGCATGCACCTGGGAGGATCAGGTACTGGTGCCAGGGGGAAGGGAAGAATAAATACAGTCACGCTGACCTACAAATTCTGTGCTTTTTTGAAATCGCACCCAAGCCCTCCAGCCTCGTTTTGATCTATAATTTATCCTTTCCTTTACCTTGTGTTACAGAGGATGTATTTATGTAGAGAGGTGAAACAGTTGCACATGCTTAGATCCTTTATGGCCATTTCGTTTATGATTGGGGCTGGGGTCACTCACTATCACAGAATGCAGGGGTGTGGGGATCGGTTTGGTGGTGTGTGCCATGGCTCTGGGTAAGGTGGGTGGAGGTTAGAGGTCTGCTGGCAGTTTGGCTGTGACAAATGGGCACTGCAGGGAGTCTGGTGTTGTCCCAAGTCCTTGTAGGGCACATTCCTCCCAGTGATACTGAGTAATTGCAACAATGGAGGTACAAGGGGAAGCTTCGGTGAGAACTGGCCATGCAGGCTTGTCCCGTCTTAATTTTCTGGGCCTAGCCGAGTTCTCTCATGGACCTAAAATTGTGCCACTCAGCCATGCAAGATTATGCATCCACCATAATTACAAAATGGCATTCTTTTCTATGCGCACACTGGGTCTATGCATCTATCATTCTCCCTATATTGTATCCATGCCGAGTTTCAAAGCACGCTCCTCTCCTCCCTTGCACATTTATACAACTTCATATGGGATTCACCTCACCTTAAAGCTCCTAGAGGGATGTGATAGACTCATTTCCATCAAAACATAAGCTAGATAGGGAGTCAATAGAATGAAAATAAGCTAAAAGAAAGAGGATAATTATTTTAAACATGCCAGCAGTGAGCAGAGTCCTTGTTAATGACTTCTGATTAGGAGCACATATTAAACAAGGTATGAGAAAATGGATGACTGAGAGGATGTAAGACCATGTGATATATGTGTTTGAGAACTAGAGTGAATGGGTTTCTCACTGTTTCTACAAGTGTATCTCTAGGTGGTGAAATAAGAAATAAACCACCTGCCAATATTTGAGAAAAAGAAAATGAGTAAAATGTATTTCATAAATGGTGGTGTGCCAAGGGTCACATATGTCGTATTGTTATTTGTTTTATATCCTGATAAAGGCCTCTGTGTGCAGTAAAAGGGGAACCCTTTAGGGCTATCTTCTGCAATTGGCTTAAACACAAACTGTCAGCAATGTTTTTGATTGTAGTAACCAGGATTTTTTAGACTGGTGACCGAGTTTTATGCCTTAGAATACAAATCAGTGATCTGCCATTCTACTGATGTTGAAATACGACAACAGACACACAATGGATAGAATATAAAACTCTGTTCTTGAATAGACCAATTTTGGATTTAACGTGTGGTTGAATTATATGTGGGGATTAGACACATATTGAGTACGATGTCAATTCAACTTGCACTTTAGCACTGTTGCACTATAAAAAAAAACGTAAGCACGTTTCATTGGATAACATAACATGTGTGTTGTATAGTTCGGTTTTTAAACAACTACTTTCTTTTAATAAGAAAATATATATGTTTTGAAAATATAGAGTGATTGGTTGGTTATCTTGTCCCTCGAGGTGCTATTTTCCTTTACGGGACTTGCCACTCCATCATAGTTTTCCCATTTCATGTACATGCACCAATCCACAAAGTGCATGAAGAGAAACTCGGTATGGTTGGTCCAGCATAGGTTTTTTATCAATGTGTCTTTTCTTTACAAAGGGCGATGGTGAAGCCATGGGTCAAGATTCCATGGGCTGTTGTGGTGTCGCCAATGTTGCCCCAGTCCAAGCAGGTTTGGACTGACATTTGCCTTGAAAGATAAGTCGACTGGTCAATCAACGAGAACATATTTATGCAAATATCCCCAACACTATTGAATATTGCGTTCCACTTTTGCATGCACCAATACAAGTTGTTGAACATAAGCTAAGCAATCCTGTATTTTATTTCAGGTCAGATGATGTCCAACGAGCCAAACGGATCCAATCAACACTCCATAATGAAGAGACCGCATCTCACGGCAATCAAGTATTCTCCCAAATAGTGTGCGAATAGTGCAGCAATGGAAACTTCCTGCCACACAGACACAGCCGCATCCCACTCCAGCCCTGGGGAGCATCGCATCTTTAAACCACAGTGGATGGGATGTGAGGAGCTGCTGAGGCTCACCCAGTGCAACTATGAGAGTTGAGGGGGCAGCAGGCGTGTTAGCTATGTAGTGAACTCTCTACCACAGCAGGGGCACTGTGTGTATCTTTAGCCAATGGTTTAAAAATACAAAATAACATTACACAACACCAGCCTCAAATATCAGGATCCTGGGCACAGCGCCTCTTTCGTGTGGCACACTAGGCATGGTTTAGTGGCAAAAACGGTACTGCTCTTCTGTTCTAACCTCGGCTCTATACATGTTCATATGTCCCCCATACACTACAGTCAAGAGATCTGCACAACTTCCTGTGATTGAGATACACGAGACCACAGTAAACCACTTGACCCTATTCACTGAAATAATTGGCACTTATGCCCTGCTACATCTCATTCTGCAATCGTTGCCATGTACACAGCTCACGCACCCATCCATGTAAGGTAAATGACATCATGACCAAAGAAAACATTCTAGAGCTCGCAACTAATCACAGCAATACTTGATTTCTTAAGTACCCACAAAGTACAAAAAACTTCACTGCCGCACCTCTCTGCCTGAGCATGCCTTTGACTCTGAAGAGCCAGCAATCAGACGATGGTTCTCTACTAAAATTGGCTGACAAAGGAACTCAGCAAGAAGGCAGTGATAGAAAGGGTATCTGGAAGAAATGAGTGCTGCTTGAAGAAGGCTTTTGGAGGTGAAACACAGTGAAACATTACAAAATGTGCTTTCGAAATATTCCTTTCCATCCCAGAAATTTGAAAGTAGTTAACCAGAGAGCGTCTAAGCTTCATTTTTCTGTATCATAGACATCATGGCATTTAACCACATTTTATCACTGTTTCCAACATAACTATGACGTCTAAGAATTTGAGACATTCCAAACATATTCTCCATGTTTTATGTTCATAAGCAAGTATCAAGTGCTGAGTTTGACAACCTTTAATTTTGCTGAATTAAGCTTTGTTAATTTTCTATCCTTCTTTAAAATGAATCTACCAACAGTGCCATTTGTGATATTGTGCATGCCATCAATTTAATTTGAACCTAGTGCCTAAGTGCTTCTTGCTCCTGAAGAAATAGCTGCAACATTCAATGTTACAAGAGATTTTTTTTTTAATTTGTTATCACAAGTCACTCGTTTTCGATTAACTTTTCGTCACAGACCAAATCCATCATCTTGGGAAGAGTTAATAACATTATTTATTAAGCGCAACCCATTACCAAGAACACCAGTTTCAAGTACTGTTAGGTAATCTCCCTCCCTGCTTGTTTATTATACTGAAATCTTTGTAGAACTTTCGCCAAAGCGCTGAACAATCAAGTTACATAAGGTGGTACATATGAAATCATAAAGGTTAGAAAAAAAACAGATAAGCTTTCGGCACAGAGTGCAGAGTGAATGATTTGTACAAAAGAGGAGGAGCATATAGAGAGGGCCTGTGAGCTCACCAGGTTGGGGGTGAGGAGAGAACATTTAAGGAAACAGGAGGGGGAACAAGGAGGTATAAGCAAGGTTATAAGAAAGCGATGTTGTTTGAGAAGAGGATGAGATGGATTGTTAGCCAAAATAAGAGCAGCGAGATATAGAGAGTGTATACCCTGAGAGCACTTCAAAACAATTGAAAGGAGATGGAAACAAAGACAGGAGTCAAAGGGAAGGAGACGCTCATGATGGATCCTGTAACAGAAGAAGATGGGTTTAAAAGCGTAGAAGGAAGACAGGCAATACATTCATCATATTGATGACTATAAACAGTGTTGATTGCCATTCGCAGGGTTCTCTCAATTCACTCCGAGATAATTTTTCCATTCCTGCATTGTCAGATTGCAGAAGAATGCAACATAAACTGAAAAACTATATTAATAGACCACTACTAAAAGGGGTGCCATTTTGACCATTCTCAACCTCATGTGTACTGGGTCAGGCTTACAAATTGATTTAACCCTTCATGCTGGACAGAGCACATTGATGCAGCATTACAAGTATGCTGTGCTTTCTGAGACCCTTAAATAAATATGTAGAACTGTATGTGAGTGAACACTTGCGATATATTGCACAAGAGGTTCCAAGAGACAAATAATAGACCACAAGAGTGAACATTTAGTTGCCTCTGATGTACTTCTGGAGCCCATTGGTAAAAACACTCATGGCCCGAATCATGGAATTAATTGTGCCGCAAAAGGGGGACTAGCTCGTGAAAATGCGCGCAAGCGCCCTTTTGCCGATTCATGGAACACACTGTGTGAGGCTTACCAGAGAATTGCAAGGAATCCGCGCCGGTCCAACATGTCACTGAGACACTACGAATGCCTTGCGTGAGACTCCTAGCGAAGGAACGTACCGTCTTGCGCAGTCACCTAAAAATGGGGCTGAACACATGGAATGGGGAACAACAAGCAAAAATGTGGGCGTAACGAGGGAAGTTCCCCAGTAAAATACTTGCATTGCCCATACGTGTGCTAACAACCCGTATTCATGGAATTGAACAGGGATCTCCGGCACGTGGTAAAAGACGCGCAAATCCGAAAACATGTCCACCACGCAAAAGCTGGCGTAAGCATCACTGTGCATAAAAACGCAGTGCGAATAGCCAGTGCGCATATACAGCTACGATGAAGGTACCATTTCTCGCAACATTGATCGTGGGACACTGTAGAAGGCGGAGGATGGCCACGCCCCCATTTTTCTACCCAGAACCAGCCGTTTTGGGATGCCTGATGACAAGGTCTATGCCAGGTATAGGTTTTTACCACATATCACATTAGACCTGGTCACGGAGTGTGAAGATGACCTTAAATCACCCACCCTGTGCTCTCAAGTACTAAGCCCCTTGGAAAAGGTGCTCAATGTACTGCATTTTTTGGTCACTGGGTCATTTCAACAGACAACTGCCATATTTGTGGGTATTTCACAGCCCACGCAGTCACGCTGCCTACACCATCGCAATCACCAGCACTGACATTCTTTCAACGTGCAGGTTGTATGTGATGCCAAGGGAATCATCACTTCTGTATATGCAAACTATCCAGGGTCCACCCATAATAGATTCATATTCAGAATGTCACCCCTACACCGTGCCACGGGAACATGCATGTCACACACACACACAAACACACACCATTGACAAATATTCTCACCCCTACAGGGGACAGTGCCTACCCCCTGAGCACCTACATGATGATGCCAATACAGAACCATGCCAGACCACCCCAAGTAAGATACAATGCAGTCCATATTGCAACTCGGGCCAAAGTGGAGCGCACATTCGGAGTGCTCGGGTCAAGCTTCCGCTCCCTTGACCACTCTGGTCGTGAGCTGATATATGCACCACCAGTAGTGTGCAGGATCATTGTGGCAGCATGTGTCCTGCACAATGTTGCAACACAGCGTGGCATACCGGTGGACATGGTGGTGCCCCCAACCACATGCACGTCGCCTGCGCATGGTAGGGGAAAGGGCATGTGGCCAGGCTGCCCGTATCCAGCTTGTGGCTACATTTTCCACCTAAAATCCAGCACCTGCGGAGTGCACACAGCCCTGGTACATTCCAGGTGCCATTCAATTATGACAAAGGGGCAATGATCTGTGCCCATCAAACCATCCTGAGAATGTGTCCTTGGATGTGCTACATTGTGTGCATCCCTTAGAACCTAAACTAATTAAATCTGGTGTGTACAAAAGGAACACATAGGAGAGGGAGTATGCCACTAACACCATGTCAAAGTACACATCTAATTGCTGGTATGTCACATAAACCCTCCCAGACGTCATGTAAAATTATTGCCACACTGTGCCATGACATGCAATGTCAAACAAGATAAATAAATGGCCAACACATAACACTACTGTCACAAAGCCGCAACGATGCATGGAAGAAGTTGAGAAATAACACATGCTCATACAATTCCATAATAAAGTTGACAGGAACAGTAATTGCCTAGTACAACATACTGCAAACACTGGACCTAACAGTGAATCTGTCTGACAGTGACTCATCATATTTCCACAAGTGACTCAATGTGTCGTAACTTGCACAGGGCACACTGGTAGGTTTTGCGTTGCTCTGCTAATTGAAGGGGGCAGGTAAGCGCATACAGCAGGAAGTCAAACAAAAATGGAGATAGGCAAGGGGTAATTAATAATGACGGAACAGGAACAAAGGATGGATCTCAATATTCAACCAAAAAGGGATGGGAACCATGAACTTGATAAACAATGAGAAATCCCACTAGCGGTGTATACACAGGTTGGACTAGAGACTGCCACATATATAAGGGAAGCCCAATGCCTCTGTGTAAGTTACTTTTACAGACACCACTCTTTGCAAGTCCATGGAAAGGGGAAGCAAGAATGGCTTCTGTGTCTGGACCCTAAGGCACAAACAAGGAGTATACTAACACGAGACAAGCCAGTACTGGGCCAACTGGAACCTACAGTGGATGCCCTTGGAGGGAACAGAATGCAACTCACTGTAACATACATTCACAATAGACCAGAGGTAAAACAAGGGAAGGGAAGGTGCACAGATTGCCTGCTGGGATCCCCAGCAGCCTAACTCTGAACAAAGGAATAACAGATGCACAAGTGAGGATAAGAATGGCAACAAAAGGGAAAATAGGCAGTAAAGTCAGCAAGATTCACAAGGGGAAAAACAAGTAAATAAAAAATGTCCATGTTGGACTGGAGGGGTGGAGGGGCAGGGTGCATGTCAACACCCACATGTGTGGATGTTGAGAAACAAAATACTCCTCCATGGGTTCATTGGCTTTATGGCTATCATGGATTGGGAGGGCTTTTGCTGCTGTCGCCACCTTCCTGTGTAGCATCTCAAGGTGGTAGTGGTAAGGGAGGTTCACCACGTATAGCCCTGGTCTGGTCCTCCATGGCAGCGGCCAGGTGGGACTGAGATTAATGCATGTGCAACATGAAGCCTCGGAGGTATGCATGTGCAACATGAATCCTCAGAGGTCTGCAATTACCACCTCACGGGATGCACAGAGATCCTCCAAGATGGTACGAGTCAACAGTTACATCTGCTGTTTAAACAGTGTAAAGCAGGCTGCCTCTAGCAATGCCAGTATAGCTCTGAAGGACAGACACTCTTGCCTCAGGGTTTCCCTGTTGCCCCGATCCTCTACAAGCAGGGATGTCTGCAGAGACCTCAGTTATGCACATCTGCTCCTGTTGCTGGCCTTCATGTGCAGTCTGTGTGAGCAGCATGTGGATTGCAATGCCTGCAGCTGGTGCTCTACCTGTGTTGCTGGTGGGATAATGGAATAGGCTACCCTATATATAGCCTGAGCCAACATCTCATAGGAAGCACCCTGTGGTTGTGCAGCAGTATACTTGGACTGCACTGACACTGTATCGCCAGCTACAACACTGCTACTGTGTGTGCGGGCCCCACGCCTGCCTGACCCAAGGAAGCATTGCCCTTTGATGTGATGCCGCTTTCTGTGGTTGCAGGAATGCATCCCTCCCTTGCTCAGCTGTCCCAGGACCAGTAACCAATACTGTGGAGCGTGATCCTGCAGCCATAACCAGCACAGACGGATGTGACAACACTGACTAGCCCTGTGAGGGGATGTGACCCCCTTCAGACGCATGGGCCACAACAGCACCAACACTTGATGCACTCACCTGCGACAGCATAGAGGAATTCACAACCGGTTCACCACCAGGGCCACTGGTTTCATCAGAGGTGGACTCATACTCATTCATGCCCCTGATGGCCTGTAGCACCAGTGGATTTTCATGGGCTGCCACAACACGTCCTCCACTGGTGCTCTGTGGTGGCTCAGGATCCTGCTCCTCCTCAACCTCCTCCTCTGCATCCAGTGCCTCATCACCTGGACATGGAAATAAAAATACATGAAGAGCCATGTAAATAGCATACCCCATACACATAGATATCACAATGGTGTCCTGCAACACATTAACATGCAATGTCACTCATGGCACAATGTCCCACCCATTGCCAGTGTCAATGGAAGTTATGGGTAGCATGAAACCACCCATGGACATGTGTGGATGTACTTAACACCACATGAAGTGCATGGTGTATAGCACATGCTTCAGACATAAACACTTGACTGGCATAGTTGAGTCACTAACATCACTGATGTAAATACCCAGATGCCACATTGTATAGGCATGCCAGAACTGTCTATTAGCATGAGACAGTTCTTAATGACTAATGTCCCAAAGCCATGCACAATGTATGTGAGATGATATGGTATTCATAAAGTGCATAAATACAAGTGTTACAAGGTGCAAGAAGGCAAGGGTGGGGGAATCTAGTGAAGCCAGACATACCAATCTTATGAGGCCAGGTGAGATTGAGATTGCACAGGTGCAGGGGAAGGCGGAAGGGGAGACTTGGAGGGGAAGTTGGAGGGGGCAGTGCAGTACATGGAAACAGCAGTAAAAAAACATAACAAAATAAGCACTAAGTAAAATGCATCCAGCTGGTGGCAGTGGAAGGGTAAGTGCAGACATCAGGTGTTAAGTGCTGGTAGGGGGCTGTAGGGATACAGTAAACAGTCCCCAACTGCGGGGGATGCCAGGGAGGCAGTGCATGGGTGCAACTGGTGGGCTAGAGGACCGGGCTGGAGAGCAGAGGGTGGCCAGATGACCAGTGCAGTTTCATATTCAGCCAGGAGTTCGGCAGGGGAGAGGAGGAAAGCACAACCCAAGAGGAAGTATAAGATGTGCTTCTAGAGCCGGAGAAGGTTCACCTCAAGTTTCAGGGATGCAGGGAGGCTGTTCCAGAGGGAGGCCCCAGCTGAAGAAAGACATCAACCACCAACTCTTTGCTAGGAGAAGCAACTGACCCTGAGGGAGTAGGAGAGGGATGATTGGAAAGCTTTAGAAGGAAGATATTTAGGAAGATACAGTTAAAGGTATTGTGGCCCCAGGTCCCAGAAGGCCTTGTGGACAATGCAGAGGGTTTTGAACTTAATAATCATAGCCACTGAAAGCCAGTGCCATGATTACACACCTGGAGAGATACAATACCTGGACAGGAGAACAAGGTCAATTTTTGTAGTCCTGTTCTGGATAAGTTGCAGAGGGCAGAGAGTTGAAGCAGTCAAATTAAGAAAGAGGCTGTTGCAGTAGCCCAGCCTAGAGGGAACCAGTGCTCTGGAGACAGTGAGCTGCTGGGGGAAGGATAGGAAAGGAAGAATACCTCTGAGGAGGTGCAGCTGGTAGTTTGACCTCTCAGAGACTTCAGAGATGAGAGGAGAGAAGGATAGTGTGGAGTCAAAGATTAACTCAAGGTATCCAGCATCACAGGTGGTAGCAGGCCAAGAGAGGCGATCCAGAGAGTGACAGGAAGGGAGGGAGCAGGTGTGGTGATGAGGAGAATCTCGGTGTACAGAACATCGGTTGTATGCAGTCTGCAGGACACCAAGCATGTGCCAGTACACCATGACATGGTTCACCCATGGCACTCATGGGAATGCAGGCAGAAGTGCTACACAATGAGAACAATTCATTCAATCGACTTACACATATTCTGGATGCACACGCTTCATCACTGACCGGACATTTCCCCATAATTTCGCAGGCCTCCCACGTCTTGGACCTGCTCCACATTAATCAACTAACTAATGACCTCTTCATGTGGTGTGAGATCCTCGTCCTCTTGTGGTGACCCACCTCCAGTCACCAGAGTAAAGGTGAAATTGGTACCCAGCTTGTGTTTGGATTGACAGTGAAGGTCATTCCACCACTTCACGGGGTGCTTCTTATTACCCAAGGCATTGATTCTATTCATGACTCGCTGCCAGTGGACCATACGCTGAGCAGGCATATGTGTGCTTCCTGCCTGCGTAAGCATGTCAAGGTAGTGTATGCGCACTTAGTCCACGAGGATCTGGATTTCTTCATCATTGAAGCTCCTCTTCCTCGATGTGTTGGTCTCCTGTGCCGTGCATTAGGATTGAACCTGTTTCGCTACTGCACACTTTATCTTCTTGGAAGGTCGTGCAGACCCTGTGTGGCTGCGACCCCTCGGGTCAGTAGTGGCTGGAGCACTAGTGGACTGGGCCATGGCATGACTTACTTATGCTGGGACAGTAGGTGGCCCTGCAGGTAGCCTTACCTGGGTGCTGGTGCCAGGTCCTTTCACTGCACGTCCCTTCCCTGTGGATGCACGGACAACATCTGCCCCTGTGTCTTGGTGGACCTGGGCCGTGACCACTACAGCCATGGCTGATGGTCCATGAGCCTGTGTGGTGGGGACTGGACTTCATGACCCTGGCTGGTGGGGACAGCAGCTAGCCCTGCAGCTCCCGGACTCTGGGTGCTGGGGACATGGGTTTTGTGGGAACGTCCCTTCCCCTTGGATGCATGGACAACATCTACCTCTGCGTGTCTGTGGACCTGGGCTGTGACCACTACAGTCATGGGAGGTGGTCCCTGAGCCTGGGTGGTGTGGACTGCAGCTGCCCTTGTAGATTTCTGACTCTGGCTGGTGGGCACTGCAGCGGCTCCTGCATCTCCCTGACCCTATTGGGTAGGGGGCATAGCTCTCCCTGCACGTCCCCAACCCTAGACACCTCAGACACCTTGGCCACCTCGGCCACCCTTCCCTCTTGTACCTTTCCCACTCATGGCACAGATTGTTTAGTACAATGGGAGGCACAGCAAGCAATTGTCCTGGGCCATTGGAGTGATGGGGCAAGGTATGTGATGTAAAATGTACTAGTATGGTCCCGCAAGGATCAATGTGATCCCTGGTGAAAAACAAATGGGATGCGTAACACACAGGCCCCCAAAGAATCAAAAAAACATTTGCGTGTCCCCTCGGTAGCTCACGTGAACAAAAAAAAGGTTACACAGTACGCTTTGGCACCCAGCAACACAAAAAATGCATACACGAGGCACACGAAAGCCACTGTGATGTTAACAATGGGAGTACACATTACACAGGGGCTCCCAGAGTATGAATAATGCGTACATGGCTAACCGTCAGCCTCTGAAAATAGGGAAAAGTACACACACATGTGTGCAGAGGCAAATCCCCCACCAAAATAAGAAGTTTGCACTTGCAAAGTAGTGAACAAAATGTGTGGCACCCCAAAAATCTCTGAAGTCCACATGTTGGTCCTCTTCAACTCGCACAAGCAGTATTATGTTCTCCTACGCACGCCTCTTTGCTTGTGTTTTCTGTCCTCTTCTGCCCTGCTGAACTTCTGTCTGAATCTGCACTGGTCACCTGACTACCCTCTGACCTCGGGTCAAGGTCCCTCACCCACCACTTGCACACTCCCACTGCCTCCCTGCCATCCCCCACACTTGGACTGTTTTTCTGTATTCCTACAGCACCCTACCTACACAAGACACCGGATGTCTGCACTTAATCTTCAGCTTGCCACCAGCTGGCCACATTTTGATGATTTTTATTGTTATTATATTTTTTATGATGTCCTTCCCATGTACTGCCCCCTCTCCCTTCCCCCTGCACTTTTCACATTACCCACTTCCCATGCATTTGTGCATCTCAATTTCATCTATCCTGGCAAGATCGCTGTCTCTGTCTTCACTCTGTTCCCCCTCCCCTGACTTGTTGCACCTTCAAACACTTGTGTATAGGCACATTATGAATGCCATATCATTTTATGTGATTTCATATCATATCCTTCACACTTGGGAGGAACAGTGATGCGTTTAGTAGGAAATCTGTTCTGGTAAGCAACCCATTGAGGCTCAGGCTGTGACACACCTGGGCAGTGTCTGTCCATGTGGCACACATTGAGGCTGCTATTTATTCTGTCATTGTCTATTTCTCCATGGGGATTTGTGACATGACATTGTCGCATCTACAGCAGGGCCTCACTTTACCATTAACTTGTTACATGTGTATGTTGGGAGATGGTTGTGGACAGCAATTGTGTATGAGCAGCTGCCACACTCATAGATGTAGGCCAGGTGTATGCATTTATTTGTGTTTGAAGGATACATCTTCCAATGGATATTCTGGGTGGTGTGGTGGTGTCCCATGTGGAGATGGCTGCCTGCAGGGTGGGGTGACTGGTGATGGGGGCTGGGGTGGGGTGTCCCATGTGGAGAGGGCTGCCTGCAGGGTGGCATCAGAATGATGGGGCCTGGGGTATCCCATGTGTAGAGGGCTGCCTACAGGATGGTAACATGGGTGATGGGGACTGGGGTGGGGCTGTTCCATGTGGAGAGGGCTGCCTGCAGGGTGGTGTCACATGTGATGGGGGCTGGGGTATCCCATGTGGAGAGGGCTGCCTGCAGTGTGGGGTCACAGGTGATGGGGAATGTGGTGTCCCATGTGGAGGGGGCTGCCTGCAGGGTGGCGTCAGGGGTGATGGTGGATGGGGTATCCCATGTGGAGAGGGCTGCCTGCAGGGTGGGGTCACAAGTGATGGGGGCTGGGGTGGAGGTGTCCCATTTGGAGAGGGCTGCCTGCAGGGTGGTGTCACGGGTGATGGGGCTGGGGTATCCCATGTGGAGAGGGCTGCCTGCAGGGTCACATCATGAGTGATGGAAGCTGGGGTGTCCCATGTGGAGGGGGCTGCCTGCAGGGTGGTGTCACGGGTGATGGGGGCTGTAGTATCCCATGTGGAGAGGGCTGCCTGCAGGGTGGCGTCACAGGAGATGGGGGCTGCAGTGGGGGTGTCCCATGTGGAGAGAACTGCCTGCAGGGTGGGGTCACGGGTGATGGGGGCTGGGCTGGGGGTGTCCCATGTAGAGAGGGCTGCCTGCAGGGTGGGGTCACGGGTGATGGGGCGGGGGTGGGGGTGTCCTATGTGGAGAGGGCTGCCTGCAGGGTGGCGTCACAAGTGATGAGGGCTTGGCTATCCCATGTGGAGAGGGCTGTCTGCAGGGTGGGGTCATCTGTGATGGGGCGGGGGAGGGGGTTTCCCATGTGGGGGAGGCTGCCTGCCCGGTGGCGCCACCAGTGATGGGGCTGGTGTATCCCATGTGGAGAGCGCTGCCTGTTGGGTGGGGTCACAGGTGATGGGGACTGTGGTGGGGGTGTCCCATGTGGAGAGGGCTGCCTGCAGGGTGGGGTGACTGGTGATGGGGGCTGGGTTATCCCATGTGGAGAGGGCTGCCTGCAGGGTGGGGGGCTGGGGGGGGATGTTCCATGTGGAGAGGGCTGCCTGCAGGGTGGTGTCACATGTGATGGGGCTGGGGTATCCCATGTGTAGAGGGCTGCCTACAGGATGGTATTACGGGTGATGGGGGCTGGGCTGGGGGTGTGCCATGTAGAGAAGGCTGCCTGCAGGGTGGGGTCACGGGTGATGGGGCAGGGGTGGGGGTGTCCCATGTGGAGAGGGCTGCCTGCAGGGTGGCGTCACAAGTGATGAGGGCTTGGCTATCCCATGTAGCAGAGGAATGAAGGAATCGGCGGCACACAGCGAAGTGCGCTGCCGAAAGGTAAGTAAGGGTGTGGCGGGTGGGGTGGGGGGGTGCAGGTTACCAGAAAAGTCAGCGGGAGAAAAAAGCTGAAGTTATTTTTGTTTAAATGACTTTCGGTTTTTTCTCCCTCTGACATTTCTCATTCGATCAAATCATGGACAACCGGCCCACATGGGCCAGAAGTGCAGGGGGTCAAATAATTGGCATCCAGCCTAAATACCTCTACTCCCTCATGTGGTTCCCTCTCTAGTGCTAACATTCCAAAAGGAAAGATAAACTTGAAGTTCCCATTTCCTCCTCCACCTCCAACATGTGGCCACCTTCTCTTGCTCACTACCCAAAAAGAAAAAAACCTAGTACGTTGCCATTTTTCATCTTTTATCCCATGCACACCATGTGGCTAGAAAAAAAACAGCTCACAATAATCCAGATGTAATTTCTATCATTTCTTCACAAGAATGATTTCCAACAAGACATCTGTCCCAAAGTAATACATTTCTCAACACGTTTCCGGGACTTGTCCCCCTTCTTCAGGAGCTGAACTGCAGATAAACATCCTCTTGTCCATATTTCCAACATATGGAGTATTTTATAAATTCAAATATGCAAGTTACCCTAGTGATCCACCTACATCCTATTTACAAACTCATATTTCCACTACATAGTGATCCAAGTGTTCAATTCAAAGTGTGTCTCTAGACCATCACCAGCATCTCTCCATCATAATGTTAGATTCTGAGTACAGACCACTGCCAGTGTGTCAATTTTATCAGCTGCTTTAGGTGTCAACAATTAGTACAAGGCACCATTAGCGGGCCATATAATCCAACTGTGAAATCATTAGATACCCTAAGGTAGTGAAAAGGACAATCCTGACCTACTGCTGAACAGAGGCTGCCAAGAGTTCTCACAGATGAGTAAGCAATATTCATTATACTTGCAGCCGATGTGCACATGCGCTGTAGAAATATATAATGAATGAAATTGAAGTCAAGAAATGACCATAAATAAATTACCATAATGCTGTACTACCTAAGCAACTAACTGAAAGGCTGAAAATCATACATTTCAGGTAACAGTGTACCCACACATATATTCTAAGCATTTCCAATTGGTCTATGGCTAGTCATTCACTGGTTGATATGCACATCTCAGTGTACAACCCCCATATCCCGATATTCGTTTTTCCAATTAGAGATTTTGTAACTAAATTTGCACCTCACATGCTCTTCACGCATCCATACACAACCTGTACATGCCCCTTCTGGGCATTCTTCTTACACCATAAAATACGCTGACATAATAAACTAAACTAACAAACTAAAACAACAACTACTACTATTCGCGAGCTCTCTAATTATATGGAGCTCCTATATTTATCTTTGTATTTTTCCTGCACTGTTTAGACAGTGCACATAGTGCCACCTCCCCCCACCCTTTCTCTGGAAGGTTCCCTCTCTTCTGTTTTCCTTTTCCTCAATATCCTTAAAAATTTAATTCAAAAAAGTAAAAATTGCCACACTCCACAAATATACCACACTCTCAATTTCAATCACCACGTGTTTACACTGTTTACATTGCTCCATACATCCAGACCTACTTTGTTATCCCTTGCAAGCTATACTCACATGCGTGTGTTCTCCCGAACTTTTCCGTTGACAGGGTTCCAACATTGGCCTGCACCTCTCCTTGGGGCTGCACCCCGCTCCAGAAAGCAGGCTGGATTCTGCAAAGACGGCTTCCACAGGGCAACTCAAGGGTACGTGTTTTGGGACTGGTCACCGTAGGTGGGCGTGTCCCTTCTGGAGAGGCCGTCTGGATTCCACCACACATAGGGGGACAATGGGATCACTTTGTTAGGGTCACCAAATGAAGGTAAGTCCCTGTTTTTGCTCACGCCAGAAAGAATATAACCCTCTGCGGAAAAAGACCAAGAGATTGCTTGCAAGGATAACAAGATTTAATTGTACAGAATACAAAAGGTATCATCAAACGACTCTGTGGCTCGAGAACATTCTGGTTAATCTTAGTACAAGCAGAAGCTTAAAAAGCTGGGTGGCATCATCACATACAGTAAAAGCTAGCACCAGGGATTGGCGAGACCATATAGATGGGCCTGCTCCATATGGGATGCCAGGCTACAATTGGTTCAGATTTCTGCCATCTGTCTTTTCCTACATGGATCAGTTGGGCTCCTCTCTCTGAGGATTGAAGGTCAGGTCTCTCATAAATTACACTATCTGAACTGCTATAAAACACTAAGTCTACTACTACATCACTGTGGCATGCACCTGGGAGAATCAGAGACTGGTTCCAAGGGAGGAAAAAATACAGTCACGCTGACCCACACATTCTGCGCTTTGTTGATATCGCACCCCTTGCACCCAAGGCCCCCAGCCTCGTTTTGATCTATAATTTATGCTTTCCTGTACCTCGTGTTACAAAGGATGTATTTATGTGGAGAGGAGAAACAGTCACACATGCTTCGATCCTTTATGGCCATTTGGTTTATGATTGAGGTTGGGGTCACTGACTATTACAGAATGCAGCGGTGTGGGGATCGGTTCGGTGGTGTGGGCCATGGCTTTGATTAAGGTGTGTGGGGGTTAGAGGTCTTCTGCAGTTTGGCTGTGACAATTGGGCACTGCGAAGAGCCTGGTGTTGTCCGTCAGCCTTGCAGGGCGCATTTCTCCCAGTGATTCTGAATAATTACAACACTGGAGGGACAAGGGGAAGCTTCCGTGAGAACTGGCATGCAGGCTTGTACCATCTTACTTTTCGGGCTTAGTGGAGTTCTCTCATTGAGCTTAAGTTGTGCTGCTTGGCCATGCAAGACTATGCATCCACCAAAATTACAAAATGGTATTCCTTTCGAAGCCCCCACTGGGTCTATGCATCTATCGTTCTCCCTATATAGTATCCATGCCGAGTTTCCTAGCACGCTCCTCTCCCCCTTTCACATTTATACAACTTCATATGGTATTTACCTCACCTTAAAGCGCCCAGAGGGGTGGGATAGACTCATTTCCATCCCAACATTAGTGTGTTAGGGAATCAATAGGAAGAAACTAAGCTAAAAGAAAGAGGATCATTCTTTTAAGCATGCCAGTAATGAGCAGAGCCAAGTTGTCCTTGTTAATGACTTCTGATTAGGAGCACATATTAAACAAGGTATGAGAAAATGTATCACTGAGTGCATGTGGGACCATGTGATATATGTGTTTGAGAACTGGAGTGATTGGGTTTCTCACTGTTTCTACAAGTGTATGTCTCTAGGTGGTGAAATAAGAAGTAATCCAACTGCCAAGATTTGAGAAAAAGAAAATAGGAAAAATGTATTTCATGAATGGTGATGTGCCAAGGGGCACATAAGTTGTATTGCTATTTGTTTTATATCCTGATGAAGGCCTCTGTTTGCAGTAAAAGGGGAACCCTTTAGGGCTATCTTCTGCAATTGGCTGAAACACAAACTGTCAGCAATGCGTTTGATTGTAGTAACCAGGATTTTTTAGACTGGTGACCAAGTTTTATGCCTTAGAATACAAATCAGTGATCTGCTATTCTACTTATGTTGAAATACGACAACAAACACACAATGGATAGAATATCAAACTCTGTTCTTGAACAGATCAATTTTGCATTTAACCTGTGGTTGAAATATATGTGGAGATTAGACATATATCGAGTACGATGTCAATTGCACTTGCACTTAAGCACTGTTGCACTTTAAAAAAAAAAACTTTTCATTGGATAACATATCATGTGTGTTGTATAGTTCGGTTTTTAAACAACTATTTTCTTTTAATAACAAAATATATATGTTTTGAAAATATAGAGTGATTGGTTATCCTGTGTCAAAAAAGTAGTGTCCCTCGAGGTGCTATTTTCCATGAAGGGATTTGCCATTGCATCATAGTTTTCCCATTTCATGTACATGCACCACTCCACAAAGGGCATGAAGAGAAACTGGGTATGGTTGGTCCAGCATAGATTTTTATCAAACAGGATTACTTTGAAGGAGCGCATAAGGTCCAGCAGGACACAACTAGTCAGAATTTGTCTTTTCTGTACAAAGGGCGATGGTGAAGCCAAGGGTCAGGATTCCATGGGCTGTTATGGTGTCGCCAATTTTGGCCCAGTCCAAGCAGGTTTGCACTGACATTTGCTTTGAAAGATAAGTCAGTGCAAGTGTTGACTTGCACTGGTCAGTCTGAGTCAGCGAGAACATATTTATGCAAATATCCCCAACACTATTGAATATTGCTTTCCACTATTGCATGCACCAATACACGTTGTTGAACATAAGCTAAGCAATCCTGTATTTTATTTCAGGTCAGATGATGAGCAACTAGCCAAAAGGATCCAATCAGCACTCCATAATGAAGAGACCGCATCTCACGGCAATCAAGTATTCTCTCAAATAGTGTGCAAATAGTGCAGCAATGGAACCTTCCTGCCACACAGACACAGCTGCATCCCACTCCAGCCCTGGGGAGCATCGCATCTTTAAACCACAGTGGATGGGATGTGAGGAGCTGCTGAGGCTCACCCAGTGCAACTATGAGTGTTGAGGGGGCAGCAGCGTGCTAGCTATGTAGCGAACCCTCTACCGCAGCAGGGGCACTTTGTGTATCTTTAGCTAAAGGTTTAAAAACACAAAATAACATTACACAACACCAGCCTCAAATATCAGGATTCTGGGCACAGCGCCTCTTTCGTGTGGCACACTAGGCTTGGTTTAGTGGCAAAAACGGTACTGCTCTTCTGTTCTAACCTCGGCTCTATATATTTTCATATGTCCCCCATACACTACAGAGTTTCGAAATAGGGATTGCCTTACTGCCACAGTTTCTACAGGCTAAATATAATGGAACAACAAAAATGAACCTGGGCGAAATGAGATCAGAACATCTGTACACATTTAAACAATACCAAGTCTTGTCAAAAAAATATTTATTTATTTATTTATAAGCAATTTACACAAATATTTATTGTTCTCAACATCCACATTTAAACACCACCATTCATTCCATCATTCATTCACAATCTCACTATACATGTCAATATTCCACACTTGTGGTACTAAGACCACCTAGAACCAATATATTAACAGAAATTTCAACACCTCTTGGTGATTACAGTAGGTGTTAATACAAAAACAAATAGCATATTGCTTATTTGCTGTAACTCAACATATGTTTTGGTCGTCACAATAGGCCCCTAATTCAAGCCAGTAAATATAAGCAACCTTCTTCAGGAGACGGATGGTTCTGTTGCAACCACTCCGAAATGTCAAAAGGTGGAGGATGTCATCAAACCTCAATCTACAAACAAACAATATACATAACATCAGAATTCTGATCTCTTATTTGTTTAGACCCAGATACATCTTGTGTGTATGTCTCAGATTATGTGTAGACAGATTGGCACTCACCTCCACGTAAAATAATGGAGACGCGTGTCAACGATGGACTAAATCCTGCAGTGGTGCTAGATAACTCTGCGCCTATACCGCAACGTAAGAGGAGGACAAAGCATCTTAGTAAGCCTGCCCTATAAACAATACACCATTATATATATGGTATGGACACACTATCTTACCTGATCAAAAATTCAGGTATGGGAGTGTCTTGCATCTTTAGTCAATAAATCCAAAGAGGAAAAATCCCTGTTCTCGCCTGAAATGCAACACAGAGACTCAATACTCAAATATTTTCATCTTGACAACACTGGAGGTAATCAAAACCTCCTATCAATTCGCCTCACCTCATGTGGCCGAGTCCAGATATGTTCTTATTCTGGTACCCCAGTTTTTTCTCACTGCGCGGTGGTTCCAGTTCAATGTTCCTGAAGGGATACATGGAACGAAACGTCATGCTCATATCTCTAACTAACTCAGAACATTGTCAAGATTTTGTTAATGCTGCTGTCTCACTCCCCTGCCCCTCCCTATATAAAGTTTTGTGGAGGAAACAGATAAAAATTCCGTTCATGAACCTTTGTTCAATCATGCTGGAGGTCTATAACGACCCCACTATCAAATTAGGCTTTTCTGACCCTAAAAATAATAATAATAATAATAATGGTTCGGTTTGCAAAGTGACTGCCAAACAGCTTATAATGCTGATGTAAAACACACAACTGCAGGCTTAGCTGGGCTGCTGCCTTAGCTGGGCTCCATGGCTGTTCAAACACCTCTATATGCGTGAAAAAGGGAAAAGCAGACACATCCTGCATCTATTCGCAAGCGCTGTGCATGCTGATTGTCAGCAGAAATGGAATTGAAAGGGTCGACTTTACCCTTGCGCTCTCTCTCTTCAAAACCTCAAACAAACTCTGTGAATTTAAACACTCAAACACACACGCACATTTTACTTACTCTGGGTTCCTTCTCTCTTGTCCTGCACACACTCCAAATTTCATGCTGTTTCCTGGGCGTGGCTTCCTTAAATACGCCATCAACATGGTGAAAGGACTCTTGAGCCCCAGTTCTCAGAGAATTCTGGGCCATGTAGTCCCTCCGTGTGTAAAACATTTTGTAAAGCATTTTATTTATTTTTTATTTTTTTTATTTTTTTTATTTTTTGAACCAAATAGTGTTTGTTTGATAAATCTGGGGAAACAATGCAGCATGAAGGATGAATTACCTAACCCTATTACATGCATGAAAACAATAAATGCTGCTAAACCCTGATTGTTTCTGTTGGTGGACAGGACTGTTAAGCCCTGGCTCCCAGTGACTTTGGGCATTGTAGGCCCTTCATAGACAAACGTTTTTTACATAAACACACATTTTGGATTGTGTAAAGATACCAGTGCAGTATGAGGGATGTTACAACAATGCATTACCTCACCCTCTTTCGTGCATAGACCAATGGGTGCTTATGCTGCATAATTGTTACTGTTGGTGTATGCAGCTCATTACAACATCCGAGGTGATCTTTGGGTATAGCTAGCTATTCTGGGTCATGGCCACTCACCCTCAGTTCATCCTGGATCATGGTGTGATCTAATGTGCAGGTTACTTCCATGACTCACTATTAGACACGAACGCCCTTCCCCCTCACAGTGGCAGGAGGCGCATTCACCAAAACCAATATTGTAAAATTCAAATATGGATAATCCAGAGTCCAAATGTATGTGTTGACATGCCATGCCCTTCATATATATTTATCAGATGGCATGTATATCCAAAGTTCACCAGATAACTGATATAAAACGGTGCTCAACCAATAAGAGCAGAGACCATGTCTCTTATCCAGTTACCAGTTTGTTCCACTCTATGACACACATGGCCAAATGCGCACATTCAAGTATGAATCCCGTTGGTGGATTTAATGGTGTTTCTCTTGTATCGAGGATCTTTCTTAACACCTCCAAACTCTGCATCTGAGGGATGGACGTATACAATGATTCGACGTCCATCGTCACTAAAATGTCATCTGTTTCCATGGTGATACTTTCCAGAATGAGGAGCATATGGGTCGTATCCTTTATATATGCAGGCATTAATTCAACAAATGATTACAAAAAGAACTCTGTATATACAGATAGGGGCTCTAACAATGAGTCAATTGCAGAGACTATCGGTCTCCCTGGTGGGTGCTCTGCATTTTTATGCACTTTTGGAAGTACATAAAATGCCCCTTTTCTTGGGTGAACCTTATATAGAAATTGTTGTTCTTCCGCACTGATCCATTCTTCATTCACTGCGTGTCTCATCAGATTTCTAATTTCCTCTTGTAGAGCTTGCGTAGGGTCATGATCTAATTTTCTATTTGCATCCCTGTCTCCAAAGAGCCTCAAACATTCATCTTCGTACTTCTGAATATCCATCAACACGATGCCACCCCCTTTATCTGCAGGTTTAATAATTCTAAGGGGATCTTCACAGAGCATTTTCAATGCTTCTCGTCCGTCTTTATTCAGGTTATCTTGATGGACATTTTTCTTCTGGATAGCCTCCTGCACTTGCTTCCTCACAATGTTTTCAAAGGCCAAGATTTCGGGGGGGCACACATGTATGGGAGGTGAAAAATGTGATTTAGGTTTGAGCCCTGTGACGTTTTTTACTTCTTCACGTTCTTTCCGCCCATCTTTGTTGCCTGTGATGTAAAAATAATGTTTTAATCTGATTTTTCTAAAGGAGCCTTGTAATTCCATTTCACACTTGAATGGTCCACTCTCGCTACTGGGACGTAGGATAAACCCTTAGACAGTAGTTTGAGTTCAATATCTGTCAAGTCTCTAGATGATAAATTGAAAATCGGAATTTTATCTGGGTTCACTGATTCTGGTACCACTGTCTCATGCGGACTCCTGGTCCAAATTGTTGTCTCGCTCTCAGCCGGCCTCTCTGGCCTCCTCTCCGAAAAAAAACAGATTGTTGTCCCCGGGTGTTAGATAAATTTGCACCACCTTGTGGTGCCCCTGTTTGGTCCGAGTCACTAGATGAGGCAGAGGAATTGGAGAAATGTACAAAACGGTTGGGCCTTCTATTATAAGGACCTGAGGTGGTCTCTGTATAGAATCCCGTGTGTAAATAGGGATAGGTTCTTTCCTCTTTGTAGTTATTCAAACCTTTTTTCAATTTGTTTATTTTTTTGTCCAAATTGAACTGTTTGAATTTTTTAATTTCTTCTTCTATATTTGCTAGTAACACTTTTGCGTCTTTTATAGATTTATTTTCCACAAAAACTTTTTCTAGGCGTTCTAGCTCTTCGCTTTGTGCCTTGGCCTCCTCTTCCGCAGTCTCAACTATAAGAATAATCAAATCTCTCGAACACTTATTGCATACTCCGCGAATGTTTTTTTGAAATTTTACGTTATCAATAAACAGTCTTGGAATTATCTTTACCTGCAAACCCTCCGGTATAATTCCACCTTTCAAATATTGCAGCATGAAGCTGCCATGTAATTGAGTGCGAGCTAATTTCTCCTTTTTCTGCGTGATGGTGTTTAGCTCATCTGTCCCATCCGTGATCTTTTCTACTGGTGTTTCATTCTCAAACAGAGCTGGAACATCCAGTAGCTTCCTATAATGTTCGTCGGAAAATGAAAAAATATTCACATTCTCCATTTAAATAAAGCTCAATATTTTAGCTACGTATGATACGTTTCCCTTCAGCCAGTGGGCTGTACATACAGTTTCGAAATAGGGATTGCCTTACTGCCACAGGTTCTACAGGCTAAATATAATGGAACAACAAAAATGAACCTGGGCGAAATGAGATCAGAATATCTGTACACATTTAAACAATACCAAGTCTTGTCAAAAAAATATATATTTATTTATTTATTTATAAGCAATTTACACAAATATTTATTGTTCTCAACATCCACATTTAAACACCACCATTCATTCCATCATTCGTTCACAATCTCACTACACATGTCAATATTCCACACTTGTGGTTCTAAGACCACCTAGAACCAATATATTAATATACATTTCAACACCTCTTGGTGATTACAGTAAGTGTTAATACAAAAACAAATAGCATATTGCTTACTTGCTGTAACTCAACATATGTTTCGGTCGTCACAATAGGCCCCTGATTCAAGCCGGTAAATATAAGCGACCTTCTTCAGGAGAGGGATGGTTCTGTTGCAACCACTCCGAAACGTCAAAAGGTGGAGGATGTCATCAAACCTCAATCTACAAACAAACAATATACATAACATCAGAATTGTGATCTCTTATTTGTTTAGACACAGATACATCTTGTGTGTATATCTCAGTTTATGTGTATACAGATTGGCACTCACCTCCACGTGAAATAATGGAGACGCTTGTCAACGATGGACTAAATCCTGCAGTGGTGCTAGATAACTCTGCGCCTATACTGCAACGTAAGAGGAGGACAAAGCATCTTAGTAAGCCTGCCCTATAAACAATACACCATTATATATATGGTATGGACACACTATCTTACCTGATCAAAAATTCAGGTATGGGGGTGTCTTGCGTCTTTAGTCAATAAATCCAAAGAGGAAAAATCCCTGTTCTCGCCTGAAATGCAACACAGAGACTCAATACTCAAATATTTTCATCTTGACAACACTGGAGGTAATCAAAACCTCATGTGGCCGAGTCCAGATATGTTCTTATTCTGGTACCCCAGTTTTTTCTCACTGCGCGGTGGTTCCAGTTCAATGTTCCTGAAGGGATACATGGAACGAAACCTCATGCTTATATCTCTAACTAACTCAGAACATTGTCAAGGTTTTGTTAATGCTGCTGTCTCACTCCCCTGCCCCTCCCTATATAAAGTTTTGTGGAGGAAACAGATAAAAATTCCCTTCCTGAACCTTTGTTCAATCATGCTGGAGGTCTATAACGACCCCACTATCATATTAGGCTTTTCTTACCCTAAAAATAATAATAATAATAATAATGGGTCGGTGTGCACAGGGACTGCCAAACAGCTTATAATGCTGATGTAAAACACACAACTGCAGCCTTAGCTGGGCTGCTCCCTTAGCTGGGCTCCATGGCTGTTCAAACACCTCTTATGCGTGAAAAAGGGAAAAGCAGACACATCCTGCATCTATTCGCAAGCGCGGTGCACGTTGATTGTCAGCAGAAATGGAATTGAAAGGGTCGACTTTACCCTTGCGCTCTCTCTCTTCAAAACCTCAAACAAACTCTGTGAATTTAAACACTCAAACACACACGCACATTTTACTTACTCTGGGTTCCTTCTCTCTTGTCCTGCACACACTCCAAATTTCGTGCTGTTTCCTGGGCGTGGCTTCCTTAAATACGCCATCAACATGGTGAAAGGTCTCTTGAGCCCCAGTTCTCAGAGAATTCTGGACCATGTAGGCCCTCCGTGTGTAAAACATTTTGTAAAGCATTTTATTTATTTTTTATTTTTTTTATTTTTTTTATTTTTTGAACCAAATGGTGTTTGTTTGATAAATCTGGTGAAACAATGCAGCATGAAGGATGAATTACCTAACCCTATTACATGCATGAAAACAATAAATGCTGCTAAACCCTGATTGTTTCTGTTGGTGGACAGGACTGTTAAGCCCTGGCTCCCAGTGACTTTGGGCATTGTAGGCCCTTCATAGACAAACGTTTTTTACATAAACACACATTTTGGATTGTGTAAAGATACCAGTGCAGTATGAGGGATGTTACAAAAATGCATTACCTCACCCTCTTTCGTGCATAGACCAATGGGTGCTTATGCTGCATAATTGTTACTGTTGGTGTATGCAGCTCATTACAACATCCGAGGTGATCCTTGGGTATAGCTAGCTATTCTGGGTCATGGCCACTCACCCTCAGTTCATCCTGGATCATGGTGTGATCTAATGTGCAGGTTACTTCCATGACTCACTATTAGACACGAACGCCCTTCCCCCTCACAGTGGCAGGAGGCGCATTCACCAAAACCAATATTGTAAAATTCAAATATGGATAATCCAGAGTCCAAATGTATGTGTTGACATGCCATGCCCTTCATATATATTTATCAGATGGCATGTATATCCAAAGTTCACCAGATAACTGATATAAAACGGTGCTCAACCAATAAGAGCAGAGACCATGGGCCTCATTACGACCCAGGCGGTAAGTTACCGCCTGGGCCGTGACTTTACCACCATGGCGTAAACTACGTTTACGCCATGGTGGTTGGCGGACTTACCGCCCCATTCCGAGTTTGGCGGGGCGGTAAGTCCCCAATCCCCATTTACCCTTCCCCATTCCCATTTTTGCCCCATAGGGCATAATGGGAGTGGGGAAGGCGTTAATTACGCCACCGTAAATTACGGTGGCGTAATTAACTCCATGGTCCCTTAGCGCCATGGATTTTAACACCTGCTAAAAGCAGGTGTTAAATCCGCCATGGCGCTAAGGGACCTCGTACTCAGGCGGTAAGGGTCGGCGCTGTTTACGGCGCCGTAAACCCCTTACCGCCTGAGTTGTAATGAGGCCCCATGTCTCTTATCCAGTTACCAGTTTGTTCCACTCTATGACACACATGGCCAAACGCGCACATTCAAGTATGAATCCCGTTGGTGGATTTAATGGTGTTTCTCTTGGATCGAGGATCTTTCTTAACACCTCCAAATTCTGCATCTGAGGGATGGACGTATACAATGATTCGACGTCCATCGCCACTAAAATGTCATCTGGTTCCATGGTGATACTTTCCAGAATGAGGAGCATATGGGTCGTATCCTTTATATATGCAGGCATTAATTCAACAAATGATTTAAAAAAGAACTCTGTATATACAGATAGGGGCTCTAACAATGAGTCAATTGCAGAGACTATCGGTCTCCCTGGTGGGTGCGCTGCATTTTTATGCACTTTTGGATGTACATAAAATGCCCCTTTTCTTGGGTGAACCTTACATAGGAATTGTTGTTCTTCCGCACTGATCCATTCTTCATTCACTGCGTGTCTCATCAGATTTCTAATTTCCTCTTGTAGAGCTTGCGTAGGGTCATGATCTAATTTTCTATATGCATCCCTGTCTCCAAAGAGCCTCAAACGTTCATCTTCGTACTTCTGAATATCCATCAACACGATGCCACCCCCTTTATCTGCAGGTTTAATAATTCTAAGGGGATCTTCACAGAGCATTTTCAATGCTTCTCGTCCGTCTTTATTCAGGTTATCTTGATGGAAATTTTTCTTCTGGATAGCCTCCTGCACTTGTTTCCTCACAATGTTTTCAAAGGCCAAGATTTCGGGGGGGCACACGTGTATGGGAGGTGAAAAATGTGATTTAGGTTTGAGCCCTATGACGTTTTTTACTTCTTCACGTTCTTTCCGCCCATCTTTGTTGCCTTTTGATGTACTCTGTAAAAATACCTCAAAATAATGTTTTAATCTGATTTTTCTAAAGGAGCCTTGTAATTCCATTTCACACTTGAATGGTCCACTCTCGCTACTGGGACGTAGGATAAACCCTTAGACAGTAGTTTGAGTTCAATATCAGTCAAGTCTCTAGATGATAAATTGAAAATCGGAATTTTATCTGGGTTCACTGATTCTGGTACCACTGTCTCGTGCGGACTCCTGGTCCAAATTGTTGTCTCGCTCTCGGCCGGCCTCTCTGGCCTCCTCTCCGAAAAAAAACAGATTGTTGTCCCCGGGTGTTAGATAAATTTGCACCACCTTGTGGTGCCCCTGTTTGGTCCGAGTGACTAGATGAGGCAGAGGAATCGGAGAAATGTACAAAACGGTTGGGCCTTCTATTATAAGGACCTGAGGTGGTCTCTGTATAGAATCCCTTGCGTAAATAGGGATAGGTTCTTTCCTCTTTGTAGTTATTCAAATCTTTTTTCAATTTGTTTATTTTTTTGTCCAAATTGAACTGTTTGAATTTTTTAATTTCTTCTTCTATATTTGCTAGTAACGCTTTTGCGTCTTTTATAGATTTATTTTCCACAAAAACTTTTTCTAGGCGTTCTAGCTCTTCGCTTTGTGCCTTGGCCTCCTCTTCCGCAGTCTCAACTATAAGAATAATCAAATCTCTCGAACACTTATTGCATACTCCGCGAATGTTTTTTTGAAATTTTATGTTATCAATAAACAATCTTGGAATTATCTTTACCTGCAAACCCTCCGGTATAATTCCACCTTTCAAATATTGCAGCATGAAGCTGTCATGCAATTGAGTGCGAGCTAATTTCTTCTTTTTCTGCGTGATGGTGTTTAGCTCATCTGTCCCATCCGTGATCTTTTCTACTGGTGTTTCATTCTCAAACAGAGCTGGAACATCCAGTAGCTTCCTATAATGTTCGTCGGAAAATGAAAAAATATTCACATTCTCCATTTAAATAAAGCTCAATATTTTAGCTACGTATGATACGTTTCCCTTCAGCCAGTGGGCTGTACATGCAGTTACGAAATAGGGATTGCCTTACTGCCACAGGTTCTACAGGCTAACTATAATGGAACAACAAAAATGAACCTGGGCGAAATGAGATGAGAATAATGTTTTCTTTGGTCATGATGTAATTTACCTTACATGGATGGGTGCGTGGGCTGTGTACATGGCAACGATTGCAGAATGAGATGTAGCAGGGCATAAGTGCCGATTATTTCAGTGAATAGGGTCAAGTGGTTTACTGTGGTCTCGTGTATCTCAATCACAGGAAGTTGTGCAGATCTCTTGACTGTAGTGTATGGGGTACAACAAAAATGAACCTGGGCGAAATGAGATCAGAACATCTGTACACATTTAAACAATACCAAGTCTTGTCAAAAAAAAATATTTATTTATAAGCAATTTACACAAATATTTATTGTTCTCAACATCCACATTTAAACACCACATTTAAACACTTTTTCACGCATATAGAGGTGTTTGAACAGCCATGGAACCCAGCTAAGGCAGCAGCCCAGCTAAGGCTGCAGTTGTGTGTTTTACATCAGCATTATAAGCTGTTTGTCAGTCACTGTGCACACCGAACCATTGTTATTATTATTATTTTTAGGGTCAGAAAAGCCCAATATGATAGTGGGGTTGTTATAGACCTCCAGCATGATTGAACAAAGGTTCATGAGGGGAATTTGTATCTGTTTCCTCCACGAAACTTTATATAGGGAGGGGCAGGGGAGTGAGACAGCAGCATTAACAAAACCTTGACAATGTTCTGAGTTAGTTAGAGATATGAGCATGACGTTTCGTTCCATGTATCCCTTCAGGAACATTGAACTGGAACCACCGTCAGAGAGAAAAAAGTGGGGTACCAGAATAAGAACATATCTGGACTCGGCCACATGAGGTGAGGCGAATTGATAGGAGGTTTTGATTACCTCTAGTGTTGTCAAGATGAAAATATTTGAGTATTGAGTCTCTGTGTTGCATTTCAGGCGAGAACAGAGATTTTTCCTCTTTGGATTTATTGACTAAAGACGCAAGACACCCCCATACCTGAATTTTTGATCAGGTAAGATAGTTTGTCCATACCATATATATAATGGTGTATTGTTTATAGGGCAGGCTTACTAAGATGCTTTGTCCTCCTCTTACGTTGCAGTATAGGCGCAGAGTTATCTAGCACCACTGCAGGATTTAGTCCATCGTTGACACGCGTCTCCATTATTTCACGTGGAGGTGAGTGCCAATCTGTACACACATAAACTGAGATATACACACAAGATGTATCTGTGTCTAAACAAATAAGAGATCACAATTCTGATGTTATGTATATTGTTTGTTTGTAGATTGAGGTTTGATGACATCCTCCACCTTTTGACGTTTCGGAGTGGTTGCAACAGAACCATCCATCTCCTGAAGAAGGTCGCTTATATTTACCGGCTTGAATCAGGGGCCTATTGTGACGACCGAAACATATGTTGAGTTACAGCAAGTAAGCAATATGCTATTTGTTTTTGTATTAACACTTACTGTAATCACCAAGAGGTGTTGAAATGTATGTTAATATATTGGTTCTAGGTGGTCTTAGTACCACAAGTGTGGAATATTGACATGTGTAGTGAGATTGTGAATGAATGATGGAATGAATGGTGGTGTTTAAATGTGGATGTTGAGAACAATAAATATTTGTGTAAATTGCTTATAAATAAATAAATAAATATATATTTTTTTGACAAGACTTGGTATTGTTTAAATGTGTACAGATGTTCTGATCTCATTTCGCCCAGGTTCATTTTTGTTGTACCCCATACACTACAGTCAAGAGATCTGCACAACTTCCTGTGATTGAGATACACGAGACCACAGTAAACCACTTGACCCTATTCACTGAAATAATCGGCACTTATGCCCTGCTACATCTCATTCTGCAATCGTTGCCATGTACACAGCTCACGCACCCATCCATGTAAGGTAAATTACATCATGACCAAAGAAAACATTCGAGAGCTCGTAACTAATCACAGCAATATTTCTTAAGTACCCACAAAGTACAAAACACTTCACTGCCGCACCTCTCTGCCTGAGCATGCCTTTGACTCTGAAGAGCCAGCAATCAGACGATGGTTCTCTACTAAAATTGGCTGTCAATGGAACTCAGCAAGAAGGCAGTGAGAGAAAGGGTATCTGGAAGAAATGAGTGCTGCTTGAAGAAGGCTATTGGAGGTGAAACACAGTGAACCATTGCAAAATGTGCTTTTAAAATATTCCTTTCCATCCCAGAAATATGAAAGTAGTTAACTAGAGAGCGTCTAAGCTCCATTTTTCTAAATCATAGACATCATGGCATTTAACCACATGTTATCACTGTTCGCAACATAACTATGACGTCTAAGAATTCGGGAAATTCCCAAAATATTGTCCATGTTTTATCTTCATAAGCAAGTATAACGTTCTGGGTTTGACAGCTAATGTTATCATCCTTTAATTTTGCTGAATTAAGCTTTGTTAATTTTCTATCCTTCTCAAAAATAAATCTGTCAACAGTGCCATTTGTGATATTCTGCATGCCATCAATTTAATTAGAACCAATCTAGTGCATGTGTCTTTCTTGCTCCTGAAGAAATAGCTGCAACATTCAATATTACAATAGATTTGTTAAATTTGTTATCGCAAGTCACTCGTTTTCGATTAACTTTTCGTCACAGACCAAATCCATCATCATGGGAAGAGTTAATAACATTATTTATTAAGCGCAACTCATTACCAAGAAAACCAGTTTCAAGGCACTGTTAGGTGATCTCCCTCCCTGCTTGTTTAATATATTAATGTCTTTATAGCACTTTCGCCAAATCGCTGAACAATTAAGTTGCATAAATTGGTACATATGAAATCATAAAGGTTAGAAAAACAGATAAGCTTTCGGCAGAGAGTGAATGATGCGTAGAAAAGAGGAGGAGCATTTATAGAGGGCCAGGGAGCACCCCAGGTTGGGGTTGAGGAGAGAACATTTATGATATGACATGATATGATATGATATGGCATTTATAACGCACATATGCACAAGTGCTTCAAGGCGCGATGAGGCAAGGGAGGGGAAACAAAGGGGGAACGGACAATGATCCTACTAGGCCAAGTGACATTCAGATCGCGCAAGTGCCTGGGAAGGTACAAGATGATAGCAATAAGTAATTGCAAGTGTAAGTGCGGACATCAGGGGGCTGGTACATAAATAAGGGAATAATGGAAATAAGAGGGGGTACAAGGAGGTGTAAGCAAGGTTATAAGATAGAGATGTTGTGAGCGAAGAGGACGGGATGGATTGTTAGCCAAAATAAGAGCAGCGAGATATGGAGAGGTTAGATCCTGAGAGCACTTCAAAACAATTGAAAGGAAATGGAAATGAAGACATGAGTCAAAAGGAAGGAGACGCTCATGATGGATACTGTAGCAGAAGAACATGGGTTTAGATGCGTAGAAGGAAGACAGGCAATTAATAAATCATATTTATGACTCTAAACAGTGTTGGTTGTCATTCGCAGCGTTCTCCCAATACACTGATAGATAATTTGTCCGTTCTTGCATTGTTAGATTGCATAAGAATGCAACATAAACTGACGAACTATATTAATAGACCACTACTAAAAGGGGTGCCATTTTGACCATTCACAACCTCATGTGTACTGGTTCAGGCTTACAAATTGATTTAACCCCTCATGCTGGAGAGAGCACATTGACGCAGCATTACAAGTAAGTTGCACTTTATGAGACCCTTAAATAAATGTGTAGAGCTGTATGTGAGTAAACACTGGTGATGTATTGCACAAGAGGTTCCAAGAGACAAATAATAGACCACAAGTGTGAACATTTAGTTGCCTCTGATGTAAGTCTGGAGCCCATTGGTGAAAAACACGCAGGGCCTGATTCATGGAAATAATTGTGCCGAAAAAAGGGGACTTGCGCGTGGAAACACACGCAAGCGACTGTTTGTCGATTCATGGAACACACTGCACAGGGCTTACCAGAGACTTGCGAGAAATCCACGCGGGTCCAACACGTCACTGCAACACTATGAACGCCTTGCGCGAGACTCTTAGCGAAGAGGTGTACCGCCTTGCGCAGTCACCTAAAAAGGGGGCGGAACACGTGGAACGGGGAACAACAAGTGAAAATGTGGGCATAACAGAGGAAGAACCGCAGTAAAATCCTCACAACGCCCAAACGCCCTCTAACAACCCGTATTCATGGAATTGAACATGGCTCTCCGGCGCGTGGAAAAAGACGCGCAAATCCAGAAACACGTCTGTCACACAAAAGCTGGTGTAAGCGTCACTGCGCATAAAAATTCTGCGCGAACAACCAACGCGCACATACAGCTACGATGAATGTACCATTTCTCGCAGCATTGATTGTGGGACATGACAGAAGGCGCAGGATGGCCAGGGCACGCATTTTTCTACTCAGAACCAGCCTTTTTGGGATGCCTGATGAACAGGTCTATGCCAGGTACAGGTTTCCACCACATATCCTATTAGACCTGGTCACGGAGTGGGAAGATGACCTTACATCACCCACCCTGTGCTCGCAAGTACTGAGCCCATTAGAAAAGGTGCTCAATGTACTGCATTTTTTGGCCAGTGGGTCATTTCAATGGACAACTGCCATAGTTGGGGCATTTCACAGCCCACGCAGTAAAGATTCCTACAACAGGTGTTGGCAATAATGACTGCTTGACCTTCAGTCCGCAGGCACATCTACATGACCAAAACACTGGCAGAAAGCCAGGCCATGGTCCAGGAATTTTACGGGTTGTGCACTTCCCTAAAGTGCTTGTTGCCATCGATTGCACCTATGTGGCTCTACATCCACCTAGGCCAACAGAGCAGATCTATCGCAATCGCACGCACTGGCATTCCATCAACGTGCAGGTTGTATGTGATGCCAAGGGAATCATCACTTCTGTATATGCAAACTATCCAGGGTCCACCCATGATAGTTTCATATTCAGAATGTCACCCCTACACTGGGGTCCTGGAACATGCGTGTCACACACACACACAAACGCACACCCCTGACAAATATTCTCACCTCTACAGGTGACAGTGCCTACCCCCTGAGCACCTAAATGATAACACCAATACGGAAACCTGCCACACCACCCCAGGTAAGATACAACACAGCCCATATAGCAACTCGGGCCATAGTGGAGCGCAAATTCGGAGTGCTCAAGTCACACTTCCGCTCCCTTGACCACTCTGGTGGTGAGCTGCTATATGGACCACCAGTAGTGTGCAGGATCATTGTGGCAGCATGTGTCCTGCACAATGTTGAAACGGCGTGGTGTACCAGTTTACATGGTGGTACCCCCACATCCCCAACCACATGCATGTGTCCTGCACATGGTAGGAGAAAGGGCATGTGGCGAGGCTGCCCGTACCCAGCTTGTGGCTACATTTTTCACCTAAAATCCAACCCCTGTGGAGTGCACACAGACGTGGCACATTCCAGGTGCCATTAAATGATGACAAAGGGACAATCATATGTGCCCACCAAACCACCCTGAGAATGTGTCCTTGGAAGTGCTACATTGTGTGCATCCTGCAGAACTTAAACTAATTCAATCTGGTGTGTACACAAGGAACACATAGAAGATGGAGTATGCCACTAACACCATGTCAAAGTACACATCTAATTGCTGGTGTGTCACATAAACTCTCCCACAAGTCATTTAAAATTATCGCCACACTGTGTCATGGCATGCAATGTCAAACAAGATACATAAATGGCCAACACATAACACCACTGTCACATAGCACTCAACGATGCATGGAACAAGTTGAGAAATAACACACGTTCATACAGTTCCATAATAATGTTGACAGGAACAGTAATTGCCTAGTACAACATACCACAAACACCGGACCTATAAGTGAATCTGTCTGACAGTGACACATCATATTTTCACAAGTGCCTCAATGTGTTGTAAGTTGCACAGGGAAACCAGGTAGGTTTTGCGTGGCTCTGCTAATTGAAGGGGGCAGTTAAGCGCATAGAGCAGGAAGTCAAACAAAAATGGAGATAGGCAAGGTCATTCATAACGAAGGAACAGGAACAAAGGATGGATCTCAATGTTCAACCAAAAAGGGATGGCAACCATGCACTGGACAAACAATGAGGAATCCCACTAGGGATGTATACACAGGTTGAACTCGAGACTGCCCACAGATATAAGGGAATCCCAATGCCTCTGTGTAAGTTACTTTTACAGGCACCACTCCTTGCAAGCCCATGGAAAGGGGAAGCAGGAGTGGCTTCTGTGTCTGGACCCTAAGGCACAAACATGGAGTTTACTAACACGAGACAAGCCGGTATGGGTCCAGCCGGAATTCACAGTGGATGCCCTTGGAGGGAACAGAACGCAACACACTGTAACATAAATCCACAATAGAACAGAGGTAAGACAAGGGAAGGGAAGGTGCTGTTCAGACTTGATGGGCGTGCAGATTATAGAACCTCCGTCCCCAAGTACTACACGGGAAGATAACAATATAACTGCCCGTGCGGTCTTTGAGGCCACATGTGTAGAGTGCCATCAGACTGGAACCAGGCACACTGGAAGGAACCCTCGGACCACTAAAAGGCAAGCAATGATATTAGGCAATGGCAATAGAGTCTAAATCAGGGCAGTGGAGAAGACACACACAAGTCTTACCTAATTGTGGTGGATGGAAACCCTGAGTGGAACAAATGGGAGGGGGGTCTGCAGATAACCGACGGCAGCAGAAGACAGGTAGGAGTTGTAAGTAGCACTCTGGATAATGTACACACACAGCCAGGAGGTAGCGACAGTTGCAGGGAAAATCCGAAATCAATACCAGTTGAGAAAGCCAAGGGTCGAAAATTTCCATGAAGAACAAAAACCGAGCAGCAATTCCAAAGGAAGGCAAAGCAGTATGTGATCAAGATGAGAGTAGGAATCCAAAAACAACGTAACGCCAAACAGTACTTGCAGGGAAGCAGCTGTGATGCGTTGTTTGCAAGTCTGCTTGATTCTTTTGACTGTAAGGATCAGTCACATGACTCGAGTCACGTGACGCGTGCCCTGTGTCACGTGTTTCGTGTTGGTACGGGGAATTACTTCCTGATCACATGATGCGGAAGTCTCTGCGCTCCCAAATGATGCCGATGTGCATGGTACAATGTAGGGGCACGCCATGGTAAATGACAGTGGAGGAAGGCATGTAACGATCCTGGATGGCCTTTCTTCCCGGTGTGCTGGGTCCGGACATACAACTGCTGCAGTCGGGTATGTGAAGGTAATCGGGACCTGAAGGAAAGGCGATGGGTACCTGAGGGGGAGCCGGGTGTGTGAGAACGGGGATTCGTGTCAGAGGACATGACAGAGCCCCCCCCCCAAAGGCCCATGGCCCAGTGGGCTGGAAGGGTGATCCAGATGGAAATGGACAACCAATTGAGGGGCATGGACATCTGGAGAGGGAACCCAAGAGCGGTCCTCGGGACCGTAACCTACCCAGTCCACAAGGTACTGTAACCGCACCCTATGGAGGTGGGAGCCCAGAATGGCACTGACCTCGAATACATCGGGGTACCCCACAGACAACGGAGCAGGAGGGGAAACAATATGGGTAGGGTCGGGGCATGGCTTGAGCAGGGAGCTATGGAACACCGGATGGATGCGCCAGGCAGGAGGGACCGCAAGGCGGTAGGCCACAGGGTTCAGGACCTTGGACACCCGATAAGGACCCACAAATCGAGGGAGAAGCTTACGGCACCCAGGGATGTGTAGATGACGAGTTGATAACCAAAACCCGCTCACCCACGCGGTATGCATGAGCCTCCACCCGTTTCCTGTCAGCAGCCGCCTTCATAGATGACTGGGCCTCCCGCAGATGAACGAGGGTCTGGGCTTGGACCGTGACAAGATCACGGGCACAGTCATTGGTGGCAGGGTTACCGGAAAGGGTGAAGTCAGGAAACGGGAGAGTGCGAGGGTGCTGACAATAAAGGGAGTAAAATGGGGAAAAACCAGTGGAGGAATGTAGGGTATTGATGTATTCAAACTCCGCAAGGTGCAGTAAACTAAGCCAGGTGTTTTGGTACTGGAGAGATAGGCAACGTAAGTACTGCTCCAATGCTTGGTTCACCCTCTCTGTCTGCCCATCGCTCTCAGGATGGTAGGCGGAGGAGAACCGAGCATCGATGCCAAGAAGTTTAGTAAGGGCCTGCCAAAAACGGGACGTGAACTGTGTGTGATCCACGATCTGACACAATAACCTGCGGTAACCCAAATAGACAAAAGACCTACTTGAAGAACAACTGAGCCAATGTAGGAGCAGAAGGTATTCCTGTACAGGGTACAAAATGAGCCATCTTGGTGTAGGAATCCACCACTACACAAATAGTGTCAAAACCCTTAGTACGAGGCAAGTCAGTAATCAGATCCATCGAAATCGTATGCCAGGGCCTAGGGGGTATCGGTAGAGGTTGAAGCAGTCCTAGGGTGCGGTACCTGTGTGACTTACACTGAGCGCACACCGAACATGTGTTCACGTAGTTCTCGACATCGTGTTTCATCGATGGCCACCAGCACCAACGTTTAAGCAGGTCCAAGGTACGTCGTTGCCCTGGGTGGCTGTTGATGGCAGCATTGTGAGACTAGTCTAACGCCTGGTTGTGAGTGTCACTAGTGGGCAGAAACAGTTTCCCTTGAACGAAAGGCACTCCATCCTGGTAAACAGGGTCCCACTCCGCCAATGCGTGGGGATGATGCGAGACCCATTGGCGGATAGTGGACAACATGGGTTGTGGTGGAGTGCAAGCACAGACTACATGCCCCTGTTCTAACAAAGTGTCCGGAAAAGATGGGAGAGACACCCCCACTGGGGAACGGGACATAGCGTCAGCCTTACCGTGGACCACCCCCAGCCTATGTTTAATCAAGAAGTCGTATGCTGCAAAAACAGATGCCAACGTACTTTCCGGCTGTTCACACATTTGAGGGAAGCTTGCAGGTTCTTGTGATCAGAGTACACGATGGTTTGGTGTTTAGCCCCCAGAAGGTGGTGCCTCCAGACCTGAAACGCGTCTTTGATGGCAAGGAGCTCTTTCTCAGTGACTGTATGATGAGACTCGGTTGATGTAAATTTACGCAAATGATATGCCACTGGGTGTAGGTGGCCTGTCGTTAGGCAAGGTTGGGAAAGGACTGCACCCAATGCGAATGACAATGCATCAGCCTCTACGACAAAAGGGAGCTCTGGATCTGGGTGTTGGAGTACTGGGGCTGTGGTGAAAGTTGTTTTAAGGGAGTCAAATGCTGTCTGGTGTTCAGTAGACCAGTGGAAGTGGACAAGAGGACTGGTCAGACCCGTTAAAGGGGCAACAATATAAGAGAAATTAGCGATAAACCGCCGATAAAAGTTGGCAAATCCAAGGAAGGACTGTAGTTGCTTAAGATTCCCCGGAATAGGCCAATCCGTGATTGCACGAACCTTAGACTGATTCATAGCCATAGTTGGGATAGCACTTCTCTAACGTGGATGATATGTTCCTCCAGGGACGGGGAAAACACAAGAATATCATCTAGATATATAACAACATAGATGTCTAGGATGTCGCTGAATACATCGTTTATGAAGCGTTGAAAAGTGGCCGGGGCATTACATAAGCCGAAGGGCATCACAGTGTATTCAAACAAGCCTTGGCGAGTGCAGAATGCAGTTATCCACTCGTCCCCTCTACGCATACGTATCACATTGTATGCCCCTCGAAGGTCCAATTTGGTGTAAATGGATGCATGTGTTTGTTTATCTAAGAGGGTAGAAATGAGAGGAATGGGGTAGCGGTTCTTTATTGTAACGGCATTCAACCATCTGTAATCCATACAGGGGCGGAGATCCCCTTCCTTTTTCGGGACAAAACATATAGGGCTTACTGCAGGTGACGAAGAGGGGCGGATATGGCCCAGAAGTAGGGCTTCTTGGATGTACTCCTTCAGGGCCAGTTCTTCAGAAGGTGGCAGGGAATAGATCCTGCCTTTTGGTATCAAAGCATCAGGGACCAAGTCGATGGGGCAGTCGTATGGTCTATGTGGCGGCAGGCCCTCTGCCGAGGTCTTGTCAAACACATCTTGGAAGTCATGATATGCTGCGTGTATACCAGCTAGGACCGCACCTATCGTATGTGGAGCCACAGGTAATACGTTGCCCTCCTCGATTGCTAAAGAGGCCACCACTCCAAGGGCTCTTGCAGGGTTGGGCATACCTTTGGGTTCCAACAGACAATAGTGTTGACAGGTTTCTGATTCAAATAGCACCTGACCCATCCCCCAGTTAATCAGCGGGTTATGTAGTCTTAACCAAGGGATGCCTAAGATGACTCCGAATTGCGGTGTGGAAATGAGGTCGAAGGACAGTGTCTCCTTATGGGTACCTTGAATGACTACCTCCATGGGGGCGGTCTGCTGTTTGATTGGGCCGGACACAAGGGAGGTCCCATCGACGGCCTGCACTGGTTTGGGGTGCTTCTTGGAAACCAGTGATAAGTTGAGTGTGTTGGCCAGTGTGATGTCTATAAAACAACCAGTAGCCCCAGAGTCAATCACTATGTTTATGGAATGTGTGCAGTCCCTGCTGGTAGGAGGGCCTGAGCTATGACTGGTCTAATAGGGCCGAAGGCAGGGATGGTCTCAGAGGGGATCGGTGAAGTGCTCACCCTTACCCCCAACCTCAAGGGCGAGCTTTCTGAAAACCGGGATTCTTTTTCTTTGGGCGATGAGGGCACTCCTTGACGAAATGCCCGTTGAGACCGCAGTAAAAACAGGCGTTATTGGTTCTGCTGCGTTCTCGTTCCGCATGGGTTATGGGACTATGTATCCCTCCTATTTGCATGGGTTCACTGGTCGTATCTGGCGGGGGAAGAGACTGATTGCTAGAAAGACCGGCTTCTGCCCGACGCTCGGTCCTCCGGGCATCCACCTGTAGAGCCAGATTGACTAAATCAGAATAGGCGGCTGGAAGAGATGGTACTACTGAGAGGGCATATTTCATAGCGCTGCACAAACCCCTACAAAACACCACAGGCTTTTTGTTCTCAGGTCAGGATGTTTCTGCAGATAATTGGTTGAACCGTGTTCTGAGTGAGATCTAACAACTCCAAATCCTGGGATGGTGCCTTATACCTAGTGTCAAAGACCTTGGCCATCTCACTCACTAAGAGGTCGAAATCGTAGAGGGCTGGATGGTCACTCTCTAGTAAAGGGTTTGCCCAAGTTGCTGCCACACCCGTCAAATGGGAAAGTAAAAAGGCTGCCTTGGCGGTAGAATCAGGGAATGCCTGGGGACGGCAGAGGAAGTGGAGCTTGCATTGGTTTAGAAACGTACGATACCGTCTGGGATCGCCATGGTACCTTTCCGGGGCTGCCAGAGGGAACGGGGTGGGAATCACCACGGGAACAGGAGCCATGTAGGGCATGGAGGGCCCCGGGTTTTGAGGTGGTGCATCCCCGAACTCAGAGTCCGCCGGTAATGGGTGACGGGCACTCTGGATGGAGTCAAGGCGGTGGTGGATTGCAGTTGTGGCTGCAGCCATATCTGTCCTAAGTGCTGTGACAGCTTGCATTAGAGCGGCCACGGGGTCCCCGGGTGAGGCTTCCATGATCTGGACGACCAGTAGGCTTCACAGTCTGTTCAAACTTGATGGTCGTGCAGATTATAGAACCTCCGTCCCCAAGTACCACACGGGAAGATAACAATATAACTGCCTGTGCTTTCTTTGAGGCCACAGGTATAGAGTGCCGTCAGACTGGAACCGGAACGCCAGAAGGACCCCCTAGACCACTAAAAGGCAAGCAATGATATTAGGCAATGGCAATGCAGTCTAGATCAGGGCAGTGGAGAAGACACACACAAGTCTGACCTAATCGTGGTGGATGGAAACCCTGAGTGGAACAAATGGGCAGGGGTCTGCAGATAACCGGCGGCAGCAGAAGACAGGTAGGAGTTGTAAGTAGCACTCTGGATAATGTACACACCTGAGCCCGTAGGGAACAATGGTCAAGTACATGAACAGGATAATCCGTAGGCAGTCCAATTAGCAATCCGTGGTCAGGAGCCAGGAGGTAGTGACAGTTCCAGGGAAAATCCAAAATCAATTCCAGTTGAGAAAGCCAAGGGTCAAAAAGTTCTGTGAAGAACAAAAACCGAGTGGCAATTCCAAAGGAAGGCAAAGCAGTCCGTAAAGCAGTCCATGATCAAGATGAGAGTAGGAATCCAAAAACAATGTAACGCCAAACAGTACTTGCAGGGCAGCAGCTGTGAAGCGTTGTTTGCAAGTCTACTTGATCCTTTTGACTGTAAAGATCAGTCACATGACTCGAGTCACGTGACGTGTGTCTCGTTTCACGTGTTTCGTGTTGGTACAGGGAATTACTTCCTGATCACGTCTCGCGGAAGTCTCTGCGCACCCAAATGATGCCGATGTGCATGGTACAATGTAGGGGCACGCTATGGTAAATGCCAGTGGAGGAAGCCATGTAACGATCCTGGATGGCCTTTCTTACGGGTGTGCTGAGTCCGGACATACAACTGCTGCCATCGGGTATGTGAAGGATATTGAGACCTGAAGGGAAGGCGATGGCTACCTGAGCGGGAGCCGGGTGTGTGAGAACGGGGATTCGTGTCAGAGGACATGACAGTGCACAGATTGCCAACTGGGAACCCCAGCACCCTAACTCTGAACACATGAATAAAAGATGCACAAGTGAGGACAGGAACGGCAACTAAATTAACTAGGGGGAAATAGGCAGTAAAGTCGGCAAGGTTGACAAGGGGAAAAACAAGTAAATTAAAATCAAAAATGTCCATGTTGGACTGGGGGAGGGGGCACCCAGGAGGGTGTAGGGGCAGGGTTCACATCAACATCGCACCCCTCCATGGGTTCATGGGCCGCACGGCTATCATGGATTGGGAGGGCTTTCGCTGCTGTCACCACCTTCCTCTGTAGCATCTGAAGGTGGTAGTGGTAAGGGAGATTCAACACATATAGCCCTGACCTGGTCCTCCTTGGCAGTGGCCAGGTGGGACTGAGATGAATGCATGTGCAACATGAAGCTTCGGAGGTCCGCATGCAACACCTCATAGGATGCACAGAGTTCCTCAGAAATGGTACGAGTCAACAGTTGCATCTGCTGTTCAAACTGGGTACTGCGGGCTGCCTCTAGTACTGCCAGGGTAGCTCTGAGGGACAGAAAATCTTGCCTCAGGGCTTCCCTCTGGGCCAGATCCTCTGCAAGGAGGGATGCCTGCAGAGACCTCAGTTCTGCCCGTCGGCTCCTGTCTCTGGCCTTCATGTGCAGCCTGTGTGAACGGCATGTGGACGGCAATGCCTGCAGCTGGTGCTCTAACTGTGTTGCTGGTGGAATCATGGAATTGGCCACCCTATCCATGGCCTGAGCCAACATCTCATAGGAAGCAGCCTGTTGTTGTGCAACAGTATACATGGACTGCACACACACTGTATCGCCAGCTGCAACGCGGCCACTGCGTGTGCAGGCCCCACGCCTGCCTGATCCAAGGGAGCCTGGCCCTTGATGTGCTGCCGCTGTCTGTGGCTGCAGGACTGCATCCCTCTCTTGCTCAGCTGTCACAGGACCAGGAAACAATACTGTGGAGCATGACCCTGCAGCCGTAACCACCACAGACAGACGTGACACAACACTGACTGGCCCTGTGAGGGGACATGACCCCCTGCAGATGCTTGGGCTACAACAGCACCAACACTTGATGCACTCACCTGCGACAGAATAGAGGAATTCACATCCGGTTCACCAACAGAGCCAGTGGTTTCATCAGAGGTGGACTCATACTCATTCATGCCCCAGATGGCCTGTAGCACCAGTGGATTTTCAAAAGCTGCCACAACAGGTCCTCCACTGGTTCTCTGTGGTAGCTCAGGATCCTGTTCCTCCTCAACCTCCTCCTCTGCATCCAGTGCCTCATCAACTGCACATGGACAGAAAAATACATGAATAGCCATGCAAATAGCATAGCCCACACACATAGGTATCACAATGGTGTCCTGCAACACATTAACAGGCTATGTCACTCATGGCACAATGTCCCGCCCGTTGCCAGTGTCAATGGAAGGTATGGGTAGCATGAAACCACCCATGGACATGTGTGGATGTACTTAACACCACATGCAGTGCATGGTGTATAGCACCTGATTCAGACACAAGCACTTGACTGGCATAGTTGAGTCACTAAAATCACTGATGTAAATACCCATGTGCCAGGTTTTATCGGCATGCCAGAACTGTCTATTAACATGAGACGGTTCTTGATGTCTACTGTCCCAAAGCCATGTACAATGTATGTAACATGATATGGTAATTATAAAGTACATATACACAAGTGTTACAAGGTGCGATGAGGCAAGGGTGGGGGAATCGAGTGAAGTCAGACACACAGATTTTATGAGGCCAAGTGACATTGAGATTGCGCAAGTGCGGGGGAAGGTGGGAGGGGAGACTTGGGGAGAGTCGGAGGGGGCAGTGCAGTACATGGAAACGGCAGTAAGAAACATAGCAACATAAGCACTAAGTAAAATGCGTCCATCTGATGGCAGTGGATGGGTAAGTGCAGACATCAGGTGTCTGGTAGGGGGCTTTAGGGATACAGTAAAGAGGCCCCATGTGCAGGAATGCCAGGGAGGCAGTGCATTGGTGCAACTGGCAGGCTAGAGGACTGGGCCGGAGATCAGAGGGTGGCAAGATAACCAGTGCAGTTTCATATTCAGCCATGATTTCAGCAGGGGAGAGGAGGAGAGAAAGCACAACCCAAGTGGAAGTATCAGATGTGCTTCCAGATCCGAAGAAGGTTCACCTCAAGTTTCAGGGAGACAGGGAGGGTGTTCCAGAGGGAGGCCCCAGCTGAAGAAAGACATCAACCACCAACTCTTTGCTAGGCGAAGCAACTGACCTTGAGTGAGAAGGAGAGGGATGATTGAAGAGCTTAAGAAGGAAGACATTTAGGAAAATATAGTTGGAGGTATTGCGGCCCCAGGTCCCAGAAGGCCTTGTGGACAATGCAGAGGGTTTTGAACGTAATAATCATAGCCACTGGGAGCCAGTGCCATGATTACAGACCTGGAGAGATACGATCCCTTGGCTGGAGAACAAGGACAGTGTTCGTAGTCCTGTTCTGGATAAGTTGCTGAGGGCAGAGAGTTGAAGCAGTCAAATTAAGAAAGAGGCTATTGCAGTAGCCCAGCCTAGAGAGAACCAAAGATTTGGAGACAGTGAGCTGAATGGGGAAGGAGAGGAAATGAAGAATACCTCGGACGAGGTGCAGCTGGTAGTTTGACCTCTCAGACACTTCATAAATGTGAGGAGAGAAGGAGAGTGTGGCGTCGAAGATTAACCCAAGCTATCCAGCATCACAGGTGGGAGCCGGAAGAGGGCCAAGAGAGGCCAGCCAGAGAGTGACAGAAAAGGAGGGAGTAGGTGTGGTGATGAGGGGAATCTTAGTGTGCAGCACATCGGTTCTATGCAGTCTGCAGGACACCAAGCACGGGTCAGTACACCATGACATGGTTCCCCCATTGCAGTCACGGGAATGCAGGCAGAAGTGCTACACAATGAGAACAATTCATCCTATCGACATATACATATTCAGGATGCACACGCTTCATCACTCACCGGACATTTCCTCATAATTTGGCAGACCTCCCACGCATTGGACCTGCTCCATATTAATCAAGTCACTAATGGCCTCTTCATGTAGTTTGAGATCCTCGTCCTCTTTTGGTGACCCACCTCCAGTCACCAGAGTAAAGGTAAAGTTGGTACCCAGCTAGTGTTTGGTTCGATGGTGGAGGTCATTCTACCGCTTCACCACCTCACGAGAGGTGCGCCTCTTATTGCCCAAGGCATGGATTCTATCCGTGACTCGCTGCCAGTGGACCATACGCTGAGCACGCATATGTGTGCTCCCTGCCTGCATGAGCATGTCACAGTAGTGTATAAGCACGTAGTCCACGAGGATCTGGATTTCTTCATCATTGAAGCTCCTCTTCCTTGACGTGGCAGTCTCCTGTGCTGTGCATTGGGATTGAGCGTGTTCCATTAATGCATGCTTTACCTTCTTGGAAGCCCATGCAGACCCTGTGTGGCTGGGACCACTGGGATCAGTAGGGGCTGAGGTACTAGTGGCCTGGGCCATGGCATGACCCACTGATGCTGGGACAGTAGGTGGCCCTGCAGGTAGCCGTACCATGGTGCCGGTGCCAGGTCCTTTCACTGCATGTCCCTTCCCTGTGGACGCATGGACAACATCTTCCCCTGAGTCTCTGTGGACCTGGTCCGTGACCACTAGAGCCATGGCTGGTGGTCCATGAGCCTGGGTAGTGGGGACTGCAGCTGCCCCTGCAGCTTCCTGACTCTAGCTGGTGGGGATTGCAGCTGCCCCTGCATCTCCCTGACCCTGTTGGGTGGGGGGCATAACTCTCCCTGCACATCCCCGACCCTGGACACCTCGGCCACCTCAGCCACCTCAGCCACCTCAGCCACTTCGGCCACCCTTCCCTCTTGTATCCTTCCCACTCATGGCACAGATCGATTTGTACAATGGGAGGTGCAGCAAGCAATTGTCCTGGGTGATTAGAGTGAGGGGGCAGGGTATTTGATGTCAAACGTACTAGTATGGTCCAGCAAGGCTCAATTTGACCCCTGGTGGAAAAAAACGGGACGGTAATGCACAGGCACCCAAAAAATCAAAAATGCATGTGCGTGACCCTCGGTAGCCCACGTGAAAAAAAAAACCGTTACGCAGTTTGCTGTAGCAACACAAAAAATGCATACATGAAGCCCACGAAAGCCACCGTGATGTTAACAATGGGGGTGTGCGATACACAGGTGCACCCAGAGTATGAATAATGCATACGCAACTCAACGTTAGCCGCTGAAAATAGGGAAAAGTACACACGCGTGTGCATGGAGGCAAATCCCCCACCAAAATAAGAAGTTTGCACTTGCAACGTAGTTAACAAAATGCGTGGCACCCCAAAAATCTCCAAAGTCCACACGCCGGTCTGCTCCAACTCACACAAGCGGTGTCTAGTTCTCCTATGCACTCCTTTATTCCGAATCTGAACGGCAACACCCAATGGCCAGCACGTGTCACGTGACTTACACGTTTAGGCCCTTTCCTCTGATTGTACGTGTACGTGCTAATTTTGCACACACGAAGTAACCGTCACTCGTTTTCCGAATGCACATGCGAGTAACATGGAAGACCCATGCGCTCCTGCCTATGAGCCATTTTACCTGCCTCGTACTGCCCTGAGCTGCCTCCTACGAGCCATCTGCTGCTGCATGCCCACTGTGTGTGATTGCTGCCCACTTGCCCTGCATTTTGAGTGCCTGCTGTCAAGCCGTTGCCAGTGCTCCTATCCTCGGCCCTGTGACCAGCTCAGCTGATTCAGAAAACACCCAATATGCCAGAACATCATCACCACTCCACAGACCAGCCCCAGGACCACCTTGCCCATGCACACATGCCTCAGGAGTTCCCATGTCTGAGCAAACATCTCCAGAGGCAAATGGTAACCCCACGGCAGCGAGGCAGAGGGCTGTCAACTTCTCAGCCAGGGCATGCCCTCTTCAACCCTGGAACGCAAGTCAGCAAGGAAGGATGGAAGCTGATCTGGGACCAGATAATGGGTGCCATGCCTGTGGAGGGGGTGGCACCCTGTGACTACACCATATGCGCAAACGATGGGAGGACCGGAAGTCCAGGACCCACAACAAGGCCCGGCGCTTCCTCCAGGCTCGTGCCAACCAAGGGGGGCGCCGGGGCTGGTTGAACAACATGGACATGTGGGTCCTGGAGAGGTTGTACCCGGCGCTGCACACCTAGGTCAGCGATTTGCAGCACCTTCTGCAATCGTCAGGTGAGTGTCCATGTGTTACTGTCCTCCGCTGTGCATGTGCATGTTGATGTATGGTGGGAGTGTGCACCTTGGCCTTACAGCAAGTATGCCTCTTGTATGGATGTCTGTGTGCATGTCCCAGACAGTGCTGCACATATGTTCAATGAAGCATGCATGATTCCAACTGTGTTACTTTTGCAATGTGTATTGTACTGCAGCATATTACGACTTGTACGTGGTTTCTTACATGTGTCTGAGACGTGACCCTGTGAGAGGTATGACAAATCGGTGTTGTCGTCAATATCAAGAACAGGCTTCGTGTACATGTTTATGTGTCTGAGATGTGACTGTTTGACTGGCCATCACTCCTGGATTGATGTAACTGGTACATTTCAATGTGTGCCCTACTCTTGCTGCCTAATTGACGTTGAGGGGAATGTGATGTGATAGCTCAGTGCACTGCTATAAGAACTGTCAGGTAATGTGTGTGAATACCATGTGTTCGTCCCATGATGCATGTGTGTGTAGCATGCACAATTTGTAGGTGGTGACGGTGCCATTTCCAAGGATGTGATTGTCTGTTGTGAAAGACAGACATGTATGTGCATGTATGTACATTGCATGTACCTGTGTGTTGTGGAGCGTGATGATGGTTGTGACCTTTGGCAGTGTACTTCATGTGCATATGTTTATGTGCCAGTACAGTACTCTGATGTTTGTGTTCTATGTCTCCTTATCGACAGCAGCGTTAGAAGAAGAGGGCAGAGAAAGTGCTGTGGAGCAAGGGAGTAGGGATGCCTCCACCGGGCAGAGACGCAAGGCCCAGTCACACCCCGCGGCATGAACATCATCGGGGAGCGAGGAGACTGGTGCCGCTTCTCAAACATCGGCCACAGCTTCTGAGGGGAGGTCCAAACGGGTGAAGGTGGATGTGGACTCCTCAGCAGTGGGGCAGACAGGTGAGCTCACACAGAGGCAATCCACTCTGGAAGACACTGTGGAGGCATCCAGGTTGGCAGGCGAGGAGGAGGAGGAGGCCGTATCAGCCCAGTCCATTGGGCCCGGTGGGGGTGATGAGGTGGGTGTGACGGGTGCAGACCAGACTCAGTGGCAGGAGGAAGTGCAGGGTACAGTTGAGGTGCCTGTGCCAAATCCTGCCCCTGGGCAGGTGCCTGCACCAGTATGTACCTGCTGGCATGCCCCAGGCTGGAACCATCTGCAGGTGTTGGATGTTTCCCCATAAACTGACACCCCAATGCCTGCGGATCTGGCAATTCGAGACAGAGTAGAATCCCTGCTAGCTGGTATTGCGAGGAGTACTGACGTCATTCGTGATGATGTGCAGGCTTACAATCGTGGGCTTGCACATCATCACAATGAGGTCTGGCATCTCCTGAACTGGCTAGCAACATTCCTCGTCTCGAATTGGCTGCGTGGGCTTGACCTTTATGTGACCCCCTCCTTGTCTTGCTCCTCTGTGCGCCAGTGGTCTTCCTGTGCGCCTTCCAGCTGGAGATATCACCAGGGCCCCCTTTGTACCTGTCCCACCCACGTCGGCCCATCTGGTGGAGATCACATTCCTGCCTGCGTTGGGAGTCAACATTGGATCAGCCGAGGTGGTCACCACCCTGATCCAGGCTACGACAGGAGCTATGGCAATGGAGGGAGAGAAGGCAACCCGGAGCAGGGCATGTGCCAGATGCCCCCAGGTAATTTCATCAGCCCGGTGGGTGGCCATGCGACGCAGGCAGTGAGCAATAAGGCAGCAGCAGGCTCTGAGTACAAGGCTTTGTGACTCAGGGCATACCATCCAAAGGGGGCAGGTATCTGGCGTCAGGCAGGACGCAAATGTGGACATCAGGTTGAGGATGTCTTCCATTTGGGAGCAATATGGGCAGCAAACCGGGCAGAGAGTCAGCAGGCTTGTGAGGCAAGACTCACCTTGGCCAGGGCGTAGACTGCACTGCATTCGGCAAGGCAGTGTCGCTTCATCCTCAACGAGGCTTGCAGAGACTGGGAGGTGAGGGAGAGGGCCATGCTGGTGGACCTGCAAACCCTCGAGGAGTAAACAGAGGCACTCATTGTGGAAGTGGACACAGTGCTCGATGATGTCCTGGCCCGGACATTGAGCAACATTGGTGAGGAGGACTAGCCCGCTGCCTTTGTACATAGTTTTTTAGGTATAAGTTTCCGTTGATTTTATTTATTATTTGGAGCTTTGGGACATTACTCCATTTATTTGTACATAGTTCTTCATGTGTGGGTTTGGAGTGGACTTTGGACATTACTCCATGTTAATTGTGTAAATTGTTTTATTGGTCTTTTTTTGTGTTCACCATGCTGTAATGTTTATTTTTTATTTTAGATGGTATTGTAAATAATTTTTATGGACATGTTGTACATATTTTGAACTTTCATTTACAGTGTGTATGAGCACAATAAAACTGTTCAATATAATGTATTTTCTTAACTCACAGTAGTTGGTCATGTGTGTGGTTACTTGCAGGCAGGAGGAGTGTGAAGTGGGAAGTTGTGCACGGTTAAATGGCATTTGCTTTCACATGTGCAGCATCACTGTGTATTGGCCCTCACTGTGTTTGTGAGGGAGGTGGGTGGGGTTACTCTGAGAGTATTACATGTTCAGGATACTGGCACATGATTTGCTTGATGCTGTGTAACACACATGTCATGCTTTCAACTTCACCAGCATGTGTTTGTGCAGTTATCATTGTCTCTGGTGTTGGTCTACCTCTTGCACTGCCATGCAATAAGGGCATTACTTTGGATTTACACACCAGCAGACCAATGCAGCTGTCTCGGTGCATGGCGCACTGTCTGATTGCCATGCACTCATTCAGAAGTCATTCCTCTTTGCTTGTGCTTTCTGTCCTCCTTTCCCCTGCTGAACTTCTGTCTGAATCTGCACTGTCACCTGGCTACTCTCTGATCTCGGGCCAAGGTCCCCTCACCCGCCACTTGCACACTCGCACTGCCTCCCTGACATCCCCTGCACTTGGGCTGTTTTTCTGTATTCCTATAGCACCCCACCTGCACTTGACACCTGATGTCTGCATTTAGCCTTGCACTTGCCACCAGATGGCTGCACTTTGAAGATTTGTATTGTTAATGTATTTCTTATGATGTCCTTCCCATGTACTGCACTGCCCCCTCTCCCTTCCCCTGCACTTTTCACCTTCCCCACTTCCCATGCACTTGCGCCATCTCAATGTCACCTGGCCTTGAAAGATTGTTGTCTCTGTCTTCACTCTGTTTCCCCTCCGCTGACTCGTTGCGCCTTCAAACACTTGTGTATAGGCACATTATGAATGCCATATCATTTTATGCGATTTCATATCATATCCTTCACACTTGGGAGGAACAGTGATGTGTTTATTAGGACATCTGTTCTGGTAATAGCAGCTCATTGAGGCTCAGGCTGTGACACGCCTGGGCAGTGTCTGTTCATGTGGCACACATTGAGGCTGTTTTTTATTCTGTCATTGTCTGACTATTTCTCCATGGGGATTTGTGACATGATATTGTCACTTGGACAGCAGGGCCTCTCTTTACCATTAACTTGTTACATGTGTATGTTGTGAGATGGTTCCGAACAGCAATTGTGTTTGAGCAGCTGCCACACTCATGGATGTAGGCCAGGTGTATCCATATATTTGTGTTTGCAGGATACATTTTACAGTGGATGTTCGGGGTGATGTCACAACACGGCATTCAAGGTGCACGACACACCATTGATGTCGTGATGATGTGTCACTATGTCAGCGTCCAGCATGCAGGTGATGTCCGGTCTGGATGGGGCTGCCTGCAGGGTGGGTTCAGGGGTGATGGGGCTTGGGAGGGGGTGTCCCATGTGGAGAGAGCTGCCTGCAGGGTGGGGTAACGCGTGATGGGGCTGGGGTGGGGGTGTCCCATGTGGAGAGGGCTGTCTGCAGGGTGGCATCACATGTCATGGGGGTTGGGGTGGGGATGTCCCATGTAGAAAGGGCTGCCTGCAGGATGGGGTCACGGGTGATGGGGTCTGGGGTGTCCCAAGTGGAGGGTGCTGCCAGCAGGGTGGCATCACGGGTGATGGGGGCTGGGGTATCCCATGTGGAGAGGGCTGGCTGCAAGGTGGAGTCACAGGTGATGGGGGCTGGGGTGGGGGTGTCCCATGTGAAGAGGGCTGCCTACAGGGTGGGGTCACAGGTTATGGGGTCTGGGGTGGGGTTGTCCCATGTGGAGAGAGCTGCCTGCAGGGTGGGGTCACATGTGATGAGGCTGGAGTGGGGGTGTGCCATGTGGAGAGGGCTGCCTGCCGGTTGGCATCACAGTGATGGTGGCTGGGGTATCTGATTTGGAAAGGCTGCCAACAGGGTGGGCTCACGGTTGATGGGGCTGGGTGGGGGTGTCCCATGTGGAGAGGGCTGCCTGCAGGGTGGCGTCACAGGTGATGCGGGCTGGGCTATCCTATGTGGAGAGGGCTGCCTGCAGGGTGGGGCCATGGGTGATGGGGGCTAGGGTGTCTCATGTGGATGGGACTGTCTGCATTGTGGCATCAGGTGTGATGGTGGCTGGGTTATCCCATGTGGAGAGGGCTGCATGCAGTGTGGGATCAGGGGTGATGGGGGCTGGGGTGGGAGTGTCCCATTTGGAGAGGGCTGCCTGCAGGGTGGGGTCACGGGTGATGGGGGCTGGGGTGGGTGTGGCCCATTTGGAGAGGGATGCCTGCAATGTGGCTGCGTGGGGGATGGGGTGTGGGTGTCCCATCAGGAGGGGTCTACTTTCCATGGATTGCGAGGTGCAGATGCACAATTTGGCTGGGGTGCGGCCGGGGATCTCGGGGTGTTTTCATGCAATTACACTGGGCTGCAGGCAGGGATTGTGCAGTGTTTTCACATGATTTGGCTGGGGTGCGGTCTGGGATTGCAAGGTGTTTTCGTGTGATTTTGCTTGGGTGCGGCCAGGGATCACGCTAAGTTTTCAGGTGATTTGGCTGGGGTTTGGCCGGGGTTGCAAGGTGTTTTTTTGAGCGATTACGCTGGGGATTGCAAGGTGTTTTCACGCAATTACGCTGGGGTGTGGCCCGGGATTGTGAGGTGTTTTCGTGCAATTACGCTGGGGTGCAGCCGGGGTTTGCGCAGAGTTTTCATGCAATTTGGCTGAGGTGCGGCCAGGGATTACGAGGTGTTTTCGTGCGATTACACTGGGGTGTGGCCGGGGTTGCACAGTGTTTTCGCGCGATTACTCTATGGTGCGGCCAGGGGTAGCGCAGAGTTTTCACGCGATTTGGCTGGGGTGCAGCCGGGGATTGCAAGGTGTTTTTAAGAAATTACGCTGAGGTGCGGCCGGGGATTGCACTGAGTTTTCATACAATTTGGCTAGGGTGCGACCAGGGATTGCGAGGTGATTTTGCATGATTAGGCTGGGGTGCGGCCGGGGAACGCATTAGTTTTCACACGATTTTGCTATGGGGGCTGTATGCTGGACCAGGGATGGCGCAGAGGCTTGCGCCGTGTTAGGCATTTTACTGCGCGTGCGGGCGTGTTGCGGGCGTTACTTGTGCAGCTTGCTGTTCCTTGCGCCACGTCTACTGATGCCTTGGGAAATCCAGGAATGCGCGTGCTGCGCAATCATTTCTCTGCACCACAGCTGGTGCACGCTCCTTCTCGGTGCACGCCGCTTGCGCCTTTTCTGCCCCAGATTCTATGAATCGGGCCCTCCGTTGTTCACAGTTGGTAATCTATAAGTTTATGTTTTGTATAACCCTAGATGTGTCACTTTCTTAAAGCCTCTTCCTCACACCCAGTGCTGCCCACGGAATCTGTACAAATAAAAAAATAAATGAATGGGATATTTATTCGAATTCCGCCTACATGAAAAATTGTGAACAATCGAAAATGTGGAATAAATATCCCATTCTGTGCCATTACGGTGGACAAGGGGAGCAGGAGTTGCAGAGGTACCCCTGCACCCTTTTCACAACAATGGCAGCAGGGGTTGCGGGGGTGTTCCCTGGGACCTAAACATTAATGTTTTTTTAAAAAAAAAGGGCCCTGCCATTCAGGTTCCCATGCACTTAAGTAAACAGAACCGGCGTCGCAGAGGAATGAAGGAGTCAGCAGCACACAGTGAAATGTGGCGCCGAAAAAGGTAAGTAAGGGTGGGGTGGGGGGTGCAGGTTACCAGAAAAGTCAGCAGGAGAAAAAAACTGCTGTCATTTTCGTTTAAATGACTTTCGTTCTTTTCTCCCTCTGATATTTCTCATTCGATCAAATCATGGACAACCCTGCCCACATCGGCCAGCAGTGCAGGGGCTCAAATAATTGGCATCCAGTCTCAATACCTCTACTCCCTCATGTGGTTCCCTCTCTAGTGCTAACATTCCGAAAGGAAAGATAAACTTGAAGTTCCCATTTCCTCCTCCACCTCCAACATGTGGCCACATTCTCCTGCGCACTGCCCAAAAAAGAAAAAAAAAATAGTATCTTGCCATTTTGCAACTTTCATCCCGTGCACACCATATGGCTGTAAAAAAAAAACAGCTCACAATAATCCAAATGTAATTTATATCATTTATTCACAAAAATTATTTCCAACAAGATGTATGTCCCAAAAGGAAGTATTTATTTAATGTTTCAGAGATCAATACATTTCTCAACAAGTTTCGGGGACCTGATCCCTTCTTCAGGAGGTGAACTGCAGATAAAAATAAACAGACAAAATGTCTCACATCCTCTTTTCCATATTTCCAATATATGGAGTCATTTTATGAATTCAAACATGCAAGTCACCCTAGTGATCCACCTACATCCTATTTACAGACTCATATTTCCACTACATAGTGAACCAAGTGTAAAATTAAAAGTGTGTCTATAGACCATCACCAGCTTCTCTCCATAGTAATGTTATATTCTGCCAGTGTGTCAATTTTATCAGCGGCTTTAGGTGTCAACAAATAGTACAAGGCACCATCAGTGGGCCATTTAATCCAACTGTGAAATCATTAGAAGCCCAAACGTAGCTAAAAGAACAATCTCACATACCTGACGTACTGCGGAACAGAGGCTGCCAAGAGTTCTCGCAGGTGAGTAAATAATATTCGTTAAACTTGCAGCCAATGTGCACTTGTGTTGTAGAAATATATAATCCATGAAAGTGAAGTCAAGAAATGACCGTAAACAAATGACCGTAATGCTGTACTACCCAAAAATGCTGTACTACCCAAACAACTAACTGAAGGGCTGAAAAGGATACATTTCAGGTAACTGTGTACCCACACATATATTCAAACATTTCCAATTGGTCTATGGATAGTCAGTCACAGGTTGATATGCACCTCTCAGCGTACAATCCCCACATTCCATACACATTTCAAAGCCAGTGATTCACATTCTGTGAAACAAGACAGGTATTCCCATTGTTATGCCGAAAAATACAGTAGCATGTGGCTGATTATCATATGTGTGCACTCGCGTTACACAGACCATCGCTATGTCTTACTGATAGTAAAGCGCTTTTGCGAGTGTCCTTTCGGCATCTCCGGGTTCACAGAAAATGTGCTGGTGTCTCAAATGTAATTACATCAGGACGCACGTATCTTAACCATGTGATGTCAATGTCAGGATCTATTCTTTTCACCATATCCTATGGTGGCCATCTTAAGGAGGCAACCCCCTCCTGTAAGAGCGAGTGGTACGGATGTATACACCCTTATTATCATTTGGATTGCTGGTTCAACTGGAAGGAAGCTTATGAGTGACAGCATAAGCATGCCATAATAGAAATGCAGCACATTAGTGTACCCTGGGAAAAAAAGTGATTGTGAAACAATATGTCGAAAAAATAAAACTAGAGGAGAGGCTGACTGAATAATAAAAAATAACTATTTGTCTCCTAAATATTTAGTATAGCTCAAGGTATTGGAGAATGAATACGTTGAAACCAAGGGTCACCTACAAGATTGGAGGACCTTCATAATAAAGCGTCATTGCATTGTTACTACTGAAGAGACCATTTCTCACTATGTATCACAAAATGTCACCACACATACTGTATACAGTGTACAGCTTTCTTAGTGTATCTTTCTCACATTATAACATGTTATAGATGTCAATTGTATGGTACATACCTACAATCTGAATTATGGTAACACTTTAATGAATCAAAATAGGCGGATGCTGTATCAATACTGTCACATTCACACATTACTGTATGCCCCCCCCCTAATGTTGTCAGGCCTATAACAATAGTCGCTTGTTTTGTTCCTCTCCCTCCTTCCCCCCCCTCACCTCTTGTTAATCTCCGGCTCTACAAGAAATGTCGTCATGCCTAGTACTGTAGTCACCTGTCTGTTTCCCATTTTCTTCCTATCTGTGTTTTAGCTCTGCATTATCTGAAATGTCATCATGCTGAGTATGATAGTTAATTTCACATTCTTGTTGTTCATGGCCTGTAAGAATGTCATTATATATTCCCTTGTTTGAAACACATTGGGCCTCATCACGAGTTCGGCGGTAATGCGGCGGTTTTCCTGTCAGACGTAAATAGCCCTAACGCCAAGGCCCCCGGCGGACAATCCGCCAAATCACGAGTTATCGTGCACGCGCACCGGGACATAGCGATAGCGCAAATAGCGCGAAACGGGTATAACCCTTAAATCCGGCGCACCGTGCACTACTTCCATATCGCGCTAATAGCGCGTGCCATGAGCGTGCGCTATTAGCGCGCGGGAAACGCGTCACCGCCGGAATGGGAAACAAAGTGGTGGCCATCTTGGAAATCACAATCCGTCGGATATCACAGCCCCTGGAAGCCATCCACCCCATCTAACACCAAAACATGTCACAGGAGCGAACTAGGGGCAAGACTGCCCTGGACAGGGTGAGAAAGCCCAAATTCAGCGACCCGGAGCTGGCTCTACTGGTGGAGGAGGCCGAGACACATCATGAGGAGCTGCAGCAGAGCAAAACCAGTGGCCAGCGCAGAGCACAGATTTGGCGCAACATCAGCCAAAGGGTCACTGCTATGGAGCGCGTGCCCCGGGATGGGGAGGATTGCCGCAAGCACCTCAATGACCTGCATTTGCGAGTCCGCGGCATCCTCTCACAGCACAGGAGTGCAAGCAGGGGCACTGGAGGAGGTCCACCACCACCCCCACCCGAACTCACACCTTGGGAGGAGAAGATGAGTGCCCTGATTGATATTGGCACCAGCGAGGGAATTGGTGGAGCGGAGGCATGCACTGGCATCGATCCAACTGCAGGTGAGTCCCACCCCGAATGCATGCAACTGAAAGTACCACACATGCAGACCCTGAGTGAATGAATGTGAAGAAATGTGTGTGAGGAACTGCAGACACCCATAAGTGAGCCCTACATCCATTGAACCGTAGTGCTGCCTAGACAACCCTGCACGTGCAGTGCATCAATGGTAGGGGCAGGGGATAGACATCCATAGCCATGGGACAGCTACGTAGAGTTTGAGTGTGCAGGAATACACCCCTAAGACCCTGAGCACAGTGCACCCCAACCACGCATGCAATCTTGTCACTCAAACATTCCCATGCAGTGTACCTCCATACTCACTCACACCAAGCACCACATGGCGACTGAACAAAATGCAAGTTGAATGTGTGATTGATACTGTCCTCAATCCCACTTGTTAGCATGAACTGCATTACACTAATGTAGGTAGCATTGAACTCAAACCACACCCTATGTACCCCACAGGCACCCGTCAAACCCAACGGGACGAAGATGATGGGGAGGAGGCCACACCATCACGCCACCCACGGCAGTGACCCTCCACCAGCACCACCAGCCCACAAAGAGGCCGCAAGGAAGGGAGCCGACCCAGGCCACCCCCCACTTCACTACAACGCAGCCCTACCAGACCGCAGCAGCACCCACATGCCCGCAGGGAGGCCACCGCCAGCTCGCCCCAGCCACCAGACACAGCTCTGATGCAGAGGGACTGACCTGTGGATCGGAGCCCAACGTGGGAGTGACACCTCCACGTGCACATCATGCAGGAGGACAGCATTCACCCGGAAGCAGTGACGCAGAAGGGATGGTCACACCAGAGGGAACCCCAAGGCCAGGCACACAGCAAGCACAAAGCCCAAATGTGCATGTGCATCGTGTCCGCACACCACAGCCGTACGAGGAGACGCCCTCATATGGCAACCCTAAAGACCGGCACTCAGAGCCTGGCAGCCCAATCTCAGCCGGCGCCATGTCCCCATGCAGCCCCCTCCCCCCGACAGCGCACAAGTGGCAGTGCGGCACATGCCACACCAGGGGTGCCCTTCATCACAGGGGCAGCAGTGATGGGCCGACTGGACGTGATTGAGGCCAAAAAGGCCAAGGTAGAATCAATGGCCATGGTGCACAGCCGGCGCATCAAGGCTATCAGTGCATCCATACGCCATGGATGCAAATACATAGCGCGTGACAATGAGCGCACACACAGAGTTGTAGAGCAATGTACTGCTGCCCTGACAGGGTTTGGGCAAAGAGTGAGGGAGTTGTCCGAGGCAGTGTCAGCAGTTGCTGAGCAAGCAAGGGAGGGAAACAATCTCATCCGACAGCACATGCAGGCAACCGGGTCAGTCCCTTCAACCTCATCCACACCCACGGAGGGATCCCTTGAGCCATCTCCTAGGTGCCGGTCTATGCGCCTCCTGAGGTCACACACACCAGAGGGGCCCGGACAAGGAAGCGCCCACGACCATCCTAGTCGTACATGGCATCGTTGTTGGTGCCCTGATAAGACACATGCACCTATCTGCACAGTTGTGGGTAGTTCACTGGGGGGAGGGGGGATTGTGTGCTGGGTGTTCACTGGGGGGAGGGCGGATTGTGTGCTGGGTGTTCACTGAGGGGAGAGGGGATTGTGTGCTAGGTGTTCAGTGGGGGAAGGGGGATTATTGCACTGAGAATAAATCACGTTTCAAAAATCACAAAGCATGGACAGTAGTGATTGTGGAAAAATTCTATTTAATGTTGAAGTGACATTGTTCAATTTACCCATCACCTGTGTTATAAAAATACATCAATCAATCTCTGTCTGGCCAACCTCCCCTCCCTCAGCCCAACCCTTTGTGCATGTGCAACACCTTCAGGCACGTCATCACCCTCACTCCCATCCTCACGTGGCTGCACATGAGCATCAGGGGGCAGTGGCACATTTCTGCGACAGCAGATGCTGTGCAGCATGGCACATGTCAGTACAATTTTGCCAACTTTTTCTGGTGCATACATCAATGCTCCTCTCATGTGGTCGAGGCACCAGAAGCGTGCCTTCAGCAGTCCAAATGCCCTCTCCACGCAGATCCGTGTACGAGCATGGGCAAGGTTGTATGCTCGCTCCGCTGCCGTGTGTGGATGACGCACAGGGGTCATCAGCCACGTGTACTGGGGATATCCAGAATCACCTGCAGGGGAGAGAAAGCCGGTATGGGGACAAGGTAAGTCTAGTGGGCGTACAGAGCTCAGTCATCAGTGTCATTTTGCCATACTTGTCATTAGGTCAACAACATTGTGGAGTGTGCTATGCTACGAGCAGAATTGAATCAGTGAGGTACTCTCAACTTGGTACGTCTCTGTTTCAGGATATAACTGTACTCATTCACTTGTCACTGGGTAAGGGGGCCCTTCCATCTACTTCTGCATGGGAGAGTGGCTGCCTGATGTGTCATTGCCATTCCATTTGGCTGCAGTTGCATTTGCTGGTTGTCACTTTTCTGTACTGTTCTCCATGCATTTCCTTGGCCATTCTGGGGACAGTGTTTGTGGGATGTACATTGCCATTACTCAGTCTGCTCATGTGTGGTGCATTTGTGGATGTGGCAACTTATGGGTTACATTTGCATTACTATCGGGTGGGCAGGATGGGATGTCTGTACTGTGTCAGTGTTGGGAGCCACAGTGCTACTGACACAGGAGGCTTTATGGTGGTGGGCCTTCCATATGTCACTGTGCTGCCACATGTCTTTTACATCCTGAATGGGTGTGTTCTGCTGTGTTGGACATGTCCAAGGTTTGTCGTGCAAGCTGCTTGAATGGGAATGCTGCAGTAATGGTGCTGCCTATTGAGATTCATGGATTTAATTGTGTGTGACCAGCCCCATCAGTTGTGGATTGATATGCATTATGGTATACATTTCTACTCACCCAGCAGCCATGTGTTTTGCCCTCGGTGCCTTTCCATGTACGCTGGCAGGGTACTGTTGCGCAGGACCATGGAGTCGTGGGTGGATCCTGGGTAGCGGGCACAGCAGTGGCTGAAGGTGAGGTCAGGACCATATGTCATCTGCACATTAAGGGAATGGTACTGTTTCCGGTTTCTGTAGGCTGCCCCATGTGCCTGGGGTGGTATGAGTGGTACATGTGTGCAGTCTAGGGCTGCTATTACATTCAGGACTTGGGCAATGGTATAGAATTGACCCTTCTGCTGGTTCACCTGTGCCTGTGTGGCTGCCAATGCGATGTGCTCATTCACATGATTCAACAGTGCATCGAGCACCTGTCCCAGCATGTCACTGAATGTGTACTGGGCCATTCCATGCATCATGGCAACGGTATGTTGGTAGCTGCCAGTCCCAAGAAATTGAAGCACAGACACAAGCTTCTCTAGCGGAGGTACTGCTGTGCTGATGGCTATGCGGCTGCCGATGTCAGCCTGGATTGTGTCCAGCAACTGGGTGATGGTTGCCTGTCCAGCTGATATTCAGCCACCAACTGGCCATCAGTCAGGGCCCATGGTGTTGGCCTGACCCTGGGGATGGCTGGCCGCCTTGCTGGTGCTGCTCTTCTCCTCCTTCTCCTCATCACCACCACCCCCTGACGTCCCAGGGCCCTGGCCTGGTTGGCTGGCCTCTGTAGCTCCAGGCGCAGCAGGTAGAAGTCCACATCAAGGCTCCCGGCTCCAAATGGCAGCATGGTGTTTGGAAGTGTGTATTGCATGGGTGGGTCCTTTGTAGGCCTCTGAATTGCATTGGTTTCACCTGAGCCCTTATTGCTGTGGCCTGTGTTCTTTTACCTCCAGCTTTTTGCTGGGTGTATTTTCGGTGCTAATTGCGCCTACGCCGGACTCGTGATTACTAATGTTTTAGCGCGAATGGTTACTGGTGCTTTTACAGCTAACGCTTGTACAGCCGGCTGTACTCGCGCCTGCTGTAATGGTGCCGGCCGTATTTGGACTCGTGATCCGACGGACCCTTAAAATCGGTGCTGATAGCGTTACCGCTGATTTTAAGGGTTACCGCCAAACTCGTGATGAGGCCCATTGTGTACAGGCGCTATATAAATAAACTACCATATCATATCATATCATATACGTATCATATCATATGGGACGGATAGGAATATCCTCCACTATATATAGTAGAAATAGTACATGGAGTGTATATCAAGTTAATATGCAGAGTTTCCCAGAATTGAAAGTCATGTGTAGTTTATTAGATGTTTATACATACTGATACAACAAAAGGTGTCCATATATACAGTATTTCAGATAAAGCAATTCAAAAACAAGGTTTCATTCATCTCCTTTGGGTACACTGTATGAACAAGTGTATCCAAAACATTCCCTCTGTATGAGGCGTGTGTTGAAATCAGCACCTGTATTAAGGGGCTTAACAAATTCCAAAATCATAAACTGGATTTGTGAGACTCTGGGCCTCATTATGACCCTGGCGCTCCCGTAATGAAGGGTGCCGGTACGGGACAGGCACCATTCATTACGGGATGCTCAATTACAAGGTCCCCTTGCGGGACCCGCACAGAACGTCTGGTCAGACTACACATCCTTAGTGGGTCCCGCAAGGGGACCAGGGAGCTAATAACAGGCCCGTTATTAACACGCCCCTTATTAGGTCCCTCCCCATTCCCATTGAGCCCTATGGGGGCTCAAATGGGATGGGGATGGGTTTTTTCAATTAGGAATTACCGGGTCCTCCAATGTTGGAATGGCCCAGTAATTCCTCATTGAAGGAACCAAGAGCTGGAACCCGGTATAGAGGCAGCCATGCCCTAATTGAGGGCATGGCTGCCTCCATACTCCTAATGAGGCCCTGTGTGTTTCTTCTCATTGAAATGTCATGTCACTGGTGACTTCATGTTCCCAGTCCTGATATTAGATTTATGTTCAATCAACATTTCACGTGCTAGTCTTGCAGCTTGGCAAACGTATAGTAGGCTGTATGGGAATTTCATACAGTAGAACACACTAGATGTGGTACACATGGCAAAGTCATGTATTACAGTCTTTTTGGCAGTGTAGGGATGAGCAATTGTTTGACATTTACATTATTGCAATTGCTGCATGCGAGGAAAGTTCCTTTCTTACAGGTGTGTGTACTTTTTAAATAGTACTTAATTATGTTCAATTTTCAGCATAGTGAAACATTCACTATTTTACAGTGGACTCACGACAGAGAATGCACTCTTTGTAAATTTAATCTCCCACAAACCTGCATACAAATAAATCATGATGTAATTCACCCTAGAAAACCACACTATCCATTTCTCTTTTCATAAATACAATGTTTTCAACCCCTCACACTATGTGAAGTATTTGCATGTGTTCTATACACACTCAAGTCACGTTAAGCTATTAATATAATAGGAAGCACTATTGAATTTCAGACACAATATTAGGATTTGCTCTTTTTGGAAAGGGCTCTCTGTCAAGGTGCAGACCTTGGGATTGTGCAAAGGGGAGTCTGGAGTGAGTTGTGGACGTGGTCCACACATAGACGAATACAAAAAACTCCAGCGCAAACGGATATTGCCTTATCGAAGGCTTCTGTGCCCTCTCTGCAGGAACAAAGGCCTACAAACTTCAACTCCCAGCAGGCTCTGGGCCAGAAACTACAAAACCCCACCCACGTTGGGTGGAGCACATCCGCGCATGCGCGCGCACGTTAGCACGGGGCTTGTGCTTGAACTCCCGAATGAAGAAGATGTGTTCATTGCAGCTCCGAGGAAGGGGACACACGCGAGGGGCCACACCCCAGCCAGCCATCACCCGGGCCCCTCACACGCCTGAGATAAGTACAGCAAGCGCAGGGGAGCAGCTGGGAAAAACGCGCTTGAGTAACAAAGCCGCGTTCAGGGGCGAACAGTCAGGATTCCCTCACGCGAAGCTGGGCACACGCAAGGGGGCATCGCCCAGACTCATCAGTCCCCTTGTTCGGCAAAAGATAAGTCCAGCATAGAACCAAAGCTAAGACTCGCGCAAGACTCGTACCGAAGCGCAGCGATCCCGCGAGCAGTGCATGTTATTTGCATGCATAATTAGCCATGTGCACTAGCTAAGGGAACCGCAATTGGGAGCACAGCGGCGTGGCTTGTACAGAAGTCGCACTGCGCCACGTGCGGCTAGCGGCACGTTTTGTTATCTAATCTACGTGTGAATATTAACACGTGGATCAGCGAGAATTGCGGGGCCACGTGCGGCCTAACCGCATATTTGGGTGAACCCACTCACGGGGGCCAACGAGTTAGAACGTGGGGGTGCATGAAGGAATGTCGTTTACCCACTGATGCAACTGTTGTGTGTGTGAGGAAACACTCACAAGGTAGTAATTCATAACTCTCTTTGCAGCATTTATCTGCTCCGGAGACCGGACCTGAGAGTGCGCAGGCAGGAGGCCAGCACTCAAAAACAGAGATAAGTCCTTTTGCTCTACTTGCCTCATTGATGACAGTTTGTAATGTGGGCATGTAAGTTGTTTGCAGGTTAGGTATGCATGTTTAATTGTTAGTTTGTATTTACCCTATCACCCCCAGTCCTGTCCACCTTCCCTCTCCTAAACCTTGTTCCGGTTATCCTGAAAACCAGTTCCTGTCCAACCATCGATTCCCTAACCCTCTTTCCCCGCCGGGGTCTCGGAGGTCTGTGTAAGCTGTGACTTGCAGGCACTCGGACCGCGGAGGGGGTGGTTGGTTCGTGCCACTCCTGCGCTTGAAGGTTGGAGCCTGACAGAAGCACAAGCCCAAGTGTAACAGGCGACCGAGTGGTGCGAACCAGCCTGTCATGGAGGAGCTTACCAAGGTCTTGCAGGGCCTCCAGGCTGAGCTTGCTGCCACCCGACAGGATTACGCTGTGTTAGCTACGCAAGTGCGCAGCTTATCTGCACAAGCAGCCCCCCTCCCTACAGAACCTAGGCGCCCTACGCCCGTACAAGTCCAGGTCACTCCTGAACGGGTAGTACCCTTAGCTCCACCTGAGAGGTATGCTGGAGACCCCCAGAAATACCAGACCTTTATGACCCAATGCCAGCTGCACTTCCTTACGAAACCAGCAGCCTTTCGAACCATCCAAGCCCGGACCGCTTTCGTAATTTCTTATCTAACCGGGGACGCTGCAGCTTGGGCAAATCCTTTGGTGCATAGGGATGATGGAGTGTTGTACGACTGGGAGAAATTCCAGCTGGAATTCGGCAAGATCTTCAACCGGAAGGCAGCCGCCACGTGTAGGGACAGGGAACTGCTTACCTTACGTCAAGGTAGCAAGGAACTGGTGACTTATGTCACACAGTTTAATAGGTTGGTCGCTGAAGCTGAGTGGCCAAGAGAAAAGCAAATGTCTCTCTTTTACCTAGGGTTACGTGACGAATTAAAAGATCTCATAGCCCAGGTAGATCCACAGCCCTAGGATTGTCCGTCAATGATTGACCTAGCATTACGACTAGACCATAGGCAAGCTGAACGTCGCGGAGACAAGAAGCGTGGGGACCCACGTCCCATAGCTAGGTTGGACCGTTTTGGGACTTCCCGTCCTCCCACATCATCTGTGGAGAGAGTGACAGGAGACGAGCCTATGCAGATAGGAGCTGTTCGCGGTCCTCTCACTAAACAGGAGAAGGAGCGTAGACGCAAGGAAGGACTATGTCTGTACTGTGGTATCTCGGGGCACTTTGTAAAAGAGTGCAAAACTAAGCCGCAGGGAAACTCCTTGGCTCGGCAGTAGTAGGGGTGGTACAGTCGAGCCCGGTCGTGAAGATTGCCCCAGCAGTTGGTTTCAGCAATTATGCTCCGCATGTCACGTTGTCTGGTGTGTTAGGTTTCCTGCACCAGGAGGTTACGGTTACATTGTTTTTGGACTCAGGAGCCACCGGCAATTTCGTTGATGTCGCGTATGCTAACAAGCTGGGGCTCCCTTTGTGTAGTAAATCTACTCCGGAATCCGTCAGGACTGTCGATGGAACTGTATTATGTTCTGGACCTGTCATCCAAAGCACACAAGTGGTAACCCTACGTTGTCAAAATCATTTGGAAGATATCCAATTTGATTTAATTGCAGCACCACAATTCGGGATTATTTTGGGCCTTCCTTGGTTTTACAAACACAACCCCAAGATAGTGTGGTCAGAAAACAAGGTGAGCTTCTCATCTGACTTTTGCCTCGCACAGTGCTTACAAGCTGAAAAGAAACCATGTATAGCCACAATGGAACCCACAGACATAAGTGCCTTACCTGCCGAGTACGCGGAATATGCCGATGTGTTTAATAAACAAGCGGCTGAAACCCTGCCACCTCACCGGCCATTTGATTGCCAAATAGATCTAGAGCCAGGAGCAGTCTTACCCTGTAGTAGGGTGTATGCGCTCACGGAAGATGAGATGAAACATCTCAAAGAATACATAGACACTAACCTACGAAGTGGGTTTATTAGACACTCTAATTCTCCAGTTTCCTCGCCATTGTTCTTCATACCGAAAAAGACCAGAGACCTAAGAACATGCATCGATTATTGCGGAATAAATCGTATCACCATCAAAAATCGGTATCCATTACCATTAATTCCGGTCTTACTGGATCAAGTGCGTAAGGCATCCATATACACTAAGCTAGATCTTCGAGGGGCATATCACCTGGTACGGGTGCGGGCTGGGGACGAATGGAAAACAGCGTTCCGGACGAAGTTTGGCCTGTACGAGTATCAGGTGATGCCGTTCGGTCTGTGCAACGCCCCAGCTGCCTTCCAGCATTTCCTGGATGAAGTGCTACGTGAATTTCTGGATATCTTTGCGGTGGTATACATCGATGATATCTTAATTTACTCACAAAACAAGGACGAACATGTCAAACATGTCAAGGCAGTACTCCAGCATTTACGAGAACATGGTTTGTTCGCTAAACTGGAGAAGTGTGAATTTCACTCTTCTAGGGTGGAATTCCTGGGGTATTTTTTGACCCCGTCTGGGGTACAAATGGATCAACGAAAAGTGCAAGCGATCTTAGACTGGCCAGCACCGAAATCGGTGAAGGAAGTGCAATCCTTCCTGGGCTTCGCTAACTTCTATCGACGGTTTATCCGGAATTTCTCGGAATTGGTGACCCCCGTTACCTCCTTGCTAAAAAAAGGACGTTCTTATGTATGGAACGAAGCCGCAGAACTAGGCTTTCAACAATTGAAAGAGGTTTTCACGTCTGCTCCGGTGCTAAAGCATCCCGATCTAGCTCAGCCCTTCGTGGTCGAGACAGATGCCTCCAGCTACGCCATCGGTGCAGTTCTTTCGCAACGCGAGGTGCAGACGGGAATGCTCCATCCTGTTGCCTACTATTCTCGCAAGTTACTCCCTGCCGAAGCTAATTATACCATAGCTGATCGGGAATTGCTAGCAGTAAAGGCGGCCTTTGAGGAATGGAGACATTACCTCATGGGGGCTCATCATACAGTGACTGTGATTACCGATCATCGGAACCTACAGTTCATTAAAACAGCTAAGACACTTAGTCCACGCCAACTACGTTGGGCATTATTCTTCGCTGATTATGATTTTCTGATTACTTATCAGCCTGGAGCTGACAACAAAAAATCGGATATCTTGTCGCGATACCCTGATTCGGACGATAAGGAATGTATGGAACATCGGCCTATTGTGCCTCCTCCGCGAATTATCGGGATGGTCGGTCGGCCTAACATATTTGAAGATGTGCAAACAGCCATGACTACACAAGAGTTACAAGACTGGTGTGGGAAGGGTTCACATCATTCTCTGGTGAATGGGCTTCCCTACTATGCAAAAGCATTGTATCTGCCCACAGAAGAGCTCAGAAGGGAGGTTATGCAATGGTGCCATGATGCCACTACCGCAGGTCATCCAGGTGTAGCCAAAACCCAGCGGAATGTTACTCGGCATTTTTGGTGGCCTACACTGCTACGGGATGTGCGCAAATATGTGACAGAATGCGACGTTTGTGGAAGACAGAAGTCCAGCCATCAAAAACCGGCGGGATTACTACAGCCCTTGCCAACTCCCCCCACCCCATGGCACACTGTTACCATGGATTTAATTGTGGACTTGCCACCTGTCCAAAAATACACTTCCATTTTGGTAGTGGTTGATTCACTCTCAAAAATGGGTCATTTTATTCCATGTAAAGGGGTACCCACAGCTGGGGAATTGGCGGAGCTATTCTTACAAAACATAGTGCGACTGCATGGACTTCCAACACGAGTAATCACTGATCGTGGTCCACAGTTCACCTCCCGTTTCTGGCGCGCCTTTTGCCAGTTAATCGGTATGGAAGTAAGTTTGTCCTCGGGATACCACCCAGAAACCGATGGACAAACCGAGAGAGTGAACCAGGGCCTGGAACAGTACTTACGCTGCTACACTGCAGACACTGAAACTTCGTGGGTTCAGTATGTATGGTTGGCAGAAATTGCGTACAACAATACACTCCATAGTTCCACAAAGCATACCCCGTTCTTCGGGGTTTATGGTTTCCACCCTAGAGCTTTGCCCACAGTTCCCAGCCCATCCCTAGAGGATATACCCACACTTAGGGGGCATCATGTTTACGCAAAACAAATCTGGACTAGTATACAAGAACATTTAGAAGCTGCAAAACAATCATACAAACATTATGCCGATTTAAAGAGGAGACAAAGCCCTCCATATAAACAAGGGGACCGCGTTTGGCTATCCACACGCAATATTAAAATGTCCGGCCCACGAAAGTTGCAACCACGATATTTGGGTCCCTTCACCATCTCAACGGTAATTAATCCGGTGGCAGTAAAGCTGGCCTTGCCAAAACAAATGAAGATCCACCCCACCTTTCACGTATCCCTGTTGAAACCTGCACCCTCCACTGTCCCTACCAAGAAACCACCTCCAATATTAGTCCAGGGACATCCTGAATATGAGGTTAGAGCAATTCTGAATTCTCAGCATCGAAAGAATGGTTTGTACTACTTTATTGATTGGGTGGGATATGGCCCGGAGGACCGGTCTTGGGAGCCGGCCTGCAATGTACATGCGCCCAGGTTGATTAGAGCGTTTCATCGAGATTATCCAGGAAAACCCAAACCCAAAGCCTTCTGTGCGGGGGGGAGTACTGTCAAGGTGCAGACCTTGGGATTGTGCAAAGGGGAGTCTGGAGTGAGTTGTGGACGTGGTCCACACATAGACAAATACAAAAAACTCCAGCGCAAACGGATATTGCCTTATCGAAGGCTTCTGTGCCCTCTCTGCAGGAACAAAGGCCTACAAACTTCAACTCCCAGCAGGCTCTGGGCCAGAAACTACAAAACCCCACCCACGTTGGGTGGAGCACATCCGCGCATGCGCGCGCGCACGTTAGCACGGGGCTTGTGCTTGAACTCCCGAATGAAGAGGACGTGTTCATTGCAGCTCCGAGGAAGGGGACACACGCGAGGGGCCACACCCCAGCCAGCCATCACCCGGGCCCCTCACACGCCTGAGATAAGTACAGCAAGCGCAGGGGAGCAGCTGGGAAAAACGCGCTTGAGTAACAAAGCCGCGTTCAGAGGCGAACAGTCAAGATTCCCTCACGCGAAGCGGGGCACACGCAAGGGGGCATCGCCCAGACTCATCAGTCCCCTTGTTCGGCAAAAGATAAGTCCAGCATAGAACCAAAGCTAAGACTCGCGCAAGACTCGCACCGAAGCGCAGCGATCCCGCGAGCAGTGCGTGTTATTTGCATGCATAATTAGCCATGTGCACTAGCTAAGGGAACCGCAATTGGGAGCACAGCGGCGTGGCTTGTACAGAAGTCGCACTGCGCCACGTGCGGCTAGCGGCACGTTTTGTTATCTAATCTACGTGTGAATATTAACACGTGGATCAGCGAGAATTGCGGGGCCACGTGCGGCCTAACCGCATATTTGGGTGAACCCACTCACGGGGGCCAACGAGTTAGAACGTGGGGGTGCATGAAGGAATGTCGTTTACCCACTGATGCAACTGTTGTGTGTGTGAGGAAACACTCACAAGGTAGTAATTCATAACTCTCTTTGCAGCATTTATCTGCTCCGGAGACCGGACCTGAGAGTGCGCAGGCAGGAGGCCAGCACTCAAAAACAGAGATAAGTCCTTTTGCTCTACTTGCCTCATTGATGACAGTTTGTAATGTGGGCATGTAAGGTGTTTGCAGGTTAGGTATGCATGTTTAATTGTTAGTTTGTATTTACCCTATCACCCCCAGTCCTGTCCACCTTCCCTCTCCTAAACCTTGTTCCGGTTATCCTGAAAACCAGTTCCTGTCCAACCATCGATTCCCTAACCCTCTTTCCCCGCCGGGGTCTTGGAGGTCTGTGTAAGCTGTGACTTGCAGGCACTCGGACCGCGGAGGGGGTGGTTGGTTCGTGCCACTCCTGCGCTTGAAGGTTGGAGCCTGACACTCTCCCTAGTGACAATCACCACTACAATTCCTTTGCACCATAGGTCCAAATTAAGGTGATAATTCCAGTGGACTTATATCATTATATTTGGGGAGTTGTCATGTTCACCTTGAATTAATCTTTCATTGCATGGAGCCAGCATAAACCCTCATGTGTTCCAAGGTAGTCTCAATCAGCCTACCCCTCTTGATCATTATTTCCCTGAAGTCAGAACAGCTTCAGGTTAAGTTGTTTCCAGTCCCTCATGAACAAGGCCCAGTTCTTCAAATGGTATCCAGTTTCAGCATCCATCTAAGGGGGACCGGTGTTCCTCCTGTATACAGCTCTTCCCAGTGACAGAATTATCCTCTCCTGTGCTCAAACTGTTTCTAATGTTTCTCAGGCTATGTTATAATTATGTAACACAATGTGGTTGGCCTAACCCTTTGTTTAACTTAACCAACCGTCAGACACTCCTGTAGAACACAAACCCTATCTTCTTTGGATGATTTTAATTTCCATATTTGTTGTCAGAAAAAGGTGGGGGCAAACATACATTTGTTTTTTTTCTTTTGTAATTTCTGATAGCAATAGACTAACAAATGAAACCAAGATGATCAGAATCTATTCTCCGAGATGCACATGTAGACGTACAGCTTGACGGTATGGCATATTCGGACACAATTTCAGAATTATCAATGATGTATATAATTATTAAATGTACACAGTTGCATTGTGTGTGAAATCAAAGTGGAGTCATTAATCTTTAAAGAACAATTAGTTTCTTGTTTCCACATCTTATCATTCAAAGGTGATGAATCATATTAGCTTTTGCATTATGTGTCAATAGTACCAAAATGCTTATTTAATTCAACATGAGAAACTGAATTGACATTTAATTGACATTTTTTGTATTTCCACGGGAGGGCCTCAGTGTTGCAGCACAGTAAAACCAATCTTCATAAGTGATTTCTTGCAGTAATGTAGGCAACATTCCATAGGCACTAATGACTTTGTTGTTTACATATCTTTAACAATCTGGCAGGATTTGCTAAAGGACAGGTTGAGATGTGACCACTAATGCATGGATTGCCCACTGAAATCAGCTTGAAGTCGGCCATTAACTCAAGCATCTCTTCATTTTAGATAATCTCTCACCCCTCTGAAAATTCTACCTCTCCGGTATGTCAGTTTATTTTTGTAAGAATATCCCTTGGAAGACTTCCAAAGGTCAGAGGGATGTTTGCATTGAGTTAAAATGCAGGTCAACTTTCATAATCAGCACATTGTCAGGCTGCATTACTAGCACCAATGTTATTCAATCTTGATACAAAAATATCATATTTTCCCATGTACGTAACAAGGTATATGAAACTCAGAATATGAATCCCCTTATCAAATAGCTGTGCTCTATTTGAAAGCAAATATTATGTTAGTTTCAGAGTAGGGGTCTCCAACTTTTATGCCAGCAAGAGCTACTTGTAGTTAATGGCCAATAGGCAGGAGCTACTAGTGTGGTGATGCCTGTGAGTATGTGAATTTGTACCAATAATGAAGATTGTCAAAGCGCACAGGAAGCACAGGAAGTCTTGATTCTATTAAAGACACGGAGGCGAGCATTATGCTTTCTTCTTTTATTACTGCCAAACACAGCAATTCAAATATAACCATCTTTTTAATAACTTTTAATTATTATTATATTTTTTAATGAACTTTTTCTGTAACATAAGAGTGAAACAGTCTCCAACTTGAGCTCCACTACAAGTCCCATGAGGCTCTCTGCCCCCAGTAGTCTTTGCCTCAGTCTCTCCCTCCAATGAGAGCACTCCTACTGATATGAGGTCCTCTTGCCTACCGGTGCCTTCCTGTTCTTTTTTGATGACTTAAACTTCCTTGTAAACTGGTGTAAATCTTAGGTTATTGGTGAATATCTTGCTGCCTGTCTTTCTTTCATCTAGGTATCCATACCTGTCTTTCCTTCATAGTTAGTCTGGAGAGTTTTTCTGCTCTTCCCCTTAAAATAAAGAGAGATGACATGTTAGGGAGGGGAATTCGCTAATCTCAACCTCTTCACCTGAAATGAATATGTTAGATCATCATATCTTTCATTATTCTCTTAGCGGAATTCCCTCAGGGAGGGATAATGCTCGCCTCCGTGTCTTTAATAGAATCAAGACTTCCTTCGCTGTGTGCTTTGGCAATCTTCATTCTATGACAAGACCGGAGGCGAGCATTATGCTTGTACAAAGCTCTGTACTACTGCCATGGCAATATTTTCCACGTGCTTAAAGTAGAAAGTTCTGAAAACTGAGTCACTAGACCAATACGCTGCTTTCAGAATTTCTTGCAGCGGAACTCTGGCTGCAAAAGCTCCTGAAGCCATAGATCCTCTTGCCGAGTGTGCTCCAAAGACAGAAATGTCTATTCCTGCTTGTTCCATGACTTCCTTCACCCATCTAGCTATGGTTGCTGGGGCTAAAGCTTTAAAAGGTTTTCTGTGCGCTATGAGCAACTACTTTATGCCATCTGGCCTCTCCGCTGCTGTCTCTGCTTCGTAAGATTTTATGCATTTGGCCACGCAAAGCTTACTGTTGTTAGGAAAATGTGGGTAAGATATGACTTTGGAATTAGTTTTGGTTCGCTGCGCAATGCTAAACGCTGCGCCTTCAGGGTAGAACATTTTTCTATCAATCTCCAGCGCCTTTATGTCGGATACCCTTCTACATGAGACTAAACAGAAGAGAGTAGCAAGCTTCCCTGATAACTGCCTTTTTGACAACAGATCATTCCTTGGCCACTCTTCGAATAGGTGTAACACTCTATTGACATCCCACAGTACTGAGTACCTAGGCTCTGGAGGTTTTGTCATCTTAACGCCTTTGAGCAATCTAATAACCGCTGGATGTTCTCCTACTGGTTGCCCGTTTACTAACTCGTGCCCCGCTGAAATAGCTGATCTATATATTCCAACTGTCCTGAAAGCTTTCCCGCTTGTACATAAGTCTGCAAGGAAAGTCAATATATGCCCTATAGGGGCTGAAAAGGGAGAAACACTCCTCCCCCTGCACCATCCTTCCCAGGTTTGCCAAGCGGAATTATAGCTCCGGATTGTGGATGGTGCCCACAATACTTTGATAAGCTCTGTAGCTTCTTCTGAAAGGCCCGACAAGCACCACCTGCACCTGAAACTCTGCACGCTATCAAGCTGAGGTTGTTGTCCTGAATCAGGGGATGAGGCATGCCCTTTGGATCCACTAGGAGATCTGCTCTGTGGGCAATCCTCTGAGGGAAATCCGTGGAAAGTTCCATCAGAACTGGAAACCACGGTGGCGACATCCATTCCGGCGTCACTATGACTAGCTCCGCAGACAATAGTGCCAAAATCCTTGGCTAGTTCTGCTAACATCTTGGACCTCGTCCCTCCTAACTTGTTGATATATGTCACTGCTGATATATTGTCCATTCTGAGAAGGATAGAACATTTTGCTCTTTCTCTGGAAAAAGCTTGAATCGCGAAGGAGCCTGCTAGGAGTTCCAGGCAATTGATATGTAAAGCTAGCTCTTCCTGCAACCATTTTCCTCCTGTCTCTACAAGGCTGCACCTTGCTCCCAAGCCAGATCTGCTGGCGTCTGATTCTATAATCATCTCCGGTCTTTCCCCGAATATGGAGCGTCCGTTCCAGGCCTCCATGTTGCTGAGCCACCATAGAATCTCTGATCTGCTCTCCTGGTCTAGAGTGACTGATTGATGATATCTCCAACCTTTGCATAGATACTTTATTTTGAGTCTCTGAAGAGCTCTATAATGAAGGGGGCCTGGGAAGATTGCTTGGTTAGAGGCTGCTAGCAACCCAACTATCCTGGCTAGACTCTGAAGCGATATAACCGTCTTCTTCAGAGTCGATCTTAGATCTTTCTTTATCGCTCTGATCTTTGCCATAGGTAATTCTAATGTGGCTTTCCTTGTGTCTATCATAAAGCCCAGAAATTATATTCTTTTGCATGGCGACAGCTCTGACTTCTCGTAATTTACTAGGAAACCTAGCCCTGTTATCAGAGATATTGCCCATTGCACCTGCTGATGCAGCCTTTGCTTGTCCTCGGCCATGAACAGTATGTCGTCCAGGTATATTATCATTCGTAGCCCTTCGTCTCTCAGCGCTGCTGCAAGGGGTCTCATCAGTTTGGTGAAAACCCAGGGTGCTGTGGCGAGGCCGAACGGAAGGGTCTTGAACTGACATGTCTGCTCCTTCCATATAAATTGAAGGAAGTGCCGATACTGTGGCGCTATGGGGACAGTCAGATACGCATCTTTCAGATCTAACCGAATTAGCCAATCGTCCTTTCTGAGCAGATCGGCTAATAGATGGATTCCTTCCATCTTGAAATGTTTGTAGAGCAAGGCATCAACCAGGTGCCCTTTTTGATAAACATGTTTGTAGACTAGCCAGATGTTTAATTCTTTCAAATTGATTACCGGCCGCACTTTTTCTTTTCTGCGTACTAAAAACATATTGCTTAAGAAACCTAGTAAGTGGGGCTGCGCTCTTTCTATCACATGCTTCTCCGCTAGGGCTTGGATCACTGTATCTAGTAGTTGCGTCCCCTCCTTTGAGCAGATAATGTGCGACGGAGGACTCTCCTGAATGGGTAAGCTCATGAAGTCTAGATGGTAGCCCTGCGCTGTCTGGATAATCCAGGCGTCTGATGAAAGCTCTTGACAATTGTGTATAAATAGCCGTATCCTTCCCCCTAGTGGAGGGTATTTTGCGCAGCGCTCTCTCACCTGGGTTGTTATTTTGGTGTCTGAAATAGCCTCTTCCTCTCCTTCCTCTGAAACTTCTACCTTGATTTGAGAAGAATGCGTCCTGTTGTCGTGTCTCCCAGTACTGGGCTCTTGGTCCTTTAGGCCTTCTGTTCGCATTGAAACAGCCGGTTGAACGGCCTCAGAATCGACCAGCCCCGGCAAAAACTCACCCGGGGAATACTTTCTTGATTGAAGCCTTTGCTTTCTCTAAAGCTGCGTAGGTTCCCACAAACCTACTCATCTCTTTAACAAAGGTGTCACCAAAGAGAAGCCCTTGGGCACTCTCTCCCGCTTCATAGGAGGCTAGGTCACCCAGCTTTGCGTCTATTTTAATTAGCATAGACTTTCTTCTTTCTGCTGATAAGGCTGAGTTAGCGTTGCCGAGCATACAGACAGCGCGTTGCACCCAGTTCACTAAGATATTGGGATCCACGGGCTCTCCCGTGTCCTTGGATCGTTCAGGCAAGTCCATCATTTTTGCAATGGGGCCTGAGCACTTTGTCCTGGCAGGACCGCCAAGCGCGGTCCATACCCTTCCTAAGATTTCTACTAGCCTTGGAGACGAAAGAGAGCATTTTGGGGTCTAGCTCGGGAGTCTCCGATGTTTTTCCGTTAAGCTCCGGCCTGGGGCACTCAGCTCTGAGCCGAAACCTTGTTTCTTTCTCTAAGGGTTCCTGATTTTTTGGGCCATGTGGATCGCCACTCTAGGTGACGGGGTGCAATCGGTGGATCTCGGATGACGGATCGTGTCTGGCTCGAACATATCTGAAATATCGTCTACAGGGGTACCTTCCACTATGCCAGCTTGGGCGGGTACTGTTGTTTTAGAATGATCTTATCTCATCCCTGCTTTGAGTCTCGTCCTCTTCCTCCTCTTGGCCATATTCTTCCGAGGACAAGATAGCATCCTTCATATTTTCTTCCCCTGGGGCAGGGAACGGAGGCTGGGCATAGCTGATCTGGCCATGAAATCATGCTTTAGTCTGTGGAATGCGTCAGCTGCCTCCAGAGGCTTTTCTCTAGTCCACTTAATAGAGCCCAGGGGGGTAGAAGAGTGCTTCCTCTTCCGGGCCACTTTACACCCCCTATTAGAGTCATCCAGAGGCCTAGTGGAGGTCCCCTCACCAGGATCTTCTAGTAAGCCAGCATTACTGCCCAATATATTCTCGAGAGCTGCCAATCTCTCCTGAATGGGCTGAACCCCCTGAGCTACTGCGCTGGCCAGGGAGTCCCCCAGAACTTTTTTAAAGCTGATGGATAGATCCCTCTCTTCTTCCTGCAGCTCCTCTTCCTGCTCCTCATAATCCTCCCAATATTCCTGGCTCCTGTCAGAAGCCATCTGTGAAGTCTAAGAGTAACAGACACAAGGATATGGGATGGAACGTTCGCGCCTTTCATCTTGCGAACTGCCTGAGAGAGTTCTGAAATGTGCACCTCTAGAGCGCTTCTCTCTGAGTTTTCTTTTTTTTTTCTTTTTTTATAAATGCCTCTGGAAAACAGAGCGCAAACTCAGCGTGTGGAATTCGCTGGAGTTTAGAGCTACTCGACCGTTAGGTAAATAAAGAAATGGAAACAGTCCCTGTGGTACAAATGCACATGCGTGTGCATGCGTTGATCCTGTAAGTCGCGACGGCACAGCCGTGTTCCGGTGTCGGCTCGCGTAGTATGGCTGTTAATGATCGTTAGCGGATTGGAAATGATCCCTAACACTTGCGATCATGCTCGTGGGCCGCTTCCCCTCGGTAGTAGATAGCTAGAACTGCTAATATATGCATGTGCGTGTGGATTTAAAAATAAACAAAGTGACTGAAATGATTTACTTCACACGCGCGACTGCTATTAAACTCGGTGCTGTGAAAGCCTCTGATAACGCTGCGCTTGTGATAGGAAACACAACCCATTCGAGAGGGAATGCAAAATCATCCAATGCAACGCTCGCCCATATATAATAGGAAAACAGAAGGGGTTACTTAGCTCGTGTCTAGCAGCAAAAAAGAAGAGGAAGGCACCCGTAGGCAAGAGGACCTTATATCAGCAGGAGTGCTCTCATTGGAGGGCGAGACTGAGGCAGAGACTACTGGGGGCAGAGAGCCGCGTGGGACTTGTAGTGGAGCTCAAGTTGGAGACTGTTTCACTCTTTTGTAACAGAAAAAGTTAATTAAAAAAAAAAAAAGTTTTTAAAAAGATGGTTATATTTGAATTGCTGTGTTTGGCAGTAAATAAAGAAGAAAGCATAATGCTCGCCTCCAGTCTTGTCATACAATTTCTTGGGCAGTTTATTTGTTCTTTATATAAAAAAGGAATGGCATGTCCATTTATCATGACATGATACTAATAACTTCAAAAACATCTTTATTTCATTCTTTTTTATTATTGGCCATCTCCTAATAATTGTCAGGTATGTCAGAATGTAGGAAACCAATCGAGCCATTCAATTTGAAGGTTAACATCGCATGGTATCCACCTCTTCTCGCTAATTTGATATGTAGCTTGAAACCGCAACAGCACTCGGATGCTGTCAGATGGGATCAAAGGTTTGATTTCAGGAAGTTCATGTGTGAAAAAGGCAGATTTGCCAAGATAGGCAATCACATTGGCTTACAGTGGAGATGCCAACCTTGCCTTAGTGTTTGCACCTAACAGCACACCTGACGTTGGAAGACATACATTGAGGATAGTTTTTAAAATCTCAGCCATGGGAGTCACTGCACCCTTCACAATGGCACCATTTGTAAAAGTACATTTAATACAAACAATGATTTGAAACTTTGAAGGATATAGCAGCATTTGCACTGCAGCATTTAGTTTGCCTACGTTTTAGGATTGCAGACAGCTTCCACTGGAAACATTGTTTTCATAATGTCTGTGTATTATTACAAAACGCCTCTCAACATTACTCTTTTTTTCCACTGTAACTTGGGCACCATACATTAAACATGCACATTTTCGTTTTACTCAGGATGGAAATGGTACATCTTTTGCCTTTTGTTAGATGGTGTATCTGTATCTGCATACATGATTTCACCAAGGTTAGTTTATTTGGATATTTTAGGACTGCATGTTCAAAAACAATCTGAGTCTTTCAATCAAGGTGTTATGTGGTTTAAAAAAAATTAGCATTTACCATGTTCTGCTTTGTCAAAACATAAAATCCACTAACAAATCCCCAATTCGTGCAAATTGTTTACATGACAGGTTACAGAATTCAGACAAAGATAATTACGCCAAAGCATACTTTGTTGAGTACCGTACAGGTTTTTATGTTAATATCATAGGCAAGATTGAAGAAAATAATCATGTAGAAACCATGTGAAAAAGTTATATATAAGCAAGTGTAATTTACAGGGCTAAAATAACATTCAGCATTGGATCGATGACTTGAAACATGCATGAATCATATCACAATGCAACCAGACAATATATAAATCGTTATATTAACATTTTGAGCACAAAGAGTATGATTGTAGTGAGGGGCAACCTACTCATAATGGGTCACAAATATCACAGGTCTCCCCTTTGTGAAGGAGACAGTGTCACAAACAACAGCTTACAGGATCGCTGTGTCTCCCTGCAGGAGCAATGCAGGTCATTCTCTTGCATGACCAGTGGGACATTCCTGGTTTTCATGTTCAGCTCTCTCAGACATAATGAGAGCTCCAGCATCATAAAAATTGTTTAAAATGACAATGATAACATATTGCTTACAATGGCATCAAAATATGTTTTACAGTGGGAGTGCCGGCATATCCTGCATACTTTGGTGAACAGACATCAATTGGAATTTTCCATGTGTTAGAGAAAGACTTGCACATTGTATGCTGTTTTGCCATATTTTTTGCAAAACAGTGGTCACAAACTGCTCCATTTCAACCCTGTATTGAAAGGCTGAAAATCCCCTTCCAGAATGTGAACATATCCATACAGGTTCTCGACAGATCTCTGGAGATCTCTTGGTTTGTGCAAATAGCCAAAGGGGGTCAACCCCATTAATTGTTCTCCCATCCCATGGCTCTCAATGTTCTCTCCTTGTGTTCACCACCCTGTTTTGTAGAATGCTCTGTTACTTAGTAACTACTTTAAAGCTATATTAATCCTATACATATCAAAAATATATTGCTAACATTGCCATTGCTACCATTTACCGGCCTCCAGGCGCTACCTCCCTGTTCCTCTCTGAATAGGCCTATTTTCTGTTCCCCCTTACCTTTAACCTCCTCCAACCTGTTCCTCCTGAGTGACTTTATACATCCAATTGGACTCCCCTGGCAAAGCATCCACTCTTTTCATTGTCCTCTGCACCTCTCTATCCCTCTCCATTCTCCCTTCTGATCCAACCCACTCTGCTGGACACACTCTGCAAGACCTCATCCACTCTGACCGCCCTCTCTCATCTCCCTTGGTGACTCTCTATCTTTGTCAGACCCCGTTCTTCTCTCCTCCCACCTTGTTCCCTATGGTCCTGTGACCTCTCCTCAAAAAGTACTGCCAGCCTCGTTCACAAACATCTGCTCGATGAAACCAGTGTCAGCTGCTGCCTTCGCTTCCACCATTATCCCCCCTTGCCATCCCAATTCACACTCTGCCACCAACACTGCTCTCAGCAACTTCCACCTGTCCATAACCAACACCCTTGAAATTCTTGCCCCAGTCATGAGGATCCGCATGAAATCTGCCTCTAAGCGGAACACCTGGTATGACTCTGAACTTGCAGCCCTGAAAAGAAAGTGCATAGCTGCGGAACGGGAGTGGCAAACCTCAGGCTCACCCTCAGACAAACTGGCCTGCCACCTGCTCCAAAGGCAATACAGACTGCAAAGGCAATACAGACTGCCAAGAAAAGGGTGCACGTCCAGGTACGGGTATCGGGCACATCCAACAACACGGCTGAACTTTTCAAAATCTGCAGGGATATAGCCAACCCTAATGCAGTTTCCCTCTCCCCTATTCCTTCTCAGGCCCTCTGCAATGCATATGCTACTCACTTCACCACCAAAACTCAGGATATCCGGAACAGCCTTGTCGCTCACTCTCCCAACCCAACCCTCATCCCCTTGTCTCCCTTGGCCACTCACTCTCGTCCTTCCTCCTTCGCCCTTGTCTCATTGGAAGAAGTCAGCAGAGATGTCCACTCCATGAAGGTCTCTTCCAAACAGGTTTCCCCTTGCTCATCCAGAACCATTAAAGACAACTTTGTCTCGCTTGCCCCTGCATTCTCTAATGTCTGTGACTACTCCTTTGCAACTGGATCTTTCCCCTCCTTTCTCAAGCACTCCCTGTGCACCCCTTTCTTAAAAAAACCATCAGCAGACCCTACCTGCCGAGCCAACTATTGCCCTATCTCCATCACCCCTCTTGCTGGGGAAGTTGGCCCTGTCCCAACTCAACACTCACACTGAACTTGCTGGTGGTCTCTACGACTATCAAACTGGATTCCGAGCACCCAGTGGCACGGAAACTGCTCTTCCGAACACCCGTTAAGAACTGCTTGCATTCCTGGATTCCACCTCCCCTGCTGTCCCCATCCTTCTCCATTTTTCCTCTGCATTTGACTCAGTCGACCACTCCATCATCATGTAAAGGCTCCACAACACCTTTGATATCTCGGAGCGGGCACTGGACTGGCTGACCTCCTTCCTAACGGACCGCTCCTCCAAAGTCATCCTGGGCACCTTCTCCACTCCGACTTCCTTCTCCACTTGTGGTGTCCCCCAGGGCTCTATTCTCTCGCCTATGCTCTTTAACATCTACCTTACTCAGCTGGCACTCCCCATCTCCTCCTTCTCCCCAACTTCCAGTGTTATGCTGACAACGCACAACTCTTGCTCAATATTCCTGCTGACCCTCTTGCACCTTCCATCATCCCTTACTGCCTTTCTGCCATCTAGGCCTGGTGCACTTCCAATTATCTCTGCTTCAATGCCAGCAAAACAGAGATCCTTCCCATTGAGACCCCTGCTCCCAACTTCTTCCCTTCACCCAGGCCTTCTTCCATGGGCTCTCCCTATGATCGCTCCTCTGAAGCCAGAAACCTAGGAGTCATCTTCAACTCCTCTCTCTCTCCTTCATTCCTCACACTCAGGACATTGCCAAGAAATCCCACTTTCAGCTCTTCATTCTCAAAGGAATTCCCCTGCAGCTAATCCAGAATAGGGCAGCAAGACTTATCCTTGGCCTCAAGCCCAGGTTCTGTATCTTTCCTGCCCTAAAAAGTCTTCACTGGCTCCTGGTTGCTTCACAGATTAAATTAAAATCCCTCTGTATCATCCACAAGGCGTCTAGGGGCTGGGAACACACTATCTGCAACTATCCCTTACTAAATGTTCTACCTCTAGACCTCTGTGCTCCTCTGGCACCAACTCTTTGTATGTAAAGTGTTTCGCTAAACAGAGGGCAGGAGGTTGATCCCCCTGCCTCTTTGCCTTGAGCTGGACTTTCTTAAATTCCGGAAGCTCCTCAAGACTTTCCTCTTTACCCCCCTCTCCCGTCTGCTAATCTCACAGTTGCATGTTCGTTGTTCTGGGCCCTTATGCATCCTCTGGGCCCTGACCTCCCACACCAAATCACCCCCAGTTTCTGTCTATCTTCAGCACTTGCCTAGGGTCACCCTCCACCCTGGAGGCTAGCCCTTACCTTAAAATGCACTTCACCTGTTGCTCACCTATGAGCACCCCATCACTTATCCCATTCCCCCTCCCTTCTGCACTTGCACGTTCTGAACACTCACAAGGCATAGTAGGTTTGGCACCCCCCAACTGTTTTTAATATTTTTTTATTTGTTTTAACTGTTTCTCATCCCTTTGTCACCTCCTAGTTGCCCTGTGGGCGCTTTGAAACAGTATTTACTTTCTGTATAAGCGCCTAACAAATTAACAATAAATAAATAAAATATAGATAAAAGCCACTACTCGCTTTTCAAACTGAATTACTTCATTCGCAATCGTGTTGTTTCATATAACATGAGCTGAATCAGAACTCTCAAATCATGTTTTTAATGTCCTGGCATTGATAGCACATGCCACTTTACATTCCTGTTTAATTGTATGAATGTGAGTGCACAAGCACCAGAATGCAGTGCAACTAGTCGTTTTCCACGTTTACCTAAATGTAAAATTGTTGTTACCGCTTTAATTCCTGTATTGCAACTTGCATACATGTGTGCCCCTTCATTTCACAGAAAATTCCATCCTAACCTTTAGTACAATTAGGGTATTACTGCCTTAAAACAGAGAATTCACTATCTTCAAAAAAAATACATGAATTCAATTGTTATCATAAACAGCAACATACACCGTTAGATGTAGCTTCATTTGCAAGCTGGACACGGATTGTCCTTTTTTCTACATGCAAATACTCAGAGCATATAAACGATTACAGCTGTAGCTTTATTTTGTCCTTTCTGATTGAAACCCTAACATTTCCGGCCTGCGAAGTAATGCTAACCGAAATAAATAAAAATAAACAGTGAGACTGAATCAGGGCCCCAGCTTTGGCACGCAGATTTAGACACCTCTTCTGTTTCTAATGAGCCATCATTTGCACCTCTTGGTGACAACGGCCACAACACACATTTCCCATTTGCTTTTGTTATTGATAGGTATCCCTTATTGGGACAATGCCTGTAGCCTTTCAAGCCCAAATGCTGCCCTTCTTCTCACTGTAAATACAGCTTTTGACAGTTTCCTTGGCGGGAAGGGAGGTGGCAGGGGAAGAGGCCCAGACACTTAATTTTGGTGTTTGAGCCACTGGGAAGCCTCAGGCCAGCTACCAGTGGCTTGCGATGTACTAGTTGGAGAGTTTAGAGAATCACAGGTAAATTTTAGTCCTTTGAAACGCATCTCAAAACATTGCACCTTCCTATCAAGTCATGATGATTAATTTAAATCTTCTCGTCTTTCAGTTTATTTCTTGGAACAAAGGCAGTATTGTCCTGCTAGCTGAATCATATTCCTTACACATCTGAGTCTCTTAGCACTGTAAGAGATTCATCCCATTTGTACCTGTGCTTTTTTCATGACCCGCTTTCCTTGGCATTGGTACAATCACATTTTTGTGGCGTAATGTACTCAAAGGTCTTTCAGTTGGTTATAGTGTGTGATGCTTTTTCCATTTGCTAAGTGCTATCTCTGAGGTGCAGAGATAATGACCGCATCCCCCAGGCACACCCTTATCACGGTAGTAAGACGCGGAAATCCTGAAATAAACTGCTACCTTTGTCTGGCCCCTCTCCCACTTGACTTGAAAATCTCTCAGTACTTTGAATTCTGCCAGAACTGAGTCACCTGCCTCATGCTTGAAAGAAGAAGCACAGTTCTCAATTGTTCAGCTTCAGTTTGATGTTGGAAAACAGCACATAAAATAGAACCAGACATTTCTACCTATAACCATATTTGAGTAATGTCCCCAAAAAAACTAGTTGATCTCTACCTTAACCCTACATATGTAAGGTCATAACTTGCAATGTTTATAAATTAAGGCTGCCATGAGCATATAAAAAAAGGTTAGCATTGCGCTCTGTGCAACACACAGAGGCACAGATACTGTATTGCAAGAGCTATTCCTAGGGCAGTTGCAAATATTTTTCCGGAAATCTTTGTAACTATTCTGACACCTGCCCATGAGCTAAAGAGGATATATGGCATGTAGAGCGCACTAACTAGTCTTGCTTTTTATAACTATTTACCTTTGATTGATCTGGTCATATCAGGATGTTAACTCAAACTTCACTTGTTAAGGAGAAGGGATGGGAGGACATTTGTACTGCTGCAGTGAATGGTGGAAAGTGTAGATAATCCACCATTTGACATTTGTTGCTGGGGTACAGATTTCAACACACACACCACACACACACTCTTTTGTTATTGGGTGAATTTGACCGAGGCAGAGAAATGGAAGACATGCTACAGCCTGTGAACAATTTGGCTAATCAGAATACCGAAATGTGCAACATACTCTAAATGGCTGATTTCAGCCAATCAGTGCATTAAGTAAATTACCTTCTCATGATTGGCCAAAATGTTTGCACTCTGTGCTGGCTTCTGCTCGGGCTGATTTTCAAGGTGGAAAGCCATTCTGTGGCAGAGGACTTATGGAAGATATCTGCCTCTTCGGATCATTTTTACCCATGCTGACTAAAGACATGTATTGATATTGATATTTTATTTATATTGCGCTCATACTCAAGTGTTTCTGAGCGCGACCAAGCAAGGAAGGGCAATCAGGGGAGAACAAAACAACTATTTTACTAGGCCCGGTGACATTGAGAACACGCATGTGCGTAGGAGAGGGAGAGGGGAAAGTGCATGGGAGGGTTGGGGGGGTGGAAATTGCGGAGCAAAGGAGAAAAACAGATAAATGTTAAATACATAAATAATAAAGACAACAAATCATGGTAGTGCAGCCAGCGAGAGCATGTGCTGAGTGAAGGCAGCAGAGAGGGTATGTCTGATAAGTGCAGGGAGCAAACAGGGGAGGCGGCTGTATGGGTACATATACAGACCTCAGTGCAGGGGGTGGCCCGGAGGCAGTGCGGGGGGGGGGGTGGCAGGGTGAGCAGGTACCCGATCCCATAAAACAGAGGTCTGTATGTATGCCACTTTTCTATCACTACTTTTGCGTTACAAAGGATATGACATACACATCCATGCTGCATTGAATGGTAAATGCATTTATACTGATGCAGTTTAATGGATTTAAGTAAGAAAGAGCAAGCCTTAAGGTGCTCAATTTGAATGCCGACTTCAGCAATGCAAAAAATAGATTGACCTGACTTGACTTCAGCCATTTGAGCCTCCATAGCATTGGCTTATGAGTGAGATAGAGCCATGTTGGTTAATATCCAATTTGACTTGTATGTGGCTCGAATCAGCTCAATCCACTTAGAGCCAATAGGTCACTATTGTTGGAAGTAGGTTGGAGCTTTTTAGAACATTAGGCATGTAAAGATTCAAATCTGCTTAATCTTTTTTGAACAATAGCAAACTAGTAATTCAAACTGTGTTCACTTGGTTCAACCTAGTAATAGAACCTGATGGTGCATAACACACGTTCTATTTCCTGGTGTTGATTTTGTGTGGAGACTGGCAGATATAGAGAGGCAAATAGAAAGAGAGGCTGCGTATGCTGTGTATGTTAGATGTTTTTGTTTCGATGCAAAATGGAGACAGGATAAGTGACTGGGAGAGCAGCACGAGAATTGGAAATAGAAAGTTTGAGCTGCAGAGGAGGGTGTTTCCCTCCAGTGTCCCAAGACAGGAAAAACAAGGTCAGGAGCAGCAGCCATTGTCTGAGACTTCTAAAGTGCAATAGCATAAGCAGCAAGCTCTACCAGCCATGCCTATGCTGGATCAGCGGTGAGACCCAGGAAAACCCCAGAAATCACGAGACCCAGCATGTGAATGCTGAGGCACTTAGATAATAGACACCACTCACCACTCACAAAAGAGGATTCCTACAGCTGCCTGCAGGAAAGCCTTCTCACACAAAAGGATACAGGGACTTCCAGATGTCATGGGAATTGTTTTTCCATGAATAGAGCATTTCTCATCTGGTAATGCCAGGGGCAACAGTGAAAGAAAGAGGTGATGCCAGGGTGGTACATATGAAGTGCTTTCATGATGCCACATGGAAGACGCGCCAGAGCCAAACTCAATGAAAAAAAAGCATTTCATCTTTGAACAAGTTTTCATTCGCCTATTTGTACTCTTCCCCTACAAAAACTAAAATATAAAACATTACAACAATACAAAATTAAATAAATGCACATTGTATACAGTGCTTAATGTTGGATTCCTCCCACCCATGAGCACTGCAACAATGGTCAATATAATTGTTGCCCACTGGGTATCAGTTTCTGTGAGAGAGTAGAACAGACCTGTCAAAGCTATGTAGACAACATTGTATCGACCTATGAAAACAATAACATGCAAACACAAATAATACTGATGTAGCTCTCGGACCCACAGTCATTCATGCAACTGGAGACAAAACAGTGGGATATTGGCATCTACACAAATAGGTCATGTTTTCCCATTCAATCTCCACTGAGAAAAAGCACGATGAATGCCCATGCAATCAGTAAGGAAAGGATCGAATCATGTGCATGCCAAGTTTTTTACAGATAGGATTTGATGCTATCTTCAAATTCTATTAAGGATGTTAGATCTAAGTTTGTTTGAAGATAGGACACATTAGGAGCACATTTGTGATAAGATACAGCAGTTTAGTTGTTAAAAAAGTGATATGTTGTCAATACAATTTTTGAAATAATTTTGATGTGAGGCATAGATATTTTCGAACATATTGGCTAGTGTTGTTTTACACTGAGAGTTCTACAAAAACTATAACATACAAGACATTGTTTTGTGTAACAATTTAACAAATAGATTGTTGTAACTAAATATAACAGATGTATATATTTCTTAAAAACAAATATTGTCAAATATGATTTTGTGAATACAATGCATTGAAATAACAATTCATCACTATTGTACAGAAAGCAATACGAGTAGACGAATATAAAATATATTCACACATGTGTAAGTGGGGTAGTAACAGAGCACTACATGCATGAGATTCCACAGTATCTTCTGGATGTATAGACTATAATTTTCTGAGCACATGTTTCAGGCACAACATTTCAGCTGTGCTAAAAATGTCCTTGCAGTAAACACTGGTTGGAGGAAGCTCACCGTCATACACAATAATCTGGAAAGACCAGGCTTGAGCTGTTTCTTTTCTCTCCAACACTGGAATAGATCAGTGCCAAACGGTGTGACATGTTCCCTGGGAAAGTTACCATCAATGTATTATATAGAGTGTTCCCTGTTCACAATCGCTGAATCATCCTGTGGGGACAAGAGTAATTGGACCCAATGATTTTTCTTAGCAGGGTTTGTGTGTTACTTCTAATATGCAGTACATTTTTAACATGCATGTTGTATTTCATCTAGCATTCCTACTGGTTGACTGGTGATTTTGAGCTGAAGTATTGTTTTGGCTACTAGTGGCCTGTTCACAATCCAAAGCTTAACCTTGCATATCTCCTAGTACATCAGCAACAAGCTTGTTTTAATAAGGTCATATTCCAGACACTTTGATAGCTGTGTCATTTTAAAGTGAGACTCAACTAGTGTTGCAAGTTTACAGGGTTCAGTGTCCATCAGTTTGTTAAATAGTTGGCAATTGTATAGCAGCTGAAGCATTCAGCCAGCAAGGGGTATGCCAGAAAGATCTGCTTTGCTTTGAAAGGCTCTATAGTGTTACCTGTTACTTTAAGAGATTTTTAGTGGTATCTCTTTACTTAAGGTAGCATGATCCCTGTAAATGTGGTGAGTGACTTTTTTTTCGGAAGGTGTGATATGTGCTCTAGAATGAAAAACTGTCATGAATTACGACGAATACCATCTTCCAGCATATGCTGCAAGGTGTACTCCTGCACAGCCTTCTTTTAATCAAAGATTTGTCGAAATGTGTAAAAATTGGTTTTCCACCTTTTTGACACATCATTCAAAAGATGTTGTAAGTTATGTTTTGTCAGAATTTGCTCCGGCTGTTCATGCCTACACAAACTGGTGAACATGGCCATATACTTGTGTTGCTACCCTCACCAAGATAACAATGCTGCTGTTCTCCTTCAAAAAGTCATGAACGAAAATATGAAAACAACGGGCAAGCATGTCATAGGGCCTCATTACGACCCAGGCGGTAAGTTACCGCCTGGGCCGTGACTTTACCACCATGGCGTAAACTACGTTTACGCCATGGTGGTTGGCGGACTTACCGCCCCATTCCGAGGTTGGCGGGGCGGTAAGTCCCCAATCCCCATTTACCCTTCCCCATTCCCATTTTTGCCCCATAGGGCATAATGGGAGTGGGGAAGGCGTTAATTACGCCACCGTAAATTACGGTGGCGTAATTAACTCCATGGTCCCTTAGCGCCATGGATTTTACCACCTGCTAAAAGCAGGTGTTAAATCCGCCATGGCGCTAAGGGACCTTGGAATCAGGCGGTAAGGGTCGGCGCTGTTTACGCCGCCGTAAACCCCTTACCGCCTGAGTCGTAATGAGGCTTATAGTGTCGAATCAGCCCTTTTCAAATGCAGTCCCTATGTTTGCCTCATTATCAGATACCACAACTCTGACATGTAGATGATTCTGCAGTTACAGCCACTCCAATGCTGCATACTGCAGCTCTCCTAAGATATTTTTTTCAATTTCATTTTATTCCAAATGAAGGGAGACATATAGCAGCCATTTTCTGCTTACTACTGCCTGTGTTGCTGTTGGAGGAGCATTTTGGGAATAAGGCCTAAAAAGACAATTCTTGGTCTATCGGCTGCAAAGACACCCAATGTGTGCACATGGTATCTGTTGTTTGGGAGCTCGTCCACATATTGGTTGTTAAATGGACAGTGTGTCTTTCACTGAACCTTATGGTAGAATGTACCATTTCTTGCATGTTTTCGCACAATTTGAACAGCTGAAAATAAATAGCAACTTGGCATGAACCACTGTTTTCAACAATACTAAATGGCTCCATGTCTTTGGTTATAAACTCTCCACTTACACCAATATATTTCCAGATTTTCTCTGTGTTTTTTGGTATTTGATTTTTTTTTATTTTCTAACATGCCACTTATATAGTTTGCTGGTGTAGTGACATTCTGCTACATTCCAAAGATACAGCCCTTCTGGAAATTACTATCATTATTCTTCTAATATTCAGCAACAATTGACACCTGGCATCAGGCCTTTGTGTTGTCTGTTTGATGGTTAGTAATGTGAACAAAGTCTGCACAATTTAGGTAGATTATCTTGTATTTTATTGCTAAACAAGATCCTTCCCAGTAACCCCAAGCACCTCAATACCTCTGGCTACCTCAGCTGATTTTCCAAAAGCTCCACTGGATCCCCATTCAATATCAAACATTCTATAAGTTCCGTGTAACAATGGAGGCACATCACAACATATCAACATATCTCCTCTCCTTAATAATATTCAGTTACAACGTAAGTCTTCTGTTCCTCACAGGAGCCAATCTCCCTAAATTCCTTACCTGACCACCTTTCACTCACACAGCAGCTATCAACACCTCAGATACCTGCACCGGATCTGTGTACAAGGGATGCCCTTTTGTTTTTCTCAACCCCCTTTTTTATGCAGATCCAGTCACTTTTGCGCACCTCTGTTGTTTTACATCCCCTCTTCTTATTCTCATTCTCCACCCCATTCCCCTTCTTGTCATCCTAAAACCATACAACCTCTAACGCACATCAACCTTCTTATCCGACCACACACACCACCATCCCTATGACTTCCCATATGCACATGTTCATATATTCTTCCACACTATTAATTTCTGGATGATAAATTGCTGTACTCTTCTGCATTATCCCAGGCCGCTTCTGGTATTCCTCAAAACATCCTCCTACAGACTGACTGCCATTATGCATCAAAACAATGCCTGAAATTCCTTCCATCTCAAAAATAATTTCCAGAAATTCCACAACAAAAACAACTGTGTCCTCTAGCACAATGTTGAACAGTGTCCATCGCAACAAGAAATCTACTAGTACCAAAATACATTTTCCTCGACCACCACTTAATCTACCGGTCCTAACACATCTAAAGCAACATCATGCCATCACGCGTCTCAGTCTTTACCATGGGCTGCGCATGAGCAACTGCATATTTTCCGGACCTCTCACATTCAATGCACTCACTTAAACATCTCTCAATTTCTTGTTCAAACCCAGGCCACCAATACTTTGCTTTTAACATATTCTTGTTCTTATAAATGTATTTATGTCCCTCTTGGGCCAACTTGATCAATCATAACCATACAGCAAACCCTCCTTCACACTTAGTTCTAACCATAATTACCAATACACTTTCTACTTTTCACTGAGCAGCCTCTTCTCTGGCTAACCATTTTCCACAAAATTAACAACTGTGCTCATCACACAAACCATGTCTGTTAAATCTGGAACATTTTCTTCCTTTCCCCCTAATCTTAACAAATGATCAGCCAATACATGTTCTCACCCTGCTATAACCTCCATCTCCAATATGTGTCATTGCAATATAGCCACCCAACTTGCAACTCTCTTTGACACCTTGTCCAAACCTATAGACTCAAATATCACCTTTACAGGTTTATGATCTGTCAGTATTATGAACTCAGCACCCCACACACAATTGTCCACAGCCCAATGACAGGTCAATGCTTCCTTTTTAACAGAATGTGTTTTTCTGTGCCCCATACCCTAGAGGCATGTCTTACTATTTCTTCTCCACCATCACCCTTCATCTGATACAAAACAGCGTCAGTTCCATTATCACTCACATCCACAGTAAATACACACTTCCTACAGGTATCATATTGTCCCAATGCTTTCATCATGTCAATCTGCTTGTTTATCATGTTAAATTCCTCCTCACAGTTCTTATCCCAAACAAATTATACACCTTTATTTAGCAGCGCGCTAATATTTACAACCTTGTTGGCAACATTTTGGACACATCATTGCAAAGCAGGATCTCAATTCACCTTTATCTCCAGGAGACAGCACTTGTTTTTATCACACCAACCATATCTGATTTAGGCCTAAGACCTTTCACACACATTTCTGACCCAGGTACTCAACAAAATTCTCCCAAAATAGACATTTTTGATTTCTTAGTGTGATACCCCTGCTTTCCAAAACAGCCAGAACACTCTCAAGCTCCTCCTCATGTTCCTCAAGAGTTTCCCCACTGAGCAGACATCATCCTGAAAACAATGTGCTACTTTTACTCCCCTAAACAATTTATGCATAACCATTTGGAAAACAGATGAGACCGATACCAATCTAAACAGCATTCTTTGAAATTGAAAAATCCCTTCATGGGTTGTGAAAGGCATAAACTTCTTTGACTCCTCCTCCAACTCTATCTGATGTTAAGCAGATTCCATACCTAATTTGGAGAAAACCTTTGCCTTCCCAATCACAGCCAAAATGTCTGACATTTAGGGATGACATTCCACTACCACACACCAATTAATTTCATGCAAGTCAATACACAACCTCAAGTCTCCATTGGGTTTCTTCGCAACCACAAAAGGGGATATCCCTTTAACACTTCCCGCAGGGTCTGTCACACCAGACATTCTCAATTTTTCAAGCTCCCATTTTACACCTTCTTTCAGTACTAATCGTACAGGGTGTAGTTTTTCTGCAACAGCTATACTCCCCTCTTTAAGAACAATTCTGTGTTTCATTCCTTTTACTTGCCTTATAGAATCAACAAACCCACCTTTAAAATTTACCACATGAGGCACATTCATATGTAAGACTTGTTCCTCTGTATTGGGATCTAGCCTGATCCCCAGCCTGTTTTGTTCTCTTCATCCTAGTAACATTTCTCCCTTCTTGGTAACATGCATTTTTCACATCAGCTTCTCTGCCATTAAATCTCAACTTTGCGATGTAATGTCCAAGTAGTTCAATTCTATCCAGATTATAGCCTCTTGGTCTGATAGATGGAGTTTGCAATTCAACAATACTACTGCCAACTTCTCAGTCATACACCTCTGTAGACATTAATGATAATTTGGTACCTGAATTGGCCATCATTTTAACCTCTTTTCAATCCACAAACACCTTGGCAAAAAGACTCTCAGATTCTTCATCATCACCACAATTTTGAACAACATTAACAGAAAGAATATCAGTCTGAACAACATGGTCTTCCCGTGACGACTGTTGAGCTTCATCTGTGACATATAACACTTTCTTCTCCCCACTGAGATATTTCTACAGCAATTACCATAATGACCCCATCTTTTGCATTTTGAACATGTTATTTTTATCCCAGGACATCCTGGGAAACTTGCAGGATGGGTTGAACTCATACATCAATAGCATATATTCTCTTTAAACGTGGCAGTTCTATTGTCCAACGCCCATTGGGGGCGCAACTTTTGCCACCTTTTCCCAAAGCTCATTGTGAAGAAGGCCCACACAATTTAGGTTGGTTATCTTGTATTTTATTGATAAACAAGATCCTCCACGGCGATCCTCAGCACCCCGTTGCCTCAGCTGCTTTTCTAGCAGCTTCACTGGAACCCCTCCAATACTAAACACTCTATACTTTGCATGTAACCATGGAGCTACATCCCAACAGTTAGAAAGGGTAATGTGTTGTTTTTTAAGTGATTTTGGCTTGTCATGCACTTCTCAAAAATTAATCACATTAAAAAACAGAGAAGAAAAATACACAGTAAAAGACTATGATATAATACCTTACAAAATACATACGTATAAAAGCACACTTTTTAAAAATGTAAACATTGAATAATTTCCTGAGAACATTCGGTGCATTGGGAAAAATGTTAATTAAAAATGTATAATGGCTCATATCAAAGAGAAGTGTGTTCCCGCTAATCAGAAAAATAGACAATTTGCACATCATAAAATAATTCATTAAAATGTAACCATCTCACTTGGGCCAGTTCCTCACATTCGACAAACAAGTGTTTTAAATTCTCAATGATCATTGGATTCCTACAAAGTCTACATGACCTCAGGTTTGTATTTACTTTTTGGTGCGTTCCTATAATTTCATTTGTGGGTAATAAGTTAAACCTCAAACATAGCTACCAGATTCACCATTTTCGATTACAATACAGCAGTACTACATTTACAGCTTTCTCTGAGTCCACAATATAGGAAAATAACTTTTACCTCTCTGTACTTTCCCTGGTCTCAATCCAGTATGCAATCCATAGTTTCTTTTTATATCTATGGTATTATTAATCAAATCTTCAACAGACATATTTATACATGTCAGCACAGAAGCACAATAGGACATCCAGTTTTTTAGCTCTCAATTTTTTAAATACTTCAATGCTAGATTTAAAGTACAGAACAGCAAGGCCTTGCTTGGTTCCAAAATCTTTCTAAAAAGTGACATGTATTTCCATTTTGTCATTGCTGTAAGCGAAAGTAGCCCCAATTCACAGCATATTATTACAACTGGAACGCCACTTGGTAGATTAAGTACCCTCATCCAGAGTAAACCCTTCATTTTGGACCAAAACTCATCTGATGGGGAATCAAAAATCTGTGCCCCATAGATTGAAGCCGAGACAACCTAAGCTTTAAAAAATGTAATGAGTGGTTGAAGAGAAAATTGTCTGCAAGTCTTTTTGATTTTTTTGCCTGATTTAATAACGCTAAACATTTTTCACAATACAATACTGTACCTGAGTTCATTTCTAAGCGCAGATCCTGGATTCAAAAACCTATCCTCTAGAACAAGGTCATTTCGTGATTTGCCTAGTTGTTAATTAAAAGTTGATTGGTTTATATCACAGAGGCCATTTTTCACATGTTTTAACAATATAAAAAATCTTGCTAGGTTCATCAAGCAAGGTTAATAGTTTATACTTCTTTGGAAGCTTTCGTTCTCCTCTTTTATAAACTGGGACTTTATGAAAATGTGTCCACAGTACTGGAGTGTACTTTGACATTTTACATTAAGAGGTCACCAGGGTTAGAAGCCCACAATGTTTTGGACTTTCTAATAATATCATAGATTGACTCAACATCCTAATCTAACGAGCAAGATACATCTTGTGTATGATTGTTACAAAAATTCTTGTTTGTTTTATCATACATTGTCTGATAATATGTGATCCACACTTCCTCAGGTATCAGATTCACTAAGGGGTGAACTTGTTAGGCATCCATTCTGTTAATCCAATTTGGAAAAAGCATGCAGAGTTAATTTTAGCAAGGGTAGCCAACACCCTCTCAGAATCTCTCCTGCAGCAAATAGTATCTATAATTTGTTTGTCCAATTTGTATACCTTACCTTGAATTTAGCAGAATCCAAAAACACCTTTCTTTAGGAATATCATACAATGGGTTATGAAAGTTATCAGAAAATACCACAAAAAAACTTGTAAAGTTAATTTGGGGAAAACATCTCTTTAAAATCTTCTTTTCAAATTAGAGTTCACTACTTAAATAAGAATTAAAAACATCAGTGAAGCAAGGGCACCAAGAGTAAATGGATGACATAATTCAAGATGGTACATACATGAAGTTATACTGAATTGCCCTGTCTGTTTTCAATGGCTCACTTTCCGTTTCCAGAAAATAGAAAAAGCCTAAGTGAAAGTCACTCCAAACACTGGGCGTTGAAGGTTAGGTGTTTTGAAATTGGAACAAGGTTGCCTGCATGCGTACATTTTTCAGATGGTGTTGAGGTCTGTTCTGGACAACTGGTATCTGTTTTTGTTTACAGGCTACTAGTGATTTCCATTTCCGGTCTCCTAGATTCAACATATTGAAACATGTTCACTCTCTTGTTGATCGACATGTTGTGTTTCACTTCCTGCCAAACGTTGCACAGGATCAGCAACTACAGAGTCTTCATCAGGGTCCAATCCCTCTATACTGTGACCAAGATTGCTTATTGTTCCTCTTTCGAGCATTGATCAGATTTTGATTCTCCCTCTTTATCCGCTTTGGCATATAAAATTACCACATGTTTTATCGAAAGCGTGCGAATCGCAGTGCCAGTGCGAAAATCGCAGCGAAACCCGTGCACAGCGATTCATGGAAGTCCGTGCACGTGTAAATCCCAGGATGTGCGCCAAATTTCTGCGTGGCGCACGCTGGCGCACACGCCTCCAAACAGCGTGTGCTAAGTGCACAGCGAAATTGCACATAGCGCGGCGCACACAACAAAAGTAGGAGAAACAGGGGGCGTGACACGTGGAATGGGGAACAATTCGTGAAAATGTGGGCATCACGGGGGAAGTACAGGAGGCAAGTGCGTGGAACGCCCACACGCACGTTCAAAACACGTATTCATGGAATCGAACAGGGCTAAGGCGTGTGCCAAAAAAGACACGCTAATCAGGAAACATGTACGCCAGCAGGAAGCAGACATACGTGGACCCGCAAACAACAAACAAGCACCGACTCCAGGATGAATATACCGTTCCTAGCAGCAGTGGTCGTGGGATACCGCAGGAGGAGGAGGAGGATAGTCAGGCCCAGAATGTTTACACCCAGAACCAGCCTTCTTGGGATGCCTGATGACCAGGTGTATGGGAGGTACAGGTTTCCACCTCACATAATACTCGACCTGGTCAGTGAGTGGGAGGATGACCTCACATCACCCACCCTGTGCTCCCAAGCACTCAGCCCCCTGCATAAGGTCCTCAATGTACTGCACTTCTTGGCCACTGGATCATTTCAACGGACAACTGCTATAGTGGGGGGGGTGTCACAGGCCACGCAGTCACGCTGCCTACACCAGGTCTTGGCCATCATGACTGCACGCCCATCAGTCCGCAGGCACATATACCTGCCCAGAACACCTGCAGAAATGCAGGCTGTCGTCCAGGATTTTTACGGGGTGGCACACTTCCCCAAAGTGCTAGGTGCCATTGACTGAACCCATGTGGCTCTACGTCCCCCCAGGGCATCAGAGCACATCTTTAGAAACCGCAAGCACTGGCATTCCATCAATGTGCAGGTAGTATGTGATGCCAAGGGAATCATCACCTTAGTATATGCCAACTATCCAGGGTCCACCCACGACAGTTTCATTTACAGAATGTCAACCCTAAACCGGGACCTAGAAGCTGGGCGGCATGGCGATACATGGCTGCTCGGTGAGTATAAATGCCACAGCACATGCATGCATGTCAGAAACTGAGTAATGTCACAACCCCACTAATGATACCCATCACCACCTCCCCAGGGGACAGTGCCTACCCTCTGAGCACCCATATGATGACGCCAATTCGGAACCCCACCAGGCCACCCGAGGTAAGATACAACACAGCCCACATTGCAACCCGGGGCATAGTGGAGCGCACATTCGGAGTGCTCAAGTCACGCTTTCGCTCCCTTGACCGTTCTGACGGGCAACTGTTATACGCTCCAGCAGTAGTATGCAGGATCATAGTGGCAGCATGTGTCCTGCACAATGTTGCAACACGCCGGGGTCTGCCCGTGGACATGGTGGTGCCCCCACATCCCCAACCACATGCATGCCCGCTGCGCATGGGATGGGAAAGGGCACGGGGTGAGGAAGCCCGTACGCAGCTGGTGGCTAATTACTTCACCTAAAATCACACCCCTGTGGAGTACACACAGCCCTGGCACATACCATCTGACAATCAATGATGATGACATAAGGGACAGTCAACTGTCACAACCATACCAGCCTGAGATTGGTCACCTGGAAGTGTTACATTGTGTGCATCCCTACCTAAACAAACACCACCAATGCTGTGTCATCAAAAGACACACTTCTATGCTGCAAAATCATTACCCCCTTGCAAAATACAACACGACAACAGTGCCATGTCACCCAACCCCTCCCCAGCATCGCCACCCAACACACCATGGCATGTCATGCTATGTGAGAGCAAACAAAGCAATCCCCAAAAACATGACACAAGTGTCAAAGTACAGTGTCCTTAATGGAAACTGTCCACACACAATATGCTCCCAGTAATGTAGAACTAACAACACACATGACCAAATACTTACCAACAATACAATGCAGCTACACAACCTCAAACATAGCATACACATGACAGTACTAAGTTAAAGTAGTGGTAGTCTTAAAACCTGATCATGCCAGCACATCGGCCACTTCCAACTGTACAGTGCTGCTGCCACGCAAATGTCCAAGTGCACTGTTTACAACATGAACTCCATCTCCAAAGTAGACCGCCTTATGAAGACATGAGGAATTAACCTGCAAATTAGGTGAAAAACATGGATGCACAAGCACATAGCAATACACCATGCAGTGTACAATTCAACAGTAATATCCACTAGGAATGTATATCCAGTATTGACTACAGACTGCCCACACAGCTCATGGGAGTCCTACGTCACCGTGTAAGTCAATGTCACTTGGGCACACCCTTTGCAAGCCCATGGAAACGGGAAGCAGGAGGGGCGTGCGTCTCACGAACCCAAGCATCTAACCCAAACTCAGGACAAGCCTGCATGTGCCCAGCTGGAATACAGTGGATGCCCACAGGAGCCACACAAGGCAACACACTGCAAAAAAACAAAAACAAAAATCAAAAATCAAAAATCAAAAATCAAAAATCAAAAATTGCCATGTGGGGGTGGAGGGGGAGACCACCCAGGAGGTCCGAGGACAGGGTGCGCACCAACACCCACCTGTGTGGATGTTGGGAAAAAAAAAACACCTCCATGGGCTCATGGCCTGCACGGCTATGCCAATGTGGGAGAACTGCTGCTGTCGCTCTCATCACCCTCTGCTGCAGCCACAGGAGATGGTGCTGCCACAGGAGGTGGTGGTGCTATGGGAGGCAGCCCACGCAAAGCCTTGGTATGGTCCTCCATGGCAGCAAGCATGCGGGTGTGGAAGGTCTTGTTTTGGAGGATTATAGTGCGGAGATCCCCATGCAGCACCTGACGTGATGCCCGGATCTCCTCCCGAGTTGCCTGCATCTCAGCTGAGAGCGAACGTGTGAGCCACTCCAGCTGCTGTTCTGTCCTCAAGTTAGTGGAAGCCTCAAGGTCAACAAGAGTTTCCCTGAGGTGATGGAGTTCTACCCTCAGGGCTTCCCTGTGGCCCTGGGACTCTATTGATATCGATTGGCGTAGAGTCTCCAGTGCCGGCCGTCTGTCCCTGTTGGACGCCAACATGTCCTCCCTGTGTGATTGGCAAATGGAGTCTGTTGCCTGCTGTAGCAGCTCCATCTGCCTTTCAGGGAGGACAATGGAAGTGGCCACCCTCTCCATTGCTTGAGCCATCATCTCAACTGATGCTGCCGGTTGGTTGCCATACCATAAATGGATTGTTCCCATGCGGTATTGCCTGGTGGCGTACGGCCATCGCGTCGGCGGGCACCACACCTGTTTGGGGCAAGGCGATCTGCGCCTTGCTGTGCCGGCACTACCTGAGGCTGCAGAACTGCATTCCCCCTCTGATCTGCTGGCCCAGGAACAGGATCAGATGTTGTGGAGTGTGACCCTGCATCCGTAACCGCCAAAGGCGGACTTACCAACACTGACATCCCCATAGAGGGTTCTACCCGTGGTAAAGGTGGGATGGACAGAACAGAATCCCTGCCAAAAACACTTACCTGCAACGCCACATAGGTCTCACCATCCGAATCAGCACCTGAATAGAGGTCTGGGGAGGTGCACCCAGAGGCACCCCTCAACAGAATGGTCTACAGCAAGATTGGGTTCTCACCCACCACCACACCACATCCCCCACTGGTGCCCGGTCGTGCCTGAGATTCCTCCTGGGTCTGCACCATCTCCTCAACCTCAACAGCATCAAGTGCGTCATCCCCTGCAAAAACATGAAAGACAAAAATGGAAACAGGCATTAGCACCATAGCACACAAATAGGCCTGACAAGCTACAGAACCAGTACATGATTTACACATGTCCCACATGACTATAACCCTCCCATGCATGCACTGTCACTGAGTTTGAAGGGGAGGCAAAAGGCAGACACTGATGACACCTACATGGAAGAGAAACACATTTGCTGCATGCTGGGTAGCACTGCCATCACACATTGGCCTGTGAGTGGCATGTCCAATACACATACATGACACATGCCATCACACAGATGGCATGTACCATAGCCATGGTACATTCCACAAGTACATCCATATGTCAGTGAATGAATACTGTCAGCCATCCATGTGAAATGGACATGATGAGATGAAAAATGCTACATAGTGTGACAAAATAGGCATATGCCACACACTGCAACACATCCAGTGTACAGAAATACAGTGATTCCAGGCCGATGTACACATCAATGTTTTGTCACTTCAACATGACAGGAAACAACTGTCATGTTCCACATTCAAACAGGCCCCAAAAAGTCCTGTGATCAGGCCAATACTCAATTATCCTGAATGGTCAAATCATTCATCTAACAAGCTAACACATTTGGTCCAATGTGGGGTTCATCAATGACAGATGCATGTCACAAATGTGACAATAGGGCTGAGGAATGCGTAGCAAAAGTGGGAGAATTGAAACAATCAGCCTGAACGAACACTGAAAAATACAAACAATGTTGTTGCAAGATGCCACTTCAAGGGCAACTGCTGTAATGTTGAGCCAAATTACTAATGTGGGCAGAAGGGATACTGTCACACCCAAATCCAAGGCCGCTGAATGTTTTGGATGAAGCACGTGGGTGACCCATACCACTCAGGCACACACACCCTCACCTGGCACTCAATCAGAACCCATCACCCAAACAACATACACATACAATACACACACATGCATGGGCACTCACCGGACAATGCATCACAATCAGGTAGTCCTCCCACACCTTGGATCTGTTCCTCTGTGACGAAGGCCACAGCAACAGACTCATGTTCAGTGAGTTTGTTGTCCTCTTGTGGAGACCCACCGCCAGTCACCAGAGTAGCGGCATGATTTGAGGCCAGCTTGTTCTTTCCTCTGCGATTCAGGTCATTCCACCGCTTGTAGCAATCATCAGCTGAGCGCCTCACAAATCCAAGGGCACTTATGCGGTCGGCGATGGTCTGCCAGTGTGCCTTACATTGACCAAGTGTGGTCTTGCACCCTGCAGTCACCAGCATTTCGTGGCCATGTGCCGACACATAGCCCACAAGTGCATAAAGTTCCGGATCATTTGAAGCAAGGCTTCCTTGAGGTACCGGAGTGCGTAGCCGTGTCTGTGGTCTCAGCCTGTCATGCCAGAGCACCCTTCTTCCTCTTCTTTAAAGGTGGAGCAGAGCCAGAGTGGCTTACGCCGCTCTGGTCAGTAGGGGCAGAATCACCAGTGGACTGGGTAGTAGGAGTGTGGGAATGCACAATGACCTTAGGTCTTGATGCAGGCATTGGTTGCAGGGTAATGTTGGCAGGGGGAACGTCAGTTTGATGGACTGGGACTGACACTGTCCTGGCTGGGAGAGTCAGAGCTGGGGTGGATGGAGCTGCAGCTGCCCCTGCAGCCTCCCCACCCTGCATACTTGGGGCAGCAGATGACATAGCTGCCCCAGATCCACGTGGATTGGTGACAACAACTTGCACCACCACACGTGGCCTAGACTTGCTGACCTGGAAGTCATCCAGGGGTCATCCTGTGCCAGGTCAGGTGCCACAATGGGCTGGTCCAACCAGGGCTGAGCTTGGATGGTGTCAGCCACGTTTCCCTCAACCATGGGGGGGGGTGGCATGGGTGTCCCTGATTGTTCCTCCACACATGGGGGCATAAGGGCACCCTGCAAATCCCGGCCACGTCCCCTACCGCGCCCACCACGCCCACCTCTTGAGGGTCGGCCACCTTTGCCTCCCTTTTACCGCTTGGTCGCCTCCCAACCATGGCACTGATGTTGTTGTGCGTATGGGAGTTGCAGTAAACTATTGTCCTGGGCGATTCGGGGTCAAAGGGGTAGGATACCAGATGGAATTCGTACCCTAGTGCTCTAACAAGGCTGTCTGTGACCCCTGGGGGAAGATGGCGGGTCACAGAACGCACAGGCAGCCCAAAATCAAAAATAAACGTGCACGCAACCCCTCGTAGACCACGTGCGTGAATAAATGAATCCGCACTACACTGTGGCACCCAGAAACACAAAAATAAGCGTACGCTTAATACACGCAGCCTACAATGACCTCTGAAGGGGAACGCGACACACGGGGCAAGCACAGTTGCTAAGTACGTGCGGAACTCACCGTCTGCCTGGAAAAAGAATGTGAAAAATAAGCGTGTGTGCGTGTTGGCAACACCCCGCCAAAAGAAGAATTGTACGCTGTCTGAGGAGACAGGACAAAAGGAGAAGTGAACTATTTTTGAGGAAACAGGCCCAACAAAAATTCAGAAAAGATCTGTCAGAGGTAACAGGGAGTACGAACTAGAAACGCTGTGAAGTAATCACGTGTGAACCGACAAGAAGTACAGATTTCATCCACTCGCTCTCAACGAAAAGCACATACAAGGAAATGGCGTCCTACACGCAGCTTTTAAACCGGCCCACACGTACACATCAGAGACGCGTGTACGCGGGCGCTTTCATCCAAATACACGCAATGACACTCGGACGTGCAGTTTTTCCACGTGTGCTCTGTCATCACGTGCTATCAGGGAAACGCCCGCGCGCGTAATGTAACTTACGCGCTTACGCGCTAAGGGCCATTGGTCCAATGGAATCGCGTGCGTGTGCTGACGCACTTACGCGCTAAGGCCCTTTCCTCGAATTACACGCTGACGTTCAAGATTTTCACGTGCCAAAACACTCCGTATCAAGCTGGCCACGCGAAAACACACGGAAGACCACGCTTCTGCCCAGAAGGCCGAATTACTGCCCCCCAGAGACCCGAGCACGCTCCCAACTGCCATCTGCTGCTGCCTGACTGCCTGCTGCCCACGTGCCCTGCCATTTGCTGCCTGCACGTCAGCCAGGGGTGTAGTTGCTGTGACCACCCCTGCTGGAACCGAAGACTCCCCACTGGGATTCCATCACTCCACAGCCCAGGACCCAGTTTCCCACCCACTCCTGCCTCTGGGGTTGCCATGTCCAGCACTACACCATCTGGCAGCACTGGAAACCCCCAGCCAGAGAGGCAGAGGGCCACCAGCTTCAATGCCACCGAAGTTGGTGTCCTGGTGGAGCAAGTCCTGGGGCAGTATGATGCCCTCTTTGGAAGTTTGCGCGCCGACAATGAAGGACGGACCAGGATTTGGATGGACATCGTGACTGCCATCAACGCAGAGGGGGTGGCAGTCCGTGACTTACAACATGTGAAGAAGCGCTGGGAGGACTTCAGGTCCAGGACCCTCAACACGGCCCGGCGCCTCGCTAAGGCAGCGGATGCCAAGGGGCGCCGGGGTCAGCTGTCAGACCATCAAATGAGGGTCCTGGAACGCATATGCCCAGCACTCTACGTCCAGATCCTTGAGAGGCAGACCCGTCTGGAGTCGAGCGGTAAGTGTATATGCATGTTGATGGTATGCTGTGCGTGTCATGTTGTGCCAGTAGTGTGCAGGTTGCACATGCGTTTATGTAGGGCCATGTAGGGATGTGTATGAACATGGGCGTGTGGCTGCCACATGTGAGTCCTCTCAGGTGTGAGACACATTGATGGTGCATGTTTTGATAAGCATGCTGGGCATATGCAGGTGTGGGAGCACACAGGTTTCAATCTCTCCGTATGTACATTGGCATGGTTGTGGCATAGATGGTGGTTCATAATTCATGTATCTGCACTGTGTACATGTGCATGTATGTGTATTGCACAAGTGTGCAAATGTGATGCATCATGGATGCACGTGACATTGATATGGAGAAGGATGTATGGCAGATGTGACATGTATGGCGATCTCTTCACTGAAACAGTCGCAGGAGATGTAGACATGCATGTAAGTGAGGTGTCGTGTGTGCATGTCTAGTGCACTCCCTGTGTTTCATGTGATGTCAGGCTCACCTTTGGCTGCTCATGCTGTTGTATGTGTATGGATGTTGCTGGCCGTTGTGATATGGCTGTGGAATAGCTCATGTGTGTGAGTTGAAATGACATGTGTGTTGGGGATTGCGATGCCATGTCTGAAGTTTGACCCTGCCACTCATGTGGAACTGTCATGTGTGTATCAGTCCATTGTACAGTGACCTGATGCTTGTCTCCTATCTCTCCCTGTCTGCAGCGTCAACTGATGAAGAGGGCGGAGAGTGTGCTGTGGAGCACAGTGGCAGGGATCGCATCGCCCGCCGGAGACGCAAGGCCCGACTCCCCTCCCAGGTTGTGATCTCGTCGGGGAGTGAGGAGTCCAGTGCCGCGTCCCAGACCGCAGCTGCCGAGGGTTGGTCCAAGAGGCGGAGGTCAGAGTTGGACTCCTCGGCAGCAGAAGGGGCAGCTGAGACCCCACAGGGTCCGACGGAGGAAGATGGCATGGAGTCATCCAGGTTGGTGGGGGGTTTGGTGGAAGAGGAGGCCGTGCAAGGGACAGACACAGGGTCTGGAGGTGGGGATTCCACCGATGCTAGTGGTGCAGTGCAGGGGCAGGGACAGGAGGCAGCACAGGCCAACGCGGAGGTGCTTGTGTGTAAAACTGTCCCCGATCCTGTGACTGCATCATCCCGCACCAGCAGGGATGCCTACGTCCAGACCCGTTTTCAGGGAGGGGATCCGCTTACAACAACTGGCCTTCCTCTCCCTGCAGACGTGGCCATCCGGGACCGGGTTGAGCCTGTCCTGGGTGGGGTGGCGTTGCGTCAACGGGCCATGCAAGCTGACCTGCTGTCTTTTCATGAGGAGACTGCACGTCTTCTCGGATGGCTCGTTGACCGCGCTGACCTACTGGTACAGCTCACCAGGGCCAGATTCCTCCGTTTTCTGGACCTTGTTCCGACCCCCTCCTCAACTGAACCCCCTATGCCCCAGTCGTCCTCCATGCCATCTTCCCACCCATGTATCACCTGGGTACCCTGTGGAGCTGCCTCTGACCCTGCGGCCAGGCTGGTGGAGGACACATCCCTGCCACAGTCGGGAGTCGGACGTCCAGCAGGGGTGGCCACCTCAACAACTGCACCCCAGCCGGAGGAGGATGTGCAGGCAGCAAGAGCCAGGGCACAGGTAGAGGCACAGCAGCAGCAGCAACAAGGTGGGAGCCATCATTGCTCGGGGCCTTCAACATCGGAGGGGCAGGCATCGGCCAGAGGGAAGGAGGACCCAGGACTGGAAGTGTCTTCCGTGTGGCAGCGGTTAGGCCATGCTATAGATGCAGAGCGGCAGCGGGCAGAAGAGGCACGGCTCACGATGGTCAGGGCGGAGAACTCCATGCGGAGGGCCCTGAGGCGGGCCGAGTGCCTCGAGGCAATTCGCAGGGAGTTGGAGGAGAACATGTCGTCGTCCCTGCGAACCCTCGGGCCATAGAAGCGGACCGCCTCCAGGACATTGAGCAGGAGTTTGATGATGCCGTGGCCCGGGACATCCAAAAGTGAGCCGTCGGACTAGCCCGCTGCCCTTGTAAATAGTTTTTAGAGTTAGGATTCCTTTATGTTTTTCTTTTATTTGTGGTCAATGGACAATGCCACCCAAATGTGTATATAGTCATATTTTTAGGTAGTTAGGTAGGTTTCATTTGTTTGTTTGGGATCATGGACCCTTTACATCCTTGGACAATGGATTGTATATAGTTTCATCACGTATCCTTTTTTTTGTTTAAAGTTTTGCATTATAGACATGGAGCAATGGAATTTGTTTTTCCCGGACAATGGATTGTAAATAGTTTGACTATGGATTGAATTTTCTCTTTTTTTTTGGTTATGAACATGAAGCAATGGATATTTTTTTTGTTTTACATTTCCTTTGGATTTGCGTTGTTGGAGGCTGACTTTGGACAGTTTTTGTTTCAAATTTATATGGATTGGTTATCATTTTCATTCAATCATCATTTTCACATGCTTTTCATTTCATGTTTCATATTTTGGTATGCTTTCATTTCATTTTTGATTTCATGTACATAATACATTTTCATTGTTTAGTTCCACGTGTGGGATTCGCTCATTGGGTTGATGTATGTGAAAATGTGGGTTTACACAAGCAATGCCAACCAGTGTATGTGTGTGATGGACATGTGTTGATGTACATAGTTGACTTTTGGTTTGCGTCATGAGATCAGCATTTCACTGCTGGGGGGTGGGGCTGCAGGGGGACATGAGTGGGGGCCTGCTGGCAGGTGCCCTGCACTGCTGGGGGGTAGGGGTGCAGGGGGACATGAGTGGGGGCCTGCTGGCAGGTGCCCTGCACTGCTGGGGGGTGGAGGTTGTGGGATGTATTTACCCATGCATCCGGGCCCTACCTCAAAACTGTGCAGTACTGGCATTGAAAACATCATAATGGCCAGAGCTCCCCAGAAAATGCACAGGAAAATCCCATTTTGCCTATATTGTGAGTTCAGAGATGCAATGCTGATTGCCAAAAGCAAACCCATACTGTTGGGAATTCATTTTTCTTGAATGTCAAATATGGCAAAATCATGGGCACAGAATTACTTTACTGCAGAAACACACCAATGCCATGTCCTGAACATGGACAATCTACTCCATATAATATCACTTGCTGAAAGGAATCAATCTAAAAAAAAAAAATCCCAAGGATGGATGCAGTAACCACAAAATCCTGATGGTGGCGCTAGCGGTCTAAACTCTGACAGGAGAGCTGTCTTGCAAACTGCATGAGTGCAAAGAAAGGGGTCTTATTTCATCAAAGGTTCAAAGGGGTTGCCTGTCCTGAGAACTCTTGACACTTCAGAACTCAACACAAGAAGCCAGGAAATAACAGGGTTCTGTTAATTAAATGCAAAGTGGCCCCCTGGCCTCCTGATGTGAGCTTGCCAGACACCACACAAAGGACCCTTTCCTCTGAAAGGAATATGTTAATTCTGGATGTTTGCTGTCAACAAAGATCTGCCAGCCAGCAGAGATCTGTGACTGACCCACCCAAGTCTTGGAGGCGGACTTCAACACTCTGAGGACTGAATTGAAAGTAAAATATATATTTTACAAAAACACTGATAACTCTTTGTAATCAAATGACAGAAATGTATAACTTTGAGAGCTTTAATTTAAAAAATGTACCTTTAATTCAAGCCCAAACTCCAATTTGTGTGATGTTCTGGGGCAAAACCCCATTGTTTATTAATATTACAGACTCCCTGTTTCAGCTAGACAAACGAAAATGCATTGGTATGTGGGTAGATATGTGAGGAACAGTTGTATAAAATTTAATGAAGATCCAATGTTGTTCAGCACATGAAAAAGTGCTAGAAGTTGCCATTTTTGAATGCAAGCTCCTAGAAAGAACAGATTTGGACAGAGACATGGCTAAATTCAGCCACACCATGTATGTGTAATTTCAAACAACTGTGTAACTGTGAAATATGGATTTTGATCATATATAGATTTGGGTGCACAGATGATAGGGGAGTTGTTTCAAGAGATCATAAATGGATGACATCACTCTAACTCACAGCTCCTTCGCCAATCAAATGAGAAATGGAAGTTTGACCAATTAGAAGCTGAGAGAGAGGTAGGGTCAGTGATGCTAGAACACACCCACATTCTAAACACATAAAAGCAGACAGACAGGACAGATAGAGACCTTCAATTCCATCTGCCGCTGGAAGCTCTGCCGGGAAAATCCATACTTACCTCCATCAAACCTTCAGAGAGCAACATAGAGACTTCAAATTCATCAGGCCAGACCAGAAGCAGAGTAGAGCTGACCTGTTAGCAGAACCAGAGAGAGCTGACCCAGATCACTGTGAAGTGCAGAGACCAGAGGCGAGTCTAAAATCTGACCAGATCCGTGGCGTGGCCCATTTCACTCAAGAATATAGTGTGAGTACCTAGAAAACTGTGCAGATCCAATCTCCTAGTTAAAATAATATAATTTTACCTATTTAACCTAAGTAGAACTGCCTGATAGCTCCAAATCTGTCACCTGTCATTCTAGCTGCAAAATCTGTCACTTGTCATTTTGAGCTTTTAAAATTTGCAAAACCAAAAACGACCTCTATTAAATCGGTCATAACTCTGTCACCGTTTGGGCTAGAGACTTGCAGTAACTTTTATCTGAAAGCTTAGAATCGTGGCTTTCCTATGAACCTAGAACCGCACTCCTACCCCTTATAGTTTTACCGCAATCGCGGAACACGCATTCGCAAATTTTACCGCGATTTGCAAATTTCTTCACATGTAAAAACTGCTGCTGCTTGCCTTCCATTTGCCAGAAATTCGTTTAACCTGCTAACTATCCCTGCATCATTGCTAGTGTGAGCCTGGACTAATATTAACTAGATACCACTCACCCTGAACCTCTGAAAGGGAATTAAAAGCATTTCCAGCATATTTCTCATCCATTGCTAGCACATATCAAAGCATTTTGCCTGTGTTTTCAAAACTCCTATCTGTTTTCTGTAGTGTAAGCTTGCTGGGGTGAACTGATTTACGTTGATTGTATTTCTGAGAACTGTGTGTTTTCCTTCCATTTCCTTGCCTTGCATCAAGGGGGGGAGGGGATTGCCAGAGAAAAGTGATTACATTGTTTGGTTGAAATCATATTGAGTATTTTCTGTACTGCATTCATTGAATATTGCATCCACCTGAGCTTAAATAAAGCATCCTCTACCACATTATACTTTTGTTCCTATTTACCAGTGTGCTACCTTATCCATTTCATGTCAACTCATTAGTGATTATAAGAAGTGTGCTAGTGCCAGATTCTCCGTTGTTGATCTTTATCATATCAGATTAAGTGTGCTATTCAATTATTAATTTATTATAAAGTGTGATATATATATTTTAAATTATCAAATAAACCTTTTAAACTTGCAAAACAGAACTACTTCTTGGCTCAGTGGGGTCAGGGGGATTCCAAGAGAGGGGTGTTATATAGGGGTAGTCATCCAGAACGCATGAACTGGACATAAAGATATATCAATAAGGGTTTTCATTCAGTATTATAGACTAGGCGTTGACTTAGCTGTAGTGTTGAATTGAATCCTCTTACAAATTGGGGGCTCGAGCCGAGACGTTGGGTTAGATTTACCACTTGTGCAGCTTAATACAGTGTGCTAACTGACGGGATACATACATCCAGTCGGATCACCACGCTGCATTACGCTGTGAAGCATTCCTCAAAAGGGACACTCCAAGAAAAGTTCTGTTCTGCAAAAATAAAATACTAACTTCTGTAAGTCAGGACAGAGACCAATCTCTAGAATGACGACCTTAGTAGACATGAAAATAGCCAGAGAGCACCTCTTGCATAAGCTATTTGTGAGAGGTGAATGGACCGAACAGGGCCAGGATGCCTGGTTGCAGGCCATCACGCGACAGGTCACTGAAACAGGGTCAGACTTATGGAGAGATCAGGGTCCATTACATGTGGCCCTGAGTGAACTATATATGGCTCCTAAAGCCAAAGAGGAACACAATAAGATTGCCAGGATAGCAGCATACCTGTACCTATATATGGGAGACATGCAGGATAGATGTGCTGAAAGCCAAAATCTGGCAAATAGGCAACAGATGGTGTTAGAGAAGGCCCAATCTGACCTGGTCTCTTCTGAGCAGAGGCTGCAGAGGAGCCAGGAGTCAGAAGATGATAGTAGGCAGCACATCATTAAAATAAAGAAGGATATGGATGTGCTGCAACAGGAAAAGGTAGAACAGGATACTAGATTTCTGGCCCTGCAGAAGGAGCACCAAGACAGTTTGGACTCCTTACTGCAGAGCCAGAAAAAGCTGGAGCAACAATTAGACTTTAACAGGGCATGCACGGAGCAGGTAGCCACCCTGCAAAGTCATCTAGATAGAGTGAAGGTAGAGAGCAACAAGCTGATCTTGAAAGACCTGGATACCCAGGCAGAGTTTGATGAAGAACGCCAGAAAGCTGGTGCCTTTCAAAGGCAGAGGGACGACCTGGCGGCACAAATGCAGGCTCTTAGTCAGGAAAGAGACGCCTTAGGCCAGGAAGTCTGCCATTTAAAAAGGAAAATGGAAGAAAATCACCTGGCCCACCAGGGACTGGGTGACCTCCAAAAAGAACACCAGAACTTGTTAGAGCACACCAGGAGGGTGGAGGATGCTCTAGCAAGAAAGGAGCAGGCCAATAGGGACACAGCTCAGGAGGTAACCCTCCTGCAGCAAAGACTGGCCCAGTTCTCCAGGACCAACCAGGAAGCACAGAGGGAAAATGAGGCTCTCTGCCAGCACAATGAGAGGCTCCAGCAACAGGTAGCGATGCAGGAGAAACTGATAGAGTCGAGTAAGGCCTTAACAGAGGAACTGAAAGCACAAATGCAGGCTCTTGCATTGCAACAGGGAGCAGGGGCGGATAGAGATGAGGTCCGCTGGGAAAGAGAGACTCCTGACCATAACCGCAGGAGCCCTAACACCAGGGGCCTTCATCTCGCCCAGTCCCTGGACTCTACCACCCCCATGTCCCCTGGCGCACATGAGCACAGGGCTGCAGGGATGGCAGATTACTATCCAGCTAAGAGTATGGGGCTCATAGGCCAGTACCACTCAGGAATGGAGGGGTGGGCATCCGGGTATGGGCACCCAAGTACAGTACAGTTCGATGGGGAACCCCAGGAGAGTAGGCCCATTAAGGGCATCCTGAAAACCTCTGCCCAGTTAGGTCAGTGGAGGGGGTACCCATCAAATCCTGGCAGCAAGGAGGAATCTGAAGACTCCTCTGAACTGCGCAGGACACAGGAGACCAGGTCCCCACATTCTGCCAGCCATTCCCAGGCTCGCAGAATCCAGGAAAACCTGGAAGAACAGACGGGAACCTCTGGGAGCAGTGCCTCTGAGTCCGAGGATGAATGGACAAGGGTTACCCGAACCAAAAAGGCCAATAAGGCAAAAAGGGCCTTGCTTAAGGACCCCTTAAAGCAGATTAAGGCGATCAGGAGCGTCATCACGCCTTACCATAAGAACGCTAAGTATTCTGTTTGGGAGCACTTAGAGTTGTTTGAACAAATGATGGAGACTTTCCATTTGAAGGACAGCCAAAGCTGTATTCAATATGTAAAGTGGACCTTCTCCTCGGAATACTCCAGTTTCTTTGCGGGGCTGGAGGACCAAAATCATTTAAGATGGTCCACCTATAAGGCGGCCATCTTGAAACATTTTTCTGTTCACAGAAATCCTCAAGAGGCTTGCAAGGCAGCCTACAATTTGCAATGTGGGGAGGATCAGGCCCCACAAGAATTTGTGCAGGAGTTAAAGCGTGCTTTTGCACAGACCACAAGAAGGGTGCGCACGGATAGCAGGGAATTTATTAATACGTTTTTCCATGCCTTGCCCAAATATATCATGACCCAGCTCGTGAGGGATTTTCACGAGAAAAGATCTTTAGACTGGGTCATTGAACAGGCTACCCGGATCTATGAGGTGCAGAAACCGGTAGATAGCAAAAGTAATGCCCAGAAAAACCCCAAAGCCAACAGCACCCCTGCTGCTGCCAAGGTGGCAGAGGTAAAGGTCACCCCCGTTTTGGATTTGGAGATGGGGGGGCCTAAAAACCTACCTGCACCTAATAATGCTAGGCCCAGAAGGTCCTCGGGCCAGTCACAGACAGGGAGCCAGGGAGGCAGCCCCACAAATGGGGTCCCTCGCTCTCTGATTATGTAAGTCCCCGTTACAAGGGAAATCGACCCATCCTGGGTTATGTGTGGACTCCTCCAGCCCAAGGGGGGGGGTCCAGCCAAGCACCTAACCCAGGGAACTTCCCTCCAAACTTCCCACAGGAGGGCAGAAATTTACCAAACCCTGGGCAGAACTTTTTCCCCAGATATCCACCCGACTTTCAGCCCCAAAACCATCCATCCTTCTTTCCCCAATTCCCTGAGCCCAGACCACTGAATCCGGGAGAGGGGAGGCCAAGGGTGGAGGGGTACCCAAATCTTCCCAACCCGGGGTATTACCAGAGGAGGGACAGCTACCCTTCCCGGGATCAGCCCAGGGGAGAAAACAGGGCCCCGTATCAGCCTGAGCGGGTTTCCCAGTTAGAGCGCCAGGTTCAAAACATGGCGCGGGATCTGGGTCACATACTGAGGGCTCAGCAGAACCCTCAGATGGGCGTGCCGGCGCAGAACGCACCCAACTCTGGACCTGGTGCTCCAGAACAATGACGGGGGCAGCACCCCGATAACTCACCGGTTCCCAGGGAGGAGGCACAAAGGGAAGGGGGGTGTAAAGCCTTGGAGGAAGCTTCCTTCCTCACTTGTAAACAGCCCCTGGAAACCCAGGAACCGGAAACAAATCTCTTGCCCCTGAAAGTCTGCCTCCTAAGGAGCAGAGGGGGGGTAGGAGAAACAAAAGACCCAAACAGACTCAGTGTGAGGAGGAGGTACAGATCTTCCAATTTGAGGGAGAGGGATCCTCAGAGGATCCTGGGAAAAGGATCTTCTCCTTCAGAGAGGGGGGAACTCCTCCCAAAGAAAAATGGGTCCCTAGGGATGCAAATCCAGACTGGGGAGATGTGGAGACTGAGCTACCGCCGCCCACCATCTCATCCCAGAACCAACAGCAAGAAAATCCCCTGGTTCAAACCCATCCTGGGGACTGCCTCCAAAAAGGGGGGGGGCAGCCCAGAACCGGAACCAGGGGAACCCACAATGGCTCTGATCTCCAGTTGCCAACTTTTTCTTTCAGATTCCCAAGACTCTCCACAGAATTCTGCCCAAATCTCTTCGCTATCGATGTCCAAAACCAGAAAGTTAGCCCACCAGTTGTCCAAAAATGTGCATTATCTGTGCCCCCTTGAGGAGAAGGAGTGAAGATATTATGCCCCGGTACAAGTACAGGGGCAGGGTACAATCTCGGCACTGGTGGACACGGGATCTCAAGCTACCCTTCTGTCCAGAAGGGCCTTTGACGAACTGAATGCAGGAAGGGGAGAGAATTACCAAATTCCTCTCACCTCTCTTCCTGGACAACTACAGAACTTTGACGGGAAGGAAATTCCCGTCGAGGGGACGGCAGATTTGGACATTAAAATTGGGCGACATAAGTTGAAACACCCGGTCATAGTTGTGACCCCAGAGGGCACCCCTTGTTTACTAGGGAATGACCTCCTGAGAAGGTTGTCACCCCTAATAGATTGCGTAAACAAGGTCCTCTGGACCCAGACTAGCCGACCGATAAAATTAAAACAGAGTGTCAACCATGTTAGTTTAAACGGCACCTGCCACATGGTTGAACAAAAATCTGACCAAGTAGAATTTCACTTCCAGAACAACCAAATTCCAGACGTGACAGTCATAGCAGTAGGACAACAGACTGGTGATGGGGGGTCCTCTCTATTTCTGAAAATCAACCTTCCTTCCAGTTTAAGGTGGTATTCCATGCTGGAAGGAAACACTCTGAAATTCTATACCAATCCACAATCTGAAACTCCCACTCCTATAGTCCAGAAAGATGTGAAATCAGCTCAGAGCCTGGCTGATATTCAGCAAATTGGAGAGCAGTTGTTCATCCCTGTTCAGTTAAATGATGGGAAGGACTCTGTTCTCGCTCGAGTGTGTGTGAACAACGGTAAGAGCTTCATCAGCGAAGCCATGTTTCGCCAACTCCCAAAAGATCCAGCCATTCCCACCTTCAAACTGATAGACAAATGGGAAATGGACCTGGAAGCACCTAATTCCAAACATCTCCTGCCAAGCAGGTGTATGCTCAAAATCTCCATTGGCAACAAGAGCATTGTCCACAATTGTTGGGTCGTGTGAGACGTCCCTGCTGCCTTTTACTTAGGCAGTGACATTCTCAATCGCTTTGCCATTAGTTTGGACCTAATAAACTTCAAAGCTTGGTCCCGATTAGCGGATAATCCCATGGGCTTTGATGATCCAGAAAAAGCATTTAGGTCAGCTCAATTGCTACCTTATGCAGTTGAAATTCAGGTTAAAGAGGAAGTCACCATCCCAGAAAGGACCCGACAATTCTCCCTGGAAGTGAAAGTTAAAAGGGGACAAGAGTTGAAAAACCCTGATGCTTACATACATCTAAATGCTTCTTTCCAACAGCAAGGGTTGGGGGTAAACCCAACTCCATTAGTCAACATAGAACATGACACCATTCTAATAGAGGTGGATAACAGCGACTTAAAGAGTATTACTCTAGCCGCAGGCACCATTATTGGAATGGCGGTTGATGACCGACATTTCTCCATTGATCTTGTAAATGAACTGTTAGGACCAATCCCCAAGGACTGTGTTGACAGTGACAGTGAGGACAATACAACACCAGACAGGATTTTCACCCGGCATGGGGGGAACTTCCTGGTGTACACTTCCTGCCCCTATGGTAAGGAAGATGTGACGTGTGACTTCAGGAGGGATGAGGTGATTTTCCAGGTACATGAGGGCTGCCTTTCCCACCTGAAGCCTCCGGTCCAAATCAGCACTCTGACCAGGGACTTCTCCACCCAGCTGGAGGAGGCCGCGGAAATAGCCAAACCAGAAGTCTTTCCAGGCTTCAGGCAGATGGTGGAAGAGAGAGTCAACCTAGCTGATGCCTGTGTGACTCTGGAACAAAAGCAAAAGTTGAAACAAGTTTTCTTGGATTTCCAAGATCTCTTTGCGGTAGACTCATATGACTGTGGTCGCACTGACATCCACACAACAACAATCCCCACGGACCCTGGCATGACTCCTGTGTTTGTGAAGCAATATCGCTTGCCTCTCGCATCAATGGAGTCCCTTACTGAAATAATTAAGAACCTTGAGTCCCGGGGAATAATCCGTCCAGTCCACAGCACCTTCAATAATTCGGTGCTGGGAATATTGAAGCCAAACGGCCAGTGGAGACTCTGTGCCGACCTCAGGGAGTCAACAAACGGGTCCATACTTCCCGATGGCCTCTGCCCTACATTGACCAAGGGCTGGCCCAGATCCAGGGGTCACAGGTATTCACTGCAATAGACCTGACCAATGGATACTGGACTGTGCCTGTCAGTAGGGAGGACCAATACAAGCTGGCTTTTACCTTTGGGGGCCAGCAGTACACCTGGACCCGGACTCCCTTCGGATACCTCAACTCCGGCAATGAATTCAACATTTTTCTACACAAGGCCATGCCTGACTTGGGTGCAAGGGGTAACCTGGCTTATGTAGATGATGTCCTCATCAAAAGTTCATCTGTGGAGGAACACATAGCGGAGATCCGTTATGTTCTGACACAGTTGAGGGCTGCCGGAGCAAAACTTTCCTTTCAGAAAGCACAGTGGTGTAGAACCCGTGTTAATTTCTTGGGGCATGAGATTACTCCTCAGGGTCTCTGTCCCCAGGAAAAGAAAGTGGAAGCACTTCAGAAACTGAAAGACCCCACAACTCTGCGGGAACTAAGGAGCCTCCTTGGACTGACTAATTACAGCAGAAAGTTCATTGAGGGCTACGCAGAGATCACCAGACCCCTGATTCATCTCCTGAAGGGGGGGGTCAAGTGGGAATGGGGTCCAGAACAAGCCGAGGCGGTAAAACAACTCAAAAGAAGCCTCTCACAAGCGCCTTGCCTAGTTTACCCTGTCAGAAACAAGGAGTTCTTCCTGGAGACGGGGTTCTCTGATACGTGCTTGACGGCAGTATTATACCAAAAGCATGACAAGGTCAATAAAGTAATCTCCTATGCGAGCAAAACTTTATCCTCTGTGGAGGAAAAATTCAACGATTGTGAGAAGGCACTCCTGGCAACGGTGTGGGCATTGGAGAATTACCGCCCGTTTATCCAGGGGGAACACATCATAGTGGAGACTCCACACCAGCCTCTGCAATATCTCCAAAGTGACAGAATCCGGGCCGGAAATGTGAGTAATTCCCGAATTACTTCCTGGATTCTGTCAATGCAAGGCTTTCCTGTGGAGGTCAGATATGGCCAAAACAAGAAGAGTCCCCTCGCGCAAGGTCTGGCTGACTTGCATGATTGTGCCAGAGAAAACTGTCTCGAGGACGAAAGTCTAAAAATCAAGGACAACACGGAGGCATACCTTAATTCCCCACACAAAGTCTTTGAAGAGGACAAGTGTGAGGGAATGCCCACTGTCTATGTGGATGGATGCTCTTACCATGTTGACAACAACGGGGAGAAAGAACTGGTGGCTGGCGTAGGGAATGCATGGGTGAATGAGTCCCCAGAACCCTCCGCTGGATACAAAATTGGTCCCCGAAGTAGTCAGGTGGCAGAATTGATGGCTGTGCATAAGGCCATCCTCACTGCTGTCCAGCATCAACTCCGCGAACTGGTCATAATCACAGATTCGGATTATGTACGGAACGGGTTCGTGGAGCACCTGGTTAATTGGAAAACCAGAGGCATGTTATGTGCTAACAACAAACCCTTGAAACATGGGAAGTTGATCCAAAACATTGATGATCTGGTCACATCGAATGGGATGACCATCTACTGGAAAAAGATCAAGGGTCATTCCAAAGTAGAGGGACCAGACAAAACTGGAAATGACTTAGCTGATCAGCTGGCCAAAACCGGGGCCATCCAAGGGGATCTAATTGAGATTGAGTCCCTGTTGGGGGAAATCCAGGTCACTGCTATCACTAGGTCCCAGACAAATGCTCACAACGACCTTTCAATTGCACAATGGAGTAAGGAGACCCCTGATGATGATTTGATTACTGCTCAGAAGGGGGATCCAATTATTGGTAAATTTTACCAGCACCTTGAGGACCCTGAGAACTTTCCCCTGACGGATACCGATTACATTGGGAAAGAGGACCTAAGAGTGTTGATGAAATGTCCAAAAATGTTCCGAATCCAAGACGGTTTGTTGGTAAGGAAATCCAAAGCTGGCCACGATCAGTGGGTGGTTCCTACCTCATTCCGAAGCCTGATGTTAAGTCACGCCCATGATGCGGCCACCGCCGGTCATAGGGGGTTTCACACAACATTGGAAATCTTAAGAGAGGTTGCATACTGGCCACACATGGGGCAGGACCTCGACCAATACTTGAAGGGGTGTCTTGTGTGTGCACAATTTCAGCCATCATCCCTCACGCACCGGGCGCCTTTACAAAAGCGGGGGATGACGCTGCCATGGTCAGATTTACAAATCGACTTTGTAGGCCCTGTGATTCGCTCGGCTAGGGGGAATAAGTACATGTTGACTGTGACATGCTTGTTTACCAAGTGGGTGGAATGTCTCCCAGCCCCAAATTGCAAGGCAGAAACTGCAGCTGCCTTGATGATTAACCACATCTTTTCCCGTTTTGGTCTACCTCAAAGGATTGAGTCAGACAGAGGTAGCCACTTCACCAGTGAAGTAATGACAAAGATGTGGGAGATACTGGGGGTCAAAAGGAATTTGCATATTGCTTATCGGCCAGCTTCTTCTGGGGCAGTAGAGAGATATAACCGGACAATTGTGAGCATATTAAAGAAGTTTGTGGCAGATTCTGGGCCAAGTTGGGATATCCGATTACCTCTGGTCCTAATGGCCATCAGATCTACCCCTTCATCTGCAACCAAAATGTCACCATTTGAGTTGATGACTGGGCGCAAGATGGTGCTTCCTCAGCATTTGCTCTACAGGACCCAAGAGCAGACACTGATAAATGCCTCCACTACTCATGAGTATGTAGAGAATTTAAGGAAACACCTCCAACATGCTTTTGCTTATGCTCAGCGGAATCTAGAAAGATCAGCTGATAGCATGAAGACCCATTATGACCTGAAAACTTCCAGGAAGGAATATCAGGTGGGAGACCGGGTCTATCTATACAACTTCCAAAGGAACCAGGCCAAGCAGCGCAAATTTTTGCCTACATGGAAGGGACCCTTTGAGATCGTCGATAAGATCTCCCCTGTGGCCTACAAGATCCGCATCCCCAAAGGCGGTTCGGCAGAGGGGGAAGACAAGTGGGTCCACATAAACCAGTTGAAATGTTGCCATCCCAGGCACACTCTGCAACAACTGGAGGAATCCTCTGGAATCCTAGCGGGTACTGTATCAGACTAATTCAGTTCCAATCATAAAACATACCACATCTAGTCTCTAACATACTGTGATTTGTATGAAACTGTCTCTTAGTCATACTGTTTTTATTAAAATAAGAATGTAATGTTTCGTTATGATAAAATGCATATGCTGCCCCACTATCTCAACAGTGGTGGAAAAAAAAAAAATCGTCTATGAGTAGATATTGCCGCTTTTGCTTTATCATCCTAGGAGAGATGAAACCATGAAGAATGACCAAGAAGGACGATCCGGAGACCGGGAACGAAGATCCAATGGGCCCAGTGGACCGCCCAATACTCCCATCAGGACCGGCGAGGAGAACCGATCGATCCGACCGGATGGAGGGAAAGATGCTGAACTGTGCCATTTATCGGAAGAAGAGGAGAACTACATCCCAGATCTTGCGGGTCCCATTAGTGAAGGATCAGATGGCCACCGCAAGAAGGGGGGCTTGTGGGATGTATTTACCCATGCATCCGGGCCCTACCTCAAAACTGTGCAGTACTGGCATTGAAAACATCATAATGGCCAGAGCTCCCCAGAAAATGCACAGGAAAATCCCATTTTGCCTATATTGTGAGTTCAGAGATGCAATGCTGATTGCCAAAAGCAAACCCATACTGTTGGGAATTCATTTTTCTTGAATGTCAAATATGGCAAAATCATGGGCACAGAATTACTTTACTGCAGAAACACACCAATGCCATGTCCTGAACATGGACAATCTACTCCATATAATATCACTTGCTGAAAGGAATCAATCTAAAAAAAAAAAATCCCAGGGATGGATGCAGTAACCACAAAATCCTGATGGTGGCGCTAGCGGTCTAAACTCTGACAGGAGAGCTGTCTTGCAAACTGCATGAGTGCAAAGAAAGGGGTCTTATTTCATCAAAGGTTTAAAGGGGTTGCCTGTCCTGAGAACTCTTGACACTTCAGAACTCAACACAAGAAGCCAGGAAATAACAGGGTTCTGTTAATTAAATGCAAAGTGGCCCCCTGGCCTCCTGATGTGAGCTTGCCAGACACCACACAAAGGACCCTTTCCTCTGAAAGGAATATGTTAATTCTGGATGTTTGCTGTCAACAAAGATCTGCCAGCCAGCAGAGATCTGTGACTGACCCACCCAAGTCTTGGAGGCGGACTTCAACACTCTGAGGACTGAATTGAAAGTAAAATATATATTTTACAAAAACACTGATAACTCTTTGTAATCAAATGACAGAAATGTATAACTTTGAGAGCTTTAATTTAAAAAATGTACCTTTAATTCAAGCCCAAACTCCAATTTGTGTGATGTTCTGGGGCAAAACCCCATTGTTTATTAATATTACAGACTCCCTGTTTCAGCTAGACAAACGAAAATGCATTGGTATGTGGGTAGATATGTGAGGAACAGTTGTATAAAATTTAACGAAGATCCAATGTTGTTCAGCACATGAAAAAGTGCTAGAAGTTGCCATTTTTGAATGCAAGCTCCTAGAAAGAGCAGATTTGGACAGAGACATGGCTAAATTCAGCCACACCATGTATGTGTAATTTCAAACAACTGTGTAACTGTGAAATATGGATTTTGATCATATATAGATTTGGGTGCACAGATGATAGGGGAGTTGTTTCAAGAGATCATAAATGGATGACATCACTCTAACTCACAGCTCCTTCGCCAATCAAATGAGAAATGGAAGTTTGACCAATTAGAAGCTGAGAGAGAGGTAGGGTCAGTGATGCTAGAACACACCCACATTCTAAACACATAAAAGCAGACAGACAGGACAGATAGAGACCTTCAATTCCATCTGCCGCTGGAAGCTCTGCCGGGAAAATCCATACTTACCTCCATCAAACCTTCAGAGAGCAACATAGAGACTTCAAATTCATCAGGCCAGACCAGAAGCAGAGTAGAGCTGACCTGTTAGCAGAACCAGAGAGAGCTGACCCAGATCACTGTGAAGTGCAGAGACCAGAGGCGAGTCTAAAATCTGACCAGATCCGTGGCGTGGCCCATTTCACTCAAGAATATAGTGTGAGTACCTAGAAAACTGTGCAGATCCAATCTCCTAGTTAAAATAATATAATTCAACCTATTTAACCTAAGTAGAACTGCCTGATAGCTCCAAATCTGTCACCTGTCATTCTAGCTGCAAAATCTGTCACTTGTCATTTTGAGCTTTTAAAATTTGCAAAACCAAAAACGACCTCTATTAAATCGGTCATAACTCTGTCACCGTTTGGGCTAGAGACTTGCAGTAACTTTTATCTGAAAGCTTAGAATCGTGGCTTTCCTATGAACCTAGAACCGCACTCCTACCCCTTATAGTTTTACCGCAATCGCGGAACACGCATTCGCAAATTTTACCACGATTTGCAAATTTCTTCACATGTAAAAACTGCTGCTGCTTGCCTTCCATTTGCCAGAAATTCGTTTAACCTGCTAACTATCCCTGCATCATTGCTAGTGTGAGCCTGGACTAATATTAACTAGATACCACTCACCCTGAACCTCTGAAAGGGAATTAAAAGCATTTCCAGCATATTTCTCATCCATTGCTAGCACATATCAAAGCATTTTGCCTGTGTTTTCAAAACTCCTATCTGTTTTCTGTAGTGTAAGCTTGCTGGGGTGAACTGATTTACATTGATTGCATTTCTGAGAACTGTGTGTTTTCCTTCCATTTCCTTGCCTTGCATCAAGGGGGGGAGGGGATTGCCAGAGAAAAGTGATTACATTGTTTGGTTGAAATCATATTGAGTATTTTCTGTACTGCATTCATTGAATATTGCATCCACCTGAGCTTACATAAAGCATCCTCTACCACATTATACTTTTGTTCCTATTTACCAGTGTGCTACCTTATCCATTTCATGTCAACTCATTAGTGATTATAAGAAGTGTGCTAGTGCCAGATTCTCCGTTGTTGATCTTTATCATATCAGATTAAGTGTGCTATTCAATTATTAATTTATTATAAAGTGTGATATATATATTTTAAATTATCAAATAAACCTTTTAAACTTGCAAAACAGAACTACTTCTTGGCTCAGTGGGGTCAGGGGGATTCCAAGAGAGGGGTGTTATATAGGGGTAGTCATCCAGAACGCATGAACTGGACATAAAGATATATCAATAAGGGTTTTCATTCAGTATTATAGACTAGGCGTTGACTTAGCTGTAGTGTTGAATTGAATCCTCTTACAAGGTGCAGGGGGACATGAGTGTGGGCCTGCTGGCAGGTGCCCCTGACTGCTGTGGGGGTGGGGGTGCTGGGGGACATGAGTGGGGGCCTGCTGGCAGGTGCCCTGCACTGCTGGGGGGTGGGGGTGCTGGGGGAGATGAGTGGGGGCCTGCTGGCAGGTGCCCTGCACTGCTGGGGGGTGGGGGTGCTGGGGGACATGAGTGGGGGCCTGCTGGCAGATGCCCTGCACTGCTGGGGGGTGCTGGTGCAGGGGGACATGAGTCGGGGCCTGCTGGCAGGTGCCCCTGACTGCTGGGGGGTGGGGGTGCAGGGGGACATGAGTGGGGGCCTGCTGGCAGGTGCCCCTGACTGCTGGGGGGTGGGGGTGCAGGGGGACATGAGTGGGGGCCTGCTGGCAGGTGCCCTGCACTGCTGGGGAGTGGGGGTGCTGGGGGACATGCGTTGTTGATCAGTAGTGCAAGGTGACATGTGGCTTGGCACGGGGGGCATGCCCATGGTGGATGGGCTGCCTGCGGGACATGACCAGGGGCGCAGGGTAGTCCCCTGTGGTGTGGGCTGCCTGCAGGGTCCGTGGAGGGTGTAGAGGGAACACCTGGGAGGACCCAAACTGCCCAATCACGTGTAGGACTCCCCTGCACCCCCGAAATACACGTACCCTGCTGAGATGGCATGTGAGACTTCCCACAAACCCCAGTTATACACATACCCCGCTCGCACAGGGCCCTTTCGCGTGTGAAACTTCACGCGAACCCCAGTTATACACGTACCCCGCTCGCACAGAGCCCTTTCACGTGTGAGACTTCTCGCGAACCCCAGTTAGACACGTACCCCACTCGCACAGGGCCCTTTCGCGTGTGAAACTTCACATGAACCCCAGTTATACACGTACCCCGCTCTCACAGGGCCCTTTCGCGTGTGAAATTTCACGCGATACCCAGTTATACTCGTACCCCGCTCGCACAGGGCCCTTTCGCATGTGAGACTTCACGCAAACCCCAGTTATACACGTACCCCACTCGCACAGGGCCCTTTCGCGTGTGAAACTTCACGTGAACCCCAGGAATACACGTACCCCACTCGCACAGGGCCCTTTCACGTGTAAAACTTCCCGCGAACCCCAGTTATGCACGTACCCCACTCGCACAGGGCCCTTTCGTGTGTAAAACTTCCCGCAAACCCCAGTTATACACGTACCCCACTCGCACAGGCCCTTTCGCGTGTGAAACTTCCCGCGCACCCCAGTTATACACATACCCCACTCGAACAGGGCTCTTTCGCGTGTGAAACTTCACACGAACCCAGGGAATACACGTACCCCACTCGCACAGGGCCCTTTTGCGTGTAAAACTTCCTGCGAACCCCAGTTATACACGTACCCCACTCGCACAGGGCCCTTTCGCGTGTAAAACATCCAGCGAACCCCAGTTATACACGTACCCCACTCGCACAGGGCCCTTTCGCGTGTAAAACTTCCCGCGAACCCCAGTTATACACGTACCCACTCGTACAGGGCTCTTTCGCGTGTAAAACTTCCCGCGAACCCCAGTTATACACATACCCCACTTGCACAGGCCCTTTCGCGTGTGAAATTTCACGCGAACCCCAGTTATACACATACCCCACTTGCACAGGGCCCTTTCGTGTGTGAAATTTCACGCGAACCCCAGTTATACACATACCCCGCTCGCACAGCGCCCTTTCCCGTGTGAGACTTCTCGCAACCCCAGTTAGACACGTACCCCACTCGCACAGGGCCCTTTCGCGTGTGAAACTTCACATGAACCCCAGTTATACACGTACCCCGCTCTCACAGGGCCCTTTCACGTGTGACATTTCACACGAACCCCAGTTATACTCGTACCCCACTCGCACAGGGCCCTTTCGCATGTGAAACTTCACGCGAACCCCAGTTATACACGTACCCCGCTCGCACAGCGCCCTTTCACGTGTGAGATTTCTCGCGAACCCCAGTTATACACGTACCCCACTCGCACAGGACCCTTTCACGTGTGAAACTTCACGTGAACCCCAGTAATACACATACCCCACTCGCACAGGGCCCTTTCGCGTGTAAAACTTCCCGTGAACCCCAGTTATGCATGTACCCCACTCGCACAGGGCCCTTTCGTGTGTAAAACTTCCAGCGAACCCCAGTTATACACGTACCCCACTCGCACAGGCCCTTTCGCGTGTGAAACTTCCCGCGCAAACCCCAGTTATACACGTACCCCACTCGCACAGGGCCCTTTCGCGTGTGAAACTTCACACGAACCCCAGGAATACACGTACCCCACTCGCACAGGGCCCTTTTGCGTGTAAAACTTCATGCGAACCCCAGTTATACACGTACCCCACTCGCACAGGACCCTTTCACGTGTGAAACTTCACGTGAACCCCAGTAATACACATACCCCACTCGCACAGGGCCCTTTCGCGTGTAAAACTTCCCGTGAACCCCAGTTATGCATGTACCCCACTCGCACAGGGCCCTTTCGTGTGTAAAACTTCCAGCGAACCCCAGTTATACACGTACCCCACTCGCACAGGCCCTTTCGCGTGTGAAACTTCCCGCGCAAACCCCAGTTATACACGTACCCCACTCGCACAGGGCCCTTTCGCGTGTGAAACTTCACACGAACCCCAGGAATACACGTACCCCACTCGCACAGGGCCCTTTTGCGTGTAAAACTTCATGCGAACCCCAGTTATACACGTACCCCACTCGCACAGGGCCCTTTCGCGTGTAAAACATCCAGCGAACCCCAGTTATACACGTACCCCACTCGCACAGGGCCCTTTCGCGTGTAAAACTTCCTGCGAACCCCAGTTATACACTTACCCCACTCGCGCAGGGCTCTTTCGCGTGTAAAACTTCCCGCAAACCCCAGTTATACACGTACCCCACTCGCACAGGTCCCTTTCACGTGTGAAACTTCTCATGCACCCCAGTTATACACGTACCCCACTCGCACAGGCCCTTTCGCGTGTGAAACTTCCCGCGCACCCCCGAAATACACGTACCCGGATCCAATCGCGTGTGTGACTTCCCGCGAACCCCCGCAATACACGTACCCTGCTGAAATCACGTGTGAAACTTCCCGCGAACCCCAGTAATACACCTACCCCACTCGCACAGGCCCTTTCACGTGTGAAACTTCACGCGCACCCCAGTAACACACGTTCCCTGCTTGGCTTTGCTGTTTGGCAGCCCTGTAAACTGGTCCAGGGTTAGCGCAGCCCTTTGCGCTGGATTGGGGATTTTGATGGCTTTTCCTTGCGCGAGGGGAGTTCTTGGGGGCGTAACTGGCGCTGCTGCAGGGTCGCTGCAACACTCTGCGCCACGGCTGGTTTTGGAGGCTAAAATCCATGAATACGCTGTGCGCGGAAATCGATTTTAGTGCAAGCGGCTGGCGCAGACATTCGCACGCGCACACTGTGCGCCAGCCGCGTGTGCCTCTTTTGTGCGAAATTCTATGAATTACCCTGTAAATATATACGCTTCTATAAACTAACTGGTTGTTGTGGCAGGAACACTGTCAATAATCTGCATTTCGTGTCATCCTCTTTTTTTATCTCCGTGTTGTATCAGAGTTCCCTTGAAGCTGCCACACTTCTTGACATCTGGGGTGAACTCTGGATGGTTCAGGTAATGGCAGTGGATTGGTCGTCTGAGTTCATTCATCTGCTAACTCACAGGGCATGACAACTGGAAAAAATGAACTGTATGTATTGAAAACTAAAAATAAATTCCATTTTCCTGAAGAAAATGAAAATGTAATTAAAATGGAAATCTCTACTACACAACTGTATGGTATTCAATCACAAAACAATGGCTTACACAAATGCTTATCTTTTTTTAGTAAGCATAAAAAATAAGTGAAAAATACAGTAAAAGAAACAATCAGAACAAATTAAATAGAAGAAAAAAATGTATTTGAAGAAACAGTTAAACAGTTCACGGCTCAAAGCGGAAGATTAAACAAAATGCTACTTACTTTTAAATGAGATGAAAAACATATGTTTAAAGTGTGGAACTAGCTTAAGAGACGTGGAGCCCTGTTCAAGGTTTTGGTAGCTAGCTTTTGGGCTGACATCTATTAATAGTAGCGCAGTACTGTGAGGTGCATTTTGTGCATCCATTGGGACTAGTTAGTCCATGATCAGGTGCTGTTGAAAAAGCCACTTTTTAGATGAATGTTCTGAAATTAAGTGTAATAACTAAGAAAAAAGGCACCGAATGAGTCTACAGCTTGATGACCGAGCAGTGGTTTGATGAACAAGCCTCTGATTTCTTTTCTTTTATAGGATAAAGTAAACCAATATTGAAGCAAAATAAAGATGTTTTCGTAAAATAAAAGGATTCATCTATAAATCCGAAAAACTCTGATATACCTACTCCCACTTGTCTCAGCAGTAACTATGTCAGTTTATGAGCGGCAGGGTGGCAGTGTTAATCCCAATTCATGGAGTCCAAAAGAACAACATTGGAGATTTTAAGGATCTCTTTACGGGGTTGCTCGAAAGCCCGCCGGTAGTCAGCGTGTTACCGGCAACCCCTTAAAACGGTTTCCGCCACCTGACTTCCCGGTGCCACGGGGATATTACGGCAGGCAGTAGAAATGGTAAATCCCCATTACTGTGGAGGTCTATAGGACTCCTCGGGAATGCGGACACTGAAACTCCGGCACCACTGCTTATGGTGCCGGCGTTTCAGTGGCAACCATGCTGGTGGGCCTGAAAACCCGGCCGGTCAGGGCCTGAAAACCCGGCCAGTCAGGGCTGCCGGGGGTTCCGTGGCCCCTACCAGCAATGTTGTAGTATGGCAGTCCAGAAAGTAATCCGGTACGTTGCTACCAGCACCCTTATTTCCTGACCGCCATACTTATAATGAGGGCCTTTGAGTATTTACAATGGACTGTAATTCAACCTGCTGTAAATCCTCAATTTGTTACAGTTAAAATGCAGGTATATCTCAAGCTAGGTTCTGGAGGTTTTCCCTCCACTTGTACACCATATTCAGAATAGGGCAGTGGTGATCGTGATGGTAATTCCATTACTGCCACATCTGTCTCAAAATCACACTCGTAAAGATTGTCTTTTGTGTCTTTTGTCATGTAATTTGAATCAAATGTAAACATTCAAGCAAGATTGCAGAAGATCAATATTGTAAAAAAAACCTTATCAGCCCAAGTGTTCTTGATCCTGCTTCTCACCGGGTGAAGTGCATACACTCCAGCTCTAATTTGAACATGCCATGCAAACCCCAACCACAGACTTGAATTTGAATGAAAATTGTGGAAACTAAAGCTCCATATGTTTGACTTCAATGATTTTGCTTCTCAGAATACTATCTATAGGAACAACGTGGCCCCACTTAACAAATGCTTCACAGCCTACCAACTGCGCTAATGTAAAAGAGAAAACGCATGTAAGTGCTACAAACATAGGACCATTGATGAATTGTGTGATCTACACACATCTGTATGGACATTTTCCTCAGCAAATTGATTTCCTCCCTTGTTTGTTAATTTAGTAAAATTGGATCTTGTTAGAAAAGAAAAATATGCTACAACTTCCTTCTGATAAATATATTCATACAAGTACTGTTGAGCTGACATGTCCCGATAATTTCGTGGTCCTACCAGACTCTGATCTTTTTTTTAAACTGTATTTATTATTTTTCCGTGAACAACACAAAATCAAGAGATGAAAGAAGAATACAGACGGGAACACATTCCCCCAAGCCTCACAGTACAAAGATGTTGCACCCAATCAAGGACAACCGAGGAAAAGGAGACAATCATAACCATACTTATGTAACAGACCAGTGCTCTGGTTCTTCAGAGGCATCTCTACTGATCGATAATAAACAGCAAATGTATGCAGCAGCTCCATAGTCAGACTCCATTTCATAACAATATAACATGTCATTTCACCATTGTTCGTATACAAGCGGGTGGCCCCTACCGCACACCATACCCACCTTCATTTTGGCAAGCAGCAATAACAATCCCAAAAGTTTTCTGACATGCTTAGGCAGATCATGTGTGTATCCCAACAGTGCAACCATGGAAGATGGGGTCACCACCTCACCGGCAATCCCTCCAACCATGTCAAACACTTGCGCCTAGAATGAATGAATGCGAGGGCAGAACCATGCCATGTGCAGGAATGTAGCTGGGGAGGCACTGCACCTCTTGCATAACCCTGGTGTTTCCATGAAAAACCTGTGAACATCCACCAGGGTCAGATAAAACTGGTATAGGAATTTGAAATGTATCAGCTTATAGCTGCTATTGACAGCCACCTTCCACGTTTGCATGCAGCAATACCTCCATGTATCATACGAAAGGGGGGTACCCAGAGCGTCCTTCCATTTAATGTGAGAGTCCACAGGCAACCCCGCCACCTTGATGATTACAGTCGCATATAGCTTAGAAAACAATTTGAACCAAATCTCTAAACTGAGCACATTATGTAGGACTGGTGCAATGGGGTGCTCCCGGGCAAAACTGGTGAACCGGTCATTCAAACCAGTATGTAGTCTAAAATATATGAAAATGTCTAGTGCTGACACCGGCCCCCTGGCCTTGAATTCTTCCAACGTGAGGAATTGCTCTTTCGGGGAAATATCCCGCCAACATGAGAAGCCCAACCTGTCCAAACATTGTGGGAAAATCTTCTCCCCGTCAATGGGATTCCTGGTACATGCTTCATTGGGAGAAGTGGGGAGTACAGAACCTCGCAATGTGCACCTCCTTCAATGCAACTCCAGGCACCACAAGTGTGCTGAACCATATTACTGGCCTTTGCTATATGTTGTGGCGAAGTAAGAATAACTGCCCTCAAAAGCAACAGAGCGACTATCACCCTCTCAATCGGGACATGCGCCTTATCTGGGTTCATTTCATACCAATAAGCTAGAAAAGAAGCCTCTGCTGCCAGCCAATAGGCTTCAAAATCGATGAGATTGAGGCCTCCGCCCTTTCCAATTGAGCCTCCAATATACTCCAATACACTTGTGCCTGCTTTCTTTGCAACACAAATCTTGTTACTAAGGTTTTCAGCGATTTACATTTTTTTGCTGGAACCGCCATGGGCACATTGCGGAAAGTGTACAGAAATCTGGGCAAGACAACTGTTTTGATTAATGATATCCAACCATAAAGGGACAAGGGTAGGTTCATCCATCTGCTAACTTTACCCCATAGTTCTCCTATCAGGGGACTGCGCTATCATCACTCAAGGTACCGCGTATGATTGGAAGTTGAACTCCTCACAGAACCTCTCGGTTCCATTGGTCAGAGGGAACAACACTTTTCTGGATGGGTTAACATTGAGCCCTGCGAAATGTCCAAAATCCAAAATGTCAATTATAACCAGTGCTAAATTCGTTTGGATCTTTTATGAACAGAATCAAGTCGTCTGCATAGGGTGAGATCACAAATTTGTGAGTAAACAACTACACTCCTCTCTCCGTGTGCCTAGAGCAGACTAATTCTGCAAGGGGTTCCACAGCAACCGCAAACGCAAACAGAATTGCTGCATCCCCCTTCCCATCCCAATGAGGGCAGAAATTAATTCTGCCATTCACTCGCATTTGTGCCACAGGCAGAGGCATTTCTGGGGGGGGTTGAGGGGGCTATAGCCACGGGTCTTTTGGTAGTAGCCCAGGATAGAATCTCAGGGGTTACAACCAAAAAGGATAGCTAGCCCCCAGTCCTGACAGTCCCAAAATTAGCATAGTCCCGGATCTTTTACAGACCTAGCAACACCCGTGGCCGCAGGGCCAGCATATAATACCATTCTTATAAACCCATCCTTCATCCTCATACACCTTAAAACAGAGAAGAGGAAAGGCCACTCGATTGAGTCGAATGCCTACAGGGGACTACTGCTCCAAAACCGAGAAGAGACAAAATATTCTATGGAGCCCATACAATGTAGACGGGTGTATAAACCCTGTCTGATCAGCCCGCAGGGATCTGGGTATTAATGGGCCAAGCACGTTATCCAGCTACCTGGCAAAGAATTTGTTGTCCAAATTACCCATGGAGATCAGTCAGTATGACACTCAATTCTCTGCACTCTTCCTGGGCTTCAATAGCCGGGTAACCACCGCTTCGATTCGGGCAGAGAGCCATCCAGCAGTGCCTCCTGATACATCTGTAGCATGTGAGAGACCAGGATATTCTCATAGGCATCGTAAAAGTTAGCCGAGAGCCCATCAGGGCCTGATACTTTTGCAGCGGGAAATGCTTTGATGGATTTATGGAGCTCTTGCTCCTTTAGCAGCCAGCCACTCTATCTCTTCCTACACTACCCAGTACAGTCCAACCTGGTCTAAGTATGCATCCAGCATTGTCTGGTTCATTCTGGAGTCAGAGGAATGCAATGCCCTTCAGTAATCCACCAGTCCCTCCATTATTCCCTCGTCAGTCTGCAAGAAGCCAAAGCATGTGAGCCTCTCGAGACTTAGCCACCTCTACCTGATACAAACACTATCCTAGGCTTTGACATTAGGTCACCCAGTGCTGTCTCAAAAAATCACCATAGCCTGGAGCGCCAATGCACATCCTAATTATTGATCTGGGTCTCTGGGCAGAGGCCTATCCTGACCATTTCTGCTCATTGCTGGCCCTACGCAATTTTCTGCAGCATACAAGAAGTCACTTGCCTCCTCAGGGCTTTGCCATTATGTTCAACTCGCCGGAGTGCCAGAAAAAGTATGGCGTACTTGAACGCCTTTGCTTTGAGCCTCTGTTTCACATCTATAAAGATCTTTATTGACACCTGTACCCTGTTGGAAAAATTCCAGGAGACCAATCTGAATGCTCTTATAGATAAGGGAGCCCAAATCTCCTGATCAATGCAATGTGTGGTCCCTGTCGTGATAATTGAGAAGCCTGATGATGATGGGCCTGGGCAGTGTGCCCGGCAGCGGCGGATGCTGTCCTGGAATGCAGTGAGCTGTTTCCACCATGAACGCTGATAAGAAACTAGACTCACTGAGTGCCTCCTGCAGCAATGCCTCCATCTTTATCTGTTACCTCAACTCTGGGACCCCGACAATCCTATGGTTATTCCGGCGAGATCTGGACTCTAAGTTTTCTTGTTTTTCCAGTAACTCCTTGACTGCCTTATTTAGCTGCATCACTTCTGTTGCGGTGGACTCGGTCTCCACTGCTCTGCTTCTTCCAGCCTGTCACCATGCTTATTCAGCATGACCTGCATATGGTCGACTTTGCAGTTGAGGGTATCCAATGTGTTGACCAGAGAGTTGATGCCATTCTGTAGCTGTGCTAGGGTGCCGTTTATGTCTCGTAGAGTGTTCGTGGAGTGTTCCGCTCTTGGGTCAGATGTCTACCATTTCTTGAGCTTCCTGCACTGCATGTTTCGCTTGTGAGGGGATGCGATGAGAGAGTTTGGACTGGGTCTTTTAATTTTTCTCCATCCTGCCACAGGCCGATGCATCCTCTTGGGAACCTGTAGGATTGTTTGATTCAAATCAGCACTATTTAGCCACACTGCAGCCTCTTCCTACCGTGAGCGGAGACATCTTATGCTGATCCAACCTTGACAGCAAGCTGGGACCTCACTGCCAGTGTTTCCAGCACTTTGAAACTAAAGGACCCACTAAACCAGAATGAAGTGCTGCCTGGCAGCCTGGCACTCTCCTCAGACCTTCATGGGTGATACTTTAGGCTAAGCCTCCGTGCTAGGAGTGTTTTCCCACTGAGTATTTCACTAAAAGCTGAGCCGAGCTTCTAATGGGGAGCCCACAAAGCCACAGGAGGCCTCTGGGATACCCTGGCCAAGTTCTAGTATGTGCTGCCCCTCTTCCAAGGGTCCACAGCCCCAAGGCTGCATTAGTGCCATCCCCCCTCGTGGCCTTCTATCTTTCAGCTGCCAGCCTGCTCCCGTGAACTGGGCTGCACCCTCTGAGTCCTCTGCAATGTCACAGGGGCCAACCCGACATGCGTGTGTTGCCTTCCCCCAAGCCACCAGGGACTCACCTCGCTCCACCTCATACACTGGAGTTCAATATCAGCAGCTAGATAAATGTGGCACCGCACACTGGATTGGGTACCTCAACCCGACCCCAGAGTCTGCATATTACAGCTCCTTGGGCTGAGAACAGGTTGAGTGATAGAAGAGGAAAGGTCTACCTGCATTTGCGTAGGCCAGCAATGGGTGCTATGCCAAATCCTCTGTTGTCTGATGAGGCGGGCAGCCAAGCATCAGACTCTATGGCACCCCGCAGTGAACTATGAAATGCCTGGGACACCGGGCACACTTCCAACTCTGCACCTGCACCAGGGCAGTCAGTCCTCTGCACAGACTGAGCCCTGGCATCAGTCTGCATCTTCCATTCAGACATGGCTATCGTCTTGCTGCCATGGGGGCCAATTTAGGATACAGCAAACTGCAACGGATAGCCCTATGGCACAAATCCAGTAAGCACTGCTGTGAAGGGGCATTGGCTATTGTGCCCACCCCTTCCAATGGAACATGGCACTGTTACCAACATGCAGCAGCCCACATTGGCAGTGCTGCCATCACCCCTTCAGGCCTCGCCAAAGACATGACATTCTCAGCTGCCTCCTTGCTGCTTCACGGGGGCTGAAATCACAGTGTTCAGCCCATCGGCAACTCTGGCACCACTCAGAGCATTTTTGGAGTGATTCTGCATCAGTGAGACAGGGTTATAACCTGATATTTAGCAGGTGCAACAGGAGCTCATATTAGAGGGGCCATCATGGTGCGGCTGCCAAGCCCCCCTCCCAGACTCTGAACTTTGATGCCTATTTCAACTATCCCCAAGTAACATTGTTAACTAACTTAGTCTACTAACTGCAGACTGAGGTAACAATATCACACCACCTGGTATTTCTTGTGTTAACCAGTAAGCTATGCTTGTTATGACTGGGATCTACCCTGTAATAACCAGAATGAATAAGACAAAGTCACAAGCTTCTTAAAGGCATGCATGGCCCCTTCATTGAACCATTGTCAGCCAGCCTAAAACTCACATAAACGACACCTGGAAATGATTGAAAATAATAAAGCTTATCAACTACAGTCAACCCCACAATTGTAATGGAAAAACAGAAGATGGTGACAATATAATCGGACATATGAGTTATGAGCCCGGTGTTTTGTTACCCAATAGCTCGTAATGCCAGGAGAGATTATAGGACATGCTAGTTAGCCATATGAGTGGAATCTCTACACTTAGAGCTGGAATATGTGAATCCTAGCCTTCAGTTAACAACAAAGCAAAACCTTAGCTAAGCTATCAGAGAGGACACATTTCCATTATTTCCCCTGAATGTCAGACATTGCACAAGTTGGTAAGGGAGAAATTAGTAAGTGGTCTCCCCCTGGATGATAGATCATCCCCACCAGTAGTCACAAGGATTCTGGGCCATACCTGACTGTGAGGTTGGCATGGAAATTATGAGTTAAATGGTCCATTGGGCAAAATCGATGAGGGAAATGTTCAAAACCTTGACCACACGTTCTACTAGACATCCTGGCCCACAGGATGAACCTCTCTAACACTGTATTTGACTGGTTGACCTCCTTCCTCACTGACAACCTTTATTCTCAATGGTCAGGATGGTGTAACATGTAACTTGCCCTAACTCTAAGATGGGAATGTTCCTCAATGGAAAGAAAACTAAGGGAAGTCTATGTCTGTCAGTCGAAAACAAAATACTGTGTGTTTCAAAACCTATGCTTGTCCTCACTTCTACAGAATAATAAGGTGAATGGGATTTGGTCTACACAATAGTGTTCAAACTAAAGTTAATGTGACAATGGAGCCTTTCTGCAGCTCCCTTCCCCAAGTTTAAAGCACTCAGGATTATAAAGTTCCACAAGAATCTCTCAGGGTTCACTTGGCAAAGAAAGGTTCACTTGGCACAATGTTCATTTGGCAAAAAGTTCACTTGGCAAAAGAAGTTCACTGCACCTTTTCCTGGTAAATTCTTTAGGCTTCTCCTGGTCTCCTTTCTGTGAACCCAGAAGCCCTTTAGATCATGCAGTTCCTTGCTTTCAATTGTGATCCCCTGGTGGTGGCACTGTTATCAGACCGTACGGTCCACCCAACAGGTCCCACAACCAGGTGTCTTATCCATAATAGAGTTCTCTTTTCCTTATACTGGGGTCTCTGTGGCCAACCTGGATCAATCTCCCGCCTGGTGGCCACCATTATGCTTATTCTGGAGCTTCTACGCTCAGCCTGGATCAATCTCCCGCCTGGTGGCCACACCAATGCTTATTCTGGTGTCTCTGTGGTCAGCCTGGATCAATCTCCCGCTTGGTGGCTACTCAAGTGATTTTCCAGCACACTTTGCTTATTCTTGTGTCTCTTTCGGCCAGCCTGCGTCAATCTCCGACCTGGTTACCACACCAAAGCTTTTCCAACACATTTCGTTTGTTGTCAACACTTTTCTATCAGTGTTGGGGATTTTGCTCCAAATTCATTTCTGAGACAGTTCCCTCTTTTTAGGAACTCTATTACGTTCACTTTTTGGGCCTCATCACGACTTGGGCAGTATCCCGATGGTAATACCGCCGGGATGCCGCTCAATGCTAATAGTGCTACCGCAACTCGGTCTGGTACATTTTGCACCAGATCATGAGTTGCGGGGAGCAATAAATCCCCATTCCCCATTGAGTCCATAGGGGGGCACTATTACCGTGGGCAGTAATTGCCCTGGTGGTAATAGTGCTAAAATGGCCCAAAAATTGACATGTTTACCTCCAGAAAAAAGCTGGCGGTAAAAATGCAATATTACGCCCAACTCATTATGAGGCCCTTTGTGGGCGTGCACAGCTCCCCACTCTGCAGACACTTCCTTTCATTACACAGAGTCATTCGAGAACGTGTAATCATAAACGCAAGCACTCTGCCACTATGTATCATTGTAATTCCATTTGTCAATTTCACCCGACGCATCTACAGTCTTATGCGTTTGTGCTGCAATTTTGTATCTTGCTCACTTTCACTTTAGTGATGTAGCAAGGGATCAGCCTGCCTCCCGACTCCCTTCTTTGGACTTCTCTTCTTTGCAGGAAACATGGGTCGTTAGCCATGCTTCTACCAGATGCTGGCTAACACAGGCCCTCGGCTTCTCTGTGTCCCTGTTTCTTCCAGCTGGTCTTGGGCAGCCATGGCTCCTCAGCTCTCCTCCCAACTTGCTCTCTTTGTTGATTGCTAAGTGTTCCTTTTATACTTTCCTAAAACTTGATAGGCTGCCGCTGGGTTTGGTTGATTTCAACTGCCTGACCCTGCCTGGCCTTGTAAGTGGGACATGGCCTATGAAGATGGTTATGTGCCTCTATCTGCATCCGAATAATACCATTACTGTGCCCCCGGACTTTGACTGCCGAAAATGCCTACTTTTTTTTTCTTTTTTACACCCCCTTTACACCACATATATATGTGGAAGGGGGGTATGCTATATAATACAAGTAGGGGAGGCTGCAGGGGGTCTCTTCCTGCATATATAAGGTGTTAAAGGGGTCAAAATAAAAAAGAAAAATTAGCATTTTTGAGGTCGCAGTAATGGGGGTTGCAGTAATGACATATATTCTTTGCATCTTCTTCGTCCTAGTACCATAGTGGTGTTTCTTATAGGAAATCTGTGCTCCACTTGATTTCCTCTTCTTTGTCACAGTACTTCAGTGATACTTGGGAAAAAGAATATTGTGTGTTTTAATACATTCTATGAAGGTTGAGGGGGGTTTGGGTAGGTCACTGTCAAGGAAGGGGGATACCGTGCCTCTGCGATAAGGGTGTTCTTAGGATAGCACATTTTTATTGATTTTTTCTCTCTGGTACCCTCAGTAAATGAGGTTAACTGGTAATGAAAGATTGGGTCTCACAGCAGTTTATAATATTAAAGGGATGGGAGGATAAGTTTGGGTTGTAGTTAGAAAAAGGGGTTTTACATTGTCTTGCTTTCCTCCAAGTGTGAGTATTCGACAGAAGATCTTGGGGTAGGGTGGGACATGCGTGATGGTATCCTATTACAGTAGAGGAGGGCAGGATAGATCGGGATTAGGAAAAGGGGGATGCCAGATCTCATATTTGGGTATCCAACTTCTGTTCTTCAAAGACTCTCCATCCCAGTCCTTCTCAGCCTCACTCCTGGGGTCAGAATCTGACAGTCTTTCCCTTCTCTTGGTTACCTGAGTGGGGGTCTTAAGTGGGTTACATGTGAGAACAGCCTCAGATTTCTCACACAGCACACACTTTGTCTCCATTCCCCTTTAGCAATCAGAACCCACGCCTGTCAAGTATGAGGTTCTGTAAGGGTCATCCCTATCTCCACTCCTCTTCAACCTATATTTAGAATCCCTTGGACTGACTCTTAGCAAACACAACGTAAATATCCAATACACAGATGACACACAAATATACTTTCAGATGTCATCCCCTTCACAAAACTACACCCTTAAACCCAGCCTCTGTACGATCACCAACTGGATTGCAACCCCCTTCCTCAAACTCAACCCCTCATCTACCCCCCAAGGCACAAACCCAACCTCAGCCCCGGATCCAAGAACTTGCCACAGACAACCCACACATATTCCTTTCCACACATGTTAAATACCTTGGCTTCACCATCAACCCCCACCTTTCTCTCACACACTACATAGCTTGTGTCACTTAAACATGCAATCTACAACTACACCTGCTATGCAAAATAAGACATCCTTACTCCTGACGACTTATGCACTGCAATCCAAGCACTGGTTCTCTCTAAGTTGGACTATGCGAAGGGTCTCCTCACTGGACTCACAAACAACACCATTGCCCCCCCCCTGAAAGCCATAAAAATGCAGCAGCCAGACTCATCCACCATGTTCCCAAACATTCACACATCACCCCTGCTCCATTGGCTCCCCATACCTCAGAACATTTTCTTTCAAGGACTCTGCATTGTATTCAAACCATCAACCTCAAAACTCCATCTTACCTTCATGACAAACGCAAATCCATCACCCACACAAACACCAGACATGCCAGCCAACACCTTCTACATATTCCACTCTGCAAACTCACATGAACATAAAAACAAGCATTTGCCCACTGGGCACCCAGGGCATGGAGCACCCTATCTCTCCACCTATGTGCTGCATCCCCCATCACCACTTTAAGAAAGTTCCTTAAAACATATCTGTTTCCTCACACATAACCCTGCCCTCCTCGACTGCTATTACCTGTCTATCCTAATTGTTCTATCCTTTCCTGAAAACATTGTGTAACTTCTTTTTTCAACTGTCACCTTTTCAATATTTGAAACACGTAAGGCGCTCTGAGACCCTCTGGGTAGGACCAGAGCAAAAATAAATTAAAATAAATAAAGCAATCTACCGAACCTGGGATTCTGCTCCCGAATTTACCCTTAGCAACTGCCTTGCCATCCAGTTACAAATAAAAGGCAAAGCTACAAAATGTGCATGACTCTTCTGACCTAGCAGATAGTGATTTTCTGCTCCACAAAAGAAGAAGGAACATGTCTCTACCTTCATTTTTTTTAATGTGTATATGCAAGCCTTACTGACAGAGGACTGTGTAATTACCACAGGATAATGACCTGATATCAATTTATTTTCCTTAGGTAAATAGATGGCTATTTGTTGGGAAGGGCCATTATCCGAAGCAATAATTGACCATCATGCGGACTATACAGCTATTAGTACATTGAGTCATGTGCCTAAAAAGCAAATGATTTTAATTATGGGGAAAAACTGAGCATACACAACTTGTAATGATGTGATATGATATGGCATTTGTAACGGACCTATAGACAAGTGTTTCAATGTACATTCAATAGATTTGGAACTAGTAAAAAAAAATAATAATAGTCTTTAGCCATTTTTTGTTTCATTGCCCTTTGTTTATTTTGGTAAATGAACTTCACGTGCTCCCCTCTGCCTTTACAAAGCTGGAGACAATTATTTCTGTGCTACTTGGCATGCTACCGTGCGTCAGCATGTTGGAAAGGAGGTCTATAGCAGACGTTAGAAATGGCCTTCTGAGCTTCTGAGAGGAGGATTATAATGCAATGCATGTAATAATACAGGTTCCAGTTATTCCTCCTTTTGCTTTGTTGCAGATATGTATTATGCCATCATCTATAATGTTTAGAGTACCTACTTTAGCAAGCACTTATTTATCCATAAAAGAGTGATAATATGCCTTTGTCTCCTGCAAGCTACAGAGATAATGGTTTAGTGAATTCCCCTACTCCAATAAAGTTAGAATATTATAGAAAGAAAGTATGTGCTTTCAGTCTTTCCGTTGTAAATGCAGGATTAGACAATGAATGTGTGGCCATGACTGAAGTAAGCTCAAAGCCAAATATGATGTCGTTTGTTACAAGAAGCATGGGCCTTGGAACTGTCCTATTAGCAAGGTTGCACTAAATTGTGAATCCCAGAAACCAAATCATTGAGAGCATGTACATCAGGATGTTTCACAAGGCCATCTCTCAATTTAAAGTTACAGCATGGACAGTTCTCTACAGAGAGCAGCAATGTTCTAGCAATATAGCACTGGTGCTGGAATAAGGTGATCATATTAGACTGATTACATTTTAATAACATATTGAGTATGATTAACATGTACAGCAGAGTAAGGAATAAGAACATTGAAAGTGAAACTATGGCAAACACAATGAACATCGAGAGAACTTGATTGTCGTGTGGGGCCACTTTGGAAGAAGACGTGTTGTGTGGGAAAAGCCCCAACGCTTCATGTCCATTCTTCTGCAGATACCACCCAGAGTATAGGGTGTCTATGTCCATTCTGTTGCATGGATTCCAAGCTGTTAATGGGCGATATTACCAAGATTTCTCATCTAAACCAACCTATTCTGCTAGGTCTACAGCTTCATATGTAGTGTAGATTACATCTTGATTACCATAGAATCTTGCAATAACCATATAGATTTTTAACTTATTGAAACCATTGAGAATGATCATGATCTTGGAATTTTAACGTGCTGCCTATAGCAGAATGCCCATACTCCATGATATACTTTGTTTCAAAATCATCTAACTAATATTGGTATCCTGAGGACAGCTGCAGGGCATTGGGCCTCATTCCAAATGTGCTGGTACAATAACAATGGTACTGGTAAGCTTGCCGGTACCATTCTTACCGTACCGGCAAACTATGAGTTCTGCTCGTGGGTGCCTTTTCGGCCACCAAGTCTGACCTGGCGGGCGGAATGGCCCCCGCGAGCAGGCCATGTCGGATGCACCGGCACTTTTCTGAATGGTGCCGGTGCTTCCAGCCACCCCATTCCCATTGAGCCCAAATGGGAATGGGGAGCATTTTATTCCGGCGCACAGCAATGGGCAATTACCGGGTCCGACGGGGCCATAATGACCTGCTAATTGCCCATTCCTGGGCACCGGAAAAATTATCATACGGCCACCCCGGTATTGTCATGAGGCCCATTGTATTGATTTGAATGCATACTTCCTAAGGCTGTATAAGCCGTGTTCCACTGAGGGATGGCAGCAGCTCTGCCCACCATGCCTTTTATTCAAAGCCCGCCCACCCAGGACTCCTGCAAATGACACCAAAGCTCTCCCTCCTTACATGACGGATTTGTTCCACTGACCACCCTTCTTCCCTCCTAACCCTACTTAGCTGTCTCCCACTGCTTGATGCCTCGCTGCCTGATCCCAAACTCCTGAGATGGCCACCAAACATCATAAAAAAAAAGACTTGCACCCTTTTCTACTTTGCCTTGTAGCCATTTATTTTTTTAAAGTAACTCTGGCTTGCACTGTTGGTGCACACCCGATTCCCTATAAAAAATATATATATTAACACCCTAAATGGAGCCACAGGGCTGCTAATAGCTTTAAGCATTAGGGTGGGGATACAGATATAGCCAATAAAGGCTTAAGTCAATGTGAACATAGGCTTGCAGGCCATTACTAACCAAGTCCGCCCCCCAAACTCGGCTCTAAAAGCTATAATAGATGTGCACTGAAAACCTCTTTTGAAATAATTGAAAGTATTACTCCTCAGATTATGGTAGCAGCACAAGACAATCTAGGTACAATCCGGCAGAAGTAATAATCAACTCATATGATAAACTGACTGGTACACTATATGAGTTCTTTACAAAACTGATAAGCAAGAAAAAAACAATATACTCCAAGATTGCAGTTTGATGATTAATGTAGGAATTTAAACCAACCAATTTTTCTATCTAGGTGTTGCTTCATTTACTACCGTGCCCCTCTTTAGGCCCTTCTCCCTCTCTACAGGCGTCCCAGGTCTAAGGTTGTTACATGTATTATTGTGCCCTCCAGCAGGGTGTCCCAAATCTAGGTTTTACTGCATTCACTATTGTGCCAACTCTTCAGGTCCATCTCCCAATATCCAGGTGTCCCAGGTCTAAGTTTGCTGCATTTCTCTGCTGTGTCCTCTATCCAGGTGTCCCAAATCTAAGGGTTACTGCATTTATGATTATGCCCCCTCTTTAGGCCCTTCTCCCTCTATCCAGGTGTTCCAGTTCTAAGGTTTCTGAATTTATTGTTGTGCCCTCTATTCAGGTGTCCCAAATCCAGGTGTTACTGCATTTGCTATTGTGCCCCACTTTAGGTCCTTTTCCCTCTATCCAGTTGTCCCAGGTCTAATGATGCTGCATGTACTGCTGTGCCCCTCTATCCAGGTGTCCCAAATCCAGGTGTTACTGCTTTTTCTGTTGTGTTCCACTTTAGGCACTCACCCTCTATCCAGGTGTCCCAGGTCTATGGTTGCTGCATTTAGTGGTGTGCCCCTCTATTCAGGGGTCCCAAATCTAGGAGTTACTGCATTGACTGTTGTGCCCCCTAAGACTTTTCCCTCTATCCATGAGCACCAGGTCTGTGGTTGCCACATTTACTGTTGTTCCTCCATTTTGGGCCGTTCTCCCTCTATCCAGGTGTCCCAAGTCTTAGTGTTACTTCATTGACTATTGTGCCCACTTTGGGCCCTTCTCCCTCTATCCAGCTGTCCCAGGTCTAAGATTGCTGCACTTACTGTAGTGCCCCACTTTAGCCCTTCCCCCTCTGTCCAAGTGTAACAAATCTAGTTGTTACTGCACTTACTTGCTGTTCTGCTCCAATTTTCGGGTGAGGTAACACAAATCTAGAGGTTAGTGCATTTGCTGTTGTACACCCATTCTAGGCCCTTCTCTGCCTATTCTGGTGTCCCAAAACATCTACTGTTATGACCCATTCTCAATCCAGGCATCCCAAATCAGGGGGTTACTGGATATACCTTGGTGCGCCCATTTTGGGCCCTCTCCCTCTGTCCAGGTGTCCCAAACCAAGGTGTTAGTAGATTTGGGGTTAGCCATACCGTAGTTAGCCATATCTGGCATTTGGGCCAGGTGTCTTTGTTAGCCATATCTGTCATTTCGGTTGTGTCCTCAATCTGAACTTCTCTCCCTCTTGCCAGGTGTTGCACGACCAGGCGTTACCGCTTGCACTGTTCTATCCGCAATATGAGCCTCTCTCCCACTTGCCAAGTGTCCAATTCTAGGTGCTGCCACTATATTGTTGTCCCCTCTATCTGGGCCTCTTCCCCACTGCCAAGTGTCTCAAGTCTAGGTGTTGCCACGTTATTGTTATGTCCTCTGTCTGGGTTTTTCTTCCACTTGCCAGGTGTTTGAAGTCTGAGTGCTGCCACCTTTGATGTTGTGTTCTCTATCTGGGCCTCTTTCCCATCTGCCATGTGTCCCAGGTCCGTATAGTACCACATTCTCTGTTGCGTCCTCAGTCTGGGCCTTCCTTCCACCGGCTAAATACCCAAAGCTGGGTGTCAATGCCTTTATGGCTACAACCTCAGTCATCCCCAAGCTAAGTACTGCCCACTGTGGGCCTCCTAAAATCCCTGGTAGCCACGGTATAGGTGCCCTTTGATCAATTGCTGTGTCTCCAACTCAAACACTTCCACCCACTGTGGGTTCGGACAACCCATCTCTCCCTCTGAGCACAGAGCCCCAAATCCGGGTTATCCCCACCCCCTCAGCTGTATCTCCACCCAAGTGCTGCCCAGCCGCTCGGCTATCTAACGTCTAGGGGTCGTCCCTCTTTACCACTTCAACAGTTAGCTAGCCACATAGCCCATCCTCTTTATAATACATCAACCAAAGGAATGAAAACACACACAAGAAATACATCAGAGCCAGAAAGAAAATACGACTAAATGACTGAACCGCGAGGGTCTACAGCCCTAGTTTCAACAATCCACAACCTCACCAACTACAAGCAACAACTAACCACAAACAGCAAATACTAAACCCCAAGGACCAGGAAACACACCAATCCAAAGAGGACGCCCATTCAAAGGAATACAACCCACAACCCAAACACCATGCCTTTTGTTAAGGATTCTAATCGGGCGTCACACACCAGACCAGGAGGCTTGCCACTAGCCTAGGATTCAGCGCACAATTAAAACACGTTTACTTTATTTCCTAGAATTCGGATTCAGCGGGCACCCAACCCGTCTCGCACCCCCTTTTACAAATACCCCGGGTCACAATGGACCATGAACCAGGCCGGTGGGTGGTAATACAATATTTATTTATTTTAAATTCAAAGAAAATCACACAAATTTAATATTGGCCAGCAATCACCAATGGGGTAATAATTACAAGGTAAATTGATGAAACACACTTAGTTTGACCTTCTACTATAACATATCCAAAGCACAAATAAATGGGAGCAATTTTACTGTTCTTGTAGATAGCACCCGAGTTAAGATTTCCCCCTGCAATGCTCCCTCAAAACACTATTAATAAAATGTGTATAGAAAGGAGTAGCAAGGTGTCAGGTATACTAGGCAGCAAACGAAATTGGAGGCAACATCATATTTTAAAACCTTTGCAATTCCATAAAATAGAACTCGGAATTACTAAAAATGTAATTTAAATGTGCGGTTGAATGAAATAGGTAAATACGAGTTATAACAGTGTCAGGGATGTAAGAACACTAGCAACTACAAGGCAAGGTACCAAAAACTGGCATACAGTTCAAAAATCAACTTTGAAGTGACAACACAGAGCAGCCAAATCACACACATAGAAATTGCATTTGCTAATTTACACAAGTTTAAATGTCAAAACAGTTTGAAAATCAGGTGAAATAGACAGAATTGTAATCCGGTTTTCATGCTGAATGACAGATGCACATCACAGGGATAATATGCAAGTGAAAGAGTGACTCTAAATTAATGACAGGATGAGATTCTCAATGGGAAACGAAATTTGGTTTTAAAAATAAAAGCAGTTGAAAGAAAATCGGTTTGGAAAGGAAAGAGCAAGTTTCAGAGAACGCCGCCCGTGAACAGAAAGGTTATGCTGCAGTTGTAACCCCATCATGCAGTGTGCCTCTTTTTAGGGCAAATTAATTTATTTAATCAAAATTGTACTAAGGACTTACACAAGGACAGAAATGAGTGACAGAATGGCGCTAACACTTAGAGATCAAGGACAGGATGCACAGAGGATTCTGACAGTTTTAAGGATTTCTGCTAAGGCAGTTATTGGATTTCTAGGGGAATGGACCTCATACAAGGTAACAGACCAAAGGAGGCAGTTTGTGGTTGTTGGGGAAGGGAAATGCACACAACAAGCACTTGAACGTGGTATTTTGAACAGCGGAAACAGTTTCTTGACATTGAGGCAACATGTGGTCACTGGTCACAGCGGCGAATTCTCCTAGCAGAAAACAGCTGGGCAAAGGTCTGTCACGGCACAGCGGCACCTCAGCTGGTTGGATTGGGTAGCAGGGCAAGCGGGCAGCACTGAATAATCCAAATGAGGTTTCAGCCACCATTCCCCTTTCTCCCTGAGTTATTGGGATTTTTAGTGGGGATTCTCTGGATCAATAGTCCTGCCTGGATAGGGTCAGCTATGCTCTGGCCTCGCAGTGGAATCTGGAATCTTGCAGGATGAATATGGAATATCTGGATACGCAGAAGCTGGAAAATTGAGAAGAGAGTGTCCCTGTCTCTGTGAGCTTCTACCTTTTATAAGGCAGATGACATCTGTTAGGGAGAATTCTCATATATGGCTAATTTCCCTTACCTAGTGAGTCCCTCAGCAGCTTTGCTGGATTTGTAGGATTTTTTTTTTCACCTGGTAAGAGTGAGAGCCCTTTTTCCCACTCTTACATGTGTTTTGTTGTGTGTGTTTAACATTGTTGTGTTCATGGACTGTGCAGCCTCACCTACTCCTCAGGCATCATCTTTTTACTGTGTGTCTCCCAGCACCTTCAGTGCAGTGACACAGGGTTGTCTTTTAGACTTGCCAAGCAAGACTACATTTTCTGGGTCTGTCTACTGTCCCCTAGAACACGTAAAGTTGCAATTAACTTTACTAGTCTTTTTTAAAGCCACAGACCCAGTACAAACCATTTTACATGGAGTATGGTAAAGGGTTATTACTTATCCCTTTTTGTCTGTTTCTCTTGGAGCATTGTTTTGCTCCCTTTCCATTAAAACTTGGCTGGTGGCAGTGGTAACTACCCTGTTTTTTCTACCACCATTATCTTAAATAACCATGGTATTGTTGTAGGCTATATTGGTAGCGTCGAACTTAAAACCGCTTGGCCATATTGTTTTTAATATTGCTCCAGCTGGGGTTAGTCGCCATTTCTTTTTGGAAAAGTCTTTCTCGTGTTCGTCCCGGTTTGGTTCCTTTGTTCACCGTCTTTTCGCAGGCTTCTGCACAGAAGCCCTCCTTAAGGTGTCTGAAAGTCTGGGTAGACAGGATGTGAGGGAGGGATTTTAGGACCCCTGCAATGAGTTCCTTTGGTAACCCAAGTCGCACTCCTGTTTGATTGGCTGGGTGACTGCCCCGCCAGGACAGCCATCCTGCTGTGTGATTGACAGACAGGCTGTGTGAATGGGGGAAAACTGCATAAAAAGCAGGTCTCTTGGTCTGGAAGAGCAGAGTTGCCACTGGAACGAGAGAACTGAAGAGGAGCTGACAGAAGAGGGCCCCTACAATGACTGAACTGCCCACTGAAGCCCTGCAGCAAGTCAGAATCTTCAGACTCCAACGACAGAGAGGATCTTCCAAGAATCTTCTTCCCTTGAGCTGGTGGGACCAACCAGTTCACCCAAACTCCAAGCCAAGACCCCTCTCTTCTGCCCGAATTCACTGTACAAAGCTACAGTGGGCCGGAAAGCCAGGAAGGTCGGACCCTGCTTGGATTTTAAGGAGCGCACCTTTTATTCATTGCTTTGCTCTGCTGCTTGTTTCTTCCCTGGGTAGTGCAGGCCCCTCCAGTCTTCCTACTTAGTGTCAGTCCGATAGTCGCTTCAGCAACCGTGAGGCTACTGGAACTAGCAGGAATGTCCTCCACAGTCACAGCTTCTTCATTTAAGGTACTGTTCAACATCCGGTTGTTCATTTCGTCCAGCCGCGGCGGAAGGGTGTGAAACCTTTTACCAATCCGAGGGCTTGTCCTTCTCTTCTCTTTAAGCTAACTTTTCTGCAAACCAACTTCGTTCTGAACTCTTGGCAAAGACTTAACTGCAAACTACTCTGAACTGTGTGATCTTGAGCAAAAGACTTTTGTCCTATTGACTTTGGACCTAAGCCATTTTTATTTGATCCCATCAATGTAGTTCCTCTTTCTAGATTGCCTTGACTACTTACCTGCTGGTACTGCTTCTTTCTGCCTAACTTGTCTTTCCCTCCCTTTTTAATTAACAGAGTGCCATTTTGCTCCCACTTCATTTGTGTGAGCTTAACTTGTCTGCCAACAATTGGGAGTGGTGTGGTGCATTAAGAGTGTGATTTTTGAACTGCTTCACTTTAGGGAAATGGTATACAACTGAAAAGTAAATAAATGTATATTCCTTTACTTGCCCGGCTCTTCTCTAGGCTACCCCCTATTGCATCTGATGTTGTAATGGAGTTGGGGGAGTAGGATAGGAGGGATTATGAGTGTGTGAAGCTAGCTTTAATTGCTAGATTTGGAAAGACCCCTTCCCAGTACCTTAAGAGGTTTAGGACGCTCAAAAAGCATGATGGAACCCCTTGGGCTAACGGGGTATGTGAATGTTTGAAGAACTTAGATGGTTGGGCTAAGGGTTACAGAGTGAAAACTTATGAAGGTCTGAGAAATCTTGTTATGTTGGATTCAATCTATGATGCATGCTCTCCTGAGCTCAGACAGAACTTGACTGATTCTAAGGAGATAGATCCAAAGAAGATAGTTAAAGGTGCCGACTTGTGGGTTGCCAACAGGGCTACTCACAAGGATTCTGGGGCAACTCAGAAGAAGGATGAGGGAAAGCAGCCAAATAAAGATAACAAGGAGAATTCTAATACCTCCCATCCAAAAGAGGGCGACAAACAGCAACATGAGGGTAAATCACAAGGGAAACCAAAGCAGGCTAGTGCACCATCTGGACACAAATCAGATGGAGGTCAGAACAAACCCCCATTCATCAAGACATTTGGGAAATGTTATGCTTGTGGGTCAACTGACCCTGTGAAAGGGGATCCCAGATGTAAGGGTAAACCTTTTGGTATCCACTCCTTAGCCTTCTCCCCAGAGGAAGAAGTACCTATGGCCAGTGGAAACATTCACCTACTGGCTGATGAACCCATGAGAGTCTCAGCTAGTGTATCTTTAGTGTCCCTGGGCTTGTGGGAACAACAGAATTTAGATGTCTATAATTCCATCCCAGATAATACTAAAGAGTATTATAATGATAGTGTTCTTGTGAATAGCCAGGAGACCCCTGCAATCAGAGACACTGGAACCAGCATAATTGTGGTGGATGAATCATTTTCCAAGGTGGAGGATGTTGCTAAGGCACCCAAACACCTCACCAGGTTAGCTGGAGGCAGTGTGCAAATGCTTCCCCAGTTACCAGCTCTCATTCAGTGTAATGATATGACTGTCAACATACCTGTTAGTGTGCAGAGTGAAGTACCTGGGAGAGTCCTGTTGGGTAATAACCTGACAACTATTGGAGTTGTGTCAAGCAGCCCCAAGACTCCCAGTAAAAGGAGACAGGAGCTCACTAGGCCTGCAAGAGCGAGGACCTTGAGCGGCTCTCCAGAGGAGGTGATAGAGGAAACTATCACTCCCACTCCACAGGAGTTGGTCACTGCTATTTCTAAGAAGAATGAGGCAAAGCGGAAACCCAAGACCTCAAGGAAAAAGTCAGACAGCACCCCTGTGCTACCAACAAGGACATCCCCAAGATTGTCCAAAGTCACACCTGTGACTCCTCCACTTGCTGAGGCAGAGCATGAGGTGCAACCTTGTTTGGTTGCGCCAGTTTCCGAAGAGTCAGATCTGGAAGATGACACTGTCTTAGTTGGAGATCTTGACCCTGTTGACCATCCTGAGCTGCAGTCTTTACTGGCAGAAGGTGGACCCAACAGGGCAGACTTCAGCAGAGGACAGAGAGAGTGTCCAAAGCTTGAAGGTCTTCAACAACAGGCTGCTAACCAACTTGATGGGCAAGAAGTTGGAAAGCACAGGTTAAGCTGGGAAGATGGCCCCTTCTACAGTGAACCAACTGAGTCTATCCCTGGGGACTGCAAAAGAATTGTAGTGCCCCTTGCCAACAGACTCCAGTTCCTACAGTTAGCCCATGAGATACCTTTAGCTGGTCACTTGAGCTTCAAGAAGACCAAGGATAGGCTGTCCCTCTACTTCTACTGGCCTAAGATGGGTGCAGAAGTTGACAAATTCTGTGGGAGCTTTTGAGAGGGTGGGCATCGATATTGTTGATCCCCTTGACCCTCTCACAACTTCAGGGAACAGGTTTATCTTATTTGTAGTGGACCATGCTACAAGATACCCAGAAGCTATACCTATGAGAACTGTTACATCTTAGGGTGTGGCTAATGCTCTACTTGGTATTTTTACCAGAGTAGGGTTTCCTAAGGAAATGATATCTGACAGGGGATCCAATTTTATGTCCCACTACATACAAACCATGTGGAAAAACTGTGGTGTCACTTACAAGTTCTCTACAGCCTACCACCCACAAATGGACTGGTAGAGAGGTTTAATCGTACCATGAAGAGCATGATAGGTGCTTTAGAGGAACCCCTTAGGAGAAAGTGGGACCTTCTACTGCCATGCCTTGTCTTTGCTTATAGAGGGAATTGGTTACAGTCCCTTTGAGCTTCTTTATGGCCATCCAGTCAGAGGTCCTTTGGCCCTGATTAAGGAGAGGTTCGAGAGTGCTCCTTCCCCCACCCCAGTCAGAGTGACTGACTTTGTGATAGGTCTCTGGAGGAGAATGTCACACATGATGGCAGAAGCTAGTAATAACTTGAAAGCAGGCCAGTCTCTGGTCAAACATTGGCATGACCAGAAGGCCAGCATGGTTGGGTTTACTCAAGACCAGCTTGTATTAGATATGGTGCCAACAAGGCAGAGGGCCTTGCAGGGCAAATGGATAGGACCCTTCAAGGTCTTGGGCAAACTTGGAGAGGTGAACTATTTGGTGGACTTAGGTAGACCTAAGGAGGCTCCCAGAGTCTTTCACACCAACCGTTTGAAGGCATATGTCTGGAGACCCGAAGTGGGAGCTTTGCTTCTAGCTTCAGCTCAAGAGGAGGAAGAGAGCAAACCTTTACCTGACCTCCTCAGAGGCCAACCTTTGGATGAGAAAATAGAAGGAGTTAATCTCTCTGCTCAGCTGACTTCTGAACAACAGGAGGAGTGCAAAGTTCTGTTGAATCAGTTTTCCTCGCTGTTTTCACTTTTACCAGGTTTGACCCCTTGGGGCCAGCATGATATTCTCACTTTTGACTGTTTATCTGTGAAAAGCAGAGGTTACAAAATGTCAGAACATGTGAGATCCCACATCAAAGGAGAGGTCAACAAGATGCTTGATCTTGTGGTTATGTAGCCCTCTACCAGTCCATGGTCTAGTCCAGTTGTACTAGTACCAACAGCAGGATCCAATGAGTTGAGATTATGTGTGGACTATAGAGCTCTAAATGCAGTCACTAAGACTAATGCCCATCCTTTGCCAAGGACAATGAGCTGGTGGATAGACTTGGTTCATCCAAGTAGCTCAGTACATTGGACCTAACTTCAGGCAAATAGCCCTGACAAACCATGCCAAGGATAAAACTGCATTCTCAACCCCAGCAGGCTTCTACCAGTTTAAGGTTATGCCTTTGGATTAAATAATGCACCTGCTACATTCCAAAGAATGGTCAATCACATTCTGAATGGGATGGAGGACATCTGCATGGCATACTTGGATGACATTGCAGTGTTCAGCCCTAGATAGAAAGAACATATTGATCACTTAGGAAATGTTTTGCAGGCTCCTGAGCAGGCCCATCTGACCATAAAGGCAAGTCAATGTCAAATTGGTCAGAGCAAGGTGGTCTACTTTGGTCATGAGGTAGGAGGGGGTGAAATAAGGCCATTGCCCAGCAAAGTACAAGCTGTGCAAAACTGGGCCACCCCTACTATTCAAACCCAAGTGAGAGCTTTCCTTGGTCTCACTGGGCACTACAGGAATTTCATAGTGAACTATGGGACCCTAGCTTCTCCCTTGAATGTAATCTCCTCACCAAAATTCCCTAAAAAGGTTAGATGGAATGAGGAGTGCACTCAAACCTTTGAAATCCTGAGGAAAGCCCTTTGTCAAGCTCCAGTCCTAAGAGCTCCTGATTAGCTGAACCCCAGTGACACACTTCCAGAACCTAACAACTCTATCACTCAAAAGCAAAATAGTACCGCCCTCCTTCAAATCAGCATACATTAAACCACTTATACAAAAAGGAATCATAAAGTGCAGAAGACCCAACCAACTACTTAACGATATCCGACCTGCCCTACCCAGCAAAGATCCCGGAGAACCATGTAGACAAGATTCTACTTAAATACATCAAAACAAACAGAATACTCGACCGGTCACAAGTTGGTTTCAGACCAAAGAGAGGAAGAGAATCAGCACTCCTATTGATATGGAATGATCCGAAGATATACACAGATTACGATCCCCTATCGGCCCTGATACTACTGGACATATCAACAGCATTTGACACAATCAGTCACGCAACACTGATAAAATGATTGTGGAATGTGTCATACAGTAAACTACATTAAAATGACTTACCTCATTCCTAACAAACCAAACCGAAATAACCTACCTGCCACTGTTCACCTCAAACACCAAACATATATCCTGTGGAGTCCCAGAGAGATCCAGCATCTCTCCCCTGCTTTTTAACATCTACATGTGCCCACTGATGAAAATCATTCAAACCCATGGACATACCACCTACAGCTACAAAGACAACACACAACTGATTGTGAAAACAAACAGAACCCAAGAAGAAAATAACAGCCCCAACAACATCCTCACAGTCACCTACAATTGGATGGCAACAAACAACCTTAAACGGAACCCGGCAAAAATGGAAATAGTGGTCTCACCCGCAGGATTCGACTGAGGGAACCCGCAACTGGACTGGCCAAATGGCATAGAAATGCAACCGGAGACTACGATGTAGCAAATAACATAGGAATACTAACGGCTATCCCTGGAACCGCAAGTCACTGCAATCAACAACAAATGCTTCTCCTAAGATTACTCAGAGGATTACAACCCTACCTCTCCTACCCTCACTGAACACTCATATTCATATCCCTGATACTCACATGAATTGAATATGCAAACAAACCTCTACTTAGGAATACCAGAATAGTTACCAGTAAAACAAAACACATACAACTCAAAGCACGCTGCATCACCCACAAAGCCTTGCACAGACAAGGAATGGAATTACTCAAAGACAAGATTAGCCGGCACCACCCATGAAGGGACCTAAGATTCAGCAACAACCTACAAACAGAGGCAAAACATTACAAAAAAAGGAAATTTGGCAGAACACAGTTCTCATATCTAATTGCTAACCTCTGCAACACCATGTCCAAAGAAATTAGAAACACAGAAGACCACATCACCATCAGGAAACAACTCAATATACAATGACAACCTTAAAGGGACAACGCCAACACTAACATCACAGACAAACAGATAGAGATGAGACGAGATGGGCCAAAGTACCACAACCAAGAACATGGCTAGATACCATCAAGCGGCAACCAAAGAGCTGCACCAAATTTTCCAGCAAACAGACAGACTTACTAACCCACTTCCCCTTCCTGCTCCTCCAACATAACTGACGGCACTACACCAGACCTTGGGTTAGGCACACTACACATAAACAAACCAAGAATCAATGCCATGTTCGCACCCAGCATCTCTGAGATGCTGAAGCACACCTAGAGTGAACCACCCCGCATAGTCTAGAAAACAATCAACAACGCAAGTACACATAAATACACTGGATAGATGTACAGCTTTTGCAACCCACAACTCGGGATCCCTTATGGACACTATCTAACCAGTGCATGCAACCAAAACCCACCACAACACCACACAACACACTAACACCAACACAAAACACAACCATACGCCGGTGGCACTGAATCTTGCCCTTAAGGTTGCAATGCACGGGACCTTCCACACAAACTCGCACATGCAAAACAAGACTCACAGACACCAGTTCCCCCTGGTTCTGAACCTATCCTCTCACCCTATATTCACTAGCCTCCTCACCCCCCTCTCTTGCAGAGCCACGCAAGTGCCTGGAGACTGGCTGTGGGAGGTAGTGGTGCATGGTATACGTCAAATTAACATAACATAATCCAGAGAGTTGGGAGGATCCCAGTCTACTGCACTGCAAGTGGGGACATTTATTTGAAGAAATGTTGTGAGTCGCACCAGAGACAGATAAGAGGTGTGTCTCCCTAACACACCCATGGTAATAGAAATGTAGTGCAAACACACTGTCACATCTGGCTTCTCACAAAAATTCAACACAAAATTATTTTTTCCATTTGTAGTTGTCATGCGATTACATTGTTATATTTTAACCACAAAAATACTCTGTTACATTTTTGATATGGTGTAATAGGTAAATGTGTTAGTACACACATGAATACATTTACAGGCCGATTCATGTAATTCCCCTCAAAAGTGTCGCACGCGGCTGGCGCACAGCGTGCCCGTGCGAATGTCTGCGCCAGCCGCGTGCGATAAAACCAATTCCCGCACACAGCGTATTCATGGATTCTCGCCTCCAAAAGCAGACGTGGCGCAGAGTGGCGCAGCAACCCTGCAGCAGCGCCAGTTACGCCCCCAAGAACGCCCTCGCGCAAGGAAAAGCCATCAAGATCGCAAAACCATCGCAAAGGGCTGCGCCAACACTGTACCAGTTTACCGGATTGGCAAAAGCGGGGAACGCATGAGAGATTCACATGCGATCGGGCCAGGGGGAGCGTGTGCGTGTATTTCAGGGGTGCGCGAGAAGTCCTACACGCGAATGGCCTGGGTGCGTGTATTCCAGGGGTGCGCGAGAAGTTCTACACGCGAATGGCCTGGGTGCGTGTATTCCAGGGGTGCGCGAGAAGTTCTACACGCGAATGGCCTGGGTGCGTGTATTCCAGGGGTGCGCAAGAAGTTCTACACGTGAATGGCCTGGGTGCGTGTATTTCAGGGGTGCGCGGGAAGTTCCACACGCGAATGGCCTGGGTGCGTGTATTTCAGGGGTGCGCGAGAAGTTCCACACGCGAATGGCCTGGGTGCGTGTATTTCAGGGGTGCGCGACAAGTTCCACACGCGATTGGGCTGCTTGCGTGTATTTCAGGGGTGCGCGGGAAGTTCCACACGCGATTGGCTGGGCGCGTGTATTACAGGGGCTCGCGGGTGGTTTCACACGCGATCGGGCCTGGGGGAGCATGTGCGTGTATTTCAGGGGCTCGCGGGTGTTTTCACACGCGATCGGGCCTGGGGGAGCGTGTGCGTGTATTTCAGGGGTGCGTGGGAAGTTCCACACGTGAATGGCCTGGGTGCGTGTATTTCAGGGGTGCGCGGGAAGTTCTACACGCGAATGGCCTGGGTGCGTGTATTTCAGAGGTGCGCGAGAAGTTCCACACGCGATTGGGCTGCGTGCGTGTATTTCAGGGGTGCACGGGAAGTTCCACACGCGATTGGGCTGGGCGCGTGTATTACAGGGGCTCGCAGGTGGTTTCACATGCGATCGGGCCTGGGGGAGCGTGTGCGTGTATTTCAGGGGCTTGCGGGTGTTTTCACACGCGATCGGGCCTGGGGGAGCGTGTGCATGTATTTCAGGGGTGCGCGAGAAGTTCCACACGCGATTGGCCTGTGCGCGTGTATTTCAGGGGTGCGTGAAAAGTTCCACACGCGATTGGCCTGGGCGCGTGTATTACAGGGGCTCGCGGGTGGTTTTACACGCGATCTGGCCTGGGGGAGCGTGTCCGTGTATACCAGGGGTGCGCGGAAAGTTTTACACGCGATTTCAGCAGGGTACGTGTATTTCAGGGGTGCCGGGGAGTCCTACATGTGATTTGCCAGTGTGGGTCCTCCCAGGTGTTCCCTGTACACCCTCCACGGCCCCTGCAGGCAGCCCACACCACAGGGGACTACCCTGCATCCCTGGTCATGTCCCGCAGGCAGCCCACCCAACATGGGCATGCCCCCCAGCAAAGGCACGTCTCCTTGCACTAATGATCACCAACTCATGTCCCCTTGCATCCCCACCCCCAGAATTGCGGGGCACCTGCCAGCAGGCCCCCACCCATGTCCAACTCATGTTCCCCACCACCCCCACCCCCCAGCAGTGCAGTGGCACCCACCACCAGGCCCCCACCCATGTCTCCCACCACCACCACCCCCCAGCCACCAGGGGCAGCCTCCATCAGGCCCCCACCCATGTCTCCCACCACCCCCACCCCCCAGTACTGTGGGGCACCCACCACCAGGCCCCCACCCATGTCCAACTCATGTTCCCCTGCACCCCCAACCCCAGCACTGTGGGGCACCTGCCAGCAGGCCCCCACCCATGTCCAACTCATGTTCCCCACCACCCCCACCCCCCAGCAATGTGGGGCACCTGCCAGCAGGCCCTCACCCATGTGCAACTCATGTTCCCCAGCCAACATGTCATCACAATCTAGATCCCTGGTCCCTATGGTCAGCCTCCAAATGCAAAACACCCACCCGAGTATTGCATCCACCCACTCATAATTTGCAATTACATCATAGAACACCAATCGCAAGTTCCGAAACAAACACATCTCCCACACATACACCCAATGGGTGTCAGTGAATCTCAAAACACATATCATGAAATGCATGAAACCAATGAGATACCACACATTGAAGTTCACCAAAAAATATATGTATTAAAGGAAACATAAATAGAATAAAAAATGAAGAAACAGAAATGTGAATGTACAAATATTAAAAGAAGCATGTCCGTGAAAAAAAGCAAAACCAAAAATAAAATTCCAAAGTAATGTTGTCCAAAGTCAATGTCCACAAAACAAAATCCAATGGGAAATAAAAAAGAAAGCCATTGCTCCATGGTTAAAAAGTGAAAAAAAAATACAATCCAACAGTGAACTATGTACATGGGAACAAGACAGGGTCCATTATCCCAACAAAAGAAAGAAAACCTATCTAACTACACTAACTAATAAAATAAACTATATACAAAAATGTGGCCAATGTCCGAAAGGTCCAAATAAAATCAAAACAAAAATGAAACCTAACACTACCTACATAACTATGTACAAGGGCAGCGGGCTAGTTTCACGGCTCACTTGTGGATGTCCCGGGCCAGGGCATCATCGAACTCCTCCTCAATGTCCCAGAGGCGGTCCTCCTCCATGTCCCCGAGGGTCCGCAGGGCCGTCGACGTCTCCACCTCCAAACCCCTGCGGATTGCCTCGAGGCACTCGGCCCGCCTCAGGGCCCTCCGCATGGAGTTCTCCGCCCTGACCATTGTGAGCCGTGCCTCTTCCGCCCGCTGCCGCTCCGCATCTATGGCGTGGCCCAACCTCTGCCACAAGGAAGACACTCTCTGTCCTGGGTCCTCCTGCCCTCCGGCCGATGCCTGCCCCTCCGATGTTGAAGGCCCCGAGCCTTCATGGCTTCCACCACGTTGCAGCTGCTGCTGTGCCTCTGCCCGTGCACTGCCTCCTGCTGCCTGCACATCCTCCGCCGGCTGGGGTGTAGTCGTAGATGTGGCCACCCCTGCTGGACGTCCGACTCCCGACTGTGGCAGGGATGCCTCCTCCGCCAGCCTGGCCGCACCGTCAGAGGCAGCTCCACAGGGCACCCAGGTGACTGATGGGTGGGAAGATGGCACAGAGGACGACTGGTGCGTAGGGGGTCCAGTTGAGGAGGGGGTCGTAGCAAGCCCCATCAGACGGAGGAATCCGGCTTGGGTGACCTGTCCCAGCAGGCTGACCTGGTCAATGAGCCATTCGAGATGACGTTCAGTCTCTTCATGAAAAGACTGCAGGTCACCTTGCATGGCCCGTTGACACAACGCCACACCAGCCAGGACAGGCTCAACCCGGACCCGGATAGCCACGTCCGCAGGCAGAGCAAGGCCAGTTGACGTGAGCTTATCCCCTGCCTGAAAACGGGTCTGGACGTAGGCATCCCTGCTGGTGCAAGATGATGCAGGGACAGGATCAGGGACAGGATTGCACACAGGCACCTCCGCGGCGGCCTGTGCTGCCTCCTGTCCCTGGTCCTGCACTGCACCACTAGCACCAGTGGGATCCCCACCTCCAGACCCCGTCTCTGGTGCTTGCACGGCCTCCTCCTCCACCAAACCCCCCACCAACCTGGATGACTCCGTGCCATCTTCCCCTGTTGGGCCCTGTGGGGTCCCAGCTGCCCCTTCTTCTGCCGAGGAGTCCAACTCCAACCTCCGCCTCCTGGACCTCCCCCTGGCAGCTGTGGCCTGGGACGCAGCACCGGACTCCTTACTCCCCGACGAGATCACAACATGGGAGGGGAGCCGGGCCTTGCGTCTCCGGCTGGCGGTGGGATACCCGCCGCTGTGCTCCACAGCACCTTCTCCACCCTCTTCATCAGTTGACGCTGCAGACATGGAGAAACATAACACAGGCATCAGGGCACTGTACAATGGACACATACACACATGACAGTTGTACATGAGTGGCATTGGCAAACCTCAGACATGTCATCACAATCCCCAACACACATGTCATTACAACTCGCAAACATGAGCCATACCACAGCCATATCGCAACTGCCACCACCATCCATACACATACAACAGCATGATCAGCCAAAGGTGAGCCAGACATCACATGCAACACAGGAAGTGCACCACACATGTACACACACCACCACACTTGCATGCATGTGTACACCTCTGGCAAGTGTCGCAGTGTTCAGACGGGCATCCATGTCACATCTGCCAATCAGGCTTCCACATACCGCTGTCACATGCATCCATGTTGCATCACTGTTGCACCCTTGTCAAATACACACACATGCACATGTACACAGTGCTGATACATGCAGCCAAAAACAACATACATGCGTGGCATCACGGACATGTCTACTTACATACACATTAATCCAAACATGTGTGCCCACACAACTGCATTTGGCATGCAAGCCTACACACAGAAGCACCATCCATGTCTCACACATTCCAGCCCTCGCATGTGTCAGCCCCACGGCCCTGTACACCCCCACCCATACTCGACCCCATACAAACAGATGTGCAACCTGCACACTACTGAATAATCACCACACGCACTGCTCACAATCAGGATGCATGTACACTCACCGCTCGACTCCAGACAGGTCTGCCTCTCAAGGACCTGGACATGGAGCGCTGGGGATATGCGTTCCAGGACCCGCATCTGTTCTTCCGACAAGTGGCCCCGGCGCCCCTTGGCATCCGCTGCCTTCAAGAGGCACCAGGCCTTGTTCAGGGTCCTGGACCTGAAGTCCTCCCAGCGCTTCTTGACATGTTGTAAGTTGCGGACTGCCACCCCCTCCGCGTGGATGGCAGTCACAATGTCAGTCCAGATCCGAGTCCGTCCTTCCTTGTCGGCGCGGGAACATCCAAAGAGGGCATCATACTGCCCCAGGACTTGCTCCACCAGGACACCAACTTCGGTGGCACTGAAGCTGGTGCCCCTCTGCCTCTCTGGCCGGGGGTTGTCAGTGGTCTCAGATGGTGTTTGCCCCGACATGACAACCCCAGAGGCAGGAGTGGGTGGGCAACTGGGTCCTGGGGCTGGGCTGTGGAGCGATGGAATCCCAGTCGGGAGTCTTCGGTTCCAGCAGGGGTGGTCACAGCAACAGCACCCCTGGCTGATGTGCAGGCAGCAAATGGCAGGGCATGTGGGCAGCAGGCAGTCAGGCAGCAGCAGATGGCAGGTGGAAGCGTGCTCAGGGCTCTGGGGGGCAGTAGTTCGGCCTTCTGGGCAGGAGCGTGGTCTTCCGTGTGCTTACGCGTGGCCAGCTTGATACGGAGGGATTTGGCACGTGAAAATTCTGCACGTCAGCGTGTGAATCGAGGAAAGGCCCTTAGCGCGTAAGCGCGTCAGCACGCATACGCGATTCCATTGGACCAAAGGCCCTTAGCGCGTATGCGTGTCTGTGACGTATCGCGCACGGGCGTTGCTTTTCGTGGGGTGCGGTGCGTGTGTCTTGCAGGCGTTGGGGTTCACACGCTATTACTTCACAGCGGGTTGGTGTTGGCTACGCGTTCTTCTACACGCAAGGTAGACGGTGAGTGGTACCCTGCTCCCCCAGGCCCGATCGCGTGTGCAAACACCCTCAAGCCCCTGGAATACACGTACCCCGATCCCCCAGGCCCAATCGCGTGTGAAAACACCCGCGAGCCCCTGAAATACACGCACACGCTCCCCCAGGCCCGATCGCGTGTGAAACCACCCGCAAGCCCCTGCAATACACGCGCACAGGCCAATCGCGTGTGGAACTTCACGCGCACCCCTGCAATACACGCACACGCTCCCACAGGCCAGATCGCGTGTAAAACTTCACGCGCACCCCTGAAATACACGCGCACAGGCCAATCGCGTGTGAGTAACTTCTCATGCACCCCTGAAATACACGCGCCCAGGCCAATCGCGTGTGGAACTTCACGCGCACCCCTGTAATACACGCACACGCTCCCCCAGGCCAGATCGCGTGAAAAACTTTGTGCGCACCCCTGTAATACACGCGCACAGGCCAATCGCGTGTGAGTAACTTCTCGCACACCCCTGAAATACACACGCACAGGCCAATCGCGTGTGGAACTTCACGCACACCCCTGTAATACACGCACACGCTCCCCCAGGCCCGATCACGTGTGGGCCTTCTCGCGCGTGTAGGACTTTGGCGCACATTTTTTTCCTGCGCAGGGACGCTACCGCCTGCTTTCGCGTGGCGGACATGTATGGGCCTGTGCACGTCTTTGGACGTGCGCTGTTTTTCCCTATTCGATTCCATGAATACGTGTTGTAGGCGAGCGTGTGGGCGTTCTGCGCACTTGCCTCATGTACTTCCCCCGTGACGCCCAAATTTTCACGAGTTGTTCCCCATTCTGCGTGTGACGCCCCGTGTTACGCCTACTTTTGTTATGTGCGCCACGCTATGTGCGAATTCGCTGTGGCCTTATCGCACGGCGTTCGATAACCTGTGCGCCAGCGTGCGCCAGCGTGCGCCGCACACTTTCTCAGCACACATCCCACATTTCGCGCGTGCACGGGCTTCCATGAATTGATGTGCGATGTTTTCTGTGCGATAATCGCACTTGCACTGCGATTTTCGCTGTTTCTCTGCGAAGCGCACGTTTTCGCACGCGTGCGCCGTTTTTTCGGCGCATGTTGATTCCATGAATCGGCCTGTTAAACTGTGACAATTAAGTTGAGTGGATTGATTTGACAGTTCCAATCTGTGAAGATATGTGAATTGGCTTATGGTAAGCCTCTCTATCACAAACTTGCAAGCCCAGCAACATGTGTTTCACGCATTTGCTCTTCTTCAGGGCTGTGCTGTAATGGATGCTGTTTTCCAAACTGAAAGATGAATGTATCTAGTACATTTGTAACATGAGAGGATCCACATGCGCCGGAGATGCTATGAAGCATTACCAAAAACGTTGGTATTTAAGATGCGTGGAGAAGAGTTATGATGTTTGATGTCTGTAGGAAGGGTTTTCAATTGCCATGTGTGGGTGGTTTATTTGATATGCCTATTGTGTGTTGGCACATATTGTTTAATCATGTTAGTGTGAGGAACAATCAGTATTGAAATGGATGATCAGGTTGTGGGATTTATGAGGGGTATAGACAATCTTCAAGACACATATAGAAAATAATAACATCATAAGCGAGAAAGTCTTAATGTTTAAGCAAAAAAGTCAGGGCGTGTCCAGCAGCCCACGGTGAAAAGGGTAGTTTTCTCCCAAAAGATTTGTTGTTAAGGGGTCAGACTGATTAAGCAAGGAGTGCTGTGTGATTGAATACACAGTCAATGTGCTCTGTGCCATTGTCTACTGCGATCATGCCATCACGCTACATCCATCCATATTACTTGGAGGTAGACAAGTGAAATTATTTCAGAAATATGAGCTTTAGTAAAGTATGGTCTCTGGTAAACAGTAGACTCACCTCTTTAATGCAGAAAGGGTTCAAGGAATGTTTCATCAAGTGCTAATAAACTCTTCCTAACAACGATTCAAATAGAAGCATAGTTCATGACCTTAAAGGGACCTGATACACGAGATATATTGCTCATGCAAGGCGACTGCTTTCGGTTTACTGCAGACAGCACTAGCTCATACCAGATTCCCTCTCACTTGGACTTGGCAGTGCTCAGTCACCCCATTCCTGTTAACAGCCATCTGGTTGCCAGAGACAGGTTTTAGAGAACAGGCATTGTATGTTCTGTGACCATACCATTTAGACCTTAAGTTGCTTTGATAGAAAGTAATCAGTAAAGTATTTGTAATGAATGGATGGACGATGACTTTGCCCTGGTGTCCCCTTTGCTGCAAAGGACTAACACGTCTAGGGTCAGAAGAGGCACTGTAAATTGCATTTCTGAAAACATATTGTTTGCACATCTGCTATTTCCGATCTGTTTATCATTTCGTTGTAACATCCACGCAGTTCTCACCTTTTGAGAGTGCATTGTATGATTAAAGCCAGTGGAAAGAGAGTAGAGTAGAGTTTGTCCGTCTTTGTGTCATGCTAAAGACAGCAAATAAAATTGCAAATTGGCTGCTTTGGAATGAAAAATGGTGAGACACTGAAGTGAAAATATTTCCTGTGAAGTATTAAGTTGAAAGGATCAGTACAATGAGCATGATAACATAATGAAGTATTACATGAGTGCCACAGAAGGGAGCCTGATCTGACCTTTGTGATCATAGCACACCATCATACAATATATAGCCATTTCATGGATGTTAATGTTTCATGAACATATACACCGCCCCCTCTCAGCTTTCAGATAACTGTGGGTGCACTGTGCTCAATGCCCAGACCTCCACCTGCGGAGGGGATAAACGGATTACTTGTCAACACTTTCTCTCTATTTACAGTTCGTCTATCTTTACCACCACTACATACCCCTCACCCCATGACTTCTTCATTTATTTCTACATGTGCACATTTAACGAACATTTACAGGCCGATTCATGGAATTAATGTGCGCTGCAAATATCGGCGCAAGCGTGCGAAAACGTGCGATTCGCAGTGAAAGAGTGAAAATCGCAGTGCAAGTGCGAATATCGCAGGGAAACCAGCACACATCTATTCATGGAAGTCCGTGCGCGAGTAAAATCTGGGATGTGCTCTGAAAAAGTGCGCGGCGCACGCCAGCGCACAGGTCATCTAACGGCGTGCCCTAAGGCCACAGGGAAAGCGCACATAGCGCAGCGCACATAAAAAAAGTAGGCGGAACACGGGGCGTGACATGCGGAATTTGGAACAACTCGTGAAAATGTGGGCGTCACGGGGGAAGTACAGGAGGCAAGTGCGCGGAGCGCCCACACGCTCGCCTACAACACGTATTCATGGAATCGAATAGGGCAAAATAGCGCACGGGCAAAGATGCGCACAGGCCTAAACACGTCCGCCACACGAAGGCAGGCCGTCGCGTCCCTGCGCATGAAAAAAATGTGCGCCCACAAAAAGCAGTTATATACAGCTATGTAGAATGTCCCATACTGTGGGCCTCTAGGACAAATGACGTGCAAAGGGGTACGCGACAAACACGGACACCCGCTGGGTGAAAAATAGCGTGTGCGTGTATTTCGGGGATGGGTGGGAAGTTCTACATGCTATTTGCCCTGGGGGAGCGGGGTACGTGTATTACAGAGGTTCGTGTGAAGTTTCACACGCGATAGGCCTGGGTACGTGTATTTTAGGGGTGCGCGTGAAGTTTCACACGCGATTGGCCTGGGTACGTGTATTTCAGGGGTGCGCATGAAGTTTCACACGCGATTGGCCTGGGTACGTGTAATTCAGGGGTGCGCGTGAAGTTTCACATACGATTGGCCTGGGTACGTGTATTTCAGGGGTACGCATGAAGTTTCACACGCGATTGGGCCTGCGCAAGCAGGGTACCACTCACCGTCTGCCTTGCTTGTAGAAGAACACGTAACCAACACCCACCCGCTGTGAAGTAATAGCGTGTGAACCCCAACGCCTGGAAAACATACGCACCGCACCCCACAAAAAGCACGTACAGGCCCGTGCGCGATACGTCACAGACGCGCTTACGCGCTGAGGGCCTTTGGTTCAATGAAATCGCGTATGCGTGCTGATGCGCCTACGCACTAAGGGACTTTCCTCGAATTACACGCTGACGTGCAAGAATTTCATGTGCCAAATCACTCCGTATCAAGCTGGCCACGTGAAAATACACGGAAGACCACGCTCCTGCCCAAAAGGCCGAATTACTGCCCCCCAGAGCCCCGACCAGCCTCCCATGAGCCATCTGCTGCTGCCTGCCTGCTGCCATCATGCCCTGCCATTTTGTGCCTGCACATCTGCCATCTGCAGGGGCCCAGTTGCTGTGTCCACCCCTGCTGGAACAAAAGACTCCCGACTTGTATACCATCGCTCCACAGCCCAGCCCCAGGACCCAGTTACCCATCCACGCCTGCCTCGGGGGTCGCCACGTCGGGGCAAACACCATCTGAGACCACTGGCGACACCCAGCCAGAGGGGCAGCTTCAGTCAGAAGGCAGTTGGTGTCCTGGTGGAGCTTGTCCTGGGGCATTATGATGCCCTCTTCGGATCATCACGCGCCAACAAGGAAGGACGGGTCAGGATCTGGGACGACTTTGTGGTTGCCATCAACGCGGAGGGGGTGGCAACCCGCAACATCAAGCAAGTCAAGAAGCGCTGGGAGGACTTGAGGTCCAGGACCCTCTTAAAGGCCCGGCGCCTCATGGAGGGGGGCTAGGGCCGCATGAGTACCATCCAGCTGAGGGTCCTAGAATGCGTACGCCCAGCGCTCCACGCCCAGATCCTTAAGAGGCAGACCCGTCTGGAGTTGAGCGGTAAGTGGCCAAGCATTGCTGTGTGAGACAGGGCATGTTGCAGTGTGCTAGTTGTCTGATACTTGCCTGTATGTGTGACATAGGCCATGTACGTATGTGTGTGTGCAGGGACATCATGGTCATGCATCTGAGACCAGTAATGTGTGAACCACATGGTTGTTGCATGTGTTTAAATGCAACATGGGGAGCTCTATTCGGAATGGACACATGAGAGCATGCAAGTCTCTCTTCCTGGACATGGGTGGGGGTGAGGGATGGGTGCTGATGCCATGTACATGTATGGTGTCCATGTCTGTGTGTCTGACCTGCGTGTCTGTGACTTGTGAATGCCATGGATGCATGACACATGTCTGTGACAATGGTCAGATTCACTGATGCAGCCTAGTCATCCTTCTATCCACTGTGTCTGGGGTGTACGAGGCCAGATGGATGAAACTACGGTGAAGTGTGTGCATGTGATAGGCATGACCCATGATGCATGTGAGTTTCAAACCAACATTTTATGTTTCAAGAGTCCCTTGGACATGTATGCTAATGTCCATAGCATGCGCCATGCCTGTTACTGAATGTGTTTTGCCTGCACTGATCCATGTGTTGTGGAGGGACATGATGGAAGTGATGTTTGACAGTGCCACTCATCTGCCATAGCTTCCTGTCTAGGGGACCATTGTACAGTACCCTGATGCTTGTGTTCTATGTCTCCCTCTACACAGCGGCAAGTGAAGAAGAGGGCGGAGACGGCGCTGTGGAGCAAAGCGGCGGGGATGCCCCCACGGCTGCTTCGGAAGGGGTGGGTGAGCCCCCACAGGGGCTTGCAACGGCGGAAGACGGTGTGGAGCCATCCAGGTTGTCGGGGGTTTTGTACATGTGTCGGCCACTCTGGCGACCCTCTCCTCCTCTGTGGAGGCTATGCGCCAGTCGTTCTCCATGCCGTCTTCTGGCCCAGATGCCACCAGGGCCCCCTGTGGACCTGCCCCGACCAACGCAGCCTGCTCGGTGGGGCTCCCATCCCTGCCACAGTCGGGAGTCGGAGGTCCAGCAGGGGTGGACACACCAGCAACTGGACCCCAGCAGATGGAGGATGTGCCGGCATCATCGGGCAGGGCACGTGCACGACGGCGTTGGTGGATTCCATCAGCCTGGATGCCGTTGTGCTGGCAGAAGCAGTTGCGTCGGAGGCAGCGGCAGGCTCGACGTGGGAGGCATCATGGCTCGGGGCCATCTACATCAGAGGGGCAGGCATCGGCCGGAGGGCAGGAGAACCCTGGAATGGGAGTGTCTTCCGTGTGGCAGCGGTTGGGCCAGCAGATAGGTGCGGAGCGGCGGCAGGCAGAGGAGGAACGGCTCACAATGGTCAGGGCGGAGAACTCCATGCGCAGGGCGCTGAGGCGGGCTGAGTGCCTCGAGGGTATTCGCAGGGAGTTGGAGCTGGACACCGCATTATCCCTGCGAGACCTCGGGCCAGTGAACATGCCCGCCTCCAAGCCGTTGAACAGGAGTTCGATGATGCCCTGGCCCATGACATCAACCAGTGAGCCGTTGGACTTGCCCGCCGCCATTGTATATAGTTCAATAGTGTTAAGTTTTCTTTCTTTTTTTCTTCCCTTTGGGGCGCATGGACTATGCCCCACATTTTTGTATATAGTTGTTTATTCTGTAGGCTTTTTTGTAGGTTTCCTTTGGACAGTTGGGCTGATGGACCCAGGATTTTATCCTTGTAAATAGTTGGAGTGTGCATTTGTCGGCTTTTTCTTTTTTGATTTTTCCATGGAGCAATGGATTTTACTTTTTCTTTTCGTTTTGGATTTGCTTTGTTGGAAGGAGACTTTGGAGACATTTTTGATTTCATATATTTTGGATTCTGATTTCCTTTTTTTATCATTATGTGACATTCTGCATTGTTTTCCTTATGTCCATTGTTTGGTATTTGATTTTCTTTCACCACATTTTTTGTTCAATACATTTGTTCCCGTACTTCAATGTGTGGTATTCTCTCATTGGTTTCATGCATGTCACGATGTGGGTGTTCACTTTCACTGTCACCCATTGTGTGTGTGTGACGGACATGTGCTGATGTACATACATGCCATTTGGGTTGTTTCATGTAATGGGTATTTCAAAGTGGGGTGTATGTTATGATTGGTTGGTTATTTGGGCAGGGGTGGCGTGCCGTGTGATTTTGGTGGACATGAGGGCCATGATTGTGGGTCACGTTGACATGTTGGGGGGGACATGAGTGGGACATGAGTGGGGGCCTGCTGGCAGGTGCCCCTGACTGCTGGGGGGTGGGGGTGCTGGGGGACATGAGTGGGACATGAGTGGGGGCCTGCTGGCAGGTGCCCCTGACTGCTGGGGGGTGGGGGTGCTGGGGGACATGAGGTGGACATGAGTGGGGGCCTGCTGGCAGGTGCCCCTGACTGCTGGGGGGTGGGGGTGCTGGGGGACATGAGTGGGGGCCTGCTGGCAGGTGCCCCTGACTGTTGGGGGGTTGGGGTGCTGGGGGACATGAGTGGGACATGAGTGGGGGCCTGCTGGCAGGTGCCCCTGACTGCTGGGGGGTGGTGGTGCTGGGGGACATAAGTGGGACATGAGTGGGGGCCTGCTGGCAGGTGCCCCTGACTGCTGGGGGGTGGGGATGCTGGGAGACATGAGTTGGTGATCATATTGCAACGTGACATGTGGCTTGGCGGAGGGGCCTGCCCATGACGGATGGGCTGCCTGCGGGACATGAGCAGGGGTGCAGGGTAGTCCCCTGTGGTGTGGGCTGCCTGCAGGGGCTGTGGAGGGGTAGAGGGGACACCTGGGAGGACCCACACTGCCAATTCACGTGTAAAACTTCACGCGCACCCCTGAAATACACGTACCCAGGCCAATCGCGTGTGAAACTTCCCGCGCACCCCTGAAATACACGTACCCAGGCTAATCGCGTGTGAAACTTCCCGCGCACCCCTGAAATACACATACCCAGGCCAATCGCATGTGAAACTTCCTGCGCACCCCTGAAATACACGTACCCAGGCCAAACGCGTGTGAAACTTCCCGCGCACCCCTGAAATGCACATACCCAGGCCAATCGCGTGTGAAACTACCCGCGCACCCCTGAAATACACGTACCCAGGCCAATCGCGTGTGAAACTTCCCGCGCACCCCTGAAATACACGTTCCCAGGCCAATCGTGTATGAAACTTCCCGCGCACCCCTGAAATACACATACCCAGACCAATTACGTGTGAAACTACCTGCGAGCCCCTGAAATACACGTACCCCACTCCCCCAGGCCCAATCGCGTGTGAAACATCCCGCGCACCCCTGAAATACACATACCCAGGCCAATCGCATCTGAAACTACCAACGAGCCACTGAAATACACGTACCTCACTCTCCCAGGCCCAATTGCGTGTGAAACTTCCCACGCACCCCTGAAATACACGTACCCAGGCCAATCGCGTGTGAAACTTCCTGCGCACCCCTGGAATACACATACCCAAGCCAATCGCGTGTAAAAATTCACGCGAACAACAGTTATACACACCTACCCCACTCGCACAGGCCCTATCGCGTTTGGAAGTTACTGCGAAACCCGTAATACACGTTCCCCGCTTGACGTTTGCTGTTTGGCAGTTCGGTAAACTGGTCCAGGGTTGGCGCAGCCCTTTGCGCTGGATTGGGGATTTTGATGGCTTTTCCTTGCGCAAGGGCGTTCTTGGGGGCGTAACTGGCGCTGCTGCAGGGTCGCTGCACCACTCTGCGCCACGGCTGCTTTTGGAGGCTAAAATCTATGAATACGCTGTGCGCGGAAATCGATTTTAGCGCACGCGTCTGGCACAGACATTCGCACGTGAACACTGTGCGCCAGCTGCGTGCGCCACTTTTGTGCAAATTTCTATGAATTACCCCCTTAGTGTGTGTCTAATAGTCAGGGAATCAAGTCTCCCTCCTGTTTGTAAATGGCATATTTTAATGTGAATTTTACAGCCAAAAATGTGTCCCTTTCTCTAGCTTGTTGAAGAATAAAGATCTTCATCAGTGTCTTCCTATGCTGGTTGCAGCTCCATAAAGCCAAACTGTGGCTATACTTAGAGGTGTGGCATCCCCGTGGGGTAATGTACATGCTGCGGCCTGCATTACTTTGTGTTGCTAGCTGGTCACAGATACAGGTCCTTACAGGAATAGGGTTATCTTCCATGTTTATTGGAATTATAAACAGTGTACCAACAAGTTGGATAAACTAATCAACTTATATTAAAGATCCTAGAAGAATTTAAGAGTTAAAGAACACAGATCTACTTTAATTTATCCAGATTTAAAACTGAGAAGGTGAAACACAGGGAGCTTCTCCTTGCATGATGCTGGAGGTAAATCCTCCACGTTGCAATTAGCACTCAGTAATTCCGCCAGTGGTGATTCTGCCATAATTCCCCAACTCCATAAATGGGCACTAACACTGCCCTACCACCACTTGTAATCCTGTGGTAAAAACACAGGACCAAGTGGTTGTAATGGTAACTCATCTTGGCGGTATTTCGGCAGATTTACTGTCGAAATAGCACTAAACTCAGAAAGAGGCCAACTGGTCCTTGTTACAAGTCCAGCTCCTGGCTTCACAGAAACACTGGGGCATTACAGCCCCAGCAGTCTGTGAAGTCAGGCACTGGAAAATGTTAATCCCCATTCACATTTGAGTCACATAGCACTCAATGGAAATAGGGAACTCAGAAGCACCTGTACCTTTAATAACGGTGGCAGTGCTTCCCAGTCGGTCTGCTTACCGTGGCCACTGTGCCTGGCAGCTTCCCACCTGCCAGGCACAGTACCTCCAGCAAGCAGACCTGTATTGTGCCAGTCCAGTAACAATGGTGCCTGTAGGCTTACCGGCACCGTTGTTACCGGACCAGTACACTTATAATGAGGCCCACTGTGTGGTAAGATATTTTTACAATAATTGCATGATACATTTTTTGTGGTCATTTTGGAAACCTGTCAGCGGAGGGGGGGGGAGGCTTATTGCCTGGGGTGCAGTCTGGTCTAAGACTGGCCATGGTTGGTTGGCAGGCTGAGAGCTTTCAAAAACCTTACGCTAACTTGCTTTGGTGTTTTGCTCAATGAACCTGTTGGTACTTTTGCCCATCAGGGTAATGGCTGTCTGTCAATTAACTAGATCTGTCTGGAAATTAGAGCAGGGAGATCAGACTCCCTGGTCATTTCAACCAGAAACCTACTTCATTGACTACAACAACCTTCAAACCACCCTCATACAGCACACAGAGCCAAAGAACAAAATTAATGTCTACCTCCTCCTCAGGCTTCCCCTCACCTGTGTTTGAGACAGCTGCATATTATTATGTTCAGAATGATGCTAAAACCGTACAGGACATTCTACATGACAAGGAGGATGGGACGAGGCACGGGAAGGGTAAAGCATGGGATGTGCCTTCTGAAAAGTGCCTCACAAAACTGGATGCACCACCCTCTAACTGGAAGGGGGAGCCACAGTTGCACCAAGGCGATGTGAACCCTCATTATAGAAAAAGAAGGCAGAGATCTTGGTGTTGTTCTGCACAGTAAAGCTTGGCAAAAACACATATGCAGTATTTGTCTAATGTTAGCGTCTGTCCTTTCAGGGATAAGGAGAGGCTGTCCAGACGTATCATCTCCACAGAGTGTGACATGTTTCCTCATAAGGAGCCAGGAAGGAAAGCCTGACCCATAAATAGCTATTTGAACTACAAAATGGGAGGAATTGACAGGAACTGCCATTCTGGAATAGAGTACATTAACTTTGAATTGATTTTGAGGGTATCACTTTTTTTGTTTTTTATCAGCGGAGCAGTGCCCATTATAAGATTTGGATACATGTTTGGCCTCAATTTAACTTTTTTGTTTTTGGTTGTGCACAGGCTTTTAAGGTGTTGTTTATTATCTCACCACAAGGACGCTCCTTGCCTTTTAATGGGCGTGAAACACTACCTTCATGCTCTGGCCCTGGCCAAAGACATGCTGCAAAGGTGAGATCCTGGTGTTAGCCACATCAACTTGACAAATGCCTCATTAACTGCGCGGCCCTAAAATTAACTGGGTCCCAAGATGTGATCTGATTGCTATTGTTACTGTTTCTGTTTTTAGTAAATTGTACCTTTTACATATGTGGCGTTTATTTTACATATAGTTATTATTTTGCTTTTCATGTATCCACTGTTTTTGCATGTGTTTGGTATACTCACATTTTTGGGGGGTTGGAAATAAACGCCAGAAAACAAGAATAGAATATGTGTAGTTTTTTTGTTTATCATGTTTGTTTTTGATCATTGCTCTCCTGCTTTACAGTGCATATTGAATACATAGGACACACTGTATATGTATGAATGCTTTTCAATGAAACCCCACTTCACCATCTTATTCAAAATCTTTGTTCAGCTAAACCTCAACCTGCCTTTCATTTGTTCACCTCTCCTCCCTCAGTCATTGATACCTGAAAGGGACAAGGCCGCATGTGAGCTTTTGCAGGTCACATACACTTACAAGTGGCCAGAGGCAGTATAACATACTCTGCAGAAGGTGCACTCTAACCACATAGCCAGCAAAATCTGCAATTCAAAGGTACTGTTAGAATACTAAGAAATAAACAGTGTGCCCACACCGTAGTATACATTTCAGTGAAGATGCAAAGCTTAAGATGCTCCATTATGAGTTTTATTATCTTTGGTTATAAATCAGTTCTGAACCTTTTTATTTCATTTTCAGATTATTTTAAGCAGTCCTGGGCATTTCTTTCACTGTATGGAGACATTATCTGCAAATCAGTGGACAAAAATCACTTGGCCAACCAAGTCAATGTTGTAATTGCTGCTCATACTGCATATACATGTATATAAAACATAGTAAGCTGTGACTAGCATTTGCATTCTGTTTTCGCTCATGTGTTGTACTTGAATTGTGTTAAGACATCAAAAGAAAGCACTAAATCCATTTTAAACAAGGCCATCTTGGAAAGGTATAAACTGAGATGGGATTGAACCAACTCCTCTGCTGCCATCTTACCGCCTGAGCCAAGCACTCTCACTGCTTCACAGCCAACTCCACGAAGAGGAAACCAGGGATACCATGGGAGAGAATAAGCCCATCTCTTTACTTCACAATGTACCCTGCTACAAAGTGACATTGACATTTTACCCTACCACAGTTCACAAGGCTCATTACAGCTATGAGCGCATCTGCCACTGTTTCTATGTTTTATTTATTTTACTTTAATGTGATATAGTTTATAAATAATCTTTGCACATGAAAATGAAATACACATTATGTTCTCATAAACACAATACATAGCTATTATATATTAATACTTTGTTTGTTTGTTTGTTTATTTATTTATATAGCGCTCTTGACCCGGGGGTATATATGCGCTTTGAACATCAGGTTACAGGTAAAAGACAATAGTACAGTATTGATAGGGCATAGATAATAGTATTCAAACAGTATACATAAAATTGGACATTCGGAGTGCATACATATGTGGTAGGACAGTTATTTGTTGGTTAACCAGGAAATGACCTTGGTTCTGAAGGGTTGGAAAGTAGGTGTGGATTTAATATCCAGTGGGATGGAATTCCAGAGTTGTGATGCCAAGGTTGGGAAGCTGGATCCTCCAGCTCTTTTGAGGGATTATTTGGGAACTGTTAGTTGTAATGAGTTGGACGATCTGGTGGTTCTAGTGTTCTGTCTTAGTGTAAATTTGTTCGAGAGGTAGGGTGGGGCAAGATGATTGAGGGCTTTGTAAGTAAGGCATATGGTTTTCAAATCAATTTTCTGTTGGATGGACAACCATTTGCAGGCAGTTCTGGTGGCGGAGATGTGTTCCCTTCTAGGAATATTGAGGGCGGCACGGAGTGCGTTATTTTGTAAAACTTGCAATTTATTGATTACTGTTTTGTTGGCACCTACATAGAGGCTATTACAGTAATCCAGTTTAGATTGAATGAGTGCTCTGGCTAGGATGAGACAGTTGCTAGGGGAGATCAGTGGTCTGCAGGCCCTGATGAGTTTACCGGTGTAGGCAGTGGCTGAGGCGGTCATGTTGATTTGTTTAGTTAGGTTGATGTTCGTGTCTAGGTAGAAACCAAGGGTTTTTACGCTCTTGGCAATGGGTATGGTATTACCGTCAATAGTGAAGCTAGTGTAGCCGGGACAGAGTTTACTGATAGTGTTTGGTGAGCCGACAAGAAGCAATTCAGTCTTGTCATCATTCAGGCATAGGCCATGTGTGGCCATCCATGCCTGAATGATGGAAAAGACTTCATTGATCCATTTGGCGTCCTTGTTGTAGTTGCCTGATAAGGTGAGGAGTATCTGGGTGTCATCTGCGTAGTTAGTATAGGTGACACCCAGATTGTCCAGCTTGTCGAATAATACTTTAACTTATTCAAACACAAAAGAGGACATATATGAAACCTAAAACTATGAATAATTGATTAATATGCACAGACACATCAAATATAATAATAGAACACACTTAAGTACCTAAATATCCAAAAAACCATATATCTGTTACATTGTAAGTCTTCATGCTTATTAACAATAGATTGTAATTTGAAGGTTAAAAGTTGACCAAAAATGGCCATAAAACAAATGCAACTCATGAGTCCTCCAGCTTTCTACAGCAGGAGGTTCCAAAGGGACAGCATTTAAGTAAACTTAAGTAAACTATTGGCGTTTTACAAGTAACCTGCCACTTGTTTCAGATGGAAATTCCCGTAGACTCTCTACTACCAGCCACACATTGTACATTGCGATCAGGCTGCTCATATGCTGAGAATTGACACTGCTCCACCAAAAAGCTAATTCTGCAATGGAGTCAAGATTATGTACATATCTCCCGTATTCGGTCTGGTATGTTATACATAGTTTACGGCAATTAGTTAACACATGTTTCTGCTATTAACTGGTTCTTACATATCCGGCAGTATCATTCAGACTGAGGTGTCTGGTTTATCACTCTGGTACAGGCCAAGACCGGCAAATAGTTCACACTAAGTAACACTATAAAGTGCCTCAGTCTAATTGCGGGACAGAGATTAAGATAAGACTTTGGCTCGCTATACGAGTATAGTACAAACTTGGTAAATTGATAGGACTTTAAATTCCCCAAATGGGCATAATTTCCTATCCAATCATGCATATCCGATTTTTTGGAAAGTGCCATCCTAGTTTTAGGAGTGAACCCATCAGATCGAATATTCCACTCAATTTCTTTCAAATAGATATCAACCTTGTCTTTGAGGTGAACAATTCCAGTTTCTTTAGAAAATTCCACCCTCAAGGTGTCAATAAGAGGTTTACCTGTTCTGCTCAACAGCAATAGATATAGTTCAGCCCTTTTTTTAAGCACTAGGGATTTTAAAGAGATCAGTCCTAATTCCAACATGGTGATTGCCATTGGTATGCAGGTTGGGAGGCCTAAGATCTTTCTCCAATATTTGCCTTCCATAACCTGCAACCAATTTAAGTCCATATTTTGAAGGGCCTCCAGGCCATAAATCATCATCGGAACTAGGACCTGTTGGTATAACAGTCGTGCAGCCCATATTGTGAACCTGCCTGGGTGATAGTAAAGCGATATACCAGTGAAGTAATTTGGGCTACCCTAATCTTTCTGTTCTGTTTACATTGGAGATAGTCCCCAAGTGTTTCTATATCAATTCCCAAGTATCTATACTTTGCGGTCCATAGAATCTCCAAATTCTGTACCTTCAGACTGGTACGTGCTACCTTTTTATTAGTGAATAGCATCACTTGAGTTTTCTATAAGTTTATTATTAGTCCATTGCTGTTTGCGTATAGCCACAATGCTATGCTTTCTATGTATACTCTTACAAAACCAACAAACACAATGATTGATAAAGCTAGTTTTGGATTTTATATTAGTATTTGCCAGGATTTCTGTGTATACCAGTTGTTGCCATAATGTGCTCTATTATTCACATCATATGAGAGTTTTTACTATCAGAAATCAGCTATTGTCATAAAAACCACAGATATTCAGACAATTGTCAGGTTTTGACGGAAAATGTCCAGGTACTTGCACCGTTACACAGGATTTCTCTCAAATGAGAAGACACTCAGATAATTGATCATGAGAACATTCTCCATGTACACACCTAGACACCAGAAACCCGAACATGGCTGAGGAGGTGGTAGACACTTATTTGTGCTTTCTCTATTGTTATTCCGCTCCACTGCCACCCAAGCATCCAACTGTACAATGGAATTCTCTCTCATCTCCACCTCTGAGTGTACATCCAGGTAAATTGAGTATTGACATCTGACCTAATTTGATACGAGCCCGTTTCTATAACATAAAGACATTACAGTTGCCAAAGAATTGCAATTGTTTCTAATCAACCTGCTAATGGGCATTGGAGAGCTGTTTCTCAGCTACAGCAGTATCTGTAGTCATGGAGGTGTGGGGTTAGAATTCAGTTTTGGGGTGGGCAAGGCTAAAGCTTTTAAAGGTTAGACGATTTTCCAACAACTTTGTAAACTCCTGTTGGCATGGGGATACCCAGATGCCTATGCAGTGCATCTTACCTCTCTACAACGATAACAGGGCTTGGGTTATGCTTGGCTTTGCTGTCCAATGCACCATATGTTTTAAAGTGACAATAGGTGTAAGACAAGGCTGTGGCATGGCTCCCTTGATATTCATCTCATACATAAAATTCATGGACTAGCATATACAAAGGGTTAAGCAAAAGGTTCCGAAAATAGGACATTGCTTGACTCCTCTACTTATGCTTGTTGAAAGTCATTTTAGCAAATACCGAACTCAACCTGAGTAAACTATTATCTAGTTTTGAACTCTTTTGCTCCAATCAAGAAAGGAAAATAGCATACAAAATCAAATGTAATTTTAAGCTGAATAGTGTACTAGAATTAGTCCAGATTTTATATTATCGTGGCGTCCTTTTTTCAGTTCAGCCTTATCCACATGCAATATGAAGGCAGTTTCTCAGGCTTTATAGAGTTGTGGGCCCCACCTTATGAATGATCTGAGCTGAGTGGAAAACCATGTTCTAATCCAAAGTCAAAGAGCAACGGAATTGTCCACCTCGAATCCAGAGCCCCCTTCTATTGCTGACATTATAGCTGTGCACACTTTTGAATGATGTGTGAAGATCTGGTCTGCTGAGGAGCTTGCTTTAAATAACACTCTGGTGAAAGGGCAAGCCAATCTGTTACCAAATAACTTGTCTAGGGCACATGCAGGCTGGATTAGATTCATGTGGAAACAAGTTATAGTATTATCAACCTGATTCAGATTAACACCACTTGAATTGCTCATTAAAAGGGATTGCACTATCCTACATGTTGAGGGAGAGATGGATACATGACAGGCTTAGAAATTATGTTAACAAGCATACAGTACTGAGAGGTTTTCAACAACATCAAGGCTTATCTTGATCTCTTATCCTTCAGCACAGATAGAACATTAACTTCAAGATTGTGCCTAGATCGTCGAACTCTTAATTCCAAAAACTGCTAGGTAGTCGGAGACGTGAGTAAAGGCTTATGTTAAGTGTGGACCTGGCTAATATGAAACTAGAGCACACTTTATTTTCTTTTGCACCCAACACAGCTCTGTGAAAAAAAAGACAGTTGCAACTTATTTTACAATTTCTTGAGTGCTCCGTCTATTCAGATGCTTACATTTAGGGCCTAATTCACAGAAGCGTTTTATAATGGCAAAACCCCATCGGAAAACTTTCTGTGAATTAGGGCTTTAATTGCTGTCTGAAAACTCACAGAAGATTATACATAAAAGAAGCAGACTACAGCAAGGCCTCTCTGGAAATTCAGGTCCAGACAAATCGTGAGTTTTCAGCTTATCATTCAGGACGTTACGTGGAACAGCCTGATGCTTTGTATATGCTTTTTTTTTAAATGATGCCCTTACTTTTCGATCAAGGTTAACACATGCATTATTAATACACTTTCCATTGTAGAACAGGTTGCACCCTAAGCAATTTGAACAGTTGCATTATTTCAGAACCATGTGTACTTGCAAACATACCATATAGATTGTTTTATGGTATGGAAATGTCTGGATTTTAAGATAATCATATTCGTATTATTCATTAATATTTTATTGTGCATATTTAGTATCATCTAATTATTTCAGATAACCAAACCGGTATATTTGCAGAGTGCACAATCACTGCCGGAGGGGTATAGTGGAGCTATTACCAATACCAACCAATACCAATACCAGGCCAATTACCAATACCAACTTCCTTTTAAAAATCCTGGACTGTGTGGCCTACGAACGAATTGCTAAGCACTTAAAAGCTCATCCGGTCTTAAATGACCACCAGTCAGGCTTTCATGTTGGTTTCGGAACAGAAACAGCCCTCCTAGAGCTCAAATCTAAGCTTCTAGCACGTATGGATAAAAACGAAGCCTCCCTGTTGATGTTATTGGATCTTTCTGCCACTTTTGACCTGGTGGACCATTGCATCGTGTCCACCAGTTGAAGGAGGTGGCTAATTTCTCCCCTCTAGCAGTCAACTGGATCACCTCATTTCTCAGTAATCGAGAAATTAGGATTTTCTTCAGGGAAACTGAGTCAGCCCCTATTAATGTTGACTTGGTTGTACCACAGGATGCATGCACATCGCCCTGTTTATATAACATATTTACTGCCACCTTATTTGCCAAACTGGCTCATAAGTGTGTCACATTCACGAACTACACCGACGATGCACAATGTGTCATTCTTTTGTCCGGAAACTATGACTTGGATACTGTAGTGATTAATAAGATCTACTCTTTGGTTGAGTCATGGATGATTTCTAGCGCTTAATAGAGAAGAAAACAAACAGTTGGTGGTTGGCTCTCCTCACATGTTACAGCAATTGGGCCTACCTATAAGAGTTTCTCGCTAGGAGCAACAAACTTTACCCTATTGAAAAAAGTTAAAACTTTGTGGGTAGTGTTTGAACAGCACCTCTCTATGAAGCCACATGTAAGCAGCTTGGAATCCTCCTGCGCTTACTACATAAAGTTGCTTGCCCACATTAGACCATGCATTTCAAAGAAGAATGCAGAAACAATTGCTAGAGCAATTATAGGGGCAAACATTGATTACTGTTCTAGCCTTTTAATAGGAATCGACAAAGCTGTGTGTAACAAACTACAAGTATCACAAAATGGAGCTGTAAGGGTGGTGAATAAGCTTGGGCATAGAGACAATGGGCCTCATTACACGGATGGCGGAGAACCATGGCGCTATTAGCGCCATGGTTCATGCCGGTAAAATACCGGCACCGCCTTGGCGGAAAGGGGAATTACAGCCCCATTCCAAGGTTGGCGGGGCGGTAATTCCCCCTTCCACCATTGCCCTTCCCCATTCCCATTTTTGGCCCATAGGGCTCAATGGGAATGGGGAAGGCGCTAATTACGGTACCGCAAATTGCGGTACCGTAATTAGCTCCCTGGGTCCCTTTGCGGGTTGGTTTTTAATGCCTGCAAAAAGCAGGCGTTAAATCCCCCAACCCGCAAAGGGACCTCGTAGTAAGGCGGTAAGGTTTTACCAGTACCGGTATTTTACCGGTACCAGTAAATCCTTACCGCCATCCGTGTAATGAGGCCCAATGTCACTGTTTCTTGATGCGCATTGCATTGGTTACCAGTCCAATCAAGAATTCTCTTTCGTATCCTGACCATCACTCAGAAGTGCCTACAGGGAAGAATGCCTTCTTACCTACAAGAACTTCTAATTATTAAAACCTATGTCAGATCATTAAGATCCAGCCATCAGAATGTTCTTACTATCCCACTATGCAGAACTGTGAAGGTCGCTAAAGGTGCCTTCTTTGCAATCACCCTGACTTATCTCCAAAATAAATATCAGCCACAACTACTATAACTACAGTATTGCCGTGCTTCTGAGTGTCTGCAGTATTTAATGCCCCTGCACATACAATGCAAAATGTAAAGTTGATGACCACAAATCAAGTATGCATTTTGGGAGATGTATCACCCCTATAGAGAGGAATGTGTCGCTGCTCATTTTCATCAAGCAGGTACATGTATATTACAGGTACATGAATAAAACATGGCCTCAAACATTAAGAAAAGGAACCAATAATTAAAGACATGAAGGACGAATCGAGAATCAATATATGGTAACACAAACAGCATTCAACGTCGACTATGGCACACCTATTACATTTCAGAAATAAAAATTATATTGGTACATCAAAATAAACACGTGGACAAGTGCGTTTTATATGTTTATTATATATTTATGATTCAATAATGTTATTTAGCATTGTAATATGGTGCACCACCTGACCATGGATTAAATGTATCTCTAATTACAAAACAAGGAATTATAACAAAAAAGACATGAACATTGAATATTTACATAGCCAGCATTGCCAATGTTATTTCTTCTTAACAGTGTGAATGGAAAGAGAACGAGATATGCTTGGAACAGCAATGAGCCTTGAATGCTGGGGTAAGGTGCAATGTGATTATTATTATTATTATTATTATTATTATTATTATTATTATTATTATTTAATGCTTTTAATGCGTCAGACTTCCATAGGCCTCAGGGCTCACATAAAACATACACACACAAAAACGAACGAACAAACGTCAAACAAATAGATGGCCAATATCTGGGAAATACCTATTAATCCTTCTTATTGAATATATATGTTTTGACCGCTCTTTTGAAGTCATTCAAACAGGGAATGGCATGTAATTTAGTCTGAAGACCATTCCAGTCACAATGGGCCCAACCATCATACCATGTTCCCCTAAATTTCTGCAATTTAAGCGCAGCTGAAGGAGCTTATTATCATCAACAGAACGGAGCAGTCTCTTTCTCGAAGCAATCTTCAATCGGTCACAGAGCAACTGAGGTGCATTACTAGTACGACATTTGAGTCAACATGAGAATTTTGGGAACAATTCTCTACTTGACTGGCACCCAATGAAGTGCTAGTATGGCCGGAGTGACATGATCCTTCCTGCCAAAGCCCTGGATGGCCCTGTCTGCCCCATTGTGGATAGTATGAAGTTTCTGAAGGTTAGCAGGAGAAATGCCTGCAAACAGATTATAACAATAATCCAGTTTGGAGTTTATTAGGGCAAAAGGGATCTATTTTATAAATAAGGTCTGATCTGTCTCAGTAATTTGATAACATATGCACAAGATGACCTCATATGAGAAGTGTTATTCTTCATAGATAGTTCGGAATCTAAATACACTCCTAACGTTTTAACCGAGTAAGCCACTGGGATGGTACAGCCATCAATCACAAACTGATTATATCAAGTCTTGATTTCTGTCTTTTCATCATTCATGGCTTATGAACTGGTCGCCATACATGATAGCACCAACATATCTGATTGATGGCCTCTGTGTCCCAGACATAATTACCCGTACATTCAAGCATTATCTGGGTTTCTTCAGCATTGTTAGTATAACACCAAGACCACTCAAAAGATCAAAATGGAACTGGACAAGCGTTAAATTGCCCACGGATACCCTGGCTGAATGATAACCATGCAAGGATTCTATCCAGGCCACAGTGCTGCTCGAGCAACATTAAAAGGTCAGTATTGGTGTTCCGAACAATTCCCGCGATGTAAGCTTTGAGATCAAGAAGAGCTATCTCAGTGCAATGCTTCGCACCAAAGCCTGACTGGCGACCACCCAGTAAGTTATTTGATTCGGGAAACTCCTGAAGCTGAGTGTTGGCTGCTGTGTCCAAAATGTTTAGTAGGAATGAGACATTTTTTATAATATGGTAATTGCTGGCCACAGCAGGATGCAGGGTTTCCTTTTTTTAACAGAGGTAACGGATACGCTGGAGATTGCACATTTTAACAATTTTTGTAATCCAACGAGTGAGTATATCTAAGGAATCATTAGTAACAGTTGCAGGACAAATGTCCCCTTTGCATTATGTTGACTTCATGCTCTTCACGATATTAAGAACCTCAGTTTCAGCACTGAGGCAGTTCAGCATTAGTAGTAGTGTGATTAGTACTGAAATCTGTTTTAATAGGGAGAATTGTAGATGCCAGACATTATGGCCTGTTGATGGCTTTTGCTTTTCCTCGTTAGTTTAGCTTGAATACTCGGTTACTTTTTATAGTCTTCAAGTTCAGGGCCTTTTCCCCTTCTAGTTCACTCAAAATTAAAAAAAGTTCCCTTGAGCTAGATTTGGCATTAGCTATTCTCGCATTATAGACTGCCCATTTTGCCAAAGTAATGGCTTGTTTATAGACTGTCATTACATTCTTATAGTTAAAACTCGTGTGTGCTTGTGCTCCATCTGAATGAATTTGGTGCTTCAGTAGGGAGAGCATTCACCCTGGGTGGCAGGAGTTCAGTGACGCCGTGATTGACTCTCACCTCCAACACCTTTTTGAATTGCCCTTTTCTCAATTGTACTTTGGTGGATTTCTGTTTATTTTTTGAAGCAATTGAAGTTTAAAAAAAAAAGAATACAAATACTCGCCACAGCTTAAAGAAATATTTGCACACGTATGTAAACTTTGATCAGCATTAACCTCTTGCTGTCAGCAAGGCCTTTAAAGCGAGTGCTTAAAAAGGCAGAGTTGGTTGTGACAGAGCACTCAGGTGTGGGCACCTTACACAGAACAAATAATTATGATGTTAGTGCACACCTATTTTAATCATGTAAACTCCAATTTAACTAAATACATACAAAGTTTAAGGTGCAGGCGAGGAACAATGACCCTGGCAAAAGATCGCCAGAAATAATAGCAACAAAAGAGCACCAAAGTAAGGACCCTCCCGTCCCATGCACAATCTGTGATGCTGAAGAAAACAGCCAACGATTTAAATCAGAAGCTCATAGTAATACAGAAAAAGGTTAGAAAATTAACAAGTATACAACATAACACTGTAATAAGATGTTGTTGTTTAATAACATCGGTATCATCATAAAATCAGGCAGTCTGAAAGTGGCTGACGTGTTTCGGGGTAATGACCCTTTCTTCAAGAGCAATTCAGACTGAAAAAGAATACTAAAAAAAACCTTACAGATTTTATATACTCCAAATGATCAAATGGAAAAACTCTAGTGTGACTTAAGTACCCATAACAACTCGTGTGATATTACAAGAAGGTAACGTTTTCAAATGGTGAAGACTAGATGAGGCCATCACCAGAAATTCCATCGAGCCAACTGGCTGTGATAAGGTGGAAAACATAAACCTGAGTTAAGGGAAATATGACCCTTGTGTAGCATGCTATCAACATGCCGAACGTGATAAGTCCAAAGTAAGATGCCCCATGGGCAAAGACCTGAGAGCAAATATAGTTAAGCAATACAAACCGCAGTGAGCGACACATTTACTAACATGACTTGCTCCCAGCCCAGCAGATGCTAGGGTGGAAAGTTACTCACCTAGTCTTATCCTAGTGAAAACATAATCCTAGTCGAAGATGTAGGGCATGATTCCCAAAATGAACTAAAAAGTTGTGAATGCAGGCAGCGGTCTTCAATATAGCTCGATCAATCCTGCAAAGAGCAATGTGGGAACCCATCAGGTAATGCCAACTCCCAAGGAATGCAATGCCACTTTACACAGAACATCAGTGTAAAGTATTGCCTATGAAGTGGTTATAATATTAAGCAGTGTAGCAGATGTCTGTTCTGGTTTCTTCTGTTTTGATTTAAGATTTATCTTTACAAAGGGAAGAAAAGCAACAAAATGACATCATATGAAATGAAAAGCCAATAAACAAGCCCATCAGAGATACATGTATGGGACTGGATTTGGTATTGCAAAAAATAAAATACAGAATAAAATGTCTATTAAATGGCAAGAAAGCTTGAAATAATGTGAATAATGTGGAGCAGAAACGGATAGCCATTGCTCAACCTTTCACCTCAGCCATCCAAGTCACAAGGGTAGTTGAGCATTGCGTTGCCTGTAAGACCAGTCTGTTTATTTGAATTCTGTAGTTCTGTAATAAATAAAAATAAAAATAAAATACTAAAAGAAAATTCCAAAAAGGCATTGGCAGTGGTGGTGTTTTAACAAAGCGCTCATCACTGCTCGTTGTTCACAGGGCCGTGTTGCATACTGTTGCCAATCCAATGTCATGCCAGGGTAGCCTTCAGAAGTGCACATGAACTTCAACACATCCCCATATATTACCATGCACTTGTCTTGGGCAAAACCTTGGTAATGGGCAGTGCACTTTCCATCTAGCACCACACGGTGGAGAAAGTGGTGAGGTGCAGTTACTTTCTCTTTAGGCATATCAACCATGGGAAAAAAGAAATGAATCAGGCATAGGTCACTTGATGAGACAACAAGTCTCACATCAGGGGAAAGAGTGCATTGGGCATCACCCGATATTAAGAATTTTGATGACAGGTACTCTAGAGTTGATTGATATTTATCCAAATATTGATGATTTAATATCTATATGTTTATTTTCTAGGACGTGTGTCAGAATTGTGTTTGTGTACTTTAGAAACTCCTGTAATATTACACTTGTTTTGATCATGTTGGTCCGTTTGATTTCTTGGTTGTTTTCAAAATAAGAATTTGAAATTTTAACATAGCTTTTGCCTAGGCCGTCGATTGTATTGTATTGTATGGTATTCATCCTTTATATAGTGTCCTTTCCCCATTTCTATAGCCTCAAAGTACTTTGTAATTGGAACGCCCTCTGTGATCACAGTCCATGTGCAGGAGCTTCTAAGAGTTTAAATTAAAGATGCTTCTGTGCATTTTTGCTGGGTTAGGACTTAGGTGGGCTGGCTAGGCTTCAGTAAGCATCCCCGAGGTCAGGGACATGGGTGGGTGCTGTTGGTGGTTTAGGATAGAATTCTACTGCTAAATATTCAATGTGTGCCCAGCTAGTCTGAATTTTGTTTCATTGGTTGTCGCTGTATAGTAATGGCAGAGGTGTTAAGGTATGTCAGGGGTTTCTGTGTGGACGGCTATGTGTGCTGCTAGACTGGAATTGAATTGCCATAGCAGCATTCGAGGGTGCATGAGTGGGTGGACGTGCCTATGGCCTGTGTCAACAGATGAGGTGTAAGGTATATGTACCATAGTCTTGGTAGGAGGACGACTGCAGTGTTCTTTTCTCTTGGTCCAGTGTGATTGGGGGGTCTCACATTTCGTGGTCTCCCTGGAATGAAAGTCTGAGCAGTGGTAGATGGCCTGGAGAGATGATGGGCCAGGGTAGAGGTGCGGATGATAGTTTGTTACGGTGTGCTTCTGGGAACGCTGCTGGGATCTGTGGGGTGTTGGTGTCTAGGCATGTTGCTTTGGTTGGGAAGGAGGAGTATGTCACAGTGTGCCACTGCGAATGCTGCCAGCATCGGTGGGTTATTGGTGGGTAGGAGTGGTGTTGTGTTTGGGAATTAAGAGTTTTTCACAGTGTGCCACTGTGAACGCTGCCAGCATCTGTGGGTTACTGGTGGATAGGAGTGTTGTTGTGTATGGGTCAGCGTTTCTATGCGCCTATCGACAGTGTATGGTGGGGGATGGACTCAAGGGGAGGGAGGGAAAAGCCATGTTTTGAGGGCCTTTCTGAATGCCAGGCGATTGTCAATATTGCTGATGTGCAGGAGTAGGGAGTTCCAGATGATCGGTGCTTGGGCAGAGAAAGTGTATCCACAGAGTCTGGTGGATTTGTACAGTGGGATTACTCTGAGAGATGCTATGCCAGATCTGAGAGTCCTTGAGGGGTGGTAGCAGGTGACTTTATCTTGAAAGAATTCCAGCCCTGTTTTTTGGATGGCCTTTGGGTGAGCACGTGGCTTTAAAGGTAGTCCGTCCGCCAATAGAGAGCCAATTGAAGACTCTTAGTGTAGGGCTGATGTGTTCTTTGAGAGGTGGGTTAATGACCAAGCAGGATGCACCGTTTGGGATTCTTTGTCATTTCCTTAGCTGAAACACTGGTGCACCTAGGTAAAGACAGTATGCATAGTCTAAGCAGGAGAGGATGATGGCGATGATGGCAGAGAAACAGTGAGGATAGATGAGATAAGGGAAGATACACCACTCAATGAGTAGCTGGAAGAAACAGGTTCTGGAGACAAAGTTAACTTGTTGGGAAATGGATAGATCTTTGTCCAGTGTGCATCAGAGGTTTTTCTCAGAGAAGGAGGTTACCGCTGCGGTCCTAGGCATTGAAGCCAGGGAATAGTTTTGGGGAGGAGTGTTGTTTTCCCGCTGACAAGGATTTCAGTTATCCCAGGATTGAGGATAAGATGGTTGGTCATCATCAAGTAGTCAATATCTGATTTGGGGATTTTAAGGATGATCTGTGTATCATCTGCTTAGTTGTAGCAGGTAGGTTTGTGGGAGTGGATGAGCACGAGCAGGGTGTTTAGATAGATGTTGAAGAGCAGAGGAGATAGGGATGCTCCTGTGGGACCCCTTTTGTTACTGGTCGTGAGTTTGAGGTGAACGGGTTGAGAAGCATGATTTGTGAACAGTTAGATATGAAAGAGGAGATCCAACAGAGGACTCTGTCTTTGATTCCTAATGAGTGTAGCATGTCTAGGAGGATGCTGTTATCAATAGTATCGAAGGCAGCAGAGAGTTCAAGAAGGATGAGTATAGTGCAGCCTTTTGCATCAGCTGTTCTTTTTAGCTTGTCCCAGATGGACACTAGGGAGAATTTTGTTCATCGGAGCAGTCTGAAGCCAGATTGTGCAGGGTCCAGAAGGTTGTTGGCTTCAGTGAAATGGCCAAGCTGCTTGTATGCTGTGCAGTCCATGAGTTTGGCTATGAAGCAGGTGTTGGAGATGGGCTGGTAGTTCTGTGGGAGGAGAGGTTTGAGTGTCATTTATTTATGGTGGGGTTTGGTGTAGGAGGTTTTTAGGGCTTCTGGGAAGGTTCCTGATGTTATGGAGTGGTTGAGGATTGAGCGTGCAATACTGCCAGCACAGATTGAGGCTAGGATGTTTTTGAGGTGAGTGGACACGGGTCCTCAGGGGAGTCGGATGGGTGGCTTTGTGCTAGGAGCGAGAAGAACTCCTGGTGTGTGATTGGATTGAAAGAGGTGAAAGTTTATCTAGAAGGGGGTTTCAATGGGAGTCTTGCTGTGGGTGAGTAGGGGTGGGGGCATTTGTTCCAATTTAGAGATGATAGCAGAGTGTCTGTCGATAGCGACATTGTGGAAGTGTTATGATATCGTGTCACAAAGAGATTGGGAGATGGGTGGGGGATTAGAGCAGGCTGGGGAGTTGAATTCAGAAATTATTCTATGCAGCTCCTTGCTCGGGTTCAGAGAGTTTAAGATTCTGTTCCCATAGAAAGTTTACTTGTTTTTTTCTGATTTCTATTCTGCATGCCCTGGTTAGTCTTGTGAGGGTGGGTTTATTCTGGGCTGTAGTGATGGTTCTCCAGGTCCATTCTATCTGGTGTTTGAGGGTTTTTAGTGATTTGATATTGGTGTTGTACCACCTGGGTGTGGTTCCTGATATCTGAGAGGACCGTTTTGTTGGGGTGAGAGGTATAAGGGCATTCGAGAGCCAGATGGAGGGTGTCCCTTCCTGGAGGGATAGTGTTGGGAGAGAGGAAAGAAGGGCGTTGGCTAGATCTGGGGTGATAACGACTGGTATGCAGTGATGTTAACAAAAAACAAAAAATGAAAAAATAACAACAAAATATTGAATAATAAGTATATGGGGGATCGAGGTAAATGGTTAAATGGTTTGGGGGGACCAGTGTGGGGTTGGAAGCTTGGGGAATCGGGGGGGGGTTGTGGTGTCATGCCCCCCCGCCAAGTAAAAAAAAAAAGAATTTTAGATTTGTTTTAATTCATTATTAATTCATTTGTTAGGATTTCATTAAGTAAAATCACGTGTAACCATATCAACTATATTCCATGAGGTATGAGGGGTGGTGGAGGTCAGGTGTGACCTTGGGTGCGATAAGCAGTGGTTAGTGGTACAGCAATGCAGATTGCTGAGTGATCAGTCCATGATAGAGGGCGTGGGGGCAGTCTGGATATGCTGGCAGTGGCAAAGATCACATTGGGGGTGTGACCCCCAAGTGGGGGTGTGTGGAGATGCCTTGTTTCAGGTTGAATGCGTCTAGATTGTCTGTGAAATATCGGGTCACAGGTTTTCAGGGTGAGTCAAACCAGATGTTAAAATCTCCTAGGAAGGTGTTGGATGGAGATTGAGGATGGTTTTCAGAGCATCACTGAGCATGTCTGCAAAGTGTTTGTTGTAGCCAGGGGGTCTGTAGATAAGTAGGAAGCTGTGTGAGGTGGAGGGTGAGACTTGGAGGTCTATCAGAAGGGATTCATAGTCTGTGGTGTTGGCTGGGGTCTCCTTAATTATAAGTGGGAATTGGTGTTTGTGTAGTATCGTAAATCCTCCACCTCTTCATGATCTGTGCTGAACAATATGGTTGTACCTGCGTGCGAAGAAATTAAGCGCAATGGGCCCATAATCATCAGCAAACCAAGTGTCTGTGATGAAAAGGACGTCTTGATTTTCCTCTGTGATAAGATCAAAGATGTGGAATTAGTTTTTGGAGACTAACCTGGCATTGATGAGGGTGCAATTGGTTGGTGGGGTATGGGTGGGGTATGTTTGCAAGTGCTGAACTGGTTGGATTGGGAATGGTAGAAGGAGTGAGAGTTGGATGGAGTAAGGGGGTATGACATGGGGAGTTTAGGGAAAAGGGTTGGTCAGGTGGGTAGGGGCAAAGGTGTGGATGGTGGATGGTGTGGGGAGGAGGCGTGGTGGTTTGGAGTTGGCCCAGGAGGGATGGGCAAAGAGGGGATTAGGGCTAGGACCGTGTTGGGTGCCGGTAGAGAGGTGTGGGCCCAATAATGAGGTGACAGGGTTTGGAATCTGGGTTGGAGAATGGGAGAAGCTAGGAGGGTCTGGCCTAGTATTGGTCTGAGCCTTTCCTTGTCTTTCGGGGCTGCCTATGGGGTGTGGGTGAGAGTGGGGGGCTGTTGAGGTTGGGGCGTTGGACAGGGCTGCTCTTGCTGCGCTAAGAGAATGGAAGTGTGGGTTGGGGGCAAGGGTGCTATGTTGCTCAGGCAAGGTGGGAACAGAGGGTGCAGGTGAGTAGCTAGCAGGGCGGTGGGGTGAAAAGGTTGGTTTACCTTGTGTCGCTGGGTGGTCCGGAATATTCCGGGGGGGTCAATGTTTTCTGACAGATTTTGAAGGACCTTTTGGGTTGATATCACTTAGAACCCCCACGACCTGATTAAATGCAAAAAATGTGCACTGTCGCATTGGTGTGCCATAGAACGGAGACTTTGAGTTCCTCAACTCCGTTTTGTTTAATTAGGAAACCAGGCTGCTGTGGTCACACCTTGTTACTGCGCCAGAAAAAAATATATGCTGGAGACTGAGTCCAATTGCTGTTGTGTGATAAGGAAGTTTAATTGATCTGCCCTATGGATTCCACGTGTTTCGGCAAGGTGCCTTTCTCAAATCAGGGCTTACCCAACTTTATTACTCTTGATCATTACTGGAAGTGTAATAACGGGGATCAATCCCAACTGCAAATATCATTGCCGCGTCCCGCGTTCAAGCTATTGGACTCAGTCTCCAGCATATATTTTTTTCTGGCGCAGTAACAAGGTGTGACCACAGCAGCCTGGTTTGTCAATGTTTTCTGCTCCCACTATCTATCATGCCGCTCTTGATTGAGCAGAGCGAGATCTACTTGAAGGGTATATCAGGTGGGAGGTGGAAGGCTGGGATGATGGGCTGTGCATTCAGGATTGGTGAATTAGGGTGTGGTGAATGTTGTCAGGCCTACTGGTGCACCAGCGTGTGGCTCTGATTTGGCCAGTGTGTGGCATGGTGTCTAACCTGTGGGAAGGGTACATCAGATTATGTGATTGAGTAGAGGTGGCACATCCAACTAGACACGTCCAACCGGCGTATCGCACTAGATGTGTACTTACCTGGCCCTGGACAGTTGATCAGGAAATTAGGGGCGGGTTTGGGGATCCTGGATAGAGTGAGTGCTGCACCTAAAAAAGGGGGTACCACAGTAGAAAGTAAAACGTAATAGCTCCTAGATTTGGGACACCTGGATAGGGGAGAAATGCCTAAATGAGGATACTACAGTAGACGGTAAAACACAGTAGCACCTAGATATGGGACACTTAGATAGTGTGAGCAATGCCTAAATGGGTATAAAACAGTACTCAGTAAAATACTGTAGTGCCTTTTTTTGGCACACCTGGATAGCGCCTAAATAGGCCTACAACAGTAGACAGTAAAATGCGGTAGCACCTAATTTTGGAACACCTGGATAGTGGGAGGAACACCTAAATGGCTTGTGGTGAGTGCAGACATCAAGTGTCAGGAGCTGGTGGGGACTGTAGGGATACAGAAACACATGCCTGGGAGGCAGTGCAGGCATGCAGCTGGTGGGGGAGGGGACCTGGGCCGGATATCAATGCAGTTTCAGTCAGGGGTTCAGCAGGGGAGAGGGGTACAGGGGGAGAGGTGAGAGAAATCAGAAGCAAAGAGGAAGGTCTTGAGGTGCTTGCGGAACCAGAGATGGTTCTCCTCAAGTTTCAGGGAGGCATGGAGGGTGTTCCAGAGGGTGGTGCCAGCCGAAGAAAGAGATCTACCACCAACTCGTTGCTTGGAGAAGTGACTCACCCCGAGGGAGTTTCAGTCGGATGAGCGATGAGCTCGAAATAGGAAGATATTTAGGAAGAGAGAATTGAAGATAATGAGGCCCCAAGCGCCAGAAGACCTTGTGGACAATATAGAGGGAGTTTAACTTTATCCTTGCAGCCACTGGGAGCCAGTGCAGAGATTTCAGTCCTGAAGAGATCCGCTCCCTGGGCTTGAGGCCAAGGACAAGTTTTGCAGTCCTGTTCTGGCTGAGTTGCAGAGGGCAGAGAGAAGACACAGGCAGATTTAGAAAGAGGTTGTTGCAGTAGTCCAGCCTAAAAAGAGAAAGTCGTAATGCCCCCTATAGAATGTAAGTTAGACAGCCAAATTGGCATACAAAATGCAGAATATAACTGATATTTTGATTTTGATTGTCATATGATTGAAGGCATTTGATGTTTTGTATTTGTTTTATACTTCAATTGATTATTTCTGAATGAGGTACAGGAAATCAATTAAATTGAATTGGAATCAAACATTGTGGTGGCAATATAGACTGTCATGGCTTGATTGAGTCTGGCATCATCATGTGTTGTGGTCAATGGAGGTACCAGCATGATCATTTGTTTTACTGTGGAATCATTGCAATGTCATGTTTTAATGTTACTTTATTTTGGTTGCAATGAGGAAAACGTGTTTATCTGGTCAAAACTGCCATTGTTGTTTTGTTGAATTTGGCATCACATTTCCAGGAGCAAATCAGGTGTGGGCACAGTACTTTTACTCTGCAGCACTGCATGCCTTTCACTGTTGAATTGGAAAGACACCAATAAGGGGTGATTTACTGGGGCAGTTTCAACCTGGTAGAAATGTGAACAACAGAATAACGATGTTGAAACGGAAAGGCTGGTATATTGAAAACAAATGCACATTCTGACAACATCCTTGCAGGTAATTCCACGATACTTTTTTGTTCAGGCAGTTCTGAATATATTGTATTAACTAGAACAGAAACACTGATGTGTATTACATTTCCTGGCCCTTCATTATAAACTGAAATAAGTGCTGCTTGCATTTGTTTCCCAATGTGGACGATGCATGCTGTGTCAACCACTGCTTCAATGATATGCCTCAAATATATATTTGCCTACTGTTTCGTCAATGGTTCTTTTGTGTGCATAGCTTTTTGACAGAGACAGACATGGGTTGTTGCAGGGAAATGTTAGTGTGTGCTTTTGGGATTGGCATGTAAGATATTGAAATATACCATGTACACCCCAAACGAACTGCCTGTAAATAATGTTTTGTATCTAATTTATCAAAAACACTGAACTGCAAAATGCACAATGTTCTTGGTGGGGGGGAAGCACCCCTAAACACTCTGGCAACCTCTCTCCAGCCTCCTTCAGTGGCTCTGCCCCTCTTTCCATGGAGCTGTAGTGTGAGCAATGATTGAGACTAACTACCTTTTACATCTTTACTTTGTCAGTGCCGGGAGCAGTGTTGGTGCCAGGAAGTTCTAAGTACATGCTCAGCACAACAAAGATTTGCTGTTTGAGCCTAGTTGTACCCACACAGCGAACAGCCTTCACGCAATGAATAGTGTTTTCCCCATGTCCTAGACATTCTGACCCTGTGTTGTTGTTATGGACAGGGTTTAGTGAATTCGTCCTTCTCAGGAATCACAATGCTTCATTGCTAAGATGTAGGACTGTCATACAGGAACACCCCACCGGAAATCCTGGTGGAACTTGACGGTGAGGAAGGAGGGTTGGAAGTCTTTACCATTGGTTAAAGGAACTTTTCCATGTTCTCCTCTCTCATGGTTCATCTTAGGGCGAGTATTTTAAGGGTCCACATTTGGGTAGGCAGGACTATCCTTCTGTAACTTGCTCCTCGTTCTCTTTTATTCCTACTTGGATTTCTTTCTTTTCATCTTTTTCTTTCTATCCTTCCCCTCTGTAAATTTGTACTTGCTCAAACATTTTTAAAGAAATAAAAAAGATTTACCAAAATGTATCACACGTTGAGCAGCTAAAAGACAGCAATATAGCATGCATATTGAATAGAGATCATCTTCACATGTGTATCAAATATGTAGAACATTAGGCAGTAGGCTTGCTGAACAAAATAAAGTATGTACTTCAGGGTGTGGCAGAGAGTGCAAAGAAGCAGGTCTACACTGGCATCATTCTCTTCATCTTAACAAGGGGGGCACATGGAGCTGATTAGAGTTATCATATTAAGGAGAGACTAATATGAAGTGCATAAGAGATTCCACATCCCTAGATGTACAAAAGCAGCACATTTCAGATTAATACTTTCCTGACAATGTACTACCCGCTATTGCCAATAATGGAAGTTATTGCAATATAAACTGGCCAGTAGTTACCTTTTACCCTAAACAAGGGACATCTATTATGCACCCCCCTCCCAGTGATAAGGTGACATTGGTAAATATTCGATAGTTGGCAGCTTACAACAGGAATCCCTTTTTTTTTCCTTTGTGTTGTACTTCACCCCCATTACGACCTGATTTAATTGCACTGCGTAAGGCACTTGGTGCCCTATTGCCTTGTTTAATGTATGCACCTATGCACATGTTTCTGGTGCAGTTGGATCTAGGAAGCGTGATCTATGCCCACCCACCTATTGAACACTGGTAATACTTGTTTGCCCCTGCCCTTCATTTCCTTCTTAACTATTAGCTGAAAGGTGTCTTTTGCCTGGGCATCCAAAGTTAAGGGCAGATGAAAAAAAGGTAAATTCATAACTTTGGGCAGATGAAGAAAAGGACAATTCCTGTTTGTTCCTGTTGGGGCCCCGACAGGGCCAAAACCCCTGCTCCATGCATCTCAAGTAGTCCAGAAGCATGTGCTTCACTCCCACTCAACGCTTCCCACACCCACCTTCACCCACACCTGCAAACACCCAGTCTGCATCCTACTCGCATGCAATTGTTTCCCAGAGAATCTCATCCACAGGCCCCTCACCACCACCCACATCCCACCTCCAAACACAAACACACCCTCATGCTCATCATTTCTCATTCAGAAGTACTGTATGCAGCAGACATTACTGAACTCATCACCACTCACAACCTAGATGCATCTTCATCACAGAAATGTGGCTCAAGCGGCCCTCCACACACATCATCCATGTCCTCATCCACAAAGATCCCAACATCAAAAACAAGGACCTCAAAGTGAAGTCTGACAGACGGTGCACTATTAACCGCATGATCTCATGGCCTTGCACCCTCCAGGAGCACACAACACCAGCATCCATAGAACACTTAAATTTCCCCTTACCAGGCTCAGATATTTACATTGCACCTGTTCTACCGACCGCCCCAAATCAACAAGAAATGTTTTGACAGACATCATCACAACAGCATCGGTCACCAACACAACTAACATTTTCCTCTGGACTTCAGACTGACCCGGACACAAGCCACCAAGAAAACTACAGCAACTCTACTCAAACTGCTCAACACCCTGGATGCCAACTAGTCACAGAATCAACTTGTGAAAACAAAATCAAAATATCGAGGCTGAGTACCCCAAAAGGAAATACACCGAACACGGGTTACAAAGGAACATACAAAGAACTTTATTTTATACTGAACAGTTTTCCAAGAAAAGTAACAGATAGCTATCGGCCCTCAGTACAACACAACAAACTCCAGCGTGGTTCAGTGTGTTCAGTGAGAGACACCGTACATTAGAATTTGTTGCTCTTTTATACCATTTGCGAACATGATGTCCAACCCAATATTCCTCTAATACATTACTGATCTAGGGTTCATGCTGAGTTCGCATATCCACATGCAACTAGTTTGCCTTTAATACATATGTCAACAAGCCTACACGGCAACTGTGTATTCTAGGATTTCTCATACAGGTCTTCTCAAACATTAATACAATGTAGTTAAACAAGTGTTCTCAGTTCAGTATTTGGATACATTGTTCTTAACATATGCGCGCGGATTAGTTTCATTGCACGAGTAATCCTTTACACACAGGCCAGCGAAGGACAATGTCTCAGTTCACGACCTCAACAAGTGGCCTGCAGGCAAGTTACATATTAATTACACACAGAGGTCAAGACGGCCATGTTGTATTTCGGAATGATATTGTCCAAAATTTTAACTCACAGGGTGACTTTACAGAGTGAACCTAAAATGGCAGATTGACCTAAAATGGTGGCTTACATTGATTTTAAGGTCAGGACCTTGCAACACGGATTTCTTCGCAAGTGGCTTACAAGCAGCTTGGCGTAGGCCAATATACATATATTTGTTGCAATAGGAGGTACAATATAATTTCCCGTTTGACAAACCCTCCTTTTGGCCTATGCCAAGTGCTAAACTACTTCGGATCTCCTTGCAAATAACTCCATGCATCATCATCCATGCACCCTGAATCGCATTCAGAAATATCTATTGCCATCAGATAATTCGCTAAAGTTTCCTTTAACACGTATTCCTTGGAGGTTTTATCCGGGGCATACACTTTATGTCCTATCGTACCTATCACTTGTGCGCAACATCCCCCTGGCATCGAACATATACTAGGTAGACACTGAATAAAACAACAAAGGAACAACAGATTTCCCAAAATGATCAGTAAGACCGAAAGTACCTTCCAAACCCAGGATCGCAAGAAGTCCCAGAACCAAGCGCTAAGTTCCCCATTTCCCTCGGGAACATGCACTTCTGAACTAAGGACGTGCAGATTCTGTATTGCCTTGAAGATAGTTGGGGAGGAATCTGGCACGAAAACACAGCAAGTGGACCCCACTAATTTACACACTCTACCACGTTCAGCCAGAATGAAATCTAATGCCATCCGGTTCTGAAGCGCTACTCATCTTATCGCTTTCTGTTCTAATGTCATATTATAGAGTATGTCAGTGGTCCGGTTTATGGTTCTCTCCAGTACTCTCGCTAGTCTTCTGATATCTTCGCAATTCGCTATCTGCCCCCAAAATGGCACAAATGATTTTGCTACATCTCCCAAGATCTGTGCTGGAGTGTCACCATTCTCGTCCTGCCGTGGACGAGTCTTTGAAACCTCTACTTTACTAGCTATAAATACCCCAGGTAACAGGATCTCTAAATAACAGGTTCCCTGCCAATCTCTGGGCAACCATGGAAATGCTACATTACCACAAACAAAGTAGACAGGTTCGCCTACATACAAAGGTCTGTCTTCCCCAGTCAAATTTGCAATGTTGGCACAACCTCTAAAATCTCCCATTGACTGAGTACCATTCCTCTGCATGCAAAAAGAAACAGAATCGGGGCTATGGTTAACAGTGTAAGAAGGAGGCATGGATCCTTATGGCCTATCGGAGCCATCTTGAAGGAAATCAAAGATTGGAAAGGACGAGACAGTCTGTCAGAAGGCCTAATAGAAGCAACGTTGAGCTTACTCCTATTTGTGAAAAGCGAGCATCCCAGGGGAGTCAGAACACGTTTCTCAAAGTTATTCAAATTAGTGCTATCAAAGTTCCCCGAGATGCTATCGTTCCAACGGCCAAAGAACAGTGCCCTAAGAGAAGCATAACATGCAGTTGTCAAAGGCAAAGTATGAATATACCAACCTAGCCACTTATCCCCGTGTTGCGGTAAATGTGAGCAGACCCAACAGTTGGACTTATTAAAAATGGCATGTGTGGCAGAGTAGAATTGTGGTACCTTTGTCTATGCTGGGAGTCCCTAGGGGACAGAGTATGCAAATGTACGAAGGGAGTAGGAACAGTAGGTACATTTTCAGTTGGTAACAAGGATTCCAAAGGATGCGTTTCCTCGAGGTACCATAACCCTAAGACAGTGACTATTATAAAACCAAATATTATTATAAAAACACAGCAATACGTTTTCGGGGCCCAGGTGCATTGTCCATTATCCCAGTTGGTCACACAATCATTTACAAGTCCCATACGAGCGGTGGCAGGCATTGTAGTCTTCAAACAAGCCCCCAATGTTCGTTGCTGGCGACCTCCCGGCCGCGCGACTTTTTAGTCCTTCCACAACCCTAGCCAACAGAATCCTCTTTCTCAAATTTGGGCAAAAACAAGCCCTCAATGATCCTTTCCTTCTCCGAATGCACAGCCGAACCGTGCCGTAAGTCTATTTTCTTGGACGCAGATTGTACCTTGTTTTCCCGGTACTGATTGATCCGGAAACAATGTGTCGTCACTTCCCGTTGGGAGCAACATATCAAAAACAAGTTAAGATGCCGAATTTGAAACAGCAGTTTCCTGAAGCAAAACTTTTGGAGAGTGTGGAGACAAAATGGCAGGCTTCCCAAGCCTCACAGGCTCAGAAAGATTGTCTGATACACTCTCGATGCTATTTACTGCTTTGGGATCGTTGGTTGCAGCGTTAGCGAGGGGTTCTGTTTCTTCTATATCGTGTGGCACTGGGTGAGGAAGTTTCTTGACATGTGACGCGTGGATCCAATTCTTTCTTCCAGAAACCCGCACCACCATTTGTGTGACCAGCAGGACCTGGAATGGGCCCCGCCAGCGAGGTGCAAGGCAGGAAGAGCGTTAAAATGCCTTGATGAGCACCCAGCTCCCAGGCCGTATGCTGTGGCCCAGGACCTCGTATCGCACAGGTAAAGCCTCTCGCACCTGGTGATAAATCAAATACAGGTTTTTAGTCAACTGGCTGCAATAATCTGAAAGTAATACAATTTCAACATTTCTCAAAGATCTACATTTAGGAAGTTTCCAGATATTGGCAGGTCTCCCCATTACCACCTCAAATGGAGAGAGCCCAGTCTTAGTTTGAGGGGTTGTACGCATGGCTAATAACACGATCGGTAAGGCGTCCAGCCATTTTAATTTAGTGCCGGCACACGTCTTAGCGAGCTTGTTCTTGATGATACCATTGTGTCTTTCTACTAGTCCGGCGCTCTGAGCAAGTCTGGCCGAGTGGAACCGTTTGTCGATCTGTAATGCCGCACATATCTGCAGAATTACAGCAGCGACAAAATGTGGACCATTATCCGACCAGATGACTCTCGGTAGCCCGAACCACGGGAAATAATCTTTTAACATGGTTTTCACAGTAGTCATGGCTGTAGCATCTTTGACAGGGAAAGCCTCAATCCATTTCCTAAAAGCACAGATGACCACTAATATGTACTTCATATTATTACAGCATTCCATTTCAATACAATCAAAGTGGATGACTTCAAAGGAGACACAGGGTGGCCCAAAACTTCCCCTTGGAGTTGCTGTCTCCTTTCCCACATTGTGTTGTAGGCAAATCATGCAGTCCTGAACATAGCGCTGGGCAATTTTCGAAATGTTGTCATTTGCCCAAACTTTCTCTAACCTTTTCGTGACTTTCTGGGCACATATATGCGTAGGACCATGGGCCATGATGACCATCATCATTACATAAGCGTCAGGGAGTAGCCATTTCCCTTCAACTCTGTCCACCCAACACCCGTCATCATCAAGTTTCCCCAAGCCTCAGCCCACCTCTTGGATTCTTCTAGCGTGGCATCAGCTTTGATATCCCGTACAGACCCAACACCCTTGTCCATTGCATAGGCATTTACAGTCTCCCCTGAAACATACATCTCCGTAAGGAGATCGGTAGCAGTTTGTCTAGCTATCTGATCAGCGAAAGCATTCCCCTTTCCTATGTCATCTGTAATCTTTCGATGTGCTGCACATTTTATGACGGCTAACTGAATAGGGAGCACTGAGAGCAGTTATACTATTAGGGAGCCATGTTGAATCTTGGTACCATGTGAAGTTAAGAACCCTCTCTCTGACCAAAGTCTCCCAAAGTTGTGTACCACCCCAAAGGCATACTGACTATCAGTATATATGTTTACTGTAAGCCCTTCGGAAAATTCATAAGCTCGGGTCCATGCTATAATCTCTGCGGCCTGCGCAGAGTTATGTGCGATTCTCTTGGTTTCCACAACCGTGCTTAATATTGGTGATTGCATAAGCAGCTGTGGATGTACCATCTGGACGTTTGAAGCAGGAGCCATCACAAAACAGCTCTCCTTGCGGATTATTCAAAGGAGTGTCTTTCAAATCAATTCTACCCTTTGTCTCTTGTTCGGTAGTATACAGACAGTCATGTGACTCTTCATCGCCGCAAGTAGTACCTTGCGGGAAAGGTAGGAGTTCAGCCGGATTAAGAACACAGCACCTCTTAATTTGGATGTGAGGAGCAAACAAGATCAATTCATATCTCGTCAACCGTGCGGAAGTGAGGTGTTGCGTTTGGGTTTGGTTCAGTAGAACATCTACAGAGTGAGGCACCATCAGGGTTAGATCATGGCCTAGGACCATTCCCTCACTCTGTTTTACAGACGCAGCAGCAGCAGCGACAGTTCGCAAGCATCTTGGCAAAGCGCATGCTACAGGATCAAGGGCCGAAGAAAAGTAACCGCACGGCCTATTCTTCCCTCCATGTTCCTGCGTTAATACAGCCAAAGCACATCCATCACATTCATGCACAAACAACACAAAGGCCTTTTCATAGTTTGGTGTGCCCAAAACTGGTGCCGAGCATAATGCAGTCTTGAGCAAATCAAACGATTGCTGGTGTTCCGTGTTCAACGGCAATGGAGAAGAAATGCCCTTCTTTGTCAAAGCCAACATCGGTTTGATCACTAGTGAAACATTCGGGATCCACAACCTACAGTAAGAAGCCATTCCTATCAAGGCTCTAACTTCCGTTTGTGTATTTGGGACAGACATGCCAGAAATGTGTTTTATTCTTTCAGGTGTCAATCTTCTTCCCTCCTTTGACAGGAGATAGCCTAAATAGGTGACCTCCTGGCAACAATATTGAAACTTTTTAAGCCAAGCTTTGTGACCATTTTTAGCTAGATGAATAAGCAATAACACAGTGCCCTCCTTACAGGCGCTCTCAGAGTCAGCAGCTAAAAGCAGGTCATCAACATACTGAAGCAATGTACAAGTAGAGGGCAGTTCAAGGGTATCAAGCTGTTCTTTCAAAGCCCTACTGTAGATGCTAGGACTCTCTGTGTAACCTTGAGGTGCACGAGTAAATGTGAACGAGCGTCCCCCTAAGGTGAACGTGAACAAATATCTACTATCCTTGTGTATAGGAATACTAAAGAAAGCATTCTTCAGGTCCACAACACAAGTAAGTAGCTGTAGCTGGAATCATGGTTAATATCGTCGTCACATCAGGCACAATTGGAAATTGCGGAGCGACGACTTTATTAATGGCACGTAAATCAATTATGAAACGGAATGGAATTGCATTATCGCCTTTCTTGTACACGGGTAAAATTGGACTATTGCACAAACTTCCTGAAATTTCCTCAATCACCCCGCGATGCACAAAATCGGAAGCAATGCATTTCAAAGCTTGCTCGCCCTCAACTGAAATCTTATACTGGGGAATGCGTGGCAGTTCAATTGCATGTTTCAAAACTAGCTTAACAGGCTCAATCTGTAAAACACCGACATCGTTGTCGTCAACAGCCCATAAGCTCTCTGGTACATAAATGAATTCTGGCGGCAAAGGTATAGTCAAGAATTGCGAGACAGAAAGTTGCTGTGGTGAAATCGTCAAGCGCACTCCATCAGAAGAACAATAAATTACTGCATTTAATTCTTTTAACAGGTTCAACCCCAGCAAATTCTCTCCACAATTCGAAGTCAACAGAAATGGACAGTGGTCCGTAAAGGGACCCAAAGAAATGGGTACCGACGAACGAAGAAACTGGACAAACAACTGGTGTGCCAGAAAACCCTACAGAAACATTGGTTTGCCCTGACAGTGGAATGTTTGGAACCCGAGAATGATCAATGGAACACTTCTGTGCTGCAGTATCTTTCAAACACTGATGTTTCCTATTTCCCACCACCATTTCAACGTAGGGACCTTTCTGATTGACGGGAATAGGTGTAGGTTCCAAACCCTGCTTCGGGCAATCCTAACGAAACAGAATATCATCAAAAGGAAGCTCTTCAGATAGATATGCAGCAGAAGGATGATCAAATATGTTCCTAGAATCCACACTCGGAGTCTGATTATCCTGTGAAAAAGGTTGCTGAGGATCCTGTGCAAACTGACCTCTACCAGGGCCCCCTACACCCGGGCGACCTCTGGATCGTCTACCCATATTCCCAAATGTGTTATTCGACCTCTGTCGAAGGACGGGGCATTGTGCATGCCAATGAGCCTCTTGTCGACAATTGGCAGGACCCAAGGTACTATAACAAGAAAGTCTGTACTGCTTTAAATACAAATCTCAATAGGTTCAATTTAAGTTATTTCTCAGAGCGTACCATTACGATATCACACATTTTAGGATTCTCTTAAAGCAAACGAGGCAGCCTCAAGTTTGTGAAAGGATTCTTTAAGTATTTATTTCACAAGAAAAAATATGCACGAATATTTTGTAAAAAAGTATGCATAAATAGTTTGTAAACAGTGAGAGATATAATACAAAAAACAAATAAATATGATAACGTGAATTCAAAATTAGTGAAAAAACAAGCTGCAATAGAAAACTAATTGTCAATTTCTTAGAACAAAAGAAAAATACTGAGAGAAACTACACACATAGACTGCCAATTGTGGAAAGTGACCTAATAATAAGCCCACATACATGATTTTGTGGCTTAGTGAAGGGACCCAAGGGCACATTCCCTTGTGGAACATACTGACCTCTAATCTGGAAACTACCCAGTCTGGGGCCTCTAACAATTTGCTGTAATAGTACTTTAGTCTTTAAATCACCTTTTCGCTTCTCGACTCTATCTTTTTCATTGTTGGCACGATTCTCATAGTACTGACCCATGTGCAGTACTTCTGATTGGGACTTCGCCTGCCAAGCGCTCTCAGAAGACATAATTTGTGACTGGATGTCAGGCAGCAATCCATGCACAAATTTGTCCACAAATAACCTTTTCCCAGACTCTGTGCCTAAGTCTTGTCCGCTGAAATCCGAGAATACCTGTTCGAACCGATTAAAGGACTCGGTAGCGCCCTCAGACTTCCCTTGGACACAGGCCGTAAGTTTGTCCCAAATAATTCTTTTCTCAGGAATTATGGTTTTCAATTTTGCAATGATTCTATCAGGCAAAGTTAGTATCACCTGAGGCGGTCTTTCACCAGCTGGCCTTTCTCCATCGAATCTAGTTATATTCGCCCATGTATCTCCCAACCCTGGCACGTTGTCTATAGTCCTAACTTGTTTCCACAAATCTATGGGCAGGAGTACAGGAAATAACAAATCAATATCACCTAAGGTGAACACTGAGGACTGCAAGACGGACTCTATTTCTTTATAGAATCCTGTCGGATTTTCCCTAATATCAGGAATAGATTTTCTAATAGTATTCACTTCCTGTCTTGAGAACAGGACATGAACAAACTGTGATATATAATGTGCAGGAATGTTCACAGCGACTACATTTGCTGTAGGATCAGCCACAATCTCAACCTTTGGGACAAATGTCGGAGGAACCTCTCTCATAGGCAACTGAGAAGTAGGTGACTCCGAACGCTTACTAAGCAACAGAGCTATGTCGAGCGCTAAAGCAGTCGAAGAAGTGTCAAGTGAAAAAGCTCTCTTATAAATACTCAATAACTCTGTGGGACAACTAATCTTTCATTTTACACAATCATCCTGTAGGTACTCTATCATTACCTGTATCACTTTCCTCTGCATGTCTGGCGTATACTAACTATATGTGTCATATACCTCAACTGGAGTTATCGACATATCTGAAATCCATCTAAGCACGACTTTCGTACAAATTTGTGCTTCCTCAGATATCAATTTTCGACAAGGAAGGAACCATTTCTATACATACATACTTTCCACCACGTCATCCTCATTCTGTAACCTTTCCAACTCCTTTCTATACTCAAATAACCTCTCGACATGCTCATTTACTTTCTCCACAGTGTCTCTTGAAAACGCTAAAGTGTTTAGATCCCTTAACCCTTCCGGGAGATCTGTATTATTTAATTTGCCGCACATTACACATAAATGAATCCCTAAACCTTCAATAAAAACATGTTTCTCAGGAAAAGTATCCATATTAAAAAGTGTGGCAAAAACATTAGCTTGATCATCTCTCTCCATACAATTCTTAGCCCATGCAATCAAATCACGTTTCTTCTCTGGCGGTACAGTATTGCGAGTAACAACCTTTGATCCCACACCCTGATAGACTACAAGCGGCACAGGACCACTTGGAAAAGAGGGAGCAGGCACATTCAATGGAGGTACTGTTACTGGTGCAATAAGAAGAGGTGGAGGAATAGGTGGAGGAACAGTAACTGGAGGAAGAGGAACATTAGGAGGAGCAGGAACAACAGGAACAACAGCAGGAAGAGCAGGAATAACAGGAGGAAAAGGCAAAGCAGCAGGAAGAGGAACATACAGAGGTGGCGCAGAGGCACCAGGCCTTCGTTCACTTAACAATTTGTCTATGAATTCGTCGGAAACATGAAGGTCTTTAGAAGGATAGATTTTATGAATTCCAAGTGAGAAAGACCTATCGATATTCCTAGTCGACTCAGAATGCTTATCTTGGTCATACAATAATGCATTTTCGGTATTCGTTTTATGACGGCGTGTATGTTTTTCTCTACTCTTAATTTGCTGCAACGCTTCTTTTTTCCAATTCTGTAAAACATCAAATGCTGCAGGTCTAGCCTTTTTCTTTAATAGAATTGACTCTAAATACTCAATACGAGGGATTTCAAAACTACCATTGATTGGCCACTGAGGTTCGGAGGCATGTCTGGTTCGTCTGTGCCAAATATCATTAAACACTATACTTCCAATGCCATGCTTACAGTACATAGTACACGCCGGCGACCCCTCCTGTGGTGCTGGATGGCTAAATTCCAAAGATTGTCTATCGCTGCGGAACAACGCCCTGAAGCAGGTAGACAATTTCCCAGGCATATCAAATTATTGGTGTTAGCTGGTCAATAATTGTGTCTGCAGATACAATACGCCAAAATCAAATTATCAGGATTATTTAAGAGTCGGGTCACGACTCACCTGATCGATGCCTAAGGAGGTCTGATCGGATTTCAAAGAATCTTACCTAACTAATCTTACCTCGTGTTTGGTGATTTCGGCAAATCTGCCCGCCTCGATAAGTGGACCCTTGTCAAGATGCCGTCTCGGACCACAAGCTAATCATCCAGGGTTCGGGTTGTGCAGCACTGCTGAGGTGTTGCGTCTCGTTCAGTGGGGGCCCCTTTTTGTCACACTGTCTGATCCTGGTCCGATAGCGAGGCTCAACCTTCGATAATCCGGCATCAATCTTGAGGGTCCCTATTCGGGCGACAACTGTGGTTTACATTGATTTTAAGGTCAGGACCTTGCAACACGGATTTCTTCGCAAGTGGCTTACAAGCAGCTTGGCGGAGGCCAATGTACATATATTTGTTTCAATAGGAGGTACGATATAATTTCCCGTTTGACAAACTGATATCAAAGACAACACACCTCACCTGGAGTTTGCCATCTCTGAAACCATTGTATGCCTTCCTCCACCATCTTTAGACTGGACAGACCATTCAGCATACACACAATGCTCCACAACAAACCTCAGCCTCAACAGGACCAGCTCAAACGTGTCAAAACATTGTGGCTCTTTCAAAAACATCCCCATGAAAGCATTACATGGAAACCTCATCACTTTGACAGCTAAGACTGACCCCTTGGAGAATGCAACTGACCCAGCTCAGCGAAAAGCACCACAATTGAGAGCACTGATGATCCACCACTGAATTGTCGATTCAATAAACGTAAGCATGTCTTTTTCTGCAGAAAATCCCATCAATTGGAAGACTTCATTTCTGTGTGAACACTCCAATGAGAATGCAGGGCTCTCATCACCCCAACCAAAGCCAACCATTGTACACCAACCTTCATAGAAGCTTCCAAAAAGAGCACAGCGATCTTCCGAGACATGGAGCAGTGAATCAACCCGCTCTGAGGCCCTGTAATGCCACACTATACTGACAAATGCAATGCCATAAACACCTTCTTCATAGACAAGATAGAATAGATGAGGCAACACATTGAGAGCTCCAACCACACCACAAACATACTACACATATTAGCCCACAGCATATCATGTTGGGCCAAAATCAGGACAATAACCCAAAATGACCTGAACACCATGCTTAAATCCATCAAACCCACCAACTACAAAGACAGCATTCTCCCTTCCTCCATTATGAATGTCATTAAAGCTGAAACGCTCACACCACTTGTCATTGTCATCAATGCATCACTCACAATAGGCCCCTTTCTGGATGTCCTGAAAATGGGACTAGTGCTTCCCCTGCTGAGGAAACTCGCCCTTGATACTGATGACCAACCCACTATTGCCCCATCATGCATCTATTTTCCTCTGCAAAGTGATTGAAAAAATAGTCACTGTTCAGCTGAATAAAATGATCACTCAAGAAAATATCATATAGGACTACAGATACAGATTCTGAAAATGCTGCAGTACAGAGACCTTCACCATCCAAGTTATCAATGGTGCTTTATATGCCCTGGACAATGCAGATGCCTGCTTACTCATCTCTTCAATCTCTCTGCTGCCCTCCATACAATTGACAACAAAGCCCTCCTCAGAATCCTCACAACCAGCATGGGCTTTTACGGAACTGTCTTACAGTTACTAGCTTCAGACCACTTCAACAGAGACTAACTCATCCAGAAGGGCCCAAGCATATTGCAGCACAACTCAGTAAACTTCAGATTTTCACAAGGCTCCATGCTGTCCCCTGTCATCTTCAACGTCTATGTGGAAGCTCTACGCTAACTCCTTGCCAATATTGACATCAAGACACACCATTAAGCAGATGTTAAACTGCTGAACCTAAAGATCAACTGAATCAATGACATCCATCAATTAAAGCACTTCTGTCTCATAGTAGTTGATTTCGGCTTTCATAATCCTCTGCTATGATGTCAATACAGGAAAATACGGCTACTATGCACAACAGTCAAATGGCATATCAACAGTAGAGTATTTCAACATTGAATGGCGACATCGCATTTTCCAGTAGGTAAACTTAAGCAGGAAATATAGAAAGGTAATGTTTCCCTGTGCCGAGAGTGAGCAGTGCACTGTCTATGAGGACAAACATGCTTCACAAAGCTTCAGTACTCCACTGTATGTACTTGATGCAGGGGTGTTGCTAGGTTTGTAAAAGATCTGGGGCTATGCTAACTTCAGGACTGCCAGGACTCTGGGCTAGCTAGCCTTTTGGTTGTAGCCCCTGAGCTTGTTTCAGGGGCTACAACCAAAATACCTGGGTTTATAGCCCCCCCCGCCCCTCCCTGGTGATGCCTCTGACTTGTTGAGAATGTAAACAAAGACTGTTCAGCAGATGTTTGCTAAACCTCATGCAGACATAGGGGCTCATTACAGTTTCCGCAGTCTGGAGAAAATGTTGGTAAATCCGGCACCGGCATTTATTTCCAGACCCGGTAAACACAAGTTTGCCAGTGGGGGGCAATGATCACCAGCATGCCTGACCTGCCGGTAGTTTAGGCCCCTGCTGGCAAATAAATGCTGCAATCACTGGCACTAGTACTAATGGTGCCGGTAATTCTGGCAATCCTATCCTGTGGAGTCATATGGGACTCCACGGATCCATGGAATGGGAAATTACTATCGTCTACACCGCCTGTAATGTTCCTGTAATACTGGGATATCGGGTGGCGGAAACGGTAAGGCAGTTTTGTCGGTATCCCACTGGAATTACTGCGGGGATGCCGGCGAAACTGTAATGAGTCCCATAGTTTCTTAGTTATGGTCCCTATGGAGTCTAGCAAATGTGTTCTTTTGATCTGAAGCATGTGCTCGCTGCAGCCATGGTCTCCATTTACTTGATATCACACTGCAGCTACCTATACACAGGTTTCAGTGGCAGAAAACACTTTTTTACAATCCTGCCCCCAACATGTCCACATTGGGTGCCTTAATTTGAACATGCACCACATGTAGGGTAGTGTCACTGGGTGTATATGTAAGAAATTACCCCAAAAGTGAGGGCAGGAGGATTACCACTTGGTAATGGCTCAGGGTATAGGTTACAGGCCAGAGGAAGCAACAACCTTAACGCAGGCCTCAGTGCCACTGCCGAGCAATACTTCCATCCACTGATGGTGTTATAGCAATTAGCACTCTAGCATGTTATTTAAGATGCTATGCTGATTGTTTTTATTTTTTTATTTTAAAGATTTGAAACAGCATAGTGGCCATTTCACAAGTTTAAAAACTACAAAAGGTTATGACTGCAATTGAAAAAGGGAGAAGGAAACTACTCCTTGTTTTTCTCCCTTCCTACAGCAGCCATTAGATGATGGGCAGGTAAACTGTGGCAAGGAGGAGGCACCAGAGGACAGGGTAAGTAGAAGTTGGGGTAGTGGGGCCACTGGTTTATGGTGGCAGGAGGTGTATCAGAGGAGGAGATGGGGCACAGAAATTAGGGGGAAAAAGGAGTAGGGAGTGTGGAAAAAATGGCAGTGTCATCAGTGTTCGGCAGATTGGGGGGTCTGAAAAGGTGGGAAATACCATAAGCTAAGGCTCGTTGTTCGATACACCGTAGGATGTCAAGAGCCGGGTGAAAATTCTAAGAACTGTTCACCAATCAGCTGAACAATAACCTCTAGCTTACTCTGGCACCTTTTGAGAGGAGGCTACCTAGCTCCTCTGCCTGCTTATCTGCTAGATTCTTGAAGGCAGGCCGAATCCACAAAGCTTAACTTAAGTATCATCCTCAAGATTCACCATCATGATTTTACTGGTATTTAGGCATGATTCCCTTTCTGGTCTTACTCTCTATCCACCCCTTTGCATAAAACCCAACAGAAAAAAGAAAGGCTCAACCATGATAGGCGATGTATCATTTGCAGCTTCACATCACTCCGCTCAACAAACTATGTTCCAAGTACCTTAGCATTGTCCCCTTTGTACAGTGCTCTGCACCTTCCCCATTCCCATTATGTCCTATGGGGCAAAAATGGGAATGGGGAAGGGCAATGGGGGAAGGGGGAATTACCGCCCCACCAACCTTGGAATAGGGCGGTAGTTCCCCTTTCCTCCAAGGCGGTGCCGGTATTTTACCGGCATGGACCAAGGTGCTAATAGCATCTTGGTCCACCGCCGTCCGTGTAATGAGGCCCACAGATGCATAAGCATTGGCCAGGTGCTGGTTATGATAGCCATGTGACACGACACATCCCCTCTCACTCAGTAAATGGCTCAGTACACATCCCCTCTCACTCAGTACACACGTATACTCTACTCATGGGGCAATTATGTCAGACAGCAGCACAATCTCTCTTTGTATCTCCCTTTTGTTATTACTGGCACAGTTTCTTTGTGTAGCACTCCTCCTTCCGATTTCTGTTCCTAAACTGAATTTTGTTTTCCTCCAATCCAATCTATCCCAGAAGTTGATTTTTCCTCACCTTGAAAATATCTTGAATAATAATAAAATCATTTGCGTGGCATTTCAATAGAAAACATTTTCTGACATGTTGCTGATGTCTATTTCTATTTCTGACTTTGGGCTCCATTCATGGGATAGTGCGCAGAGATCCCGCAAAGCCTGCCTGCCTATGATGATTCTGTGCAAGCCTGCACACAGAAGTCTTTCTGCGTGCTCCATGTATTCATGGAATTGTTTGTGCAAAGTAACCATGTATGCAAGTCATGGCCGGAACGCCCGTGAAAGGCCCACAGGCAAAGCAAAAAAATCTGACACACAATCTTGCTCTGTGCAGTGAATCCTATGTGCAACTGTCTGTACACATGCCTTCGGGTGGTGGATAGTATAAGGGCTTTGCGTGTCAATTTCCCCACCGAAAGGTTGCGCGTTCGGATCCATGAATACATATCGTTCTGCACAATAGTGGGAGTGCCATGGGCTGTCCTCGTAACACCCACATTTTCCCTTGTTCTTCCTCATTTTCAGAGCTCTCCCTGCCCTCAGCTCGAGCCACACCCACGCTCTGGGTGGTGTCTCGCGCAAGGCACTCGGCTGCTCGCAGAGATGTGCCGAGCCTGCCCAAAGTACCAAAAAGTGCAGCGCAGTCGATTCACCAAATGGGATTTTGCATGCAGTTTGGTGGGCAAAGTCCCTATTTACAGCACAAATAATTTCATGAATCAGGCCCATAATCTGCACACATAAAAAAAGTATTAAATATATGTCTAGCCCAAAGGAGCATGAAAATGCAATATTATTTCCTGGTACATAATTGAATCAACAATTCCAATAATTGCAGCAAAGACCCTAAGCACATGGAATGGGAAGACAGCTTGTAACTCCACGATTGAATATGTGCAGAGAGACTCCCTCCTTCCAGTTGGGATTTCTGTGCCTTCTATGAGTCCTAGCCCATGTTGCAAGCACTTTTCTTCCCCGCATGCACCCACCATACCAAGAGTTGAAATGAAAACGGCAGACTACGTTTACTTGCATGGCCCTGGTTATGCGTTGCAGTGCAACCCGTGATAAATCAGTGCTGTCAACACACCCTCGCGTGTCAGATGGTACATATTAAGCTATGGCATGCTGCTGGATGTACAAAAAAATAGAATTGAAGCGTTCACCACCGCAGACGAGTGTGCCACCAAGTGTGCACCATACGAACAAAAGGGATGAATGAGGCGCCCATCATCAACCGAACATTTATCTGCCAGATTACAATTCACATATATCTCTGGCTGAGATGTAGGGTGTATCCTGGGCACCACATCCTCTCAGAGAAGACAGTGCAGGTTTAGTGGCTGCATGCAGGGAAATGTAGTCCGATGGGGAATGAGCATATACATGGTAGGCCTGTTCCTTATTTGCAACATTACACAAACAATACCAGCAGATGATACTGTGATCCTGGACAAATAATCTTATATCACTGACATAACTGCTATCTTCTGTGAGAATCTTTGCCTTCTCAAATGCTAGTGGGGGAAGAGGAAACCTCATGGAATAAATCAACAATTAGAGGCTTCGGGGATCACATCCCATCACTTCCTAACACAGTGCCACTTTCCCAGCACCATGTCAGGCAAGACCTCTACATCCCTGTGGCAGATCCAGCTAAGGAGAGTTCCGGGCCAGGCCCAGCAGGAACAACTGCCTTCCCAGGCAATGATTCACTCTGCACTCTGGCCTCCACCACAAACAGCCCATCAGCCTGCACCCCCACTACCTATGGCTTTACAAGGACATTGTTACCACCACCTTCCCTCCTGTTGATGCTCCTGGCAGTGCTCTATTTTTGTGCCATTGACAGTTTTCAACACATTCTGCCCCTGGCATATGGTCCCAGGAAGCCGTGCTTCTCACAAATTCTATCTCATATGTTGACAGCTGTGATGAGATGGATGCCGCGCCAGATATCCTTTCATACCAATCCACAGACATGTAGGCACATGAAGAAAAAACAGTTGCATGCCATAGTAGTCTTCCCCAGTGTGGCGAGTGCCATGGACTGCATGTATGGGACCTGTGTGTCACCCAGGGCAAGAGAACAAGACTTCATCAACAATCATTTGCAACAGTCTATCAATGTGCAGATGATCTGTGATGCCGACCTGCTCTTTGCGTATGTTTCTGCAAGATGCCCTGGTTCCAAACACGACCTTATGACTGTGTCTCAGAACAACCTGCCATGCATCATGGACTGATAATACCTACACTGTGTGTGGATGCCAGAAATGCACACGAGAGCTCATCTTCAAATCAATGTATAGCTACACACAAATCCTATGTGATGGCAATTCCTCTTAACGTTAACCAACAAGGTCACAGCATGCAGAGGTGATGCCAGGCATGGCTCTTGTGACAGGGGTGCACATGAGAAAGACTCTGCTGGTGGAGCAGTGACCCAGTGCCTTTAACTCACAATTTACCGGTATCAGGTAATATTATCCCCACCAATAATATCATCACATATATGGTCGTGGGGTAAGGCCATAGGCGATATTATCAGTGGGGATGATTTATAGGGTAATTGGGACCAAGGGTTGCAGGGGTGTCCCCCGCTCCATTAAAAAATGTATGGGGGTTGCAGGGGTGCCCCCCGCAGGTTCCGTGACTTAATATTGCAGCAAAAATATGGTGATATTTTTGTATGGCAATATTTTTGTGGGGCTATTAACACATGGAACCAATTTACCAGGAGTATTTAATGACCTGCAGAGCATGTAGGGAAGCATGCACTTCAATGTCTGTCGGGGGCACCCAAAATGGGGCTCTGACACGAATCCCCATATGTGGTAGAGGAACCTTCAACTACATTGGGCCTCATTCCGAGTATGGCGGTATGGGGTTAACGGCACTGGTAAGGATGCCTGTGCCATTAACCCCCTACTGCCACATTCCGAGGTCCCTTAGCGGGTCCCACCAGGAACGGCTGGTCTGACCAGCCGTCCTTAGCGGGACCCGTTAAGGGACCATGGAGCTAATAAAGGGGCCACTATTTGCAGGCCTGTTATTAGCTCCTTCCCCATTCGCATTGAGCCCTATGGGGGCTCAAATGGGAATGGGGAATGGTATTCAGAATGGGGACCTTCCGGGTCCTCCAAGGTCGGAATGACCCATTTAGTCCTCATTCTATCTACCCGGACCCCGTCACGGGTTTGGAGGCAGCCATGGTGCTACTAGTATGCTCAACATGCCATTCATCACTGGTGCAGGGGCCTGTACCCCTGTGGAATGGAATCACAGCAGTGTGACACTATGAGAGTGTCTTATTCTTGGGTGGGACATAGACGCCTACTCATAGTTTGCCATTAACTTGACAAGTGCTGTCTAAGAGCAGCACAGCACCTCAAAGCAGAGTGTTGCTGGGCAACACGTCTGTAAAAACATGGCCGCACATATGACAGGGAACAATCCCAGAGACATGCCGAGTGAAAAAGATGGCACAATATATGTCCCACTGCTACCATTGCCATCAGAAGGCATGTGCCAAAGGTAAAGAATTAGCAATGAAGTGTCAGCACATTTTTCCCACCTTTCAGCAGACCTGCCGGGTCAAGAATATCAACATAGCTGATGGCAGTCATGTGCCCGGCAGTGCACCACGGCTGGGTGACTACCCTGAGGCATGAAATGCAGCACACATTGGCAATGTTAGCACCATCTATGCAACCACACCATAGAGGGGGGGGATCTGGGCATGCTCGCATGTCCTTCACATAGACATCCTTCCTCTGCATCTGTGACGGAGGGGTGTATGTCACATGAAAAGGGAGACCCCAATTGCCATTTGTTATACCCATTTCTGAACCTGTGGTGAATCTCTGTAAGCCTCTTCACCTCAGAGCTGTATTATATCAACATTATAACATTGAGAAACTGCAGGATTGAAAAGAATGGTTAGGAGAGCAGCACTGAAATAGTAGATTGTGCATGCAGAAAAGTGACACTGGAGTCCATGTTTTGGATTTATTGATAAGGCAATGTAATGGGGTGTTAATAAATGACATCTATATAAAAACCGGAATGTAGTATTTCAGGTTGGAAACAAACATCCCAAAACGCACAGATGCAACTTATCAGGGGCTCAATTTTGCTGGATTCTGAGAAATTTCTCAGATGAAAGTGATTCTGAAAGACACACAGATAATTTAAAAGAATACTAGGGGATATACTGAGAAGGTTAACACTGAGTCATATAGACGGGCATGTCATAGCAACAGAGAAGGCTCAATTAGCGAGCTCATTAGCAACAACCAAAAAACAAAAAAAGGTAGGAGGGGTTGTTTGACAGCTTTCTCTCAAGCAAGTAACAGAATGTGTCAGGTTATTTACAAAAAATTGCACTTGATGAACATTGTTACCTGTGTTCCACAAAATGCAGCTAATACCATACCTGAGTTTGCTTTCTAAGTACAGATTCGCGATCCGTACCTCTGTTGCTCTGCGTGGTCTTGCTTTCAAGACAAGCACGTTGCCCCTGTGCTATTCCTCAATTCACAGCCAGAAGCGCCCTTCCTTCTACAAATGATCAACAATGTGTAATGTGATTTTGGAGGTTTGGAGGTTATCACCAGTAAGTGGGCGCCCCACATGTGGACAGTGCATGGACTGCACATTTACAAAAACACGGAAGTCATTTGATCATAATTACCACATTTGAAAGAGCACCCAAATGATCAGATGGCCAGTGTAGTGTGGGCAATGTTATACCCTTGCAAGTTAGTGCTTCTTGAGAAGATACTTTAGTACCGAATACTATGCTTATAGGCGAACCGCGCTCTAATTTGAAAAGAGGTGATGAAATCAAACCACTGATTACACATTTCAAGATGGTAGGACCTTAACCGGATTCCCTATAATGGTCAATTATTTTAAAAGGTTAGTTGAAGCCCAGGGGTGGCAATCATACACAGGTTTCATTAGAAAAGGAACAACGCAGAATACATTTACTTCAAACAAAAGTGGCAGGCCTAACTGAGCAGATCGAGTGGTCAGGGGAGTCATTTGGGGGGTCGCCAGGGGTCGCAATTGCGACCCCTGAGGTTTCTCTTGCTACCCCTGTGGTCTCCCTTGCTACCCCTAAAAATAAAAACATAAAAACATTAAATTAAAAAAAATGTTTTACATTGAATCTCATCGGATGTGGCCAGTGCCATGTGGCTCTTTGGTTATGGGGAGGCTTGAATTTATGTTGAAGACTCTTAAAAACAACAGGGGATTCCACAAGTGTAACAGGAAGCAAGAAGCTGGGAGTATCGGTGATGAATAATATGTTGTTTTGAGTAATTTTATAATTATGATACATTTTAGTAATAACTTAGACACTTTTTGTAATGTGCTGTAGGTATAATTTGATTCTGCCTGAGAAAATAAGGAATAATGCTGAACAACTTAACAATGAATCTGATGTTTGGAATAATCTAAAAAATATGACGAAGCATTATTTTTTATATTTTAGTTAATCCATTCACATTTTGTACCATTTCTGCACTTACGAGAGTTTTTCTCGAGGCATAGCTCTGCAATTCCTATCATTTCCGCGCTCGCTTTTTCTTTACCCAATAATATATGTACATATGCTGCTGTTTTGTTCCTTTTTTAGGTTGTTTCAGTTAAATATATTTGTGTGATCATTCAAATAAATGATTTAATGACTATGCATAATACCTGGCATCTGGTGTCCAAAAGACAATGGGCCTCATTACGAGGTGAGCGGTAGGGGATACCGGGCACCGTTAAGGAGACCGGTGCCGGTAATCCCTTACCTCCCAACTCCAAGGTCCCTTAGCGGGAACCGTAAAGGACGTGTGATCTGACCACATATTCTTTACGGGACCCGTTAAGGGACCATGGAGCTGATAACGGGCCCACAATTAGCAGGCCCGTTATTGGCGCCTTCCCCCTTCCCATTGAGCCCTGTGGGGGCTCAAATCGGAATGGGGAATGGCATTTGGAATGGGGACTTACCAGGTCTGCCTAGGTCAGAATGTCCTGGTATGTCCCCACTCCACCAGACCGGACCCGGACACGATTTTGGAGGCAGCCATGGCGCTAATAGCGCCATGGCTGCCTCCAAAGTCGTAATGAGGCCCAATATACTTCTGCACAATGGTGACAATATGGACATTTCTTACACCCACCAGGTAGCTCATGTGCCAGTTAGCCCATGACACCATAGCAGAATCCAGCAATCGCCTGGCAGCAACTCTCCAACACTTCACATGCCCACACATACAACACTGTTGAACTGGCATTTGGTGAACTGAACAACCAACACCACGTGGCTGCACATAACTGCGGGTGCCTTCATGTACTGGTCAGACAAGGTGTACCGCTGGGCCCATGTTGTCCATGTTGCACAACCTAACCAGCCAGTGCAGCGAGCCAATGCCTGAGGGGTCCTAAAATGATTCAGATTCGGAGTGCCGCGATGGCCTGGACAGTCAGCCGCATGCACACAATTATCAGAGAGGCAATGTGGATGGGCAAGTCCATCTGTAAGAAGTCATCAACCATTCCTTCAGCTACAGGTGACTTCATTGACAACAAATGAGCAGTAAGTCCACCTTCACTACCCCTGCAATATGCGTCCATAGAGCTGATCATACATTATAGTTATTCAAGAACATTTCCTTTGGAAGGGACATGTTAGAAGCGTACTGCACTCCCATTGGGTGTAAGTTTTAATGTTCAAAAGGAAAACAGTCAAGGAAAAGTCCATGAAATCTGAAATAGGCCAGAGCACAGCACATTAAATCAATGGGTGAGCTTTGGAAATGATGTCCAGAAAAAAAAAAATACATCCTTGTGTGAACTGAAACATAGTCATCAGTAAGGGGAAGTACACACAAAGAATTGCCCCACGGAAGAGGGAGGGAGCTGGTCAAAAGTTGATGCAGAGGGCAGCAAGGAGGATGAGGAGGTGATGGCATCACCTCTACATACTGCCACATGTGGAGTTGGAGTACTGATGGAGAGTCAGCAACTCAGTGAAGGCCACATGTGGCTGCTGCAGGCAAGCCTCTACCATCTGGCATCGGATTGAAGCATGTCTGCTGGCCAAGTCGTGCACAGAAGAGGAGACACGGCAGAACTGCAAATGGTCAGTCTGCGATTGGGTTCTGCAGCAAGGCTAGGCGTGTATTCCCCCTAGTGGGTGCCAAAATGTCCCTCTGCAGCTGCAGAGGTAGAGGCCAGCTCTTGGGTCCACCAGGCACCCATCCTATTCCTAGGGTGCACCTCGGAAGATGCAGCAGCAGATACCAGCTCTAAGGGCAATCAGGCATCCCCTCTGGTCCCAGCGTAGGTTTCGGCGGCAGAAGCAGCTGTCGCAGCTGCAACTGATAAGGCATGATCCCTCCCTGAATGTGCTTCAGCCCTGGCAAAAAGCCCAGGCCTCTGCAACGGTAGCAACATAAGCCTGCTCTTGGGCCACAGGAGCATCCTCCCTGGCCTCTTGCCATGCCTCCTGTATCTCTCCTATTAGACCTCCCATCGCCTGCTTGGCTGCCTCCAAGTCTTGCTGGACATCCTCCATGGAATGGTGGTTGTCATGCATGGTATGTCCCAAGTAGGAAAAGGAATCTGGCAGTACCCTCCTACGCCGCTCGGCCTGTGTCTGCCCTGCCTCAATGCCTGTCATTTCCCACACAAGGTCTGCAAGAAGAGTGCCAGTCATGGCTGCAGAGGCAATGGTTAGAGGAGTATAAGGGGGCAGAGCGGATGTCTTTTCCTAGGTGGCGCCACATCCAGGTGCCCCCTGGGGAGATCCAGAAAGTCCTCTACTTGCCCTGTGAAGGTCCTACTCCATATGAGTACTAGTGTTGTCGCCCACCACCACCAGAATGTGCCTAGCCCACAGCAGCTGTATGCCACTTTGGGCCACAGTGATGGGCTTCGTAGCAGTGACTGTGGTGGAGGTCTCAGGGTCACTGTCGCTGATATGCTGACTTCTTGTGCTGCTGTAGGGCTGGTCCTTGCTGTTGGCGGGTGGTGGTGGGATGTGCCCCACCGGGCATAGGAGTAATTCCCATTGTCATGGTCAGAATCATTTGCCTCGTAGTCATTGCCACCATCATCACCATTGGCACCTGTGTCTTAATGATCCTCTTTGCGAAACACAGACTCAGTGGACCCAATATCCTGGCATACATGGACCAGTAATGCATGCACGTAATTTTTCTCACCTTCACACTGCCCAACACTGTAAATGCTGCACCACATGGAGGGTTGCTGGAGCAACTGTCATGGCCAGTAAGGGTGTGCACATGTTGTGGGGTTTTGTTTCTGCTCTGGCCGCTGATTATGGATGAAGGAATGTTGAAGGACATATATTCACAACCAGGGCTTTAAGTGGGGTAAGACATTGAGTGGGCCCTTATTTGGGGGCGCAGCTTGCATGATGGCCATGGCCTGAAAAGTACACAAACCATAGTAAGGTACACAAACAAATATAAGCATTTATATATTTGTCTGCGTACCTTACTATGGTGTGTGCACTTTGCAAGCCATCTTTTATAGATATAGAAATATGTTGCATATTTCTATGTTTATAAAAGATGGCTTGCAAAGTACACAAATCATAGTTTGGTACGCATACAAATATATAGCATTAATGTATATCTATGCGTACCTTACTATGGTTTATGCACTTTTCAAGCCTTCTTTTCTAAACACAGAAATAGGTAAACGTATGTTTATGTTTATAAAAGATGGATTGTAAAGTACACAATTCAATCCATCTTTTATAAGACTTAGCTGACGGACAAAACCCGAGGCATCTTTGTCCATCTGCAAAGATTTATAAAAGATGGCTTGAACTGTGTACTTTTCAAGCCATCTTTTATAAACCTTAAAATATGTCACACAGTCCCCAGGTTCGCTGAGGGTCAAAGACACCTAGGTGACCTGGGGAGGGTGAAACAAAAGGACAGTAACTTCCTCTGGTGACCCCTCATATGAGGGGTCACCAGAGGGAGCTACACTGACTGACAGAAGTGCCAGTCAGGCACAGCTTGATGACTCAGTGGCGGGTGCATCTCCCGTCGCTGCTGCAGCTGTGGCGGGATAATGTGTCCCACCGTGATGTGTTGGGACCGGCAGAGCCCAACTCAGCACCACTTTTTGCAGACTGCCAGGGCCAAGTCCCGGCTGGCCCCGGGCCACTTAAAGCACTGTGCACAACATCATTGTAAGCCCATGAGGAAAGTGTTTTCCACTTAATATAAATGGAAAATGGAGGATGTTTGATGTGCTGGGGTGTTGGTAGTCATTGGCCATTCCTAAGCCTAGCCATGCTCGGGCAAATGTATCCATACCTTTGTCACCCAAAATCAAACATTTACACAGCCACCTTCCTTTCTGGTTGCCCTTCTCAGACATATGTGCAGATGTCATCATGCCACAGTGTCGTCTGCCATGGTGCAGTCCATATCAGTGGTTAGAGTGGGCACATGCCATGGGTAACAGGGCCTCTTTCATCTCAATGTGTCTGTGCAATGGGATGTCACTTGCCTGCATGTGATATATTGATGCTCCCAAATGATCTTTTGGTATGCTTCTACATGAGTTGTCACTGTGCCACTGACATGCCTTTGTAGACAACACAGAGTAGGTAGGACATGACAAACTGTTTCGGTTTCTTCCCCTGCCATGTTCCTTCACAGACATTTTCGCAGGCGAATGCCACTTTCTCTCTCCCTTTAGCGCCCCTCTCTCCCACCGCTTGGTCAGCAACACGTATGTGTCTGTGGTTGTGGACATAGCTCTGGAAGGGCTCTGCAGGGAAGTCTCTGTTAAAGATAATGTGACAACACTTGAGAGGGCATGCCAGTTCCATGAACGTGATTGTTACTGCATTGAACAATGGCTCATATTGACCAGGCAGAATATGGCATGTTCCACATACTTGTAAAGACTTGTGTTGCTCGTTTCCATCAAAAGGTTATTGTGAATGTAGACACGTCAATGATCACGTCCTGGAATTAGGACTCAGTTTCCATGCATGCTCCACCTAGTGGCGATAAATGAGGGCCGCATCTCACCGTGAGCAGTAAGAGCATTTCTGCATGTGAATGGACTTGTGCTGGGTTTATTTACATGGATGTAGTTCAGACAGCGAGAAGCCTTTATTTCATAAACGACCAATAGCGTAGCAGGGACTTGGGCGAATGCATGTTGACCTGCATGCCATTAACATGCCTTGAAATGCATTTGTTTTTGGCGTCCTGTGCAAAGGTAGTTTATTCCATGCCTATCCTTGGTATTTTCCTAATTACATATTGAAATGTTGTTCAGCACTGCCTTCTTCAGCCATAATAGTGTAATTCAAAGAAACGACACGTCTTGCATCATCTCAAATGCAGATTGAATCTTCATCCTGCTTCCTTGCACATGTGTTTTGGGGGTACCGTAGTGTATGTAAGTGCAGGTTTGGGGGTACCGTAGTGTATGTAAGTGTAGGATTGTGCAGAAGTCTGTAGGCATTGCAGGGCTATGTGTTCTTATTCCACCAGCTACAAGGTACTTTGTGGCAATACACTGGATTGTGGGAGTCGTGCACACAGCAAGCCTCCCTGGTACTGTGCTTTCCAGTGTTAATGCTTCTGGGTATTCAGTGGAAGGGCGAGTGATGAACAATATATAAGGTGCTTTAGGAGAAGTTCAGAACACAGATGCAGTCCCTAGGAGGGTATCTTTTGCAGCTGGCACTTGGTTGAATGTATATGGCCAATATTGTTGGTGGTAGGATGGAATGAAGAGGCTTTTGGTGGGTACTGGACTTGACGCTGACATTTGCTGGCTACTCATTGTGGGACTGCTGTTCCTACGGGCTATATCATGAGCAATTTCAGTGCCTGCTTCCATGGTCCTGACAGGGAAAAGGTTCTACAGTTGATGCTGGTCTGTCCCAGATTGTCAGCTGTCCCTTCCGTGATCATATTTTCCTTGGATCAAACAATGCTGGGGTGATGTTCAATGCAGCATATTTAAGGGGAGAGAAAACTGCAGTGAGAGTCAACGTAATGGGAATGTGACTGATCAGGAGTGGCCATTGGGATGCAGGTGACAGCGAGGTGCAGGATGAAGGGGCTAAGGCAAGTTTCAGGCACATTATAGAGTGACAGGCAGCCACCATTGTGTTGAGGTGGTGCCAAAGGTCACATGTGTGGATTATGGGCATGAATGTGAGTGGCGGGAGAGTGCATGGTGGTTCAGAAATTAATAGATTGTGGTGCGACTGTTGCTGACATGTTCCAAGAGGACTGCAGTGTAGGGGGAGGTGCAGATGATGTGGCGTGATAGCGGTAGCCACAGGATGGGGCACCTTCAACCAGGGCGGGACTTGGAGGATGAGTAAGTGTGTGTCCTTCACTGGAACCGGAGGGCCTCCCTTGAGATGCACGCCTTTCATGACCGCCACTTTCCTCGTCATGAATAATCTACCCCTTAACTACACTTCCTGACTGTTTTGGCCCCCTTAATCCCTTCCTGCCCCCTGACTGTTTTGCTCTCCATTAAGTGCCCCTCTGTCCCTGACTGCTTTGACCACTTAGTGCCTGCTTGTCCCTCTGGCTGTTCTTACCCCCTCATTTTAGTGGTGTTCTGACCCATGCCTCTTTTGCCATCAAAGATCCTATGTCACTACTACCACCCCAGCACCTTATCCTTGCACATCCCACACAAACTCCAGCACAACCTCTGTTCCTGTCCCCACCATCTGGCAACTGCTGCCCTTAACATCCCGTGATTACACTACATCATTACTTGTCCTCCGCCTAGGAGCCCCTGTGTTCCTACCCCTTTGCCTCTCCTCCTTGTTAATCTCCAGAACTACACTACCTGCCAGACCAGTGTGGCTTCATTCTAACAGATCAGTACATTTTGGAAGACCATCTTGCAGAACGTCAATGTGGTGGAAACAGCATTAATCATGTCCACTGTGACCCCTGTATCTGCAACCATGGGATAATCAGGTGCTGGCTGTCATCAATGGCACTGTACTACAGGGGATTGGAGAAGTGGAGACTATGGCTAAAGATGTGTACGCTGAACATTTGCATAACAATAAGCAATGTTTTTTTCCTTAAAGTGGTTGTGGCTACATCTCCCACTTAATCTTCAGAAGCACTGTAGAGAACAAACACATTGCTGTCATAGCTGAGAATATGTTATGTTATTTTGCATTTATATAGCGCCTTATATACCATTGGTATGGTCTGAAGGTGCTGGTAGGTTGAACGCCCCTGGGAACCGAAGTTTGGGTCAGTAGAGAGAGTAGAGAGAGTCCAAAAGGGCGTGTGCGCACCAGGTATGCGTGCAGCTGGTGCGGAATTCATTTGGTAGCTGCTTCTTAGCGGTAGGTGTGGTGGTTGAGAGATCAGGAGTATGTGTTTGCTCTGGCCGGAATTATCCAGACCGAGTGTGGCTGTGTTAGGCCTGACGAGAACGCCTGGCTGGGGGGTGTGAAACCAGCAATGTATACTCAGAGTGATGAGGAGTGAGCGGGAGATGTTTATATGAGAACAGTTATACCGAATGGTGTCATAGTATCTCTGTGTTCTAGTTGAGTGGTGGTGTAAAGGAGAGAGTAAGCGTGGGGTGTGGTATGATGTATGCTCTTTCAAATGTTCCCTGCATTCCAAGGCATATTATGTACGTCACGCAATTCCGTGCGGACAGGTCCGTTCTATGCATTTTTGTTCATTTCAGGCATTCAAGATTGTCCTACACATTCATGTTTGCTCGACATACTCACGCATTCTGGTTCACCTTGTGTGCTCTAGTCTATCCTTCATTCTCCTTTGTGCCCCACGCATGCTCTCATGTGTTTCATACGCATGCACTCTTGTCCTTCTCGCGCATGCACTCCAGTCTACCCCGCGCATGTACTCCTGTCTGCCTACGCACTCGTCCGCTCTGTATACTCGTCCGCTCTGTATACACATCAGTTCTGTACGGTCATCTGCTCAGTACGCTCATCTGATCTACACACTCATCTGGTCTACACACTCATCCGGTCTACACACTTATCCGCTCAACATACTATTAATTTGTACTATTGGGTCGAGACAGGGGAGGCGAGGAGTGCTGAGAGATTGAGGGGGACCAGGAACGTTTCCTCTTTAGTTTCTTTGCTGCGACTGGTGTGTGAGAGAGGGTAGGGGGTCAGAGGGGGAGAGGGAAGCATCTTCGGTTCTTCCTAGGGCTAGGCATCATAGCAAAATAATTCTCCCCAAGGTATGCATCGCCTGCTATTCCAACCTATGATGGAACCATAAATACACAGTTGATGCTTGCTCATGGTCAGATAATGCATCCATGTCTGCAATGACCTCAATAGCCACATGTGTAACCACGCTCCTGTTACTATCGTGTAGCAGGGATCATACAATGCACACTAATGCATTCAAAAAAGGTTACAAGAACGTTTCCGTGTTGAGAGGGTCAACAATCAAATAAGAACATGTACACACCGGGTGTGCAGTCAAAATATCAGTACTTGTTGACAGGGGTACAGTATGTGTCACTCAAAGTAATTACGGTGGAGCTGTCATTATCCTTGACTGCATCTCTATTACAAACACTCTCCCCTTTCCAGTCTCCACACATCACCCATCTTTCCAGTTACAATCTCCTCAACACATCAGGATCCTACATACCCTGCTGCTTCATACTATTTTCTTTTAACATCCCTCACAGGCCTCTGGCATCAACCATGCCCTATTCATTCAATTACCCACAGCATCCATTCCACCATACATGTCCTACAAACGTAACACTCCCGCAACATCCCTAAAAGAAGTTACCAAATGGCCGCAATTCAACCACTCCTTCCCCCTTCTATCACCCACCTCCCACTAACCCTAATCCAACCCCTTTCACCCACTTTATGTGGTCAGTTCAGCTACACTGTTCACATCATGAACAAAGGATGAAACACATATCTGCATCCACATGCCACTGCCTCGCCTCCCTCCTGCAAACCGCACTCGCAATGAGATGCATCCCCAGTGGACATGAAATATCATGACATTTCCACAGTGACCTCACACTCCTCTCCATGCATCTGTTTCACAATTACACCATACCCTAGAATTGAACAAGACTGTGGGAGACCCTCTACTGAGAACGAACATGGTTCAAATAACCTGTTTTATAGAATGTCTTCCACTTAGGAGGGTCTACAACCACATTTTAGCTCACTGACTATTCACGGAGTAGAAATATCCATTTGCATATAAGTATGGTCCAACCCACAACAGCAGTCCAGCACTGAAATGCTACCCAATTCTCCTCTGAACAAGAGTACCATGGGCAACCCCACACACGTTAGAATTGTCATCAAAGTTTCCCTGACTGCATTTCCCCCCTATCACTATGGCCACTTCAATACCCATATCAACAGGACAACCACTCTACTCAAACCATCTCCACTGATTACATCATTTTCCCCACTTCTCCTAAATACCATTGGCTCGCCCTGCTAGTTCTGGAACTTCACATTTCATCTGTTTTGTACACTGTCTACCATCCCTACCTCTCTTGTCTCCGATGACACTTCACTGTAGTGGGAGGACGCGCACCTATCGGACTGTACCTTCACAAGCTTAAGAGACACATTTCAGTCTTCCCAGACACATTCATAGAAACCCATGCATCTGCATTTGTTAGGCGGAGCAAGAAATTGCCTGACAACATCAAAATGAGTTGGAGCAGAAAAAGTGACAGTAAACACTTTTACTGGCAAGTTTTCCGACATGCTTGAGTATGAAAATGACCCCCACAGAAATGTAGTCAGGATTTTCACGAGGGTTACTTCCCACATTCCTCCTCAGGAGTGTAACTCTCAGAAAAGAATGAAGCAGTGCCATACATTGAAAATGTACATAAAAGCGGTTTTCTAGCTTTCTCTGACTAACACAAAAATGCATTTGATATCCAAGCCATAAACTCCTTCAACCCACAGTCTGCGAAGTAGGGCTGCTTGCTTCTTGTAGATCATCATTTGCTCATTTTTCCCATTCAAACTATTTCAGCTGAGAAAATGTTGTTACTTTACAACTTTGAAGCAAATCAATTCAATGACTATTCAGCATTAGTATGAAATCTCATTGCAGATGCACTGGCGTTATCATGTTAGCAAAGCTACTGAAGTCTGCAACGTGTTAGGTGGAAAGTAATAGGAGGGTGAATTAGCAACAGCAGTCAAGCGGGTCATGCCAGCACACTTCAAGACACCAATTTAGACCTGCCAGAATCAGCAAACTAATTCTGTTTGAGATGTTGACAGGCACTGACTGTCAAGTCAGGCATAACGATGAAGCAAATCTCCAAAAAATAAAACAAGATGACTCGGGCTGTCAGAAAACAGAAGCACCCACGTGCCGGGGATCATCCCAGTGCACCTCAGCACAGATTGAACCTGTTATGTGTTCAGAACTCGACTGGCTCATAAGCTTTATGTTATGGCTGATTTAGAGGCCACCTTTGACACAGGGAGATCCTTCCCTCTCCAAGCTAAGTCAATGTCAGTTCTTTATATTCAGCCCTATCTCCAATTCCTCGAATAACCCTTGCACTCCTCCCCCTGAGCTACCAATGAGCTAATAACCATGCCCCTGTACAGGAAATATATGTATATTTATTTGAATGAGATGTTACAAAACTCGCATTGAAATGTCAAACACCACTTCATCCGTGGCAAAACACAATAAACTTCTCTCAACATAAATAAATCCCACAAATGAGTTGAAAAGAACACAAATCACAATTCTTTACTTTCTACACATTTCACTCCAAGAAATAATTAGCGCTGGTCAGTGAACACCATTTACAAATCTAGTGCTGTGCAATTTCGATTTCCCTGCACTCTTAAAAGGCTAGCAGTTTGGTTTATCAGATTTGGACAAATGTATATGGCAATTATGATTTCACTGACACTTTTGGTTTAAAATAAACACATGGTGATTTAGCAGTTTGTTTTTAGACCCCTCCCGACTTTGATCTGGGATGAGGAAGTCTGACAGAACAATTAGGATGATTGAATAATTTTGGATTTCAGACCCCCCTCCACTGAAAGCACTGTGTTGGGGACATTTGTATAAAAATATTGGATTAATGTGAGAACAAACACACCCTCCTCTTCCTTAAAGAAGTCATGTTTAACAGGACAAACGGGATTACCCAATTATATTATAGACTATGGTTTTCAGCACTCACTGGGAAGTGAGCATTGTAGATTTCAAATTTTAACAAGAATCACCCCGTAGTGTTCTCCCAAAGGGAAATAATTCAATTAGTATTTTTTGTTAAATAGGCTAAGGATCTGTACAGTTTTGTCCCACCCACTATAAAGGGAAAGGATTTAAGGCCAGAAAATTCCCCAATCTTTTGGGTACAAAGGGCTCAAGTCTGCTGACATTGAAAACCTCTGTTTAAAGTTCAGGAATGGTTTTTCCTTACAGCTGTTAGACGGTAAGTTTCAGCAGCTCTCCCCGATGGTAAATTTCAGCAGCTCTCTCCCTCCCTCATAGTGCATTCACTTTATATAGCAGCAATTACACCATTAAGGTTACCGTCATGGGGGAGTCCCCTGCAAGAGTTCTTGCAAATAGGATTGGACAGTTAGCTTTCTCTCTCCTCCTAACTCTTGCCTCTCTCTATAGATTGGTTTAAGAGTCTGGAGCAGACATATGACAGCTTCATTTGCAATCCCCATTTGTTATCATTTCAAATGTTGGCAAACATCTAGTTATGTGGCAAAACTTCATAATTTTAATCACAACTGCCAGAATATATATATATATATATATAGTCCAATTCAACTAATCCTGGGGAATTATATAAGACGACAGACAGGTCTGCACCATTTTTTACATCCGTGTGGCAATTTCTGCCGTTTTCGCAAAAAGCATAACCATTAAGAAGATGCAATGTATTCCTCATATTCCTAATTCACCCTCCACCCGTTCAACAACTCCCAAATTTTGGTCATTTTCAGATCAGCCAGAAACCCATTTTAGATGGCCATTACAGTTCCCTGAGTCATAGGTGGATGAATTTTATATTGTCAAAATCACCTGGAAATTACCTAATAAATTACACATACTTGTAATTAGTATGACCGTTGGTTGCTGATAAAACACCCTAAGTTATAATAATCATTTTACATTAATAGTACATCTTCATTTTGGACAAATGTCAACTCCCCTGCCTTCAGGCTATTTTTTCTCACTGGGCCAGACTGTGACCAGAGTTTTCTTTATTAATCTCTTTGTGTTTGAAGCTTGCGCTTTGAAGTTGTAGTTTTAGCCTCCCTTATTTGTACCCTCCATGTTCATACCATCTTCATATATATATTGGTTAGGCATCAGTCAAAGGAAATTGTCCTGCAGAGACAGCAAGTCTAAAGGACACTTGGTTTCCATACCTTTCAGTCAAGCCACTGGGAGGCAAGCCAGGTTCTCTGTGGGGAGTTCTTTGTGACATTTATCCCACAGCACGCAAACAGGGTCTGCCTTCGGCCTATGGAATGTTGTCATGGAAACAAAGTGGGCTTTTCTTTTCAAATCTTTGCTGGTATTCTGCATGTGAAACATATAATAAATTATGTTTTTTGTCAACATGCACCATGACTTTTCCCTGCCATTTTTATATTAGCAAGGGTACATTGTACACATTTAAACTGCAAACATACATGCAAAGCCGTTTTTGTGTGAGTGTTTAAACGTCCTGTTTTTCATGTGACAGGTACCTTTGAATGTCTTCTTCCTTGGTGAATTGAATTGCTGCTTTTCCTTTGGTAATGACGGGTAGGCCTTTTTCCACATGGCCCTTCAGTTTTACCTGTCTGTGTTTAAAAATCATGTTTTTCATATGAAAGGGACCTTCAGTTTGGGGCCATTGATTACACCCCACATGCTCCCACTGTTCTTCCCAGATTCTTTGGTGGGGAAGAGCAGGGCATAGTGGGGTTTCATTCAAAGGCCTGATTTTTCCTTCAATTTCTGTTTTCATTGGAGCCCATCCAGCACAATTTCCTTCATTAGTGAATGGACACTTCAGTCTCCCCTTCGGTCTCTGGGTTGGGGGTGTATCACAGCACCCTCTTTCTTCCTTCATTAGGGGGTGGACACTGCAGCCTCCCCTTCCATCTTTGGGTTGCAGGGTGTAGCAAGGCACCCCCTTTCCTTCATTCTTACCATGGATTCTGGGGTTCTCACCAGACTACCCTCTTGCGTCCAGACTGGAAATGAAGGAGGTTATTTATCTAACATATAGAAAAAAGAGAGGTTTAGTACTTTTTACACACCATATTTCCACCGCATTTGAGAGAAAAATATTACATAAAGAGAGACATCACATTTCAACACTTAGATTCGAAAGAGGGAAACATTGCATAAAACTAGACACAGTGTTTCAGAACATCTATTTTGCAATTTTTTTCCAAAGAATATTATTTAAAATAGTCACCTGTTAGAGTTCTCCATTCAGAGTTTTCACTCCTCGGATGGTTCCTCTTCTTGACTTTCATTTTGCTCCTCCATCAGTCATAAAACTTGCTTGCAAAGACAGCTTTTCAACTGATTGATGTGGACCCACCTTTCTTCTGTCTGTTCTCCTTTTGCGATGCAGATCTTGTAGGCAACAGGGGATATGCTATCTATAATTTCAAAAGGCACCACACCAAGACGGGAGGAATTTCTACTCCTTTGCCTGATTCATTTGAAAACTGTACAGGTAAAACTTGTCCCCTACTTCAGATTCGTTCTTGGTGGTCTTTAGGTCTTAATGGGTCTACATTGCTTCAGCCAAAATGTTTACAAATGTGCTGTGCATAAGCAAAAGCATGCTGGAGGTTCTTCCTTACATGTTCAATGTACTCATGAGTAGTGGATGCATTTATCAGTGTCTGCTCCTGAGTTCTATAGAGCAGATGCTGTGGTAGCATCATTTTCCATCGGGTTATGAGCTCAAATGGAGACAGTTTTGTTGCAGAGGATGGTGTAGACCTAAGAGCCATCAGAACAAGCAGTAATCAGATGTCCCAACTGGTTCCAGGGTCTACCACAAACTTCTTTAAGAAACAATTGTTTTATTTTATCTCTTTCCCCCCTGCACCTAACTTGAGACTAGAGGTAGTCAATGTGGAGTTTTCTTTTTACCCCTAGAATCTCACACATCTTTACCATCACCTCACTGGTAAAATGGCTTCCTCAGCCTGACTCAATTATTTGTGGCAGGCCCAAATGTTAAAAGATGTGCTTGATCATTAGTGCTGTAGCTGTCTCTGCCTTACAATTCCGGGCTGGAAGACAACCTACACACTTTGTGAACATGCATGTCACAGCCAACATATAATTGTTTCCTCTAGATGAGCAAATAACTGGCCCGATGAAATCGACTTGCAAATCTTAAAAAGGCAGTCTCACTCCCCTTTTGTGTAGGGAAGCTATGTGTGTGAATGAACTGGGTTGAAATTGAGTACATGCAAGACATCCCTTTACGTAAGTGTTGAGGTCATGGCCCATGTTTGACCAGTAGACAACCTTGCGCAAGATTTCTAATAGCATGTGAAACCCCCTAGGACCAGCAGTGGCTGTGTGATGGGTGTGGGTTCAACATCAGGATCTGGAATGAGGTAGGTACCACCCACTGGTCTCAGCGAGATAGGACTTTCCTTACCAAAAAACTGCTGTGGATCCGGAACATCTTGGAAAACTGCATCAACACCCGGACATACTCTTTACTGGTACATTCTGACTCTATTGGAGGAAGGCTCACAGTGGCTTCAATGTGTTGAAAACATTTCCCAATTATTGGGTCCTCTTTCTGTACAGTGATCAAATCTGCATCTGTGGTATCTTTACTCCACTGGGCAGTCGAGAGTTCAGTATTCGCAAACGTTTGTGACCTTGTGACAGTGGCAACTTGGATTTCACCCAGTACAGAATCTGTTTCTATGAAATTCCCCTGCAGAGCTCTGGTTTTATCAAGCTGGTCTACCAGGTCATTCCCAGTCTTATCTGGCCCCTTTATCTTGGAATGACTTCTTATCTTCTTCCAATAGATGGCCATCTCATTGTAGGTCACCAGATAGTCAATTGACTTCATCAGTTTGGCATGCTTTAAGTGTTTATTGTTGGCACAAAGCATGCCTCAATACTTCCAGTTAATCAGGTGCTCAACGCACCCATTCCTGACATAATCAGAGTCAGTGATTATGATCAGTTCATTGAGTTAGTGTGCACTGCAGTGAGGATGGCTTGATGAACAACCATCAACTCTGCAACCTGACTACTTTGGGATCCTATTTTATAACCAGCAGAGGGTTCCAGGGTATAATTCACCCAGGCATTCCCAATGCCAGTCGCCAGTTTTTTTCCCCATTGTTATTCAAATGGTAGGTGCCCCATCCACGTAAACTGTGTGTATTCCATGACACACATCTTCTTCATAAACTTTGTGTGGGGAAGTTAAGTACGCCTCCATGTTGTTGTTGGTCATTAGACTTTAATTCTCAAAACTGTTTTCTTGAGCACAATCATGCAAGTCCACCATCCTTTGCGCTAGGGGACTCCTCTTGTTTTGGCTATATCTGTCCTCCACTGGAAAGCATTGCATAGACATAATCCAGTAAGTAATTCTGGAATTACTAAAATTACCCTGCCAGATTCTGTCACTTTGGAGTTATTGCAAGGGTTGGTGATGTGTCTCGACAATGATGTGCTCCCCTGAATGAATGGGCAGTAATTTTTCAATGCCCATACCATTGCCAGGAGTGCCTTCTCGCAGTCGCAGACACAGTCATCAAATTTGTATTCCACAGAGGACAAAGTCTTGCTCGCGTACGAGATGACTTTGTCAAATGTATCATGCTTTTGATACAAAACCGCTGTTAGGCAAGTATCTGAGAACCAAGTCTCCCAAAAAAAATCCTTATTCGTTATGGGGTAAGACAAAGAAGGAGCCTGGGAAATTCTTATTTTCAGTTGTTTAACCACCTCGGCTTATTCTGGAACCCAATCCCACTTGACCCCGACCTTTCATAAATGGTCCAAGGGTCGAGTGACCTCTGCATAGTCTTCAATTAACTTTCGACTATTAGTAGTGAGTCCAAGAAGGCTTCTTAATTCTCGCAGAGAAGTTGGATCTTTTAATTTCAATAAGGCTTCCACCTTCTTTGCTTGGGGATTAAGACCCTCAGGGGTGATCTTGTGCCCTAAGAAGTTAACTCAGGTCTTATCCCACTGTGCCTTTTGAAAGAACAGTTTTGCTCCAGCTTTCTGCAACTGGATTAGAACATAGCAGATTCTTTCTATATGTTGTTCCACAGTTGAGCTCTTGATCAACTTCATCTACAAAAGCCACGTTTCCCCTTTTGCTGAAATATGGCATGGCCTTATGTAAGAAGATGTTGAACTCATTGCCGGAGTGTATGTATCCAAAGGGGGTTTAGTTCTATGTGTACTAATGCCCCCTGAAGGCAAATGCAAGCTTGTACTGGTCTTCCCTACTCATGGGTACTGTACAGTAACCGTTGGTCAGGTCGATGGCGGTGTACACCTTTGACCCTTGGATCTGGGCCAGTCCCAGATCGATGTAGGGAAGGGGCCATATTGACAAGTGGACCTATTTGTTCAACTCCCTCAGATCTGAACATAGTCTCCATTGGCCATTTGGTTTGAGTATCCAAAGTACCGGGTTGTTGAAGGTACTGTGGATCGGACAAAGTATCCCACGGAATTCTACTTAATAATCTCCTTGAGTGACTCCATGGATGCGAGAGGTAACCGCTATTGTTTCACTGGAACCATCTTGGGGTCAGTGGGTATGGTGGTTGAATTCATGGATGTGCGTCCACAGTCCTATGAGTCGACTGAACAGATATCTTGAAATTCCAGGAAGACTGTTATAATGAAGGATGCTCAGGAGATAAGGTAATCTAGTATGAAGCTCCTTTATGGAGTTACATAGGTAAGATCACATGTAAGCTCCACAGAGACTCATCATAAGACTCACCAGCTACCACCATCCAGGCCATCTCCCTTCAAATGCCTGGCTAAGGAATCCTCTTCATGCACAAACATTATAAGATTCACCCAACATTCTCTCATGAGGTCACACACACACCATGCATCCAGCAACCAAGGGAATGAGATGCAATACAAAATATACCACACCTCCCCTTCTTTGGTAAACAAATGATGGGTGTACGTTCACTCATACCTCAAACAACCCACACAGATATAGATGTTTCACTCTCAACATCACCCACACTTCCCCCTATGAAAAGAATTATTGTCAAGTCGGGGTTGCGCAACATAAAAAGAAAATGGGCAGATGGGAAATACACCACACCAATACAACCAACTACTCCCAGAGGGAAAGCAAAATCGAACAACCAGTCTTAAAATGATGGCCAGTCAAAATAGATCAACGAAAAATAAAGCAAAGTCCCAATAAAAGATGGGTGTAGGCACTGTGTTCCATGGTTGCATTGCAACTGAAGTTGGAATGGAAATACAGCAGGTAGGAGCATCCTCTACACCAGAAGATATTCTGACCAAACCTAAGAATAAAAACAAAATATCCCTACTTTCAAATGTTTCCATGTATATCGGCATAACCAACATCGTCTATCCTACTGTTAGGAGTAAACATCACTCAAAAGAAAAAAAAACATTATGCCCTCTGGGTGGGGCTAATAGTACTGATACATGTCCACAGATTTAGGGTAACTAACCACTACATTGAAAGATAGTCCTTAATTTTGTTAACACCTCAAACAAATGAAATGCTGTGAATACTCCAGTGCTTCATGAGATGTAAATCGCCCAGACACAAAAACAATCTGTTAGCCAGGAAGCCCGTAGGTAAACAGCTAAATCTTCGACCGTATTCCTGAACACAACTGATGAGAGGCTAACAATTTCAAAATTGTGCTGAATCAACTTGTTGTCAAACAAGGTGTTCGACCTGGACCCAACAAATAATTCCTGGTCTCATTTACCAACACCATCAGTTCACAAGTCCAAAACAATTGTATGTCACATGTATGTGACACAAGATCCACTTGTGCACAACAACTTGACTGACAGGGACCTTATGTGTGTTCCCCAGTCTCATTGTCCACAACCACTAGCTGGAAAGTCTTAAAGTAACTTCAACATTTCGAAGTGAGATGTAGGCTATCCACAAAATGATGAAATGAGATCTACCAAAATAGTTCAAGGGGCAAATTGCCAAAAACTACAAACACTGACACACAGATGGTAAATCAAACACTAAAGGGACATGCAAAGTGTTGACTATACTGTCAAGAGGCTAAAAAGAAAAACTGTTTGCCAAAATATAAAAACAACTTTGGAGTGAAATACAATGTTGTATTGTTGTAGGGCCATGGCAAAATACCATGACAAGATGTGATAAAGCAATACCACTCATTAAACTATCATTCTCCACACAACCATTTTAACAATAGGGAGGATAGGCCAGGGGCAACATGCTTGCCTTGGAAGCAAGACGACACGGAGCAACACAGGGTCGGTCCCCGGGTCCGCAGTTAGAAACCTCTGGGTATTAAGAGTTTTATAAATAACCTATCATATCATATCATATCTTCCTTTCGTTTCAAGTACAAAAATTCAATGCGCATATACATGCAATGTACTAGTTTTAGTCCCTAAATGTCCTTGCTTCATTTTGCAGCACTAGAATCTGAAAATCCTCAACATGTTATGGCACTTGCACTGCAGCCAAACATGTACACAACTATACTTTATATAGAATTGAGATGGAAGAGGGTGTACTAAAAGTCATTGGGCCTCATTCCGAGTACGGCGCTAACCAATGGCGCTATTAACGCCTTGGTTGACGCCGTACCCGGACCGGCAGCGCCTTGGTGGATGGCGGAATTACCGCCCCATTCCAAGGTTGGCGGGGCGGTAATTCCCCAATCCCCATTTACCCTTCCCCATTCCCATTCTTGCCCCATAGGGCATAATGGGAGTGGGGAAGGCGTCAATTACGCCACCGTAAATTACGGTGGCGTAATTAACATCAAGGTCCCTTAGCGCCATGGTATTTAACGCCTGCTAAAAGCAGGTGTTAAAAGCACCATGGCGCTAAGGGAACTCGGAGTATGGCGGTAAGGGATTACCGCCACCGCTCTCGTTAGCGGTGGCCGCTATCCCTTACCGCCATACTCGGAATGAGGCCCATTGTTGCACGTGGCGACTTTAAAGCAGCAATTCCTCGAAAAGGTTAAACACTAATGCAGTGAGAGCAACTAACTGTAACCACAGTGAAGCTGAAGCATTCATACTGGTAAATACCTTCACAAACGTCCATGTGCACCTGAAAATGCAATGAGGCTGAGTTGCAAAATAACATTAAAAAATCTTGGTGAACCGGTTCTTTCTAGGCAAGATCATACTATATTCCTGGGTGAGTTTTTGCATTGCCAGGTCAAAACACAACTTCAACTTTAAATATCTTAATGGATACAAGCCCGATAAACAAAAAGTATTAGGTGCATTCAGTAATGGTGCACCACTTCAGTACTAATATGTTAACGGATGCAAGCCCAGCAAGTATACATTATTAAATAGTGACACTACTTAAATACTGTAAATCTGAACTGCTAAAGCAGAAATGGCAATCACTCTTAGAGACAATTGCCTTACTAAAATCTCATACACAGCTGAACGCATTTCTTTCAGATAAACTCATAATTGAAGTGAGTTGCATGTACAGTTACCTTTTTAAATCCCACAGCAGAAGGGCAGTATCACATGAGAAAGCACTGCAATTCACTTCTGACTGCATGGACACATTTACTTGATCAGTAACTTGTGGCAGTAGCTTATTGAATGCTGCTTCTGATGACAAATGGTTTCTCTGCTGGAGACACACCCTGGGACCACACAGAGCCTTTAATCTTGGCACCCCGTTGGGATTCCTGCAGCCAGGTCCTTTTCCAACGGTCATACCAATTCGCTAGGCACTTTTATTCTTCACTCTGGTCCAGCAGACGCCCTTACGTAGCCCAGGCGCCAACAGGCAGTTGTATCCTAACCTGGGTGTTTCTGGGGCAGACAAGCCACACTCAAAGGGCAGCACCTTTGGGTTGGGTACCCTCAGTTCAGCCTCGCACAAGCTAACAGCTTTTCTGACCAGTAAATGCCTTTATCCCGAGCCCTGGTTTAAGTGGGCAGCTTCTCTTAATCTCTTGCTGGCACCCTTACAGAGAGGAGCTCTTCTGTAATGAAGGTAGCCTGGGCATTCTTCTGCCTCTGTTGCTTCAGCGAGGCCAGTCCATTGGGCACTCTTAAAGTGCCGTTATGCTTTGCCTTGCACCTTGGGTTCTTCTGGCTGGGCACCATTGGTCAGCACCACTCCAGCCAGCAGCTTTTCTGCCCTGTGGGTGCCCCAGGTATACCTGTGCCCTGTGCCCTGGTTCCTGTGCTAGCAATGCTCCTGCCAGCAGTTCTTCAGCAATGCGGGTGCTTTGTCCCTGTTTCTTCAGACAGCACAGTCCTTTGCTGATCCATGGGACAGCCTCAGAGTGCACCTGTACTGTATTGTTTATTTATTTATAGAGCGCACCTGGCAGTTAAGCAACTGGGCGCTTGCAAAAAATAAAATCTTAAGTTACAGGTACATACGTATGTTACATTTCTTATGTTACAGGATCATATATCAAGCATTTCTTATGTTACAATGTCAGATGACTTACATGTAGGATATGTTACAGTTTCAAGAATTTTACAATAAATGTGCAGAGTATTAGGTACAGTTGAGGCATTTAGCAGTCGTTGGTGTGAAGCCAGAGTTTGACGTTAGCTTTGAATACATTGAAGGAAGGGGTGGCTCTGAGTGCATCTGGGATGAAGTTCCAGAGATGAGCTTCTAGAACTGGGAAGCTGGACCCACCAGTTCTTTTCAGTTTAAAGTTGGGGATTTTGATGCTGTTTGAGAGGGCCTTTCTGATGGGTTGTTCAGAAGTGTACTTTGTGAATTATTCTGTGAGGTATACAGGTGGTTTGTTGTTCAGACAATTGTGTGTAATGTTCAGAGTTTTAAATTTGATACAGTCATTGATGGCCAGCCAGTTGACGGCTCTTCTATAGATGGATATGTGTTGCCCTTTGGGAATACCTAGGGCTGTTCTAAGGGCATTGTTCTGCAGGGTTTGGAGTTTGTTGATGTTATGTTTACTGGTGCCTAGGTACAGTGCATTGCAGTAATCTAATTTGGAGAGGATGAGGGCTCGCGCTATGGTGGTAAAGCTGCCTGTGGATAAGTATGGTTTACAGGCGTGAATAAGTTTGCAGGTGTAACTGGTTGCTGAGGCTGTCACATTTACTTGCTTGTCTAGGGTGAGAGCTGAGTCTAAGTAGAATCCTAAGGTTTTAACTTCCTTGGCTACCTTGATTTTTATGCCATCAATCGTGGTGGAATTGTACAGATGGGGTAATTTGTTAAGTTTACTGGTAGACTCGATGATTAAGAGCAAAGTCTTGTCATCGTTAAGACATAGGCCATGTGTGGCCATCCAGGTTGGATGATTTGGTAGATTTTATTTATGATGCTGGTGTCCTTTTCATAGTCACCCTGGATTGGGATAAGAATCTGGGTATAATCAGCGTAGTTGGTATATGAGACCCCTAGTTTGTCCAATATATCGAAGAGAGGCTTTGTAAAAATATTGTACAAAGTGAGGGAAACACATGACCCTTGAGGGACTCCAGAGGTGATGGGGACTGGATCCACTGCTGCAGTAGGTGAGAAGACTCTTATGGTTCACTGGTCCAAGAATGAGTTTATCCACGCCGTGGCTTTTGTGGAGAAGTTGGCCGCTGATTTGAGGTGATTGCAGAGTACCTTGTTATCTACCAGGTCGAAGGCAGCTGATAGGTCTAGGAGTTGGAGAATAGAGATGTTTCCCCTATATTTGCGCTCGTCTAGATGTTTTTTAAGATCAAGGAGAGTCGTTTCTGTTCCATGTGTCGGTCTAAATCCTGATTGTCTTGTCCCTAGTAGATTGTTGATTTCCAGATAAGATTGGATCTGTAGATATGCAGCTTTATCTAAGATTTTGAGGAGGAACGGGACAGTTGTTATGGGCCTATAGTTTGTTGGGACAATGGGGTCCAGGTTTGCTTTTTTTAGGAGAGGTAATATCCAGGCATCTTTAAGGTTGGTTGGCACGGAGCATGATTTGAATTATGAGTTGATAAATGAGGTGACGAAGGGTGCTAGTTCATGTGCAGCCTCTTTAATAATTGCGGCTAGACAGGTGTCACCAAGGCATCGAGACGGTTTATGAGACATGATGATGTTCTTGGTTTCCGCAATAGAAATGGCTCTAAAACTAAATTGGTTAGGGGGTTTAGTTTGGTTGGTGGCAAGTTCCTGAAGCATGGTTTCTTGTGTGGAGAGGGCAATTTTGTGGAGGGCGGATTTTTTGGCTAATATTTTGTCTTGTAACATTGTGATTTTGTTGCATAAGGCCTTTTGAATGTTTGTGCACCAGGCTTTGTCTTTGGTACAAGAGTCTATAGGTGCAATTGGGGATTCTAATTCTCTCAGGATGGAGAAGATTTCCCTGGTATTTGAATTCGCTTTGCCTTCCACCCTGGGTGGTGGGTTCACAGTTTTACGGACAGTGAATCTACAGTCTTCTTTTCAACTGCACCACCTGGAGCAGGTAACTTCTTTCCTCTCCTTCAACTCCAGGTTTCAGCACTCCATGGTCCAGTTTCTTCATCTTGTAGCCAGTGTTATAATGAAAGATGCTCGGGAGATCAGGTAAGCTGTTATGAAGTTCCTTTATTCAATTAGATAGGTATGATCTCATGTAAGATCCATAGAGACTCATAGCAGACTCACTGGTTTCCAACCGCCCAGGCTCTCTCCCTTCAAATGCCTGTCTAAGGAACCCTCTTCGTGCACAAACATTTTAACATTCACCCAACATTCTCTCATGAGGTCACACACACACCATGCATCCAGGGGAATGAGATGTTATACACAAAATAACAAAGACCTGTTTCAGCCTTTGCCTTTGCTTCTCGGTCTCACAGGCATCAGCAAGATTGACCCTTTCCTCGACTATCTGCTTGAAACCTGGAAAGCCCCTGGTCTAGTCAATTTCAGCTGTATCCTCCAGTTGGGTGGAGAGATCTCTTTTGATGGTGTTGACGTGGACAGCGGATTCGAGGTAGTAGTCATTGACTCTGAACACTACCTCCTACCTCCTAATGTCACAGGTCACCTCTTCCATCCCGTAGGGGCAGGATGAGTACGCCATGAAAGTACCCCCATGCTTGGTAAAAATCTTTTCTGGAGTAATACTGTCACTTGTGTCAAAACATTTGTTTGGGATTGGTCCCATTATTTCATTACCTAGATAAACAGAATAATGTGGGCATCAACCGCCATTCCAATAAAGGTTTCTGCCCCAAAAGTGATACTTCAAGGGTAACTGTTATCCACCAATATTCGAATGGTGTCATGTTCTTGGTCTTCTAGAGGTGTGGTATTTAAATGCAAACATTGTTGTTAAAGATGGAAATTTAGATTTATATAGGCATTCTGTTGTTTGAGGTTCTGTCCTCGCTTAATTTTGAGGGGAATATTGAATTGTCTCACCTGCCCTGGGATGGTAACCTCTTCTCACACTTGAACTTCAATGGCATAAGGCAGCAAATGAGCTGACCGGAATGCTTTTGCAATTGTGTCAAAGCCCATGGGGTTACCCCCTAGTCGGGACCAGGCTTTATTAATAATTAGGTCCAAATATTTTGCAAACTGATTGAGAATGTCACTGCCCAAATAAAAGGCGGAAAGGAGATCTCTCACGACCCAACAATTTTGCTCTATGCTTTTGTTACCAATGGTCATTATTAGCATAGGCAGGAGATGATTGGAATTTAGGGTTTCCAGACTTACTTCCCATTTGTCAATCAATTTAAATGTAGGAATTGTCTGATCTTTAGGGAGTTTCCAGAATAATTATTTGCTAATCTAGCTCCTTCCATTATTCAGGCATACTCTGGCAAGTACCGGCTCCTCCCCCTCATTTAACTGAATGGGAAAAACAACTGCACACCCTTTTTCTGAATGTCTGTCGGACTTTGAGCGGGATCTTCCTTGTCTGGTTTCACAGGACTCAATGTTTCATCTGATTTTGGAGTGGTGTATAATGTTAGGGTGTCCCCTTCCAATGTGGACTGCCACTTAAAACTGGGAAGAAGGTTGATTTTCAAGAATGGAGAAAGATTCCCATCAACAATCAACAATTTGTTCTCTTACAGAGATGACAGTGATGTCTGGGACCTGATTATTCTGGAAATGGAATTCCACATTCTTAAAACATTGATCAATTACATGACTGGTACCATTCCTGCTCACATAATTCGTACTAATTTTTAATGTTATAGGGAGGTTAGTCTGAGTTTATAGGACCTTGTTTACAGAGTCGATCAGGGATGATAATCTCCTCAGGAAATCGTTCCCCACTAAACTATGTGTGCTGTCTGGAATCACGATTATCACTGGATGTTTAACTCAGGTCTGTCCAATTTTTATCTCCAGATCTGCAGTCCCTTTGACAGAAATGAAATTTCTGTAAACATTATGGAGTTGTTCAGGAAGTGGTGTGAGGGGAATTTGCTGGCACTCCCCCATCATGAGTTTAGTTGGTCAAAGGCATTTTGGACAGCAGGGTGGCTTGGGATCCAGTATCCACCAGAGCTGATAATTCACAGTGACCCTGCACTTTGACCGGTGCATTAAATCTGTCTTATTTCTCCTCCAAGGAGCAAAAAAGTGTGAGTTATTTGACAGCCTGGGGGTCATTTTCTTAATCTTTAACTCTGACGCTGTGTAATCTTGTGCAATTTTCTGTGGCGGAGTTTGGGAATCTATAAAGAAAACTTTGCAACTCGCAATGGGAGTTGTTGGGGAATCCTGCTTTTCCCCGGCTCCTTTGCTGTCCATCTTCACCTGGTGGCAGTTCTCAGAACCTGTTTGGAGAAAGGATACCCCCTGCGTTTCAATTCTGTCAGGCGCGCATTTTCGGGATTTAAACATGTCTTCTTCTCGGTCCGTCTCCATACTTACCCAGTCCTACTCACAGTCTTTGGAACCCATTTCTCTTTGGGAGGGATCACCCCATTTTTGAGAGAGAAGGCCTGCTAATCTGAATCCTCCAGGGATTCTTCTCTTTTCAAAGAGCATGATCCAGAGATTATCCACAAAGTAGGTTCTTCTTTGGCCTCTCCTACTCACCCTTTGCTCTTTGGGTTCTAACATTTTGTGGGTACAAGAGACACTTTCAGGCTGAGAGGTCTTTAGGGGTTCTGCCTGGGTGAGAAAGGGAGCTTCCTCTAGGGAATTGCATCTTCCTTCCACCCAGATCCCCTCCTCAGAAACCTGTGGTTTGTCATTGGTTTCCTCCTGTCATTCCCCCCCTGGTGTATCAGACCCCAGTGTTGGGGAATTCTGCGAAGCAGTGTTAGGTTGCGAGTTGGACTGAGCCCTCAGCATGTGCCCCAAATAATCGGTCAGTTGCTGGAACTATCGCTCAAGTTGCAAGAACTTTTCTGGGTGGTAGGGAGGTCTCAAGTCATGACTGCTCCTGAAAAGGGTAACTGTCTCTTCTCCCAGAGTAGTTCGGGTACTGGACATTTCTCCCATAATTTTCCATTCTGAATCTCCCTTCTCCCGAGTTCAGGGATCTATTGTCCTGGAACCTAGGAGAGAGAGAGGAGGATTGTTTTTGAAGTTCTGGTTCAGGGGATATATGGGGGAAAAGTTCGGAGTAGGTGGTGGAGTGATACTTCTCTCATGAAGGAAGTTTGGAGGGATGTTTTCCGGGGCAGGACTTATCTGATAGCTCCCCCTTGGGCCACCGGAAGACAGTATATATACCCCAGGATTGGTTTTGTACCCTTGTGCCTGGGACTTATATAGGTGGCAGGGCCTGGGGGATCATTGTTCTGGGCCACTGCCTGAGTACCATTTGATTAGGCTGGGTTGGGGGGTCCCTTCTTCCCTCCATTTTGCTTGTTGGCAAAAGGGTTACTTTTAGGACCCCATTTCCAAATCCAATGGAGTGGTCATTTTTAAACCCGCCACCAACGAAGCAGCAGGGGTGTTAGGTGGTTTGGCGGATTGTGGGGGGTTTACTCTCAGCAGACTTCTGGACCTCGTAGATTCTGGTGGCCTGTTCAATCACCCAATCCAGGGTCCTATGCTCAAGAAAATCATGCAACAACTGAGTCAGGATGTATCTGGGGAGTGCATGGAAGCATGTAGTTATGAACTCCCTACTATTTGTGTTCATCAACTCGGAAGTCTGAGCAAATGCCTGCTTAAACACCTGCACAAACTCCCAATTTGCCTAATCCTCCCCACATCGCAAATTATATACAGCCTTATGGGCCTACTGTGGGTTTCTGTGTGAGGAGAAATGTTTTAAAAGGGCCGCCTTGTAGGTGGACCATTTATAATGATCCTGGTCCTCCAGTCTTGCAAAGAAACTGGAGTACTCAGGTATGAATGTCCATTTAGCAAATGCTACGCAATTCACATCCTTCTTGATCTGGATTGAGACCATCATCTGGTCCTAAAACTCCAAATGCTCCCAAATCGAATAATTGGCATTCTTAAGTTATGGGGTCAGAAAGTTCTTCATGGTCTTCATTTGTCCATTAGGTCTTTCACAAAACCTTTGCTCTGTTTCACTGTCTTTTTCTTCTTCTGCACTGGAGTCCATTCAACTTTAGACTCAGAACTGCTACTGGTACTCCCTTCCCTGTCTTCTAGGTGTTCCTTTTCTCTATGAGACTGGGCATATCTCTCAGAACTACGGGGTCTGGATTCCTCTCGCCTGGGCAAAATTAGCTCTCAGGGTCACTCTCCCTGTAGTTACATTTAGGCCCAGGATAGAACCCAGTTTCCTCATCGCTCTTTTCAGGGAGTCTGGGGAATTCCCCCTCGCCTGAATGTTCAGAGGTTTTTATAATGCCCCTCTTGGGCTGAAGCTTTACAGTTTCTTCTCCAGCAAAGCCAGCTAGGGGGTCTCTCTTTTTACTCATCTTCAGCCAATCTAACTCCCTGACTTTCTCATCATAAGAGTTTTCATGGTATGAAGTACTTACAGTATTAATTCTTACTTCCCAGGACACACTGGCCCGGCCACTATAACCTTTGTGTGCTAGAGATGAATACTCATCAATATCAGACAGGGATTGCCCTTCTTGATCAGTTGGGCTAGGCCTGGGTAAGTCTAACCGCTTCTTGTCACCTTGTTATTGATAGGTGGCATGCATGAGATTGGTTCCCATGTGTACATAAGAGGTTGTAAATGACTGGCATGAGGCCCCTGCTGGGAGAGCTGTCTCAGTACGCCAGTTCCATATCCTGATTGGACAGGGTGCCCCAGGGCCTGTTTTCAATTGTTTTGGTGAGACTCATCATTGTGTCTCTTTTTCCTTATTTCTTGTTGGTAGTCAGAGAGCTGGCTTTTAAATTCTGACACTTAAGCCTGATTAGTGTCAAGCACCCTGCTCTGATCTACTAACCAATCTTGCGTATGCTGCAACTCATGATGAAGTGATTAATTCTCCCTCTGTGAACCTTGTATGCTGTGTCCATATTCAAGGCGCTTTTTCCTTCAGGAGACTAATCTCCTTCTCTTGCTCATGCCTAAAATTCGCTGCTGCTAATAGTTCATGCTCTATTCGTCTTAACCGCTCTCCTAGCTCATTCCTTTCTTCTCTAATTCAGGCCAGTTCCTGAGAACATGACAGACTCTTTTATGCATCCATTTTAAACCGATGCATCTCCTGTGCAAGCACACTATTCTCCTGGTTCAAGAGGCCTTTTTCCTTCACCAGTTGCATTTTCTGGTGTTTTAAACTATGCACCTGTTGATATATCTGATCATAGTTATTTTGGCAAACAACCCCTTTTATAATTAACTGAATGTTTTTATTTTTCAACTCCTTTGCTTGTAATTGAAAGGCCAAAAGGTCATCTAACAACCCTCTATTATAAATAGTCTGATCATTGACCTTATGTTGCAGTGTGCTCGCATTTTCCACACACTCTTTATAAGCATGTTGCAGTGAAGAAAACCATGTTTCACCCTCTGCACTCTTGCACTGCTGGTATTTTCACTAATTTTTGAGTTGTTCCATGAGGCTTTCTTTTTTTAGCTCAAAAATATGGTTCTGCTGTACTTGATCTTCTAACTGTTTAAGTTCTTTCTGCGCCGCATGTAGATTCTCAGTCTTACTCAGGACTCACTCTTCTGTACTCGCTCTTCCAGCAACTGCAAGTGGAAGTATCGATGCGCTGTGAGCTGAGCCATTTGACTCAGTTCTTCTTGAGCAATTCGGGTCATCTAAAATTCCTCTAATGCGTTGTGCCATATCCCACCTCCACGCCAAATATCAATACATTCTGATGTTACATTTTGTGTTATTTTAGCTTGCCAGCTCCCTTCATCCACATCTGTCCTCTCACCACAAATGAACAGCTGTGTAAGTAAATGTCTCCTGGCATCATCTAATTCAATTGCATTCATTTTTAAAAATTACTTTTTGTAAATTTATATAGAACTTTCTCTGTGCTGGGGCAAAAATCACCGGTTCCAGCATGATTTCCACTCACTATGCCAACTCCAAATCAGTTTTTATTACTCAATCTTACTTTTTTGCCTATACAGCTCTGTGGAACTTAGGTTCAAGTCCTCGCAGAACTTTAACAAGGCAAAGATGACATTCCCTCCACCTTAATGTAATTGCATCAAAATGAAAAGTATGGCACAAGAACTTTTTATGTGTCAGACATAGCCAGCCAAATCCCAGCCACAAGGCCTCAATGTGTAACGGTTGGTTAGGTGACCACAGGGAGTTTCTTCCCTCCCCAAGTGTCACACAGTAAATGGCTAATGTCAGTCCTTTTATTCAGCCCTATCTCCAAAACATCTAATACCCCTTGTAGCCCTCCGACTGAGCTAAGAACCAGTCAGGTTTACAAGAAATATATGTTTATTTATTTAAATTCAATGACACAAAGCTCGCACTGAAATGTCAAACACCACTTTATCAGTGGCACAACACAATCAACTACTCTCAACATAAATAAATCAGTCAAATGAGTTAAAAAGAACACAAATTACAATTATTTACCTTCTACACATTTCACTTTAAGAAATAATTAGCGCTGGTCAGTGAACACAATTTACAAATGTAGTTTTGTGCAATTTCGATTTTTCCTGCATGCATTAAAAGGCTAGCAGTTTGGTTTTTCAGATTTGGGCAAATGCATATGCCAATTATGATTTCATCCACACTTTCGGTTTTAAATAAATGCAAGGTGATTTAGCAGTTTGTTTTTAGACCACCCCCCCATACTTTGGTCTGCGTTTAGGAAGTCTGACCGAACAATGAGGATGATTGAAGAATTTTGGATTTCGCACCCCCCTCCACTTTCTGTTGGGGAAAGTTGGACACAAAGATTGGACTGCTGTAAGAACAAAGACACCTATCTCCTTTAAAGAAGTTGGGGTTAAGAGGACAAAAAGGATTACCAAATTAAATTATGGGCTATGGTTTTTCAACAACACTGGCAAGTGAGCTTTGTTCATTTCAAATTTTAACTAAAATCTCCCCATAGTATTCTGCCAAAGGAAATTAATTAAATTTATATTTTTTGTTTAATAGGCCATGGATCTATAAAGTTCCATACCCCCCACCCACTATAAAGGAAAGGATTTAAGGCCAGCAGAATTCCCCACATTTTAGTTACAAAGGGCTCAGGTCTACTTACATTGAAAACCTCTGTTTAAAGTTCAGGATGGACAGCGGCATGTCAGGACCCTCTGGAAAGAGAGCGCAGGTGGCTGGTCACTCCACTCTCAAGGATGGCCTCCCACTCTTGTAGAGAGAGGTGACTCTGAATTTTAATGGTGACTCCACATTTTAGATAAGGCTCCACATTTCAACAAGGATAGAGAATTGGTCCCATTAGGGAGTGAGACTCAGGCCGAATTTAGTATATGTCAGTATTGTGGATGCAAAAAACACATGGCAGCTAAAAATCAATTTGAATTTGATAGTGCACACCATTTGGTCATTTTGCACTTTATATCACAGTCATGGACTGAATTGTAATTAACCATAAAACTAACAATTATTACATGTTAATCTGTATCCTCTAACCCCAACTAACATTCAGAGCAAATCAGTCCATGATTTTGTGTACAAACTTCAGTGCAAATTGATTAATTAAATGTGCTGTGCAGAGTTGATTTAAAATGCAAGCAAATAACCATGGAAGAAATGGTGTTTCAGGTGATCTGAAAACTGGTTCCATTGTTCATATTGTAGAACAGGAAATAACAGAATAGGGAAATGTAACTCTTGCATCCATTGCTGCCATTCTAAGCAGTCAGGATGAACATGGACAGAACTTGAGAGAGGGACAGATAAAGGCTGGCACTTTTACATTTCATATAGGTAAAACTTATATACATGGGCAGGCTTAGGAAGAGCACTTAAAAAGGCTGGCGGGAGGCTGGCTGTGCTCTTTGGCTGGTGCAGGCATTTCAGAAAAGTCTGGCAGTCTCGGGCACTCTTAATCTCTGGCTGACCCTGAGGGCATGTGACAAGTGCTGACAGGTAGACTGAGAAAAAGAGTTTGTGGGCTCCTTCCAAGCTCAGAGGACCATAGGCACAGATGAAAGGAACATCTCATGTGGGTGTTATCCTGATAGACGCTGAAAGTGAGCAATCTGAAGGCACACATAATTAAGCTTTATTCTTGGGTAGTGTCTGGTTAATTGAGGTGCGCAGAGCTTTAACATCATAAACATAGATATCGATTTTGCATGGGTTCTACATATCAGGCATCCCAAAGTCTGTTCTCTCCCCAATGTACTGAAGTGAAGTGTATTTCCCAATGCAGTATTAGTTGCAAAAAAAAGAATAATTGCAAATAATAGAAGTTACCATTCTCAGTACTAAGTGTCTCAAGGTCGTTGCTTTGTGTTCTGTACCAAGTAGATGTGGGAGAGAGCACTACAGTAATTCTCAGAACCTCTGGAGGGATCATTGCCTGCGGGGGGGAGAGCAGAATATGTGCTATGTACTGCTGCTGGAATTGTAAACGCATTGTATTATTTTAAGAGTGTGAAGTCAGCATGGGCAAGTGAATAAAGGCACATTTATTTTTTAGTGCATTACATGTGCTGCTTTATTTCACTCATGAATCACAATTGCTTATCAAGTGCTTGCAAAAGAAACAAGTCAGCTCTGGTATTTATTTATGTGCCCTGGTTTCTTGTGAATCATGGAGTGGTGAAGTAAGTGGTAATTTCATTTCGCTGCCGGTGGTATTTCACTGTAAAACATGTCATAAAATGCAAAGCAAAGATAGTCAATGTAAATTGTGTTCTTCTAAGAGTTTCTGAATGAATGTTTATTTGGTTTAAATGGTAAATGTATTCTGAGATACTGCCAAAAGGTCATAACATGGTATTGTAAATAAAATACTGCAAGGGCATAAAATCCTCATTTAAAGTGTATTAGGTCCAATTATTGCTTACCGTTATTAACCCTGGTATACAACAATCACCAGGCAGTTCCCTATATTCTAGGCACACCCCTATACCACAAAATACCCCAAATACAAGCAACCAAAAATACCAACATCCAAAATGGAACATTTTCAGATCAGCCAGAAACCCATTTTAGTTAGCCATTACAAATCCCTGAGTCCGCCCAATCTCGAGTCTGACCTGTTTACCCCCAGCTAAGAGCTGGGGGTAAATGCACTGGAAAAATGTCCATTTTCATCACAATTACCGCTGGTGCTATTACTGTGCGGTAACTGTGCCAAAAAATCCCCATTGGGTCCAATGGACACAATGGGGAATGTTGGGTAACAGTTAGTGCCCAACCCGTGATCTAGCGGTTATAACACCGGATGGGTGGGTGCTAACACAAATAAAGTTGGGCAGTATCTTAGGGTTACCGCTCAACTCGTGATGTGGCCCTTTTGAGTTTGAAGCTTGCTCTTTGAAGCTGGAGTTTCAGCCTCCCTTACTTTTAGCCCCCGTTTTCACACCTCCTTCTTACATGTTGGTCATGCATCAGCCAAAGGAAATTGTCCTGCAGAGACAGCAAGTCTAAAAGAGACTTGGTGTCCACACCTTTCAGGAAAGCCACATCTTATTGTTTTTGTAAACCACTGATATGCAATCCAGACTTTCCATGGGGTAATTGTGACATTTGTCCCACAGCAAGCAGGCAGGCTCTGCCTTGGGCCTAAGAAACTTTTTGATGGAACCAAAGTGGGGTTTTCTTTTCAAATATTTTCTGGTATTCTGCATGCAAAACTGTACACACATAACTTACTTGTGTACCGTGTCTTTTCCCTGACATTTATTATGTTAGCAGGGGTACATTTTTCACATTTAAACTGCTAACACACATGCAAAGCCATTTTTGCATCAGTGTTTAAAAATCTTGTCTTCTTCCTTGATGAATTAGAATACTGCCTTTTCCATTGGTAATGACAGATAGGCCTTTTTTACACGGCCCTTCAATGTTAACTTGCAAATACGCATACAAAGTCATTTTGTGTCAGTTTTTAAAAATCCTGTTTTTTATGTGAAAGGGACGTCCAGTTTGGGGCCTTTGATTTCACCCCACATTTACACTTTGGTTTACCATTTGAAAAGAAAATTAGTTTGCAAAGGTGTGCTTATGCTTATAATGTTATAAGTATCAATTATGTATTGATATCAGACCAACAGCTTGGAAAGGGTATGCCAGTGATAGTTTATTGATTGTGGGGTTTGTTGTCATTATGTTATTTTCAATATTGTTGTTCAGATTGTGTGGAGGTTAGTCCTGAAAGTATGCCAATCATTGCACAATAAAGCGGTTGGTTTATTTGCAGTACATTTAGATCTCCTTCTGTGGCAAAAATCGGATGGATGGGCGTTACCACTTCTGCATGCTGTATTTCCACTGTAAAGCTACAGACCTGCAGATTTACTGTATGCATGCAGATATACTGAAAACAACTATATGATGCATTCACAAGTGCCGCACATGCACACACAACATTCAAAGATCAGCCTATTAAAACATATATCTGCAGTCCTTGTTTCCACTTCCCAATTTCTCTTATTTTGAGATTCACTGTGTCTGCATGAAGAGAAGCAGATGTACACGTCACTCATGGAGCCCACCCCCTCACCTCTGTCATATTGGAAGAGCAGCAAGAAAGCACTGTGTATTACACATGGTATCATCCCAGTACTTTATTGAAGATATGAAAGACGGTATGCACTCAGACAACTGTACCTAATGTACCCTCAAACTGATGTTGTAAAAGGAAGTCTGCAGACACCACTGAACACAGAAAAGCTATAAGTAAAGTCTGACAGGTAGAAAATGACATCATGAAGAAAAGAGAGGAGGACACACTGAAACAGAATATGAAAACTCAAAGAAGAAGATGTAACTGAAGTAATAATGTTACTGAACTTTCAAATGCAAAGAAATCATATACACTGAGAAGATAAATGAGGAAATATGCAGTAGAAGTATACATGCAGACACGCAGGGTAGATGATACATATAGAAGTTTGCTACAGTAGAAAATGTAACGCGGATAAAGCAGCTATGTTATGAAGATGGATGTCGGTTTCGTATAATAGTATTCTAAAAAACCCAAGGAGAGAGACCAAGGCTGCAGAGCTGACATGCACTGAAATACAGATTCATTCAAGAACAAAGAATATTTGTTTAGCTAACAATCAAGTATGCTGCAGCAAGATGCAATTGCAAGGTACAGAAAGGAGTCAAAGAGGATAAGCCACGTACGTAAGACATATTTCTCTTAGATTAGGCAAAGGAGTAGACATTTGCGAGGGGCAATTAAGGGACATTTATAGATGTAGAAAGCCTATGCAAGACGGAGCAACCAAGCCTCGAAAAGTCAAAAAAGTAATAGCACCCAGTATAATTGAATAGAATAGCACTAAATAAAAGGATAAAATGAACAAATCATGGTCTCCTCACGTGGTGCAAGACCGGAAAACAAGACCTATTCATAACGTTCCAGATGAAGATAGCAATGCACCTTCATTACCTTTAATTAGTAATTCCAGTGCATATTCCGCCCAACTCGCCAGGGTACTGATTTTGTCCTGTCACTGATGCAATGTCCTTGTGTATGTGTCTCAGTGCCCCAATGCCCACAGGGTTTCGGCCCTTTATATATAAACAAATAAATAAAATATAAAGTTCAGGAGAATAGACCAGTCAGAGAGGTCAAATAGAAAGAAGAGGACTTGGCTTAGGGTCTAACTGATGAAAGATGGTAGGCTAATTGGCCAAGTGGGCAGTTGTCTGAAGTTGTTCTACGCACCTGGGTTCTGTTTTGCTAACTTGCTGCTAATGAGCCGAATGTCCCAGGTTGGAAGAGAGTGGCATCCAATCAGGATCGTTTATGTGATGGTGAACCATACACTGTTGCAGTAGCCAATTGGCTTCTGTTATTCTACTATTATCTGTATTAAACATAGTTAGAGGTAGTTTGAGGCATGCCTATTTGATAAGGGGCAGCCAATAACGTTACTAACTACTAAATACGCTATAGGTATATATATTCCTTTAACCAATCCCTCCGCCTGATAGGTTTTTACTATTTGCCACGTATGCTGATGTCACAGCTGATTTATACTGATGTTTAAAGCCTTGGTGTAACTGAAATGTATTTGAGAGTGTGTGAGCTATGACTTGTTATGCTTGGCAGATTTCCCTACTTCATTCAATTGATAATAAAGTAGTACTTTGCCACATTGTTTGAGTTTGTCCAGTTATCTGGGCCTGAAATCAGTTATTGTTGTAATCCCGTCCAGCACTTGATTCACTCCAGGAGCTAACGCACATTTTGGTAGCGATGCGGATAGTTCAAGATCCGGACTCTCTGATTTTTGATGTCTTCCACTATCAGCCGGAAGACCGTAGAGTTTCCTGTCGAAAGCAGGAGAAAAAACACATGTAAACCAAAGATGGTCGACAGGTGCACCTTTCAAGAAATTCCTGTCTGGCCGGTCCTTGCAGGTGCCACGCGTATGGAAGGCAAAGTGGTCGATTGGGGAAGAGTCAATACCAAATGGCTCGAGCTGAATAAATGGAAGTAAGTAGAAGCATCAAAGGTGTCAAAAAAGAGGAGGGATCATATTGCATGTGTATATATAGTGGAGAACGAACCAGGATTTGAATGAAGGAGAGATACCTCATTTCCTATTCTCAAGGAAAATAGAAGAGACCACATCAAACTCAGGAACATAACAGTATTATTTAAGGGATTCTGGTGACTAAGCCAAAAAAGGATGCACAACACACTCCACAATGGAATAAAATAGAGGTGAGATACTTTTGCTAGAGACAGTAAGGAAGACAATCGTAAAAAGTGTGTGAACATTTTGGTTGAGGTTGTAAAATTATAAGTGTAAAATGTTGATGAGTTTTGTATTAGTTGTTTATAGGTTGAAACTGTAAAGCAATAGTTATACATTTTGATTATTAAACCCTAAAAAACAGCAATTGGCACCAGTCAATCAATCATAGGAGGACAATAGTTGACAAAATAGAGTAAAATAAGATTCTTAAGTTGTCAATAACAAACATGAGATAGCAAGGATTGATAGACCTATAAACAAAGAAGTAAATGAATATTATTGTGTAGGCTTGACCATTGTTTGGAGAAAGGTTTCTTTTGGAACTGTGTTGGCAATTGATGGTGCTTGCCTGAATTGATTGTTGTGGTGTGATTAATCAAAATAATAAACAAAATATAGAAGATCCGGTAAGTATTGACAGTTAAAAATGACTTGTCCTTATGGGGGACACTCCCCTTTTACACTTATGCAAAACATTACTGATATGCACCCCAAAGATTTGGAAATGCATGCCTAGTGGGTAAAAGGCACGGCTGACAAAATGTTCATACTTGGCCACAAGAATGTTCATTATCGAGAACAGTGTTGCATCACATGACAACATACCTACATGCTGCATACTCATGGAAAAAGATACAGAAAAAGGTTAGCTGTTTTAAAGCTGTGGAAAATGGATCAGAGCGAGAGAAAAGATCTACCCGAGAAGGAGTGGATGCTTAATCAGTATAAAGAGGAGTGCCTGGCACCTTCTGGTCCTCTTTCTCCTCCTAAGAATGAAAGTACTGAAGACAAAAAGGGAATGTATCCTTTAAAGGAGTTGAAAGCAGCGCCGGGTATGTTAATCCAACATAAGTACACCCAGCATATAGTATTATAGACAATATAGAATACAGCAAAATTAAAGAACGCAAATAGATGTCTACACACGATGGACATAAATAGTGTGAAGAAAGAAGAGACAGGCAGATAGAGATAGAAGAAGAAGCTAAGAGACGAAAAGGAGAGAAAGACAGAGCTAGCAGTGTCTCAATAATACAGATCGAGTGGATGGGAGGACAGATACTACTCAAATTAGATGGAAAGGGCATTGATGATGTCAAAGAAAGAGAGGAATGGGAAAAGAAGGAAAAGGAACACAAAGGGGCCTATAAAGCTGAGAAGGAAAAAGAGAGGAGGCAAAAGGAAGAATTAAGAAGGTATGAAGAACAGAAATAAGAGAAAAAAGAAAGGAAGAGAAGAAACATGAAGAAATAGATGCACAGAGATTGAAAGTACATAGGTGGCAAAGAAGGCGAGAGGAAGAAGAGAAAAGGCAGATGAGAAAAAGGGACAAACAAATAAGAAGGAGTAGGAGGCAAAGAGATGATGAAGTCGATCATATTGTTAATAGATGTATAATACCAATTGAAGCACGAGAATGATGTCAAGAAGGGATAGGGTCACGGCAGACTTTGCCAAAGAGAGAGCTGAGGGGGACTTAGAGAATGTGAAGAGGAGAGCAGTGAGCTGCAATAGCAAGAATACAGACATGAAATGATGAGTATGTGGCAGAAGGCAAAGGGAGAAGCATTAGGGATCTATATAGGTAAAATGAGGGAGAAAGATGGTTATGAGACTAGAGGGAGCTTCACAGGATCTCGACCGAAAGAAATAAGAGATGCATTGGATGACATAATGATGGACAAGCATAGAATGTTGTCCTTAAGTAGACTGATCTTTTTGATGAGGAAAGGGATAACAGTCATGCCAGTTGGGGTATAATGATGTCAGATGAAGAAAGGAAAGAAAACGATCGGCGTGTCATGACCACTGCCCCCAAGGTGTCAGACCTAGCCCAACATCCTTGGAAGCAGGGTCATGACCCTCATTCCAGGCACCAGCCGGCCCCCGTAGGGGCCTTTTGGACCTTGTCCTGGCGCCAGTGGCGCCAGGCTCATGCTCATAAAGGGACCCAGTCCCGGCACTGGAAGCGCCGGGCTCATATAAAAGGGATTGGTGCTTGGGTGGACTTACCTGCTGCAGACCATGCTGCCTTCCTACCTGCAGGATGAACTCTTCATCCAATCCTGCTGGGACTACTTTAACTGCTGGGTGGGGCCAGCACCACTCCCAAGAACCACATACTGGAACTCTTTTCTTACCTCTGGAGGCTGTGGAAGAAGACGCCTAAGCACTACTGAAGGCTATTTAAACCACACCCGATTGGTTTCACGTGCTTCGCGTTATTCTGCAATAGCAGCAGGACGCTCACCGTGTCGGCTCCAGCTGATCTTCTTCTTCTGCACCTAAAAACTGGACAATCTTCAACTTACCTTCCTGAAATCCAGCTCCAGCCTTCCGTGACATCTGAAAAGGAAAACGAGAACATTAGAGTAGCACGAGAAAATACCAGAGCTGCTCTTACCACCCGTCGGCGCCTTCCAAGGCCTCGTGCCGCGATTCTTCGTTCTCCAGCCATCTGCAACAACAAAGAATACAGGTTAGCGATAACTCCATGATATCTGCTTACCTGTGCCACGGTCTCCGCGAGCTCCGTTCTGCGCCATTTGTCCGCACCTGTAAAATACAAGAAGGACATTATTAGAGCTCAGGACTCCATTTCTACTCACGTGCCTCAAGTGGTCCTCCGGCACGATCCTTCGGCATCAGTCTTCATCGCTGGTTGCACCGCGACCTGAAAGAAAAGGGGAAAAAGACATTTAAAAGTGCATTTAACTTCAGATGAACCTTTTGCTTGCCTGCAAAAAACTCCGGACTTTTCCACTTACCGGATCAACATACCGGACCTGCAAAGAGGCAAGATTCTGAAAGGACAATAAAAGACTCAAATAAGGCACTTACCGTTCGTGCAGCTAACGACGGTCTTGCCTTCTGGACTCTACTTCCGCAATAAAAGGCTGAACTATCGTCCAGTGAAGTAACTGGCTACAGCGCCCCTGCACAGACGCAGGATGGAGAGCGCCGCATTTATTTACCTAAGGTGAGCACGTGCGGCCTAGGGGAGTCGTAGGAGTGTCAGGAAGGGGAAAGGGCCGAAACCCCGTCAGGCAGACGTTAACCCCTGTTTCTTCTCTGCCCGCAGACATCTCACTCTCCAGATTAAGATCACAGTAAGGAGGGGGCCCTTCCAGGGTGGTGCCAAAGACCTGCAAGTGACTCTGGAAGGTTCGGAGAACGCCCAGACCAGACCCGCGCCTCCGAGGGATTCAGGTGAGCGTTACAGAATGCGAAGCCTACCACAAATATCCCACCCAGGCGCAATGGAAACCTCGGATACTGACCAATTGGCCCAATTGCTTGGGGAGCTGAGGGCCGAGGTACATACATCTCATCAAGAAACAAATGCCTTACGAAGGGAATTGATCGTTTCCAAAGAGCGAGCGGACGACCTGGCCAGGCAATTGCTACAAATTCAAGCTGGGCAAGCACCTTTGCCTACCTCGGGAGGGAATTATCCACATACAACCTCAAGCAATCCGGTGCAGATTAATCTGCCAAGGAACGTGCCTCTGGCTCCACCAGAACGTTTCTCAGGTGATCCTAGACGCTACGCAGTATTCATCAACCAATGCCGCTTGCACTTTTTGTGTAGACCCGCTGCATTCCCAACTGACCAAGCTAAAGTAGCGTTCGTACTTTCTTATCTTAGTGGCAATGCGGCTGATTGGTCCATTCCTTTAGTGACACAGGATGATCCGATCCTCCAAAACTTCCAAGACTTTCAGGCCAGTATGGAAAAGTTGTTTGCACGGCATTCACAAGGGCAGGCCTTGGACAATGAACTCCTATCGCTAAGACAAGGTAACCAAGATCTCCTGGCGGACATAGCATCTTTTAACAGACTGGTGGTTGAAACCAGGTGGCCTGAAAACAAGAGGATCACGCTTTTCCACAGGGGGCTACGTGGAGAACTTAAAGATGTCTTAGCACAGGTGGTGAATCCTCCGCAAGAGTGCTGCGATTATATCGACTTAGTAGTTCAATTAGAGTATCAACTACAGAATAGAAAGGCCGATCGCTCCAGATTTGAAACCAGGGCGTTCTCAAAGACTCAAAACCCTGCTAAAGGAAATGATTCCGTGGAACCCATGCAGATAGGCATCGTGAAAGGACCTTTAACTCAAAAGGAACGAGAAAGGCGAAGACAGTTACAGCTATGCCTCTACTGTGGGAAGTCTGGACACTTCCTTCGAGATTGTTCAGTGAAACCGGTCATGAAAGCCTTGGGAGCTTCCGAAAAGGATGCAAAACAACAAGAATCGGGAAACGACCTCGCCCGGCAAGCGTAGAGGTCCGCTTGCCGAGCGTAAAAACCAGTTCCTTGACCTCGCATTTCGTACTGCCCATGGTCCTCATAAGCCCCGACCAACCAGATCGTATGCATGCTATTAAGGCATTCATTGATAGCGGATCAATCGGTAACTACGTGGATCAAGATATGGCAGCTAGGATGAATCTTCCTTTGTGTCCTAAATTGGTAAAAGATGTAATCACTACAGTGGATGGTACAGAAATAGTTTCCGGACCAGTCTCTCACACCACCGTGGAAGTGACGCTGCTCTGCCAGGACGGACATCGGGAAGGAATCGTGTTTGATGTAATCAAGGCCCCGCAGTTTCAAGTAATTCTAGGAGTTCCTTGGTTGGAAAAACACAATCCTCAGATCAACTGGCGAGCCAAGGTAATCCGGTTTCCAGAGTGCGCCCAAACTTGTTATTCTCGGCCCGACATCAGGCTGGCAGCCATCGCTTCCGAGAACCTCCAATTGCCTCCTGAATATCAAGAGTTTAGTGATGTCTTCCAGAAAGATCAGGCCAACACCTTGCCTCCGCACAGGTCATACGACTGCCAGATAGACCTGATACCCGGATCCACTCCACCGTGCAGTAGAATATATGCTCTTACTGAGCCAGAAAATCTTCACCTCAGACAATACTTGGACCAGTACCTGGCTAACGGATTTATTCGTCCCTCAAAGTCTCCAGCTTCTTCAGCTTTGTTCTTCGTCCCGAAAAAGGAAGGTGACCTGAGAACGTGTATAGATTATCGCGCCCTGAACCAGATTACAGTCAAAAACAGGTACCCGCTGCCTCTGATTCCCGAACTATTGGACCAAGTAAAGGGCGCCTGCATTTACACAAAACTAGATCTCAGAGGAGCCTACCACTTGGTACGAATCAGGGAGGGGGACGAATGGAAGACGGCCTTTCGCACAAAATACGGATTATTCGAGTATCAAGTAATGCCTTTTGGACTATGTAATGCACCGGCCGCCTTCCAGTTCTTTATGAATGGCGTTCTCCGAGAGCTTATTGATGTTTGTGTAGTCGTCTACATTGATGACATCTTAGTATACTCCTCCTCAGAAGCTGAACACCGACGACATGTCACCGCAGTTTTGCAGAGGCTTCGCCACCATCGTTTATTTGCTAAGTTGGAAAAGTGTACCTTTCATGTAAAGGAAGTCGAATTTTTGGGGTTCATTTTATCACCCAACGGTGTTCACATGGACACAAGAAAAGTGGATACTATCACCAAATGGCCGTCTCCGACTTCGGTAAAAGGAGTACAGAGCATGTTGGGCTTCGCTAATTTTTACCGAAGGTTTATCCCCGAATTCTCTCGAATAGTCCAACCTATCACGGCTCTCCTAAAAAAGAACAAAAAATTCGAGTGGACTCCAGAGGCCGAACAAGCCTTCCAAGATTTGAAAGCCAAATTTATTTCTGCTCCAGTCCTGAAACATCCTCGTCCAGACCTTCCTTGTATCGTCGAGACCGACGCATCTAGCCTTGCAATGGGGGCAGTTTTGTCACAAAGAGATCCTGAAACACACCAATTACACCCTGTGGCGTTTTGGTCCCGCAAATTTTCGGCCCCGGAAATCAATTACACAATCACGGACAAGGAACTTCTGGCAATCAAGTCCGCCTTTAAGGCCTGGCGGCATTATCTCCTAGGAGCCCGGCACACTGTCACTGTAATTACTGATCATCGTAATCTCCAATATTTGAAGTCAGCCAAGGCCCAATCTTCAAGACAACTCCGTTGGGCTTTATTTTTCGCGGAATACGATTTTGTGATAACGTTTCGGCCGGGCGTCAAAAACGGAAAAGCGGATGCCCTTTCATGAATAGGTGTTAACGAACTCGCAGCTAATCCAGAACCAGTACCCATAATCCCCGAACAAAAGATTTTGGGAGTCATCAACACAATGTCTCTTGACGACATAAAAAAGAAAATCAAGCAAGTAATAACTCCCGAAGATTCCTTGACTTGGCTGCAGAAAGGAAAGGATTTTACGATAGAACAAGATCTATTATACTTCCAAGGCAGACTTTATTTACCGTGTGATGACTTACAGAAACAGGTCATCACCTGCTATCATGATTCCTTAATAGAGGGACATCCGGGTGTAGCCAAAACCTCCGAAAAAATTAAAAGACATTTCTGGTGGCCGTCCTGGAGAAAGGATATCAAAGACTTTGTGGCCTCATGCGGCATTTGTGCACAAAACAAGAGCCAGAGAGAAAAACCAGCCGGGCTACTGCATCCGATAGGCATTCCACCGTGCCCTTGGCACACCCTCTCAATGGATTTTATCACGGATTTACCCCCTTGTTCCGGATATAATACAATTCTAGTAATTGTCGATCTTTTTTCAAAGATGGCTCATTTTGTTCCACTGAAAGGATTACCCACAGCTTCCATTCTAGCCCGAGAATTCCTTGAAAACATCGTTTGCTTGCACGGGTTCCCTTCAGTCCTAATCTCTGATGGAGGGAGCCAATTCATTTCCCATTTCTGGAGGAGTTGTTGTCATCTTGCACAAATTGACGTGCGACTCTCTACCAGCCACCACCCTCAAACTGATGGACAGACTGAGAGGACTAACCAAACTCTGGAACAGTATCTTCGTTGCATGTTACAACAATCAGAGGGTACTTGGAGGGACATTCTTTGGATTGCTGAATATGCATACAACAACTCAATACATACCGGAACAGGTAAAACCCCTTTCTTCCTGTTGTATGGGGTTCATCCTGGGACCTCTAATTTAGATCCGCCTCAAGATCTAGGAACACCCGCTGTGGACCATCTTCATGCGACCATAACTCAAACATTTAAGGAAGCCATCGCACACCTTCAACGAGCCAAAGAATCTTATAAGAAAGGTGCTGATCAACATCGGAAAGAGGCCCCTCAGTACCAAGTAGGAGACCAAGTCTGGCTGTCTACTAAACATCTATCTCTAAAAGGACCACGCACCTTTAACCCAAAGTACTTAGGACCCTACGCGATCACGGCTGCGATAAATCCTGTGGCAGTTAAATTAGAATTGCCCACTCGGATGAAAATACACCCTGTATTCCATGTTTCACTCCTGAAACCTATGCAACCCGGAACCCGTCTGACTAAACCTCCAGAGCCAATCCAAGTAGACGGAGAAACCGAATACGAGGTTAAGAACATCTTGGATTCTAAATTTTTCAAGTCAAAACTGTATTACCTGATTGATTGGAAAGGGTATGGCCCCCAGGAGAGATCTTGGGAACCTTCAGAAAATGTCCATGCTCCTCGTCTAATCAGAAAATTTCATCGGACCTTCCCCAACAAACCAAAGCCTCCGGGGAAGACCAATTTGGGAGGGGCCTTGAGGGGGGGTGCTGTCATGACCACTGCCCCCAAGGTGTCAGACCTAGCCCAACATCCTTGGAAGCAGGGTCATGACCCTCATTCCAGGCACCAGCCGGCCCCCGTAGGGGCCTTTTGGACCTTGTCCTGGCGCCAGTGGCGCCAGGCTCATGCTCATAAAGGGACCCAGTCCCGGCACTGGAAGCGCCGGGCTCATATAAAAGGGATTGGTGCTTGGGTGGACTTACCTGCTGCAGACCATGCTGCCTTCCTACCTGCAGGATGAACTCTTCATCCAATCCTGCTGGGACTACTTTAACTGCTGGGTGGGGCCAGCACCACTCCCAAGAACCACATACTGGAACTCTTTTCTTACCTCTGGAGGCTGTAGAAGAAGACGCCTAAGCACTACTGAAGGCTATTTAAACCACACCCGATTGGTTTCACATGCTTCGCGTTATTCTGCAATAGCAGCAGGACGCTCACCATGTCGGCTCCAGCTGATCTTCTTCTTCTGCACCTAAAAACTGGACAATCTTCAACTTACCTTCCTGAAATCCAGCTCCAGCCTTCCGTGACATCTGAAAAGGAAAACGAGAACATTAGAGTAGCACGAGAAAATACCAGAGCTGCTCTTACCACCCCTCGGCGCCTTCCAAGGCCTCGTGCCGCGATTCTTCGTTCTCCAGCCATCTGCAACAACAAAGAATACAGGTTAGCGATAACTCCATGATATCTGCTTACCTGTGCCACGGTCTCCGCGAGCTCCGTTCTGCGCCATTTGTCCGCACCTGTAAAATACAAGAAGAACATTATTAGAGCTCAGGACTCCATTTCTACTCACGTGCCTCAAGTGGTCCTCCGGCACGATCCTTCGGCATCAGTCTTCATCGCCGGTTGCACCGCGACCTGAAAGAAAAGGGGAAAAAGACATTTAAAAGTGCATTTAACTTCAGATGAACCTTTTGCTTGCCTGCAAAAAACTCCAGACTTTTCCACTTACCGGATCAACATACCGGACCTGCAAAGAGGCAAGATTCTGAAAGGACAATAAAAGACTCAAATAAGGCACTTACCGTTCGTGCAGCTAACAACGGTCTTGCCTTCTGGACTCTACCTCCGCAATAAAAGGCTGAACTATCGTCCAGTGAAGTAACTGGCTACAGCGCCCCTGCACAGACGCAAGATGGAGAGCGCCGCATTTATTTACCTAAGGTGAGCACGTGCGGCCTAGGGGAGTCGTAGGAGTGTCAGGAAGGGGAAAGGGCCGAAACCCCGTCAGGCAGACGTTAACCCCTGTTTCTTCTCTGCCCGCAGACATCTCACTCTCCAGATTAAGATCACAGTAAGGAGGGGGCCCTTCCAGGGTGGTGCCAAAGACCTGCGAGTGACTCTGGAAGGTTCGGAGAACGCCCAGACCAGACCCGCGCCTCCGAGGGATTCAGGTGAGCGTTACACGGCGCATGCAGTATTTTGATAGATCCAGTCGTCGGATGAGGGTTTAGAGTGGTCACATTTAGAAGACAAAACGCCAGAACCTATACCATATTCTGAGCTACCACAAGTCTGGTCACGCAGTGCAGGGGATATATCCCCACCTTATGTAAGTAGATTAAGGTCATTACCAGGACAAAAATGAACGGGTGACACTAGCCCTTCCTTGAAGACAAGGTGCATAGGTGGATAGGATTGTACACTGGGATTTCTGCAATTCCCGTTATTATAGAAAGGGGAAGACAAACAAAATATATTCCGCACCCACAAATGGATAAAGAAAAATGAAATGTAAATTACCTACTTTGACTGCAGGAGCAGGAACATGTATTTATGAGTGTAAAGACTGGAGTCGGGTATCTGTACTCCTGCCCTCTATATGGAAGAGTAGAAGCACAGAACAACCCAGCCAAGATTCTATATATGGTAGAATGGCTGAACAACCAAGGCTGAAGCTCTCAGTAGGTGATGCAGGCTGGTTCTTAAGCAACGTGTATTCCCCAAGACCACCACAAAGGAATGTCCACACACTATGTTATATGCTAACACAGTTCTATATTCATAAATAAGGTTCACGATATATACACACATTAATAACACACTTTGTACTTTTGCAAATCTAGTATGTCACAGATATACAATGTCTATGTGGTACCACACTTAACTATTGACTCCTTTAAAATTCACCAACTGCTGACAGTTAAAATGACATACACATCAAACAGTAATGTGTATCAGCATAGGACATAGGAAGGAAGACAAGTTAGTTTAACCAATGGCAGACTACTTTGTCCAACTGCCAAGACACAGTTCTGTGTGAGGATACCCCGCACCTGGGCAACCTGTAATAAAGTGTATTCACAAGCCCAGTCCATTAATGTCAAAATATTCTTGTTTCCTGATCAAAAATGTTCCACTACCCCAATGGACCTGAGTTTAGCAGAGTTTCTCCGACGGTTTGTCGACAGATTCCTCGAGGGTGGTCTCCCTTTAAAGCAGGAGCCACAGGGCGTCGAGAGTCCTCATAGAAATGTGAACCTCGGCGTCGAGAGCCCTCGAAGCACAGTGTTTGGTGCTGCAAAGAAGACTTGTTGAAGAACATAGGCGCGGCAGCGGGCATCGAGTGTCACGTCGGATGTTGCGTCGACAATAGGGACTCGACCACGGCTGGACTTTGGATCTTTACTTGTTGGTGTCTTTTGTGGACTTCGGGTGGTGGGAAATCCACCGTGGATTCTCCTCGGTCGTCGATGACCTTGACTTTCTCCGGCAGGACAAAACGGTTGACGTGATGGTTTAATTTTCTTAGGCAAGGTGAGCAGTGTGACTCCGGTCGTCGAGCAAACACAGTGTCAAGCTATCCCTGCTTCTAGGCAACATGACTCGGCAGGCTTCCAGCGGTCAAGGAAATCCTCCGAACCGCAGTCGACGATGATGGACTTCGATGGCCTCGATGTCCTGGTGCTTTATTTCAAGATTTCTCTGCAGACTCCATCTCCAGTCGACAGCCTTTCGGGACTGGCATCCAGAGTGCCTCAATGAAGATCAGCTTCTGTACAATGTTTCCTCGTAGTTCGGGGTGAGGCGCCTAGCCAGGACCTCTCTTGGATCAGTCCTTGACAGACTGGACAGCTTTCGGATTTCATTGAAGGAAAGCAGCAGCAGTTCTTATTCTTCCTTCTGGGCTTCAAGGATAAGCAGCTTCAAGTTTCAACTTCAGCTACTGAATAATTTGGTAAGTGAATGGTCCCCAGATATACACATCTGTCCCTCATTCACACTGCTAAGCAAAGCTCAGTCAGAACGGAATTCATGCAGGCAGGCAGCCAAACAGGCTCACAGTTCATTCAGGCCATTCACTTCGACCCAGACACTCATAACATGGAATGTGTATTGGGGCAAGCACCCAGCCTTTCAGCACATCACACTGCACTCATGTCAATTTCAGGCAGGACTGTCTCATTCTTTGTGTCACACACACAGATACCAGACACCCATAACATGGAATACATATTGGTCACACACTCCATTCACCCAGGTCCCACCCAAGGGTGTACCCACTACATACAGTCACTGGGACGGCTCCAGCCAGTCTGGCATGGACTTCCCCACAATACCATATAGGGTTCTTCCACCCAACAGCCAGCGACACAAGTTTCATGCTTAGATTCTAACACAAGAGAAAAATGTAGGTTTCAGCACCAGTGATCACGATGAGAAAAGAGTCCAATGTAAGAAGGCCACATTGCAGACAGAATAAAAAGACCTGCAGCATATCCCAAGATGGCCACCAATTCATTTGTTCATCCATTATTTCTTTTGTTTGGTAGTTCATTCATTGATTAAAAGAGCACATGCAAGAAGTATGGAAATCAAAACTGTTATTCACTCTGCTGTTCCAGGGACAGCCAACTACTTTCTTATGCATATTAACATTTAGTATCGTCTATTAAACGACTCAGAGTGAACCCAACCTCCACATCTGCATTTCTTACTGCTAACTAAGGTGGAATCCATGCACTCAGTACCTATCACCATCCCCTGACAAAATAATTGCATGCAGTAAATAATGCAATACATATATCAGGCATGCTCTGCTGTGTTAAATATAACTATGCCATATGTGTGTTATCATTGAGCATTGGAGGGTCAGACCCTTAATGGAGTTCTTCAAAGGTAAACAGAAGTTTGAAATATGTAGTCCTTCAACATATCACCTCTCGCCCACCTCAGGGATCATCCCTCTTGCCAATGCTCTTTTATTTCGTCATGGTCTCCCTGACCTCCATCACCAATCCCTAAAACATCAGTGCATTTAGAACATGTATGCCTATGACATTCACTTTCATGAAAAGCTGAACTAAGGCTCTGAGGCCTATTACTTTGTGGCAACAACAGTGACCCTGGAAAAAGGAACTGATTCTATATCACTGTTTGCAAATAGGGACATCTGTCCTTGGACTAAAATGATTCATTATTGCTACTCTTCACCAAGCCAGATTTGCGTAGTTTACCCCCAATACCAGTTCAGAATGTCTGCAACCTGAGTGTGTGATATGCTGACCCAGGTGTCTAACCTCTCACCCTGGCTCTTCAACCTCTACCTGGTACTTCTTGCCCACTGCATTGCCGCTCTATGTCCCAACTTTCAGTGCTATGCGGATGACACTCAGCTCATTTTCAGGCTACCTTCAGCCTCCTCTTCTCCTTCCCTCATCACTGACTGTCTGTCTGCTATCCAGGAGTGGTGTGCTGCCAATGACCTCTGCCTTAATGCCAGTAAGACTGAGATTCTCCTCATTGGCACACCCACTCCCCCCTTTCCTGTCACACCCTGGCCGGCCTCCCTTGGCCTTCCCCCTATTCCCACCTGTGAGGCTAAAAACCTCGGGGTCATCTTCGACTCCACACTCTCCTTCTCTCTTCAAATCTCTGACGTCTCTAAGAAGTCACACTACCAACTCCACCTCCTCATTGGTATTCTTCCTTTCCTCTCCTTCCCCTAGATAGATGCTCACTGTCTCCAGAGCTCTGGTTCTCGCTAGGCTGGACTATTGCAACAGCCTCTTTCTAAATCTGCCTGTCTCTACTCTCCGCTCCCTGCAATTCACCCAAAACAGGAGTGCAAGACTTGTCCTTGGCCTCAAGCCCAGGCATCATATCTCTCCAGGACTGAAATCTTTGCACTGGCTCCCAGTGGCTGCGAGGATTAAGTTCAAAACCCTTTGCATTGTCCACAAAGCCTTCTGGGGTCTGGGGCTTCAATATCTTCAACTCTCTTTTCCTGAATATCTTCCTTCTCAAGCTCTTTGCTCATCAGCCACCAACTCCCTCAGGTTCAGTCGCTTCTCCAAGCAACGAGTTGGTGGTAGATCTCTTTCTTCGGCTGGGGCCTCCCTCTGGAACAGCCTCCCTGCCTCCCTGCCTCCCTGTGTCCCTGAAACTTGAAGAAAACCATCTGCGGTTCCGGAAGCACCTCAAAACCTTTCTCTTTGCTTCTGCCTTTTCTCCTCTCTACCCTGCTGACCTCCTGGTTGAAACAGCAACTGCACTGGTTACCTGGCCACCCTCTCATCTCGGGCCCAGGTCCCTCCCACAACAGTCGCACACGCCCACATTGCCTGCCCGGCAACCCACTCACTCAGAGACTGTTTCTGTATCCCTACAGTCCCAGTACCAGCACTTGACACCCGATGTCTGCACTTCCTTGCACTTGCCACCTGCTGGTCATTATTTTTACTTTGTTATTATTATATTCCCATATATTGCACTGTCCCCCCCTACACTTTTCCCCTTCCCCCATCCCATGCACTTGCGCAATCTGAATGACACCTGGCCTAGTAGGATGGTGTTCTGTCCTCCCTTTGTTCCCCCTCCCTTGCTTCGTCGCGCCTTGATACACTTGTGTATAGGCACGTTATAAATGCTTTATCATATCATACCATATCAAACTCTTCTTTACTCCACTTTCATTTTTAAACAACAATTGGCCTCATTCCGAGGCTGGCGCTATCCATGGAGTAAATAGCACCATGGTAAGCAACCATGGAGCTATTTACTCCATGGAAATCCGGCATGGTGAATGGAGTAATTACCGGTCCATTCCAAGGTTGGAGGGACCGGTAATTCCCCATTCACCATACCGGTTCCCCATCCCCATTCCTGCCCCCATAGGGCTCAATGGGAATGGGGAAGGAGTAAATTACGGCACCGTAAATTACGGTGCCGTAATTTACTCTAAGGTCCCTTTGCGGGTTGGATTTTTAACGCCTGCTAAAAGCAGGCGTTAAATGCCAACCCGCAAAAGGGAACTCGGAATATGGTGGTAAGTGTTAACGGTCACCGTTGGCATTAACGGTGACCGTTAACCCTTACCGCCAGCCTCGGAATGAGGCCCAATGTCTTTTGTGATAAAGTATCCTACTAGCTCTTAGGGTAAACGTTTGTGTGATCATTGGGGCAGGGTGCTGCCACCGGCTACGTGATGCAGAGCTCAAGAACAGTCGAGGGACTATTTTGTTCTCCACCACAACACACCTTGAACTCGTGGTTGGGGCTCATCACTGAAGACAAACCTATGATGCTATGCTTTAAAAAAAAAACTCACCCTACAAATGCCAGCCAGATATACAACCCACACAGAGTCAGGAAACCCCCAAGGTAAGCTTGGTAGCATGGGCTTGCCAATAAGAGTATGATCATGCTTAATCATACTCAGGCAATTTCTATGAAACTTTTGCCTCAGGGAAGTAGAGACGGGGAGATTTCATTTTTATTTTTTATTGTATTGGTTCTTTATAATGCACACTATACAGCACAATTGTGTTTCAAGGTGCATCAAGACAAAGGAGGGTGTCAGGGATGAAAAGTGAAACAATACAGTAAAAAACAATAAAGAGCATCCCTACTAGGTCTTTAGGCATTTGGAATGTGCTATAGCATTAGAGAAGGGGAGGGGGAGGAGGGGAAGTGCAGGAAGGGGATGGAGGATGAAGGACAAACAAAAACAAGTCTTACTAGGCTGTGAGCTGATTCTGGTTGTCAAGTGCTGCGACATGAAGAAGGCATATGCGGAGGAAGGGTCTGCAGCAAGGGGAGAGGAAAGGTACATGAAGTGCAAAACAAGTTCAGTAAGGCTGTGCAGACACACATCACTTCCCCACACAGTAGAGCGTTACAGTAAGTTTAATGATACAGGAAGGTAAAAGATAAAGAATTGGACAGCCACAACACCATGTGCAAGGGCCCCAGCAATACGGTTAAAAATAGGTAGCATGCAGCATTAGGGAACACAACAGTACAAAAGGTAGACATTTTGACATTGTGCGGGAGAGAGATGTAAACCCAGGAACTACAAGCAGCGCAGAGTTGCACGGCCGGAAAAAACAGGAAGTAGTTGCAAATAAAACACACCAAGATGTTGAAGGCAAAAGTCAGTACACCAGGTGTAAGACAAAGTCAAAGTTCCAGAAGAAGATGGCAAAGACAATTACCAGGAAGTTGTAGGCAGGACAATGACATGCCGATTCAGATAAGGCATGGAGAGTGAAGAGTGGGAGGTGGGAGGAGGTCCTCAAACCTGGATCAGGAGGCTTTTCTGAGGAGATTGCTTCTGTCCCCACAACATAACAGCAATGGAGCACAAAGAGTGGAGCCCAATGGCACGTCCTTACGCAAGAAGACGCATAATCTGGCTGCCATATTAAAAGTGAAAGATCATCCATTTGTTAAGCCCAATGGAGCTTACCTCAATGTGCTGCCGATATCATGGGGACACTGATAAACACTCCGGTGCCACATAGGTGTAGATGGTGGCAGGGCCAGACAGGAAAGCGACAGTAGGACTTAAACGCAGGCCTTTAATGGGGCCGGCATCGCTGGCTGGCTCTGTGGAGGAAGTCATAGAAGTGACGAGGCAGCCCACAGAGGTGGGTCCAAGGAGGGACTGGAGCCGTCAGGGTCATCGCATAATACGGCGTCTATATTAAAATAAAATGATCTTCAATTTGCTTTAGCCCAATGGAGCTTACCTCAAGGCTACTGATATCATAGGGACACTGATAGGCACTCTGCTGCCTTGTAGTTGTCGATGGAGACAGGGCCAGACTGGGCCAGGCAGGATAGCGAGAGCCAACAAATGCCAGCCTCCGCCCACAGAGATCTGCACACTTACTGCATGTCGGGTGAACCTAAGAAAGTCAGGGCGCACTGGGGTCTTGCATGGTGGTCTGCTCCCAAATGCGGACACTATGACAATCCATTATGGCATAGCATCTCTAAGAAGGCTTGATGTACTAATCAGAAGAAGGCGCAGTGGGGCCTCCAAGACATTGGGAAGACTGTTCCAGGAGCAAATGCAATCAATCTATTATCCAAACTTGAACGTACCTGAAATCCATTGAGTGACTGTAGACCTTGGCAGTGGGGCCGGGCTCTCATACAGGGGAAGTGGATAGAACGAGTGGTTGGTTATACAATGTTACATTAGCACAGTTGCCCATCATATAATATATCAATGCTGCATATTATGCTCAATTTTTGTTGAAACACTGACAAGTATATCCACTTGAGGTATGGACTTGCAAAGTGTCTTGCTTATTGATAACAATAGAACACTTTATTCAGGATAATTGCTTAAATATTCCTGAGTCTTTTATGAATATTTGTAACTCAAATAAAATATGTCTCGCTGTCTAGAAAATCCAACACTTGTTTTGATGTTTCTCAAAGATGGGTGGGACAATTGTTATGCAATTCCTAAATGTAAAAATGATGAAAAAGTAATATTCATGTTACACATTGGTAGAATTGATATTGCCTATCCACGTTTTACTTGCAGTGGTGGATTGTACATTAAAAGAGGCAATCCAAAGAAGATCAAACAATTAATAGGGGTTTGGGGAAGGGAGGAATAGAGAAAAAAACAGGAGAGTCATTAGTTATGTCCTGACGTACAGGTTGTGTTGTAAATTCAATGGGACTTTTAAGTCAATAACCTAATTCTTCACAAGTTGGTTCTTTGATTAAAAGCATCCGAAATTACAGAATTGTCATAATGTCTGTGAGGCAACATTAATCAGGCTATGGCTTCAAAAGGGTTCAATGTATGCTTAGTTTACTTGCTATTTCTCGAAACAGAAATGCTAGGCTTTCTGGAGTTAAGTGTTTTAGAATAATTGCATTGGTTCTCCTTTGTTATTCCTTATGTGTTGAGCATTTCTAGAAGTAACCAGGGATGGCATTACAATTAGTAAAGAAAAATTGTGTAAAGTATCGTTTCAATATTAAATAGATGTTTAATATGCATTGGATCGTATTACCTATAAATTTGGAAGGGATGTATTCAACCCGGTCGTGATCCGCTCGATGGCTTCCTGCATGTGTGTTTGCGGCCACCATTTTGTTTTTAGTTTTTTTCTATGTTCATTGACGTCATGCGCACAGCACATGACACAACCAAAATACAGGCAATGTTTACCTTTTCCCAACCTTTTCCCAACCAGCATCACAGTTGTATCTTTCATTGAGAATACTAAAGCTTCTCTTCAGGAAATTAGAAAGTGACACAGAGTCTTCATGTAGTGCATTATCTAGATCCAAGTACTTTACTTTAATTCATATAAAGCGCCACACGCCCAAAGTCCTCTCAGCGTGCACAAAACAGAAAGAAGACTAACAATGCAAGGAAGAAGCGTATATGAGGCATTACTCAGAACATATCTAGTCATCTGCTTAATTAAACAGGTCTGTCTTGATGCCACTTTAAAATCGGGTCAGGTAAGGAATAGCCTGTACTGTAGGTTGTATCTCATTCCATGAACTGGGAGCCCAGCTGTGGAAACTGACTCATCCATATCTTTGCAAATTAAAACGCACCTGGGAGAGTGCCTTGCTCTCATTAGAGAAAATTACTCTCCTACATGGTGCAGCCTTCGGCCAGACGGTCAGGTACTAGGGAGCATTATCAGAAAGGTATTTATGTGTCAAAGTAAGGACGTTATGCCAAATTCTGTGCTTTACAGGGAGCCTGTGAAGAGAACGTCTGGCCGCAGTCATATGATGCTGACTTCCAAGTTCAAGAAACAACTTGAACAACACCGTTCAGGATGATCTGATGTTTATTCAGATTTGATAGAGAAGTACCGACCAGTAGGGTATTACAATAGTCAAGCCTGGAATTGAAAAGCACTAAGACAACAATAGATCTATTCCCTGCCAAAAGGTATGGACGAATCTGGGTCGTATAAGCGCAAGAAGAGCGTAAATGTGCATTGTGGTTATTAAAGGACCACTGAGAGTCAAAATATATTCTGAGGGTTTTGACATGGGGGGCTAATCCAATGGAGCAGCCTGTTGTCACGAACTGAGTATATTAAGGGTCCAATTCCTGCAGCCTAGGACCAGAGCCTACAATCCGAATCTCAGTATTGTGGTCATTCAGTGCTAATGAGTTTGTTGCCATCCAAGACTGAATCAAGTTGTAAATCTGATTGATGGCCAGGGAATCCTGGGTATAGTCACTGGTAGGTAATACTTGGGTGTCGTCAGCATAGCCTATTTAGTTGATCCCCCTGTGCTATCCAGGAGGTCAAAGAGCAGTCAGGTGTAGATGTTGAAAAGTGTTGGTGAAAAAAAGAGCCCTGCGGAACCCCTCCTGTAAGCAAGAAATGTCTCTGGACCAGGGTTTCCCCCCCCAAGCTCTTTCACATACCCTTTTCACTTTCCTGATTGCAATGATTTCATTTCAAAACCATTTTCTTTTTTTTTTTGGTTTCACTTTTTATTGTTTTCAGGCATACTGGAGTCAAAGCATCAATGGCACCTGATAACACATGCTGGAATTGTGTCACTAGGTCCTTAGTATTAGAGATGGATGATAGTCTGGCTAAACCAGGTACTGCCAAGGCAGCAACGGCCTCCAGCATAACCTCTTTCAGATTCCAACACCTTTTCTTATCCTAGGGTTGGAATCCATCTGTTGGGGCATCACAGGGAGCAGCCGGTCAAAGGAAATGTAGCAATGATCAGACCAAGGTCAGGGAGAGAGCAGTACTGACAAGATATCGATGTTAAATTATCAAATACTATCCAGAATATTGCCCTCTCTATGTGTGGTTAACTTGACATGCTGATGGAGACCTAGTGCTAAATCGTTATCGGCACATGGGTTAAAGTCACCTAGCAAAAATAGGCTAGAAGTTGGTTTCATGGTGTCATTGAATAGGGCAAGCAGCTCTTCCTCAATGTGAGGAGTTTATTTTGAGAGCAGGGGGCTGTAGTGTAGTTGTATCTAGTTGTGACCATAATGCATCAAACACCACATTACAGTATATATAAAAATCAACTATATGATTCAGTAACATGCAGAAAAGCACCATGAACCAATTCCAACTCATGTATGGCGCAATCAATAGTAATATTCAATCCATTACGATTGGCTTGAAGATGCATCATAGTATGCTGTTGCAGAGAGAATTGGGACAGTTTGAACATGTTGGGATACATAGCATGTATGAAATCGGGCATAGGTCCATGCCTCAAATACATTTGAAATTGCAGTGTGATATTTGCAGAGTATGTAGGGCAAAGGATAATATTGTGAGCCAATCTGATGTATAGGTAATTAGCATGAGCTATAGTTAATTAATGAGGTCTAAACAAATGCATTTATTCCATGCTCTGTATTAAAACCATCATGTACAGTGTGAAATGTACAAATATATATGGCCTCAATCTGCCTTAATTTCATTGTCTCTCTCCTTCTCTTTTGCTCTTTTTTTCACAGTTGACGGTTGAGTATTTGGAGACCCACAGATTTCACAACAATCTTTGCACCTTGTTGGTCTTGGCTACCTCTCATGTTGACGTATTGCTGGATCCTTATTTGAAGTTCTCTGATATAGGGGAATATATATGGGCACAAAGGAACTGTAGTAGCAATACCACCTTCAAAAAGAATGCCTGCTCTTAACAAACAGACTCTAGGAAAAGGGCTATAAAACTAGCACACTAAATGAAGCCCAGCATTAAACATCCACTAGGAATGAAACGAAAACTGTAAGAGTCATAACTCAATATAACACTGACAGCAATATATTCTATAAAGTACTTAAACATTGGCAGATGTTATGGATGGACAATGGTATGAAACAATACATTAGTAAACTACTTCCCCTTACCTATAAGAAAGCTCCTAAACGCAGGACTATCCTGTCCCCTTCTTTCATGGTCACACACATCAGACCAAAACTAATTGGTTCACACAAACATTCGAAAAAAGGTAGCAGGCGCTCCTCCCCAGAAAGAACATAGCATGATAACCTGTTTTGAGATGAGAGTTTGCAGCACTCGCTTTTTGCTCACTGTACCATTCACAGATGGGAAATATACATTTGCATATCAGTCTTTGTCCCGCCCACATGGGCAGTCCAGCACCAAAATGCTATGGCAATTCCTCTCTGAACAAGAGTACCACCAGCAACCCCATACATGTGTTTCAGCCTTGTTGGGCCTCATCAGTGAGGTGAAGCTGTGCCTCTCTGAGCACAGTGAGCAGGAAGTCCATGTCTGGTTGCCCCCAGGTAACTCAGGATGACCAACCCCAAGTTCCTTGCAAATATTTTTTTTAAAGTAGCAGATGCTCCTCTCCAGAAAGAGCATAGCATGATAACCTGTTCTGAGATGAGAGTTTGCAGCACTTGCTTTTTGCTCACTGTACCTTTCACAGATGGGAAATAACCATTTGCATATCAGTCTTTGTCCCGCCCACATGGGCAGTCCAACACCGGAATGCTATGGCAATTCCTCTCTGAACAAGAGTACCACCAGCAACCCCATACATGTATTTCAGGCTTGTTGGGCCTCATCAGTGAGGTGAAGCTGTGCCTCTCTAAGCACAGTGAGCAGGGAGTCCACAACTGGTTGCCCCCAGGTATCTCAGGATGACCAACCCCAGTTTCCTTGCAAATATTTAAAAAAAGGTAGCAGGCGCTCCTCTCCAGAAAGAACATAGCGTTCTGAGATGAGACTTTGCAGCACTCGCTTTTTGCTCACTGTACCTTTCACAGATGGGAAATATCCATTTGCATATCAGTCTTTGTCCCGCCCACATGGGCAGTCCAGCACCGAAATGCTATGGCAATTCCTCTCTGAACAAGAGTACCAACAGCAACCCCATACACATGTTTCAGCCTTGTTGGGCCTCATCAGTGAGGTGAAGCTGTACCTCTCTGGTACTCTTGTTCAGAGAGGACTTGCCATAGCATTGCCATAGCATTTCAGTGCTGGACTGCCCATGTAGGTGGGACAAAGACTGATATGCAAATGGATATTTCTCATCTGTGAAAGGTACAGTGAGCAAAAAGCATGTGCTGCAAACTCTCATCTCAGAAGAGGTTATCATGCCATGTTGTTTCTGGAGAGGAGCACTTGTTCCCTTTTTTGGAATTGGTTACACAAACACAACAGTATGTTTTTTTTTTTCAAATGAAGAAGTTGATCCATGTTTAAATATGCCAAGAACTCCAAAACCTTGGTGGTCAACAAATATGGAAGGTTTGCTACCAGGGAATTTATCAATTGTAAAACGAAAAATGTTATCTGTGCAATAATCTGTAGCTGCAAAAAGTGATCATAGGAAACACTTGAAATGTTGCAAATGAGTGACAACTCGTAGCATGAAGGGTGGAATTAACCTCTGTTGGATTTCAAAAGTTTTGGATTGCAACTTATTCTCATCTACAGAAATGTGAAGAGTTAGGAAAGCTACCTCACTTCTATTTATGGTGCTTGTTAGTTCTATGCCAAAGTGATTACTGTTGAGGTAAAAAGGTTGTATATGAATTACGAATTGTCTGTTTTACAACTGTTTGTATTACAATTGAGCTTTTCACAATTGAGCAAATTGTGAATGTCAATTGTAACATATATGCGGGGGGGGAACCCCCCCGCAATCCCCCACCCAACCCAGAAAAAAAAAAACCCATATATATATATATATATATATATATAAAAAACCAAAGCATATATTATGTTTCCATAGGAAGAGCACTTTTTGGGCGGCTTATAACTTCGCTCCACCTAGACGAATCCTCACCAAACTTTGCAAAAAAAGTATATGGCCCACTCTGAATTTTTCTGCAAAGTTTGGTGGGGTTTAGTCCAGGAAAGGCAAATTTATAGGGCAGGTCCCAAAATGTTATTTTTTTCCCATAGACTGAATGGGTGGATTTTCACCAAATTTGGACGAGGAGCAGCGCCTTGGTCCCGAAAGCGTGCTTTCACAAAATTGGTGAAAATCCGGTCAGTATTTTTTTTTTAAATGACCAAAAAGTAGATCAGAAAAAATTAGTGATATCTGTGTTCGCTTCGCGGACACACTTCCCTGTTCGCTCCGTGGATAGGACAGGGATTGGGCAAGCGACTTGTGTGATGTCCGCGGACATCTGACGTGCTTTTTTATTGGCTGCCATGAAGCGTGCAGTGCGTCTATCTTCAGAGACGCCCGCCATCTTTGTTTATGGCATGAGAGGCTTTGTCAATAGGAGCGGGATCTGCTGCCTGCACAGTGTAGACGTGGGCTGCGTCGGCTCTGCACCGGCCACGAGTGTACCTGTAGGCAGTAATGTTTCTTTCAAGGTGGTGAGGCGCAGGCCCTCATGTCTCTCTCCCCTTCCCCCCAACCCCCGCTCATGGCCCTTGTCTCCCCTGTTCCACCCACCCCCACTGATGCTCCGTGTGTTCCTCCCCTTCCCCCCACCCCAGCTCATGTCCCGTGTCTCCCTCCTTTCCCCCTACCCCCCGTTCATGCCCTGGGTCTCCCCTGTTCCCCCCCACCCCCGCTCATGCCCCGTGTCTCCCTCCTTTCCCCGCAACCCCCGCTCATGCCCCGTGTCTCACTCCCCTTCCCCCACCCCCTGCTCATGGCCCATGTCTCCCTCATGTTCCCCCCACCCCCCACTCATGCCCCATGTCTCCCTCCTTTCCCCCACCACCCGCTCATGCCCCATGTCTCTCTCCCCTTCCCCCCACCCCCCCTCATGCTCCGTGTCTCCCCTGTCCCCCCACCCCCCGCTCATGGCCTGTGTCTCCCTCGTGTTCCTCCCACCCCCCTGCTCATGGCCTGTGTCTGCCCTGTTCCCCCCACCACCCCAGCTCATGCCACATGTCTCCCCTGTTCCCCCCAGCCCCTGCTCATGCCCCGTGTCTCCCTCATGTTCCCCCCACCCCGCTCATACCACGTGTGCCACCCCTTACCCCCCACCCAGCACATGCCCTGAGTCCCCCTCCTTTCCCCACCTCCCCCGCTCATGCCCTGTGTCTCCCTTGTGTTACCCCACCCCGTCGCTCATGCCCCACGTCTCCCCTGTTCCACCCCACCCCCCCGCTCATGCCCTGTGTCTCCCTCGTGTTCCCCCACCCCCGCTCATGCCCCGTGTGTCTCCTGTTGCCCCCACCCTCTGCTCATGTCCCGTGTCTCCCTCGTGTTCCCCCCACCCCCGCTCATTCCCCGTGTTTCCCTCGTGTTACCCCCACCCCTGCTCATGTCCCGTGTTACCCACCCACCCCCTGCTCATGCCCCGTGTCTCCCTCCTTCCCCCACCCACTGATCATGCCCCGTGTCCCCCTCCAACCCCCCCACCCCCCACTCATGCCCCGTGTCCCCCTCCTTTCCCCCACCCCCCTGCTCATGCGCCATGTCTCCCCTGTTCCCCTCACCCCCGCTTATTCCCTGTGTCTTCCTCCTTCCCCCATCCCCCGCTCATGCCCCGTGTCCTTCTCCTGTTCCCCCCACCCTCCGCTCATGCCCGTGTGTGCCCTGTGTCTCCCTTGTGTTACCCCCCGCTCAAGCCCAGTGTCTCCCTTCTGTTACCCCCCAACCCCCCCGCTCATGCCCAGTGTCTCCCTTGTGTTACCTCCACCCCCCGCTCATGCCCTGTGTCTCCCCTGTTACCCCCACCCCCTGCTCATGCCCCGTATCTCCCTTGTGTTACCCCCACCCCTGCTCATGCCCCGTGTCTTCGTTGTGTTACCCCCCGCTCATGCCCCGTGTCTCCTGTGTTACCCCCCACCCCCCGCTCATGCCCCATTCTCTCCTGTTACCCCACCCCCCACTCATGCCCCGTGTGTCTCTCCCCTTCCCCCAACCCCCGCTCATGCCCCATGTCTCCCCTTTTCTCCCCCACCCTCTGCTCTTGCCCCTTGTCTCCATTGCCCCCCACCCCCCGCTCATGGCCTGTGTCTCCCTCGTGTTCCCACCACCACCCCGCTCATGGCCGTGTCTGCCCTGTTCCGCCCCAGCCCCCCGCTCATGCCACGTGTCTCCCCTGTTCCCCCCACCCCCCGCTCATGCCACATGTCTCCCCTGTTCCCCCCACCCCCCGCTCATGCCCTGTGTCTCCCTCCTCCCCCCCGCTCATGCCCCGTGTGCCCCTCCTTCCTTCCCCATCCCCCGCTCATGCCCCGTGTCTCCCTCCTTCCCCCCCACCCCGCTCATGCCCCGTGTGTGCCCTGTTTCCCCCACCCCCCGCTCATGCCCTGTGTCGCCCCTGTTACCCCCCGCCCCCTGCTCATGCCCCGTATCTCCCTTGTGTTACCCCCCACCCCCGCTCATGCCCCGTGTCTTCGTTGTGTTACCCCCGCTCATGCCCCGTGTCTCCTGTGTTACCCCCCACCCCCGCTCATGCCCCATTCTCTCCTGTTACCCCACCCCCCGCTCATGCCCCGTGTCTCTCTCCTTCCCCCCACCCCCGCTCATGCCCCATTTCTCCCTCCTTTCCCCCCACCCCCCGCTCATGCCCCGTGTCTCCCTCCTTTCCCCCCCATCGACCGCTCATGCCCCGTGTGTCTCTCCCCTTCCCCCCAACCCCCGCTCATGCCCCATGTCTCCCCTTTTCTCCCCCACCCTCTGCTCTTGCCCCTTGTCTCCACAGCCCCCCCACCCCCCGCTCATGGCATGTGTCTCCCTCGTGTTCCCACCACCACCCCGCTCATGGCCCGTGTCTGCCCTGTTCCCCCCCACCCCCCCGCTCATGCCACGTGTCTCCCCTGTTCCCCCCACCCCCCGCTCATGCCACATGTCTCCCCTGTTCCCCCCACCCCCCGCTCTTGCCCTGTGTCTCCCTCCTCCCCCCCGCTCATGCCCCGTGTGCCCCTCCTTCCCCCCATCCCCCGCTCATGCGCCGTGTCTCCCTCCTTCCCCCCACCCCGCTCATGCCCCGTGTGTGCCCTGTTTCCCCCACCCCCCGCTCATGCCCTGTATCTCCCCTGTTACCCCCCACCCCCTGCTCATGCCCCATGTGTGCCCTGTTCCCCCCACCCCCGCGCTCATGCTCCGTGTCTCCCTTGTGTTACCCCCCAACCCCCGCTCATGCCCCGTGTCTCTCTCCCCTTCCCCCACCCCCACTCATGCCACGTGTATCTCTCCGCTTCCCCCACCCCCTGCTCATGGCCCATGTCTCCCTCGTGTTCCCCCCACCCCCTGCTCATGCCCCATGTCTCCCTCCTTTCCCCCACCACCCGCTCATGCCCCATGTCTCTCTCCCCTTCCCCCCACCCCCTGCTCATGCTCCGTGTCTCCCCTGTACCCCCACCCCCCGCTCATGGCCCGTGTCTCCCTCGTGTTCCTCCCACCCCCCTGCTCATGCCCCGTGTCTGCCCTGTTCCCCCCACCACCCCCGCTCATGCCACATGTCTCCCCTGTTCCCCCCAGCCCCTCCTCATGCCCCGTGTCTCCCTCATGTTCCCCCCACCCCGCTCATGCCACGTGTGCCACCCTTTACCCCCACCCCAGCACATGCCCCGTGTCCCCCTCCTTTCCCCCCACCCCCCGCTCATGCCCTGTGTCTCCCTTGTGTTACCCCATCCCCTCGCTCATGGCCCATGTCTCCCCTGTTCCACCCCACCCCCCGCTCATGCCCTGTGTCTCCCCTGTTCCACCCCACCCCCCGCTCATGCCCTGTGTCTCCCTCGTGTACCCCCACCCCCCGCTCATGCCCCGTGTGTCTCCTGTTGCCCCCACCCTCTGCTCATGTCCCGTGTCTCCCTCGTGTTCCCCCCACCCCCGCTCATTCCCCGTGTTTCCCTTGTGTTACCCCCATCCCTGCTCATGTCCCGTGTTACCCACCCACCCCCCGCTCATGCCCCGTGTCTCCCTCCTTCCCCCACCCACTGATCGTGCCCCGTGTCCCCCTCCTTCCCCCCCACCCCCCACTCATGCCCGGTGTCCCCCCTTTCCCCCACCCCCCTGCTCATGCACCATGTCTCCCCTGTTCCCCCCACCCCCCTGCTCATTGCTCGTGTCTTCCTCCTTCCCCCCACCCCCCGCTCATGCCCCGTGTCCTTCTCCTGTTCCCCCCACCCCCTGCTCATGCCCGTGTGTGCCCTGTGTCTCCCTTGCGTTACCCCCCGCTCAAGCCCAGTGTCTCCCTTCTGTTATCCCCCCACCCCCCGCTCATGCCCCGTGTCTCCCTTGTGTTACCTCCACCCCCCGCTCTGTGCCCTGTGTCTCCCCTGTTACCCCCACCCCCTGCTCATGCCCCGTATCTCCCTTGTGTTACCCCCCACCCCCGCTCATGCCCCGTGTCTTCGTTGTGTTACCCCCGCTCATGCCCCGTGTCTCCTGTGTTACCCCCCACCCCCTGCTCATGCCCCATTCTCTCCTGTTACTCCACCCCCCGCTCATGCCCCGTGTCTCTATCCTTCCCCCCACCCCCGCTCATGCCCCATGTCTCCCTCCTTTCCCCCCACCCGCCGCTCATGCCCCGTGTCTCCCTCCTTTCCCCCCATCGACCGCTCATGCCCCGTGTGTCTCTCCCCTTCCCCCCAACCCCCGCTCATGCGCCATGTCTCCCCTTTTCTCCCCCACCCTCTGCTCTTGCCCCTTGTCTCCACTGCCCCCTCACCCCCCGCTCATGGCCTGTGTCTCCCTCGTGTTCCCACCACCACCCCACTCATGGCCCGTGTCTGCCCTGTTCCCCCCCACCCTCCCGCTCATGCCACGTGTCTCCCCTGTTCCCCCCACCCCCGCTCATGCCACATGTCTCCCCTGTTCCCCCCACCCCCCGCTCATGCCCTGTGTCTCCCTCCTCCCCCCGCTCATGCCCCGTGTGCCCCTCCTTCCCCCCACCCCCCGCTCATGCCCCGTGTCTCCCTAATCCCCCAACCCCGCTCATGCCCCGTGTGTGCCCTGTTTCCCCCACCCCCCGCTCATGCCCTGTGTCTCCCCTGTTACCCCCCACCCCCCGCTCATGCCCCGTGTGTGCCCTGTTCCCTCCCACCCCCCGCTCATGCCCCGTGTGTGCCCTGTTCCCCCCACCCCCGCGCTCATGCCCTGTATCACCCTTGTGTTACCCCCCACCCCCTGCTCATGCCCATGTCTCCCTTGTTTTACCCCCACCCCCCGCTCATGCCCGGTGTCTCCCTTGTGTTACCCCCCACCCCCCGCTCATGCCCTGTGTCTCCCCTGTTACCCCCAAACCCCTGCTCATGCATTGTGTCTCTCCCCTGTTATCCCCCACCCCTGCTCATGCCCGTGTCTCCTTTGTGTTATCCCCCACCACCCACTCATGCCCCGTGTCTCCTTTGTGTTACCCCCTGCTCATGCCCCGTGTCTCCCTTGTGTTACCGCCCACCCCCCGTTCATGCCCTGTGTCTCCTGTGTTACCCCCACCCCCTGCTGATGCCCCATGCCTACCCTGTTCCCCCACCCCCCACTCATGCCCCGTGTCTCCCCTGTTCCCCCACAACCCGCTCATGCCCCGTGTCTCCCTCCTTCCCCTCCCACCCCCCGCTCATGCCCGTGTCTCTCTCCTGTGCCCCCCACCCCCGCTCATGCCCCGTGTCTCTCTCCTGTTCCCCCCACCCCCGCCCCGTGTGTGCCCTGTTTCCCCCACCCCTGCTAATGCCCCGTGTGTGCCCAGTTTCTCCCCACCCCCACTCAAGCCCCGTGTGTGCCCTGTTACCCCCCACTCCCCGCTCATGCCCCGTGTCTCCCTTGTGTTACCCCCAACCCCCGCTCATGCACCGTTTCTCCCTTGTGTTACCTCCTGCTCATGCCTGTGTCTCCCTTGTGTTACCCCCCACCCCCCATTCCCCGTGTCTCCCTTGTGTTTCTCCCCACCCCCTGCTCATGCCCCATGTCTCCCTCCTTTCCCCCCGACCCCCCGCTCATGCCCCATGTCTCCCTCCTTTCCCCCCCCCACTCATGCCCTGTGTCTCCCTCCTTCCCCCCCACCCTCGCTCATGCCCCGTGTCTCCATCCTTTTACCCCCCACCCCCCACTCATGCTCCGTGTCTGCCCTGTTCCCCCCAACCCCCACTCATGCCCCGTGTCTCCCTCCCGTCCCCCCATTCCCTGCTCATGCCCCCGTGTTTTGTCTGTTTCCCCCACCCCCTGCTCATGCCCTGTGTCTGGCCTGTTCACCCCACCCCCCTCTCATGCCCGTGTCTCCCTCCTTTCCCCCCACCACCTGCTCATGCCCTGTGTCTCCCTCCTTCCCCCCCACCCCCGCTCATGCCCCGTGTCTCCATCCTTTTCCCCCCACCCCCCACTCATGCCCCGTGTCTGCCCTGTTCCCCCCACCCTCTGCTCATGGTTTGTGTCTCCCCTGTTCCACCCCACCCCCCGCTCATGCCCCATGTCTCTCTCCTTTTCCCCCCAAACCCCTGTTCATGCTCCGTGTCTCCCCTGTTCCCCCTCCCCCCTGCTCATGCCCCGTGTCTCTCCTGTTCCCCCCAACCCCCGCTCATGCCCAGTGTCTCCCCTCTTTCCCCCCTACCCCCTGCTCATGCCCCGTGTTTTCCCCGTTCTCCCCACCCCTCGCTCATGCCCCTTGTCTCCCTTGTTCCAGCCCACCCCCTGTTCATGCCCCGTGTCTCCCTCCTTTCCCCCCACCCCTGCTCATGCCCCGTGTCTCCCCTGTTGCCCCCACCCCCCGCTCATGCCCCGTGTCTCCCCTGTTGCTCCCACCCCCTGCTCATGGCCCGTGTCTCCGTCGTGTTCCCCCCACCCCCCACTCATGCCCCGTGTTTCCCTCATGTTATCCCCCACCCCCCGCTCATGCCCCATGTCTCCCCTGTTCCACCCCCCGCTCATTGCCCGTGTCCCCCTCCTTTTCCGCCCCCACCCGCCACTCATGCCCTATGTCTCCCCTGTTCCTCCCCACCCCCCGCTCATGCCCTGTGTCTCCCTCGTGTTCCTCCCCACCCCCGCTCATACCCCGTGTCTCCCCTGTTCCCCCCCGCCCCCTGCTCATGCCCCGTGTCTCTTTCGTGTTCCCCCCACCCCCGCTCATGCCCCGTGTTTCCTTCCTTTTCCCACCCCACCCCCCACTCATGCCCCGTGTCTACCTCCGTTCCCCCACCCCCTGCTCATGCCCCGTGTGCCCTGTTCCCCCCCACCCCTCGCTCATGCCCACGTGTCTCCCCTGTTCCCCTCCCACCCCCCGCTCATGCCCTGTTGTGTTCTCTTTATACACCCCGCCTTCCCTTTCCATGGTGGCCATCTTGGTAAAAGATTTGCGTCCCGGTGTAGGAAGGAAAATGTTTTTTTTTTTACCACCCGGGGTTCCCACTTTGAGGACCTAAGATGCTAGTGGTCTTCATCCATTGAAAAGGATGTTATGGTGATGTTGCACTAATAAAAACCTATGAAATTCAATGAAAAAACTTTGTTAAAGGGACGTTATGGTTAAGTTGCGCTACTAAAAACCTATGAAATTTAGTGAAAAAACTTTGTTAAAGGGACGTTATGGTTAAGTTGCGCTACTAAAAACCTATGAAATTCAGTGAAAAAACTTTGTTAAAGGGACGTTATGGTTCCAAGTAAAACCGAAAAACCCTTGAAATTCGCCAGTTATGCTAAGCTAAGCAACCATAACTCGCGCCACCACCGTGCACTGCTAAGACTAACACCCACGACATCAAAGATGACATCACAAATGTCATTGATGACATCACTGATGACATCACATTTCTGGCTCACTCTTTTTACTTTTGCTGACATATCTAGGCCACATGGTTTTCTTCAGTAACAGTCAGAAACTAAAAAATGTATTTTATTTGTAGACGTATCCTTCAAGTAGGTGCTTACAGTAATTCCCTTAGAGTCCAGTCACATCATATGAAACATATACACACTGGAAGACACAAGCTTGAAAGACAGCAATCCTTTTTGTGCATAAAGATAATCAATAGACTTCTGAGCACTTTCTGACAGTTCTGTTGTTTTTTTATGGCTGTACTTTCCCTGTATATGGTCATATTTGTATACATTGTACTCTCACTACTTTCCTTAGGGTCCAATCACATCACGTGATACATATACATAGGGTAAATAGCAGCTTTGAAACAGAGCAATCATTTATTTGCATGAAAATAGTCAGTTAAGTTATGAATTGTTTCTGCTACTACTTGTGCTTTTTGGCTAACTTCACTTTCCCTGTATATACCCATATTGGTATGTGTTCTTGTGTCTTTGTGTTTTATCTATTGTAATGCAATTATGTAATACATGTGTTTTATTAGCTACTTATTACATATTTCACAGTACACAAAAATCTATTAAGAAAACAATTATCATTTCATTATTCAACATGTTAACATTACAAATATTTTACCTTTATCTTGAACGCTGCACACAATGTTATGTTTCTGCATGAGTAGCTTAGTATACTAGATAGAACCCCATAATAGAATGCTATTTATATCAATGCATCGTTCAATGCACTAATTAGGGTATGATATTTATTGCAATGATCGTTGACACTTTTTTTGCAACATTATAATAAGAATCCCATGCACACATATTTCATGAAAAGTACATACACGTGTGATATCATCAGTGATGTCATCAATGACATTTGTGATGTCATCTTTGATGTCCTGGGTGTTAGTCTTAGCATTGCATGGTGGTGGCGCGAGTTATGCATGGGGGCCGATTCATGGAACAAACGTGTGCCGAAAATCCCAGCGCAAGCAGGCGCAAGGAGGCGCAAGCGTGAGAAAGCAAGCGCACGCGCACGCGTGCGATTCAAGGAAGGCGCTGCGCTACTTTCCCACTGGTTGTGTGCCAAATCCGTGCATGCCGCACGCTGGCGCACACGTCTCCAAACAGCGTGCGCTAAGCGCACAGCGAAAGCGCACATAGCGCAGCGCACACAACAAAAGTAGGCGGAACCGGGGGCATAACACGCGGAATGGGGAATAACGTGTGAAAAAGAAGGCGTAACGGGGGAAGTACTGCTGGGAAGTACACGGAACGCCCACACGCACGCGAACCACACGTATTCATGGAATCGAATAGGGCAAACCCGCGCATGGGCAAAGACACGCACAGGCATAAACACGTCTGCCACACGAAGTTGGGCGGTAGCATCCCTGCGCATTACAAAAGTGTGCACAAATAAAAAGCACACAGATACTGAGTGGGGTACCTGTATTCCTGGGGTTTGTGTGAAGTTTCACACGCGATAGGCCCTGTGCGAGTGGGGTACGTGTATTTTGGGGGTGCGCGGGAAGTTTTATACGCGATTGGCCTGGGTATGTGTATTTCAGTGGTGTGCGGGAAGTTTTACATGCGATTTCAGCAGAGTACGTGTATTTCAGGGGTGCGCGGGAAGTTTTACACGTGATTGGCCTGCGTACGTGTATTTCAGGGGTGCGCAGGAAGTTTCACATGCGATTTCAGCAGGGTACGTGTATTTCAGGGGTTTGCGTGAAGTTTCACACGTGAAAGGGCCCTGTGCGAGTGGGGTACGTGTATTCCTGGGGTTCGCGGGAAGTTTTACACGCGAAAGGGCCCTTGCGCAATACGTCACAGACGCGCTTACGCGCTAAGGGCCTTTGGTCCTATGAAATCGCGTACGTGTGCTGATGCGCTTATGCGCTAAGGGCCTTTCCTCGAATTACACGCTGACGTGCAATTTCTTCACATGCCAAATCATTCTGTATCAAGCTGGCCACGCAAAAACAAACGGAAGACCACGCTCCTGCCCTGAAGGCCATTTTCCTGCCCCCCAGAGCCCCGAGCATGCTCCCACCTGCCATCTGCTGCTGCCTAACTGCCCGACTGCCTGCTGCCCACGTGCCCTGCTATTTGGTGCCTGCACATCAGCCATCTGCAGGGGTCCACTTGCTGTGTCCACCCCTGCTGGAACAGAAGACTCCCGACTGGGATACCATCGCTCCACAGCCCAGCCCCAGGACCCAGTTGCCCACCCACGCCTGCCTCAGGGGTCGCCATGTCGGGGCAAACACCATCTGAGACCACTGGCGACCCCCAGCCAGAGGGGCAGAGGGCCACCAGCTTCAGTCAGAAGGAAGTTGGTGTCCTGATGGAGCATGTCCTGGGGCATTATGATGCCCTCTTTGGAACATCACGCGCCAACAAGGAAGGACGGGATAGGATCTGGGACGACTTTGTGGTTGCCATCAATGCGGAGGGGGAGGCAACCCGCAACATCAAGCAAGTCAAGAAGCGCTGGGAGGACATGAGGTCCAGGACCCTCATAAAGGCCCGGCGCCTCCTGGAGGGGGGCTGGGCAGCATGAGTACCATCCAGATGAGGGTCCTGGAACGCGTAGGCCCAGGGCTCCATGCTCAGATCCTTCAGAGGCAGACCCGTCTGGAGTTGAGCGGTAAGTGGCCAAGCATTGCTGTGTGGGACAGGGCATGTTTCAGGGTGCTGGTTGTCTGATACTTGCCTGTATGTGTGACATAGGCCATGTATGCATGTGTGTGTGCAGGGACATCATGGTCATGCATGTGAGACCAGTAATGTGTGAACCATATGGTAGTTGCTTGTGTTACAATGCAACATGCGGAGCAGCATGCGGAATGCACACATTAATGCATGCCTGTCTCTGTTATTGGGCATGGATGGGGTGTGAAAGATGGGTGCTGCAGTCATGGACATGTATGGTGTCCATGTCTGTGTGTCTGACTTGCGTGTCTGTGACTTGTAAATGCCATGGATGCATGACACATGTCTGTGACAATGTTCAGATTCACTGATGCAGCCTACTCATCCTTGTATCCACTGTGTCTGGGGTGTACGAGGCCTGATGGATGAAACTACGGTGAAGTGTGTGCATGTGATAGGCATGACCCATGATGCATGTGAGTTTCAAACCAGCATTGTATGTTTCAAGAGTCCCTTGGACATGTATGCTAATGTTCATTGCATGCGCCATGCCTGTTACTGCATGTGTTTTGCATGCACTTACACATGTGTTGTGGAGGGACATGATGGAAGTGATGTTTGACAGTGCCACTCATCTGCTATTGCTTCCTGTCTAGGGGACCATTGTACAGTACCCTGATGCTTGTGTTCTATGTCTCCCTCTACACAGCGGCAAGTGATGAAGAGGGCGGAGATGGCGCTGTGGAGCAAAGCGGCGGGGATGCCCCCACCGGCCAGCGATGCATGGCCCAGTCACCCTCCCAGAATTTACCATCGTCCGGGAGTGAGGGGACTGTTGCTGCTTCTGCCACTACGGCTGCAGCGGAAGGGGTGGGTGAGCCCCCACAGGGGCTTGCAACAGCGGAAGACGGTGTGGAGCCATCCAGGTTGGTGGTTTCCACAGAGGGAGGAGCAGGAGGCCGCTACTGAGTCGCACATGGGGCCTGGTGGGGATGGTACCACTGGTGCAAGTGGTGCAGTCCAGGGGCAGGGTCAGGAAGCAGCACAGGTCGCCATGGAGGGGCCTGCGCATGTCACTGTCCCTGACACTGTGACTTCACCACCATGCACCAGCAGGGATACCCCATCCCAGGCCCGTCCGCAGGTAGGGGGGATGTCCATGTCATCTGACACTCCTCTACCTGCGGACGAGGGGACCCCTGGCCGTATGGAGAAGGTCCTGATTGGTGTCGCGTTGCGCACGCATGACATTCATGATGACGTGTATGCTTCCCGGGGGGAGCATGCACGTCATCACGAAGAGCAGCGTGCCAACGTGGCCCAGTTGGGAGTGTCCATGGTCGGGGGTTTTGTACATGTGTCGGCCACTCTGGCGGCCCTCTCCTCCTCTGTGGAGACTATGCGCCAGTCGTTCTCCATGCCGTCTTCCAGCCCAGATGCCACCAGTGCCCCCTGTGGACCTGCCCTGACCAACGCAGCCAGCTCGGTGGGGATCCCATCCCTGTCACAGTCGGGAGTCGGAGGTCCAGCAGGGGTGGACACCACAGCAACTGGACCCCAGCAGATGGAGGATGTGCCGGCATCATCGGGCAGGGCACGTGCACGACGGCGTTGGTGGATTCCATCAGCCTGGATGCCGTCGTGCTGGCAGAGGCAGTTGCGTCGGAGACAGCGGCAGGCTCAACGTGGGAGGCATCATGGCTCGGGCCATCTACATCAGAGGGGCAGGCATCGGCCGGAGGGCAGGAGGACCCTGGAATGGGAGTGTCTTCCGTGTGGCAGCAGTTGGGCCATCAGATAGGTGCGGAGCGGCGGCGGGCGGAGGAGGCACGGCTCACAATGGTCAGGGCGGAGAACTCCATGCGCAGGGCGCTGAGGCGGGCTGAGTGCCTCGAGGGAATTCGCAGGGAGTTGGAGGTGGACATGGTGTTATCCCTGCAAGACCTCGGGGCCAGAGAACAGGCTCGCCTCCAAGACACTGAACAGGAGTTCGATGATGCTCTGGCCCATGACATCAACAAGTGAGCCGTTGGACTTGCCCGCCGCCATTGTATATAGTTCATTAGTGTTTAGTTTCATTTCTTTTTTCTTTCATTTGGGGCGCATGGACTATGCCCCACATGTTTCTATATAGTTAGTTATTAGGTAGGTTTCATTGTAGGTTTCATTTATGTTGTTGGGCTCATGGACCCTGGATTTGCTATTTGTACATAGTTTTACAGTGGATTTTTCTCCTTCATCTTTTTTTTTCTTCACCATGAAGCAATGGATATAACGATTTTCTTTCCCTTTGGATTTGCTTTGTTGGACGGTGACTTTGGACACATTTTCATTTGGATTCATTTGGATTCTCATTTTATTTATTTATCATTTTTTGGGACATGCTGCATTTTGATTATTATTGGCATTATTGTGTGTTTTGATTTCATTCCCTTCATTTTGACTTGAATACCTTTTTGTTTCTTACTTCAATATGTGGTCTTCTCTCATTGGTTTCATGCATGTCACAATGTGGGTTTTCTCAGTCATGTGTTGCCATTGTGTGGGTCTGACAGACTTGTACTCATGCACATACTGCTTATTTATGAAATATCATGTAATGGGGATTTCAATTTGGAGTGGATGTAAAGCTTGGTTGGGTGTTTAGACTGGGGTGGCGTGGGGTGGGATTTGGGTGGGGGTGCTGGGAGACATGTGTCGGGGCCTGCTGGCAGGTGCCTGTCAATGATGGGGGGTGGGGGGCTGGGGGATATGTGTCGGGGCCTGCTGGCAGGTGCCTGTCAATGCTGGGGGGGTGGGGTGCAGGGGGACATGAGTGGGGGTCTGCTGGCAGGTGCCCCTCACTGCTGGGGGGTGGGGGTGCTGGGGGACATGTTTGGGGCCTGCTGGCAGGTGCCTGTCAATGATGGGGGGTGGGGGTGCAGGGGGACATGAGTGGGGGCCTGCTGGCAGGTGGCCCTCACTGCTGGGGGGTGGGGGTTCTGGGGGACATGTGTCGGGGCCTGCTGTCAGGTGCCTGTCAATGCTGGGGGGTGGGGGTGCTGGGGGACATGAGTGGGGGCCTGCTGGCAGGTGCTCCTCACTGCTGGGTGGGGTGGGGGTGCTGGGGGACAGGACCAGGGGTGCAGGGTAGTCCCCTGTGGTGTGGGCTGCCTGCAGGGGCCTGGGAGGGGGTAGAGGGGACACCTGGGAGGACCCACATTGCCAATTCACGTGTAGGACTCCCCGCGCACCCCCGAAATATGCATTCCCCGTTCTGACAGAAAAATCACGTGCAAAACTTCCCACGCACCCCCGAAGTACACATACCCTGCTGAAATTGCGTGTGAAACTTCCCGCGCACCCCTGAAATACATGTACCCTGCTGAAATCGCGTGTAAAACTTCCAGCGCACCCCTGAAATACACGTACCCTGCTGAAATCGCATGTGAAACTTCCCGCGCACCCCTGAAATACACGTACCCTGCTGAAATCGCGCGTAAAACTTCCCGCGTACCCCTGAAATACACGTACCCTGCTGAAATTGCATGTGAAACTTCCCGCGCACCCCTGAAATACACGTACCCAGGCCAATCACGTGTAAAACTTCCCGCGCACCCCTGAAATACACGTACCCTGGTGAAATCACGTGTAAAACTTCCCGCGCACCCCTGAAATACACGTACCCTGCTGAAATTGCATGTGAAACTTCCCGCGCACCCCTGAAATACACGTACCCAGGCCAATCGCGTGTAAAACTTCCCACGCACCCCTGAAATAAACATACCCTGCTGAAATCGCGTGTAAAACTTCCAGCGCACCCCTTAAATACATGTACCCTGCTGAAATTGCATGTGAAACTTCCCGCGCACCCCTGCAATACACGTCCCCTTTTGAAATTGTGTGTCAAACTTCCCGCGCAACCCTGAAATTCACGTACCCTGCTGACATTGCATGTAAAACTTCCCGCGCACCCCTGAAATACACGTACCCTGCTGAAACCGCGTGTGAAACTTTCCGCGCACCCCCAAAAAACACATACCCTGCTGAAACCACGTGTGAAATTTCCCGCGCACCCACAAAATACACGCACCCCACTCACACAGGGCCTATCACGTGTGAAACTTCCTGCGCACCCACGAAATACACGTACCCTGCTGAAATCGCGTATGAAACGTCACGCAAACCCCAGTAATACATGTACCCCGCTCGCACAGGGCCAATCGCGTGTGAAACTTCCTGCAAACCCCAGTAATTCACGTACCCCGCTTGCCGTGCTGGTACAGGGTTAGCACAGCCCTTTGCGCTGGATTGGGGATTTTGATGGCTTTTACCTGCGCGAGGGGCGTTCTTGGGGGTGTAACTGGCGCTGCTGCAGGGTCGCTGCGCCACTGTGCGTCACGGCTGGTTTTGGTAGCTAAAATCCATGAATACGCTCTGCGCGGAAATGGATTTTAGCGCACGCGGCTGGCGCAGAGATTCGCACGCGCACACTGTGCGCCAGCCGCGTGCACCACTTGTCTGCTAAATTCTATGAATTACCTTAGCTTACCATAACTGGCGAATTTCAAGGTTTTTTCGGTTTTACTTGGAACCATAACGTCCCTTTAACAAAGTTTTTTCACTGAATTTCATAGATTTTTAGTAGAGCAACTTGACCATAACGTCCCTTTAACAAAGTTTTTTCACTGAATTTCATAGGTTTTTAGTAGCGCAACTTAACCATAACGTCCCTTTAACAAAGTTTTTTCAATGAATATATATATAAATATATATATATGCGGTCAATTGTGAAAAGGTCAATTGTGACCCTTTAAAATATGTCAATTGTTCATTCGAACAATTGTAAACAAACAATTTGGTGTATACCGGTAAAAAACACATTGCTTTAAATGTTCTTCAGCACCCTGCCAGATCATGATGATATAATCAATGGAATAGTGCTAGGCAAATACATTGTTTGAGTACAATTTCTTTGTCAGTGCATGTGTCATTAAGGAGTGGCCCATAAATATGTTTGCTAGGAGTGGGGCATAGCTCACCCCGCAGCTATTTCTTTAATTTGTTGGAAGTACACCTCATTAAATATGAATACATTGTTATTGAGTGAGATTGGTAGCATCTTTTTGATCATTTGGAGGTGAATGAAGCATGTAGCAGATGTCTTGGCATAGGTGATGTCACTGTCCAGTAGGGCGAGATTGTTTGCAATGTTTGTATATGATGCTTTAACATCTAAAGTGACTATTAAATATTCTAGTTGCCAGACTATTTTCTCCCATATCTAAAAGATATGCATAGAGACCCTTACAAATGATAATAACTAAAAGACCTCTGCTTGAATTGCAGCATCTCTTTATTTGGAAAGGTGTTTGGTCACCCATCCTATCCCACTCACATTGGGTCTGCCTTCAGGTAGAGTGTTACATTCTTTGTGAATGTTACGAAGTAAGCCAATATTTGGAATTCTGGGATGTTCAATCATTAGGGAAGATTTTTCATTATCAGTCAGTAGCCCTTTTCTGTACCATTTATTAATTAAGTTATTATCGTCTGTATTAATCTGTTTAGTAGGATTGTTTTTGAATTCCCTATATTATCTAGGTGTTTCTAGACGTGCCAGGGCCATATTAATATAGTCCAATTGGTTAAATATCACAATATTGCCCCTCTTGTCTGCTTCCTTGTTTACTATATTGTCAACTGCTTACAATCTGCTCAGAACCATACTTTCATTTTCAGTCAGATCATTTCTGCTGCTAGGAGTATAGTATATGTTGTTGTCTATGCATTTGTGTGCATTCAAAGTGACAGCCTTATGAAAGGTGCCAATCGCATTGTCTTGGGAGGCTAGGGGGTATAGTTGGACCTGTTTTTAACTCGGGCATATCCAAAGTATCTGAAATAATGTTTATATCTTGTGGTGGCTAAAGTTCAGTTATGTGAGCTGGATCTTCCAATGACATTAGTAGCTGCATATATTTTATGTCTTCTTTCATTAAGGCACTGATTGGCAAGGTTTCATTTTGACTTGTGCTCAATGCTTTTCTATGTAGAAAATATTGTTCATTTTCTAGTTAGGCAAGAGTTTGCAGCATCCCTGCCTCACAACCTTCAAAGACTGGTATATCAGCTTCATCAGTTGACACAGAGGAAGCTACCCTAATTGCTACACGCCACTAGGGGGCTAAACAGTAGAAGCCAACAGGACTGAAGACAATGGTCCAGATACCACCACCAACATCATCACTACAAAGGGATTTCAGCACGACCGCTTTGCTTCCGAGACCAGTTCAAGTAGCTTCCACCAAAGCTAGAGTCAATATAAGTCTTTTGTCTTGGCCACCCAAGCCCAAGAGACCAGCAGTGCCAGCACCTAATGACTACCTGTAAAATGTTACATGCGTGGCAATCTGATACATGTTGCAAAGAACTGTCCTACCTACCCACCCACATACATAGCCAGTGGACACTAGATAATGTGTTCCAAGACTGCAGATGAAGAAAACCGAGGAGTTGACTCAACCTTGAATTTTTCAAAGATGTTGAGTACCCCCTAAAGAAGCATATGATGGTCGATGATGAGGAGACGGACAGTCGGTCAGATAACTCTTGGACTCTGGAATCAGGCAAACCACACCACAATCTGATTTTGGAAACCATGAACAATGATTTCCTCTACCCTGATATGCATACAGTGAGATCGAAGCTTGTACCCTAAAGCATGGCTGCAGTTTGATACCAACTCTAAACAGTTTCAAAGTGGATTGTAAATCAAGGGGGTTCATTAAGCAGATTGAGGGGATGGTATGGGGTAGGTGGAGACAGTGTTGATATGGGTGGGACCTAAAATGGATACGTTGAGAAGGGGAATATGCACAGATTCCAAGGACTTTCCAAGAGAGAGTAAAAGGGTACTGCTGGTGAGGGAACAATTGAAAGTGTGGAGACAGTGGGAGGAAGTAGGAAATGGAGGGGACTCTGGTGAGAGAGTGAACTAAACTGAAGACAAAACTCTGACTAAGAAGCCACGGGTGTCACACCTCATGGCAGTCCTGAAAGTAAGTATCTAGAAGAGGGAATTCGTGTAAGTCTTAAATTGCTACATATGGAGGTTTTATGCAACGAGGGGTCCAAGGAAAACGATAAGAAATTGGTTTATTTTATTTTTTATTTTTTTTATTAATGGGTATGGCTACAGGAATTAATCCTTTTGCATATAAACAACATATAATTATTTTAACAATTCATTAAGATTTCATCATCATTAATACAGGATAGAACCACACCAATACAAAAATATAAAATGCTTTCATAAAAACATCATCGTTCGTACATAAAATATCAATACTAATCATGCATGGGCTCCCAAGTATTTGTCGCCCCCATATCCTAATTAGGTAATAAAATATCCTATTCAATACTCTTACGAAGTAGAAACGTCCCATAACATCTTTTTGTGAGAAGAGAGTCAATACATCTAACTCTATCATGTGACTTTGCCATATATGCGACTTTACCTTAAGTTTGTACGCATGGTTTCCAATCTCCTCATGTTCTGGGGAGGCCAGCCTAATATTTTCTAAAAGAGTTTGCATAGCAGTGGCGAGCTCTCAATATGCTAAATTAACTTTACGAAACACGAGTGGGCATCAAAAATTGAAAACATTCTGGGGGCATCCAAGGAACCACCTGCATGCTCTATTTTTAGACACAATTTACTGCACATCAATTTTCTCAGGGTATATATTGACATGATGCCCAATTCTATTCGTATTGCCGCAATGTAACACGCCATAGGCAATCCCAGGATTGACCTAAGATTCTTGCCTTCTAAAGTATAGATACATTGGTATAAATAGTATACATTGAGTTAAGGTTTGATATTTTGTGAACGTTTCTGGTAGGGTCGATGTCACTCTTTATATATAGAGACTGATCAGGAAATCACAGGTGCATTTTGGGTTGCATGTGGTGGTACTATGGAAAAGTTCGAGATTGCAGTGGGTGAGGATACAACTGTGGTCTGGGATAAATCTAATGTGAAATTGTTTCTGCAGTAAATGACACCACTAGAACCTCACAATTTGAACATACAGACAACAGCGTTTAAGGGCTCTCTCTCCTAAATGGGTACAGAGGCTGGGACAGACCGATGCAGCATTTGTTGTTCTGCTGGATCTACAAGAGGAGAGCATAGCAGAAGTTCAGGAATGAATGCAACAACAATTATTGGTGGTATCTGGTTACCCAGTGATTCACTGACTTCGGAAATGTGGGCAGGGTTTCTTGTTAAAAGTAAGAGGTTTTCAGAGGTGAATTATGGAAAGAAGTAGGGGTTGGTGTAAGTATTTCCAGCGATGTAATATAGACGAATTTTGCCTCCATTTCCACTTCATCGTTCGAGACGATTTTTTCACTGACGATTTGACAGTTTTGGGTGAAATTTATTTTTTAGGCAGTTCTCCTTTGGAAACCTGAACATTTCAGCCACTTAGGGGGCTAATCTGGTTTTCATCGCACTCACTGGTCAAGCTTTTGGGGTTCGCAAAAGCAAAACGTCTCAGAAAATGAAATTTCGGGAGAGAAACAGGTGAAATACCCTGTTCCGCATGTGAAAATGGTGAATCGGGTGTATTTTGCGCAGAATTTTCAATTGGGGGGATATTGGGCCATTTTGCCAACTCTTATGCGAATGAAGTGACCTATGATGTTGAGGTGATTGCAGTTCTATCTAGAAAGGGCAAGACAAGACTGCTGGGTGTCCATTTTCCGGAAGGATTTTAATGAGGATACAATTGGCCTTTATTTAACCTGTCTGAAAAGACAGTCTGGGAATTCCTTGTGTCTTAGGAAGACTGAACGGTGGCAGTCAAGTTCTAGTGATTGTGTGAATTTGTGTGCAAGGTGCAGATATGGCAAAATGCAATGTGATCGTGGCTTTATGGCTGCTGCTGGTTAATGCCGTGATTTTTATTGTCTGTGGAGGCACTTTCACTCTGAGTCATATTCCTACAGGGACATTCCAATGCATTGCTCAGTGATATGCTCATTAATTGAGCATTTTAGTACATTTTTGCAGTGGTGCATTAATTACTGAACTGAGTAGAGCACAGTGGTGAACTAGCTGTACGATTTGTGTTTGTGGGGAGAAGAAAAGCAGATGAGAGTAAATGGGGGTGCCTTGGTCTTGGAAAAGATGGTTGCGCCAGAGAAGGGGATTGCTGTATGTCCTAAATTGTTGGGGATAAAACCAGACTGTTTGGGGGTGTGCTCTAGACTTCAGTGGAAAAACATAGAAAGGTTGTTGAGTTTTCTTAATGATTTGGTGGCAAGCAAGAGTTTTGAGTGAAGGAAGGTTCAGGGTTTTTGGGGCAGTTTAATGTTTTTGTTGTGTTGCTTAGACAAAATAATTGTTGGGCAAGGCATACCTCAGGATTGAGAAATGAAATAATGCGTTATCTAGTTTTCGTTGTAAGATTGGGAAGGAAGTGGTGGCAGACCTGAAATTGTGTAGCAACATTGGGCCATCATGTCTCCCCTCTCGCCACCTGACTTGCTAGACGATGCCCACCCCTCTCGTCCCCACTGCCTGGTACAGCTGTACCCCTCCTCTGTGCCCCTCTGTATCCTACCCCGCTATATATCTGTTCTGTTTGTACCTCTGAAAGGCATTCTTTAATGCATCTGTAATGTTGTACACCTCAGTAAGTTTCTCCCTTATATATCTGCATCGTATACCTCTGTAAAAAGCTCTGTTGTTTCACTAAGCTAGGTCCATGCTCAATAAATACCATAATAATAGTAATAATAATTGGTCAGGCCATCTCTTGATCATCCTTGCCCCCACAGAGAGTGTGGTCATCGGGAGCAGTTAGGAAAGACTTAAAAGGCTTGCATGTATTTTTGAGAAATTTCAATGGTTGACCTCTTTGAGTGGCAAGTGCACATTTTCTCTAGTGCATCTGGAGCATCTGGTTGCAGTTGTTCTGGTACAGATAGTGGCTTAGGCAACAATATCACTATTTGTTTGAGGCATACCTCTGGCTTGAGAAATGGCGTAACAGATCCTTTATCTAGTTTCCAGTGTAAGAGGTTCCATGGATTGGCACAAAGAGCAGAGGAGTGCCCCTTGAATCCACTGCGGGTGACGTGGCCCTTTGTATATTGTGGGCTTTGCAGGTAGTGGAGAAGTTCTTTGCTGCAGAACCCTGATAAGCTACAGCATAGCCTGGGTGTAAGTTTTGGAGATGGGATAAGAGGGAGATTTGGAGCGGGCAGAGCCTTGGAAACTCTCAACGAGAATGCGATTCATTTGATGATGCATTTGCTGGAAAAAAGACATGTGGCAACATTGATACCAAGAAAACCGGCTTGGGTGACAATCTATGGGAAATGGTATTTGGTGTAGGCCCCACACGCAGTGGAGATAGGTAGAAGGTTGTAGGAGGGTTGAGGGAAAGGAACAAGGGTGGTGATCAGGACATTAATATTAGAGGAATACACAAGGGTTTCTGGCAACATTGGATTGCATTTGTACAAAGGAGTGTGGGAGCCCCTCTACTGAGAATGAAGATGAGTCAAATACCCTGTTCTACGGAATTGCTTTTACCCAACCCAGGACGGTCTAAAACCACGTTTTAGTTCACTGCACCCCACACAAAGAAAAAATCGCCATTTGAATATCAGTCTTTTTCCCACCCACAAGGGCAGTCCAGCACCGAAATGGCAGGGAATTTTCCTCTGAACAAGCGTACCAGACACACGTTTCAGCCTTGTTGGGCCTCCTAAGTGAGGTGAAGCTGAGCCTCTCTAAGGCACAGTGAGCAAGGGGTCCACTTCTGGGTTACCCTGGATTACTCATAGAGGAGGCCCAACAAGGCCGAAACCTGTGTCTCGGGTTGCTGATGGTACTCTTGGTCAGAGGAGAATTGCCTAGCATTTCGGTGCTGGACGGCCCTTCTGGGTGGGAACAAGACTGATATGCAATTGGAAATTCCTCTGCTGTGAATGGTGTAGTGAGCTAAAATGTGGCTGTAGACCCTCCTGAGTGGAAGAAATTCCATAGAACAGGGTAGTTGATTCATGTTCATTCTCAGTAGAGGGGCTCCCACACTCCTTTTCAATTTGGATTGCATATGTAGTTCTGCCTGGGAACAGAAGCTCTTCATGCCATCTCATTTATGGACATGTTCCGGGGCATCAGAGGGCATAATGTAAGCTGACATGAGGGAATGTGAGGATAGGGGAGTGGTTTGTTGGATTTACTTAAGCAACGGAAGAAGTATCGTAAATCGAAGGGGAAATAGGTGCAATACGTGAGATCCGAGGGCGGGAGCCTGTGCCCGTTGAAGCAGATAGTGGCATTGAGAGAAGGGACGCGAGGGTGAGGGGATCATGATTTGTATCCATTAGTATGGATCAGGAGTGATGTCATGGAAACGGTTAGCAGTGCTAAGGAAAGGGTTAACCACGTTAAAGCTGAAACAGAGTATGCCAAGGTGGGCTTTTAAGAAGTGGAGTGAATGATGAGTAATTGGTGATCACAGAGTTACAAAGTCTGCCTAGGCCTGTATGCTTATGTGGAAGGATCTATTTGAACTAACAATTCCTTATATTCATTTTGGACCCCAGTTCTTTTCTAGAGGTATGTTTGGGATCCAGGATGTGCACATACTACAAGGGGGGGGGGTCTGTTTAATTTTTTTAAATATTTTTATTGAGCATTTGTAAGGCTCTTTATAGAGCAGAAATGTGTTTCCAATCTGCTGACACTAAAGGGTCAAGCGGGCACACATACAGAACCATTGGCCTTTACAAGGCAGTTGTAGCTGGGCTACATGGAAGGAACAGTGAGGTGGCTGACTTTGGAGGAATGTTGGGGGACCCGTTGTTGTTTTGCACCCTAGGTCTAGGCACAGGAAGGCCCAGCCATTGGTTTTTGATGGATCTCTACTCGAGGACTGGTCTTTGATTTGGGGGGCAAGAGATGAAGAGATTAGTGAGTGTGTCTTATATAGAGATGACAGGAAAACTCTGTCAATGAGGGATTTTTCTGAGTGCCGGAGTTATAAGTTAAGTTCAGTTATTCGATGAGAGAGGTGCTTTGTGCAGTTTTGGGAAAGTTAAAGGGAACCGGTTCTGCTGAGCTTCAGTAGGTCTGAGCAGCGTGGAGTGCAGTGGACAGGCTTTGAGCATTAGGGGTTAATGAACTTCGACTTGGAACATTAAGACAACTTTTATCACTTAAAAGGTGCCCATGGGTAGTGTTGTCTCACCCAAATGTATGGCTTGCGCTGTCCTCCATTTCTGCCTCTCCCTCTATTGCTCTCTCTCTTTCTCTGGCAGTTTTTTTCTCTCTCTCTCTTTCTCCCTTTCTGTCAGTAGGTCTGTTTCTCACGAAACGGTTATTCAGAGTAGCTCCCTTTCCTGTTTTGCCAGGTTGACATTTAATTATAATCCTTCTGGACCTCCGAGCCCACAGCATTCAATAAATATTGTTAGTATTATAGTTAGCGTACGTGTTCAGAGACAAATACGTGTACGTCCATCAATCAAAAAATGTGTGTCGCCCAGGAGTCTGCGTGAGTTCTCCCAGGTGACCTCTCTGCCCACACGGGATGACAAATCCCTGTTACTTATTTCCTGCACCTGCGCTGTGAGTGCCTGCCTGAGGTTCCCATGGAGACAGTTGCGTTTCTTCTCGTTATCGTAGTTATTTTTACAGATGGGTGTGAGGACATGCTAAATTGGCCTCACTTATCTACGAATTCACCCCAGGAGATTTTCGCATAGTGTTATTTATTAACCTTGTTTCCTCCCGGCAGTAATCCCCATAAACTGTTGGAGTGTGTTCGTGATTGCAGGTGAAGATATTCACGCATTTACCTTTGTTTACGTTGTTTCCTCAGTCTTTCACAAAAGGTAGACACATTCACTCTAAGATTTCCCATCACATCAAGAGGGGATAGCGTGGAGGACGCCGGGACAGGAGGCACTACTAGAAATTGAAGAGGTAATACCATACGTACATAAACAAGACATGGGACATTTCCAAGACGCTGACAGTGACCCACTGCTTTGTGCAAAGTGCTCGATAGAACATTAACCCTACACCTGGCATTGGAGGATCCCGCCTGCTGGCCTGAATCCCGTCCACTCAGTTGAGTGTGTTTGTCATAACCTGGGCATTTGTCCATCTTTGTACCAACATACATCATACTTGCTCATTCCTATTTGCCCCTTTCCGCTCCCACCAGAAAGGTGCGGAAGGAGACATGTCTTCTTTTTTGGCATAAACAGGGCTGCAGATTTATTTTCACAACATAATAAATTCAAAACACTGCACACAATTTTGTGAAAATAGTTCCAAAGGTGCGGTGACTGCTCCGTGTCCAAAACCTGCTTCCCCCTTTTCCCAACAATGTCCACAGTAGTCACAATTCCCCCAACCTTCGTGTCTGAGCCCCACCTGCCCTTGCAGGTGTTTCTGGGCTGTGAGAGTGCCGTTTATTCGGGGAAGCTGAGCCCTCATTGCTACCACCGCTTAGACCCCCAAGAGGCGCTGGTCCCTCAAAGAGTGAAGACCCATCCGGCTTTCCCATGACTCATTCGGAGTACGTCTCTTGTCACTGGTCGCCAAAACACTGCCTCGCTGTCCCGCGACGTCAATGGCCAGGCTTGTCGTACCACCATTCCTTATGCAGGGTGGGCGGGTGGAAAACAAAAATCTTGTCCTTAGGTGAGGCTGGTGTCCTTCTGCTTCGGGCTGGATGCTCCTGAAGCAGGGCGCCCACCGGCTTATATGGGGCTTGTCACGCCCCCTTCCTTTGTTGCCCTTCACGGGCTTTCCTTGTGCTTTGGTGCGCTTTGAACCAACCCTCCCCCTTACCGAGGGGGAGGTGGGAGGAGGATCCTCCCCGGGTTATCGGGGTGCCTCCTCCATTGTGCTGCGTCATCACCTTCATATTTAGTACTTAAGCTCAGAAGCCAAGGCACTTTCTCTGAATGCAACACTGTATTGTGCCACAGCACCAAGACCTGCATCTGCGCAGGTGGGCCAACAAGACGCACCTCCTAGACTCACTCCTGGTAGCTGCTAGACCTTCATAGGTGCTGCTTCCAAGATCTCGGTGAATGTATTGATGACAGTCCCTCGTCCCTTTCCTTGCTCAGGCCTTTATATGGAATGCGAGAGAGCCCATGCACGACCCTTTCCCCTTTCCTCTTTATTTCACTTGTCTTTGCGTTCCTTAACGCTCTAATGGACTTTTCTGTGCATGCAGCCCCATACAAGACCCCATGCATAAACATTAAGAACGAGATTGAGGTGCATTTCTCTAAACTAGTGGTTCTTCTCGCTCCATGGAGTTCATCATGGATGTGCCAGGCTAAGCCAATTCTAGGATGGAGGGAATTCTAGTTTTTTTCCAGGTGCGTTGGAGCTGTTGCAGGATGAGTCCAAGTGGGTTCCTTCTAAGTCCCTAGGTGAAAAATGCGGGTGGCGGTGTGACTCATCGGCCTTTCTCCCATTGTCACTGGAATAGAAGTGTCAGAGACTCAACCCCTGTCCACTTTCACAGACTGGACTGGGTGTTGGCGGGTGCAGCCGCATGCAGATCTGTAACCATGTGTCACCCTGTGCGCAGTCGCACTATTGGATGAAAACAAAAAAACATTGGCCTGCATTAAACACATTTTAAAAACATCATCAAAGCCTGAGCAGCACCATCTGACTGATGTTATCTCAATATCTAGCAATATAGTTTGGCTGCGCCCTGTCCCTCAATTTTGAGGGCCCATTAGTCATGCAGAGTTCTCACGTTTTAAAATATGTTAGTACCAGGAACCAATTGGCCCATTTGATTATGTCACCTGAAGTGGGTCATGTGACCTTTGATGCCAATGACATCAGAGAATATGACACGAATAACAGTTTGCTCAACATATGGACAATAAAATATATAGAAGATCGGAGATCTTACCTAAATGTGTCTCTCTGGGGAAACGTTCCTTACTGTTTATAAGGAGCACTGATCTTAAAATTTGCATTCGTCACGATGTAATATGTATGCTCCTTAGAGTGCAAACCTAACTTCTAGTGTTCTTCACGAGTATTCTTACCTTCTTAGAATGACTAAGGTCTGAAAAATCCCTGTGGTGTCCTCGCTCCATCGATGCGCTATATCACATTGTTTTTTAAATTTGCGCCCACCATCTTAAGGTGGACTTTTATCCATACTTTAGTCCTTTCTTTGTGTTAGTTGCGCATTATAGCGCGAACGGACCTCTTAGGTTACAAAAGTTTTCTAAAGAGTCACGCTAAACAGATTTGAAATTTAGAAATACATCAAGACTAGAAAGGACTATTTTCTTTTTAAATACATTAGTAAATAGGAACTCACACCTTAAACTGGACAGCAAGCGACAGTCTACAGATAAAGCAGAACATCTGCCTTAAGCAGAATCAGTGCGGCCATATTGAATAGGTCTAGAGTCAGATGTTTAATGTATAGTCGATAGGAAATAACTGGTATCCTACATTCTGATCAACTCTTATGATGTCTGTTGTGTAGAATAATCTATTTCTTCACCTATTCAGAAAAAAGTTAACTAAATCTAGATACATTTTTGTTCTTTTTCTATTAGGGCCTGTTTCTTTTTGTTAATATCAGTGCCCAACAAGGTGAATAAGACTGTCCATCTCAAATCATCCGCAGTGTGTTTATTGTCTGTGTAGTGTTTAACCATCAGAGCTGTTAGTACTTTGTTATTTATACAGCTCTGGTGTTCTATAATCTGGGTCCTGATCTTTCTGTTAGTTTTTCCTATATATCTTTGGCCACATGGGAAAGTGATCATATAGATCACATAGTCTGTTTTGAAGTTAGAAAATATTGTGTGTTGCCACTTTTTTTTCAATCCGATCTCCACTTCTTTAGATTTAGTGGTGTATTTACACACACTACAGTGGCCACAAGGGTGATGCCTTATAATGGGATTCAGACCCCAACTTTGTGTAAGGGTTTCACCTTTTTTTAAAATAGTTTTAAGCTTACTACAGCTGATGTGATTTCCGATAGTTGTGGATTTTTTGTAGGCAAAAAGAGGGCAAGATAATTGCGCTTTGGATTGATTTAATATGTCCCAATGTTTCCGGATAATATTCGTGATGGTTAGGCTCAGATTAGTAAAAGTATTCACATTCACTATTCTGTCATCCCTTGGTCTTTTGACTTACTTTGTCTTCTAGAAGAGCTTGCCGGTTATTATTATTATAGGCTCTTTTTGCTGCTCGACGTATCAGTTGTTTAGGGTATCCCCTTTGTTTAAGTGTATCTGACAAATTGCTTGCTTCTTTTTCATACGTTTCTTTGAGACTACTATTTCTTTTGAGCCGTAAAAACTGGCCAAACTGTAGGTTATCTTTTAAATGTTTGACATGATGGCTTTGATAATGGAGCAGCAAATTTCTTTTGGTGCTCTTATGGTAAGGCTGTACCAAAAGTTCACCTGATTGGTGAAAGATGGTAACATCAAGATAATTCATCTCATTTGGATTAAGAGTCATAGCTGGTTAAGCCAATTTAAGAATCCTTCAGCTTCTTGACTTGAAACTTTCCACACTACTATGACATCATCTATATAGCATGCCAAATATATCAGGTTTGCCACAAAGGGAAGATCAGTGTAAATCCATAGTTTCTCGAAGCATTCCACATATAAATTGGCCATGCTGGGTGCCATAGTGGCGCCCATTGCAGTGCCCTCTATCTGTTGATAATACACTCCTTGAAACTCGAAGAAATTTTGAGTTAAGGCCATTTCTAAACACCACATTATGAAGTATTTTTGAACTGGATTGTTGTCAGTGCGGGTTAGAAGAATTTCTTCGATAGTTTCTAGGGTAGCCATTTGGGGTATATTAGTGTATAGAGAGATAATATCGAAAGTGATCAAAAGATGAGTAGTGTTCTCACAAGGGAGTTGTTCAAACCTTTTCATAACATCTTTAGTATCTTTTATATAAGATTTCATTTGGCAAACATATTTGTTTCAAATAATGGTCACAAATTTAGACAGGGGTTCTAAAATTAAATTAATCCTTGCCACTATTGGACGTCCAGGTGGATTCAAAAGTGTTTTGTGCACTTTTGGAAGACAGTAGAATGTAGGGGTAGAAACTTCTTTATTCACTAAAAATGTGCTCTCTTGTTTGCAAATCCAAATTCTCTCTTTAGCCTTTGTGACCTTCAATTCAATAGCTTCCAGAAGCTTAGCACTGGGATTTTCTGTCAAGGTTTTATAGCATTGAGTATTAGTTAGTTGACTAAGACATTCATTTACGTCGTTTTTTGTATCTTGAATAACTATACTACCGCCTTTGTCAGCTCTTTTTATTATTATTTTCTCATTTTTAGATAGTGTTTTTAAAGCTTCTGCTTCTACTTTACTCAGATTATGAAAAGTCTGAATGTTCTTTTTTTCTTATGTTTCTATTTCTGAAAGGACTCTCTTTTCAAAGATGTTTGATTCTGCTGAGAAAGAGGAGCTAGGAGGGCAGAAAAGAGATTGGTTTCTTAATCCTGTATGGTTAACCATTTGTGTCGAGCCTCCCAGATTAGTATCATCTGCAAATAATTATTTTAAATGAATTTTGCGCATCAGTTTTTAAAACTCAACTCGAAACTGGAACGGGTTATCTTGTTTTGAAATCACATATCCCAACCCTTTATTTAGTACTTGTTCTTCAAGAGCTGTGAGTGTATATTGAGATATGTTTACTACCAACGATTCCCGCTCCGTAGTTGGCGTTGGTCGCTGTTTTTTTGGCCCCGCATTGGGCCTTGGTCCAAAAAATTTGTCGATTTGTTACCTTGATAGTTGGTTCCCTTTCTAGAATTAGCTCTACCTTGTATAGATTGGTTGTTCCCTGTGATTGGATTATCAGAATCACTGCTGCTGTTACTGTGACTAAAAGATGTGGTTCGAAATCTAACCCTTCGGTTCTGTTTTTGTGAGCCATTAGTAGATTTTCCTGTGGTTTTATATCCTTCTACTGTATAGGGATAAGCTTTTTCATGGCCAAATTTAGCCAGATCTTTTTTGAGACGTTGAATACGCTCTGTAGTATTAATAGTTTTAAACAGGCCCTAATAGAAAAAGAACAAACATTTTTTTTTTTAGTGGCAAAGAAGGGCTGAACGATGCAGTAGAATGGGGTAAAATTCAAAGGAATTAAGCAGTACCCGGCATTGCCATAAGAATCAACTACTTTTCTGAATTTATCTAGATTTGGTTAACTTTTTTCTGAATAGGTGAAGAAAGAGATTATTCTACACAACAGACATCATAAGAGCTGATCAGAATGCAGGATACCAGTTATTTCCTGTAGACCCTAAATTAAACATCTGACTCTAGACCTATTCAATATGGCCGCACTGATTCTGAATAAGGCAGACGTTCTGCTTTATCTGTAGACTGTCGCATGCTGTCCAGTTTAAGGTGTGAGTTAGTATTTACTAATCTATTTAAAAAGTAAATTGTCCTTTTTAGTCTTGATGTATTTCTAAATTTCAAATCTGTTGAGCGTGACTCTTTAGAATACTTTTGTAACCTAAGAGGACCGTTCGCGCTATAACGCGCAACTAACACAAAGAAAGGACTAAGGTATGGATAAAAGTCCACCTTAAGCTGGCGGGCGTGAATTTCAAAAACAATGTGATATAGCGCATCGATCGAGCGAGGACGCCACAGGGATTTTTCAGACCTTACTCCTTCTAAGAAGGTAAGAATACTCGTGAAGAACACTAGAAGTTAGGTTTGCACTCTAAGGAGCATACATGTAACATCGTGACAAATGCAAATTTTAAGATCAGTGCTCCTTATAAACAATAAGGAACGTTTCCCTTTGTTTATTTTCACAGGAACAACTGAGCTGTTCCACAGAAAGAAGACCGGGTTGTAATAATTACCCGAGTAAACTCCAGTGGGAACAAGTCCCCGGAGAGACGCATTTAGGTAAGATCTCCGATCTTCTATTTATTTTTTAGGTTAATTGGAGATCTAGAGACAAAATAGATATTTACTGAGCGACTATTTCTTGTATCTCTCTAGAGTACTTTAAGAATTATTGGTGCAGAACACCGGCTAATAAGAGAGCCACCTGAATGTATCCTACCCCAAGGATCTACTAGTGCAACACCTAGCTAGGTTTACCTTGCAGGTAATTATCAGCAGGTCTAAAATAATTGTTTTTAAACCTTCTCCTGCTGTTTTAAACGGACCCTCCCCCCTTTTTTCCAAAAATGACTCTGACATGTTTATGTTACTGTATTGATCTCACAACTTTGGACTATTTTCTCGCAATCTCTCAGGGTTTTTTGTAAATAAACTGCAATATTTTTTGCAGGGTGTATATCCTTTAATTGGGAATCGCTAATCAAAAGAAGCTCACCCTTGCTTGAATCAAGTTTGCTTCGTATCTAACTCCACAGACTGGACAAGGTATTTGTAACTTTTGGTCCATGCTCGAGATAATTTTCTCCTAGAGATAGCAGCATTAATAGCTTTTCGCTCTCGTTTTCTTGTTGTTTTTCCAACAGTTACAACAGTTTGAGACCACGCAAGACACAGCGTGTGCACTGCTAACAATCATTCAGATAAATCTTCGGCTTTATAGATTATAAGTATAGATTGTTGGGTTTTTTTACCCCAAAATGAAGTGAGAATTCTCCTGATGAAAGTTCTATATACACAGAAGAAGAACTGAAACATGGCGAGACAATACAATGGTTAATAGAATAACCCCTGGTAGATTACATCTGTCTAGATAAGGACATTATTAATCTAGAGACTATTGTTTTGTGGTTCTCTAGGATATTAATGATTGGATGTACAGTGATTGTTACCTAACTGAGATGGTTATGTCTTGTCACATATTTTAATACAGTGTTTTATTACTTGGATTATGATGAATTTGTAATTTTTTATGTCTTAAATAATGCTTTATATGTCTAATAAAAAGTTGATGTTTTATGATGATAACTGTTGTGAAAACTATAATTATCTATCTCTTGCTTAATTAGTTCTATGTTTCCCAGAAAAAGATAGAGCAACCACTCAAGTGGTGATTTGGGAATCCCTCCTTTATCTAGTGTGTTGCAGCGAGGACATCTCACCTTCGGTGGCGAAGAACCATCACAAATCATAAACAGTCCCGTTCCACCTGGTTAAAGCGTTACGTTGGGAGTTTTCTCGCAAACCAGTCCTTTAATAATTGGACTTTACCTGAACGTGCACCTTACAAGTAAGTGCATTAAAAGACACACATTTTCCCATTTAGAACTGAAAAATAACAACAATTCTAGCACTCTCTAGCAAGCTCTTTGGGACACACAGCTTTTGTATTAACATAGCCATGTCCACAATCAGTGATGCATTGATAAGTGAATAACTTTCAGCTTTGCTTTGGTTGTATTTTCCAACAAGGATTTCTCCCTCTTTGGTGAAGAACTAACTTGAATTACACATTATTTTTCGTTCCAATTGGTAAAAAGGCGATTTTGGGACTCTTTGTATAACCAACCCTCGTCTTCACTAGTACTCGTCTTCACCAAGCGTGCACCTTGTAAGTAAGTGCATCTAAAGGCATGACAGTTTATTGTGTTTTTGGCTCTACACAACTAGAACAGTAAAAAAACAACCATTGTCTTTTGGTAAGGATTTTTCCGTGCTACCTAGAAAATCTAGCATTAGAGGCAACGTTAAGATCCAAAGTCTTAAAAGCAAGTTGAAGGGCCCTGGTCGGTGTAGATTAATACATTCTAGAGAGATGAGCTCGACAATGTTGGTAAACAAATTCCACAAGCTTAATCAGGTTGGAAAAGGACAAAATAGAATCATAAGACAAGATTCAGACACCGTTTTGACTAATATAACAATAGTGATTGTATCGAGAAAGAGTTAAGAATTTAGAAGAAATATGAATGTGTGCACGAAATAGACAAAACATATATATGGCTTTCATCACTAATAGTGTTGTCTCTAAATATTGAAGAAAAAAACTACAATCAACTTTAATATAACAAACGTTTTTACATTATAGAAGAAACATTCTCTTCTTCTGAATAATCGATGATACTGAAGAAATAATAAAACAGCCACCAACAATAAATATGGGTGCCTTTTGTAAAGAAATGCAATTTCCTGATTATCAGGGTTGACAGTAGATGCTCTCACGCCTATATCAAACAACATATTGGTGATGCTTGTTTGTTTTTAGAAAATAATTCTGAGATCAATCTGTTTAGGTTCTGTTAGAAAAAAGCCATTGTGCTGAAAGTTTAGTATGAGATATGTCTTGAGGCATGTTTTCTAAACTTGACCATGAATAACCACCTTTTGGAAACATTTGTGTAAAATCTTTTTTGTAACTTGTGTTTTTATGTGATTGTTTTTAGTGCAATTCGTGCTGATCATCCTAAAATTGGGTATACAAGAGTTATCCTTTAAGTAGAAGAAATATTTTGTCCTGGTGATTGCCCTTGCAAATATTGGAAAAGAACACTAGAGATAGTGTCTTTTTTAAGTTGAAGCCAAAACATGTCGTCGATCTATAAGACTGCAAACAACAGGAGTCTATCTACACTAATGAATGTTTCAAGATAAATTATATCTACCCCAATGTAGTATGTTGTAGTTGTGATTACTGCCAAAACTGCAACCTTTTTAGTAATTATTAACCAAGACCAAAATGTATTTATGTTGTCTAGTTCACAATTTTTTATTTGTTGAGAATAATTAATAGAATAGTGTTTCTTGAAAAGATATGTGTGGTTTCGCATTGGAAAATTCTGTTCCTTGATCAAAAATAACCTAAGTATGTTTCTGATTTGCATAAATATTGATGCTTGTGTAAAGGCATAACCAATCTACGTGATATTGGCGAAGAGAGGGGTAATCAATTTCTCTCATTTTGTGCATATCTATGTATAAGAGAGCTACATTGGGCCAACAACGATGCATAGATATGGTGGAGGGATGGACACTTGGCATATAAAAGTGAGTGATATGAGTAGTATACAATATCTTATACTACTGATATGTGCAGATGGCATTATCAAGTACTGTACATAAGGTGACCATGCATATGCATTAGAAAGATTGCCATATTACAGAATATCAATGGCAACAGAACATAGTCAAACCCTTCATCACCATGCCCATCCACACTGCATATGCCAGCAAGGCCTGTCATTATTGTTTGATTTTTCCAAGTGCCATTGCACATCATGTTCTTCATCTTTCATAGCCTTCTTACAGCCCATCCTATATTGCTTGGATTTGGCATCACAGAAAGGCAGGTTTCCAATCCCACCCAATCTATTGCCTCATCCATCAGTGTAATGCGCTCCAGTGTCTCTTGTTAGATCATACTCCCATTGTATCCACATAGACTTACGGTATTATCACAAATAACAATCAATTACCCACCATGTGTGCGATATGATCGACGTGACATAAAGGACAGGAGCAAGCCCTCGAAGATTTAGCATGTCTTTTGATGGATTTCACTGATCTTCTTCCTGTGCCATCAATGGTGCTGAAAGTAATGAGACCGCACTCCCAGTGAGATCACCTAATATGCACATTAGTGTACATTACAGAGACTTTTAAATGTGCGGGTGCTCTGGATACATATGCACTTTTCTAGAGGACAGGTGGTAATTTGACCCCTATCCCACACCCCAACAGGCACACTTTAAAACCAACAACAAATAGTAAGGAAGCGTGTGCTTTGAATACATTGTAACTGGCATAGTTTTGTGCAACTTCCATGTTATCGTTTGTTAGCTTGTCTGTTCTGTTACAGAAGGAGACCACCAATGTGCAAATTCGACTTTTCCTGCCACCAGTGCCATGTGTGCTGCACCAACTGCTAGGCCAGCTCTATGGGAGAGGGAAATGAGGGAAGGAGCACCCACCACAGATTGGAGGGGCATGTGGATGGGGGCAGATGTTAGGTATGCCTTAAATCTATGGTAGGGTGCAGTGTTTCTCATGCTCCTGGATTGCAGCTTTGAAAGCACTTCAAAACCTCTCCCCTTGCAGAGTGGTGAGTCGGAGTATATACAGAGTACTGTTGTCTTGGAAATATATGGATCAACAGCCTCTTTTATAGCTTGTGAGGTAGCTGGTGGGATCTTTTGCCCCACAGGAGTAGCCTATGTGGTGGCAGGAGTGGTTGAGCAAGGTGAGGTAGAAGAAGACGGATTACTACTTCCTGAAAATGGAACAGCCTTTCTCAGAGAACCCGGGTGGTTTGAGCACGTGTGGCAGTGCATGGAGGTGGTACCAAAAGATTACTGCCTGTGTTGTCCATGACTGAGTATGATTCCATACTCAATGCATTTAACATGGGAAGCCCGAGCCCTTGGTACCCCTCAAACCGTTTTAAGTAACCACCACACCCATGATTCTCTATGTGTTCTGGAGGTAGGCATTTTCTCTGTCTCATCTTTCTGGTCCTCTAGATCCTCCTCTGCATAAATGCGCCTATCGCCCTATCCAGGCTGTCCAGCTGGTGGTGGTGTTGATCGTGGTGGACCCTTGGGAGGAGGCATGGCCATGGCTGATGCCATATTTGAAGTTCAATAGCATGTGTGCCAATACTCTTCCAAGCAGATGCTCTCTCCTGGATTGCAGATGGAAAATGAGTAAGAATGGTTCTAGGAGTAGTCGAAGGGTGAACTTTCAGCTTGAAACTTCCTAGATCGGCTGAAAATACAGTTTTGAAATGTTCGCGAAGCACAGACTCGTTCGTGGACACATCATCACATTGTGCGTACGGTGTAAACAGTTGCAGAAAGTTGCTAGAAGGTGGGGAATGGCACAGTTTTCACTTGAAACTTCCCAGATTGGCTAGAAATGCTGCTATATTGGGGTCAGTATGATATTAGGAAGCTTTAGCAAATAAGGGTGCACTGGTAAAAACCTATGAAATTCTGTGAAAAAACATTGTTAAAGGGATGTTATGGTTAAGTTGCACTAGTAACCTATGAAATTCAGGTAAAAAACTTTGTTAAAAGGACTTTACGGTTACAAGTAAAATTAAAAAAAACACCAGAAATGTGCCAGTTATGGTAAGCTAAGCAACCATAACTCACACCACCATTGTGCACTGCTAAGACTGACACCCAGAACATCAAAGATGCAATCACAAATGCACAATATGATCATTTTAAGTTTTCAATGCAATGGATCTTTAAATATCAATATCAAGGCCACAGACAACTTGCATATGAAGGACAGAATTGTTTTTAAGCAATACGACATGAGCAGGGTGGCTTTAGAAGGCAGTGAGGGTCTGGAAATCCAAACTAAAGGCTCTAGAGAAGGGGGCTGGTTTGTAAATATTTTAGGGCCATTTCCACTTGGTAGAACCCAACTGCAAGGAGTGTATGGCTGGTAGCAACCAATGGCAATTATCTTTTTTAAGTTGAGAATCGGTGCAGCAGCCATTTCTCAAGTAAAAATAAACTCCAGAAGAAGAGGACCAGAGCTGAAAAGGAGAGGATTTCTGAAAGACGTATCACCCTTTCTATGGTGGCCATTAGAGGAGAAAAGTGTGCGTTTGTTGGGCAGCAAAGCTGAGAATTTCCCGGGGGACAGGATGCCCTGTGTCAGAGGGCTAAGGGGCAGGTGGCAAAGTGTTTAGTGTACAATTGGTCAGTGGCAGTGATAGGCAACGTACGAGCAAAGGAATGAGGAAATGGGGAGTTGTTTGGTGGTGGAGGAGGAAGGAGTGCAGGTGGGCAGATCAGGCAAGAAGCAGGCGGTAAATACGGAGTCAAAGCAGCAGTAGGAGTGAGGCAATACCATGAGGTAAACCCTGTGATTTGAACCCTTCTGAGTGCCTAAGGGCTAGTGTAATAGCGACTAATGGGTGCCAAGTTGACTTTATGAACCTGGTTCAAGGGCACTATACCAGGTGTTATGGGCTGCAAAGACTGATCTAAAGGTGCAAGCCCTGCAATAATAAGTAATGAGTTTTAGAGGCCCTTAATTTCAATGACAGCCTGATGTCTGGATCTATGTAGCTATTATAACCCCCCTGCTCTTTGAAAAGAAACTAAACACGTAAAAAGGGGTGTAAAGGAAGAACAATGGGCCTCATTACGACCCTGGCGGTACGGAGTGAACGGCGCCGGCACAGGTTAGAAATGCATCTCAAATCCTAGTCTGAGTAGTTGAGGGCATGGGCACTGGAGCGCTGCTCAGTGACACAGAGGCAAACAAACACTGGGGCGGAGCAAGGACTGAAGAGCCATAAGCAACGGTTCCGGCAGCAGCATCAGAGAGAGCAACAATGTGTCACACTCTGAGCAATATGCAGGCTGTACCTGTTCCAGTGTTATGATAAAGCAGGCACATGCTGCTCTATTCTTCAGGTGACCATTTGTTTTATCCAGGAAAATATTGTTTCTATGGCTGGGCCTGTGTAGTGGGCGAGAGTAGTGCTGTGATGGAAACATCTAGCGATAGTGTCAAAGTTATATACAGACCATGCCTGGCCCAAGAAGTAGGAACTGGTGCGGTAGTGGCTCATGGGCTTGTGGCTCATGGGCCAGTACCAATTTAAGTGACATTGTCATCGTTGATGGTACTGTGCAGGTAACCCGAGGTGGAGCAGAAGTTTCATGGGCCAGTGAGAGGCAGAGGTCCCATTCAGCTCCCATTGAACTGCACAGGTCTAGGCCGTAGTGCTGGTTCCATTTAATTGTGGCTGAAAAGTAGCAACGCTACCTGTGGTCAAATTATGCATGTATGGTGACGTTTCTGAGTCATGTAAGGATGTCGAACTACGTTTGCTGGCTGTTTCCTTCCTGTGAAGTATTCTTTCAAGTAGGATATTCCTGATCCTAATATGGCAGCACCAAGCATATCCTCACTAGATGAATATTCCTGCTACTGCATTCCACCACCAACGAAGGTCCCTCAACCACCTCCTGACCCAATGACTGGAAGTCCAATTTCCTATAAAGTAATCTCCTTCCTTTCCCTTTACTGCCACTTATCCTGTGTGCCCCACGCTCCTCACTCGCCCAATCCCCTTCCTGCTTTCTGTTTCCATCTCTCCCTATGTATATGTGGTGTTACATGTCATTGAAATGTCCCTTTCCTCTCTCAGCTCAGGCAAGACCCGTCAACCTCTTAAGAAAGTTGGCGGCTTGTGCACCGTGCAGTGCATTCCATCCAATAGAGCGCAGTGATCTGTCCTGTACCTTCAAACATTTTCCGGCTGATGAAAATGTAACCCCTTGCTTTTCAACTAATGAATCTCACCTGGGACTCCAAAGTCCTTTTAGAACCTCCACTTTTCTGAGGATATCCATCATTCTGTTTTTAACCTTCATCAAGATACCATAGAAATTTAATGATTGCCTAGCCTACCCTGTTAGCCAATGTTCACTCACCTACTCTCAGCCCTGGTTGCCAGGCAGCTTTTTCATTCCATCTATGATTCCATCATCATTTTAAAACCGGTGAATAACATGGGGAGATTTTCAATATACTTCAGCTATACATGCACAACTAGGCACTTGCATGTAGCAAAGTCAATAAACTACCTCCCTCTGTAAGGTTTAGGGCCAGAAGGGAGCAAACGAGGCAATTCCCGGTAGAGAAGGGCTGCTTGTTGGCCCCCACCCTCTTCGCATTTTTAATGATATTGTAAACTATTTAGTGATAGATTACACTGACTCACCTAGGCAGCCAGGAGAGAAGATCTGCATTTTGTTGTTTGCAGACAATGCAGTGCTCATATTTCGAACACCTAGCGTGTTGAAAACGCCCAGAAGCCAATTTGTGGTGTTTTGTGATAGGAAGGGATTAACAGTAAATACAAGCCAAATTAATGTGCTGTGGGAAAAAGATGAAACATTTACTGATTTAACCATTTCCATTAAAGGCAGCGTTGTCGAGGAACCCACGTCTCCTGATTATCGAGGCTTTTGCCGGTCTAACAATGGGAAATGGGATAAACATGTCGAAAAAAGCAGGCCTTTCACTGTCCCACAGATGTTCTGCCATCGAGAATGTCTGCAATAAATTCAGAAATAATATAGTAAACTCTGCCATGGAATCATATAGATATCAGGCATTTGGGACAACGACCTACAGTGCAGAGCCGTGGGGGGTCATAGTAGAAATGGTTGTCTAATTACCATCAAAGAATACCTTCCTGAAAAAATTACATACGCTCTGTATTAGCGCACCTAACCTTTTTGTGCATTTTGAATTAGGCCTGACATCATTGGTGAATTAACAAGGATCGAACGGCTGCTTTACTGGGCAAATATTTAATGAAACCTGGAGCTTGGATGCTCTTGCGAAGCTCTCGAGGATTTGATGAGCTGTGAAGGTGCAACCAACCTCCCTTTGTAGTTTATGTTAGACCCACACTGCTCGTTTTGAATCTGTGGCATTTGTGGTCTGACCCGTGCGATAGGCAAGAGAATGCTTCTAACATAATCAAAGAGGCCTACAGCGATTGGCAATGTTGCAATAAATGTACCAACTGTCTATCTTTGCTGGCTGGTTAGCATTATTTGATAAAGAAAATCAAATGGGACCATCAATATTATTTGATGAATATAAAATCTCTGTTTGCGCAATCTCTTTTTATGAAGATAAGATTTAACGTTCTCCAACTTGCTCCACTCACCAATGACTGGCAGGAAACAGGAACTATTTGCTGTCCCATTTGTGCCAACACGATTGAATATGTTCAGCACTTCATGTTTACTTACCCAGGCTACTCCTGGATTCACTAGGGAAACCTGAGGTTGTGTTTAAAGAACCATGGAGTCTGCACATTGTATAACACAGAGGTCCTATGCAAGAGTTCCTCTCTCCCTGATGTTGTGTGTGCATTATCTAACTGTTTAGTTTGAGCTTGGAGAAGTAGGAACACTACATTGAAAACTCTGTGGCTAATACTTTCAGCCAAAGTCCGCTGGTCAATGTGTAACTTGATGCACCTTTCCCTATGATCATTTCTTTCTCCATTAATGGCATTGTATTTGTTAATTAATTTTCTTTTTTATCTTTATTAAATCCATATGCATTTGTACACAAACTCTTTTTATATGGTATTTTAAGCATGTGTCTTTGGCTGTGATGCTATGCATTTTGTTTTTATGGCGACAGTCCGAAAGAAAAGTACTGTTGAATGACTGACTGGCTGCAAATAAATAGCCTTTCAGCCTTTTTGTGAGCAGCTATACATTGCCCAATTGGCTGTCACACGCATCGTTCACACTGTGATTAACAACTACGGATAGGAGTCTTTGGAGTCTTTAATCAGGGTTGGGATATGGGGCTCCAAAAAACTCTGAAATGCAGAGCAAATGCACATCCATGACGCTGGTATATATCACTGCGGGCGTCTCTAGGTGTCTACTCAACTCAAATGTACTTTACCCTCACGAGTAGCCACCTAGAGGCGCTCGCAGTGATATGTTTTCACAGGTCTTCTGCATGTGGACATGGTACGAGCGGCGTGTCGTAAGCGCACTGGTTGTGCTTTTGCTCTGCATATCCGAAGTTTTTTGAGTGCCATCATCCACACCAAGAGTGTGCTTTGCAGTCAACTCGGCTACAAAGGCGTCTGGTATAATGTGCAAACAAGAAAGAAGCAGTTGAGTCACGTGGGCATGTTTCTATCATCTATAGTTGGAAAGAAGTTTGAGAAGTTCGGCATTTACATTTTGGGACATTCATAAGAGAACAAATTAATAAAAAATCTGCCACTGAAAAATGTTCTGCAACATATTTGGAACAGAAACATGTCAAGCATAGGAACAGCAATTGATCCATAGTTGCATAGTTCTGTTTTTAGGCTTTCTGAATGGTTTCTATATTTTAAGAATGGTCTTTTTCATATAAAGTTTAGTTTTTCTATATACATGTGGTCTATGTCGATATATAATATATGTTTTCACTCAAGTCACTTGGAGATGGGTTACTTGTGTTAGTTTAAATGTCTTTAGTCATCTTAAGTTTGATCCATGTTCTTTATGGCGATTTACTTTTGAGAGTAATGCAGGTGATATTATACGTATACACATTTTTGTGTCAATCAGTATTTTTCATTTTCTGATGGAATTTTTGTTTTAATGTATTTTGAATAAATTCACATAAATATTTTTTTTCAGAATCACTGTCTGGCAGTGCTGTATTATGTGTAGATGTGATAAATTCCTTACCCGGATTCCTTTCTCGCCCTCTTCCTTCACACTCTCCTCACCTGAACTGCAGGAATCGTCTGTGTCTGGTAGGTGACTTCGGGCTAGGTAGTCTCTCTCCTTCTTCCGGTGAGCGTGCTTGTCACGGAGGGAGGCCACAGTGACCGCTGATAGACAGCTGTCCCGGGACCTCCCTTCCGGAACCAAGCCGGAATAAGGGAAAACCCCAGTGGGGAAAAAACCCTTGATGACTTGTAGACTACTCTATTCTTTTGCAGGGAAGGTGGAGCACAGACTGGAAAGCGAGGTAGCAGGTAAGGCGGAAGATGCTTTGCTGAACCGTGGATCCGAGGGAACGGAAATGAAGAACAGCTGATTGAAGCCGGAGGTTGAGGGCTCTGCCGGTTAAGGTGTGGACAGTCCGTGGGCTGGACGGAACACAGGAGAGCCCAGCCAGCCAAGCCAAAGGAAGGTAAGAGGGACAAGAAGTCCAAAGAAGCAAACAAAAAGGGAAATAATGAGAAGTGAGAGAAAGAGGGCGGAGCTATGTCCGCGGGGACGGAACAACCGAAAGCTAAGGATAAAGAACCAACCGAGAGGCGGAAAGAGGGAGAGGAGAGAGAGCTTCGCTAAGAAAGGCGAAGCCAGGAAACACTGCTGAAAATCTGAGGAAAGGAGCGACAGCTGAAAGGAGCGAGGGAACCCGGAAGCAGAGAGCATCCAAGAGGGTTGCAACACGAGGTCTGCTGGGACAGGAGGTAATATATACTCCCAGCGGCACCACCCTACTTTGGGAGGCATGGCGGCATGAACACAAAGAAGGGACTAAAATGTCCTACCTCTGCGCATCCATCCCCAACGCGGAAGAATCCGCCAGTCTGGACTTCTGCGGATGACAGTATGCCCTCTTCCTGTCCACACCACCCCAGGCTTCCCCGGGTGCAGGCGGTGGAATTTGGCAAGCAACCGAGGGGCATGAACCTGGGAAGCCGGTTCCCAAGAATCCTCCGAATCCGGGTAACCCTTCCAGGACAAGAGGTATTCCAATCGGCCTCGGTAAAACCTAGAATCCCGAATGGCAGAGACCTCATATTTCTCCTTGTCGGTTGTCTGTGTGGGATAGTGTCTAGGCACAGGTCTGTGATGTAGATCAGAATGTTGAGGCTTAAGAATGGAAGAATGGAAAATAGGGTCAGTGAGACTAAGAATGGGAGGGAGCCGAAGGCGATAAGCCACAGGATTGATTTTTGATAGAAACGGAAAAGGTCCCAAAAAGCAAGGAGAGAGCTTAGAGGGCCATGTCCATCTCGGTAAGAACATGGTGGACAACCACACCTTATCGCCTGGCTTCCATTCCGGGGAAATCTTTGCGATGCCTGTCTGGTCCAATCTTATTCCGTCTCCTGCTGACCTCCAAGCTTCGTAATGCGGTGACATGTGCTTCCTTAATATTCCCCAAAACCTCCTCTGTGGCCGGGGAGTTGGTAAAACTGGGTACTTCGGGTAGAACAGCCCGTGGGTGGACTCCATAAGTACAGAAAAACGCTGAGAGACCGGTGGCAGAGGTTCTGGTGTTATTATAGGAGAATTCTGCAGTGGAGATTAGAGACACCCAATTGTCCTGATGTTGAGTGATGTAACATCTCAAGTATTGTTCCAGAGTGGCATTGAGAAGTTCTGTCATACCATTGGATTGTGGGTGGAAACCCGAGGAAAGGGCTCTCTCAACCCCCAATCGTTTACATAAGGCTGTCCAGAACTTGGAAATGTACTGGCTCCCTCGATCTGAGATTATTTTGTCCGGTAGGCCATGAAGTTTGAAAATGTCCTGTGCAAAGACCTCAGCCATCTTAGTAGCCGTAGGGACTCCCGGAAGAGGAGAAAAATGTGCCATCTTGGAAAAGGCATCAACGGTAACCATGATGCAGGTATGTGATTCGGATTTAGGAAGGTCCACAATGAAATCTGTGGAAATAAGTCCCCAGCAGCGAGTTGGTATCTCAACTTGAGTAAGCAGTCCTAGGTGTTTTCATGACGGATATTTGGCCCTGGCACAAATCGGCAAGTCTTCACATAATCTAGGGTCTCTCTTCTCACTGTGGGCCAGAGAAAGGACCTTGAAATTAGTTCCAAAGTGTTGTGTCCTCCTCTGTGACCCGCTGAGCGAGAGTTATGGCACCAATCAAGAATCTTATGTAGTGGCCCTTCTGGTATGTACAACCGTTTATTATAAAAAACCCAGCCGTTCTTCTCCTGATAAGGGGAATTGGAATGCAACGGCAGTTGTGGAAGTTCCTGAACCACTGCCGTCCTTACCTCTTGAAGGAAGGAGCCTACTAGCGCCAGAATCTGATTGCGATGAAACATGGGTTCGACAATTATTGAGGCCTTTTCTTTGCTGGAGTCTTTGCGAGATAATGCATCAGCAATGGCGATTGAGCGACCCTGGAATGTACGTGATCTGAAAGTCGTATTGTGAAAAAAGGTAGGCCCACCGTGCCTGCCTGGAATTTGAACACTCCATCTCCTGTAGAACCTTCAGATTTTTATGGTCCGTTCTGATAAGAAATGGGTGTCGTGCACCCATAAGTAAATGACGCCATTCTTCACAGGCCAATTTCAGGGCAAGTAATTCCTTTTCTAGGACAGAATAGTTCAGTTGGCTGGGAGAGAGTGTCTTGGACAGGTAGGCTACCGGATGTTCTACCCCGTTGATTGTTTGGAGTAACACTGCCCCTCTGGCAATGGCCGAAGCGTCAGTCTCCAAGATGAAAGGTTGGGACTGATCCGGATGTTGGAGAATCGGAGCAGAGCAGAAAAGGTTTTTGAGATGTTTGAAACTATTCTCGGTCTCGGCCGACCATTTAAACGGGGAAGCATCTTTCTTGAGTAGTCGAGTAATGGGAAACACTACTACTGAGAAATTCAGAATGAACCTCCTGTAGTAGTTTGAGAGCCCCAGGAATCTCTGCACCTCCCGGACTGAAGTAGGAGCGGGCCAGTCGAGAATGGCTTGGACCTTCTCCTGGTCCATGTCTATCGCTTCTTCTGATAAGAAGTACCCAAGGTATTGTACGGAAGGGACTGCGAATTTGCACTTTTCGGCTTTAACCAACAATTGATTCTCTTGTAGGCACCCTAAAACTTGAGTAACTTGAATGATGTGTTCCTTCATGTTCGGGGAGAAAATCAAAATATCGTCGAGATAGATGATGAGTGATATTGAAAGCATATCGGAAAACATTCTCTCCATGAATCTCTGGAACGCCGCTGGCGCATTAACTAGTCCAAATGGCATCACCTTATACTCAAATAAGCCGAATGGGGTGCGGAAAGCGGTCTTCCACTCGTCACCCTTGGCTATTCGCAGCAAATGGTATGCATTCCTGAGGTCGAGTTTGGTAAACACCCTGGCTCCTTGTACCGCTTCTATGATGTTGGTGATCAAAGGCATGGGGTAACGATCTCGTAAAGTCACCCTATTTAGACCCCTGTAGTCTATACAGGGCCTAAGATCAGTGATGCCCCTCTTCTTGATGAAAAACAGGGGGGCTCCTGCAGGAGACTTCGAGGGCTGGATAAGACAGTTCTCCAGGTTGGTGTCCAGATATCTTTGCAGCACTTGCTTCTCTGTTTGTGTGAGAGAGAACATTTGTCCAAATGGAACCAGTGCATTGGGTTCCAAATCTATCGTGCAGTCCTCTGGCCGGGGAGGCGGCAGTTTGGAATGAAGGCACTCCTGAAAAACCTCTGAATACTCCAGACAATAGCTGGGCAGCGCGTGAATCCCAATGTGGTTATTGGAGAATGTTTTAACCGGCTGAAGGTCTCCCCGACTCTCCAGCGGAAGACAGTTGGCGGTACAATATGAGCAACAGAAGCTCAGCTGGTTATCAGTCCAGTTAATCCGGGAATTGTGTCTGCGAAGCCATGTGATGCCCAGTATAATGGGAAAATGGGCGGCCCGGATGGTGTCGAATCTCAGAACCTCGGAATGTTGATTGATAGTCAGGGAGAGGTCTTCAGTAGTATGAGTGATGAGCCCGGAAGATAACGGAGACCTGTCAACACCTTCCACCTTCTGCCCCTCCTTCCGGAGTATCCTGCATAGGCCCACCTTGTCGGCCCACAGTGTATCGACGAAGTTCCCTGCCGCTCCACAATCCAGTAAGGCTAGGGTCTCCACCTGTTTGCCCTCTAAATTGAGGACCGCTGGAATGACCATAAGTCTAGAGTCATCTTTGAAGTCGGGAGAGGATACCGAAAGAGAAACATAGGGACGTTAAGAAAAGAATGGAAACCCCCGGACACTAGTCCCTATTGGCGCCGAGGGTGTTCGTTTCCTGACCTTTTGTTCGGCAGTTCGGTGCAGTCTTTCAGGAGGTGTTGATCAGACCCACAATAGGCACACCGTCCCTTCTCTCTCCTTCGCCGTCTTTCGGCGGCAGACAGGGGTGCTCTGGTGGCGCGGATCTGCATCGGTTCTTCGGAAGAGGTTGCAGGAGAGCGGTCAGGGGGAGAGTATGAACGGGGATCCAATGGAAATCCTGAGGCTCGTTGTTTGCGTCGTTCCAACTTCCTTTCTTGGAGATGGTATTCTATGTGTAGAGCGGCAGCAAGTAAATCCGAGAAAGTGGGAGAGCAGGGAGATCTGGCCAGCTCATCTTTGATCTCCTCCTTCAAATCCCTTCTGAAAATGGCATATTGTACTGGTTCAGGCCAGCCTGCACCGGCCGCCAATGTTTTGAAATAGGAGATATATGACAAGACGTCCAAAGAGCCTTGTCTGACATCAACAACTCCTCAGAGGCGGTAAAAGACAACTCTGGCCATTCGAAGGTCTGCTTCAGTAGATTTGTGAACCCTGCAAAGTCCTGAAGAATGGCATTACTGCTTGTCACCAGCGGGATAGCCCAGGTCAGCGCGTTTCTGGTCATATTAGAGATTAAGAACCCCACCTTGGCCTGGTCCATTGCGAAGGTACGAGGCCTGAAAGTGAAATAGACCGTACACGCCTCCAAGAATTCCTTCACCTTCTTGGGAGATCCATCAAACTTCCCTGAGGAAAGCGCAAAGGGTGGTAATTCTGGAGGGGGGGGCTCCCTAGCCGATACTATTTGTTTAAGAAGGGCATTCTCCGTCTTCACCCCCTGTAATTCCTTGGACATTGCTTGAATAGCCTTCGAGAGCTCTTGCACTTGTCCTTCCGCAGACATCGTGTAACTCTTTGGCGTTGCAATCTGTGATAAGTTCCGCACCCGGATTCCTTTCTCGCCCCCTTCCTCACACTCTCCTCACCTGAACTGCAGGAATCGTTGTCTGTGTCTTGTAGGTGTCTACGGACTAGGTAGTCTCTCTCCTTCTTCCGGTGAGCGTGCTTGTCATGGAGGGAGGCCACAGTGACCGCTGATAGAGAGCTGTCCCGGGACCTCCCTTCCGGAACCAAGCCGGAATAAGGGAAAACCCCTGTGGGGAAAAAACCCTTGATGACTTGTAGACTCCTCTATTCTTTTGCAGGGAAGGTGGAGCACAGACTGGAAAGCGAGGTAGCAGGTAAGGCAGAAGATGCTTTGCTGAACCATGGATCCGAAGGAATGGAAATGAAGAACAGCTGATTGATGCTGGAGGTTGAGGGCTCCGCCGGTTAAGGTGTGGAGAGTCTGTGGGCTGGACGGAACACAGGAGAGCCCAGCCAGCCAAGCCAAAGGAAGGTAAGAGGGACGAGAAGTCCAAAGAAGCAAACAGAAAGGGAAATAATGAGAAGCGAGAGAAAGAGGGCGGAGCTACATCCGCAGGGACGGAACCGCCAAAAGCTAAGGATAAAGAACCACCCGAGAGGTGGAAAGTGGGAGAGGAGAGAGAGCTTTGCTAAGAAAGGCGAAGCCAGGAAACACTGCTGACTATCCGAGGAAAGGATCAACAGCTAAAAGGAGTGAGGGAACCCGGAAGCAGAGAGCATCCAAGAGGGTTGCAACACGAGGTCTGCTGGGACAGGAGGTAATATATACTCCCAGCGGCACCGCGCTACTTTGGGAGGAATGGCAACATGAACACAAAGAAGGGACTAAAACGTCCTACCTCTGCACATCATCCCCAACGCAGAAGATCCGCTAGTCTGGACTTCTGCAGATGACAGTAGAGCATAATATTCAACAGAAAGGATTTTGATGTTATCTATGTTGTGCGTCCACCCGAGCTGTCCTTTCCTGTATGACCTGATCCCTTCAAGCATTTTGTTTTGCTTCTATAAATCATGTACACGTTGCTATTGAAACAAATTGAGAAAACTGTTAATTTAAACCTTTGAAATATTTTTGAAGTAGTTCAGCAAGAAAGGGAACTTTGACTTTTTGTTACATGTCTGTAGCCTCAGTTACTTGCTGTGTTGCATATAGGCCTCTTCAGAAAGAGTCAGGAAATGTCCTTTAAGGTAATATCCCTTTCACAATATACAGCATTTACCTATATAGCTTACAATCTACTGTTTAAAAACAATTGGAAATCAATGTGTCTAAGGCAAATATTATTTTCTGCAAGAGGCTTAGCCATAAGCATCGCACAATGTATTTTCTGCTACAAAATGTTAAGGTTGCTGACTTTTATTTCTGTTTGTGGCTATGTTTCAACACCACTTTCACATGGAGGCCATCCACCAAAGATATTTACTCTGGAGCTGTTTCCAGTGGAATTAGACACTTAACAGTTCTTAAGATCACACAGTGTTTTAAGAAGTCTACTTTCTCTAAAGGACGATAGTGAGCTTAACACCCCCTGCACCTCTATATAGAGTTGACTGCAACACAAGGAAGGTTTGAAATGACTAAGAATGGAAAGCAATATATGAATAGTATATCTTCAGACTCATCAGTCTACTCCAATTGAATCAGTAGGCTTGGAAGAATTCCCCAAAAACTGACCTGTGGTAGTGGATGAATTCTGTGGTGAAGATTCAACCCCACCACTGGAACAGGGGGGAGGGGGTGTTGTCACCAAATAATTCCCTCCAAACTTGCAGCAGGTTTCGAGTCCTCACTCAATGATTCATTTTCCAATCAGGAATGGTGGATCTTGTGTTCAATAATGTTTGGTTTTGCCTACTGATTCATCAAGTGTCTTCAAGTTTGTTTAGGGAATAAGAGGCCAGGAATCTCCTGAAGTAAATTTTCAAACCATAAAAAGACTGGTTTCTTTGTGGGTTTTGTTAGGCTTTGAGGATCGAGTAGCACAGGACGGGCTCATACTTGGAGGAGGGTATTTAGTGGGATTGTGGCACTTTTGAGAAGTGTCTGTTCAGTATGGAGAAATTGTATGTGAATGATACTGGGCCTTTGTGTAGTTTCTATCTGTTAAGTGCGATTTTGAGGCCACATTGTTGTGCCCCTTCGTCTTACTGTTTGATCAGAATGTGATAGTTTATTGTTTTAGTTTTCCATGTAAAAAGTCAATCTTTTCCTCTTTTGCCTTTCCCTTTTGTATCCCCCTATACATAAAACATATATATATATCTATATATCTATATATATATATATATATATATATATATATATATATATATATATATATATATATATATATATATATATATAATCCCTAATCCTATTCATATAATTAAACAATTGTTTCAACTTTCTCCTGTGAGGGTTTGCCATGCACTGTTTTGTATTGTAATGTGCATTATTACTCTTTTAGATTTTAGGAGTAGGACTGATTGTTCCCTTGCTTTGTTGACTAGTTAGGTTATTTGGTGTGGTGCCCTAGTTAGCTCTGATTCACTTGGAGCTACACAATTGTGTTTTCTCAGGTTGAGCACGTGAACAGGGTTCTGAGCATTGCTAATTGCGACAGTTTTAATGGCATGCTAGATGAGTCGGCTGTGAGGCCTCTATCCTTTCTATACACACTAACTGAGAGACAGGTAGTCCTCTCTAGTCAGTCAGCATGCTCATGCCTTGCTCTGGAGAAGAGGTGCAGACCATCCCATCGTGTGCTGTTGTGGTGGTGTGTGAAGGTAAGTGAAGTATAGATTTGAGTATATGAATTTCTTTAGTTATTGTGCACCTGTGTGTTTGTGTGTTTGTTTTTGTGTAAGCGTTCATGCAAGGGTTGTCTTAGTGCCGTATGTATATGGTTGAATGAGAGAGTGTATTTTGTATAAATATGTGAGAAGGAGAGCATGTGCACCTGCATGTGGGAAGGAGGAGTGGATCACTAAATGTAGGAGTAGGGTCTGCTGGGGAATGGTATACTGTCACTTTACCCTTGACGCGCATGAAAGACTCTTATTACATTTCTAGACTGTCCTAATTTGGTGGAGCCCAACTGCATACTTGCTTACTGTTACATTGTATGTTTTACTGGGCATCAGAAGGTAAATATGATAAGTGTTATCACATGGCTAACTAGACTTATTTTCTGGCGCCAGTCTGGCCATGCAAACATGCCAAGCAGTTTTATGTGTCTAGACTTGCCTGCATTGGTAGTACGAGTCTGCATGTACCTTTCTACTGTGTCATAGGAATTGTTTTACTGGGCATCAAGTGTAAAATCAAATGCATGTAGTATGTGACTAGGCTGTCCTACATTGGAACTGGCAGGCTGGATATATTCGATTTCTGTCGCATGGCTTTTTTTACTGGCTGGGAGTTCTTATATGGTAACACTACCATATATTGGCACACCCTGCATGAACATGTACAGGCACAAGCAGAATGGACATTTCTTTTTTTTTTATACTGGCATATATATTGTGGACAAAGGCAGAATGAAAATACATTGGAAAATGCTCATGCATACTGTTGTTGACTTGCATCTATTGGATTTTGCATGTGCTACTATACAAAAGCAATTGCAAACAGTGTTTTTTACCCGATGTGAAAAGAAGGGGTGCTGTAAACTTCACCATTTTAAACAATTATTTAAGAAAATGTCCTTGGCTGATTTGGTTTCCATTACCATGCTTGGTTGCTCCCGCATATTTGGGGCAAACATTTACATCCCTCCCATTTAAAAATTCACCAGCCGCCACTATGACTGGAAGAGGTTCAATGGGAGCATCTGCCTGCAGAGATTTTGCAACTAGTCATGGACGGTCCACAGAATAAAGAGGAGGAGTAGATAAAGGAAGATGTGTTGGGAGGAGCAGGATCCTCTTGAAGCACCTGCTGTGGATCAGATTGCAAACTATTTCGAGGTGGCACTCCCGGGAGTATTAACCTCAACCCTCCCTCCACAGGCAATGGGGTGCTGGGTGTTGCAATGAATCCTGTGGAGTCCTCACAAAGACCCTACCTAAAGTCTCCACCCAGGGGCCCAGGGGAAGGGAGTGACTAACTGATCCTGACCCAGGGGGTGGTATTAGCTGGCAGGATCACCTGGGAAGAGAATGTTCCCAAGGGAATGGGAGGACTCCATTGGGAGAGACACAGCATTTGTCCTCCTCAGAGGAGGAAGAGTCAGTAATGCCAAAATATGTAAGGGCTAACTGTCGGAGGGAGCTTTTCTTTCCCAAAGCTAATTATCCTGATGGTCGTGAGAACTGTTACAAACAATCATGTATTGAGAGTAAAAAAAAAAAACTCTGAAGTCACTCACATTTATAGAGGTGAAAACTCCCATGATCAACAGGGGAATGCTGAGGATGAAGGTCAAAATATTAAACCTGAATTCCTGCCACTATCATGCCCACAGAGATGTACCCCTCTTTCGAAAGCCTTGTCTGCAGGCTCTCAATTTCTCCTAGCCACTCTCTTACTGTTGCCACACTCTACCGGCCACCGGGGCAAATCACCACTTTTCTTTCTGAGTGGGCTGACCTCTCCTCCTCCATCCTGACCTCAATCACTCAACTCCTCCTCCTCGGTGACCTCAACATCCACCTCAATTCTTCCTGTCTCTCATCTCTGCTCTTTCGTGACATTTGCGATTCCCTCTCCCTCTCTATACTCCCCTCTGGCCCGACGCACTCTGCAGGTAACACACTTGATTTCCTGATCTCCTCTGGCCTCCCCCTCTCTATCCCTCTGACCACTCCTCTCTCCTGGAGTGACCACTGCCTTCTCTCCTCTCATCTCTCACTCTCTTCCCCCCAAGCCAAGCTCACCCCAACACTGCCACCTACCTTCTCGGACATCTGACCTATGAAGTGTGAGTCAGTTGAGGCTTTCACTGCCACCTTCTCTCCCCCCTCTTCCTCTGGCTGACTCAAACCCGGACACAACCCTGTCCCTTCCCTACTCTTCTATTTCTGATACTCTCGATGCTATTGCCCCTGTCATGAGGATCCACTTGAAGTCCAAAGCCAAGTGTAATTCCTGGTATGACCTAGCTACACTTAAACGTAAGTGTAGAGCGGCTGAGAGGAAATGGAGGGCCTCTTGTTCATCCTCTGACAAACCAGCCTATCGCCTGCTCCAAAGGCAATACCGACATTCTTCCACACCAAGAAGAGAGTCCACATTCAATACTGTGTCTCTGTGGCATCTAACAACTTGGATGAACTCTTTAAAATCTGCAAGGAGCTTGCCAACCTTGTTAAAGTCTCCACCCCTCCTCCTGCCTCCCAGGCTCTCTGCAATGCCCTTCCTTCTCACTTTATCTCAGAAACCCAGGACATCCTGTCTAACCTCTCCTCCCCCTCCTATTCCCTTTCAGTCTGTGCTTGCTAACCCCCCTTTACCCGCCCCCCACCCTCCTTCTCTTCCTTTTCTCTTTTCTCCCCTGATTAGGTCATTCGACAGGTCCAATCTATGAAAGCCTCATCAAAAAAGGTTCATCCCTGTTCCTCTAAAACCATCAAGAACCACACGGACACCCTCGCTCTAGCCCTTGCCGATTTTTGCAACCATTCCTTTGCCTCAGGATCCTTCCCCTCCCTTCTGAAGCACTCCCTTGAGCATCCTCTTCTCAAGAAACCCACAGCCGATCCTTCCTGTCCAGCTAACTATTGTCCAATATCCATTACCCCCTTTCTGGGAAAACTTCTGGAAAAGCTGGCCATCTCTCAGATTAACCGTCATTCTGATTCTGTTGGCTGCCTCCATGATCACCAGTCTGGCTTCAGAGCGTCCAGAAGCATGGAAACTGCTCTCCTGAATATCCGTGAAGATCTGCTCTCCAACCTTGACTCTAACATTCCCTCTGTCCTCATTCTACTCGATCTCTCTTCTGCCTTCAACACAGTCAACCATACCATTCTGCTCAACCGTCTCCGTGATAACCTGGGTATCTCTGATCAGGCTCTGGTCTGACTGACCTCCTTCCTGTCCGATCGACCCTCCCAGGTCCAACTGGGGACCTTCCTATCATCTATCTTCCTCTCTACATGTGGTGTTCCCCAGGGGTCTAACTTCTTGCCCTGGCTTTTCAACCAATACTTGGCAACTCTCGCCCACTGCATTGCCATTTTCTGCTCCAATTTCCAGTGCTACGCAGACGAAACTCAACTAATTTCCAGGCTTACTACTCAGAGGTACTCTGCCTTTCCTCTCCTTCCCCCAGAAGCTCATTGTTTCCCAAGATCTGGTTCTCTCTAGGTTGGACTATTGTAACTGCCTCTTTCTAAATCTACCTGCCTCTACTCTCCGCCCTCTGCAACTAATCCAGAACAGGGCTGTGAGACTTGTCCTTGGCCTCAATCCCTGGGATAATATCTCTCCAGCTCTGAAATCTCTCCATTGGCTCCCAGTTCATGCAAGGATTAAATTCAAAACCCTCTTCATTGTCCACAAGGCTTTCTGGGGCCTGGGTCCAAAATACCTTCAGCTATCCCTCCGCAAATACTTCCCCTCTCGAGCTGTTCGCTCCTCTACCTCTAACTCCCTCAGGGTCAGTCGTTTTTCAAAGAAATGAGCTGGGGGTCGATCTCTGTCTTCGACTGGGGCCTCCCTCTGGAACATCCTCCCTGCCACTCTAAAACTTGAGGAGAACCTTCTCCGGTTCCGGAAGCACCTCAAGACCTTCCTCTTTGCATCTGCCTTTGCTCCCCCTCTCCCCTGCTGATCTGCTATCTCTTGGCACTGTGCACCTGGCCAAACGCTTTCCCCTGGGCCCAGGTACCTGCTCACCCTGCAACCCTCCTGCACTGCCTCTTGGCAACCCCTTGCACTGGGGACTGTATCTGTACCCATACAGACCCCCTGCCCATTTTTCTTCTTTTTCTGCACTTATCAGACTTACTCTGTTCTGCTGCCCTAAACAGAGCACTTTCCACTTGTTGGTTGCACTATCACTGTTTATTGCCTCCATTATCTATTTATTTGTATTAATTATTATTTATCTGTTCTCTGCTCTGCACTTTCCACTCTCCCCCTTCCATGCATTTTCCCCCTTTCCTTTTCCCATGCACTTGCTCGTTCTCAATGTCACTGAGCCTAGTAGGATCGCTGTTGTGTAATCCCCTGTTCCCCTCCCTTGCCTTGTCACGCTCTGAAACACTTGTGTACAAGCGTGTTACAAATAAACTATCATTTCATATCATTGACATCTCAGATTCTGAAAACCCTAAATTCCCTGTAAAGCAAACCATAATTAAATAAACCCTCATCATACTCCTTTTGAAAAGGTCATTAAGTATATGAATGAATTTGGTAACAAGATTGCCATTAAAAAAGAGTATGTCGAACATTGGGGACTTCAAGTCCCACACTGCCCAAAATACTGGGATGAAGAAGAGGGATGCAGAGGTATTGGACTGCAGGGGTGCAGGTTAATAAGGTTAATAAGGTTAATAGCTCACACATGAGGGAGAATGGTAGGCATAAAACACCCCTTCAGGTGCAGGCCAAAGAGAGTAGCAGTGAGAGCACTATTGGTAGGTGGAGTGGTTGCTGTAACTCCACATTGCAGTTGAAGCTGAAGGATAAGAGAGATGCCAGACCACCGTTGTTTGTCAAATGAATGCCGGCTCTGAGAGGGTCTCTTCCCTTTGAGACCTTGGTTGCAGAGATTGCAGAGTTGGAATTGTAATTTTTAAAAGCTTTCCCCCTGAAGACCGTGGTTGCAGTGGTCACGCAGCGGGCAGTGGGCATTTGAGAAACCTTCCCCACATGAAGGCAAGCTCTGGCAGCAGTCGAGCACCAGCGAGCCTTAGGAGAGAGGCATGCTCCTTTTCCAACCGGCATGGGCCAGGAAATAAACAGAAAAGCAGCGTGACATATCAAGCAGGGAAAAAGAAGCAGAAGACCGTAAGACACCGGAGCGAGCGGACGTGCACGCTAAACCCAGTGAGTTCACTAACTACTGTGACCCCAGAGCACGCTGTGATCGATCGTTGACCAGGTCCGGGTACTGTGAATGCTGCATGTAAACTGATTAAAATGGCAAGAACAAAAGTGTTTTGAATATCAAGCTAATGTAAAGCAGAATACTAATTATTTTGAATACCAAACTGATACGAAGTGGAGTAAGTGGCAACATAAGAACTTGGCGAGTAGGCCAGCCAAGTATCAGTGTGATCTGGAAGGTCAGCCCTATTGCCAAAACCAAAAGAGGGCTATAGAAAAGCATAGTAAAGAGAACCAGCATTACCAAAGCCAAGAGAGGGCAATTGAGAATCAAGCTGTGCATATACCCTATTGTCAGAGCGAGACAGAAGCAATAGGGGGAAATTACCTAAACAAGCATTGCCTAAACCAAAGAAGAACAATACAGGAAACCATTGTCAGAATTTGGTTAAAAGAGTGGGATATTAAGAGTGGCTGGAAGGCTAATCTTCTGACAGAAGATTTCAGGAGGAGAGGAGTATAACCTGCATTGCATGTGGCAATCAAAAGTGTGAAAAGAACGCACCCACGTGCCTCATGTTCTCCCAGAAGAAGTAGTTGAAATTGATGTTATGGACAGCCAAAAGACTCTTTAAGTTCTGTGAAGTAAAAATGTACAACATAAGTACTTGTAGAAGTAGTAGCAGAAGTCATTTCATTAGTCCTGGCAGGAGAGTACACTAGGCTAAGAGACCTTGTAGTTGTAGGCCTGGCAGGTGAGTGGCCCAGGCGGAAGTCATTAAAGTACTGTGATTTGGTTAAAAGTGTTGAAGAAGAAGAGGTAAGACCACACAAGCACATTGTGAATTGTTGTGAATTGTTGTCAAATCATCCTGACAAAATTAACATTTCTGAAGCAAGTATTTGTGAACTGTTGCAGAATCAACCCGACAAAGGCAATTTTGTTGATAATGGTGAAAAAATATTTCTTTTATTTTTATATTGTGCTCGAACACAAGTGTTTCAGATAGCGACCAGGTAAAAAGGGAGGGGAAGAAGGGAGAACAAAAAAGAAAACAGCGATCTTACTAGGCCTAGTGACATTTAAGAAAGTGCAAGTGAATGGAAAGGGAAAGGGGGAAAGTGCATGGAAGTGGGTGGGAGTGGAAAGTGCGGAGCAGAGGAGAGAAAACAGAAAACAGAAATAAATATTAAATAAAATAAATAGATAAATAAGGGCGATAAACCATGGTATGCAGCCAGCAAGTGGCAAGTCAAAGTTAGTCAGATAAGGTATATCTGATAAGTGCAGAAGAAAAGTGGGAGTGGGACTGTACGGGTACAGATACAGAACCCTAGTGTATAGGGTGGCCTTGAGGCAGTGCAGGAAGGTGGCAGGGTGAGCAGGTACCTGGGCTCGAATGACAGAGGGTGGCCAGCTGCACAATGCCAAGAGAAGAAACAGATCAGCAGGGGAGAAGGGGGGCAAAGAGGAAGGTCTTGAGATTCTTCCAGAACCGGAGATGGTTTTCCTCAAGTTTCAAGGTGGCCGGGAGGCTGTTTCATGGAGGCACCAGCCAAAGACAGAGATCTACCTTCAGCGTGTTTCTTTGCAAAACGACTAACCCTGAGGGAGTTAGGAGTAGAGGAGCAAAGAGCTAGAGAGGGGAGGTATTTACAGAGCGATAGTTGAAGGTATTTTGGACCCAGGCACCAGAAAGCCTTGTGGACAATGCAGAGGGTTTTAAATTTAATCCTTGCATACACTGGGAGCCAATGAAGGCATTTCAGGGATGGAGAGATACGATCCCAGGGCCTGAGGCCAAGGACACGTCTTGCAGTCCTGTTCTGGATTAGTTGTAAAGGGCAGAGAGTGGAGGCAGGTAGATTTAGAAAGAAGCTGTCAGAGTAATCCAGTCTGGAAAGAACCAGAACTTGGGAGACAGTGAGCTTTTTAGGGAAGGAGAGGAAAGGCAGAGTATCTCTAAGGCGGTGCAATAAAAAGTATGACTTTTTGGAAACGTCAGAGATGTTTGCAGAGAAGGAAAGTGTTGAGTCAAAGATAACTCTGAGGTTCTGTGCAGGTGGTGTAGGAGGAGGACCAAGGGAGGCCAGCCAGAGAGTGAGAGGAAAGGATGGAGATGGTTTACCAATAAGGAGGTACTCTGTCTTGTTGGCTTTTAGACGTAGATCGTTGGTGGCACACCAATTTTGAATGGCGATTAGACAATGAGAGATGAGGGAAGGAGAGGAGGAGACTAAAGGAAGCCTGAAAATGAGTTGGGTGTCATCAGCATTACACTGGAAATTTGAGCAGAAATGGAGATGAAGTTAGCGAGAGTTGCCAATTATTGGTTGAAACGCCATGGTGATATGCTAGACCCCTGGGGGACACCAAATGTGAAGAGGAAGGTAGAAGATAGGAAGGACCCAAGTTGTACCTGGGAGGGTCGATCAGAGAGAAAAGAGGTCAGCCAGGCCAGAGCCTGATCAGTGATACCCAGGTTGTCACAGAGACAATTGAGCAGGGTGGTATGGTTGACTGTGTCAAATGCAGAGGAGAGATCAAGTAGGATGAGGACAGAGGGAATGTTAGAATCGAGGTTGGAGAGCAGGTCTTAACAGATGTTCAGGAGAGCAGTTTGCATGCTTCTGGCAGCTCTGAAGCCAGATTGGTGGTCATGGAGGGAGACAACAGATTCGGAATGAAGATTAAGCTGAGAGATGGCCAGCTTTTCCAGGAGCTTACCCAAAAAGGGAGTAATGGAAATTGGCCGGTAGTTTGCCAGGCATGATGGATCAGCAGTGGATTTCTTGAGGAGAGGATGCACAAGGGAATGCATAAGAGGAGAGGGGAAAGAGCCAGTTGTGTGGAACTGTGAAAGTATCCTTATTTTCTGAATATTTATAACTGTTGGTCAAATCGCAGTGAGAGACTCACTGAAGAAAGTAGAACTTTATTGGAAATGTGTTGCAAGCAGGGATTTCCTTACTCTTTTGAACTTCTGATTGAAATCCTGTTTGAATCTGGGGAAGGGGAATTCACCTAGGTTGCAATGAGAAACAGTTACCAGGTTGTGCACACAACTGTTATTTTAATGTTATTTGAATTGCCAGATATCACCTTATTGAGTAATTTATGTACAAGTGTGCGGGACAGAATCATTGTGTTAGTGTTTCCTTTCGTTTATTTTGATAGGCAGGGAAATTCTCATTTGGGTAGGGATAGTGAGGAGTTTAACCTTGTTGATTTAATAAAATTGCATCTCATGAAAACCCTTCCCAAAGCTGTCTGCCTCACATTTCTGACCCTTCAAAGTGTGGGGATATGTTTCATTGCCATCAGGGAAGACCATGAGGGAGAACAAGTGTGAGTGTTCTGCACTGTGGAGGGCTCTGACAAGAGGGTCAAACAGGGACAGACATGAAGGGGCAATGAATATGCCATAGGAATGATGACCCTGATGAGCTACGTGTGCTGGTGACACAGCAGGGTGTCTTTAGTGACCAGGAAGCTACTACCACTCCATCAATGGGGGACATGAGGGTGGCTAAGTTCCTAGAAGGTGCCAGGCCAGGAGTGTAGCAGAGTCACGACATTGGGCACAAAGGTTTGAAAATGTCTGCTCCTGACCAGCCTGCCCAATCAGCACTGGTGGCACTGGCAACTGTTGTCAGTAACATCCCCATGTTGCCTACACTGCCCTGAGAAGGAGTTTGGGCCAGTACATCAAAAGCAGTTCCCTACTTTTGGCAGGTACTCCATTGACTACATCATGCCGCACAGAAGGACCTTTATCGTGAGGAAACTTAGCTGGGGGATCTGGACTCTACAAGGGTGGTGGACAACCTGAGACGACATAAGGAACACAACTGCCCTTTCCTGCTGTAAGTTGTCGTGCAGTGGTAAGGAATGAGACAGTTGTCTGGAATGCACTAGCTGCACAGGGCTAAGCCCACAACTGCATCTTCCTTCTCTTGTTTCCCCTCACTCTCTGATTCTGACACTGCTCGCTTCCATACTCATGCTGCCCCTTACTGCTTCTCACACTGATCCTATTCCCTCTGTTTTTATACCTAAAATCTATCCGTTGTTACTATCTTACTTGACCTCTCTTATAAGAACCTCCCTATCCTCTACTATTATTACTTCTCTCAAGGTGGCTACTATCAGCCACATCTTAAAGAAACCTTCCCTCAATCGGCCTTCTTATCTAACTTTTGTCCCATTTCTCTCCTCCCTTTTCTCTATATAAGTTAACTGAATGGGTGGTTTATACTCAAGTCTCCTGCTATTTTGACTCTAGCCTGCTACTTTCTACATATCAATCTGGTTTACGTCCCCAACATTCTACAGAATCAGCACTTCTTAGTGTTTCCAACTCTGTTCTCTCCAACCCCCACTCTAAGCTTTCTTATATTCTTCTCTGTCTCAATCTATCTGCATCATTGACACAGTGGATCACCCTACTCTTCTCTGTACTCTATCTACATTTGGAATATCTGGTTCTCTGATACACTGGTTTTCTTCTTATTTTAGTGATCACCCTTTCTCAGTTTCCTGGTCTGGTAAAACCTCTCCTATCTACCCCCTCCATCATGGTGTTCCTCAATGTGCTGTGCTTGTTCCTGTTCTCTTCTCTCTTGATAACGCTCCATTATCCTCCCTTATTTCTTCCTTCAGTTTATCATCCCACTTCTATGCGGATGATTCCCAAATGTTTGTTTATTTGTCTTTATTTACTAACTCTCTATTCAGTGACATGTCACCCTGTCTTCTCACTGTCCAATCTTGGATGAACAATCATTTCCTTTCACTTAATGATTCCAAAACTGAAATTCTTTTCTTCCCTTCTTCTGCTATTCCCTTTCCTCTTCTTCCTTCTTCCATTTCCTTTACACCCTCTTTGCTTTTCTTTGGTCCATCTGCTCATAACTTGTGGGTTATTTTGGACTCCTTGTTTTCCTTTACTCCTCATATTTCTGCTATTTCAAAGTCATGCTGTTTCCAGCAGTTTAACATCCATCCTTCTTGTCTTTTCATGGAGCTAAACTTCTCTTAACTACTCTTGTTTTCTCCTGGCTTGATTACTGATCTACTCTCCTCCTTGATCTCCCTTCATATCATCTTGCTCATCTGCACGATATCTTTAATTTTGCTATTTGCACTATCTGCCTTCTCATACCCCCTGGTCATTGGCCTCATCATCTCTCTGCTCTCTTTCCAGGCTTACGTTTAATAATCACATATCCACTTTCTGACCATCGTTTGCAAAAGCACCTGTGCAATAGCACCTGGAGAATTCCAAGTGCCGAATGGGATTACCATAATAAATTATCTCAGGCCTAAATAACTGGACAGACTCAAGGAATAGGGCAAAATACTACTTTATTATCAATTCCATAAAGTAGAGAAAACTAGTGAACAAACAGATTGCAGCTGACACACTCTTAATACATTCATTTACACAAAAGATTTTATACCTTGACATACGTCAGCTATGATGTCACCCTACATGCCTAACAGTAAAAATCTACTGGGTAGAGGGATTGGTTAAGGGAAACGTATACATATAGTTTGTATAGGTGTTAGTATCATCATTGGACATCAGTTATCTGATAGGCACTCCTTGAACGACCTCTAACTGTGTAAAATACAGATAATAAAGTAATACCAGCAGCGGATAGGCCAGTGCAACAATGTATGGCCCACCATTACATAGCACTCTCTTACCAACCGTGAACATTCAGCTCATTAGCAGCACATAAGCAATGAGACCCAGGTAGGAGGGAATGTCAGACAACTGCCTTTCTTAGCTAATTAGCCTACCATCACTCATCAGTTAGGCCCTAAGCCAAGGCGTTTTCTTTGTATTTGACTTTGCTGACTGTTCTCTTCCTCAGAACTTTTACAGGTTGTGAAGGTACATTGCTATCTTCATCTGGAGCCTTGTGAATAGGCCTTGTTTTTCAGTCCTGAATCACATGTGAGGAGACCATGATTTTGACCATTTTGCCCTTCTATTAAATGTTATTTGATTCAAATATATTAGGTGCTATTACTCTGCTTGACCTCTGGAGAATGGGTTGCTCCATTCTGCATGTGTTTTCTGCATCTTCAATTGCACAATACTATGCACTCGCAATTGTTCACTCCTTTACTTAATCTAAGAGAAATATTTCCTGCGTACATAGCTTATCCTCTTCAACTCCTTTCGAACCATGTAGTTGCTCTTGCTGCTGCACCCTTGATTCTGAGCCAAGCAAATACCCTTTGTTCTTGCACACATTTGTATTCCAGTGACTGTCAGCATTACAGCCTTGAATTTCCTTCTTGAGGCTTCTTGCTTACTATTATATAGGGCTCAAGCCGATGGTAAACGCAGGGGGACGAGTCCACCCACTTTATTCAGAGGGTGGACTCAGTTCCCCCAGCTAAAATGAGAAACATTGAATATCCTCTTTGAATTTATGAATTAAAGCTGACCTCAGGGATCACAAACTGAAGTCGGCAGGTTTGCAAGCCGGACACTTCACCACTGCATTATATAATCTGATGAAAAATAACAAACAACTAAAGGTGAAATGTCCCATTTCGGTACTGCAAGTCCCAGGGAAACATTTGTATTGGTTCTTGAAGTTTAAAACATGCACACTTTTTAAAGTTTTCAAAAACATTATTAGAAGAAAAATATTCTCTCTTGGTTTTGTGTGTGTGTTGATTTTATGAAAGACAAATGCCATTCGTCCTATTCAATTTGGGTGGTCATTCAAAGCCAATTTAATGAAATGTGCATATTTCACCTTGATATGCTATTTTCTGGTGACGTCACATCCCATTGCATTTGTTGATGAGTCCCCTTACTTTAATTTTTAGGACTTGACCCCTGCTATTATGCCATGCTGACGTCCATTTTCTTAGCTAAAAAAGGTTCAACAGGTGTCTGTAAAGTACTACTTGTTAATGCCACTATCTTCTGTGTGCTTGACACTTGTAGTTAAAAGAATTCGGGTTGCTTTACATTATTTCTACTGCATGTGCTTTTTCTCCAATTGGTGTTGCTATTGCTGAAGCAAAACATCCTCGCATACTTGCAAATTGTCTTCTTCTTGTGATGTTTGCTGGAAGTTTTCTTTGCCTCAGATATGTTGATAAAATGTAGCCTCTTTTACTTTGAAACATAACTTAATAAAGGAAGACAGGAGGTAGGCAAATTTAGAATCTAATGCCCATGGGTCAAAAGGCAATGCTGAAAGCATGTGCCTTACTAGCCATGCTTCGTCCCCATTAAATGCCAAGGCAGGGGATATTACCATGTTGGTCAAGTTGTGCTCAATTAGGGGCACTGCAAGGTCAAACCTTACTCATGAATGGTCTTTGGCTTACTCGAAAGGTTTAATACAGAGAAGATAATAGACAATAGTTGCAGTGTTAACATTCCCATCCATAATTCTGCTCTGCGTGTTGGTTTAATCTATGATTGCAATGCACTGCTCGGGTAGCCTGTCACTCATGTGCAAATTAGATTATCAAAGGATGGCCACTGAGGTGCAAGGGTTGTGCAGTGGCAACATGTTCAATTATGAAATTTGCCATTGTGCATCCACTTATGCCATCTTCTGTAAGATGTCAACTTCAGTGTGGCTTCTGCTCCAGAATCCTTGCATTCACAAGTATGCCTTGTGCTGAATTGCAAACACCTTTCCCCCCCTTGAATTGACCACCCAATTTTCTGTGACAGCCATGCAGTCAATCATCTGGCCACTTGTCCACAGGTCCATGGTGAAGGGGACCTTTTGCTGTACCCACCCCATTGTAACTATAAGTGCTTTCCATTTTATTAAATCTCAAAAAACGAGATCTGCTAATCTAACTTTCATAATGTCTTCACAGAAACGTACAGTGCAAACAGATAATTCTCTGCTGGGACTCTCCACTCAACCGCCGAGCAGCTGTCTTATATTTTCTCAAAATGGCAGATACAGAACAACATGTTTTTTCCTGCAAATAGCTACTGGAACCAAAGCTCCAACAGCCAAGGGTTGCCTTTAACCTTGGGCAAGCCTGATCCAAATTATATATAATTGTGTACACCACAAGGTTATGAGGCAGATGTATTAATACATATGAACCATAACTGGTTTGTTATAGTGGTCTCTGGGAATGTGCCATTATACTGGTCAAAGCTTGCTTTCTTGTGGCTCATTAAATCAACAGAGGGTCTTATGTGTACCGGCTTTCTGGGACAGGATTTCACCACTAAAAACGACCTTGGGTCCAGGCCTTAACACTCCCATTTGCTCTTCTGTGAAGACTTGTGACCATCCCAAGAGTAAAGGAAATATTACCCAGGGGTTAGCTCAGAGCCAGTGGTTCATTTCAAGGGTGAACCCTCCTAGGACAACAAAGAGGTCACACACGGGTGGCAATTACTAGAGATTCTTTGAAGTAGGCAGACAGCAGGGGAGGATCACAGTCAGAGTAGCCCATTGGAAACATTGCCATACGGAGAAGAGTACCACCATCTTGAAGTCTTGGGCCACTCTCACTTCATGTGCCCCCTGCCCAATTGCTGTAGACGAAGCACTCTGGGGCTTTCATCACATCACCAGTCAATTGGCCTCATTATGTGTATGGCGGTAAGGCAACAACGGTGCCGGTATTGCTACCGGCACCGTTGCTACCGTACCCCCATACAAGGAGTTCTGCCCGTGGGTGCCCTTGCAGCTACCAGGACTGACCTTGTGGCCGTACCGGCACGCGCAAGCAGAACTTGATGGTAGCAACGGTACCGTTATTAACGGTGCCGTTGCTACCATCCTCACCATTCGCATTGAACCCTATGGGGGCTCAAATGGGAATGGGGATATACCGGGCCCGCCACCCGCGAATGGGCAATTACCAGGTCTGGCTGGGCCGGAATAGCCCGGTAATTGCCCATTCGGGGGTGCCAGACCCAGATGCGAGTTTGGAGGTAGCCATGCCGGTAAAACTGGCAAGGCTACCTCCAACCTCGTAATGAGGCCCAATGACTTTTACAGCAGTCAGCACTGGACACTTACAGACAGCTTGAAATTGACCAATGATCTGTAGCACATTGAATATATAAGGTGCTTAGAGATACCCTTTAAACTGAATCATAACTAGAAAAGAAGGTTCTATCTAGAAGCATATTGGGATACAGCCTGCCCAAAGTCTTCTGCCATATAGGTGAAGACAAAGGGCCTCTTTCTGAGTTGGGCGGTAAGGGTTTACAGGCACCGATAAGGATGCTGGTGCCGGTAAACCCTTACTGCCCAATTCAGAGTTCCCTTAGCGGGACCCGCAAAGAACGTGTGGTCTGACCACATGCCCTTTGCGGGTCCCACTAAGGGACCAGGGCGGTAATAACGGGCCCGCTATTTGCGGGCCCATATTTAGCATCTTCCCCATTCCCATTGAGCCCTATAGGGGCTCAATGGGAATGGGTAATGGTCTACAGAATGGGGATTTACCGGGTCCTCCAAGGTTGGAATGACCCGGTAAATCCCCATTCTGTCAGACCCGACCCGGGTCTGGAGGCGGCTATGGCGCTAATAGCGCTAAGCGCCATGGCTACCTCCAAACTCGTAACTCGTAATGACCCCCAAAGTCAACATTGAGAGACCAAGACCGTCGTGATGGCTTCTAGGTTTGGATTCCTCTAGCATTGCTCCGGGCAACCCTCTTGACCAAGAGACGTGGGTCCTGTGCCATCTGGGCCTAGAGAGCCAAGCTACTCCTCACTGATGAGGTCGAAACATGTCTTGGGATGCTTGTGGTCTTGTGCAGAAGGGATGTGATCAAGAAGTTTGGTCTGGACTGCCCCTTTTGGGGTGGTACCATGCCTGATATGCATATTGTCTTTCCCCTTTTGTATTGGCTTGGCAGGTAAAGAACAATGGTCTAGAGGTTGCCCAGAGTAATGCCAGATGTTAAGATGAATTAGTACCTGGCGTGGGATGGGAGGTGATAGCCAATGAGGAGGCTCAGAACAGGGGAATTACCACATGGTAATCCCTCTGCTGCAATCCTCCTCATGGCTGGAGGCCACCATCTTCCACCGCCGGGAATTCAGGTTAGTGCTCTGCTACCTTCCCCTACCTCTCCCTTCCACGGATTCACCCCACTTCTCTCCACTTACCTGCTTTTTTTCTCCTCTTTGGGAGTGGACGTGCTAGAAACACTTCTGTCTCCAGCACGCCCATTTTAAAAAAAAATGTTTTGCTATTTTTTGCATTGCCGCCATGGAAAGGGAGAAGGGATTATGGGCCTCATTATGAGTTGGGTTGAGGTATTACTGCTGGGATACCGCCAGAGCTAATAGCGTTACTGCCAACCCCCCGGGCAATATTAGCAAATTTTCTTCGCAACTACTGGTAATTTAGCCGAAAATCGGCAAAGTCCTGGAACATTTACCCCCACCTTAAAGCTGGGGTAAATGCAGCCAAACCCGTGATTTGACAGAACCTTAAATGTGGTGTTAATAGCGTTACCGCCACATTTAAGGGTTGCCGCCAAACTCATGATAAGGCTGTATTTGTAGTCCCTTCTCCCTTTCCATGGCTCTTATTTTGGTTGTTTACTTCTTCATAATTGTTTTTAATATCTGCAATGGAAAGGGAAAAGGGACTTTGTTTTCCCTTTCCTGATGGCCATTTTTGTAACTTTATTTTCTTTAACGAAATGCGGGAACGTTTCGCAATAAAAAGAAAATGCTTTTAGTACCCCAGTCTTACAGGCTGGGGCACTAATACCAATAAGCCCACGCAGTGGGGGCATTTGTTAAGGCCCTCCCCTCGCTTCACTTGGGCCTGTAATTATGGGCCCCGGGCATTACCTGAAGTTGTAATTCCGCCCCTGCTGTGGGTTTATTGCTTAATTCTCAAACATCACCTCTTTTATTTTACTTCAACCACTTTTCAGTCATTTCTGAGCTGCTGCAAGCCCCCTGAGCTACCTTTGACACTGATAACTTCTTGGATTCACTTTACACTCTCAAGTTGCTGACACGACAAATTGATTGAATGTCATCCAGCTACCTTCGGGTTGATTGCCGCTGTAGAACAGCGTAACATTTGGTGGACTTCGACAAACTGATTCAGCCCCTTTGACCACTGCCTGCATGTTTATTCAGCCGATTTGAGCCGATCTCTGCTACAGGGCCGCACTTCTTCACTCGACCAAATTAACGTGACTTGACCATCTACATGTAATTTTGACCCCATGGAAAGTGCCACTAATACTGGCTCAACTTTGGGTAGCCACCCAAGAAAAATATATATTTACTGATATTGATTCACCTTTTGAACTGTAATATTGTTGCAGATACAACTGACTGCCTACCCCTATCATCAGACCCAGAGTGCCCTCTTTAATCATAAAGTCTGCATATTCCAGGTCTTCTCTTGGAGGGATTGGTTAACAGTGTATTGATTATTGTGTTTTGTATTTTTAGTTTAATTAAAGTATCCTGATTTTTAAAGAACCTTCATTGGACATTAATTTGTTTTGTTATCACAGAACTATTGTTGTTTGGATGCTTCTTTGCTAACTCACACCCTTCTAAACAGCATAGCCTTCCCTAGATCCATGTTACAACAAGAGGCAAAGATGGTAAACACCTGTCCGGTTGTACCTGTTTCATCTTTATACCTAGTATTTCTGCTATTTTACTAGCAGTATATGGCTGAGTAGGAGATTTACCTACATCTCATAACTGTACTTCTGGGGTAGTCATTTTGTCGGAATAAAGTCCTTGTTCAATTCCCATAGCTGCTTCTTTGTGAGAGAGACAATGACAGCCGTGAACTTCCCAAGAGTGAACAACTTTTCGCATATGACCTGGAATCCAGGGTTTCCTAGAAATGAGTGGGTGAAATAATTGTTACCAACATATAGCCATGCTAACTTTGAGAAAGCACTGTCTGTCATGGAACATCTGGCCAAATTAAAAGTCTTCCATTACACTGCCCTGACACAATTGGGGTTCACTGTTATGGGCCACCAGGGTTCCGGGGGTAAAGTTTGGCATGCTACTCCAAGACACTTATATACCTGAGGTATGTTCAGGGGTACTTGTGCCAATTGATTGTGGGACAGAAGAAGGTCACACATCAGATATTGTGGCTTCTTCCCATGTCTTTGCATGGAGCCACAATTTAAGGGGCCACATAGATTGGGATATATCCTAACATAATAAAGTATACCATCACTTAATTCAATCTAGGATTGGGACAGCCTTATAAATGTGTTAGATTCAAAGGTCATACCATAGCACACAGTGTTTTCATTGTTCATTCAGCCACTAACGATTAAATGCAGTGCATTTTATCTTGTTTTACAAAGAGAGACCTTCATTTAAAAAAAACTGGGCTGCCTCAAGGTGAAAGAAGTTAGACTAATATCAGATGTTCTGCCAAATGAAAACTGGGCAATGTGCCAAGTATGGCAAGTACTGAGCTGAGAGAATGGGTAGAAGGAAACTGAAACTGATAATTTTCAAAAAACACTATCCATAATGCTAATGATGTCTAAAGATGCCAGGCACAATCTGACAGGCACTGATCCAAAGTAGGGTAAAGAATGTTTTGTATTTAATACCACACATTAGAAGATGTAAGGCATGAATAATAAACATTGATGCTGTAAGAGTCAGCAGGACATTGTTTGTTCAATGTATCTGTCATAAGCATCTGGCAGGAGCGGAGGCAGTCCTATCCCTCTCTGCTACAAAAACAAAAGAGGTCTGAAAACATATTGGGCTTCATAAAGAGAACCAGAATCAGAGAGCTATAGATGCTCATAAATAAGGAATGCTGAGGTGGAGATAAATAGAGAGGTAGGAGACTGCAAACATGATGAGAGGTCTGTAGAGCTAATTAAATGCAATGTTTGCAATTGGCAGTGGGTTAACTTTGGAAATAAATGCAGATGTAGCTTTGGTTTTTTCAAACTGAAGGCTCATTAGAAATCAGACACTGATTTGTAAATGTTCACTGATGAAGAACCTATGCAGTCAGTAAGTTCATGAGACTCTTTAGAAAGTAACATTTTATTAGTAAAGATGTAAAGGCTGGTATATTAACATTTGCAACAAACGATAGCACTGTGACATTTTACAATCTTTTGATGAGAAATAAGGGGGTTTTTAAAATCTTGAGAGTGTAGTAAAAGGTAAATGTAATAAGGGATGACTATATGACTGCTGATACAATACAAACATGTGTGGATTTCCTTTCTTTAAATGAAAGGTATATATTCAAGCTGTTTAAAATATCACTAGTATTTCAAGTTATTCCAGGAAAAAGCTTGCTAGTTGAGAGGGTACAAAAGAAGGACTCTGAAACAAAGATGGTATGTTTGGGGCTAAACTTTTATTCAGTAATAAAGCAAGAGAAAACCTTTCTTTCCATAATCCTAAAAGGGGATTCTTTGCCTCGACTAAATATCTAAGGTGACTGTCAGGAAGTCTGTTAAAGTAAAAGTGTCCACAGTCCTGTGTCAAGAAAGAAAATACTTCTGCCCCTTACACTATAAACTAAGGAATAAAGCAGTACTGTTCTGATCTGATCCCAGGAGAATGCCTCACTTCTCGTGGATTATGGTCAAAGTTACACAAAATGTTTCCTTGGTGCACCAGGAGAATGCCTCCATTCTCCTTGTGTTCAGTTTCGAACAACCTAAGGGAATGACTCCCTTTACCAGGTCACAGGTTTAAACAATATTTACTGTGTGGGCCAGGATAATGCCTCCCTTTTCCTGGTGTTCAGACTTAGACAGCCCTGGGGGAATGACCCCCTTCCCCGGGTCACAAAGTTCCAAATAATATTTACTTTGTGGGCCAGGAGAATGCCTCCCTTCTCCTGGCATTTGGTGTCAGTTTCATATTAGCCCAGGTGAATGAATACCTACCCCAGGATGTTGGATTCCTTCTGGTCTGCACTACCCGGAGAATGACTCCTTTCTCCTGGTAGTTATGAAACAATCTCTTACAACCAGGAGGAATGACTTCCTTCCCTGGTCTTCTCTTAATTAGGTTTCACACTTACAACACACAACTCTGAATGTTATGATGGTCGGCAGTCCTGGCTTTTCTTTTCTTCTTTGGTGTGGCCCACTTGGAACACTTCCTTGCCAAATACTGCCACAAGGAAGATATCTTATTTTGCTCCAAAAGTTTGGGTCTCTGACCCCAGTTTCTCTTCTTCTTCTTTGATTTGGCCCACTTGGTTCACTTCCCTGCCAAGTACTGACACAAGGAAGATGACCTGAATCACTCTCTTAGTTTGGGTCCTCTACCCTGGTTTCTTGTCCCTTCTCTTTGTGTCCCCTGGGCTGCTTCGTTTGCCAAGTACTGACACAAGGAACATAGTCCTGCTAATAATTTTTGTACAGGATTGCTGAGTCCTGTACCTTCCAGCCCCTAGCGGTCACCACGCCTCTCCCGTTACTTTCTGTGTTCCCGGGATGTGTGGCCGGTTCTTCCTGGGTTCTTTCTCCTATTCTCCTACCCTCTGTGTTGCAGGTTCATCTCAGTGACTTCACAATGCATGCAGATCTCCTTACCAGCCCTTGTACCAATGGCATGGATGCTGCCTCTTGTGTTAGCATAACTGTCTGCCAGCCTCCCATTACCATCTGTAAGCTGTTGGGCAACAGAGTCCTGTTTTCCTCTTGACTCTGGGAGTGGACTGCTCTCAGCTCCATCCTGGCCTCCTCCATGTCTCCTTCATCCTTCCCAGGCTTTATGGTCTCTCGTCCTGGTTGGCTGTTGCTCGCTGATCAGTAATCCTTCTTTGGTTTATATGGCATACAAGGAACCATGCCTCTGCGGGAGTCCATACTGCTGCAGTTCCTTCTTGGACTTGCTCTTCATTGTTCCTGTGTCCCACCTCATCCCAGTACTTGGACTACCCATGTTCCTGATGTTCCTCTTCATCTCAGTACTTTCCAGGACCTTGAGGAAGTCTAATTTACAACAGTACACAGGTCTCGTGTCTGAAAAGAGGTTTGCAGAAGAAGCAGAGGCTAGAATGTGTGGGGGTGTGATGTTCTTAAAGGGCTATACCCTAGATGGTCGTCCCTCTGCCCGGGTGGGGGTCCCTCCGCATGAGATCCTCCCACATTATACCACCCCTAGGGGGACTATCGGGTAGCATTCTCACCTGCCTGTCCCCATGGAAAAGGTCTCCCCCTCAGGGCGAAGTGACGAAATGTAGTGATAAATGGTTTCCAGTGACAAAGTTGCCTGGTGAATGGCTGCCAAGGGGTGACATTTCCAGAAAAATGCATCCTCAGTAAAAATCAAACACTTTTCCCAAATATTCGGAGATTGGATTTCATAATATAAAAGTATACCCCTCCTTGAATATTTGGGGAAAGTATTTTACTGTTAAAAAAAAGTCGCCTACATGATTACTTTTTCCAGACAACATTATAACATGGAAACCAATTCATTTGAGCTGAAATTGCTTTCACATATAAGGGAAAGAGGCAGGCCTGACAAATACTATCCATCTAACTAAGCTTGTTTAATCAGACTCACAATTTGCTGTTGTTATAGTGAAGATTTGTACAAAGTAGTTTTTTAGGAGGGGGTAGTTTGCTAAGAAGAATACTTTCCCTAAAGTCACCTTGTATTTGAATCAAACAGTTCTTTGGCTGATTATGCACCCTGAGCAGCTGCAGGAGGATACCAATCTGTCTCAAGACATGGACAAGAGTGAAACTGACAGAGTGAGTCTATGAATTTAATGACATGGCACCTAGCCGGCCTGGCCCTTTTGTCTATGGTACAAATACAAAGTTGATAACATAGAAAACCTCATAACATAGAGATTTTCTGAATGAAAAGTGATAAACATACAAAAGACATTGTCGAGTATACATAATAATTGAAATATGGCTGCTTCAACAGAACAATCTCAGCACACTGATATGTCCATCCCAGCGACATATATTCTTTACTTTAACAAGTAGCTTCTACTAGCAGAAGTTCTTAGTTTTAGTTGAACAGCTGAACTTATTAGATGTATTATTATTACATTTGCTAAAACACCTGCTCATGAAAGGAATCACATATTTCAGACAGCTCTTCATGGGGTAGACCAACAGCAGATTATTTATGCTAGTTAGAATTTGCCAGAGTTAACCCTAAAGTATAGATTTTCTTTGATGATATGATATGATATGGCATTTGTAACGCGTCTATACACAAGTGTTTCTATACTCTTTATAGGTACAGCCCAGTTGCAAAAAAGGGTCTGTCCTTAAAGCTGGTAATCAAATTTCACTTGAGCCAGAAATTGAATGGAACCAGTTTAATAATCACACAGTTCAATAATCAAATTTTTTTAAAATTTGATTTGATTGTACAAAACAATTTTTACAAAATGAAAATGACGCTCTTCTGCAAGGAGATTATGTAGAGAGGAAGGAAAGACCCAAGTCGGGAAGAATCCTAAAGATGATGAAGATGATGAAGTTAGAAGAGAGTAGATGAAAACAAAGCAGCAAAAAAAAAGCAAGAGAGCGAGAGGGGGGAAGAAGGGCATGGTGAAGGGATGTAATTTTGTGGGAGAAAACGAAAAAGTTCACCCGGTCTTCCTTCCGCTGTTTCCCGGGCTCGATCTCAGAAGTCCAAGATGTTCCTGTTGGTTTTCCATAACACTCCACCACTTACCCTCATTTCTTTTCCAAACCCAGTTGTTCAAAAAATCCCACCACAGCGATCACCCAACTGGTTTTTTCCCAACTCATTAGGCGCGCCCACCAGTCAAACTCACTGTAATCGTGGAGGCAGGCCCGGCTCCAGCAAGGGGGCCAGAAGGGCCAGGCCCCCCCAAGGCCAGCCCCTGCCCCCCCTAGACAGCAGGGCCGGACTGAGAACCAAAAGAGGCCCAGGACATTTTGCTCGAAGTGGCTCCATATTTCGCCGCACGAGCGAGCAATATTAGTGCACAGGAAAATATTACTGCACCAAGGTGCACTATTGCAAAATAGGGCTGGTCGATTCCATCATAATGAAAACAGGCATTGGCAATGCCAACAGTTTGTCTAGGCATGGCAAGAGCACTTTCCAAGCACCGCCGTATTGGTATTAACTGGCCATTAATGGTAGTAGGTGCAAAATGGTGTGAGTACATGGGCACATATTAGCAGTGCCTGGAAAATGCCTAATACTTATACACAAGTCAAAACTGTTGGCTTTACCAATGTTTATTTTTAATAGGACTTAAGTGAATGGCATGCACAGTGCTTATAAATCGAGAGGCTAAAAGCAGACCTGGTGAAGAGATTTTTATTACACCAGTAGTAGGTTTATAACTCCAATTAAGTCATTAACTCTAAGAAGGCTGCTTCGGCAAAACACTGGCAGGCACTTTGAGAGCGAAGTTTGATGGTAAGGCTTGATTAAAGCAGAGTTAAAGAGTTCTCTAGAGGAGGTGTTTTTGGCAGGGAGGGACAGGAACTGGGTGGGAATAGCCATAGGGATTATCACAGGCAATCAATGGGTGGGCAAATAACCAAACAACACCTACACAGGGTCCCTCCTCTATCTGATTTCTCCCCATCTATACTTTAATGCAATAGTTTTGGTTTATAGCTGGTGCAAGCGCCATCCAGAAGCCCAAACGAATAAAAAAACAGCACAGAGATGAGGCTAAGAGAGTGTGTAGTGAATATTACAGCAGAGGGATCCCACGGCATGGGGGTGTGATGGCAAATGTCATTGTTAAAGCAGAGGGTGAAATATTACAGCACAGGGCTGGACGATTTTGGCACAAATACATATTATGTCATATTATGTCATGGGTAGGTCATGCTTCAGCACAGGGCTGGCTTTATGCAGGGCTAAGGGGTTACATAATGTGGAAGAAATATTACAGCATGGGGCTGGGGTTTTGCACACCAGGGGAGCCGTCGGGCAGTGGCGGGCTGGAGGATTACACAGCATGCACAAGCTGTGGGGTTGGGTGCTCAGCGAAGCAAGAAGACAACTGCATAGGCAGGCACCCATGAATCAGTCAGGAAAATATTAAATTACCATTGGAGTCCGGAGGATTGGGGAGGTGGAAGGGAGGACAGAGAGTGTGTGGAGCAAGGGGGTGGGCAGGGCATAATGTACTAGCTAATAATTGCTGAGCAAGGAGAGATTTAGTGCAGGTGTTTTGGGGAAATCCCACCAAATATATTACAGCAGATAGGGTGGGGCGTTAAATTGCAGGAAGAGATGTGCACACCACAGGGAATAACTGTATCAGCAGAAAAGACCAATGTTACAGAGGGAAGTTGATGGCGCAGCAGACAGTGAGAATATTACAGCACGTGGCTGGAAGAGTACAGCACTGGGAGAGCACACTACCCCCACTGAGAATGTTACAGCACAAGTGGGTAAGCTCCTTGCTAAGTGCCACCTGCGGCTCTGAGCCGCCATCTGCATGCCCTGCAGCCCCCTCTGCAGCCAAAGAAAGGCTGGAATCGCTGGAATGTGTTATTGTTCTCGCAGAGACAGAGGGGCCCAGAAGCAAAGATGCCATGTTAAGGCATCCAAAATACAACCGGATAAGGGGTTGGCGGAGGGGGGTGCTGGAACACCCCCCTCACACAGAACTCCTCCCTGTCCAGAAACAGCATGACCTTAGACCTGGTTATCAGGGCCAACTTCGGGGGCATGCAGACCTCACCACCTACCACAAGCATGAAAGATCAGACAGCGGCTGGTCAGGATTGAGGTCCATTGGCAGAGCTTTGTGGGAGTGAGTGTGATGGAAGAATGCGGGTTGCTTCTAGCCAGGGTTGAGTTATGGAAAAATGCGGGTTGCTTCTAGCCAGGGTTGAGTTACACTGGTAGAGCTGCGTTTGAAGGAGCCACTGACTGTAATGGAACAACAGGAGGTAATGCAGGCCAGGATGGAGGGTCCATTGGCAGATCTGTGTGTGAGCCACTGTAATGGAACAACAGGGGTTGCTGCTGGCTAGAATTGAGATCCATTAGCACAGTTTTGTGAACAGCTGTAATAGAAGCAAAGGGGTTACTGCTGGTAAGGGTGGAGTAGTAGTGACAGTCAGAGGAGGTTTGTGTTAGTTGCTGTAATGGAACATCAGGCGTCAATGGAGGTCAGCGCTGAGGCACACTGCCAGAGCCGTGTATGGCTCTAACATACTGGAATTGCGGGGGTGTGGAGATCAGGATTGGGAAGAGGTGCATTAGCAGACAAGTGTGTCAGTCTCTATAATGACATAGATTGGGGCTTCTTTAGGTCATGGTAAGGTACATTTGTAGAGGTGGGTGTGAGTGGCAGTGCTGGATTAGCAGTTTAGTTTAGTCTTGAATAGCAGAGCTGAAGTGCATTTTAATAGGTCTACGGATTGCCAGTATTCCCACTACACCCCGATAACCATCCCCATTCAGTTTGGGGGCCGGGAGATCATCGCACAGGGAGCGGATATTAGGTAAACAGGGTGCTGTTTTACAGTATAGCTCAGGCAGGGAACATTAAAGCACAGGAAGGGGGAATGTTAGAGCTTATGGAGAACATATTACACAACCTCAGCCGGTAAATGATTACAGCACAGAGGGAATACATTGCAGCAGAGGTGGAGAATATTACAGAGTGAGTGAATAGTTTAGCACTTGCATGCAGGATAGCAGCACAAGGAAAACATCATAGCATGATGGCTAGAAAATATTACAACACCTTGGAAAAGGTTTACCGCATAGGGTGAGAGTGAGGGTCAGAAGCAATCAGCAGAATGGGATAGGGGCACGCACGTACAAATCCCCTTACCTTTCAGGTCTGGCTACTGCCCTCAGCTGCTCTCAGCCCCAGCCACAGCCTCACTTGGGTCACCTGCGGCTGTCTGCTGATGGAGGCAGTGTGGCCTGCCTCACCTGGTTGTTTGGCTATCTTTCTTGAATCTGTCAGAACACACTGTGAACACGGGCACAGCACATGGCATGGGCCCGGTACCAGCACAGCACGTGGACTGTCAGGCAGTATCTCTCAGGTGGCAGAGGCACGTTCAATCACGGGCCCAGCCACACCTGCGCATGCGACTCGCCAGCACAGAGCATACTAGGGCACATGTGGTTTCAATGCGCATGCGCCCTAGTGTGACGAGAGCGCAAGCCCCAAAATCCATGGGCAGTGGCGGGCCTGGTAGGCAAACAAATCATGCAGCAAATGGCCACACCCAGGCTGGCCTACCACCAAATGGCGAGTGATTGTTTTAATTTTGAGTCTCCATGTATCCTTCCCCTAAGAAAAGAGGCCATATGGCCCGAGGCCTACCGGGGACACTCCCGGTCTCCCGGTGGGTCAGCCCAGCCCTCCTAGAAAGGAGGCCTTGTCAGTGCTATGAGGTTTTCTTCCTTTTTTTCATCAAAAGGTTGAATGTATTTTAACTATACTCAATAAAAAAAAAACTAAAAATAAACATTAACCGCCACTGGGACCCGGGGACCCGGGGGGGTCGAAGGAGAGACTAAGGAGGTAAAAACAGGCTGGGGGATTTTGCAATTAGCATTCTGAGGAGCTGCACTGAACACAGATCAGTCAGGATTTGTTTGCTTGTTCTGCACAATGATGTATGCCCCACAGCCATGAAAGCAGAAATGACCAGGGATATTGAGGGCCATTCACACCCCTTAAGTAAGGTAGCACACTTGCTTGAGAAGTCAGCCTACAACTGTCTATCAAGATCCTGCGTTGCTTTTTTAACTGCACTTTTAATCTTACTTACATTTCAAACCTCTAATTTATAAGGTAGCTATTGTTTCAAACCTAACAAGTAGATTTCTGTAATTGAATGTAGGTTTTTATGTGGGGGAATAGAACTGTTGTTCCAATCATGCCTAATAAGATGGTTAACTGTAGAAAACAATAAATGGCAGGTGATGATACTTGGACACAGATTTCTACACCAGGTGCATAAACAGCTGAGGACCCTGACAAGTTAGATTTACTGGAGCACAAGATACCGCAAGCATTTTTAGGCTTTGTGGTCCAGCTGTTTGGGCAGCGCTGCTCACATTAGTGGCAGGGAGGCCAAGGCTGATTCGTAAATAATGGTATGGAAGCCTGACCGAAGCAATGGCAGTGGTTAATCAGTCTGAGAGCCCTTACAAATTCCATCCAAAGTATATATTCCGCTGCATGCACTACTTGAGTATAAGTGAAACAATAAGGTTGGTAGTAAGAACAATGTAATTCTGGAGGGGAGAGTGTAGTAAAATCAAAGCGATTTGATGTAAGACATTGAAGTAGGCTATTAGGTGTAAGCCAGCACAATTGCATTGGACCACAGATGAGATGGAGAAAGGATGTTTGGAGGGATACACATTCAGTGGATGTGTTTGGTCGTTTACCCATCCATTGCCATGTTAATCTCTATGGTATTCCCACCAACTACCTGCCCCCTCCCTGCTGAAACATACCCTCTTGGGTACTCTTTGAGCTAGCTCTGTCACAAAAGAAACATCAATCTTTGTGCTGTATTGGGCCTGCTTGTGTTACATCTAAGCATTCTTTTGAGTGTTCAATGACTTCGTAATAAAAAAATCTCTTAACATGGTGTGTTTTCAGCCAGTAGATTTAAAAGCAACATGGCATCCTCACATCTGTTCCTGCAACTGGAATCCTAAAACAAGCAATCACAAAGTCAACCGTTTTGACATGTGTATAAGTATTACACAGGCATTTTCCAGACAATTATATCATATGCCTAGGTACTCGCACCATTTTCTAGATGTTCCCACCTTTTTGCTAGGTGGTACCCTTATGGCAGTGCCTGGCAAATGCCTTTGCCATGTGTATTCAAAAGCCCTAACTGTTGGCTTTGCCAATGTGTGTTGGTTTCAGTTTATCTGCCTACGTGACAGTATATATGTCATGATGTGGGAGCCTTGTTTGCAACGCCTAGGGACGCAAACTGCACCTCACTGAGTTGGTCCAACAAGAATCTACCTGAACATATCAAGGCTAGGATGGCAAGTAGGGACCAACTTCAGATCATCTTCTCATTCATACTTACCAGTGGGGTTCTAACCAAAATAGTATGCATATGTTTTCATGAAATGGGCAGATGAGTACTGCCTTAATAACGTCATACTATTGGAGTAACAATTAACAATGTCTGTATGCAAACTGAATACATCATGTGTATTGTGGGTCTTATTTAAAAAGTATGATATAACTGCTAGGTGTTTAGGCGGTGCCAGAAATTGAAGTTATTTACTGTGGGATCCCACCAGTGACAGGGGGATGGAGGGAGAGTGCAGGACTGGAGGATTGTTCCCACTTCCCCCAATAAACATTTGGCCCTCAGAAGATTGATCATGAAACCTTGAAAATAACAAAAGAAAAGAGCATTTCTCAATATGTTTAGGGCAACGTATAAACGCTGCACATCTGTTAAACGTAAAAAAAGGGTATTGAAATATTTCCTGCAGAGTGCAATCAGAGGTGGATTTAACCGCCGAACAATGGACAAATGTCCGTGGGGCACCCTTGCTCTGCCTTTCTCCCCTTAAAGTCAGTCAGGGCTGCACAGGTCCTCCCAGTGACGCCTTATCTTTTTGACATGTCTCAGATACAGATTATTTCAAATAGGAAGTGTTTAGTGATAGGAAAATGTACTTTTTTCTCTAAATTATATACACTTTTAATAAGCTATTGAAGTGTGGCTGTTGGGTGATTAGAAATGATGGGGTACAGAACAAGCTGTGTGAAACAATGACTTTGTTATGCATTTCATTTCACTTTGTGTCTGTATGGGATCTTTTGTAAGTTCTGATTAATTAGCATTCTGGAGCTTGCAGGCTTCCAATCAGAATGGGGAAAATAAAGCTACAATCAAAAATAATTTTACCGCCACTTGTTCCACTCCACAGGACTTGGAAAATTACAACCTATGATTGTAACTTTATTGGTAAAAGCAGGCAAATTCCAAATTGTTAATTGTGGGAGAGATATAGACTTTTCCAGAAACATAGTGCAAAAGTGAGGTGAAAAGGCAATTTTGCCTATGTTTTACTATTTACTTTTCCAGTACTTTGTGGAACCAATTAAAATTGCCTGCAGGGGCCCTTTTGTAAAGAAGGTGCAAACAGTAGCAGTCCCCTCTATGCAATTTAGGATTCAAAACCAAATTGCCCCAATGCTCTTTGTCATCAACCTGATTCTAGAATGTTGAACACATTGTCGGGTTGGTTTATCATGTGACTTGTGCATTTTTTTAAGTAATATGTATAAAAGTGAGTATTATTATTTGTTATTGTTTATGGCTTATTACAAACCTTTACAAAAAAAGTTAGCAAAGTAAGAAAAAGAAACTAAATAAATGGAAAAAGAAAAGTAAAGAGAAAAATCGAATACAGAAACTTACCAAATAAACAACATTTTTATTTTCATGGCTTATTATCATTGCTATAAAAATATGACAATCATGGCAATACATTTTTTTCCCCATAAATCATCCCTGTAACTTAAAGTTTCTTTTATGTACAGAGTAACAGCTATGGTAAGCAGGGTATAAGTACCATTCCAGAATCTGTACAACAGGTGCCTTGTGTGCAAAGACCCAGAATTGTAATATTTTAGGTATTTAAAACCAAACTTCAATACATATTTGAAGCAACTGTAGCTGGGAAGATGTGTGTCAAGTACGTTCATTTCAGGCTATGCTGACATTCTGACTTTACCACTTAACCAAAGTGTGTAATCCTGGGAAAATCATTTAATCTCACTGTGTTTCCTGCCAAAATTAGGAGCCCCTAAAATTGATCCAGTTTGTAGTATGGTTTAATAGATGGGCAGCACAGTGGTCAGGGACAGCCAAGGAGACATACACACATCTTTCCTTGGAAACTATAAGGCCACATTTATTGATCAAAATTGTGACATTCAAAATAGCAAAGTAAACTTGTCAAATAAGAAGTCATCATGGACAATTGCATATTATAAACAGTATGGAAACAATATGTACCAGTCAATGATGTATCGGGGTCGCAGGAGAGGGGCGGTCCCTCCTCCCTGCCATATCCAACCAGGGAATGATGCCAGGAGGCTGGAAACCCTTCAACTTCTACTGTCTACCTCCTGATCCCATTCACCTGCATGCTAGCACTCCCACACACCCTCAACTCAATAAAAATTAGAAGCAAAATTGCAACAAAAATTCAATGTTGTGCTTCGAAATGTCATTTGTAAGAAACTAAACATCCCATTCCTTCCTTCAATGTTTATCGAGGAGGAGGGGGCTGTCTTTCACAACAAAATGGCTGGACCACAAGCACCGCCTACGTGGTCTCCTGGGAGTAGCCACAGTATTCAGGGAGGTATTATTGAACGCACATTATGTTAGATGGAATAAGGACTGGAGTACTTGTTGCTCAGCCACTGCAGAGGAGGAGGTGGCATCATCCTCGATTCTCCTCAGCCAGGCCAAGAAGACATGGTGGGGGAAGGGTGGGGTAGGTGGGAGTGATTGTAAAAAGGATTGGTAGTCAGGGGGAGCTGAGGGAAGGTGACAGTGGGTGATATTGCCACACTATTTTTCTGCTTCTCTTTTGCTCTGTACTGTTTTTTTTATATCTCCATTATAGCAGTATTTTGAAAAAAAAGGTACAAAACATATTTCTTAGAGCATGAATAATTGGGATTAATCTCTCAGACTCTTGTTAAGTGCAGTATACAGCTTTCATTTTTCATTTTTGGCGAAAGTTTTCCATATGGAGATGGGTGAGCATATGGAAGGAAAAAAAGGAGCAAATGGAAGAAGAGAGCAGAAGACTGTGGAAGGGGTACTGGAGAGCCTGTGATTTTGGAAGGGATGAGCAGGTGGAAGGAGATAGCAGGTTTCCCATTTGAACGAATTGAGTGAACCTGTGTAAATCACTTAATGTCAGCAAAACCTGGTGAGGTGAACAGCTGTTTCCAGCTAGAGTCATACCCCTAAAAATACAGCTCCAATAGTAGAAAAAGACCACTTAAAAAACAGGTTACATTTGTTGCACTCATGACAGCGATTAACTACTCCCACCATAAGCTCCATGCCCCACCTACCCCGGACCATCTGTCAGCCTTGCCCAAGAATCCATTTGGCTTAAATCTGCCAGGGGGTCAATCCCAACAAGTATCTTTATCAGCCATTCAAGTAGTCTTGTGGGTAAATATGTCAACCTGGTCCTAACAACCTGGGTTTGAATCCAGGCTTCTGCACCTTATAAAGCAGTCTAACAGACTAAAGAAGTTAAGGGCAAATTGCTTTTTCAGATCCAGGAAGACATTTTTTGCTGGATCGCGAATCTGATAAAAGTTTGGCCCCCCTGATCACAAACCTGGCCCACCCAGATAAAAATTTCTGGAGCCGGGCCTGCGTGGAGGTCTCTGCAGAAGTGGCCTAGCCAGGTGTAGCTGATCTTCTCCAAGCCCCAACATTCAAGTAGAGGGTGTCTTCTCGACTCCACCTGGGTAGATGGCTGTCAAAATCTGCATTTGTTTGATGTTACATTTCCTCTGATTGCTGAGATTTCATTTTTATTAATTAAATTCAGTCTAATCCGGAGGAAGGCTTGTTGTGTTTGTTGGTTTGGGCATTTTACTAAATACGGAAGCACTTCATTCTGTTTTTTTGGATTCCATGGAAGGTCTGTGAGCATTTTGCATTGATTTGATGACTCACCGATCTTGATCCAGTCCATATTCAGAAGTTTTACATTAATCTTCATGGGATTGGTTAACAAATCTTCTGTGCTGCCAATTTTCTCTAGGAGCAGACGATTCCTAGAGATCCAGTGGAGTAGGATCCCGTTGTTTTCGGTCTCCATTTCTTTTCTGATGATTTTCAAGAAGGGTTTTGCTGATGGATCAATGACTTTTCTAAATAACTTCAGTGTATTACGTTCCACCAGGGCTTTCATTGAACTTAAGGTTCATTCTCTTCTTATCGCCACCATGGGGGCGGAGTTGGGCAGATTTCAAACTTCCCGCTAAAAATGCCCTTTGAGTTTTGGCCATAAGTTTGAAGGCAATCCCGGCATTGCTTCTACGCCATAAGTTAATGTCGGGACAACTTTGGCCCTGTATAAATTTACAATAGGAAATACTGAAAATCGGCCAAACCTTCGGTTAATCATTTTCGATTGGGTGATCAGGGATTTGAGTTTCACAAACAGATGTTCCTGCATCAGGACTTCTACCCGGCTGTTGTTTAATATAATTCCCAAGTATTGAAAGTTTGTTACTTTCTCAAGTTGTATTCCGTCTACTGTCAGCTTGATGATTTTTTTTGCATTTCCTCCTTTTTCAAAAGACATTACTTTTGTTTTTTATTTATTCAGTTCTAGTTTTTTTTTCAAATAAACAAGGAGATTGTTCAGTTGTCTCTGAAGACCCACTTGCGTCTCATCTATTAAAATGATATAATTGGCGTAAATCAGTCTCAAAATGTTCTCATTTCCCAAGGATGCGGGAAAGGATCTGATCGAGTTCTTGGTGTTCATAAAGTCTGATATGTACAAAATATAGAGAGCGGGCGCCAGAGGGCAGCCCTGTTTAACCCCTGGGCAGTTGGAATTTCTCTAGATAGATCTCCTGCTCTGTTGAGTCTTACCTTTACTGATGTTTTGGAGTACAATGCTCTTATTGGATCCATAATTGATCTTGGGCATTTTAGGTTTTCCATCTTTTCCCAGAGGATTTCCCGATCCCGAGCAAAGGCTTGAACAAAGTCAATGAATATTAAGTGCAGCCGTGGTTTACCTTCTTTGACTTTTGCTTTTAGTGCACTTAATAGCAGGATGCTAACCGTTGTACCTAGTCCTCTAATAAAACCTGTTTGTAGTGGGTCGAAATTTCCTGTCTGATTTATCCAACCTTGCAGGTTTTCCAGGGCCATGGATACAAAGATTTTTCCTATTGTGTCTAGCAATGCGATCAGTCTGTACTGGCGCGGGTCTGCTTTGTCGCCTGTTTTAAAAATTGGCAATATATGGGCCTTCCTCCATGATGTTGGAATGTCTCTGGCTTTTACTGCTTCTTTGAAAATTGTGCTAATGAACAGGGTCCAAGACTCGGGGGGTTGCTTTAGTTCGAGGTTTATAATTCCAGCAGGGCCGGTGCACCGAGAATTATTCAGTTTCTTTATTTTTAGCTCAATTTCCTCTATGGCAGATGTTATTGTCCATTGTCCTTCTTTTATGGGGCTGATGTTGATGATGTTTGTTTCTGATCTGTACAGTTTCTTAAAGTGGGCTACCCACAATTCTTCTCCCATACCATTTTGCAGCCACCGTCTGACTTCTGGTCTGGTAGCTCGAATCAATGACCAGAATTCTCTTGATTTTTTCCCCGATAATGCGCGGAGCATGTCTTCGACGTCCTTTTGGTATAAAATCTGCCTATGATTTCTCACCCATGCTCTGTAGCTTTGGACTTCCTGCTTCAGTTTTTCCATAGTCAGTGGGTCGCTTCTCTTTTTTGCTTGCGTTTTAGGTTTTCTGACTGCACGTCTTCTTGCCACCAGTGAAGCATTTCTAAGTGTGAACTTTCAGTTGTTGAGTCTCTGCTCCCTTTTTCTTACTTACTTTGAACATTTCTAGCAAGGGATAGTAGTCCAAATCCGTTGTTAGAGGGTTTGCAACCCTTTCCATCTGGGTCTGGTAACTTTCTGTTAACTTTTGAATAGCTTTTTCATTTAAACATAGTTGATTTGTCCCATTATGTATTTCTAAGTCTGATGTCATCTTTTCTAGCAGTTTCTGTGTTGATTTCCACCTCATTAGCTGCAAGTTGTGATTGCTGTTCAATGTTCTTATGACTTCGAACTTTTCAATGAGTAACAACAAGTCCGTTGAGACAAAAGTGTGATCAATCGTCATTCTGACCATCGTTTGCAAAAGCACCTGTGCAATAGCACCTGGAGGGTTCCAAGTGTTGAATGGGATTTCCATAATAAATTATCTCAGGCCTAAATAACTGGACAGACTCAAGGAATAGGGCAAAATACTACTTTATTATCAATTCCATAACGTAGGGAAAACTAGTGAACAAACAGATTGCAGCTGACTCACTCTCAATGCATTTCAATTACACAAAAGATTTTATACCTTGACATACATCAGCTATGATGTCACCCTACATGCCTAACAGTAAAAACAACTGGGTGGAGGAATTGGTTAAGGGAAACGTATACATATATTTTGTATAGTTGTTAGTATCATCATTGGACACCAGTTATCTGATAGGCACGCCTTGAACAACCTCTAACTATGTAAAATACAGATAATAAAGGCATACCAGCAGCGGATAGGCCCGTGAAACAATGTATGGCCCACCATTGCATAGCACTCTCTTACCAACCTTAAACATTCGGCTCATTAGCAGCACATAAGCAATGAGACCCAGGTACGAAGGAACACCATCAGACAACTGCCTTTCTTAGCTAATTAGCCTACCATCTCTCATCAGTTAGGCCCTAAGCCATGGTGTTTTCTTTGTAGTTGACTTTTACAGGTTGTGAAGGTACATTACAATCTTTATAAATAGCCCTTGTGAATAGGCCTTGTTTTTCAGCCCTGAATCACATGTGAGGAGACCATTATTTTGTCCATGTTGCCTTTCTATTAAATGTTATTTGATTCAAATATATTATGTGCTATTACTCTCCTTGGCCTCTGGTCTCCATTCTGCGTGTGCTTTCTGCATCTTCAATTGAACAATACTTGACACTCGCAATTGTTCACTCCTTTACTTAATCTAAGAGAAATATTTCCTGCGTACATAGCTTATCCTCTTCAACTCCTCTCAAACCATGTAGTTGCTCCTTGATTCTGAGCCAAGCAAATATCCTTTGTTCTTGCACACATGTTTATTCCAGTGCCTGTCAGCATTACAGCCTTGAATTTCCTTCTTGAGGCTTCTTGCTTACTATTATACGATGCTGACGTCTATTTTTTTAGCTAAAAAAGGTTGAACAGGTGTCTGTAAAGACTACTTGTTAATGCCACTATCTTCTGTGAGCTTGATACTTCTAGTTCAAAGAATTCGGGTTGGTTTATATTAATTCTGCTGCATGTGCTTTTTCTCCAATTGGTGTTGCTGCTGCTGAAGCAAAACATCCTCAGATACTTGCAAATGATCTCCTTGTGATGTTTGCTGGAAGTTTTGTTTGCCTCAGATATGTTGATAAAATGTAGCCTCTTTTACTTTGAAACATAGCTTAATAAAGGAAGACATGAGATAGTAAAATTTAGAATCTAATGCCCATGGGCCACAAGGCAATGCTGAAAGCAGGTGCCTTACTAGCCATGCTTCGTCCCCATTAAATGCCATGGCAGAGGACATCACCATGAACATATCAAGGCTAGGATGGCAAGTAGGGACCAACTTCAGATCATCTTCTCATTCATACTTACCAGTGGGGTTCTAACCAAAATAGTATGCATATGTTTTCATGAAATGGGCAGATGAGTACTGCCTTAATAACGTCATACTATTGGAGTAACAATTAACAATGTCTGTATGCAAACTGAATACATCATGTGTATTGTGGGTCTTATTTAAAAAGTATGATATAACTGCTAGGTGTTTAGGCGGTGCCAGAAATTGAAGTTATTTACTGTGGGATCTCACCAGTGACAGGGGGATGGGGGGAGAGTGCAGGACTGGAGGATTGTTCCCACTTCCCCCAATAAACATTTGGCTCTCAGAAGATTGATCATGAAACCTTGAAAATAACAAAAGAAAAGAGCATTTCTCAATATGTTTCGGGCAACGTATAAACGCTGCACATCTGTTAAATGTAAAAAAAGGGTATTGAAATATTTCCTGCAGAGTGCAATCAGAGATGGATTTAACCGCCGAACAATGGACAAATGTCCGTGGGGCACCCTTGCTCTGCCTTTCTCCCCTTAAAGTCAGTCAGGGCTGCACAGGTCCTCCCAGTGACGCCTTATCTTTTTAACATGTCTCAGATACAGATTATTTCAAATAGGAAGTGTTTAGTGATAGGAAAATGTACTTTTTTCTCTAAATTATATACACTTTTAATAAGCTATTGAAGTGTGGCTGTTGGGTAATTAGAAATGATGGGGTACAGAACAAGCTGTGTGAAACAATGACTTTGTTATGCATTTCATTTCACTTTGTGTCTGTATGGGATCTTTTGTAAGTTCTGATTAATTAGCATTCTGGAGCTTGTAGGCTTCCAATCAGAATGGGGAAAATAAAGCTACAATCAAAAATCATTTTACCGCCACTTGTTCCACTCCACAGGACTTGGAAAATTACAACCTATGATTGTAACTTTATTTGTAAAAGCAGGCAGATTCCAAATTGTTAATTGTGGGAGAGATATAGACTTTTCCAGAAACATAGTGCAAAAGTGAGGTGAAAAGGCAATTTTGCCTATGTTTTACTATTTACTTTTCCAGTACTTTGTGGAACCAATTAAAATTGCCTGCAGGGGCCCTTTTGTAAAGAAGGTGCAAACAGTAGCAGTCCCCTCTATGCAATTTAGGATTCAAAACCAAATTGCCCCAATGCTCTTTGTCATCAACCTGATTCTAGAATGATGAACACATTGGGCCTCATTACGACCCTGGCGGAAATCGAAAAAGATGGCGGAAATGCAATACCGCCATCGAATAGCGCTCGGTGCGATCATGACCCGTCACCGCAAAGTACGATGCCATTAGCGACACCGTAGTGAACGCCAACGCTAACTGCACCAAGCACACGCGCGCGCGCCATGCCAAACCGTAATTAGCACCATGGCGCAACGGTACGCGAATTCCGACCCTAGCGGACATGCACCTAACGCCATCAAGCACGGCGGAAAGTACCATTCCGCCATGGTGAGAAGTACGGCATCGCGAACCAACTGTAAACGGCCCTACTGAATGCTTGTACACCGCTCCCTTGCCACATTGTACAACCCCCCGTAGGTGCAATGAAGTCACACAATGCAACCAGTGAAATGTACTAGTCATCCATGCCTGCCAACGAACAAATGAATCTCAAGAGGGCCCAATGGGAGCTGCAGGGCACAGATGGCACGAATACAGAAGCCATACAAATGGACATGACCTCAGTCTCCCACCAAGAAACGCACGCAAACACAGGCACCTGTGACCAGCAATATTCCGATAATCACATCATTCCACCTATCCAACTGGCTGACCGGCATCTGTTACACAAAAGCTAATCCCCCGCCCCTGAGCATGACATCATCAAAACAGTCATAATGGCAGCCCTCATCCCTGACCTCACTGGGCTTCGTAGGCAAACGCGCCCAGCACAGTACCACGCAACTATACCCCGAAGCTGGAACCCAATGCAGATCTCCTCACAATACATTGCTCCCCAAATAGTAATATGCCACATCACTTGCAAAGAAGAACGCTACACGGTTCATATCAGAATAGAAATTTAATGCACAACAAATTCTCCAAGCCCATACAGCCATTAGGCCATGAACTCCAAAATATATTTAATTATTGTGGGCTGCATCCGCAATAAATGACCAGCTACTTCTTGTGTGACGCCCTGTTCCTTCATGGTACACAGGGGCTACATTCCCGTACGAAAAGGCAACATGGAAGCGCCTAGAACCGCAGGGCCGTCCCAATAGGGAGGCACTAGTCCAGCTGAAAGGCCGAAATGTTGCTCCTAGCCACTAGTACTGCGTAAGGGCATGTGGCCCATTGGCGATCGTCCCATAAGATCGTAATGCTGCTCCACTGATTAACACGAAGCAGCAGGTGTCGGGAGTAAAATCCATCTGCAGGAGTGGCATACAGATGGCAGTGGCAAAAGGGGAGGAGATACCTGTCAACCAAATGAAATGAAAAAGAATAGTATGGCCATCAGAACTACATTTGAATTACTCACTTCAATGATCACACCAAATCCACAGCCATATGCATGCTAGCCCACTCCAAAGGATCATCACCACCCAAAAACCACTTGCGAATCATAACTATCTATATCGAGGTGAAAACACTATCACAAACGAGTGTACCTGTGCATGCGTCTGTTAAAACAGAATCCATCTGATGGGATTGGTAACGTGCATAGACACAAGTGTCTGAAGGCGCGTCGAGACAGGGAGGGCTCAACAAGGCCAGATAGACGATGGTCCCACTATGGCAGCCCTGCATCACATAGCGCAGGGGAGGCGGATAGATTCCAAGAAGCCCTGTACATGGCAAACTCTGTATCAAATCATCTGTCCATGCATCCATACATCATTCCATCATCCCGTAATGAAAACGCCTGTCTCCATACTCACATAACATGTGAAATTTCCATTGAGTCTGTGCGTTATGCAGCCTGCAAAATCCACTGTGCCCCAGCCCGTAATTCCAGTGTTGTGAAGTAACATGTATTTGGGAACGTCCGGCCTCATCGCCCACGTCGCTATTGCGCATCCCAAACTATTCATATCAATCATTGCATCCTCGCCATGGCCCCTGTCCCAAGGACATTGAACAATAGAACGTTATATTTGCAGTCAGACCTGTGGGCATCTCCTCGCCGCTAGCTGAAAACCGAAAGCGCCGCCCTTCGAATTCCTCATTTGCAACATCACGTCGAAAAGGCAACTGTGGCCGCTTGAAATCACAAATTAATCCATCTAGTGCGGCTGTGTGTGAAAATGGCAACTGCCTTCACTCACAAATGGGACGCCCCGCCCGTCGGTGAAGCTCGGTACAGTGTTGCATGAGGGTCCACCGTTACTCGAGTACTACGTTCCACTGACCCTTCACAAGTCTGTTCGCGACTGCAAAGATAGTATGTGAAACAATGGGACCATAGCCGAATGAACATATCAACCAATGTTACACTGCCATTGGGTAGAAATACATGATTGCAATAGCAAGATGCCATTCGTCGAATTGCAGCGTTGTGTGCGGGACGTGCTCGCCCAAAGGGGAGTGCAGCTTGCACAGGTGGAATGAATCACCACAGGTGGAGGCCATACAGCCTGAAAACACATAAATTGCACACCCAGCCTCCTCCCACAACCACACCCACTCCGAAATGCTACCGGCAGGACTAGCTATGTTGGCCCTGGGGGACCTGATAGCACTGCAAGTACTCCAACTTCAAGAAGAAGACGAACACCAACTACAACCGGCCGCACGGCGGAGACGCAGGAGGAGGAGGAGGGCAAGGCAGGGCCAGCAAGGGCCGCCAGCACAGCCACTACCACCACGCAGGCAGCCCGCAATCCCACCCCTCAGAGCACATCCGTTCAACCTCACTGATGAGCAGATCCACACCCTCTACCGTTTGGACCGGGACACCATAACCGCCATTGTGGACATGACACAGGCTGACCTTGTCAGCATGATAGATAGCCCAACCGCCATCCCACCCCTACTGAAGGTGGTGTCTGTACTCCACTTCCTGGCCACAGGCACCTACCAGCACACAGTCGGACAGTTGCATGGCATATCACAGCCACTGTTCTCACGGACACTATTGCAAGTGCTCGATGCCCTCCTGAAGCACGCAGACAACTACATCTCTCTAACACGCTCGGAGCAGGAAATTACCAACACAAAAGTGGGATTCCATGCACTTGCCGGCATACCGGGTTGCATTGGTGCCATCGACTGCACCCATGTGGAATTGGTCGTCCCACATGCCATGGAGGCCCAGTACCGCAACCGAAAACAATTTCATTCTCTGAATGTACAAATGGTGTGTGACTCCAACAGGATCATTACACATTGTTGTGCCCGATTTCCTGGATCAACCCATGATTCTATGGTCTTGCGGAACTCTACTATACCATGCTACATGGAGCGACACGCAGGGAACAGATCCTGGCTACTCGGTGAGTCTCATTTCATGCATGATGATGTGGGGTATGTGATGCGGCAATGACCTGGCAGGAAGGGGGGGGGTGCGTACGTAGCAATGGCATTCCTCAAAATTCCTTACTTGTCCACATACAGGTGATGCCGGGTATCCACTGAAGAGATGGCTCCTCACACCAGTCCGGAACCCACGGGACCAGCATGAGGAGGACTACAACCATGCCCACTCACGTACCCGTGTAGTCATAGAACAGGCATTCGGCCTACTGAAGACTCGTTTCCGCTGCCTCAGCAGGTCTGGCGGGGCACTCCTGTACCGCCATGTGAAGGTTGCAAAGATGGTCATGGCATGTGTCATGCTCCACAACATGTGCGTACGTAGAAATGTGCCCATGCCCCCTGACGCAGAACTGCAAGCACCTGATGATGGTCATGATGAGGGTGGGGATGTGGCAGCACCTCAAGGAGTCTGCGAGGCACAGGAGGGCCGTGACATTCGTCAGCATCTCATTGATGCATGCTTCTAGCACTCACGCCTGGTGGCTGATACATGGACACGGGACTCGTGGCACTGTGTGTGTCTGGAACATGCACAATATGGACTGTACACCTATAAAGGCCTCGTACACAAAGATCAATGTCCACACATCTCATTGGATGATTGTGAAATGTTTATAGCATATGTGAAATTATGTTACACACCCCATCGACCCGCCACCCAAGTAAGCCCAACACACCCCCTCCACCCTCCTACCTCCCCCCCGAACACCAGTGTCCAAAGATGCTCATTGTCAGTGGGCAGACGCTATTGCAAGCCCCCTCTCTGGGTATCAGGGGCACCCCTGCCTGTGGAGCGCAGGTTCCTCCCAGATCTACGTTGGGGGCTGCCCTGGACGGAACTTGCAACGGATGATGTCTCTGCCTGCTCACGTCCATGCATGTCCCTAAGGGTTTGTGAGAGCTCAGTGAGCACACGGCGCACTGCGGCAGGTTCGGCACATACGTCTTTGGACGTCGCATGCAGTTCCCCCCTCAGGCTCTCGGTGCTTCTCTCCATTTGTACTCTCAGGCTCTCGGTGCTTCTCTCCATTTGTACTCTCAGGCTCTCGGTGCTACTCTCCATTTGTGCCCTTAGTGTCTCTGTACTTCTCTCCATTTCTGCCCTAAGTGTCTCAGTTGATGTTTCTATGTCTGACTTAGTGCCCCCACATTCATCGGCATGGTCCTTGAGGAGCGTGGCCAGTTGCTGCTGTTGCACGATTACCTGGTCGAGGGACTGTTGCCTCTGCTGGGCCATGGCCATTTGCGGTGGTGTCACAGAGGGGCTGATCACCTCATGTTGCCTTGCCACAGGGCTTGTGGGGGATGGCCAGTCGTCGTCTTGTGGGTGCCCCTGCGTGGTATCCTCATGGTGTACGGGATGGAACAGACAGGGGGATTGAGACAGGTCATGGATGGATCTAACTTCGACATCCCCGTTTTCTGTGTCGGAGCATGCTGCCATTAATGCAGTATCACCTATGGTGCTGCTGCCACCAGAAGCAGTGCCTACTGTGGCATCCATTGGGGGGAACTGTGGTGGTGGTGTTGTGGGCATGCTGGCTGCTGGGGTGCCTGTTGGAGTTCCCTCCTGTGTGCTGTCACTTGATTTGTGCTGCTGCCGTGTCTTGATGCGTGCAGCTGAGGTGGAGGGTCTTTGGCCGTTGGTCTTGGCCCTCTTTGCAGGTGTGCTGGTAGGGGTGTCCTGGAGCTCGTCGTTTGGATCGGACCCTGTGGTGGAGTAAAGGAGGGCGAGCGTTATTAATGGGTCTGTGGGAATTGGAATGGCAATGTATCACATGCATTGGGGTGGTACCTGAGGGTGATTTGGGTCGGGGCCTTGGAGGTGGTTTCATTTGTGTGTGGAGTGTGGGTGCAGTTGTTTGGCAGCCTGCAGTTAGGGTGTGCCTGCTGCACGTGTAGAGGGTGTTTTTAGGATTTTTAATTATTTATGTATTTGATGTGAGTTTTAAAGTGTGCTATCAGGCCTATGTATGTGGACGTTCTCCTGGACATGTGTTCCTGTTGCACTATGTGGGCACGTGGTACTTCACATGATTGGACGTTGTGGTTTTGGCATTGTTTTATTTGGGACACCTACCTGAATCTTCGGATGTCTGCACTCCTTTCTCCATCCCTCCGACTCCCTCTATGCTCTCCATTCCAATGGTGGAGGCACAGATTTCTTCCCAGGGGGTCAACTTGATGGGTGATTCCGATCCTCCCCCGGTAGCTGTGGCAATGTTGCGGTTGGCAGAAAGTATGCTACGGACGCGTATCCGCAGGTCGTCCCATCGCTTTCTGCATTGCTGTGGGTTGCGGGGTGCGGTCCCCACCGCACTTACCCGCTGTGCCACCAGGGCCCATATGGCCTTCTTGTTCGCAAGTGCCGTCCTGGTCATTTGCGTGGAGAAGACGGCGGCAGCATTCTCCTGGAGGGTCTCCGTGAGCACGGTGAGTTCCTCACGGGAGAAGTGGACCTGCCGCTTGCGGTCGCACGCTTTCTTCGCTACTTTTCCCATTTTTCTTGGTTTCACTAGGGTGGATGACGGGTTGGGATGTGTCTCAGGGTAGTATTTTTAATGGTTGTGTGGAATTTGTGGTTTTATAGGTGTACGGCGGGATGTTTCCCGTTCCGGGACCATGCTTTTACTTCCGTTTCCGTATATTTACGGTCACCGTACTTTCCGGTTGGCGCTCACTACGGTGTCCGCTGAGATGGGTGGCGGTATTGCACCTAGGGCGCCGTACGGCGGCGGTGTGGGCCGTTTTGGGGTCATTTCCGCCATCGCGGACTTTGCACTTCCGCCATGGCGTGGTGCTCGTGCCCGATGGGTCGGAATGAGCCACACTTTGCTCCATCGTGCAATGGCGGAAACGCTATTTACGCTATGGCGGTCCGGTCGGTTGATTTCCGCAAGGGTCGTAATGAGGGCCATTGTCGGGTTGGTTTATCATGTGACTTGTGCATTTTTTCAAGTAATATGTATAAAAGTGAGTATTATTATTTGTTATTGTTTATGGCTTATTACAAACCTTTACAAAAAAAGTTAGCAAAGTAAGAAAAAGAAACTAAATAAATGGAAAAAGAAAAGTAAAGAGAAAAATCGAATACAGAAACTTACCAAATAAACAACATTTTTATTTTCATGGCTTATTATCATTGGTATAAAAATATGACAAACATGGCAATACATTTTTTTCCCCATAAATCATCCCTGTAACTTAAAGTTTCTTTTATGTACAGAGTAACAGCTATGGTAAGCAGGGTATAAGTACCATTCCAGAATCTGTACAACAGGTGCCTTGTGTGCAAAGACCCAGAATTGTAATATTTTAGGTATTTAAAACCAAACTTCAATACATATTTGAAGCAACTGTAGCTGGGAAGATGTGTGTCAAGTACGTTCATTTCAGGCTATGCTGACATTCTGACTTTACCACTTAACCAAAGTGTGTAATCCTGGGAAAATCATTTAATATCACTGTGTTTCCTGCCAAAATTAGGAGCCCCTAAAATTGATCCAGTTTGTAGTATGGTTTACTAGATGGGCAGCACAGTGGTCAGGGACAGCCAAGGAGACATACACACATCTTTCCTTGGAAAATATAAGGCCACATTTATTGATCAAAATTGTGACATTCAAAATAGCAAAGTAAACATGTCAAATAAGAAGTCATCATGGACAATTGCATATTATAAACAGTATAGAAACAATATGTACCAGTCAATGATGTATGGGGGTCGCAGGAGAGGGGCGGCCCCTCCTCCCTGCCATATCCAACCGGGAATGATGCCAGGAGGCTGGAAACCCTTCAACTTCTACTGTCTACCTCCTGATCCCATTCACCTGCATGCTAGCACTCCCACACACCCTCAACTCAATAAAAATTAGAAGCAAAATTGCAACAAAAATTCAATGTTGTGCTTCGAAATGTCATTTGTAAGAAACTAAACATCCCATTCCTTCCTTCAATGTTTATCGAGGAGGAGGGGGCTGTCTTTCACAACAAAATGGCTGGACCACAAGCACCGCCTACGTGGTCTCCTGGGAGTAGCCACAGTATTCAGGGAGGTATTATTGAACGCACATTATGTTAGATGGAATAAGGACTGGAGTATTTGTTGCTCAGCCACTGCAGAGGAGGAGGTGGCATCATCCTCGATTCTCCTCAGCCAGGCCAAGAAGACATGGTGGGGGAAGGGTGGGGTAGGTGGGAGTGATTGTAAAAAGGAATGGTAGTCAGGGGGAGCTGAGGGAAGGTGACAGTGGGCGATATTGCCACACTATTTTTCTGCTTCTCTTTTGCTCTGTACTGTTTTTTTTATATCTCCATTATAGCAGTATTTTGAAAAAAAAGGTACAAAACATATTTCTTAGAGCATGAATAATTGGGATTAATCTCTCACACTATTGTTAAGTGCAGTATACAGCTTTCATTTTTCATTTTTGGCGAAAGTTTTCCATATGGAGATGGGTGAGCATATGGAAGGAAAAAAAGGAGCAAATGGAAGAAGAGAGCAGAAGACTGTGGAAGGGGTACTGGAGAGCCTGTGATTTTGGAAGGGATGAGCAGGTGGAAGGAGATAGCAGGTTTCCCATTTGAACGAATTGAGTGAACCTGTGTAAATCATTTAATGTCAGCAAAACCTGGTGAGGTGAACAGCTGTTTCCAGCTAGAGTCATACCCCTAAAAATACAGCTCCAATAGTAGAAAAAGACCACTTAAAAAACAGGTTACATTTGTTGCACTCATGACAGCGATTAACTACTCCCACCATAAGCTCCATGCCCCACCTACCCCGGACCATCTGTCAGCCTTGCCCAAGAATCCATTTGGCTTAAATCTGCCAGGGGGTCAATCCCAACAAGTATCTTTATCAGCCATTCAAGATGTCTTGTGGGTAAATATGTCAACCTGGTCCTAACAACCTGGGTTTGAATCCAGGCTTCTGCACCTTATAAAGCAGTCTAACAGACTAAAGAAGTTAAGGGCAAATTGCTTTTTCAGATCCAGGAAGACATTTTTTGCTGGATCGCGAATCTGATAAAAGTTTGGCCCCCCTGATCACAAACCTGGCCCACCCAGATAAACATTTCTGGAGCCGGGCCTGCGTGGAGGTCTCTGCAGAAGTGGCCTAGCCAGGTGTAGCTGATCTTCTCCAAGCCCCAACATTCAAGTAGAGGGTGTCTTCTCGACTCCACCTGGGTAGATGGCTGTCAAAATCTGCATTTGTTTGATGTTACATTTCCTCTGATTGCTGAGATTTCATTTTTATTAATTAAGTTCAGTCTAATCCGGAGGAAGGCTTGTTGTGTTTGTTGGTTTGGGCATTTTACTAAATACGGAAGCACTTCATTCTGTTTTTTTGGATTCCATGGGAGGTCTGTGAGCATTTTGCATTGATTTGATGACTCACCGATCTTGATCCAGTCCATATTCAGAAGTTTTACATTAATCTTCATGGGATTGGTTAACAAATCTTCTGTGCTGCCAATTTTCTCTAGGAGCAGACGATTCCTAGAGATCCAGTGGAGTAGGATCCCGTTGTTTTCGGTCTCCATTTCTTTTCTGATGATTTTCAAGAAGGGTTTTGCTGATGGATCAATGACTTTTCTAAATAACTTCAGTGTATTACGTTCCACCAGGGCTTTCATTGAACTTAAGGTTCATTCTCTTCTTATCGTCACCATGGGGGCGGAGTTGGGCAGATTTAAAACTTCCCGCTAAAAATGCCCTTTGAGTTTTGGCCATAAGTTTGAAGGCAATCCCGGCATTGCTTCTATGCCATAAGTTAATGTCGGGACAACTTTGGCCCTGTATAAATTTACAATAGGAAGTACTGAAAATCGGCCAAACCTTCGGTTAATCATTTTCGATTGGGTGATCAGGGATTTGAGTTTCACAAACAGATGTTCCTGCATCAGGACTTCTACCCGGCTGTTGTTTAATATAATTCCCAAGTATTGAAAGTTTGTTACTTTCTCAAGTTGTATTCCGTCTACTGTCAGCTTGATGATTTTTTTGCATTTCCTCCTTTTTCAAAAGACATTACTTTTGTTTTTTATTTATTCAGTTCTAGTTTTTTTTTCAAATAAACAAGGAGATTGTTCAGTTGTCTCCGAAGACCCACTTGCGTCTCATCTATTAAAATGATATAATTGGCGTAAATCAGTCTCAAAATGTTCTCATTTCCCAAGGATGCGGTAAAGGATCTGATCGAGTTCTTGGTGTTCATAAAGTCTGATATGTACAAAATATAGAGAGCGGGCGCCAGAGGGCAGCCCTGTTTAACCCCTGGGCAGTTGGAATTTCTCTAGATAGATCTCCTGCTCTGTTGAGTCTTACCTTTACTGATGTTTTGGAGTACAATGCTCTTATTGGATCCATAATTGATCTTGGGCATTTTAGGTTTTCCATCTTTTCCCAGAGGATTTCCCGATCAACCCGGGCAAAGGCTTGAACAAAGTCAATGAATATTAAGTGCAGCCGTGGTTTACCTTCTTTGACTTTTGCTTTTAGTGCACTTAATAGCAGGATGCTAACCGTTGTACCTAGTCCTCTAATAAAACCTGTTTGTAGTGGGTCGAAATTTCCTGTCTGATTTATCCAACCTTGCAGGTTTTCCAGGGCCATGGATACAAAGATTTTTCCTATTGTGTCTAGCAATGCGATCAGTCTGTACTGGCGCGGGTCTGCTTTGTCGCCTGTTTTAAAAATTGGCAATATATGGGCCTTCCTCCATGATGTTGGAATGTCTCTGGCTTTTACTGCTTCTTTGAAAATTGTGCTAATGAACAGGGTCCAAGACTCGGGAGGTTGCTTTAGTTCGAGGTTTATAATTCCAGCAGGGCCGGTGCACCGAGAATTATTCAGTTTCTTTATTTTTAGCTCAATTTCCTCTATGGCAGATATTATTGTCCATTGTCCTTCTTTTATGGGGCTGATGTTGATGATGTTTGTTTCTGATCTGTACAGTTTCTTAAAGTGGGCTACCCACAATTCTTCTCCCATACCATTTTGCAGCCACCCTCTGACTTCTGGTCTCGTAGCTCGAATCAATGACCAGAATTCTCTTGATTTTTTCCCCGATAATGCGCGGAGCATGTCTTCGACGTCCTTTTGGTATAAAATCTGCCTATGATTTCTCACCCATGCTCTGTAGCTTTGGACTTCCTGCTTCAGTTTTTCCATAGTCAGTGGGTCGCTTCTCTTTTTTGCTTGCGTTTTAGGTTTTCTGACTGCACGTCTTCTTGCCACCAGTGAAGCATTTCTAAGTGTGAACTTTCAGTTGTTGAGTCTCTGCTCCCTTTTTCTTACTTACTTTGAACATTTCTAGCAAGGGATAGTAGTCCAAATCCGTTGTTAGAGGGTTTGCAACCCTTTCCACCTGGGTCTGGTAACTTTCTGTTAACTTTTGAATAGCTTTTTCATTTAAACGTAGTTGATTTGTCCCATTATGTAGTTCTAAGTCTGATGTCATCTTTTCTAGCAGTTTCTGTGTTGATTTCCACCTCATTAGCTGCAAGTTGTGATTGCTGTTCAATGTTCTTATGACTTCGAACTTTTCAATGAGTAACAACAAGTCTGTTGAGACAAAAGTGTGATCAATCGTCATTCTGACCATCGTTTGCAAAAGCACCTGTGCAATAGCACCTGGAGGGTTCCAAGTGTTGAATGGGATTTCCATAATAAATGATCTCAGGCCTAAATAACTGGACAGACTCAAGGAATAGGGCAAAATACTACTTTATTATCAATTCCATAACGTAGGGAAAACTAGTGAACAAACAGATTGCAGCTGACTCACTCTCAATGCATTTCAATTACACAAAAGATTTTATACCTTGACATACATCAGCTATGATGTCACCCTACATGCCTAACAGTAAAAACAACTGGGTGGAGGAATTGGTTAAGGGAAACGTATACATATATTTTGTATAGTTGTTAGTATCATCATTGGACACCAGTTATCTGATAGGCACGCCTTGAACAACCTCTAACTATGTAAAATACAGATAATAAAGGCATACCAGCAGCGGATAGGCCAGTGAAACAATGTATGGCCCACCATTGCATAGCACTCTCTTACCAACCTTAAACATTCGGCTCATTAGCAGCACATAAGCAATGAGACCCAGGTACGAAGGAACAACATCAGACAACTGCCTTTCTTAGCTAATTAGCCTACCATCTCTCATCAGTTAGGCCCTAAGCCAAGGTGTTTTCTTTGTAGTTGACTTTTACAGGTTGTGAAGGTACATTACTATCTTTATAAATAGCCCTTGTGAATAGGCCTTGTTTTTCAGCCCTGAATCACATGTGAGGAGACCATTATTTTGTACATGTTGCCTTTCTATTAAATGTTATTTGATTCAAATATATTATGTGCTATTACTCTCCCTGGCCTCTGGTCTCCATTCTGCGTGTGCTTTCTGCATCTTCAATTGAACAATACTTGACACTCGCAATTGTTCACTCCTTTACTTAATCTAAGAGAAATATTTCCTGTGTACATAGCTTATCCTCTTCAACTCCTCTCAAACCATGTAGTTGCTCCTTGATTCTGAGCCAAGCAAATATCCTTTGTTCTTGCACACATGTTTATTCCAGTGCCTGTCAGCATTACAGCCTTGAATTTCCTTCTTGAGGCTTCTTGCTTACTATTATACGATGCTGACGTCCATTTTTTTAGCTAAAAAAGGTTGAACAGGTGTCTGTAAAGACTACTTGTTAATGCCACTATCTTCTGTGAGCTTGATACTTCTAGTTCAAAGAATTCGGGTTGGTTTATATTAATTCTGCTGCATGTGCTTTTTCTCCAATTGGTGTTGCTGCTGCTGAAGCAAAACATCCTCACATACTTGCAAATGATCTCCTTGTGATGTTTGCTGGAAGTTTTGTTTGCCTCAGATATGTTGATAAAATGTAGCCTCTTTTACTTTGAAACATAGCTTAATAAAGGAAGACATGAGATAGTAAAATTTAGAATCTAATGCCCATGGGCCACAAGGCAATGCTGAAAGCAGGTGCCTTACTAGCCATGCTTTGTCCCCATTAAATGCCATGGCAGAGGACATCACCATGAACATATTAAGGCTAGGATGGCAAGTAGGGACCAACTTCAGATCATCTTCTCATTCATACTTACCAGTGGGGTTCTAACCAAAATAGTATGCATATGTTTTCATGAAATGGGCAGATGAGTACTGCCTTAATAACGTCATACTATTGGAGTAACAATTAACAATGTCTGTATGCAAACTGAATACATCATGTGTATTGTGGGTCTTATTTAAAAAGTATGATATAACTGCTGGGTGTTTAGGCGGTGCCAGAAATTGAAGTTATTTACTGTGGAATCTCACCAGTGACAGGGGGATGGGGGGAGAGTGCAGGACTGGAGGATTGTTCCCACTTCCCCCAATAAACATTTGGCTCTCAGAAGATTGATCATGAAACCTTGAAAATAACAAAAGAAAAGAGCATTTCTCAATATGTTTCAGGCAACGTATAAACGCTGCACATCTGTTAAATGTAAAAAAAGGGTATTGAAATATTTCCTGCAGAGTGCAATCAGAGGTGGATTTAACCGCCGAACAATGGACAAATGTCCGTGGGGCACCCTTGCTCTGCCTTTCTCCCCTTAAAGTCAGTCAGGGCTGCACAGGTCCTCCCAGTGACGCCTTATCTTTTTAACATGTCTCAGATACAGATTATTTCAAATAGGAAGTGTTTAGTGATAGGAAAATGTACTTTTTTCTCTAAATTATATACACCTTTAATAAGCTATTGAAGTGTGGCTGTTGGGTGATTAGAAATGATGGGGTACAGAACAAGCTGTGTGAAACAATGACTTTGTTATGCATTTCATTTCACTTTGTGTCTGTATGGGATCTTTTGTAAGTTCTGATTAATTAGCATTCTGGAGCTTGTAGGCTTCCAATCAGAATGGGGAAAATAAAGCTACAATCAAAAATCATTTTACCGCCACTTGTTCCACTCCACAGGACTTGGAAAATTGCAACCTATGATTGTAACTTTATTGGTAAAAGCAGGCAGATTCCAAATTGTTAATTGTGGGAGAGATATAGACTTTTCCAGAAACATAGTGCAAAAGTGAGGTGAAAAGGCAATTTTGCCTATGTTTTACTATTTACTTTTCCAGTACTTTGTGGAACCAATTAAAATTGCCTGCAGGGGCCCTTTTGTAAAGAAGGTGCAAACAGTAGCAGTCCCCTCTATGCAATTTAGGATTCAAAACCAAATTGCCCCAATGCTCTTTGTCATCAACCTGATTCTAGAATGATGAACACATTGTCGGGTTGGTTTATCATGTGACTTGTGCATTTTTTCAAGTAATATGTATAAAAGTGAGTATTATTATTTGTTATTGTTTATGGCTTATTACAAACCTTTACAAAAAAAGTTAGCAAAGTAAGAAAAAGAAACTAAATAAATGGAAAAAGAAAAGTAAAGAGAAAAATCGAATACAGAAACTTACCAAATAAACAACATTTTTATTTTCATGGCTTATTATCATTGGTATAAAAATATGACAAACATGGCAATACATTTTTGTCCCCATAAATCATCCCTGTAACTTAAAGTTTCTTTTATGTACAGAGTAACAGCTATGGTAAGCAGGGTATAAGTACCATTCCAGAATCTGTACAACAGGTGCCTTGTGTGCAAAGACCCAGAATTGTAATATTTTAGGTATTTAAAACCAAACTTCAATACATATTTGAAGCAACTGTAGCTGGGAAGATGTGTGTCAAGTACGTTCATTTCAGGCTATGCTGACATTCTGACTTTACCACTTAACCAAAGTGTGTAATCCTGGGAAAATCATTTAATCTCACTGTGTTTCCTGCCAAAATTAGGAGCCCCTAAAATTGATCCAGTTTGTAGTATGGTTTAATAGATGGGCAGCACAGTGGTCAGGCACAGCCAAGGAGACATACACACATCTTTCCTTGGAAAATATAAGGCCACATTTATTGATCAAAATTGTGACATTCAAAATAGCAAAGTAAACATGTCAAATAAGAAGTCATCATGGACAATTGCATATTATAAACAGTATAGAAACAATATGTACCAGTCAATGATGTATGGGGGTCGCAGGAGAGGGGCGGCCCCTCCTCCCTGCCATATCCAACCGGGAATGATGCCAGGAGGCTGGAAACCCTTCAACTTCTACTGTCTACCTCCTGATCCCATTCACCTGCATGCTAGCACTCCCACACACCCTCAACTCAATAAAAATTAGAAGCAAAATTGCAACAAAAATTCAATGTTGTGCTTCGAAATGTCATTTGTAAGAAACTAAACATCCCATTCCTTCCTTCAATGTTTATCGAGGAGGAGGGGGCTGTCTTTCACAACAAAATGGCTGGACCACAAACACCGCCTACGTGGTCTCCTGGGAGTAGCCACAGTATTCAGGGAGGTATTATTGAACGCACATTATGTTAGATGGAATAAGGACTGGAGTACTTGTTGCTCAGCCACTGCAGAGGAGGAGGTGGCATCATCCTCGATTCTCCTCAGCCAGGCCAAGAAGACATGGTGGGGGAAGGGTGGGGTAGGTGGGAGTGATTGTAAAAAGGAATGGTAGTCAGGGGGAGCTGAGGGAAGGTGACAGTGGGTGATATTGCCACACTATTTTTCTGCTTCTCTTTTGCTCTGTACTGTTTTTTTTATATCTCCATTATAGCAGTATTTTGAAAAAAAAGGTACAAAACATATTTCTTAGAGCATGAATAATTGGGTTTAATCTCTCAGACTCTTGTTAACTGCAGTATACAGCTTTCATTTTTCATTTTTGGCGAAAGTTTTCCATATGGAGATGGGTGAGCATATGGAAGGAAAAAAAGGAGCAAATGGAAGAAGAGAGCAGAAGACTGTGGAAGGGGTACTGGAGAGCCTGTGATTTTGGAAGGGATGAGCAGGTGGAAGGAGATAGCAGGTTTCCCATTTGAACGAATTGAGTGAACCTGTGTAAATCACTTAATGTCAGCAAAACCTGGTGAGGTGAACAGCTGTTTCCAGCTAGAGTCATACCCCTAAAAATACAGCTCCAATAGTAGAAAAAGACCACTTAAAAAACAGGTTACATTTGTTGCACTCATGACAGCTATTAACTACTCCCACCATAAGCTCCATGCCCCACCTACCCCGGACCATCTGTCAGCCTTGCCCAAGAATCCATTTGGCTTAAATCTGCCAGGGGGTCAATCCCAACAAGTATCTTTATCAGCCATTCAAGTAGTCTTGTGGGTAAATATGTCAACCTGGTCCTAACAACCTGGGTTTGAATCCAGGCTTCTGCACCTTATAAAGCAGTCTAACAGACTAAAGAAGTTAAGGGCAAATTGCTTTTTCAGATCCAGGAAGACATTTTTTGCTGGATCGCGAATCTGCTAAAAGTTTGGTACCCCTGATCACAAACCTGGCCCACCCAGATAAAAATTTCTGGAGCCGGGCCTGCGCGGAGGTCTCTGCAGAAGTGGCCTAGCCAGGTGTAGCTGATCTTCTCCAAGCCCCAACATTCAAGTAGAGGGTGTCTTCTCGACTCCACCTGGGTAGATGGCTGTCAAAATCTGCATTTGTTTGATGTTACATTTCCTCTGATTGCTGAGATTTCATTTTTATTAATTAAGTTCAGTCTAATCCGGAAGAAGGCTTGTTGTGTTTGTTGGTTTGGTCATTTTACTAAATACGGAAGCACTTCATTCTGTTTTTTTGGATTCCATGGGAGGTCTGTGAGCATTTTGCATTGATTTGATGACTCACCGATCTTGATCCAGTCCATATTCAGAAGTTTTACATTAATCTTCATGGGATTGGTTAACAAATCTTCTGTGCTGCCAATTTTCTCTAGGAGCAGACGATTCCTAGAGATCCAGTGGAGTAGGATCCCGTTGTTTTCGGTCTCCATTTCTTTTCTGATGATTTTCAAGAAGGGTTTTGCTGATGGATCAATGACTTTTCTAAATAACTTCAGTGTATTACGTTCCACCAGGGCTTTCATTGAACTTAAGGTTCATTCTCTTCTTATCGCCACCATGGGGGCGGAGTTGGGCAGATTTAAAACTTCCCGCTAAAAATGCCCTTTGAGTTTTGGCCATAAGTTTGAAGGCAATCCCGGCATTGCTTCTACGCCATAAGTTAATGTCGGGACAACTTTGGCCCTGTATAAATTTACAATAGGAAGTACTGAAAATCGGCCAAACCTTCGGTTAATCATTTTCGATTGGGTGATCAGGGATTTGAGTTTCACAAACAGATGTTCCTGCATCAGGACTTCTACCCGGCTGTTGTTTAATATAATTCCCAAGTATTGAAAGTTTGTTACTTTCTCAAGTTGTATTCCGTCTACTGTCAGCTTGATGATTTTTTTTGCATTTCCTCCTTTTTCAAAAGACATTACTTTTGTTTTTTATTTATACAGTTCTAGTTTTTTTTTCAAATAAACAAGGAGATTGTTCAGTTGTCTCTGAAGACCCACTTGCGTCTCATCTATTAAAATGATATAATTGGCGTAAATCAGTCTCAAAATGTTCTCATTTCCCAAGGATGCGGGAAAGGATCTGATCGAGTTCTTGGTGTTCATAAAGTCTGATATGTACAAAATATAGAGAGCGGGCGCCAGAGTGCAGCCCTGTTTAACCCCTGGGCAGTTGGAATTTCTCTAGATAGATCTCCTGCTCTGTTGAGTCTTACCTTTACTGATGTTTTGGAGTACAATGCTCTTATTGGATCCATAATTGATCTTGGGCATTTTAGGTTTTCCATCTTTTCCCAGAGGATTTCCCGATCAACCCGGGCAAAGGCTTGAACAAAGTCAATGAATATTAAGTGCAGCCGTGGTTTACCTTCTTTGACTTTTGCTTTTAGTGCACTTAATAGCAGGATGCTAACCGTTGTACCTAGTCCTCTAATAAAACCTGTTTGTAGTGGGTCGAAATTTCCTGTCTGATTTATCCAACCTTGCAGGTTTTCCAGGGCCATTGTTACAAAGATTTTTCCTATTGTGTCTAGCAATGCGATCATTCTGTACTGGCGTGGGTCTGCTTTGTCGCCTGTTTTAAAAATTGGCAATATACGGGCCTTCCTCCATGATGTTGGAATGTCTCTGGCTTTTACTGCTTCTTTGAAAATTGTGCTAATGAACAGGGTCCAAGACTCGGGAGGTTGCTTTAGTTCAAGGTTTATAATTCCAGCAGGGCCGGTGCACCGAGAATTATTCAGTTTCTTTATTTTTAGCTCAATTTCCTCTATGGCAGATGTTATTTTCCATTGTCCTTCTTTTATGGGGCTGATGTTGATGATGTTTGTTTCTGATCTGTACAGTTTCTTTAAGTGGGCTACCCACAATTCTTCTCCCATACCATTTTGCAGCCACCCTCTGACTTCTGGTCTGGTAGCTCGAATCAATGACCAGAATTCTCTTGATTTTTTTCCCGATAATGCGCGGAGCATGTCTTCGACGTCCTTTTGGTATAAAATCTGCCTATGATTTCTCACCCATGCTCTGTAGCTTTGGACTTCCTGCTTCAGTTTTTCCATAGTCAGTGGGTCGCTTCTCTTTTTTGCTTGCGTTTTAGGTTTTCTGACTGCACATCTTCTTGCCACCAGTGAAGCATTTCTAAGTGTGAACTTTCAGTTGTTGAGTCTCTGCTCCCTTTTTCTTACTTACTTTGAACATTTCTAGCAAGGGATAGTAGTCCAAATCCGTTGTTAGAGGGTTTGCAACCCTTTCCACCTGGGTCTGGTAACTTTCTGTTAACTTTTGAATAGCTTTTTCATTTAAACGTAGTTGATTTGTCCCATTATGTAGTTCTAAGTCTGATGTCATCTATTCAAGCAGTTTCTGTGTTGATTTCCACCTCATTAGCTGCAAGTTGTGATTGCTGTTTAATGTTCTTATGACTTCGAACTTTTCAATGAGTAACAACAAGTCCGTTGAGACAAAAGTATGATCAATCGTCATTCTGACCATCGTTTGCAAAAGCACCTGTGCAATAGCACCTGGAGGGTTCCAAGTGTTGAATGGGATTTCCATAATAAATTATCTCAGGCCTAAATAACTGGACAGACTCAAGGAATAGGGCAAAATACTACTTTATTATCAGTTCCATAACGTAGGGAAAACTAGTGAACAAACAGATTGCAGCTGACTCACTCTCAATGCATTTCAATTACACAAAAGATTTTATACCTTGACATACATCTGCTATGATGTCACCCTACATGCCTAACAGTAAAAACAACTGGGTGGAGGAATTGGTTAAGGGAAACGTATACATATAGTTTGTATAGTTGTTAGTATCATCATTGGACACCAGTTATCTGATAGGCACGCCTTGAACAACCTCTAACTATGTAAAATACAGATATTAAAGGCATACCAGCAGCGGATAGGCCCGTGAAACAATGTATGGCCCACCATTGCATAGCACTCCCTTACCAACCTTAAACATTCGGCTCATTAGCAGCACATAAGCAATGAGACCCAGGTACGAAAGAACAACATCAGACAACTGCCTTTCTTAGCTAATTAGCCTACCAATACTCATCAGTTAGGCCCTAAGCCAAGGTGTTTTCTTTGTAGTTGACTTTTACAGATTGTGAAGGTACATTACTATCTTTATAAATAGCCGTTGTGAATAGGCCTTGTTTTTCAGCCCTGAATCACATGTGAGGAGACCATTATTTTGTCCATGTTGCCTTTCTATTAAATGTTATTTGATTCAAATATATTAAGTGCTATTACTCTCCTTGGCCTCTGGTCTCCATTCTGCGTGTGCTTTCTGCATCTTCAATTGAACAATACTTGACACTCGCAATTGTTCACTCCTTTACTTAATCTAAGAGAAATATTTCCTGCGTACATAGCTTATCCTCTTCAACTCCTCTCAAACCATGTAGTTGCTCCTTGATTCTGAGCCAAGCAAATATCCTTTGTTCTTGCACACATGTTTATTCCAGTGCCTGTCAGCATTACAGCCTTGAATTTCCTTCTTGAGGCTTCTTGCTTACTATTATACGATGCTGACGTCCATTTTTTTAGCTAAAAAAGGTTGAACAGGTGTCTGTAAAGACTACTTGTTAATGCCACTATCTTCTGTGAGCTTGATACTTCTAGTTCAAAGAATTCGGGTTGGTTTATATTAATTCTGCTGCATGTGCTTTTTCTCCAATTGGTGTTGCTGCTGCTGAAGCAAAACATCCTCACATACTTGCAAATGATCTCCTTGTGATGTTTGCTGGAAGTTTTGTTTGCCTCAGATATGTTGATAAAATGTAGCCTCTTTTACTTTGAAACATAGCTTAATAAAGGAAGACATGAGATAGTAAAATTTAGAATCTAATGCCCATGGGCCACAAGGCAATGCTGAAAGCAGGTGCCTTACTAGCCATGCTTCGTCCCCATTAAATGCCATGGCAGAGGACATCACCATGTTGGTCAAGTTGAGCTCAATCAGGTGCACTGCAAGTAAAACCTTACTCCTGTATGGTTTGTGGCATACTCGAAAGGTTTAGTACAGAGAAGATAACAGACAGTAGCTGCCAGTGTTAACATTCCCATCCATAATTCTGCTCTGTGTGTTGCTTTAATCTATGATTGCAATGCACTGCTCGGGTAGCCTCTCACTCATGTGCAAATTAGATTATCAAAGGGTGGCCACTGAGGTGCTCAGGTTGTGCAGTGGTAACATGTTCAATTATGAACGTTGCTACTGTGCTTCCACTCATGCCATCTTCTGTGAGATGTCAATTTCTGTGTGGCTTCTGCTCCAGAAGCCTTGCATGCACAAGGATGCCTGGTGCTGAATTGCAAACACCTTTCCCCCCTTGAATTGATCACCCAATGTTCTGTGACAGCCATGTAGTCAATCATCTGGCCACTTGTCCACAGGTCCATGGTGAAGTGGACATTTTGCTGTACCCACCCCACTGTAACCATAAGTGCTTTCCATTTTGTTCAATCTCAAAAAATGAGATCTGCTAATCTAACTTTCATAATGTCTGCACAGAAACGTACGGTACAAACAGATAATTCTCTGCTGGTACTCTCCACTCACGCGCAGAGCAGCTGTCTTATACTTTCTCAAAATGGCAGATACAGAACAACATGTTTTTTCCTGCAAATAGCTACTGGAACCAAAGCTCCAACAGCCAAGGGTTGCCTTTAACCTTGGGTATGCCTGATCCAAATTATATATAATTGTGTACACCACAAGGTTATGAGCCAGATGTATTACTAAATATGAACCATAACTGTTTTTTTTATGGTGGTGTCTGGAAATGTATACTTATACTGGTCAAACCTTCTTTCTTGTGGCTCATTCAACCAACAGAGGCTCTTATGTGTATCAGCTTTCTGGGTCAGGTTTTCACCACAAAAAACAAACTTGGGTCCAGACCTAAACACTCCTATTTGTTCTTCTGTGAAGACCTGTGACCATCCCAAGAGTAAAGGAAATATTACCAAGGGGTTAGCTGAGAGCCAGTGGTGCATTTCAAGGGTGATCACTTCCAGGACAACAAAGAGGTCACACATGGGTGGCAATTACTAGAGATCCTTTGAAGTAGGCAGAGAGCATTGGAGGATCACAGTCAGGGTAGCCCAGTGGAAACATTGCCATACGGAGAAGAGTACCACCATCTTGGAAGTCTTGGGCCACTCTCATTTCATGTGCCCCCTGACCAATTGCAGTAGACGAAGCTTTCATCACATCACTAGTCAATGGGCCTCATTATGAGTATGGCGGTAAGGCAACAACGGCGCCGGTATTGCTACCGGAACCGTTGCTACCGTACCGCCATACTAGGAGTTCTGCTCGTGGGTGCCCTTGCAGCCACCACGACTGACCTTGTGGCCGTACCGGCACACGCAAGCAGAACTTGATGGTAGCAACGGTACCGTTATTAACGGTGCCGTTGCTACCATCCTCTCCATTCCCATTGAACCCTATGGGGCTCAAATGTAATGGGAATGGGGATATAACGGGCCCGGCACCCGCGAATGGGCAAATACCGGATCCAGCTGGGCCGGATTAGCCTGGTAATTGCCCGGTAAGTGCCCATTCAGGGGTGCCGTTAAAACTGGCAAGGCTACCTCCAACCTCGTAATGAAGCCCAATGCCTTTTATATTCCAAACCAGCAAATAGTTAGGCTGACAGAACTGCTCTATAAAGCAGTTAAGAAAAAAAGTGATGCTATAAATAACGGTGAACAATAAAATATATAATTCCCAGTACACAGCAAAATACTCAATAGACTAACAGATTTTCATGTAAATACAAGGACAAGCTAGAGTAATCATCTCAAATGATGATACTTTTTAATAACACTTAAACAGAGCTTAATAAACACTTTAAATATGTTTAAACACCCAATGATTAATTACATGTAAACACAACCAAACAAAAGTTGGCATAAATATATAACCAGAAAGTGCTGTACAGAAACAAGTGTGTGAAAAACAGCATACGTGTCTGCCTACAAACCTGACAAAGGGCGGAGCGGCAAAAATGCACTGGTAACGCTATTACTTCTGCATTACAGCTTTGAGCTGGAGGTAAATCTCCAGCTTTCTGCCCATTTTCAGCGCTATTTCTGCCAGCTCTATTACACTGGTGGTAATAGCTCAGAAAATCCCCATAGTGTCATATGGACTAATAATAAATGGGGATTAACAGCATCACCGCAACTCGGGATCCAATGCAAATTGCGCTGGACCGAGTTACGGCAAAGCTAATTGCATTGGGTAATCCCTGTGCAATTACCGCCGGACACCGCCCAACTCATTTTGAGGCCCAAAAGTCAGCTAAAGTGTAGTCACTTTATGGCATAAGAAGAGGTAATTAATTTGGACTCAGATTTGCATTAGAGACTATATTCAACTCGTGGCAATTTTCACCTTTGGAAGTCACAAAAGGCCAAGCACACGCTTATAAGCATCCAGGTTTCCATCACACAGGAACTTTTTTTTTATCACCACACATAACATCGACACATTATTCACACGAGAAACATGGCTTACCCCCACCTCCTCTCACAGCCTGGACTTTCTTGTCACTGCCGACTTCATCTTCCAACTTCACAACTTTGCAGAAAAATCCGGGTAGCTCTTCATTGTCATCCACAAGACTTTATGGACAAGGACACTCCAGGATCAATACCCCCTCAAATCCATGGAGCGTCATTCTTCCGTACCACAGCTGCTACTTTCCACCTGATGTGCAGCCCAATGGAGTAACAAAGCCTTACTGTATGTAATCATGATCAAAATCAGTACATCAACTGTTAATCATTCCAAAATGCCTATCTAGGAGACCGTAATCTGTCAGGCATTCAAGCAATTTAAGAAAATAAAACCAGCTCTTTCCTATCTCCTGGACATCCACCACATCACACAACTCATCGCTATACCTAACGCCATACCTCTCAAACAACCAATCACCGGAATGAAGCAACCCAATGAATGAAACAAGAAATATCTACAACAGAACATAACCATGCAGAAGGACAGACAAAGCTAGAGGGAACAAGAACACGATCAACACCCTAACCCCATATATCACCAAAGCAAGATGACCCACCCTTCAACAACTACAAAATTTAGAAGCGAAACCTGAAGAAAACAAAAACCTAAGACTTAACCTAGAAGAGCTATTCGATGACGACACAAACACAACTGTACCACCACCACAACCGGAGATCTACATAGAAGAAGAAAACCAAAACATCGGTCTAAAGACAACACCGATAATAAAGCATAAACCAAATTATACCATAAAAATCCACTGCAACCTAATCAACACAAGATCAATGTCAAAACACTCAACAGAGATCTTCAACGAGCTGTGCGACAATGGTGTCGACATCCTATTCACCACAGAAACATGGCTGGACGACAACTACATAATCACACTCCAAAGATGCCTCCCCATTAACTTCAAATGCCTACAGTTAAACAGGAAAGGAAACAAAAAAGAGGAGGACTCACCATAGCATTCAAAGAACACCTGAAAATAAAAATATACAGACCTCTAAACATCGAAAACTGCAAATCCATGGTCATACACTTACCAGCGAATCCAAAAACAAACATTAAATTCATACTGGTTTACAAAAGATGCAACCTTAGGCGACAACTTCATAGAAGCCATGACCAACATAGCCACCCAAAATGACCATCTGAAAATCCTGGGGGACTTCAGCAAATGGTTCGAAGAAAAACATGCCAAGTCACAAAGCTCACTTATCATCACTGCACTGCCATTACAGATACTTTGGAGCAACCATCTCATCATCCCATTTGTGGTCACGCTACCAACTAAAGCTACCAACCAGCTCCTCAAGCTCCCAAACACCACAAAAAGAAACTGCAAAGCTGTCAGAACAAGAAACCTAAGAGAACAACTGCAGCTGACAAAACTCCGAACTGGAGAAGGCAGACTTAGACGGAAAAACAGACCTACTACATGAATGAATTGCTAACACAGTCGAAAACATTGCCCCGGAAAAACCATTTACCACCTCAAGAAAAAAAGCATTGGCAAAATGGTTCACCCAACTACTAAGCACCATGAAAAAGAACAACAAAGAGCTGGAACTAGAATGGAGGAAAGAATATGACCAAGGTAAGAAAACCCATTTCCAGAGACAAATCTGATCGTGCAAGAAGGAAATTCAAAAGGCAAAGAAAAGGCACTATGACGACAAAATCACCTAAGCCACCAACACACAAAAAGAAATGTTCAATGTCATAAACAAAATGAGAAAGCCACCAGGTTGCGACTACACTCCAATACCTTCACAGAAACTATGCAACAATTTAGCAGATCATTTCAAAAATAAAATCAACACCATACGACAAATCATACAAAACAGACCAACCAATCCTAAAACCCAACAAACCGGATCCAACAAGGAGCCAGAACACAAACTCCAAAAGTTCCAGCGAATATCAGTGGAGACATTTGTCAAGCTGGTAAAACATAGCAAGAGAGCAGGCTCCCCCATGGATCCCTTCCACCCAGACATCTACCTATCAATACTCACACTTGGAACGCCATCAGAATATTACAGAAATCTCTTGAATCTGTCGCTCCCGACAGGGACCGTACCACAATCCTTCAAATCAGCGTATGTTAAACCACTACCTAAGAACACAAGTGGTGACGTGGAAGACCTCTCCAACTACAGACCTATTTCAAACATCCCCTACCCGGCAAAACTCCTAAAAACCTATGTATACAAACTAATACAAGACCACATAGAAAAACACCAATTGCTGGACGAAGCTTCAGACCCACAAGAGGAACAGAATCAGCACTCCTATCCATCTGGAATGACATAAAGACAAATGCCATCTCCAACACAACCTCAGCTCTGATTCTGCTAGACCTCTCAGCAGCATTCGACACAGCAAGTCATGACACCTTCATCAAGAGATTAGAAGATATAGATATAATGGATTTAGCACTACTCTGGATACAATTAATCCTAGCAAACAGAACAGAAAATGTCTGGATAAAGCCCTTAAAATCTGCTCTGTGAGTTAATGACTGTGGAGTACCACAAGAATCCTGACTATCACCACTATACTTCAACATCTACCAGACTCTGCTAATCAATATCTTCAAAAAATACAATCTTACGTGCTACAGCTTCGCAGAAAACACTCCAATCATCTACAAAACCGAAGATGTACAAGAAGAAGACTCAACTTTAGGAGAATGTCTCAAAGAAATCTATGACTGGATGAATGCCAACAACCTAAACGTCAACCCAGGAAAGACAGAAATCATGATTATATCCAGAGGGGGAACTCCCATAAGAACAAGAGAGATGCTGCTAGGCGGAACCGACAACGAGCAACACACCAATCAGGACAAAACACTAGCTAACAAGCCTGAACTAAACAACAGACAAAACTATCAACCTTACCCTCTATCAAGCATCCCCTGACAGAAATCACCACATGCACCTTGTGTAAACCCCCATCCCAACTCAATTGTCCATCCACACAATCCAACTACTACCTCACGCTCACAAGACAACCATCCTCAAACTAACCCCTCCATGTAAGTTAGAGTGCCAACCAAATGAGACCACTATCACCCCACCAAGAAATCCAGACAGAAGTTAGTAAGTAGAAGACCGAATGCACTAGACCGACATACGCAATTCCCTAACAGTATTATTGTAACGATTAACCCAACACACACAAAAAATCATCTGAGGCATAGATATGGTGTTTCACTTGTGCCAATCCAGACTCTGTGGTAAGGATTGAACTGTACCGCATTGCACTCAGACAGAGCGATGGTTCTGGGCATCGGTCTCAACTAGACACATCCCGGGGGCCAGATTTGCATCAACCACAGACTGCGATGTAGGGGCTGGCCTGAGATAGAACAAAGATAGAATTGCATAGACTAACTAATGCAACATATGGACAGAGAGATGAAAGACAGCCTGGTCATTCTGAAACTAGATCACTGTAAGGAAGACATTTTGTCTAAATCTCGAAAGACACACAATATGAGTGCGTATTTCACCAGACAACAAGGCTAATAACCAAACGTACTAAAACCTCACCCCTCTTCTCACATCTCTCAAACCCTAACTAAACACAACCATACCTCTTAAATCACACCAACCTGCACACACTTCACCACATCGAAACAACAGACACACCGCACAGAGCCTTACAAAACAGCAAACTATGGACTCCATCCGGATAAGACACCAAAAAGCTCCGCCAACAGTGTTAAATGAACGGAAGCTGCCAACAGTACATCACAGATCCCTTGCTCTCTCTCCAAACTTTGTCCTACTAATGCGCCCTAACCTATCCCCCTTTCTTCCAGATCCGTCAGAGTGCCAGGGGACCACTATGGTGGTGATCATGCACGGCATAAATATTCTTTACCATTAACATAACTAATCCCACCCACACAAAAGGCATCACTCTTGGCCTAGTCATCACCTAACCTTCAGACATCAACTGTCTCCCACCTACACAACTTTACTGCACTGACCCCAAGCTCTAGCACCCAAAGAAATCCACATGTGCCATCCACAAAGAAGAACACATCAAAGAAAATGGAATTACAAGAGGATGTCACCACCTTTAAAAACATCTGGTCAGCCTGCAGCACATTCATGACCTTAGCCAAAGCACATTACTACACAGTGGGCCTCATTACGAGTCTGGCGGTAACCTTCTGGTTTTTCTGGCTCGGTTACCGCCGGACTTGTTTTACCATTCCTCCTCCGGGATTCCCGGAATTACCGGGGCATTACAACCGCGGTGACCGGGAATTCCAGAGGCGGAATTCCGTAAATCCCCATTCCCAAAGCGTCCCATAGGACTCAATGGGAATGGGGACCATGGAAACACCGGCACCATCTCGTGATGGTGCCGGTGTTTCCACGTCCGCCAGTAGGCGGGCGGTGTGAAACACGCCAGGTCAGACCTAGCGGGAATGACACCTCCGCCTGCAGGACTCGTGATCACCCGGTATGGAAACAACGGTGGCGGGTTTACCGCCACCGTTGTTTCCATACAGGGTGACTTGTAATGAGGCCCAGTATCCATAGTGGAAACCTACAATAGGAGAAGAATCCTTTGCAAAGCCGTCTAACACTGCATCAGCCCCTTGCAAACCTGCACAGTATCTGAATCCATGCAGAGAAGCAATACATCTTGCATGTTCTTCTCAGCCTGGAGTCCATGAAACTGGCAGCGGCATGCAGTACAAATCACATTAACATAAAATAACAAAACTTACAAAACTAACAATATCTTTCAATCAATCTTTATTCGGCTCAAAGCCATTAAGATTTCATCACAGTACATCAATCGCCAAATATATTTCAATTGTAAAAGATCACGTACAAATTATAAACAAGCCTGAAACCCTTCTGAGCACATAAGGCACATTAGCCTTTCTGCTTATTTCATGTATAATGACATCCTACAACATCAACCGGTAAAGTGAGTGCAAACTACGAGTTATGTAGACCCATTTGGAGAGAGTTAGCCTGTTGGAGTCTGGTGCTGGCAGTCGTGCTTTAGCAGACAGGTAGATGACTTTCCTGCTCATACTTTCTTTCCCATTGTGTTGCTGTCCACATTCATAGTGCCATCCTCAGGAGATCATCTTAGCCAGTACCAGCATGACCCAAAGTACTGTGCAAATGCGCGAGCACCCAATTCCCGTTCCAGCACTACAGCAATGTGTTACAGCAAATGCAGGTCTCTCCCGTTGTTAATGTGTACACCAGTTTGTTCTCGGTTCAAGTTGTTTCATGTATTTCTGAAAGCATGTGCCCCGTTTTTATACGGTGCCTGAGTGAGGGCTGGTTTCTTTCTAAACACTTTCTAATTCTTGGAGGTAAGCAAATGGAGGCTGAAAGAGGAGATAGTGACTTGCCCAAGTTACACAATTTGGGCATTGGAGCAGCCTGTGAGTTTTTTAGACAAGCCCTTCGCATTTGTTTGCATGTGGGCTTCCGGTAGGTGCTGCTGCAATCTTAGGGTGCACATTTTTGGTTTGTGAACACAGGAGCAGCAACTTGCACCGTAATCAGAAAAGGGTCATCATCAGAACTAACAGTGGTCCTTTCTCTGCCCAGTAAACCGAGGCAAGGAAAGCATATGTTTATTTCTTCCACAGGTGTAAGTGTTCACCTCAATCTACTATGCTATTGCAATTCGAATAGCACCAAATAACTTGGCAGGGGCTCTCTTCAATGGGTTGCAGCTCCCATTTCACAAAGTGGAGGACATACTTTGTTAATGCTGCCCATTTATATGCATACAGCACAAACTAAGTGGTCAATAAGCACATAAATAGAAGGCACTAGTATTACCCAATTCAGCAGTACTCAGTCCAGCACCCTTGGAAGAATGAAGCATGTGCAGGTTACACAGAGATCTCTGCAGCAGGTGCACAGCCACATGGGCTACCTGACAAGCTAAGCCACTGATTCGTAAAACGGAGCACAATTATCTGGGATGCTGTGTCAGCTATGCATGTGTCTGCTTATGCCTGCTCCTCCACTGGTACAATACAAACAAATCCATGCACACAATCTCCTGGTTTCTTGCAGGGGAAGTGCCGAAACTCTGCAGAGCAAGCTGCTGTCAGAACGCATCTCTTTGCCGACACTGGATTAACCAACGAGTATCCAATAACAGACTGTCTTTTAATAATGAGTCAATGATGGGAGCGAGGCTCATCTGTCCCTTGCCCCTTGTTCTACAAGTCATTGAAGTCCTAAATCAGGCTTAGTGTAAAGACCGGAGAGGGTATCTGTACTTCTGCCCTCTATATGGTAGGTTGGACGAGCAACCAAGGCTTAAGCACTCAGGAGGTGATGCAGGTAGGTTCTTAAGTACAGTGAGTCACCAAGCCCCACACAGGAATGCCCACACACTATGTTAGGTGATAACACAGTGTCTTTTTAATAAAATAATGTGCAGTAATATATATACATATAAATTATACACCTGTGTACTGAGGCAGTTCTATTCAAAGAATGGTAAATATATACACTCTATGTGGTATCAAACTATACTTAAACTCTGTAATAATTCACTAACTGCAGACAGTTTTAAATAGGCATGTGAATTCTTAAATGAGGTGTAACAGCTTAAATTACGGTAGAAATGCAGGTTACTTATGAAAAGTGGCAGAATGGTTCTTTAGACTAGATAAATAATTATGTGTGGGGGTCCCTTCACCTTCGCAACCTGTAATGGAAAGGTTAGGGAGTAACGTATATTGTCTTTTACAGTACAGTCCAAAAATGTTCAATAACCCTCCTCATTCTTCTTAAAGTACTTGAGAGGCCAGGATACAAGACAAATCTGCGACCCTTGAACGACTCCTGAGGCTAGAAGATGCACTTCCCCATCACAGTACCTTAGGCGCTTGGCAGATGAAGTGGCAGAGTTTCTCGGTTTCACTCACAATTTCCCTGGAAGATGGACCACCCTTGGAAGAAGGAGCCACTGGGATGCTGAGTACAAGAAGAAAACTGGAACCAAAGTCTTTCTGAAGTGCAGCAAGTTTGCTCTTTGCAGTGCTCTCCGTTGGTTGATGATTTATCTGACTGCATAGGTCCTGGGAAGATGAAACTTGCTGTGGGCCCCTTAAAGGCTTGGCAGATGAGAATAAGACCCCTGGGGACCTTCAATAACTACTGGCAGAGACGGGTACATATATCACTTTTGGTGTCAGGTTTCGGAATATTATGGTTCCCACCTTTTGGTTCTTTTGTGCTGCAGCCACAGTACAGGCATCTGGACAGCTTCTAGTGACCTGGACTCAACCATTGGATTTGACCACAGACCCTCACCAAGTTTGAACCCTTGGGACATCTTTGTTGGATTCTGGTGGAAGAAAACCCACTGGCAGACCTTCCTCGGCATTCAGCAACCCTGGACCTTCTCTGGTGGGAAAAAGGGGTCAGTGGTTATGGCAAGCATATCCCTTGAGGAATTCTTAGGCAGTTTGGAAATTTCGCAGATATAGGTGTCAAGCAGCACTATGCTAGGGTACCCCTTCTTTCGGTGGTATACAGCAACGGGCTTCCAGCAGTCACGAACGCCCCTCTGAACCCTGGGTAACACCAATGGACTTCTTTGACTTGAGATGTCTGGGCACTCTTCTTCAGGACTCACGAAGACCCCTTCTCCGGATGGCAGGCACACAGAACTGGCTTCCATGGCACTTCAGATGAAGAGTAACAGTTTGCACGATTGTCCCTCGTAGCTCGAGGAGAGGTCTCCTAAGCATGTACTCTCTGGATCAGTCCTTGGAAGAACACATCAGCTTTTGGATTACACAAAGAAAATGCAGCAGCAGACTTCTCCTCTAGCTGGGCTTCAAGGAACAGCTTCTTCTTGCTTCAGATTCGACTTCAGCTTCTGAACAAATTGGCAAGTGAGAGGTCCCCTGTTATACGCCTTTGGTCCCCATTCGCTCAGGCTGAGCCAACCTCAGTCAACCAATCACGCAGAAGGGTATTGATGCAGGCAGGCAGCCAATCAGGCTCACAGACATTCAGGCCATTCACTCCACCCAGACTCCAATAACAAAGAATGGAGATTGGGGTAAGCACCCAGCCTTTCAGCACACCACACTTCATTCATTTTGTTTCAGTTAGGGCTGTTTTAGGCATTGTGTCACACACAGAAACAGGCACCCATAACACAGAAAGTGAGTTCACTTCAGACTTCATTCAGAAAGTTCCCACTCCAAGGGTGTACCCACAACACGCAGTCCCTGGGAGGGATCCAGTCAGTCTGACAGGAGGCAACCTCAGAGCCATATATGGTATTCCACCCAACAGCCAGTCAGGAGGAAGCGGCAGAGTCCGGATTTCCCAGGACTTTGGGGAAACAAGGTAAAAGGCAATAGAAACCAAGAGGCCACAGTGGCCATCTTGCCTCCTATGAGGAATACATTGATTCCTATGGCAGGGCCTGCGTGTCCCAGAAATGGAGGACACCCAGAGCCACTGCCAAGTCAGCGTGTATCTGCCACCAGCCCATACCCTGCTCTGTGGGCAACACATAGGTGCCCAAAAACACACATAAGCAGTACAACGGTGTACCCCAACCCATGGGTGCCATAATGGTATCCCATGGGTGTTTTTCACCAAAAGGAAAGCATGAAGGGCTGCACTGCCAGAGGTTCAGGCTGGACCTCAGTGTTAGAATACATAGAGAAACACACACAGAGAAGTGGTAGGACACGTACTAGGAGGCCTTGTCCCTTTTATAAGAGGTTTCTAGCATCACAGTTATATTTTTTACGAAATAGGCAGGCAATGCCTTGGAACTTTGGATGGTCCCACTGGAGATCAATACAGGATAGTCAGGTTCACTCAGGAATCCTCCAGAGTCTGCACTGTGAAAGCCGGCAATCCTTGGAATTGTTTCAGGAGTTATTTATGCTGTTCCAGGAGCCTGACGGCACAAACAGTATAGAGCAATATCAATCAACAACTTGCAGGTCAACCTTTTCGAGACCTCTCATCAGGGATTCAAGCCCCCTCTTATGACCACGCTTCACCCCTCTGTTTACCTTTCATGAGGGAAGCTGAGCAGGACTCACTCAGCACGACCAATGAAGGCTGGACAGCTGGGACGTCCTTCTTTACTTGTATTTAAAATGGTCAGAGAGAGACACAGTATTTCCCATGGATACATAAGGGCAGCAAAGTACCAAGGGTTCACAATATCAATCTCAGTTTCGAATTGTAGTCTGCTGCGCTCCCCTCCTCAGCTCCGAGCAGGTATCCCGCTCCACTGCAGGGAGGTAAAGGGGCTTTATTAGCCTGGAATCACTCTTGGGCTCTCTAGTAGCTATCAGCACACCCACCACCACCTGTGCTGCTAATGAGGTAAATCAAAGGGAGGAACAGCAGGCAACAGCACACTCCTGGCCCAGCTAAGCAGCTGTGAGTCAAAGAAGCTGAAATTGCTCCTCAGCTCTCCAGCAGCTCAGATAGAGATGAAAAGAAAATCTGCGTGCAAGCTAATGGGGACAAAGCGCAAGCAACAGTGTGAGCCACACGCAGCAGATGAGCTCTACATCATCGCACACATGCTGGGCTTACCTAGCAACCAGTAAAGATGGCCAATCAAATTTAACACCACCTATAGGATGATGACTATCATTGCACCTCTCCATGAATAATAAAACAGCCAATATAAAATTAGAAAGTACTTCTAATGTGTGTCAAGCGGTCACATCTGTGCAGCTTGGAAAGCGAGCGGTGCCCCGCGTTATGCAGTGCTGATAAGCTACTATCGCGTACATTCACTAATTGCCTTGATGACTCAATTTGTTGGCCATATATTGGAATTTCCGAAAAAGAATGGATACACTTAGCCTACTAATTCAGATGGAATACAAAGTGTGCTAAAACAGTGAGAAAAACATTGGCCATGATTTTCTTTTTTTAAAAAGGGGGGTTGACAAAATGGTTTTGGGTTGTCTCTATGAAACCACCATCACTGCTGCCACCGAACATTTCCATGAGCAACGCGACAGGATCCATCCTACAGCGCTGAATGGAGTTGAAGCACAAAAAGGACAAATGGTAAAACTTGTAGTGCCTGTGAAAATATGAGACACTAACATGCAAGAAAAGCACACAAGTACCGACATATTTTCCAACAAGTAATATATAAATGCTGTCGAAAAAGTATGAATTTCTTTAAAACAGTCTATGTTTTTCATCTAAACATACAAATTGCAAACAAGTGGGTAAATCTTTAATCAACCTATTCATTTGGTGGAAAAAGTGTGCTAATCCCCTGAAAATTTATCATTTTGTTTGGAAGATGTATGGTATATTTCCCATTCAAAGATGGCTGCTAGTTTTGTCTTGTTTCCAGAGAGCTTCCTTAGAGACAGTCATCCAAGACAGATACCTCCATGGAAGAGCTCAAAGATCTCAAGGAGTTCCGAGATGGGCAGGAATGGGTGGGATTAGCCATAGGGATTAGCATGGCTAGGGGCAGGGAATGGGTGGGATTCAATAACCTAACATCTGTGTATTCCTCCTCAAATGTCATCTCCAGTGGAAAAGCATTAAATTATTATTTTAATGTCAATAGTTTTGGCTCAAAGGTAGCACTTTCAGTGCCACCAAACAGCCCAAACTAAAAATGATGTTGGGTAAAAAGATTAAAAGAATTATAAAACTAAATTCCATTTATAGATTATGTTCAACTAATGCACAATGGTTTTCAAGAAATGGTAACAGTTCAGAAATGCAGACTAGAAAGTGAAGGAAACCCAAGAGCAGGTAGAGAACCTCGCACCCCTGCATTACAAAATATTCACAAACTCATATACTACATTAAAAGATAATAGCCATCACAAAATATAGATTAGTAAAAGAGAGGACCAAAATGACAGGGAGAGGAAAGTTGCAAGCCTGCCTTTAGATATATAATACGAAGACCCCATCTTACAGAATTGTATCCCTCTTTTCAGCAGACTTCGGGAAATACACACCATAAATAATCATGGCCACCATTAGCGCTTGAGTCTCAACAGCCAGGTCCGATGGATACATTTTGCCCCATTACTGACAATATATAGATCCTGCGTATCAAACAAGCAATGCAACGCCTCTGTGGTAGGCCTGACTTCTGCCACTGTAAAAATCGTGACATATAGTTTCTATGCTTATGGAACAGGGAGGACAGTGGTCAGTTCCTTCCCTAGACCATTATTTTATGAAGGAGGCCAATCTCAAGGTCCTCAAATGAAAATCAAAATATAGTGACCATGCATATGGTGGTTCAAGATAGGCTAAGTACTCTTCAAAATCAAAGTCAAATTTGTAATCGAGATAGTTCGGGCCCAGCTTCAATTCTTGATAAGTCAATGGGCCTCATTACACGGTAGGCGGTGAGCCATGGCGCTATTAGCGCCATGGCTCATGCCGGTAAAATACCGGCACCGCCTTGGCGGAAAGGGGATTTACTGCCCCATTCCAAGGTTGGAGGGGCAGTAAATCCCCTTTCCGCCATTGCCCTTCCCCATTCCCATTTCTGCCCCATAGGCCAATCTCAAGGTCCTCAAATGAAAATCAAAATATAGTGACCATGCATATGGTGGTTCAAGATAGGCTAAGTACTCTTCAAAATCAAAGTCAAATTTGTAATCGAGATAGTTCGGGCCCAGCTTCAATTCTTGATAAGTCAATGGGCCTCATTACACGGTAGGCGGTGAGCCATGGCGCTATTAGCGCCATGGCTCATGCCGGTAAAATACCGGCACCGCCTTGGCGGAAAGGGGATTTACTGCCCCATTCCAAGGTTGGAGGGGCAGTAAAACCCCTTTCCGCCATTGCCCTTCCCCATTCCCATTTCTGCCCCATAGGGCTCTATGGAAATGGGGAAGGCGCTAATTACGGCACCGCAATTTTGCGGTGCTGTAATTAGCTTCTTTGGTCCCTTAGCGGGTTGGATTTTAACGCCTACAAAAAGCAGGCGTTAAATCCTCCAACCCGCAAAGGGACCTCGTAGTACGGCAGTAAGGGTTAACGGTCACCGTTGCCATTAACGGTGACCGTTAACCCTTACCACCGTCCGTGTAATGAGGCCCAATATCATCTTTCTCCTGCTGTAGGTTATCATTGCTTTCTTTACTCTGCTAGTGGCTGCTTTATTAATGTTCCAAGGATTTGTCCACAGTGCTTGTTGGGTGAGTTCCATCAGCATTTTCCTCACATGCCTGACTCACATCAGTCCCTTGCCCCTATTAGAATCTATCAGCTGATCCAAGGCTTTCTGATATAGATCAAGAGAAGGGTTGCACCATAATCTCAACCAATATATGGCAGATTTCATTTGGAGCTTCATACTTAATGGATAAATCTCTACTTCCATACGTATGATATGATATGATATGACATTTATAACACACCTGTACACATGTCAAGGCACGATGAGGCAAGGAAAGGGAACAGAGCGAAGACAGAGAAACAATCTTACTAGGCCAAGTGACATTCAGATTGCGCAAGTGCACGGGAGTGCGAATGGGAAGGGGAGGGGAAGTGCAGTAAATAAGATAAACAGTAAATATCTAAAAACAATAAATAAGAAGTGCAGCCAGCTGGTGGCAGGTGCATGGGTAAGTGTAGACATCAGGTGTCAAGTGCTGGTAGGGGGCTGTAGGGATGCAGAAACAGCCCCAGAGTGCAAGGGTTGCCAGGGGGGCAGTGCAGGTGTGCAACTGGTGGTGAGCGGACCTGGGCCCGAAAACAGAGGGTAGTCAGGGGACAGTGCAGTTTCAGTTTCAGCCAGGAGTTCAGCAGGGAGAGGACAAGAGAAAGCAGAGGCAAAGAGGAAGGTCTTGAGGTGCTTCTAGAGATGGATCTCCTCAATTTTCAGAGAGGTAGGGAGGCTGTTCCAGAGGAAGGTGCAGCCGAAGAAAGAGATCTGCCACCAACTCATTGCTTGGAGAATCAACAAACCCTGAAGGAGTTGGAGGCGGATGAGCGAAGAGCTCGAGAAGGAAGATATTTAGGAAGAGAGAGTTGAAGGTATTGAGGCCCCAGGCCCCAGAAGCATTGAAGTATAAGAGCATTTGAAGTTCCTGCGCCAACATCCTCATACTTATCAAAAATGAACTTTCGATCAAAGCATTGGCATTACCCCAAATGTCTGCACCAAAGTAAGCTGACGTAACTGCCTGCTTCCTGTGCACAGTTAGCGCAGGGGAGATGGCCCTTCTACCATGTTTGTTGAAGAATGATCTAACATTGCCACTACATTTTTCCAAGCGTGTGCGTGGTTTTGACCAGCCAAGAGCCATTCTCATGAAACCTGATCCCTAAGTAGTCATACAATGTTACCTGATCGAGGGCTAGGCCTTCAACTCTAACTTTTAGTTTCTGGTGTTTCACAAAATCAGGCTTAAACACCATAGGCCTGGTTTTGTCTATATTCAGAGTGAAATTAAGTTCCCCACATTTTCTCAGAAACAAGTCCAGTTTTGTCTACATTCCCTTCAGAATTGTGGACAACAATACAGCGTTGTTTGCAAAGAAGATTTCCAGGTATCTCCCGGATGCTAATTTGGGAGGGTCCCTGCACTCCTGTAGGAGTGTGGTGATTTCCTCATCAATAAAAATGCAAAACAAAAGTGGGAAGAGGACGCACCTCTGTCTCACCCCTTTGGTCACTTCAAAGATAGGTGTCACCTCACCAACCAACTCATAGCGAACCGCTGCTCTATTTCCAGTGTACAATGATCATAAAATTGTAAAAATATGTGATGGCATCTTCTGACCCTGTAAAACCTGCCAGAGTATATGACATGGAACCCCATCAAAAGCCATCTTGAGGTCAGCATATGGCATATAAGTAGGCTTTCCTCAATACGATATATTTTGAAATTAGCATAAACCAGCAGAAGCTCTGGTGCACAGTGCCCGTGCCCGTTTGAAACCTCGCCTGTATGGAATGAATGATGTTATGTTCAACTGCCCACTCTTGTGTTTTAAGATCACCCTGGCAAAGATTTTTCCCATGCTGTCGAGTAGGCAGATTGGCCTGTAATTGGCTAGATTATCTCTCAAACCCTCTTAATAAATTGAAATGATTTCAGCATTATGCAAGGAATCAGGGACACAATTCAAGTTGATTCATGCTGAGAAAACTTTCCATAAGAAGCCAATTTCTGTGAGTTAATTGTATGAACAATTTCCTCATCCCTTAACCCATCCACACTGGGTTGTAACTGTGGGGCCAAACCCCCATCATAGAGTTCTGCAATGGTTACAACATTCATCAGTTGTGATACTACTTTGAAGGGCATCATCACCTACTTCATCTGTGTCAGAGTCCAATTTTCTGAATGTTTAGCTTTCCCCCTGTTCTTGGGTGGTGGCAAAATGATTCCATTTGAGTTTTAAGACATTTATTTTTTCCCTTGATTGAATTCTTGTAGGCCAGTCTGCTTACATGCAGTTGCACCCTATAAACCAATGTACCAGAAGTTAAGATGGCCAACATCCGCCATTTCTCTTTAGAACATTCCTCTTCGTACCATTTGGGCCGAGATATTGCATGCTTTTTTAACCGCCTTCCCATCATGTGTTACAAAAGGAAGGATCACCTTTAGCAAATCTAGGAAAACCTCAAGGACGGGTGCATCCAATGTAACGTCCTTACAAATGCTTTATATATTGGGTAGAACAGCCTCATAAAGGTCAGGCTTGTCGTGCTCCACAAGCTTGGTCCACTTAACTGTTCTGCCGGCATGACCTACTACGCTAATTGCCTGCACAGGTTTTTACTCTCCATCACCCCGAATGGTGCTGCACGGAAGTGAGAAAGTAGATGTTAGGGGTCTATGATCACTCTCATACCTCTCAATAACCTCAAACTCTGTGACCTAGTCCCAAACCTTAGCTGGGATGAAAATATGATCAATGAGGGATGACCATTCTGGACCAAAAAACGTCTTGCAAGCAGTTTGTTCAATCACAAAACGCCCCTTACAGGCCCTAAGCTCGAGCCTGTAGACAGAACAGGCAACATCTACTGCATGTGTGGCAGTTTTAATTAGCTGAGTAGCACTTAATAAGGGGATATTTCAAACCAAATCCTTATCGTTCTAAAGGCCTTCTAACTCTAGTAAGGGCTCCATTTGCAGATTTATATTGCCCACGGCCAATAGATGGGTGTCAGAGTATAACAGACCAACCAGTGTGGGTAATGTATCCTCAGTGGCTGTGGATTTAGTCATTTTACATAACAAAACAGCATGATTTGTATTCCCTCAGATATCTGAATCTCTAGGCATTGTAGATCTACTGCACCAGCATCCTGTGCGGTTACATGCCAATTCAGAATGGGATCATTCCAAGCAATGAGACCCCCACTCGGTCTCCCCTTACAGCCTTTTGAAGCTGGAATATGGAACGTTTGGAACTCTTTTAGGTCTATGCTATTTATCGCCCAGGTTTCTTGGAGAAGAATGATTTGGAATCCCCTGATAAAACTTGCACCAGTTTGGTTCTTGGAGGTGTTTAGCGACTGATGTGATGTTCCATAAGAGAACCCTACAAGCGTTTCTACATGATCTCTGTGGCAGTCAATCTATTCCCTCAAGATCCAGATCCAGGCCTACTACTGGGCCCTCGGTTGTAGTGGGATGTGTTTGTTCGGTACTCAGAGCGACACCCCTATCTGGGAAACCCCCCTTCTGCCCATTCTCGTGGTGAGAAGTAAAATCATCCTGCCGTGGGGGATACAATTTCAAGAATATTTTAGAACCCCAAGGAGGGTATTCCTTGATATCTATTGCCATAAATCCATCCACTAAGAATGCATTGGCCAACAAGATTTTAATACAATCAAGGTTGGTGTTTTGGCATCTTCATCCTCTTGCACCCAACAATTTCCTCCCTGATAATGGACATACACCCCTTCACTGTCTTATCCACTGGATACACTTATTAACCAGTCATTCCAGGTACTCAACAGATGCCGCTGGTAACCTAGGTTCATTGTCCATGGTTACCGATTGTGTGGGAAACCATAATGGCAAACTGGACCCATTGCCTTCTGTATAGGACCCTCTTCTCCCCAAAACAGATGGATCTCGTATGAGTTTCCTTGCTGAAACTAGGAGGTGATTCTCCACATATCTTATTATGGGTTGAGCTCCCCCAACTCCCACTCTGGGATCCTTCATGTTGGGATGCTTATTATTCTTAGGTGCCGCGTGTCTGAAATCCTGCAGTGCCAGACTAGGGGCCGAGCAACTAGCCTCCAGGAGAGTTTCTATGTTTGGACTTTCAGCCCCCCCTTACACCTCCATTGGGAATCCCAGTCCCACTTGTGTTACCTCCAGGCCCCAGAGCAGGTCCAGCACTGGGTAGTGTTATATCATGCCTACTTTGGTCTCCATGTGACAAAAGCTGAGTAAGTGATTGCAGGGCCCCTATTTCACTGACCAATTTTGTAAAGGAGAGTGCACAAAAGGATTCCCTGAGGGTTTTGATCTAATTCGCCAAATCAGTAATACTAACTTCACAGGAGCAGTCTTGGGGTTTTTTAAGTACTCTAGCTTTAGAGGTTTTAGTGCAAACCTTATTTGGAATTTTGTTTTTCCCCCCTCTTTTTGGATGCAACCCATTGTGGTGAGCCCTCGCCAGTTAAAGGGGTAAATATATTAGATAGGGGGATAATTGGATCAATTTAATCAATTTCAACAACTTCGCCCTCCTGTGACTTCTTCAACACATGTTGAACCTCACCAAGTGCCTCGCCCTGATCCTGTGGTTCATTAACCTCTACACTACGTTTATTCATCAGTCTAGAATAAATCTCCACCAATTCATGGATAGCTTTATTGGCAATGTTTGGGTCAGCCAGACCCCCAGGAGTTAAAATGTTCTCCCCCCATCTTGGCCTTCCTTATTATCAACCTTGTATACCAACAAAGGATCCTCTGCCCTCTTGGCCAAATATGCAGTGGATCGAGTAGCTGCACTTACCTTCACCTACACTCCCAAGTGAATCCCTTAGCCCACCCTTTCCACTAGGTCCATTATCCCCCAAACCGTCAATATCTTGAATGAGGTCTTTTATTTCCGATATCAAAATGTTCACCTCACTGATAGGTATGAACATTATATAAAACTTCTTCTTCTGTTCATCTTCCGGGTTGGCAGGTGTCCGAGCCTTCCATTTTGACAGGTAGCTGTCCTACCCAGTTGGTGCAGGTGACACAATTGTCCCAATTTATTGTCACCACCAGGATACAGGCAACAGGTAAAAAAGCAGGTAACAAGGCGTAGGGAATCACCTGTCAGTGAAAAGCATGAGCAGGGTACGCCCGACTGGCCGGGGGGGGTGCCATAGTCTGACTACCCAGCTCCATGCTCTATTCACCAGAAGCCCACAGCCACCATTTTGTCAGTTCATCGTGCAAGTGCGCGCAACAGTAAAGCATCTGGCCTCTTCGTACTGCCTTTGATCCACAAGCAACAGCAAGGAAGCCAGGTCAGTGGGGAATCAATACAAGATAGGGCTGGAAAGCAATGGGCAGTGAGTTTATAACTCTCAGGTTAATTCACAGGTTTGCACTAAAAGCCCAAACACAACTTGCGGGCGTTTGGGAGCCTTGCACTATGGTACTTGCTGTCAGTTAAATTTGGTGAGCGCTGATTGTTCAACAACACCTTAGCCTTGTAGCACCAAGCTGCTCGTCACACAATACCCCTTGCGATGCACAACACTGCATGTGCCCTTTCTCTACGGGCTTCATCCTGCAGGCTTCCCTCGGTCGTTTTGTCTGCCGGGCGGCATAGCTCTGGGTGGCTGACAGCTGAAGCGAATGACTGGGGGAAAGGTCTCACCTTGCGATGCACAGCATTGCATGCACCCTTTCCATGTGGACTTCACCCTGTGGGCTTCCCTCAGTCCTTTTGTCTGCAGTGGGGTGTGGCTCTGGGAAGCTGACAGCTGAAGCAAATGACTGGCAGAAGGATCTCACCTCGCAGGGCACAACACTTCATGCACCCATTCTGTGCGGGCTTCTATCACCCCATTGATGAAGCTCTTTGTACCCCTACCGTAGCACCACACCATGTCCAAGGATGGTCCCAAGGTGGTCACAATTTAAAACCCTAACACTGAAAGAACTCATAGATAGGGCTGGGTGAAATTGTGAAATTCTGTTCCGCCAGCTGTGGAAGCCAAATCTGATAGATTTTGATCTTTTTTACTGAAATCCACCATTCTGCCAACCCTGCAAATCAAAAAGAGCAGCTCAAACTTGTACATGCTGTCTTGTGAAGAGAAACGAGCCACTCAAAGTTTCTTGTGTCTCTGTGCAAACCTATAACAAGTTGAAAAGAGCGGCATACATTTTGTCGTGCCTCTGCACAAATCTAGTGTAAATAAAGAAGAGCGGCACAAAGTTTCCTGTGCCAAGGCAAAATACTAGTAATAATCGAAAAGAGCGGCAAATGTTTCTCATTCCGCTGCACAAACCAAGTACGAATGGTACAAAAAGCTGCATGAAGTTCCTCATGCCGCTACGCAAACCTAGCTCAAATTGAAAACAGTGGTACAAAGTATCTTGTGCCGCTGTGCGAACCTAACACAAATCGAACCAAACAAGTTGTCCAAGGTTTTGTGTGCTGCTGTGCAAACCTAGCATGGTTAAAAAAAACATGCAAAAAATAGTCTATAGATGCCCCTCTGCGAGAACAATCATGGCTAAATGACCTGTGCTTTGGGAACGTACCCACTCGAGAGTCTGCTGCCACACTTTAGCTCACTGTACCTTTCACAAAAGGGAAATACCCATTTGCATATCAGTCTTTGTCCCGCCCACATGGGCAGTCCAGCACCGAAATGCTATGGCAATTCTCTTCTGAACAAGAGTGCCAACAGCAACCCCATTCACGTGTTTTAGCCTTGTTGGGCCACATCGGTGAGGTGGAGCTGTGCCTCTGCGAGCACAGTGAGCAAAGGGTCCACGTCTGGATGAACCTAGGAAACTTATGGTGACTAAACCTTAGTGCCTTAAACAATCAGAAAATAGTCCATGGATGTCCCTCTGCGAGAACGAACATGGCTAAATGACCTGTTCCTTGGGAAGGTACCTACTCGAGAGTCAGCTGCCACACTTTAGCTCACTGTACCTTTCACGAAAGGGAAATATATATTTGCATATCAGTCTTGTCCCACCCACATGGGCAGTCCAGCACCGAAATGCTATGGCAATTCTCTTCTGAACAAGAGTACCAACAGCAACAGCAAACCCATACACATGCAATGTTTTGTGTGCTGCTGTACAAACCATACCACGATTTGAACAAAAAAGCTGCACACAGTTTATCATGTCATTACAGGAAACTACCACAAATCGTAAAAGAACCAGCAAAGTTTATTGTGCTGCTGCATGAAACTAGTGTGGAATGAAAATAGACCTACACAAAATTTCCTGTGTCACGAACCTAGCACGGATTGGTAAAAGACCCACACAAAGATTTTCATGTAGCTGCATGAACTGATCACGGATCGATAAACTGCCCGACGTTTCTCATGATGCTGGAGAAAACAAGCACAGATTTTTTAAAAAGACCTGTGTGAAGTTTCTCATTGTGCAACAAAAAACTAACATGAGAACAAAACACCACAAACCACGCTCAACCACAGGAAATAGTGCAGAATTCTGGTGGCAGTGGAAAAGTAATGCTGATTTCGGGGATCAGACAGAAGTGGAATCCAGTGCGGATCTGCACTATTCGATTTGCTGGAGAAACTTTTGCTCACCTCTAGTCACAAATATCCTTTCATCTTTTGAGACCACCTTTGAATAGGGGGACATCATTCCAACCTCCATCCTGAGGATCATCACAGGGAATGTTCTCACTCCTCTCCTCCACATGATCAATGCCTCGCTCATGGAGGGCATCTTTCCTGATCCATTAAAAACTGTCCATATCACAACCCTAATAAAGATGCCCACACTTGACATGGACAGCAAAGCCAACTACCACCGCATCGCCCATCTGCCTTTCATTGCCAGATCAACCAAAACGACTGTCATGCTCCAACTACATGGAAAGATCGCCAACACAACCTAATTCAAAAATGCCATTTTATCTACTGAACAAGATACAGCACCAAGAACACCAACATTCAGGTCATTGATAAAGCATATCTCATCATGGTCAAAGGGGACTCCTTCCACATTTGACACAGTCAACCACAAAGTGCTTCTCAACATCTTGACCTTTTTTATGGGATTCAATGCCAGAGTTCTTTGATGGTTTGTCTTCTACCACACCAATGGACACCAACCCATCCAGATGGGCTCTTGCAGATCCCAAAAATGCCCAGAATGAGTGTAGTCCCACATGGCTGCATTCGATTCCCTGTCATCATCAATATGCACATGCAGCCAATTAGACACTCTTGGCCATATTCAACATACAAATTGACCAGTATTCTGAAAACACACAGAAACACATAAAGGTCAGCTACCTTGAACACTTACACCAAATGAACACTCCCTATCCGCCATTGAAACCTGGATATCAGTCAGTCAGTCAGTCAGTCAAATAACTTTTATTCGGCATACAAACCTTCAAGAGCAAACACATTTAAAACACATATCCATTTCCACAAAACGCACAAAAGATACAAGTATAGCTAACAAATACTAATATCATTATAAATGCATAAGAAATCAAGGCTAGAAACCTGGATATCAAGTGAATACCGTAAACTCAACCAAAATGTATTTGAAAGCAAACAATATTCTCACAAATAAAAATCGAATAACAATGCACAATTTGTTGTAGAACCATGCAAAAAAGAACTCAGAGAATACTCCTTAAATTGCAAGTGGGTTTACACTGCACGCATAACAGCCCTAACATAGCGATGAATAATGTCATACATAATGCAGCAGCATAACTGGAATCCTAGAAGGAGCGCAGTAGTTATGTAAAAAGCCTCCAACAAAACCCGTGTGGTAGAATATGGATGTTAGTATACATGCAAAGGGGGAACGTATCTAACTATTGAGAATTAGAAGCAATTGATACATATGGAGACACACATACCTTAAAGGATGGCTTCCTTACATTGGCCCTCATTACGACCCTGGCGCTAAGGGGTTTGCGCCAGCGTTAGCTGCGCCGACCCCTTACCGCCAACTACGAGTTCCCATAGCGCCATGGTCATTTTTCCGCCCGCTTTTTGCGGGCGTAAAAATCCATGGCGCTATGGGACCTCGGTGTTAATTACGCCACCGTAGTGTACGGTGGCGTAATTAACACCTTCCCCACTCCCATTGAGCCCTATGGGGCCGAAATGGGAATGGGGAAGGGTAAATGGGTCAATGGGGACTTACCGCCCCGCCGACCTCGGAATGGGGCGGTAAGTCCGCCATCCGCCATGGCGTAAAGGGACTTTGCGCCATGGCGGAAAAGTCCGCCGATGGCGGAAAAAATCCGCCAGGGTCGTAATGAGGGCCATTGAGTGAGAATACACTCACATTATTTACAACTGTAGCAATGATTTGCAATACATATATGCAATCACGCTTAAACGGTTACACACAGCACTAGTGACTTACACAAATCATATATGTGCAGAATGAAGCCAAACACATGCTAATCAAAGAAGCAGAGCAAATACCGAGGTAGACAAACACAGAAAAAGTATGTTTCCCACAGGGAGCGTTTCCCGAGGGTACACGCAGGTGGATGGAGTCCCCCCACCTTATTCAGAGGGTGGATGGAGTCCCCCCAGGTATTGTAAAGGCGTGTGTAAAATGAGAAACATTAACTGTCTTTTTTACACCGACCTCAGAACCCGAACCACAGTAGCTAGGTTTACAAGCCAGGCACTTCACCACTGCAGCACATAACAAGACGAAATGCAACACACAACTAAAGGCGAAATGTCACATTTTGGGACTGCACTGCATGTTCCAGTGAAAACATTGGAATGCGTTCCTGGAGTTTAAAACATGGCCACCTTTTCACGTTTTTAAAACCCTATTAGAAGAAAATATCCTCCCTTTGTTTTTTTTTGTGAGTGTTGATTTTATGAAAAGTAAATGTTATTCCTCCTGTGAAATTTGAATGGTTATGCAAAGCCAATTGAATGCAATTTGCATATTCCATTGTGATGTTCCACCTTTTCCTTCCACAAAGACCTTACTCTATGACTAAGTGTGCCTACCTGACTTATACCTGACTTGTACGTGTAAGGGTGCCTCAATGCCTCCGAGTTGTATGCGCGATTTATAAATGAAATAAATAAATAAATATGCTAATTTCTGGTCACATCACATTCTATTGGAATGGGACAGAGTCCACCCACTTCTTTTTTAGGACTTGGCCCCTGGTTTTCCAATACACATACTAAACTAGATTGAGGGAGTCAGTGCCTAAGGAAAGATACACCAAAAGTAAAAATATAGCTCCAAAAGGTCCCCATTTTCAACCTGCACTGCTCTGGTCCGCCTCCAAGACCTTTCCATCGAGAAAAAAAAGAATGTATGCTGCTGCAAATATTTAACAAGTGCCTGCTTAGAGACAGCAACACATAATCACCCCAGACTGACATTCAGTGACATTTCCCATTTGCATGAGGACAATTAATCTGACTACACAATGGAGAAGGCAAGACCTTTCATAAACTATAACCACACTGTTGCAAATAATAAGTAAACATGCTTTGTTTAGCATGAGGCATGGGCTCAGGAACATTCCTGTATCTACAGCATCTGATCTGCTTTGCATGCACTACAATCCTGGGGTACCGGTACGTGGGGTACGTACCACAGGAGTGGATAAATCATTCCTTTAAAATGCACTACTCGATTTGGAAATAGGTATTGGACAAATGACAATAATGTGTTTCACTACAGCTAAGTAATCACTGGCATTTAGAAGGTGCACCAATAGAAGTTGCAGAGAATGTTTGCTATTTAGGAATGCAATGTAACAAAAACATGAATTGCAAAAAATTGTGCGAAAACGAATTGCCATGGGATGAGTTACTGTGAATGCTACATTATTTTGACAATATATATGGTGACTTCTCCCTTCACCGCCGATGAATGCTTTCCAACAAAACGTGGTACTTATGGTTTGGATCATTACTTTGGTTTGCCACTTATATGGCTGACACAACAGGAAGGAGAGCTGGGGCGTACCACCATGGATTGTTCAGTTTGTTTTTAGCTGCATCACGTCTGAGGTGAGGTTGCGTGGGCAGCCAGTTTAAAGCCACGCTGCAGCTGTAGCTTTTTTATGGATACGAATTTTAAAATGACCTCAGTGTGATTATTGTGGTTTTATTTCAATTGACAAATTGCCATGTCATTGATCAGAGTGTTGAGGTCTTCATTTAGCTTGCTTCCGCCTGTCCTCTTTTTACCACTTAGAGGAGGCGGGGCTTTGCACCACGTGTCATCCTCTTCGGCATTTATGTACCAGAGGGAATGCCCATACAGCGGTCGGGCGCAGTGGGCACGCCGTCAGCGCGTCAAAGGCACGCTTACGGCAAGCCCGTCTGTGCCCGTCTGCGCACAGGCAGTGCATGGCCTGTACACCGCTACTGGTGAGTCCAGGGCAACCATATGCCTGGAGCACAGTGCACTGCTTTCCTTAGCCCCATGCAATACCAGATGGCCTCTGGGCGTTACTAAGTTTCCCATAAGTGCTAAAACTATGCCGGTAGTAGGGCTGCAATGTGGGCTGCTTCTTAGTGGCGTATTCTATGGAGTGTCACTACTTAGTAGTGAACCACAGCCTGACCTCCTATTTTTGACGGAGACCTGGCTCACTGAGACAGCTGACCCCAATTATGAGTTGGTACATGTTGATCGTATGGCAACCCATCTGGGTGGTCGAGTGGCGATTATTCACAAAGCCAAATATAAAGTTGTTTGCACTGTGCCTATGCACTCCCTAAAGATGGAGTGTCTTCTGGCTCCAAACCCCACCTCCCCTACTTCAACACTCACCATTTTGGTGATCTACCGGCACCCTGGTGCAGACAGCCTGTTTTGTGTGGATTTCGCAGCGCTGATGCTGGAGTTCCAAATTAAATACTCCAGTTTATTGATTGTTGGTGACTTTAATCTTCCAGCAAATTCAGCTAACGCTGGGCGGGTAGCCAACTTTTTGGCCTGATATCCGAGGTCGGGCTCCCTCTGTTGATTTTAGAGCCGACCCATGAACTGGGTAATGTCCTGGACTTTGTCTGTGCCCCCAGGTTGGCCACTACTGTGGGGGTCATTATGAGTTGGGCGGCAAGGGGTTAACAGCGCCGGTAAAGGTGCCGGAGCCGTCAATCCCTTACCGCCTTATTACGAGGTCTCCTTGCGAGACCCGCTAAGGCCGCCTGGTAAAACCAAGCATCCTTAGCGGGTCCCCCGAGGAGACCAGCATGCTAACAACGGGCCCATTACTAACGGGCCCATTGTTAGCATTCTCCCCTTTCCCATTGAGCCCTATGGGGGCTTGAATGGGAATGGGGATGTACCGGGTCAGGGTTCCTTGAATGAGGAATTACCGGGCCCTCCAAGGTTGGAATCGCCCGGTAATTTCTCATTTAAGGAACCCGGACCCGGTACCCAGTAAGGGGATAGCCATGCCGCTAATTGCAGCATGGCTACCTCCTAACTCATAATGACCCCCAGTATCTTCTCCTAGTCCGGTAGTGTGGTCTGTCCATTTTCTGGTCCCTTTTTTGATTCTTCAATTAGACCCTTCCCTGCCTCCCCTGAAACCTGCTATTCTTAAACGTAGCTCGTATAAGGTCCCCAATCTTGAGCTAGTTGCCTCTCTTCAATCACAGTGTGATCAGGATGTCCCAGGCTCCCTGGCTACACTGGATGCGTCATTCACTGCAGCTGCTGAACTGCTGGCCCCCTTTAGGCTATGCAAACAAACAAATCACTCCTCAGAGCCATGGTTGTCCTTTGAACTCAGGGCCAGAATACTGCTATGCAGACAAGCGGAGAAAAAGTTGCGAGCTTACTATTATAAGGAAGCCATATCTGCTTTTTGCCATTCTTTGACAGCCTACCATAAATAAATTATCAGTGCCAAAAAAGCTTTTCTAAGGAAGCCATATCTGCTTTTCGCCATTCTTTGACAGCCTACCATAAATCAATTATCAGTGCCAAAAAAGCTTTTTTCAGTGGCAAGGTGGAAAGCGCTGTCAATCAACCAAATGCCCTTTTTGAATTGGTCCAATCTTTATCTACTCCTACTAAGGCGGGCCCTCAGGAGCTGCCCTCACAGGACCTTCATGACTCGCTCACCTCTTTTTTTCACACTAAGAACATGGCCATTCGCAAAAATCAACCGGTGTTTCTCTTCCACCCATCTCTATCTGGTCCACTTTCCCTAGGTCCTCTGGCCCTCTTGAAGGAAATCGCAGGTGATTTGATCTCCCAAATCACTACAGCAGTCAATGTTTCATTTTGCGCCATGAGCTTATTCCTAATTCCCTGAAGCATGCCCTGGTGATCCCTTTGTTGAAAAAGAACCTCGAGATGCCTGCCAACTTTCACCCTATTTCCCTTCTGCCTTTGCTGATGAAGGTATTGGAGGCTTTGGTCTCACACCTGCTTTCCACCTTTGTGGAGTTGTCTGGGTTCTTCAACTCTTTCAATCTGGGTTTCGGCCTGGCAGGTGTACAGAATCAGTCCTGAACTCGGTGCTGGATAACCTAGTCTCCCTGGTGGATCAGGGTGGTGTCAGAGCAGCTCTTCTGTTAGATCTTTCAGCTGCTTTTGACACATTCGATCACCCCACCTGATCTCCCGTCTTTCTGCAGCTGGTCTTTCTGGCCAAGTTCTGGGGTGGTTCTCGGCCTTCCTGGCCGATCGCTCCCAGTCAGTCTCTCTTCCTCCCTTCCATTCCAAACGATGTCATGAACTGCCCTCTGCATCCCTTCTGGACTTCGTTGTCCCTGACACATAGGGGATTGAACTCAGTAATCCTTCCAACATGGCCGCTTGATGCGGAACACCACTTGCCAGTCTCTGCGTTACACGCTCTACATTCTACAAAACAGACATGCCCCAGCCGCTCTGCGTGTCTCAACGCTACTGCTCTCCGTTGCTGGACGTGTGCTGCCGGAGTTCGCTCTGGGATATTTTCCTGATCTCTCTATTCCCAGTTCCTTGATTCCTCCCCCTTTCCTTTCATCCGTCAAACTTACCGAACTTTCCTGGATTTTCGCCCGTGCTCAAGCCACGGTTCCGTGCCTCTGCGCGCGGACATTGTTGCTTCCTGGTTCCGCCCTGGGCAATCTGAACGAAGCACGCTGGAATCCGAAGACCCGAGCGCGGGTTTATATAAATCATGGACCGTGTGGAGGAAGTCACAAAAGAAGGTTGCAAGCAAACAGGAAAGACAGGTGAGAAGGGGAGAGACTTGTGACAGATTGAGACGCCTAAAAATCGATACGGATAAAGGGATGGAAGCCGCGGTCCAAGACCTAATGCTAGGCATGCAGGAACTCACCAGAGGAGTTCAAAACCTTCAGGCTGAGATCGCTGCCTTAAAGCAGCTGGTATTGTCTTGTGATTCTGTTACCAAGGAAAGTGTGTTATTGGGAGGAGTGGTGGACAAATATGATGGCTCTCCAAAGACCCTTCGTGCCTTCCTTGATTCATGCTTGGTGCATTTCACCTTCAAGCCCTACTACTTTTCCACCCCTAGAGCAAAGGTGGAGTTTAACTTTTTGACTCTCTCTACTCTCTCTACTGATATGAACTTCGGTTCCCAAGGGCGTTCAACCTACCAGCGCCTTCAGACCATACCAATGGTATATAAGGCGCTATATAAGTGCAAAATAACAATAACAATAACAATATCACACCTCACTGGCAATGCATTAACCTGGGCAACTCCCCCAGTCAATTCGGGCGTCACCCTCCTGGATGATTACAATGGATTTGTGGAAGCCCTAAAGGCCATGTTTGATTGTCCTGAGCAGGTTTACAACGCTCAGGAACATCTACTTGATTTCCGACAAGGATCCCAGGATATGCTTACCTATGTCACCCGTTTCAAACAATTTATGAAGGAAGCTGATTGGTCCCAAGAGGCTAGCTTCACTCTCTTTCGCAGAGGCTTGAATGAAGAAATAAAGGACGAGCTAGCAAGGGTAGTTCGCCCTAATTCCTTGCAGGCCCTCTTGGACCTTTCCTTGCAAATTGATTTTCGAATCCAGGAAAGAAAGGCGGAGAAAATGAAGTCGAAATCATCATTCCAAAAGTCTGTCATTGACCACCCTTCTAGCCCAGAACCCGCAGTTTCTCCGACCTCAGATCCAGAACCCATGCAACTGGGGGCATTCCGTGGACCCATTACCCCACAAGAAAGGATGCGCCGTATTCACACTGGTCTCTGCATGTATTGCGCCTCCGATAAACATCTTGTCAGAGAGTGCCCTATTGCTCCTCCACGGCGTTCGGGAAACGCCAGCTCCCGATCCTAGATGGGGCACAGTTTCGGGAGAATGATGTCTGCTCCACATCAATTCCTTCCTTGAACTCTCCTGGACCAAATAAGCTCGTGATTCTTCAGGCCTTTCTATCACCTTCCAAGAAAGAATCTTACCCCATTCTGGCATTGGTGGATTGTGGAGCCATGGGTATATTCATAGATCATGATTGGGTCACTACTCACAACATTCCACATGAAACTCGAGAGACGATGCAACCAGTAGAGGCAATTGATGGAAGACCCCTATCTTCAGGACCCATAACCCTTCAAACTAAAGAGATCCTAGTCTCTATAAATCACCATCAAGAGAGGATCAAATTTGACATCATAAGATCTGCCCACCATCCAATGGTTCTAGGCATGCCCTGGTTACAGAAGCATAACCCCTACATCAATTGGGCAGCAGTCTCCTTGTTTCTTGGTTCTGAACACTGTATGTCCCACTGCTTATTCCTAGATTCCTTACCAAAGTCCTCTGAAAACTCGCAAGAAATCCAGCAAAGTCCAGTCACTGTCTCTAACATCATCCAAATTCCCAGGGCCTATCACGCTTACTCAGATGTATTTTCGACTGCCATAGTTCAAGCTCTTCCTCCTCACAGACTTGAGGATTGTGCCATCGATACTGAACCTTCAGCAGTGATCCCTTTCGGGAGAATGTTTATTCTATCAGAACCTGAAAAGAGGGCCCTCCGGGAATACCTGGATACTAACTTGGAAAATGGCACCATACGACCATCCAAGTCCCCGGCGGGCGCTTTGTTATTTTTTGTTCCCAAGAAAGATACCAAGGAGCTTAGACCATGTCTAGATTACCGTGGCCTTAACCAGTGTACTCTCAAGGACCGCTACCCATTGCCTATCATCTAGGATATTCTGGAAGCAGTAAAAGGTGCAGTAGTATTCAGAAAATTAGATCTCAGGGGTGCCTACCATCTAATTGGTATAAAGGAAGGTGACAAATGGAAAACAGCCTTTAGAACACCTTTTGGTCATTTTGAATGCCTGGTTATGCCCTTCGGACTTGCTAATGCCCCCGCGGTCTTCCAACGTTTTATGGACCGGGTGTTTTCTGACATGCTTTTCCTCTTCGTCATTGTATATCTGGATGACATACTGATATACTCCAAGGACCATCTGAAACATGAAGAACACGTAAAGGCAGTTTTACAACGTCTACGTGAACATAAGCTCCTGGCCAAACCCGAGAAGTGTCTTTTTCATGTATCAACTGTGCACTATCTCGGATTCGTTCTTAGCCCTAAGGGGATTGGAATGGAACCCTCATAGGTAGATTCCATTCTATCCTGGCACGTTCCAACTACTGGAAAACAAATTCAATCCTTCCTGGGGCTTGCTAACTTCTATCAGAAATTTATACCAGCCTTTTCGGAGATTGTACATCCTATTGTTAAATTGCTAGTGGACCTCAGCCCAGGATACGGCTTTCCAACGGTTGAAGTCGGAGTTTACACAAGCTCCCATCCTAGCTCAACCCGACATTGATCGCCCTTTTCTTGTGGAAACTGATGCCTCCAACTACGCCATCGGGGCAGTCCTAAAACAGGAACTTGATGATAAGTAAGAACACCCCATCGCCTATCTTTCTCGCACCTTGACTCCCAGTGAAACTCATTGTTCCGTCCTGGAAAAGGAACAACTAGCCATCCGCCAAGCCTTCACTGATTGGCGTCATCTTCTCCTGGGAGCCAAGCACCCGGTACAGGTCCACACAGACCATCGGAATCTTCAAGTCCTGCAATCCCTAGAATGTAGAAACAGTCGTCACACCCATTGGGCCTTCTTTTTTGCTCAATATCAGTTTCAAATCCATCATGTCCCTGGAACACACAACATAATAGCCGATGCCTTATCTAGACGTCCTGATTACGAAACCCTTGAAGATTGGACTTTTCCTAAGATGTTTCCCCACACAATATTTGTTGCTCAAGCAATCACCCTCCGGGAGGATATTGGAATTCAAACTCAGTCCTCTGAAACCTGGAAGGAGTTTAAGAGAAACAATCGATGGAAACTCAAGACAAGGGACGGCTATCTGTTCAAGGACAATCGCTTGGTCATCCCCACTCATGGACTGCAGCAAAAGAACACAAGCCTATGTCATGTTACTTTTCATTCAGGACACCAATGCATCGCCAACACCCTCCGTTTAATACAAAGACAATTTTGGTTGCCGAGGATGAAAGAGGATGTCCGGCTCCATATCCAGGCATGTGCAGTCTGCATTCAGAACAAACATGATATTAAGAAACCGGAAGTTCTACTGCTTCAACCAGCAATACCAACAAGACCCTGGGAATTCATCGCCACAGATTTTGCGTGGAACTACCATCTTCCAGGGGATACACAACTATCATGGTTACCATTGATTTGTTCACTCACATGGCTCATTTTACACCTTTATACAAACTACCATCCTCATCGGAACTCGCCGGAATCTTCCTGGAACACATATTCCGGCTTCATGGGCTACCCTCCAAGATCATTTCTGACCGAGGACCCCAATACATATCCCAGTTCTGGAAACAATTATGTCGTATACTGGGAATCCAACGTGCCTTGTCCTCAGGTTATCACCCACAGACCAATGGAGCCACTGAACGTGTAAACCAAACTTTGGAACAGTATCTTCGTTGCTTCGCCACCAAGGTCCAGGATGATTGGTCACTCTTAATACCTGTGGCCGAATTTGCTTACAACAATTGGGATCATTCAACTATTAACACCGGTCCTTTCTTCTGTAGTCAAGGATTTTATCCTTCAGTTCTACCTTCCATTCTCCCACATCCTACCCCAGTTCCTACGGTTGATTCCTGGATTGAAACCCTTATTAATGTACACAAAGAAACAAAGGAGCACTTAGAAAAGGCCCGGAAAGACATTAAACATCATGCCGACTCCAAAAGAAGACCTAGGCCTTCTTACTCAGTAGGCGATAAAGTCTGGTTATCCTCGAAACTCCTTCCTCGACATCTGCGACCAAATAAACTGGCTCCCAGTTGTTACAGGCCCTTTTCTATAAAAGAAATCATCAATCCAGTGGCCTTTCGATTTTGGCTACCAGAATCATGGAAAAGGATCCATTCTGTCTTCCACACTTCTCTGTTGAAACCATATGTTCAGCCCTCTCAAACTGCTCCAAGATCTACCCCAGTGATTATCATTGACCAACTCGAATATGAAGTTTCCATAATCTGTGACTCTAGATACCGACGTGGTCAACTACAATATTTGGTCGAATGGAAAGGATACCCTCCCAGTGAGCGCACCTGGGAACCCGTGTCAAACATGAATGCTCCCAGGCTGATTCGAAGATACCATCTTATACATCCGGGCAAGCCCTGAGGAGCTGGAATTCATAGGAGGCATACTGTCATGAACCGCCGTCTGCGTCCCTTCTGGACTTCGTGGTCCCTGACACATAGGGGGTTGAACTCAGTAATCCTTCCAACATGGCCGCTTGATGCGCTTGCCAGTCTCTGCGTTACACGCTCTACGTTCTACAAAACAGACACCCCCGCGGCTCTGCGCGTCTCAATGCTACTGCTCGCTGTAGCTGGACGTGTGCTGCCGGAGTTCGCTCGGGGCTATATTCCTGATCTCTCTATTCCCGGTTCCTTGATTCCTCCTCCTTTCCTTTCATCCCTCAAACTTACCAAACTTTCCTGGATTTCCGCCCGCGCTCATGCCATGGTTCTGTGCCTCTGTGCGCGGACATTGTTCCTTCCTGGTTCCATACTGGGCAATCTGAACAAAGCACGCTGAAATCCGAAGACCCACGTGCGGGTTTATATAAATCCCAGACCGTGCGGAGGAAGTCACAAAAGAAGGTCACAAGCAAACAGGAAAGACAGGTGAGAAGGGGAGAGACTTGTGACAAACGAGTACTGCTTTCCTGCGGAGTTCCTCAGGGACTCAGCTTTCTCCTATAATATTCAATTTTTATATCAGGCCTCTTCTGCTTCTTATCCTATGATTGGGATCCGCTACTATTCCTATGCCGATGTTATACAAATCTTGGTCCGCCTGGATCTCACTTAATCTGACACGGCAGTGCAGTTTAGGAGGTATCTTGAGGACATGGATGCCTGGATGGCAAACAATTGGTTAAAGTTAAATGGCAATAAGACTGAGGTTTGTGTTGTTGGAACCAATTCTCCTCTCTCCTTCTGGCCAACTGATTTTTGGCCTTTCTGCCTTGGTCCTTTCCCTCTGCCATCACTCTCAGTTCGGAATCTGGGGGTTAACATGTATTCATCCCTGTCTATGGATGCGCAGGTTGTGGCGGTCTGCAAGATCAGCCACTTTAAAGTATGCATCCTTCAGAAAGTTCTTATTTTTATCCCCGTTAAGTGTCAAGCTCCTGTCGTGGATTATTGAAACTCATTCTACTTAGCTCAGCCTCGTTTTCTCATCAATCAGCTTCAGCTTCTTCAGAATGCTGCGGACAGTGCCATTCTCAATCCCCCATTTGGCGCCCATATGTCTCCTCTGCTGAGACAGCTCCACTGGCTGCCTATTGAGAAGCACATTATTTTGAAATCCATGTGCATCGTTCTTTGTGCCTTCTATGGGTTGGGGCAGAATACTTACAGGCACAGATTCCGCGCTATGTGCCTGCTTGCTGTCTTCGATCTCAGTCCGCCCTCCGGTTGACTGTCTCACTTTCCGTTGGTCATTAAAAACTCTTCTATTTGAATCCTCTCTCTATATAAATTGCTGTCTCATGCTGCTAGCGCCAAGATGCCTTCAGGCGAATGTCTGCTGTACAAGTAAATGTAACATAAAATAACATAACGTCTATAAGTCAAGTATGCACATCATCTGTTACCACTGAGAGTAGCACACTGCAAGCATGTCAAGGTAACCATTGCCAGCATGAATGAACCATGCCAACGAAGCAACGGGCAAGGTGAGATACATGACTAAATCTGTCTTGCAAATCTCCTCTACCTGCTGAGATTGCATAAGCACAATCCACAAGAGCTGAAATCTATCAGGAAATTGACCAGTTCTGGTAACAGCCACAACTGAGTAACATGCTCCATCTTCAACATATGGACTGGAATTTTGCAACTATTGTAAACGTCTGCACTCAAGCATTTCACCTTTGCTATTCATCATTGCAGCTGAAGCAATCTGTCATGTCAGTGGGTTAATGTAAACGCACATCAAAGACAAAAATGTCCCAGCTAAACAATGCAAGACTTGATCAAAACAAAACACAGAAGGAGAAAATGAAAGCATGGTCTTGGCATTCCACAAATCATGAACACTCTGAACAACGAAGAAAGAAGAAAGTCTGCTGACAGGCGGACCACATCTTAAGAAGCTTTTAAAAGCACTATGTTCTGATGTTACTAGAAGTGCAATCTACCTTTTGCGTCCTCTGCTGACAGGTCACGTCAGGAGCAGCATTCCGTGCGTGCTGATAAATGGGACTGTATTAAGGAACTGCTTTAAAAAAGAAAAGTTCAGCAGCATAACTTTCAACGAAGCAGAATGCATGAAATGGCACCTGACATTTCTTAATTACCTACTGTCAAACATTAACAATCAACAGAGCAGACCAGTGATATGTGTGATGGCCTCAATGTGATTCAAACTCGACAACAAGGACAACGACGGCTCCGCTGATCCATAACCCCCTACCAATGGTATTTTCTGGTTTGGAACTTCTAGAACGATCAGAGAGAAAGATCACACAAAAACGGCGTGAACATGCGCCCTGCATCTGCCGCCCCAGACCATTTGCAAACATTTGTCAAGTACATGTTTCTGGTGGACAACATCAATGCACAACACACATGAAAGTGATACTGATAGCTAAAGAATCTGACATGATTTAAATGCATGCCAAGTGTGTTTACTTAAATCAATGTCAGGAAATGGTTTTGAAAAAGAAATTGATACCCATTCATGATTTCAAGTCACCGCAAAAACCCAATGCAGCCACTACAAGAGATGGATGGGTGTGTCACTCACTGCAAATTCGTATCTCTGTTGCTCCACCATTGTAAAATCAGGGGAGCATGACACTCTCAAAGCCCCTGAGCTTCTATCCGGGACTGCAACCAGAAGACTCGAGGCTATAACCCCCTCAGAAACACCCCCTGGCAATGCGTCAGCTGCCACTACATTTACTGCTGTTATTCTGCCTGCTTCGTTGTCAGGTTCTCCATTGCTGCTTTTTTTCCAGTTGTCTCGGCTGTCCCTGACTGTTTCTCTCATGGAAGTGGAATGAGGTCTTTTCTCCTTCAGTGCAGATCTCTGGACGTATTCATGACGGCCATATTGCAGTCATGTTTCCAGTACAAATTTACAAATGCAATGAGTTTGTTGGACGAACATGATTGGTGGGCTGAAAACATGGCTATGGCGTGGCCAACAGGTGGCCTAATAAGCTGCAGTTGCAGGCTATTGCATCATGCCCTCACGTCCTGTTAATATCTCTTGTGGAGGTCGGGACTGTTTCCGATCACGACAAAAACAGAAATACCCTTATGGTACATACTGTAAGATTATACTTCAACACTGGGATATCTGGAGCATCATTCAAAACGATACATCAACAGACAGTATATAACTAGCCAACAGTTACCTCACAGGTGGGCCACACTTAATGGTATTACCACGCCAGTCCAATGTTAAGGCATAGCTCTCAACTCACACGCTTTTGGCGGGTGTCACCCGCCTTGTAAAGGGCTGACTCACCCGCCAAGCCTCCTGCACGCCCATTCATTCCAACGGGCGTCTCACCCGCCAAAAACAAAATCGGGTGATTTCACCCACCTTTGCAACAGAAATGGTTGAGAGCTATGGTTAAGGCATGAAATAAGTAGGTTTACCAACGGTTGCAGCCGGCCCCCAAGGGAATGTTTACCATTAGCTACTCACAAAATGGGAGCCCCGGGAAAAGCCTATTCTCTGTTTCCCTGGGGTAACGTAAAAAGCAGACAGAACCCCTCGGCCAGAAGAAAGAAACAGAATAGTTGAAAGGTAAATGAGGATCCATTGAATTTGTAAACCTGATTGGTTGCTGCATGGGCCACAGGTACTAATTAGGGATGAATGACTGAAGAAGCAGACTGTAGCAGGTGGCAACCAAACCGGTGCCTGCAAGGGTCTTTAAGAAGGGTTGCTTCCAGCTCCTACAGCCATGTTCCTCTGACATTACCATCCCTGGCACAATTTTCAAGTTGCTTATGTTTTTTCTAAAAATATTATTTAAGAAAAAAGGCTGTGCAAAATGCAAACTTTTTTATCTAAAAAAAAAGAAACATGTCAACTAACAGGATGGCCACTTTGAAGCTCAGATGATCCCCTTTTCAATTTCCAAGGCACCTGCAGGTGAGTGCAGCAGAGTAGATAAAGGTAAAGTATGCATGAGTTGGCAAGTAAGTGTTAACGCTTTAATATTTTAAGACGTTGAATACGTTGAGGTAGGAGAGGGATGGTTTGAAAGCAGGGCTCCAAAGGATTGGGCCAGTGCAGCCACCTGATTCTTCAGAATGGAGGCCTATGTCTTAAGACCCAATCCGATTGGCTGCTCAGCCCAGCCAGGATGAAAAACGGTTGGTGTATGTCCCAATCTTACACTTTTTTAATGAGAACCCACCGGCAGCAATGGGTGAAATGGTCTTACTCAGGTGCACCCGACCTTTTTGGTCAATGAGCAACATTTGCAAATCAAAATAAATGGTATGCATCGTCTGAACTACACATAAGAGTTATTAGCAATGGAGATCATAATTGACCTCCTCCCAGCCTATCAGAATGTTCAGAGTGCAGTCATTAACTACTGGTATTGACTGTGTTCTGAACGTTCTGTCTTCAGATGCAGACAAGGCAACAACAATACAATTTCCAGGCATTTTTCTTTTCAACATGGCATCCTTTCTGAGCTGGCATTTGTTTACTTCAGCATACTATTTTACGCATGAAAGAGAAAGCTAAATCTTCGGAAAATGCTTTCAAGTTCTTACAGAGAAATCATTTACTTTTACATTACACTTAATGCAGGATCATATTAAACCTGTGCCAGTTCTACCAAGTTGCATTCAAAAGCTGAATTTTTGAAGACAACCGTGTTATTTAAATACTACTGCATAGAACCAGTTTTAACTTAATAACTCAGTTGTCTGTTTGCTTTTCTCACTTTTAAAGTAACATATTTTACTTCACCACCAAAACTTCAAAACGTGTATACCTACTACCACCACATGCTAATAGCATTATAGAACCTGGGAGGAGTCCTTATCGTTTGGGATAGTTAGCCTTCTCCAACTTATGCTCCTCGACTTCGACTCCGGCTATAACTTGATGGCGGGTCATTATCCCACGATAATCAACCCTCCCTCAGTCTAGAAAGCTATATTAATTCTAAGTAATTAACAGTAGTTGCAACGGTGATTTGTTTGGCAAAGGAGCTTGACAGCATTTTAAATTAAGCTATACAGTCAATCAATTGTGGCAAATGTAGTTGAAAACTGTATTTTAAGCACATCCATCGGTCAATGCTTGGTAAAACTTAAATACAATTTTTCAATGATCATAACTTGAAGCATTCATTGGGCATGATTTACAAAAGCTTTTTTCAATGAAAACATCCAGTTGAAAAAAAGCTTTTCTACATTCGGTCCAGTGGCTGTTACCCTCAGCATAATACATGTTTTGTAAGTAGTCACCACGTGCCTTTTCATTCTACTGTTAGTTGCTAAAGTGGCCAATTTGACATGCAGGTCACCTATGTGAACGCTGCTCATTTGCCAGCTGTGCAAAGATGATAAGATTCATTTTCACATGGACGCTAACATGGGCAGGTTATATACTTATTTTGTATCAAACTGCAGAGAAGATGGCAATATTCTCACCAGAACACCGACATGAATGGGCTATAATGCCTGGTATATGATCCCTCCTTATGGGCTCTCCCCTATATCTCTCTCCTTAGACTTATTTCCCAGTGGCAAACATACACAACAGTCTGAGAACAGTAAGCCCTTTTGTAAGCACCTCTAGATGCCCCCAACACACAAACTGTAAGTACCTAGTTGCATGTCCACTAAACAGGAAGGTTTGTGGGAAATATTATTTTTTAAAAGCCCATTACAAGGTAATATTGTTTCACAACCACTTTACAGGGATGTACTCACCGGACATCTATTAGGAACATTACGGTAAAACAGTGCATTTGTAAGCATATGTATCCATTGATGATAGGTAGAAAGTATTCAAGGCCAATTTGGGTTTAGCCCTCACAGATATTTTGGGAAAGTAAAAGCAAATCAAAACTTGTAAAAGAACGTCCTTTATCCAGTAGTGTTGCACCTACACTTGACGGGATTTAAATACCAGTTTAAAAGGTGTTTCGCTGGCGGATTTCAGTTCATCTGTTTAGCAGAGCACAGTCATATTTTGTTAAGGCCAGAAACCATTATTCCCACGTAACATAGGATTTTATTTATTCCTAGAAAGCACAGATAGCACAGATAGCACCACCTCCGCTGGGTATACCCCATTCCTGCACCCCACCCCGGAACACTTTCAAATGTGGCAACCTACTTCACGCAACTTCTCTCAACTTTCGCTCTGCTGTCAAACATTCCTATGGCATCTGCCACCTCCTCGAAGACCTTGACCTGGATGTCCTCGCTCTCACGGAGACATGGTTCACGGCCCGCTCGGTCACAAGTTTTGACACTCTCCTCCCATAGGGCTACAAGATCCTCTCTGAGCCCAGAACCAACTAGCCCGGAGGTGGAGTGGTCATGATCTTTCTAAAATGGGTCCCTGCTTCTGTCATTCCTACGCAGGCCTAATCCTCCTTTGAAGGCCTAGTATGCAGTCTCTCTATCTCTCCAGGCCTCTCTCTGACAGTGGCCACCATCTACAGACCACCTTGCCAAGTCACCTCTTCCTCTCAAAATGGGCTGACTTCTCTTCTTCCCTCCTTGCCTTAAACTCTCAACTTCTTCTCCTCAGGGACCTGAACATCCACCTGGATGCTTATAATCCCCCCTCAGGGCATTTCTGCAACCGATGCAACTCTCTCTCCCTTTCCATCCTACCCTCTGGTCCGACACACTCTGCTGGACACACCTTGGATGTTCTCATCTCCTCAGACATCCCTCTTCTCTAGCCCCCTCACCATTCCTCTCTCTTGGAATGACCACTTTCTGCTCTCTTCTCACCTGAAACGTCTTGCACCTCAAGCAAAGCCTACCCCAGCACTGCCACCTTCCTTCTCGGCCATCCGGCCCATGAAGCGAGTGTCAGTGGATGTCTTTGCCTCTACTTTCTCTGCTCCTCTTACAATTGCAGCTGACTTGCACTCTAACACAGTCCTCTCAAACCTGCATCTTTCTATCTCCAACACTCTGGACATCCTTACCCCGTCATGAGAATCCACCTAAAGCCTACCTCAAAGTGCAACTCTTGGTACGACAATGATCTAGCCGCCCTGAAACGCAAGTGCAGGGAGGTTGAGAGGATGAGGCGGGCTTTGGGTGCATCCTCTGAATGCTGGCCTACCACCTGCTCCAAAGACAATACAGACTCTCTGTCCTCACCAAGAAGAGGGTCCATATCCAAGCCCATGTCTCTGCGGCCTCTTTCAACACGGCTGCAATCATTAAAATCTGCAAGGAGCTGGCAAATCCTACTGCAGTCTCCACCTCTCCTGTTCCCCCTCTAAGATTGGCATGGCATCAAGAAGAGACAGACACAAGTGATCATAGTTCAAGGGTGTTTATTAAACTGTAAATGCAGAGTGAGATAAATGCCTAATCTAACCCTAAATCTAAGATGGAAGTAGATTACTACCATAAAACAATAAAAAGGCAGACCTAATGGTGTTGTGTCAAACAAAAAGGGCCTATACTTTGAAACCTATTGCCAAACCTTACAGCTAAATCACAAAAGGATGTGGGACAATGTTCTTCAGAAAAGAAAGAAGTGTCCGCAAAATGATAAGTCAGGATGTTATGGCTGAGTGTCCCTTGCCAATGTTTTAGACACGGGACAAGGCAGAACCTTCGAGCACAGCACACTCCTGTGCCTCGGGAGCAGGAGGTTACAGTTCAGTTCCAGAATATATCAGGGTCACCTGTGGCCAAGTCTCTTTCAGCAAAGTCTCTTGCCTCAGAGGACCTGATGGTCCAAACAACAAACAAACACAAAGTTCTGTTTCATGAATACTTTGGGTGCTGGCTTCACCCGTGGGTCACCCCTCTTCTGGGTGTGGACCCCTCACCAGTCGTATTCAACAAAGTAACTAAACAGTTCTTTTTTTCCCAAATGCTTTGGGTGATGACTTCACCCCTGGATCTCACTACGGTCGGGCTCAGAACGCTTTAGCATTTTCCAAAACAGTTTACTGTAGATAACCCTTTTCTGGGCTCACTCTTGTCAACACAATGCTCACGGGTGTCTTACTTTTCAAACTCCTCTGTACGTCTTCCACTGGCTTCACATTCAACAAATAAACTGTTTACCTTATCACAATGTGGGACTCACTCTTCTCAGCTTACCCTTTGGCATCCCTTTGTCGTGTTCACACTTGCCTTTTTACAATATTCACAGCCTCATCTGAAAGCTGGGCTCCCTTCCCACAGCTTTCTCTCGGCATCCCTCATCCGAGTTCACACTTGTCTTTTCTCAATAGTCACAGTACCATTAGAAAGCGGGGGCTCCCTTGCCCTAGCTTTCTGTCGCATCCCTCATCCGGGTTCACACTTGACACATCTCTTAAGACAGTGCCTTGCCTACTTCGTGTCATACGAGGGGTTTGACTGAACCCTTGTATGACCCCCTTGACAATTCACGCTGGCCTTCTCAAGGCATCTTGGTACTTGCAATTTCACAACAGGACCCAGTCAGAGTTATTCGATTAAGGGCCCAGATGGTGCCAGACCCCTCTGCACCTGGATCTTTGCTGCTGTCCCTTTTAGCTCAAACAATAGTTCTTTGTTCAAATGTTCACTTGTTTCTGTTCGCAACCTTTGGCTTACCACAGGCCGGGTCGCTATCGGTTGCACCCGCTGGTGTCTCTTACCTCTGGAGTCAAGGATCAGTTCATGGTAGTCAAAGTACTTCCCCGCCTGAGTTATCAACACGGGAGGCTTTGTGCACCCTTGACATCTGCTGCAACACACATCCGCTGTATATCCCAGGCTTATGATTCTTTGTCTGGAGGCCTTGTGGATTGGAGTTGAAAAGGTAAAAGGCATTTCCCTCCTTGTCACCCCAACTGGTTTCCTCGCCCTGTGCCTCCGTTTGAACTGCCGGTTCAGCACAGCTGCTCCCTCGTCCTGTTGGCCTTGCTCGCAGTGCTGTATTGGGCTCTGCCTTTCATCCCTGCGGGGAAAGTAAAGGGACATCAAGTGTGTGTGGTTATTGTCAATTGCCTGACTCTGCCTGACCCTTGGGTTGAGACATGTCAGGTATACAGTCTTAGCAGTAGTCCATTTCCTATCACAGTAACAAAAAGTATTCCTATTGGAAAAAGAGGGTGTTAGAGGTTTCAAGTTTCTTACGGGGCAGGATGTAGAAAGTGTGTCATAAGAAAGACGATGGTTAGGTAATTCAGAAAGGTAGGGTTTGTGAGAGTTGTGGAATGAACGAGAATTGCCAGTATTCTTATCGGAACTAAACAAAGTGAATAGTGGGAACAGTAGTCTTTGGTCAAAGCGGACCAGCGGTTCAGAAAATAATCATCAGCGGGATGTGGAAATGAATGTCTGGGAGTACTCGGATAGGTAATAGGAAGACAGGGTTTCTGAGAGATGTTGCTCTTAGCAGGTTTACCAAAAGCAGAGGGTTTGAGGCGTGCGGAAAAAGATGACTCACTGGAAGGAGGGGAAGTAGACTTGAAGCAACCTATAAAGTCCATCGGGACTTCATCCTCTTCAGGATGATACCGCGTCACGCCAGTTGGTGTCCCACTTCCACTTCCTGAAGACCCCGCATCCAGGTGATCCTTCCCCACTGGTCCATGCCCTCAACTGGATCCAATAGTGATGGCTGTGTCCTGGCCGCCTGGATGACAGATCTCTGGGGACTAGCGTGGGAGACATCTTCACGTTTCTCACCCCCCACAGGCCCTCTGTATTGCTCTGGCATCTCATTTCACCACTAAACTCAGGACATCCTGTCTTCACTTTCCTCTTCCTCTCCCTCTACCTCTCCCAGGCCCCCTTTGGCTGCCACTCGCTCTCCTCTTCCTTTTTCCTCTTTCACTCTGACATCACCTGACAAACTCTCTAGACAAGTGCGATCTATGAAAGTGTCATCCAAACAGATGCTCCTCTGCTTCTCCAGAACTATTCAGGACCTCATTGCCACCTCGCTCCATTTCTGGTCGATGTTTACAATCACTCTTTCACCACTGAATCTTTCCCCTCTCTCCTCAAGCACTCCCTTGTGCACCTCTCCTAAAAAAGCCTTCTGCCGATCCAGCATGTCCGGTAAACTATTGCCCGATCTCTATAACTCCTTTCCTGGGCACACTGCTGGAATAACTGGCCATCTCCCAGCTCACTCTCAACACTGAATCTGTTGGCTGCCTCCATGACCATCAGTTTGGCATCAGAGCAGACAGAGGCAACTAAACTGCTCCCCTGAACACATGTGAACATCTGCTCTCTAACCTCGACTCCAGCTCTCCCTGTGTCTTCATCCTCTTTGACCTTTCCACTGCTTTCAACACAGTCAATCAAACCACCCCGATCAACTGACGCTGTGTGAACTGGGGCATCACAGATCAGGCTCTGGCACGGCTGACCTCATTCCTCCTGGACCGTACCTCCCAGAACCAACTTTGGTACTTTCTCTCTACCAACTCTCTCTCTACATGTGATGTCCCCCTGGGCTCTCTCTTCTCACCCTGGCCCTTCAATGTCTTTCTGGCCCTTTTGGCACACCTGATCTCCTCCTTCTGTTCTGACTTTCAATTTCATGTGGAGGACACTCAGCTCTCTTTCAGGCTTCCCTCAGCCTCTTCTCCTCCCTCACTCATTCCTGACTGTCTATCCGTGATTCATGATTGGTGCACCTCCAACAATCTTTGCCTTAATGCCAATAAGACAGAGATCCTTTTAATTGGAACCCCTGCCACCACTTTCCATCTCTCACTCTGGCTGCCCTCCTTGGGCCCTCTACCCTTGCCTTCCTGTCAGGCAAAAAAAACCTGGCGTCATCTTCGACTCCATCCTCTCCTTCTCTCCTCACATCACGGACCTTGTCAAAAAGCCCCACTTCCAGCTGCACCTCCTCAGAGGTATTCTACCTTTCCTCACTTTCCCCCAGAAGCTCACTGTCTTCAGAGCCCTGGTTATATCCAGACTGGACTACTGCAACAGCCTCTTTCTCAATCTCCCTACCTCTACTCGTCACCCCCTGAAACTAATCCAGAACAGGACTGCAAAACCTATCCTTGGCCTCAAGCCCAGGTACCGTATCTCTCCAGCTCTGAAAGCTCTCCACTAGCTCCCGGTGGCTGCAAGGATCAACTTCAAGACACTCTGCTTCATCCAGAAGGCTTTCTGGGGCTAGGGTCTGCACTACATCCAACTCTCTCTTCCAAAATACCTTCCTTCTAGAGCCCTTCCTTCAGCTACTTCCAACACTTTGAGGGTCATTTGATTCTCCAAGCAGAGAGTGGGGGGGGTAGATCTCTCTCCTCTGCACATGCCACCCACTGGAACAACCTCCCTGCCCCTCTCAGACTTGAACCAGACCACCTAAAGTCACAGAAGCAGCTAAAGACCCTAATTTTCTCCTCTGCCTTCTCTCTCTTGCTCCCTTGCTAACTTAGCTGTCTGTTGTGCTGACAAGTTGCTTGGTTCCCTCAGAGTCTCACTGAGTACCAGGCTCCTCCGTGACCAGTCTTTCCTGCACTGCCTCCTGTCCTACTGCACACTTAGGGGCTGTAACTGTAACCCTTACAGCCTCACTGACTCCTGCACTACCCAGAGCCACACTGCACTGGCTGCACTTACTCAGAGCCATGCTGCCCTGTTCGCACTCCCCCTTCCTCCACACCTTCCCCTTGCATGTCTATTGTCACACTTACACGATCCAAAATACACAAGCACTAGTAATATCATTTATCCTGTCCTCCCTATGTTTTCCCTGCCTTGTCTTGTGGCGCCGAGAAACACTTGTGTACAGGTGTGTTACAAATTCCTTATCATATTATTACTTTATTTCCAGTTAAAGCAGCAGGGACAGGTTAGGCTCCATGATGACAGTATGAGGACAATAACTTGCTCCCAAGATGTATGGACAGAATGCGATCTGAAGAAGGGGCAGCCAAAAAGAATGCATCCAACTCACAGTGTTTCTATAAGAAAAGAAAATATATTATTGCAGCAGAAACAGTGTCAATATCAAAGAAACATGATCAGATATTTCTCTTGATAGTTACCTCACTATAAATAAAATAATTATAAATGCATACAACAAATAATTCAACGTTTGTGTGCAGCAGCAGCCTGGCTGTGTTCTACAAATATTTGAAAGGTCAATATGTAGTTACGAAAGATATAAAATGATAAAACAACTTTGGCAACTTCCATAGTACATAAGCTACTCCCTCTAGATGAGAAGCCACCCTTCTGGGGGCAGAGATTCCAACTGACCTAGATGTCATCAGGTATACCTTTACCACTTCTACCTACCGGCTCTCCATGCACAACTGCTCTCTTTTCAAATTCCTTCTCGTAGTCTGCAAAGCTATCATTTTCCTTGGTTCTCAGTAGCTGTCTGGTTGTGTCTCAGTTTACTCACCGTCTTGTTCCCTTCGATACTCCTCCCGCGCTCAACCTCAACGTTCCATACCCTACCTGTGCCTCCTCTCTCTTCCACACTTCTCCCTACTCACCCAAATCCACAGGAGCTCATTGCACATAACAATGAAATCCAGCCTGACTGTAGACCTCTTCAGATGGGAAAAGATCTGCCCTCTATAAATGTGTTATTGCAAGTTCTATCTGATCAAAACTGACATCAATGTTCTTCAAATAAATACATCTACAAACATAGGCAACAAATGGCACTCCACATGAATGGATTGGTAGGCCCTACCTATAACAAAAGAAATAAGAGATAGAACAAGCACCATAATACAATCTGATATTAGCTGAGAAGCTCAAACTGGATAAGCGTAATCCTGATGAAGCCAGTTAGCAAAACTGTCATATGGATAATAAACCAAAGAGGGGCCGTTAAATGTTAATTGATCCACAACAGTAGACGGTTTTCGCATGTCCAACGGATGTTCTAGATTTCTTTCCAATATGTAATTTGCATGTCTGTTTCAACATAGAATACAGCGTTATTTAGTTCACGTGAAATTAGCTATTCAGTCATGCTTATTCTGATGACAACAGACATGGATTTACAATCAAAAACACACACAAAATGATGTGAAATTGAATTTAAACAAAAGCAGGTGTGGATTAGCTGCTCACTCTTAAAAGGGGGAATGAGACATCACTTATTAAAGTTTCTTAATTAGGCAATATGACCCGAGGAGCGGGGGGACTACTGGTCGGGTAATGCCCCCAGGGCCATTGTTAGAAGCCCGGGCGAAGCAAGGGCTTTAACAGAATCCAGAGGGCATTCCTCGCACCAGAAGGCTCCCCTCCAAGGGTCATGTTGCCATTAGTAGACCGGTGCATCGTACCGGGGTACTAATTACAATTTTTCTCGAGTCGAGAAATGGGGCTGCAACCATTTCTCGACTCGAGTAAAGAAAATGGCTGCCGGGGATGAGGGAGAAAGGACTACATGTAGTCCCTTCGCCCTTTCCATGGTGCCAGTCGCGGAAAGCGCTTGGGACGCTGCAGAGGCTCAGAGCTTTCTGAGGCAGGTAAGGCACAAGGGAGTGCCAATGAGCTTGCGTTTTACGAGCTCATTGACCCTCGCCGGGTACTAATATAAAATATGTAAATATATATTCAATGAAAAAACGTTGTTAAGGGGACGTTATGGTTAAGTTGCACTAATAAAGACCTATGAAATTCAATAAGAAAACCTATGAAATTCAATGAAAAAATCGTTCTTAAAGGGACGTTATGGTTACAAGTAAAACTAAAAAAAACCTGAAATTCACCAGTTATGGTAAGCTAAGCAACCATTACTCGCGCCACCACCGTGCACTGCTAAGACTAACAGCCAAACTTACTCATATCATATTTACCCAATATAGCAATATTTTTGTCCAGTTTACAAAGTGTCACCTTAAAACTCTGCCATTTCCCACCTTCTAGAATCATTTTTGACACTTCTATACATTTTTTGCAACTATTTCAACTAGTTTTGCATCCGTAGATGTCTATGAACATCTGACTTCCTTGCGGACCTTCCGGACAATGCCACATAACCATACGCTGGCACGCGGCATGATGACGTGTCCAAGAACCCGTCCGCACTTCACGATAAGATCCGTGCTTCACAGACAGTTCGGAATTGCATTTTCTACTGATCTAGGAACTTTCAACTTCAAAATTTCCGTTGCATAGCTCCAACACCTATTCCTACTCATTATCCATTAACAATCTAGTACACAGTAAATACTTTTAGCAAAACTGCTATTTATCTTAAAGTGGCATCCATCCCTCCTCCCCAAGTGCCACCACCACTGCTGTAATCAAGGAGCATGAGAAACACTGCGCCCTACATTAGAAATAACACACGCACAACATTTTCCCCTGCCCACCTACTCCTCAATATTAGTGTTTGGTGCCTCTTCCCTCATTTCCTCCCCACCTTTCGTTCTTAGCTCTCCTGCAAACAAAAAAATACATCCAAAAACAACAAAAGAAATGATCCCTTAGGAACCACCTTTCATAGTTAAAAAATAGAACTGAAAAAAGAAAAAACGTATAGACTCCATCTACTTTATATTTCTCAGTAAAGTACATAGACTCAACAAGATTTTCCATCATTTCTATTTGCATTTTGTGTTATGCTAATGGGAATATTGTGACGTTCATCGTCCGTTCCAGGGACTGGAACGGTGGATACCGGCCCGGCAGCCCAAGTTATCAGCCCAAGCGAAGCGAGGGTGGATACCAAGGTCTCTGGACCATTATCCCCCCATTCCAGCCCCTGTAATGGGGGATGAAGGCCATTGGCACCTTAGGTTCCCAAAGTGTGAACCCGAGGTGCTAAAAAAAATATTTTTCTTGCTATACCGGGATGCTTGTGTCATCCCGGCGTTGGAAGTAAAATCCTTTTCCAAGATGGCCACCATTGAAATGGAAGGCAGGTTTCCATACAGGGCCCCTCTTCGCTTTCAATGGAGGCCTGCAGAAGGCGAAAAGAGAACCCTATGACCTTATCACCACAAGCACATTTTTCTTCCCTTTCAAATCTATCCCAATTTCAAATAACTTTACCACAAAGCCAGTGCCAGGTGGACATGACCACTTTAACCCCATGTGTTGTCCCTCGTGGTCATGGCCAGTAGCCAGATTGTCCGGGTCATGACCTTATTCCATTAACCGGACAATCTGGCCACCGCCCATGGCCACAGGCTACACCTCAGTCACCAAAGATATGTCACTATTTTTTGTACCTACATTATGACACTTGTCAAAAAATAAAACATGGGCGCATTTGCAAATCCATGCTTTCAGGTCCTTGCCAATGCTCCTTACACAAGTTTGCTGGAAATCCACCCATGCTTTATTTTTTCAAAAGTGTCAAATGTATGAACATGCAATCATCATATAACTTAGCCCCCACTTGACAAAATCCATTCAGACCTTACGAAAACATTTACATTTAGATCTATAATCTTTTTGCAAACCTTTGTGTAGATTTGTCAAATGGCACCACATTTGTAAGCCTTTAAAATATTTTGGGACCCCCTCTAATTTTTGCCCCCTCTTGACAGAATCCCACCAAACTTCGCAAAAACATTTATATCTAGATCTATTATCAGTTTTCTAAATTAAGTGTAGATTCGTCAAATGGCACCTAATTTATAATCCTTTACATTATTTTGGGATCCCCATCTAATTTTGCCCCCTCTTGACAGAATCTCACCAAACATAGCAAACACATTCGGAATCAGGTTGGGAATATAATTGCAAAATGTCATGCAGTTTCATTGAGTGGTGCCAAATTAATATGCCATCAAAAAACTGCCTCCAAACATCTGAAGTGTCCGCGGACTTTTGAGGCAAAACACCAGTTGTTTTTGCTTCTTGCAGCCAAATACCATCTTCATCAACCCTCACCTATCCAGAGATTATTTGACAAGTGCAGTGTTGTGTTTTTTAATATGTTTTTACTGTGATGTTCGCGGACACGGGCCACAGTCCGTGAATCCAAGATGGCGGACGTTTCCAAAGATCTGATGCACTTCACGCTTTTCACCATCCAATCAGTGGGCATGTCTAATGTACGTGGACACCACGTTGCCTTCTAAGCCAATCAGAATCCTGTCTTCGGACCGAACAGGGAAGTGTGCCTGCGCAGCAGACATAGAAATCACAATTTTTTTTGCCATACGTTTTGGTCGTTTAAAAATAAACTACTGGAAGGATTTACAGAAATTACTAAAATTACACTTTCAGGACCAAGCCGCCCCTCTTGCCACAAATTTGGTGCAAATACGTCCAGTGGTTTGGGCTCTAGGTGTGAGCACATTTTTTTCCAATTATGTCTATGGGAAAAAAAGACATTTTGGGCCCCCCCCTATAACTTGGCCCACCCTTGACCAAACCTCACCAAACTTTGCAATATAATTCATAGTGGGCCATTTGCAGAGTTTGGTGAGGATTTGTCCAGGGGGAGCAAAGTTATAAGCCAGCCAAAAAGTGCTCTTCCTATGGGTTTAGCAACTTAACCATAACTACATGGCGGCTACCGCAGGCCATGTAATACACCTGTACACATGCTCACCTGATAATAAGCCTGTAAGCCTTTTTGAATCGGAACATGAATGCAAATGTACCACTTTCTTTTCTCGAGTGATTATAAAAAGGGTAAAAGCAAATTTGAACAAAATGCAGTTACACAACCTTACGAGTACTGCCCGATTAGGAACAGCAGATACCTTAATGACTGCTATTGCACTGTCAATTGAATTAAACCATTGACGTAGATTAGGGACATTTGAACCAGTGACATACATCCTATGCACTGACACGTGGAGTAGGATCATTACTCACTGAGCTACCAGCAGTGTAAGCAGCTGATACATACATCGGTTTAATCCTGTGCACATTGAAAACATCCCCTGTTGTCATGTAAACAAAGTTATGTTACTTGTGTAAATGTATATTGATCTGTATGGCTACAAATCAACTCTCTAGAATGGAATGGAATGGAAATTGTAGAAAAAACAAAATTTTGCCAAAAAGAAGAAGTTTCAAAACATCACAAAGTCTGCTATTCAGATCTCACAACCCGGCATCTGTCCTGGCCCAGTTGGGAGAGTCAAGAAATGTAATTGTTGCAGTTTGTTTTTTTGCTCAATCAGAGGATTACAACAATTCTCTTCAGTTTCCTGAAAAATCACGAAGTGCACTGTAGTGCAATGTGACCTGTCTGTCTCTGTCAAGTTCTACACATCACAAATGTTCCTGTTATGGAGGCACTTTTTGAGGTTCTCGTTCCCCTCCCTCTCTGTCACCTCCAGATTGCCTCCAACATGTACGATAGGTGATAGATGATTAGAACACTGAAGTCATTCGTATCCTAAGGGGCTCTGGAATTTACCCTAGAAAACACCCAGTTTAGAACATAGGGGAACAGCTTGAGCTACTAGCCAGAATAATGAATAGAAACCCACTCTACGTTGGTTGTAGACTTCTTTTTTATCTCAAAACATTGACATTTCACAACATTTTTGAGCTTCCTTCTGCCTGAACATGATGTTACTCCAATGCAAGTGAATGGGATTCAGCAAACCTCCCTCTTCCTGGTTCAACGGAATGGAATCATCCAGTCAGCACAGGAGAGGCAGAAGAGGGCTGCGTCCCAATTAGTGTGCATCCCACAATGTCAAATCTTCAGAACCCGTGACCTCTGGTGAAAACATGTGGTTTTCGAAGATGAAGCAGCCTCCACCTCAGGCGTCTCAAATCAATACGTTGCCCTTTGCACAAAGACAAGTTGATTTATTTTATTTTTTTATAACCTTGCATCTCTGGCAGGGATTGCATTCCCTTGCAGGGCAGCTAAGCTTTTTCATGCTCCCCGACAAAGAGCTGGAATCAATTGGAAAGTTTTAAAATATGCTTTTCCCTTTTTATAAATAAGGATTAGGGATTGAAGGTCGCCTAAGAAATGTTTGAGCATCCAGCAGACTGCAGTCCATGGTTCTCTTTAATGCATGGACATCTTCTTTGAGGGCGCACTAGTGGTTTCCCACTGGTGCCCCAAGGGAACTATGGAACCTGAAGGACTGAGAATGGAGAATCTGCTGCACTTGCAAACGTGGAGACTGAGGGCCCGATTCATGGAAAAGTCTGCATTCTTCCCGCAAAGGGTGCATGCCGAGAACAAATTTGTGTGAGCCTGCGCAGAATAGAAAATATGCGCCTTGCGTATTCATGGAAATCACTGCGCAAAGTAACTGTATACTCAAGATGTTCCTTGAACACCCCCGACACGCCCACATGCAAAGCAAAAACAGCCAGGACAGCCACCTTTGCGTGCACCCCCGGGCGCAAATAGATACCCCCTTCAAACAGTGCATGTGGTCCCCTGCAAACAGACCTGCATCTCTGGGACCCTGCATGGGGTCACCCATAAGTGTTACCAGCACCCCGACAACATAAGGACGATGTATCGTCCCTCGGGTAAAACTCAGAAAATCTGCGTGTGAATCCCTGTAAACTGTTCGTGCTCCACACTACACTGCTTACACGCACCCCTATGTCTGATCAGATACCCAGTTGCATAGACACTGCGTACACGCACCAGTGAATCTGACATGCAAACCCACCTCTGCGCTGTGATTTCTATGTGCAAGTGTTCTTACGTCTGCCTTTGGGTGGCAGAGAAAAGGAGGGATATGTGTGGGCATTTTGCAGGCCAGAGGTTGCACGGTCACATCCTAGAATACTCTTCGTTGTGCGCAATTTGTGGGCGTACTATAGACTGCCTTCGGCCCGCCACTCGTAGCGCACACTTTTTCCCTTGTTCTTCGTCATTTTCCAAGTTCCACCCACTACCCTGCCCTCTGTGCAGGCCTCGCTTATGCTCTAGTTCTACGTGGTGTCTCGTGCAAGACACTTGAGCGCTCGCAGAGATGTGCCGAGCCTGCGCAAACTCCATGCAAGTCCCGGAAAAGTCCAGCGCAGTCGATTCCATGATTCGACAAACAAGGATTTGCATGCAGAATGGCGTGCAAATCCCTGATTTTCCACGCAAAGAATTCCACAAATCGGCCCTTTAGTGTAAGCAATATGTGTGAAGGAAAAAAGGGACAGGTTATGGGTCGCACCGCTCATAGGGCATTCCTGAGTTCATTTGGAGAGCTACTTGGGCAAGTCCCTGTTGTATCAATAGGGGTGATGTGCATTCGCTGTGCATAACATGGCTGTAATCCGCAGTGCCTCCACCTGGAGTGGATTTGGTAACAAAATCCAGGATCTTCGGGTTCACAAATGAAAAACTATACATACGCAAACAACGCTATAACATCATGAACACAAAGGCAGTTTCAGTAATTAATACGTAAATAGGCGACTACAGGAATGGTTAATTGAAAAAAAAAACCTTTACAGTTATTGCCCTTATTTTGTGATTATTCCTATCAACGTAGGTGGCACATAACGTACACACTATAACTCCCATGAGCGGTAACTGTACATAACAAAAGCAAGAGGCACTCGGCCCCAACAGAACACTTTTCTAAATGGCCAGTACCCCAATGTCAAGATTTTCAATGAACATGGCTTTGTGACAGATTTTGATTCACTTGGACTAATAAACGATGCTTAATACTAAATAAATTAGGAATAATAGTTTGGAGGAAAACAGAAAAGAAAAAAAGAAAACATGCATGGCCGCTGCCCCTTTGTCAGTGTAATCTGCTTGCATTCATGCTGCTTTCACTGCTCACTCTGTGATCCCTTTTTTTATTAGAAGGGCGTTGCTTGGGGTTATTCTAAGAGTATTCTATTGGATAGTCCAAGAACCCATAAGTCAACTTAATGCACTGAACATTTTAAAATCCTAATAAAATAAACAGCACTTGAAGAAACCGAGGCGTATAGTGCATTTGACTTGTGTAAAAACAATATTAGTGCAGGCTGTTCCTTTCCTCAAGAAATAACACAGCCATATTTTATGCATTAAATAAGACAGTGGCCTTCATTCCAAGCCAGGTGGTAAGTTCCCTACTTTACCACCATGGTGTAAACTCTGTTTACACCATGGTGGATGGCGGATTTACCGCCCCATTCCAAGGTGAGTGGGGCGGTAAATCCCCAATCCCCATTTACCCTTCCCCATTCCCATTTTTGCCCCATAGGGCATAATGGGAGTGGGGAAGGCGCTAATTACCGCACCGTAAATTATGGTGCCGTAATTAGCGCCAAGGACGCTTAGCGCCTTGGTACATAACGCCTGCTAAAAGCAGGCGTCAAGGTGGAAATCAGGCGTTAAGGGTTAACGGCGCCGACGGCGCTGTTAAACCCTTAACGCCTGGGTTGGAATGAGGGCCAGTGTGTGCAAGATTAGTGGCACACATATATAGAATGTTATTTCCAGACACTGCTTTGTTCCCAGCTCATTTGGTCAAGTGCTGTGTACGCAACTTCTGGCCCACTCAACATAAAATATGGTGATTGTCCTTGAGTTTATAAATATTTCCCTCTTGACAAAGACTGAACCCCATGAATAAAACTCTATTCTTTCTAATCACAGCTGCAGTCTGTCAATAAAAATACATTTTAAAAAACAGAGGCAACCAAAATGAACAACCATGGGAAAAGCCATTATTTGTGGCATTTGTAGTTCTTCATTGTATTATACAATAATGATGTATTCTATGTTGAAACAGACATAAATATAACATATTAGAGTGACATCTAGAACATCCGGTGGACATGCGAAAACCGTGTTCTGTTGCAGATCAATTAACATTGAAAGGCCTTTCTTTGCTGTATTATCAATATCACAGTATTGCTAACTGGTTTCATCAGGATTGCCCTATCCAATGAACTACAGCCAGCAGATGCATTGGAGAGGTGCAGTACCACTGACAACATACAGATGTCCTCATAATAAATCACATTGAGGTTGGAGAGGTGCAATACCACTGAACATACAGATGTCCTCATAATAAATCACATTGAGATTGGAGAGGTGCAATACCACTGACAGCATACAGATGTACTTATAAGAAATCACATTAGGATTAGCAGCGGCACTGCTCCTCTTAAAAAAAATAAAACAAAATCAACAAGAACCAGGAAAATAGGAAATAGAAATGGAAATTGGTTAAGAGTAGACGAAAACATCTGTCAGTGGTACTGCTCCACTCCAATGAGTTATAGCTTTCAGATTATTTTATTGGCTAGGTGCAGTACCTCTGACAACATACAGATGTCTTCATAACAAATCACATTGAGATTGGAGAAGTGCAGTACGCCTGACAACATGTGTACCCCCAAAAGGGTCAGGAAAGTAGCCCAAATATAGCCCAACCCCCCCCCCCCCCGGCTGTCACAAGAAAGATCACTATGCAGCCCCAGCTTTCAGTCCCAGCTTTGAAAGTGACACAGACACATGACATGGTACAGTTCTCATGATTGGGAGAATATTAGTTAAACAAGCCACAATTGCATTACATCGACATAATGGAATAAGAAATAGATTATTCCACATCATTTCCAGTTGTCATGTCAGCCACAAAGTCAGCTTTCTGGCACCTCTTTACTCTGTCTCTTCTCTATCGCAGTACTGTTGGCAATATGTTGATGGCTGTGCCACCAAAATGCACTCAAAAACAAACATTCTTGAAAAGATGGTAAGGGAGAAACAGAACTTGATTTGAGAATTAAAATAAATCAGGTATTTTAATTGGATTGGCAGTCACAAGAAATTAAATGCACTGCTGTAGTGCTCCCTACAGGTCTTTGCTTATATGTCTGTTGGGTGGAAATGTATCCAGCATTTCTCAAAGGAGAAAGGTATGCAGCTAAATAGAATAGTGAATAGGAACCTGATCTCTGTACACAGCAACCAAAGAATAACAGCCAGACACACATTATATAAAACAATAGCAAATTAATAATATCTGCACTCCAGAATAAAACATATGGGCAAAGTGTGTATTTGCAGCTGGGTGTCTGTTAGCCCACCTATATTTAAATGGTTTGGGCTTGTATGATCTTGGGGCAGGAACTTATATCATTGAGCTGACCGCTTTCCACTGCTACAATAAGTCTTGGATATCACATTGAGATTTGAGGAGTTCAGTACCAATGACAACATACAGATGTCCTTATAATAATTGTTTTTATGGAAACATTATCCAGATCAACACTCTTACATGCAGCCCAAGAGGCCTGGAAAGTAGCCTACATACAGCCCAACTCCCTCCAGCTGCGAAAAGAAAGATCACTATGCAGCCTCAGCTTCGAAAGTGACGGAGACATGTGACATGGTAGAGCACTTCTGATTGGGAGAACATCGGTACAACAAGCCACTATTGGATTACATTGGCATATTGGAGCACAAAATAACCATAACTATGTCGGACGATTATGCTACCGCATTTCCAGTTGTCAAGCTAACCACAAAATCCTTTTTCTGGCACCCGTTTACTCTCTCTCTCTTTCTGTAGCAATGGTACAGGCGATGTGTTGGTCGCTTTGTCACAAACGTATGTCAAAACCAAAAATGAGTAATATGCAGCCTTACAGGTCCTCTGAAATACCTACTAGCTGATACTGAGCTGCATAGGGCTGCTGGATGCTGGCAGGTGAGGATTGGGGGCAAGCAGGCTGAGGCCGCTTCGTGGCAGGGTAACCTCTTTTGCAATGTGGCAGATCTTTTCTGTAAGAGGAGCAGCAAGCAATGCTGAAGTGCTCATGCATGCCAGTGGGGCTGGAGGCATATTATTTTTCCTTGTGCTAGTTTCTTTTAGTAGAGACTAGTTGGGGTATGGATGAATACCTGGGCACCGCCACCCAGCTCTCTTTGTATGTAGTTGCTTGCCATTACCAGGAACCAGCGGGTGTGCTTCTATGACATGGGACCCCTTCAGTTTTGCCTAGGAAGGGCATTTGTTGTTCCTTGAATAGGACCCTGAGGGGCTTGCTTCTTTTACAATTTCCCTTGTTATGGGTGTGGCACACACCCCTCCCTAGATCCCTGACCACGTCTCTTTTAAATGCCGGGAGATGCAATGTCTTTTGTCCCATTTGTTTTACTTGCAGTGGAGTACTGGGGAAGTGGGCGATGCTGCGCAACACACAGGCCCTACTGAGTTCACGAGAATGCAGCTAGCATGATCTGGAGGGATCTCTCTCTTCCCCCTCCCTAGTTCTTTTTCTTTCACAGTGCCTTGATAGCTCTATACCGATGGCATCCCCTGGCAAAAAGCCTTTCTCTTCTTTTTGCACAGCACCAGGGGCCACTGGACTCCTCCATCCTATTTGATGGTGTGGAGAGGCAAGGGACAACACTCTCTTCTTACTTTGGGGCGACACACCCACAAATCATGCAAGGCACAGCATGGCACATTCTTCCATCTTGTTTTTTTTTTTCTGTTGTGTGTGTGTGGAGCATCAAGGACACAGCAAGCCTACAGGGCTAAGACATGGGGATACCTGGCCTCACGGTCTTTTTCCCTTAAATGCTCTGTGTTGCCCTTGGTATGTGGTGCCGCCGTATGCACCAGCCATCTTAGTTTTCGTTTTTGGTGTGCAATGAACAGAGGCAGATGGGGCACATGGCATTGACAGGAACGTGAGGCCATGAGCATAGCAGCTCTGACCATTGTTATCTTCATGCTGCCAACACTATTTTGTTTTTTAATCAGACTGGCGTACGGAAGCTGGGAAGACTTCTCTTGCGGAAGGTGGACACTGCTGGAGGAGTACCTACAGTTCAAGGCAGGCCATCTCCAGCTTTGGCAGGGAATGGGGATGAGGGACTGCAGCCCTCCCTCCATTCAGGCCCCTCATCTCTCTCTTTCTCAAATTTGCAGACTATCTTTTTTTATATCAGCCAAGGGGATGCACCGTTGTTAGGTGTCAATAGAGGGTTCACAAATCATTTCTCCAAATCTTCACTGGTGAACTCCAGCCTGGGCTACCTTCTGCAGAAACAAATCTGATGTAATTTTTCATATGCTTCACAAATGTGCTTTTATATTTGTATATTCTGTCATGTTCATGTTTGATCCACATCGTTATGTGGAAGGTGGGGCTAGGGTAGGGGAGGGGCACAGGGAGTGCAGGGGTGGGACCGGAATCAGGATTGAAAGTTAATTAAAAGAAAGACAGAGTTGAGACCGGTTAATACTGTGTGGGCCTTCAGTCATTGCTGCATGTGCAGTGCAACACACATCTTCATAGTGGTACCGCAAGGTGGAGTACTCACTCTCCAACACTGGGGCAAGGAGGTTGGACCCAGCAAAATCCCGACATTGCACACGCCATGAAGGCGTTTTTAGCAGGAGAGGCCCCCTTCGGGTATCCAGCCCGACCCAAGGCTCAAGGGCGTGGGAGCCCGAGTGGCGGCAGTGATTCAGCTCCAGGTGTGGCTGCATGATAAGCAGCGCACATGTCAGGCCTGCAGCCCGGACCACGGCGGTGCAACAGAGTCCGAATTTCGGTGATCGTGACCCCCTAGTGGCCTCACACTAGACTGCAGTCAAATCTAGAAGAACCTGCTGGCTCTACAATTTCAGCTGCCGCAGGCCAGCCAGGGCCAGTCGAAGCACCCGGGCATTCCAGAGGTGAGGAGGGGCAGAAAAGAACACGTGCCATAGCAAAGGCAGAAGGCATGCAAGGCGTCTGAGGAGATCATTCCTGCCACTGTGCCTGCTAGGCCCTCAGATGTCTTTCACAAGATACAGGGGAATATCACACCTTGGCAGCTGCCCCAAGCTTTTGACCTCAAAGATACTGTCAATTTAAGTCCCCCATGGATGAGATGGATGATGGACTTTAGAGAATATGTGGCGGCAATGGGTCCCATTGATGATGAAAGTAAAAAGAACATATTGACCTTGGCAGTGCGAGCAGCAGTACATGACATCCTATATGAACAGTTTCACAAGGAGAAAGCAACGTTTCAAGAAATTAGAGAAGAACTTGCACATATTTTGCGCCACACACCAACGTGGACTAAGAGAGACATATCTTTCACACCACCATGCAGGAGATGGGCGAGACCATGGAGAATTACGACATGATAAAAGAAACTCCTCCGAAACAATGATCCCTGGATGAAATCTTGGCCATGGCCCACACAGACTCAGTGGTGTCACAACAAGTGGTTAGTCTGGGACGTCTAAAGATATCATCAGATCCCAGAGACCAGGAGGTCATCAAGAATCTGACACCAGCACCCCCTGAAAAGGTCAGTTACTCTGCAAAGTAGTGCTACTGGTGTGGCTAAGAATTCCCCAATGAGGGCACATGCCCAGTGTTTGGTCAGAAGTCTGCAGCATGTGGCGAAGATGACCATTTCAGGGCTGTCTGCAGGAATGCCAATCATCCATGCCGCCTCTCAGAGGAACAGCAGGTGCCATCCCAGTTACCGACTAGACAATAGAAGGCCAAGCTCTGAATACAGAAGATACAATCCCGTGGATGGAGAAAGTGTCCGGCAACAGTCCAGACGGTGACACAGGTCCCCAGACAGGAAGAGCATGCACAGGCCTCAACGGAGCATCCGATATGTGGAAATACGCTCACCATCGGGAAGTGAATCATCATCTTCCCAGAACAGCCAGAGGACGAAGAGATATGTGTAGACACAATGAAATTCAAGTTTACAACACGCCAAGAGAGTTCCTTACTGACTCCAGGGAGGCAGTTAATGTTCTGGGCGAGGATACCTAGAATTGACTCCCACACCCGCCTAAATTGAGGCCCTCAATGGTGGATCTTTTCCCTTACGGCTCGAACACACCTTTGCCGTGTAAGGGAACCTCCACAATGATCTGTGCACACAAACGTCACACAGCCCGCATCCAATTACATGTACTCTCCACAGAAGCCAGTAGTGGATGTAGCCTAAGTTTTAAAATGGCTGTAGACATGGGACACGTCCACATTCTTTACCGCATGATGGTCCACAAATACCTAGCCCCAGAGGGGATGTCACAAAAGCATTTCCGAACCTCTTCAAAGGACTGAACAAGTTGCAGAACTGCAATGTAAGGCTCCATTTTGACTTAGAGGTTAAACCTGTCACCCAACATTACAGGGGCATCCCGATAAACATATAAAAGCAGGTAGAGGAGGAAATAAGATGTCTACTGGATCTCCACATCATAGAGCCAGTGGTGGGACCTAACCCATGGGTTTCCCTGGTTGTATTGGGCCCTGAGAAATCGGAAGACGGATCCATCCACCTTTGCATATATATGCATTACCTCAACATGGCCATCCAGCGAGAGCGACACCAAGCCCCAAGAATGATCCTCCTCCTCAATGGAGCGACCATATTCTCAAAACTCGATCTTAATAAAGGCTACCACCAGCTAGTGCTAGCCCAGGAGTCCTGATATATTATCACCTTTGTGACCCACATGGGACTATTTTGCTACAAGCGTGTACATTTCAGCATATCCTCAGTGGCTGACATTTTCCAGGAGGAAATCTACGAGGTGATCAAGCACATACCAGGGTGTCTGAACTACAGCAATGACATCCTGGTTTTTGGTAAAATAGCCCAGGAACACAATAACACCCTACACATGTTCTGCATGGCCCTGGAAGCAGCCCACATAACTCTCGACAAAGACAAATGCAAATTTTGCAAACATACTCTCAAATTCATTGGACACAGATAAGGTTAAATCACTAGAGGAAGTCCCCCACCCAGTGAATGTGTCGGATTGCAGGTCATTCCTGGGACTCGCAAGTTACTGCTCCCTTTATCTAGAGAATTTTGCGACTGTGGGCACTCCGCTCCGTCAACTAACCGAAGACAATCAAGACTAATCAAGACTTTGTCTGGACACCGGAATGCAAAGCCGCCTTCGCCGTAATCCATGCACGCATTGCCTCAGCCACTGACATGGCATACTTAAGCTCTGCCAAACACACTAAGGTGCCAGTGGACATGAGCCTGGTGGAGCTAGTCACTATACTTACCCAATTAGACCCTAGCACCCCACACATCAAGAAAGTTGTTTCCTATGCCAGCCGCAGTCTGACAACCAACAAGCAGAAATATTTTCAGGTTGAAAAGGAGAGCCTGGCAGTCATCTGGCTTGCAAACACTTCCATATGTTTCTATTTGTGAAAGCTTTTACAGTAGTCACTGATGATCAAGCTCTCCTCACCATCTATGGCAACCCATAAGGCCGGATGCCACGGCGTATTGAAAGATGGGGACTTTGTCTCCAAGACTACAAATTCACCATCCTCCACCGACCGGGTATGGATAAGAACTCGACTGACTATCTCTCACACAGCCCGATGGGACAGCCACAAACCGAGCACTCAATCGCGGATGCATATCTGCAATACATTATCTATCAAATTAAGATGTTCCCGGTGACGTGGAAGACACTTCAGGAGTAAGCAGTCGACCCGGTACTGGTGATTGTAGCACAGTGTATCAACCCAGGAAAAATGAGACATGCGAAAGAGAGGGCCAGACACCTCAATGAGGCAGTGCAAGGGGGCATCAAAACCATGTCATTGATACAAGATGAGCTCACCACCACAGAATATCAAATCATCAAGGGCTGCAGGATTGATCTACCCAAGTCATTGCGACAGCAATTCATAGACTAAGCCCATGAATGGCACTGGGGGGTGGTCTCCATAAAGAAGCTACTGTGGCAGAAAAGTTGGTTTCTTGGCTTGGATAAAGAGGTGGATGACACTCTAAAAAAGTGCACCATTTGCAGTGTGATAGCCCCACCCCTGTGCCCAAACCTGCTGCTCAGGTCTCCACTCCCTTTGGACCCCTTTGGGACATCACCTATGCCTTACTCGTCATCAACAAATATTCAAGGTCCCCGGATGTACAGATTGTGCCGACCACAGCAGCAACAGCAGTCATTCCGGCAGTGGACCACCATTTACCAGGTTGGACTTTGCCAAATTTGCTCAATATATGGGGTTCAAGCATCAAAAAATCATGCCCCCCTGGCCCAAATCCAATGGCATAGTTGAACGCTTTATGTGAAACCTCGAGCGACTACTGCAAGTGGCTCATCTGTCTCCCAAACCTTTCAAACAGACATTATACCAACTCTTGAGGGATTACCACCACACTCCCCACAGCACCACTGGCAAGTGCCCAGCAGACCTCTTCTTCGGCCTCAGACTACTGGCATGACTGGCACAAGGGCCCCCAGAAGGACACACTATGCCTGATGATGAGGAAGTCTGGGACAGAGATGCAGAAGAGTAGCACAAAATGAAGATTGCAGTGGACGAGCAGAGAGGTGCTCGAGCACACAGATTTGAGGAGGGGAACCAAGTAATAGTATGACAGACACGAAGTAGAAGGAAGGCTCACAGTTTCCTCACAGTCCCCTCATAGTTACAAGAATAAAGGGCACAATGATCACTGCAACAGATGTCAAAGGACGAGAGATCACAAAAAATGTATCGCACTTCAAACAATGTTGTGATGATGCGACATCTTGGGAATCCCTGTGCGACGACCCAGAGAATCCTGACGACAGCTGGGTCAGGGAGGACGCGGAAGATTCATACTCGGAAGATGAAGAAGCTTCCGGTGAAAATGGTATGGAAGCACCAGACGCGTCCCCTCATCGCAGCCCCCAGCTGACAAGGGAAGGTCGCAAAGTCAGAGCAAAGACCAAAACCAGGAGAATCATTGAAGAAATGGGCTAACACCTGACTCCGTATTTAAAAAGGGGGAAGGTTGTAATGTTTATGTTTGATCCACATCATTATGTGGAAGGCGGGACTAGGACAGGGGTGAGACATGGGAATTTTATTGGTGGGACTGAAAGCGGGAAATGAAAGTTAATTAAAATAAAGGCACCCCCTTTTCGGCACCGGCCCTTTTGCTGCTGCGCCGTCGGAGAAGGTCCCTTTTAGGCACGCTCTGTTGGCCCTAGCTTAAATTTATTGTCATCCAAAGTGCTGCGTATATTAGTGCTTAGGTTGACAACATATTTGAGTAAACATGTATAGCCTGGTGCAGATAAGTCCCGGCATCCTACTCACCATGGCCATCATGGCCTGCAGAATTGTATTGAAAACATAGAAAATTGGATGAACATGCAAATACTTCTCTTTTTTCAGGAGCTTATACGTGCATTGTTTCAAAGGTTTCCCATCCTGCTTTGCAGGAATTTACACACCTCGGTCCCGGATTTCTATGAATCACTGATAGTTAATTAGTGGCGGAAATACCGATACCGGCGTGTTTGCTTTTCTTTTTGGGATGGAATTCCATTCAGCTATGTCCATATTGTACTGCTGTGGGGATGCCTTGCAAATTATCAAAGAAGTATCAAAGAAAAGAAAGTCCTACATTCTAAAGGTAAAGACCAGAAATTGTGCATTGCGTGTGGAAGCTCAAAGTAGTCATGCTGACAAACACTCTCAGTTGTATTTTGTTTGTTGTGCTTCTAGACTGTATTTCCTCTCATAAGATCTGTTAAAGAAATCAATGGACCACTGATCATTCTTGTGTGTAATTGCACACTTTGCCTCTGCAAACTTGTTTAAACGTGATTTGCAGACTCCATCGAATTTCCTAGTGAGATTAGGCTAGGTTTGCGGGTTAATGGCATATTTTTCTTCCAGCCCGATCCTACATGAAACTCCTTTAAAAACATGATCTTCAGGGAAATTCAGGAGAAGTTCAGACAGGTTTGAACTGAATCATGTAGGGAAACAACATACACAACATAACTTAAAAGACTTCAGGAAGGGAGAGAATGATTAGCAAGAGGAAATTGAGTTCTGTCCATCTGTGTATGTTATCCAAATGGGACAGCGCAGTCATCTCTGCAGTGAGAGGAATGTACCTACTGCAGAGATCAATACGTAACCAGCTTATCACAGGTCTGAATCTGAATAAGAACTCAGCCTTGTATCCTTCTGAAGTTGATTAATTAGTAAAGTGGAAGTGGGGCATTGTAAGACTGCAGGACTGAGCAGCAGAACCATCGCAAGTCAGAGGTCGACACATTCAGTAATATTCAGGTTTTCACCATCACAATACAGGGATTTCTTAACAAACATGGACATCTGAAAAGTCTTCAGAGCTGGGGAAGAGTTAACTATGAACAGGGGTTCATAAAGTTTCATCCTGGGGAGTTTGCTTTCATGAGGACTACTGAGGTTATTTATTAAACAATAGGTAGAGTCCATTTTTGGAGATAGGTCAGTAGGGCTGAGGCAAAGTCACTCACATGTCAAGCATTCATGATATAGACTGTGATGTTCCTCAGAGAAATACAATTCAGCCAGGTAGGAATGTAATATTATAAGCTCAGTAACTGGGGAAAAACACATAACATATCCCCAGTAACATGCTTATTCTTAAAAATATTCTTGGCGCAAGTGACAAAATGTGCTAGTATATTGCATAACATTCAGCAAAAACAGATGTGCCTATTCACAAAGTTATCTTCAAAGTGTGCATTATAGGTACACGCATTCAGATTCCCTTATTTGCCACATTTGCACATTTGCACAAACAAGGGGGTATTTCTTTGCATTTTCAGTGAATCCAGAATTCATAAACAGGATGCACTTTTAAATATGCAGAAACAAGCACAATCTACTATGCTTTATGCAACAGGCACAAGGGAATTTCAGTGCATGACACGTCTGGGTTTTAATGTGGAACATGAGTGGCATGAACTGCTGCTGCTGCCCCACTTACATTACTAGCCCCTCAAACAGCGATAGAAATATTGGGCCTCATTATAAGCATGGTGGTCCGGGAACTACGCTACCGGTAAGCATGCAGGTAACGTAGTTCCCGAACCGTCATACTACGAGCTGTGCTCGCGGGTGCCTGTCAGCCCGCCAGGTCTGACCTGGCGGGCAGAGCGGCACCCGTGGCACAGCATGTCGGATTCATCGGCACCATTCTGAATGGTGCCGGTGGATCCAACGGTTCCCACTCCCATTGAGCCCTATGGGCCTCAAATGGGAATGGGGACTGACAGGCAGCGGCACCCAGCAATGCATGAAATACCGGGCCCGGCAATGTCGAGATTACCCGGTAATTCCTCATTGCCATGTGCCAGAAAAAATGCAACTTGTGATGAGGGCCATTGGATTCTTTTTTTTAATGCATTTCACAATTTTCTTGATGCAATGCACTCTGAGAATCCATGTGGGTGCAGGGAGCACATTAATTTACAATACATTCTCCTAACGCTAAGGCATGCAAGGGGATTGCCAGCACATCAATGGTGCTGCATCACAGCCCCCTGTAAATGCAGACACCCTCTTTAGTGATATATCACCTTAAAACGACTGAAGAAGTACTTCGGATAGGCGTGAGCAGACCCTGAGACCACAGGGTAATAATATCCACGTTCATTACTTTTCCTGGCAAAACAGATATCCACATAGCCACTAAAGGATCAGTCTCCAGGCTTGTGATAGCCCTGAAAATCTGACAATGTTGGCAACTAACTACTCCGAGTCTTGACACTGGCTTCTGTGACTTCATGGACCTGACTGCTTTCTCCCCCTTTCCCATCCCCTAACAACGAGTTCTGTCCTATCTGTCTGACGCCTATAGTGTATTCCTTTGACATCCATGAGGTCACTTCCTGTCCCGTCTCATGACTTCTCAAGGTGACACTGTGGTAGCCCCCTTGCTTGCCGATGTAATCATAGCAATGAGACACAGTGGTAATGTTCGCCAAAATAAATCACCTCTCAAATCAACATCTGCCTGGACGCTTGAAATGAAATCTCTGTCTCTTGTTGTAATATGTGGGTAACAGTGTCCTTGTCTTTATTTAGGGTGTAATCAAGGATCCTGATAATTGGGATATATGTGCCCAGTGAGAAGGTAAGTCAAAGACTATGACACATGTGTCATGTGTCATGCAACATTGTCTGTGTGCATGGTGGGAGTAATGTGTTTGCAGGACCCATGATGTTATTTTTTTGGGAGACTTTTGTTGAACATGTTTATCCAAATAACGGCTCATTGGTGCTATCAGTTACACTTTTGAAACATTGCTTAACAGCAGAATTACTGTGTCAATAAGTAGATATTATGCACGTTTCTGACTAGTAAATGATCTTCACAGGCCCAAAGGATAACTGCCAAAGAATTTCACAGTGTGACCAACTGTAGCCAAAATAATCTTCCTTTTAATCTTTGCTTTTGTAAGTCATCAAGCTTACTTCAGAGGAGCACAGCATCTGGAGATGGACACGAATAGGTCATTTCAATAGCCGTAAAAGGAGGGTGATGGAAGTCAAAGACACTGTGGGCCCGATTCATGGAACCTTTAGCGCAGTGCAAAGTGACTGTGCACTGCAACAAACACCCTGATTCACAGAGTGGTGCGCCACTTTTGCACCCATGCAAAGTCACGTTGCACCACGCAAGAAGTTCCATGAATCGGGCCCAGTGTGCTATGTATAGTGCTTCAGAGGTCACATGCTTTCATAGCGGATACCAAACATACCAATTCAATAGCGGATAGCAAACATACCAATTCAATGAGTGTTGCATAGAGGAAATATGTTCTGCTGAGGCGTAAAATTAAGCAGGCGGCCACATTCTGAAGATACTGCAACCTATATAGTTAGGGAGGCCCTGTTGATTCCATTGGCATCATCTAAATGGAAAATAGCTGCAGTGAATGAGAATTGGGACATTAGTGTCAGCGCCATGCCTACAATGACACCCTGGTTCTCAACTACAGAAATGGGCCCTGGGCATAAGCCCAATGATTTGAGTCAGTGATTTCTGGGCTCACTGGGGGATGGGGAACCAGCCACCAATGTCTTTGTTTGTGTAGTATTCAATTTTAATGTGCTAATTGTATTCCAGTTGGCAATGACCAATGATCATGTTGAGAAAGCCATTTAGGAGGATCCAACGTGCATTCAGTTAAAACAACAGGCGTGTGCCGTACACTCAGAACGAGTGGGATCAAATCACATTAAAAAGAAAGGGTTATCAAGCGTAGCCCTGAGTAACCCCACATTTAACTGGCATCGATGAGGATGTAAAAGGTGGTAAGGGTGGCACAAAAGCTCCGTCTGTCCATACACACTGGAATATTTTCAAAGCTAGTTGACCAACTCCCATGCCTCATAACTGAACTAACAATATAGAAACGTCAATAGTGCCAAAAGCTGTCAAATGTCTAGAAGTAATGCATTGAGAACGACATTTGTACATATGGCTCTTTTTTGTATGCCAAAATAGGTATGCAGTGATGTTACCGAAAATAAAATACTGAATCAAATTTGACCGAAACAATATGGGAAAACAACCAGATATGGGGTAAGATGTTAAAAGGGGGAGTTCAGGGTGGGGTTAAAAATGTAGGAAATGGGGGTTTTTGTGGGGGGCCCAAATTAAAAAAACTATTTTTTTTCGGTATTTCCTTTTTTCCCGTAAAATATGATTCAGTCAAATTTGATTCGGTAACATGGCCAAATGGCCATCTCAAACCAGATACCTCAAATATTTTGGCCCCAATGTATCTCCAAATCACTGCAGATAAAGCCATATGAGACACTATCATTTGTAAACAGCTGTCTCTTTGCCAGATAATGAGGGGTGACACGCTTGTACCTGGATGCCCCGGCCACAGCACACACAGACGCACCGTTTTCAAGGCCACAGACAGTCTGATGCAAGTAATGCCTGGTAGCGTTGGTGAACCCGAGGTCAATGTGCTTTCCTGGTAAAGCCTGCAATCAACCGCGAACCAGGGTTCAGTCTAGGTTGAACATCACAGGCAACTGGGTGAACCGCTCAATCAACTGGAAACCAGGGTTCAGTCAGCACCACCAATGTTATATTCACCAGAAGACACTAGTGGGCATATTTTGTTTCATTGACAGTATGGAAAAATGTATTTCAACACGTGGACCTATGATGAGCATAAATGAATCACCTCTGTTGCCAAATGTACTGCAGAGTGAATTATCAGTATTTGTTTTATTTAGGGTTACAGCTGCCTCTGTTCTTCACACTGTATTTGGACTGTAGGCTGTTTTAGTACATGCTCAGACTCAGCTCCTAGGTGGTTTCCTTTTCAGAGACGAGAGCACAAACCCCAAAGTTACAGTTCAATGTGCTGTGTCTTTTGTACTAGAGTACATATTCATGCCACATCATCATACGCCGCAACGCACTCAGCAAAACAATTTACACTTGGATGGTCTAGTTTGTCTCTAGCAAAACAGCCTGAAGAGAATGGAGAGGAGCAGTCAGTTCTCTTAAGAACCATCGGTGATGTCAAAAGAAGTACATATCCCGGGTCCACTCGCCAAGACAAAGGGCCTCATATTGCCGTGACGGGTACATCACATGTCACACAAGGTTACAAATATCAGTCAAGAGCTGTATTGGTTCAGTGATACCAGTGGAGCCTGCTACACACAGATATGTTCCAAAATTGACACCAACAATGATTCAAGTTCTCTTGAGGGGTGCATCCCACATGCCTGGTGTCTAAAAGGTTGTAGTGCTCCTCAAAGTCTTGGACTTGCAGACTTGTGACGCTCTCCAGCAGATGAGCTGGGAACGAGCGGTTCGACATAGAGCTCCTGATTCTGCTTGTGGATTCTTAAGCTGTGGTGTTATAGCAACAGATTTACAATTCCACTGTGACTAGAACTTCCTCAGAAGTGGGATTAAATGTGCCTTGTTGATGTTTTGTGTGTCTTGGAATCAATGTTAAATATGCAGAACACTACTGTAGGACAAGGATCCGTGAGAGACAATGGACATCGGCCTCTTTAGCTTAGTGGCTCAAACTGGATGTCTGAAATGCATGTGAACCAGTCAAATCTACATCTGGAATTGATATGTTCCAATGATAATAAAGGGCGGCGGCAGGTGACATATAAATTCAATACTTCAGTTGTTATCATCTCAGTATTTATACTGATGGTCTGCACTGTGTGAAAGAAATAACTAGAAATGGAGTCACGTAGGGAGCGGGTCCACAGGCGCATGAACGCTCGACGGAAACTTGCTGCCTTTGCCTACATTGGGCCCAAAATGGCTGCATCTCCCACTATTGATAAAGAAACTGCCGCTACGAAGGGGGATATAGCGGACTTATTAGCAGAAATAAGAAACATGGGGGCCAACATTGGAGGGAAAATTGATAAGCTCACACAGCGCCTGGACAGTATGGAAGGCAGGGTCGAAGGAGTCGAAAATAAACAGGCCTCTATTGATATCCACGAAACACAGCTAGACAACAGAATCACAGACTTGGAACGAAGGGAACAGGAAATTAAACTCAAGATGGATGACTTGGAAAACCGTGAAAGAAGAAACAACCTGCGCTTCTTTGGGATTCCAGAGAAAGAAGGGGAAACGGAGGAGGACCTGAAATCGACTCTCCACGACATCATCAAGCTTCTCGTCGCAGACGATAATATAGACGAGCCCAAAACGGAGCGCATCCACAGAGCTGGAGGCCCACCTGGAGGCCCACGATCAGTGTTGGCCAGGTTTCACCGTTACCAGGACAAGACGAAAGTGTTGGAGAAAACGAGGAGTGGAGGTGCTATTACCCTCTGCGGGGCCCAAATATCCATTTTCCAGGACCTCTCGTCTTTGACTCTAGCTCTACGGAAAATGTGCAAACCACTTACTATCTGGCTTAAGAGTCGGGACACACGCTACAGGTGGGGATACCCCTTCTCCCTCTCCTTCGAGCACGAGGGCACACGAATCAGACTAAACTCGGAACAAGAAATCAAAGCTTGCATCTTCGAACTACTGGGCCCGCAGGGACACGAGGATAATCGCGGCCAACCATCTAGAAGCCAAGAGGAATGGCAAGTGCAGGGCCCGAAACGGAGGAAGGTGAAGGGCTCGAGGAAATACCGCAGGGAAAATGGCCCGTCAGAAGGAGGCAGCTGACTCCGAACAAGTGTAACGCACCTATATTGACTTAATCTTTGATGTGAAGACTTCGAAATTATGTGCTTTAGAATTGGTTCTGAATCTTCTGCCTATATAACACTGCACTGATTACTGTTGGGGGGGGGATAAAGGGGGCTCATTGGATATTACTAATGTTTATGCGATACGGGGACCGTGAAGTAACGGTCTCCTCTAGTGGTTCGATCTCGGACCAGTGGTTACAACTGGGTTCGATCGAACGCCACCGAACTTGGGGGGGGGGGGGGGTGGCGGGTGGGAAACCGGGAAGAGACTCAGAGCAGAACCAAGGGAACACTTGAAAGTCTTAGAAGGGGAAATGCTGGCACGGTCGTCAAAACCCCAGGGCTTGAAGTTACAGCGATCACCAGGTCCACACGAGCACTCAAAATGTTGCTACACTGACCGCTGAACCATACAATAGGGGTACCATAAGGGTGGGAACGCTTAACGTTAAAGGTCTTAATTCCCCCACTAAGAGATCACTCCTTGCTAGAGAATTTCGGAGGTCAAACATGGATATACTCTTTGTGCAGGAGACCAAGTACATAAGGGGGGAGGAGAGGACGACCCTGGGAAAAAGAACTGGGTTGGAATTTTGGGGCTCAGGACCCCTGAGGAAAGGAGGAGTGGGAATACTCATTAGAAGGGGGCTAGATTTCAAGGTCTCGAAAACCTGGTCCGATGTAGAGGGTCGGGCTCTTCTAGTGTCAGGGACCGTTGGTGGGCTGTCCATTTCGATTGCCACGATTTACTCCCCTAATGTGGGACAACTCCGATTTCTATCCAAGACAATCCCCAAAATAATGCTAGAGGCAACAGGTCATGTCATCATTGGCGGTGACTTTAACATATGGGCTGACCCAGATCTCGATTGGCACCCTGGTAACCCGGAAAGACGCGAGACAGGCAAAGGGGACCACACTCAATTCAAAACAATGATGGACTTGTATGGCTTGCTTGATGTGTGGCGCTGCATGCACCCGATGGAGAAAGAATACACCTTCTTTTCGGCCCCGCACAACACGTTCACTAGGATAGACTACCTGTACTCCTCCAGTGACTTATTTGACACGGCCATACACTCACAAATCGCGACCATCTCATGGTCCGACCAAGACATGGTATCCGCTGATTTAGTATGGGATTCCTTGCCCGTTAGATGCGGACAATGGAGATGTAACGAGACGCTATGGAAAGATCCTGTCTTTAAAATAGAGATGGAAACTGAAATTGAGGAATATTTCCGAACGAATGATACAGGGGAAATCTCGAAACAAGGGGTTTGGGAGGCTGGGAAGGCAACGTGGAGGGGAATCCTCATGCGGGAGGGTGCAAAGAAAAAAAGAGAGAGGGCCCTAATTGAAAACAGAATCCGTGCAGAAATTATCCAACTGGAAAGTGATGCGAAGAAGGGGGACACTGTTGACCCTGAAAAAGTTCTAGAGGCGAGGAAAAAAAGGGAAGAGCTACGCCTCCTGGAACATGAGCAAATAGCCCGTAAACTTCTCCTCTTGAAACAAAAGTTTTATGAGAAAGGGGACAAGGCTGACGCGCTATTAGCGGCTAGACTCCGCGCTCAAAGGGCGGAACGCAGGGTTCAGGAGATACTAGAGGAGGAATCGGGTGTGGGAACTCTTCGACCTACCATTCCGGAATCCTTTGCGGATTTCTATGAGACCCTGTACACCCCTGAAGATGACCCACAGACCTCCAACATTCGATCCTACTTGGACGACGTTGCCATGCCCAAATTGACAAGAACCGAATCAGATACGCTTGATGCCCCCATAATGGGAGAGGAGATCCAAGAGGCTATTAAGCGACTTACATTAGGCAAATCCCCGGGGGAGGACGGGTATACAGCAGGTTTTTACAAAACGTTTGCCCCGCAACTTACACCCTTCCTAGTTGACTTATTCAATCGAATTTTAGAAACAGGAAATCCTCCAGACTCATTTGTCAGAGCACTCATAGCAGTTATCCCGAAGGAGGGAAAAGATCCCACGAAATGTGGATCATATCGCCCCATCTCCCTATTAAATATAGATGCCAAAATATATTCCAGGGTTCTCGCAGCTAGGATTGAATCCCTTATGCCCCGCCTTATCCACCCCGACCAGGTGGGCTTTATAATCGGCCGTCAAGGCGCAGATACCATGCGCAAGACACTGCACTTGGTGCACGCCTCGCACAACCTAAATACTGACCCGGCATTGCTTTCCATTGATGCTGAAAAAGCGTTTGACAGGGTGAACTGGGATTTCTTAATGGAAGTCCTCCAAAATATCGGGCTAGGTCCCAACCTTAGGAGGGGAATTAAAGCGATATATTCGTCTCCCATCGCCTCGGTATTCGTTAACGGGGAGTACTCCAGGTGGTTCCGACTAAAACGAGGCACTAGACAGGGATGTCCCCTCTCAGCTATTTTATTCGCTTTGTCACTTGAACCGCTTGCACACAAGATCAGAGAGGATGAAACCATAGAGGGGATCCATCTAGGAGACACTGAATATAAACTCGCCCTGTATGCGGATGATATCCTTTTACATGTGGTTAATCCTGAGGAATCAGTCCCCCAAGCCATCCTCCTCTTGGAGGAATACGGTCGCCTATCGGGCTTCAAGATCAATCGCTCTAAAACCACGCTCTTCCCCCTTCAGGGCGACGCTGAGGCGAATACTGTGAAATACTCCTCCTTGGGTTTGACGATTGAACACGACAAGATGCTATACCTCGGGGTACACATAACGAAACAGTTAGATTCCCTGTATGAGGCAAATTTCCCACAACTTCTTACTAAGCTCCGCGCAGATCTCGCCAGGTGGGATAAACTGACGATCTCATGGCTTGGCCGCCTCAACGCCGTCAAAATGACCTCCCTCCCGAGGTTTCTTTATCCCTTCCAAATGCTACCAATTAAAATACCGGATCAATACTTTAATGAGGTGAAGAGGGAAATTCTAAAATTCCTCTGGAGGGTCAAAAGGGCCAGGATAGCCTACTCTATATTAACGCTCCCCAAAGACAAAGGCGGGGTGGGACTCCCTGATCTCCGGAAATACTATGCTGCTGCTCAACTACGTCTGTTTGTCCCCCATTTACGTAATCACAAAGAACCACAATGGGTAGCGATGGATAATCATTACTTGACCCCAGCAACACTTGGGGAATGGTTATGGGCCCCGCGAAACCGGGTATTGGGGAGAACGAGAAACCACCCGCTTTTTGTTGCCATATGGGATATATGGCGAGACAGTTCGGAGATGACGGGAATCACGACGTGGCCGTCCCCATTAAGCCATCTATGGTCCCCGGGCATCAATAACTAAATCCCCAATGTCGAGCGGTTTCAGACATGGTTTGAAGCGGGACTAGAAAGAGTGGGGCAGCTCCTCCGCAGTGACTCATTTAACACCCTCCCAGAGTTAACAGAAGCTCTAGATATTGGAGTCCTCTCCACCTTCCAATATTTACAAATTAAAGGGGTATTGACCAAATCCGAGTGGAAAGAAAAATTGAGTAGAGACCTCACCCCTTTCGAAAAAATCTTAGACTCCAAGACGACCAGGAAGAATCTGATTTCCCTCATGTACACCTTACTTTTGACCGCAGGTGGTAAATCCTCACACACACTCAAACGGCGATGGGAGATCGATATGAAGATCGATATAGATGATGACGAATGGGACAAAATGTGTGCCATGGCGTCACGTACCTCCATATCATGTCAATATAAACTCCACTCCATAAAACTCTTACATCGCTGGCAATATGATCCGTATAGATTATCCAAGATGTACCAATCCTCCTCCCCCACCTGTTGGCGCGAATGTGGGCAGATTGCAGACTACTGGCACATGTGGTGGGAGTGCCCCAAGATCAAGATCTTTTGGGATGAGGTCCTGGGATGGATCAGTCACATTGATGGGATTTACAGGATAGCAGATCCGCGCTTAGTCTTGTTTAGCCTCGAGAAAACTGAAGACGAATGGACAAAGGTCCGAGGCCTGACCCCTTATTTATTGCTCGCGGCCGAGCTTTACTTGCCACCAAATGGAAATCCCCCACGACCCCGTCCAAACAAGAGTGGATCAATGTGGTGCTGAACATATGCACCATGGAAAAAATCACTGCATCAATCCACGGTAGAGCAACACAATCCGAGCTCATATGGTCGGACTTTCTGAGAGCACACACGTCTATCGAAGACCCAACTTCAGACGCGGGCGACCCCCCGTCATGAATGAAATAAAACACGTTTCTTGGAAAGTACACATTGACTCTCACCCCCCTGGAATACACCTTCCCCTCTCCATTACATAAGCACTGCCCGAAGGTCTCAGGCGCTCCTCCCACGTGTCGAACCCCTAAAACATACCATACACAACAGAAACTTCACCCTTACTGACGACCACAGCAACATAACAGCTTATTCCCTAAAAGACTTATCTCTCTTTCTCGGGGCAGGGGAGGGGGGACGGGAAAATTGTTAATGTTTGAAAGAATGTTCTATAATCGGATTTCATTTATGCCTTTTTCTTTCTATTATCATTTCCTGTATGTGCACGCTCACAGTTGTACTGATCGCTGACTGATGATACTACAAGAGGTGGAACAGAATGATGATGAAAAAGCCTCTTTATATTTTTTGATGTATCTGTTCCTCTGTGTTGCCTTAATGAGGATAAATGTTAACTTTGAAAACTTAATAAAATTGAATTTAAAAAAAAAGAAATGGAGTCACATGAAATGCTGTTGTGCTTTATGTTAGCCAACATCCAAACAGAATTTCTTTCCTCCCCAAAAGTTATTTAAGAAATTTCAGAACAGAAAATTCAGACTTAGCTGTACAAATCATGGACTTAGTTATGTTAAGATGTTCTAAGTGTCTCATTTTAAGAGCTGCCAGTCATTGGCCACCCGTTGCGTTCTTGCTTCGCCTGACCTAAGTTCCCCAGTCATTCATTTGGTGACTGATTTCCTATGAGAAATGTTACCTGTTCCAGCCGGGATACAATGATCAAAGCCTTGTGTCAGCCAGTCTATGATTTTTTTTTTCTCCAAAGTTTCTGATACTGACAGGGCTGCTTCGGGTGTGGAAGTCGTTATGTCCAGAACGTTCATTAGTGCCCAAAGATTTGATTTTTTTCCATGGGCGTCATACACTGCTGTGACATGTGCTTATGTTGAGAGGGTTTTAATTCAAGAGGGATAGTACAGTGATCTGACCAGTCAGTGAGTGAGCAATCCGCATAATCCTCAAAATGAGTTCTAAGGTACAGCCTTGACTCAGAGTGTTGCCCAACAATTCCTTGAATGATTTAGATGAGGTGTGGTCTGTCCAGACTTTAAAGTCCCTCAGAACAGTGATTGGGCCATGATCTAGTGTACGCTCAAAGATTTGGTTGGTCACTTTAATGGAAAAGGAATAACCTATCTCCAGAGGATGATATACACAAAGGACATGTATTGTAAAGTGCCCAGAGACAGAACAGTGCACAAGCTGCAGCTATGCCTTCTCTGTTACATCACCACTAAGGCTATCAATCGGTAACTTGTTTCTGCAAATAACTGTCAACATCTTCCTCTTCCTAATGTCTGCCATTTCATAATAATTGTATAACTTGTCCACAGTAGGAAGTCCAGGTGTGACAATATCCTGCATTGACAAGCGGTATCACAGTCATATCCTGACTCAAGAAAACTGTGTTGATATTGGTAACAAGGTACGGTATCCATTAGGGAGTGGTGGGAGTGCATGTGTGTGAAGCGTGTGAAGATTTGAAGACCTCTAAGCAGGGTTGGACTGGCCTATGGAGAACTTTGGAGATTTCCTTGTAGGCCTCTACACCCTGGGACTCTTGTGTGTGGTATTTTCAAATGTTCTTATAGGAAAAGGAATGGGCTTGCTGAAAATGTGTAATATTGGGCCCCTTTGAAAATGAGTTCCAAGGCTGCTTTTGTTCCCAGTCCACCCCGGCCTATAAGGTGCAATGACACATGTCTATTCAAGGTTGTAGTTCAATTTCAGCAGCTGCACAGATTCCCACAGGACTGATCCAGGTTAGAAGCGGGTAAGCTTCCTGGAGCAGACGGGCGCAGACAGGTGAAACCCCCCTGCAGCACAAAGGAACAATCCTTGAGGTGCTTGTGCTTGAAATACTGGATGCTCCTGACAGCAACCCTGCTTTTTTTCAAAAATGGTTTTCAATTTTCTTTACTGTAAGCAAATCAGCAAAAGGCAGGCACCAGAGCTCTGTGTAGAAATGCAGCATAAAAAATAGAATAACAAAAAAAGTATTTTATTACTCTACCTGAAAGCAACGCCTTAAATGGAACAAAAAGATGACACTATACACAGTAATTGATTTTACAATAGGATATTATGTTTTGCCCCGTATCAAGAAGTAATCATTTAATATAAATGGGTCTTGTATAACGTGACTTCTGCCATTCGTGTTGGCCATTAGGAGCTAGATTCTGTAAATACATGGCTAGGGATAGGGGTTCCTAGGAACAGAATGAAAGGCGATATTAGAATAATGATGTGTTAACGAGTACAAATCCAGAAGTACCCACTGCCTGTATCACAGTGAGACTCTAAGGGCCTGATCCATCGAAAAAGAGCAAAGTCATCACAAAGTACTCAGTGTGTAAAGAAACTTTGTACCTACTTGTGCGCAACAGTCTCTTTGTGTGTTCCGTGTATTCATGGATTTCAAAGTGCAAAATTACCTGATGCACAAATGATACCGAGTTGCGCCTTGAGTGCCCACAAAACGCCCCCACGAAAACAAAAACCATTTCAAAAGAACAACCTTTGCCCCTTGCGTCTACCTTTGCCACACCATCCAGCACCCCAGCAAAACTGCTCACCTTCCCCTGAAAGTCAAGGCTTCACCCATTCGAAACAGCATACGCGGCCCCCCAATAAGTCAAGGCTGCACCCCGAGAAAAGTGTGTGCGTTCCCCCTATAAGTCACGGCTGCACCCTGGAGAAATGTCCACAGTCAATTGTGCACCGCAGCGAAAGTGCTGGTGCCCCCCCCTTAAACCTAGGCTGCAACCTGGCTAAATTGTGCATGGTCCCCTCTAGGTCAAGGCTGCACCCCAGTGAAACTGTGGACGGTCACCTCTTCTCTCAAGTCATCCAAAATGCTAGCCTACACCCCTAAGTCATAGCAGCCCCCTCAGTTCCTGACACCACCCACCAGCCCCCTTCACCTCTACCACTACCCAGGAAGCCCCCTGACAGTACACCCCGGCCTCTGCAACAACCCCCAGGCAGCCCCCTCAAGTCCGGACAACACCCATCAGCCACCCTCACCTACTCGACTACCCCCCAGGCAGACCCTTCAAGTCATGACACCACCCACTAAACTCCCATACCTCTGCCACTACCCCAGGCAGCCCCCTCAAGTCATGACACCACTCACCATCCTCCCTCCCCTCTGCCACTACCCCAGGCAGCTCCCTGTCAGTCTGTCACCTTACCAGTCCAATGTGGACCTGCAACTTACCTCAACCTAACTGATTTACCTCCACCATGAAGTATACCCGCCACATACCCTCCACCAACACGATCAGCTGAGAGCACTGTTGTGCAATCCAGGACTGGAGCATCTCCTGTCACTCCCTGGTAGACCAGAATCTGCAGTACCTCGACTAGACAGCACACTGTTGCACCACCTACACTGTGGCCACCCCATGTACATGTGACATGGAAATGCAATGCAAAGTTGCATGTGAATAGTGCCCATGTGCCATTGCAATGACCGCAAAGCACTGCAAGAGAATGCCTGTGGAGAACAGAAGCACACAGAATTATAGATTGTGCATATCCACAAAGAACAACTGGGTGCATTTTAGTCCCTGCAAAAGTAGCCCGTGTGGTAGGGGTATCAAAGTCCCTTTCAGTTACAGAATCATGACAGGCCTGTATATGGGTGATGGGAAGCCAGTCAGAGAGTGTGTGGCGCAGTGAGACAGGAAATGTGTTCTGCCACACTGAAACAACAATCAAGGGACTGAGCTGCATTCCAGTGGCAGAGGTGGTGCATGACTGCATATGTGTGTGGGTGACCATGACATCCGAGTGACAGAGCAATAAAACGGCAAATGCACAAGCAAACATCACAGCATCAACATGACACACACAGTGATGGACAATTAACAGATGCACTGGGGGAACATTAAAATATTAATTGTGTAAAAAAGATTGCACGAAGCGTGGAATGAACTGATACAAAACCTATATTAAAATAGAACTATATACACAATAAAATGGATGGAATGCCAAAATGGTCCAGAGAGATAAAATAAATAAAGGTCAAAAATGAAACCTAATCCAAATGAACTATATACACAGGCAGCGGGCAAGTCCTCACATATCTCTGACAACGACTCAACCATGGCTGAGTCACAAGAAACATCCTTCTCCCTGAGGCAGGTCTCCATTGTTGACTGGAAGGCTTGCAGGGTGTCCACCATCTGATGCTCTGCCTCCTCCTCCAACCTGCAAGTAGCCTCCAGAATGGTAGCCCGCCTCCTTGCATACCTCAGTGCCACCTCAGCCATGGCCACCATCACTGCTGCCTACCTTTTCTTCTGCCTCCCTTACACCAGCTGCCTCTGGTACCTCAGAAACACTGATGGCAAAGCCTGCATGGCCCCCATTGTTCTCCTGACTCATTGGTGCCAAATGCCTCCTCGGTGTGTAAACTCCTGTAACGTTCTTCCTCCTCATGGTCGCCAACTGCTGTCGCCATGCAGAATGCAAGCTATGGAGGTACACCCTCCGACCTGATGACTGTCATAGGAGGCGTACGGCACCGGCACTGCCCTGGGTTGCCTGTTGACCATCCACTGCCTGTGTTGGTGCCTTGGTAGGCACAGCAACCACCTCTACTTATTTCATAGGGACTCCCACCTCGGGCAGGAACGGAAGCTAAACCAGCTGGGAAAGCGGTGGTAGGACTGGTGCACAGGGGGCCGTCCTGGAATGTAGCCCAGAAAGCAACCTGGAGGATGACTGGTGCACAGAGGAGGATGTGGAGGAGGGTGTCACTACAGGGAAGGTTATAGGTCAAAGATTCGAATGCAAAGGATCGAATGACAAAAGGGTCGAATCAAAAGGACCCAAAACAAAAGGGTCAATTTTTCTTTTTTATTTACATATTTTTTCTTTTTTGGGGGGTGCCCCCGAAACTCCCTTTTTTGTGGTAAAAAATTCAACCCTTTTGTTTTATATCAAATTGACTCGATCCTATGGCATTCGATCCTTTTGTATTCAAATCTTTGACCGGATACCTACAGGGAACAGCCCATGGAGCACATCTGAGAGCAGTGCTGTTACCAGCATGGCCATGAGGCAGCACAGCTCATTGTGTTGAATTACAAGCTGACATCGAGTAGCCTGTAAATCATCACAAATGACTGCAGTGCACCTCGTGAGACCAGCCAGCAGAAGAAGCACCTGATCTCGGACCTTCACATCGAATGGCATGGGATGCTGGTCTGGGTTGAGTCTACCTGGAAAGTGGTCACTTCTGCAGCAGATGGCACAAGGACAGGATTTTTTGCATGCAACTCCATGGTGGCCTGTAGAGCCTCGTGACTCTAGGACAGGGTTGCAGTATGCGCACCCTCCTCAACATCCCCAACTTTCTTTCCTCTTGCCTGTTGCATGCTCCCTTTTGTGTGCCAGTCTCCTTGACATCCATTTCAAATTCCTTTCTCTTGTCTATTTGTCTCTTTTCTGTGGGTTGCCACTGTGGCCTGCCTTCCTCTATGACTGCTGCCTATTTGCCTAGCTGCCTTCTGTGGGATCCTATCTTCACTGCAATTGCTGAGAAGTTTGCATTCCTTCATATTGTACATTCCGTCATCGGCTCCCCTGCCAGTGTTTACTACACTGTCCAGATGCCACGTGAATCAGGTGAAGCCAAATGGTGACATTAGGCAGACTTCCAACCAGATCCTGGGTTTCCAACATCTCAGTGATCTCTATTTGGGAGTCCTCGCTGTGTGATTCAGACTGCAGCCATATCTGAAGGATCACAAAGACCCCTCATGGGAACAAGAGGCAATTGGAACCTTTTCCTTTACTGCGTGTCACTCACAGGGCAGGCAGGGTAGGTGTTGTGGATGGGGAAGGTGTCACTGTGCGGGGTGTTTTTTATTGCATTGTCCTGAAGTGAGCAGGTCTCACTTCATGGGTCCAGGTGAGACAGTGTTGCCAAAGTTTCCTGATGCCAGGTCCCGGTAAAGTGGTGACTGTCGGTATATGTAGCTGTCATGTGTGCTTTGTTGAAAATTGGCATTGACTTGCATGATCACTCCCTTTGCATCACACATGACCTGCACATTGATAGAATGCCAAGGCTTCCGTAGCACAACAGGTTATGTTATGTTATGTTATTTGCATTTGTATAGTGCCTTTTACCACTGGTTTAATTCCAAAGCGCTGAGGGTTAAACGCCCTAGGCGACCATAGTCCAGGTCACTGGAGAGAGTAATGTGGTAAATAGTGCTTTTTTGTACTCTGTAGATGTGCAGTCAGGGCGGATTAAGTGGTGTGTAGCTGCATTCTAGTGCTAGGCATGGTGGTTGTGTGAGATCAGTATATTGTGTGCAGCAAGGCTAATTGGACTTGGGAAGCTGTATTCTGGCAGAGTTGAAGTTTGTGAAAGGGATTGTGTGAAGCTAGGCTGATTTCCGTGGGGTATATCTGCATTCTAAAGACTATTTAGGTGACCATGGAGGTGTATAAGTATCTGTGCAGCTACACTGAATTAATCAAGGGGTATATCTGCATTCTATTGTTTGTTGATGCAGAGGTGAGGGTTAGCATATTGGTGTGTTTGAGTGTCTATGTGAATTGGAGAGATACCCTGTTCCAGATGACCTTCAGTTGCCCATAGGGTGTCAGTGTCTCCCTTGGGGGTTCTGGCTATTGTGCTATGGCCCACCCTGTGTCCTGTTGGGACTGCAATTGCTTATTAGAAACTGCTGCATCCAATTCAGTTCTATATATCCTGCGACTACATCCCTGAAAGTTATTGCTGGTGCTCATCAGCCCGGTCCAGCATCAGCGTTATGGTCATCCTTGTGTCTTGCTGGGTCTGCAATTGCTTGTTGGTGGCACCTTCTTAGATTGTGGTTTATAAAGTTCTGTACTAACAGCCACAGTTCATCCTAGGTATGGTGACTGCTACTTAGTGTACAATCAATGCCAATGCACACACGCACATGATGTGATGCAGGCCTGGTGGAGACAGCAGGATTGTGTAGCCTGAGATATGCCACCAACAATGGCAGTGATGCGCTGAAAGGAGCCTGTGGCTATGAAATTGAGTGCTGTCAGCACCGTTTCCAGGAGTGTGCAGTCCTGGGAGCAGATGTTGGGTAATGGAAGGTCATGCTCCCACTCACTGACCAAGTCCCTGACCAAGTCTAGGATGACATTGGATGGGAACCTGTACCTTGCATACACCCGGTCAACTGGCATTCCAAACAGTGTAGTGTGAATTGAGAAACTCTGGTGCCTCAGCCTTCACCTCCTGCTCCTTCCATGTCCATATACCCAATGTACCTGCATTTATCGTGGCCGAGCGATGTTTGAATGGTATGCATTTCATGATTTATACACGTTGGATCCTTTACGTGTTGTACTTTGTGTCTCCTATAATGGGGTGGTTAGATCATGAGATTTGTGTGTGCCTTTTCCAGATGTGAAGTTGTGTGTTGTATTCCATGGATTTGATTTCATTTTGCTGAGAGAATGGGGAATATTTATGTTCTGCCCCAATTTATTTCTTAGTGTAGGCCCACCCAAATTTTTGCGCTGTGAGAAACCAGAAGGTGTCTCACCCACTAGTCCCCAGGGATCTGTCATCCAAGTGGCCAGGACACATCCATTGCTTTTGGTTCCAGTTCCTGCGGGTGGACAAGTTAGGGAGGGTTACCTGGCAGAGGGGTGTTTAGGGAGAGGCAGTGGGCACCGGACGGTGAGATGCGGTATCCCCTTCCTTGTAGCGCCTTTACACCATCCTATCAGGTAGAATATTTAGGAAATCCACCCGCCCCCTTTTACATCATGCACACTTTTTCACAAACAGCCCACAATGAGAAAAGATTAACTAAAATTGAGCCAAATACCTGATGTATCCCAATACAATGGTTAGGCAAGGTCAGGCAATTACTGACCACCAAACACACCTGACTCCCATGACACTTCCCCACATGGATAAAAGGCGGAGCACGAGAGCACACTTTGAGCGAGGCAAAGCACACGAGGGAACAACAGTTCCAAGATGGCAGTTTAACACAAGGGGAAGGATGTGAAACAGAAGGGGATCGCAAGGAGGGAAGTTCCCTTTATATTTTCGACAAGACACCATTCCTTTCACAAAGCCTTGTGCACAGAAAGCGTAAGACCAGGAAGCCAGTCTGAGGGGTCCTGCATTCTGTGTCAAAGGTACCTGGGGCTCTCCCACGTCGATAATCATGGTGGGGAGAATTGACAGCTGCTGTTGTACTGTCCTCGGCTCTAACAACAAATCAGCATCAGTAAAATCAACACTGCTGGTGAGTTGGAGAGACCAATGCAAGTACGGCCTGTGTTGAAGCCAAGGTTGCAAGCAGCAACACTAGATGGCGAGTGCTGGAACGAACATTGTATGAAACCTGTTTAATAACCAAAGCAAGTAAAGTGAATTGCATATGAGTGATTGAACTTTGAAACCAAGATACAATATATTTGACAGAGTGGTCCGGCACTGCATGGGTGCTCAATCAAAGGTCTCTGTAAGGTATCTATCTGAGAGTAAGTGAAGGAGTGGCAAAGGATTTTGAATTGAAGTGGTCCTGCAATGGGTCAAGAAAAATCCTGTGCACAATTGAATGTCTTCGATGTTGATACAGTAAAGTTGGTCTGAGCCCGTCAGAGGGAGATCAATTGAAATAAAGTAAAGAAAGTTGATGGCAAAGTCGATAAAGTTGGTCTGAGCCCGGCAGAGGGAGTTCAATTGAATGTTTTGTTTTAAAGCATGTTTGTATTAAAGTAGATACATTGGTCTGAGCCTTGCTGAGGGAGGCTGATTGTAGATTTTGTATCAAGGTGAATCTGAGCCCGGAGGAAGGTGATCCGGGGAGAACCATGAGTCACTGGAGAATATTGTGTTAAAGTGGATCTGAGCCCGGCAGAGGGGAGTCCAAGGTGAAAAGTGAAAATCCTAAAAAAATGGTGTAAATGCAAAGCACTGAAAGGAAAGCAACTTTATTGTTTGTTGCATCAGGCCTTCTGAGAGTAGAGACTTTGAATGGAAAGAGACTTTGGCACAGAAGGCCATGATGTTGAAGTTTTGAACTTCTCCCTCATGCTAGAAAAGCCAGAGACTGAGCTAAACTCGAGTGTGCCGCCTTGTCCCGTGCCGAAAATGTGGTGAAGGAAAGCCAATGGCTTGAATATCCTGACATATCATTTCTTTTTCTTTTGTATAAAATTATTTCCCACACTATTTGTATTTAGAGGTAAGGATTGGCAATATGTTTATTAGTGTAGGCCCCTTTTATTTTGACAAGGCAACACTAGGATAGCGTTATTCTTATTTGATGGTTGTAGCTTGCCCCCATTTTTGGATTATGATTAGACAGGCGTTTTCAAACCCAATTGAAGTTCAACAAACAGGCTTGAACTGTAGTCACTTGTGTCTATCTTACTGTTGATACCATGCCTTCCGTACAGTGTGGCGTGTCGCACTAAATGCTACACTGCACGCAAAGATGTGACTGACCCACGCAAAGCCATGGAAATACACCCAAATTCCGATCCATGAATCAGTGAATGGAGTTTGGTGAGCTGAATAGTGCGTAAAGTCACTTTTCAGCATGCACATAATTCCATGAATCAGGCCCTAAGTGGGTTGAACATGTCGGTTTTGTGTTTGTGTGTGCAGCATGGGCACTATGTGCAGTGCTTTAAGTGGCACGAGACATCAATGGGAGCTGCAGCGATGGGGTGTGGCCTCAATAATGGGCGTGACCGGAAGTGCCCTCAGCATCGGACAATCAAGAATATATTTAGTTGGTTACTCTTTTTCTTATGGACCCGGGCTGGGATTCACCCTTTAGCCCTGCCAGTGACAAGTCAGTGTCATATTGAACTGCGCTATTTCATAGGTGCTCAGTTTATTTAGTTTCATTAAGTAGACTAATGTCAACCAGTCTATTGAATGAAATCAATGGACTCCATAACCCATGAAATCGCACACTCTGATGTGACACTAGTTGTCACCGGTAGGGAATGGGTTTGATTACCCAGCACAGGACAATAAAACAAAAAAAGTTTTTTTTAAAAAATGTTTTATTGTCCCATGCTGTGGATTCCAACTGGAGCCCTGCTGGTGACAAACAAGGGTTGGAGCGCACTGTACTATTTCATATGTGCACAATTTATTTTGTTGTACACAACAGACTGCTTGACGCGTATCAATCATTCTATGAATGAAACAAATGAAATTCACCATCTGAGTAACAGCACAGTGCAACGTAACACTGACTAGTCACTGGACGTTTGTGGGTTTGATGTGTGGGTTTGAATCCCGTGCATGGAAACAAAAAAAAAAGGGGGGTTGTTGGGGGTAATGTGAGCCCTGGCTTAATTGAGGTTTCGGGAGACTGCTGGAGCTCAGCCCCGTCTAGCCCCAAACCACTTTAAGCCCTGACTACGTTTTATGCTCTTTTGTGAACTAACAAGTGTAAGAGTGGTTGCTCTGTGCTGGGCACTGGGAACTACTGAGTTTCTAGTGCGTGTGATTTGGTTATTTTATTTAGGGAGTCTAAGGAAAAAGAGTGAGAATGAAGATTGGATGGTTATTGTGAAGTAAGGTTACGCGACATCAAAGTATCTTTTAATTCTCATGTTTGACTTTTTACTTAGCATTTAGCATCCTTGTGGCAGGGTTAGGGGTGCTATATATGGTGCCAGTGACTGTGGGGTGCATGCTCATCTACTTGCGTGAGGGGTGATGGCTGTGCAATATTGAGGCTGCGTGGAGTAGCATGATTGTACCGGTGGATGCAGCCCACATTCCACATACTTTCAGTGTCTCCACCCATCGCCAAGGGTGTTAATAGGTAATACTAAATACGTTGCTGCTCTCTTTTTTAAATTCAGACTTTAATGAGTTGGCACCACTCCAGGGTGCCATCAGCACAAATCATTGAGAAGACCCTTCCAGGGTAATGGGGCATGTTTTACTTTCCTAAACCCTCCTTATTTTATCCTGAACGTAGAACAAATACTATCGGGCTCATCTCAAGTTGGGTGGTGCTGATAAAATGTGGTGGTATTACAATATACCACCGAAGTACCACACCAACCATCTATAACTTTGGCAGAAAGTTGGAGGATTCACCTCCAGCTATGGCAGGTCATCAACCCACCCATTTTGGATGAGCTGCCAGGCCAACCCAGTGTTAACACTGAATGCTCCCTCAATGGCAACAAACAGGACTCCTGGGCTGGCTTGAACTGCCAGAGTCAAATGCAGTTTCCATTTAGCAGTTTGTACCCAGTGTGCATCCTAATGGACCATGCAAGGACATGGGCGGGTGGCTTCCACAGCCTTGCTGTTGAAGGATGCAGACTTGGGTACTGCGACTCTGAATGTGCATAGGCTACACTCCTGCACCCCCTTTCACATTCAGAGCTGCTGGGGCATAATCTAGGAGATGCTATGACTCCTGCGTGCATGTGAAGGAACCAGGCAGAACTACGTGCTTCCTGTTCTTGTTGTCAGAATCCTGTCCTACTGATGGCGGAGCAGCGCATTGTGGACCAGAGCTGCAGGTAAGAAAGTAAGTATGTTAATGTATGTGATTTTGTGCATTGATACGTGTGTAGGAATGAATGCATGTTTGGGTGCATGTGTGAATGAAAGAGTAAATGTATTGTGGGTGAGGGTGTGAATGAGAAAGTGTGTATTATAGGTGTGCTGCTGAAAGAGTAAAGAATGTTGTGAATGTCTATGGGTGCCGTGAAAATACACTCACCTGCACCACCAAATCAAATGCTCACTCACTAGCATGGTGAGCGGCCCTTTGATTTGTGGGTGCAGGTGGATGGAATGCGTATTTTTACCAGACATTAATGTCCAAAGACATAAAGCATAACCATACTGGCTGCAGCAATGCAGTCCAGTCTATCTGTGTAGCTACACTTATAATGCAGTATCCGGCGTGGTTTCATATTATTGCTCTGGCATGGCATTTTGTGCTGGAGAGCATGGTTAAATCAAACATGATAAAGGTTGTTATGTTTCTAGACTGGCCTTTGCTGTTGCAGCCAGTCTGGTTAGGATTTGTGACACTCGAATGTCATTATTTTACAGGGCATTGCATTTAAAGCAAACAATGTTTACTTATAATGTTTGCTTTATTCCTAATGTACAGTACAAACTGCAGGCCAGAATTGGAAAATGTAACCAGACTAGCTTCAGCAATGTAAGCCAGTCTAGCCACTTAATAATATGTATCATGTTTGCTTTACCTGTGATTCTCAGTAAAATAAATGCCATGCCAGAAGTAGAAAGCATAACCAGATTGGCTGCAGCTATGCAGGCCAGTCAGGTCAAGAGACAACACTTATCATATTTACATGCTAAGTGTTGTCACGTGGCTGTACTGGCTGTATTGTTGCACCCAGTATGGTTGAGTTTTCTTATTGTGGCAATGGAGTGGCATTATTTACTGGGCACCATGGTTATAAAGCAGACATAATTGTTGTTATGTCGCTCGACTAGCCTACATTTTATATTGGACATCAAAGGTAGACTATACATGAGGAGTGTTATTATGTGGCTGGACTGAACTACATTTGTGCAGATTTTCTGAAAAGCCATGCAGCCCACACGCCCCATCTGCACATGTGTCCTATGCAGGAGTGGCTCTCGAGCCAATGGTGTCAGGCAAGTGGTCAGTGGGACGATCCATTGGTTGTCTCGACAGCCGTCGTTTAGTCTCTGCAGTGGTGGTCGATAGAGAATCTTCTGAAGGGGAAATCTTCACCACCCCACAGTAAAAGCCACTCTCTCCACAGACACATCTCTGTCAGGATAGGGAGCACACTGTGGACACAGGCCGAGGCTCGGCCATCCATCCATGCACACTAGAATGCAGCTATGGCTATGCTATTCCGGTCAAGCAGCTCGCATCGCCGCCCACACTGAAACCCTTAAAATACCTTAACACCACTGCATTAGTATAGTGTGACAACATACAGAAAATGTCAGTCTAGCTGGGCACACATTGCATCTCTGACACTAGCCCTCTGTCCTAAACCACATACAGCACCCGGCCACGCGTCTGACCTACGGAATGCTTACTGGAGGGTAAACAGCACATCAAGTCCTAACCTGGCAAAATGCACACACACATTTTTAAATTAACTCCTAGAATCTCCAACACATGGACTACGGTCAATGAGGGCGTTCCAAACACAAAGCTCATTGAGACCACACAAATGGGAAAGGGCACTATGTGAATGAAGAATACAATACAATGCAATATGTTTTCTATTTGCAGCCTGGCATTTTGTACTGGCAAAGGCAACAGGAGCATGTTCTTATATGCCCCTTTTGGCATGCATTGGTGTAGCCAGTATGAACATATTTGTATACAGGCATATTGTCTGTGATGATTCATCATGACAATGAGTTGGAAAATGCGCTTTGTGATGCCGTAGACTTGTTTCTATTTGATTTATTTCATTTGTTACCTTGCAAAAACCAAATGTAAACTGTAAGCCTGTTGACACATGTTTCACAGAATGTATGCTGCCCAAATGTAACAATTGAAACCATTATTTATACAATTATTCTAGTAGGCATACCGCGAGCGACCCCTTGGTTCATTCGGGTTCCCTCACTGCACTCCATTGCGTTTGCACTTTCTGGGAAAGATTTGGCCTGGGACCCTCCAATTAAATAATTCACCAAAAATCATGGGCATTAGGGAACTGAACATATTCGGGGGACAGCAGCAGCAACTCAAATGTGTCAAGTCAAATTGCACAGATTATATCAAAAGGGAGGTCTTACAAAATGAACTCACCACCGAATAACTGAGGGCATGATGGGGTTAAGTACTATATATGTTATCCTTGTATACAGATGTTGGTTTTATGCATTGCTGCAGATGATAAATGAACCCTGTGAACTGTTTTCTTTTGTTCTAAATGTCAACTTTAACAAGGCTTTTCTCTTGGGGAATATAATCACTCCAGGAAGGAAAGAAAAAAGAAAGAAAGTCGCCAGAGAAAGAGTAACGTGACAAAGACATTGCAGCGAGGCAGAGCCCGACCATCGGTAAAACAGATTTATATAACAAATTCAGTGGGCAATTGTGGATTTTTGATTTATAACAGATGATGATGTCTCTGTGGAATTAGGTACCTATTTAAAGCAACGTGCATTATGCAAGATAATGGGAATGAGGATGCCCTGTTAGGTGAACTTCTTTGCAAAGATGAAGCCTCACGACAGGTTGTTGATCTCTGACCCTCAGAGCTCTCTTTTTTGTTTCAATCAGCCTCTTAAACATCTCTCTATAGCATCCTTACACATGTCTAGCACGTCCTCTTGGAAATGACAACCCACCTAATTTTCTTCATACTTAAGCACATGCTATTCAAACGTTGCCACCCAGCGTGTAAACCATGTGCCTTGGAAAGGTGCTAGAAGGTGCTCCACAGTCTCCTTGCAACCACAAATGCATAGATTCTGTCATAAGGTTCAGGGCAAATTTAATGCCTGTTGCCCAGCTTGTGCGCCACGAGACACATCAAATGTATGTGCTGTAGGATAGCTGTAATTCGTGCACAGAAACACTGGCCCTATCCCAACAACACACCTATCCAGCAAACCTCCCCAGAGGCCAGCAGCGTTTGCAGCGGCACACCGTGACACATTTTTGCCCCCATCCATCTCACCCACAGACGATCGTACATCACCCCACCGTCCCTGTGGGACCCTCTCCCATAGGTCAGAAATTCCATTTAGGGAGACCACAACTGGCTAAAGCAGCCAATCGCATTGGACCTAGAAAAACAACATTGAAGATGAACTCCATCCAAGTTTATGGTATGTATACCTTGCACCACGTCGGTGGACACAGGCAACGTGCACGGCCATCTATCCATGCACACTAGAATGCAGCTATGGCTATGCTATTTCAGTCTAGCAGCTCACATAGCCGTCCATACTGAAACCCTTAAGGTACCTCAACACCTCTGCCATTAATATGGTGCGACAACATACACAAAACATCGGTCTAGGTGGGCACACATTGAATCTCTGACACTAGCACTCTGTCCTAAACCGCATACAGCACCCGGCCACACATCTGAAATCCGGGATGCTTACTGGAGAGTAAACAGCACACCAGTCCTAACCTTACAAAATGCACACGCGTATTTTTAAATTAAGTCCTAGAATCTCCAACACATACACTACGGTCACTGAAGGCTTTCCAAACACAAAGCTCATTGAGACCACACAAATGGGGAATGGACACTATGTTAATGAAGAATACAATACAATAAAATATGTTTTCTATTTGTAGCATGGAATTTTTACTGGCAAAGGCAACAGGAGCATGTTCTTATATGTGCATTATGGCATGCATTGGTGTAGCCAGTATAAACATATTTGTATAAAGGCAGATATTCTGTGATAATTTATCATGACAATGAGTTAGAAAATGCGCTTTGTGATGTCGTAGACTTGTTTCTATCGGTATTTTTATCTATTTGATGTTTCTCATTTGTTACCTTGCAAAACCAAATGTAAACTGTAAGCCTGTTGACACAAAGTTTCACAGAATGTATGCTGCCCAAATTTACCAATTTAAACCATTATTTATACAAATATTCTTGTAGGTGCACCCCAAGAGACTCCTTGGTTCATTCGGGTTCCCTCACTGCACTCCATTACGTATGCACTTTCTGGGAAAGATTTGGGACCCTCCAATTAAATAATTCACCAAAAATCATGGGCAGTAGGGAACTGAACATATTCGGGGGACAGCAGCAGCAACTCAAATGTGTCAAGTCAAATTGCACAGATTATATGAAAAGGGAGGTCTTACAAAACAAACTCACCACCGAGTAACCGAGGGCATGATGGGGTTAAGTACTATATATGTTATCCTTGTATACAGATGTTGGTTTTATGCATTGCTGCAGATGATAAATGAACCCTGTGAACTGTTTTCTTTTGTTCTAAACGTCAACTTTAACAAGGCTTTTCTCTTGGGGAATATAATCATTCAAGGAAGGAAAGAAAAAAGAAAGAAAGTCGCCAGAGAAACAGAAACGTGACAAAGACATTGCAGCGAGGCAGAGCCCGACCATCGGTAAAACAGATTTATATAACAAATTCAGTGGGCAATTGTGGATTTTTGATTTATAACAGATGATGATGTCTCTGTGGAATTAGGTACCTATTTAAAGCAACGTGCCTTATGCAAGTTAATGGGAACGAGGATGCCCTGTTAGGTGAACTTCTTTGCAAAGATGAAGCCTCACGACAGGTTGTTGATCTCTGACCCTCAGAGCTCTCTTTTTTCGTTCCAATCAGCTTCTTAAACATCTCTTTTATCATCCTTAAACATAGCAAGCACGTCCTCTTGCAAATGACAACCCAAATAATTGTCTTCATACTTAAGCACATGCTATTCAAAGGTTGCGACCCAGAGTTTACACCATGTGCCTTGGAAAGGTGCTAGAAGGTGCTCCACAGACTCCTTGCAAACACCAATGCATAGATTCTGTCAGACGGTTGAGGGCAAATTCACTGCCCATTTCCAAGCTTGTGTGCCACCAGACAATTCATATGTATGTACTGTAGGATAGCTGTAATTCAAAACGATAGACCAGTGATAGAACCTGGCTGAGTGATGTAGGATACAGGCTAACCTGTACAGTGGCCTCTTCCAATGGCTGCAGCAAACAGAAACGTTTGTCCAACATTTGCCACTGTGTCAGTGTTAAGTAGGCACCATCTAGTTGAGCTCCTGAGTAGGAGATTGCAGTAGCCGGTCACTGCGTTGTACTGATCTCATCAATGCTCCAGTTTATGTAAAGTTAAATTCCACCCAGTCCCCATTGCAGTTTTCAGCTGGTTGTAAGGGAACTGGTGCCACATCCGGATAACAGCTAAATTAGACTCAGAACTTGTAGGCCACAGTTGCAATCTCATCTGGTGGCTGTTACTGGCTTATGAAGTGGGTCACCACAAGATGGAGGACCTGGTCAATGTAAGTTATGTACATTTTTTCACCCACCCACAGGACAGCTAGAACATCGGATTCATTGCCATAAAGCTCAACTCCCCTGTGGCACCTGCTTTCAAACCCTTGTATACCCACGGTGACTTGGTGGAGAATGACATATGGTGACTACTGTCCTGGGCCTTGATGGGGAGGGGAATGGGCAAAGGTGATCTAGGGGCCGGGAATGGTGAGAAACATGTGGCATGGGCACTAGTGCACATATCCTTTGTTGGGTGATGGTTCTTACGTGCACTGTCAGGGCAAATGGTTCTCCCACTGCTTCCTAAACAGGTTGTAGAGTTGGTGTTCTGAAGTTTGGGTGAACTAGTGCCTATTTCCCACTAGAGCTCCACAAGGCCAAAACGCCAACTGAATCTACAGAGTAGGGAACTAAATATATGGACAAGATTAAAGCATGGTTGTCATTGAATGGATACCGATTTGCATGCATTTTGTGGCATTTGGTGACATGCTCAAAAGTCTCAACAATGGTGGGCTGGTGAATTGATGGTGAAATAAGATGTCTGCATGCTGTTGGATCTGCAGGCAAAGATGGTGTTTGACAGGACTTGTCAAAATCTGTAAATCAGCAAGACTCTCTGGTGTAGTTGTGTGGGATGGTTGTCCAAATCTTCCCAATTGCCCAAGATAGAAGAGCGGTGGGAGGCTGCCCTGGCCCACTTTCTTTTTGTCAAAAATGGGGAAAATACATTCTCATGTTGGCCTACAGGGAGGAGGTGCCCATATTGTTACCCAGCTTCCCTCGAGAGACATTTTTCTTGTATTGTTAAGGATTTCAATCAGGCACACACCCGAGTTTCGCCTAGCATGTAGTGTGCAAATGAAATACTTATTTTTTGTGTCTATAAGTTCAATATTCTGAATGATATACCACTCATATCACACCCGTCTCAAAATACCCCCCAGATCACACTGGACCAGGAATTAGGCTAGTTTATAAAGGTAAAGATGTATTTATTTATTTGAAATTCAAATCACAGATAGGTTTTTATATATATATATATAGCAGCAAGGGGTGACAATACAATTCAAGATAAGTAAAGAAATTGAATTCACTTATAATAATGCAGAATAGAAAAGACAGGAAAAAGAATAGTTTTGGTTTGTGAACAGATAGCGTTAGGTTAATATTTCCCTCTGCAAAGTTCTTAAGGCACACATTAGCAATCCTGCACAGATGTAAGTAAGCAGCAGGTATTCATGAATGAAAGACAATGTCTAGAGTTTGAATGCACTCTTCCCTCCCCAAACAAGAGAGAAAACCATTTTTGGAAATTGACATTTTTAAAATGACAGGTGAAAATGGCTTGGTGACACAATGAAAAAGGGGCAAACATGCTTAAATTAATAAAAATTCTTATGGGAGCAACACTAAACAGGTCCTAACACACAAGAGCGACAAGATAAACAACAGTGCACAGTTTTGATCAGAATGGGAGTGAAGAAACACTTTGGATGATAAAAAGACATGTGTTGAACTTTTGAAAATGTAAATTTGCTGTAGATTTTTGCTATGCGGTTTTTGATCAAAACGATGTTGGGGATGTAGCCAAGGGTCTTAGGTATCAGTGAGAGTTGAAAATGCGTTTCTATCTATACAATTGAAGACGTTATGGAAGTTTTAGTGAGAGGCGTTTTTGAAAAAATAGGCGCAGTGAAAAAAAGAAATTCAGTTTTAAACATGACAGATTGGTTTTATTACACTATATTAATGACTATGAAAAAGAGAATGCCACGCATCAATCTCCACAGTTACTCACAGCCGCTTGTAACTCTTCATGTGTGATACTCAAGTTTCCGTTTTGTATGGGAATTACTTTATTTAATCCAAATCACTAATAGGTTATGGTTTACTGAAACAGATGAGAGAAAAATAAGTGCAAAAATGACAATATTAGGGTTCTGAAGTTAAAGATGGGATGGGTTGAGATTGGGATAAGACAAGGCAAATATACTATGGGTCACTGTTATTCCTGTTGATACTTACAGTCCCTTGTAATTAAGATTGGACCGTCAGAGTTCTGGTCATTGGATCGGGTCTACCGGCAGCAGGGCACTTCTGAAGGGATCAGTCAGCTGGGCGTTTCTGGTCAATTTCTATGACACCTCAACTGGATTTTGAATGGATTGGCCCTTCTGGTCACTGGACATGGCATCTTAGCAGGCGAGTTTCAGCAGGCAAGCCTTAATGGTAGCAAGCAAGACAGGATCAGAATTAAATTCTCTTACGTTTGGGATGGTTGAATTTGGGTCTAGCTAACAAGTGTTCAGCAATGCTAAGGCCTGGATTCTGCAAAGAAGTCTGGAATCAGCTACAAGATGAAGAGTTCTGGACAAGATGAAGAAGTCAGGAACAAAGCACTGCGTGGAAATCTGTGTTCAGGAAGCAGTGTGTGTCTATGTGTTGTGAAGTTCCTATATTTATCTTACCAAATGACATCACAAAGTTTATGTTGTGGACAGAATTTTAAAACACACCCCCACGGCTGTGAGTGGCCAAAGGCACTTGCCTTGTTCTGGTTGGCAGTCAGAAAAGAGCCATCATCTTTATGATGGGATTTAGGAACTCCCACATTGATTTTGACCAAAACTTAACTTTTGCACAAATGTACATTTCTAAAATGATGTCCCCTAATAGAATCAGACACTTTCATTGCATATTTGATGGGTTATTTTCACATTCAATCCCCATCTCTGTGAGAGCTGATTTTGTTATTCTATGGAATTTTGTCAATTTTAATCAGAACAGTTTGGACTAATAATTTCTAATTCAGTACATATCTGGGCGATTATCACTGGAGCATCAATATACAATCTTAGACTTGCAGCATTCATAGTTTTGCTACAATTATGGTTTTCCTGTAACTTTGGTTCCTTAGGTGGTACAGGGTTCATTAATGTCTTCAAAGCAATGGCCTGAAATTAGGTTAACATCAACCAATGTTTAGATGTATCCTCCTTCAGGTTGCACAGTTAAAGAGTTTCAAACTTAATCACAAATAAGGATTTAGGGCCTCATTACACGGTAGGCAGAGGACCAAGGTGCTATTAGCACCTTGGTCCATGCCGGTAAAATACCGGCACCGCCTTGGTGGAAAGGGGAATTACCGCCCTATTCCAAGGTTGGCGGGGTGGTAATTCTCCCTTCCCCCATTGCCCTTCCCCATTCCCATTTTTGCCCCACAGGGCTCTATGGGAATGGGGAAGGTGCTAATTACGGTGCCGCAAATTGCGGTACCGTTATTAACATCCTGGTCCCTTTGCGGGTTGGTTTTTAACACCTGCTAAACAGCAGGCGTTAAAGTACCTGCCCACAAAGGGACCTCGTAGTAAGGCGGTAAGGGTTAACGGTCACCGGTACCATTACCGGTGACCGTTAACCCTTACCGCCTTCCGTGTAATGAGGCCCTTAAACACCAAAAGTTCTGGCAGTTTTTTTTTTCCTTTGTAACTTCCCTTTCACAGGCAACAGCTGTCACATTCCTTTGGTCAGGGAGGTGTGTCCTCTTCTTTGAGAGGGAAGCTCCCCTGTAGAGATCAGTAGGCAGCTGCCATTGTTCTTGGCTAAGCCAGAGATGAAAATCTGCTGTGCTCTTTCTTGTCAATATTCGGGAACCTCAATCATCCATTAAGGCTTCCTGTAGCAAGGGAGTGTCAACTGAAGTATCATTTTTCCCAGTATTTACTTAACACCAATACCTGGTTGCTTTAAAATTCCTTCAGAGTCTTTCATTTAACACATATGAAAATAAGCACAGTTTATAAGGGATTTGGATATTTAAAAGAATTAAGCCCTTCAAAAATATGCTTTAAATAGGCAAATTTTGCAATTTCTTCAGGAAAAAGAGACACCTTTAAACTGGGTTTTTACCTCTTATTTTCTTATGCAGGACACACATTCAACTCAGCATTATTCTGTCTTTCAGTGCTGGAAATTGTCTGCAATCTGGAAGTAAGTATTCAGCTTATGTTTGGAGCCTTCTCTGCACAGCTGAAATTGATATGTTGCCATTTTTATCCACATTTTTCCCGTGTACCTGAAACCAAACTGTTGCTGGACTGGTGTTTCATAAAATACCTTTCTTAGCTGCTGTCATTCAATGAGGCCCGGTTTTCTCTTCTGACTGCACTGGATGATCTGTGGTTTCAGCACACTTTTCATTTCAATAGTTCACTTGGAAAATGACTGAATTTAGCACCAAAATAGCATTTTGAAGGTTGAAATTGATTGGGAAAGCTGTTTTTAAAGGCATTTTTGGTTTTTAGCCCACTTCTGTGGCCTTGCTTCATGTGACAAGTAACAGCACCCACTGACATTCAATGAGTCCTGTTTTTACACCAGCTTTGACTGTGTGTGGCAGGGGTGTGCAGCCTTTTGTTATTTATGAACCATGCACAGTTTTGCAGCTTTGGCATGCACAGGGGTTAGCGCATCCATTTTTGCCAGTTTCTTTCCCCCATTGGGAAAGGGGTGTAGTGGGGCGCATTGGCATGGGTAAAAATATCCCACAGTATATATTGCCAATGGCAAGGTGAGCTTGTTGGTTTTTTGACATACATTAACTCCACACTTAGACAAGCTCTTACCTCTCTTCCTTTTTGGTGTACATTTTAGTGGATGCTGTGTGAGTGATGCAGACTGATGGTACGGTTATGCTCAACAATTACATTCCTTGATCGACACTTGCCCTGTCTCCTGTCAAATATGAGTACAGTCGTAGATTCAGACATGCTAATTTAATTCACCACATCCTGTTAATAAATGCACATGGGGTTCTCAGTGCTTTGACCTTCTCCTACACCTAATAAGTGCATGTGGCAAACTCAGTGGTTTCTACTTCTCCTTAGCCTTGTAAAGGTACATTATATTCTCAGTGCTTTGTCCTTCTTGTGTGTCTACTAATATGGAATTCTCAGTAGTTTGGCCTTCCCCTACAACTAGTAAATGCATGTAGTGTTCTCATTCCATTGGCCTTCACCTGCAGAATGCATGTGTGTTGTACTGCCCCTCCACCCACAATTCACATTCTTACCCACCCACAAATCAGGATCCCATACCCCCCCAAATAAGAAAATCTAACCTAATTCCCCTACTCTACCTAGTCCCTATTATTGATTTAAGTCACTCTAACCCCACTATACTACAAATACCTTCTCCAACAATCCTGAGATGCTTCTGACTCTTTGCATCCCAAATATTGAATGTCCGAAGTTTCTATATGTCCATCTTTAAATAAGAGCAAGTTCGAACCTCTTAAATAGAACCTCTGGAAAGCCCTGTGGCATTCGACCAGCTTAATCTCCTTGGAAATTCTCGGCTTTAAGTGTTGCTTGAACTGTGCCACCCCTGCTCGGCTGGTACACACAAGAGACCTAACAGGTATGGGGTAATACATGTTTTCATGAAACGCTAGGTCAGCAAAACAAGCATCATGGGGCGCAAGCAAAACAGAATCCAGAAAGAACTGTGCTTGAGACTGAATCCACTTTAAAAAGTCCAGGTATTGGAATTACTGCAGAAAGATTCATACTTACTAACTTAAAAGATACAGGGGATGGACTTGGATGAAAGGTGGTTCTGCGCTGTTAATGCTGTTTTATGTTATCCTAGCGTGTGTTCTATTTTTATTTATATTTGTAGTTTAACTTGTGCAATGATGTCTGAAGCAGCTCTCGGCACCTGTGCATGTCAAGCTCTGATGTGCAGTAGGAGCCTATACAATGTGTCATTTGCTGATAGCGGCAGGGTTGAATTGGCCCTAAATATAGGACTGCACTGCATTACAGGTAAGGACCACAATCACAATCATTTTTCATTTCTTTTAGCCAAGAAACATCTGCGTAGAACCTGGCACCATATTTCTAGATAAATATGATGTATAAAATGCTTTTTTAATGGACATACCGTGAATGGGTCTACTTGATTGAAAATGTTTGACCTTTTCCAATCTGACAAAAATTGTTTTTGTCGTTTTTTTGCTTTTTGCTCTAAAATACGGGGGCTACGTCCCGTACACCCACCCACTTCCCCCCTCCTGAACTTATTCCCTTACCCCACCCCATATATATATTTAATTAAATGTGAATGAATTTCCCCCAAAAAATGATCAAAAACTTTCAGTCAAATTTAAAAAGATATATTTTTTTCAATCAATTCTGCTAATACTGGTCAATGCACTAGCTGTGCATTGCATTAACTCATCAAACTGATCCACACTGAGCCACACAAATGACCCACGTTGGACAGATTGGCCAGCACTACAGGTGTTGCAGAACTGGCCTGTAGGCCAGTCTGCATCTTTCAGGAAATGGACATGTAACAGAGTGTTCTCTGTTGTATTGCTCATTTTGAAAATAGCATTTGATCGTAATGCATGTTGAGTGCAGCTGTTCCGGTTGGAATTAATGGGCTTCTGTGTTGTGAGTTATGTGAGTTATTTAGAGGAAGTGGATAGACCCGTCCACAGTCTGGGTACTTAAAAACCAACACTACCCGGTCATGGTCTACTTATATGGGAGATGAAGTGGTGTTTTTGAGTGTCTTTCTTGGGGTTGTGGGGTAGTGTGTAGTCTGAGATCCTGTTGCAGATTTATTGGAGGCATTTTAAACTCTAGCTTAAAACCAAGTCATATCACAAAATAAGGATTCCTCCATTTTTCTGGGTATGTGGGTATAATGCCCAATGCAAGCAAACAAGTCATGCCCCAAATGCAGAGCCCGTGGGCCTCATTACGAGAATCCTGCTAAAAACGGGCCCATTGCCAGGATGGAGGAAGTATCGGGTCCGTGCTCGTTTGACGCCGCTAATAGCGTCAGATTACGAGTGCGCAAGCATGCGTGAACCCCCATGCCGGTAATGGCCATGCCGCCATGCCGCTAAAGGCCCTCCAACTCCCCGATAGCGGCATCACGGGACCCGCCAATACCGCCTCCACCTAGGAGGCACCCCTTAATACCGACCCGGTAATAACACCATGTAAATACCATGCTCATAATACCGGACCCGGAAGTAACCTCATCGCGTCGGAACGGGAAATGCACCGGTGACCATCTTTAAAAACACAATCCATTGCAATCCTCCCAATCCACCAGTGCTGCATAGGAGTGCTGCATTGAATAGAACATGTCTAAGGCAACGCGAAAAACCAACCCCCCCCTGCGCAAGAAGCGTTTCGCAGATGAGGAATTGAACATGTTGGCAGACACCCTTGCTGCCCATGCCGATAAGGTCTTCACCCATAACCTCAAGAGGGAGGCGCAGCAGAGGGAGAAGGAGATATGGGAAGAGGTAGCCCGCAAGGAGTCTGCAGTTGGCACCACCCCACGCACAGTCAAAGACTGCAAGAAAAGATGGGATGACCTCAGGGTCCGCAACATCCTGGCCAGCAATCGTTGGGAGGCCATGGCCACAGGCGGGGGTGCTCACACCCCGGTCAAACTCATGTGCTGGGAGGAGACATGCAGCTCAACCATCCAGATGGAGTCGATCGAGGGGTTCGGGGAGATGGAGACGGTTGCTGCAACATCTGGAGATGGACGTGAGTGACCCTGCAAACCTCAGTAGGGCAAACCATAACGTATCACAAGTGATGTGGAATAGAGCCTAGGCAAAGCAATGCATGGCCCATCACACACACTTTAGCATATCCATGTCCAGATGGAGGCCCAAACCCTGCCACACTGAAATGCATGCTGAGTGCCAATCCCATTACCAACATACAGCCAACACACAGGGACCATTCCCATGTCATACATCACACAAACCCCAATACAACGGCATGCCACCTGGCATGCATCATTGCTGAATTGAGACCTCACAGCTAATGCCAACATTCCCCCCCTTCAAACTACCCTGTGTGACACACCTGTAAGATATAAATGCATGAGAAATGAAAAATTCCACAGCACCATCTCATGCATATTGCATGTAACACCATCATTGATGCCCTGCATCTCTTCTTCCCCCAGGCACCGATAGAGAAGATGGCAGTCAAGACCCAGCCACAAGGCTATCCACGTCCCAGGCAAAACCACCTGGCACTGGCAAAACCAACTGCGGGGCAGCATCACAGCCCACAGTACAAGCCAGGGCGAGTGCACAGGCCATGCCTGCACATGAGGGCCCCATAGCAGCGGTTGAGACTACAAGCACAGAGATGCCAAAAACAGTGGAAGGGGAAGTCAGTGGCACCCATTCCGTTGCAACAAGTTCAGTGGGTGAGACAGCAGTCACAGCCCCACTCAGTGACGTTGACATAGGATCGGAGGAGTACGTGGACCAAGAAGACGCAATCCATGTGGCATGTCCACACACTCCAAACCCCCGTCCACCCCCCAACACGCCACTCAGGCCTCACTCTCCAGCCCCATGCTGGATTCTGCAGTTCTGCTGCACAGCCCCGTACTCAGTACCACCCCAGAGGCCAGCCCTGCAATGGCACACCCTGCCGCAGCACCATCAACCTCTGCTGCTCCCACTGACTTGGAGGCACGGCTGTCAAGGGTGGAGGCAAGGCAGGACACCATTATTGACATTGTGCGCCAATACGTGGATGACGGGGAGGAGACAAAGTGGGAGATCCATCAGGCCATTGCTAGGAACACTGCCGCAATCAATGCCTGTGCTGCAATGATCCGTGACAGTTTGGGGGCAGTCACGCAGGTTCTAATCAGCATACTGCAACACATGCAGCAACAATAGCATGTGCCAGCTGTGCCAATCCCTATGGCATCCACCCCATCCTACACACCCGCATCCTCCGCACCCTCCAGCCCTATGCGACTGACAAGGCGGAGTGTGAGGCAGTCCGAAATGCTGCCCCCGGACACAAAGAAAGCATGCAACTAGTGTGGGATGACAATGGGAGTGGGGGGAGGTGGTGTATATGGGATTAAGGAAGGGGGTGTTCATTGGGGGTATGGGGAGTTCATTGGGGTATATGGGGAGTTCATTGGGGGTTTGGGAAGTTCATTGGGGGTATGGGGAGTTTGGGTGTGTTGGTGGTGAAGGGGGAGAGGGGGTGAGTGGTGGAGGGGTGAGGCACTTTGCTGCAGTTTTCTTTAATATACACGTTGTGTAAAAAATCATTTAATGCCTGGACATTGTTAATTTCGTGTGTATTCATTTTATTCATGACAGTGCACAGTGCTCAACTCCCCACATACACTGTGTGCATGTCCACATGGACCCAGTGCTCAGTGTAGCACTGACACATATCCATCAACGTCCCTGAGGTTCATAAGTATTCGTCAATCAGTGATTGGCGTACAGGACAGCCATCTTGTGCATCACATACTGGCAGGGGTGCTGCTTCTCCTCCATCATCTTCCTCATCATCCTCATCCGGTGCATGCATGTCAATGTCAGGTGGCAGTGGTACATTTCTCCGGATGCACATATTGTGCAGCATGACACAGGCCATGGTGATCTTTGCCACCTTCTCAAGGCCAAAAGGTTGCCACCTTCTCAAGGCCAAAAAGGAGTGCTCCACCAGACCTGCTTAGGCAGAGGAACTGAGTCTTCAACAGGCCAAAGGTCTGCTCAATCACGACACGGGTACGGGTATGAACCCAATTGTGCTCCTCTTCATGCCTGTTACACGGGTTCTGCACACGGGTAAGTAGCCACGGTTTCAAGGTATATCCTCCATCACCTGCATGGGAGTACAAAGAGGTCTGTGTGAGTCATTCTGAGCTGCCACCTTCAGGATTCACGGCCATTGCTGCAGCTATTTGGTGTTGGCATGCACATGTCCCTGTACATATGCACAAAGATTATTTGGATAGATTGTGTACTGCAATATGGTCTGCTAGTCTGGATGGCGTTGTACAGATGATGCAGAGTGTTCACTTGCATGCTGATGTGGATGTACTGTGGATGCGGAACAATATCTTGCCTCCCATGATTGCAGTGTATGCTACTCTGTGCCTAATCACACTAGCGACATTGGCACAGTTGTAATCATGTTTAGTCATGCATCACTTGACATACCCATGGTGGCCTGGTTGTGCGTCTTGCATGTTGTCATTGATGTATGGCATTGGTCCAATGTGTGGCAGTGATGTGTCATGTTCGGGTTGGGAGGTTCAGGTCAGAAGTGGTTAGCTCTGAGTGCATTGCCACTCACCGCCCATTCCCACCCAGGTGGAGTATGCATCCCCCCACATCACAACCCCGATGCACTGACATGGGCCAGTCAGGTAACTCACCAAGCAGCCAGGCACGTCGTCCAGCATGTCGCTCCATGTGAAAGGGTAGCGTTGAGTTACGCAGCACCATGGCATCATGTGTCGATCCGGGATATCGGGCACAACAATGCGTGATGATCTTGCTGGAGTCACATACCATCTGTACATTTATGGAGTGGTATTGCTTGCGAATGCGGTACACCGCCCCTATGGCATGAGGGACTACCAATTCGACATGGGTGGAGTCGAGGGCACCAATGCAATTGGGCATGCCTGCCAGTGCATGGAAGCCTACTTTAGTGTCGGCAAACTCCTGGGCAGTCTGTGGTAGCGATATGTGGGTGCCAGCGTGCTTCAAGAGGGCATCCAGCACTTGGGACAGCACGCGTGAAAAGAGTGGTTGTGATATACCATGCAACTGGCCCAACCACTGTGTGCTGGTAGGTGCCTGTGGCCAGAAAGTGGAGCACAGACACCACCTTTAGTAGCAGGGGGATGGCAGTGCGTATTTCAATGAGGCTGACAATGTCGTCATGTATCATGTCCACAATGGTGGTGATGGTGTCCCGGTTCAACCGGTACAGGGTGTGGATCTGCTCAGCGTTAGATCAAATGGACTGGGTCTGATGCGAGCGATTGGTGGCTGACTACGAGGTACTACTGGCTGCACTGGTGGTAATTGCTGGGCCTGTCTCACCCTCTTTCTCCTCCTGCATCTCCTCTGTGCTGCCTGTTATTGTGGCTCTAGTTGTTGTTGTAGTTGCTGTTGTTGCTGTAGTTGTAGCAGTACAGGCATGTCCTCCAGCCCCATGATTGCAACAGCTAGTGGTATCATTTTGGTGTGGGAAGGGGTGTGGGTGTACTCCTTTTATACTGGGACAGGCTCCATTGACTCCACCTGTGGTGATTGTGTGCACCTGTGGCAGTTGCCTTCACTGCAGGTTGCTATTTACGGGTGGTCCGCGATGCCTGTATGGCCGCCGTCGTGCAGACCCTAATTCCGCCTTCAGGATGCCGGTAAGTGCATGCCCGTGTAACTTGTGATGTCCTCCTATTACCGGTATCCCGGTATTTCCTCTGCGATGGGGCGCGTGTACGTAATGGCCCGGACCCGTTAACGATGCCGGTAATACCATTCCGCCTTCCCATTTTCATTACCCCCACGCTCGTAATGAGGCACAGTGTGTTCTTTGTAGTATTGCATGTTAAGGGGGCCTGTTTTCCTCTGGCCAACCATGATGGGTGAGGGATGTGCTGATCCTTTTGGGAGATTGTCCAGTTGGTTACAGGTAATGTGGCCTACAGGGGATTCCTATAAACTATCCCAATTTATGATGATAGCAAGGGCTTACCATTGGAGTACATCGATTATTGAAGGAGTGAATTAAGAATCTATTCAGTGTCCTGAATTGATTACATATGACACCTTTGAAATAGTAGTGATTAGTAGGCCATGCTCAGGTGACTGTCAAGGTAGACTCCCAATAGGTGGCCTTTTTCCAAATGTATCTGACTGGCCAACTAAATCAGGAATGGGGAGGTGCTTGTTTTGGTATTTCAGCAGGTGTTATGTGTGAACACCAGGTGCTCTATTTTGGACCTGTTAAGACAAAGTATTTTAAAATCCATGTTTCTAGGCAAAAAAGGCCCCAAGTTATTGTTGACATATTTTCTTGGGGTCCACTGATGTTGAAGGACAATTGGATGGCCTTAGCATATGAGTGCAATGAATGGCACACGCTCTTCACCCTCTTCATCAGAGGGAGTGTCCTACCTCTCAACTCACACAGTTTTGGCAGGTGTCAATCACCATGGAGTTAGCCCACTCACCCACCAAGCACTTGACCCCATGAACAGACTTAAATGCACTCTCACCCAGCAAAAACAAAATCCTGTAATTTCACCTACCCATCTGACTCAAAAGGTGACCGGTATGGAAGGTGCACAGACAGTAAAGTAACAGTGGATTTCTATGATAGAGTTCAAAGGCAATTCCTGTGAAGGCAGATATAAAAGTGTCCTGTTTCACACACCACATTCTGTTTGTGGTTAAAGATCTGGATCATTCTAGAAGGGTCTGCATTAGAGTTCAGCTGTTCTGTGTGTGAATCTGCTGACGGGTAGTACCAGGTCAAGGAGGAAGGATGTGTATGCACGTGCTCTCTTTGCCTGCTTTGCACTGGCTTTCATCCTACATGATGAGCATTGTTTTCCCTTTTCAATTCTGGGGATGAAATCTTAGGTATAGATATCAGGGGTGTGGTGCATTTAGAAAAAAAGTGATGGTGTTAGGTACAAACAGCTTTTCTAGTTTATTAAATGTCTAGAAACATCCTCCACGGGGAGGTTGTTGGGGGAATCTCTGAGTGAGTGAAGACATTTCTATTGCAAGCAATTAGGCCACTTTGAGTCACAGTGAATGATTGTGGGAGGGAAAATGATGTAAGAAATAAGGAAGACAATTAAACCAACAAATTGTTGAACTCACATCTGAGGCGTGGTGCTGGTCTACAAATTATAGGTTTACTTTAAACACATACCAGGTAATGGCAATCTTAACTCTGAAATTCTCTTTAATCCTATGGGATATCCTAAACATTGGGGGAAGCCAAAGGCATATCCTATATACTTCAAGAACCTAAAGGGATTACAATAGTTAATGCATAGTGGTGTAATGCATTTACCCCTCCATCACCCGCTCTTCCCCAATCTGCTGCAGGGTTCAGTTGGAAGAGGCACTTAGTGGAGATAAAATCTCCCTCCCCTTGCTGTTCTCCTCTGTCTTGTCAGCTAATTGTGTGCCTGCATGAGATTTTCATGCAGCTGTAAAATAAATGGACTCTTATGGAATCCACCTCAGTTTTGTACCTACACAAGACACAGCAGATCTCTTGGGAATCCATTCGCAAATGCCTCGTACAAAAAGTAATTTGAAGGTGTTATTTATTTCTTCACGCTAAGGAGAAGAGTACATAAATATATGCCCCTTTCACTCTTTAGTGATCCTCTTCGCCTTGTGAATGTTTATCATTGCATGCAGTGGACCAATAGCATGTAAGAGCGAACATTGGTGATTCCCTGTATGTAATTGTCCTTTCATGTAAAATGACCCACATTGTATTCTATGTAAGTTATGTTATATTATGTGGGCAACTTACCACATGTTCTTTATGGTTTATACTTGACACTGCAATTCAATTTAATGTGCATCACATCAATGCAGGTTTTTACTAAGATTAGAAAGATGCTCTAATTTCAAGAATGGCTTAATGCTGCTCTTTAAGTAGTTAATCTGTGGCATATAGATGTGAGAAGCCTAACAGAGCTAGGCTTCTCACACCACATACAGGAACCCACTCACATCAAAGGACGGTCCCTACACTGGCTCAGTGACACAAACTGCAATATTAGCGTTCTCTCGAACACCCCTTTTATCTGGTCTGATCACCACATCATCACCTTCAGCATTGATGCAACCTCCCTACCCTCGCCTCCTGTTGTCCCAGCAACGCTCACTAGAAACAAAAAAAACATAACCATGGAAAAACTACTTCCCCTCATCCTGCCTGCCCTTAACAATGCTCTTGACACGTGCTTGGACCCTAACATCATAGCTGACACGTATAACCAGTCAGTGCTTGCAGCCATCAACTCTATTGCCCTGCTTAAACTTAGGAGATCCAAACAGCGTGCTCACCTCAACTCGTGGTTCACTCCCCAACTCAGAGTACTATGTAAAGAGAAATGTACTGCAGAGTCACGTTGGAGAAGCCACCCCTCTGACACCCATAAGGACGGTCTTCTGCTAGCCACCCTCCACTATAAAGAAGACATACTCCAAGCTAAAAAGGACTCCTACAACAACCGCATTCGCTCAGCCAAGTCGAATACCAAGGAATTATTCAATATTTTCAAGGAACTTGAGACTCCTGCACCCCCCCCCCTCTGACCTGTGTACCAAAGATAGTACCTGGTGCACGAACATCCAGACAGCACTCCTAGGCAAAATTGCCACCCTCCAAACCAAAATCAGTGACAAACAAAAATCCCTACAGTCGAACCAACCAATGACCACACCAACACCCAATATGCCTCAAGCCAATCCCTCTCATGAACCTTTCTCCTTCTCCCCGCGCACCACCATTGAAGTAGAAGAAATCATAAATAATCTTAAACCGTCCAACTGCCAAGGTGACCCTTGCCCGGCACCTATCATCAAGGATGCATCTCATGACTTAGCCCCGTTCATCACTGCATTCATAAATGCTTCCTTCAAGTCGGGTATAGTCCCGGACAACCTAAAGGATGCATGGGTTATCCCACTTCTCAAAAAACCGTCCCTTGACTCTAACATCCCAACTAACTTTAGACCTATCACGACGGTCCCTTTCCTGCTCAAGATCCTGGACCGTGCAGCCTACCTGCAGATTCAAAACTACCTTGAATCTAACAATCTCCTGGGGCTAAAACAATCAGGATTCCGTCCTAAACACGGCACCGAATCAGCCCTGATCGATCTGAAAACTCAGATGGAGACACTGAAGGATAACGGGAATTTAGCTCTACTCCTTCTCCTTGACCTTTTGGCAGCCTTCTATTTGGTAAACCACCAGATACTCTGCCAACACCTTAAATCTGCAGCCCACTTCTCTGACTCTGCCAATGCCTGGATCCATTCTTTCCTGAGCAACAGATGTATGAGGGTTTTCTCACCTACAGCATCTGCGGACCCCGCGCCCATTCACTGTGGTGTTCCCCAAGGTTCCTGTGTGTCCCCTACGTTGTACAACATATTCACCAAGCCCATTTGCGATGTGCTTGACTATCTGGGTGTCTCCTACACAAACTACGCGGACGACACCCAGATACTCATTCCTATCATGGGCGATCACACCACAGACACCAAAGCATTGAATGATGTCTATCTGGTCATCCAGGCCTGGATGGCACAGCACAAACTTTGCCTTAACGATGATAAGACCGAGCTCTTACTACTAGGATCTTGCTATCGCCTCAACAAATTAGATCAAACCTACAAGTCTTTCATCATTGACGGCAACAATATCAAGGTCTCCAAAGATACCAAAACTTTAGGCGTCTACCTTGATTCTACGCTCTCATTGAACAGACAAACTAATGCAGTAAGGTCGGCATCTGCCTATACGTGCAAACTTATCACCGCCTGCAGACCCTTTTTAAACCCCATCATCTGCATCACCCTCGCCAGAACACTGATTATTGCCAAAATCGACTACTGTAGCGCTCTCTACCTTTGGACTAGTCAGTCCAACCTTAATAAATTGCAAACCATCCAAAATAATGCCATAAGGGCAGCCTTAAACATCCCGAGACGTGCACATATCTCCTCCGTCAGATCTGACCTACACTGGCTCCCGATAAAAGAAAGAATCGCCCTGAAGACCCTAGCCTTGACCCACAAATGCCTGAACAATAATGCCCCACCCTACCTCTCCTCCCACTTCACACCCCACACCTCCTCTCGTCCCACAAGATCGGCCCAAACTCACAGCCTCACCCTGCCTAGATTCAAACTCCAAAAAGCAGGTGGCGTGAGCTTTCCAGTCTTAGCCTCCAAACTTTGGAACACTCTACCCACTCCCATCAGACATGAACCGTCATTCCAAACCTTCAAGAACAACGCCAAAATGTGGCTGTTCTCTCACGTCCAGTGAAGCACCTATTTTAGACCTGCCTGCCACACGTAATATAATTTGTGTATATACACTTCTTATTGTATCTGTATCTCATTTTTTAACGGTGTGTCTATCTGTACTTTCTGTAGTTTTGTAAATTTACTGTAAATTTACTGTTTAGTGTAACATTCTTTGCAAGATTATGCGCCTGGTTGCCCATGGGCCTGGTTTGCGCTTTACAAATAAACAAAATACAAAAATACAAATAGATGTATCGCTTCACTGGTGCCACTTCAATTGTGCATGGTGTTAGCAATTAATGTGTGGATTTGCATGTGTTGTTTATGTATTTTGTCTAATAGTCTACTTGATATTAATGTGAATTTAGTGCAGGTTGGACTATATGTTGTTTGAGCACTTTCTTTTGCATTATTGTGTGTGCTATACTATCTTAAAATTGCTAAATAATGCTCCTTCAATATTGAGACTTGTACAAAAAATAAAAAGACGTTTTCCTTGGTTTGTTCAAGACATTACAAGTGAAAAGAACAATTGAAATCTTCCTCAAGATAGACAGCAAACATACTTGACTTCTGCCAAACGTGCTGGGTGCAGATTAGCAGCGCTAATTCGCAGCTCAATTATTGTGGTACAATTTTCCAAATCTGCTCCTTTATTAGTTTAAACATTGTTACAAAAATATAAATAAACATTCCGAAGGATGTTCCCTTAATGTGCGTCCCCACTGCCAGCGTTGCTGTTTGGAGGGACAATGTGCCTGGTGACACCAGAAGATTGGCTCTTGTCTCAACAAGGCAGTAGACAGTTAACGTATAACTAATTATCAGGCACAACATGTAGATTGAAGGCCGCCCTATGCATCTCGTACTGACTGCCAGGTCCTCCCACGACATGGCTGTGAATACGGGACTTCTGCGCTGTGTTTGTGGCTGACTGGCTACACATTTGTGAGGTGCACTGTGCCCATTCCAGGTTAGTGGCCAGCCTGATGAGAATAGGTCCAATATGCGTTGAGAAAGATACGAATCACATATATATATATATATATATATATATATATATATATATATATATATATATATATATATATATAATATATATATCAGAACAACCTAACCATTTTTGGCACTCTCTTACACTAGCTGCTCCCTTCCAGTTTCTCCCTGATCTATTTCTTTCTCTCTCTCAAATCTCCCAAATTACTCTCGCTTTAGTACTCATCTCTCCCCATCATCCCCTTCTCTATTTCACCACTTCATCTGACTCAGCCATTATGCCCCGCAGAACTTCGCTGTTTTTCTCCTCTTCACAACCCAGCTTCCCCCTCTCTCTTGCCCCTATCTGCTCCCACACTCTTCCTACTATATCTTCACACACTCAACTTGCCCTCATTCGCCTCCCTCAGTTCCCTATCTTTGCACCAGACCAACTCTCTTCATTGTCCTTGCCTCCTCTCCATCTCCCTGTCTCACAGCAAACTGCCCCTCTTCGGTGAGAAAAAAAGAAAAAAAAACACCTCCACCACCAGCACATAAAAGTGTTGCCTTCAGGTGGTAAAATGACACAGGTCTGCTATACAAATCCCATGTAGCATAACAATACTACACAGCAAACAAAGCCAGGAGAATAGCCAATTGAAGCCTTTTTAAGAGGTCAACAGAAATAATTAACACAAGAGGGAACGAAGTGTACGATTGTAGGTTAGCATCACACCCAATGCCATCAAAAGGCACATGAAATAGAGTTCCCTTGGGGGTTGTTGAACAGCTGGAATGAGGTTAAATTGTTAGGTCTCATGATCCAGAAAATAGGAGCTGGATCATGAACCCTAACACTTTAACCTAATTTTATTTTGAGGGAGACAATACCTATTTATTCGAAAGCGAGAATTCAGAGCTTGCAGAAAACAGGAAAGGAAAGCATCTTTAAACATGTATATCGTGTTGTTTCTTATGCTACTGGATACAACCTGGAAGCTTCGTAGTGCCCTGCATCACTGATTGCAAACAATTGGCCGGTACTCACTTTCTCAATGTTGACCATATCAAAGGCTGGGGCAACCATGCTGTACGTCGAACATGGGACTTGCTGGTTGACCAGATTTCTGTTGCAGACACGATAACCCACAACTGTCCACACGTATTCAATTAACTTGTTTGATGGTATTTTCTAGAAAATAAATTCAAGGAAATGTAAACAAAGAAATTCGTACACATTAGCCAGATGACCTTTGGGGTGGTGTGGTCCCTTACGGCGGAAAGCTTCAATGTGATGACATCATACGCCTTTACGCATTCACATCATCAGTGGCCCGCACATTTTTATTTCAAACTACCAGGTTTATGTTCAGCAGGATTTTCGGAAAACGTACTGCGTGGTAGAGAAATTACCCCAGACTCCCATACTATTGAACGGACTCCCTGCATGCTTAAGGTGAGAAATTATTGGAATGATAGTGGTAGGCGCATAGCAATATAAATACATTTTGAAATGACATTTTTCCTACGCAGAGATCTTCTAGGGCATAGTATTCCTTTTGCATATATCCACTTCATATTCAGAAGTATCAACGAGTTTGCAGGACCAAGGAGCAAAAGTGCAAACACATCTGTGGTGAAGAGCTGATTCCTGTGACTTATGCTGAGGTTACCACGGGATTTCGAACAGGGACGTCATTTCACCAAAATGCCTGGGATAGCGGAAGTGAACCCACATAACCCTTGACCTCTCATGACATCACAAGAAGTGATGTCATTTGACCCCACCCCGAAGTGGTATCGTGGGCAGCGATGGAACACGACCGTTCACCCCTTGACAAAGAAGAAGTGGCATCACATAGCAATTTCCTAAGTACACTAGGATAATACCATATCACCATAATGTGATGTAGATTTCATACAAGAATGGACCGCCATATGCATCATTAAGATCAGTCTGTATAGGCCCATATTACTAAATTACTGTGGCCCTCATTACGACCCTGGCGGAAATCGAAAAACGATGGCGGAAATGCAACACCGCCATCGAATACCGCTCGGTGCGATTATGACCCGTCACCGTAAAGTACGATGCCATCAGCGACACCGTAGTGAACGCCAACGCAAACTGCACCAAGTACGCATGCAAAACCGTAATTACCACCATGGCGCAACGGTACGCGAATGCTGACCCTAGCGGACATTCACTTAACGCCATCAAGCATGGCGGAAAGTACCATTCCGCCATGGTGAGAATTACGGCATCGCGAACCAACCGTAAATGGCCCTACTGAGTGCCTGTACACCACTCCCTGCCCACATTGCACAACACCTCGTAGGTGCAATGAAGTTACACAATGCAACCAGTGAAATGCACAAGTCACCCATGCATGCCAACGAACAAATGAATGTAGGGGCTCCAAGTGCCTTGTGAGTGGCCATCCATATTTGGCATGGCACCATTGCCGTACTGATGCAGCACAGGCACGTGAAGGTTCAAGTACAGCAATATGAACTGAAACATGAGACAAAACAACAACAGGCCCCCATCGCTTGACACCAGTGTAAGGCAACATTCAAAGCAGTATCCTGAGGGAGACTGCACCAGCCCTGTACTCATGCCAGTAAACAAACCAACCATCAGCATAAGCATGTACCACACAAGTTGGCAGAGTGACTGAGCAGCCAGGCTCATCTCAAGAGGGGCCAATGGGAGCTGCAGGGCACAGATGGCACGAATACAGAAGCTATTCCAATGGACATGACCTCAGTCTCCCTCCAAGAAACGCACGCAAACACAGGCACCTGTGACCAGCCATTTTCTGATAATCACATCATTCCACCAATCCACCTGGCTGACCGGCATCTGTCACACAAAAGCTAATCCCCCGCCCCTGAGCATGACATCATTAAAACAGTCATAATGGCAGGCCCCATCCCTGACCTTACTGGGCTTCGTAGGCAAACGCGGCCAGTACAGTACCACGCAACTATACTCAGAAGCCGGAACCCAATGCAGATCTCCTCACAATACACCGCTCCACAAATAGGAATATGCTTCATTACTTGCAAAGAATAACGCTACACGGTTGAAATCAGAATCAAATTTTAATGCACATCAAATTCACCAAGCCCATACAGCTATTAGGTCATAAACTCCAATATATTTTTCATTACTGTGGGCTGCATCCGCAATAAATGACCAGCTTCTCCTTGTGTGACGCCCTGTTCCTTCATGGTACACAGGGGCTACATTCACGTTCAAAAAGGCAACATGGAAGTGCCGAGAACCGCAGGGCCGTCCCATTAGGTAGGCACTAGTCCAGCTGAAAGGCTGATATGTAGCTCCTAGCCACTAGTACTGCGTAAGGGCATGTGGCGCATTGGCGATCGTCCCGTAAGATCGTAAAGGTGCTCCACTGATTAACTCGAAGCAGCAGGTGTCGGGAGTAAAAGCCATCTGCAGGAGTGGCATACAGATGGCAGCTGCAAAAGGGGAGGAGATACCTGTCACCCAAATGAAATGAAAAAGAATAGCATGGGCATCAGAACTTCATTTGTATTACTCACTTCAATGATCACACTAAATCCACAGCCATATGCATGCTAGCCCACTCAAAAGGATTATTTCCACCCAAAAATCACTTGCGAATCATAACTATATAAATCGAGATGAAAACACTATTACAAACGAGTGTTTGTGTGCATGCGTCTGTTAAGACAGAATCCATTAGATGGGATTCGTAACGTGCATAGACACAAGTGTTTGAAGGCGCGTCGAGACAGGGAGGGTTCAACAAGGGCAGATAGACGATGGTCCCACTATGGCAGCTCTGCATCACATAGCGCAGGGGAAGGGGATAGATCCCGAAAAGCCATGTACATGGCAAACTCTCAATTAAATCTTCTGTCCATGCATCCATACATCATTCCCTCATCCCGGTATGAAAACGCCTGATTATTTACTCACATCACATTTGAAACTTCCATTGAGTCTGTGCGTAATGCAGTCTGCAAAATCCACTGTGCTCCAGCCCGGAATCCTAGTGTTGTGAAGTAACATGTATTTGGGAACGTCCTGCCTTATCGTCCACTACGCTATTGCGCATCCCATACTATTCATATCAATCATTGCATTCTCGCCATGGCCCCTGTCCCAAGGACATTAAACAATAGAACGTTATATTTGCAGTCAGACCTGTGGGCGTCTCCTCGCCGCTAGCTGAAAACCGAAAGCGCTGTCCTTCGAATTCCTCATTTGCAACATCACGTCGATAAGGCATCTGTGACCGCTTGAAATCACAAATTCATCCATGTAGTGCGGCAGTGTGTGAAAATGGCAACTGGCTTCACTCACAAATGGGACGCCCCGCCCGTCGGTGAACCTCGGTACAGTGCTCGCCCAAAGGGGATTGCAGCTGGCACAGGTGGAATGAATCACCACAGGTGGAGGCTATACAGCCTGAAAACACATAAATAGCACACCCAACCCCCTCCCACAACCACACCCACTCCAAAATGCTACCGGCAGGACTAGCGATGTTGGCCCTGGGGGACCTGATAGCACTGCAAGTACTCCAACTTCAAGAAGAAGATGAACACCAACTACTACAACAACCGGCCGCACAGAGGAGACGCAGGAGGAGGAGGAGGGCAAGGCAGGGCCAGTAAGGGCCACCAGCACAGCCACTACCACCACGGAGGCAGCCCGCAATCCCACGCCTCCGAGCTCATCCGTTCAACCTCACTGCTGAGCAGATCCACACCCTCTACCGTTTGGACGGGGACACCATAACCGCCATTGTGAACATGACACACGCTGACCTTGTCAGCATGATAGATAGCCCAACCGCCATCCCACCCCTACTGAAGGTGGTGTCTGTACTCCACTTCCTGGCCACAGGCACCTACCAGCACACAGTCGGACAGTTGCATGGCATTTCACAGCCACTGTTCTCACGGACACTATCGCAAGTGCTCGATGCCCTCCTGAAGCACGCAGACGACTACATCTCTGTACCACGCTCGGAGCATGACATTACTAACACAAAAGTTGGATTCCATGCACTGGCCGGCATACCGGGTTGCATTGGTGCCATCGACTGCACCCATGTGGAATTGGTTGTCCCACATGCCATGGAGGCCCAGTACCGCAACCGGAAACAATATCATTCTCTTAATGTACAGATGGTGTGTGACTCCAACAGGATCTTTACACATTGTTGTGCCCGATTTCCTGGATCAACCCATGATTCTATGGTCTTGAGGAACTCTACAATACCACGCTACATGGAGCGACACGCAGGGAACAGATCCTGCTACTCGGTGAGTCTCATTTCATGCATGATAATGTGGGGTATGTGATGCGGAAATGATCTGGCAGGTGGGGGGGATGCGTACGTAGCAGTGTCATTCCACAAACATCCTTTATTGTCCACATACAGGTGATGCCGGGTATCCACTGAAGAGATGGCTCCTTACACCACTCCGGAACCCACAGAACCAGCATGAGGAGGACTACAACCATGCCCACTCACGTATCCGTGTAGTCATTGAACAGGCATTCGGCCTACTGAAGGCTCGTTTCCGCTGCCTCAGCAGGTCTGGCGGGGCACTCCTGTACCGCCATGAGAAGGTTGCAAAGATGGTCATGGCATGTGTCATGCTACACAACATGTGCGTACGTAGAAATGTGCCCATGCCCCCTGACGCAGAACTACAAGCACCTGAAGATGGTCATGATGAGGGTGGGGATGTGGCAGCACCTCAAGGAGTCCACGAGGCACAGGAGGGCCGTGAAATTCGTCAGAATATCATAGATTCATGCTTCTAGCACTCACGCCTGGTGGCTGATACATGGACACGGGACTTGTGGCACTGTGTGTGTCTGGAACATGCACAATGTGGAATGTACGCCTATAAAGGCCTCGTACACTAAGATCAATGTCCACACATCTCATTGGGTGATTATGTAATGTTTATAGCATATGTGAAATTATATTACACACCCCATCGACCCGCCACCCAAGAAAGCCCAACACCCCCCCTCCACCCTCCTACTTCCCCCCCTGAACACCAGTGTCCAAAGATGCTCATTGTCAGTGGGCAGACGCTATTGCAAGCCCCCTCTCCGGGTATCAGGGGCACCCCTGCCTGTGGAGCGCAGGTTCCTCCCAGATCTACGTTGGGGGCTGCCCTGGACGGAACTTGCAACGGATGATGTCTCTGCCTGCTCACGTCCATGCATGTCCCTAAGGGTTTGTGAGAGCTCAGTGAGCACACGGCGCACAGCGGCAAGTTCACCACATACGTCTTTGGACGTCGCATGCAGTTCCCCCCTCAGGCTCTCGGTGCTTCTCTCCATTTGTACCCTCAGGCTCCCGGTGCTTCTCTCCATTTGTACCCTTAGTGTCTCTGTACTTCTCTCCATTTGTGCCCTAAGTGTCTCAGTAGATGTTTCTATGACTGCCTTAGTACCCCCACATTCATCAGCATGCTCCTTGAGGAGCGTGGCCAGTTGCTGCTGTTGCACGATCACCTGGTCGAGGGACTGTTGCCTCTGCTGGGCCATGGCCATTTGCGGTGGTGTCACAGAGGGGCTGATGACCTCATGTTGCCTTGCCACAGGGCTTGTGGGGGATGGCCAGTCGTCGTCTTGTGGGTGCCCCTGCGTGGTATCCTCATGGTGTACGGGATGAAACAAACAGGGGGATTGAGACAGGTCATGGATGGGTCCTACATCGACAGCACCGTTTTCTGTGTCGGAGCATGCTGCCATTAATGCAGTGTCACCTATGGTGCTGCTGCCACCAGAAGCAGTGCCTTCTGTGGCATCCATTGGGGGGACCTGTGGTGCTGCTGTTGTGGGCATGCTGGCTGCTGGGGTGCCTGTTGAAGTCCCCTCCTGTGTGCTGCCACTTGATTTGTGCTGCTGCCGTGTCTTGATCCGTGCAGCTGAGGTGGAGGGTCTTTGGCCGTTGGTCTTGGCCCTCTTTGCAGGTGTGCTGGTAGGGGTGTCCTGGAGCTCGTCGTTTGAATCGGACCCTGTGGTGGAGTAAAGGAGGGCGAGCATTATTTATGGGTCTGTGGAAATTGGAATGGCAATGTATCACATGCATTGGGGTGGTACCTGAGGGTGATTTGGGTCAGGGCCTTGGAGGTGGTTTCATTTTTGTGTGGATTGAGGATGCAGTTGTTTTGCAGCCTGCAGTTAGGGTGTGCATGCTGCACGTGTAGAGAGTATTTTTAGGATTTTTAATTATTTATGTATTTAATGTGACTTTTAAAGTGCGCTATCAGGCCAATGTATGTGGACGTTCTCCTGGACATGTGTTTCTGTTGCACTATGTGGACACATGGTACTTCACATGATTGGACATTGTGGATTTAGCATTGTTTTATTTGGCCCACCTACCTGATTCTTCGGATGTCTGCACTCCTTTCTCCATCCCTCCGACTCCCTCTATACTCTCCATTCCAATGGTGGAGGCACAGATTTCTTCCCAGGGGGTCAACTTGATGGGTGATTCCGATCCTCCCCCGGTAGCTGTGGCAATGTTACGGTTGGCTGATAGTATGCTCCGTACGCGTATCCGCAAGTCGTCCCATCGCTTTCTGCATTGCTGTGGGTTGCGGGGTGCGGTCCCCACCGCACTTACCCGCTGTGCCACCAGGGCCCATATGGCCTTCTTGTTCGCAAGTGCCGTCCTGGTCATTTGCGTCGAGAAGACGACGGCAGCATTCTCCTGGAGGGTCTCTGTGAGCACGGTGAGTTCCTCATGGGAGAAGTGGACCTGCCGCTTGTGGTCGCACGCTTTTTTGGCAACTTTTCCCATTTCGATTGTTTTAACTAGGGTGGCTAACGGGTTGGGATGTGTCTCAGGGTCGGATTTTTAATGGTTGTGTTGGGATTCTGATTTTATAGGTGTACGGCGTGCTGTTTCCCGTTCCGGCCCCATGTTTTTACTTCCATTTCCGTATATTTACGCTCACCGTATTTTGCGATTACCGCTCATTACGGTGACCGCTATGATGGGTGGCGGAATTGCACCTAGGGCGCCGTACGACGGCGGTGAGGGGCGTTTTGGGGACATTTCCGCCATCCCGGACTTTGCACTTCCGCCATGGCGTAATGCTCGTGCCCGATGGGTCGGAATTAGCCGCACTTTCCTCCATCGTGCAATGGCGGAAACGCTATTTACGCTATGGCGGTCAGGTCAGTTACTTTCCGCCAGGGTCGTAATGAGGGCCTGTGACTGCAAGCAGAAGTCCATGGCCAAGTGATAATGATTTTGGATTTTTTTTTTTTTTTAAGGGATAGCAAGGGAGACTCCAGTGGTAGCAATGACGTCCCTGATTTCTAACTAGACAGATGTCCAATGTGTCCCTGTTTTTTATTTCACTAGGTGCAGAGGTACCAAAATAAAACCAATCGGCCTGCCAGAAAATGCATAGGAGACATGTGTGAATTAACAACACTAGCAGAAGAGGCAGAAAAAAAAAAGCTCTGACATGCCCCATTATTTGCTAAATATATAGATACAAAATGACTTGACAAGCAAAGCAGTCCCTAGATTTTGATCTGCTATTATTATTATTTTGATCCTAAATTGCTATAATCACACTCCAATATTGCCTACCCACCTCTGTAATAAATTACATTATTACTGTTTTAGGACAAACATGTTAGGCATATGAGGAATTAAAAGACACCACACAGGACTTATAAACAGCAGAAATATTGGCAAAGACATAAGTCTTTGAAAAGCAAAATAGGAGACTGCTGGTATGTGTTTCTAACAACAATGTATGGATTAGGATACCGTTTGTGGCTTTAGAGGCAGGAGTGTGCAGCATTCTCTGCAGCGATAGCTGTTATGAGAGTTTGCAAAAAAGTGGTTTTAAAATTTCACAAAAATTGAAAAAAATAATAAACATTTGAAACAACATATATCGGTTGCATTAATAAAAATGTCTTTTTCCGAAATCTGGGAATTCACATTTGTTTTTGTTTTTTCATCCAGGGATAATTTCTGTTGTTAAGAATTACCGGCGGTGTCAGAGTTACACCTGGCGAGTTTCAGGTGTCAGTGCCAGAACTGCAGGTGGCCAATTGAATGTATCATCCAACTTAAGTTCCACACACCTTCGCAAGTTTCACCAGAGTACATGCAGTTGTACAAGTACATTGCACAGGTATTGTGTTGCAACGATGAATACCCACTGGGACTGTTGGGGAAGGTTGCACTTTCATGCTGTAGTAGAACACCAGAAGGAGATAACTTATCTCCAGCGATATATCTACTTCGCAGCCATCATCTGATAACTCAGACTGTAATGATGATGATAACAATAAAATGGAAAATGATCAAGACAAACATTATAATCCATCAGAGTCCAGACAAGAATGTGAGTTGCTGCAAGAAAGCAGTAATGCTGAAGAGGGGGATGAGAATGACACCACTGATGCTGAGTCTGAACTAGTAATAGAAGCGTGCCCCGCCCCCTGCGTACAATCTCTCCAAGAGCCATCCTTCCTGTCACAGGTCTGAGAGCACATCCCATCATCCAGAACACCACCACCACTGCCAGTGCCATTGTGCCCAGACGAGCCCAGCCTGCGTGCTGGTAGCCCCCAATGAAACTGCGGCACTACTTAACATCGAATGTGCTAGAAAACGGTTTGCCGATGGAAGGAAGGGATCATCGTGTGCACATATCTGTGCATTTTCCATATGCTCTGGCACCATGCACAGACATGGAAGAAGTCAACATGTCTGAAGTGCACACTTCCCCATACCAATAGGCATGCAGGATACCACCAGCAACCCTCAAAATTACCCCTGGGAATACTCCAGCTGTGTCATTGTTTGGGAGTCAGACACCAGGCTCTAACCTTCATAGCCCACTGATTCATAGCAGTGATGCCACATTGATTCAGGCCTCTGTTGTGGAATCATTTGAGTATGGCCAGCAATATCACAAGTACAATGACAGGCAGTGTCTTCTTGATGCTAACTTTGCAATAACATTTTGACATTAGACCTATTGCCCTTCTCTTTGGTGGAATACCCTGGATTCCAGTGGTTTTCTTTGGTGAAAAGTCAATAACGGCTGGAAAGTTCCTGGCTACTGTTATTTCACTTAGAAGGCAGTACCTCATTTGTATGATGAGATTATGGACATGGTGGGGCAGATACTGCAGCAGGTGAAGGGACTGAATATCCACTTCACAATGTATCAACCACCCAGTGGTCAGAGCAAAGACAACTTGGGTGTCACATCTATGGGTGGCATTTCCTTCCTCTTTCAGGCAAGTGAGTCCTGGAATAGTGCAATGTGTAAGGTGGTATGTGAAGTATGGCACCATGCAAAGTTGTGCCTGTATGGGTTTTAGGGCAGAAGTCATGGGGCAGTCGACATGTGGGATAAGATGGATGCACAGTGCCAAAGGCCTCATCATTTGCATTTGTGTTTTTTCAGCAGACAAATGATCAATGTCCTTGTTGCCTTATGGATTGGCAAGGCGATGCTTTTTACTCTGCTTTGTGCACACCCTTCACCTGGTGGTCACATGCTTTACCAACTACTGTCACCCTATGAAAGAAATAGTCACTGTGAACCAGAAGATCAGCTTCTATTTCAGAACCGCTTACCGTGCTAAAAAGGTACTATTCTATCTGCACTTCAGCAGTTATCATCAGAAAACATTACTAGAATACCTACCATTTGGACAGTTTCTCAGATGCATGAGGTTGTGTTCCGATTCAAACAACAGGCTAAATCTCTCACTGGCCAATTGGCCAAGAGTAGATACCCTAAACATATCTTGCAACAGGCTACCAAACAGGCTCCAAATTCTCCAAGGGAAATCATGTTGGAACAGAAGTCCAAAGATCTGAAGCCAGATACTAGTAAACCAGCCTTTAGCTATTCCCCGCCAACAATAAGATTAAGAAGGAGATCCTTAAATTATGGCCAATCATGAATACTGGATAGGCTCCCCTCCAGAGACCCCAATTTGAAGTGAAAAAGAGACAAAACATCTGGGATTTGGTGGGTCATGCAGCCCAGAAGTATGCACCTTTAGAGAGTGATGGTCCTAGTAAAAGAAAACTATGGAGCTCTAGAGACATCACAGCACATGCACCATATGGAATGTGCACTACATCTGCTCAAACAAAACAAAACAAGACGATTGATATTAGATGGAAAGCACCATGGATACAAAAGCAATTCACAAACAGCAATTTGGCAAGTGTTATTTACTTGATAACCTGCTCATGCGACCTCAAATATGTCAGCATGACTATGATGGCTGTCAAAACAAGAATTGTCCAACATAAGTTAAGCATTAGGATGAACAAACTGACTCCCCTGGTGTAACATTTCATACAGAAGGGACATCAGGCTGAGAAACTGACTTGGACAGTACTTGAAAATATCCAACTACTAGAAGGGGTAGAGATTTTGCAGCAGTGATCCTTCTCAAAGAACAACAGTGGATCTTCAGACTGACATCACATATTCACAGCCTGAATGAAAAGATCCAGTTGCAAGACCTGCCAGTGATGCCCAGATAATAACTGAGAACTTGAGCAGAACACCATACTCTTGTTTACCATGCATCAACTATACACATTTCTGTGTAACCACAGTGGAGATCAACAAGATATACCATAGAGGGGGCCTTGCCAAGGTCAGACAGACTTGGTAATACAATCCAAGACAGCTATCTTATTTAATGTCTACTCGGAATACAATGTATTAGGCGCTATGTTTAGCAGCAGTGAGTCTACACCTATGGACTGCATACCACAATGCGTGCATGCTCCGACACCATCCATGCACCATATTTAGTGCCCTATTTTGAATACTAGAATATGTAATTTGGTGCATAAATGTGACCAACAACACAAGTGGCCAAAGTAAAAGACGCATGCCTTGACATACTGAAAAGGATGTGCTTGGTTATATTAATAATGAATAAGCCTCACTGATCCACACCAGCAGAACAAACTGTATTTAGGAACAGTTGTCGTTGAAGTGCTAGGGAGCAGCGGGGCCTGCTGCACTGCAAGAGCATACAGAGAAGAAACAGCATACACAATTTATTTCTGAGATCAATCATGTAGTTCCATAAGACCATGGGGAAAGATAAGATGTAACTTTGTCCAAAGTATACGTCTGTACCAGGGAATAATTAACCGTGAGAGCCCCAGCTTAAGCACAGTCCATCATTTAGGAGTCATACCATGGAGCCATTGAGATCCGTCAACGGCATGTTATCTACCACCAACAAAACATAATGTGCTTTAGACAATATTGGACCCAATGCACATCATTGAGGTGTAATAAAGATGCAATAAAGGATGTATGGAATACGATATTTAGAAATGCAATTCCATTACAAGATGGCTGATTCTGTCTCAGTGACGTATTGACGTATTAGAAACGCTCTCTCGAGCACACGTGACTACTCGCAAACCCAATTAAATTAGGATGGTTATAGCCTGCGAAAAAAGGGCAATACACCGCAGGAGGATATTTATTGGACATTGAGAGTAGCTGATGGTCATTTGATGAAATGACTAGGAAGTAACAATCACAGCGAGGGCAGTTAAGCCTGCCTTCACTGATATATGATCCACTGTCAATAGATAAAATGTAACAGTCAGTTTAATAAGGAAGCAGATGAAGGTAATTAGTATCCCTCATGTCTGCCCCTCAACAAGCAGAAACTGAATCTGTGGGTGAGAAGGTTAATTGGTACTCTCACACTGACTCTGGAAGTAATGAACGTGTGTTTTTTGTCCTGACAAAGCTAACGTGACATTGAACACGTCACGGAAACCGGTCGACCACCACAGAGATATCCTTTCCCTATGTCAAATGACACTGTATGAAAGCAATTCTTTTTTTTAAATGTGTTCTGCACCATGCACATTGTATGAAGTGCATCATGGAATGCCAGTTATACACTCTGGGAATGGTGGAATAAAGTAATATCAAAATCCCTACTCAAATGTAATTAGGCTTTGCTCCAGATATTAATTCTTACCTGCTCAAACTTGTTTTGGTCACTCACTCCTACTAGTGGTCATCTATGGAGTATCAAAGAAAGGAGTGAGAACAAATGTAGCCTTCGTTTACCAGATTTCTTAGGGCAGTGAGCACTTTGAAGTACCCAGGTCACCATCTCCTATTTTTAGGATTTTAACAAACGTAGCCTAGCAGAGGGTTGACCTCTTTATTCTTTCCCTCTTAGATAGGCGGCTCACCAGATCTTGCTAGGGGCAGCCACTTCTCAGGGACAGGTTAGTCCTTCTTGAGGGAGAGTGATAGTTTATTTTATATATATCGCAAGTGGTAAGACCTGTCACCCTTGTGTGTTAATATCTAACTGCAGGGATGCCATAACCAGAAGACATCAGTAGCCACTGGTTTGAACTCTGCTTTGCACATGTTGGAACGCCTGCATGAGCAGTGTAATGCAATTACAGATCACTGAAAACACTTACAGCAGAGATCAATAGTGAGCAATTCTCACATTATGTCTTGCTGATTTGTAATGTCTATTTTTCATTATGGCCTTCCTCCAAGTGCATGAGCCATCAGAATGCATCCCTCATTTAGATGATTCTTCAGGTGTACCTGCTAGAGCTGTGCATGGCCCATGTCTTTGCAGGTGATGCTGTTGGGTACAGCTGAGGCAGGACCTGTTCGTAACCTTGCATGTCAAATCATTTAAAAATACCATTTGGTACTTGCTGGCTTCCTTTATTGATTCACGATTCATTGTAAAAGTGGCTGATTTCCATCCATATGTGTCATGGGAGGCAGACTTACAGAAAGCCACACCAGGAAGAGGACCCGTGCAAATGTGCATGGATGCTTTGCTACAGCACTTGCAGCAGCAGTTTTAGAAAGAACGCACACAACCAGTAGATGTCATGCCTCCCTCACCTGTTGCATATGGTAGCAGGAGTCCATATGTTTTCAGAACGGCAGCAAGACCGTTCTATAACAGGTGGAGGCTATTTCCCTGCTAAACGGCATTGCATTCCTGCTCCTAAAGTCACGTGATCGCACCTTGGGCTCACCAGTCATTTGCCTTTGGCACGTATTTAGGTCCTTTTCTCTAAGCGCCCCACGCTTCTGATCTTTGCAACTATGTTTCCTGCTGGTGGTTTGTTTCCGTGTGGACCGCGTCCTTCAGCCCTAAGCTTCTTAAAGCTTTTTCCGCTTCTAAGTCCATACAGAATTGTTGCGCTTCCATTCCTGGATTCCAGACCAATTACCATGCTTATTCCAGAGACTTGAGCATCAAAGCCGATTTCTGCACCTCATGTTGGCTTCCCAAAGCCGTTTGCTGTTTCCTGCGGAGGTGTTTCGCCTTACTGTATCATCATCCGAGTCCTTCCATACTAGTCACGGATGGGACCTGCCGTAAGGTATACTTCTAGCACATGTCCACTGCTGTGTGTTATCATTCGTGCTACTCTCGGAACTATGGGAGTATTTACAGCATCTTTTTTAGTTCCATGTCGATGAACATTCATTTACTGAGACATAAGTACTGTGTCCCGGTTGGGATTAAGTATTTTCCAATATGGCATCAAGGGTGAATAACGCACTACTGATTAGAGAAAGATTTTCTGTTTGAACTTCTAGAGATGCCAGGACTATTTGTTTTTCAACATTAATCAAAGGTGATCTACGTTCTGCCAACCAAAGACTCTTCCATTTACACCCTGCTGGAGATACCAGGTTTCTGTTGTGTTATGTTTAGTGCACCAAACTAAAGGACGCTATACAGAGAGCACCTACCTGACTCTAGTTCGGCCCTCGTTCCGTTCGGGATTAGTTTCCTACTAACTTCCCCCTTCCTTTTCGTTGTGTTGGTGTTTTGGATTCATTTGGAACATCGAAGCTCACCTCAACTCGACAAACCACTCCTACAGGTTAGTGTAGCATTAGTGGGATTTAAGGATCACAGCTGAAAATTCGTATTACTTACCTTATGCTTCTTTATACACAGATTGGAGAATATGCATAGTTATTCATCCTATCAATTGATTCCTTGCTCTGGCCGTGTTTTGTATCGGGCAGTGGGTGTAATCAATGGAAAGGATTCTTCCTTGAGGATTCTTCAGTGAAGTTTAAAAAGAAAGAATTCAGATCCATATTGTATCCTTTAATGTTAACTCCACCTGTATCCTTTATGGTGTATACTTTGTTCCAGTTGAATTGATGGCAGCATGTCAGTAGAACACCAACCAGCCCAAATGTTGCCAATCACACCGGGAGTATAAAGCTCAAGATTGACTGGCCCCCTGTACTTGGCCCTCTTCCCAGCCCTGATTTAGTGGTGAAAAACCTTGGCTTCAAAGTCTCTGCCTCATTATTCGCAAGTTAGAGCTATTTGCAAGCCTGGCTACTACCAGCTTAAAGTTCTTTGTAGGGTCCTTTGCTCTCTCCCATGTCATCTTCGTACTCCAGTGGTTGCTGCCCTTGTTCTAAGTCGTATCAACTTCTGCAACTCTCTCTTTCTTTCCCAACCTCTCTATATCATTAATCGCCTTCAATTGCTCCAAAATCTGGCCATCTGTGTTGCCACAGGAGCTTCCGATGGCTCACATATTTCCCCTACGCTTCATTCCCTTCACTGGTTAACCACTCCTAAACGTATATCTTTCAAATCTCTTTGCATTGTGCGCCGGCCTTTCTATGGTCATGGTGCTGAATACTTGCAGGCTAAGTTTCCCCCTATCTACCGGCATGATCTCTTCACTCGAAAGGGGCTTGCTTGTTCTCATTCCTCCATTTCTTCCTGGCTAGGAGCGGTGGCCACTCCTTTTCAGTTGCAACAGCCAAACTCTGGTATTCTCTTCTGCTTCAGCTTAGGACAACTAAATACCATCTCCAGTGTCTTCGACTTTGCAAGACCTATCTTTTTTAGCTCCTGACTTCTCATCCTTCTGACATCCTGCCCAATTCTCAGTGCCAAGATGCCTTTGGTGTACGTGCGCTTAACAAATACTCTTACCATAACATGACACTGGACACTTCACTTGTGGGAAGGGACTATGATCCTGTATAGTGCTCGTACAGCAAGCAGTCCGTCTGTCTGATTGCACTTGTGCAAGTTATTTTTAAATAGCTAACCTGCCCCCGCAAATGTGCATTCTGAGAGAGTTTTCAGAGTGTCCAAGGCTATTGTCTCAAACCAAAAGAGAAGCATTGCAGTGCTGCATACTGAATGTATATTGATAAAAATGAACAGGCACTTTATTTCAGAAATATATGGAACAACATCAACCCTTAGTCAATGCACCAATTTCGATGATATGTTGCTGATGCATGTCAGACACCAGCAATTGGAGCAGGGAGCAGGGCTGGGCTTATTCATGATGACTGTGGGTGGGAAACATACAGCTGTAGTAGTGTCTGAGAGGTCCTGGACAGTCACCGAATGACAAATTCCATTGCCTACTGTGCCTGTCATGTTTTTTTAAATCCTTCTGTCATGTTCACAAGAACTGCTCGTAAACATTTCTCTAACTCCAAAAAACTCCTAACACCGTCCATGTATGAGCTTGATCTTTGCACACTTTCCCTCTCAGCCTATCAAAACCCAGAAAGGAACAGCATGTGAGGTGGGACTTTGAAACATCAAACTTCCTTTAAGAGAATCGAGGGCTCTAATTCGCCGAATGAACTTAATGAATGAGCCCTAGACGTCTCTGATTTGTTGAACAAACCTGATGAATACGCTAGAGATTCGACGTGAGAGCTGAGGTTCCTGATTGGACCATGAATAACCATGATATACCTGGAAGATAGCCTCTAAGTTCAAATTGAGAATCAGTAAATCAAAAAAAACTCTTCATAGATCAGTGGTATGGGACGGCCCACGCCAACCAGATTTTAGTTGTTGGAGGCAGAGGTTTTTTTGAGTTCACCAAGCCTTAATATCCAATAAGATGCTCTGGCCAAGTGCTTGGGCTACTCACAGTATGTACAATCTTTATGTTCTTCTTGACCTTCGGATGTAGCCAGAGACCCCCCTTGAATAGTTGAAATAAACACTGCATTTCGGATGCAGAAGTGGTTACTTCATCCGACACATCTTCAGCTCTGGAAAATGCTGTTTATAAAAGAATGTTGTTGAGAAATCGAATTAAACAACGGAATGTGGCTGTTTTAGCAGATACAAAATCCCTCGCTGCTGCTCGCCAATGCGCCTATTAATGAGCAGTTCCAACAGCCCCACAAAGAACGAAGCCTTCTGCAACAGAACGGGAGAAGCTGACTAATAGCGATTCACGCTCTTTATCATTCAAGCCGAGATAAGTGCAAGATTTTAATACCGGGGCTTGTTATGCAACGTTCACGATATCACCGTTTTGTTGTTGGAAAAATGTTGTTTTTCGCACCTGCCTCTCATTAAAATGTGCTCCATGTAGTTAGCATGAGAAATGGTGCAAATCATTTCGCTACATTAAGTGCCCATTAACATCTACTGCATAATGGAACGCTAACCCAAGTGTGACATCAGCTACATTTTTCTCGGGATTGGCATCTCAGAAAATGTTCTGGATGAAAAAAAGGACATATTTTTTACTGCGCTTGTGAGTCAGACATAGGTTGCTTTGGAAAAGAAATGCAGTTAGCAGCAGAAAAAAACAAAAAAAATCCTGCCCTATTAATAAGCATGTTTTTTGTTTTTATTTAATGGAGAGATGTCACTGCTCATTTGGCGCAAAGAAAATGATTAGGTGGCCAGACTGGTCACCTCAGATGTGTGTCATCAGTTTGCTAACTGTTGGATCCTTTCCATTCAAGTGAATGTGGTTGCCCCTGTGGCTATCAGAAAACCTCAATGGCCATGCTGTAGTCTGGCTGTAATCAATAAAGCTACTGTATTAAAACATCTGTTGAGGCTCCTGGCCACTACTGTAACAGAATGCTGATTGTGTTTGTATAAATAAAGTTTATTTAAAAAAAAATGTTAAAAAAAAGCAAGAATAAAGAAGGGCAATACTTTGGGCTGATATAGAGTATTGATATCATGTCTCAAAGTAATCACACCATTTGCCAGCTATTGTGATCATATTACTACGAAATGCCATCCTTCTCCCCCTACTGACAATGGGCCTCATTACGGGTCCGGCAGTAACCGTGCCGGTAATACCGGTGGGTTGCCGCCAGACCGTAATGATTTACCGGCGCCTGACTTCCTGGTAACACCAGGGGATTAGAAGTCCGGCAGCCTGGAAAGTCAGGCGCTGGTAAATTGTAAATCCCCATTCCCATAGAGTCCTATAGGACTCAATCGGTGTGGGGACACAGAAGCACTGGCACAGTGCAAGTGTTTCTGTGATAACTGTCCGGGTGGGTGCCGTTCCGCCTGGCAGGTCTGACCTGCACCAGGCAGGACGGCACCCCGCCTGAAGAGTTGTAGTGTGCTGGTACGGAAACAACGGTGCTGCTAAGCTTAGCAGCACCATTGTTTCCGGACCGGCAGGCTCTGAATGAGCCCCAATATGCTCTGGGAATCATATGCTAGGCGTTGCTATTGGTAATGCTATCCAAGGCCCAAGTATTCACATTTCAAAATTTAGTTAGGAAAATCAGAGACTCAAAACTATTTCCAAGTATTAACATGAGCCTAAATAGTTGCTCCATTGCCTCCCAGGTATTGAAACTATTTCCGGTGATCTGTGTAGTTAGAAGAGCAGTGCAACATTAAAGACTGGTGGATGGTGGGCTTGGAATAAATCAAAGCAACTGGAAACACCCCCTGGCCTTCCAACCAATAATTGTCATTGTTAGCCTGCCTTGCAATTACAGAAGAGGAAATGCTATATGCAAACAAGGCTTTGTCCCACCCCCAAAAGGAGAGTCCAACTTAAAACGCTGGTCACATCCCTTCTGTGGGAGCCTTCAATTATTATTAGAAATGCTCCAGCCTCTTTGGGCATTATAGGTGAGGTGTAGCTGGGGTCAGTAGGCACAGCAGGCTAGGGACACATGTCTGGGCATTCCAGTAGGACATAGAGTGACACACGGAACACTGAAGAGTGATTGATGGAGGGCTTTGCATGAATCATGGCTACTAGCAATGCTCTGGGAAAGCCCACAGACCATCTTTTTTCAGCCTTCCATGGAATTACAGAAGGGGAAAACAAATGCAAAACAGGCTCGGGGCCATCTTCAATGGGACTGTCCAGCCCGCACTTCTAGGATCTGCTTCCATCCATCACACTGTTTACATTTTGTCTCCCTATGTAAGTGAGAGTACGCCCAGATGTGGGCCCCTTGCTCGCTGCACCATAGCGAACCCAGCTGCACCTCATTAATGAGGTACAATAAATCCAAACAATGCATGGTGTTGCTTATGTTTCTGTACACAGGGGGCGTGGTATAGCAGCAGGAACTGAACTCCTCTTATTGCGGGCAGTGCCAGACTGGTTTGCACATGGCGGGTCCCCTTCTGCAATAACACAGACAACTAAAAAAAAAGTGGTTCAACATTTTCCCAAAACACTCAATTCAATTCAAACTTTTCCACTCATCTCATTTTTTGGTTAATGTTAGAAGAACAGTGCCAGGAAACTACTATGCCCATCACAATAGAACCTACTATAACGGTTGTCAATCCACCCGTAACACTACCTATAGCAAATCCGCCACAACAAGTACAGAAGTTGCCAATAGCGGCCACAGCTATAAATGCAACAGCCTCCACAACTCCAGCAACTGATCCAACAGGTGCCCTAAAAGCATGGACAACGCCGGGGCAGACAACACAGGCGCGACAGGGACACCCGGCAGCAATACAACTGACATTATATCAATCTGTTATGCGCAAGTAGAACAAAAAATGAAATCTTTCCAAACAGAGATATTAAATAGATACAAAAGATGCCTGGCATGGAACATTGATACCACAACCAAAGAACCCATATGGGCCAAAGAGTTTATAGAAATCTTTTCCCTAATAGAAGCACAGCACAAAGGGAAAGACGCTTTTAGAGATCCCCAAAAAATAGAAAAGAAAGCCATTGTCAGGAATGCACAGGTCGAAAAAAACTGGGACAACTGGTTACAGGCCTTTGCCATACTAGCAACAATATATGAAGAAAAATTTCCCATGGATGGTAGGAAGATCTGGGCATACGTTGATAAGATAAGGGAAGTAAAAGTAACACAGAAGGGGAAGACATGGCTTGTATACGACATCAGATTTAGGAGGAGCATGTCAGAAAGACCGGCCATTGAGTGGGATGAAGTCCAGAACGATTTTTACACCCTCAACGCCGAACCTCCCCAGGAAGAAGATACCATGCATTCTTCTTCCAAAAATAGCAAAAATGCGCAAGTAAGCAAATCCCATGACAACGATAGATCCAAAAAAGGGGAACAGCCCTTTCGGAGGAACCAGCCTGGGGCGGCTAAAAATAATGCTCACAGACAGAACAAACAGCAGGCTGTCAAATCCAACATCCCATGCAAAAATTTAGGGAAAAACCAGTGTACATGGGGCAAAGAATGCTGGTACAAACACGCCTGCACAAACTACAACGGCGACCATGCAACAAGCAATTGCACATGACTACCAGCCAAGAAAGAATGATACCCTAATTTTAGAACCAGGGCGAACGCCATCAACCCGGGCAATTTTAGGGACGCTCTAACTAGCTACCCAGACACAGAAACCAGCAGGATAATATCGCAGGGTTTCACCAAAGGGTTTTTTATCCCATTTAAGGGCACTGGGTCACAAAACATCCCGATGAACAGGGAGAACCCCCATATAATAGAAATCAAAATCAAGATAGAACTGCAACTAGGCAGGGTAGCAGGTCCCTGAGACGCCATGCCTCTAAAGGACTATTTAATATCTCCACTAGGTCTGGTCCCCAAAAAAGAACCCACAAAATTAGACTAATCCATCACCTTTCCTACCCAAAAGGCCAGTCTCTAAACAATGGCATCCCACACACAGAATCCGCTGTAACTTACACGCATTTCCAAGAAGCGGTAAGGCTCATACAAGAGTGCAGCAGAAACGCCTTGATGGCTAAACTGGACATCGAATCTGCTTTCAGACTCTTGCCCGTCCACCCAGAGTCACAACAGTGGCTAGGTTTTACTTTTAACAACAAATTCTACGTAGATAGATGCTTTCCCATGGGGTGCGCAGTATCCTGTGCACTATTTGAGCAATTCAGTTCCTTTTTTCATTGGGCTTTCCTAAAGCAGAGACCAGGGACAAAAATAGTACATTACCTAGATGATGTCATGGTCATAGGGCCACCAAACTCCGAGGAATGCGGCCAGGCTTTAACAAAACTAGAGCACATGGCCACTCAATGGGGAATTCCCCTAGCGGGGGAAAAAACCACCAAACCAGATACAAACATAACCTTTCTGGGCATCGAAAATAGACTCGGCAAAGGGGCTCTAGAATCCCCGAAACAAAAATATCAGAACTCCTGGCTAAAATCCACAATCTGATAAAGAGAGAAAAGGGGACTGTAAAGGAAATACAATCCTTAGCAGGCAGCCTCAATTTCGCATCCAAAATAATACCTCAAGGGAGGATATTTTCCAGAAGCCTGGAGTTCAAAATCAAATCACTCACCAAACCACACTTGCATATCCGGCTTGGCAGAGAGGTGAAACAGGACCTGGAAACATGGGGAAAATTCCTCAGAGATTTCAACGGGTCTTTACTTTGGCAAATGCCTTTAAATACCCGTTCAAACAGGGTCCTATACACCGACGCAGCTGGGAGCAAGGGGTTTGGAGCCATACTAGACTCTGAATGGGTGGCAGGACACTGGCCCAATTCATGGCAAACATCAGGGTGGACAAGAAACATCCCCTTACTAGAAATATTCCCCATCTGGCTAACATTACACATCTAGGGCAGGCGACTAGCGAATACAGAACTTTTTCAGTTGGTGCGACAACATGGCTGTAGTGGGCTCCATAAACAGAAGGTCTACGAAATGCCCTTTAGTACTAAAAGTATTACGAGCCATTACAACAGTCACACTACAAGTAAACGTTGTACTCAAAGTGAAGCACATTTCAGGGGCAGATAATAACATTGCTGATGCCTTATCTCGCTTCCAGTGGACAAGATTCCGAGAGCTAGCGCCGCACGCCCAAGAACAGATGACGCCAATACCAGCAGAATGCTGGGCAATAATGGGAAGACAAGAATAACGGCATCAACGCCAACGCCAGAGAGCACAGGCCGGGATGCCCAACGAAAACCAGGCACCTCTAAAACGATGCCAACAACGCATTGGCATCAACGCCAGCACCAGAGAGTGCAGGCCGGGATGACCAATACAAAGCAGGCACCTCTAAAAGGGGTGCCAGCAACACATTGGCATCAACGCCAGCGCCAGAGAGCCCAGGCCGTGATGCCCAACGAAAACCAGGCACCTCTAAAACGGGTGCCAACAATACATTGGCATCAACACCAGCACCAGAGAGTGCACCGGGATGAACAATACAAAGCAGGCACCTCTAAAAGGGGTGCCAGCAACACATTGGCATCAACGCCAGCACCAGAGAGCCCAGGCCGGGATGCCCAACAAGAATCAGGCACAACGACAACGGGTGCCAACAACCTCACAGGCTTCCTAACAGAGATGGCAGAGAGGGCGGTGGCAAGCACCACAGCAACACAGTACAGTAAGTGTTTGGAAACAGTATTCAAAGCCACAGGTTTAAACCACGTAGAACTAATAACGATTAAAGATATAGAAGTATTCTTAAAATGGGCCCGGGAACAAGGTTTCAAAAGGGATTGGGCTAAAAGACTCCAGGTGGCAATCTCATACTTTACGAAAAAATCGGTGCGATTCAGACCCCACCCAGAACACACTCATTTCTTATGCAATGAAGGGATGGGGCAGATTGGAGGGGCCGCAAGTGGACACCCGCCGACCCCTTGATTTCACCAAACTGGTACAGATAGAAAGCCATTTGGAAGCCATATGCTGGTACCCTTACGAGATAATGTTATTTAAAACATCCTTTTTCCTAGCCTACTTCGGGGCTTTCCGGGTAGGAGAACTCATCGCTTCCAGCACCAAGGCCACAAACGGTTTGGCCGTCATGGAAATCAGGGTGAGACAGGAGAGTATTAATATAGAAATGCAGCAGTCGAAAACGGGTGCAAAAAGAACCATCAATATTTGTTGCATCGATGAGGCAACAAACTGCCCGGTGTGCATCACCAACCTCTATTACGCACAACGACCTAAAGTGGGGTGGAGTTTTTTAATCCACAAGGATTCATCGGCCCTAAGCCGCTACCAATTTAAAGGAGTGCTGATGAAATAAATCAGCAGAGCAGGGTGGGATCCCAAACATTTCGGCACTCAATCCTTCAGGATAGGTGCCGCCACCGCTGCAATGCAAGGAGGTTTAGCACCGCAACTACTAAAAAACATAGGGGGATGGAAGTCAGACTGTTATAAAAGATATATCAGACCGCAACCGATATAGCCATCCGCCCTAATAATATTCTCTTGCTTTTCCCTCCCTCCCACCACCACAGAAACAACAGGCGAATTGAGGACCACACTCCGATCAGCATGGATAGTTGGCCTCTCATTCGTTTTCAGGACAGGCAGATGGGCAGAAGAGACTAAAGATGGGCCACCTTTCATAAACACCATTACATCATGGTGGGGATACAGAGGCCTACGTTGGGCGGACGTCCACGAAACATTAGCAAACTGGTGGCATACAGGGACCCACCAGAATTCCTGATCATACATCTATGGGGCAAGGAACTAGTCAACACAGCTAGACGCACCCTATGCAAAGAAATGTGCTCCTCCCTAGCAGGCATTTCGCACAACTGGAGGGGTACCGAAATATATTTCTCAGCGATCTTACCAAGAAAGAAATGGCTAGGGGCCAACTGCTACAAATCTATAGACATATCCAGAACAAAATTGAACAGGACCATAGAGAGATTCTGTATGACTAGAGGACTGGGTTTCATAAAACACCCAGCCATTACACTAGGCAACCCAGACCTATTTCTCGACGACGGCACCCATCTGTCCAGCCAGGGCATGGAGCATTTTTTGCGGGAAATCAATACAACTCTTGCTCACAGGGGCTGTCTCTAGGGCATACTCTTGGGGGAACACGGCCAGCCGGGAACCTGCCTGTGTGTGGCGGCACGGGTCCGAAGGGGTAACCACAGGACCCGGTGCCCAAAAGTATGATACCATCATGATATGTGATATTGTTATTGTCATAACCCATATCTGTACAATAAAATCCTACGGCCTTTTTATTGCCAACACTTGAAACAAGTTGTGAGCCTATCATTACTGGTGAGGGTTCGGGGTTCGGCCATTACTAATGCATACATATGGGTTCAGCAGTTATGGGCAATGCTGCATGGGCATCCCACAAGCGAGGCAGGGTAACTGCTGTTACCATCGGCAGCTGGGAGAGGGGCAGCCCGAACCCCCTGTGCCTGCTCCTCTCCTTCCCCCCAGCTACGGAGACACGCAGTCTCGGCAGCACAAAAGCCACGGAAAGGTAAGGTGCGAACAGTCATCGCACCCTTCTTCCAAACAGCAAGGTGCTAAGCGCCATAAGGAAACAACCATCAGGCAGGGCCCAGGTTCAAAGATCTGCCCCCATCGGGGGGTCAGACAGGCGGCTATCCGGCCGGGGGCTGCGACAACAGCGGCCCCCACCACATACACAACAAAGACCCAGGGCCTCCCTGGGTCCTATAAATGAGAGCAGCATGCTCAGAGCAAACACAATCTGTTTGTGGACCCTGAACGGGGTCCCAAGCAAACAGGAGGTTCACTGTTTACTCAGTGTCTTCCAAATCTTCTTGCTTCTTTACCACAGAACCCAGCCACCATACAAAAGGGGAGAAGAACAAAAAGAAGTACAAGGCACTGTACGGGGCCCAGAACAAGTCGTGGGACACAAGAAGGCGGCACAGGTCCGAGGGGGTAACCTCAGGACCCGATGCCCAAAAGTATGATACCATCATGATATGTGATATTGTTATTGTCATAACCCATATCTGTACAATAAAATCATATGGCCTTTTTATTGCCAACACTTGAAACAAGTTGTGAGCCTATCATTACGGGTGAGGGTTCGGGGTTCGGCCATTACTAATGCATGCATATGGGTTCAGCAGTTATTCCTGTTTCCCCTCCTTGCCGCCTTAATTTTTTTCCTTTGTTCCGGAGCCTGTTCACGGACCTGCCTTCAACTACCCATCCTGTGCTTTGCTGCCATATACTTCTGGAGGCTTCATCACCACTATGACTCTACAAGAGGATTTGATTCCAATCTCTGGGTTTTCCCTCAAAATTGGATGGCTCTCCAGGTGTTACAGTGTATTCTGGTGGTCTCATCCTCAGAGGACACGGTGGCTTCTGATCAGGGTTGGCCATATCTCTTCAGTAATGGCTCTCTCAACGGAGAAAGGTAAGGCCGAGTCCTGACAGACTGCAACAGTATGCTTGTTTGATTTTTATTAAATAATACGTTACATGGGCAATCTAGTTTCTGAAAGAATGTCTGCTTAACAGAGCCCATCTTTCATAACACCTCCATGCCAAAAGCATAGTGAATACAAGTCTGCTTACTGCACTAGTATCCTGATAACTGCAGTTCCTGCTTTTCAGTGGCACAGGGCAGGTTAAAAGGTTGCATGTGCATTATTGACAGCTGACCCAAGGTCACTACAGCCAGAGGTGGCATTTTAACTTCTGCACCTCTAATTAAAGACATACCAATGTGATATCATACAAGTATAAACCTGTGAGCCGAATTCATTGATGCCAAGACAATGTATTTTCAAGGCTATCCTGGGTGTCTCCACTTCTCCCACTACCCCACTTCTCCCACTGATACAATCACCAGGATTCTGCATTTCTTTGATCTCCTATGAGGAAGGGTAACACCTCTCCTCAGGCACAGGAACTCTCACCAAGAGTTCTCCTGCGAACCCTTCTTCAAAGTGGCACTCATATAACAAAAACCCAGCTCACACCACAGTGTTAAACACAAAAGGACATTTGAAGTCAGCAGGCTTGGCAGGGGGGTGGAATTAGAGTAGTTAGAGTAAGAGTCCCCCTCAAGTCACCCAGCTACCTTGTGGAGAAACTTGGCATCGGCAGTGGAGGGCGTACCACCAGAAGCCAGGACACGACAGACTTGAAATCCACCAGTGCAAAAAGGAAAGGACCAGAAAACAAGCCTTCTCTGCCTATGCCCGAAGACCATGGAACCTCCTCCATGTCAGCATCAGACTTGCTGCCATGCTCCTACAATTCAGAAAAAAACTCAAGACACACCTTTTCGAGGAATCTCTCCACTTCAATACCTAGGCCATCACATTGCCCCTCGTGCCAACTGTCACGCTAGATGCTGCCCGCCCCTCTCCTCCGAGCCTCCCAGTGCAGCTGTACCCCTCCTCTGTGCCCCTCTGTATCCCACCCCTGCTGTATATCTGTTTTGTTGTTTCCTCTGAAAAGCACTTCGTTATGCATCTGTACTGTTGAATACCTCTGTAAAGCTCTCCGTTATGTATCTGTATTGTTGTATACCTCTGTAAAGCGCTCTGTTGCTTCTCGAATCAAGGTACACACTCAATACATGCAATAATAATAATAATAATAATAATAATAATAATAATAATAATAATAATAATAATAATAGAGAGAGCAAGGCAGACCTGAGAAGGGATTCAACAATCTTGGTTTTCTGTTGGGGCTCTTTTCCTTTTTGTCCCTTCCATGTCTTGAAGGTCAAAGAGTTATGGGTATGATGCAAGAAAGCAAGGGTCACTTGTTACAGAGCATGGATTGGCTCTGCTCCCAAACCATTAGGAGTGTACTGCTGGGCCAAGGCCTCAATGCTGGCTGCAATGGAACCAGGACCCTGTCACTGGAGACAAATGAACCCTGGTATGTGCCAGCGAAGCTCCCTGAAATGGGAGTGCCACGGAAGGAGTCACCTTTTCCAGGGGCACATGGATTTTTAATTGTGGCAACATGAAGAAAACTAAACGGGGCTGCAATCTTATTTTGACACTTCGAGCCACGTGCAAACTACTTTGAACATGCTCAATTCCTTAAAACCATCACAGGTCATGTGGTGCTGCTTTTGGCACACTTTGCATCTTTGAACTGCTGATTGCATCTATAAAACACTTCAATGCCACATCACTCCAGCAGTGCCTCACTTTGAACAATGGCACACCACTGTGGAAGCCTTAGACTCACCACTTCATGTGTACCTCTCCTCTTGACCTGAACACTGATTCCAACGGCTGGAAGCCACAATTGCCCATGCCCACTCGACTCAGAACTAATATTGTCTCAAACTGACTTGGCCACTGTGAAGACATCATGAAGTAGACACAGACAACTGAATTCAAGTCTTCTCTTTATGCTTTAATTAAATCAAAAGGAGGATTGGAAAAAAAGGATAGTCTATGTCGGGATGTCCAAAGTAAATGACTGTCTGTGTCAAAACCTATACTTTACATCCAGTTGTATACACTGTGTAGGGATGCTAGCTTCAAATGTATAAGTGTTCAAATAACAGTTCAAATCTTCTTCCTGCTATGGGTTGGAAATTATCTCCATTCCCCACAATTCAAGATAGTTCACAAATTCTTTCAAAAAGGGTTTTCTCTTCTCCAATGTTTCTAAATAGTGCACAAGACACAGGGGTTTCCCTTCCACGGGGGTTCCAAATAGTTCACAAAGCACAAAGTTGTCTCCCTTCCCCAAGGATTCAAATCTTCCAACAATTTCACACAGTTCAAATCCTCAGTTCCAACTCACACTGGGATTCCTTCAGATTCACTGATAAGCTCTGTTGCAGGTATTTCAGTTGGCCTTCAGTCTACTCACAGTTGTTGGACCACACAGTCCACCCATTAAAGGTCACACAACCAATACACCTGACTGGTTTCTCCTTCACCTGCACATCGCCACTGTTTCAACTTTACATTGGGATGTAGTTCAGGATCTTTTCACATCCTCTTGATGGTTTACCTTTTCTTGTTGGCCTCTATGCAAAGGATATACTTTCCCATATTCTTGTGGCTCTTGCCAATACTTGTTTCTCTTGAAACACACACTTCTGTGATATAGTTCATATGGCTCTGGATATTAATAACTTTCCACACAAAACTGCTTTCATTCAGATAAGTATTCAAACTGCTTACTTTCATTCGTATCGGCATTCAAAAAGTTCTTGGTTATGCAAGAAATGTCATCAGTACCTTTACTTGGCTTCAGCTTTCGAAGTTCTGCTATTTCGTTTTACAGGCTACCTCCAATATGCCTGCTCTCTCTTTCCCATTTTATGGGACTCACTGGTCTCTTCTGGAGCATTTAGTTTCTCTTGCGATGAACCATAGCACCAGTTACGGTGAAGTCAGCTTTGCTTTCACTTCCTTTGGCTCTGTCTCACTACCGTGGCGGCCACTTCTCTCAAGGTCTCGGATAAGAGCTGTGGTAAGCCTCATCTGGCTTGACTACACCTACGAATACCCCAGAGCTTCTCCTCTGCTCTCAGCATCCTCACAGCCTGCTGCTTTATTGCAGCAGCTCTCGTCTGCGAACCTTCTCGCTCAACCACATCAGCACTCGCTCTTCCCTCTGCACTGCTTCCCTGGGAGACTTGATCTGGTCACCTCCACAGCCATATCCAGCGCTGGTCTCTCTCCTCTTCCTGTACATCGGTTAATTAAACACCCCGCCAAGATGATTGGTTCTCTGAATACTAGAGTGCATATTGTTGGTTCTAGAGTCTTTTGTCTCTTGTTGTTGCTTCTTCCTTGCCCCTGTACTAAATTGGTGTGTGTTTGATTGAACGTCATTGGTAACATATGGATCTGATTTACAATATCCCAGAGAGGACTGGGGAACTGAAGGGACATTTTGAGAGGAAACAGGGGGATACCATGTCTCATCTAAGGGTACCTCATCTTCTTCTCCAAGTCTCCTCCATCCAGGTGATCCTCCCTTCGCATATCCACCCCAGGGTGAGGATACTCCACCCAGGTGGCCTTTCCCGGGCCACCTGGAGGGAGCATAGATTAGGGGAAGAAGTGCCTCCAGATTCCCCACACCACTGATCTAGACCTATTGGACCCATTCAACCACAGTACATCAAAAGCCATCTAGAACAGCAAAGAGCCCTTTCTCAACGCTGACTTGCAGCAGACTCAAAACTGGTTTAAACACAAGGAAAGCACAAAGAAGCCTTGTCCTATGCTGTCAGACCACCTAACACCATGAACAAGGTACTATTAAGTGGCCCTATCCCACTGAACCAATCTTGGGACCATAGTGACTTATAAGCCCCCTTTTCAATCCTTATCTTCAACAGTGCCATTAACGCATTATTTATTTATTTAATCATTTATTTATTTATATAGCACTTAATCACAGGTGAAGTGCTTCAAAGCGCTTCGAGGCGAGAACAGAACAAGGGAATACAGTAATCATTCTTAGGCCTTGAAGATTCTAAATGATATAAACAGAAAAAACTAGCATACTAGGCCTGTCAACATTTCTACTAGTGCAAGTGGTACATTTGAGACCAGGCTCGGGATGGGGCAGAAAAACAGTGGGGGGGGGGGCAGACAAAGTAACTGGTCCTAGTACATTTAGGTCATGCAAACATACACATAGAGATGCATAGATTTGGGAACAAAGATTCCGGTCAAGCAGGGCCCTGAGTTAAGTGCAGAGAGGTTGCACCCATCAAGGAGCGTAAGCTGAAAGTGCAATAATATTGAACAAAGTGCAGAGGCCCGGATGCAAGTGAAAGAGACTGGCAGGGGAGCCTGGGACCTGTAGGCTCTGTAGGTAAACCAGGCAACCACCAGGCAACCAGTAAGCAAAAACTGAAAACTGAACAGAGTTAGGGAGGAGAAGGAGGGTGGAGAGAAATGAAAGGAGATTAGCAGAGGAGAGGGAGAGAGAAGGAGAAAGAGAAAAGGAAGATCTTGAGGAGTTTCTGGAACATAAGGTGCTCCGGCTCAAGACAGAGAGAGGCAGGGAGGCTGTCCCAGAGAGAAGCACCTGCAGAGGATATACATCTACCCCCAAATCTCTGTTTGTGAAAGCAGCTCACCCGCAGAGAGTTGGAGGACGACGAGCGGTGGGCTCTAGAGGGAAAGTATTTAGGAAGAGAGCATTGTAGATAGTGCGGGCACTGACCCCAGAAATCCTTGTGGATTATGCAGCAGGTCTTGAACTTGATCCTTGCAGCCACGTGGAGCCAGTGGAGGGATTTCAGCACCAGAGAGATGTGGTCCCAGGGCTTGAGGCCAAGGATAAATCTTGAGGTTCTGTTTTGGATGAGTTGTAGAGGACAGAGAGTAGAAGTAGGACGATTGAGAAAGAGGCTGTTGCAATAGTCCAGCCTATAGAGAACCAGGGCCCTCGAGGTGATGAGCCTCTGAGGAAAGTGGGAAAAGGTAGAAAACCTCTGAAGAGGTGCAGTTGCTAGTTGGGTGGTTTGGAGATGTCTCAGATGTGAGAAGAGAATGAAAGAGTGGTGTTGAAGATGACCCCAATACTTTTTGCCTCATTGGTAGTTGAGGGCGCAGGGCCAATGGAGGCAGGACAGTGAGAAAGTGAGAAGGTGGAAGCAGGGGTCCCAAAGAGGAGGACCTCTGTCTTAATGGCATTCAGGCATAGATCGTTAGCAGCACACCAAGCCTGTTTCGCGAATAGACAGTCAGGGATGAGCAAGGAGGAAGAGGAGGCCAAGGGTAGCCTGAAAGAGAGCTGCGTGTCATCTGCATAACACTGAAAGTTAGAGGTAAAGGTAGAGAACCTGTGGGCCAAGGTGGCCATGTAGATATTGAAGGACCAGGGGGAAAGGTTAGATCCCTGGGAGACACCACAAGTAGAGAGAGTGGTAGAAGAGAGAAAGGGCCCAAGTTCCACCTGGGAGGGCCGATCAGAGAGAAAGGAGGCAAGCCATGCCAGGGCCTGATCTGTGATGCCCAGGGTATCACAGAGTTGGGTGATCAGGATGTTGTGGTTTACCATATCGAAAGCAGAAGAGAGGAAAGGAAGAATGAGGACCGAGGGAGAGTTTGAGTCAAGATTTGGGAGCAGGTCTTCAAGGGTGTTCAGAAGAGCAGTTTCCGTGCCTCTGGATGCTCTAAGGCCAGACTGATGGTAATGGAAACAACCAACAGATTCAGTTTGGAGGGCAGGTTGAGTGCTAGACAGCTTCTGCAGGAGTTTCCCCAGGAAAGGGGTGATGGAGATCGGGCGATAGCTTGCCGTAATGGATGGGTCAGCAGAGTTTTTATTAGCAGAGGATGCACAAGAGAGTGCTTGAGAGGAGATGGGAGGACTCCAGTGGTAAAAAAGGTTGCAGAGGACAGCCAAGGCTGGGGAGAGAGTGTCAATGTTGTCCTTGATGGTTTTGGAGGGGCAGGGGTCCACCTGTTTGAAGGAGGCTTTCAAAGACCAGACTTGTCAAGAGACCTCATCAGGTGTGACAGGGGAGAGGGAGGAGAGAAGATGCGGAAGGGTGGAGATGGCTGAGGGGGGCCCATGAGATGTTGGTGCAGGGGGGAGCAGAAGAGAGAGAGGACAGGATGTCCTGTGTTTTGGTGGGGAAGTGTGCGGCCAGGGCCGAGCAAAGGACCTGGATAAGTATTGTAGAGGATGCAGCCTCGGTAGGGTTCACCAGTTCCTTGCAGACTTTGAAGAGTTTAGCCGTGTTGTTAGATGCCACGGAGATGCAGGCTTGAATGTAGACTCTTTTCTTGGAGTGGATGCAGAGTCTATATTGCCTTTGAAGAAAGTCTCAGGCCAGTTTGTCAGAGGGCGTACCTGGAAATCCCCATTTCCGTTCCGCTGCTCTGCACTTGCGTTTAAGGGGAACCAGATTGGAGTTTCACTTTTTGGCAGGCTTCAGTCAGATCCTCATGACAGGGGCAAGAATATTCCTTGAAACACTTGTGGATAGATGCGCTATAAATAAAATATATCATGTGAGAGTATTAGAGATGGAACGATAAAAGTTGGGGAGGGCTGTATCAGGGTGACAGTCGTCTGCAGGAGTGGAAGGAGCAGAATAGGTGGAGGCAAAGGCAGCCGCTGGCACTCTTTTCATAGGTCAGATGACCTTGAAGGCAGGAGGTGGTATAGGGTGTGCTATTGCCAAACGAGAAGAGAGCTTCAAGTGAGAAGATAGAAGATAATGATCAGTTCATGAGAGTGGAGTAGTGAGAGGAATAGAGAGTGGGATGTCTCTGGTGATGAGGGCATCAAAGGTTTGTAAAACAGTGTGTGTTGGACCAGAGGGAAGAATGGAAAGAGAAAGGGAGTCACATAGGTTTCGGAAACTTTCTGAAGAGTAAAGAGTGTCAAGATGGATGTTAAGATCCCCCAGGAGGAGGAGTTGGGAAGAGGAGAGGAGAAAAGAGGCCAGGTCAACCCATTCTGAGAGGAAGAAGGTGTACTGGCCCGGTGGCCGATAGAAGGTGGCCAGAGTGAGAGAGGTGACAGCTTTAGGGAGAGAGATAGCCTGCAGACCAGGCATTCAAAGGAGGAGTAGACCTGAGTGGGAATAATGGAAACATGGATCCACTCAGGGAAGATCAAGGCTACTCCACCTCCTGTCCTGTCTGGCCTGGGCACGGAGAAGATCTTGTAACCTTCGGGGAGGAGTGTGTCAAAACCTGTGACAGAGCTGTCCTTAAACCATGTCTCAGTAAGAGCAAGAACATCAAGGTCCGGGAGTTCCAGGAGGTAGCAGATGTCAAGGAGTGCTTAACAGGAGAGCGAGAATTGAGTGTGGTGGCATGGAGCAGATTGCCACTTTGAAGGACTTACCGGGGGGGTGCAGGGGACAGAGGTCCCCCCACGCACAAGTGGCAAGAGTGCCTTAAAGATATAGCTAGGAGAAGGCAAGGGAGCGCAAGATGCAATGCCAGTGGGTTGCCAGTGCAGCAGAGAGGAGTGGGCTGATGAGGTTGTCAGTGTAGTGTGATTAGGCAAGGGAGCCTGTACAGTTGAGAGTGACAATGGAGTTGTTGGGTTGGTAGGAGGCAAGGTAGCCAAGGCGGGCATAGGTGGCAAGGGAGCCTGTGAAGAGAAAATAGAAAAGTTGATAACGTGAGGAAGGAGTCGATCCAAAAGTAAGAGGCTGGGTTGAGGTTCTTGTACAAGGATGGTACTGTTTTGATAGACATTTATGATGGCCCTGGAGGTGGAAGAGGAGGCAAGAAAGACCTCCCAGTGGGTGCCACCATTTATATGTGAAGAAGAGTAAGGAGAGAGCAAAGCGGCCATATGGGACATCCATAGGTCGGGAGCAGGAACAACAAAGAGGATGTTGGTGAGATTCTCACTGCCAGAAGCACGGCATAGGTGTCAGCTATGGGAAGGCCTCGGTTGGAGGAAAGTATTTCCTTATTGGGTTTCTTCCTGCCAGACTTAGTGAGAGCTGAAGGATAGGAGATGGAAAAAACAATTAGAGTAGATGGGGAAGATAGAAAGTGCCATAGTGAGGGGCACAGGGTGTGGTACAACTGAACCAGGCAGAGCAATTCAGCTATGTGAGAGGAGGTAGGCAAGAAGGGAGCAAGTGCACAGGGAGGCACAAACAGGCTAGGGAAGAGAATATGGAAGATAACAAAGGCAAGGGAACAGATAGCAGACCAGACAAAGAACAGAGGGGGTAGACCTGTCCACACATTCTCATGAAAAGCAGGATGTTAGCACAGCTGAAACTATTTAAAATTCAACAAGACAATCAGGACGTGCACACAGCAAACACGATTTTAAACAGCAGTAAGACAATCAGGATGTGTACACAGACACAGCTAAATTCGAATTTAAAATATCAGCAGGACAATCAGGATGTGCACACAGCTAAATTTGAATTTAAAACAACAGCAGGACATTCAGGGTGTGCACACAGCTAAATTGGAATATAAAACAGTGGCAAGACAATCAGAATGTGCACACAGCTAAATTCAAATTTAAAACAGCAGCAATCAATCAGGATGTTAGCACAGCCAAAAACGATTTTAAATGCAGCAAGACAATCAGGATGTGCACACAGCAAAAAACGATTTTAAACAGCAGCAAACATTCTGGATGTGAACACAACTAAATTCGAATTTAAAACAGGAGCAGGACAATCAGGATGGGCACACAGGCTAAATTTGAATTTCAAACAGCAGCAAGACAATCAGGATTTGCACACAGCAAATTTTGAATTTAAAAAAGCAGCAGGTCAATTAGGATGTGCACAGAGCAAAAAAACGATTTTCTTTTTTAGGTCAAAGGTATAGCAGCACAACAGTACAGTGGTGTAGGCAGTGGAGGTGATAGTCCAGGAAAGAAGTGGGTGTTATGGTTTGTTGTTTTGAAACAAAAGAGAGATACAGAATGTCAGGAGAGTCACAAAGTCCAGAGGATGATGCAGGTAGCATAGAAATAGTCAAAACTTACGTCATTGCTGAGGGGGCATCACATAGCCCAGGAGTGCCAGGATAAGGTCCCCAGCATCCAGGTGCATAAGGGGTTTGCAAAAGTAGAGTCGCCCACAACACCCATCCAGAACCGGACAGGAACAGACAGGGCCTTAAGTGAAAGGCCTTCGATGCTGGAGCCGGCTCCCGCCTCCCAGTGCACCCAATTGGGTGAAATAGATTACATTGGCCAATCACAGGGGCCAGGTCAGACACACAGGCAGGCTCCACTGCAGGGTGCAGGAGCGGTCATGTTGGACGGTGGTAGAGACATAGAAAGCAGTCAGAAAGGTGCCTAAAAGTTATTTTTATGCAACAATGCAAGCAGGATGCCAAGGCAACAGATAGCGATTTTAATACTACAGCAATATTATTTGTAAAAGGCAAATTATGATCCATGTTGTGTGCACGAGGAACAAATTATACAAAAAGAACTATGCTGCTTGTAAAACACGTTTCTTTTTAAAATAGGTAGATGCCTTCTATCATTTTTTCTGGGCCCAATGGCCTTGCTTTCCTGATTATTCCTGTTGAGATAAGAGGAGGAGGCAGAAGGGGGTGGCATTGAGAGGCACACTGCTTTTCTGCTTTTTGCTGGATGAAGAGTAATTAATGCAATTGACTTCCCGATCAATCCTGCTGGAGTACACAGAGAGTTATTCGATATCAAGTCTGAATTTTGTGTTCTTTGCATCGGGATGGGTTTTTGTTGGTGTGTTTTAGTTAGCTATGTGCATTTTTGAGTCTTTACAAAGAGTATACATACTATTATAGAATGTTGATTGGACATTCCTATATGTTTAGTTTTTATATTAGTGCTGTTTGGGTTGCAACGGTTATCACCTCTCAACTCTCCAGAAGATATAGACTGACCTCATCCCACATTACCTCAAACACAAAGGAGGTAAATCTCATGGGCCATGCCTGTTTTACTTTTTTGAACTCTTGCAGAACAGTAGTCTTTACAACACACTAGGAGGTGCTTAAAATGTTTGATAATTTCTTGCTTTGTTTTTGCAGAATTATTGATAACTTTATGAATGCTGGTTCCCTATGCAATAGAGCACATGCATTTAGGCTTATCATCTTGTGTCAGTATTTTCCCCCAGAGAGCAATCTGGCAATCAAGCACAGTCACTGTACACTGACCAGGGAGTTGAAAAGTTTGAATCCCTAAGGTCTTCAAAAACATAAAATATGTATGCAGAAACATACAAAGCATATTAACAGTGGAATCTGGCACTGCCTCCGGCATGCTCTGAAGCAGGAGTACCTGAATGGAGTCCGTGGCCAAGCATAGATTTCTGGAATGTACATGTATACCAAACAGTCTTACAACAAATGTTTTTACGACCGACCCTCTAAAGACAAACACTCTTAAAACACATGCTCCTGAGACGCATGATCCTATGACACATGATAGAATGAGACACGCTCCCAAGGCATGTGCGCCTAAGAAATGCACACGATCTTAAGACAGACATTCCAACGACAAACGCTCATGCAACACATGTTCCAACTACACAAGTGCCTATGACTCATGCACTCTTTACAAATACTCCTATGACACTCACTCCTACGACACGTGCTCCAATGACACACACTCTTACTACTCACATCTCCTCGAGACATGCTCCTACATCACAAGCTCATATGACACATGCTCCTGTGATACTTGATTTACGATGCATACTCCTATGACATAAACTCTTATAACACATGCTTCTTCAAATCTGACCTTGACTCTGGCTTGCTCAGCAGCAGGGATACTCATATGGTGCACGCGTCAAAGCATAGTTGCTCTTGCAACTGCTTCTATACAAAATGTACATGTACATTTATAATATGTACATTAAACACGCTGAGAATCATCATACATAGGACAACATAAGTGAGATTAGATTGCAATGATATCCAGTTCAAAAACAGAAAAGGTGTATGCAGAAATATAATCTGTGCATTGGATGTGGAATATGACCTTGTCTCTGGCTGCTTAGCCGCAGAAACATCCCAGTTGCTCTGGGAATGTACATGTTTACTAAACACTGAAACACTACATTTTCACCATGCTCTCACATGCCAGACACCTACACACCATGCACTCAAACGACTGATACCACACAGTCTAACAACACACAATCTACAACACATGCTGCCATGATACATGCTCCTATGGCAGACCCTCCAACGACAAACGCTCTTAAGGCACATGCTCCTATGGCAACCAATCAGATGGCTCACACTCCTAGGGTGCATATTCCTATGACAGACTCTCCTATGACACATGCTCCTACTATGCACATTCCTATGACAAATGCTACCTACTATGACACACGCGCCTATGACACATGCTCCTATAACATGCTCCAATGACACACACTACTACTCTCACTCTTATGGCACATGCTCCAATGACGTGCTCCTATAGCACATGCTCCTAAAACCCACCGCCCTAATGCGCATTCTCCTATTACAAATGATACTTGGATGCCCTACTCTCTGAACCATGCTCATATGACACAGAATACTACGACAAAAAGTGCTACAAATCTGGCAATGTTTCTGGCATGCTCAGCAGCAGAAATACCTGAATGGTGTCTATGTCCAAGCATAGTTGCTCTGGGAATTGATCTACACTAAATGTACATGTACATTTATGAAATGTACATTGCATAACTAATTGGAGACTCAATGTACATATTACAGGTATCATAAGAAGAAGGGATGTGAAGAAGGGATGAGTGCGCAGAATGGGTGAGTGTGCAGAAGGGGTGAGTGCGCAGAAGGGGTGAGTGCGTAGAGGGGGTGAGTGCATAGAGGGGGTGAGTGCATAGAGGGGGTGAGTGCGTAGAGAGGTTGAGGGGGTAGAGAGGTTGAGGGGGTAGAGGGGGTAAGTGGGTAGAGGGGTGAGTGGGGTAGAGGGGGTGAGTGGGTACATGCTTGAGGCCAACAAGAGTGCACGCGTGGGGCAAACAAAAGTGGATAGGGGGGCATAGAACGGACTGAAGCCCATAGAATTTAACCCACAATGACTGGAGTACACATAGCGAACTAGAGCGCACAGAACAAACGCGAACGCACGCGGCAAGCCGGAATGCATGAATGCGTGACTGAAATATATGGAACCGACTGGGATGCATGGAGTGGATAGGAGTGCATGGAACGGACTGGAGCATGCGATGTATATAGTATGATTTGGAATGCAGAGAATATCTGAAAGGGTATATAACCCATCTTATCCCACCACCACGCTTACTCTCTCCTTACATCACCACTCAACTAGAACACAGTGATACTATGACAACATTCGGTATAACTGTTCTCATACCAACACTCGCTGCTCACTCCACATCATTCTAAGTAATCACTGCTGGTAACACACCCCCCAGCCAGGCGTTCTCCTCAGGCCTAATGCAGCCACATCCGCTCTGGATGAATCCTGCCAGAACGAACACATACTCCTGACTTCTCAACCAGCACACCTACCGCTAGAATGCAGCTATTACACGGATACTGCACGAGCTGCACACATACCCGGTGCCCACACGCACCCTTTTGACTCTCTGTACTCTCTCTACTGATATGAACTTCGGTCCCCAAGGGCGTTCAACCTACCAGCGCCTTCAGACCATACCAATGGTATATAAGGCGCTATATAAATGCAAAATAACAATAACAATAACAATAACTGAAATTAGATTACAATGATATCCTAATATGACGCATGCTCCTAAAACATGTGATGCTACAAAACAAGCTCCAACAACAGGTGCTCCTATGGCATGCACTCCTATGACACCCAGTCCCACGACACATGGTCCTATGACACATGCACCTACAACATGTGCTCCTACTACACATGTCCTATGACACATGCTCCTATTACACATGCTCCTACAACACATGCTTTTACGACCCATGCTCCAATGACACACACTCTTACTACTCAGACACCTATGACACATGCTCCTATGACACACGCTCATAAGAAACCTGCTCCTATGACACATGCTGCTGGGAAACATACTCCTACAACACATGCTCCTACAACACACCCTCCTACGGCATGTGATCCTACAACAAACTGTTATTGCACACACTGTTATGACAAACACCTAGAGCACAAAGTCATATGGAACAGGCTCCTGCTACACACACTCCTATGACACACAACCCACAATGCTATGATGCATGCTCTCACAACACATACACTTACTCCACATGCTGTTATGCAACATGTGTGTATGCCACACACACATTACTACATGTTCTTCGAAGATGCACATTCAGAATCAATGTACACCTTTGATACAAAATGTACAGGTGCATGGACAAGATGTACATTTCGTACATGTACGATTGTACACATATGAAATGTATTCCATATAGCTAGTAAAAGTAAAGCGTATGATTCATATGCCATAAGCTTATAAGTGAATTCAGTCAAACACTAATACTAGATTCACCTTCAAACGCAGTACACGGTACTCTCCACAAATAGACACTGAAATTATAGCTAAAGAACCTTTTCTAATAAAGATTGAAGGTAGAGTGTGAATAACAATGTTAAGGTTAATGTAAAAAAATGTAAAGTGTAAAATGAGTGGCAAAACAATGCTAAGATACAAACACTTACTGTATACCACTATGAATTTACCATGAAACAGAACATTATTTAACTAATATGAATTTGTAATATACATATTTAGTTATAACATGCAAATATACTTTTCTATAATTCCTCAATTTCTGGAGATTTTCATTATGATATTCAGAAAAATTAGAACAAGTATATAAAAGTATTATATATGTTAGAACATGTATATGAAAAGAAACTTCTATTGGTACTTTTTAAACTTAATATGCATAACACTTACACAATTATTCTACATTAATATATCAAAATACATTAATATAAGTAATAATATCATAAATACAATATTATTTAAAATAATTTGAAAAAAAATCATGTAAGCGTACAAAAGGTTGTAATTTTTTAAAAATGTTTTATGAAACAATTAAGGTTAACCCAACAAAAATCTAAAGTCTACAAACATTAGAAATAATAATATTAAGGTAATAAAATAAACTGTATCAATACACTCAAAATATATTATATAAAAATCAAATATCATGGTAAACTTAACTAACCCACCAACAAAAAAGCATGCAATATTATCAAACAAAATAAGATTTGCACGTAAACAAACAAATAATTGTATAAAAAGTCAAACTATCAAAAAGTATATTAAATGTACACCTAAAACAAATATTAGAAAATATAAAATATGTTTGCATACCGCATTACTCTATAGAACAAAATTTAATTTAAATATACACACATAATTCCTCCAAAAAAGTGCAATTAAAATAAGCAGAACATTTTATAAATATTACAATTAAACTAACCATAAATCTACAATAACATAAACATAAAACATTCAAATATAATTTACATATACAAATAATATCAATAAACACGATAAATGTTATCATTGCAAAGATATATATTATATTAAACAATAAACATAACATTACACAAATAAAACCTACACTACAACTAAAAAACAAATAAAATATCATATGCAGTAAAAACTTAGTAACATCTACTTCAACAAATAGCATCATTGCATACACAGCATTGATCATTTACAATGTATGCTGAATTCAGTTTAGTAATTAATGCAAACTGCTAACTAACAACAGCAGTGCAAATGTAATAGGCATTAAAATCATGAAAGAATACAGTTTAACATTTGTATTAAACACAAACACATATTCACACAACACCATTAAATTACAGTCACTTTAAAACATTTTATAGCAAACATAAAATATTGCAAAACAAAAACAGACTGAGTTAAGATTACAATAATATTTGAATTTAATGTAGTATATTTTAAATGTCTTGATAAAGTTGAATATGTTGTTATCTTAATGTTATTATTTCTAATGTTTGTAGATTCTGGGCCAAATTGTCAAAAAATAGCACAAATGAAAGGAATGCAGAGAATGGACTCGCTCTGTTTTCACTACTTGTAGAAATGCTCAGATCACCTTATTCTCAAATCACGCTCCTGACAGTAATGTTTGACAGATTCCCAGCAACCACGTGGTTGCTGGGAGCACATTTCACAGATTCGTATACGTTTTGGTTAAATGCTCAGGAAATAAAGCATGTCCATCCCTGTTTGGGGGATAGAAATGCTAGTGTGGCAGCCGTGGTTTAAACCGAGCTGTCATGATTTTCACCTCCCCCTGCTCCTGTTCTCACAGGTGCAATGGGATGACCCTAATTTCGGCTCATTTAAACGCACATCCTGTTTATGAAATCAAGATGCTCTTCTAAATGTCCTGAAATGTCCCCTCGTAGTCACAATTGCACCATGGTGCAAAAAAGGGCATCTAAGATGTATTAAGGTGGCCTTTGAGAATGAGCCTGAGCCTTTTATTTTGTGGGTGAAAGTGATGGCTTTTGCCCCAACCAATGTTTAAATGTATAAATATTCAATGAAAAAACTTTGTTAAAGAGACATTATGGTTAGGTTGCACTAATAAAAACCCATGAAATTCAGTAAAAAAAACGTTGTTAAAAGGATGTTAGGGTTACAAGTAAAATCGAAAAACCCCTGAAATTCACCAGTTATGGTAAACTAAGCAACCATAACTCGCGCCACCACCGTGCACTACTAAGACTAACACCCAGGACATCAAAGATGACATCACAAATATCATTGATGACATCACTGATGAAATCACAGGTCTAGCCCCTTCTTTTTTGTTCACTGCCAGGTAGTTTTATTTACTGACAGTCAGAAAAGTAACTTTCAAAAGGTATTACATTTATAGATATTGCTATTCTCACATGTTCTTACAGTACTTTCCTTAGAATTTAAACGCATCTTATGATGTACATACATAGAGAAAGAAGCAGGCCTGAAACACAGCAATCATTTATGTGCGTGAATACAATCATGTAGATTATACCCAGTTGCTAATGATACTGCCTCTTGTTTGCTTACTTTACTCTCCATATATAAGATACATGTCCGAGTGTTAACTTTAATTTCCACAAAAGAAATGGGAAAACCAAGAAGAAAGTCGTACGTGTCTATTGCCACCTAATGCCTCATTCTCCAAATAGCTTTTAGCTACCATGTTGCAGACTTATGATGAAGGGCCCAGAATTGGCAGAGAAAATTGCTGTGTGCCTTGAGAGGAGAGAGACATTCTCTAAGGATGGTTAGCGTAGAATTGAAAGAAAAGGTCAATAGAGACCCTGCACCAGCCAAGACACTGTGTAACATCATTTTGATGCTAAGATGGTCAAGTTCAGACACAAGTCATTAAGATGATAACATAATCAGGGTGGTAATCCAAGATACTCCTTGGTATTTGCTTTCAAGAAATGTAATCCTTTTGTGTGCATAAAGAAGAATGTAAACTCCTTACCTATCTCTAGATCAGGAAGTAGTATCAGATGCTTTTAACTATGTCCAGAACACTGCCGAATAGATCATAAACAGATGGGTAAAAATATTCCTGCCTAAAAGATTTTCACCAAAGGATAGGGTTAATAGAATTCTGAGCATCCTGATTGGTGCCATTGTTGACCATCATGGGGGCCACACAGGTATTGCATTATCCTTTGCAAATTCAGCCATCTTGAAATTGCTTTAGCAGATAAATGAACAGTTGGAAAAATGAATAAGACAGCATTAGGCACAGATACAAACAGAATGTTTTTGGCTACATTCTTTCACTTATGAATGAAAGAATCTTAGCCACATATTCAGTTTGTTTCCATTTCTACTAACCTGAATGAGTAAGACAACAATTCAAGAGTCCCTTCCATGCCAAAATTTTCTCATATGGTAACACATTGGTATAAATAAATGATACATTGGAGGTTTGCCCTGTACTTTGCATTTTCGAGATTGATGAATGGAATTGAGTGAAGCGGGAGGTGACACACATCAGGAGTGTTTTAAGAAAGGCAAGACTATATGCATGTGCACTGACATAGGTAGTTTAGAATACAATCCTATTGAACATCTCACCGCTTGGCACTGAACGGTTTGCATCATATGTATAACTTAACTAGCATCAGGTTTGTGACCTTTGGGTTTGCTGTGAATGTAGCCACCCTTCTCCCTCCAACAACGTCCCTCCTTTTCCTCCACCCTTGCTTCCGGCAATAGTGCTCTGAAATAGAATGCTTCTGAATAGATAAAACCTATAGCGTTTACAAAACATCAGTTGATTGTTACCATTCTTTGGTGTTTGAGGCATGTCTTCATTTAAAAGACACAACCAACTTTTGCCATGACAAATCCTTCAGTGCTGATGCTAAGCAGGTGATAATGTGGAACTAAATTTAAGAGCAGTAGTGTGATTGCTGCAAAATGATTATCTCTAAGCCTGATCCAGATATCAACCAATTATATTATTTGCTTACATAGTACAAGTTGGTGAGCATTTCTAAAGTAATTGTGTCATATCTTTCTCATGGAAATGTCATGATCATGGTTCTCCCATGTAATTGTTACTTATAACATGCTTCATGCCAGAATCTAGCTTCTATGCATGGGGCCGGGAATCAAACATGTGCTGCTGCACTGAGCAGTCTTGTTTCCAAGAGGAACACCTTGCCCATGAGCTATCCTACTGATCTATACTGCTCATCACACTACCCAAGGATACCACGATGACCCGAGTACAGTTTTCTCTACTCTATGTGGACGCTGGAGTGTTGAAAAGTGAAGATGGAGTTCAATTACCTATTTCAATCTTTGACATTCCGCTTTCAACCCAATTTAACGTTTCTCTTACAGTGTAAGGCAAACCACACCATCAGCATGAAAATACATCACATCAATCTTACAATACTAGACTTCAAATGTTCTCCAAAGGACAATGCAAGAGAAAATGTTGGCAGAATCTAAAATCCTATTAATGACAACCATGCTATAATGTGTACAATATTCAATGTCTAGTCTATCAATACATGTTGACAAAAATAACAAGTTGAAAAAGCCCTGGGAGGTAAGATTGAGAAACACTGAAGAAAAGGAGACCACAACACATTGTTTCGTAGCTCAATAGATTTGGTGCTTCAAATATTCTGTTTCATTGTTTTCCTATTTTCAAAGGGGCTCAGACATGAAGTGATCTAGTCACACAATGTATTTACATTTCACACTGTGAACCATGGATGGAGTGTATGGGAAAGCATCCCCCAGAGTCTCTGAAAAAAAAATGGTTAGAGTGGAAGACAAGAACAAAATCTGTATCACTTTACTTAGACATCATACCCTAGCACCTTACACATTTTATGAGGTATATTGATTTTATAGCTCAAATATTTCTTTATTATTTTTAATCACATCAAGGCTCTTTATTAAGGGAAATTTCACCGAAAAATCTGTACTTTTTCCTGAGTCACTGGCGTGTCTAATGAGAAAGTATCTGACTTATCTGTGCTAATAGCCTTCTTGGTAGAGAACTGTATGCAACAGCTTTAAATATAGTCAACGTAGATATTCATGCATCCAAGGTGAAATGCATTGTAACAGGTCCTGCCTCATATATATATATATATATATTCACTGAAACAACTTTGTTAAAGGGAGGTTATGGTTAAGTTATACTAACAAAAACCCATGAATGAAATTCAGGTAGAAAACATTTGTAAAGGGACGTTATTGATACAAGTAAAGCCAAAAAACCTCAAGTTAATCAACCATTATTCATGCCACCACCTGTGCACTGCTCAGACTAACACCAAGGACATCAAAGATGACATCACAAATTTCATTGATGATATCACTAATGACATCACATATCTAGGCCACTTGTTGTTGTTCACTGACATATCTATGCCAGGTGGTTTTGTTCACTGACAGTGAGAATATTCAAATTCAAAAAGTACTGTTTATCTAGATGTTAGGATTGTCATATGTTCTTAAAGTACTTTCCTTAGGGTTTAGTCTCAGCTCATGGTGCACATGCATGGGGTAATAAACAGGCCTTAAACACACAATTTATTTGGATACATGAAGATACACTTTAATGTTATTAGCATTTTCTGATGATGCTGTTTCATTCTTCCTTACTTCAATTTCCCTGTATCAGCCTCTGATGTGTATGCATTGGGGGTCTTCACATGTATCGTTTGTACTCGCACAAGTTTGTAATAAGTCTTGAGTTGTGTGTTAATTATTACATGTTTGACATTACTCAAAACTCTGATAAGGTAGCATTAATTATTTAACCAATTAAAATTACTAGATTAAAAATATTGTACTGCTATGGTGCATGCTGGAGTCATTGCCTATGTTTATGTATGATTAGGTTTCTGTATAAACAGCATCACTCCAATATATTGTTTTGTTTAGATGAGTACATTCTTCAATAGGTTAAGTAGTTCATGATAGTTCTCCCGATCACCCCTGACATCTTGTTACCAACCTTATAAACACAACCCCTAATATGGACTTTCCATTAAAATTAATTTCACATGTGATGTCATCAGTGATGTCATCAATGAAATCTGTGATGTCATCTTTGATGTCCTGTGTGTTAGCAGTGCACGGTGGTAGCGCAAGTTATGGTTGCTTAGCTTACTATAACTGGTGAATTTCTGAGGTTGTTTGGTTTTACTTTTAACCATAATGTCCCTTTAACAAAGTTTATTCCCTGAATTTCATGGATTTTTGTTAGTGCAAACTAACCATAACATCCCTTTAACAAAGTTTTTTCAGTGTATGCTAATTTCCTACAACTTGCTAATATCATACTTATCCTAATATAGAAACATTTTTGTCCAATTTACAAAGTTTCACCTTACAACTCTGCCATTTCCCAACTCGTAGCATCATTTTTAACAGTTCTGTACACTTTTTACACATTTTTCTTCTGTTTTTGTGTCTGTCAACATTTGCGAACCTCTGACATCATCGCAGACTTTCTGGGCAGCATCACATGACCGCACGCGTGTACAGCATGAGGATGTGTTTGCAAAGGCATCCGCACCATGAGATTGGGTCCGTGCTTCTCGGACAGTTCATAACTGCACTGTCTACTGATCTAGGAAGTTTCAAGCTAAAAATGTTCCTCTTGCAGAGCTCCTACACCTATTCTTACTCATTATCTATTAACAATCTAGTATAGAGCACAGACTTGGAACAAGATTAACAAAACTGCTATTTATCTTACAAATACCATCAGCTATTGACATTACTCCTCGCTAAGAGCCACCACCTCCAGCTGGAAGACCCACACAACAAAAAAGCACACTACTTCCAAAGACAATAAAGAGGATCAAGAACATGAGGTAGAGAAAGTACCTACCTCTAGCATCAAGAGAGAATCATGGGTGTGGCAGTTCTTTACCACTGTTGGTAATGTACCAAATGCTAAAGCTACCAAAGTGAAATGCACAGATTTGCAGACTACCTGGACAGTACTTGCACAGGACCACCTCCTGTGCCGCCATACCCAATACAACCACTGCAATGATCTCAAAAAGGCTGTTCCTTTCTTACCAAATGGTAGGCTGTCTTCCTTCACTTCTTCTGCCAAAAAACAGTACTGTAAACAGACAGCCTACTTTTGCTGGACACAAAATCCCACTGAACTGAATAACGTCAGCCCTTTAAGATGAGTAGCAATTACCCTGGAGATGGATGGGGATGCAGATTTGATTCATACATCAATAATCGAAACGACTCAGGTAGTTGGCAAAAAAGGATAACTGTTTTAATATCAATTATCTTAAACAGGGAGTACATAAAACGTCAATGGAGTCGCAGTGCAAATTCTCAATGCATTACAAAAAAATCAATCTTATATAGCAAATAATCGTCATTGATGACGTTAACCTACGTAATACTAACTTGATCCTGCGTGGCGAACGTCACCTAATACACAATGTCCCATTGGCTACACAACCTATAGGACCCTTAATTATGCGGTCTCCTACAATTGATTGGCACTCTAACCTTTATCAGTACTTTTCCACCTATGTCTGCCAGCGCACAGATTGGACCTCCAGGTGCTGGTGAGCTCGTCTAAAACAGAGCTTCGCACCAATTAGCATATCAATCCACCATCATCTCAGTGGTCTGCAGGCAATTAAGACTTTGAACTTGTCCTTGGGAGTGTTCTTAGCTCAGAAGAATTCAGGGGAGAGAAGGCACGCTCTGCCCTCATGCGTAGGTGTGATAATCCTGTTTGTCCAACTCCATCTGTCCACGTGACTGTAGACCATGATTTCAAGCCTTTTAGCTTATTAAAATACTATTTTCTCATAGACCTCTGATATCTTCCTTGTTTTGTTCATGCCTTTTGAAAAGGAGCTTGTTCTTTCACATGATTTTGTATCCAATGTCAGCTCACTCCAGCCTGATAAGACCTTGGCTTCTTGGCTTGGTTTCATGGCTCATTCAGCCTTGCTTTTTTGAGATTTCACTTTTAATTCATGTGTTTTTTTTACTGCGACACACTGAGAATGATGCCTTTCATTTTTAGTCCAACTTTGCTATAAGACGTTGTGGAAACATCCATCTTTTACTCTTTATGCATACATGTATATATTGGCCTATGCCTCAATCTATTCACTATAGAGCTAGCCTCAAGAATACATTGTCTGCTTGTGTTTCTTTTGCATCTGTACATGTTTAAACTGACTTGATATCTTCATCCATTTTATGGCATACGCTTCTTAACCTTGATCCCTAGATGTCACTCATCCTTGATACTTTCTTGATGCCTTATAGAATATCTACATTCTCTAGTTTGCACCTTTTCTAGGCACGTCAGGCCAACTATGAATGATGTCACCATTCATCCTTGCCATTCATTTGCTCCGCTTCTTCCGTGATTTCATTCAAATGGCCAACATATTTTGTTGTATGCAGGTATGGTTTTCTTAATGGGAACCTTGCCTCCAGAATTCTCCTAGGTATTGGTATTCCCACTGGTACTGTACGGTTCTCGCATTCGGGCTCCCAACATATAGGCAATATAGGTGAAGTGGTTGAGGTGGGGGTACTTGGCTCCTCCTCTACACCACCAGCTACCTGGCAAGCAGTAAAAGATGCTTGTGACTCATATCTTCCGAAACCAACAGTCCTATACTGTAACACACCACTCTGCAGGGGTGAGCAATCTCAGAGTGCTTTTGAAGAGCATGAGAAACACTTCCCCCTAATTTAGATGTAACACACAGGCAATATCTTCCACTGTCCAAATGCCCCTCCATATTAATGCTTGCGCCTCTTCCCTCATTTCCCTCACCACCTTATGTTCTAACCTCTCCTGCAAAAAAAAGATATAAATAAACGAAAAAATTGTTCCTTTACGAACCACGTTTCACTGTTAAAAAATAGCATTAAAAAAGAATCTAATTTATTTTTAATTTTTTATTTTTGTATTTGTAAAGCGCACTGCATCCCAAAGGCATCGAGGCGCTGTTGCAAGCAAGTGACTTAGTTACAGGTGCAAGGGACTGCTATTGGGTTACATTGAGGAGAAACCTACGCAAAGAATGCATGAAAATAGATACATGTAAAGAGTTGTATAACTCCCAATACAAAGCAACGCATGGAGTTTACATTTCATGAGGTACTATGAAAGACCGGAGATGGGAGGCAGCCAGGAATTCTGAACGCATCTTTATACAAACAAGAGCGTTTTAATGGCTTTCCTGAAGGCTATGTGAGATTCCATGATCCTTATGTGCGGAGGAAGGGAGTTCCATAGCGTTGCACTGATGAAAGGGAAGCTGGAGCCTCCAGCCCTAGTCTTCAAGGCTTTGGGAATGGTGACATTGTTTGTCTATGCGGTTCTTGTGGGTCTGTCCGAGATCGGTTTAGCAAATATCTGGTAGAGGTATGGCGGGGCCTTGTGTTGAAGACATTTGTCCGTGATTGTGAAGGATTTGAAGGAGATGCGCTCCTTGATGGGAAGCCAATGGACTATTCTGGTAGCAGAGATATGTTCCCTCTTTGAAATGCCGGTAGTGGCCCGGAGGGCATTGTTCTTTATGGTCTGCAGTTTCCCGATTTTTTTTTTTGGAGGTACCTACTAGGAGAGTATTGTGGTTGTCCAGCTGGGAACTGATTATGGCCCTCGCTATGGTGAGGTAGTTCTCAGTAGACAGGAAGGGTCTGGCTGCGTTGAGCAGTTCTGAATTGTATGCTGTTGAAGAAGCAATCGCACTGATCTTTCTGTTCATGGTTAGATTGGAGTCCAAGAAAACCCCCAAGATTTTGACTGCCTGCAGCACAGGGATATTCGTATTGTCCAAGGTAAAGAAATTGCATTTGTCATTCAGTTTCTTTAAGGTTGCCGGGGATCCAATGATTAGAAGTTCAGTTTTCTCGCCGGTGAGGCAGAGCCAGTTTTCTGCCATTCACGCTTGAATTTTGGAGTAAATGGAGATTATATTTTCCCTATCAGCCTCATAGTCACCTGTGAAGGGAATGAGCACCTGTGTGTCAGCCACATAGTTGGTGTATGATATGCGTAATTTGTCCAAGAGGTTGAAATGTGGCCTCATGAAGAGGTTGTACAGAGTGGGAGAGATGCAGGCACCCTGCAGGATGCCGCATTTGATTAGGTCAGGGTGGGCACAAGCTTGATCCGAGAAGACTTTTATCACTGTACCCTGGAGGAAAGACGCAATCCATTCAGGGGCCTTTGGTGAGAAGTCGGCAGACGATGAGAGTAGGTGGCAGAGGGTATCGTGATCCACTAGGTCAAAAGCTGCCCATAGGTCGAGTAGTAGGAGGAGTGCCAGTTTTCCTGCCTCTCTGAAATCATCAATCTGATTATTAAGGTCAAGAGTGCGGATTCTGTCCCATGGCCGGGACGGAAATCTGATTGGCAAAGACCCAGGAGGTGATTGGCTTCCAGAACGTTTTGGACCTGTAGATAGGCTGCTTTGTCCAGGAGCTTCAGTAGGAAGCGGACTGTCATGATGGGCCTGTATTTCCCTAGCGTGAATGGATCAAGTGTGTTTTTTTTCAAGAGAGGTCTTACCCACGCTTCTTTGAGGCATACCATAGCAAGAACAGATGTAAAGGATGCATTGATAAACGCGGTAAGAAAAGGGGCCAGGTTGGAGGAACATTCTTTAATCAGTTGTGCGGGACAGGCATCACCTTTGCATTTGGATGGTTTGATGGTTTTAATGAGGGCTTCCTGTTTATTCATTTCCTTGAATGAGAAGGGGGGTAGATGAGGGGGGGTTCTTCAGTGGAGGTCCGCCATTTGTTGGCTTAGAGCCTGTTGGTGGGTGATGATTTTCTTTTGCAAGATGTTGAGCTTGTCCAACAAGGCTGCCTGTATACTGTTACACCAGTCTGAGTTTTTGGAGGTGGACGGTGGAGAGGGGGCTAGTGATTCCAATTCTCTGAAGATAGCAATGATTTCTCTGGTGCTGTATTTGGCATTCGCTATCCTAGTGTTAAAGGAAATACTTTTGGCTTTGATAATGGCTGCTTTGTAGTCGTTGGTAATAGGTTTGAATGTAGTTCTGGTAGATTCACAAGGATTGGCTAGCCATGCAGAGTGTGCAGCTCTTTTTCTCGCACGCATCTCGAGACAAGACTATCAGATCTCTAATAGAATCCAGCTACTATATATTGCTCAATGAAGTAGATGGACACAATAAGATTCTTTCACCCTAGCTTCAAAAGCCCTCACAGGACTGATTACGTTAGCCCGCACATAACGCTAACAGCACTACATGTTCAAAATAAGTTCCACCTATTTCATTGACGTCAGTGGGCAGCATAGCCAAACGTACATGGTGATCAGCAACATCAAAGTTATATTACGCGGAACAAGGAACTTCAACACAAACATCCATAACAAACACAACACTTTAGTCTTGTTCTACAGAAATGATAGAAACATTTCATTTTAAAGAAAACAGCAATAGTGGAGACCATGAGAAATATTTTTCATTTTGACACAACAATGAAAACATTCACTTAAGTCCACAAAAACGTGGTTAACTTATTCAAACACATTTCTTAGCTACGGAAACGTCACAGTGTTCACATTTTCATTGAAACTGTGAACTGAAATCTTGTACTTTCAGTCTTTGCGTTCACCACCAAAAATAATTTTCCATAAGTGATGAATAATCTGTGCACATGGTGCTACATTATGCATTCAGAAATTATTGCTTTAAAATTGAAATAAATGAACACTTTCACATCCGCACTTTTGTAGAACCTATATGCAAGCAAGTTGCTTCTTGTTACTGCAACCGCAAAAGAGCAAATAGTTGTCTGGCGATCATCCCACAAAATACTTATAACATGTCTTTTGTTGATAATTATTATCCAAACACTGTTGAAGAATCTGTCCAAAGGTAAACTGAACCCATGACAAGCGCAGACCGGGAGTATATAACTATATAAATGGATAACAGAAAAACATATTTCAGTAGGCACTTTACAATGAAATATACAAATACATTCTTATTTTGGCTATAAATTAAAGTTTTACGTAACATGTAAAAAGTCTACTCTTTGTGGCAAATTTAACATGCATCCGTCACAGCGTTTAACATATGGCAGACAGTACACTTTCAAATACACTAAAATGGGGACTCCAGATCAAATCTATCCACGGCACTGCCTGGAAAGCACAAATATATATAAGACAACTAAGAAGCCGGGATTAGCAAGTTTCTTTAGGTGAAAGGCAAGGCAGAAAGAATGATCTAATACATACTGACATCAACATTAGTCAGTTCACACATCTCACAACTGGAGGTGAAAGAATTCAATTCACATCCATAAACATGTTAATAAAAGGAATTTATTAGTTCTAAAAACTCCCATATGATTATAAAAATCTCATAAAATGTATAAAAATTAGAAAAAATGAATAAAACACAACAAAATACAATAGACCATATAATTCATATTAACATTCACAATGCATAATGCAACAAACACAGAACCACTCACATCACCAACTACTCCATCCATGCTACACTCATTCAAATTCACCATACTCAACACACCTTAATTACAATAATTATCAAAGAGATACAAAAACACAAATGCAAGATTTATATCACAAAAATAAATTAACATAATCTAAACAAAACTGCACTGCTAAATCTAAAGTCTCCAATGACTAGGAAACTTGACTTGTCACATTACTTCATCACTGTTCATGACAAAAATCAAAAGCCCAACATGTTTCTTTCCATCTTCATTATTAAACTTTTTATTGGAAATTCATCAGGGGTATAGAAGGTCTGAAGTCTTCGGAGAAGAGTGCTACTGGATTGTTGCAATACACTGAATACAACTGCCTTTGCCTGACACCTAAATAAAAAAGCAAGAGTTACTGATCTCATACCAAATAACATTAATGAGTTCAGTATGCATCTACTACGCTCTATAAATGAGCTAGGAGCAAAGGCCATAAGACCTTACAAAACACACATTCACCGAAAAGCGGTCAATGAAATTGGTAATCAGACCAACAGAGCATAGAACTATATGAATTTTGTTCTCGCCCAATGTACTTGTATGAAAGAGTGAAAAAACGATCCCTAAGAATGGCGTAAAACATAACACTGTGTAATAACTTACTACACTAACATACCAGTCCCACTCAAGATGTTAGAGTAGAACAGTAAAATCTAATAAAGTAGACAGAAACTTCCTACTTCCCTTTTCTATGGTATTGGAAAGTAAAAAGGCACCAGTAATTCATTCATCAAATGAAGAAATCAGAAATGCTAGTTAAAACCCTATGATAATGGTCATCCTGACCCACATAGCAGATTGAAAAACGTTAGTTGAATATATATGCTCTAAACGAGCAGACATGTAAGTAGTTCAGAATACCACTTAGACTACTGCAAAGCAAGAGCTGATCAATCGGCTGTTGTAGATTGTCAAGCGATGTCCATACTGACAGTGAAAATACACCCTACAATGAGGGGGAAAAAACACACATATACATAGCTTGTGTTACTCACTTAGACACTAACTGCTCGGGACCACAACTTCTACTTACACTAAAAGCGAAGCCGAAAAGGATTAGACAAAGGAAGGAAAAGCACCACACTTAATTGTCTAGGCAATGAAAACGTAACACCTATTCAAATAAGGCGTAGCCGTGCTGAGCCAAACGGAAATAGGGCAGTGCTTGCTGTGAAAGCGCCTCCTCGCCAATGTTAATTAGTAGCTGTTGTAAAGCAAACAAACAAAGAAGATAAGAAGATAAGACACTACGAAAACGTTGGCGGCATCGCAATTTACAGCTGAACCAGACATAAATAACTTCATGAACAATGCGTGAAAACGTCCTAATATATCCAATACATTGAACACCCAAGGCTCTAAATACCTATCGCAACCACTGAAAAATGCAGTATGCGAGAGCTTCAGGAACTGAACAGCATGAGGACATGCCACTACAGACCAAACAGGCAATCCTCCGTCCTAGAGAATCTAGATGGCCGTGCCTGTTGAGGCTCGTATGACCAATAAATCCAACAGCCTGCACATAACCCTAATACCGCACAGCACTCACTGGGAGCAAATCGCAGGACCAGTATCTGTTGCCAGAAAGAAAAAGTTTGTCTGAGAAATAGTGGACGGACTAAGAAATGCATGAACAGCTGTGGTATATATATTGTCAGTGACCAATGTTCGTGTAACGTTGTGCAGCTGAATAATGACCTGTGCCAGCTGCCAAATTGAAGCAACTGGGTAAAGCTAGTTTTCGCACAATGGAAAAAAACAAAAGACAAAACGGACTGGGCTGCAACTGATTAAAATACCAGTCACAAATAAAGCTGAAGATAGTAATAAAAGGTACACCTCACTCAATCTAAGGATTACAGTTACAAGACCAAATCTAACTGTTCATTTAGGCCAATCTGATGACTTTTGGCTAAAAATATTAACCTAATTTCTTCTCTCAGTAAAATATTTCTGCTCGTGTTACAACCATTGGAAGTCTGTACTGTCTTCAAAACCGTCAATCTTAAGTCTTCACAATCAGGGTTATTAGCCACAAAGTGCCCAACCATGGGAGCTGTTACATTTCTATTCGTGATATAGCTTTTGTGCTCAGTTATTCGTATCTTAACTTTTCGTTCGGTCTGTCCAATATACAATTTTGTACAGGAACACCAAATTGCATATACGACACCGCTAGTGTTACAATTGGTGAACATCTTCTGTAACCAAGATTTGGCTAAACCTATGTCCACGCAAATGCTCTGCTTAGTGGAGGCACAACACTTGCACATGCCACACAGGGCATGGCCACTCGGTTTGTCCAAACCCCATTTTTCAGTAATAGATTGTTGAGGAGTCAACTGGTCACTACTATCATTCCTTGTCATCAATTCTTTCCTCGTTTAAACCCGCATCTAGGAGTGGGAGTGGGATTACTTTAGATAGGTTGTGCCAATTCTTCCTGATAATTCTTACAATCTTGTGTGACAATGGATTGTACGTACTCCCAAACACTAATCCATCTGGATCAAGTGTGAGTGTTTTTTTCTTATACTCCAATAGTGCTTCTCGATGGTTATTCTAGGCCCTTTTCGAGGAACGCTTGAGAGCTCTCCAGGGATACCCCCTTCGGAGGAGGTTCTGACTCAGGACCCCAGCTTCCTCCTAGAACACGTTAGGATCGGTACTGTTTCGCTTCAACCTCAAAAATTGGCCAAAAGGCAAGTTATCTCGAAGTGTTTTAGGGTGGAAGCTATCATATTTTAGCAGAGATTTACGATTAGTAGATTTGTGGAAAGGTTTAACTTGTAGAGTCTTATTGGTGTTATTCACTAAAATCGTTAAATCTAGGAAATCAATCTTATGGCTTTCATAATGTATGGTAAACTGTAAAAATTGATTGACACCGTTAAGCCACGCAAAAAATGCTAATAGTTGTTCTTCATCCGGGTGCCAAATCATCAGCACATCATCGATGTACCCTTTCCACAAAATCTGATGATGACGGAAGGCATTGTCCTCACAGTAAATACTCTGTTGTTTTTCAAAATCAACATAAAGATTAGCCAAAGTCGGGCCACCGCTGATCCCATGGCCGTGCCATGGATCTGCTGAAAAAAATCATTGTTGAATTTGAAGTAATTCTCTGTTAGAGCAAGTGAAGTGCACCACAGAATACAAGGATTCGGTGTAATACCTGGTGTTCGTTTAGCAAGCAATAGTTCTTCAATCATATCAAGCATAGATGACTGTGGAATCTTCGTATATAAAGATACAATATCTAAGGTGACCAATATGTCTTCACTACTGATGAATGGAAAATGTTCAATGAGGTTGATGACACTCATTGAGTCTTGTATAAACGAGTGCATCTCCCAGGAGGATTGACCAGTGTCTTGTGTACCTTAGGTAAGATATATAGACAATACACTTTCCACACTTCCATAGCTTTCACTTAAAATGTTGTTTACACTGTGTTTTGCAAATTAATTTTGCCGATGGTGTAGTGGGCCAACCGCTTCACAGCATAGTTTTCTGAAATAGAAACTTTACTTCCTGTGTCTACTTTTTATACAGTGAATCTTCTCATTGCTTTGCAGTTTGTCGACACACGTACTCCCACAAATTCTTAGTGCACTGTTTTCAAGGACACATAACAATTCCACTCTTCATGTAGCATTGACAGCGTGCCCAAGTCAGTTTAGTTTCTACAAACACATGCCACAACAATTAACACTATTACTGTCAAACAGTGTAGTACAAAAACAACCAAATATTTCAAGTGAACCGCATATCACAATATTTTCTTCCTTTTTACCGGTATCAATGTGCCTGTTTACAAAACATTTACTTTTTCTTTAAAAAATAACCTTATCCGCGTTACATACAGGAGCTTATTTCCCTGTACGTCAAAAGTAATGTGCTCCCTGCTCATGGTTATAAAAAGCATTTCCCTAGCACACAATTGTAGCGGCAAGATCGAATGTATCATGAAGAAGTAGTTTGTCAGAAATGGCTGCAGGTAGTGTGTTTCCACTGGCCAGACAGCCTTGTCGATAATACAAGGACCATGAGTTTCTTCCTTAAAACAACCATCAAGGCCGCACATGTTGTCCAGCATAATTGCTGGAACTTCAAAGAATAACCCTGACAAAAATACAAATGCAGTCATTATGTAACAGTGTAAAAACACAAACAGTGGAGTGCAGGCTTACTAGCTTCTGTGTACATATATTCCTGCAATCATATCCATTTCTGCATTCATGCATGCACATTTCATTGCCCTGTGCAGTAAGATGCAAATATGAAAAGTCACATGTACATATTCTTTCATCCGTTACTTCAATGTTGGCTAACACTGTGGGTGCATACATTCTTTGTCTATTGCAATCTGCATCCACTTAGCATAGTATCAACTTTCCAGCGTGTCCAAACTTCATTTACTTTATTCATTTATTTTTTTCGTGATTTGCCAAGCCTCCAAAATAAAAAAATAAAAATGTGCACGTCGACGCAACACCAAAAAACAGTAGTGGGGCAAGGGAACAAAACAAGAATGATTTAATATAATGACTCATTTGTAACTCACCTATACACAGATGTTTCCAGGTGCAACTTGACAAGCAGGAAAGGAAAAGAAAACAGAATAAATGATCTTACTAAACCTTCTATCATTCATGTCACGCAAGTGCAACAGAAATAGAGAGCTGAATTGGCAGGGGGATTGAAGGGGAGAGTGCAATAACAAACCTCCAGTAAGTGACGACGGGGTGCCCATTTGTAAGTAAGTGCAAATAGACATGGCACCATGTGCTTGCAGATACAGTCCATAGTGTGTGGTGGGCCCTGAAACAGTGTGCAGAGCTACTGGTGATAAGGCAACCTAGTCCTCATAAGGTTTACCGGATAGCCAGGTAAACAGTTAGTGCAGCAGGGGAGAGACACAGAGAAAGCAGAAGCATAAAGCAGATTATTCAGTTACTTGCAGACCCTGAGGTGTTCCTGCTCTACTTTCAGAGAGGCAGGGAATCTTTTCCATAGGAATTCACCACCCAAGTAGAGAAATCATCCCCCACACTCTCAACCTACAGAAGTGCCCACCCTTCAATGGGTTGGAGGTGCAGGAGTAAACAGCTAAACAAAATAAATGCTCACGAAGATAAACTTGCAAGTAGGGTGATCCCTAGCCCCCAAAGGTCTTGTCATCAATACAGACAGTCTCGAAATTGATCCTTGCAGCTGCCAATTATAGCCAGTGTAAAGATTTGTGGACAGGAGAAACATCCCTTCAGGTCAGGTCAAGCACAAGTCGCAGCCATATAGTACAAGTGAGTCTGATTTCCATAGGAAACCTAACAAAATGAATTGCTAATAACTTTTGACTCATGCAACGGATTTGGTCGTACATTGTGAAGACAACTAGGTGCACCTGGGCCCTCCCAGACCGCAAATCTTGGGAACGATTCATTAAAACATAAACAGTTATTAAGAAAAAAATTATGCAGTTTCGCCTACTCCCCATCCATTTTCCCATGGATAAAAAGGTCAATTTTTGCCAGACCACACAGCCCAAACCACCGGATGGATTTCTACCAAGTGTCAAACAACTTGGGCATGAAGCGTTGACTCGATGAGCTTTTGTGGTTCAGGGTTATTCCGTCCAGTCGTTTTTTAAAATATTTGATGGAAATCGAGGTGCCCCCTTCTCCAAAATAGATAGCTATATCTCGGGTAAATTGCCAAGAAACTGGGTGTTTATAAATCACACACTCACCATCTTTGTATTCTCAATGTGAGAGTTTCCTGAGGTTATAGCCAAGGGTATCAGAAAAGGAAACACAAAGAAAAGCTTGTGCAGTTCAATAAATATGCACATGCCTTGAGCTAGAGGTGAAGGGAGGAAAGAGGGCATCAAGTGAAATGTGGGAGTTGGAAGGGGTCTAGGGACTGAGTTTGCAGCACAAAGCATTTCTGTAACCGTGGCTAGATGACATATCAACTGAAACTGCAACACAGAAACAGCAACTGTTATAGGGGGAATGGGATAGGGCAGGGGAGGTGAGGCGGCCATCAGGGGAGTGGTGGGAGCTGGCATAGATGTTGGGGCACTTGGTGAGGGCTGGGAGAGCAGGAAAGCATTTATTCTGCCGTTTTCCCCGCTAGCCGAGACTATGAACAACAGAAACAAACAATTTAATTGGCCGTTCACATACACACGGGTATGCAGCATGAAGCTAGGCGTACGCAGCCATGTTAATGTATGACATCAGTTGATTGGTTGCTACTGTACACAAGGCTATGTATATAGCTGTTGATTTTAAGATATACATTTCTGTGCAATAATTATATTATTCTGTGGATGTTAAACCACACAATTGTACATGTATTTCTGATTCCATGCCCTCACCTCCACCCTTGTCTCGTTTGAACTTTTAAAGGTTGGCAATGTGTATTTTTGAATTAGTAAAAATTTATGTGTACCGGTGGCTACAACAGGGTGCTTATAGCCGGGGGTGGAATAGCGCCACGGTTATAAAAAGATGATTACAAAAAAAGTGTTACATGTGTTTGGGTGTTTGTAAATGGTTGGTGTTACTGTTGCAATTTTGTACTTGCCAGCCAGAGGTTGCAGTGAAAATGTGTTGGCCGTTTTAGTAATTTACTTACAATAGTCTTCTTTTTGTGCCATTGATTTTGGAAAGGATATTCATCATCATTTTGTAGATTTGTGCCATTCAGATTGCAGAACTCCCACTGTGCACATGCTGAGTCTGTGGCTGATGTGAAAGTAAGTGTCAGTACATATTTAAATATTTAAAGTTTTATTTGCAGTGTGTGAGAAACCAACAGGTGTCTTACTTGCTAGTCCCCGGGGATCTCTCTCTCAGGTGGCTAGGGCACCGCAATTGCTTTGAAACCAAAGCCTGGGGGGTGGATCAGTGTGCAAGGATGACCTGGGTGAGGGGATTTCGGGAGAGTGGATATGCGAAAGCCGATGGTGAGACGCAGCATTCCTCCCTTTCCCGTACCCATGATCCCTCCTTTTTCATAGAATTCTCTGATGTCCAAACCCCTCCTCCCCTTTTTTACACAAACACTGGGCCAAGGAAGAGGGTGACTGAGAGTAACAATGCTAATTCTTACATATCACATTGGACATATCCGGCTAATTGGATCAGGCAAAGTCAGCCACTTGACTCTAAATGCATACATCTGATAACAATTAGCTCTCCTCACACGGATAAAAGGCGGAACCTAGAGACACACTCTGAGCAAGGTGGAACACGAGTAAGAGCAGAGCTTTCTGGATGAGCCACGGCTGGAGAACCCTGGGAGTTCCCTTCAAGAGGAAGTTTCCTCCAAAAAGCAGTGAAAGACACCTGGAGAAGGCCAAAGACGAAATGAGAAGGCTGCATTGGGTTTCAAGGACACAAGCGATCTCGCATGAACGGCAGAGTTAGGGAGGCGAGGCCAAGTCTGTGGTACTAACCTTGACTTGCAAACTGGAAGACAGTAAAGAGAAGAAAGAAACACACACAGCGGGTGAGTTGACAAGCAACATGACAGATCTGTGTGTACTAAAGAAAGATTGAAGTGGCAACATTATATTGCACAATAGAAGGTTTCACACGTGAGACGTGAAGAAAGGTAGACATGCAAATGAACCTTGAAGTAACGATAGCTGCAAAGACAGAAATACTGAGTAACGGAGTGGTCTGGGGGAAAGTATCTGTGAAAAGTGAAAAGCGTGTAGTGATAAAGTGAATGAACTGTAAAAGTGAGGTAATGAAAAATAACCCAGAGGGAGGAGGAAAGCAAAAAAGTGAATGCTGAACTTTGATGCATAAGACAGTAAACTACCCAAACCAGGAAGCACTGGGGCAAAGAATGTAAGAGCGTGAGTTGAAAGCTGAAAAGTTGAAGTGGTCCTGCGAAGGTCTGTAGAAAAAGCCACGCACAATCGAAGGTCTTCGGCATCAGGAAACGGTCCGAGCATGACTGAGGGAGAACGGAAGTGTAATAAGTTAGGGGAAGGGAAGCCCTACAGGAGGTGAATTAAGCTTGGGGAAGGGAACCCCTGCAAGTGTTTTTGTTTTGCTTTAAGAGGTCTCTGTCCGACTGAGGGTGATTGACATTACTTTTGCTCTAAGAGATCTGAGCCCGAGAGAGGGGGACCGACCTAAACTTAATGGTGAACTGTGGTTTTGAAGTTTGAAAGTAAGACTTTGATGTGGAAGGCGAGGTGGGCCTCGATCTACGTTTTGAACTGCCTTTGTGTTAAGAAGCTGAGCCAGAGTGTGTCATTGTGCCTACAAAGACCACCTTACTCTGTGGTGTCTAACGTAAGGAGGAGAACTGACTCAGCCACATTTATTCTTTATATTTGAACACTGACCGTCCTTTATATACATATTTTCCTATTCACACATTTTAATTTGACAGACTCAACTTGCACTGTTTTTTTTTATTTTATGATGGTCACGATAACTCCCATCTTACCTATAGGGCAAAATAGAAGTTTCTCCAACCCCATTGAAACTTCAAATAAAGGTTTTACAAATTGTACCTTTTGTGGCAGTGTTATACATGTGATGAACCCCATGCATTTCCGAAAAGAAGACCCCCGTGGGAATCCACAGAGGTGTGACTTGCGTGAATGGCCCCAGAATCTATTACCCACAATCCCTGGCAAAGTCCGGAATTTCTCGAAAAAAACAGAATTTTCACACATTTCACTCTGCCCTTCCACCGAAACACGCCGCCAACAACACATGTCCTACCTTCCCACGTTCCCATAGATGTCCCGACGGAAACGGTACCTCACATGTGTGGGTGCACCTACCTGGGCACGAAAGAGAAAAGGCTAAACCACTGGTAACCCCCAGTCTTTCGGCAGAGCAGATTTTGAGGAAATTTGCTCATGTGGACAATCTACAGATTTAGGTCTAGGGCGTCAAAGCCACCAAGGGAAACAGGGAAACTGATGCAGTTCTGAAAATAAGACACCCATGGGAATCCACAGAGATCTGACTTGCGCGAATCGCTCCAGAATGTATTACCCACAATCCCTGACAAATTCCGAAATTTGGCAAAAAAAACACGATTTTCTGACATTTCACTCTTCCGACCCATGCAACACGCAGCCAACAACACATGTCCAACCTTCCCGCATTCCCACAGGTGTCCCGACGAAAACGGTACCTCACATGCGTGGGTGCAACTACCTGGACACAAAGGGAAAAGGCTAACCCACTGGTAACCCCAAGCCTTTTGGCTGAGCAGATTTTGCAGGATTTTGCTCATGTGGACAACCTAAAGATTTGGGCCTAGGGTGTCGAAGCCACCAAGGAAAACAGGGAACCCCATGCATTTCCGAAAAGAAGACATCTGTGGGAATTGACAGAGGTCTGACTTGCGCAAATCGCTCCAGAATTTATTACCCACAATCCGTGGCAAATTCTGAAATTTGGCAAAAAACTCAATTTTCAGAACTTTCCTGCTGCTCACCCACCGAAACACGTCGCCAACAACACATGTCCTACCATCCCACGTTCCCACAGGTGTCCCGATGAAAACGTACCTCACATTTGTGGGTGCACCTACCTGGGCACAAAGGGAAAAGGCTAAACCACTGGTAACCTCCAAATGGTTTGGGGAGTAAACCTTTACTGAGAGAGGGGTGTGAAGAACTACTTCATAAGGCACAAAACATCTGACTGAACCGTAGTGTTTCACATCATCTGGGTGAAATTTGCCATGCAGTGCATTTGATCGCATGTGTTAGGTTGGTCAAATATTCCTTGAATTCTTCTCCTAGAATCGCATCTGATGCCTGCCGCACAGGGGAGATGGGTGTCTGCATGTGCCTGCCAGTCACTATCTCATATGTTGAGATGTGATGGTCCTTACTTGGCTGCATTCACAAATTGAACAGGGCCAGGGACAGGCAGTGTACCCAGTTCTTTTTTAGGGTGTTACACAATTTTTAAAGCCTAGACTTGAGAAGGTCGTTGATTTGTTTCCACTACACCATTCGCTTAGGGGTGATACATGGAACACATGCAATGCTTAATGCCTAACAACACTGTGATTTACTTAAAAATGTCATTAAAAAAGTGATGTCTGTTCTCAAAACATCACACACCCCGGAATACGATGAATTGTGCTGAACACTTGGCATCTGGGGGGCAGAAGGGCCGGCCTCAAGCCACCACAAGAATGGACACACCACCTTAATGAGGTACCGAACTCCGTTGCATTTCTTGCCCATGTCCGCATAATCAATATGGAGCTTGCGGAACGGGCCGATCGTGCGGGGCAGTGTGCCTCGAAATGTATGTAGTGTCATTCCAGTATTGAACACTTGACAGGTAGCGCATTGCACAACCATCATTGAGAGGTGTTTCGTGAGATTTGGCATGTCTGCTGGAATGTGTTGTTTGGAGCTGTGAGAGGAGTGCAGCTGCTCAAATGCGGTGTGCAGTAGTGCCACAGGCATAACTATGTTCCAAGTGCATTTTTGTCTCTGCAAGAGGTTAGTTGGAGACTGTACAGACCCACACTTGAACCAAATCGCTCATTCTTCCTGCGGTGCCCTGTACTGAAGCTCAATCATTTGCAGTATGGGCAATGCTGTGTATGGGTTTGGGTCTGGCCTCGTGGTGATGGCTGCAATGTCATACTCGCCAGATGTGGGCACTAGGAGATATGCTGCTGCCATTGCTGCCGCATCAGCGGCTGCATTTACCAACAGAATTGTGTCTGTATTATTTGTGTGGGCTGTGCATTTAACGACCACCACCACAGATGGCTCTGCTATGGTCGAAATCAGGTTATTGAGTAATGCTGCATGTTTCACTGGTGATCCATACATGGCCTTCCGCAGAGCAGTTAAGACACAACTCTTCACCTAGCTACTCACCATATGTCACATCTATGCAATACTGTTACTATCTCCTGCCTGTAATATATATTGCCTGCATATAATGTTTATTGTATGCACCTAACCTGTACTGTATACCGGATGTAACTAAGCTCTTTACAAGTAACAGCACCTTGATTCGTAAGGGCTGTTTGCGCGCTATACAAATATAAATACATAAATAAATAAATAAAAAATCCATCTGCCCATCTAAACCCCCTCCTTTTCAGCATGCATCATTGTGGTGACGTATGCAGAGTCTGAGTAAATGGTGGCATAACACCCCTTTGATGCTAGAACATCTTTAATGAGTGCTAAGAGCTCTGCTGCTTGTGCTGAGTAATGCTTGGGTAATCTTTTCATTACTAGTGTCTCATACTCCCCAATTCTAAGTGCACCACTGCCACCCCAGCATGTCTCTGCCATGTGTCCCGGTCGATTGTCGCTGAACCATCAACGAAAAGTACCTCCAAAGGGCTGTCTTTGGCCTTGGGGAGATCATCCTCCTCACCATCATAAGTGACACAGTTATGTTGCTGTAAGTCTTTATCTGTGCACAGTTCTGTTTGGAACGTGGCTGGGTTCAATGTTCTACATCGTACAACATAGATATGTGGGCTTGAGTGGATAATCTCGTACACTGATGCCCATTGGGTGGTGAGAGTGGACTTCGATCGTTCTATGATAGCAAATACTGAGTGTTCCACGTACAACATTACTGACCACCCCATCACAATTGTGGAGGTCTTCTGGATTGCAAAGGCAGCTGCAGATAGAGCTTGTTTGCATGCAAATTGTCCCAGCATCAGTGAGTCTAGTGAACCGCTATAGTAGGCCAGTGGCTTGTGGCCCATTGTGCTCTTTTGCGTTAGTACCATTTTCATAAGTGTACCATTTGAGTGTGAAAATATGTAGAACTCTTGCGTGCAGTATGGGGTGGTAGGAACGGGAGCTGTCGAAATTACTTCTTTTAGATCATTGAAACGCTGAATCATGATTGTGGTCCATTCTATTTTACTGCTTTCTTTTTGTGCTTTCTTGAGGCCCTGTAAGAGTGGCCGTGTGTATGCTGCATAGTCTAGAATCCAAGCCCTGCAATAGTTACATAACCCCAAGAATTTCTACATGTCTTTTACTGTAACTCATCTGGGCATGGCACGCACTGTCGCTGCCCTGTCAGGGATAATTCTTTTGCCATCAGCAGAAATGAACTGCCTTAGATAGAGTACTTCATGCTGGCAGTGTTGGAGCTTAGCCATGTCAACCTTATATCCCTTATGGGCTAACAGTTACAATAGTGCTATGGAATCTCTGTGGCAGTTCTGTTAACTGTCATTGCACACCAATATGTTGTCTACGTACTAAATTATACTAAATCACAGTGCAGCATCACTGTTATCAGAAAGAACATTGTGTATTTTTGTCTTGTTGTTTATTGTTTAGAATATGTTCAGTTACACCTACCATATTGCTGTCTATTAGACCATGACAGTAAGAGATTCACCCCTTGATTTGATACACAAGCATTTGACTTTATTTCTGTTTATGCTCTTGTGATCACGTTCTGTATGTGTGTTTTAGGAAAAAATGTTGGTGAAAAATCTAATTTGTCAACCATTGCATTTTATTCTACCTTATATAAAATTCAAAAGAATAGGGGACCACAAATTGAGTTTCTGTATTCAATTGTTTTGGAACACAGGGTGTGAAGGAGAGTGCAAAGGTGATCTTCCTTTAGACCTATTCAATTGTATCCTTGTCTCTAAGTAGCCTTCCTGGGCAGAATAGGTTCCTCGCCAGGAGCCCAAATTCGTAAAACTCCTTGAGGGGTACAGTGCAGTGGCATAACACAAATTGTGGGGTCCTGCCTGCGAGCCATGCTGAGCCCCCCCCCAACTCGACAACAAATCATGGGTCATGTCACACTCTTGGCTGGCCTAGATCATCACGCTTGCACAATGCACACAAACGTGCTGCTCAAGGGATATGTTGCACGCTGTACTAGGAGAAAGATATAAATATGTGTTCTAATGCAATATACAGCACACTTTCTGAGAAAAATTGGCTACAAAGCCAGTGTTTGCAATTGTTTTGTAGGTTAATACCAATCCAGTACATGCAAGTCACCAACAGTGCACAGGAACATTAATTCTTTGCTATTAAAATGTGCCATGCCACATTGGAAACATGTCCCAATGGCTGCACAATGTAGACCAGTGTAGACACGTAATAACAATACAGTAAAGGATGTCAGGCCACATTTAGACATACCTAGACTGATTGCACCAAAATGCCAGTCGAAGCAATAACACTCATCAAGAAGAGAGCACACATTCAAGCCTGGGTCTCTGCGGCCTCTAACAACACAGCCAAACTCTTTAAAATCTGCAAGGAACTGGTCAATCATGTTGCAATCTCTACCTCTCCTGTTCCCTCCCAGGCCTTCTGTATGGCTCCTGCCTCCCACTTCTCTGCTAAAACTCAGGACATCCTGTCTTCTATCTCCTCTTCCTCTCCCTCTTCCTCTCTCTGTCCCCTTTGGTCATCTCTACCTCTCCTCCTCTGTTCTCCTCTTTCTCTCTGACAACACCTGACAAGGTTTCTAGACAAGTCCGATCTATGAAAGTTTCGCCCAAACAGGTTCTCCCCTGCTCCTCCAGAACCATCAAGGACCATATTGACACCCTCGCTCCAGCCTTGGTCGATTTCTGTAATCACTATTTCGCCACTGGAATGTTCCCCTCTCTCCTTAAGCACTCCCTTGTCCACCCACTCCTCAAGAAGCCGTCTATCGATCCTACCTGCCGGGCAAACTATCATTCAATCTCCATCACCCCTTTCCTGGCCAAACTCTTGGAAAAGGTGGCCATCTCCCAGCTTACTCTCCACACTGAATCTGTCGGTTGTCTCATTGATCATCAGTCTGGCTTCAAAGCTGCCAGAGGCACAGAAACTGCTCTCCTGAACACCCGTGAAGATCTGCTCTCTAACCTTGATTCCAGCATTCCTTTGTCCGAATCCTCCTTGATCGTTCCTCTACTTTCGACACAGTAAACCATGCCATCCTGATCAATCAACTACGTGAGAACCTGAGCATCATGGATCAGGCCCTGGAGTGGCTGACCTCCTTCCTCTTGGACTTCCCCTCCCAAGTCCAACTTGGTCTATTTCTCTCTGTCACCTCTCTCTTTACCTGTGGCGTTCCCCAGGGCTCTATCCTCTCACCCTGGTTTTTAAATATCTACTTGGCCCCTTTGGCCCACCTGATCTCTACCTTCTCCTCTAACTTTCAGTGTTATGCGGAGGACACGCAGCTTTCCTTCAGGCTCCTCGCCTCTCTCACTCATTCCTGACTGTCTATCCGCGATTCAGGATTGGCGCGCCTCCAACGATCTCTGCCTTAATGTCAGTAAGACAGAGATCCTTCTCATTGGGACCCCTGCCCCGCTTTCCCTCTTTCACTCCGGCCCCCCACCTTGGGCCCTTTTCCTTCACCTTCCTGCGAGGCAAAACATGTTGGTATCATCTTCGACTCCATTCTCTCTTTCTCTCCTCACATCTCAGATGTCTCCAAGAACTCCCACTACCAGCTGCTCCTCCTCAAAAGAACTATTCCCTTTCTCACTTTCTGCCAGAAGCTCACTGTCTCCAGAGCCCTGGTTCTCAATAGGCTGGACTACTGCAACAACCTCTTTCTCAATCTGCCTTCCTCTACTCTCTGCCCCCTGCAACTAAACTGAAATCTCTCCACTGGCTCCCGGTGGCTGCAAGGATCAAGTTCAAGACCCTTTGCATTGTTCACTTGGCTTTCTGTTGTCAGGGCCCACACTACATCAAATGCTGTATTACAAAATACCTTCCTTCTCGAGCCCTTCCCTCAGCTAACTCCAACTCTCTAACGGTTAGGCGCTTCTCCAAGCAGAGAGTGAGGGATATGGGGGGTAGATCTCTCTCTTCTGCAGGTGCCTCCCTCTAGAATGACCTCCCTGCCCCTCTCAAACTTGAGCGGCACACCTGAAGTTCCGGAAGTAGCTCAAAACGTTCCTCTTCTCTGCTTTCTCTCTCTCCCTCCCCTGCTGACATACCTGTCTGCTGTACCGACTGGTTGCTTGGCTACCCTCAGAGCCTCACTTAGTCCAGGCTCTTTCTTGATCTGTCACCCTTGCACTGCCTCTGGACCTACCACACACTTAGGGGCTGTACCTGTAACCCTACAGTCCCCTGTTCTCTTTGCACTACCCAGAGCCACGCTGCCCTAGCTGCACTTACTCAGAGCATTACTGCCCTACTTTCCGTCCCCTCTTCCTTGCACTTCCCCCATAATGTTCCTCTTGCATTTCCTGTGTTCGCGCTTGCACGATCTAAATAACACTAGACCTAGTAAGATAATTTGTCTTGTCCTCCCTCTATCTTCCCTCCCTTGTCGCGACTAGAAACACTTGTGTACAGGGGTTTTATAATTGACTTCATCATATCATGTCATTTTATCACAGATGCCCAGAAAAATATACAATGCCGCAGTAAGGAACGGCTAGACTTGCACCACCCAAATGCCAGTCTAGCCAGGTAATTAATCTTCACAGGACTGCTTTATCAGAAATGCACAGTTGAAAAAAAGTCATACCAAACTGAGGAATGACTAGACCGGCTGCACCAAAATGCCTCTCTAGCCACTAATACCACATATCATGCCTGCTTAGCCTGGACATGGACAACCCCGGCCCCACACATCCCCTCTCCCTCCCACCCTCTACCTCAACCTCCAAAATGGCCCACAATTACCTTCACCTCCCTCTTCCTTGTCCCAGAGCTTACGTATGAGGATCCGTGCCTCATAGGTAAGTACTGTGATGAGGAAGACTGGGACTAGGAGTAATGAAGATTACATGTAGCTAACTCAGACATTACTCTGACATTACCTCATATACCTCTACCTCTACCTCATCCCAGTACTTGTGTATGAGGCAGAGTACTGCCTCATACACAAGTACAGGGATGAGGAAGAATAGGGCTAGGCGTAAGGACAATTACCAATAAGTATTCAAGGCATTAAGCACAAGTAGTGTCATGACACAATTGAGTTGACTGTGCTTAACCCACTGCTTCCAAGTAGGTTGTCTTTGTTTCAATGTCTCTTTGTGTAATGAGCGCAACAAGTGTCTTTTCTTTGTTTTCTCCAGGGTGTCAATGGGAGGATGGTTTGATGAAAGAAATGCCGGACCAGGACGACTGTGTAGTGGAGAGGCCATCTGTGTTGCCGAGCATCTGATATGTAGTTATGAGGCTGCTGAATCCCCGCGGGCCTGATGAGAGGAGGGGGTGTCGGCACTGAAAAGCTGATGTCAGGTAGGATGAAGCTGCAGCCGCGTGAGTCCGATGAGAGGAGGGGCCGCCGGTGCTGTGGAGCTGGTGTCGGGTAGGTTACAGATGCAGCCGGGCGGGCCCGATGAGAGGAGGGGCCACCGGCGTCACGGAGCTGGTGTCAGTTGAGTATGGAGCTGCAGACGGGAGTCGGAGCTGTAGAGAAGCCGTGCGGGCCCGATGAAGCGGAGGGGCCACCGGCGACAGAGGCGGAATGTTCAGGATCAGGAGCTCGTAAACAAAGGCCCCGGAACATCGGTGAGCATCCACTGCTGGAGACAAATGAATTCCTGCTTGGGTGTGGTTTATATAGCCAGCCACACCCAAGATTCGACAACAACTAGTCTGTTGCTTCAGGTGCCTTGGCAATCAACTTCCTCCTCCATATCAAGTTACAATATTGAGCTGGTTCCGGGTGCACCATGCCCTGGTCCACTTGAGTTTCTTCTTGTGTCTGGTGAAGTGTGTTTGTGCAGACCTATAAGGGTGTACCTGTGGGTATGAATGTGCTACTGACTTGGTGAGAGCGGAGCCATCTAAGGTGGAGGTCGTGACACATAACATTCTTGATTCTAACGAATCAGGCTTCAGAAGCAATAATAGCACAGAAACCACGCTCCATGATAAAAAAAAAAAAATCTATTCTTCAACAATCAGACAAAGGCAAAGCATCTCTTCTGATGCTGTTAGATCTCACGGCGGCCTTTGATCTCGCTGATCATACCATCCTGGCCACTAGATTACAAGACACTGCCTCCTTTTCTAGTGAGGCATCTAGTTGGGTCTTATCCTTTCTTTCTAATTGAACAGTGAGAGTATTTCATGAAGATTATGTGGCAAAAGGTTATGAATTGGATTGTGGTGTATCTGAGGTCTTCTGTGGGTCCACAACACTTTTTAATGTTTTCCTTCTTTCTCTCTTCAACTGTCTGGATGCCGAAGGCATTGGGTATGCAATCTATGCGATGACACCCAGTGCCTCTTTCCTCTTACCAGCAACTATGAGCTAGACTCACAGACTATTAATAACACCTACAATTGAATTCATCAATGGATGACTTTGAATGGGCTGATACTTAACTACTTAACAATGGAAAAATGGAAATGATGTTGGTAGGTACCACCTCCAAGTTGAGCAAAATGGATCCTGCCTATGCTACCTTTCAAATGGCTGACTGTCATCTGACAACGCTTACGAAAGTTAAAACATTGGGTATGGTGTTGGATTCGGAACTCACAATGAAAGCACATGTCAGCAGTCTTGTGTTTTGCACTTCCTATTATATCATGCTACTCGTGCAGATTAGACCGTTCATTGATACAGCAGACAGTGCCTCTCTAGCTCATGCAATTAACAATTCTTGTCTCTGGACAATTGTGCCAGCCTTCTTCAGGGTATAGGCAAGATGGAGCTTAATCAACTGCAAGTAGTTCAAAATGATGCAGTCAGGGCAGTCACTGGCCTTCCTAGAATGAAGCATGTGTCTAAAGTAAGACGGTCACTCCATTAGTTGCCTGTACAAAAGCAGATCCTCTTTAGGATGCTATGCATTACACATGCATGTCTCTATGTGAAAAACCTGGCATATTTGACTAAACAGTTAAGGTGGCTGCCAGCTAGGCGTACGCTACTAAGCAATGGCACAGGACTCCTGGAAATACCTGTAGCCAAGCTATCCCATGTACAAGATGGTTGCTTTCCTGTAGCAGCCCCTTGGTTGTGGAATGCCCTTCCCCCGATCTAAGATTGCGCAGGGCATTTTCACTCTTTAAGCGTAAGTTAAAGACCCTTCTGTTTGAATAACTTCAATAATGAACCCTCCTGATGATCTGGCCAGGCTAATTCTATGTTCTTTTTTCATGGTGTCTGTCTTGTCCTCGTGCTTCTATCCCATGGGTGATGTTCCAGCACATTACAAATAAAATAAATAAATACAAAAAAATGCCACAGTCCCAGTTTCTGTCAACGTGTGTTCACCCTGCTCACAGTGCTCAATACATCCAACCCCACTTTGTTTTCCTTTCCAGTCTATACTCATGTGTGCGTGCTCACCTAAAATCTTCTATTCACGGGGTTCCAACACCAGCCTGCACCACTCCTTGGGGCTGCACCCCGCTCCATTGAGCAGACAGGATTCTGTAAAGACGTCTTCTGCAGGGCCACTGGGTAGTACGAGTTTTGTGGCTGGTCAAATGTAGGTGGGCGCAGCCCTTCGGGGGATGTCGCCTGGACACCTCTGCAGGTACGGGGGCAATGGGATTGCGTCAGGGTCACCAAATGAAGGCACGTCCCTGTACGCTCACACCAGAAACAATGCAACCCTTTAGGGAAAAAAACACCAAGAAATTGCTTGCAAGGATAACAAGTTTTAATTGTACCAAAGGTACAGGTGTCAGCTGCTCGAGAACGTTCTACCTGAAATTTCATGAACAGTACATTAAAAGAGCCCACAGCATCACTAAATGACATCATTAAATAGGGTCTGGATATGCACAGCTGATTGGTGAGACTGTCTACATGGTCTTGCTCCATTGGGTATACCAAGCTATGATTGGTTCCAGTCTTTTCCCACATGGTTCAGCTGGGCTCATCTCTACAAGGACTGAAGGTCAGGCTCTTCACATGTTGCTGTTCCAACTCTATTATTGTGCACTCATGCTACTACTACATTATTATGGCAAGCACCTGGGAGGCTCGGGGATTGGCACCACAGGGAAGGGAGCAACACAACCATGTTGACCCACACGTTCAACGCTCTGTTTATATCGCACCCCTTGCACCCAAGGCTTCCACCCTGATTGTGATCTATAATGTATCCTTCCCTGTACCTCATACTACAAAAGGTGTATTTATGGGGAGAGGTGAAGTGGTTGTGTACATTCAGATCATTTACGACCATTGGTTTTATCGCTGGTGGACTGGGGTCACTCACTAATGTGGAATGTAGGGTTTCTAGGGCCGGGTCAGTGATAGTTGTCATTACTCTTTCGATTGCTGGTGGAAGTTGGGGGCCTGCAGTTGGCCTAGCTATGATGAACATGCTGGTGCTGTTTCGTGGCCTTGCAGGGCACATTCTTTCTCTGGGATCATAAGTAATTGTAACAGTTAGAGGAACAATGGGAGGTTTCCGTGGGAATCTTAGCAGTGCAGTCCTTCTTCCCTCCATGTTTGAGTCTGCTCACGTTTCTTTCCCGGGCCTATGTTTTAGAGCGTAGCCATGTAGGTCTGCCTGTGTCTTTCATGACAACCAAATGGCATCTCAATATGTATGTGCACTACGATTATGTGTCTATTATTTCCCCACTATTATGGTCACGCCATTTGTTTTAGCACGGCTACCCCCGCCCCCGGTATATAGTGCGGCTACCTATGGGATTCACCTCACTCTAAAGTGCTTTGGGGGGTGGGATAGACTCATTTCCAGCCTAACAGGGGTGTGCAGGATGTTGAAAGGCACAGCCAGATGGTCAGAGCAGTCAAGCGGGAGAGGAGCGCTGTAATGGAGGGAAAGCAGTGCAGTGATGATTAGGTCAACAATGTTACCTTTCTTCTGTGTTGTCTCTTTTGTGTGCTGTGTGAGGCTGAGTGTGTCGAGAAGGCAAGGAGAGCTTCCTTCAATGGTTTGGTGGCCTTCTTGCCTGGGAGGCTGAAGTCGCCTGGGAAGGTGCTGTTGGCATGCATGAGGGATATGGTGGTGACCAGGTTGGTGAAGTCACTGATGAAGGCAGTGTTGGGTGTGGGTGGTCGGTAGATGAGTGAGTTGGAAGGTGACTGTTTCCAGTGTGGAGAGCGGGAAGTAGCAGGAGAGGACCTTGAAGGAGCCAATGTTGTCCATGTCATGTCTGGTGCATGGCCATGATGTCTTGTGGATGACTGCAAGACCTCTGAATTTCTTGTTTGGGCAGTCTCTGTGTTGGATGCAGCAGCATCAGGGACAAGGATGTATGGGATGTGGGTGGAGGTGGGTGTCATCCAGGTCTCGGAGATGAAGAGGGCATCAAGGTTGTGTGTAGTGATGAGGTTGGCCATGTCTGCTGCATGGGAGATAGCTGATCAAACGTTTGTGAGCATCAACTTCTGTGAGGAGCATCAACATCATTTTGGGCTCATGTCCATGATCATGGGGAGGGCAACCGTGTGTTTACTCATTTGCACTTTACTGGATTTGTTTGGCAAGGTATTGTGGGGCGCCCCAGACACTCAGTGGCTCAAGATACAGTTTGCCAGGCTCTTCCCTGTGCCATTGATGTCAAGGAGGTCGGCATAACTTTCACCAAATATTAAAAACGTGTTGGATTGGTTGAAAGGTGAAAGAATGTGATTTTCCTTTGCATGGTAGCAATGCAAGAACATCCAGTGCCTCCCCCAAACAGGCATGCAGCACTTATTCATTTTAAGTAACGTGCAAGTGGTCCACGTAAAGTCCGAGGAAATTGCATACCTTGGAATATTAGGATATTTCACTATTTGTTAACATGCTATGTGTACCCGTGCTTGGAGTGTGCTTGCCGGGGGAGTTTCATCTTAAGACATTCTTGCAATGTCGAAGTTGTAACCTGAAATCATGCAGGTGGGAAATGAAAACAGGACAACAAAGACAACCTGGAGAAGAAGGCACTTAAGAAAACATTGGTAGTGCAGTTGTGTCAACAGCCGAGCGGCTGTGATTTCCTCTTGCTTTCCCCCCACTATGTCAATAGTAGGCATTACTAATCTGGAATCACCTGGCCATACTAGCATGCCTCCTTCAAAGGTGGAGTCTGCATCATAGCTCGACAAACAAAGTCTATGAGTATGATCAGCCGGCTGGTTCATTCGGCGCATTGGTCTTTTCGAACTCCACCATAAATTCGAGCACTGCTCCAACTAGAATTGGAAACGGATGGCATGGGTAGACTAATGGTCGAAGGTCTGGGGCAACTACATTTCCAAACAGTGGCATAGAAGAAAATGAGGGGGGTCCCTAGAAAATATGGTGAGCGTCCCCTGATATTCCTGCTACCAAAAGGCAAGCCTATGCTTCTGCCTGGGCAATTGGGAAGTCCAGGCATAGTGGGGGCTTCCCTGCATAATAGAGGTTGCAAGGTTGACCTTTACATTGCTGATTCCAAACACAGTTCACAATAGAAAAACAATATTGTATGGATTCATATTCTATAATTATAAGTTAGAGTACATTGCAACTTCATACTAAATGGTTTCTTCTTTGGCACCCATGTTTTGGTGGGCTGTTCCAGCCAATTGCCTCACTGTTTACTCCCCACCCATCCATGATTGGGAGCTGTTCCCATGGTGTCCTGAATTGCAACTACCGTCTCAATGAAACCACAGTCCTAAATCACATCCAGTGGTTCAATATGCACCAACTATACCAATAGTGTGGGCCTTTGTCAGCTAGTGGCATCATGTGCCCTGGCACGAGTCACATATGACCGGTGTTTCCCCAGGTACTTACAAGATTGAATTTTGGCTCTTCATTTGCTCTGTTAATGCTTCCATTTGCCGTCATTTGCAATCCACTACAACCAATGTGAGTTTCTGTCACATACCCAGAGTGTCCCACTATTTGTGAGTTATTGCCAATTTTTCACATAATATAATATACTTGGAGGTTGTATCCTTAACACCATGTGGGAAGCATCGTTCTGCTAATTTATTTGGGATTCTGTTATATTCCCAGGTAAACACATAACTTGCCAGCGTTTGAAAGCATGTCTAGGTACACTATTTGCCAGGTATTTACATAATGTGCCAGATACTCACACAATATGCCAGATACAGCCATCATGTATCTAGCTACTCACACCATATACCACGATTTGCGATCAAAAGCCCTGCCACACACACAACGTTTGATAGGTGTTGCAATCTTGATTAGGATTTGCTGTCAAATGGTCAGGCATTTACATGGCGGGACATGGCAATATCATTTGCTCAGGTATTCATGCCATTTGAAAGGTATTGCCAACAAATGTCAAGATACTCACATAAAATGGTAGAAGTTCCCATATTATCACAATGTATTTGCACCATATGACAAGTACTGCCACCATCGTATGTCAGGTAATCAGACCATCTGCTGGAACTGGGTAGAATTCACCAATGAATTCCCCCAGTTCTGACCTCAAAACAAAGGTATTGTTATCAAATGACCAGTTATTCCCACAACATTCCAGGTAGTGCCACAAGATGTCTACGTGTTTGCATCCATGCTAGTGCAGGAGAGATCCAAAGCACCTTCACGCCCTCTCTTTCTTTACACAGAGGTGAAACTGCTACCTTAGTCTAGGGGAGAGATTGAGCAAGGATGCTGCTCTCCTCCCACAAACAATGGCTTTGTGAAGACGCCAACAAGGGAAAGTCAGAGCTGCGTCCTGTAGCTTCTCCTGCCCTGCTCCCACAAACCAGAGAGGGAATTCCCAGTAAGGTAGTATAAGGTCCAGTATGGGTATCTAGCCTGCTTTTATCCGTTTCCGGCAGCGGGGGGATTGTGGCATTGTTCCACCCCCTACGCTGCTGTGGCCACCCTCCTGACTAGTTTCTCAGCCCCTCTGCCAGTGGCAGACTAGTGGGGAAGAGGGAGTACTTCGCTGGCCCACATCTTTCCACTCCTCCCACAGTGGCTTGGAAGCTAGCAGTCACACAGAGCCAGTATAAAGAGTTGGATGCAAGATCCCTGATTTCCACTTGCCTTGCTGTGACTCGCCACACAGTTATTTGTGGAGGACTCTGGAGCCATAGCTAAAAACATAACAGTCTGAGCATCAGGCCTTAGTTGAACTTCTAACCTGGAGTGTTTGCACAACACATAGCTCAGAGGCTTATCTCTCTGAAACAAAGCTGTAAGACAACAGAACCAGGCAGAGGTAGATGGATTCCCACACGGTCCGCATGGAGCAGCCTTGATGTGTTCAATATTAGCTCTGCAAACACAATCTGCTCGCTTGCTCCAAGCTGCTCTCGGTGATTTCAAGTATTGTGGTCCCATCACAAATAAGACAGTGCAGTCTGCTGGGAGACGATAAGAAATGGGATTAGGCTCGCCACCGCCTTTCTAGTACTGTATTTCCCAAATCGAAATGAAGCTTCTTTCCTTATGCTATTGTTTGCATAATTGTGTTATGATTTTATTGACTGTGCGTGCTGGGCCGGTCATGTGGGTAGGAGAGAAAACACTTTAGCGGGTTGTCAATGCACAGTGCGCTCATGCGCAAATCTAATTCTCTCATACTCTAGATTAAAAATGTAATCGTGCAATTGCTTCTAAGCCACCGTTGCTCTTTTCGTCTTCCACGCCGCACAAAAGAAAAAAAAAAAAAAAATCAGATATGTGAGTTTTACCATTCTGCATTTGCGTTATGCTAATGATTGCACGTCAGGGTCCTTTCTGTGTCTATTGACCTCCCTCATTTCTGACTTTCTGGGCAAAGGCGTAGACAGGGTAGGGAGCCTGAGGGGCAAGGCCCCTCCCAAAATGTGTAAATGCCCACTCAACAGCGCTGTGTGGGCATTTACTGATATTTTTATCAGTGCAGTGGGCCAAACCTCATTAGTTTGAGGCCCCATTTCTTAGACAATCCTGGCGACGCCTCTGTTTCTGGGGCAGTTGCAAATGATAGTGCTTGCACAGATGGGTAAGCCCCAAGTAAACAGCTGTGGACCCCTATGTCTTGTCCCTATAAAGCTCTTAAATATGTGCGTTTTCTTTTTTATAGGGGACTACAGACGTATAGGTCCTTGCTTATGCTCCACTCTAGCTGCTATATCTGCCTCCAATAACATAGCTTTGTTGACCGATACTGAAGCTCTGTATCACAGCTGCATGTAATCATGAAATGGGGTCCTTGCTTTCACACTAGAAGAAACTAGGGATGGCAATCTCTCACTGTAAGAACCCCTCAGAGGGTGACTATTATGCACTCACCAAGCACTTAGATCACCTGTGAAACATAGCACTGATCCTTGCTGATAGACGGAACCTAGGAAATTGCATTGTTGTTTGTACAGCGAATCCATTTCTCCCCTTGCACACCGCAGCTTTGCAATTTAGTGGTAGACACAGTCTCACTCCACACAGCCTGCACACACAGAACAAAAACACAATTGCATATCATCTGTGCCGTGAGAATTAAGCTACTTTTAATGACTACAATTTGAACTGTAGCTTCCCACATAACTCTCTATCTCCTTAAACATAACACCCCCTTAGCCAACAGTATTGCTCCCCTACGCCCACAAACACGCCATTTAGACATGGATGCCTACCAGTTTCTTGGCCACCCTCGCATAACTTTAATGACTGAAATGCACACACGCATAATAGCACCACTCAAACTTTCCCAACTTTTTGGACTCCCGTCCCACCGAGGGCATTTAACCACAAACGCTTTGGGACCCTAATTATGGTGAAAAGTTTTGTAACAAATGACAACACGAATGAATGAATACTGTGGCCGGCATATGCTAAAAAATGGAAGTAGGTATTGACATAGAAGGACACATTGGCCCTCATTACGACCCTGGCGGAATTCGGAAAACGATGGCGGAAATGCAATACCGCCATCGAATAGCGCTCGGTGTGACTATGACCCGTCACCGCAAAGTACGATGCCATTAGCGACACCGTAGTGAACGGCAACGCTAACTGCACCAAGCACGCGCGCGCGCGCCATGCCAAACCGTAAACACCACCATGGCGCAACGGTACGCCAATTCCGACCCCAGCGGACATGTACCTAACGCCATCAAGCATGGCGGAATGCACCATTCCGCCATGGTGAGAAGTACGGCATCGCGAATCAACCGTAAACGGCCCCACTGACTGCCCGTACACCGCTCCCTGCCCACAAAGTACAACTCCCCGTAGGTGCAACGAAGCCACAATGCAACCAGTGAAATGCACAAGTCACCCATGCATGCCAACGAACAAATGAACCTCAAGAGGGGCCAATGGGAGCTGCAGGGCACAGATGGCACGAATACAGAAGCCATCCCAATGGACATGACCACAGTCCCCCACCAAGAAACGCACGCAAACACAGGCACCTGTGACCAGCAATATTCAGAAAATCACAACATTCCACCAGTCCACCTGGCTGACCGGCATCTGTCACACAAAACCCAATCCCCCGCCCCTGAGCATGACAACATTCAAACTGTCATATTGGCAGCCCCCATCCCTGACCTCACGGGCTTCGTAGGCAAACGCGCCCAGTACAGGACCTCGCAACAAAACTCCAAAGCTGGAACCCAATGCAGATCCCCTCACAATACATCGCTCCCCAAATAGGAATATGCCACATCACTTGCAAAGAAGAACGCTACACGGCCCATATCAGAATAGAATTTTAATGCACATCAATATCACCAAGCCCATACAGCCATCAGGCCATGAACTCCAAAACACATTTCACCATTGTGGGCTGCATCCGCAAGAAATGACCAGCCACTACTTGTGTGACGCCCTGTTCCCTCATGGTACACAGAGCCACATTCACGTACGAAAAGGCAACATGGAAGCGCACAGAACCGCAGGGCCGTCCCAATGGGGAGGCACTAGTCCAGCTGAAAGGCCGAAATGTTGCTCCGAGCCACCAGTACTGCGTAAGGGCATGTGGCCCATTGGCGATCGTCCCATAAGATCGTAATGCTGCTCCACTGATTAACACGAAGCAGCAGGTGTCGGGAGTAAAACCCATCTGCAGGAGTGGCATACAGATGGCAGTGGCAAAAGGGGAGGAGATACCTGTCAACCAAAAGAAAAGAAACAGAATAGAATGGCCATCAGAACTACATTCGAACAACTCACTTCAATGATCACACTAGCTCCACAGCCATATGCATGCAAGCCCACTCCAAAGGATCATCACCACCCCAAAACCACTTGCGAATCATAACTATCTATATCGAGGTGAAAACACCATCACAAACGAGTGTACCTGTGCATGCGTCTGTGAAAACAGAATCCTTCAGATGGGATTGGTAACGTGCATGGACACAAGTGTCTGAAGGCGCGTCGAGACAGGGAGGGCTCAACAAGGCCAGATAGACGATGGTCCCACTATGGCAGCCCTGCATCACATAGCGCAGGGGGGGCGGACAGATCCCAAGAAGCCCTGTACATGGCAAACTCTGTATCAAATCACCTGCCCATGCATCCATTCATCATTCCCTCATCCCGTAATGAAAACGCCTGAATATTTACTCACATAACATTAGAAATATCCATTGAGTCTGTGCGTTATGCAGCCTGCAAAATCCACAGTGCCCCAGCACGTAATTCCAGTCTAGTGAAGTAACATGTATTTGGGAACGTCCTGCCTTATCGTCCACTACGCAATTGCGCATCCCATACTATTCATATCAATCATAGCATTCTCGCCATGGCCCCTGTCCCAAGGACATTGAACAATAGAACGTTATATTTGCAGTCAGACCTGTGGGCATCTCCTCGCCGCTAGCTGAAAACCGAAAGCGCCGCCCTTCGAATTCCTCATTTGCAACATCACGTCGAAGAGGCATCTGTGGCCGTTTGAAAACACTAATTAATCCATCGAGTGCGGCTGTGTGTGAAAATGGCAACTGCCTTCACCCACGAATGGGACGCCCCGCCCGTCGTTGCAACTCGGTACAGTGATGAATGAGGGCCCACCGTCACTCGAGTACTACGTTCCACTGACCCTTCACAACTCTGTTCGCGACTGCACAGATAGTATGTGAAACAATGGGACCACAACAGAATGAACATATCAACCAATGTTACACGGCCATCGGGTACAAATACAAGATTGCAATAGCAAGATGCCATTCCACGAATTGCAGCGTTGTGCGCGGGACGTGCTCGGCCAAAGGGGAGAGCAGTTTGCACAGGTGGAATGAATCACCACAGGTGGAGGCCATTCAGCCTGGAAACACATAAATTGCACAGCCAGTCTCCTCCCACAACCACACCGAAATGCTACCGGCAGGACTCGCGATGTTGGCCCTGGGGGACCTGATAGCACTGCAAGTACTCCAACTCCAAGAAGAAGACGAACACCAACTACAACCGGCCGCACGGAGGAGACGCAGGAGGAGGAGGAGGCCAAGGCAGGGCCAGCAAGGGCCGCCAGCACAGCCACTACCACCACGCAGGCAGCCCGCAATCCCACGCCTCCGAGCACATCCGTTCAACCTCACTGATGAGCAGATCCACACCCTCTACCGTCTGGACCGGGACACAATAACCGCCATTGTGGACATGACACAGGCTGACCTTGTCAGCATGATAGATAGCCCAACCGCCATCCCACCCCTACTGAAGGTGGTGTCTGTACTCCACTTCCTGGCCACAGGCACCTACCAGCACACAGTCGGACAGTTGCATGGCATTTCTCAGCCACTGTTCTCACGGACACTATTGCAAGTGCTCGATGCCCTCCTGAAGCACGCAGACGACTACATCTCCCTACCACGCTCGGAGCTGGAAATTACCAACACAAAAGTGGGATTCCATGCACTTGCCGGCATACCGGGTTGCATTGGTGCCATCGACTGCACCCATGTGGAATTGGTCGTCCCACATGCCATGGAGGCCCAGTACCGCAACCGAAAACAATTTCATTCTCTGAATGTACAAATGGTGTGTGACTCCAACAGGATCATTACACATTGTTGTGCCCGATTCCCTGGATCAACCCATGATTCTATGGTCTTGAGGAACTCTACAATACCACGCTACATGGAGCGACACGCAGGGAACAGATCCTGGCTACTCGGTGAGTCTCATTTCATGCATGATGATGTGGGGTATGTGATTCGGCAATGACCTGGCAGGAAGGGGGCGGGGGGGGTGTGTGTACGTAGCAATGGCATTCCACATCATACGTTTATCGTCCACATACAGGTGATGCTGGATATCCACTGAAGAGATGGCTCCTCACACCAGTCCGGAACCCACGGGACCAGCATGAGGAGGACTACAACCATGCCCACTCACGTACCCGTGTAGTCATTGAACAGGCATTCGGCCTACTGAAGGGTCGTTTCCGCTGCCTCAGCAGGTCTGGCGGGGCACTCCTGTACCGCCATGAGAAGGTTGCAAAGATGGTGATGGCATGTGTCATGCTCCACAACATGTGCGTACGTAGAAATGTGCCCATGCCCCCTGACGCAGAACTGCAAGCACCTGAAGATGGTCATGATGAGGGTGGGGATGTGGCAGCACCTCAAGGAGTCTGCGAGGCACCGGAGGCCCGTGACATTCGTCAGCATCTCATTGATGTATGCTTCTAGCACTCACGCCTGGTGGCTGATACATGGACACGGGACTCGTGGCACTGTGTGTGTCTGGGACATGCACAATATGGACTGTACGCCTATGATGGCCTAGTACACAAAGATCAATGTCCACACATCTCATTGGTTGATCGTGCACTTTTTATGGCATATGTGATATCATGTTGTACACCCTATCGACCCGCCACCCAAGTGAGCCCAACACACCCCCTCCACCCTCCCACCTCCCCCCTGAACACCAGTGTCCAAAGATGCTCATCGTCAGTGGGCAGTCGCTATTGCAAGCCCCCTCTGCGGGTATCAGGGGCACCCCTGCCTGTGGAGCGCAGGTTCCTCCCAGATCTACGTTGGGGGCTGCCCTGGACGGAACTTGCAACGGATGATGTCTCTGCCTGCTCACGTCCATGCATGTCCCTAAGGGTTTGCGAGAGCTCAGTGAGCACACGGCGCACTGCGGCAAGTTCACCACATACGTCTTTGGACGTCGCATGCAGTTCCCCCCTCAGGCTCTCGGTGCTTCTCTCCATTTGGACTCTCAGGCTCTCGGTGCTACTCTCCATTTGTGCCCTTAGTGTCTCTGTACCTCTCTCCATTTCTGCCCTAAGTGTCTCAGTTGATGTTTCTATGTCTGCCTTAGTGCCCCCACATTCATCGGCATGGTCCTTGAGGAGCGTGGCCAGTTGCTGCTGTTGCACGATTAACTGGTCGAGGGACTGTTGCCTCTGCTGGGCCATGGCCATTTGCGGGGGTGTCACAGAGGGGCTGTTGTCCTCATGTTGCCCTGCCACAGGGCTTGTGGGGGATGGCCAGTCGTCGTCTTGTGGGTGCCCCTGCGTGGTATCCTCATGTAGTACGGGATGGAACAGACAGGGGGATTGGGACAGGTCATGGATGGACCTGACTTCGACATCCCCGTCTTCTGTGTCGGAGCATGCTGCCATCAATGGGGTGTCACCTATGGTGCTGCTGCCACCGGAGGCAGTGCCTTCTGTGGCATCCGTTGGGGGGACCTGTGGTGGTGGTGTTGTGGGCATGCTGGCTGCTGGGGTGCCTGTTGATGTTCCCTCCTGTGTGCTGCCACCTGATTTGTGCTGCTGCCGTGTCTTGATGCGTGCAGCTGAGGTGGAGGGTCTTTGGCCGTTGGTCTTGGCCCTCTTTGCAGGTGTGCTGGTAGGGGTGTCCTGCAGCTCGTCGTTTGGATCGGACCCTGTGGTGGAGTAAAGGAGGGCGAGGGTTATTGGTGGGTCTGTGGGAATTGGAATGGCATTGTATCACATGCATTGGGGTGGTACCTGAGGGTGATTTGGGTCGGGGCCTTGGAGGTGCTTCCATTTGTGTGTGGAGTGAGGGTGCAGTTGTTTGGCAGCCTGCAGTTAGGGTGTGCCTGCTGCACGTGTAGTGCGTGTTTTAGGGGTTTTTAATTATTTATGTATTTATTGTGGGTTTTAACGTGCGCTATCAGGACGATGTGTGTGGACGTTCTCCTGGACATGTGTTTCTGTTGCACTATGGGGACACATGGTGCTTCACATGGATGGACTTTGTGGTTTTGGCATTGTTTCATTAGGCCCACCTACCTGATTCTTCGGATGTCTGCACTCCTTTCTCCATCCCTCCGACTCCCTCTATGCTCTCCATTCCGATGGTGGAGGCACAGATTTCTTCCCAGGGGGTCAGCTTGATGGGTGATTCCGACCCTCCCCCGGTGGCTGTGGCAATGTTGCGGTTGGCAGAGAGTATGCTGCGGACGCGTATCCGCAGGTCGTCCCATCGCTTACGGCATTGCTGTGGGGTGCGGGGTGCGGTCCCCACCGCACTTACCCGCTGTGCCACCAGAGCCCATATGGCCTTCTTGTTTGCGAGTGCCGTCCTGGTCATTTGCGTGGAGAAGACGACGGCAGCATTCTCCTGGAGGGTCTCTGTTAGCACGGTGAGTTCCTCACGGGAGAAGTGGACCTGCCGCTTGCGGTCGCACGCTTTCTTCGCTACTTTTCCCATTTTTCTTGGTTTCGCTAGGGTGGATGACGGGTTGGGTTGTGTCTCAGGGTGGTGATTTTAGTGGTTGTGTGGTTTTAGTGGTTTTATAGGTGTACGGCGGGTTGTTTCCCGTTCCGGGCCCGTGTTTTAACTTCCGTTTCCGTATATTTCCGGTCACCGTACTTTACGGTAGGCGCACACTGCGGTGTCCGCTGTGATGGGTGGCGGTATTGCACCTAGGGCACCGTACGGCGGCGGTGTGGGCCGTTTTGGGTTCATTTCCGCCATCGCGGACTTTGCACTTCCGCCATGCCGTGGTGCTCGTGCCCGATGGGTCGGAATGGGCCGCACTTTGCTCCTTCTTGCAATGGCGGAAACGCTATTTACGCTGTGGCGGTCCGGTCAGTCACTTTCCGCCAGGGTCGTAATGAGGGCCATTGAAATGAAATTTTTCCAGTGAATAAATGCTAGAATAAATGTTCCCAGTGATTATGATTTTAATGTATCTGTTACCTTGCATTCCAGCTGTAAGGAAATCGACCATCCGTGCAGGGAGTATGCGCTCAGCTGGGCTTTTTGGATTTTTTAAAATTAAAATTAAAATCATCCTCTGAAAATGTGTGAGGCCATTCCGCACACATTTTCCCTGCTCACCGCACGAAATGCATACTCCCCTGTCATTTTCAGCTGAAATGTGATAGTCACCGGTACATCAAAAGCATCTCAAGAAGGAGGAAGGCAACACCTTCCTCCGGCCATGGGCAGCCTCATTAAAATATTACAGGCTCCATGGGTCTGCCCTGTTTTATTGTCTAAGTTATGGTTCTGCCCTGTTTTATTGTCTAAGTTCTGTGTGGTGGCGGCACATACTGATGAAAGTTAATAGAAGCAGCCCTGTATATAGGCCTGGTCACAGAACATAACAATGGGCAGGAAAACAAACACCTCTTTGATATACAATGTGTTACCTTGAAGCTAGCTCCCACCCCTCTGTATGAAGGGCAGTGAATGTCATATCTGGAGCAACTGTTTACAGTAGACAAATTCTCTTTCAGAGGGACAAAGTATGTGATTTGGGGGAGACAGAAGTCTGTTGTAACCACAAACTTCAAGGGAGACCTGCGCTTTGATCAAGATCCACAGAGGGCTCAGTTAACCAGAGAGACACTTTGATCTACAACAGACAGCAAGATGGGTGGGAATTAGGAGTACATGTTGTCACCTCTTACCTTTCCTGTTGCAAAGCACTCTAGTCCTGACCTCACACATAACAGAAGATTGTTGGTTGGGACCCTGGATTGGTTCATTAAGGTAGGCGTAGCCTGTAGCAATCACTAGGGCCAATTTGGCTTTACAATGGGCTGGGCCCTCACTTACCAGATCATCTGATGACTTCGAAAGGAGTAAGAAGAAGGACTAATTTGGACCCTGGCTGAAGGTACAGTCTGCCTTCCATCTTCCCCGTGTGAAGAAAGGCCAGGATTTCCAAGAGGGTAGTAATTTCCCTCCCCTAAACATCTCCCAGGGAACAGAGGGAGATAATGGACTCAGAGGACCCGTCCAGCAGCTCCAGAACTGGTACCCAGCCAGCACACAGCGTGTTCTGCTATGTTCTGCCAGCAAGCTTCCTAGGTGGGAAGTGCCAGACAGTCTCTGAACAAAGGACAAGGCTGTTGCCTGCAAACACTCTCTCAACTTTGGGTCATCCACCTTGAAAGGACACCAAAAGTCCTGTGAAGAAGCTAGGAGGAGTGCCACACAAGCATCAACCAGCATCCATCTTTTAAGGACATTTTTGAGGCAATTGATCCTTCGAACTGTGACCTGCTGCACCACTGACTGTTGTCCCACGGCAGTCACTAAAGCCGTCCGAGACGCTTCAACCAGCATTCCAGATCTGCCAACCAGCACAGAGACAACAATTCTTGACCAAGAGCCGATGTGTAGGCCAGCCTGCAGCCGTCCATTCAGCTCCTCTAGCCAAACTGCCAGCCACATGGTACCTGCAGTTGTCTCCTTGAACTCTGTCTCAGGAGCTGCAACGTGTCCTGGAACTTACTCAACTGTGTCGAGCATCAAGAACATCTCAAGCACCTGGTATATTGTGGTTCTATCACCCTGGACCTTCTCTGACGGCCGCTAATGACATTTATGACACCTTGCTCCCTTGCAGCTGAAACCAAATAATCTTGAACAGTTAAGATGTATTGCTTTACAGACTAACCTCCTATCAATATCCAGAGTGCATCCCTTTCCTTAGTGAAACTTCCTGTCCTCTGTGTTCCTTCACAGAGTGGGCAACTGTCTTGTGCAAAAATAATAAAGTAGTATTTGTCTACAACCTTGACTGCACAATCCCTTTTATCATGGGTGATATTTGTATTTTCGCTGTGTTACAACTAACCAACGATCCACAACCTTGCAGAGATAAGGCTGTTGTTCCGTCCATGTTAACAAAATTGGATAAGAAGGTTTATAACTCATTTGTGTCTGCAATCTGTTCATATCCCTTCTGGTGTACTAGAGGCATGGGGCTGATTGATGGTTTAGAAACCGATATTCATCCCTAGACCACTGGTGCCCAGAAGTTGAGTTGTCACATTGGTGGCAAGTGGTCAGATCTACACGACTCGTAATGAAACCCACGTCATAACATTGCTTCAACATTGCCTTTGGTGCCATTGTTAATCATGCTCTGTTTAAATTGAAATAATAAGAATACTTATTTCACACCATGATTTCCAAAACTCTAATAAAAGAAGAAACAATTATGTAAGGGTAACCCATTTAGCAGCAAGCCAAAGTTGCAGCAACATTTTCATGCCCATGTTTGATATAGCATTGTCATCTCTTAGATCAGTGTTGTTATTGTGGACAGGGCATGTGCCCAGCTATACTTAACCAGAGACATGGCTACAAGGCTCAGCCCCAACCCCCACTAAAATTCTTCAAGACATCCACTTTTGGGGAGAGGAAACACTATCTCCAGAAATGAGAAATAGGGTGGCCTTGCAGACCTCACTGGAATGGCTGCTGTCACATTCATGTCATCTTCATATGCAAAGCTTGTGGCTCTATGTATTGGCAAAGATTAACACTTTTTTTTAATCACAAACATGATTTCCAGATACAAAGAAAGGTCCTTCCTTTGCTCACAAAATGGCCTTTGCAAATTTGCAAAACAGTGAGAAACCATCAATGGTGCTATTTGTTTATCCTTTTTCATAAGAGTATTTCGAAAGAGAGAACAAAGCAGTTCAGGCTCATCTTTATTTTGGGAGAAATGTCCCTTAAAAGAGCATACATAGGCTAAAAAGAAAGCATCAATCATTAAGTAAAATATAAGATCAGCCGAAAGTGTAGATTAATTAAATAGAAAACAAAACTTACAGACAATACATATCTGAATCAATTACAGCTCTGTTCCTCAAATAAAGTGCATTTGTTGAAGGCTGTATTCCACGGATTGGCTGAAAGCAAGACACATAAGACAGGCCTATGTTACATCAAACCCAGTCTCCCTTAATAAAGGGCCAAGCTACTGTTTCCATATTAAATTATATTTCGGATATAATAATATGAAGTTAATAAAATGTCAGTTCTTTCACCATAATGTAGACACATCATTTTATTATTAGCACCCTTATTGCACTGGCTAGTCACATAGTTTATTTGTAACAGGCTAAATTTAGCACACGTCACCAATACTCTGTGGTTAGGATAAGGCTTTCTGGGGCCTGGAACCTACTTACCTGCAACGTTTCCTACCTAAATATTGTCCCTCTCAAGACCTCCGCTCATCTCCCTCCAACCTTCTGCAAGTGAGCCGGTTCGCCAAGCAGAGATTTGGAGGGAGATCCTTAACCTCAGCAGGCGCCTCCCTCTGGAATCGCCTTCCTTCCACCCACTGTCTTGAACCTGATCTTCTTAAATTCCGGAAACTCCTCAAGACCTTCCTCTTCTCCTCCTCCTTCTCTCTCCCCCTACCCTGCTAACCTAGCTCTCGGCTCTCTCCCTCCTCTTCCATACAGCTTTACTGACTGCCGTCTGGTGCACCTCAGAGTCTCAAAGGTCCATGGCACCCATGCCAGTCCTCTTTGCACTTGCCTCAGGACCCTGCACCTGTTCTAACTTGATGGGTCCGACTTGACGGTCGTGCAGTTATAAAATGCCTCCGTCCCCAAGTACCGCTCGAGCAGAATATAAACACTGCCCGAGCAATCTTTGAGGCCACAGGAAGGAGTGTTGTCGTCAGCCTGGTATTGAGAACGCCGGAAGGACCCCTGAGTGCTGTAAGGCAAAAGGTTATAATCAGGAATATACTCTATAATGGCAATGGGCAATTGATAGAAAGGGTTAAACAAGATGCAGTGACACCAGCTTACCTAATAGAGATGGAATGTAGGTAGAAAACCTACGCAGGGAAATCCACAGCAAGCTGGAATGATGTAATAGGCACTCCTTCCCAGTACCTCGTGGAGTGTGGCAAGATATGTAGCAAGGCTTGAAGCAATCCGAAGGTTGCAAAACAGAAGGGCAATCCAAGAGCAAGTCCAGAGTATAACAGGGGTCGGATGTCCAGAAAATCAGAGAGCACGCCAAAATCCAAGGGTAATCCTATAGCAAATCCGAAAAGAGTTCCAAGGTCGAAGCAAACAAGAGCAAGGGTAATGCGTGACAGTCCTCCGTAGAAGTTGAAGTAGCTGTGAAGCAAAGAGTCTTGTTTGCCGGCTTCTTTTGAAGGGGCGAGTGGTATCACGTGACGTATCACGTGACTGCTCGCGTACGTTGCATGGAGCGCAACGCGGCCAGCGATTGGAGCTGCCGGCACTTCCTGGTATTCTGACGTTGCCGGCTGTGCAAGAGGCGCCATGGCAGACGCCAACGCGGAAAAGGGCGAAACGAGGCAGAACCGCCCAACATGGTATTCCGCCTGCCGTGTTTTCCCTGCTGGTGGTGCGAATGGGAAATACTACGGCGCGAGGCGCCTGAGGAGGAGAGGTGTGAAGAGGGAAAGGTCGTGTGAGAGGGCGTGACAGAGCCCCCCCTCAAAGGCCCACGACCGCGTGGGCTGGAAGGATGCTCTCGATGAAACTTGGCCACCAGACGAGAAGCGTGAACATCTCGAGCAGCAACCCAGGAGCGATCTTCAGGGCCATAACCCGGCCAATCCACCAGATATTGTAGCCCACCCCTGTGTACACGGGAACCCAGTATTCCCTGGACCTCAAAAACATCAGGAGAAGAGACAGAGACCGGAGCAGGAGGGGCAACTAATCGGGTAGGACCAGGGCAGGGCTTAAGCAGGGAGACATGGAAAACTGGGTGGATTCGCCAAGCAGGAGGTACCGCCAGACGCATAGCCACCGGATTCAGAACCTTGGCCACCTTGTAAGGACCCACAAAGCGAGGGAGAAGTTTGCGACAACCAGGAATGTGTAAATGACGAGTGGAGAGCCAAACCCTGTCCCCCACCTTGTACGCAGGAGCATCCGCCCTCTTCCTGTCAGCTGTGGATTTCATGGAAGATTGGGCCTCACGCAAATGGATCAAAGTCTGGGCATGTACTGACACTAAATCCCTAGCGCAGGCCGAGGCAGCGGGGTTATCAGAAGAGGGGTAATCTGGCAGAGGAAGAGTACGAGGATGTTGGCCATAGAGAGCGAAGAATGGCGAAAAACCAGTAGCAGAATGCAAAGAGTTGTTATAAGCAAATTCGGCAAGATGCAATAAATTAAGCCAAGTGTCCTGATATTGTAACGTTAGGCAACGTAGGTATTGCTCCAATGACTGGTTAACCCTCTCAGTCTGCCCGTCACTCTCTGGATGGTAAGCAGAGGAATAATGAGCATCAATTCCCAACAGAGAGGTGAGGGCCCGCCAGAAACGAGAGGTGAACTGTGTGCCTCGATCGGACACCAAAACATGAGGCAGGCCAAAGAGACAGAAGACAGACTTAAAGAAATGCCTGGCCAGAACCGGGGCTGAGGGTACTCCCTTACATGGTACAAAACGAGCCATTTTGGTATAGGAGTCGACAACAACCCATATAGTATCGAAACCCTGTGTGCGTGGCAAATCAGTAATTAAGTCCATTGAGACCGTGTGCCAGGGACGTGGAGGAACCGGGAGAGGAAGAAGAAGACCCAAAGGCCGGCCCCTACGTGACTTGCCCTGAGCACAGATTGGACAGGTATTGACATAATTCTGTACGTCTCGTTTCATAGCCCGCCACCAACACCATCGTTTGAGTAATTCCAGGGTACGATGCTGCCCGGGGTGACCATTAATGGCAGCATCATGAGACCATTCCAACGCCAAATTCCTGGTTTCACTCGTGGGAAGAAAAAGCTTCCCATGTACAAAGGGCAGCCCATCCTGCATAACGGGATCCCATTCTGTTAGTGACTGTGGATATCGGGAGACCCATTGTCGTATGGTGGACTGCAATGAAGGTGATGGTGTGCAAACACATACTACGTGAGAATCACTCAACAAGGTTTCAGGGAAGGATGGTAGAACTTCCCCCCCAGGAGAACGAGACAGGGCGTCTGCTTTCCCATGCCCTACACCAGGTCTATGTTTGACCACGAAGTCGAACGCGGCAAAGAAAAGATGCCAACGTACTTGTCGACTATTGGTACATTTCAAGGAGGCAAGGTCTTGGAGATTCTTATGGTCTGAGAACACCACTGTCTGGTGTTTTGCTCCTAGAAGGTGATGTCTCCAGGTCTGTAAGGCGTCCTTAATGGCCAATAGTTCTTTTTCTGTGACTGTGTAGTGTAATTCACTTGTTGTGAATTTGCGAGAGTGGAATGCCACCGGATGTAGCCGACCAGTGGCAGGACATGGCTGGGACAGTACAGCTCCAAGTGCATAAGAGGATGCGTCTGCCTCAAGGACAAACGGGAGTTCAGGGTCAGGGTGTTGTAACACCGGAGCAGTAGTAAACATAGTTTTCAGAGAATCGAAAGCATTTTGTTGTTTTTCGGACCAGACATAGGGGACTGAAGGACTAGTGAGCGCAGTGAGTGGTGTTACAATAGAAGAAAACCCAGCTATGAACCGTCGGTAAAAGTTGGCAAAACCCAAAAACGACTGTAATTGCTTGAGTGTGGTCGGAATCGGCCAATCGTTTATTGCCTGAACTTTGGACTGATTCATGGAGAGGCCTCCAGGAGAGATATGGAACCCCAAGAACTCAACCTGGCTGGTATGGAAAATACACTTTTCAGGTTTAGCGAATAGTGCATTGGCTTGCAGACGTAACAACACTTCCTTGACATGTTTGATGTGTTCATCGAGAGAGGAAGAGAAGACCAATATGTCATCTAAATACACTACTACGTATGTGTTCAGGATATCGCCAAATATGTCATCCATGAAGCGCTGGAACGTAGCAGGAGCATTACAGAGACCAAACGGCATAACTGTATACTCAAACAGCCCTTGTCGTGAGCAGAAAGCCGTCTTCCATTCGTCTCCCTCTCGTATGCCTATGAGATTGTATGCACCCCGTAGATCCAATTTGGTGTAAATTGTGGCATGAGTAAGTCTGTCCAACAACGGGGTAATAAGAGGAATAGGATAGCGGTTTTTTACTGTGATGGCGTTCAAACGCCTGTAATCAATGCAGGGACGGAGATCCCCTTCCTTCTTTGGCACAAAGAAGATGGGACTTGCAGCTGGAGAGGTTGATGGGCGAACATGACCTAGACGCAGAGCCTGCTGTATGTAATCCTGAAGGACCCGCTCCTCTCTTTGGGTTAAGGAGTATATCCGCCCCTTTGGGATAGGGGCGTCTGGGATTAAATCAATGGGGCAGTCGTAAGATCGATGTGGAGGAAGGCCTTCTGCAGAGCCTTTGTCAAACACTGCCCGAAATTCATAATACTCAGGAGGTATGTTATTTGTGACCGCCCCTATCATGTGTGTGTCTGGGGAATCGGACCTGTCTTCGATGTCTAATGAAGCGACTATCCCTAGGATGTCTGCGGGACTGGAAACCTGAGGTGTCTCAAGCAGGCAGTAGTATTGACATGTTTCGGATTCAAAGAGTACCTGACCTGTACCCCAGTTAATCAAAGGATTATGCCTCTTTAGCCAAGGAATGCCCAGGATAACACCAAACTGAGGCGTAGCTATGAGGTCAAAAGTCATGGTCTCTCTATGGACTTCCTGTATGACTAATTCCAAAGGGGCTGTCTGATGTAAGATCGGCCCAGAGGTTAATGACGTCCCATCTACTGCATGAACTGGTTCGGGGTGTTTCTTTTGGACCAGAGGTAAGTTTAGAGCACTGGCTAGCGCTATGTCTATAAAGCAACCAGTAGCACCAGAGTCGATCACTATTTGTATTGCATCGGAAACTCCTGCAGCTAGGTTTAAGGAAGCTTGCACCACCACAGGTCGAACGGGGCCAAAAGTAAGATCAGAGGTATTAGGTATAGGGCTCGCCCCAACCCCTGATCTCAAGGGCGAGTCTTCGGAAAACCCGGAGCTTTGTTTCTTGGTCGACGGGGACACTCCTTTACAAAGTGCCCATTGAGTCCGCAGTAGTAGCAAGCATTGTCTGCCCTCCTGCGCTCCCGTTCGGCATGTGTAATAGGACTGCGTACCCCGCCGATCTGCATGGGTTCAGGTAAGGTGCTAGATGAGGTTGAAGGTGAGCTCTGGGATATCCCTGCTTCCCCCTTACGTTCTGCCCGCCTGGCGTCGATTTGCAAGGTTAAATCTACCAGATCAAGATAAAGCGAGGGAAGGGAGGGCACTACAGACAAAGCATCCTTCATGGAACCACACAGACCCCGATAATAGATCACTGCCTTCTTATTCTCTGGCCATGAAGTCTCGGTGGCGAGTTGATTAAACTTGGTAATATACTCAATGAGAGTAGATCGACCTTGAGTGAGATCCAAGAGCTCCATGTCTCTGGATTGGGCTTTATATCTAGTGTCAAAAACCTTAGCCATTTCTTGAGTCAATAATTCGAAATCGTACAGAGCGGGATGATTGCTCTCCAAAAACGGATTAGCCCATGTGGCTGCTACACCCGACAAATGGGAGAGTAGAAAAGCCGCTTTAGAGACTGGATCAGAGAAAGCTTGAGGTCGGCATAAGAAATGTAGTTTGCACTGATTTATAAAAGTGCGATATTTCAAAGGATCTCCCTGGTACCTCTCAGGGGCTGCTAGAGGAAATGGAGTCTGAACCACCACAGACGGGACTGGGAAAGTAAGTGGAGTGATGGGGGTGTTTTGGGATGAGGCAGCATCGCCGAACTCAGCGTCAGCAGGTAAGGGATGTCGGGTGCTTTGCATGGCATCAAGACGATGGTTCAGTGCAGTGGTGGCAGAGGCTAAATCAGTGCGGAGGGCAGTGGTAGCAACTGCCATATCTGTCCTAAGCGATGTCACTGCTTGCATTAAAGCAGTCACAGGGTCCCCGGCTGAAACATCCATAACTGGACGACCATAAGGCTTCACAGTCTGTTCTAACTTGATGGGTCCGACTTGATGGTCGTGCAGTTATAAAATGCCTCCGTCCCCAAGTACCGCTCGAGCAGAATATAAACACTGCCCGAGCAATCTTTGAGGCCACAGGAAGGAGTGTTGTCGTCAGCCTGGTATTGAGAACGCCGGAAGGACCCCTGAGTGCTGTAAGGCAAAAGGTTATAATCAGGAATATACTCTATAATGGCAATGGGCAATTGATAGAAAGGGTTAAACAAGATGCAGTGACACCAGCTTACCTAATAGAGATAGAATGTAGGTAGAAAACCTATGCAGGGAAATCCACGGCAAGCTGGAATGATGTAATAGGCACTCCTTCCCAGTACCTCGTGGAGTGTGGCAAGATATGTAGCAAGGCTTGAAGCAATCCGAAGGTTGCAAAACAGAAGGGCAATCCAAGAGCAAGTCCAGAGTATAACAGGGGTCGGATGTCCAGAAAATCAGAGAGCACGCCAAAATCCAAGGGTAATCCAATAGCAAATCCGAAAAGAGTTCCAAGGTCGAAGCAAACAAGAGCAAGGGTAATGCGTGACAGTCCTCCGTAGAAGTTGAAGTAGCTGTGAAGCAAAGAGTCTTGTTTGCCGGCTTCTTTTGAAGGGGCGAGTGGTATCACGTGACGTATCACGTGACTGCTCGCGTACGTTGCATGGAGCGCAACGCGGCCAGCGATTGGAGCTGCCGGCACTTCCTGGTATTCTGACGTTGCCGGCTGTGCAAGAGGCGCCATGGCAGACGCCAACGCGGAAAAGGGCGAAACGAGGCAGAACCGCCCAACATGGTATTCCGCCTGCCGTGTTTTCCCTGCTGGTGGTGCGAATGGGAAATACTACGGCGCGAGGCGCCTGAGGAGGAGAGGTGTGAAGAGGGAAAGGTCGTGTGAGAGGGCGTGACAGCACCCCATTCCCCTCACTGCACTTCTGAATAATATCCAACAGAGATTCTCTCTCTGCACTTATCCCAGCCTCTACCGACTGGGTGCACTTGGACCGCCCCCACCTCCCTTGACCGTCTTGCACTTGCACAATCTGATCGCATCTCTGCCGGAAGATGGTCTGTCTGTTCTCCCCTGTCTTCACCCCTTCACATGCACTTGATTAAAAAAACGCAGAATTGCCGTCAGGCCTATTTGCTGTATCTCAGCTGTTAACTGTATCGTTTTCACTTAATATGCCTGTGAAGACCGTCTCAGATTTTCAATAGCTCTGAGCAACTGTTGTTTTTCCCCCCTGTGTTCCCACCCTCCTTGAGCGCTTTGAAACACTGCCTGTGTATAGATACGTTATAAATAAACAATAGCCTATCATACCTACCATACCAACTATACCAAGGCAAGCATTTCAATATTGGATCCTCAGTTCTCTATTCCTTACTTTCCTTAACCCTACATCAACAGGAATAGCATCATTGGATCCAAACTACAGCTTTTTCCATCTCTTAATTAACAGATTGGTAGGAGGACAAAAAACAGTGATAGACAGTTTAGCCATTTCCAAATTAGCAAATTTTACCCAAGCAACACTCATAGCCCTCTCATCTGGAAAATACCTTTTTAGGATTGCCTTAGATAAGGTAACATTAAGTCCTGGAAAACACCCAGACATAGCAATATTGGGGCCACTCGAAGAGAGCTTTCAATGAAATTAAGCATTTTCTGTGAGCTGTAACAGGACTGTGTGTTGAAGGCTGCATGAACTAGCACTATGAGTTGCAATACATTTGGACCTAGGCTCATAAACCGTCAGAATCATCAAAACTCGTTCGGCCAAACAGGACTGTACAGACCTAAATATACCACTCATAACATGTAGTACCAGACCAAAGGTCTGTTTCTTTACGTGAGCCTTTCCATTCAAATCTTACAACCAAATAATTGTTGCGGCAGGCAACAGTGAAAATTCACTATCCATTTTAAAAGGATATTATTTTAGGGTTCCGGGTTAGGATGAACTTCATGATAGCTCAATTGTGCCCTATTAACTGATAACCTGAATTCGGCCATGCAGAGTTTATACGTGGAAATTAATCTTTCAACTGCATCCGGGGTAATCGCTAAAAGCAAACAATCATCAACGTATTCAAGACATGCAATGCTAACACCTGCCACATTAGGCTCATCAAGATTAAGGACATATAAAGTAGATAAAATTGAGTTTGTGTATACATTTAATAGAGTAGATGTGCTAGAACGCACCCCTGGTGAATGACATTTGTCACATGTACAGGAGCTATAAGCATGCCTTCTGTGATGAATCAACGTCTGGTGTACCAGTGGTCCGGGGGCGAATATTGGTTTCTAAACCATCAATCAGCTGCGTATCTCTAATACACCAGAAGGGATCCAAACAGATGGAAGAACAAGCAAATTATAAAGCTCCTTGTCCAATTTTGGTAACGTGGACAGAACGGCAGGCTTATCTCTGAATGGTCGTGGATTGTTGGTTAGTTGCAACAGCGCGAAAAATACATTTACTACCCAATGATAAAAGACACTGTCCAGTCAAGCTTGTATTCAAAATATCTACTTTATTATATCACAACATAGAGTTCTAGCAACACTATGAAATACTACCCACCCTGTAAAGTTCCTCATTCCCATTACATGTGATTATGACCATGACTCCCAGACCATCAACAAAATGTATTCTATCATACAAAATTGGATGGCGCTAAACAGCTTTTGTCTCAACGATGAAAAGACAGAAGTCCTCATTGTTGGATCCCCAAACAAAATAGCGGCCCACCACTCAGACTACTCCTCTATCAATATTGACAGTACCCTGATCCCCATCCTCAAAAAGTGAAAACGCTAGGGGTGTACTTATATGCCAACCTTACAATGACCAAATACATCAGTACGCTCTCATCCTCTACAGCATATACATCAAAACTCATAGCGTTAAGTCGACAATTCTTGGCCCTGACCAACTGCCTCACTCTGGCCAGAGCACTGGTATTATCCAGACTGGACTACTGTAATGTACTACTGGGAGGGATTTCCATCACCAACATTAGTAAACTGCAACTCTTGCAAAATAAAGCCTTAAGAGCAGCACTAGGGATAAAAAAAAGCAAGAATTATCTTTAAAAAACTATGCATCACACACAAATGCATCACTAACAAAGCACCACTCTACCTGAATAATGTTCTAAAAAAAAAGAAAACGTGAGATTGATAAGATCTAACGACAGTCAAAGTTTAGTGACACCCTGCTACAACAACAATAAGCAGGGGGCAGCAGTTTCCATGTCCTAGCCCCTAGACACTGGACCTCCATCCCGATCCACATCAAAAAAGAGACCTCCTTCCCCTTGTTCAAAAAACAATTGAAAACATGGATGTTTAACCTACACTAGCACAATACCGAATCACTATAATTGTAATGGTGTTTATTGTCTATGTAATACCACTGTTTTATGTATTTTTTGTATCACCAATACCTATTTATATCACTATTTTCTAAGATGTCTGTAACCACGCCATGATACCCCAGGGTCTGGGTGTGTAACACATGAGAAAATAAATAAAATAAATAATAGACAGTTTCAAAGAAAGAAAAGGGATGAATTCTGGATACTGACAGGAGGTGGGTTGGTATGGTTAATAACCAGAACAGTTTGTTAAGGTTTCTTGGTTTTAGCACAACATGAGCAATGGGTGTTAAAATGTCTCTAGGGGTCTTCTGGGAATGACCAATGGGACATAATAGATGTTCTTGGTGCTCTGAGTCAGCTTCAGGGCATTTTGAAGGCTTCTTTGACAGAGTTCGAGGCAAGAGTCAGCTTCAGGTATCAGGTGGCAGGATGGTTTGGACAAACGGCTGCAGGCTGGCCTACATGGTGGCTCGGGATAAGGAATTGCTGTCTCAGTGCTGAACGGCCGTTCTGAAACACTGTTCAAGATGTTTCGGATGTCTGTTGCACTGGTGTTTTGATAACGGTCAGCATTGCCGTTGGTTGCACATCCAGGAACTCGAATGACTCAAAAAATATTCTTTAAAGCGATATCAGTAGATGCTCATTGAGGCATTTCTCTCAGATTCTTCAATGGGCTTGTGTTGTCCTTTAAGGTGGACAACCCACAGCTGTGGAGTGTGTTGCAGGCAGCTGTCTTGTCCTGGGTTTAGGTTCAGAGACCTTCTCACATCACACTTCCTATCCAGGAAGCTTGCTGCAGAACCTTGCAGGGTATGCTGTGTGCTGTATGGGTACCAGTTATTTAGTGGCTGGAGGGTCCTCTGAGTTCTGTATCTCCCTATGTTCCCTGGGAGATGTTTAGGGTAGGGATATTGCTTCCCTCTTTTGATATCCTAGCCTTCCTACACTGGCGGAAGATGTAAGCCAGACTGTACCGTCAGTCAGTGTCCAAGGTAAAAATATCCTTTCTTGCTTCTTGTGAAGTCTTCAGATGATCTGCCTTAAGGACAAGTGGGCCACATTGATTGGTGTAGGCTAAGCCTACCTTAATGAAAAATCCTGGGGACCCTACCAACAATCTCCTGTATGGATGAGGTTGTAACCAGAGTGGTTTGCAAAAGGAACGGTAAGGGGTGAAAACAGGAAAGGTGTGCTCCTGAACTAAAATGGTCGAAACCTTCTCTCAGAAGAAAGATCTCTGGCCACACTCCCTTGTGATAATAAATCCCACCCATCTTCCTGTCTGTTGTTGATCAAAGAGTCCCTTTGGTAAATGCTCCTCTCTATGTTGTCAAGGGTCTTGACCCACGTTCAAGTTATTAGGCTACAACATTTGTGCTGTGGGCTTAGGAAATCCAAGAGGGCGGAAAAGCCCACATTTGCGCCAGAATCCTGGAGAACCGCGCAGTTTTGCGCACACCAAAATGGTCGCCTGACCTGCCACCCACCAGTGCGAGCGTGATAGGCCAGAAGCGCCATGAGTGAAATGTGGTGCCAAAGGAAAAACAGCAGTGCCTGTTAGCTCAGAAAGCGCTTTGAAATCACCTTTGTTTCTATGAAATGCAAGCTAAAAATGCCTATTTTCAACATTGCAAGATATTCAAAAATATCACTGAACACCAACAGACATTTGGCAGAATGTAGTCTTGTGTGCATACAAAAACTGGGAAAAGAAAGAGCCTAAAATAATGTTCATAATGAAACTGGCTGAGCTCTGGATGTCAGCAGCCTAAGTTAAATTGGACTGAAAGCCACTAAAATGTAAATGTTTAAAATAAATGAGTGACCTACTGTTGAGTGCCACATAGTTTGCAACTGTTAAATGTCATAGTTTTGAACTTAGAATCAGCATTCTAGCTGCATGTGTAAAAATTGTAAGTTTATTTTGAATGAAGAAAAACTGGGAACAAAAGTGACATTTGGCTGAAGCCTGGCTTGAAGAGAGTGAATTCTGCCCAGCAACTACCCCCGACAGGAGTTGAAACTTGATCAGCAGCTGTGTTCCCAGGCCTGGCTGCATTCTGCTGTCCCTGCCAAAAGGAGATGACACCTCTCTGATTGAATTAGGGGAGTGGCACCTGGGGACTGCAGGAAACTAAAGAAAGCACTGTCCTTGGCCCAGGCAAATGTTAAATTAGGGGGGTCGTAAATGGCTTCCTCTTGGAAGGAAACGGGGAGGGGCACTGCATCTGTGAGCAAGCTGAGCTTGGGGGAAGTGGATAAACCAGAAATTCCACCATTTGCTTTGGAAAACCACACCCCTCGGGGCCAGAGCATAATTTTAAAAAGATGGATAATTCACAGTGCGGACTTGTAAAAAATATATAAATAACATCATCATTCTTGTGATTTTTCTGTGCACATTTTAAGAGGTGTTAGGACTCTGTGGTATGTTCTTGGGGATAGTAGCGGAAAATAGGTTGTTACTCCAAATGTATGTATGTTAAAAATCTGACAACTTATCATCTGATACCCATATTCCTTGTGCACATTTGTGTAAAATCTGGAAAAGTGTAGAGGTTGTGTTCTTGATAAAAAGGGCAGAATTCTGTCATAAGTGGACACGACATCTTACAAAGACAGGGATCGGATGGTTTGGTGCTACAGAAAATATGTTAACTGGACATATAATATTAGAAAAATTGTACATAGATAAATGGGTATTTGGATCAGAAGTAGATTTGTGTGCAATTTGACAAGGGGAGGATCCTCTGACCATAAACTACCTCATCACTCTGACTCACAACCCAGTTCCCCCAATTATGGGAGAGAGGAGAACTGGGCCAATGATAAGTTGAGAGGGGCAGGCTCAGTTATGCTACGCACACACCCACTTTCTAAAGACATAAAAAGAGACACTGGAAGCCAGACAGGGACATTCGCTTTCCACTTTCTTGTGGGACGCTTTGCCGGGAGACTCCAGACTTCAAATCCATCAATCGCCAGAGACCAGAACTTAACTCCAGAACTTGTAGCAGAGGGGCCTGAATCCACAAGCTGAATCCTTTTTCATCAGGCCTCCAAATCATTTGCAAACTATTCAACAGCCGGGCGAGCTGTTTGAATTCTTTGCCAAGAACTTTTGCCAGAACCGGTAGCAGACCCAGAAGGCAGAATTATCCAGAGAGACCAGAGATCCAGAGAGACCAGACCCAGACCAGATCGCTGAGAGCTGACCCAAATCGCTGTGCGCAGAACCAGTACCAAGTGGCGAGAGAACCGCAGCCAATCCTGACCCGATCCGTGACGAAGTCGCATTCCTGTCCAAATAGAGTGTGAGTACTCAGCCAGAACTGTGCAAAACCAATCTCTTAGTTTAAAATAATCTAATTCAAACTATGTTAACCTATCTAGAACTGCATTATAGAATTGTGTGTCCTTCTGTGACTTTAAAGCTGCAAACTGTCGTCTGTCATCCTGAGCTTTACTATTATTTTGAGAATCTACCTGCACAAAATCGCCCATATCTCCGGAACCGTTTGTGATAGGAACGAAACTTTCATTCTGCAGCTAAGATTCTAAGCTTTCCAACGAGCCTAAAACCGACTTGCTACTCCTTATACTTCCTCCGTAATTGCACTCGACGCACGCGACTAAATTGGTGCAATTTGACATTTTGCTTCATTCCAGCCACGTGTAAAAACATTTGTCATTTGCTTTCCTTTGCTGAAATTCGCTTGCAACCTGACAATCATTCATAGAGCATTGCTAAAGTGATCCTGGACTAATTTAAAGTAGCTATCACCCACCCTGAACCTCTAGAGGGAATCAAAATAATTTTTAGCATATTTTTCCCTTCTTTGCATACCACCTTTAAAGTACTTTGCCTGTGTTTAAAATCATCCGTGTTTCTCTAAGCTTGCTAGGGGGAAACTGAATTCGTATTGTACTGTGATTGTATTCCTGAGAACTGTGTGCTCTCTCTTCCATCTTCTATTGCATAGGGGGGGGGGTGAGTTGCCAAAAGGGGAAAAGTGATTCTATTGACTTTTGCTGAAGTCATATCAAGTTTATTCCTGTGTTGCTTCTTTTCCACCTTGAATTTCCTTGTACCATATAAAGCATTCTCAGCTACCTTATCCTCTATACTACTCCTAAGTAATTAAACCAGTGTGCCAGTATAACATCATCCATTGTTGATCACTGTCATATGTCTAAGTGTGATATCAAATATTAATTTATTATAAAAGTGTGATATATATCTATTGTTTAATTTTTCAAATAAACCTTTTCAATTTGCAAAACAAACCTACTTCTTGGCTCAGTGGGGTCAGGGGGATTCTAAGAGAGGGGTGTTATATAAGGGTTGTCATCCAGAGTACACGAACTGGACATAAAAATATATAAATAAGGGCTTCCCTTGGGCATCCCAGACAAGGCACTGGCTTAGTGGGATCTCTTGATTGGAGTCATTTAACAATGTGGCCCCTCTAAAAGCAGCAGGTATCCCTTGAAGCTGAGATGAGATCAGAATCTCTGGCTCATGCAAACCACAATGTAGTATCTTATGATTGGGGTCCGCCTAGCAGGGTGGCTTTCTATAAACAGCAGTCCCAGACATGAAAGCTCACTGACATTGATACTGAGGCCGGGAGCTGGCTTCAGGTTGACAGAGTTACATATAATGATAATGATGTGTTATTTATATAGCTCCTTTATACAAAGCACTTTAAAGAGCACATATTTACATACAATATCACAGGGCATATCCTTGGAGCATTTTTTAGTTAATCATACTGGCCATGGCAGGGGGAAGCTTGGTCTTCCCCCTTCCTGGAGATAACATAGTGTACTCTTGGCTGTCACATTGCAACTTGCAGGGCAGACTGGGCGTGTATGCTGTGTCCACCCAGAGTACAGAGGTCTATGCGTTTGTCATTGTGTGAGCATAGGGAAATGTGTGTGTTAACCCCACACACGTTCTTGCTGTTCGTCTACCATCATTTAATTTAATTTAAAATGTCATAAAGCCCAGGCAAGCGAACACCCACCATGTGGATGGTCGAATTGCTCACACCTTCACTGCCTAAGGGAACCATTGCTTTGTTCTCCGAATATTGTCCCATCAAAATTGCTAACAAACATTCAGGTATCCTCGGATTATTCAAAAGAAGTCACGATCCTCCACTATCTACATCACTGTGGAAGTATGACGCGGGAGTCAAGGTATTTTTGCTGAAAGTATATTTATTTTTGATTCAAGTGCCAAAGTCATTAACTGAAAAGTTCAAACGGTTTCCTTCACCGAAGGCTCTTCTTCCCTTGTGTGCTCCTGAGAAAGGGGACTGTCTCCTAATGCGTGAGGTCCGGATAGGCCCACCACTCTGGGTCGACTCCACTCTCCGTCTCGGCATTCTGTGGAAATGACAGACAGAGCTGGTTAGAATTCGCTGGCTTTTATCCTTCCCTGAGGTTTTAAAGCCCCACCAATCAGCAGGGTTTAGGACCTTCCCGGTTGTGATTGGCTGGGAAGCCGTTGGCCCGCCTCCCTTAAAGTCAGAACCCGCCCCCGTCACTTCTGCCTGCCCTTGTAGCATAGTGGGAGGTCCTGTGGTGCCCCTGCCCGCGTCGATGAAGCGCTGCCGGGACCCGAGCACATATGGGCGGGTTCGGGCGTTTGTGGCTCCTCCCGACCTCTCCCACAGACTGTGTGGCTATGCGCGCTCTCCCGCTCCTGCACCCCGGCTCCGCTCGACCTCCACCACTGGTCATGTTGGTCGCGGGGACCTCCCTGGTACTGCCTCCGCCCTTGTCCTGGCCCGGGCTGGCAGATCCGGAACGTCACCTGCACCGCGCTGGAACACCCATACGGTAAGCAACCCTCCATGCTGAAGCTCATCACTGCTGTTCCTTCGCTGGTCTTGCGTCCTTGTTGTTCCCCGTGTCCACCCGTTTCCTGGGAGTTGTTGGTCCCACCCACCCCTGTCCGTTGTAGGCACCTCCTCACACATACCCACCCCGGGTACAGGCCGATCGGGCCAGTGAGAACATATGGACAGGTAGTCTGCTACCAACTGGAACCTGGCCGGTTTGTGCAAAGTCAGAAAGTCAAAGGGTTGTAGGGATAGAAACCAGCGGAGGACCCTCTGGTTAGTATCTTTGTGACGGGCCAGCCATTGGAGGGGCGCATGGTCGGAGAACAACGTGAATCGGCGTCCCATCAGATAGTACTTGAGCGATTCAACGGCCCCTTTGATGGCCAGGCACTCCTTCTCCACCGTGGAGTAGGCGGACTCGTGTGGCAGTAGTTTTCCACTGATGAAACATATGGGTCGTAGCTCTGATTCTTGTTCTTGGGAGATTACGGCGCCCAGGCCCTGGTCTGATGCGTCAGTTTGAAGGAAGAAATGTTTCTGGAAGTCCGGGCAACACAGTACGGGATCTGACGTGATCCTATGTTTTAGCAGGGCAATGGCCCCTATGGCAGCATCATTGTTTGTCAAGTCTGGGCTACCCTTGAGCCTCAGCGCGTCGGTGAGCGGGGCGGCTATAAAGGAAAAATCGGGAATAAACCTTCTATAATAGCCAATGAGACCCAGGAAGGCTCGTATCTGCTTCCTGCTCGCTGGCGTTGGGATCGTGTGGATGGCGTCCGTTTTGGACATCTGTGGTTTTAGAACCCCACCCCCCACTAGATGTCCGAGGTACTTAGTTTCGTGAGCTCCCATTGTGGTTTTTCGGGGATTAATGTGTAATCCTGCCCTATGTAGGTCGGCTATGACTGCCTTTAGGTGGGTTAGGTGGTCTTCCTAGGACTTAATATAGACAATTATATCATCCAGGTAGGCCGCTGCATACCCCTCATGAGGTCGTAGTATGATGTCCATAAGCTTCTGGAAGGTGGCTGGTGCACCATGTAGGCCGAAGGGAAGGACCTTGAAATGGTACAGTCCTCGTGGAGTAGAGAAGGCGGTCTTTTCCTTGTCCTGGGGTCGTAAAGGGATCTGCCAGGATCCCTTAGTTAGATCTAGGGTGCTCAGGAATAGTGCGGCGCCAAGTCCCTCCAGTAACTCGTCCATCCGTGGCATCGGGTAAGCCTCGTATTGGGAGACGGCATTCAGTTGTCTGTAGTCCATACAGAAGCGTATGGAGCCGTCTGGTTTAGGAACAAGTACTATAGGTGAGGACCAGGTGCTGTTTGATGGTTCGATGATGTCTAGTTGCAGCATTTCATCCACTTCGGTATTTATGACGCGCCTCCGGGCTTCAGGTATACGATAGGGTCTGAGACGTATTATCTTCCCGGGCTCTGTCCTTATCTCGTGTTCGATTAATTCGGTATGCCCTGGTAAGGTGGAAAAGGCTTCTCGGTGGGGCAGCAGTTTGTACAATAGTTCTACTTTCATAGCAGGGGTTAATGCATTCCCCCACTGAACATGATCCAAAGAACCAGTGTCCGTTGTTTCGACGGTTTCTATGTCACCGGTGGTTCCCAGGGCCACCATTAGAGGTTCGTTCCACTTTTTCAGTAGATTGATGTGATATATCTGATCCGGGTTACTTCGGTCGGGTTGGTGGACTCTATATGTCACAGGACTGAGAACGTCGGTGATCTTGTAGGGTCCTCTCCATCTGGCCAGTAACTTGTTGGCGCTGGTAGGCAAAAGAACGAGTACCTGGTCACCTGGTTTGAAACTCCTCATCCTGCTCCCCTTGTTGTAGTTCCTTTCTTGAGTTGTCTGTGCCCGAGAGAGGTTGGCTTCTGCTAGAATTCTCAGTGTAGTTAAATGTTCTTTCAACTCTTCGGTATATTCGGTCAAGGACATTTCATCAGTGGCTTCCCATTCCTCTTTGACCAAGTCTAGGATCGTACGGGGTTGTCTTCCAAACAACAGTTCAAAGGGGGAAAACCCGGTAGAGGACTGGGGGGTGTCTCTTAGGACCATCAGTTCGAGGGGTATCACCCTATCCCAGTTCTGGGCGTCTGGTCCTGTCACTCTCCTCATCATTTTCTTTATTGTTTTATTATAACGTTCGACCAAGCCGTTGGTCTGGGGATGGTACACAGATGTTCTGAGTTGTTTAATCTGTAGGCGTTCACACACCTGCCGGAGTAGAGCTGACATGAAGTTCGTTCCTTGGTCAGTGATGATTTCCGAGGGTTGACCGACTCGGGCAAAGAAAGGTATAAGCTGATCACACAGATGTCTGGCCGACGTACCTTTGAGGGGAAAGGCCTCTGGATAGCGGGTGGCGTAGTCTAACATGACAAGCATATACTTATACCCTCTACTGGCTGATTCTAACGGTCCAACGATATCCATACCGATCCTTTGGAATGGTACTGCGATAAGGGGCATCTTTTGTAGAGGAGCCTTAGCTGGCTTTACCCCGCTGGTTAGCTGACAGGTGGGGCATCTCTTACAGAACTGGGCTACCTCGCCATAGAGTCCTGGCCAGTAAAACCGTTTGAGTATGTTTTGTTGCGTCTTTAGGGAAGCCATGTGACCACTGTAGGGGTGGTTGTCGGCCAACTGCATGACCACGCTACGTTGGGTTTTCGGTAGCACTAACTGTTCTTTAACTGACCCATCATCCCCCTTGAATCTGCGGTATAGCAAGCCCTGCCGTAGAACAAAGCCTGGGCCCTTGGAAACATCTGGATCCCCTTCTTGGGCTGCCCTTTCCCGGGCTATCTTGAGGGTGTTATCTGTTAGGGTCTCTCCCCTAATGCTTTCCTCATTGTCTTCTATTTTCCAGTCAATGGGTCTAGTCATATAACTAGCCTGACACCACTCTAAACGAGTTTGTCTCTTTTTGTTAATCGGGGTTTCTGGGGTAGTCGTATCTTCTCCTATGTCTGGCTTGGATCCTGCTTCCCTCCTTCCCTCCCGACCGGTCAGGGCCTGGTCAAAGTTAGGTAAATCCGTACCTATGACTACCGGGGCAGGCAGAAAAGGCAAAACAGCAGCCCTTAGGGGTGACATTTCCCCGTTTACTTCAATAGCTACCTTCTTCATTGGATATAGTTTTATATCACCATGGATACACTTAATAGGTATAGACACATTAGGCAAGTTAGGTTTATTACTTACAGTGGGTGATATGGCGGTTTGCCTGCTGCCGCTGTCGAGTAGAGCACATGTGGGTCGGCCGGCAACTCGTATATCGACCACATAGGGACCGGCCCTGCCTTCTGCTGGTAGCGGGTTTAGATATCCGATATCCATGGGCTCAGCTGCTCTTCTCCTGGGACAGAGTCGGGCAATGTGCCCCCATTCGCTACACTCGAAGCATTGAGGTTGCCGATATCCTGGACTGGTCCCTGCAGGCTTTTCTTCAATCCCGTATTTCTTCTCATCTGGTCTTCGGATGCTCTCGTCTGGTGGTCTCCATCTCAGCTGTTGGGATCTGGCTCCCCGGGTCAAGTGGGGGTCAGTTATTGGAACTGCTATGCGAGCTGTTATGTCAGGGGTTTGTGCTCTGTGATATCCGGCCTTTTGGTATGCCGAGGCGATATCCACGGCTTCCGTCAGAGATGGTCGGTGATGTTGCCTCACCCATCTCTGCATCTGTCCAGGTAGAACGTCCACAAACTGTTCGAGGATGATCTTTTCAAGGATCGGCTGGGTAGCGGGAGTCGGGGTCAACAGCCATTTTTCCGCCAAGTCCTTTATGCGGTAATACAATTGCCGTGGGCTCTCGCCGGCCCTTAACTTGGTGTCCCTTAATTGGATGCGATAGGCCTCCTCATCGAGGCCAAGGCGATGCAACACCGCTGCCTTAATGTCCTCATAGGGAGTGTTGCCGGTGGGGTTCACCGCCTGGTAGGCTCCCTGCATGAGGCCGGATAGAAGGGGGGCGACATATTGTCCCCAACGCTCTGGTGGCCACTGTGCGTTTCTCGCTATTCTTTCGAAAGTGGTAAATGATAGACCCGGTCCTCGCCGTCCTTGTATTTCTGTAGTAGGGCTGACGGGATCATTGGCTGAGTTCTGGAACTAGCTACCACCTCATTGAGCCTAGAGATGGTTTCATGATGCTTATCCTGGGCAGTTGTTTGTACAGTGCTTTGTAACTGCATGGCCTGTTGAAAGGCTTGCCGGTCGGCAGCTGATTGTTGGGTTTGTATCTGCACCAACTGTTGCAGCTGTTGCTGTCCTTCCGACAGGGTTTTTATCAATGCCTCCATCGCGCCGCCGAAAATCCCACCTTCGTCGCCACTTGTGGAAGTATGACGCGGGAGTCAAGTTGTTTTTGCTGAAAGTATATTTATTTTTAATTGAAGTGCCAAAGTCATTAACTGAAAAGTTCAAACGGTTTCCTTCACCGTAGGCTCTTCTTCCCTTGTGTGCTCCTGAGAAAGGGGACTGTCTCCTAATGCGCGAGGTCCGGATAGGCCCACCACTCTGGGTCGGCTCCACTCTCCGTCTCGGCGTCCTGTGGAAATGACAGACAGAGCTGGTTAGAATTCGCTGGCTTTTATCCTTCCCTGAGGTTTCAAAGCCCCACCAATCAGCAGGGTTTAGGACCTTCCCGGTTGTGATTGGCTGGGAAGCCGTTGGCCCGCCTCCCTTAAAGTCAGAACCCACCCCCGTCACTTCCATCTGCCCTTTTAGCATAGTAGGAGGTCCTGTGGTGCCCCTGCCCGCGCCGACGAAGCGCTGCCGGGACCCGAGCACATATGGGCGGGTTCGGGCGTTCGTGGCTCCTCCCGACCTCTCCCGCAGACTGTGGCGGCTATGCGCGCTCTCCCGCTCCTGCACCCCGGCTCCGCTCGACCTCCGCCACTGGTCATGTTGGTCGTGGGGACCTCCCTGGTACTGCCTCCGCCCTTCTCCTGGCCCGGGCTGGCGAATCCGGATCGTCGCCTGCACCGCGCTGGAACACCCGTACGGTAAGCAACCCTCCATGCTGCAGCTCATCACTGCTGTTCCTTCGCTGGTCTTGCCGCCGTGTTGTTCCCCGTGTCCACCCGTTTCCCGGGAGTTGTTGGTTCCACCCCCCCTGTCCGTTGTAGGCCCCTCCTCACAATCACCCAAAGTGGTTTTTGAGATTAATCATATAACTACTACCCAGCTGCACTTCAGATAAACTATCGCTGTAATGTACCAACTCTTCTAGTCTCAGTAAGATCAAGTTACCAAACAGTCAGGCAAAAAAAGACAGTTCCTATTGGCATGACATATATCTTTCAGAAATGAATCGTATATTTATGCTCACACAACTCTCAGCAGCCGTGGATGAATTGGAATCGGTGCATGTGCACAGCCATCCACATTGTGAGATTTATCTCGAGACAGCCTTCCAAATCCAAACAGAGTGACTGATGTCACAGCCATTCTATTCTGAGACTTTCTGAATATGTTAATATGTGTTCAATGTTCATAACATTTTAATGTTAGGGTGGATGTTGTAAAAAATGAAAAGTGTGCCAAGCCAGGTGTGCGCCCTTTGATCACAGATATATTTGTATCCATAGCAGGTGGGAATCCTCATTGGGTTTACTTTTCCCCACCCCACCCTTTCTCATGAAGGTATTTTGAAAGATATAATAGGAGTGTACTAGACAAACCTTCTTAGAATGATAGCCATCTTTCAGAAAATAGTATATATGGTTATGTTAGCTTTTGGTAACATGCTTTGATCAGCAAGACAAGTGTTAAAGTCGTATTTTGACTAAAACACAAACTGGAGTTGAGCATTATAAATTAATACTGTACAATTCTAAATAGTGGCAATTCGTATTGTTAGTAGAATTAAAAAATACTGTGTGTTATTTTCTGCTATTACGCAACAACAGCAAAAAGCACAGCCCTCTCCCACAAGATATACATGCGTTTATCATTTGGTCATGTAGTGCTCTGCTGTTAGTTGAGTTGAGAGAGAGAGAGAGAGAGAGAGAGAGAGAGAGAGAGAGAGAGAGAGAGAGAATACATGCTACACTGGAAATAGCTAGTTTATAATACGGGTATCATTGTTTTGTGACAACAATGCCTGTCAAGATTCAGGCAAGCCTATTAGGATGAACTGTCTGGGTCACCTCTACAGTACCCCCTCCTCAAAGCAGGGGCCAGTCACATTGTTCACATGGTACCCACTGCTCCACATAAGGGAACCTCATTGGCAAATAAGCAGGTCAATAGAGAAAAGAAGGGAAGTGAGCAATACCACTCCCAGGAATCCCCATTGGATCCAAATCAAAACCTGGCATGGATCAAGCTAAGATAACCAAGGGTACATGAAAGATCCAAACACCAGATGGCTTGACCAGGCTATATCCAAAGCACAGGTCACCTATGATTTTGCCATTGAGCCACATAGGGCTGACTACATCTCTCATATTCCCCCTGGTTTACTGCAGGAAAACCCAGGCCAGAATAAGAAACCACACTCATTGTTACATGGACAAGAAAGCTTGGGAGTAGTGTAGGCCAGCCCAAAGAAAGGCATTTCAAGCCCCTCAGAAGATAGCCCAGGGGATCCCACAACCCTTAATCATTAGAGGGGGGATGTTTCTCCCTCTTACATCCAAAAGGGAGAAACAGATATTACATCCACTCCAAACTCTTATGGGCAATTTATCATTTGCAGACCAACATGAGTAAAACAACTGGGCACCCAATTGACCGACTTATATCAACAGCATGACAAAATGCACTAATCTGCCTGCCTCGACTTCACCAAAGATGAATGTGGTAGAGCATATAGCTATGGGCAGCAATACAGGGCAGAATGCATTGGTGCTAGTACTGACAGCCACTCCTCATTACTCGGGAGGAAGCAAGGCTCAGGGGCAACACATTCATCTTGGAAGCAAGACAACACAGCACAATACAGGTTGATGTTTTTCAAATATACCCAAAGTTGTTTTTAGCCGGCATCTCGGAAAGCACACTGGCTTAGACTGCATGATATGCTTCTAATATGCCCGCATTAGCTTTAACACATCTAAGTGCCTGCAGTTGCTCAATCATCTCAATGTCAAACAAACTAGCCAATATGTCTGCCTCACTAGTTAAACACTGCATGCATGCAAGTCATGTAGCAACCTTGACCAGCTTTAGATCTACCTAATCTATATCTATGCCTCTACACCTCAAGGACTTCCTTTCCAGCCCTCTGACCCACCTCCTACAATCAGCTCTTAACTACTACCTCAAGTCAGGGCAAACAAACATTAGTATGATCAAAAAAACTGACAAATGCAGAGCTACAATCTTGTGGGCCACCCCGGGACTTAATCACCTCCATCCTCTGGCACTAAGAAACAGTAAACTACCAACCAGAACCAAGTACAAGAGAGACATCACTATTAACACGGACCCTACTATCCTTAGAAGAAATTCACTCCTTACTCTCAGAACTGCCTGCATCTGCCCTTACCAACCAAGGAACCACCAAACGAACACCAGCGAACCGGACAATAACATTCTAAGTGCCCTCATCAACGCCAGATCCTTACCAGCCCATGCTCTTGACATCGCTGACATCATTACACCACATAATATTGACTTCTTAGCCATCACCGAATCTTGGCTCCATGCAGCATCAGTCCCAGTCCTATCTCTCGCCGTGCCAGATAACTACTCGATCTGCAGTGTAGACAAACCTTCCGCCAGCTGCGGAGGTGTGGCCATCAAACTGCCAAAAAACTCTTTAAATATGAGAGAAATAATGATTACTCCTAGCAGATCAGGAGAACTTACTCCCTGTAAAAATGTCACTGTCTGCCATTGCCACTCTGAACATCCACCTCATCTACAGACCTCCTGGGCCTGTACTCACCTTTGAGAATGATGTAATTCAAATCCTATCGTCCAACGCCAAACCAAAATCACAAATCATCATGCTGGGTGACTTCAATTTAGGTTTAAATAACCCACTAGACAAAAATGCTCTATCCCTGGCCAACAGTATGTCAGCACTAGGACTCTCACACCAGATCCAGAATCCCACACATGTGAAAGGCTGTATCCTTGACTGGCTAGTGGATATCAATTGCAATTTGACCATTGCGTCAAACTCTCTGTGTCCATGGTCTGCCTATTATATTATAATATTCAATATCAATACCATGTTCAGCCGCACCAACCGTCAACAACTAGCTCTGGCTGCCCCGTCAAGGAACAAATGAACAGCCTACTTCCTTTGATGCAACCCTTTTTTAACACAAAAAAACTCTGACAACTCTGATCCAATAAAAATGACTAAACAATACAACAAAACAATACCGGCAGCCATAGACAAATTGCCCGCCCTTGCCATACACATCGTGCCCACATGAATGCATGGTTCACTCCCACCTGAAAAGAATTAAGAACTGCTAAAAGGAAAGCAGAATCTCATTGGAAAAATCCCCTAACAAACTAAATAAATGAGAGTTCGACAGAGCTGCTCTAGAATACAAGAAACAAATCCACCTAACAAAACGTTTGTGTACCACAAAAGAATCACTAAGTCTAACTCAAAGACTATGGAACTGTTCTCAATCCTTAAAGAATTAGAATCTCCAATTCTACCAGTGGAAAATTACAACAAAGATGCAAACTGGTGCCTGAACATCCAGAGTGTGCTCTAAGACAAAATCAATCTACTGTAGTCTAAAATTGAAGCAAAAAAGACCTTAGTTAAATTTACCAGGCCTCCCAGCAACCCTGTGAACGTCCTACCTAAAAAACAAGTTCCAAAATTTGAATTTACAAAGGTCACCAACTCAGAAGTCCTCCAAATCATTCAAAGTCTAAAACCATCAAGATGCCTGGGTGACCCTTGCCCGGCAACAGTCATTAAGAATTGCGCTCCTCAACTCATTCCTTTCATCATGAATCAGATCAATGGCAAGTTTAAAAACAACTGTGTCCCCACAGACCTAAAGATCACATGGGTACAACCACTACTAAAAAAAAACATCCTCGACCCAAACATACTAACCAACTACTGCCCAATCAAAACAGTAACATTTCTTTAGAAAATTCTATACAAGCTAGCTTACATTCAAATACAGAAATATCTTGAAGCCAACAATATCCTTGGGTTACAACATTCAGGCTTCCGTCCAAGGCATGGGATGGAAACAGCACACTTGGACTTAAAAATCCAAATGGATGACTTAAAAGATAGAGGGAAGATAGCCTTACTTCTTCTCCTTGTCCTTTTGGCTGCATTTGATCTCGTGGACCACAGCATCCTGTGTAAACACCTGGCCTCAGCATAACATTTCTCCCCCAACGCCACTCGATGGATACAATCATGTTTAACCAACAGAACAAAGAGAGTGTTCTCTCCTAGGGCTGAAGCACCACCCACCGTTGTGTCATTTGGAGTACCTCAAGGATCGTGTGTATCTCCAATATTATACAACATCTTCACGAAACCCCTGTTTCACTCTCTTGATGATTTGGGCATCACCTACACTAATTATGCAGATGACACCCAAATACTCATACCTATCACTGAGAACCATGTTACAAACACTGCCACTCTCAATGCCATCTACCTAACTATCCAAGCATGGATGGCTCATCATGGGTTATGCTTGAATGATGACAAGACCAAGCTGCTACTCATAGGTTCCCAACTCAAGCTGCCCAAACTAAATGATGCCTTCAAATCCTTTAAGATCGATGTTAACACCATCAAAGTATCCAATGAGGTAAAATCCCTTGGATTCTACCTGGACTCGTCACTCACACTGTCTAAACAAGTAACAAGTAAATGTGACCACATCAGCTACAACATACAAACTTATCAATGCTTGCAGACCATTTTTGTCACTGGACAGCTGTATTACATTGGCCAGAGCCTTAGCCCTGACCCGACTTGATTACTGCAACGCCTTATATGCCAGTACCAAGATCCACAATATCCAGAAACTTCAGGTTCTGCAAAACAACGCCCTCAGAGCCGCACTTAACATCCCTAGATTGGCATATATCTCCTCAACTAGATGGAATCTCCACTGGCTCCCGATACAAGAAAAGATCATGTTCAAAACAATCACCTTGACACAAAAATGCCTTCACAAGGCGGCCCCCGCATACCTGGCAGACAAAATTTCAAAACCTCAGTCCACAAGACCTACAAGAGTAGCCTATCTGCAACTGCACGTCACACCAAGATATAAGCTCCAGAAAGCGGATGGCTGAAACTTTCCGACAATCGCTAGCAAACAATGGAACATCTTGCCTGTCCAATTTAGAGCCCAAGAATCCTTCTGGATTTTCTGCAAACAATTGAAAACGTACCTTTTCACACAACGTCTAAGTCATTAACGTACTTCACACAGGTCATTGTAATATATTGAAACTTCTGAAATCCTTTTGTGGACTCTTCCATGTAACGTTGTAAATAATGTATCAATCGCTCAATGAACTGTATCTATCAATGTTGATAACTGTTGTATATTTATAACCATGTAAGCACATTTAACGTTATCTGCAACTTTTATTTGTAAGTAAAGCACCCAGATGTCTTTGGGCTTGGCGCGCTATATAAGCAACAAAATAAAAAAGATACAAGATAAATATTAAGCTTGTTATAAATGAACAATTATATTTATTATCATTATAATTTTTAACCCCTAAATCACACACCCTGGGTCGGCACCGGTGGATCGTTATAATGTCCATAGGCATGAAGAATGAGGAGAGAGACGAAAAGGGTCTGCTGACCGGCAGTACTGGTGCTGGCATGTCCAACATAGCCTTCAATCTCTCTGTAGGTGAGACAGATTTCTCAACAAGCTGGAAGGCAGAGCATAAGGATGTTTACTCAGAATAAAACAATTAACTATGTTTCAGTTTCTTTCTACCACAGGTGTTGGTCAAGTCATGCGTATATTTTTGAACCGCCTGAAAGGTTATTTGAAAGTCTGGGAATCTGTAAAATATTCCAAGGAGGACACCCTCAAATCACAGGTGAAAGTGGAATGGATTTAATATTTTTTGTAGGCACAACCTACTTCAATGCCTGCTGCTCATTAATGAGGATGGACCGGCCATAGAACAAGTTGGTCACACCATCACCCCGAGGGTGCATTCCATATAAGAACTGAGCCGACCCAAAACAAAGCAATGAGTAGATGCTTTGCGGGCAAAAGACAGCCCTGAGGTTCTGGCCATTATTCAAATGAGTGGCTTCAATGTGGTTACCCTGGAACTTGTGTACTCAAAGGTGCCATTTTCAAGTCCTCTGCACGTTTGTGAAGGGCAGGAAATGATCCCTTAGCTGACTGACGGGTGGCAGCCAGAGTCAGTCATCCCTTGTGCCCCAGGAGCAATCAGGGCATCATATAAACACACAGGGTATGCCAATTGGCAGTAAAGATTATCAAAAGCAGTCGATCTGCTTTGCCATCAGTAGCGGATATGTGCTCTCAATACAAAGGCAAAGTGAATAATAATAATGTATTTCATACTTAGCGCTACACACCCATAGGTCTCAGAGAGCTGAAATAACAGAAGTCATTATTATCCCACAGAATGGTACTCCATGTATTGGCCTTGGAAGGTTAAATGGCTGAGTAGCCGCTGCCGGCATTCGAGTCTTGTCACAGAGGCTGCACCCAGACATCAGGGTCGAGCACTTAACTCTCCATGCTATCTGACCGGCTACAATGAAACCTACCAACTATATGGCCCATGCTACAAATATAAGTCAGAGGTTGCCCCTTCTCATCCCTAATGGTTGCATCAGCCACGTTGACGATCTTGACAGAAGATAATGTGGAAACATTCCTGAACCACCTGTGCTTGCTGCCTCTGACACGATGATTCATTCTTATGAATCGGATGCACTACTGCCATTTAAACGATGGGTTAGAACAGACCTGCCAAATAATTTCTGGTCTATGTTTGACATCATCAGCATAAATGTTTATGTTTATGTTTATTGAGTTTATATAGTCTTTAAGCCAAAGCGCTTTCCAGTATAACAACAGGTACAGTAATGAGAGAAGCGTATTTACAAACATGAAACAAATCAGTGGAATAATATGTAGAACAATTTACTTAACGGAAAGGAAGGGTGGGGCGAGGGGAGAGGAGGTAGGTGATGGGGGTTCCAATGTCAGTTTTGAGGTCAGGGGAGTGGGAGGAAGGGTGAAGGGGGAGGGGATGGAGAGGGGGGGAGTACTCTGGTGAACCTTTACGCCGCTGAGTGGTTTCAGTGTCCAATTTGAGGTTATGGGGGGAGGGGAAGTAGTGAAGGGAAGGGGGGCAGGGAGTTAGAGGGGGAGAGAGGTAGGGAAGAAGAGTCACGGGGGAGTGAAGAAGAAGGGCTTTCAGAGAAGAGCGGATGGATGAGTAGGTAGGGGTGGAGCAGATAGAGAGAGGTAGGGAGTTCCAGTGGAGGGAGGCCAAGAGTTGGAAGGAGCGGAAGCATGAAGAGGCGCATGGGGCAGGGGGTACAGTGAGAAGGTAGAGCTGTGCTGAGCGCGGAGTGGGGGAGGGGGAGAAAAATGAGAGGAGGGAAGAGAGGTGGGGGGGCAGGTCATGTAGAGATTTGTAGACAAAACAGAGGAATTGAAATTTCAGTTGTGAGAGGAAGGGAAGCCAGCCGAGTTGAGAGAGAGAGGTAGAAATAGAGTCTCGAGGGCCAAGAAGACATAGAGTACAGATAGAGGAGTGGTAGATGGATTTAAGGGGAGTCAGGTGAGAGACAGGGAGTCCAAAGTGGAGAGAGGAGCAGTAGAAGAGGCGGGAGAAAATAAGGGAGGAGATTAGGAGTTTAGAGGAATGGAAGGTGATAAAGGAGTGGATCTTGCGGATGTTGAAGAATCGGTGCCAACAGGCATGAGAGGTTAGAGAGATGTGGTTGGAAAAGGAGAGAGAGGAGTCGATATGGTGGCCAAGATTGCGGGCATGGGTCGAGATAGGGAGGTTGGAAGGTGGAAAGTGGATGAAAGGAGGGGGCAGGGGAGAGAGTGTTAGGAGTGAAGAAAAGCACTTCAGTCTTGTCAGTATTGAGGGAAAGAAAATGGGATGACATCCAGTTTTTTTATGGCCGTAAGGCAGGAAGAAAGAGTGTGGTGGAGGTCAGAAGTGAAGGAAGAGAAGGAAAGAAAGAGTAGGGTGTCATCAGCGTAGAAGTGTCGGGAGATGCCTAAAGAAGAAATGACTGGGGCGAGAAGGGAGGTGTGGAGAGAGAAAAGAAAGGGTCCAAGTACAGATCCCTGGGGACATCATAGCTCAGGGGGAGGTTGGAGGAGGTGCATCCGCCCCAGGAGACAGTGAAGGATCGATTGGAGAGGTAAGAGAAGAGCCAGGAGAGGAGAGAGCCTCTGAAGCCGAAGGAGGACAGAGTGCTAAGAAGTAGGGGTGATCTATGGTGTCAAAAGCTGCAGAAAGGTCAAGGAGGATGAGAATTGAGGATTGCTTAGTATAGCGAACAGTGAGGAGAGAGTTGAGGACATAGGTGAGAGCAGTCTCAGTGGAGTGTTTAGGGCAGAATCCAGACTGTGAGGTGGGGAGGAGGGATTGGGAGGAGACGAAAGCAGAGAGTTGAGAGTAGCCTAGGTGCTCGAGGAGCTTTGAGATGAAGGGGAGAAGGGAGATTGGTCTGAAGTTGGAGGCAAGAAGAGGGCTAGCAGAAGGTTTCTTCAGGACAGGGATTATGGTAGCGTGTTTGAAAGCTGAAGGAAAGGTGGCAGAGGAGAGACAGATGTTGAAGAAGGTGGTTAGGTAGGGGATAAGAAGAGGGTACATTTTGGGGATGAGGGAAGTGGGGATGGGATAAGAGGGGCAGCAGTCGGATGATTTGGGCAGGAGATGGGAGACACAGCCTGGGGTGATAGGAGAGAAGGTGGACAGGTTATCAGAGCTGGAAGAGGAGGAGGGGGAAGGAGGGGAGAATGAAGGAGAGGAGATGATGTTCTGGTGAAGAGAGAGGATTTTGGATGAGAAGAAGATAGCAAAGTCAGAGGGAGAGAGGGGACAGCTCGTGGAAGGGTCAGAAGTATGAGGGGAAAGAAGGTGAAAAATGGTCTGGAAGATACGGCGGGGGTGAGAGGCTTGTGAGTGGAGGAAGGTAGATAGTAGGAACGCTTGGCAGATGAGAGGCAAGAGTCGTAGAGAGAGTGATATGAGAAATAAGAGGATTGATTAGTCAGAGAAGGGGATTTGAGCCAGCGTCGTTCAAATCGACGGAGGAGGCGGCACATGGACAGAATGTGAGAGGAGAGCCAGAGGGCAACAGCGGATGTCTCCTCCAGTTTAGTTGCCTCACTGGGTTCACTCAAGTTGTATGTCGACTACTCATCGGAACATCTATGACTACTGAAGATGTCCCTGCCGCTTTTTTCCAAAGCGAGGCAAACATAAACAGAAGCAAAACCCTATCAGTGATGCCTGTGGCCCAGCATTGCATTGTACATCCAGAAATACAAGAATTCAATAAATTCCTTACCATAACACGATATTATAGTACCAGTCACAGGTCCAGTTCTGGGATCTTCCTCCATTTTATTACCCCCAACTTCATATGGAACTGTAGATCATTATGTGTGTCGACATTTGCCAACCTAGAGGTTCGGACTATAGGACAATAGGGCAATGCCAAGCCAAAAACGCAAAATGCTAGTGTGGGCCAGTTTTTTCGGTCAAAGTGACCAGTTAGTCCACCATGGGGCTAGTAGTTCTGACCACTGTTACTGGATAAATAGTCTTTTAAAAGCAGAATTAGCATCACAATTTATCAAAAATCTCCCCATTGAGTATTCTCAAACAGCCTGTCACAAAAGGAATGAATAGCCATTTGTAACTGTGGGCCACTTTTTCATTGGTGCCCGAGACAATTGAATGCCCCTGTCTGACCCAGCCAATGTAATGTTGCCATCCAAGGAGAATGTCACCTGGCTCCAGATATGAATACTTGGACCAGTCGCCACAATCTGTAAGCTGAAAGTCGTCAAGGGGTATGTCCAGCTGGAAACGGCTCACTAGCGTTACAGTACCATGTTCCACACAAACATAGCTTTGTTCCATTACAAATGGCTTAGTTTCATGGAATGTCATTAGGCACATCTCAACCTGTTTGCATTACAGTGACTGCATTCTGCTATCGGGATTGTCTCGACAAAGTCAGCAATAGTCCAATGCAAGAAGAACCTTGACATGGAACACCTGTATCTTGCTTTACTGGAAAAAATTGAAATGTGATCAATCCTTTCTCAAGTCTGACAACACTGTGGCTTTCATGTCCACAATAGGGCCTGAAAATCTCTCTCGATTTGGTCCCTTTCTCGGCATAGCCACCTACTTTGGTCTCTATAGAGACATTGGGACTCATTACAAGTTTGCAGGTCTGGAAACAACGGTGCCGGTAAGCTCACAGGCACCCTTGTTTCCGGACTGGCAAACTAGAAGTCTTCCTGCAAGGGCTACTGTGCCCGACAGGTCTGACCCTGCCGGGAGCAGCAGCAACAGTAGGCAGATCGGTCAAGGAAGTGCTGGCACCGTTAACAACGGTGCCGTCGCTTCCGAGTCCCCACTCGTGTAAGGGGACTTACATTTTACCTGCGCCTGACTTCCTTGGCTGCCGGACTTGTAATCTCCCGGTTGCAAAGGGAAGTCAGGCGCCGGTAACATTTTACGACTCCAGCGGCAACCTGCCGGTAGCAACGCCGGACTTGTAATGAGGCACAATCTCACATTTGTGAATTCCATCCTGAAAAAGCCTGTCAATCAAGGGCACGCACACATCTGCTTGATAAAGCGCCGGCAACCTCTGGACTACTTTTTTTACAATTATAAACGATCATCAGGCCTTCCTTAACAGTTATGTCAACCCAAAGGCCAAGATGTGAGCAAAAGTCACAAGGTGGGACTTGAACATTCAGAAAGATCGTACCAGGCGGAAGAACTTGCACACTCCAGGAAAATGATTCCACTCCCAGGGAGCCAAGTTGAGGATTTTGCAGCCGGCCGAGCTTCAAGTGCTGTAGAAGGAGAAAGAGCACATCTTTTGGGACATTGAGGAACTTCTAGCCTCGATCCCGGAGAAAACGACAGCAAAGAGTACGGGATCAGAACATAGAAAATCAGCAAGACATGTACAATGCCAACTATGAAGGATTTTTTTTTTATCTGTTTCAGTTTTGGGGTTGGTCTGCAATGCAGTTTTGATGTTTATTGCAGTCTCTCCCCAGGTTTGGGTCTCATTCCGTGTTAGTGTCAGTTGGCATAATCAGGGGAAACAAAGTACCTCTTTGGGGAGCCTGAGTAAAGAAACAGTGAACAGGGAAGTGCATGAATAAATAGGCCTGCCAGGTCCCCCAGAGTAGCATGGAGTCAGAGGAAAGGAAAGCATGATGCAGAGGGGTTTCAATGGTAGATAGAACATGGTCGAAATTTCGGGTGGCTTATTTTGGGGGAATAAAATGGCGGTCTTGCATGTCAGAAGCACATATTAGAAACCACGCGTAAACCTGTTCATGTTTTTTCCCAACACGGACCTTTGCGAGGGCCTGAAGGGAGCAGTTTTTTAAAAAAAAACTTTATTTTTTATCTTTTTCATACACACACATCAACAACTTGTATCAAGTAGATACATACAACAGAAATATGTTCATAACTCACAAAGTTTCCAACTTAGTCTTTCCTCAGCTTTGGTGTCCAATAAAGGCACTATCTGATAACTAATCATGGTGTCTCACTTAGTCACATCAGGCGAGGGAGGCGTGCCTCTATTAGGCCCATGCAATTATTGGCGTTGCGATTGGGAGTTCACAGTGTCGGAATCAGAAAGTAGGTAGGCGATGTATGGGCTCCAGATATCTGGTGGACATGTGTGGAGGGGAAGGGTTCTTGTGAATTCGGTGTCCACATCTTCGCAGTAGGTAATGTCTTTTTTCCATGCCGTTAGAGTGGGGAGAGGGCGTCGCCCCCATGCCAGAGCTACTCTCCTGCGCGCTAGCACCAGGAGCAGGGCGGCCAGTCTCCTCACCGGAGCTTGTAGGTATTTGGTCATACTAAGGAGTGCGATGGTCAGATTGGGGGTCAGCACCTCTCCGACTATGGCTGGACAAAGACTGATATGCAAATGGATATTTCCCATCTGTGAAAGGCACAGTGAGTAAAAGCAGTGGCTGCGAACTCTCAAGTGGTTAATAACCACTGAACAGGTTATCATGTCTGTTCTTGCGAGAGAGGGGCGCCCGCTACCTTTGTAAAACCTCTCCGACTATGTCGCTCATGGTCTGCAGAACCGAGGACCAGAACCGGGCTATCCCAGCACAGTGCCAGGCGAGCTGAACAAAATCCGCTGCAGAGGCGCCGCATCTTTCACACTGATCCGAAGCCTTGGGGTGGTGACGTCTTTTTTTCTTGGGGGTATAGTAGGCTTGATGCACGAAGTTGAAGTGGATTTGCTCAAAGCGAGTATTTAGCATTATGAAGCAGGTCCCTTGTCGGTGGTTGTTTGGGAAATGACGGAAACTGGGCTTGCACGGTGTGGCACAGCCTGAAATAAATGAAATATATCAAATGAAGTGACGCCGCTTCTCTCCTTGACCATTTGTGGGGTTATGAACATCCCAGGTTATGAACATCCCATCAGGAAAAAGGTCACTGATGGATTGGATATTAATCATATTGAGCCAGATCTGAAATACCTTTTAGTTTGTCAGGGGTATGCCAGGAACGAACTTGATGGGCAATAGTGGGCAGTATCTTATGTGTATCACGTATTTATGGGCAATTTTTTTCCAAATAGCATAGGTAGATAGGACCGTGTTCACTGTATTGTATGGCACGGAAGGTTGCTGAGAATGACGGCTCTTAGGAGATTTGGGGAAGCCAGGGCCCGTTCAACCTGCACATGTGGACAAACGAATTCAGTAGCGTACCAATGGCTCTGGAATTGCGCTTGTGCGACCCAATAGTATTTCTCCACGTCGGGGAGTGCAAGGCTACCTTGAGATACTGGTAGTGTTGTGTAGGCAACCCTTGCTGGTTTACCAGCCCATATTAATTCGAGAGTAAAGCTTTTGATTTTTTGGAGGAATTAAAGTGGTATTATTAGGGGTATATTCGTAAATAAATAAAGGAGTTTCGGGAGAATCATCATTTTGGTCAGTGAAACCCTCCCCATAATGTTAATGGGAGAGACTTCCACCTCTGAATGCGCTCTTGGAGGGAGTATAATACTTTCCCATAGTTATCTTTAAATATTTCACTGTATTTCAATGACATGAGGATGCAGAGGTATCGGACCTTGGAGCTTTCCCATTTAAATCCATGGTCATCATGGAACTTGGGGGTAGCTGGTGTCAGTGGGAATATCACTGATTTGGAGTGGTTAGCTTTAAGGCCAGAAATGCTGCTAAGTTTAATCACTTCAAGCATTATTGGGTTAAGGTTAGTTTGGGGGTCGTTGACAAACATCATCCGCATAGAGGGAGACTACCAGTCTATGCGGGCCCAGGGTGAGGCCCCTATTGATTTGGTGGGATCTCAACCTGGAAGCGAGGGGTTCCATAACTAGGGCAAATATGAGGGTCAACAAGGGGCAGCCCTGACTAGTGCCACGTTCCAGCTTCACTCCCGGAGATTTCATATTGCCTAAGGTGATATAGGATCGAGGATCATTATAGAGCAGTGAGACCATTTTAATAAAGAATTTCCCCAGGCCCATTTGTGTGAGTGTCGCAAAAAGATAAGGCCACTCTACGGAATCAAAGGCCTTTTCGGCGTCCAGTAGGACGGGGATTGCATGTTGTGTTGGTTCAAGTACCGTGATGACTCCAAACAGCCGACGAATAACGTATGTAGTGCTACGTCCGGGAATGAAACCGGCTTGGTCACCTAGTACCAATGCGGGCATAAGGGGAAGGAGTCGGGTTGCTAGAATTTTTGCTAGGATCTTGTTATCAAGATTTATTAGCGAGATTGGCCTGTAGGAGGCACAGTCATCCTGGGGCTTGCCTGGTTTGTGTATAAGAACTACATTAGCTTCTCGGAGGGTGGGTGGTAGTATCCCCTGCTCTAGGGCCTCTTCGTATACTCAGAGAAATAATGTAGCTATAATGGTCATGTGGGCCTTGTAGAATTCCCCAGTGAGTCCATCGGGGCCTGGAGCTTTATTATTTGGAAGTGACTTTATTGCCTCAGTTATTTCCTCTTGTGAGATGGGTGTGTTCAGTGGTTCCCATAGTTCTTGGATTACCCAATACACATCGGTGTCGTTGAGGTAGCCCTGAAGCACCTCAGGGTTGATGGTGCTTTTAGAGCTATATAGGTCCTGGTAGAATCTGTAAAACGTGTTCACTATTTCTTCTTCTGTATAGACCAGGTTCCCTTGTGTGTCATGGATACGTTCCACACGAGTAGGTGTTTCATCGAGTCTTAGAAGGTGGGCTAGGAGTGCTCCAGGTTTTTGTCCCTCTCCATACTGCCTGACCCGGTGTCTGCGGCCTAGAAACATCAGCTCATGTTCCGCTGCTTCCTGGAATTTTGATAGTTCTATTTTCAGATCGGCCTGGGTCTGCAATTCTGAGGGTGTTATTTGTTTTATTTCGAGTTCCTTCAGGCGTTGTTCACTGTCTGCTAGCTTACGCCGTATCAGTTTTAGGATGCCATTTTCTTTGTTCATGCACACGCCCCGTACGTAGCATTTCAGCGTCTCCCATAAGGTGCCGGCCGAGCTTACTGAATCTTGATTTATTTTGAGAAAAGTAGTGATCTCTTGTTGGAGTTCGGACGCGAAGACAGAATCCGAGAGTGAACCTGTTTTAAATCTCCAGTTGAGGGCGGTCTTCTGGGTATCGGGCAACATGAATTCGAGTGTGACCATGGAATGGTCGGAGAGGGAAAGTGGTAGGATTTGACAGGGTCCCCAGTTGTATGGACTTTGGGTTGTTACCAGGATATAGTCAATGCGTGAGCTGGTGTTATGGACCGCTGAGTGAAATGTGTATTCGCACGAGTTCTGATGAGTGTATCTCCAAATATCGGACAGCTCGAAAGCCTGACAGATCTCTGTCACCTGGCGACTTGCCTTGGAGGCTCTGTTATTTACGCTGTGAGATTTGTCATTTTGGGGATCCAGAGGGGTATTGAGGTCTGCGCCCCAGATGATTGTTGCTGAGGTTTACGCTCCCAGATGGGACATGACCCAATTGAAGTTGTTCGGTCCATCTGTGTTAGGAGCGTAGGTATTCACCAAAACTATTTCCTTCCCAGCAAGTATTCCCCTTACCAAAAGGGTCCTACCCTCTCCGTCTTTCTTAAAGTCAATCAAGCTAAAATTGGCATTTTTGTCTATTAGTATTGCAACCCCTCTCGCGTAAGAAGAGTATGAAGAGAAATATCTATGGCAGCCCCATGAGCGGGCCCAGTATTGTTCGGCAGCTGGCAAGAGGTGGGTTTCTTGTAGGATGGCAATATTAATTTTGTGCCTACGGAGGTATTGGAGGACCCTCCTGAGCTTGGCTGGTTGGTTGCCACCTCAGATGTTCCAGGTGCCAATTTTAAACGAGCACATTTAGAGTTGTTAGGAGAGGGGTGCGGGGCTCCATCCTGTCAGTTAGACTCAGATAATGCCTAAGCGTGCAAGATGAGTTATTGAGGATTGCAGGCTCTATAATAGGATTCTGTGGTTGTTTTGTGGTTGAACGTAGGTGATCAATCGAAGGTAACTTGGTGAAATTAACATCCCTCCCTTGCGTGGGCAACCCCCAACTGGCCCACGATGTACCCACCCTTAAAATCGAAACTACAAACAGTGCTGTGCTTGGGGCGTTAGTAGCCCAACAGGAAGTAGTGTGGCTCTTTTGTTATAGGTTTTAATTCTATGGTGAGTAGCGTACATCATAATGAGGCTGAAGTGGTAGCTCTGCTGCTCATTGGCGAAGTGCATAAGCTATGGTGGGTCTCTCCGCATACGGTCTTCACGACGTGGGTTTGGATTATTTGGGGCAGGTCTACAGCCGGCACGGTCAAGGTATTTATTGGCCTCCTCTGGTGTGGTAAAGAATTGGGCTTTCCCCTCGTGCTGAATGCAGAGTTTGGCGGGAAACAACATGGAATAGAGTATATGGTTCTCTTGTATTCTCCGATTAACTGTTGTGAAAGAGCGCCTCTGTGCTTGTACTGTTGATGAGAAATCAGGGAAGAATTGGATTGGGTCACCATCAAATTGGAGTTTCCCTTTTTCTCTGGCAGCCTTGAGTAGTGTGTCCCGGTCCTTATAATTGAGTAGTCTCGCAATAATCGGACGCGGGTTTGCTCCCGGGATTGGTCTGGTATTGGGAATTCTGTGTACTCTTTCTATGACAAATAGTTGGGAAAGCACTTCTGCCCCAAATAATTCAGTGCGGATCTGTTCAACGTGGTCCTCCATTTTAGTCTGAAGTTGTTGCTCTCTGACTCCGGTAATTCTAATATTGTTCCTGCGGGAACGTCCTTCTAAATCTTCGTTTTTAGCAGAGACAGCCTTCATTTGGGATTCTAGAGTGGAGACTCTGGTGGTCAGGGCTGCAGTACCGTCATCTAGATCTGATACGCGTTGCTCCACGTTGTCCAGCCTGTCCGCATGTTGATCGAGGCGGTGTTGAAGTCGATCTACTTTGGACGATAGATTGTCTAGTTTACTCCCTACGTCCCCAATTCCAGCTTTCAGGTCTAGCAGGATTTCCCTGATTTCGAGGCTTGGGGTTTGCTGCGCTGCTGGGTCCATATCTTTTGAGGGGGACGCTGGCCTACTGTTGGTGTTCGTCGTCTTGCTGGAAGAGCTGGCTTCAAAGTTCAGTTTTTCTGGGACTTGTCGGTTTTCCCCATGGTCTGCTCCAAACTGGTCGCTGCGCGCTTAGCAGTGGTTGCAGTTTGGGCACTTGTTGTGGCGTTGTGGCGCAGGTAGCAGTTCAAGATATGTTTACCGTTGTTGTTGGTGGTCTGGGGGGGTTAACCGGTGACTTGCTCGATTGGGTCTGGCCCTTGGATATCGATAGGATACTTTTTGTGATTTGGCGCACGTTTTCTACTTCCCGCACGTAGAGTGCTGGCAGCGGCTGTCTGGGGAAAATTCCTTGAATCTGGTGGAATTACTTGGTATATGACTGGTCAGCACTGGGGTGCTCCCATCGGGGTCTGAGGGACGTGTTTCCAGTGGTCCTTGTAGATTGTGACACCGTTCCCCACAGGCGAGCACCTAGACGGATACTGTTTGGCGTGGCTTTCAGGCTGTACTGTGCCGTCTGACTGACAGTTTAAGCTTGCTGGCAGTAACTGGGCTTGCTGTTATATGGTGCCTGTTTCCGAGTGGAGTGCCGGAGTGTAGTTGTGCTCCCACGTAGGTAGGGGGTGTGTTGATTCGGCTCGGCTGTCTGTTGGGCAAAGCCCCTAAATCACTATCACAATGAGCGTTTCCCAATTGCTTCGTTGATTGCGGGGTGCAGGCGCGTTCTCAACGGGCATACCGCACGTAGGCCTTAACACTCAGAAGGCCCTGAAGAGGCCTTGTTTATTGCTGCTGTCACTGCAGTGTGGTTAACAATTCAGTGAGAGAGATTTGCACGGCTTGATTAGTCTGTTCGGTAAGCAGGTCTCTCAGGAGATGTTGTCCGCTCCTTTTGTCCGCACAATGCAGTTCGAAGCCGCTTGAGGATCGGGGTGTATGGGATATTAGTGTCCGGAAAGATCGCGGCTTGGTTCCACCGTTGGAGGTGAGTATCTTGGAGGCGACGACAGCACCCGCAGTCCGCCCGGCGGGACTGGTTGTCGCCAGGGGGAAGCGTATGGTTGGTATCCGTTGGGGACGCGGGTGGCTGCTCCCCCCGGGGGCTCTGTCAGACGCCACTGATAAGGGTGCCGGCCCCTGCAGCTTCCGCCGGCATTACTGGCTATATGGGGTAGGGGGGGTTCCACGAGTCCGCCGGGGCACGGATCAAGCGCCGCATACGTTGAACCTGGGCTCCTACCTGCACACCGGGCGGGACTGCTCAATGCGCCTCACGCCGAGCCACCGTAGGGACGGAGACAGCCGTGTCTCTTCGAGCGCCGAGAGTGCGCACGTTGACCCGCTTCCTTGCATTGGCTCGGCTCCTCGGTGGTGCGGTGTCTGCGAGCCTGTGCTGGATGTTCGTAGCCGGTGACGAATCGAGCACCACTGGGCTCTTCCTTCTCTGCTTGCGGCCTTGCCCACCGCACGGGATTCAAGCTCATTCTAATTGGCGGGCCTCTGGAGTCAGCCCGTAACTCAGCTGATATTAAGGTTCTCGAAGCAATTTTGGTATCAAAATGTTCAGCACAAACTCGGGAATCAGCAAAGCATTAGCTACGGCCGAATTGGGCACCACAGCGGGATTGATGATACAGGATTCATTCAGAACCACACAGAGCTCCCTAGGAAGCTGCCATCCTGTTCGGCTCTCTAGCGCCCTCGTCTGAAGGGAGCATTGAGAGTTTCTTTGTTATTTTGTTTTTAACTACGAGGTAGACGTGCCTATTTCATTTACTGTACAGCACAGGTGCAACTCTTTAAACACCCAGATGTGATGAAAATGGCCTTTCTTTCAAGAAACATAGTCCTTCAGGCACACATCATTCCAGTCGCGCTGGCATCAGACACACACCCAGGAAAACCTCAATCAATAGGAGCCTGGTAATGTTGGTTCAATGCCCCTTTGAGGGTTGACACTAGTCATACATCTTTTCGGGAGGATAGCTCAGGGGCAACGTGCTTGCCTTGGAAGCAAGACGACACTGAGCCACACATGTTTGATCCCTGGGACTGCGCTTAGAAACCTCTTGGTATTAAACGTGTTATAAATAACATATGTCATGTCATTTATGGCCCTCCATAAAGTCATGGCCAATAGTTTATTATTCTAGGTTCCCCGTTTTTCTGTCTCCCGGAGCGCTAGAAATGTTCTAAACAATGTGGTATAAAAGTGTTATACTTGCTTTAACACTTTTATCACGCCAGGAAATTTTCCAAGTTTTTGCAGATTGAGTGGAGCGTGGAACCCCACTATTTCTGTCCACCTTGCATTTGCACTGTCTCTGCATGAACCAAATAGTTTTTATGCTGCCATGACTTTTTCACTCTGTGAATCTGCCTGTAGCAGGTAATCTCCACGTGAATCTACTGCAAAAGCCACCAGCATGCATCGTGAAGGCAATCACACTCTGGAGATCATTTTCTACAAATGACTGATTTGCTTGCGGCCTAGGCCTGAGTTACTCTTCCAACTGCTTTGAGGAGTGTGCTAGGAGCTAAAGTAGGAAAGCATATATATATTTATTTTTTTGCAGGATTGTGAATTGCAATATTAGTGTTAGCCTTTGGAATATACTTGCCCAGCAAATACTTTTCATCCAAATGTTTGTGTGATAGAGGAAAAAAATGTCCTAATGCCAGTTAATGTCATCCCATACGGTGGGATACGACTGTAGGTCACTAGTCATCTTGGTAGTTATGGAGGGAGCCCAGTGCCACCTGTATCTTGTTATTCGTTTAGCAAGGTCAGCTCAGCTTGCACTTCAGTGAGGTAGATACGAGTGCCATTGAGTTGGCTAATATTAACAGGAGTTGGATAATAGTGAACGCAGGGTCTGTTACCAGCAAACAAGTTAATTTTTGGCAGTAACGGAAATTCCATTGTTCCTATGCCTACTATATTGTCTTGGCTGATCTTCTAGCCTGGAAATGACATTGCCAATATGTCTACTATATTTCCTTGGCTGATCATTTTATTTTTTATTTTAGTATTTGTATAGCGTGCTGCAGCCCGCGGGCATAAAGGCGCTGTAAAGAATATGTATGCAGGCTTGCTTCAGGGTTATAGGAGAGTGGCCCATTACAGTGGTTTAATACAATTGCTTAGTTTACAGTGCGTTGCATATCAATGTACAGTACATAGCAAGATAGTCAGTAGATGGCATTGAGTGGGAGGCAAATCAAACAAAAAGCTTCATCTTTAACGCCTCACGGAAGGCTGTATGAGATTCGATCATTCTGAATTGGGCAGGGAGGGTGTTCCAGTAGGTTGCAGCCAGGGTTGGTAAACTGGAGCCACCGGCTCGCACTCTTCAAGTAGGAGGAACAATGAGGCGATTGGAATATGCAGTTCTGGAAGGTCTAGAGGGTGTTTTTTGATGATCCTTTGAGCTAGGTAAGTGGGAGCTAATCCATGGATACATTTGTTTGCAATAGCCAGTGTCTTGAAAAGAATCCTTTCTTTGACAGTTAGCCAGTGAACCTGCCTTCTGACCCCAGAAATGTGATCCCTACGAGCGATACCAGTTGCGGCCCTCAAAGCATTATTCTGAGCTACTTGGAGTTTAGCCAGATTATTTTGGGTTGTACCAGCAAAGAGAGCATTGCAGTAGTCCAGCCAAGACCTGATGATGGTCCTAGCAATGGTGATGCAGTTCTCTTATGAAAGGAATGACCTGATTGCATTGATCAGTTTGGAATGGTAGGCAGCTGAGGATGCGAAGGCATTAACCTGCCTCTCCGTGGTCATACTGGGCTCAAGATACACACCCAGTGTCTTGATAACTTGGGACACAGTGATGGGTATGTTATCTATTTTGAATGAGCTGTATTGCGTGCCCAATTTACCCAATGTAGCTGTGGATCCAATAAGCAGGAGTTATGTTTTCTCAGTGCTTAGACATAGCCAGTTTTCAGCCATCCAGGACTGAATTGTGGAGTAGATGAGGTTCATATCAGTGGGGTAGTCACCTGTCAGTGGGATGAACACCTGGGTGTCATCTGCATAGTTAGTATATGAGATGCCCATGGCGTCGAGAATTTGGAACAGTGGCCTAGTAAAGAGGTTGTAGAGAGTTGGTGCTACAAGGCAATATAGTAGGGGTTCCGGGATTTTCCTGGAAATCTTATCTGCCGAAAATATATGTTCACATATTCTGAAGATACAGTTTTGGTCTGGAGTACATCTATCAGACCGATAATGTTTATAATGTGGAGATTTATCAGTGAACACTATTTGTTTTGTTATGAATATATTGTATTCGAATAAGTTTATATGCAAACTTCAAGTTCCTTGAATAATTATTTTTTTTAGATTTGAATGGGATGTATGCAGTATGAATGAGTGTTTTTTTTAATTGAAATTTATATTTGTACACATTTTATAATTAGAATGAAATTAAATAAAATAATGCATCAATTCTTACAGCGCTAGTCTCCATTTCAGTCAATCACAATCATTCCAATCTTTTTCAGCTTAGTTTTCAAAATTCTGTGCTTTACTGCTTTCGGTACTATCTTACTGGCTGTACTTATTCCATCCCCTCTCTTGCCAATGACTCCGCTTCTATTCCTCTACAGAATTGGGTTCCCCTTAAAGTTCTGTTCTTGATGCTCCCCTTTTCTTTCTTTACATTATTCCTTTTCTTTGATTATTTCCTCATTTGGTTTCTCTCATCTCATCTATGATGATGAATCTCAAATCGTTTTCTCTTTTTCTGATTTGACTGAGTCTCTTCATCCCAATCTATCGGTTAGTTTCCTTGCTGATCAGTCCTAGATTGTTCTAACTATCTTCATCATGAACCCCCATCTTGATCCTGCTAAGACAGAGGCTCTTTGCTATCCTTCTTATACTATCCCGTCCACCTGTAACTCCTGCCTCCAACTCATTCCTTCCATCTATTCTTTCATTGACGCAGTCTTTGATTCCTTGCTCTCTTTTGCTCATGACAACACTACTGTTGCTGGGACTTGCCATTCTCAGTTGTTTAACATGTGGAAACATGCCTCTTTCTTTATCTTAATGCTACCGAACCTCTGATTGCAGTGCTAATTCCTTCTCACCTGGATTATTCACAGCTCTTCTCAGCTTCTTCTTGGGCATCCTGCAAATTATCTGGCTTGTCTGTATTCTATTTGCAACTCCTGTATTTGTCTATTATTTGGTTTCACTCCTCGTGAATCTCTGTACTCTGCTCTCTCCTCTCTTTGATGGCTGCCCTTTGAATCATGCCTGTTATTTTGTTGATTTATATGTTTATTTGGAACATGACAACAATCCTTTAAACGTATAATACAAAATGTATCATAAGACATTAAAGCCAGTTAAGAAAAACATTGAACAATCGTACACAATAAAACATGTTTGCAATTTCCACACTCTTAATGCTCTTTTGATTTAGGACAATAGACTACTATCCTTTCTTCTGCTAGTAACACATACAATAGAGCAGAGTGATGGGGTCAGATAGGGCTGTTAGCCATTCAACCTACTTATTTGTGCTATTTGTCGATCAGTCCTGACCTGCAATCCATGTGTCTCACTCTGGTCCTTAACCTATGTTACAAAGCATTTCTTGTCAGAATTCTTCTCCTGAACACTCAAAAGATTTTCGGGTGGAAAAAGGGCAAAGGGCATTCATATGAGATAGCCTAGACTGAATGTATTTAACCAGGGAATTTAGCAATAACCTTCCTCTTCCATGATGTTGGTATGTCAGCAACACTTTTTCGTTGGCCCACTGCCTAAACCAAAATAGCACTTGGGTCAGACACAAGCTCAACTTTGTATGAACAGCATAAGATGGAGCAGACAGAGGGAGGTACAGAAGACTCTTCCAGAATGAGTTTTCCTTAATTTGTAGCTCAGAGACATTCTCAAAGCCCCAGAGAAAGGTACCATAAATGCTAGATGCCTTTGCCCTGGCTGGCCTTATAGACTTCCAGAATATTATTCGATGGTTATACTTGGCAAATTGACGTGAAACGAGACAGTCCTCCCAGTGATTGGCCCATCTCAATGACTTGTCTCTTAATGTGTGCCTGACCCGTAGCTGATGAGGTGAAACAGATGCCAAGATAATCAAAGTCATACACATGAGGTATCACTGAGCCATCACTTAGCATGAGGCACATCTTCACATGCTTTCTCCTATACCTACGGTTCTATGTTCATTCTTCAACCTTTTTGATTTTTGCCAAAAATCACAGTTTCTTTTTTATTTGGGGATGGCGCCCACAAATCCCCCTCCCTATTATTTATCCATATACACCGCCCCACCCTACCCCTATAAGCCCTTCTTCCTTGACTCCCCATATTTTTAAAAGTTTTTTCAGCAAAACATTTTTGAGAAAAAGTGGCATGAAAAAAACAGGAGATTTATGAACGTCATACCCATACCTACATGCAATTACTGCTGCCTTAGAGGTGTTGATCTTAAGGTCTAGAGAGTGCATTAACCTGGTATATTACATTAACAGTTTCTGAAGGGCATTGGGTGTCTTGGACATTAGGATGGTGTTGTCTGCGTATGCTAGCAGTGGGAGGGCCCGGTTGCCTACGTTTAGAAAATCCACCCAGTGTAAACCGCGGCCTGGTAAAGACTGTTAATGGAATGGACCGGGGCAAGCACACAGCCCTGGGAAAACCCCAGGTTTACCTCAAAAAAGGACGTGCACTGACCCTGTTCAGCAAATCTTACGCAGGCATGATTCCCATTATGCAGCAGTCTCAGCACCTAGATCAGTTCATCAGGACAATTTAAGGACCTTAGTGCAGCCCACAACTTCACCCGATTAACCTTATCAAAGGTCGTGATCAGGTCCTTAAAAGCCAGATAGATCTTCTCTCTACGGACAAAGCAATCTTAGTCACAATAGATACAGGCTTAAAGGCTGTTCAGCTGTGCCAACCCCGGCCTAAAACCCAGTTGTATATCCGTCAAGACACTACATATTGAAAGCCACCACTCCATGTGTCCCAATATGATCGTACCAAAAATTGTAAAAGATGTGTCAAGGAGAGAAATGGGTTTATAAGCACTTGGGGAGGCGCAATCACCCTTCTTAAAAATCAGGACAATTATTGGGTTTTCCAGGAAAGCGGTATAACCCCCATGGGCAGAACTGGAATAAACGTGCATGTTAGAAAAGGGGCCCACAGATCTCCCCAAGACTGAAACAAGTTGGCCAGTTTGGCATCGGGTCCAGAGGCCCAGTTATGTGCTTGTTTGTCCATGGCTCACAAGACCTCATTGACAGACCAGACAAGAGACTGTGCGGGAGTAAAAACTACTGCCGGCTCTCGGTAATCTTGAGACTCTCTCAGCCAGGTGCCTTCAAGACAGTCAAAAGTTCACGTATGCACTTATTACAGTTCTCATCGTACCATCCCCTAGCTGGTCGATAGTCTATCAAAAAATCTCACTGGAAAGAAATTGATTAGTGTGCACGTTAGGTTACCAAAGCCCTCAATGAACAAAAGGGCTGGTAGCAGAATATAAAATTCGAGACAGCCATGGAGAACATACAGGACCCATCCTTTGATATAAAACCATCGGGTCAGTCAGATTGTATTCGCCTTTTACAGGACGGATTAACTGATGCTCCGTCAAGTTGCTTATGGGAAGTAAAATTAAAATGCCCCCTCTGCCATCATATTTTCAGACTAATGGAAAAACAGTTACTGTTTGGGTTACACAGAACCTCAAACTTCTGGATCAAATGCCAGTTTTTCTTCTCGATAAGGAAATATTCTATAGTCGATGTTCCCATATGAACGGCAAAGGTCCTCTGCCGAGGAAAGAAAATCAACTACATGGAAACAAGCCAAATCAGCTGAAGGGGATGGCCTAAACAGAGGAGGATTTTGCGAGGTTAGAGCTATCCCTATACCATCCTCAATCCCAACCATAATGTATGGGTTTTGCAAAACCCTTTGTTCTACGAACAGATACTTCACAATTGAGATTAGGCATAGTCCTCTCACAAGCCCATAATATAGCAGCCTCTTCTCTGGTCCACTGAGAGGGACACCTGAAAGCAAACACTGAATGTTTTAGTTGTTACCCTATAGAGACCAGGAGGGGGCATGGTGGAAGAGGGAAAAGTATGTTACAATATCTCCTGATTAGCCATTGGGAGGTGTGAGGGTTGACTCAGGAAGCTAGGATCCATTAGCCGCTAGGTGATCTGAGGTCCCGTAATGGAATGGGACGTATCCTCTGTTCTTCACTGCAACACTGGTCACCTGGCAGAGGGGACTGCCACATTCCTCATACAGACATTACTAGTCCTTGAATAGATTAGATCAAGGCTAATGTCTTGGAAGTTATTGGTCCTTGAAGCCCTGACCTACTGTGTTTAGTGACTGCCCATTCCATATCAAATCTTAACAGAACAGACCCATTCTCACTATTCACTAACATGAGCAGGACCCATGTAGCTTTCAATCGGTGTGAGACCTGCAAGTTCCACTAGCAAAGTGCTGCATGCCTGACATAAAGCCATGCACCAATCAGAGTGTGCAGACCAGAGATGAGAGTGTTAAGTCCAGAGACTGCTGATGCACTGGAAGCCCATACAGCACAACTGATCCCCAAACAGAGCAATGGAGCAGCCACAGCTGCAAGCCTTTGTTGTAAGCCGAGGGAGAGGAGATTCCACAATAAAAAACAACAGTGGGAAAGGGATAGTGCAGGAATTTGGGGCAGAGAGCAGAGGAGCAGAGTTGGAGGGGCATAACGAGTTTGAGGGGCAGGAGGAGGTGGTAACACAGATATATTGGAGTGCAAAAAGGGATGGACGGTTGAGAATATTCAGGAGGTGGATGTAAGAAGAGAAATGAGGTCAGAGATGGAACCGAAGGATGACGATTGGCTCTGCAGTCACACCACGGAGGAAGTATTATACATAGAAGAACACTGGAAAAAGACCAACCCATAACTGTGCACCATGCTTCCTCAATCAGAAGTTAGAGGTGCATGGTCGAGAGGTACAGGGTTAAGGTAAGTGTGAAGAAAGGGGGGATTAAAGGGTGTGGAATGGGAATGTGAGAGGGCTGTAAAGGGGTGGAACAGCGGTGGCATTGGGGCCCCATAAGTGGAGGGAATGAGAAGGGAGACAAAATGTACATCCTTGTAGGAGGCAGCCTGTTAAAAGTGGCCTTCTGCAGTATCACTGGTTAAACGGTGGGATTTGGACCTATATCTGAAGATTGAGTAAGAAACCAGTCATCTGTAGAGAGAAAGGGGAGAAGTCATAGGAAGACAGGAGAGCCAGTTGGAAGAGAGGAAGGAAAGCAAGCAGTGCGAAATATAGTGGAAAGTCTCTTGGAGACGTAGGTCAAGATAGAATGCAGCAACACTAGTCTACTTATTTCTGCAGAGAAGTGAAAAGGAACAAGAATGTGGCAGAATTTTAAGGCATTAGGACAGCAGTCAGGTAGAGGGTTACAAACAAGAACTATTGTCTTGTCCCTATGCAGGAGAGGGCATTGGCTCAGAGAAAGGGGAAGTCAATCAGTTGGGGATGGTTTATTACATGTGGAGGTCTCTATGACAAGGAGGTGGGCAGGATCACATTCAGGAACCTAGCCAACCCTCTGTATTACCTCACCTCTTGGAGATTGCCTTACTCCAAAAGAATCTGATGCTGCAAGAAAAGTGTGTGACCCGTCTCGCTATCACTGTGCAAACCGTGGCCATCTGAAGAAGGCTGATCACGATAGCAGAAGATAAACAAAACGTATGCATATTGAAAGGATAGATTGAATTTAAGAAGATTAACATCATTGATATATGTTGAGAGACTCATTGGATGCAATAAAGGCTAAAACTGGAATCATGACAATCTAACAAATGTATGAAATATAATGGATTCTGGATAAATCATAAATACATCAACAGCAAACTGGATTCATGAAGACAGACATCATAATACAAGAACATTGATGTGATCTGCAAGGATCAGTTGGACTTATTAAGGAAGGATATTTTAAGAAAACACAATCATTTGGATGTATTTTCTAATAAAAATAATACCATTGAATAAAACGTCCATAGTTATTTGGGGATATTCTACCAATGGTTTGACATGCAGAAAAGCACATTCAGATCATTTAGAGGAGCACACTAGACCTCACCCTGCTTGGTAAATTACTTAACTGCCTTTCAAAACAACTGATACCCCCTGAACCCCACTTCCCCCAAAGAAGTTCCAGTCTTCTAAAGCGCTAATACAGAATTATTTTAGCCTCTAATAAATAAAAACCTTTTAATTTTTAATCCATCTTGTAAATATTTATTTTCAACTTTATACCAATATATATTTGCGTGTTATTTTGCATTAGCTACACCGTAGCCCCTACACAAATTACTAGACTGAAAATCTCACCATCAAAACTGGTATACACCAGAATTATCAACGTTTTTATTATCCTCAGAAACATACATAAACAATGGTATTTTGATCCTAGATAGAATGATCGATTTATCCTGTGGATGACTAGAAAGCAATGCAAACTTGCTATCATCAGGGTAAAAAAGCCACTTCCCTCAGACTTTAGAGGATGTCCCTAATTAGTCTAAACCTGTTTGTATAACCAGTTGAACCAGGCGCATCATGCATGTTTTCCTTTCTTTCCCCTCTCTCTCTCTCTCTCTCTCTCTCTCTCTCTCTTTCCCATTGCACGTGCCCAGGGCTTTTCATCATCTGCCGGCCTGTTGTAGTTCACAAATTAAAACCGTTATGTTTTCACAAGAAGTGTAACTAACACCAATCTGCAGACAGCTTACTTTTAAGCATGTCATTTCATGTGTGGTTTTAACTCTTCTGTGGACCTTATTTAGAATTTGGTAATGCAGTGATAGAGAAAAGTGGTGTTAACGAGATTAAAGCCACATTTTCGTGTGGGGGAAAGGTCTTTCACAAAACCCCATCACCACACATGGTAATCACCAGAGGCGTTAAATACATACAGTGCCTACAGTAATATGCAGTCCCCATTGAGTGCTCCCGAACTCCAAATGGGGAATTACTGAAGGGTGCACACCACTGGTAATCATGCAGACTGCTGCAGTCACTGCATGTGGTAATTTTTTTTTTTTATTATTTTTATTTGTAATTTGCAGTTTATTCAAACTTTTATTACAAAACACAAAACACGAAACACGAAACACAGAACTCAGAAAAGAAAAGAAGAAAACAGATAATTATGATGCAGCAAAAGCAACACTTTGTTTTCCTATTCTGCTGATGTTTTCATTACTTCATTTGGTATAATCTTTTCCAGGAAATTAATCACCGCAAATGTTAAATGAACATTGATGCTAGACAACATCTTATACCACCACTCATCTACATTTTCATTTACAGGAGCATACTTTCCTAAAAACAGTGAACGAGCATCTACCAACTCCTCACATTCCATTATTAAATGTTTTAAGGATTCTACTGACACTTGACAAAATCTACAAGTATTATCACTTGTTTTATCATCATGTCTGACCCACAGCACCTCATTTGTCTGGTATATGTTTAGTCGTAGAAGCAGGAATTTATTTCGGTGGAATCTGGAGGGAAATTGCTTTAGATATTTAGGCAAATGATCTAAGCTGTTCTCTGCTAGTCCTAAATCCAACGCGGTCTTCATACCGGCTCAATTTTCGGAGTTCTGTATCCAGCTCCATTGCCTTAGTTTTAGTTTGGCTATTTGTGGAGTAGCCATCACTGTTTCCCACTTGATGTCGGCAGAATCAACAGTTTGCTTTATTTTATTGATCCAACAGCTCAGCAGCCCTTCATGAGGTCGTTGCATTGAAGCAGTTAAAATCTTATAGGCAGGTGCAGGATCGGTTAAATCTATTTTCCTTACCATACTGATTGACCTCCATAGCATTGTTGTATATAGGGAGTCGAGGCCTAGCTCATGTCTAATTGCTGTTACTGAGACATAGGTAGGTAGTCTAAGTACACGTCTCCAGAACTTGCTTTCTAGTGTTTCCCAGCACTTAGCATTCAGATTCCACCCAGTTTCTGCGCCGAAGCAGATTGCCGGAACCACCTTCTGCTTGTAGAATGTCAAAACCGGGAGTTTTGTAAATTTGCCATAGTCAGTATGAATCCGGGCTCCTTGTAGAGCGTAGGTGTTCATGCGATTTTTTAGATCCATCATCCAGTCTGCCTCTCTTAGTGAGCTGTTAAAAAGTATTCCTAGATATCGTATGGAAGAGACTGTTTCAATGTTTTCTCGACTGATGGCCCATTTAAATGCACGATCTCTCCTGGTAAAGACCTTTCCAATTGCCAAGATCTTCGTCTTTTTTTCATTTATTGTTAAGTCATTTGCTTCACAATATATTTGGAAGCTGCAAAGCAGCCTCTGAAGCCCAATTTTTGTAAGGTCCATTAGCACTATGGCCCTCATTACGACCCTGGCGGAAAGGGGAAAACGATGGCGGAAATGCAATACCGCCATCGAAAAGCGCTCGGTGCGACTATGACCCGTCACCGCAAAGTACGAAGCCATTAGCGACACCGTAGTGAACGCCAACGCTAACTGCACTAAGCACGCGCGCGCGCACCATGCCAAACCGCAAACACCACCATGGTGCAACGGTACGGCAATTCCGACCCTAGCGGACATGTACCTAACGCCATCAGGCATGGCGGAATGGACCATTCCGCCATGGCTAGAAATACGGCATCGTGAACCAACCGTAAATGGCCCACTGAGTGCCTGTACTCCACTCCCTGGCCACATTGCACAACTCCTGGCAGGCGCAATGTACTCACACCATGCAACCAGTGAAATCTACAATTCACCCATGCATGCCAACGTAGAAATGCATGCAGGTGTTCGAAGCGCCCCGTGAGTGGGCATCCATGTACGGCATTTCACCATAGCCGTACTGATGCAGCACAGGCATGTGAAGGTACAAGACATCAAAATGGAAATCAAGAACACATGACACAAAACAACAGTAGTCCCCCATCGCTTGCCACCAGCGCAAGGCAACATCCAAAACAGCATCCTGAGGGGGATTGCACCAGACCTGTACTCTTGCCAGTAAACAAACCAACCATCAGCAGAAGCATGTACCACACAAGTTGGCAGAGTGACTGAGCAGCCAGGCACATCCCAAGAGGGGCCGATGGGAGCTGCAGGGCACAGATGGCATGAATACAGAAGCTATTCCAATGGACATGACCCCAGTCCCCCTCCAACAAACGCACGCAAACACAGGCACCTGTGACCAGCCACATTCTGAACATCCCATCATACCATCAATCGACCTGGCTGACAGGCACCAGTCGGCCAAAAGCCAATCCCCCGCCCCTGAACAGCACATCATGTAAACAGTCACAATGGCAGCCCCTATCCGTGACCACACTGTGCTACGTAGGCAAAAGCGGCCAGTACTGTACCACACAACTCAACTCAGAAGGCGGAACACAATGCAGATCATCTCGCAATACATACCGCCACAAATCGAAAATCGCCACATCACCTGCAAAGAATAACGCAACACGCCAAATATCGGAATACAATTTAAATGCACATCCAAATGACAAAGGCCTCACAGCAATTTGTAAAATAACACCAAAACATCCATCATCACCGAGGGCTGCATCTGCAATAATTGACCAGCTTCCACTTGTGTGACGCCCTGTACCATCATGGCACACAGGGCCAACATCAACGTTCCAAAAGGCAACATGGAAGCGGCAAGAACCGCAGGTCCGTCCCATGAGGCAGGCACTAGTCCAGCTGAAAGGCCGAAATGTTGCACCTAGCCACCAGAACAGCGTAAGGGCATGTGGCCCATTGGCGATCGTCCCATAAGATCGTAATGCTGCTCCACTGATTCACCCGAAGCTGCAGGTGTCGAGAGTAAAAACCATCTGGAGGAGTGGCGTACAGATGGCATCTGCAATAGGGCAGGAGATACCTGTCACCAAAATGAAACACAAATTAACCGATTGCACTACATGACACATGATGCATCACTATCTTCATTCAACACACCAAATCCACACCCATATGCATGCTAGGCCACTCCAAAGGAATATACACACCCCTAAATCAGTATCGATACATAACGAAACCAATCGAGGTTAATACACCATTGGCAACGTCGGTTACTGTGCATGCGTCCGTCAAGATAGAACCCATGACATGGGATTAGTAACGTGCCTAGACACAAGTGTATGAAGGCGCGTCGAGACAGGGAGGATCCGACAAGGGCAGATAGACGTAAGTCCCACTATGGCAGCCTTGCATCACATAGCGCAGGGGAAGGGGATTGAATCAAAAAACACATGTACATGGCAGACCCTAAATGGAATCATCTGTCCATGCATCCATTCATCATTCCCTCATCCCGCAATGAAAACGCATGAACATTCACTCACATAATATGTGAAACTTCCATCGCGTCTGTGCGTAATGCAGTCTGCAAAAACCACTGTGCTCCTGGCCGGATCTGTAGTGTCGTGAAGCTAGATGGACTTGGGAACGTCCTGCCTTATCGTCCACTACGCTATTGCGCATCCCATTCAATTCATGTCATTCATTGCTTGCTCGTTATGGGCCCTGTCCCAAGGACATTCAACAATAGAACGTTACATTTCCAGGCAGACCTGTGGGCGTCTCCTCACCGCTACTTCGCAACCAAAAATCCTGGCCTTCGAATTCCACACTTGCAACATTACGTCGAAAAGGCTTCTGTGAACGCTTGCATTCACAATTACATCAATGTAGTGCGGCTGTGTGTCATAATGCTAACTGGCTGCAATCACAAATGGGACGCCACGCCCGTCGGTGAAGTATGATACTGTGCTGCATGAGGGTCGGCCATCGATCGAGCCCTACATACCACTGACTCTTCACAGGTATGTAAGCGGCTGCAATCATAGCATGTGTAACAATGGGAGCATAGCATGAAAATCAGTCAAAGTACATCACACTGCCATCGGGATTTGATACATGATTCCAACCCCAAGATGCCATGCGGCCAAATGCAGCCTTACGTGCGGGACGTGCTCGGCCAGAAGGGATTGCATCTGCCACAGATTCATTCAATCAGCACAGGTGGAGGCCATACAGGCCGACAGCACATATATAGCAGACCCAAACCCCTCCCACAACCACTCCCACTCCAAAATGCTACCGGCAGGACTAGCGATGTTGGGCCTGGGGCACCAGATAGCACTGCAAGTGCTACAACTACAAGAAGACGACGAACAACAACAGGTACAACAACCGGGCGCACAGGGGAGACGGAGGAGAAGGAGGAGGAGGAGGGCAAGGCAGGGTCAGCAAGGCCCACAAGCACTGCCACTACCACCACGCAGGCGGCCCGCAATCCCACGCCTCCGAGCTGATCCGTTCAACCTCACTGCTGAGCAGATCCACACCCTCTACCGTTTGGACCGGGACACCATAATCGCCATTGTGGACATGACACATGCTGACCTCGTGAGCATGATAGATAGCCCAACCGCCATCCCACCCCTACTGAAGGTGGTGTCTGTACTCCACTTCCTGGCCACAGGCACCTACCAGCACACAGTGGGACAGTTGCATGGCATTTCACAGCCACTGTTCTCACGGACACTCTCCCAAGTGCACGATGCCCTCCTGAAGCACGCCGACGACCACATCACACTACCACGCACGTACCAGGAGATTACCAACGCAAAGGTGGGATTCCATGCACTTGGCGGCATCCCGGGTTGCATTGGTGCCATCGACTGCACCCATGTTGAATTGGTTGTCCCACATGCCATGGAGGTCCAGTACCGCAACCGGAAACAATTTCATTCAATCAATGTGCAAATGGTGTGTGACTCCAACAAGATCTTTACGCATTGTTGTGCCAGATTTCCAGGATCTACCCATGATTCTATGGTCCTGAGGAACACAAGAATACCACGCTACATGGAGCGACACGCAGGGCACAGATCCTGGCTACTCGGTGAGTCTCATTCCATGCATGACATCGTGGCCCATTTGATGCGTCAATGACCTTGCAGGAGGGGGGGGGCTACTTAGCACTATCATTCCACTGACACCCTTTATTCGTCCCATACAGGTGATGCCGGGTATCCACTGAAGAGATGGCTCCTTACACCAATCCGGAACCCACAGAACCAGCATGAGGAGGACTACAACCATGCCCACTCACGTAGCCGTGTGGTCATTGAACAGGCATTCGGCCTACTGAAGGCTCGTTTCCGCAGCCTCAGCAGGTCTGGCGGGGCACTCATGTACAGCCATGAGAGGGTTTCTAAGATGGTCATGGCATGTGTCATGCTGCACAACATGTGCATACGTAGGAATGTGCCCATGCCCCCTGACGCTGTACTGCATGCACCTGAAGATGATGATGATGAGGGTGGGGATGTGGAGGGACGCCAGGGAGTCCATGAGGCACAGGATGCACGTGCAATCCGACAGAGCATCATAGATGCATGCTTCTAGCAACCACGCATGGTGCCTATTACACGGAAAGGGGACCTGTGGCACTGTGTGTGTGTAGTACACGCACATAGTGGACTGTACGCCTATGAAGGCCTCGTACGCAAATATCAATGTCCACACATGTCATTGGATGATAATGAAGTGCTGTATTGTTAATGTGATTTGATTCATACACCCTATGGACCCGCCACCCAGTGAAGCCCAACACACCCCCTCCACCCTACTTCCTCCCCCCCCAACACCAGTGTCCAGATATGCATGCTGCCCGTGGGTAGACGCTATTGCAAGCCCCCTCTACGGGTATCAGGGGCACCCCTGCCCGTGGAGCGCAGGTTCCTGCCAGATCTGCGTTGGGGGCTGCCCTGGACGGAACTTGCCACGGATGACGTCTCTGCCTGCTCGCGTCCATGCATGTCTCTGAGGGTTTGTGAGAGCTCCGAGAGCACACGGCGCACAGCAGCAAGTTCAGCACAAACGTCTTTGGACGTCGCATGCAGTTCCCCCCTCAGGCTCTCGGTGCTTTTCTCCATTTGTGCTCTCAGGCTCTCGGTGCTTCTCTCCATTTCTCCCCTGAGGCTCTCACTACTTTTCTCTATTTGTGCCCTGAGTGTCTCGGTGGATGTTTCCATGGCTGCCCTGGAACCCCCGCATTCATTTGCATGGTCCTTGAGTAGCGTGGACGCTTCCTGCTGTTGCTCGATCAGCAGGTCGAGGGACTGTTGCCTCTGCTGGGCCATGGACATTTGCGGTGGTGTGACAGGGGGGCTGCTCAACACATGTTGCCTTGGCACAGGACTTGTGGGGGTTGGCCAGTCGTCGTCTTCAGGGTGCCCCTGCGTGGTTTCGTCATGGTGTAGGGGATGGAACATGCAGGGGGATTGGGAAAGGTCATGGATGGTACCTACGTCGCCAGCACTGTTTTCCGTGTCGGAGCATGCTGGCATGACAGCTGTGTCACCTATGGTGCTGCTACCACCAGAGGCAGTGCCATCAGATACGTTCTTTGGGGGGACCTGTGGTGCTGGGGTTGTGGACTTGCTGGCTGCTGGGGTGCCTGTTGCAGTCCCCTCCAGTGTGCTGGCACTTGATTCCTGCTGCTGCCGTGTCTTGATCCTTGCACCTGAGGTGGAGGCTCTTGGGACGTTGGTCCTGGCCCTCTTTGCAGGCGTGCTGGTAGGGGTGTCCTGCAGCTCGTCGTTGGTATCGGACCCTGTGGTGGAGTAAAGAGGGGCGAGCGTTAGTTATGGGTCTGTCGGATTTGGAATGGCAACGTGTCAAATGCATTGGGGTGGTACATGAGGCTGATATGGGACTGGGCCTTGGAGGTGGTCTCATTTTCGTGTGGATTGAGGATGCATTCATTTGGCTGCCTGCAGTTAGGGGGTGCATGCTGCACATGTAGGGGTTGTTTATGGCATCTTGATTAATTTGTTTATTCATTCTGACTTTTAGAGGGCGCTGTCAGGGCAAAGTATGTATTGCACTATGGGGTCACATGGTACTGCACATGTTCGTGGTTTGTGGATTTCGCATTGTTTCTCTTGGCAAACCTACCTGATTCTCCGGATGTCGGCACTCCTTTCTCCATCCCTCCGACTCCCTCTATGCTCTCCACTCCTATGGTGGAGGCGCAGATCTCCTCCCAGGGGGTCAACTTGATGGGCGACTCTGATCCCCCCCCGGTAGCTGTGGCGATGTTCCTGTTCGCAGAAAGTATGCTGCGTACGCGGATCCGCAGGTCGTCCCACCGCTTGCGACATTGCTGTGGCGTGCGGGGTGTTGTCCCCACCGCACTTACGCGCTGTGCCACAAGGGCCCATATGGCCTTCTTGTTGGCAAGGGCCGTCCTGGTCATTTGACTGGAGAAGACGACGGCGCCATTTTCCTGCAGGGTCTCGGTCAGCACGGTCAGTTCCTCTCGGGAGAAGTGGACCTGCCGCTTGCGATCACACGCTTTCTTGGCTACCTTTCCCATATTTATTTTTTGAACTGGGGTTGCTAACGGGTTGGGATGTGTGTCAGGGTCGGATTTTTAATGGTTGTGTTGGGATTCGGATTTTATAGTTGTGCGGCGTGCTGTTTCCCGTTCCGGCCACATGCTTTTACTTCCGTTTCCGTATATTTACGGTGCCCGTAATTTGCGGTGCCCGCTCATTACGGTGCCCGCTCATTACGGTGACCGCTAAGATGGGTGGCGGTATTGCACCTGGTGCAGCGTACGGCGGCGGTAAGGGCCGTTTTGGGGTCATTTCCGCCATCGCAGCCTTTCGGATTCCGCCATGGCGTAATGCTCGTGCCCGATGGGTCGTAATTAGCCGCACTTTGCTCCTTCGTGCAATGGCGGAAACGCTATTTACGCTGTTGCGGTCCGGTCAGTCAATTTCCGCAAGGGTCGTAATGAGGGCCTATGTCATCGGCATAGATTGCATAGTTGATCTTATGTCCATTCACCTTTGGCGAGAAGCGGTTGATGTTTCTGAATGCTGATGGAATGTCTGCGATGTATAATTTGAACAGTAGCGCCAAAAGGGGGCAACCTTGTTTGACTCCATTTTTAGTCGGTATTTTATTTGTTAGCTCGCCTTGGGAATTCGTCCGCACACATACAGTGGTATTCGAATGTAGGGCAATCACTGGATGTAAAAGTGAAACTGCCCAGTTCCACTTATATAGCTTACTCCACAATTTAACTCGGTTGACTGAGTCAAATGCTTGACGCATGTCGATGAAAGCAAAAAAGATCTTTGATTTTTTTTCAGCGTCTCCAGTTTTAGCAGAGTTAGTAACAACAGGTTTACCTCAGTCCCCACACCTTTTGTAAAGCCTGTTTGTCTGCAGTCCATCAAACCCGATTCATTGGCCCATCGCGTTAGTTTGCGTTGTAGGCAGGTTGCGAAGATTTTTCCAACAGTGTCAAGAAGCGCAATCAGCCTATAATTTGAGGGATCGTTCCGACTGCCCTTCTTAAACACTGGTACAATAACCGCTGATCGCCAAGAATCTGGTATTTCTTTAAATGATGCGATTATTTGAAATAGATGGGCAATGAACTTAGACCAATGTTCCTTTTTTTTTTTAGCATGATATTCGTTAAACCATCAGGTCCTGCTGCTCTGGAATTTTTTAGATGCTGGATTATGTATGCTAGATCCTCCGTGCTCTCGATGACATCCCAAGTTACATTGCTTTCTGGTGCCAACGGAGTAGTATGTGTAGAAGCGGCTCCGAATACTTTGCGGAAATGATCTTCCCAGTTCGCCTTTGAGATGCCATTAGACTGGGATAAATCTTGTTTTAGCGTACCTTTATTTAAGATCTTCCAAATTTCTCTTGAGTTATGAGTCAAGATTAATTTTAGTATTTCTTCGCCTCTTTCTTGGTCTCTTAAACACTTGAAAGACTTCAACCAGTTCCTATAAGTCAATTTCCTCTTTTTAATTTCATGGGCAATGTTATGACATTGTACTTTCTTAAGGCGTCTGATGTCTTTTCGCAGTCTCTTTTTTTTACTGCACACAGTCCGGCTGAAGAAGTGTTTCGGATCTTTGGGTAAAATACTACTTGGCTTTCTAGCGGTACTAAATTTCGTAAGCAGTGGTGCGAAATGTATTTTGCTTCGTGGTGACAGATTTCCTTCACACAGATTTTGAGATAGCCAGTCTACTTGGGCTGCGTTGATTCGAAGCCTGTTCCCACCTTGATTTACCTCAACAGCGGTTCCGTAGATGCTATCTGTTGTGATTTTGTCACACATCCAGCGCAGAACCAATGGATCATGGTCACTGTTAACGCTTTTTCCTATTTCAAGATCTTCAATGTCAGCCCATACATTGTTTGAGATCCATATATAGTCAAGCGTTTTATGTGTTGACCCACCGTGCCACGTTGGTTTGGGTGGATTATCACTCTTTGTCTTCCCATTTAGCATTTCACAGTCCTGGGATTCCATGGCACTAGACCAAAGGTGTCATCTCTCTGCATGAGGATCAACTGGTTCGTGTGTGAACCAAGACATAGACTTGCTGTCATCAAACCAGGAACAGTTTAGATCACCGCATATGATTATCTGCAGTGAGTGCCATTTCACGAGATTGTTGTCAATGATTGCTGTTAATGATTTCAAATAACAGCTCGTAGATATCATCTTTGGGTTCCAATATGTGTTTAACAACAGTAACATTTTTGGGACCTCTGAGACCCTTGGTTTAAATTCCATCAAGATCCCCAAAACAAGTAGGTTGGGCATATAGGTTTCTTTCATTTCCCAACCAAAGGAATTGTTCACCATTATTAACAACTCCGAAAATGGGCGACCAAGGCAATTTTTTTCTGCGGGGTTTAGAATTATAGAATAACCATCTCTTATTGGTTCTTCTCGTAACCACGTTTCCTGTAGACGTAACGCTAAATTGTTGTCTAGCGAGAAGGGAAGATCTTGAAAGAGATGGGTAAAATCCTGTGTGTTCCAAGACACCAGTCCACTCAACACTTTTCCATTCTGCGAGACTAGTTACTTCCTGCATTGACCAGTTGGGTCAGCACTGAGCTTATTCTGAGCTGATTTGGCAGGTCCTGCAGGGTGGATGTTGAATACGTCTTTTAGAATATCTCTCCTCTTTTCATTGATTGTACGACTGTCTTCGGTCATAGACTTGTTCGTAGACCGCTGTTTCATACTTTCATCTCTTTGGAATGAAACCTCAAACCCATATGAGAGCAGTTCATCTTTTGCTGCTAGTAGGGTTTTTTCAATCGCTTGTGAGCGGATATGTAAGAAAACTTGGTCAGAGCATGTCTCCAAAATATATTCCACGAGATGGATATCATCCGACGTGATTGTACGTAATAAGGGAATCCCATGAAGTAGGCGCATCACATTATTTCTGTTCAGGTTTACCTCATTTCCATCGGGAAAGATGTTCACAATCCGAATTTTCCCAGAAGCTCCTGAATGCGCATGACGATTCTCGGCATTTTCTTGAGGTTTTTGAACAGCCTGTTTTGACCTTTGTGCTTGTGTTTGTCTTGGATTAAGAGTTTTGCTTAGCACACTTCTATTTCTTGCGTCTTCCTTAGGTTGGTTAATCCCACTCAACGGTATACTCTTTGGTACCTTCATTTGATCTTTCCCTTCGTTAAGAGGGTGAATCATTTTGCCTTTTTTTGCTTTACATCCACAGGGTGAGTGGTCAGAAGATAAGGATCTATTTGACAGCGCCCAGGAGAGTACTCCAGAAGTGCCCTCATTTTCTTCATTTGCTGCTTCATCGTCATTTTTGATCAAGTACGTTGACCACTCCTCACCAACCAGAGACTCCTGTATAGCATCTCCATGGACGGAGACCTCGTCCAACCTAGGGCGTTTTTTTGGGAATGGTTCGTGAACCCGGTCACTTCGACTTGCTACTTTTGAAACCTCAACACTGGTGTCTTTAACGACTTGGGGTTCGGAGGGCTTATCAGCCGTCTTTGGCCGAAATAGTCCAACTTTACGAGGTGTAGACAAATTACGAATGAATTGTTTAGTCTTGGCTGGTAGCTGATTACGACGTCTTTTCTTTGCGCCGGCAAGCGTTTTGGTATTTACGTTGCTTTTTTTTATGGATAGATCCAATGTCTTTGCGTTCCCCTGGAATACACCAAAGGTATTGCATTGCATGTCCTTTGATGGCTCTTGTGGTATCACTTCTGAAGGAGTTGCCGGAGTGGGGGGATCGACAATCACTGCCGTTAGAGCCTGCTTGACAGGTTTTACACTTTTTTTGGCCACGGCCGGTATTCCAACATCCTTTTGTCCTGATTTTGGGGGTACTGCTATAGCTCCTAGAGGTATTGATTGGGTCGAGGTGCAAGACTCTTTGACATACAACGCTGGGTTCGCTGGTTTGAAAAGCTCCTTTGACTGTTGTTTGTCTTGTGAGTTAATCTTACCCAATTGGTCATTCAGTCGATTGTTATCTAAATGGCGAAACCATTTCATGCATTCTAAAATGGCCTCCATTAGATCAGCCGAGTTTGTGTGCTCTTTCATTGCCAAGTCGCCCAATCTATGTTGCCATTGCATTGAAATATTGGCCTCCATTTTGCTTTTTTGTTGTAATAGCGAGTAGCTATGGGTCAAATTGGATAATTTATTTTCCATGTTTGTCAGTATTGCGCCTTGGTCCCTCATTGACTCATTCAATGCTTCGTATAATTTTACAAAGGGTATTAACGCCAATGACGTTGCGGCTAGCACGTTGTTGTGGATCTGGATTGACGCAGCTATTGAAAGATTAGCTTTCTGGAGATTATCCTTTTCTTGCTCTTTAGGTATTTGGTCTTTGTTGCGTTGCATTGAGTTCTCCTCATTTGCAATCTCAGAGACATTACTATTAGTGGGTTGCTGGTCCAATATGGCATCATCCTGAGATTGTAGCACCGAGTCAGTGTGGGCATCACTTGACCCGAGTAATGTGTCCTTTACTTGCAAAGCTTTTTGGTAAGGCGTGTTTGTTCTCCCTTTGTTTTTCCTTACTTCAGCCGAGCTTGCATTTGTTCGGCAGTGATTTGTGTCCATAACAGGCATCACCCTTTGTGTGTTGCCTGGTTGTAGAAAGCTGTTGGTCAGCCTATCTTTGATTTGTAAATAGTCTTCAGAGAGCCGCTTTGACAAACGAGCCTCACGCTCGGCGGCGTCACTGCTCGGTGTTAGGAAAATCGTCATTTGATTTTGAATGGGCTCGGAACCTGATGGATTTATTTTTACTGGGTCAGATTCAGGCCACTTAATCAGGTCACTTCCTGATGCAACACAACAGCTGCGGTGACTGCTCAGAGGTCCAGTTAACAAGGTCTTCGATGTATATTGGCTGGGGACTGTGTCCCTGTTGAATGTGCCTTTTGCATTTGCAGGTCCAGACGCAGTGATTTCTTGGCTGCATTCCAGTTGCCTATCGGGAAAGACGAATCCCATCTGCATGGAGTGCAGTGACGGTTGCTTGGTAATGCAAGTTCGAGGCGTAGATAATAGCTCTGCTGCTGCAGGAAAAGCCAAGACTGAAGCCGGGACTGCAGGTTGTTTAGTCGACTTATTCAAAGTGGCTGCAGCTGGTTCGGTTTGAATGTGGTGTCGATGTAATTCAGAGACCATAATGCATTGCGTCTGGTCACACGGCAACTGGGGCAACTGGGGCAGCTGTGGCTCAAATGATACTTCTCTTCATTCAAAGGAGCTCGCTGACACTTGTAGCTCCAGTAGTTCCATATCTGTGACATCAAACGGTGACAGGAATTGTGTGGGGTCAATTATTATGCTGTTCTGCAGTTCAGACGTCGGATCCCTTCTATCCCTGATGAGGTTGCTTGCTTCGACGGAAGGTAAGGTTAGTTGGAGAGGGCGGACTGGTTGCGTAGACGCCTGGTCAGCGGGACAGGGAGTTGCTTCGGGCTGACTACGTAAGTCAATAAAAGGTAATTGCGTGCACACGGTTTGTGTAACTGCGCTTTCCTCTTCATTTGTGGTTACATTTGTGGTTACTTGGGCAGACGCGAGCGCCTGTAAGGAAGGTATGAACATTTTCTTAACATTTGTTACCTCCATTTCTACACTTGCATCGCTTACCTCAACGGCAGACTTAGTTGACTTGGTAGTTGTGGTAATGCCAAAATCCTTTGTTAATTTCGACTGGCGGCACTCAAAAAGAGTTTTCAATCTTGTCTGAGGACCTGGCACCCCCATTTTGCCACTGATGGCCATCTTAGTTCGCACACCGCCCGTACACCTTCCTGAGGCGGACTGGGCAGACTGGGACTCTACGGGACTCCGCGCGGCGCTTCGCACCTGCAACACCTATTTAAGGTGGAGTCAACCAGTTAAAGGGCCAGTTTATACCAAATGAAAAACTATTTTCTTGCACAGCAGAATGTAGCAGCAGCTCCTCACAGATCAGAATCCTGGGCAGACTGGGACTCTACGGGACTCCGCGCAGCGCTTCGCACCTGCAACACCTATTTAAGGTGGAGTCAACCAGTTAAAGGGCCAGTTTAGACCAAATGAAAAAGTATTTTCTTGCACAGCAGAATGTAGCAGCAGCTCCTCACAGATCAGAATCCTGGGCAGACTGGGACTCTATGGGACTCTGCGCGGCGCTTCGCGCCTGCAACACCTATTTAAGGTGGAGTCAACGAGTTCAAAGGGCCAGTTTAGACCAAATGAAAAAGTATTTTCTTGCACAGCAGAATGTAGCAGCAGCTCCTCACAGATCAGAATCCTGGGCAGACTGGGACTGTGCCAGGATCCTGTGATCAAGGCAGCCAATCAGCAAATGTCCCATTCGAGTGCAGAAATCAGCCTGCTGGCAGACTGGACTTTATACCTCTAAAGTAAACAGGAGCAACTGCCTCCCATTGGTAGATAGACTAGAAAAAGGGTTTGGTGCATGCCATCAGCAGGCACTGTTATTCCGCAACATAGACAAAGTAGCAATGCATAGCTCTTAACACGTTGAATGTACTCCTGTGTCAGCTACAAGCTTCACCGCAGGGGCGACCATGTAAACAACACTGTAAGCAGCTCCTTTGGTTTCTTAACTGTAATGATATTTGAGTATGCTGGCAATTTCGGGGGACTTACATATGACCAAATGAGAGTACACAATGGGTGTTAAATCTATCTATCTCAATTCCAAAGGAATCATGGACAAGAAATGTTTACCTCATTGGAGAGGATCCTTTGGAAATATATACATGATCTTCCCTGTCGCCTACAAGATCCGAAACCCAAGAGGAGGAATGATCGAGGAAATATCGGTGCACATCAATCAGTTAAAAAATTGTCATCCAGGAGCAGCATTAAAATTTTTGATGAAACATCTGAAATCATGATAAAAGAAATCTAAAGAAAATTAAGGTTGAAAACCAAGAAAGAACATGGATAATATTTTGATTGACAGGGAAATAATAAATGTGGGGTTTATGGTCTTTCCATCGAATTTTTAGCATTGAGGGACATTTCCATCACATTTTTTGCAATGAAAAAATGTGCATCAAATGCATTTATTTGATGGGGGACCCTTCGCCTCCCAACACCCTATTTTTTACCGTTTAAAACCCACCAAATAAAATTAACCCTTTAACCCTCAAAAACATGCATTTGATGCATATTTTTACGTTGCAACCCCCTCAATGCAAATGCATTAGATTCATAGACTTTCAATGGATATACCAGATACCTGAAAGTCGGAATGTAAGCAATGCATCATTTTTGGGGCTGAGCACTAGCGCTTTATCATGATATTTTGGGATGTGGTGATTTGCCCATTTTTTTTTTACTGAAATGTAGTCTTAGATATGCAACAAGAAACAACAGTATGAGGGAGGCTGGTGCTGCTACTTTCATGAATAACAATGAGCTGTACGGTGACAGTACTGGGTGCTCATGCTTGTCATGCCAGCACAATGATCTAGTAAGACTACATGATATTGGCACAATTATACTACTGTAATAACTGCCAGCACTGCTTCAGCAGGGTAGGTGGCCCAGATGTGTGGTGCGGTCATCAGCCAGACAGCCACTGTGCTAAGCAGGTTGAGGCGCACAAACATGTATTTCTGCCAATGTCTGTATGACACTTGCTTTGCAACCCCCCTTTAAGAGGGGCACACAGTGGGCAAATGCAGGTATACTTTAATGGTGACACTTTCCCTTTTTCTACGGGTACAGACTGAACATCAAATACACCAAAAGGCAGGTGAGCACTAGGCTGCCAACACAATGATATCAAAAGGATGGACGAGTAGGAGGATACAATCCAGTGCTCTCAGGCAACTGTTTCAGCATCAGTGGGAGAGGTGAGGTGCATGCAAGGAAGTGTGGTGAGCAGATTGAGAGGCCCTGTGCACCATCTGACAGTCCTGCCTGCAAAACAAATCTCACTGGTCTTAAAAACGTAGGATTCTGCCTTCAAGAGTGGAAGCCATCTGGAGCTGTGATTTGGCTCCAAGAGGAACATGTGACACACTGCCTCCCTTATGCAGCCTATGCTGGGCGTCCAGACCAGGGCATCTGCAGCGAAATGCCAGGAGCAACAAAGGGTAGCTCCCTGTTTGGGGCTGGTGGGGCCAGAAAGGGCCTAAGGCAAGAATTCCTGCTCAACGCAGGACTTTGCTGAACTTGGTCTTTAGCTGAAGTTTGCTTCGTCACATAGGTATCCTTCCAACCATTGACTATCTGCTCATCACAGAGCTTCTGTTACCTCAGAGGACCAAGGAGTATTGGTGTTTTATGCCTGTTATCTGTCTTTTGATTCCATTTATACAACTTCTAGCCCAACTCAGAAATGACAACTTTTTCTTCTCAGCCAAACTTCCACCCCTTCCCTTTCCGCTCACCCACGTAACTGCTCTCTCTCTTGGGCTGCAACTTTCCTTTATTTTTTCACTTGCCTTTTTCTTCTACTCTTCATCACGCATTTTGACTTTGCTCCATTCCTCCTTTTACTGCCTCTCCTCCGTCCCTTCTCTTGTAGCCTCAAGCCTCAACTTGATGTGACTTCTAGATCACTCCCTGGCCTCTCCGTTGTTTCCGTTCCCCTGCACCTCTCAAATAAGATGATCCCATTATACCAGGATCTCCCCCCTATTACTCTCCCCTGCCTCCTATCACTCTTTCACTTGGCCACTGGAATGCACAATCCCTCTGCAGCGAAACCTCCTCCATCACTGATGACTTCAACACATATCACCCTCAACTTTCACTTCTTGCTATCAGAGAAACACGGATTTACCCTCATGACTTTGCTACACTAGATTTCCACACTGACTCTGATGTCTTCTCCCACTCTCCCAGACATGTTTGGAAGGGAGGTCAGTGTGGTGTTCCTTGTGAATAAGACCCTCAACACTATCCCTCTACCCCGTCTGACATCAACTCTTCCTCTTTTGAATATACCACTATTCAACTCCTCATTCCTACTCATCTTAGGGTTCTGGTTTTCAATCAACCCCATGTCCCCCAAACTCCTTCTTCTGTGATCTGAACCTTCTGTTTGAGTCACTTCCTACTGATAGCCCCATTGTCATGTTGAGGGGCTTTATCCTTCCCAAGACCTCTACAGTCACCTGCCTTGAACTTAACTCCCTTCTATCTGACTACTCCCTCGACTCCATCCATGACCAGCCTGCCCACTCTGGTGAGAACTCTCTTGAATTTATCTTTCTCTCTAATTCCCTCATCTCTTCTGACCTCTCCATTGACCCCACTCGCTCTGATCACTCCATTGTTGACATCTAAGTCTCTCCACCTTCTGCCCCTATCTCCTCTTTTCAGTGTATATTATGGACACCTACCCAACTCCTATCCTACACAAATTATGTTTCTGCCCCAAACTCTGCACTGGACTGTGCCATATCCTCCTACTTCACAAACCTAATTACCCATTGATATCACCCCCAGAAATGCTCATGTACAATGCATTCTTTTCTCACATATCCCAAGACAATATCCATCACCTCCTACCTTATTGCAAATGACTTTGCTCATTACATTTCCTCTAAAATATTTAAAATATGTGATACTCTCAGAGCCATCCTTTTTCTCCACAAATGGTCACATACTTAGTCTGAATCACTTTCTGTGCCTTTTAACACCTCCATTTAAGCTGGAGTCTTCCCTGCCTCCTTCAAATTTGCAACTTCTTAGTCCTTTTGAAGAAACCCTCTGCTAACCCAGATGTACAAGCAATGTATGGCCCAGTATTCAAAAGTTCTTGATCGGGTGATGTTCGACCAGATCACTAAGTACCTCTAGCATAATGGCCTTGCAGATCCACTTCAATCTGGCCTCTCTAGTAAACACTCTACCAATACTGCACGCATTCAACATTCTTCCCTAATGCTCACCACTTCAGAGTGTGTTCGATATTTTATGAGGGTGGTCAATGTACTGCGCCTGGAGGATTCTATGGGGGTAGCAAATGTGTTGTGCTTAGACGGACCTTGATGGTAGCCAATGTGTTACACTTGGACGTTTAAGAGGGTGGCCAATGTATTGCACTTGCAAGATTTTATGAGGGCAGTCAATGTCTTGCACTTAGAAGATTTTATGAGGGTAGCATTTGTGTGGCACTTAGAAGAACCTTGAGGGTAGCCAATATATTGCACTTAGTTCAATTCTTGAGGGTAGCCAATGTATTACATTTAGCTGAATTGTGATCCAACCATTTTCTACCTCTAGTCCTACTAATCATTCTCCAATATCCTACTCACTCACCCTCAAACACAGAACAAACACACCCAAACCTCTCCCACAACAAAACCTCAAAACACCATAGACCACATACACTATGTAAAATCCAACAAATAACTAAACCAACCACACATAATTCCACATATAAAAATGCACACACCAAACACTGTCCACCAAAAAACAAACCAGCAAACATTGTTCAGTTTTTCCTAGCCTAATCTGCCAACAGAATGTCAAAGCTTTCTTGCTTTTTCCCTTTCAATTCCTCTAACTAAGTCCTCACAGGCCCTCTTTCTTTTCAGATCCACCAGGGCACCTGGAGACCATACAATGGCAGTGGTGCACAATATAAGTCCCACTTACATAACATAATTTAACATATACTCATCCTATTGGACCTTTTGGTGCTTTTCACACTGTCAACCACTCCTCTCTCCTCAATCTACAGGACCTTGGGTTTCACACATCTTCTCTTGCCTGGAACGACTCTATCTGGAAGTCTGATCTTTTAAAATCTCTTGGAACTCTCAATCTGCTGACTCCATCCGTCTCTGTCAGTTTTCCCCTCCATTTCACCGTCTATAACGCTGCTCTAGGAAGGCTTATTTCAACTTTTGGCTTTCACTATCCACTTTTGCTGATAATGCTCAAAGATTGTTCCCCTTTTCCTCCATCGCACTAGCCATCTCATAATGGATTACGACTGTCTCAATTTAAATCATCACTATATGTCTCCCTAGTGCCTCATGTTGAACTCACTTCCTGTGTCTCCATCTCACTTGACCTTTCTGCTCCCTCACCCATCGCTTTTAATCATGAGGTCCTCTTTGATAGTGAAGCAAGCTTGTAAAAATTCATCATGTCCACCACACATGCTGCTTGTATTAACCCCTTAACATTCAGAAAATTCTTGCTTTTATTATTAAACACTATACACACACTATAATTTCTGATTATGTGTTCAGCAAACTTGACTACTGCTCAAGTCTAATCCTTGGCTTTCCTCTCTACTCCTTCCTCCCTCTTGACAATCTCCTGAAATTTGCTACCCACACTCTCTGCAAACTACCGAAATATTTCCCACTCCAACCTACAGCCAACATGTTGGTTGGCTCTCCATGCACAACCACTCTCTTTTCAAGTTCCTTCTCACAGTCTAAAAAGATATCAATCATCTTTCTCCTCAGCATCTTGTATCTCAGTTTCCTGACCATCGTGTTCCCTCTGATACTCTTCTGACTCAACATCACCATCCCATTCCCTACCTGTGCCTCCTCTCATTTCCAATGTTCTCCCTACATGCGCACTCCACTGGAACCCACTGCCCATAACAATCAAAGCCAGCCCAACTGCTGATCTCTTCAAAGCTCAGTTTATACTTCACTAACTTGCTAAAAAGACAGCACCCCCGCCCTCTCTCGTCCTACCTGACCCCACCACTGCCTCCAGTAATGCTTTCTAAAGTAATTTTGTGTATTTGAATAGTACTCCTGTTTAGTTTGAAGCACTTGCCTCCACGGTTTCATCTATATTTATATATAAAACCGGGCCTGCTGTAGCAACCCTGTAGTTATGGTTAAGTTGCTCAACCCATAGGAAGAACAGGTTTTGGAGGGCTTATAATTTTGTCACCGCACAACGAATTTGCACAACACTTTGCAATAAAAATTGTACAGCCAAACCTGAATTACTCTTTAAAAATTCTGCCATTTTGTCAAAGGGGCAAAATTTGTAAGGGGAGTCACGAAACCTTTGAAATCCAGATGGACATGATTGGTTCTATGTTTTACAAGCACCTACAGCCCAAACCATTGTACGGATTTGCACCAAACGTGCCTGAGGACCAGCAGCCTGGTCCCAAAAGCATTCTTTTGCAAATTTGGTGTTACTACTTGCAGTAGATTTTTTATAAATGGTCAAAAAGTAGGTCTAAAAAATGTGTGATATCTCTGTCTAGTCCATGGACTCACTTCTGGGTTCAGTATCCATGCATGATTGTGGGCCAACTAGGGAGTTGCATCATGTTCGCAGACATGGGATGTGGCTGTTGATTGGTCAATTGAGAAAAGTGAGGTACATCCTTCTCTTTTCTCCAAAGTTTGAATGGTTGTAGTAGGGCAATGTAATACAGTTCTCTATCCTCTGCAGGTTTAAATGATAACTTTATATGGATAATTAGAAAGGGTTTTGAAAGTCTTGGTAGGCTTCCTTTACAATTTAATACTGAGTATTTACCAGTGGACTCATTTAGCATAGCATTATTTCAGTAGGTGTAGTTTTGGGCTATATCATAGAGGCACATGTTTTACAAAGCAGCAATTCTGCTTGGATAGTATGTGTCAATCAAATTATTTTTAAGATGTATTTGCTGTTGTGATCATCTGTGGCTATAAATTGGATTTCTTGGTAGAATTTAAGTATTCTGTTTCATGATGAAGCTAAACCAAGGTTGAGCTGAGAATGCGAGGCTCTACCTGTTAAATGGTCTACAGCTTTGTATGACCTGTATTCTCTATGTGACAGCAGTTTGATAACAGAACTCTACAATTGTTGTGAAAGGTTTTTGTCAGATGATATGTTATCCCAACCAGCACAGTTTTCTCAGCATTGGTGAGGTAGGATTTGACATATCATGCAGCAGCAGTTGGATTGTCAGCAATGTATTGAATGTCTATCTGAGCATTCCACATTGATGTATTTGGATGATTCACCTCTTTTAATGTTGTACATGTTTTTTACAGATTTCCGTTAGCCACTGTGCCAAACTGAAGACATGAAACTCATTAATTGACATTTGGCATAAACTGGTCTAGGGGATCCAAAGCAATATTTGGTAAAGTATTTACCTTTGTTTTTGTATCAAAGTCAGCAGTATTTGCCACACTTATGTCATTTGAAATTTAGGATGTGTGCCCATAGGTCATTATGGATGTATTTTGAAGGGGTGTCACAGGTAATATAGCGTTCAATACATTGTAAAACAGTGTCATCAATGTCATGGCCAAGTTTGGGAGAATTTTTTAATCCAAAAAAGCATGTAGATGTGTGGAGGACAGTTTTAAATTACAAATTAAGTGTAACATGGCAATGAAACAATGGAGATTTGTAATACTTGACTTTTACACTTCATATTTTTCTTTAATCTTTTGAAAGAGTTGAGTAGCTAACGTGTTTAGGAAATGGGTTGTTGTTTGTAGTGCATGTTCAACTGCATAACATAGAGTTGCTAGTTTGCTTTCAAACAACAGATGGAAAAAGTATACAACATTTTGCTGGTATCTTGGCTTCAGAATACAATCGTAGAGAATGACATTCTTTTGCAATGATTTGTATGAGTCTTTCATCATCTCTTCCTCTTTTTGTATGAAAGCGTAATGGAAAACAAACTGCTTCTAAACTTTTTTTCCCATATGCTCATTGGAGACCCTTTGGTTTGACACATTTCCTTAGTTTATAAGGTGTCTTCGATGCTGTCTCTGGAATGTAGTGGGTGAATTTTATACTGTTCAAAAATGTTGTCCATAGTGAAGGATCAACACATTCAAATTGGTTGGTTTGTGGTGAATCTTTATGTAGTTGGGTTGCTTCTTTTAAGTTTCCCTCTATGCTTTTTCTAACTTTGTAGTATTCATGTTTTTGTTTAAGAAACTCTAGGGCTTCTTTAATGTTGTTTAAGTTAATGAGTTGTTGCCAATTTATGTTGTCTTTTGTTGGCAAACCATTAAATAGTACAATCAAAGATCGTTGTGCTGATCGTCCTACTCCTAGAGTTTCTACATTTCATTAAGGTCTAATGGTAAGTATACTACTGTGTCATAAAAGCCTTGGAGTAATTCTGATTGAGCCAATTTGGCTTTTTATGGTTGGAAGTGATACACTTGTTGTCAGGGGTCCACCAATTGCACCATAATAAAAAAGAACCAAATACTCAAAAAGTGGAACACACACAGAGCAAGAAGCAATGCTGTTTATTACAGCTGGGTGAGCGTTAATCAAATAGAACAGTGGACAGGCTCTGATTGAAAACTGAGATCTGAATGGAATATGAACAGTAGTTTTATACCAAGAAATACAATGATCTGAAATCCATCGAAACACGTGCAAGTTGAGGAATTCCCATTTTTTATTTTTCACAGGGATATCACCTCCTCAGAGATTATGTTGATAAGTGAAGTGTTTCTGAAGCAAACAGTTTAACAGTTTCCATTACAATGCCTCCCCATGTGGTACCACATTTATTCACAGCCCACCCCGGATCAATTTGTTAACACTCAAGTAACATTTCTGCTGACAACCAGAACTTTAATGCAATGACATTGGTCAGCACCATTGAGAACGGGACATGAGACACCCTGCATCTGGTTGGAATGGGGACATTCACTTGATACCTGTTGGATGATGACCTTCGTAAACTCTGTAGATACTTTGGAGGCTGGCCACCTCCCCAGAGCTCAAGAAGTTACTGTCTGATTGGTTCTCCCAGGAATACCTCTCCCACAGCCAACTGCCAATGGGCATCAGCGGTAATGTAACTGGCACATTGGTACAGGTCCATTTTCTCCCAGCTGTGGTACTGGGCAGTTGGTTTGGCTGAACACCATTTAATTGCATCACCTTGTTCTAGTTATGTTGTTTTTCTCATAATGAGTAGCTGAATCCCCACTCCCCATTTGCAGATCACTGTCTTACTGGTCACATGTTTCAGATCAAGGTTTCCCAGGATCAGCCCGCCCAAGGGATTTCGCATGCCTCGTGGTAATGATGGCACTATTTGTATCCTTCCCCTTTTTTAGCTAATCATGGGACAGTATTTTGGACTTTGTATACACTCAACGCTTCATTGCCCACTACCATTCCCGGTGAAGCCCTTAGTACGTGGCATCTGTGGCTTGGAATATCTGTGTCATTTCCCATGTATCTGTCCACACCGACCCCATCTTTACTCTTGCAGTTAGTAAGTGTGTTTCCCTGTCTGGTGCTGAATTAGCACCTTTAACACATTCCCCCCTTTGATCGATCTTAGATCGACATTTCTGTCCCTCTCAACCATAGTCCCTTTTCCTTGCGAACCCAAAACCATGTTACCCTCTGCATGTCCCCTTCCTTCTCATATCCATCCATATATTTCCTAAAAATCAGTATCTTTGTTCCATCAGGTGAACAATCTCCTCATAATGCTTTGTAATCTTCCATGTCTGTAGGGGGTGCTGTGAAAATTACTTCTACTTCATTCTCACTTTCATTCATACTGGGAAGATCCTCACCTAATAACTCCTCGACCTTAATTTTCTGTAATGCTATTATGTAACTGTTGTCATGCTGGTGGTATTTTCACCAATGACTGATCAGATGACCAATGCAGATGATGTTGAGGTTCGTGACAAGCACAGGGACAGTTACCTTAAATAATGCAACATGTCAGTTGTGTCCCCCGGTCAATAATGAATTCAGCCAAATGTCTTGCATTTCTTTTGCCATTCTCATTTGTATTGTTCGCATTTCCTCAAATGTGACTGTTATTGTTCCATTTGCAGCATCATTAGCAGGAATTGTGGTACAGAACATGCTCCCTATCTTATGGCACATAACTCCCTCCATCGACGTCATAAGGTTCAAAACAAAACAATTTTGGAGGGTCATTAATCATAGGGCTCGTAGCTCTTTAATCATTGTGTTGAGTCTCTTTTTGATTGGGTGAGCACACATAACATGTGCCATTGGTGCTCCCTGTCCCACTTTCTTCATTTCCCCATACCATACGTTTTCTGAGGCCAGGTGTAACTCCTCCCCATCAGATTTGTAGAATTCTATTGGGTTAGTTATACTTCGCTTAGTGCATGTCTCCCTGTTACCACCAGCAGATGGGCCCAATTTATCCTTAGGTGTTAAATGCCGGAAAAGAAGAAGAAGACTCAAAACAAAGATGCCGAACAATACACCACTTTTTACATTTACCCAACTCTTCTCTTTAATCCCACCCCTCTTCTTTTTCGGTGTTCGTCCTCTATTTCTGTTGTGGGTCTTCTGTAACAACTTTTTTTCATAATAGAAAATGTTAATATAAGTTGGCTACTACTTCCCATCAAGTGATTCCTCCCCTCCCCGATGTGCTGCTGGTATTGTGGCGAACATCTGAGTGGGGTATCCATGTTCATTGTTCTTTTATTTTCACTGCCATGGGTGTGGAGAAGACCACTTCAAAAGGACAACAAAACCAAGGCTCCTTCCAATTTCTCACTGTGTTTTGAAAATCTACTTTTTCCCCTGGATAAAGATGCTGTGCACACTCCTCAATGTTGGTTGTAGATTGCTGGACCAGGCAGGTGATGAAGCGAAGCACATTGGTCATCTACGTTGAATAGTCTTTCATTTTATTGCCAAGGATTTCTGAGCTAGGGTTAGCATCTGAAATTAAATGTAAAGGAGGAACTGGTGCATGAATTCTCCTTCCCATTGCAATTTCATGCGGAGTAAGGCAGTGCTAAGCAGAAAGTGAGTTTTGAAGTATGAAAAGTACAAGAGGGATGCAAAAAAGTCACATTTTGGCACACAGTAGTTGTTAGTTTAGCCAGACACTCTTTTAGCAATCTATTCATTCTCTCTACATTTCCGTTTGCCTGTGGCCAGTAAACTGTGCAATGTTTGTGTTTGATCCCCAAGAGATGTGTTATCTCCTTGAAGAGATTGTTGACGAAGTGTTGGCCATTATCTGAACTTATATCCTCATATACACCCCATAAGGGGAATACTTCCCTCACTAGGAACTTTGTCGCAGATTTTACATCATTCCTTGTACAGGGCCCCACCTCAAGCCTATGCAGAAATCGACAGACCACTGTCGGATATATTTTGGGGTTATACCTGACATTGTGGTATTTTTGTTCTGGTATGTTTATTGTGGTGGTAAAAGGTGGTACTTTATGGTGATTGTACCTCTTGTGGTAATTCATTGGGGTATGTCTTTTTACAGTGGTGAGACTAACTTTATAATATTGCCTAACAATTGTTTTTGCCAGGGTCATTCACCATAAAAGACTCCTGGACTTCATACACTCTGGCTAGATAACGTATACACTCTGCTCATGGTATTATTTATGTACAATACTGCAATATTCCCTTATGGCTGAGTTTCAAAATACATTTATCATTATACACCCAAAAAGTTCTACACACACACACCTAGCACTTCTGAAAACTCAATTCACAGAAATACAATTTATCTTATGTTTTACCACATGTGGTAATGTTTATTATTGCCTGCGGTAAAATAGGCTTATCACCTGCTGGACCTCAGTGTATGTGCTATCAACAATTTAGACACAAAATAAAAATGTTTTACTCTTTTTTTTATAACATATTAAAGTTCATAGAACGTCCAAACAGTTCCATTATGCTGTACCATTTTACAGTGGCTTATATTTGAACATGAATAGAATGCATGACAACTCGCCCACATTAAAAGGCTTTTCTATCAATCAACTGCACTTACACATTTGTTGGTGGCTGGCCAACGCAGGCAGCCTGGTGGGAAAAACCTTGGCTGTTTCTCTCACAATCTTTAGCAGTTAGAAATCTGTCATTTTAACAAAATCTCACTTCATAAATGGGAACCGACGTAAAAGATATATTGTGAATTACTTTAAAAAATGAGTATGTTTCCATCACAAAACCACTACGTATTTCTCAGGCACACTACACTGACCTCAATTACTGAATAATTACCTACATTTGTTGATGATATTTCTGTCTCAAGTTGGCATGGAACTCTTCCTCAGCCTGCTTGCTTGTTTTCCCCCGGGGTCGTGTAGATAAGCACTCGCTCCACATCAAACGGCCCTCAGCACTGGAGTCTGTCTGCTGCCAGCTGCCACCTCGTCCCTCCTTGGTGCACTGTCCGAGGATGTCTGATCTAGCTACACCCACTTACAGCCTTTTTAATAGGTTCTACTGTCAATCAATGCAACACCTCATCACCTAGATTCGCACACATCATCCGATTTGCTATGTATTTTCCCAGTGAAATAACTGCATTTCTGAAAAACAAATATCAAATTTCTTCCTTTGCTTCCTGCAGTGTCATGGGGGTGTGTTAAATGTTGCATTACTTTGATTTATCTGCTGCTTGCCTTTCCATGACCTGTGAAACAGATACATTGTGTCTGCACTCAGCAGTGTGACAGAAGGTATCAAGAGTTCGCCTGCCGATTGTACAGTTGAAGAAAACATATAACTTCAGGTGCGACAGTTCGTAGTAAGTCTGCAAAATGGCAGAGCTTGTGCACCTTGGTCACGCATATACTAGTGTAAAGGCAATTAAGGAAACAGCAGAATATGCAAAGCGCAAACAATCTTAGTAGTGGTTAGAAAAGCGCGGTAGCTGCATGGGTCGTACAAAATAAATGGCTTCCTGCTGCACGTAATGAATCTGTGTTTTGCATTCTTATAAACATTCTTGTCTTCCACAATGTATATATTATCCATGAATGCTACCCCTAACACTAATGGTGTAGCATAAAGTGTTTGTACTGCATGTGGCGACAACTCAAATGAAAGCACAAGGGACCAGTGGTCAGGCTAGCGCCGCTGCAACAATTATGTAGGGTACTTTCATGTACAATTGTTACTACAACTGCTGCGGGCAACAAGAGGAGCACTCCTGTAGGGCAGTGGAGCTGTAAAACAACCTTTGAAAACCATATGCTGCACTACAGGGCATTGTATTGTGTATGTACTGCAACACGCTACTGTACAGAGGGAAGGTACTTTGAAGTGCGTGGTAACAGTCCTTACTGGAGCATTATATTTATTTATATTTATGTATTTATTTATTTATATTTATATTTTGCATTTTTAAAGCACTCAGACAGCCCATGGGCATTGAGGCACTGTTACAGGAATTGTGTGTTATTTGCGTAATTGTTTTTTTGTCTTAGTTGCATATTTATAACATGCTTAAACACCCAGAGGGGTCTAAGCGCGGACCCAGGGATCGAACCTGTGTTGCTTTGTGTCGTCTTGCTTCCAAGCCGAACACTTTGCAGCTGAGCTATCCTCCCAGGACATTACAATGCCTGGCGCCAATGTAGGTGAGGGCCGCCCAATAATTCAGTCTCCCGGCACGTCCCCTATATTATCCATGCAGGTGCTATCCCTTCTGTACCAGACCTTTCCTGCTGTTACTTCTGTGACATGTGTGAGAACACCATAATAAATTAAAATGAATTGGGAAAGAAAAAAGGTAAATAAAGAAAGCACCTTTCACAGATCAACAACGGAATCGCCAATGCACGCATGCAGGGAGGGAGGGAGGGCAATGTGCTAAACACTGTAGTTCAATCGGATAGAAAGGGGGTCACTGTACAAGGAGCTTTCTTTACGTGTTGCAGAGCGTTTTTGCGCAACCCTTTCTACAAAGAAATGCCACTATTTTCAAGAAGGGCACCAAGCCAATTGGGATGGGGTGTGCAGAAATCGGGATGGCAGGCATAGTAAGATGAACTTTATAGCTGGGGAAAAGTATTTGTGCTGTGAAACATCATATTCCCATGGGTGAAGTATGCCGTTGGCACATGTAGAACAAAGGCACAAATACGCTTCTTTGAAATGTATCGCTCTGTCTTCATTCAAGGACCAAATAGAAAATTATGCTGCCACATTGATGGCTGCATAATGTGATAGAAAGTTATGCAAAAGATCGAAAACAAATGCATGCCCTGTGCAAGTGACGGCTTCTCCCATACAGCACTGAAACGCATGTAACATGCTGCGCAATTTTTCCTACACAATGAACAATAATGTCAGCAGGATTGCGTGCTGCCATAGCATCACACTGACGAACCAAAATCAGTCACTTCATTGTAGATGTTCCATAGCACTACACATCCCATGATAGATTCCAAAATTTCAAACTCTCATAGAACCCGCATTCTGTGGCTCCTGAAACACACAGCCATAACCGCACCCTGTGTATTTCTGTCCACAAATACACTGTGTACCACAGTCTGTGCATACACTCCACACCCAAAAACCTTATTGACCAATCCCGTCGCCTCTACTGTCCCATTTGTATGGCCATCATCTGCAAAAGGGGCATATCTAACACTAACCACCCTGCAACCATCGCGATATTCGTGCACTTTTCGTGCTGTGCTCGCGCATGAGTGGGGGAATAACTTTCAAACCCGGGTAGGGGACGTCGATAGTTGTGCTGGATCTTAAAAGAGCTTTATTTTTAAAAATTATTTTTAAAGCACCTTTTTGTGAGGTTTTTACAAGTATTTCTGTGTTTTCTATAGCAGCTCACATTTTTACAATAGGGTCTTCACTGTAGCCTGTAGATTGTGAAAGAAAATGTCATTGCCACTGGTCGACAAAGACATGCCATTTCCTTTGAAAAGGTGTGTATAGTGAGAACAAATGTCATTCTCACAGGAGAACATCCCACTAGCACTCAAGAAGTCAAACATGCTTCTGTTGATGTGACTCCTTCTGACTTCTGGCTGGCGCCAGAAATCATTGGAATAGTTGCACACTATTCTCAGGGGTGTACTTGAGAAAAGCACCTTGGCAGTGGGAAAAATGTGCGGCACTGCTTTCATCCTCTTCAGTTGACGATACACACGGGAACAAGGCATGGAACCCAAAAAGAAGGCTCCAAAGTGCACAACCACAACATGTACAGGTCCAGAAGTGGCCATGCATTGACATTCTACAAGCACTTCACCAAAACAGCACGCTTCTACACTGCGCCACAAAGCCTCTACTCCCTCCAAACCGAAATTGCCTAAAAAACCTTTTTGGATAGCATACACGAGAAGATCTTCCCCAAAGGCATCAACCACGATGAAAACTGTGCGTCCTGCCATGTTTGTTAGCCGCACTACACAAATTAATGGAACAAATAATTGATGCCCTTTCCTGTGACGTACACCCTGAGCACCTGATTGGCCAAAGGTCATATTCCCATTGCTGTTGGCCACCATTGTGAGAAGTGCACAATGTGGCATGTGCCTTTCCCCAATTACCACGAGGGCCTTGCCCTGGTGAAGCAGGAGCACTCCTTCTCTCTATTGGTGCTCTTTCCTGTGACGTACACCCTGAGCACCTGATTGGCCAAAGGACATAGTCCCATTTCCATTGGCCATCATGGTGAGAAGCGCAGAATGTGGCATGTGCCTTTCTCCAAGTACCGCAAGGGCCATGCCCCAGTAAAGCAGGAGGAGTCCTTCTTCCTAATGGTGCCCTTTCCTGTGATGCAAACCCTGAGCACCACTTGATAGGACAATCACTACAGTCCCATTTCCATAGGCCAGCATGTTGAGAAGTGCTGAATGTGACATGTGCAGGTCCCCAAGTACGTCGAGGGCCGGGCCTGAGTGAAGAAGCAGTCCATCTTCCTATTGCCGCACACCCTAAGCATCTGATTGGACAATCCCCAGAGTTCCATTTCCATGGCCACCACCTGCAAAATTCCCGGATGTGGCTTTTGTGCTGTGTGCGGGTGTTGGGGAATAACTTGAAACCAGGGTAGGGGGAGTTCGTGGTAAGGGTTGGCTCTTGAAAGAGCCTTTTTTTTAAGATGCTTCTACAGAAACACCTTTTTTCGGTTTTTATTAGCTTTTGTGTTTTCTTGTGCTCACATTAGTACATGAAACTCTTCACCGCATCCTGTGGATGGGCAAACAAATGCCAATGGGTGACAACAAAATGCAATTTTCTTGGAAAAACTCTGCAGTTCCACAGCTAATGAGGTAATTGTTGCATAAGAACATTGCAGAGCGGACAAAAAAGTATACATGCTTCTGTTGATGAGACACCTTCCTGCGTCTGGTTTGGAACAACATCCATGAGCAGTGGCCCATACTCTTCATGGTATTATGGATGAGAAAAGCACCTTGGCGGTGGGAAAAATAATCCTCTCGACATCCAGCAATCTCCTCAGTCTACGGAATAAATTTAAGGAAGCCAGGTAACCCATACGCATCCCGCCGTAGTGGATTACGATAACATCTGCTGCTGCAAAAGTGGCGAGGTCTTTCCAAAGTGCATGCCTATCGGGAAATTGCACTCATACACAGCGTTCCACAATGCGTCCACTCCTTCGAAAACAAAATTGCCATCAAAGTGTCTTTGCAGGGCATATCTGTGCAGGTCTATTACAAAGGGATCACCTACAGTGAACACAATGCATTTTGACATGTCAGCCACCCTCAGTGCGTACAGTATAATGTACAATAGTTTCACCTCCGCTTCCTGTTAACCACACCCACACTACCTGATTGGCAAATCCCCACACTGACATGTCAATTGGGCAAGGCGGTGTAAAGGGCAGATTGTGGCATGTGCGCCTCTCAAAGTAGCGCAAGGGCTGCACCCCTGTGAAGCTGGAGCAGGCCTTCTTCTCTTTGCACATTTTTCTCTGCATCTGAAGCCGCCATCATCCAACACTGTCACTCCTCTACAGCACTTGAAATGTACTGTTACACATTTAAATAACAAATGTCGTGCCATTCCAAAGCACGTTCACTACAAAGTTCAATGAAAGTATGCACGATTTCTCCATCTGCATACAATCACATGTCCACCCAGGGTGTAATCCACTACCTTTTTGTGATAGTGAGCTTGGGGTTTGTGGACGGGTGGCGGGGTAAACAGTATCAAACTGGGTAGGGGATTCGGTCTTCCATCATAGATTTATAAAGCTTTTATTTTTTTTACATGCGTGTGAGCAACTTTTTTTGTTTTTTCTCTTTATTTACGTTTCTGTTTGCCTGTCCTCACATTTTTACCACATTCTGGTCACTGCTTATTGCACAGTGTAAAAGAAAATGGCATTGCCAATGGCGCTCAAATAAATGCCATTTCTACGGAACCACTGCATATTTTGCAACCTCATGATCTCATAGTGGGTGGAGAACATGCCAGCAGCCTGCATAAATTCACGCATAATTCTGTTTATAGCACACCTTCTGACCTCTTGCTGGGGACAAATTATGCCGTCATTGTCCCATACTCCTCTTGGTGTTATGCATGAGAAAACGACCTGGGCAGTAGGAAAAATCCACATAACTGCGGTCAGCAACCTCTTCAGGTGACGGATTAATCGCCCACACAACATGTAACCCAAATATAGACTTCCATAGTGCACCACGATAAAATCAATGTTCGTGACGGACGCCACATATTTGCAAAGGCAAACCATTCCGCCGAAACTGCAGTCACCCTGACAGGCCCAGAAAGCTTCCACTACTTCCAACCCGAAATTATCAGCAACGCTGCTTTGCACACAACACCTGTGCAGATGGCGCACCAAGGTATCACCCATGAAAAGCACTGTGCGTCTCTCCTTCTCGACCACCCTCACCACACAGAATTGGGACGAAATGGTACCGCCCCTTCCTGTGAACCACACCCTAAACACCTAATTGCCTATTTCCCACAATTCCATTTCCATTTCCACCTTGCTCATAATGGCAGGATGTGGCACGTGCAATTTCCCATCTAGAGTGAGGTCTACAGCCAAGTAAAGCACACACATTACTTCTTCCCTTTGCACAGTCATTTTTGCAGCACTCCCCCATTGCGTGCTGTCAAATTTTCAAACACGCATGCAGCAATCACATTCAAAACCTCTGCATTGCATACTGTCATTACTGTATATCACTCCATATTTACCATTAAACACTCTCAGTACACATAACATTATGCACAAACATATCATACGTAGCAGCACTTCTACCCAACTCCCCCACACCATAAAACACCCATTGGCGAAAATTTGTCACACTTAGCAGAATCCACAAACATACCACAGACTGCACCACCCGTATGCACTGCCATTCACAAAGTATTATGTCACTGGCAACCTATGCACAACAGCTTCACAACAATGGGCCCACTTAAATAAATCTGCACACAGCAGAGCAACCAACCACATGTAATCTGCACTTCAATCATACCATGTTCCAAACTCACATTACGTACACACTGCACCCTGTGGCCACACTATACGACTACTCACTGCTGCTCACTGCACCAACTCCTGCCGAACATCAAATACTGTAGCATGTTGCAACTATCACCCAACCTTGGAACACACAATATACACTTTGCAACTCACTTGTGGTGCTGTAGCATGTCGACAATGTGCTCCACACCCATTCTCCAAAGATCTCCACCCTATGCCTGATGCACTGTCAAACCTGCATTGCTGCAGTGGGTGTGCTCCTTGCACACATTCCCCACCCCGTAATTCAACCATGCATGTCAGCATGTCACCAACTATCACTAGCCACATACGCACAACTGGCACCAGCACTCCTAACCAACCTCCACATCGCAATGGATATGTACAGCATTACATGCAACAGTTACCATGATGTATTAACTTTAGACTGTCTCTGGCACCCATACACCCTTTCATTCACATACTATTGTCTTACCCACTTACACTCAGAAAGTATTGTGTCACTGCCAACTTAATCACAAAATGTTTACAACATTGCCCATACTGCAAACATTGTGCACACATCACACTATCCAAACACATATAAGCTGCCCTTCAACCATACCTTCTACCATACTGACAGTTTGCAAACACTGTACCCAGTGCCCACACTGCGTGACTTTTCACTGCAGCATCTCCAACTACAGCGCTCCGCCATGAAGATATTCAGCAATAAATTGCAACACTTTACATAATGTGCAAACAAAACACTCTCTCCTGCACCCCTGTGCATTTTCATTCACATACTATGGGAGTACCCACTTCCATTCAGAATGTACTGTGTCACTGCCAACCTACCCACATTCTTTTTGCAACACCGGCCCTACTGCAACCAATCTGCACACACCACACTATGCAAGGACCACCCTCTAATGGATGCAGCGTCAAGCGTGCGTTCCTGTGGTGGGTATGTTGAAGCCCTACACTCTTGAGTGCATGCCCTACAGCCTACGCCCTACGGCCTTCAGCCATGCACCCAATAGTCTAATTCTTCCGGAAACACTGCAAATTCGTTCACACATGCATGCCACAATGTGCCCAACTGCCGCATTCCATCCACAGCGCACAACCACCCGTGCTCCCACCCAACCTATGTCATGTGCAATTCACTCCCCTTTTGCCCTGCCACCACTCACCACGAAAAGGGGTCGCTGCAAACAGGTTGCAGCAGAAGCTATGGGGCCATTACGACAGCTGCCTCCAATTACCAAAGTACTTGCCTGCCTAGGTACCTGCAAATTGGTGCAATATGCGTGAATACTGCAGGCACTACTCCATCTTCTTCCACCTATGTACATATGACACATGAACCACTTCTCTCTCCCCCATCCGTTGCCTCCTTTACTGCGGACAACGCATTGCGTACGGTACATTTTCCAGACCCTTCCGCCAGCGCACTGTCCTCCGAGACACCATGGCGGCTTTCCCAAAAAATGTTGATGCACAGCGCGCTTCCCTCCAGCCAAACACCGGCCGCATCCAAAGTTCTCCGACAGCACGCCGTACCGCAAGCCAATGACACTTCGATCCACGGAGCGAACAGGGAAATGGGTCCGGGGAGCGGACCCGGATATCACAAATTTGTAGAGATGTACATTTCAGTTGTTTGCAACAAAAGTACTGGTCAGATTCCCGCCAAAGTCACAAAAGCATGCTTTCTGACCCAAGTCCCCGATCCTGCCACAAATTTGGTGAAAATCCAGCCGTTCGGGCTTTAGCCATGCACTAAGTTTTTCCCCTATCAGTCTATGGGGGAATAAATGTTGGCCCCCCCCTCCTATAACTTTTCCCCCTGCACAAAACCTCACAAAAAACTTGGTGAAAAAATTCAGAGCAGCCCATATCATTTTTTTGCAAAGTTTGGTGAGGATTCATCCAGCGGGAGCAAAGTTATAAGCCGCCGAAAAAGTGGTCTTCCTATGAGTTTAGCAATTTAACCATAACTACACGCCCGCTACCGCGGGCCGTGTAATATATTATTTTTTGCTGTTTGGTTTGTTTTGTCCTGGCTATATGTCCCACTTGCTTACACTCTCACAAACTGGATCACCATTTGTTCTCATCTTTGTGCTAGAGTACGGGCACCCTCCTATGGAATGCCTCCATCTTTAAATGATGTTATTGTAAGTCATTTATGATAAAAATTAGCATCCCTTTTCTTTGAATTAATACAAATTCATGTTAACCACACACTGACACAGCGATGATTGGTGCTGCACAGTGGCCAGTGCCGTTAGTGGAGTAGAAGGGCACCCAACACAGAGATGAAAACAACAGGACAGGCACCAGGCTAACAGCACCACCAGAGGGGAAAGGCTCTTGAAAAGGCCAATGCCAAGGATGGGTGCCTTTGCTGACTGCTGGCAAATATAAGCATATCTTGCTAAGGCTTTTTTCATGCAAGTTCATCACTTGAGTAATGATTTCACCTGCATTTTTTTTTATCACTTTGCTATTAGAAGAATGCACTTTTTCACTATTTTTCTGGGGCTTGATGGTCCAAATGTTAGATTTGCTATGTTTAGAATAAGAGGAAATCGATAACATGGGTAATGTGTCTGAAGTAGCATTTTTACCGTTGGCATTTCATTTCAAGACACACCTTCTATGCTATTTTACGGTGTATTGATTGGCATTTGTAAATCACACTTATGCCATTGATAGTGCATATTTCACACACAATTATCTGGCAGGAGTTGCAGCACCAACCCATATATGTTGACCGTATGGGTGGGGAGAGAAGAGGGCCGCGAGTTGCCACTCTGACATGGCACGGGAGTGAAAGGAAATATTTGGCCGCTTGCACTTAGTAATTTTCAAATGATGTCCTGGGTGAAAGAATGAATGGATGAATGTGTAAGAATAATATAATGTATTAATCACTGTGGGAATAGGGTGTCCATTTAAGAATCTGTTTTGGTCTTCCTATCCCTCTTCATAGTGTTAAACCAACAATATATTCCACAAGAATTGGGCTCTGCAGATGAATGCCAGGGAAAGGAACCCTTCCCCTGGAGTAGCCCCACAGGAAGAAAAAAAAAAAAAAAAAAAAACCTCCAAAAAGAATTATTTAACCACCGAAGCATGAACACAGAAGAAAGACATGTGTCCCTTGGTTTGTGTCCTGGACATTTTTTGGTGAGGTGTTGACGCCAATACGCCGAGATTTTAATTCGAGCGTCGCGTTTTATTAGATCGCGTGTTAGTAGGTCCTCTTAACATGCGCATACACTACATTTTGAAGAGGACGTTTTGAGATGAAGATTTCCTCTATGACACCCCCTCCATCGTTGCCACTCCTTCTAAGTGGATATTTGACATGCTGTGCATGCATCTCCCTGGAACATTGGCAAATTTTGGACAAGAGCGTTTCAATGCATCCTTGTGTAGGAGGTGGGTGTACACACTGCACCTTTAAAGAACAAAGTCTTTACCCGTCGTCACGTGATTTATACACGTATTTAAATTCTCCTTCCGCACTATCGCTCTGACCATTTGGTACACAGCGGCGGTGACGAGAGGTTTCCTTTTTACTTTCTGCAGTATGTTAAGGTAAGCGTTGGTTTCTCCATCGCGCCCATAGTTATTCGCTCGACTCGCATCGAGCTGCCAAGTTTAACTGGTTTCCTTCTTGTATTGTGCAGAACCTCTATTGACTAATTGTCAAACTACTTTGGACTCACTTGGCAATAGATTTATGTGATTATGCAACGCTGATACAATCGCGCCTGTTGCTCGTCAAAAATCGCCAGGGACTTTGTTCCGTGTAAACAAAGGTACGCTTTCTGACATGTCCTTTGTAAGGGTTATGTTTCCCTTCGTAACAAACAAGTTTGCTGTTTTTTAACTATAGATGACTTGTCTACGCATGCGACACACTTGTTCTCATTGCTCTGCATCACTTAGATGATAAATACTTAAGGAATTATGCTAGAGTCTGTTTTCATTTAGCTTTTCTTGAGTTGGGCTAAAAAGAAAATAAGTTTACCGGACAATGTTTTTTGGCTTGATGTTTTTACCGTTACTCTGGTCCAACATTATAAACTGGCACAAATTATATTACAAATAGATTTGGGTTTAGAATGGCATAAAATGGAATTAATGTCCTGTTATCTTCCATTTATGCAGAGTGCGCTATGAATCCTCCGAACGATTATTGAAGAAATCATACTGTGCTACATTTCTGTTTGCGCAAGAGTCATTGTTTGTCTCTTTCTTTATCACACCCTATACAGTAGCTATTGGTAAGGGTTGTATCCACTTTTCTTATGTCATACAATGTTATGTTTCTATCGCAAAATGTTCTGGGCATGATGCTCGGCATGTATTCGAACCTGGTTTGTTTATGTGACACAATTGAAGGATTTAAAAGAATGTCAGGCTATTCCATCAGCCGATATAGGGTATGTCCAAATACCAGAGGCCACATTGTCATTGTCATTTAGTTTCAATATATATGTAAGTGTGTCTATGCTTTGTGATTAATTTTATATATATGTGCATTTTTCTAGATCTGTGTGATGCCAATATCGAATCATTTATAAGGCTGTGCTTGAAGAAATGTCTTGTCCTGATGATGGCCACTACAACTGTATTCTGTATGGACACTTGAGAAACTGTCCCATATGAGCATTGGCCGAAACATGTCGACACTTTGAATCTCAGCAAATGCTAAATTCTCGCTATTTTGCAACATTTTTGTATCAGGAAGTGAAGGTGTATTAATTCATCTCGCCTGTGTTTGTTCTCCTTAAGGCTTTTTGTCACCTGGAGCCTTGCCTTATATAATTGTTTGACACTAATTTTACATTCTTTCTATTTGTGTCTTTTCATTTGATCTGTATGTGATTGATGTTCTTATTTGTAGTTTTTTAATGTTCTAGATTGTGAATTAAAATTATTCGTTTGTATGCCTCTCTCTCTTCTACCCTTGGTTTTTTGTGCTATTGACAAAACATTTTTTGCTGTTATATAATCATATGCATGTGTAACTAACATTGTATCCAACCTTGCTCTGAATGAGGGTAGTGAGGGGTAAGCAACTCCTAAGTACCAGGCCCCTGGTACTTTTTTTCTCCGCTTCTTGTTAATTTAACCCGATTGTGAGTTTGCTCCCCCGAAAACAAAAAATATTGGGTTTTGGCCTTATTTGCTAATACACGTGGTGGAATAAAAGACATAAGGCCTCATTAGGACTTTGGTGGTGCAGGAAAATGGTGGAGGTAATTCAGTTACCTCCATTTTTTCTACACCCCCAAATTACACGTTTTGGTGGAATTACCATTGGTAGAATTACTGAGTGGTAATTCTGACGGGTTTTGGAGGAAAAGTGGAGGATGTACCTCCAGCATGATTCTGGAGATGAAACCTCCATATTCCTCCAAAGATTGGTGGAATTACCAATAGGTAATTCCATTGGTGGAATTACCAATTGGTAATTCCACCAGTGGTAATTCTGCCAAAAATCCATGGGGATTTACACCGCCTACCACCACTTGTAATCCTGTGGTAATTCCACAAGACCATGTGGTGGTAATTGAAAATCCATTTGTCATTATCTCTGAGGATTTACCTCCGAAATAACACCAAGCTCGTAATGAGGCCCTCACATTCACAAAAAAATAGTGCAAATCAAAGGAGCGCAGGGAAAGAACTCACTTAATTTGTGCTATTCTTGTAAATGAACGCCCCACCTTATCTCATGAGGGGCTGAACAGCGTCGCAAAAATGTGCTGTCCAGCCCCTTTGCATACATTAGTGTTGGAAGTGTGCTCTGGACACTAATGTATGACAGGCTGCCAGCAAGCATTGGGCTCGGGCCCATCGCTGTGAAATGACAAAATAATTTCCATCCTCTTTTAGGGGATGTAAATGCTCGTGTGACAGCTGTGGTTCAACACATGGCTGTTACTCTACAAAAACAATTCATGGCAGGATCAGAAATGACCCTGCCATAACTTGTGCCTCCCCCCGTGGCTGTTCTGAACAGGTGCATGGGCAAAAACCTAATTTCTTTGTATTTTAAATCACATCCAAAATTGGGGATGTGTGATAAAATGCGCAGAAATTTGACTTTCTCTGCGCAAATGTGCAAAGGGGAATAAAAGGGCACCTGAATGAGCGCATCAAATGCGCTCATTCAGATGCTCTTCGAGAATGGGGCTGCCTTTTTTTGGAGCTGTTGAGATCTCCTCAATTACACCACAAAATGCTTTGATTTTGTGGCCCATACTGTGTTTTTAATAGAGAAAATGAAACCACAATATGACCCTGAGAACCTAAAAGGACCCCCAGAAAAAACAGATATTCATTTTACATCTTTTTTCTTGCTAAATCAGGATAAAACTAGAAGATTTGTAATGTTGTTAATGCTTGGGCAGAGTTATACACATGTCGACACATTTAATTTAAACAGTGCTGCCAAAATGGTCTACTGCCATGAGCTGCCCACCCCAAAAATGAAATTGGGGACAGACTGTCAAAAATAATGTAAAGAGATTTTTTCTGCTTACTTTAAATTTTATTTTTTTAAGAATGATATTTTGTTCAGATTCACATAAGAAAATGGCATTATAGAGTGATACACGTGTCTGTTCCAATTCCCATATTTCAGATACAAGGGCGTATGAGAAATTGTCAGCTGGCAAGGGTGTAAGAGCTCTGCCTTATTTGATTTATATTAATTAATACCATGATATGTGTAATTCCATCCCTGAAAGGGAAATCTACAGAACAGATTTCCCTTTCATAAACTCCACCCCAAAAGCATGATGTGTGCTTGTGCTCTGCTGCATCAGTATCCTATCCGCAGCACCTGCTCTACCAGTGGCACAGAGCGGGTTCAGAGGTGACAGGTGCCCTCTTGACAGCTGCAGTGACAGCCAAGTCTCTGCAGGGCAGGGGCAGCAATTAAGATATGCACCCCTCTTCCAAACAGTGCATAACTCTGAGGATCCTGTATTGGTGGCATGGTAAGCCATACATATAAGGTGCATCCGAATTAGGATATGCTTGCCAGCATCTCTCATAGTTATGCCAGCCACATTAAATTGACATCACAAATGTGTCAGCATTGTATTTCAAATTCAGTTGTGGAAGGGTTATGTTTATTAATTCCAGGAAAGACTCCCCTTACCACTGGCATGCATGTCGGCTTGGGGGGATTGTCTCTTATTGTTCCTTTGTAAGGACGGATAACACCCTTTCCCCAGAGACAGACACTTCACAGGAAGCTGGCCTATGAACAGGAATCAAAGGGTAGACCTCACAACAGGGTGATGCATTTCTAAAGGCCTTTGATTCAATTGTGAAAGGAAGGGGACAGGGTTAGGCAGGGTTTGTGTAGCCAGAGAGACATGTGTACAGTTTTCGAAAGGTTATGTGATCTTGATTTTCTCTGCCTCTCTCTCTCTTTCCTATCACCTTCACTTCCTCTAGCACAAATATATCAGAAGGGCAAAGTCCACTGCTTTCAAGAACAGGTAATGGACCAGAAAGGTAGGCTCTTGAGTCCAATCACCTGTGAGATTTTGGCTTTAAGAGAAGGAGTCTCAACAATTGCAACTGCCCCATCTTTGAAATGACGAGAACCCTCAATTGACACAGAGAAGCCTAGTTTCAGGCCATAGAACCAACAATATTTTTACAACGGTATGTATGACTAATATATGTGCCCCTGGTGTTACGCTCACCTGGGTTCCACAGGGGTGCTGAACGAAGCTGGACTGCAGCGGTCTCCACCAATGTGACTCATAGTGTAGTGATGAGTGACTGCACTTGGCCACTCAGTTTCGTCTGTCTGGCACGTAGGAGGATTTTCATAAAGTAGTAAAATGGCAATTAGCTGACCATGGTAAAAGGGGTTAACTTTGTCTTTTCCGAAACCATCTTGTGTTCCCCTGATCATGTCTCACCTTATTGTTAGGAGGGATGGGCTCTCCATCCAGCGTCGGCGTGCAGGGTTGCGTAGAAACCAGTTAACTTCACTGTTCCGTCAGCTTATGACAGAGTTTTCAGACAACGATGACTCTGAGGTAAGTTTTATGCCAATCCAAAGTATAATGCAAGTCTTAGGGTTCGATTGTCTTACAGTTCACTATTGTTCCTTTTATATATTTCTTCCCTTGCAGAATGGCGCAAAATGAATGTTCCGTCTGCGAAGGATTGAAGTAGCGCCAAGGTAAGAGTCAGTTTTGCACCAAGCACTAATCTTAGCAAGCAATATTGTTCATTAAGAGATTAACCAATTGTCCTCTCCATATTTTGCAGGTGTGGCGCTTCTCCGGAATGGGGGACGTAGGATGATGACTAGCGACACCTCGAGATGTAATGTACCAAGTAAGTATCTTGCGGTATGAATTTGAATGTCTTTTGCAGAGCGCAGCTCACCTATTGTTTTTCTTTCTTTTGCAGATGCTTCGAGCAGCGATTTCAACAGAGCGCCTCGCAGGATCGTGTGGATGAAAGGAGCATTGGTGAGTATGCCGCGGCGCTGCTGCTGACAGTGCAGCGCTGTAAAAGATGTTTTCTTTTCCTCACAGGTGCGGCAGCTCCCCAATGAAAGCGACGACTAATGGTGTGGCTCCTGTTCTAATCTGCTTTTCCTCTTCTCTTTTGCAGGTTCGGTTCACGGAGAACAAGATGGATGTAGCTGTAGATTGGATGCTGAGCTGCAGGCACGGTGAGCGTTACGCTGCAGAGATGCAGAATAACGCGAAGAGTGTGCTGCTCTCCGGGCATGGTTTAAATAGCCGCCATAAAGTAGTTCCCAGGTAAAATAGTTCAAGTACCACATCCAAGAAAAATAGTCCCTGGAAGAAAGTACATGATTTCTCTACAGGATGTCCTGCTTAGTTTTAAAAAAGGCAATATGAGCCTGGCGCCAACGGTACCAGGACTGAGTCCACAAAGCCCCTAGGCGGTCCCTTGAGCCTCCCTGAGTTCTCATGGGTACCTGTACTGTGGGCAGATGGGTCTGCTCATGATGTCTGGGGGCAGGCATCGTGACACCTGGTCCATCTTTAGGCCTTAGAGACTGGATAGGTCGTTTTAGTCCATTTTCAGCCTCCAGAACATATCCTTTGAACATTGTGGTCTTTGATTGCACTTTTATCCCCCTATCCTATTACCCAGAGTGCTGCCTCTATGCTATTGTTGCATATGTTAATTCTACAGTGGTGGATTTCTACAGTATTTGTAGTTAGTTTTCATTATACATGGCATATTTGATTAGGGTATATATGTGTATGGAACCTTGATTGGGCATTCCTTTATTTTTGACTGCTACACTTCACTATTTGGGTTGCTACTGAACCACATTCACACCCCTCTTGAGCGCATAGACTTCTGTGGCCCATATTACCACAAAAAGTGATGCAGTGCATAAAAGTGCCAGTTTTGCCACCATTATTGTGTTGGCCCTTAGTATGTAGAAGTGGGATGGTTGAGTGGGAGCTTTTGCCTCTACTCATCCATGTACTCTGCAGGTCAAAAGTCAATTCCTCACAGGCTCACAACACATTGAGATGTGACCTGGGTTTAAACTCTTCATTTTGCAAGTAAGAAATTAATGTTCCTGGAACTACTGGTTGAAGGAAATGGAAATGTGCCTGTTCGCAAGATAAGGCATACACTGGGGTACTTGTGTTTTGACAATGAAAACTCAGTCCTTGCTTCAGAAATATTTTATAGCCTTGAGAACTTTGTATTTTATGAACAAACATGGGCAGAGAACACAATCCATCTTTCATGCTGACAATCAACTTTACAAATATAGCTAAATTCACTCTTCCATGGGTTCTTCTGACTATTCTAAATCCAAATATGGCTATTAGCTTGGTAGCCTAACACCCTCAATATATCAAGCACCATTGAAGACATGGTTTGTTCAAATCTGATGACACAAAAGGGTCATGTAAACAGTTCTAACAGAAGAGAGAGTTCAAGAGTAGACCAGCTGCATAGAAGAAAATAGGTGGGACTTAATCACTTAGCTTTCATTTAGTGTGATGTATAGGGAAGGTGCCAAGCTTCAAAAGAACAAATATCAAAACCCCAGATACATTTGGATTGTGTAGATCAGATGTGTCTCTTCAGAAAAAACAAGTTTAGTGCTATACATATTCGTTTTATTCCAATTACATTGGCCCTCATTACGATACTGGCGCTAAACCATGGCGCTATTAGCACCATGGTTGGTGCCGTTATCGTAACGAGTCCGCCAATGTTCAATGGGGAATTACCACCCCATTCCAAGGTTGGCGGGACGGTAATTCCCCATTGAACATTGGCCCTTCCCCATTCCCATTTTTGCCCCATAGGGCTCAATGGGACTGGGGAAGGCGCTAAGTACGGTATCGCAAATTGCAGTACCATACTTAGCATCAAGGTCTCTTTGCGGGTCCCTACTTTAACGGCTGGTCTAGACCAGCCGTTCAGGTTGGGTCCCGCAAAGGGACCTGGTAGTAAGGCGCTAAGTGTTTAACGGCGCCGCAGCCTTTTACGGCGCCGTTAAACACTTAGCGCCAGGGTCCTAATGAGGGCCATTGACTATTAATAATGGGATTCACAGATATGTTAATACATCAGAATCTGAAGGTCATAGAATACTTGGACGGCTTGACAGGAATGATGAGCTGATTCTAACAAAATTACAATAATCAGAAACTGACCAGCATTGCTTTCATGAAACAAAAGTAATGTTGCAACTCTGGCATTTGTAATATTCTCGGGAGGATAGCCCAGTGGCAATGTGCTCGCCTTGGAAGCAAGATGACACAGAGCAACACAGGTTTGATACCCGGGTCCGCGCTTAGAAACCTCTGGGTATTAAGAAAGTTATAAATAACCTATCATATCAAATCATATTACAAAGCAAACATATTTATTTCCCTAAAAAGAGACACCCTGGATTGAATGAATGGATGAAATATAAAAATGCAAGGCAATTAGAAAGTGGATTTATAGAAGCTTGAATTATTTTATTCAATTCCAATATAAGACCAAATTACATCATGACAAGTGGTGTGGTAGAACCTTAGCCTTTGTCGAATATTTGGACAGCCCTAGCAAGACCCTTATTCTGTGAGATTCAGAGGGTGTTTTCTAGGAGTGACATCACTAGAAAAAACAACCCATCTATTAAATCCTCCAATGAGATGTAAAATAGCAACAACAACCTTTGGACATTGGGGTCCATACACTCTATTATGCCCAGCACAGAATAATTTGGGGAGCACCACCTGGATTGATTTCAGGCAGCATTGCTGTGGGAGGATATTTGATTGAATCCAATGCCATGTCTAGGTGGACTGATTGCAGAAAGGATCTCAGTGCAAGACATTGTGCTCAAACTGAGAGGGACTAGGGAGCCATATCCTGGGGCAGGTGTCCAAAGAGAGATTACATTACTCGGTGCCAGCTGGCGGTCCCTGCATGCTTGCTTGAATGAGAGGAAGACAGAACCAAATTGAGTATACATATGTTCTGAGGGATAGTACTTATTTTCTATAAACTTACAAATAAATCTCATATCCCGTTTAAATAATGTAAAAGTTTATTTTGGGTAACACTGTCTAAATGATAGATCACTGTGAATGGGAATATTCACCAGCGTGTATGTGCCTTTGAAATTTCCAATGCAATTGGAACCTCTCTTTTGACCTTTTTGAGGGTCTTTTTCCTCTGTGATCTGTGATACCCAGGGAGTTCAGGGTCCCATATACTCTAAATGGAAATTAAAGACCTGAGTCACTGTGCATGAAATAGACAATATAAGTAAATTCATCTTTCATTCCCGAACCAAATTACATGGGGTGTGATGTTGTTTGCTTGGCCTGAGTCATCATAAACACAGATTGAGTTAGATTCCTGATCACCCAATCCAATTAACAGTTGATTTTGAGAGAAAAATACTGCTTCAAATATTGATCATTAGTTCAATGTTAAGAAACACATAGAAGCACTATTGAGTAAGTGAATAGGAACCCATCAAACTAATTGATTTGTATCCGTAAAATTACATCTCAGAACTCTGTATACTAGCATTTTGAAAATTGCATTTTAATGAAGTCTTATTGTAATCATAGACTGACCTATTTATAAATGGTGGGTGCCTGCTCAAAATAAGGGAATCCTACAAAGATATCGGTAAGTAAAACATTGTTCCATGAAAATATGGTGATTAGTTATCAGCTTATAGAAATCTTATTCTGACCAAATGTTCTCTTCAGTATCAGGTGGACGAGTGGTTAAAATTACCAAATACATTGCGATGTTTGCTACTGTAAAGGAATTGCAACTGTAGAGTTTTTTGTATTAAATATGAATTGATTTGTGACCTGGGTGTGGTTCCTTGTTATAAGTGGGAAGACATCTGTCTAAATATGCAATTGCCTGAAATGTTTTAAATAAAACTAATTGTTATTACAAGCCAGCCTGTTTTCATACCATTGTGTGTGAGTGCATTGTTGTACATTAACACCATTAGATTGGTGCTTCCCAGGTTTGTAAACAGAACCTAAAAAAGTTAAAATAAATGTGCTTCTAATTTGAGATAGGCTGTTAAGTTATCCTGAATCTAATTGTCACCTGAATACTGAATCCTACAACATGCTGCGAGTGCAGTTGGACTCAGGTTAAAGCAGAACAGGTCATAAGAGATTCAAGGGGAAGAGAAGCTGATATCATACATTTTCAGTGAATCTCTGGAATCCAAGATGGTGACAGGCCTTAATCTAACCTCAGGCCAAACCCTTTTAGCCCACATGACGCAAAGGACAGCACTAAGCCAATACCTAAAACTGCACATCCCATATTACACAGTTGAAATCCAGATCTACAAGTACCACCCTAGAGGAGAATAAATAGGGCAGACTATAAAAGTCAGCCACTTCAGCCTGGCAGTGTGGAGTGGCCAGGAAAGAGCTGGCGGGAAACATGTTGGAGGCAAAGGCTGGAGGTTGGGAGAGAAGAGTGTTTTGTTGATGGAGCAGTGTTGCCGTGTAGAGCTATTGGGGTAGGGGTCTTACTATCTGAAGAGAGAGTTATGGAGGAGGTGGGGTAACATCTAGAGAAATGTACGCTGGCAGGGAAAGGTGCCATCAGTAGAGTTTTTACTAGACAGAGTAATAAGGACATCAGTAAGCGAAGAAGAGAGAGTGACATAATTGTTAGTTGGATGTGAGACACCAATGAAACAGAGCAACTGGGGAGGTGATCTATAAACGTGGACCCATCAGTAATACAAAAGGGGAAGAGCTAGAAGGGGATACCGAGCAAGAACCTGAAAGAGAATATCAAGAAGCTGTCAATCCCACACTCTAGTGGTTGGAGAAGGACATGATTCTGTTGTAAAGGTGGAAGTAAGTCCTTATGATGAGAGACAATTGCCATTTAGAGGAGTGCTAAAGGAAGCAAGCTAAAATGAAAAGTAAGGGGAGAAACAGAGGAATAGTGTGTGTGTGTGAGAGAGAAAGAGACAGAGAGAGAGAGAGAGAGAGAGAGAGAGCGAGAGAGAAAGAAAGAGAGAGATATGGAGGGAGAGAGAAAGATAAAAGAAAGAGAGAGAGAAGAGGGAGAGGGAGATAGAGAAAAAAAAGAGAGAGAGAGAGAGAGATTGAGAGAGAAAGAAAGAGATTCTTTCTATCTGCAGAGGGGTGTTGTAAGGAGGTTGGAAGGGGATACATATTTGCAGAGAAGCAGGAATACCATCCACTAGAAGGAAGTTGAAGCTGGTTGACCAGGGAGGTGAGATGGACCTGGATGATTAGGATATAGGGGGGGGGATTGGAGAGTTTTTTTCCCCTAAGTGAGCCTTTTCGCATAAAGTTCAGACGTCCCCACAGGTTCCCAAATCGTGTAAATATTGTGAGGTACAAACTTGTTAGTGTTTTTCATATAGTTTGTACACTTTGTCAAATTGTTTCTACACTATATTCAATATATTCTACATTCATATCATAAACAGAAGTTATTTCACTTAGTGTTGTTTCTGTTTTGTTCCACATTCATTAACAGGACACAAGTTATCTCACCTAGTGTATTTCTTTGTGACATTAGTAGTGACTTTTTAGTGAGAGATGTGTTACTTCTTGTATACAGCATTCATGCCAGTGTGAATTGAGTTATTCTTCTGTTTTAAACAAAAAACCTTTGTGCTAACATTTCTTTGCACGTGCTATTGTTTCGCCCTTTGTCAAGGCACATTCCTTATTTCGTATTGTGTTTCAGTTTGGTGTTAAGCTTCACATTTGAGTGCATACATTACGTATTTATACTTATATACACAAGATTATTTCATTTTTTTTTATCCTTGTTTCTGGGAGAAAAAACTTCAGTGTTTCTCAGGAACCAGTGAAATTATACTGGTATGGTGTTGGGTTATGTGGTTACTTGGATTACTTCTTCCAGTTCTGTTAATAATTTTGTTTCTGTTGCCTTTATAACATTCCCTGGTGAGCTGTATCTCTTCTTCTGTCCTGTGCTCGGGTTTTTCACTGCTTCTGGCTTCAATAGGGGGGAATGGTCTGCTGTCAGCCTAAGAAGATGGGTAGGAGAACAGTTGACATTTGTAGTCAATCATAATAGGAAGAGTCCAGTGGGTCAAGTCGGCCCAGGGAAAAAAATGTGATTTGGGATGAAGGGCAGAATAGTGCCACTCTACTGGAGGTCAGGAAGTCTATGTCAGGCCTATTGAAATGGGAATCGACCAGTGGAATATCACCCTAGATCAGGGAGTTGGTTAGTGGACTAAGAACCACCCAGGAATTTCTGCACACTCTGTTGAAAGTGGAGCTGTGTTAAGCAATACCGCAGCCAAAGACAGGAAAAAGGAAACTGAGCTTTGCCAGATTTTCAACATCAAGAGGGTTTGGTATCCCCAGAACTCCTGCAACCTGAAGATAAACAACAATGGATATTTGCTTTTTTTTTAACTGTGGCCTATCGCCAAGGTGAGCACAAAGCCACAGATCTCATAAGATACATTTTATTTTTTGAATGATACGATGTCCTTGTTATAACCTTCAGAGAACTCAATCCTTGTGTCCACCGTTTTGTGTCTTTCACATGGCTATCCTATTGCAAATGGTATTAGAAGTGGGTTTGCCAAAGTGATGCCATTAAAGCCTACCCAGGCCTTGGAGTACCCACACCACCAGGGGAAGAAACCTTCCAGAGGTTACAGGGTCCAGAACAAAGGTAGCAGCTCTTGCACTGTTGCAGGGAGGCCAGCTCAGTAGTCGGCCCCAGAGTGCCGACTCAGCTAGTCAAATCCAAACCTGCACATTGCTAATCCAAGATGCGTGTCTCTACCCTAGTAAAGGGTGACGAGTATTTTCTTTAATTCTGCAAACCCAACACGAATACCTATGTAAGCCACAATACCAAGCCCAAAGCAGAAGTCCCAGTACTGCAACAGAGCTGAGAGGGGGAGAAATAGGCCTGCAGTTTGAATGCCTCTCAGTGAGTGAACCAGACTATATGTAGTAGATCCCCTAGAGGGCGACCATGTAAATCTTTGCCCCAAACTAATTATGAGTGTCACCTTTTCAGTTTACAGCTAGGTATCATAGGTGGTTCTTTTGGAATACTGAGAACACCCTACCCAGACAACAATGCTAAGGGATTAGGTTTTATCCAGGTTTGGGACATAAGGTTGGCACAAAGGACTTGATATTCTGGTGCAGTAACCCGTTAGATCAGCCTTGTAAAATGTGGCAAGGAGAGATGATCACTCACATTCATGTGGAGACCAAAGTTTTCAGAGCCAGCCTTGTAGGGCTAGGAAGAGGATACCAAACTAGGCACAGCTTAAGGAAATCCTACACCACCGACCACAAAGCACCAAAGTGGGGTGTGGAAACCGGGCCTGAGGAGGAATACCAGTTAAAGGGCACATTTGGAGTGTCAGACCCCTTCCCCACTATGTGACAACCAGAGAAAGTGAAGCTCTGTCCCAGGATAACAAATATTTGGCACCTGAGCCCCATCAGCCAAAGGGGAAGGGAAGGAGATGCAACTTTCCCCAAGTTCTAAAGGCCTGATGGACAATGAATAGGAAGGCAACCCTTCCGACTTTTAAAATCACCATAGATGAATGAAGCAGTACCAGCGACCTCAGGCAATAAAGATCTATTCTGCCCACCTGGGAATCCCAGAGAATATGGCATTCAGGCTGCCAATCCCATGGAGGTTCCGGAGACCACAGCAGATCAGCTTCCGGAGGGCACACCCAGCTACACAGAAGTATCCAAGTGGCTTCCCTGTCATTACCAGAGAAGACACTGTCAGGGCAGATTGAAGCATTACTCTAAGAAGATGCAGAGGCCACTGTCACAGGAGTACAATGAATCTTGGACGCGGAGGAATAGCTTGCCTTGATTTTTACACCACTGACCTTACTGGGGGAATTATGTCAGCAACGTACCCATATAGCGCAAAATGACCTCAGAACCTGGTAACAGATTCAACCAGTCTCTGGCATGAAAACATTCCAAAGGACACTCATAAATGCCCAGGACCCTAGATAATGCCCCAACAAAAACAGAAGCGAAGGGCTGGAAATGCAGATACCAGGGACAGAACCACCCCTGGGGCAGCTCTACTACCAGTGAAAAGAAACCTGGGCAAGTTAAACCCCGCCAAGACCATGAACACTCAGGGGATAATTGAAGATGGATTTGGGGGCTGGCATACAGGTCTGTATATGGTGTCCACTTTCCCAATTTAAATTGTTAAAACTCTAACCACCCCAATAAATAGTTCCAAGATGGCAAGGAGACTGTTCCTGGTAATGATCCTGAAAGATCCTGGGTAGAGTTCCTAGGAAGAGGGTAAGAAATGTGATGAAGACCCATGCCTAACTTTTGGGTACCAAAAATGTGGCGGTTCAAGCAACTGACGGCCATTCCCAAATAGAGGATGCAAATATAAGAAAGAGTTCAAGGGTGATCCTCATACCACTCCCACTGGGTCCCCGAATTAAGGCAAAGGACAGTCACATGAGACCAAATATTTCTACCGAAAATATTGCATCTATGGCAAGTGGTTGGATGCAAGCCACATATGACCTCCAAATGGAAAAAGGGGAGACAGAATGTGTTAAACAAAACCTTATGAAAACTTTAAATGTCTTATAGAGCCATTCCAGCTTCTTAGCCATTGGAAATATAGGCCTCCCCTTTAAGAAAGCAAATTTACAACATTTCAAAGTCACTAGCTAATAGGGAAATACAATTCTTTTTTGGCACCGATGCTAAGGGAAACATGTCTGTCTATGAGTCATATTCGGACAGACCACATAAGTCCTGCGAATAAAAAGCTGCACTCAAACAATGGAAAAATTGTCTTGTGGTGTCAATGTGCGGTAGAAAATAAACAAGTACTATTTTACCACTCTATTTAGCATTGCAGGGGTTACCAAGTTGCAAGTTCCCTGTGTTAAAGCAGAGGTTCATGCGGAGGGAAGAAGACCGACATAGCCAGGGTACCAATGGAATCCAAGATGGTGGTAGGCCTGAATGTAACCTTCCGTCCAAACTCCTTTCAACCCATATGTACCCTCAGCAAATGGGCAGCCCCAGGTCAGCACAGTCCACACTACACAGATACAATCCATGACTGTAAACACCATCCCGGAGGAGGAGGGATCAGAGTATAAATGTTAGCTAGCTCAGTCTGACACTGGGAAGTGTTCAGAAAGAAACTGTTGGATGGAGATTGGAGGTGAGAGCTGGAGGTTGGGAAGAGGATAGTTTTGTTGGAGGTAGTGACGTTTGTCATCTGGATGAAGAAAGCCATTGATGGAGGAGAGTTATTGTCAGGACTGGGCACTATTGGAGGGGAGTGGCTGCCATCTAAAGAAAGAAACACTGGTGGATAAGTGGTTTTATTATAAGAGAGTTGTTAATTGAAACTGATTATTTTCAATGAGGTGTGCCATCGTCAAGGCACAAAGAGGGAGTGAATGAGTTGTTGGTTGGGTCAAAGCTGGGAAGGAAGACCCAGATACTGGGGAAGGTGGTTTACAAACCAGGGCCCACTAGTGATAAAAGAAGAGAAGAGTAAGCGTGGGTGACAAAGCTAGAGTCTGTTGGACTACCCAGAGGATATAAAGGCTGAGATCCAGTGTTGGGAAAAGGAAGTGTTCCAGAGGAAAGGGTGCAAGAAATTCCTTGTGATTAGAGACATTTTGCAGCTAGCTGAGTACTGAAGTATATAGATTAAATGAAAAATATAAATATAAGGGAAGAGAGAGAAAGTTAATTACCACCTGAAGAGGGGTGTTTTGAGGCTATTGGAGGGGCATAAAACTTTGGAGAGAAGAAACACCACCATCGGGCAAAGGAAAGGCTGGGTTGGTTGGATGGGGAGGGGGGAAATAGACGCAATCCTTCGGGCTACATGGGGACATATATTCACTTAGCCAAAGAAGATGTTCAGAGCACAGTTGAACCATGTAGATAATCAGAATAGCAAGGTTACAGTGGGCTAGGTCGACAATGAGCAGATGCTATACGTGGGATGAGAAACAAGTTGGTGCCAACCCATGGTGGCTTGAGATAGGGAGGTGGAGTGTGTCCATGGGACAAAGGCCCTAAAGCAGTGAAGAGGTCAATAGATCAAGCTCCATACAGGAATGCCCACCACGCCTGGAGCAATCTTTGCCATATGTATTACTCCTTTTCCTGAATAAATCCAAATTGCAAATTAAAGGAAGAGATTTTGGGATCCTCAAATAGTCACAACACTCAGACATAGACCAGGGTATTTTTGTTGGACTGTGGTCTGCGGCCATGACAAACCAAAAGCTAAATAACTCATAAGAGATTTGTTCTTCAATGCTTGATTTAAGTTTGGGGACTTTTATTTTTAGTTTGGGTGATTAGATGGCACTTTAGTGCAACCCATAAACTAAAACGATTGCATTAGATTACAGCTAGGGCAAAATGGCATATGAGGAGGGACACAACGCTTGTAGGTGTTGTTTGGTTATTTGCACATCCATTGGCTGCCCATGGCCATGCTAAACCCTATGGCCATTCCCACCAGGTTCCTACACCTGACCCCCAAAACACCTCTTCGTGGGAACCCTTTGAGCTTGCTTTATTCAGTCCTTACAATCAAACTTTCCACTCAAGTGCCTACCAGTGTTATTTCAAAGAAGTTTTAGGAGAGTTAAACATACTCAAAAGCAAGGGCCATCAATTTGATTTTAAGCTGCCATTCGAAGGAATTGATTCAAAAGTGTTATGACAGGATATGGGCCCGTTCTTCACTCTTGTTTTTTGTATATATGTATTGTGCCTGCTAAGAAATATGTGTCCTTCCTCATATTAAGGTACATTTACAGGTGACCCAACGTTTGAGAAACGTCTGAGAGTTAAAGACTTAATTGGAATTGTAAATGTGCTACTGATGTAATACAAATGTCTTTACCAGGTCCGGATTCAGAGACTCCATTTATAAGCAGTATACATGTTCTTCACTGACGTCCTGTTAAAACAGGCATTGGCAAAACCAACAGTTTTGGCTTGTGTACAAATATTAGGCATTTGCCAGGTACTGCTGTTATATGTCCATGCACTCGCATCATTTTGCACCTGCTACCATCAATAACAAGTTCATAACACTTTGGCAGGGCCTTTCCCATGCCTACAGAATTGTCCAAACTGTTGACATTGCCAATGCTTGCTTGTTTTGGGTTTTGTAATAAAGGTTAATGATTTGAGAACAGCAGACAGGACATGAAGCTGCACAATGCAGCCAAAGCAGGCAACATTCAGAATCAAGTAAGGGATGGCAAGAGAAGGTACGTAATGCTAGTCATAGAAGCACAGAGGAGGAACCACCAGTGAAGGCAGTTTATAGACCAGCCCATGATGGTGAAAGTTAGAGTAGGTGAACCCCCGCCAACCTGGACACACTGGTTGTAGAAGGTTGCAATTACAGGCAGTTAAGGGCAATCAAGGTCCCACATCGAGCCTTCGCTGCATTCGGCAGCTGAGAACAGTCAAAGGTTTTGCTTCAGCTCTGAGCAACCAAGAGCAGGTGAGGGTAATTAAGCTCTCCCGCCTTGGAAAGCAGATATACACCAGAATGCACCTACTGAACCAGAAATCTAATGGAAAAGGACCACAGTTTGTCCAACATCAAAGCTGGAAATCAAGCTAGTAATTGTAGGTTCCAAAATAGTATTCATGCAGCAGAAAACTCTGCAGAGGCACTGGCTGATATGTGGGTAGGATTCCGATACACTAATAATAAAGTGTTTGTAACAATGAACAATATATACTCATTTGGACAGATTTAATATTTGGATGTGAGGATATCATAGATGCAACATCTGCCACTCAACAGGAGTCTGAACCTTTTTCATCTGATTTGTGGAAGGGAAGGTGCTGGGAGGAGAAGCCCAGTCTCAGAATAATGCTTTCCGGGTGAATGTGGGTGTATAAATGCCCAGTTCCCAATGCATAAGCAATTACATGCATAAGATTATTTTTGCCCCAACCTCTAAATATGATTCAAGATTCTGCCAGATTACAAACTCCAGGACTACATTCATCCTAGGACTGACACAGTGCTAGTGTGTCAACTATTATTTCCTATATCTAATTATGTCACCCCATCTGGTCATCCGTAAACCGTTCCCATGACATGAACCACTAGAAACCTAAACATGAAAATATCAAGAGATGTATTTAAATGTTCTCTTGTATAAACCAAAAAACATATTTTACATAGTTCAAAATTCTACAAATATTGGCTTGTCACACTCCCATCCCATTCTCACTACATGCATTCATAGCTCCAATATTGCCCCCATCAACACAGCAGCTTCCAGGGACTCTTTCTTCATCAGGGTTGGACCATTTGTGTCAGGGATGGCACTCTATTAAGAGTGGCACAGGACACCCAAAAAGGGTTTGGGTGGCTGTGCCTAAATAAAGTGGACAGAGAAGCACACACACAGCTGAAAGGAAAGAGAACGAAGAGTAGGCAAGAGTAGCAAGGAAAAGGTACAGAATGAATTCCCTCTTGGGGTGTATGCAGATATAGGAAAAGAGTATTCCACGAACCTTAGGAAATACTCAAGCCTTCTGCACAGTTTGCTATAACAGAGGCCCACGCTGTTTGCTCATGACTTGGAACAGCAGCTATGGGTGTCTGTAATGTAGAAACGAGACAAGGGAAGGGGCAGAGGTTGACTGATGGGAACCAACAGACAAGCTCTGTACAAAAGGGTCTACAAACAGGACAAGAGAAAATACTTACAGACAAATCCAGGAAAAGGAGGTTGATAGCAAACTAGCAGAAGGAAATGAAGGGAAAGTCGTGTAACAGGATAGGATAGCAGAGGACAGTAAGGGACAAGGTTGAGAGCTCAGAGGAGCAGGAAAGCAATGAGCAAGCCCACAGGAGCAGGGCTGTAAGGTAGAGAGCCCAGAGGGAAAGGGCTTAGGGCATCAGAGTAAAGCAAGCTGCACGGCAAGGAACCCAGAAGGGCCGGGCAGCAAGGAGTGAGCCCTGAGGGGCAGGGCCGCTGACCGTAGAAGGTTGCAGAGGACTGTAGAGGGCTGCTAGGCCGAGAACCCAGCGGAAAAAGGTAGGTAGTAGGCAGTGGAGCGTGATAAGCTGCAAAGTAGGAAGCCCAGAGGACAAGGGCTGTAGGCAGCCGGAGTGAGGCAGGCTGCAGAGCAGGGAGCCCAGAGGACAAGGGCTGTAGGTAGCCGGAGTGAGGCAGGCTGCAGAGCAGGGAGCCCAGAGGACAAGGGCTGTAGGCAGCCGGAGTGAGGCAGGCTGCAGAGCAGGTAGCCCAGATGACAAGGGCTGTAGGCAGCCGGAGTGAGGCAGGCTGCAGAGCAGGGAGCCCAGAGGACAAGGGCTGAGGCTGGAAAGCAGCACAGCGTGATCAGCTGCAATGTAGAGAGCCCGGCAGGGCAAGGGCGGAGGCTGGAAGGCAGCAGAGCGTGATTGGCTGCAATGTGGAGAGCCCGGCAGGGCAAGGGCGGAGGCTGGAAGGCAGCAGACCGTGATCGGCTGCAATGTGGAGAGCCCAGCAGGGCAAGGGCGGAGGCTGGAAGGCAGCAGAGCGTGATCGGCTGCAATGTGGAGAGCCCGGCAGGGCAAGGGCGGAGGCTGGAAGTCAGCAGAGCGTGATCGGCTGGAATGTGGAGAGCCCGGCAGGGCAAGGGCGGAGGCTGGAAGGCAGCAGAGCTTGATCGGCTGCAATGTGGAGAGCCCAGAGGAGAAGGGCTGTAAGGCAGGGAGCCTGGAAGGCTATGGCTGTAGGCAGCGAAGTGTAACAGGCTGCAAGGCAGGAAGCCCAGGGGAGCTGGACGGAGGCAGGGAGCGCAGAAGGCTAGGGCTGAAGGCAGCAGGGTGTAGCAAGCTGCAAGGCAGGGTCCAAGCAGGAGTGATGGCAAACAGCATACAAAGATCCGTAGAAAGACGTGGAAGGTGGAGGAAGGACTCTCAATGCAAGAGGCTGAGCCACTGCAGGCAGCAGCCTTTTATTCTGCCTAGCCCAGCACAGAGGCAGGCTAATTGGTTGCACCTGGCTAAGCACACCTGCAGACAATCGGCCACCTCCCTCTCTGTTCCTGAGCTGGTGGAAGCAGAGCATATCCCTAGGGCTTCTGGGGGGTGTAGTTCCTTTGATGACCAATAGGAACAGCCAGGAATCGATGCTTATAGCCAAGTGCATTGTGGTATGCGTAGTTTGTTGGAAAAAATAATAAAGCACCAAAGTCTCGCAAATGGGAAATAAAGTCCCCAAAGTAAATATAGATTGATCCAAGAGTCTGTTGTAAATAAATGATAAACAAATAGTCCATATTGAGCGCAAATGGATGCGCCCATGGCGCAGGCATGACAATTTGGTACTAAAGGTACATGTATATGGACATGTCATATTGGGACATACAACATGAAACGATGCAAATTTATCTGTGGAATAAGACAGTATGAACGTTGAAGAGATAACATTGGAACAGGAGAACAGGTAATCATTAGTATCATATTTGGGACATTTAAACCAAGATGATGTGTACTACAGTTCAAATTTGAATTGTGAATATATCTTCTTTTGTGTGTGTGTGTGTGTCTGTCTGTCTCCTTTTTTCCGTCGGGATGTACAATTATACAAAAAAGGATCATAACTGCAACTAGACACACAATATCCAGAGAAACTGACATTTTTCTTTGAATGAAAATTCATCCACCCAGACGAGGTCCACGGAAATTCTCCTCTGAACCAATGGTCAAAAGGCATTGAAAAAACTCCTGATGGGAAAAGTATGGTAATCACAGTAATTGAAATTGTGCTTAGTCGTACGGAGGACATTATTGTAAGAACAATAAGAAATATCCAAATATTATTTAGAAACATCAGTCACCTATTAAGGAGGTTGAAGGTATGTATGTATAAAGTGAGAATAAGACGTTGGTGCAAAGATCCAATATTTGTCGAAGTATGGAATATATAAAAATAAATTATAATGGAAAATGTGAACAGATCTCTTTTGTATTTTTAAATTGAGATGTATCAAGGTTTATGGCTCATCTCTCTTCTGGCTTGATTTCTGCATGTTCCGTTTCCTGTCTCCGTTTTATGTGCGCCCTGAGGCCTGCGGGCATGTGGCGCGATACAAACAAATAAATAAATAAATAATAAATAAATGTTAGGTATACAAGTTGACACAAAGTTTTACATTCACCCCGGTTCCTAGATGTGGTTAATAGGGGTGCTGTCTGTGTCTTTCGATGAACAGTGTGTTGTTCAGCACAACCTCTTGGCTGTATGGAATTGTAAATAAAGTTACATTATTCCTTAGTTTCATGGTATTTAGTATACAGAAATAATATATTTTGAATTTGAAGAGAATGGCTTAGAAGTGGGTTAGAAAGTGGCAGAACATTGAAATTGTGTTTTATTACAAGAGAGGCGGACAACTGAAATAGAATGGCTAGTTTATTTTGTGAAAATCTCAAGGTTAGCTGGAAGCAGACAGTAGATTAAGGGGATGCACTTGGATGTGGCGTCTCTGTGTGGCTACTACAGGGTAGAAAATCCCAGTGACCACCTTGCATGTCATACACTTATAAGAAATGTATTGTTACTGATTGGGCAGGAGAAACCCCAGAATTGAGTAGAGATGGGAGATTAGATCCAGAGGCTATTGATTTGGGCCAGTGTGCATGCCATCCTAAACTCATGTTTACCTCGCCCGCCTCCTTGTCCGATGTAGCCACTTTCCAACCTTGTGGCTTTCCCGGATTAAGTCGATGACACCCTCCTCTTATTTTGCATGCACTTTTGATACTGACTATCCAAATATCAGTTGACCTCAGTCTACCTGCGAGCCCCTATCATGATTCTCTTATTGTCAATACCATGCTGAGCTAAAATCTGACTTTTCGACCTTTCCTACTAACTTAGTAGTAACTCTGATTCGACTGTAATATACTTAACTCTGCCCTTTCGGCAGCTGCACCACATGTCTAATCATCCTTTTGCCTCTTGCCATTAAAATAACTCCTCCCTGATCGTAATTTGACAGCCTCACGTTGCCTACACTACTGGCTGTTACTACATTTTGTCTTGTAACACGGCAAACTCTCACACAATTTGGAGAGTGATATAGGACCAACAAATCTCGTAAGTACTCACAAGTCCTCTGAATCCCATATAATAGGGTCGATTACTCAGGAGCTCGGCTAAGTAGAAGTTCTCCTGGAATTAGTCAGGGGTGTTATTTAAGGGTTGCCACGGGTCGCAGCTGTGACCTCTGATGTCTCCATTGCCACCCCTAAAAAAAAAAAAAAAAATATATATATATATATATATATATATATATATATATATATATTTAAATGTACCTCCTGGGCTGTGGCCAGCGCCATGTGGCTCTTTGTTTCTGGAGAGGCTGACTTTTTTGTTCAGGTCTCTTAAAATAAACAGGGGATTTCACAAGTGTAACACTCAGCAGCGACCCTAAATATAAAAAAGAAAAGGAATAACAAATAATGTGTTTTTCTCGAATTCTATACAATAATTTCTAGACTCATTAAAGGTTTATTTCAGGCACACTTCAGGGGGTGAGTCACTGAATTAGTCTCTTAAACACCTCAACCTAGCTTTTCAGCATTCTGAGGTCGATAAATGAGTACCAACACAGGCTGGGTGTATATGTGTTCTATATGAAGCGCTTAAGCGTAAGTGCTATGTAATAACACCTCATTATCATTTGGCCATGGACATCTGCTTGCATTCAAAGTAATTTGCTAATATGGGCCTATACACACTGATATTAATGATACACTTGGTCATCCATTCTTTTATGTGTACCACATTATAGTGATGTGGTAACCATATTTTTCTTAATGTACTTAGGACCAATGCTATGTGATGCCACTTCCTGTTTTGTCAAGGCGCAAATGTTTGTGTCCCATCAATTCCTGTGTTGTTACTTTGAGGTGGGTGTAATGACATCACTTTCTGTGATGTCACCAGAGGTCAACGGCCGTGTGATGTTACTTCCTCTACCACTGTCAGTTAAGTCAAATGACGTCCCTGGAATTAAGGTGTAAGTGCGTGCATGTTTTTATGTGTGGGTTTGTACTCATTTGTTCACATCTTTTGTAGCATTTAACATGACTACTAATGCTGCTACTAACAATAAGAGCAATAATGAACATACAAATACGAATACAAATAATGCTGGCGATGTAATAATACTCGGATCGGATCACCAGTTTGCAACATGCCGAGAAGCTGTGCCAGGACACATGCACTGAAGTGCAAGAATATGTTCCCAGTGCTCTCAAGTCCACGTGCTCAGTACAGCGGAGGCTGCACTGGTCTTTGCTTTTGTATCCCAGATACTGGATTGCTGTCAAAAGGGACCACACGTTTACGCTAATTTCTAAATTGAAAATGATACCTGCTTTACACCCCCAGGAATGGAAACAGCAAATAACATCTGACTGCAGCTGTTGGGCTGCAATCGGAAAGTGCATGAAGCAGAAGACAAGCAGCCAAGCTTGTGTGTAATCTTGTAGATGTGTGTCCAGAGACTAATAAGAGCAGTCCCCGAAACTGATACAGGCTTGCAAAACCCCCACCCCAAAACAAACAGGTTCATGTGTTTACTACCACAGCTAAGAGTTGGTGAGTTGCATTCTGTTAAAAATTGTACCTTTGAATGTCTCCCATCAAGGCTTCGTATTTCCCTGCCTCAGCAGAACATCTTCCTCTAGCTCTGCTTTGTTATTAATACAATGTACAAATGTAAAACACGTTCATGTCCTCCCAAGGATGCGAGAAGAAGCACAGGGGATGTTTATTAATTAGGCAATTAGTTCTTGTTCGAAGGCCAATTCAATTTATTTCTTCAACGATGGAGGCCATTTGCTACAGAGAGAGGCAGAAAAATGAAGGAACTCTAATATACTTTATCGTTGCAATTGTGAAGAATCCATACAAGGTTATAAAAAGTAATCAGCTAGCCGGGGGACTTGTGATCAGACAGCCAGCGAACTCCATGCTTGTGTTGTTCAGAGGATTGCCATCACTCACAGGAGCACTGTGCAGAAAGCGTGGGGTCCCTTCTAATGGTATTGTAATGATATTGTGTCCTCATGGTCACATCACCAGAGGCTAAGAACGTGGGCGTGGCCTGCAAGAAACTGTGCTGACTTCCTCAATCACATTTTACCTCCCAAATAAAGACTACTTGCTGCCTCTGTGATTACTCGGTGAATAGAACAATTGGTGCAGAGCACGCCACATTATCTCGTACTGAAAGAGCTTCTAAAGTTGGTTTGGTGGTTACTATCGAATCAAGCAATTTCCATCTGACATTATGCAAGGACCTGAATCACGACCTCTGTGTAAATGTGTGCCCTTTTTAAAAAAAAAAAATGCGTTTCTTGTTTGTACACATAACTTCCTAACAAAACGAATAACCAACAAAACAAAACTGCACAATGATACATTTCATCGGGCATTAAGACCATTTTCCTTCTGCTACAATTAGAGGCCGGTACATTTCCCAGCCTTTTCTCACTCGGGCCTCATCTTCAACTTCCCCCTCCTATCCATCGTTCCACTGGGATTAACTATTCCTCCTTCCCTTATCAACAGTCATCGGTGATCCCACATTTGTGCACTGTACTGCGTCTATGGCGGCTAGTTTGGTCAAATAGCTTCTACGGGGGCTCCAGATGTCTCTTGGCCTACTCCTAGTCAGTGGAGTCATGGCATACTGAGCCTCTTTTCATTCACAGTGGGTCATAATATCCAGCCAGTGGTTAAGTGTGTGGGCGGGATATTTGAACCAGGATCTGGCAATTTCTGATCTCTCTATCACTGAACGGTTCTGCTCTCACACACAAATATCACCAGCAGCCAACACAGGGGGGACTAAGCTGAAACACGTGTCTGGGGTTGCTGTTGGTACTCTTGTTCAGAGGAGAATTGTGTAGTAACTAGTGTTACCTTATCTCGTGCTAGTACACGTGCGTTCTATTGTTAGAGTGTTGGTGTGGTGAATGACGTGTGTGGAGTTCGGGACTTGACAGTTGGGGAGTTTGCCTGCCGGGTGGGACTGCCAGTGTCTCTTCGTGTGTCCTTACCATACTATCAGTGAGGCATAACATGAGAGAGAATAAAGACACGTTACAACTTACCTGACTGCCACCTTTGGTATTACACTGGCGACAAGGTTCGGGGCTGCTGCGGAGGGAGCAGCGGACAAGAAGGGGACACTGCCCTCCGACGTGATGTCCCACCCGGCGGGGCGCGGCGGGCCATTGAGAAGGACTGAGTTAGACCGTGTCGTCTCCAGGAGGAGACGGTTTCAGCTCGGGCATGAATAGTGCGATGTCGAGCTGCGGCATTAGAGCGAACAGTTGTCATAGGAGCCGTTTGAAAGCTACGGTGGTTGGAAGTGGGGGAGTGTACCTCTCAGCCCAGAGCCGGGTGTCAAGATCCAGGGGGCTGTTTGAAGAGCTCTGGTTGTCTGCAGCGGGGGGGAGTCCACCCCTAGAGCGTTGAACGTCGGGGCAGTTGTCTGGAGTGCTCCGGTGGTCCATAGCGGGGGAGTGTACTCCTGGGTCGGGAGCCGGAGTGCCATGGTCGGTTAGCTCTGACTGTAAACACAGAGTCCCAGGTGTTTACGAGGCTCGGGTGCAGTGGCGCTGAAGTGGCCTTCAGTTGGTTCGAAGAGATTGTCTGTGGGGCAGGCGGAAGCGACCACCCTGCCTAATACTGCCTGGTGCCGTCGGCGGAAGCGGTGAGCAGCTGCGGTGTATTTCGTCAATTCCTGGTCATTGTTTATGGTCCAGCAGGTGGCGCTGTGGTGCGCGTCCGTTGGTTCGAGTTCTGACAGTTCTACTGGATGTTGTCCTGTTCTTTCTCGGTTTGTTTTGGATGAGCGTTTTCAGGTCTTTGCTGAACGTTTTCGTGTCATCATGGCGAACCAGCAAGATAAGTGCACAGTTGAGGAGTGCTCGCTGGAGGGGGCCTGTAGCGCTGGTGCTCCGGAGTCAGTCGGGGTTTCCAGGTGCTGCGGGGAGCCTTCGCCCCCATTGGTGTCATCGGATGGGTGCTGTGAAGTCAAGAACAAGGGTCATCCAGGGCATCGGTGTGGAAATCGGCAGTTTGCCAACGTCGTGAGAGAAGACGTAGGATTCCATGTGGTGTCCTGTAAGAGGTCATTGGTAGTGGACGGCCGTGGCAAGTACTGTGTTCTCTCTAAAAAGAAATGTGACCGGTCCTGTGTGTCATGCGGATTGGAGGATTGTCAAGTTGGGGAATATTGTGACAGATGTGCCTCATTTCTGTCCATTTTGGAAGAATTTGATCCAGACCTGCTTGAATTTTATGTGGGGATGAACCCACTCACGTTGAGTGAGGATTAATGGTTGTGTTGTGTTGAGGCCTGTATGAGTGGTGAGGGTTTGTGTAGTGATTGAGTTGTGGCCTCTGTTGCAATTTGTTTTTGTTTGGGCCTGTATGGTTTGAGAGATTTTGTTGTATGTGTTGTGGACCAGTCATGTGTGTGCTATTGTTTTGCTCCTTAACTTGGATGCTTACATTGCAGGGGGGTAAACGGTTTTGGGGTCTGTGTCAGATCCTGTAATCCCTTTTCTGTAATGCGTTTTGCATATTTCCTTTGCAGGGGTGGGCGAAGGTTTCCAGAACTATGGACTGGTATGGATTTGGGACAGTTCACGTAATGGTTTAATTCATGTTTTTCCTTGCAGGGGAGGACCGAGTTCTCATGAAATGGGATTTATGGACTTTTGGAGAATGCACTTCATGAGAATGCACGATATGGTTAAGTGCATTCGAGTTTGGAGGTATGTGTGTGTGTACTTCCGGTGTGAGTTTCATGCCAATAAGTTGACTGGGTAGTGCCCTGTGTGTATATGGTGGGTAGCCGGGTGTGCACAGTGCGGGGCAGTCATATTGAGGCGGTTTAGTGATATCAATTGTGTCCCAGGTTGTACAATTGAGTAGTGCTGGTGCCAGTGGACTGGGGCCATGGTGGGAGTGGTGTTGCATCAGTGGGATGCGTGTGCTGGTGGCAGTGGCCTGGGGCCATGACGTGTGGTTTCGCATCAGTGAGATGCGTGTGCTAGTGGCAGTGGCCTGGGGCCATGGCGAGAGTGGTGTTGCACCAGTGGGATGCGTGTGCTGGTGGCAGTGGCCAGGGGCCATGGTGTGAGTGGTGTTGCATCTGCGGGATGCGTGTGCCGGTGGCAGTGGCCTGGGGCCATGGGGTGAGTGGTGTCGCATCAATTGATGCGTGTGCTGTCGGCAGTGGCCTGGGGCCATGCGGGAGTTTATGGTGCATTAGTAGAAGAGATCTGTGGTTGTTGTTAGTTCTCCTACGGGGGACCAGTTTGGGTTTTACTTCCCGTTGGGCATCCCAGGTTTTAGGTTGTGCCTGTTGTTGGTCGTGGATGGCCCGGTGGGTCCATGTACCACTGGTCAGTGCTCCAGTGTGGCAGGCAGGAGGCCCTGGGGGGGCAGCCTGGGGTGGAAGGAGTAATGTACACAGAAGGATAGGTTGGTTAGTGTGAGATTTAGGATTTGTCAGGTGTGGCAGGCCTGAGCGCCGAGGGGCAGCTCGGGGCCTGGTGGTAGTTCCTTTTGTTGCTGTGTTTTTGAGGGTTTTAGGTCCCGTTGATGCCGGTAAGGGGGGTCTTTATCGAACTGGTGTTTGTTGGGGGTTACCATTCTGTTCAGGTTGTACATTGTGTTGGTCATGAGCTGTTGTATTTTGGGTTGTATCACCTGAGTACGATTATACGTTATGGGCGGTTACGTGCTCTGTTTTAATTACTAAGGAGTGGTCTTTAAAGCAGTTTCCTAATCCGTGGTTATATTGGGTGCAGTGGTGGTTTGTGTTCTCATTTTGGTTGAGTGTGCAGCATGGTGGCCACGTGTTGTGCATTTGAAGGGTTGTTTTCAAAGAAACTATCGGGGGAGAAGTGTAGTAACTAGTGTTACCTTATCTCGTGCTAGTACTCGTGCGTTCTATTGTTATAGTGTTGGTGTGATGCATGACGTGTGTGGAGTTTGGGATTTGACAGTTGGGGAGTTTGCCTGCCGGGTGGGACTGCCAATGTTTCTTCGTGTGTCCTTACCATACTATCCACGAGGCATAACATGAGAGAGAATAAAGACACGTTACAATTTACCTGACTGCCCCCTTCATTATTACAAATTGCCTACCATTTTGGTGCTGGACTACCTATGGGTGGGACAAAGACTGATATGTGTATGGAAATTTCTTCTCTGTGGAAAGCATAGTGAGCTGAAGCGTGGTTGAGAATCTCCCGGGGGCCATCCACCCAAGAACAGGTCAATGGGCTGTGTTCGTACCGGTAGAGGGTTTCCCAGACCTCTTTATGCAAATGTTGGGTACTTTGGGTTCTCACGCTAAGTTACCAGGGCAAACCAGACATGGACCCCTTGCTCACTGTGCTTGGAGGGTTACAGCACCACCTCACTGATGAGGCCAGACTAGGCCGAAACACAATCTGGGGTTGCTGTTGGTGCTCTTGTTCAGTGGGGAATTGCCTACAATTTCGGGCCTGGACTGCCTATGGGTGGGACAAATACTGATATGTGTATGGAAATGTCTCCTCTGTGGAAAGCATAGTGAGCTAAAGCATGGTTGAAACTCTCCTGGGGGCCATCCACCCAAGAACAGGTCAATGGGCTGTGTTCGTGCTGGTAGAGGGTTTCCCAGACCTCTTTATGCAAATTTTGGGTACTTTGCGTTCTCACCCTAAGTTACCAGGGCGATCCAGACGTGGACCCTTTGCTCGCTGTGCATAGAGAGGCACAGCTCCACCTCACTGATGAGGCCCGACTAGGCTGAAACACATGTCTGGGGTTGCTGTTGGTACTCTTGTTCAGAGGAGAATTGCCTAGCATTTCGGTGCTGGACTGCCCCTGGGCAGGACAAAGACTGATATGCAGGGATATTTCTCCCCTGTGAAAGGGACAATGGGCTAAAGACTTGGTTGAGACTCTCCCAGTGGCCATCCATCCAAGACCTGGTCAATGGGCTGTGTTTGTGCTGGTAGAGAGACTCGCAGAACCCCCTTTGTTTTGGGTTATGGGGCAACACTGCCTCATTCTGAGTGACGGGAATATGTATCCTGATTGGATTGTATTCGCCAATATCACTGCTTTTGTGGAGGTGTGTAATATTCATATCCTTTGTAGAAAGTGATAGCCCAGTCCAGATCTGCTTAGTACATTAAAGAGGAACAGGGATTCGACAGAGTCAAAAACCTTTTCTTCAACAAGTGAGGTGGCTATTGCAGGGAATGTAGGATTAATAATGTGTAAGAGTACAGACATTCTTCTCATGTTGTTTTGTGTCAATCTTCCAGGTTTTGAAGCCCACCTGATCTGGCAGTGCCAGGGAGGGCATGTGCAGCAGTAGCCGGTTTGCTAGAATCCTAGCCAAATTGTATTGTGTCGTGTTGATTAGAGAAAGTCTATGTATGATGTACACCTCAAAGGATCTTTATCAGGCTTCACTAAGACTGTGATTAGAGAGGTTTGTGTGGACTCTGGGAGGGTGCCTGTGACATATGTGTATGCGTACATCCGTAGGAGATGTGAGGTGAGCTCTGCCACATACTCCTTGTAGAATTCTCTGGTCAGATCGTCCAGCCCCGGGTCTTTATTATTGGGAAGTGATAGTATTACCTGTTTCATTTCTTCAACTGTCAGGGGCTTATTAAGGAGAATAGCCTGTTTTTTGTCCAGCCATCCCAGAGCTACCTAGTCTAGGAAAGGGTGTATTTCTGAGATTCCAGATTCCTCCTTCACAGTGTATAGGGAACTGTAGTATTCCCTAAAGATCTCATTCATTCTTTCATAGTCATTCACTCTATCACGTTTGCATTCCAATCGCTGTGATACCCATGGTTTCGCTTTCTTTTCAGATTGCCCATGCTAGTGTTCTACTGGGGTGACCTTCTTCACCATATGACCTAGCCATGGCTGATCCTGTGAGATACTTCAGTTTGTTAGCCGCCATTTTTCGTGAACTCTTCACAGATTACTTGCATGCTTTGGGTGATATGGTTTTCACCTTGTATTGCCTGTTTGGTTTCCATGGTTTTAATGTCTGCATCAAGGTCATATTTCTCTGGAGCGTTTTCAGTACCCCCTCCTTGGATATACAACTACCTCAAATGCATACCTTAAACACTTCCCAGATCATAATGAAATTTTCTATCGAGTCAAAGTTGTGCTGGAAGTATTATTCAATTTCCTCTGTGTTATCCTCTCTGAATATCGGGTCGCTCAGCACCTGATATTTGATCCTCCCTATGGGGGTCCTGGACTTGGACACAGCCCTGTCAAATGCTCATATGACTGGGGAGTGGGCTGACAGTGTCCTAGGAAAATTCTCACATTCCCTCATGTAACTCCATGTCTCAGGAATGTCAATGATATAATCTATCCATGACGCAGAGTGATGTACGCTCGAATAGTAAGTGTGCTCTCTTTTTGTGGGGTTTTTGTTTCTTCACGCATTGATCTGTCTATGGTATTCCGCTATCTCTTCCCATACCTTAACGAACTTGTGGACATATGTCTGTATGGAATTGTAGAGATCTAGGTCTAGTGTGAGTGTGATATTGAAGTCTACCCCCCCATTTTATTTCATATCCCTCATATTTATGTATGGTCATAGATATTGATTATTACTAATCTCAGACCCAGCAATTCACCCACCAATATGACATAACATCCGTCAGCATTACTTATCTTGACATGCAATTTGTACTGTAAGGAGGTTTGGATATATGTAGCGACCCCCCTGAAATTTTTGGTGTGTGGCGCAAATGCATCTGTGCACTCCACAGCCCTGCGCTGCTGGTAATCTATCATCCTGTCCCAAGTGTGTCTTCTGAAGCATCAGCACCATACTTGGTAACTATGTGCATATCGTATTATTTGCCAATACGTGTTATTATTCTTCATCCCTCTTATATTCCAGGTCATTGCTGTGATGCTAACAAGCAGCCCTCTGAACGGCTATCATCTCAACCCAGCATATTCCTCACTATCCCTCTAGGTGTAAGCTGATGACTATCATACTGTGTGCCATTCATTTCATCTGGCCCATAGTGTAATCCATTCTGCCTTTCCTCCGAAACTGGCCTTGTGCTTGAACAAATAACAACCCCCTATTCATAATCCCCACCCATCCATGCCAGGAACCTAAACATACTACCTGCATTCCCCCATTCCCACACACCCCATGTACTATCTGAGTTTGCGACTGTGCTCTGTCGTAGCTGCTCCTTTCGCTTGCTGCGGAGCTCCATTATTTACGTACCCCGGTCAGCTTTAAATTGTCTATGTCCTGCTTGATCAGTCCAGCAAATGACTAAGAGCAAGCAAGGTATCAGTATCAATGATCGTTAAGTCTGGTATTTTGCCTTCTGCTTCATTGCGCAGTCAATTGGGCTTTATTGGACATGGCAGCTACATCCCTGGTGTACCATTCTGCTGCTCGCGGATCTGTGATGAATAGTGATTTGCCATCTTGTAAAACTTTTATTTTCACTGGGTACAACGTAGTGCATCTTACTCCGAATCTGTGCAATGCATTGTTTGCATCCTGAAATATTTTCCGTAGCTCTTGTACCTGTGGGCAGAAGTCTAGGAAGATTTGTATAACTGTGGACCCGTACTTAAATCCCCTTGTCCCTAGCCGACTTTAGAAGAGCACCCCTGTCTCAGTAGTTAATATGTTGGCTATAATTGGTCTCTCCTGGGTCCCAGATAGGGTATTGGGGCCAGAAATCGATGAGCTCTCTCTACCATATACAGTGGTGAGACTGCAAGGGTTGCCCAGCATCTCCAACAGCTGGCGCTCAATGAATGGTTCCATTTTGTCTATTGCTATCGACTCAGGTATCCCTACAATGTGTATGTAGGCTGTTACACCAGGACGGTCCTTCCAGGCCGCCATTGTTCGCTATGACCTTCTTCAATTTTTGCTGGAGTTGTACTATCTCTGCTTGCATTGTCGTAATTTTGTCTTTCCTTCACTCATCCACTGTTCAGCTTCAGACATCCTGCTGCACAATTTTTCGATTTGTACCACTGATATCTCCACTTTGCTGGTCAGGCTGTCAATGTATCCACCTAGCTGTCCATGCTGCCCTACAGTGCCATTAGAGTATGATTGAGCGTAACTACGTACAAACTCGATACACCTACTGGCTGTTCCGCAGTTGCTGCTGTGGGGGTGACATGTTTCACGTAATGATCCATTTGCTTGCTTTTTATGATTTACCATGGCAGCCACCAGCCGCTAACTTATTCCACAATGAATTATCCCTTCTTGCACTCCCTGTCTCTCCCCAATTGGAGGTGGCAAGCATATACCACTCACCCAGCCCCGTGATGTGCAAAGTTGACATGAGATCATTGTTATTTTAGTTTCACCACACTTCGCTCTCATGCAACTCACTTCTGGGGTGACTGGAAAGATGGCAATGCTCTTCCTGCATGAGGAACATTCCCAAAAACCATTGTTTCTGAGGGATTCATCTATGAACAGCCGTAGCTATTGATTCCTCTGGTCAATGTTGCACATGCGCTCTGGACACAGCTTTCCTCCCTGTATCTAGTTGATGCTTTTCACCATCTCAGCGGAAACCCCCATGAGGGAAGCCTGCTAATGGGTGCTCATATGAACTCTGTGAATGCACACTTCGGGGGAGGGGAGCCACGCGCTCCTCATTCCACCCCTCTGCCGTGTCCCCTCCTCACGGCTCCTCTCTGTGTGTGCTCAGCCACATTCACTCCGTCAGGGTTGTCAGCCACAGCAGGGCCCAGTGTAGCCTTAGTTGACATAGGGGTTCAATCTCCATGCCCCTCTCCATACATGTCACTCACCGATCTGCTGGTGTTCCAGAAAGGGGTGGGGGTGTTTCGGGACCCGCAGGATCTCCTTGCGGCAGTGGCGTCCCTGTTGTCCATTGCTGATTAGGGGCGCACCGGCATCAATCTTCCTTGCTATGTTGTCAACGCAATTGCCAGGGTACCGTGCACTGCTTCCCCTCCCTCACCAGCCTCCATCCACTCTGTTTCACTGGCAGGCCTCCTTTTCGTATCTTATTGTTCCATCCTAATTATGAATACATTTTCGCCATCTGACATGACCAACTTGTGCGCAACTAGGAGTTTGACAATGTCAATGGCCCTCATTACGACCCTGGCGGAAAGTGACTGTCCGGACCGCCACAGCGTAAATAGCGTTTCCGCCATTGCACGATGGAGCAAAGTGCGGCCCATTCCGACCCATCGGGCACGAGCACCACGCCATGGCGGAAATGCAAAGTCCGCGATGGCGGAAATGACCCCAAAACGGCCCACACCGCCGCCGTACGGCGCCCTAGGTGCAATACCGCCACCCATCATAGCGGACACCGCAGTGAGCGCCAACCGGAAAGTACGGTGACCGTAAATATACGGAAACGGAAGTAAAAACATGGGCCCGGAACGGGAAACAACACCCCGTACACCTATAAAACCACAAAATACACACAACCACTAAAAACACCACCCTGAGACACATCCCAACCCGTCATCCACCCTAGTGAAACCAAGAAAAATGGGAAAAGTAGCGAAGAAAGCGTGCGACCGCAAGCGGCAGGTCCACTTCTCCCGTGAGGAACTCACCGTGCTTACAGAGACCCTCCAGGAGAATGCAGCCGCCGTCTTCTCCACGCAAATGACCAGGACGGCACTTGCGAACAAGAAGGCCATATGGGCCCTGGTGGCACAGCGGGTAAGTGCGGTGGGGACCGCACCCCGCAACCCACAGCAATGCAGGAAGCGGTGGGACGACCTGCGGATACGCGTCCGTAGCATACTTTCTGCCAACCGCAACATTGCCACAGCCACCGGGGGAGGGTCGGAATCACCCATCAAGTTGACCCCCTGGGAAGAAATCTGTGCCTCCACCATTGGAATGGAGAGCATAGAGGGAGTCGGAGGGATGGAGAAAGGAGTGCAGACATCCGGAGAATCAGGTAGGTGGCCCAAATAAAACCATGCCAAATCCACAATGTCCAATCATGTGACTCACATGTGTCCACATAGCGCAACAGCAACACATGGCCAGGAGAACGTCCACACACATTGGCCTGATAGCGCACTTTAAAACTCACAATAAATACATAAATAAGTAAAAACCCCAAAAACACCCACTACACGTGCAGCAGGCACACCCTAACTGCAGGCTGCCAAACAACTGCACCCTCACTCCACACACAAATGAAAGCACCTCCAAGGCCCCGACCCAAATCACCCTCACGTACCACCCCAATGCATGTGATACATTGCCATTCCAATTCCCACAGACCCATTAATAACGCTCGCCCTCCTTTACTCCACCACAGGGTCCGATCCAAACGACGAGCTCCAGGACACCCCTACCAGCACACCTGCAAAGAGGGCCAAGACCGACGGCCAAAGACCCTCCACCTCAGCTGCACGCATCAAGACACGGCAGCAGCACATATCAAGTGGCAGCACACAGGAGGGAACATCAACAGGCACCCCAGCAGCCAGCATGCCCACAACAGCACCACCACAGGTCCCCCCAATGGATGCCACAGAAGGTACTGCCTCTGGTGGCAGCAGCACCATAGGTGACACCCCATTAATGGCAGCATGCTCCGACACAGAAGACTGGGATGTCGAAGTCAGATCCATCCATGACCTGTCCCAATCCCCCTGTCTGTTCCATCCCGTACACCATGAGGATACCACGCAGGGGCACCCACAAGACGACGACTGGCCATCCCCCACAAGCCCTGTGGCAGGGCAACATGAGGCGAACAGCCCCTCTGTGACACCACCGCAAATGGCCATGGCCCAGCACAGGCAACAGTCCCTCGACCAGTTAATCGTGCAACAGCAGCAACTGGCCACGCTCCTCAAGGACCATGCCGATGGATGTGGGGGCACTAAGGCAGACATAGAAACATCAACTGAGACACTTAGGGCACAAATGGAGAGTAGCACCGAGAGCCTGAGAGTCCAAATGGAGAGAAGCACCGAGAGCCTGAGGGGGGAACTGCATGCGACGTCCAAAGACGTATGTGCCGAACTTGCCGCAGTGCGCCGTGTGCTCACTGAGCTCTCACAAACCCTTAGGGACATGCATGGACGTGAGCAGGCAGAGACATCATCCGTTGCAAGTTCCGTCCAGGGCAGCCCCCAACGTAGATCTGGGAGGAACCTGCGCTCCACAGGCAGGGGTGCCCCTGATACCCGCAGAGGGGGCTTGCAATAGCGACTGCCCACTGACAATGAGCATCTTTGGACACTGGTGTTCGGGGGGGAGGTAGGAGGGTGGAGGGGGTGTGTTGGGCTCACTTGGGTGGCGGGTCGATAGGGTGTTCAACATGATATCACATATGCCATAAACAATGCACGATCAAACAATGAGATGTGTGGACAATGATCTTTGTGTACTAGGCCATCATAGGCGTACAGTCCATATTGTGCATGTACCAGACACACACAGTGCCACGAGTCCCGTGTCCATGTATCAGCCACCAGGCGTGAGTGCTAGAAGCATGCATCTATGAGATGCTGACGAATTTCACGGCCCTCCTGTGCCTCGCAGACTCCTTGAGGTGCTGCCACATCCCCACCCTCATCATGACCATCTTCAGGTGCTTGCAGTTCTGCGTCAGGGGGCATGGGCACATTTCTACGTACGCACATGTTGTGGAGCATGACACATGCCATCACCATCTTTGCAACCTTCTCATGGCGGTACAGGAGTGCCCCGCCAGACCTGCTGAGGCACCGGAAACGGGTCTTCAGTAGGCCGAATGCCTGTTCAATGACTACACGGGTACGTGAGTGGGCATGGTTGTAGTCCTCCTCATGCTGGTCCCGTGGGTTCCGGACTGGTGTGAGGAGCCATCTCTTCAGTGGATATCCGGCATCACCTGTATGTGGACGATAAACGAATTATGTGGAATGCCATTGCTACGTACGCACCCCCCCCCCTTCCTGCCAGGTCATTGCCGCATCACATACCCCACATCATCATGCATGAAATGAGACTCACCGAGTAGCCAGGATCTGTTCCCTGCGTGTCGCTCCATGTAGCGTGGTATTGTAGAGTTCCTCAAGACCATAGAATCATGGGTTGATCCAGGGAATCGGGCACAACAATGTGTAATGATCCTGTTGGAGTCACACACCATTTGTACATTCAGTGAATGAAATTGTTTTCGGTTGCGGTACTGGGCCTCCATGGCATGTGGGACGACCAATTCCACATGGGTGCAGTCGATGGCACCAATGCAACCCGGTGTGCCGCCAAGTGCATGGAATCCCACTTTTGTGTTGGTTATTTCCTGCTCCGAGCGTGGTAGAGAGATGTAGTCGTCTGCGTGCTGCAGGAGGGCATCGAGCACTTGCAATAGTGTCCGTGAGAACAGTGGCTGAGAAATGCCATGCAACTGTCCGACTGTGTGCTGGTAGGTGCCTGTGGCCAGGAAGTGGAGTACAGACACCACCTTCAGTAGGGGTGGGATGGCGGTTGGGCTATCTATCATGCTGACAAGGTCAGCCTGTGTCATGTCCACAATGGCGGCTATGGTGTCCCGGTCCAAACGGTAGAGGGTGTGGATCTGCTCATCAGTGAGGTTGAACGGATGTGCTCGGAGGCGTGGGATTGCGGGCTGCCTGCGTGGTGGTAGTGGCTGTGCTGGCAGCCCTTGCTGGCCCTGCCTTGCCCTCCTCCTCCTCCTGCGTCTCCTCCGTGCGGCCGGTTGTAGTTGGTGTTCGTCTTCTTCTTGGAGTTGGAGTACTTGCAGTGCTATCAGGTCCCCCAGGGCCAACATCGCAAGTCCTGCCGGTAGCATTTCGGACTGGGTGTGGTTGTGGGAGGAGACTGGGTGTGCAATTTATGTGTTTTCAGGCTGTATGGCCTCCACCTGTGGTGATTCATTCCACCTGTGCAAGCTGCTCTCCCCTTTGGGCGAGCACGTCCCGCACACAACGCTGCAATTCGAGGAATGGCATCTTGCTATTACAATCATGTATTAGTACCCGATGGCCGTGTAACATTGGTTGATATGTTCATTCGGCTATGGTCCCATTGTTTCACATGCATTCTTTGCAGTCGCGAACAGACTTGTGAAGGGTCAGTGGAACGTAGTACTCGAGTAACGGTGGACCCTCATGCATCACTGTACCGAGGTTCACCGACGGGCCGGGCCTCCCATTTGTGAGTGAAGGCAGTTGCCATTTTCACACACAGCCGCACTAGATGGATTAATTTGTGATTTCAAGCGGCCACAGATGCCTTTTCGACGTGATGTTGCAAATGAGGAATTCGAAGGGCGGCGCTTTCGGTCTTCAGCTAGCGGCGAGGAGATGCCCACAGGTCTGACTGCAAATATAACGTTCTATTGTTCAGTGTCCTTGGGACAGGGGCCATGGCGGGGATGCAATGATTGATATGAATAGTTTGGGATGCGCAATAGCGAAGTGGATGATGAGGCCGGACGTTCCCAAATACATGTTACTTCACAACACTGGAATTACGGGCTGGGGCACAGTGGATTTTGCAGGCTGCATAACGCACAGACTCAATGGAATTCTCACATGTTATGTGAGTATGGAAACAGGCGTTATCATTACGGGATGAGGGAATGATGAATGGATGCATGGACAGATGATTTGATACGGTGTTTGCCATGTACAGGGCTTCTTGGAATCTGTCCGCCTCCCCTGCGCTATGTGATGAAGGGCTGCCATAGTGGGACCATCGTCTATCTGGCCTTGTTGAGCCCTCCCTGTCTCGACGCGCCTTCAGACACTTGTGTCCATGCACGTTACCAATCCCATCTGATGGATTCTGTTTTCACAGACGCATGCACAGGTACACTCGTTTGTGATGGTGTTTTCACCTCGATATGGATAGTTATGAGTCGCAAGTGGTTTTGGGGTGGTGATGATCCTTTGGAGTGGGCTAGCATGCATATGGCTGTGGATCTAGTGTGATCATTGAAGTGAGTTGTTCGAATGTAGTTCTGATGGCCATTCTATTCTTTTTCTTTTCTTTTGGTTGACAGGTATCTCCTCCCCTTTTGCCACTGCCATCTGTATGCCACTCCTGCAGATGGGTCTTACTCCCGACACCTGCTGCTTCGTGTTAATCAGTGGAGCAGCATTACGATCTTATGGGACGATCGCCAATGGGCCACATGCCCTTACGCAGTACTAGTGGCTCGGAGCAACATTTCAGCCTTTCAGCTGGACTAGTGCCTCCCTATTGGGACGGCCCTGCGGTTCTAGGCGCTTCCATGTTGCCTTTTCGTACGAGAATGTAGCCCCTGTGTACCATGAAGGAACAGGGCGTCACACAAGAAGTAGCTGGTCATTTATTGCGGATGCAGCCCACAATGGTGAAATGTGTTTTGGAGTTCATGGCCTAATGGCTGTATGGGCTTGGTGATTTTGTTGTGCATTAAATTTCTATTCTGATATGGGCCGTGTAGCGTTCTTCTTTGCAAGTGATGTGGCATATTCCTATTTGGGGAGCGATGTATTGTGAGGAGATCTGCATTGGGTTCCAGCTTCGGAGTATAGTTGCGTGGTACTGTGCTGGGCGCGTTTGCCTACGAAGCCCAGTGAGGTCAGGGGTGAGGGCTGCCAATATGACTGTTTGAATGATGTCATGCTCAGGGGCGGGGGATTAGGTTTTGTGTAACAGATGCCGGTCAGCCAGGTGGATTGGTGGAATGATGTGATTATCGGAATATTGCTGGTCACAGGTGCCTGTGTTTGCGTGCGTTTCTTGGTGGGAGACTGAGGTCATGTCCATTGGTATAGCTTCTGTATTCGTGCCATCTGTGCCCTGCAGCTCCCATTGGCCCCTCTTGTGATTCTTTTGTTCGTTGGCATGCATGGGTGACTTGTACATTTCACTGGTTGCATTGTGACTTTGTTGCACCTGCGGGGAGTTGTACTATGTGGCCAGGGAGCGGTGTACAGGCACTCAGTGGGGCCGTTTACGGTTGATTCGCGATGCCGTACTTCTCACCATGGCGGAATGGTACTTTCCGCCGTGCTTGATGGCGTTAAGTACATGTCCGCTAGGGTCGGAATTCGCGTACCCTTGCGCCATGGTGCTAATTACGGTTTGGCATGGCGCGCGTACTTGGTGCAGTTAGCGTTGGCGTTCACTACGGTCTCGCTAATGGCATCGTACTTTACCGTGACGGGTCATAGTCGCACCGAGCGCTATTCGATGGCGGTATTGCATTTCCGCCATCGTTTTTCGATTTCCGCCAGGGTCGTAATGAGGGCCAATGTCTTCTGCACTACATATACTCTGTCATAAGTATATATTTAATTCAGGTTGTTGATTTGGCTGCTGGAGCTCTCTCAAGAAGCAACCATCTTGCTGCGTGCACAACAGAACCCGAAACGTGTGGCTTCTAGCAAACACGTTCCCTGCTCCTAGGCTTCTCCTAACAGTCCCACAGCAACACCAGTGGTAATTTCCTAAAGCAACAAGCTGAATAAGATAGAAGGTGAAGAACACATTTTACCATGTAGGTCAAGCAGGGAGATGTGCCAGAGTGTCATCGACTCTCACCCAGTGCAGTTGGAAAGGGTGACCACTGCATGTTCTTCATTTGCCTTGGCCATGATGACTTGTCAAACTCTAATTGACAGCTCTAACTGCTCTGTCACTGAGAGGGGGCGCTATCAGTGTGCAAGGTCGAGGTGTCTCTATCTGGCATCTTTCATCATATTTTGAAAGAAAACCTGCAGGGTGACATCACAGTCCATTAGGTCCAACCACTTTACTTTGCTCAGGTTGACTGCTTCTTATTAAGCTACCATTTAAAATGCGTATTTCGGAATTGTCTTTGTATATAAAGCTGAATGTATATATGTGTGTATGTTTATCCGGCTATACAAATCCACACTGTTGAACCCACGTCTTCCACATTTTGCATGGATTCCTCTTTTGTCTGGGGCAAGATCGTAGTCTATGTTTGAATGCAAAAATCTTATATGCAGAAAAATGTTTGGATGTGTGTGTTTGTCCGGCTATACAAATCCATACCATTGAACCCACTGCTACCAAATTTTGCATGGATTCCTCATTTGACTGGGGCAAGAGTGTAGTCTATGTTTGGATGCAAAAAATGTACTCCGTAGACACACCCTCATTTAGTGATGCTCAGCAGATTCACTACAATAGGTCTAGAAGGAAGCAACATTTTGAAAAGTGTCTGAAGAAAAATGTTCGATGTGTTGGTTATTCCTTTGAAATCTATTACTACTGTATATAGTTTGAAAGTGTTCATTGAAGAATTTTTAAAGGGAATTAAAAAATATATTTTTTATCACGCCACTCCAAAAATAGAAAATGGCAAGGTTACAGTTTACTTGAGAACATTCACAAGAAGAGAGCACAATCAATCAATCTTTCTTGGACATTTTCTTAAATGTGCTGAAGCATTTATTGACTGAAACATGCCGCACAAAAAACGAACATCACTTGGAAAAGCTTCATCTGATGCAAAACGAAAATCAATATCAAGAGATTCTAAACACAACAACAAACAGCAGCATGATTTGCCGTCCAGAGGACAAAAGAAACTTTCTCCAGGGCAATGAGATGATAGACCAAACTAAAGCAAGATTTGCTGACATGAGGACAGGAGCAACATCCTCCAGGGCATATGAGACACCAGAGCTAACTGAAGAAAGACTTTGCGACAAGAGGACAAGAGCAACGGTACAAGGTCCTTTCATGGCGGGACATTATTTTGTGGGTTTTTTACTGCAAATGTTTTAATGAAAAAACCCATAAACATTTTTTGGGGGGTTTAGAAAATTATATATATGGGATGTGGGTGTTTGGGAATAGATAAAAATTGAAAGGGAATGGAGGGTTTGGTGGGACCCCCCAAAAATACATAAAAAATAATTTGATGGTTTTTTTCATTAAATAAATTGCAGTAAAAAAACAGTGAAAAAACATCCCACGATGAAATGACATGGAACCAAGAGCAACATCCTCCAGGGCACATAAGACACCACTCAATCAGGACACCGGCAATGCCGGGCCTCAGCTAGTTAATCCATAAAACAATACACAGATATGTAGATAACACAGCATATATAATACAACATCAAACAACCAAGTTGCATTAAAATTCATTAGCAGCGTACCATGCAAAGACACGACACCTAAAATGCATAAGAAATTGAATGAGGTGCACGAGTGAATGTCACTGGTTAAAGTCCTGGCATAAAAAAGTCATATTTATGGAAACACGGTATGATGTAACAAATCAAGGAGCCAAATTCCTTTGAATCTTCATTAACGGCATACCACGCAAAACCTTGTCATGCAGAGAGCGTGAAACATGAAATGAAGTGCGCATCTGCATATGAATAGTTCAAGACCCGACATAAATCTCCATATTTGTTACACATTTAATGGCAGCGTTCTAAGACTCATGTCTGTGTGTTATGTCATTTAAACCGAAAGTTGGCTTCTTCTAAGAAGCCAGGCACAATGAATGCACTTTGAGAAGGTAAACACAGTCAACTCATCCGCAGTCAATTTAGACAGGGTTATACATTAATCGTTGCAGCGCCGTTTCTCGGCTCGAGAAAAATTAAGTATCCCGGTACGGCGTGCCAGGGTACTAATGGCAATTTGACTATCGCAGGCAGGCCATAACACACCGGTAATGCCCCCCGGAGCGTCATATTGCGTAATTAAAATGGGTTTCAAATATCTCCTGTAATAGTTATAATATGGACATAGAGAATGAAAGTGTTCAATGTTCTGTTCAGTGCTCGAACTCTACCATATGCCAGCTATATAACTGCGAGGCCAGGGTCAAGGTGCTGAATCTATGTCCTATGTACAGGCAACATGCAAGAGATGGTGTAATGACATCCATATACCTCTCTAGACCAAGAACTAGTTTGCAACGTTGGTATTCAATGGCTTGTGCTGAAGATCTAAATTAAGTAACTATTTTGCCCTTCATCTTTGTTGCAAATGTGCCCTGAACGTGTTGCTTGGTGTGGCCGTTTAACTTGTTAATTGTCCATAGATGCCTTAGTTCGGTTGAGGATAATTCTGCTCCGACATGCCTACACAAGGGAATATTCTTGCCTCTGTTCTGAGACAGGAGGTCCGATAATGCTTCTCTGTATTTCATCAAATCTGGGGAAGTCCGTAGGAGTACCCAGGACAATATCATGCGGTTAGCTATCATGTCTGAAATACTGGTTTGTGCTAATTCTATCCAAGTAGCCATATTTGATGTGCTACTGTTGAGAAGCGTGGTCTTTTTTAGAAATGTATTCTCCACTATCTGCAATCTTGTGTTTTTACATTTCCCCAGATTTCGGCCCCAGAAACTGCTGCGGCTCTGGCCTTCATATAGCAAATCTGCAGTAACAGTGATAGGCTTTGCTGTAGATTTTTCCACCCAAACAGACCAGTTGCTGTTATTTTCAAATCTAATGCCTAACTAATCAAATCCATCAATTTGCTTGATTGGGAGTCCCTCAATAGTTATATCGATTTTTGGTTTGTTTGTTTGTTTGTTTTGTTTTATTTGCTTGTATAGCGCACCAAGCCCGGGAGTATCTGGGCGGTTTTCTTGAGGTACATGTTACATAGTTATATGCAGTAATAAGATACAAGGTACATTGAATTATACATTGGAATATAAAGGTAAATAACATTTACAAATATATACAAGGTATTAGAGATTTACAAAAAGTACAATACAGTTATGTTCATGATTAGATTTTTAAACGAAGGATGTAATGCAATCATTTTTCTTTTACTGATATTACTTGTAAGAAGTCTTTCTTTGCACTCCTCATGGAATGTTGCCACTTGTTTCGCCAGGCCCACAGGGGTCTTATAGACCAAAAATGCATCATCTGTGATAAGCAAAAGGGGAATATTACTTTGTCCCAGTCTAGTTATTAACCTATTAATGTAGATCGAGAACAGGATAGGGGCCAACACGAAATCCCTCTCTAGCTCCAAGGTTATGTTGATTGGTCCAGTGCTGTGCCCCGCTAAGTTCCATCAAACTGTCCCTATATTGTTTACAAGAGTACATTGGATGTTTTCAGCTCACAAAGAAATGTCCATAATGTATTCTTTGGCACCCCATCAAATGCTACCTTTATATCGATAGAGGCCGTGTAACGGTTCATCTTTTTTAGCAAAACATATTTCTGCTGTAACACGAACAACCTAAATTAGTCTAACTAGTCTTTTGTACTTCAAGCGGGCTGAAACCTGGTTCACCACTTCCTTCTCCTTTACCCAACCAAAGAGATGCAGCAGTGGGACGTATGCATATATTTTGACCACCACGTCCAACACGGATATGGGCTTATAGTTGCCCGGTTTGTCTCTTCCTCCTTTCTTATATAGTTGTTCTATAATTGCCACGGTCCAAGAGCTGGGGTCTCTGCCCTGTTTGACAGCCATATTAAAGATTGTAAGGTGTACCAGATACCAGAGATCTGATTCCTTCTTGAATAAGTCAGTGGGTATCTTATCAGGACCTGGGCTTTTCACCATTTTTTTAGCCCTGTGGCATCATTGACATCATTGACAGTGAATGTTAACTCTGGGATCTCCCTCTCTACCTGATCACCTTCTTACTCTGATATTTCCAGCATGGATTCTCCATGTCTCATCTGAAACGCCTCCATTGATTGTGTTCATTTCCCAGGCCAATGAACCTGCAAACTTACTCCAGAATACAGATCTGTTTTTTTTCTTCTTTTAAGGCTACCAAGAGTTCCTGCGATTCATTTTCTTTTTTTAGATTTGGTTATGTTGTTGTATGATGGGCTTAAGGATCTCAGATTCGAATTATCTGGGCCAGTGGTATTCTTTTACTCCATAACTAGTGCAGTTTTAGACTTTTGACAGTCCTTATCTAACTAGTTAATATGTCTTAGATCTTTCGCATGCACTTACCTTTTAGGCTTTGTTACATTGGGCACTGTGTAAGAGATTGTACCGTCGTATGTTTTGACAATCTAGCTGTAACTCAGCATTAATGCTTCAAGTGGGGGCACTATGGCATGGTAGATACTGGTTTCAATTTCACTTTCTAAGATATCCGCCCATTTTATTCTCCGGGTTGCATTCCCTTGTATAACAATATTAGAGCTAAGCGCTAGATCGGGCATCAACGTGCTTGACCACAATCTTACGCACGCTGGTGGTTGGCCACTGTCAGTAAGATCATCGACAGACATCTGCTTGGTCAGAGACCAATCTTTGTCAATAATGGTAACATATAGATGTTTTTGTTGCCATATATGAATGTTGGTCTTGTTGGTTGATCACTGGCGAGTCTGCCATTGCAAGCTCTTAGTTCCAAGTGAGCTATTTCCTGGGCTGTTTTGTGGGCTTTTACTGGATATTTCACATTTACATCCGGTACATCCCAGGCTATGTCCATTTTGCAGAACTTTCAGTGGCTCGAACTGCGCATTGAGATCGCCTGCCAGTATTATGGCCAAGTCCCTGTGAAGCTTCGTCGTGAGAGATTATATTCTTTTCTGGACTAGTCGCAATGCATTGTCCTCCTTAGCTATGTTGCTTGCGTCTGTCTGTCTGTCTGTTGTAGATGGTAAATGATATAACTAGTTCAGGTGCTCCCCTCCTGAAATGTATTTCTTGGACTGCATCTGTTTTCAAAAAGTGAGGTTTCACCTCACTGTTGAACAATGGATAAACCAAGAACCACCATAACGACAGCACATAGGACCCTACTTGGCCTGTCTGCTTTATGTGGTGAACCTTTGGGAATGAATATCTGAAAATGCCCAGGTTTCATCATATTTTTCTCAATTCCTGCAATATTCCATGAGACTAAGTTAATGCTACACCTTCCGGGCAGGGCACTAAAATCCTGTCTTTCAAGAGCGTTGTGGGCACCAACTCTCTTCAGAGCAGAAGTAATATGCAGTCAGCTTGACAGTTCCTCCACACTGGCAAATATTGAACTATGATTGTAAAGATTTGCAAATTACTGCAATACAGTAGCTTTGCACGTCAGCATCTCAGATCATGTACGTTCTTTTTTGCGACACCATAGGTACTCCTAGCTTCATATGGTTCAATTTCCTAGAGTACAAGGTTGGATGCTTCAGAAATTCAAGGTTAACCTCCACCATACTGAGGATTTATTGAGCCATCAATTGAGGTAACAAACTGTCTCCCTCCACTGGTAGATGCACATCAGTACTGCAGGGTAAACAATTAATTTAGCAGTACCCTACACATATCATTTCAGATCACAAATACCTGAAGTGAAGGAAGGATGTACTTGCGGTTGGGTCCAGTTGAGAGTCGAATGTCCTGGATGATCCACGTAGCAGGACTGACGTGAACTGTAAGCAAATAAGATTAAGACATTTGTTGCCACAAGGTAATAGGGGACCAGATATATATCATGACATAAACAAATGTCAATTTTCACTGTTTCCACACAGGGTCCATGTGCAGTCCTGAAGAAGGTGGTGACCTAGTACAAACTGCAGAGACGGCGAGCAAGAAGGGTGACAGACAGACAAATTGGCTTACATAGACTGTCACCCACGACGTAGACCCTGAGTTAACAGGAATTTAAAAATTAGAAATGACAGGCCTGATAGGATTCTTGTTGAATCCAACAAAGAATTTTTTTTAACAAAATAATGTCTTTTTAGCACACAAACATGTTTTCTTTGCACGTATACCTTTTAGACCATGTCAGCACTTTATCTAGGTATATGGATTGCATTGTCAGGATGTGATAGGTTTGGTTTTTGGGGAAATATATGATTATTCTGAATGATGAATCATGAATTATGTGAACATAATTGTTTTATTGCGTGTTACATTAAAGAAAAAGATACATGATTAATTAAAACAAAATATGTAACATAGAACATATTTAATTCCTACTACCCTTGAAAGAAAAATCGCATTCAATGCAAGGAACAAAATCACATGCCTGTCCTCTGCGCCCCCCAGAGCCTCACAAGCTTGAATAATTAATTATGTGTGCATGCAAGTCCTGGGGTCCCCGGGCAGCAGGCATGGTTTTCCATGCAAGGTGCTCGGGCCCAGTGGAATGGCATGGCATTTATTTACTGGGCATACCCGGTAGAAAATGCATGCCCATCTCCTGGGCCCTCTAGTGCCTCAGACATACACAATCAATATGATTATGTGTGCATGTCAGGTGCTGTGAGGCCCAGGGACCTGGCACAGTACTTTTTACTGTCCAACTTTCACACATGCCCAGCAAAACATGCCATGTCTGCCCCCTGCCTCCCCCCCACCCCCGGCCTGAACACTTCACAGGCACAGATAATCAATTATGTGTTAATGCAAGGTGCTGGGACACCCAGGGGACTGGCATAACATGTTGTACCGGGTTTAGCCAGTATAAAATGCCATGCCTGCCACTTGGGCCCCTCAGCACCACACACGCACATAATCAATGTGATTATATGTCCATTTGAGGGGCAGTTGGGACAAAAGGGCCTGGCGTGTAATGGTATACTTGCAATCTATTAATGGGCAGTAAAATGCCGTGCCTGCCCCATGGCCCCCAGCACCTTGCACGGTGATCTGATTGCAGCTGGTGGGCAGGCGGTTGTGCAACGGCATGTTTTTAATGGACATCATGGATGCACAACCCCCCAACCCACCAAAATGAGCTCCCCGGCCCAGCACAAACACACACAGACACATAATCACACTGCATTTACTCTGTGATTCACACGCAGCATACACTCGGTCATTTAAACGTGTGTCCATCATCATACACTCATTCATTACACCACAACACACGTATACACATAAATATACACATATTTAAATTAACTTACCTTCTGATCCAATCCTGATGCTTCTCCCCTATTGTTACAGCTCCCACTCAGCATGAACAGTAACCATGAAGGAAAGAGCACTGCTCATGTGTGCTGGAGCCAGAGCGCTCATGATATCATACCCTAATCTGTTCGTATGTGCAGGTAGGTGCAGGAGTGCCCTATCCCAATGGGATATGCAAGGTTGGGGAAGCAACATTCCCATGCCATTTCATAGTGCAGTGGACATGCGTGTTGGAGAACAAAACTGTCAAAGAGAAACCATGTTTCCCTCTGGCAGTTTAAGCCAGCCTCGAGTTCTCGCTCAGCTGTAAATGGCTGCAAAAAGCTGCAAAAAGAAACTGAGGGAGTGCTCAGTGTTTACATTGAACTGGCTTTACGGTTTCTCTGAGGGTTCCGGTGGGTCAGCGCCCCATCTCCCATTATGGACAAGCCACTACTGGTCGGATAGTAGATGGAATTTGCATCTGCAAATGTATGCATGGAAGCCCTTGCACAGACATAGGCTAACATTTCTCTTTTGACCACAGAATATTTATGTAATGGGGCAGACGCTGTCTTGGATTCACAGGCTTCAACATTTTCAGTCACTTTTATTGTCTGATTTAATTTGTAATTGGCTAAGGTGGATTCATCGCATCCATCCTGTTTAAGTGAGTGACCAGAAGTCCAACCCTCTGATGTATCTGGCACGGTGGTCAGTCAAAAGGTTGAAAAAAAAAATCTCGAATGTCAATAATCTCGAAACAAAAATCTCAACAAAAAAAAAGGTTGAATTTATTATTTATTTATTTATATGTATTTTTGGGGTCAGGTAAGTAAAAAAAAGGGGAAAAATAAAAAAATGAAAAAAGGGGGGTTGGGTGGGGGACCCCACCATTTCGAAAAAAAACGTATTGAAAAAAAAATGCGACTTTTTTTTTTCGAGATTTTTTTTTCGACCTTTTTTTTCGAGCTTTTTTTTCGATCTTTTCACTATAAACCATCTGGCACTGAATGCATAGACAAAGAAAGCCTATATGCTTTCTGTGGCTGCATTTGCAGCGTGCAGAGGCAGAGGAACAGGGTGGCACAGAAGAGGAGATAAGGAGAGAATCAGAATGGGGCGAGCTTGGTGGCACAGGAGTGGAAAACTAGAAGAGGGCAGAAGGAATAGGCACCAAGAAGAGACCAAGACCCTCAGAATGGGTGAACAGCTGCTGGAGGGGTCAAGGGGTTGAATGGTGGGGGGAGCCCCCGCATTTAGAGGCGTGATGGGTGAATGAGGGGAGCATGGCAGGCGGACTCAGGATGCCACATAAAGCAAGGGAGAGGTAACAAACCAATCATTCATAGTGATTCAGCGAAGTTGGATGTTGATGGTCAATGGGTGGGATTCAGTGATTCCGGGGTTGTCGACTCATCATTTTAGGTGTTGTGCTATGGCAAAATCACATGGATTACTTTTTCTGGGTTGCATTTGCATTTGCCTTCGTGTATGTGTCTAGACGGGGGTAAAATGGTCAAGACACAGAGCTTTCACAATGCACAACTTCACTTGGTAAATGCAGTTTCTTGTTCCAATACCCATCTGAAGTTAGATCCTTTTACCAACAGCAGACAGATGGGTTTGGTTGTCTCGAGAAAATGTGGGACAAACTTAACATAATACACAGAAAGGCCGAGCAATGATTTGGGTTCCTTCTTCATGCTGGGAGCAGGGGCCTTATTTATCACTTTGAGATGGTCTAATTTGGCAAGATGCTCTCTCTAGAGATGGCGTGACCCAACTAGTCTACTGTGTCTGTCATAAGCTTGAACTTCCTCTTCTGCAGTCAGATGATTGCATGCTGTGGCCTATGTAGCCCTCTTCAGTGCCTCACTGTGACTATGTTCATCTTTTTCCTATATCAGGATATCACCATGGAAGAATGAGAGTAACAGCAGGTCCATCATTCTCTGAGACACTGACAGTAAAGGTACATTTTTACCACAATTTTTACTGCTTTATGGGATTGTCTTCAATTTCTCAATTGGATTTCAGGAGAGGAGAAACTTTACATGCCTGCCTGTTTTTCCCACTATTCCTGACAAATGCAGATGCATTCCTGTGACAGGCATTTATGCTAGGGTAGTTAACTGGATTCCTATGGAATCCGTCTGAATTTACCACCTGTATGAGCAGGTGGATTGAAGAGGAATCCATTGTAAAATGCCCCACCCCCCCAATTGTTTTTTTCTAACTTTATTGTGGTATAATTTTATAAAAAGAAACATTTACAAATCCAAATGGGTAAAATTCTTGAAAAAGGAGAGAAAGAAAAAAGGAGAAAAAAGGGGAGAGGAAAAAAAAAGAAAAAAAAGAAGTTTAAGATGCAAATCATACTTCCACATAGGCAGATTGCTAAGTAGCAATGGATTCTAATGAAAATTACTCAGGAGGACATTATTTCAACAGCATGTGACCAATATATTGGAGATATTCCTCAAGCAGTAGCGTGAAGTAAATGATGCAAGCTTCTTTCTTTCCACTGAGGTACAAATCCCATCCTTTATTCATTGTTACCTCATCCGACAAGTCCATAGCCTGCTGTGTCAATAGTCTTAGTGACCCCAGGGCCTCACACTCAAACAGGAGATGTTGCAGTGTTTCTATGGTCGCCACACCACACAGTCGACATTCCCTGTTTTGCCTTGTTAGGCCTTCCCGGGCACCCACAATCTCCCTGGTCTTGACAGTATTGAATTTTAATTTGATGAAGTTCCAGACCAGAGAGTTACCTATGAATTGCCGAATATATGCAGGTGGTGTGTTTCGATGCTGGATGTACTGAAGGAATTCAGAGGCATGATTTTTGTTGGTGAGAGTAGCCATTGAGTGCTCATGGCAACTCCCACTCAGCGATGCCTTGAGATGTGTCTTGAATGTGCCCAGCGCCATCTCTGAAGCAGAGACACCTTGCTGTGTTCAGTAATTCATACGAGAGTTAATTTTAGCTGAAACTCTGAGGCATTGTTACAGCAGACGTAGACATTACTCTATGTAGATGGTGCATTAGAGACTGAGATGGAGCATTTGGCAATTTCGAAGCAGTATTCAGACTGCTGAGGTGCATTTTTGCAGCTAAGGGTAGGACATTGAACTCTAGGTATATCACGTCAATGGAGGAGCGCTGCAGGAGTCTGAGAAGCCTTTTGAGCAAAGTGCGCTCAGGTTATTAGACCATTTAAAGGTTTTGAGATGCCCATATTTCTGCTCCGTAAAGGATGATGGAGGTCACCTTTGCTTGGTATAGTTTGAGCAGTGCATCAATTGAGAATCCTCCTCCTGTTTGCAATTTGTTAGCAAACAAATTGATGGTGCCAATTAGGGAGGCGGTTCTGTTGCGGACATGGTCTAGGTGGGATGTACCTTGCAGCTTGTTATTGAGGTGGAGCCCCAGGTACTTATATGTTTTAACTACTTCGATGTCTCGTCCATCCATCTCCTATTTAGTCTTCTTCACTTTTCTTCTGGGCAGGCAGAAGACCATAATATTGGTCTTCATCGTGTTCACTGCCACGGAGTTGCGGACGGTATATTCCTTTAAGTTGTTCAGGATGGCCTGCAAACCAGAGTTTGCAGAGTTAGGTCAAGGACCACAACGTCATCTGCATAGCCCAACCATTTCATCGCTATGGAGCCCAGTTTTGTTGTTTTAGAAGTTGGGTTGCACAGAGCATTGTCCATGTCGGCAAGGCAGAGGTTAAAAAGTCTGGGTGCCAAATTGAAACCCTGCTTTAAGCCTCTATGGGCCTCATTACGACCCAGGTGGTAAGGGGTTTACGGCAGCGTTAACAGCGCCGACCCTTACCGCCTGATTACGAGGTCCCCTAGCGCCATGGTGCTTTTAACACCTGCTTTTAGCAGGTGTTAAAATCCATGGCGCTAAGGGACCATGGAGTTAATTACGCCACCGTAATTCACGGTGGCGTAATTAACGCCTTCCCCACTCCCATTATGCCCTATGGGGCAAAAATGGGAATGGGGAAGGGTAAATGGGGATTGGGGACTTACCGCCCCGCCAAGGTCGGAATGGGGCGGTAAGTCCGCCAACCACCATGGCGTAAACGTAGTTTACGCCATGGTAGTAAAGTCACGGCCCAGGCGGTAACTTACCGCCTGGGTCGTAATGAGGCCCTATGAGTAGGAATCCACACTGTGGTGTTGCCATGTTGGTCCATCCTTATCTTAACTTGTGTGTTTTCATGGCGAGAGATACGTATACTCAGTAGACCTAGTTGATTGCCCCATGCTGCCAACTTGTGCCAAAGATGGTCACGATCCATGGTGTTGAAGGCAGTGCTGAGATCTTTGCCATATAGACCGGTGTTTATATTACTGACCCGGCCTGCGGATGATTGTTGTGGGGGCCAGGATGTTATTGGTGGTGCTGTGGCCATTCCAAAATCCAGTTTGGTTAGACGGGTAATACTACGGGCCTCAGCCCATGTTTCCAGTTCGAGGAGAAGAATTCTTCTGAAGATCTTTGTTGGTGCGTCCAACATAGCCAAGATCAGATAACTACCTGGATCTGCTAGGCTTCCGTCTTTGTAGAATGGAACAACTATACTGTCACGCCAGGAGGACGGAATTTTCTGTGAGATTTTGATAGCAGAAAACAGGACGTGTAGTGCCCCCGACCAGGCATCATTGGCAGCTTTTATGAGAGAAGTACAGATTCCATCTGGTCCTGGTTCCCTTGATGCTTTGGTGGTGTTAATATGGCTGAGGAGCTCTCCTGGCATATGGCGGTAGGAGCAGAAATGATGTTGGTCAGGGTCTTTGAGGAGTTTCCTGGGACAGCCCATAGGACCTTTTCAAGGTGTGCCTTCCTTTCTAATTTTGTTACACCATTTAAGATGCTGTTTCCCTTGTTCTTCGAGTTCACATCTCCTATAATCCGCCAAAAGTCAACAAAATCATTTGTTTGGGAGGCAACGACCAGGGATTTCCATTTGTTGCATTCAGTCTGGTACTTATGCCTTCTCAGCCAGATGGAATACATTTCTTTTTGCATCTTTGTGTTTTTTGCCTATGCATAGTGGGGTCTAGCTCCTTCTTTGCAGGCATGCATAACTCACTCCTTAGGGCCCTTTTTCTGTCTCTTATGGCCTTATCATAGGGGTGAACATGTGGTTTCTTGACGATGGTGCTAGCTCTGTTGGAGAACTTAGTTTCGAACATGCCCCATTCACAGACGTTCTCCACCATAACTACGAAACCTTCGAAAGGTGTCCTTGCAAGCTCATCACTGATTGATGCATGCATTTCCCGAATTGTCTCTGCGAATGAGGTAATTGCAAAGGAAGTGGCTGGTATGGATTTTCCAATATTGTCATAAGCTTGAACTTCCTCTTCTACAGTCAGATGATTGCATGCTGTGGCCTATGCCGCCCTCTTCAGTGCCTCACTGTGACTATGTTCATCTTTCCTCTATATCAGGATATAACCATGGAAGAATGGCAGTAACAGCAGGTCCATCATTCTTTGAGACACTAATCTATCTGTGAAGAGGTCAAGCAGCATCTTTCTCTACCTGTGAACTTCAAAGGGAATGAGGAAAGCTGTTAGCGACTATGACTTGTCATGCAATTTCATTTTGTTATGTGCTATGCATATCAAGCTCCATAAATAAATCATAAAGGTGCTGGGGGTTATGTTCTGGATCCCTCAGATCAGTAAAACTTGCAGTAGAAGTAAAGGTACACGTTTACCTCAATTTTAACTGATCCATGGGATTTTCTTAAATTTTCAATTGGATTTGGGGAGAGAGGACATACTTTACACGCCTGCCTGCTTTTCCTACTATTCCTGACAAATGCAGATGCATTCCTGCCACAGGCATTTATGCTAGGGGTAATTAACTGGATTCCTTTGCATCTACCTGAATTTGCCACCTGGCAAGCTCACCGGCACCCTTGTTTCCGTAGGCAAACCCTTCATCGGAGCAACAGCACTGTTAGCAATGGTGCCAGTGCTTCTGTGTCCCCATTCCCACAGTGTCCCCTAGGACTCTATGGGAATGGGGACTTACAATTTACAGGTGCCTGACTTTCCAGGCTGCCGGACTCGTAATGATCCGGTGGAACTGGGAAGTCAGGCACCAGTAAATTATTACGGGTCTGGCGGCAACCTGCCGGTAGCACCAGCAGAGTTACTGCCAGACCCGTAATGAGGCCCATTGTGTGTGTCGTTAACTAGTGCTATGGCCTCGTCTCACTCTTAAGTCGCACTGCATAGGCCTGTCTTAATATTTGACAGGTACTGTGCCTGGATTTCTGGTTCTGGGCCAGTCAGGAAGTCTGTCTTCTAGAGTGAATCTCAGATGCCAGACTCTGCATTGCAACACTTCAGGTATCATCTGGCCTGATTCCGTGTTGCTACATTGGTTGTTCCAAACTTTTTCATTTCAGCTCTTCCACCTGTTTCCTTCTTTCTGCTCCCATGGATTCTGCCTTCTACTCTCCCCTAAAAGAACGTAACTAATTGTGGTAGGGAAAACTGTCTGTCCTTAGGTTGTTTTTCCTCCAGATGTGTTTCCAAATGTTTATTTCTCTTTTCATGCACTCTAATTTTGGATCAAACCATTTCGTAAGTGTCTTCTTTTGTGAGCTTCTAAATTACCTTTTGGTACTATGCTGTCCATTGCAGAATGTACCCAGTTGTGAAGGCTATGGAGTTGCTCTTCTGGTGTGGAAATGTGTACACCCACTGTGATGCGGGGGTGTTCTCTTCAAGTCTCTCCATTAGGATGTTGGGTCATAAGTCTTTCCAGGGTCTTATTAGGATGATGGGTCCTAGGTATGGTCCTGCGAGTGGGAGCAACTTTGTGAAAATTGTACATGGGATGGATAGGTAATCTACCCAGAAAATGTGAACTGAGGAGCAGACCATGATGATGCACTCATTACAAAAAATACCATCCAAAGTGAGACTAGCTTTGTGGGTAGGACCCTTATCCATATGTTTGAGAAACTGTAAGTGACCTTGTGGTAGGATTGTCCTCTGGTTTTAGACATATGTTGACATCTCTAGTAATATGAGGTTTTGGTGATCCATAGATAGGTTTGTGCTTACTTCTACACTTTTGTTGGTGAAGGTATGGCTGCAGGACAGTAGTCTGTCAATGTGAAAGTAACTTAGTGATGAGGCCTTGGAGATTGAGCAATTAAGGTGAAGTGATTTACATTCTGGGATGTTGTAATTGGTAGGCATTGACACTTGGAATGAGTCGCTGCAGACTAGTGCTATCCTTCCTCCTCTTCTATTAGTACAATTTGCAAATTTGATCTTAGACCCTGGCAGGATGCATTTGTTAATAACTGATCGTTGGTCATCAGAGAGCCAGGTCTCAGTGATGAAGAGTTTGTCTATTTGATCCTCTGAGGAGGTTGAAAATGTCAAAGCTATGTTTTCAATTTAATGAGAGTTTATTAAAAGGCATCTGGTGCTAACTATTTCCTTGTGGGTCCTGATGGTATCCAGAATGTGGGTGAGTTATACATTGTTGCTTTCATAGGTTTCTTGGTTAAAGCTTTCGTTTCCAAAAGGCTGAGTAAATTCTTTTTGGGGTTGAGCTTCTCTTCTTTACATCCTTGAAGGATGGTTACCGTTCCTGCCAGTTGTCTTTTGATGAAAGATGTAATAAACGGAGGGGCTTCTTGTGTCCTTGTGTCCAATTGGATGTTTTATGAAGTGCGTGTGAGCAAGCTTACTGGGATAAGGTTGTGACTTGTTGCTTCACTAATTGTTTATGAATGCAGTATTGTGGACTGGTCAAGCTTGGATTGGATGGGTGTTTTAGGAGATGACCCTATCAGAGTGACAACTCTCAACCTGGGGATGATGGTCTATCAAGTCAATGCTAGGTTTACCACAGAGGTACTGTGAGTAAGTTGTGTGCGAACCCTGTCCTTGGCTCCTCTATGTGCATGTAGGCATGTATGAGCATTGGTACCTCTTTCTAAATCCTGGTGCATATCAGCCTCTGTCCTGGCCAAGTCTCTCTTTCTAATCTTTCAGGTGGCTCCCTGGAGCTTTGGAGATCAGAACAGCCTTGTATTGCGATTTTCGAGACTACAGCTACTAGCATGCACCACACTTCACATACTGCTTGCATGGCTAATGGATCCTGAGAGGCAACACCATTCTAAGACAAAAAAGGACTAAAAGTATGAAAAGGCACCTGGGTCCAACAGCTAAGACCCATCCTGGACAAGAAGGAAATAATGAGTTGCTCTGGTAAAAATGGAGGATTATCTCCCGATTCGGAAGCCAGGTAGGACACCCAACTCCTTCCACAAAATACCCAGGCATGATACAGGGAACAGTGGAGCAGCGAGAGTGAAGTGAAACCAGCAAGGAGGTTCACAACAGTAGGGCAGGACTGCGAAAACTCCCCCAAGCCTTTGTGGACTGTGCCTTACAGAATACAGGAGAAGAACAGGGGGCAAACAATGCCAGAGACTGCATTGCAGGCTGAAAGGGAATGGAGATGGAAAAGGGGGCATAGCTAAATGGCGACCCCCCCCTGAGGTATTATAGCCCACAAGGGGAGGAGATGGGACATGTCAGGAAGAGACAAGATAGAGATTTCCCTAGGGAAACAGCACACCCAAATACACAATGGAGGCTAAAGGAAGCAGGTCAGTGTGTGCACGAGTGTCAAAGCTAAGGCTGTGCAGGTGATAATCAGGTAAGTGTACAACAGATTGTGTGTATGTACCTATGTGCATGCTTGCGTGTGAAGGGCTGTGTGTGTCTCTCAATGATCACATGTGAATGTATACATAGGTGACTGTGTGCATGTGACTGAGTGTGGTCTGTGAGTGTGCAAGTATATGCAAGCGCATGTGAATGATCGCAGTGTCGGGCAATATATACAAAGGAAAAGGAGAAAATAAAAAATCCACATTGAAAAATAAATGTATGAAATGCATTCTGTGCAAGGAATTTAAAAGCAACCCATGTGAGGAAATGTCGTGATGTTAGCAGACCATCTACAACAAAAGTGTATTTATCCACAATAAAGGACCAGGCCTAAATGAATCTTTTCAGTTACATGAACATATGCAGCATTCTGTATTAATTGGGGAACAGTTAATCTGGGATGAAAGAGGACTATATTTGTGGAAAAGTGAAAATCAAATTGAGGCCTACATTATTTCTGCTTTCCTCTTTAGGTGACTATGAATCAGGCTTGCACATTGAAAACTGCATAGACTTTAAGAACAAATTATGATGTGGGAAAGGGGTTAAAGAAAATGGACTACATATGTTATATTTGTACATGAAGCCAGTACCATCAGATAAAAAACAAAATGGCATTTTGTCTGACTCCAGTGACAGTGCTGAGGAGAAATTTCTCAAAAGAAATGAAACCAAGGAATGGCGGCTGGGTTGTAAACTTTATTTCAGAGTCCTTGCACCATTTGGCTCTGGGCAGCCCAACTCCAAATCCATTTCGAAACCCATAATCTTGTAGGCACCCACCAATCGGGCTTCAGACCCAGACATAGCACAGAATCCGCCCTCCTTGACCAAAAGCTTCAGCTTCGCCACAGAGACAACGGGGAGCTAGCTCTTCTCCTCCTATTAGACCTCTCCGCTGCATTTGATCCCATTAATTATTTGATTTTGTGCCATCATCTTACTGCCACATTCAATATCTCCCCAGAGGCTGAAAACTGGATCAAGTCCTTCCTCGCTGGGAGCACCTCCAGGATCTTCGTGGGTGCTGAATCAGCCGACCCCATCCCCATCCCCTACGGTGTCCTTCAAGGATCGTGCCTCTTCCCCACCCTGTAAAATATGTATAGCAAACTGCTCTTTGACCACCTAGACAGCCTCGATATCCCTTACACCAACTTTTCTGATGACACACAGGTCCTTCTCAAAATCACCAGCAAATATGATCTAAACTCGTCCAACATCAGCCGTATTTACAGCATCATCCAATCATGGAGGGCAACTCACATCTCTGCTTGAAGGACGACAAAACTAAGCTCATTAGTGTGGGTTCTCCTCACTGCCTCAAGCACCCCAATCCTGCTTTTACCTCCTTCTGCATCGATGGGAACATCACCCTGGTATCCTCTCACTTTAAAACCATGGGAGTCTACCTCGACGCAGAACTAAACATGCAAAAGAATGTCAAGGCTATCGCCTCATGAGTCGCCTTTTCCACCAAACTCATTAACCTCTCCAGAAAATTCCCCACCACCAGCAACTGCCTCACTCTAGCCAGGGCCATCATTGGCAGCAAACTGGACTACTGTAATGCCATTTTGGCAGGAACATCCATGAATAACTTAAACAAACTGCAGCTGATCCAAAATAATGCACTCAGAGCAGTCTGGGGCCTGAAGCTTTCTGACCATATCTCACAAATCAGACGTGAGGCACACTGGCTTTCCATCAAAGCATGCGTCGAGTTGAAACTCCTCATGATCACACACCGCTGCCTACACAACACCACCACCCCATACCTAACCAACTGCATTAAAAAAAACATACCACTCGCAGTCTATGGTCCTGATCCTCCTCATCTGTTATCATCACCCCAGATTCATGAGAAAGAAAGCCAGAGGCTCCAGTTTCACCACCATTGCTTCTGCCCTGTGCACTGCCCTCCCCCAATGTATCCAAGAAGAACCATCCTACCCCCTTTTTCATAATAAAGTCAAAACAACCTTGTTTAATAAACACTTGTAACTGGAAATCTTGGTATGCCACTTATCACCCCTGGCTATTCAATGTATGTATATTTTTACTTGCAATGCACTGCTTTAATAGTGTTGTGATACCTCCGGGTCAGGGCGCTACAAACAAATAAAATAAATGAATACATAAATAATTTCTAAGAACCTTGTGACCACAGTGCCATCAAAACCAGGCCTCTTAAGAGTCATAAATGGCTCTTCTCAGAAGCCTCAAAGCACTGACACATTTTGGTTGTTGCCAGGCCAGGGAATGGAACTACTATTCAATATTTTGTTAAACATGGAAATTAAGGGCATCTTTGAATTTTACATATGGGATCATATTTTTCTGAACATTATTTGATAGCAGTGTTGTTGAAACTGACTTAAAAAAATATTCTGAGGAAACAACTCTGTCAGCTGAATGCAGAATGATATTTTTCTGGTATTCATTTTTATGCAAGTTATTTCAATGTAGATATTTTTGCACAGAAAAGTTGTGCATCATTGTTTCATATACCATAGCGTCCGTGCTGGCTTGGCCAATATTTCAAGATGGGAATCGAGTATGTGAGTGAAAGTATCAAAGAATGAAAAGCACAAATCTGACACACGCACTTCAGATGTCATGCCAAGATGAGTCTAGCATCATTTGATTTACTTGAGTGAGGGCAATCCAGCAAACAAATTAGTTACTTACTCACATGTGTGGAACATAATGTTTTAGAAAATCAACATTGTTCAATGTATAATATCCAATATGACATCACATCAAATGGTAGGGTAAATAATTTAGAATGTTACTCCATTGGTCTACTCTCTTCCTTAATATGCCCGATGAGTACAGAGTGGATGTTTTTTGTGATGTCACTTTTGGATTAATGTATAATCACATAAACTGACAAAGAAAAATAGAAAAATGATACATACCTTTTAAAGGAGTTGCTTCTAATCTATAAAAGTCCAAACTGTGAGAAACAATAGGGTGTCTCACCTACTAGTCCCTGGGGATCTCTCTCTCAGGTGGCCAGGGCACAGCCATCACCTTTGGATCCAGTCGCTGGGGGTGGCACAGCAAGGGAGGATTACCTAGGTGAGGAGTCTTCGGTAGTGGGGGTGAGGCAACCGATGGTGAGATACTGTATTCCCCCCTTTCCGGTACACCTAACCAATCCCATTTTATAGAATTCTCTGATGTCCCAACCCCCCCCCATTTCACACAAACACTGGGCAGAGGAAGAGGGCGACTGAGACTAAAGAGGCTGCCCCTTACATATCACAATGTACATGTCCAGCTAATTTGGTCAGGCAAAGTCAGGCACTTGACTTTAAATGCATACATCTGATACCAATTAGCTCTCTTCACATGGACAAAAGGCGAACATAGAGACACACTCTGAGCAAGATGGAACACGAGCAGAGCAGAACTTCCGGGGCAAAGGCAAACCTACTAGAGCAGAGCAACAGACCGAGCGACGAGAGCAAAGGGTGGAGAAAACAAGGAGTTCCCTGCAGGAGGTTTTTGCTCAAAAAAAGGCAGCGAAAGACAGGTGGAGAAGGGCAAATACCAAACAAGAAGCCTACATTTTGTTTCAAGGACACCAGCTACCCTCCACCGTGAACGTAAGAGTTGGGGAGGTGAGGCCAAGCCTGTGGTACTACCCTTGACTTGTGAATTGAAAAACTGTAAACAAAAGAAAGAAACGCACACAGCCAGTGAGTTGGCAAGCTACATGAAAGACCGGTGTGTGTGTGTTAAGGAAAGATTGAAGTTGCGACATTATATTGCACTATTGAAGGCTACACACGTGTCGATGAGACGTGAAGATAGGCAGACCTGGGAATGAAGTTTGAAGTAAGGATAGCTGTTAAACCAGTGGTACTATGTAACAGAGTGATCTGGCAAAATGAAGTAGCGCACATGAAAGTCTCTGTGAAAGGTAAAATGTTTTTAGCGATAAAGTGAATGAACTATAAATGTAGAGTGATGAACAGTAACAAAGAGAAAAGGGGAGAGTGAAAAGGTGAATGTTGAACTTTGGCACTTATGACATTGAACTACCCAGACCAAGAAGCACTGGGGCAAATAAAACAAGAGTGTGAGCTGAAGGGAAAGTCAACGTGGTCCTGTGTGATCTGTAATAAAAGCCACACACATTTGAAAGTCTTTGACATCAGGAAACGGTCCGGCCCAACTGAGGGAGACCGGAAGTGTAATAAGTTAGTGGAAGGGAACCCCAAAAGGATGTACATTTTGACTTTTGCTTTGAAAAGTCTGAGCCTGACTGAGGGAGACTGAAGTGAACATTTGCTTTAAGAGGTCTGAGCCTGCTGGAGGGGGACCAGCATGAAGATTTTGTTGAACTGTGTTTTGAAAGCTAGAAAGAGAGACTTTAGCATGGAAGGCCAGGTGGGCCTTGATCCACGTTTTGAACTGCCTTTCTGTTAAGAACCTGAGCCAGAGTGCATCATCCTGCCTACAGGTACAACCTTACTTCATGCTGTCTAAAGTGGGGAGGAGAGTTGACTCAGCCACATTTATTTTCCTTTGCATACATATTCAAATGTACACACTTTTTGTACAAGAGATTGGATGGGCAGTAGGTTTTGTTAGTAAAGGCCATTTTGATTAGATAGATTCAACTAGGACTGTTTTATTTATTATTTAATGGAAGCGATTACTCCCATGCTAGTTATAGGACAAAGTAGGAGTTATCCCAAACCAGAAACTTTAATAAAGGTTTTACAAATTGTACCTTTTGTGTCATTGTCATATTTGTGATACCATGCCTTCCTTACAAAACCCATAGATTTAAGGACAGACTTGGCCTCATTACATGTTTGGTGGTATCCCACTGGTAAATCCAGTGGGATACCACCTGTTACCGCCACTTGGTCTGCCAGAATTACCGGCATATTACAAGTGGCAGTAAGTGTGGGCATTCTCCATTTCATCGAGTCCCGGGGGAATTGCTGGTATTACCGGCACCGGTAAAACCGGTGCCGGTAATACAAGCATTTTATGGTGGTCAGGTGTCCGAATTACTGCCAGTTTGTAGCTGCAGGTAAATCCAGCCAACCCACCACCAAATGTGAAGTGCACGGACACACTCATAATAAGGTCCACTGACTGGAAGAAGGGGAGAGAAAGAAAAATTGACTACAACAGAAACGAGACTAGAATAGCTTGCTTTCCTTTGAACTCATTTTGGATTGCTGTCAGACCACTGTGAGACATGCTTATATGTCGTTTGTCCTTAGGCCTTCCTCAATAGAAAAGGAAGCAAAGAGACCAAGTACAGAAGGTGACAAACTAGGCAGTGGAAGCAGGCTGACCCATCTTCCTGAGTGCTGCCCACCTAATACTAGAGGGAAACAATTGAACCAGTCCCTGAGAGGGTATCCATCTGTCTGTGAGACAACAAAAAGAAACTCTTTTGTCAGTATAATGCTAAGGGGAAATATCATTTTATGGGGAGGTCTACTCTATTGGGGAATGGATTATATCCAAGTCCCTCTTATTTGTAAAAGTAATGTAGGGTGTATATCAATTGACTGCACTTGCTCAGAAATGTGTAAATATTTCAGAAGTGTAAGATCGTGTGTAAACTTTGGATTTGATAAACTAGAGCTAAAGTGTGTGCATATTGAAAGATCCCTGGCTCCTTTTCTGTGCAATGGATACATACAGGTTGAAAGCCAAATGATATTTTTTCTTTACACATGCCTAGAAAATGTATGTATTTGAAGAAATTCCATGGTTCTATTACCAGAGAGAGTCCTGTTATTGGCTCTGAACCACTCAAGGAAAAGGGGAAGGCGTTTTAACTGGCCCCCTTGTTTCCTACATTAAGTTGCTCATTGAAAAACGACAAAGGTGCATTTTGTTTAAATTTAAAAGAAAAACAACACTATGGAAGGTAACCTAGCAAACATACATAAATAGAATTTTGCAAGCACTTTACAGGCAGAAATGTGAATGAATGTCTTTACATTGAGTTTTCTAATTTGAAACACTGGTATATACATTGAGCAAACAAATGAGGAATTTATTTGTAATACATGAAAGGTAGAGATCTTTAGATAGGAAGGGATTTTCTGATTTAATTTTGTTTTCTATAAAATTACTGCTTTGTCTTGAACCCTAATCCACTTTTTAACACATGGTGAATGTGTGGTCAGGGTAAATCAAATGTACCTATGGTGACATGGGTGATTTCATAAAAGTATATATCCAAGTTACATTCAGCATTGACAACTGAAATGACCAGTGTATTGATCATTCACCTTTGTAGTAAGAACACATTTTGGAATGTCATAGATAATTATTAAGACAAATTATTTGTTTATATTTTAAATTGGTTTTATTATTTCTAGTCTTAATTAATAAACTTTCTGTGCATACCTTTGTATTTCTTGTCCTGAAAGGGTATGGATGTTGTAGGCAATCGATACTGGTAGACTGGCATGTCCCAGGTTCATAAACATAACTTTGTTAAATAAATAACATATGTGTGTGCCACAAACTAGATGCCATCTGATGAAATCATGCTACTGCAGTGTTTATGTGTGTGGTGGTTAGAGGGACAGGGATTGTGGCAGGGGTGGTGGTGGACAGGGGGAAAGACTGACGTACCTGCCAGTGCCAGCTATAAATCCTGAACAGCATGAAATTATCTGGCTTTTTACACTTGCATCACAGCATTTCCGGCAACACCATCATTAGTGTGCAATAACTTATTGATACTTACAAATATTGACACTGCCAGCATGTGCATGTTTTCTTACAGCTTCATTGGTGCTTTATGGGTAAAACCAACAAGGATGTGTTTACATGGTGATACTGAACTATATTGGAACAACCACCATGGACATGTAGTTTTACAGCTCATTAGTGTATTAAAGGGAAAGACATCAGGTGTGTGTAATTACTTATGGATACTTGTATATATTAGTACATCCAGCATGAAAAGTTTTCATACAATGACATTACTGGTATTATGGGCAAAGTCAACATGAGTGTGTTATTACATTGGATACTTGCATGTGGTAGCATAGCCAGAATCGGCATGTTTTCTTACGGGGCATAGTGTGTTATGGGTATTCTTTCATTAGAACACTGGCATAGCCAACAGGAACATGTCTCCTCAGTGCATTACTGGTATTGCAGGCAAAGCCAACATGAATGTGTAAATACATGGGGATATTTAGCCAGCATGAGTGTGTACATTTGTGGAAATACTTGCACACGTTTGGACAGCCAACAAGGACATGTTGTGTTAAAGTGGCATTAATGGAATTATTGAGCACAGCCAGCATTATAATTTCTCCACACATTGGCAGAATACTGGCCTTCAACTGTGGGCAAATGTATCATGAAAATGTTCCTGTGCACTTTCATGCTGACGTGAATGCTATGGATTCCTATTGAATCTGCGTGCTTGTACATTGCCAAAAAACATGTGGTCTCGAAAGGAATCGATTGTAAATGCTGCCTGCCATGCATAAATGGAAGGCCGTATTTACTCATTTTGCATTATTGAATAAAAAAGTGAAAATTAAGGGTGATGTTGCCTGCAATGTACAGCTCCCATTTGCAGGTTGCAGTGCAAATGATGAAATTTGCACAGAGGATCCCTGTGTGCATGTAATTATAGGGGCAAATTACGGGGACTTGGAAAATGTGCCCCCTTGGTTGGAACTAGGACTATGCATGTTCCAATTTCCAAATTCAATATTTGCGGCCCCAGCAATGAAAAAATGTCCCAGCTGCAACTGCTTGCCCATGTAGCAGAGTAGTTCTACTGGAGACTGCTTCATGAGGAGTAGTATATCCTAGGCTGGCCTTAGACTATTCTCACTTAACAGGGTCCGTTTTGAACCCCTCTGGTGGTAACGCAAGAGCCTGAAGGTGTATACAATATCAGAGAAGAGAGAACATAGGCTCTGATATTTACTGCCAGTATCTTTATGAAGCCGAGCAACAGTGTCCATGTGGGTTCAGTTCAATTGAAAAAAAAAAATATTATTATTATTATTATTATTATTATTATTATTATTATTATTATTATTATTATTATTATTATTATTATTATTGATACATTTTTAAATGTGCTATCAAATTTCAGGGGGGGGCACATTTGGTATTCATTCACACCTATCACTGAGCCTTGCCAGTGCTGTTTACGGGCCTTTCAGATCGACAGGTAGTGTACATGTGATTTAGTTTGTATTTCTATTGTTTTAATGCACACAGTGGCTGCGGCAGAGAATGCAAGTGTGTCTGTTCAGATATACCAGCAAAACTCAGTTAATCTTAGCTTTATTCGGCATAAGTCATTCAATCAACATAAACAATATAAAAAACTTTTGATTTGCATAGTAGTACAAACATCATCAGTGTTCCATACACTTCAATCTGAAAACTACAACCATCAACTAAAAACCTCACATGCAGCATCTATATGTTCCCATCTACCAGTACTTTCCTACTCACCCATGCTCTGTCACTACATGTTGAAGCCACACAGATAATAACATGCTGCCAGCTGATTTTACGGAAATTCATAGCTTCATTCACTGTTCTCATCTCAGTACTGGCTTCACATATAGAGACCTCGGTGTTCTGTAGAACAGACATATCAATATAAAGTGCAAGGGTGTCTCTTTCTCAGGAACACAAGACACAGGAATCCGGTGTCGTAGCATGTCAGGACCTCATTCCGAGTTTATTGCTTATTCAGAACTAATTCCACCATTTTACGACCAAAATCAGTTACCTTGGTCCCTTGGGTTTACCTCGGGATTACATGTTGTAGTAAGGGGGTGTTAGACCCCATTTTGTGGCGTCCATAGGGCTCAATGAGATTGTTGAGGGCATTGACGTGAGAGGTAATTCTGCGACAGTAAATAGACCGATTTAGGGCGGGAAACTGGAGAATTTACCGCCTCATTGTTGCTGGAGGTGAATCCTCTACTTTTCCTCCAAACTCGAATCCTGCACTGCAGTTAAAACAGCAGTAATTCCATTACTGCCCAAAAAAGTGGCAAAGACAAAATTACCACCACTTTTGTCTTTGCACTGATGAACCCACAATGAGACCATCTTTTTGTTTTTATTTTTAAATAGGCTAATGGAAGAATATCTAATCTAAATGTGTCCTAAAGCTTTCTAGCAAGCTGTGGCTGGATCACATCTAGGTAATCCTCAAAAACTAAAATGTGTTTTTCTGCTGAACAGCAATAGCTACACTGCATTTATGAGCACAACAATAGTAAGGCATCCCAATGCGCCCACGAGCACGGCATTATATTCGTAAGACATGCCACAGATGACGCTAATGGCTTCCTGCGTTAGAGACACAAAATCTTCCGAGCTCTGATAAAGCGTTTCTCTCGTTCCAATGTTAAAACAACTACATGAAAAAAAGGAAAATGGATGCACCTGCAAGCTGCACGCTTAACCTTTTCAGCTCCACTAACGTCGTTCATATTATGCAATAGAGTATTACAGAGTGATGAAATGGAACATCAAATCAGAGCGCAGCATACAAGTAAACAATCAAGTTTATAAATTAGCATAGCTTTTCACTTCGCTTGCCTTTTTTTTAATCTTTGCTGCTGTTGCCTTGGTGATAGAGTTGCCTGCAGCTCCAAAAAGCCTCTTTGCACATCTCACTTCAGGAGGACAATTGAGACTTTCAGATATCGTTCTCCTGCCTCCGTTGGTTAAGCCCCATCCGAAGGATAGAGCAATAATGGTGCAATTTCTGTTGCGTGCATCGCATTTTCAGTTGCATTACAGAAGTTTTGACCTCTCTATTAATGAGATGGGCGTTAATCTACTGTGTGGAAAGGGCAACTTTTACAGGCTTCAACTTCCCCCCTGTTCGGGCGTTTTGCCAAACTCCTGCCTGTGAAAAGACTTTATGAAGCTCACCTTTGATGAACAGGGTTGTGCCCCTTGGGTTTAGCCTGAACTACCCAAAGGTTTGGTAGCTGTGGATGAGCAGTCAGGCTTAATCTAGGAGGGAGGAGGGATGTAGTGAAGCACACAGAGTGCAGAATACACTTAGTCAAAGAAAACTCATAAACATTTGGAGTTATCTAAAACAATAGATATGTATTTCTATACATTAACGTTTGTAGCATTCAAGTAAGGTAAGTACTATCACACAATAGAATAGGAGCACAGTTGCGATATTCACAGAGTTACATACTTCAGAATAGCAATAAAGTAAAAAATCACATAATCAAACCTCCTGAAACTAAACTATGTTAAAACTTTGATAACTTGACAACTTCAGCTTGGCCTATTTTAGGAAGTTCAAAGATCAAAGAAGCAGGGTTCAGCAGATACGCTTCAGGTGTTCAGGTTGGTAACAGTCAGGTTTCACAGGGCAAGGAAATTAGCAGTTTCCCTTGCCAGTTTGCCTGAAGGACAAGTGTTGTAAGGCAAGGTAGAGCACAATGGGTTGTCCACCCCAATGTAGCTCAGGGTAGGCCTTGGAGGGCTTTGAGACACAGCTACTTGCAGTCACCTGAAGCACAAGATCTACAAAGCTATGCTCCAGGTACGTAAATAGGAGCAGGACAGTAGCTTTAAGCAAATAAGCTGATGCAGCAGGACGGTCCCCACGGTTTGGTGACTGCAGGACCCGGTTTGGTGTTCTCGGTCTTGTTGACAGGATTGAAGAACTTGTAGGGGATCTGGCAGTTGCACTCCTGTAGTCGGATGTCCAGCAGAGGCTCTGTGTAGCACTGGCTCATTGGCACCCTTTTTAGTGCTCAGGTGAAGGACAGTTGTTGTGCGGTAGACTTTGCTCCAGTTCTCAGTCCTCATTTTAGCTGATGGGACTTTCTGGAGCGGGATCCAGTCTCTGTTGTTCCAGATAGATGCCCACAGATTTTCTGACAAAACTGCATTTCGAAAGACGATGCACCGCAAAATGGCACAGGTCAACAGGCATTGGAGAATTGTGGGACGTGCAGGTCACAGCTTTTCCAGAGAGGGTGCAAAATACAGTTTGTCATGGAACTGGTTTGGCCCACCAGTCTAAGGGAGGAAGTTGTCCTCTTTGGGACTTCCTTGTCACACAGATGTTGAGGTTGGGAAAGCAGTGGTTACTCAGACACTCCGGTGGTTGCTGGAAGTGGCTTGGCCGTCCTTCTTCTTCTTCTTCTTCTTCTTCTTCTTCTTCTTCTTCTTCTTCTTCTTCTTCTTCTTCTTCTTCTTCTTCTTCTTCTTCTTCTTCTTCTTCTTCTTCTTCTTCTTCCCCCCCCCCTTCATCAGATTCTTGGTTCCAGTGGTTGACTCTGAGTTTCAACTCCAGGACCCTTGGATTTACCCAGGAACACTGGCTGAGTTCTCCGATCAACTTTCATGCACCATTCAAACTTGAGGTGGAGCTGTCCAATGGGGACAGCCAGTCTCCCAGTGGAAACTGTTTCCAGGCAAGCACACTACAGGGCAAAGAACGGGTGAGTTTCAGTCACCCCCCCCCACTTCCTGTCCTTTAAGGCACTCCGAGAGTCTTTGCGCAGCTGCTCCTCCCCAACCAGGCTTCATCCGCTGTGCTTCTCCGGCAGGCTTCTTTGTCGTATCGTGATGTTCCATCCTAGTTATTGATACATTTCGGCATCTGATGTGATCAACATGTGCACAACTAGGTCCTTGACAATGACAGTGTCCGCTCCACTACATATACTGGGTGGTAAGTATATTTACTACAGACTATTAGATTTGGCTATTGGGGTTCTTTCAAGATGCAACCATCTTGCATAGTGCGCAGCTGCACACCCAATGAGTACCCTTCTAACCATAACATTGCCTGCTCCTAGGCATCTCCCAGCAGACCCACAGCAACACCAGTGGTAATTTCCACATTGCAAACCCTGCAATTGGAGCAGAGTGCCTTTTGCGCCTTCCCAGTGCAACGGGCTGAAGAGGATAGAAGGTGAAACACACAGGTTGAAGGTTGTCGGTAATGAAACTATTGTTATTTACATTAAACCAGGAACTATGTTCAAGTCTATACCATGAAGGTTAAGCAGGGAGATGTGCCAGTGTGGCATTTTCTTCATTTGCCTTGTCCCTGATAACAAGCCTAACTCACCTACCCTCATGCAATTTCCTTCTTAATTATTTACAGACCTCCTGGCCCATTTCTTCCTTTTATGAGGACCTTGACCATCTCCTCTCTCTCATCTCCCTCTTCCCCACCCCTCTATCTGTTCTCTGTGATTTCAACCTTCCCCTCTCCAGCTCCTCTCAATCTTCCTCGCTCCTCACCATACTAGAATCCTATCTCCTCTCTCCCCTTGCTACTCTTCCAATCCACTCCTCCGGCTAAACTCTTGATCTCATATTTACCTCAACCTACTCCTCCTCACCAGTCTCTTCTCTTCCCAACTACCTCTCTGACCACACCTTACTCTTCTTCTCCCTTACTCCCCCCTTCCTCTCTGATCACCCCCTCTCATCCCCCCTTCTTTCATCGTGATCTCTGCAAATTTAACCCTTCCCTCTTTTTAACTCCTGAACTTCCTCCCTTGGCCCTCTCTCTGACTTCTCCTCTCTCTCGGCCAATGATGCCCTCTCCTCACTGTCTTCCTCTATCTCCACCAGTCTCGATCAACTCTACCCTCTTACTTCCCTTCACACTTCTCGAAAATCTTCCCAACCCTGGCTTTCCCCTCACGTCCTGTCCATGTGTTGTCTCCTCCGCCGCCTCGAAGGACGTTGGAGCAAATCCACATCTCTGTCTAACCAATCCTCCTATTTTTCATATCACTCTCTCTATGATTCTTGCCTCAAATCAGCCAAATGCTCCTACTACTCTAACCTTCTCCACTCACAAGCCTCTCACCCCGTTGAATTTTCCAAACCCTCTCTCGCCTCCTCTCCCCTCCTACTCCTGATCTCTCTACCAACTGGCCTCTCTCTCTTTCTGACTTTGATAGCTTTTTCTCATCCAAAGTTCTATCCCTATGCAAAATAATCTCCTATCCCCCTCGTATGACTCTCCTCCCTCCTCCTTCTCCCCTCCCTCTGCCTGCATGTCCAACTTCTCTCCATTCACTCCATCCTGTGTCTCTCTTCTCCTGTCCAAAACTCACCCTACTACTGCCCCCTCTAACTCTCTGCCCACCTCCCTAATTACTAAAATGTAGCCCTTTCTCATTCCCTACCTAAATACGCTCTTCAACACCTGTCTCTCCTCCGCCACCTTTTCCTCATCATTCAAACATGCCACTATCATTCTCATCCTGAAGAAACCCTCTTCTAACCCTCTCCTTACTTCTAACTTTTGTCCAATCTCGCTTCTCCCTTTCCTCTCTAAACTTCTCGAGCGCCTAGCCTACTCTCAACTCCCAGGCTTTGTATCAACTCACTCTCTCCTTCCTCCCTCTCAATCAGGATTCCACCCTAAACACCTCACCGAGACTGCTCTCACTTATGTGCTCAATTCCCTCCTCACTGCTCGCTTCGCTAAGCAATCCTCTATCCTCACCATCCTTGACCTGTCTGCTGCCTTTGACACCGTCCATCACCCCTTACTCCTTAGTACTCTCTCCTCCTTTGGCTTCAAAGGCTCTGTCCTCTTCTGGCTCTCCTTTTACCTCTCCAATCATTCCTATGCTGTCTCTTGGGGCAGCCGCACCTCCTCGAACATCCCCTTGAACTACGGTGTTCCCCAAGGCGCTGTACTCTGCCCTTTTCTTTTCTCCCTTTATACCTCTCTTCTTGCCCCTGTTATCTCCTCTTTTGGCATTTCTCACCACTTCTACGCAGATGACACCCAACTCTTTCTCTCCTTCTCCTCTTTCACTCCTGATCTCCATCACTCATTATCTTCCTGCCTTACGGCCATTAAAAACTGGATGTCATCTCACTTTCTCTCCCTTAATACTGGCAAGATGGAAGTCCTTTTCTTTCCTTCTAACACACCTTCCCCTACTCCTCATTCAATCAACTTTCCCCCTTCTGCTCTTCCCATCTCCGCCCATGCTCGTAATCTTGGTCTCCACTTCGACTCCTCCCTTTCCTTCTCCCACCACATTTCTTTCACCTCTCGTGCCTGCCGTCACCATCTCTACAACATTCGTAAGATCCGATCCTCCCTCACCTTCCACGCTTCTAAACTCTTAATCTCCTCCCTCATCTTCTCCCGTCTCTTCTACTGCTCTTCTCTCCTCTTTGGACTCCCTGCCTCTTATCTGACGCCCCTCAAATCCTTCTACCACTCCTCTATCCGTACTGTTTGTCTCCTCGGTCCTCACAACTCTATTTCCTCCCCTCTCTCCCACCTTGGCTGGCTTCCCTTCCTCTCCCAACTTAAGTTTCAATTCCTCTGTCTGGCTTTCAAATCTCTCCATGACCTTGCTCCCCCGTACCTCTCCTCTCTCCTTTTTATTCTACACACCCTCCCGTTCTCTCCGCTCCGCTGATCTCTTCTTACTCACTGTACCCACTTCACTACATGCCTCCTCACGCTTCTGTTCCTTTCAGCTCCTGGCCTCCCTACACTGGAACTCCTTACCTCTCACTATCCGCTCCATCCCCACCTACTCCTCTTTCTGCACCACCTTGAAAACCCTCCTTCACTCCCCCTTGACTTTCCTTCTTTCCTAACTCCTCCCTTCTCCCTTATCCCCCCTATCCTCCTCATACATCCCTCGTTTCTCCCCTTTTCACACCCACTGGAATTTAAATCAGACAACTGAATTTTTGTTCCCCTTCCCTGGCTACCCCCTCCTTTCCTCCTCACTCTTCCCTCACCTCCTCCATCTAAGGAAACTGTTCTGCGTATTGTTACACTGGTTTGTATCATGATTGTAAATACGCTTCTCCCATTATTGTACCTTGTTTTTATATTATAAAGTGCTTTGGATTAAAGCACTATAAAAACCTAATAAACATAAACATAATTGACACCTCTAAATGCTCAGTCATTGAGAGAGGAGCTATCAGTGGGCAAGGTTGAGGTGTCTCGGTCTGCCATCTTTCAGCATGCCAACCTTCAAGGACATTTTGGAAGACATCCTGCAGGGAGACAGCACAGTCCATTATGTCCAACCACTCTCCTTTGCTCAGGTTGAGTGCTTCTTTTAATGCAACCATTTAAAATGCTTATTTCGAATGAATCCAAAAAACAATACATATATGTATAAAACACAGTACAATACAACATCAAACAACCAAGTAGCATTAAATGTCATTAGCAGTGTTCCATGCAAAGACCTAACACCCAAAGTGCATAGTCCTGGTATAATAAAACGTAATATTTATGGAAACACGGTCAAGGGGCCAAATTCCAATAAGGCCTCATTAACAGCAAACCGTGTAAAATCGTGCCACGCAGAGAGGGAAAAGCATGAAATAAAGTGCACATATGCATCTGAATAGTTCAAGACCCGACATAATAAAGCGCCATGTTTGTCATCACAGCGTGCTAAGACTCACAATTGTCTGTGTGTTATGTCGTGCAAATCGAGGGTTGGCTCCATCTAAGAAGCCATGCACCATGAATATACTTTGAAAAGGACAACACAGTCAACTCATCCGCGGTCGATTTAGACAGGGTTATGCATCTGTCAGAGGTCTACTACAATGTCTTAATTAAATGGGTTTCAAATAATATCTCCTGTAATAGTTATAATATGGACATAAAAAGCTATTCAACTGTGAGGTCAGGGGCAACGTGCTGAATCTATGGGACTCATTATAAGTTTGCCGGTCTGGCTGTTACCGGACTGGCAAATTACGAGTTCTGCTCACTGGTGCCTTCCCGCCCACCAGGCACCTGCAAGCAGAGCATTTTGGATGCACCGGCACCGTTCTAAATGGTGCCGGTGCATCCAACCTCCCCATTCCCATTGAGCCCAATGTGGCTCAAATGGGAATGGGGAGCATTTTTTCCAGCGTCTGCGAATGGGCAATTACCAGGCCATAATGACCTGATAATTGCCCATTCGCGGGTGCTGGAAATAAAAAGGATACTAGCGGCAGCCATGCCGGTTTTACCGGCACGGCTACCAGCAGTATCGTAATGAGGCCATATGTCTTATGCAGAATGTGCAAGAGATGGTATGATGACATCCAGATACCTCTCTAGACCAAGAAGCGGGTTGCAACATTGGTATTCAATGGCTTGTGCTGAAGATCTAAAGGAAGTATTTATTTTGACCTTCATCTTTGTTGCAAATGCACCCTGAACTTGTTTGGTGGTGTGGCCGTTTATTAACTCAGTACTGGTTAATGGAAGTGTCAGTTCCATTGAGGATATTTCTGCTTTGACATGCCTGCACCAGGGAATATCCTTCCCCCCCATTCTAAGACAGGAGGTCCGATAATGCTTCTCTGTATTTCAGAAAATCTGGGAAATGCCAGAGGCGTACGCAGTACAATATCGGGTGGTTATCTATCACGGGCTATTTCTATCCTTATAGCCATACTTTATGTGCTACTGGGGAGCAGTGTGGCCATTTTGTAAATGTATTCTCCACTAGCTGCAATCTTGCGGCCTTGATGTGTCCCCAGATCCGGGTTCTATGAACTGCTGCGGATCTGGCCTTCATATTGTAAATCTGCAAGAAAGGTGATAGAGCATCCTTACTGTGTGTGTGGGCAATTTTAAGGGTGGCACTGTTTGTTCTATAAAGATTTGCTGTAGATGTTTCCACCTGAGCAGCCCAGTTGCTGTTATTTGCAAATCTAGTGCCTAAGTAATCAAACCCATCAACTTGCTCGATTGGGACAATAGTTATATTTATTATTATTATTATTATTATTATTATTATTATTATTATTATTATTATTATTGTTTCAACAGCGGATGTAGTACCGTAACTTTAGTTTCACTGATATTGATTGTGAGGTGTCTTTCTTTGCACTCCTCATGGAATGCTGCCACTTGTTTCCCTAGGCCAACAGGGAATCATATGTGAAAAGTAAAAGGGGAATATTGCTTTATCCTAGTCAGGGAGAATCTGTTTCCAGTTACTCAAGTCTAGTTATTAACTTACTAACATAGACTGAGAACAGGGTAGGGGCCAACATGCATCCCTCTCTCATTCCAAGGTTTATGTCGATTAGTGCGTTGTTGTCCCTCGCTAAGTTCCTTCAAAATCTCTCTATTTCGTTTGCAAGTGTACATTGGGTATTTTCAACTCACTAAGAAATGTCCATAAAGTTTTCCTTGGGGCCCCATCGAACGCTGCCTTCAAGTCAATGAAGGCAGTGTAAAGGTTCATCTTTTTTAGCAACACATATTTCTGTTGTAACTTGAACAGCCTAAATGACTAGTCTATTGTACTAGGCCAAGCTCAAAGCCAGCCTGAATATGGCTCACCACTTCCTTCTCCTTTGCCCAACCCAAGAGGTGCAGCAATTGGACGTGTGCATAGATTTTACCCACCGCGTCCTACAAGGATATCGGCCTATATTTGGCCGGGTTGTCTCTTCTTCCTTTCTTTTATAGCAGGTCAATGATTGCCTTGTTCCAAAAGCTGGACACTCTGCTCTGTTTGACAATCGCATTAAAGAGTGTAAGGAGTGCCACAGGCCAGAGATCTGCTTCCTTCTTGAATATGTCAAGGGGTATCTTATCAGGAACTGGGGCTTTCAAAGTGAATTTTAACATTGGGATCTCCCTCTCTACAAATTCACCTATGAACTTTGAAATTTCCAGCATAGATTCATTGCCAGGAGAGGCGTAGAGTTCGGTAAAATGCGTTCTCCATGTCTCTTCTGAAATGCATCCATTGATGGTGTTCATTTCCCCAGCCAATTATCCTGCAACCCTACTCCAGGATTCAGAGCTGTTTTTTACTTTATTTCTTACCAAGAGTTCCTGCCATTCATTTTCTACAAAGGTTTTTTTTTAAATATTTGGTTTATTCTTTCATGATGCCCTTAAGGATCTCAGATTCGAATTATCTGGGCCTGTGGAATTCTTTATCTCCATATCTAGTCCAGTTTTAGTCTTTCAGCAGTGCTTATCAAACCATTTCACATTTTTTATAGCGTTGGCATGCATTCACTTTTTAGGTTTTGTTACACGGGGCGCTATGCAAGAGATCAGAACTTCATATGATGTGACAATCTCGCTGTATCTAGGTTGGTTATCAATAATATTTCCATTTTATTCTACGGGTTGCCTTCCCTTGTATACCAATATTAGAGCTAAGTGCTAGATCGAGCATCAACATGCTCGACCCCAATCTCACGCACAGTGGTTGATGGTCACTGTCAGTACGATCAGCGGTAGATATTTCATTGGTCAGAGACCAATCTTTGGCACTAATGATTATATAATAATGATTATATAATCTATGTAAGATTATTTTTGCCGTATATGATCGACAGTGAGCCTGCCATTGCAAGTACTTTGTTTCAAGTTAAATATTTCCAGTGCTCTCTTGTGGGCTTTTACTGGATATTTTGCGCTTAAATCCAGAGTGTCCGAGTCTATCTCCTCCTCCTTGTAAACACCTGCCAAATTATTCAGCGGGTCCAAATGTACATTGAAATCACCTGCCAGTAGGGAGAGAGTTTATTCTTTTTCTGGACTAGTCTCAACACATTATACTCCTTAGCTATGTTGGATCTGTCTGTTATAGATGTTAAATAATATAATTAGTTGGGATGTTCCCTTCCTGAAATGAATTTCTTGGACATTATTCCACTTCACTGTTGAACGATGGATCAACCCAGGTCAATAGGCCACTGTAAGGATGGCAATTAGGACCCTTCTTGGCCTGTCTCCTATATGTGTTGAACCCTTGGAAATGAATATCAGAATGAGCCCAGGTTTCCTGGAGGCATATGATTTGGTGAGATCTGATGTAATCAAACCAATCCCAATCGGCATATATTTCTCAATTCCCACAATATTACATGAGACTAAGTCAATGCTACACCTTCCGGGAGGACAATAAACTGTCATCTTTCAAAAACTTTGGGGGCACCAACTCTCTTCAGAGCAAAGTAATATGCAGTCAGCTTGACACCTCCTCCACACTGGCACAAATTGAACTATGATTGTATAGATTTGCAATTTTGCTTTGAGTCTTGCCATTTTTGGTGCAGGCAACTTAGTTCCCTGCACACAGTAAGTGTACCAGGGCCTTTAGGTCAGACACAGTGGTGCATGGTGAATTGTTTTCATTGGTGAGTGTGTAAATATTTCCAAAAACATGCCCAAGTGACCAAGTGTAGCAAGGGAGCCCGAAGGCATGAAGGGGGATTTGGGAAGTCCCCGCCCCCCCAAGTTGTTTTGTTGTTGAAATAGTTGGTTAAAATAGTGCATTTTAAAGCTCACTTTTTTGAAAAATTGGATAAAAAGCCAAACAGTTTGCAATTGGTTTTGTTAGGTAACTCATGAATAAATCTAATGAAAGCAACTCACCAATAGTGTGCAGGAGCAGTCCCCCAACACATTTTTCAGGAGGCCTTTGTCCACAATGTATGCCAGTATGAAAACATGTTCACAATGGCTGTGCACATAATCCAATGCTGGCTCAAAAAATACATGTCAGTACTCCCATGTAACATACTCATGTTTGCTTTGCAGATAATGCTAGTAATTATATTATAAGAACACATGTGGACGCTGGTTCTGCCATTATATGGCAGCCTTCCTACTAAGAGCATACTCTAGATTGCTTAGCTGTTAAAAATGCCATTCCAGGGTGTGACAACATGTCCAAGCTGGTTTCACCAAAATGCCAGTCTAGCCACTTCATAACACTCATCATGCTTGCTTTATAGATTCACATACAAAAACGATTTGCTTGCTTTATCAAAGATATCCAATATAGAATATCATGCCACATTAAGAAACGGTCATACTGGGTGTACCAAATGCCAGAAATGATTTTATGTAAAGATATCAATGCTGGTTCTGCCCTTGTATGGCAGTATTCGTAGTAAGAACATACCACGGTGTGAAAATATGGCTAAACTGGCAGCATCAAAATACCAGTCTAACCACAATAAAGACATGTATCATGCTTGCTTTATCAAAGATGCCGAGTAAAACATGCCATGCCAAAGTAAGAAATAGAAAATGTCATAACACAGTAGGAAATGTCTAGAATGGTTGCACAACAATGCCAGTCTAGCCGGATAATACAATCTAGCATGCTTGCATTAACAAAGATGCCCAGTAAAACATGGCATGCCACAGTAAGACATAGAAAATGTCATACCAAATTAAGATTCCTCCAGAACCTAAATCTAAATCCAAACTCCAGCAATATCCTGTCTCTCTAGACAACAAAACATAAGCAGAGTAACAGCCATTATGGCAATGGACTTGAAGAACAAATTTTACCTTCCTCTTGTAAAAAAGGTCTAACAAGAGTTGAATTAAGTAAAAACAAAAAAAATATAATAAATGGCTATAAAGGTTGCACATAACACAACCGGTCATGCTTACTTTATCAAAGAGGCCCAATACAAAATGGCTTGTCACAGTAAGAAATGGCTAAACTGGCAGAATCAAAATGCAGTCTAGCTGAATAATAACACTTATCATGCTTGCTTTATCATAGATGTCTAGTTAAAATGCCATGCCTGCCCCCTAGGCCTCCCAGTACATCGCATTCACACATAATCACATTTATTATCAAAGTGATCTGGTGTGCATGAGATGCACAGGTTGGCCCACGGGGAAGATTATGTGTGCAAGGCTCTGGGGAGTACAGGGGCAGCAATGGCATTTTACTGGGCATAGATGGTCAGTAACAACTGCCATGCTTGCTGCCTGAACCCTCAGAACCTTGCACAAACACATAGCCACATTGTGATTGTGTGTGCGTGCGAAGGCGCTGGGAGGCCCAGGGCCAGGCCCAGCATTTTTAACTGGGCATCTATGACAAAGTAAGATGCTCTGTAAAAAAAATGCCATGCCTGTCCCATGTGCCTCACACTGCCTCACAAGCGTACATAATCAATTATGTGTGTGTGTGAGGCATGGGGCGCACAGGCGGTGGTCATGGCATTGAATTTTAGGCACTGGGTCATGCAGGGGGCTGGGACGGCATTCTGTATGGGGCATACCCATTAGAAAATGCATGCCCACATCGCGGGTTCCCCAGTGCCTCACATGTACCAAAGGGAGGTACAGTAGGCTCAGCAAGCAGTTGGGGGTTGTATTTCACACCAACTAAGAAGGCATGATATCAAAATCTCAATTTCGACTATGGAACCCCTGAGATCCAGAACACCCTTATGGCTGCTAGCTGTGCCCTTAAAGGTGAGATGGCCATAGACGACTTATATCTGTCTTGTAGGAACCCGAGAACCTCAATTAGATTCCAAACACGAGGATCCAAGTAAAAAAAAAAAAGATGTATTTTACAATTAGGGGTTTGTCCTCAGAAAAGCCCTATGGTTTAAGTCAGGGCTGAACATGTAGGGATGGTTGATCCCCAACAGTGGAAAGGAGACATTAATATTTTAAGTAAAATGAATAATACGGGATTTGTGTGTTGCTTTGATTGTAAATTGTACCATAGTTCATGGAAAGGTTGTAGGTAGGGTGAGGTACAGAAGTTGGAGTCATACCGTAATCAGGAAATAGTGTGAAATAATGATGAAATGGTATGACATAAAGGCAATATGACATGATTGCTTGATGATTGAACATATATATTTGCTTTTGGACGACAAGGACTTGAGGGATTTTGCTGTTTCTTTAAAAGCAAACATATGATATGATGTGAAATGATATGATATGGCATTTATAACATGCCTGTACACAAGTCTTTCTAGTCGCAAAGTGGTGAAGCTCCAAACCTGTTGTAAATTCTTCTCAATGTATTTTGTGCTTTGTATTATATTTCTATAGCACTTGACACCTAAGCGCTTCACAAAAATATAACAAATGGAACAATGGTTAAATAAATGATAAACAATCAAACCAAGGGATCAGTTAGATAGAAGATGATCTGTAAGTCTGATTTTAAGAAGCGGAAAGGAAGATCTGTAATGCGATAAAAGAGGTAGGGCGTTCCAATATTTGGGTGCAAGTAAGATAAATGAAGGGAACCGAGATGAGGCACAGAGGAATGGGGAAGAGCTAATAGAAAGAGAGATTGTGAGCAAAGGGAGCGTGCTGGGTAATAGAAAGAGATCAGGGAAGAAAGATATGGAGGAGCAAGGGCATGAAGGCATTTAAGAACAATACACAGGAAATTGTAATTACAGAGAGTGCAAAGCAGAAGACATAGAATCACAAAAGGAAAGTGAACAAAGAACACAGAGAGAAGAATGATAGACAGATCGTAGAGCCGCGAGATGAGAAGAAGGCAGACCAAAGAGGGGAGAAGTGCAATGCAATAGTCTATCAAGTACGTAGTGCCTTTCTGTCACGTTTATGGGTAGATTCCATCTTGATCGAAGAAGACACATGGTGGTGCCGCCTCATTTCAGGGGAAAAAACCTGTTGGGCTGTAGCCACGTCCAAACTGATGGAAGCCTCCTTTACCAAAATCAACACCATCGGGCACGGCTCTACCCCTTCTGATTGTTCGCCCTAAACGACCTCTGCTTATGTTTGGTCTGGTCCGTCGTGAGGGAGTCTTCTGCTGTAATCGCCCCTCATACTTGCGACGCCCACCACGAATTTCTTTCCCTATTACTCCAGCCCGGTGGGAAATTGAACTATTTTGAAACTCCCCTGATTTGTCGCGTGCCCAGTACAAGGTGATTTCACTGCAGACTTGAAATTTAGAAAACAAGGACCTATACACCTTTACAGCTCATGACTTTCTCCTTGTAAAAATAATTTTTCTTTCTTTGATTATGTACAAGTAAAAAAAAAAATACAATAGTCTAGAGAAAACAAGAGATGAAATAAAAAGCTTGGTAGCAAAGAAGGTGCAGAGCCGACGAGCCTTCCGGATGTTGAACAATTAGTATCGACAGAAGCTGGTGATGAAAGAAATATGGGAAAAATAGGAAAGTGGGGGGTCAACAATGATGCCCAGATTATGGGCAGAGGTAGAAATAAAGAGAGGAGAACGTGGAGAAGGAATAGTGTTAACAGGAAAGAAGAGACGCTCTGTTTTAGAGGGATTGGGTTGAAGGTAGTGGGAAGACATCCATGCCTGTATTGCAAGAAGACAGGCAGATAAGGAAGAAATAATAGAGCCAGTGAAGCTGGGGTAGGATAGAAAGATTTTAAAAGCATCTGCATAAAAGAGAAGCCACAAGAGATAACAGAAACAAGAGGAGAGGGAGAGAAAAGAGAAGAGGGCCAAGGACTGAGCTTTGGGGGGCACCATGGGAAATGGGCATAGGAGAAGATAAATGACCTGCCTAAGAGACGGAGAAAGTGCGACCCAAGAGGTGAGAGTCGAACAAGTTGAGAACAGAGTCTCGAAAACCAAGATCAACAAGAGATGAGAGATGAATAGACTGGCTGACCATGTAAAAAGCGACCAAGAAATCTAGAAGAACAAGAAGAGAAGAGAGTTTTGAAAAGTCTGATGAAAGGAGCGAGCTGGTGACAGCCAGAAGAGCGTTGTCAGTGAAATGGCGTTCCCCAATGCCAGACTGGAAAGACAGCAAAAGTGAGTGAAGATTGAGGAAACAAAAAACCTGAAGGTTAACAATTTGCTCCAGAGGTTTAGAGAGGAAAAGAAGAAGAGAGATCGGATGGAAATGGAAAGGGATGGAATGATCCAGCATTGTATTTTTCAGAATAGGGAGAATAAAGGCTTATCCAAAGGAGGAAGAAACAGTAGAAGATGAAATACAATGGTTAAAAAGAGCCATAAAATATGGGAGAAGAGTAGAGTAGACAGGCAGAATTAGCAAGGAGGGAAGATAGTCACCGCAAGGGGTTGTGGGATGAGTTTTAGCGAGAGCAGAAGAGATATACAGGTGACTGAATAAGCGGAAAGAAAAAAAAAACAGCAGGTCTTTGCCCAGACATTACCATGGCTTCATACCGGAAGGGATGAAATTCACTTCTGGGTGCGGTGGGAGGGCAGGAGTGTGTGCCAGTTCGGGTGGAGTTGCGCAGGAGGTGGGGAAGCCCACGGTTTGGATACCCACATCCTGAGAATGATTGTAGCTTCAGTCAGGATTTACTTCACGGAGGAAGAAAGATCAGCTGTGAACATTTTCACTTGAATTATTCGCTTAGGGAATGCAAGAGTGCTTAAGAGATGGTAGGTGTGCTTCCATTCAGCATAAATCTTTGATAGTACTTGTCATCAAGATATAAAATAAAGGCCATCGCACAATGCACCTTTTGCCCCGATGCAAGATCCCTTGTCTTAGGTAACGTCCTCTCATGATGTATTCCTCCCTGTCCCATCGGTGATAGGCCTAATGAGGCCTAATGAGAAATGAGTGCTACTGCTACACTCCCGCCATGTTGTCGTTAGTGACAGAAACATGCTGTCCATGCACAGGATTTTGCCTCAGCTGAATTTATGGTGATCTATAATTTGTGCTAATTCCAATCTACACTTCTACAGACTTCAAGGTTATAATGATGGACGGCAAGTTGTTTGGACATTCTCCTCCAGAAAAGAAAAGAGAAATGGGAGCTGAGTTTGCATCTCATGTTCACCAATGCATTTTTGAATTGCCTTTTATTTATTTTCATTTATTTATTTTTTTGTACTGTTGTCTCCTTGTTGAAAAGCGTAATAGTACAACTACATATATGCTATGGATTCAAAGCAAGTGTATGCTTGCAGTAGCAGTAAGCCGTGCTGCTTGGTGGAAAAGAGGATGAGACACAGATTGGCCAATGTTTATGGAGAGGTTTAGTTAGTCCATCCATAGATCAAAGTGTACAAGTTCAAACCCCGTGACATCTAACACTGCTTTTTAGTTCCCTCTCCACAAACAGTTGCACTTATTAAGTGCATAACTAGAGAATTAAAAAGATATGCTTCTTCATTTATTGAAGCATGTGCCGAATTGTGGGTAGTGATTTGGTCCCTCAACTTCTGTTTGCCCAGCACATTACACTTCTGAGTATCTTTACATGTGCTCTACTGTTCAGGAAGCATTTGTTTAGATGTCTTTTGTTTGCATTTTGGGATGAGTTTCTGTGAGCTGAGGGCACACCGACAGGTATGGATGTGCCAATTCCTGCAAAGTTTCTGATTACACTCTGGTCCCTTGAAAGGCGTCCATACCTCCTCACATGGGCACTTTCCTTCTGCATGACATGGAAAATGTCAGTAGTGCCCCATTAAGGTGGCAAGAGTCGATCGTGTTACTAAACACACTACTCCTTGAAACAATTAAAGTGCCTACATGCACATGCCTCGTGTCCTTCTCCTTCTGCCATCCTGACAACCTTAAAGGACAAACGCAGAGGGAAAAAGCCAGTCCCACTTAAGATGTGCATTATGAAAATCCGCCTGGAGCATAAAATAGCACAAAGTTCCCTTGATGGATAGCATGAATACTACAATATACATATCAATTGCATTAGGAGAGCCTTAAGGCGTGTTCCCAGATTATCTCTTAGTCAAGTGTGAGGGAGTTACAGAGAGGAGTACAGCAGGGGGAGAACACCTGCATCGCAAAGGACATTTTGAAAAAGCCAGTTGTGGTGGAGAGTTGGAGAGTGGTTCATTGGGACTATTTAATTGTTTCAGTATCAAGTATGGGCTGCCTTTCCGCTGCCGTGGCAAGCTACTGTGTAAGTGCCACTGTAAACACATCAGCGTATAAATAACAATACATAACAACTGCTGTGTCCCATTGTTGTAGACTGCATGTCTTGCAAGAGCAAAATGCACGAACCACCCCTATTTCTGAAAAGTAATCTTTCCAGAATATAGCTAACTGGTGAGGGTTATTGAGGGGAAACTGGTTGGAGGTGTAGGTAGAGGTTGTCAATGGGTACGTGGAAGCACATATTACAAATAATGTGGTTTCTGTGTACATATGGGAGCCGCAATGGGCATGTTATTTTTTAAATATTATAATTTTCACTTTCAATTCACAGATTCATGTATGTGAGTTAACACCACCCACCCTCAAGAATGTTAGGTATATTGCCCTTTCAGATATGGCATCCATCAATCACCTATGCTTTCACTCTGTTGTTCATTCAGTGTACATCTGAGCAAGACTGGTATTCACTTATGCATATTCTGATTCCTGGACATGAAGATGCAAACTGTTGGGATGCAAGTCCAAGGCCCTAAACGCGAGAGAAAGTACTGGTTAAGGAAGTTCCTATAGTAAGGAGAGTGGACCACTTATAGGGTCAGCGATTCTGTCTTTGTGCGTGGCTACTCTACTAGGTATTAGCTGTGTCACGTGCACATGGATTTATTTAGAACAATTCTAGGAAGAGATTTAGGGCAGTGACATGCAGTATGCACCATACTTAGAGGGCAGGCCAAATGGGATCATGGGACCGTTTTGCAGCAAAATAGAAGCTGATAAGAACTAGGGATAGATTGCATAAAGAATATGTAAGAACACCTACAGAGATCTATGTTAACAGCAAGCATAGGTTCTTGCTAGCACGGAATAAGTTATGTTGGAGATTGCAGATGACTGGGCCACAGAAAATACTCTTTCTGCAGTGAATTGGGCTTCATTCTTGTTTATTTTAGCTGGTGCACAGACAGGGCCAGCGTCTTTGGAGGTGGTGTGTAATACTGTCCAGTTATTAGTTGATGGTGCAAGGTAAAGTAGGATCCCAGGCATTGAACAAGGGCTATGACAAGTAATATTTCTAAGCCATAGCCAGCATTCCAGAAGGCGAAGGACACAGGTTGATGCTAACGCAGTAATGTTGAAGTGCAACCAGGGGAAGCTTTATAGGCTGTGAATCTATTGCCCCCACTGAAGGAATGGCCACTCAATTGGTTCTGAATAAACTAAGGGAAACAGAGCTCATAAATTCAAGAAGATATTCTCATCTGAGTGGTGTCTCAGTAGTGTTTTTATAAGGTTGCTTCTTGCCATGGTAAGAAGAGCTCTCGAAATTCAACATGTTTCCAAACAGAAGTCGCAATGTAAGCTGTCAGTTGTGCAGATGCAAGGGTGAGAACCACCACTGAGTGCCAAGCGTTCTAGTTGAATGAGAGTAGGATGAGGTATTTGATTTTGTTGCCACACTGTCTACACCTCACAAGGTGATTGGTTAATCTGAGGGGTGAAGTATGCCATTAGACGGTGGGTTCACCAATGGGAGACAGGTCTGAAAGCAACAAAGAGAAGTTAAGGCCACTGGCCAATGGGAATGAAGAACTCCAGTTGACCCAGACATTAGGTCACTGTTAGAGAGACGGTACTGGTTTGGTCACGAGGGAAGGTTAGAGCCAAAAGGGCTAACAAATGTATTTTATTCTGTAGGGGATTATTAGCATCAACCAATAAGATTGGAATGATTTTTCATGTCTTGAAAAAATTTCAACTGGTTTCTCTCACTTTCTCCTATATATACCATCATTAAATGATGATGCATTGAAAGAAGCTTGTCTTTTTCCCGGCTGAGATTGCACTCATTTTTGCTACTTGGATGGATTTGACTTGTTTCAGGTTTTGGGTCTACCTTACCAAATGCAATAAAACATTACATGCTATTTTAACCATTACATGCATATACTAAAGGAAATATGCCTAGTGTTTGTACTCGCATTTAGTAAAGGGAGATTATTGGATGGTTTGCCTTGGAAAAATGCCCATAAGGGTGAGCTCGTGTCTAGGCATCCTTTTTGTTTTCTTACAATGCATTTGTTTACACACAGATTTGGACACAATTGGGCCTCATGGGCTTGCCGGTATCCCGCTGGTAAATCTGGTGGGATACCGGCAAACAGTAATACAATTACCAGCACTTGGGATGCCAGAATTAACAGCATGTTCCAAGTGCCAGAAACAACATTAGTACTCGGCACGCTCGGCGCAATGGGAATACAGCGTGGTGATTGGCTCATTTGCGAGCCATACCATACGGTATTCCCTTTTATGCCGTGTGTGCCGGCTACTCTGTTCCCGGCAAGGGGCGTGGCAGCCCCTCAGCCAATGAGGAGGCTCGAAACGGGGCAATCCCCGCTCCGAGCCTCCCCATGGCTGGAGGCTTCCCTCGTCCCCCGCCGGGGACTCAAGTAATACATTTTTTTTCCCTTTCCTCCTCTCTCCTCCCACCCCACCCCACTTACCTTCTATCTTGCAGTCTCCAGCGGGGGACGATGGAAACCTCAGCCGTGTGGAGACTCAGAGCGGGGCCATCCCCGCTCCAAACCTCCACATGGTGGAGGCTTCCATCGTCCCCCGGCGGAGACCGCGGTACGTTTTTTTTTTTGTTCTTCCCCACCCCACTTACCTTCTTTTTTCTTCTTTTCTCGGGAGCAGACGCGCTGGGAACAGAGTGTTCCCAGCGCAGCCGTTCCCGATGGCCACCATGGAAAGGGAAAACGAACTACGTTTTCCCTTTCCCGGCGTCCATTTTTTTTTGCCGTTTTTTTTTTTCTTTTTCTGTTCCGAAACGTGTTTCGGAACAGAAAAAAAAGCAATTAGTACCCCGGTCTAACGGGCCAGGATACTAATGGCAATAAGCCCCTCGACTGCGGGCCAATACCGCCTGCGGTAATCCCCCCAGGGCTTGGTTAAGGCCCTCGCTACGCTCTGACCTGTAACTATGGCCCCGGGGGCATTACCTGGGGCGGTATTAGCCTGCAGTCTCGTGGATTATTGCCACAGTAATTCCCCATTCCATGGAGTCCAACAGGACTCCATGGGGGAAATTGCCGGTATTACCAACATTTTTTGGTGGTGGGGTGCCAAAATTACAGCCAACTCGGAGCTTCTGGTAAATCCAGCCACCGGAGCACCAAACTTGTAGTTTGGCAATGGGAGAAAAGTGGCAGTAACGGAATTACTGACACTGTTTTCCCTCTCTGCTAAACTTTTTATGCGGCCCAATATCAATGTGGAATTTACAGGGAACTTAACTAAAGAATCGTATGACTACAGCAACCAGAGGTCCAATTAATTCACATTGTTCATCTTGAGGCACTTGAGTGCCTTATGCTTGTCAGCACACACTGCAGGCACATAAAGATAACAAGAAAAAAGCGATGTGTTTAATAAAAGAGAATCAGCAGGAAATGTCACAGTCCTTTGTGTCCAGATGATAATTAGACTGATCATTTAGCTACAGCTTTTTGGGTACCAATCCAAATTACCAGTATCACATTGAATATACTTTCTTCTATGTGGTCTTGGTATTGAGACTGCATTACTTCTGTTCATTTCATTGTGGAACCTGGCACTATCTGGGACTCATCAACTGATTTTGCTCATTTCTTATTTGGCTGCTGAACCTGATTGTTTCCTGAAAGACCCTTAGGTTTACACCTACTGTGACCAATTGGACAGTGCCTCGCAGGAGTACAAGGATGAGCAACGACAAAATGGCTGCCTCAGCCCTCACACTTCTACAAAACAAAACACAACACAATCATACAGGTGAAATAGGGGCAGTTAAAAGATATACCTCCTTTGCCTTATGTGGTAACACAGGCCGTAGGCAGGCAGTGCTCCTGAAAGGGGTGTGAAGGTGAACCAGCAGTGACCCAAACAACACAGTATCACCATAAAAAATAAAGGGGATGTCCAACCAAGGTTCTATAAAAATATAAGCACTTTAAAAAATCACACCATCTGCAATTAGAACAAAAAGAGATTACTGTACAAAAACCCAACTCAGAGGAAGGACAAATAAGATGTGACAGACTGGAGAAAGTAGCATTTGCAGCTTAGTTCCCTGGGTGGTAGGTAAGGTTCTGCCAAAAAAGGATATCTTGGTGAATACAGGGACAATCGTGACCTAACAAATCTCTTGGGGGTGAGGGGAGAGGTAAGTAGACAGTTCAGTGTTGCTGTACCTCAATTTGGTTTGGCTGACACATCAGATCCGACTACCTGAGTTGATGCAAGCTAATGAAGCTCAGTCGGGTACATAGGATTGCAGAGGCCCTGGTAGCAAGTGGGCATTAAGCAGAGTTAAATGTGGGTGCTCAATGCAGTCTCACAGGGGTCGTTTAAGTGCGGCAGGTCGGGCGATCCCAAGAATGCTTCAATGTTGGCCGAGTCAGGCTTTAGCCGCTGGCATAGGTCAGCGAATGATGCTCCAGTGTGAGTCAGAGGATGGATGTCTTGAAGTGGTGATCAATGGGTGTTGAGGTGCAAGCAAGGAGGCATCAGATCTCTGGGTAGCTGGGTCGAGCCATGTGGTAACCTCCGGTTAGGATCGTCAATTGACCCTCCAGATATTCGGTTTGATTTCCGGTGCTGAGCAGATGATTTGGCCCTGGCAGTTGGTGTACTCTGCTAGATGTGATTCCGTATCAGGCTGATGTAGATGCAGCACAATCGTTCAAATGGTTGAAGGAACACAGATACCAGTGCCTTACCTCTCATTCAGGATGTGGGAAAAGGGATTGACCAGTTCGGTGTGGGTGAACAGGGAGCTGTGGCTGGTCTGGCCGTACGGGATGCTGTGAAGCCTTTGCAAAGGGTTCAAGGACAGGATTCTCTACTTCAGGGTCTGCTCTTCTGGCCCAGAAGATCCATTGCAGATTGATTGGTCCCGGTGCACAGCTATGGTCACTGCTGATAATCCATGGGCGTGGTTAGGGGACAGATCTTCCTTCTGTCTTGGATGGCTACTTCTTCAACTCCAGGGGAGTGCTTTGGACAGTGAAACTGTTCAAAAAGAAGTTCAGCTGATAGTCCCCATAACATCTCTTTGGCTTCAAAGGATCCTTGAGTAATTGAAGGTATTCTGTTGAAAAGGTGTGAGACTCTTTGTTTTAAGGGGATAAGTCCTTAGGTGATTGGTCTAAGGCGAGCTGCTTTACGGGACCAATCCCTGCTTCCGGAAGGAGTGGAATTTGCCCTCCTGATCTTGCACCCAAAGTGCTTTGCTCCAGAGGAAGTGGAGGAGACAGGAAAGGGAAAGAGAGACAGTGAGAAACAAGATAGTGGGAGACTTCTTCCACCGTCCAGACCACTCCTGCCTATACTACTCCCGCCACGTTACCTCTTACTATCAAGAAAATACCTTTAGACATGCAGCACCCTATTATGAGGCTACTCCTGCTGAATGGGTGTGCTCCTTTGATAACTGAGCCCACGGCCACTGACTGCTACACGGCACTCTCTGGGGGCAGGGTTTACCATCCCACACAAGGAGAATCAAAGAGAGGCTGGGTCTTCTGGGTTTCTGTCCTGCCAGGTGGTAGTATCGGTCCGTCTGCCCCTAATACACATTCACTTCAACAGAAGAGCTGGCTCACAGGAGCTGACACGTGCAGTAGCAATTGGTTTGTGTTGGCCACAATCATAATTATAGCCAGGCACTATGCCTGAACTCAGGCATGGCTTATTCTTAGAGATCACCCTGCCACCAGCATAGTGTATACTCAGAATCGGCGTAGTTGGGTACAGGAGGCATATCTTAAATGTCGCTCCTGTGCTGCAGTGACTTTGCTGTCACTGCAGTGCTCGAGTGGGGAACTTGTGACCTTTGAACCTGCTCTGTGCCATGAGCAGAGCGGGTGCTGCAGATCAGGATACTGATGCAGCAGGGTACAAGTGCACTATGCTTTTGGCATGGAGATGCGACAAATTGGTATCTGGTTTTTAGATTAGCCCTTTGAAGAAGAAATCACACATATAATTTTAGCTACTAAAAATTAAAAAAGCCAGGGCTTTGTACCCTTGCCAGATAAAGACACTGGGCCTCATTACAAGGATTCTGTTAGCAAAACTGATTTTCCGGCATGCTGGTGCCACCATGTCCAGCAACCTGTGATGTCGTAATCTCCAGCAGATTCCGTGTTGGCGTGCATGCGCATCAGGGCATGCCGGAAACAGCAGTACCGGCATGCCGGAAACACCACAAAACTTCACCAAAGGGACAGAACTGTCACTCTCGTGCCGTTTACTCCAATTCCGGCAACACAGTTCCAGAGCCACCGGCACCGGTAATAGCGGTCCCGCAAATACCATACCTAGAAATATAGTGATCACTGGAACAGGAAATCATCCGGCGACCATTACTAAAACACAATACATTGCAATCCTGATAGCACAGGTGACTTCCACCATGCCCCACCACATAAACTCAACGCTTACCATGGCAGCAAGAGCCTGTGAGACCCGGAGGCACAAGCCATGCTTCAGTGAGGTGGAACTCACATTGTTATCAGACACCATAGTCCAGCATGCTGCAGAGCTCTTTGCAAATGAGCAGCACAGGCAGGCCCAGCTGCGCAAAAAGAGCATCTGGGAAGAGGTTGCCCAGAAAGTGTCTGCAGTCGACACAACTGCCCTCACAGTGCAAGACTGCCAAAAGACGTGGGACAAACTGACGCAGACAGGACATTGCCACAGGGCATGGGGCGGTGGGCGCACATCCCCAATTCATCTGCTGCACTGGGAGGAGATGTGCAGCAGTGTGCTGCACCTCGAGGCCATCAAAGGGGTCAGTGCTCTGGAGGCCGGATCAGGACACCTGAAGAGGCAGGTGAGTACACGTAACCCCAATGTAATGTCAACATCTCTGGCCACCCTGCATCCACTCCTGTATCACCATATGACATGAATTTTTAGTGCATAGTCTAAAACACCAATAAAGCTCATCATGCCCCCTCCATGAGACCAGCAACCTGGATGCACACACCAACATAAACCCTGCCTCAAAATATCACTCATACCACTAATACTCCTAGAATACAGCAAAGGCACCCTGTACTGCCAACAGAACATGCTTCTGCTGCCACTCAGATGCATATCCCCCTGCCATAGCTTAATTTGCATGTGCCCCACCGTGCTGCCCCTGTGTAATGCTTACCTGGACTCCTCGAGAGCGTAATACCCCTTCAGCCTGTAGACTTGATACCTGGAAGCCTTTAGGATACTTTTTCTGTTAGGACAGACAGATAATAACAATAGACGTGCTATAAAAAAATATGAACTGTGGTAACTACTAGATGGGGTGTGTATAAACACCTAAAATGTACTCCCCCCTTCTAACTCTAGTGCTAAACTCCCTTCTCACCTGTGCTTTGTAATTGTAGAGCTCTCCATCTTGTTTTTCAACAGATGGTGAAACAATTGCTAAACTTGGCATACTGAAGAACTTGATCATTTTTTGAAGGAGAGTGGCTATCTTTTAAAGAATGATTCTTTAGATAGGTAAGCAGAAGAAGACACTGTAGTCCTTAAGGGTTTTAAATGATTCCTACGTTGGAGAGATCTCTCATGTTAATTAATTTTGTCTTTTCTCCTTTTTGCAGATTCTAGGGATTTGGAGCGCTGACTGCAAATGAAGCGCACTTTAAAAGATGAGTTTTTCTTTATGAAAAAGGAACTATAGATGCAGGATGGTTGCAGCGTTACTCAAGATGAGAAAACTTTAAAACGTAAGTTTGCCAATTCAGAGTAACTGCAACCTTCAAAAGTGGAGCGCGGTAACAACTGTAAGGTGATAACTTGATGAAACTTCAGGTACGTAAGCAAATTAAACAAGTCTTCTATTTTAGTCTGCAAAGTTCGTTTTTGTCACTAAATTCCATTTGTGTTTTCTGCAGGGTTTCAGAACACTGAGGGAAGACCTTTGGAAGATGCTGAAGCTGGGAGTGAAAACTTCTGAATGAGGATGCTGCGGCTGTGAGTAAAACTTCTGAGAAGAGGCTGCAAACGAACTGTCAGGTAAGTCTTATCTGTGGTCTTTGATGCTCTGTAATTGTCGCAAGAACTAATATTTCTGTTATGTTTGGTTTCTTTAGATTCTGTGAGGAGAAACGCTGATAGCGTTACACCGTTGTTAGCGGAGCAGACACGGAGCAGACGTGAAGCGCTCGTTCCAGCAGAGGCGGGGCTTAAGTAGCTTCCTATGACAAATGAATAGTCCTGTGCTGCTGCTTGTGAATGGATCCCCTGGGCGGCCATCATAAGAGTATGGAATTACTATTGAAACCCATGGAAGTCTATGGGATTGGATGCTGTGAATGGTATAAATGCCATGTGTGCCAGGCTAACACCCACCTTTGACCTGCTGATTGCTGCAATGTGTTCTGCTTAGCCTGAATGTCTGAGTGAAGACTAGGTTTTCAGACTGGGATCATGACACCCTGGCACAAAGTCACATTAGTGCTAAGCCCCTTCTCCACCCTCAAATGACCAGCGTCACACACAAAGGCAACATGTAACTCCCTCGTCCCAGCCAACCCGACCCATGAACATAAATGGTCACCTATACCTGTAAGTGCTACAGGCAGCAGGCACATGCCAACCACATCCATGGCACACCCCTCCCCAACCTAGCATCACACAGCCTGAATGCCACAACCTTAACACTGCACCCAGAAATTGTCAGTACACCATGACAGTATCACCGGCATACCACCTTACCATGTACGAACATCACACATCCACCCACACAGTACACCTAACACAAGTTTGTGCGCACCATGCCATGTCCCCGACACAGGACAGCCACAAACCAGATAATGCATGAATCTCTGCCTCATCAATCCACACTGTTAACTGACAACCTGCTTTTCTGACTCCCTCAGGCACATCATCTGACAATGAAGAGGCACATCCAACCACCTCAAGGGGCACCAGCCTTCAAAGCTGCCAAACCCATCGGATGACCACCACCACCACCTCCAACCAGGACCCCGCAGCCTCAAAAGGCACAACTGCCGCTGCCACCTGAGCTGCACCTGTCGGTCCACCACCGGTCCCACAAGCGCAACCCATTGAGCCACCACCGGTCCAACAAGTGCAACCCATCGAGCCACCACCAGTCTCACATGCTCAACCCATTGAGCCACCACTAGTCCCACAAGAGCTCAACCCATTCAGCCATCACTGGTCCCACCCAGGCAGCCCCAGCTGCAGCAGTACCACCACCACCACAGCCACATGCACGTGCACATGTGTTCATTTTCAAGGACATAGCAGATGATGGTGGAGTAGACATGGGGGAGGCCACAGTCCAGAGCACCGATGAACCTTTGCTATTCAGCCCCATGGGCCCAATTTGCCCACAACGCCCAACATTCCCCAGTGTGAGGGAAATTGATGGCAGACTCTGCCACATGGAACAACGCCAGGATGCCTTGACAGCCCTGGTGCAGCAGCACCTCCAGGAGGCACAGCTGATGAGTGAGAGCATCCAGGCTAGTGGGCATCGTAATGCCTGTGCACTTAGCCGGTATAAAAGAGCAATAGTACAGATGTCCAGGATAGTACGGGAGGGGAACAACATAATGTCATCAAAGCTGAGACAATGGCTATGTTCCTCCAGGCCTACTTAGAGCGACAGCCCACACAAATTCACCACGCACCATCCATCAGAACAACGCCTGCTAGTTCCTTGCAGAGCCGCCCAAAGTGGCCTTCAATGCAGCTGTCCCATTCGGCACATAGCCACGCACCTGAACCGAAAAGGGGATTGAAATAGGCCCAGGACACACATGTGCCCGGTCTGTGACTTGTGCAAGTCATCCTTGCAGAACATGACACGAGTTCCATAGAGACAGTTAGGGAGGGGCCTGGGGAGGGATAGTTGGGAAGGGGGAGTGGGAGGGATAGTTTGGGAGGGGGAATGGGGAGGGATAGTTGGGAAATATAGTGTTGCCAGTTTTTTTTGTCCACATTTGTAAATATTTGCATTGTACATATTACCGTTGGTGTTGCATACAAATCATAACTGGACATTGCTTTTTCAGTGTAAGTGAATGATTTATTAACTGTGTAGTGCTCAGTGCGCTAGTTGGTCTGTGCCATATGCGTGTGTAAAGTGATCAGAAATAATGGTGAATAAGTTCCTCTCATGCAACACAGCCATCCACACCATCACAGCGATGTGCAATTGGCCAGTTCATCATCACTCTCATCCTCCTGCCTTTGGTGGGTGCATGTCCATGTCGGGGGGGGGCGGAGGGGGAGTGAGATATTGTGCCTGATACACATGTTGTGCAACATGGCACAGGCAAGGACTATCTTTCCCTCCTTCACATGCCTGTACATAAGTGCGCCCCCGATGTGCTCAGGCACTGGAACCTTGCCTTTAACAGGCCAAATGTCTGTTCTATTGTATAACTAGTACTGATTTGGGCATGGTTGTGTTCCTGCTTGTGCTGGTTGTGTGGTTGCCTCACAGGGGTCATCAGCCTTGGCATCAGGGCTTAACCTGCATCCCCTGCATGGTGGCAACAGAAAATCTAGTATGTAATACGTGTTCCTGTATCATGTTGGTACAGTCTATATAGTGTTCACTAAACAATGCAAAATTACACATACTAATTGCTGATAATGTAGCATATGTCTTATTTTGGCTAGTTGAAATGCTCATTGTCAGTGTTTTGGAATGTTCATAAATTGATCAGGGTGATCTTAGGGATATATGTCTGCAGTCATCAATGTCAATGTAATGACAAGTGCTAAATGCAATTGTGGCTTATCCAGGTGTAAGTGTGCGGGTGCCATCACCAGGTACCAATGTTTATCTTCGGCCTGACACAGCCACAGACCTAGTAGGCAAGGCTGATGTGGGTAGGGATGGTAATTTGCGTTGATATGTACTTGAACCTGTACATGCCTGAAGGAGTACTTGCATTCTGGGGTACATGACATGCTGCATGGGAGTGGTTGAACAGCTTCCCTGATTATTGAAAAATGATGGATGTCGACATATTCACAGAGAGATACCATACAAGGAATTGGATGGATGGAGAAGGTGATGACAGCCTAATGATTGCCAGGAAGCCAATACGCCTTGTCAATATGCGTGGTGGGTGTGTGATATGCAGTCGCTTTAACATGGCCCATTCACTACAACACACACAAACGAAACTGGTGTGTGTTATTGTGTTCTAATTCAATATTCACATGATGGGCATGTCACACAATCATAGATATGTCTGGGTGATAATTTGAACTTCAGGTCACATGCATATATGCACGTGCACTACAAACAGGCAAGGGACCTGGCTACTTGGTGTGCAGGACAATAGTGGTATGGAGGTGGGGTGTTCTGGTGAATAAGTATTATCAGTCTGTGCATTAGGTGGTGTGGGCTGTGCTGATTGTGTTGTTGCTGGATTTTGGGACATTGGTGTGATGCATTCTGGTACATGCAGTGCTTTTGATGTTGCTGTGCAGATTTGTTGTTGTTATGAATGCACATGATCAGTTTGGTCAATTGAGACACACCAGTCAAGGCCTTGTACTCAGGCATGTGTGCACATTGCATTGCATACATCCACTGCTGATAGGTGTTGTACATTATCCCATTGAATAGTGCACATGCTCTGGTAGATACACTCACCCAACAGCCAGGTACACTATGGTGTTTTATGACCCCACCCCAATTTCCACAGTGCGCATGCTCTGGTAGATATACTCACCCAACAGCCAGGTACGCTACGGTGTCTTATGCCTCCCCCCACTTTCAACAGTGCACATGCTCTGGTAGATACACTCACACAACAGCCAGGCACACTGTGGTGTTTTATGCCCCCCCCCCTCCAATTTCAACAGTGCACCTGCTCTGATAGATGCACTCACCCAACAGCCAGGTACGCTATGGTCTTTTATGCCCCCCCCAAATTTCAACAGTTCACATGCTCTGGTTGATACACACACCCAACAGCCAGGTACGCTTTCCGCTATGACGTGCCATGTACCCTGGCAATGTGGAGTTCCACAGCACTATGGAGTCGTGGATTGAACCTGTGAATTTGGCACAGCTATGGATGATGATGTGGTATCACACACCACATATGAGTGGTAGAGTTTTCTGTTCCAGTACACTGCCTCAACGGCATGCCTGGCCACCAGCTCCACATGTGTGCAGTCCAATGCACCTATCAGAGTTCACCCAGAGTGTGCTGGTAGGTGCCCGTGGCTTTGAAGTGTAGCACAGAAAATACCTTGAGCAAGGAGTGATGGCTGTACGGATCTGTATGAGGCTGACCAGGTCATCATGTATCAGGTCCACTATGGAAGTGATGGTCTCTCTGTCTAGCTGGTACAGGGTGTGGATCTAGCTTTGACTCAAGTTGAAGGGTGTGGACCTTATGCGTGGTTTAGATGGCTGCCTGTGGGCTGCAACCTGCTGGCTATTAATGTTTTGCAGGGCCGTGATGGCCATTCTTCTTCGCAAGCACATCGGCCGCATCCTCTGCCTCCCTGCCTCCTCAAGTATAGGCCTACATGCAGGGCCTCCAGCTCCAGTACTGATACTGCTACTGCTAGCATGGTAGTGTGGGAAGGGGTGTCGGGTGTGGGAGTTGTCCTTTCGTGCTTTTGCAGTGCTCATTGGTGCAAGGTGGGCTGATTTTTGGCACCTGTGGGCTGTTTCTGCACACCTGACTCTAGTTAACGCCTTGTCCGCAATGCCGTGTTTCCGCTGCAGAATTCATGCTGTGACTGGCATGTCCATGGTGGGGTTTCTGTATACGTGGAGTTCGGAATGTGCACTTACTAATGTCATGCCGGTATCTCAGGCATGGCCCGCGCATCTTGCTGCAGAGTCCGGTGACTGTGTTACCAGATATGGTAGGTCACCTGTAATGACAGTGTTTGCAGCATCGCAACTCAGACTATACTGGACCAGAAAAAGGTGCTGGTATGGTGCAACTGGCACCACTATTTCCAGACCAGCATATTTGTAATGAGGCCCACTTTTTAAGTGATCATCTGCTTCTCTATGTTCATTGAGCCTTTTATTTTTGCAATTTTCATTGGCTCTGGTTCTGCGTTTCATGGGATTGGAATCCTAGCCAGATGTAAATGTGGTACTTGTTTGCTCCCCGATCTTTTCTTTTCAAATTCTTTTCAAAATGTTTATGGTTGAATTGAAAGGCATTATTGATCATAGTCGTACACGTTGTTGGCTCTGTATCTATCAGAGCCTCCATGTCTTTCATTTTCTCCCTTCATCCATTGCAAAACATCCCTGATCTCTTGTCTTCTGGCAAGGTGCTTCTATTAGTAATCTGTTGTATTGTGGTACGTATGTAACTAGATCCTTACTATCTTGTCACAGGATTAGCAATTTGTTATCCGCTAACAAGGCTGTTATCCTTCTGACAAATATTTGACCAAATGTATCCTTAAATCTGTCCCAACTATACAGAGATCATCTTTCTGTACCAATGACATTGCCCTGGTTGCCCCATCACCCATGAGATGTGATCAAATGAATGCAATCTTTGGCTGTGCCGATGTAAAGACGTTGGGACTAATTAAAAAGTGGAAGTGACACTACGTATTGGGATTCCTGTGGTATTTGTCAGAGGGTGCTAACCGAATCTCTGATTCATGTGTTATTTGAACTGTGGCTGGCTAGGCTGGGCAGGGTTTTACCTTTGCCTGAATGATGCTGGTGGTTGTCAGTCCACTAGTGTTAAATGGGTTACCTGCTAGTTGCACTTGGATTTGAGGAGCTGTTGGTTCTCCCCTGGAAATTGCTACCTCCGTTCTTAATTCTTGCAGGGTTTAAAAAAGCATGTCAAGGTGGGTTCGCAGTTGTGTAGTAGCCTGCATCGACTGGCAGGAACAGAAACCACCAACCACTCCATCTGGGGGTTAGTAAGCACTACCCTAAAGGGTTAAGTAAGAGTCAATACCATTCGTAGGAGGAAAGGGGGCTAGGGTGAGGGTTTGAATAGGTTCCATTGAGTTCAGAATAAGTGGGTAGAGATGAAGGGAGAGTTTCTGGATGGATATGTGGAAGCAGAAGGTAGCAAATGTCCAGCTTCTTGGTTCCTTCTAGACCTTCTTTTGGTATGATTTTCTGTACTATAATGTGTACCTTTAATTTGCATTCCCAATCACTCATTTGAGTTTGCACCACTAGCCCTTAAGCAGGCTATGTTAATTGCCCCAATGGATATCACCTATCACATTTACCTATGCTTTCACTAAGTCCTTTATTCATAGTAGTTCCCAATTTGCTTGGTATTCACATTTCACAATGTGCATACTCAATAATCAACATGAAATTCAATTGCAATCACTACGTACATAAAATACATTAACAGTGGTTCATTTCTTGTAAGGGCGCTTCTGCTGCTCTGCTGGTCTATTCATATAATGCTGAGGACAAGAGTCTGTATGCAAGCATAAACATTAGTACTTGGCGAGGAACAATCAGATTGTAACAATCAATCTGATTGGCCATCACCGGAGCTTTACCCGACCTTAAATCCCTCTCCTGACATTCTTTTCCTTTGTACTCGGCGGGGGTGTGGCAGCCCCTTAGCCAATGAGAAGGCTCGGAATGGGGTAATCCCCCCACCAGGGATTTAGGTATGTGTTCATCAATCTATTAAAAGTAGCCCAGGCTGATGGATCACCTCTCTTCCACCAGTGTTACAGGGAACCATGGATGCATGAACTTTGAGTTGCTTCAAAGAACATCTACGTCACACTCAGCATGGAAGTCATCATTGTATTGTGGCACCAATTGCTTTTGATGCCCAGTGATGGCCACAAAACCGTAGGCTTCAGCTCTCAGCACTCCAGTTTGAATGGGTGGAGTATAGAAGGGCAGCTGCAGCTCGGGACCTATTTTAAAGATGCTGGTGTTGTGGGGGAGGGGTAGAGGTGTTTATTGAGCAGTCAAGAGTATTTCTATTTACAGTGTGTGGTGCTTGTAACTACACTGGCAAGCACAGGATGCATTTGTTGTGTGAATTACATGCCAATATGACATATGTGTTTTGGGAGATGCAGTCCTTTAAAAAGAAAAAGCAGATGTGACAGTCTCTATTGCAGCACCTCCCCAAGACGCATGATGCCATCTCTGTTGACTTGTTGTTGCCTTCTGCTGGGAGCATGACCATCTGGGAAAGTGACAGATGGGTAATGTTCCACATTTCCTTTTTTTGTTTGATCAACAGTACAGCAATGGCTTTGCACTATACAATGTCCCACAGAAACAAGAAATGTTTTAAAAACAAAATATACAATAAAAAGCAGAGAATAATTAAAAACAAGAAATAATAATTAACAATGAAGACTGTGTTCATTACCCGACAGCCACCATGTATTTCCCAAGACCAAAGGAATTAGACTATATTAAAAAAAAAAAAAAAATTACTAAAAAGCACAGGGTAAATTAAAATAAAATATAAAGAAAGAAATCAGGTGTTAATTGTAATGTTTACACAGTACATTCAAAATAATACCCTTGGACCGTATCAAACTATGGACCCATTTGATTGAGAGGTTTCCCATTTGATGCCGTGTTTACCCAGTTGTTGTGTCATTGAGTATGCTCGTACTATGGCCCACAACATATTAAGAGCAGACAAGGCAGCTACTCAATAGTAAGAACACTAAAATACAGGAACCACAGGCGCTTGAATACCTACATGCCTGAAAGGCTACGCGTGCCACACATGCCACACACTCTTCCCCTTCATAGTTTGTGGGCATAGCCAAGCCATGCAGTGCTTCAAAGCCCATTAAAAGACAAGGAACCACCAACAGGTGAACATAATAATCTGTCTCTGACGGCTCTTTGCAGCGAGTGTTGGTAATAAATTGGGCCCAAAATAGTGGGGAAAGATGCTGCTGAGATGCCAATTGGGCTGAGAAAAAAGGGACATATGCATAAGTCACTCTTGACTCCAGTATGCAAGTTTCTGAATGGAGTGAGAGCCAGTGCACCCCTATCTGGAGATATAGTGTTTGGCTACCATATTGTTTCTGCAGATCATAAAAACCTATGCAATTAGATGTGGGGGCAGTACGATGAGGGCTTTGTGTAGCTCATAGGCTTTCAATTTGAGGATCCCCTCCCGTCCTCCAGAGACAGCTTACCCTGTGCTGACACATGGTTCAATGCAGTACCTCACCCCATCTGACTGCCCTGATGTCATGGTGATGAGTAGAGGGGTCTAGTTGGGATCCCTTCAAAAGTCCTGCATTCTCCAGACACCAACTCAGATGTGAACAAGGGGTGTTCACGGGGTGCCTGAGGGGGTGTATGGAACAGTGGCCAATAGAAACAATACAATAAAACACTAGAAGCCAGGTACCCTGAACTGGGAGCTAGTGGTGTGTTCTGGCCCAAAACCTCATCAGCAAAGTCACAAGTCTTCTTTGTGACGTGAGTGCCCTGTGAGGTGGAATGGAGACCATCTTCTTGAATGTGTTGATTAGGCCTTAGATGATTGTAGCTTCTGACATGGTACAAGTGAGTATTCTTCTGTTCACCCAAAATCAACATCTAGTAAAGAGGGAGCATACCAGGTTGTTGTTCGGAGAAGTTTGTGTTGGGAACAATGCAAGGATGAGCCCATATACAAGTGTGGGTGAACTGGGCTCCGATGACCATGGAGAATCACCTCCAGAGGGGCTGGAACCTTGGAGAAAACATCAGGGCAGAACAAAGTCAGAAGTGTAGGAAACGGAACTCATATTAGACGCAATTGATGCAAATCTCAGGAATATATGGAAAAACGATGGAAAGATGTAACCCCTACCCCTAAAAATGACGAGATTAGGGGAATTATGCCCTGGGCATATTCCATCTTTAATGGCATCTCTCAGGAAAGCCTATTCAATTCAATGATGGGTCTCCAATCCATGTATGACTATGCCACAATGAGGAGAATGGTGAATATTGCCCTGCCTATCTAATCCGGAGACCAGCATGATTTGTCCTTAGACAGGAGATTTTATATGCACTCCAGACTGGCACGCTTCTTGAGAGAGTCGGGGGTACAGAAGTTGATTTATACAGGACATGTTCCCATGCCAGGCCTCTGTTACCCCTGATGGCAGATGCATGATGTATAAGGAGTTAAACAGTGGGAGGTGTAGACTTTAGTGTGTGCTAGTCATTAAAATACCCTCTCAACGTTCTTCCTCGGACTGCTATCCTACTCTCTCTTGTACCGCCTTCCATCCCCACTTCTACTGTCTCATGTCTACTTCCACTGCTCACTGGGCCTTTGTGACCTTCACCAGCACTGAGTCTCCCCTCTCCATCTTTTCACCTTGCCAATTTGTCACCTTCCTTTTTGTGTCCCCTTATCTTCCATTCCTTTTAGCACCACACTCCAAATTTCCTTCAGCTCCCAGAAACCATCATCTTCTAGCAGCATTATTTCACGGCCCATCATCCCTGCAGTCGGCCTTTCTCTTTTTTAGCAACTGATTGCTTGCCCCCACACCTCCACGTTACCCCCTCCTCCTCTACGTTGTCTCCCTCTGAATCTCTGCTCCACCGTTTTTGAAGTTCTGTTCTTTATCCATTCAACCACCTTGCTTGAGACAGCATCCTTGTCCAGAACTCTGCTTTCTTTACCCGCCTTCTTTTCTGCTTCTTCAACTCTTTCATTCCCCCTCCATTTCCATTGACACTCTGTGATGGCGGAGCACCGAGGGACTCTGTCACTTCCACCCAGAAGAGGCCAAAGGACCTCATTCTCTACAGGAAAAACACCATGAGACTGGTGGGACCCCATTCTGGCTACCCTTAAAGGTTGCTAGGGACGCTTTCAGTGCCTGGGGTACCCTGCCCTGGCACACATAAGTGGAGCCACCTGCCCTGTCACTCAACATCGACATAAAGAGGCTTGCTTTAAAAGGAAACCGCAAACTGAATTTTACAAACACATGGGGCCTCATTAGGAGAATGGAGGTAATGGAAAAATGAAGGCAGAATGGAAATAGCGGCATCGTTAACTGGTCTGGGGCATTCCAACCCGACAACCTGCCAATACCGGCACCGCCCGTACCGTGCCCCCTCATACCAGCATGGGCACATACATGCGCCCCTTTGGGGAGCAAATACCAGCATGCCGGTAATAGGAGGACATCACAACCCACGCGGACATGCAAATACCGGCATCCCGAAGGCGGTAATCAGGGGCTACATGATGCCGGCCATACAGGCATCGCGGACCACCCGCAAACAGCAATCAGCAATCAAGCCAACTGCCACAGGTGCACACAATCATCACAGGTGGAATCAATGGAGGCTGGGCCAGTATAAAATGAGTACACCCACACACCACACCCCTTCCTACACCAAAATGCTACCACTAGCTGTTGCAATCATGGTGCTGGAGGACATGCCTATACTGCTACAACAACAGCAAAACAGCAACTCCAACTAAAACTACAGCAGCAACAACAGGCAGCACAGAGGAGACATAGGAGGAGAATGTGGGCGAGACTGGGCCAGCAAGCACCACCAGCGCAGCCAGCAGTGCCTCATAGGCAGCCACCAATCCATTGCATCAGACACAGGCCATTCAACCTAACCCCTGAGCAGATCCACACCCTGTACCGGTTGGACCGGGACACCATCACCACCATAGTGGACATGATACACAACAACATTGCCAGCCTCATAGAAATATGCACTGCCATCCCCCCGCTACTAAAGGTGGTGTCTGTGCCCCACTTCCTGGCCACAGGCACCTATCAACACACAGTTGGGCAGCTGCATGGTATTTCACAACCACTATTTTCACAAATGATGAACCAAGTGCTCGATGCTCTCCTGAAGCACGCAAGCAACCACATATCCCTACCACGGACTGCCCAGGAGAAAGCCAACACCAAGGTAGGCTTCCATGCACTGGCAGGCATGCCCAATTAGGTTGGTGCCCTGGAATGCACTCATGTGGAATTGGTAGTCCCCCATGCCATTGAGGCAGTGTACCGCAATCGCAAGCAATACCATTCCATCAATGTGCAAATGGTATGTCACTCCAACAGGATCATCACACATTGCTGCGCCCGATTTCCCGATCGACACATGATGCCATTGTGCTGCGTAACTCCACGCTACCCCGTCACATGGAGCGACATGCTGGACCACATGCCTGGCTGCTTTGTGAGTTGCCGAACTGGGCCATGGCAGTGCTTTGGGCTACTGATGTGTAGGGATGCATACTCCACCTGGGTGGGAAAGGAGGGATGCATACTCCAGCTGGGTGGGAAAGGGGGAGGTGCAAACTCCACCTGGGTGGGAAAGGGTGGGGGGATGCATACTCCACCTGAGTGGCAATTGATGGTGATTGGAGAATGCATGCAGAGCTAGACACTCCTGACCTGAATCTCCCAAACCCAAAATGACACATCACTGGCAAAAATGTTACCAATTATGCATATTGATGACAACAAGTAAGAGGCACAACCAGGCCACCATGGGTATGTCAAGCAATGCATGACTGAACAGGATTGCAACTGTGCCAATGTGGCTAGTGTGACCATGCACAGTGTATAATACACAGCATAAATGGGAGGCTAAACATTGTCGTACAACCACAGTACATCCGCCTCAGTATGCATCATTTCACCCTTCATCATCTATTGAACGCCATCCAGACTACCACACCTCATAGCAGTATAGTATGCATCTAGGTAACATTCTTGCATACGTACAGGGACATGTGCATGTCCACACCAAAAAGCTGCGGCCATGACTGTGCTTCCTGAAGGTGGCAGCTCAGAGTGACACACACCTATTTGTATTTGCTTGCAGATGTTGGAGGATATCCCTTGAGGCCGTGGCTACTTACCCCTGTGCGGAACCCGCAGAACAGCCACGAAGAGGAGTTCAATCGTGTTCACATCCGTCCCCTCGTTGTGATTGAGCAGACCTTTGGCCTGTTGAAGGTGCGTTTCCGCTGCCTAAGCAGGTCTGGTGGGGCACTCCTTTATAGGCCTGAGAAGGTGGCAAAGATCACCATGGCCTGTGTAATGCTGCACAACATGCGTGTCCGGAGAAATGTACCACTGCCACCTGACATTGACATGCATGCACCGGGTGAGGATGATGAGGATGGAGACGGAGGTGAAGTAGCCCCCCTGCCAGTACGTGATGCACGGGATGGCCATGCAGTACGCCAAGCATTGATTCACGAATACTTATGCACCACAGGGACTATGATAGACATGTGTCAGTGACACACTGGGTCCATGTGGATATGCACACAGGGGTTGTTGGGAGTTGGGCACTGAACACCGTCACACAATAGAAGGATACGCACGAAATGAACAATGTCCACTCATTGAATGTGTTTTCTCACAACGGGTGTATTAGTTCAAACAGCAGAAATGTGACCACTCCCCCCCAACTCCCAGTGAACTCCCAAACCCAGCCAACAAACTCCAAAAACCCCCAGTGAACTCCCAAACCCACCCAACAAACTCCAAAAACCCCCAGTGAACTCCCAAACCCACCCAACAAACTCCAAACCCACCCAATAAACTCCACAAAATGCTCCCCTTCACCCCAACCATTTGTCCCACTCCCAATGTCTGCCCACACTAATTGCAGGACTTTTTGCTGTCCGGGGGTGGCATTTCGGTGTGCCTTGCACTCCTTCGGGTCTGGTGCAAGGGCTGGTGGGGACTGAGGAAGCAAGTGTGGTGGCTGATGATGATTCAGTGGCAGGTTCCGCGCCTGCTGCAAGGCGTGGCCACTGCATGTGGAACAGGATTGAAGTAAGTACTTGTGTTACTGCCCCCAGACAGTCCCTCATCAGCACAGCCGACACATTCACAGTGGCTGCGTTTGCTGCAATGGCTGCTGTGGTCCCCACAATGGCAGTGGCGATTCCCCGCCTGGTGTCCTCTCCATCAGCAATGTACTGCCGCAGGAGCTCCAACATGGCCTCCTGTCGGGCCTCCACCCTCGACAGACATGACTCGAGGGTGTTGGTGGGAGCTGGAGTGGTGGGTGGTGCACTTACGGGGCCTGCACTTTGGGTGCTGTCCTCCTCGAAGGGGCTCAAGTCCGAGTCATGGAGGCAGGGATCAGCAGTCCTGTAGGTGGGTGAGGGCTCAATATGAAGCAGAGGGGTAGACACAGGGCTTGGGCTGGGAGGACATGTCACTTCTGTGACTCCCCCCTGGTCCACATTGCTATCCATGTCATCCTCAGTGGTGGCCGGTGCTTGTGGGGACTCCCCTTCAACTGGTGTGGGCTGCTGGGTCTCAAGTGTGTCAGGCACAATGGCAGCAGGTGTTGTTGGCTGTGTCTCTGCTCGGTCAGGCACACTGGCTGTGGGTGTGGCCTGCTTGGCTGCCACGGAGGTGGTGGTGACGGTAGCCCTTTTCTTTGGGTGGGACGTGGATGCCCTTGCGGTGTTGTCTTGCCTGGCATCTTCCTCATCGGTGCCTGGGGGGTAGAAGAGATGCAGGGCATCAGTGATGGTGTTACATGCCAGAAGCATACAATGGTGCTGTACATTATTCATTTAATCATGCAATCATGTCTTACAGGTGTGTCACACAGGGTATTCTGAGAGGGCATTCTGGCATTCACTGCATGACAGGTGGCATGCCGTTGATTTGGGGTTTGTGTGATGTGTTACATTGGCACGGTCCAGGTGTGTTGGCTGTGTGTTGGTTATGGGATTGGCACTCAGCATGCATTTCTGTCTGACAGGGTTTGGCCCGCCATCTGGACTTAGATATATTAATGTGGGTGTTGGGATATGCATTGCCTTGCCTAGACTCTCTTCCACATCACTTGTGCTACCTCATGGTTTCCCCTACAGGGATCTGCAAGGTCACTCACCTCCTTCTGGGGATGATGCCGCATCCGACTCCATCTCACCAAATCCCTCGATGGACTCTGGATCTATGAAGCTGCTTGCAGTCTCCTCCGAGGGCATCATTTTGGGAGGAGAGTGGGGACCCCCGCCTGCGGCCATGGCCTGCCTCCTGTTGCTTTTCATGATGTTGCGGACCCTCAAGCGGAGGTCATCCCACCTCTTCCTGCAGTCCTTGACACTATGTGGGGTGGTTCCTACGGCCGACACCTTGCGGGCTACCTCCTGCCAGATGTCCTTCGTCTTCTGCGGCACCTCATGCTTCATGTCATGGGATTTCATGATGTCTGCATGTGCAGCAAGGGTGTCCGCTAACATATTTAATTCAGCGTCGGAGAAACGCTGTTTCCGCAGCCAGCGGGTGGTCTTCCGGGTAGCCTTAGATATTTTCACAGTATTGGCACAGAGCTCTCCAGAAATCAACTGGTGGTTTGGGAGGATTGCTTGGATTGTGTTTTTAAAGATGGCCACCGGCCCATTTCCCGTTCCGACGCAATGACGTTATTTCCGCGTTTGGTTTTACGAGCCCGGTATTTGCATGTTGGTATTACCGGGTCAGTATTTAGGGGTTCGTCCTAGGCGGTGGCGGTACCGGAGGGTCCCGTGATGGGGCGATCAGGGATTTGGAGGGCCTTTTATGGCATGCCGGGATGGCCATTACCGGCACGGGGTTCCCGCGTGCTCGCGCACTCGTAATCACCCGCTATTAGCGGCGTCATACGAACACGGACCCGCTCGTTCCGCCATGCCGGTAATGACCCCATTTTTACTGCGCTACTCATAATGAGGCCCAAAGAGATCTAGAAAAAACACAATGACTCATGAAACCTCTGCTCCTTTCCAACATATGTTATGCCTCCTTTGCCGTCTTTGCTCGGTGCCCTCAGATCTGGTCCTGTCCAATAACGAACTAGGTTTTAGTCCATGCATGACCAGCTATTGCACAGTCCCATGTTCACATGTTCATCATTATTGAAGGCAAGCTCGTGGCAGTTGCTTCTGTAGGGCATTTTCTGCAAACCAGCAAGAGTACACATATTTATCCTGACACATTGTACTTTAAACTTTAAAACGACAAAGTAATTATTTTACAGTTCATACTTCTACTCTTCTACTGTGTTAGCTCAGTAAACCAGGGCATTGCATTATTCCGGTCTCTCATCCTTAGGCATATCTTAGGACTCTGTCATATGCATTTAAGCCTATTTATGTATTGTTCTGTCTTGGTATCCTTCCAACTACCTTAGACAATTAAGTTTGGATGGAAAAACACTCACTTACTTCACCAGCGCAGGTGTCCCCCAAGAAAGTGTCAAACAGTACACACATTATGTCATCCCCATTTGAACAGTATGGCCAAACTGCCCGACACCATGAAACATTAAAACATTAAAACTTTTACAGAATCCCTTGGCTTGACTATATCTCTAAATCCCTTTGAGAAGCTAATCTAAGTGCTCTTTTTCTGCCGGGCAAATTACTAACAAAAGCAGAGGGAAATAGCTATAAATCTGTGTTTGGTGAGCCCTTTGTGAGGAAAACAACACTTTTAGAGTACGGCAACAAATCTGTACAACTACATACGTTGATAAGTAGGCCTCTTGTGATCCAACCTTATCTAATTTGGGGTTCCCATAAGCAAGACCATTGGTTAATTACTAGGGCGAGGTTTGACTGCCTCCTCTTGCGCGGGAATACAGCAAGCTGGAAAGGGTTTCCGGATTCTGCTGGGTGGCCGGTGTGTGGACATCACTTAGAAGATCTGGATCATGTGTTACTGTTTTGCACAGGGTATACATGGATTCGGAGATCAACTCTGACACCTGTGCTTAAGAAAGCAGAGATCCGCCACTACAAAGCGGCACTCACTTTTCTCTTGAATGTTGACTCTGTTTTGACTGCTTGGACATTGCTCTCTTTTTTGAAGACAGGGAGATTGAGGTTCTTTAATAACTTGGTGGAACACAGTTGGAAATGGTGGTAATGTATTAAATATTGAGGCAACCAAGTAGTTGGAACAACGTTTTTGTATTACTTCTAATGCTATTTCTCTGCAGTTATTGTTCCAATGTATGATATGATTTTTGTATATGATTTTAAGAAGATATTCTATGAATTATGCTATTTTATGGATGTATGTAATGTTGTTTTGGTGTTTTATGGATCTTAGTATCCGAAATAAACTTTTGACTGACTGACTGATTTCCAAATGTTGTAATAACGTTATATTATAGCTGGATAAGATAACTCAACGGGTTGAGCACTCACTGATGATATCTGCGTGTAATCTGCAGGTCGCTGAATCGAGTCCTGGTGGCAAGGACAACTTAGTCATTAACCAATTAATGTTTTATAAATGCGTAACAACTTCGGCTGGTTGATATTGTATGTAAATGTGTACTATGTAAAGCGCTTTGGCTAAAGTGCTATATAAATAATACTTTATGATCATTATGTTGTTATGTTAACTAACATATCACTGTATTTGTATTTATTTTGAGTTGTAGAGCACTTTACGCCAAAGTGGTTGACAACTAAATCACAAAACGGTACAATATTAATGATAAAACAATCAGAAAACCAAAAGAATTACAGGGAAAGCAAATGAGCCTTAAGGCCGGAGTGAAAGAGGTGATAGGAGGAAAGAGCGCATGGAGAGAGGAAGTGAGTTCCATTGAAGAGGGGCCGGAAGAGAGGAGTGAAAGCGTGCTTGGGCACATGATGGACGGGGAACTCATAGAAGGAATCGAGACTGTGAATGGAGAGATAAAGTGGGGGAATACCATGAGAGGATGGAAGAGAGGTAGGCAGGAGCAAGATTGTGAAGAGACTTAAAGACAAGACAGGGGAAATTGAACTTGAGGCATGAGTGGAAAGGTAGCCACTAAAGGGAAGAAAGGGTAGGAGAGACAGAATCACGAGAATCAAGTGAGAAAAGCAGACAGAGGAGTAAAACATAGGTATGAGGGGGCTCACGCAAGAAGTAGGAGGTCCAAAGAGAAGACAGGAGCAGTTAAAAAAAAATACAAGAAAAGATAAAGGAAGACATTAAAAGTTTAGCAGTGTGGAAGGTAAGAAAAGGTCATGCTTTACAAATTTTAAACAGATGGAACCTGCAGGAACGAGAGGGAGATGAGATAGGAGGAGAAGGAAAGAGAAGAATCAAGGTGGACACCTAGGTTGCGTGCTGAAAGAGAAATGGGAAATCAACAAAACCAATGACCCTTGCAAAAAAAAAATATATTTAGTCAGTAAAAGAATGTATTGCATTTTGTGACAATACAGAAGTAAATGTACAATAAATGAAGACAGTTATGCAAAGTCTTCTACACATCAACTATGGAAAAAAATTATAATTGAGAAATGAAAAAAGTAATGAACACATATTCCACAATATTTACACTTCAAAAGACCACTTTGCTTTCTAACACCAATAACATGCATGCCTCACCCTCTATTCAATGACACATTCACGCAATCACAACCAAAAATGTCTAAACACTAATGAATTAAAAAAAAACATTAAATTAACAAATAATGCCCACAGTGATGAATTCTGGCTGGCATTTGCTTTCTTTACCAATAGCTAAATACTTAACAAATTACTACCCACGATGCACAATGCATCAATTGTGAACTGAAGTCCAACTGGTAAGATATCAATCAGAAAAAAATCGAAAAGCTTGGCCAATTTGAGTTGCGGCTAGGTCAATTGCATTTCATGGAAAACCTCTGCCTTCATCAGGGCCATCATACATAATTCCATACAATAATGTGTTTCTTCTTCTCAAGAAAAATGTGTTCAAAAGCAAAATTCGCTGTTGTAGCTAGTCAAAAACTGCTGGATCCATGGGTCCTGTCATTCATATAACCCCATACAAAACTGGGGTAAAGAATCTCTCCCCTCCCCATTCACGCCTTTGAAGCCAACGTATCTCATGTAATCTGGCAAGCTGCCGTTCAAATAAAATTTCATTCCTATGGTTCACTGAATGCGACACAGAGCGTACAGCCATACAGTGCCAGCCCACAGACACCCACCCAGAGAAATGGGAAGCAAAGAGGGAGGAAGAGCAATGGTAGGAGGGGGCAGTGGAGGGGGATTGATGAGGCAGGAAGGAAATTACCTCTGTTTTTGAAGAGTTCAGAACAAAGTAGTGGTTTGACATCCAAGATTGAATAGCCAGTAAGCAAGTGGTCAGGTTGGTATGAATAGAGGTGGAAAAGGCAGAAAAAAGATAGAAAGAGATGGGTGTCGGCATAGAGGTGGTGAGATAAACCCAACAAAGGTTTGCAAGTTTGGTTTGCAATTGTGTCATATAGGCTACTTCACTCAAAGAGCCAGCTATTTAAGAGTTTTACAATATGTAGGTGGTACAAATGGATGTAAGGAGGGCTGAGAGACTGTGTGACTCATCACGAGTGGGTGTATCTCCAGGGGCAAATCTGCCGGGATACCGCTGAATACAAAGAGCATTACCGCAACTTGGTCCAGCACTATTAATGCTAGATCCTAAGTTGCGGCAGTGGGCAATGCTGTTAATACCCATCGTTTGTCAAGTCTCTATGGGCCATTTTTGGTACATTTCATAGCGCAAATTGCACTGTGGTAATTGCGCTGAAAATGGGTGGAAAGCCAGGGCTTCACCGCAGCTAAAAGCTGGGGGTCAGTTCTCTGAACTTCCCCAAAACTCAGAGTGGTAAGGCAGTAGCAATAGCATTACCGACACATGTTTACCGCTCTGCCTAACCCCTGATGAGGCCCTGTGTCACATGAGCTTCCACCAAAACGCCTCTTGTGAAATCGCGAAATAACAAATAACAAAACAGTTTCCACTGAAGATCTATGAGAACAGGGATGATATCTTTGAAGATGGGGTTGAAAGAAATGACTGACCCTCATCACAAGAATTCTGCTGTACCACGCAAAAGGTTTTGCATTTTGGTTATTTCTCATCTGGCAGCCCCTGTGATGATCTGATTGCTAGGTTTACATTTGTATTTCTTTGTTGATACTAGTCGCTCATTGCTTGCCTTCATCATTGGTGTACCTTCAATGTCTGCACTTTATTTAAATTTTAATGAGTACACATTAAAGTTCATGCACCCACCGAATATCATGTGCTGGTCTCTGGAACATTGGATACCCTACCGCCAGAGCACATCCTTACTTGTGCCCAAAAAAGTGGTTGCCCAATTTGTTGCTGTAATCTAGGGGTGGTCTGGTCTGTAGGTTGCAGGTTTGAATTCCGGCAATGCCCACTAAGCCTTTCATCCTTCAGAGCTCGATAAATGAGTACCAACCTCGGTTGGGATGACGTATGTAAATATGCTCTATCGCTTTTGTAAGTGTCAAGGTGTCACTGAGAGTGTCAAACATTGGATATTGGACTGCGAAGCACTCAGCACAGTTAGACTGATTGCCTTTGTTAAGGAAAAGGCGAGCTTTTCTGCTGAATATTCCAGAGAATTGTTTTGCTCTGGACTGATGTGGGGAATGAACATATCGCTGATTATTACACTTGTACATTTTCAGAATGATACAGATTTTAATTGTTATTTTTTTTTAATTCTATGTATGTACTGTGGAATTGAAGATTGTTTATTCCTTTCTATCTATTATGAACTTGAGGAAATTATAACAATTTATTTTTATATTTGTTTCCTATTTTTAATGTATGTATTGTGTGCAAACTTATTTTCTTGTTCATTTTATCATACATTTGTGGAAGGTTTTCTGCAAACCAAAACACAATAATAAAAAAATAAATATATATATTGTGGTTGGGCCGTTTACCGGGCGTCCTGCTTTTGTCTGTTCTGCTGTTTCCCCCCCCCCCTATTTGGTCCTGTACACTTCGTGCAGGGTTTGTTCACTATTTTAAACTATTAAAACTACTACTTTATCTTTCACGCGTGAGCTTTGCATTCTTATCTTGGGTCCTCTCCCGCTTCGGGATTGTAGGACCCTCCGTAGATTCACGGCGAGTGCGGTCCGCCCTGTTTCCTCTAGTTTTTCTGATATATATATATATATATATATATATATATATATATATATATATATATATATATATATATATGTTCTCTGTACAGCGCTTAGGTGTATGCTGTGGGATGTTTTTACCCATGCATCCAAGCCCTACCATAAAACATCATGATGGCCAGAACTCCCCAGAGAGTGCACAGGGAAAACATGAAGAATAGGCTGCCACCCATTTTTGCCTATGTAGTGAGCACAGGAGGGCACTGCCTAAAACCACCATTGGGCTACACACACAGTAGCCTGAAACCATTGGGAATGGCAATGCTGATTGCCAAAAAGCAACTCAGAACTGTGGGGAATTCATTTTCTTAATCCCAAAAATGTTTGCAATACGGTACTCACCACTATCAGAAAGCCGGCGTTTTAAAACCACCAGACTTTTGTGTAAAACTGAACAAATGAAACAAAACCAGGCCAAGGAAAGACTTGCTAAGAGGTGGATACAATGTAAAACTATATTCTGAAATGACTTGAAGGAAGTAATTATTTCATGTATAGGTAAAAATTGTCAGTTTGATTTGAATGTAGAAAACTGGGAACAAAAAGTGACATTTAGCTGAAACCTGGCTTAATGAAACTGGATTCTGCCTGACAACTACCCCCGACAGGAGTTGAAACCTGCTCAGCCACTCTTCCCAGGCCTAGCTGCATCCTGCTGCCCCTTGCCAAAAGGAGTTGACACCTCTCTGATTAGATTAGGGGAGGGGACCGCAGGAGGTTGCACAAAGCCTTGTCCTGGACTCAGGCAAATGTTATATTGGGGGCGTCGTAAAATAGCTTCCTCTTGGGAGAAACTGGGGGACAGCTGTGCCTCTGTGAACAAGCTGGCTTGGGGGAAGTGGATAAACCAGTTATTCCACCATGTGATGTGGGAAGCCACACCCCTTTTGACCAGGGCATACTTTTAAAAACATGGATAATTCATAGTACGGACCTGTCAAAATTATATAAATAATATCATTATTCTTGTGATTTTTCTGTGCACATTTTAAGAGGTGTTAGGACCCTGTGGTATGCTCCTGGGGATAGTAGCGGAAAAAAGGTTGTTACTCCAAATGTCTGCATGTTAAAAATCTGACACTTTATCATCTGTAACACATATCCCTGGTGCACATTTGTGTAAAAACTGGAAAGGTTTAGAGGTCGTTACCTGGATGAAAAGGGGAGAATTCTGTCATCAGTGGACACAACATCGTACAAAGACAGGGATCGGATGGTTTGGTGCTACAGAAAATAATATTAGAAAAATGGTACATAGATAAATATGTATTTGGGTCAGAAATAGATTTGTGTGCAAATTGACCAGGGGAGGTTCCTCTGACCCATAAACAGACCTCATCATGATGACAATCCATTTCCTTCCTCCAATCATGGGAGAGGGGAGAATTGGGCCAATGACAAGTAGAGAGGGGCAGGCTTAGCTAGGCCCAGGCACACACCCATTTTCAAAACACATAAAAAGAGACTGCTGGGACAGGTAGAGACATTCAATTCCATTTGCTGCGGAGCATGCTGACCGACGACCTCACATCCAGAGATCCAGACTTCAAATCCATCAATCTCCAGAACCTGTAGCAGAAATTAACTCCAGAATTTGTAGCAGAGAGGCCTGAATCCACCAGCTGAATCCTCTTCAGCAGGCCTCAAAACCAACCAAACTATTCAACAGCCGGGCGAGCTGTTTGAATTTTTGCCAATAATTTTTGCAAGAACCTGTAGCAGTATCCAGAAAGCAGTGCTGTATCCGGAACCCGAGAGAACCATAAACCAGACCGTTGTGAGCAGATCCGGTGCTTGACAGACCCAGAGAGCAGAGCTGACCCAGATAGCCGGGACTTCAGAACCACCCGCCGGAAGTCCCGTCCAACCTGACCAGACCGTGACGAGGCCTATTTCAAATTGATATTGTGAGTACCTAGCAGAACTGTGCAGAGCCAATCTCTTAGTTAAAATAATCTAATCCAAACTATTTTAACCTAAGTAGAACAGCCTCCTAGAAATCGTGTCATCTGTCATTTTTAAAGCTGCACAACTGTCACCTGTCAATTCTGCAGCTGCAAGCTGTCACCTGTCATTTTGAGTTTTACTTTAAATCCGAAAATCTACCTTTATTAAATCGTCCGTATCTCTTGAACCGTTTGGGCTAGGAACGAAATTTAGAACCGACTTCCTACTCCCTATACTTTTCCCGTAATCACGAGACACGCACTCGCGAAATTTACCGCAATTTGCGATTTGGCCCGATTTCTTCATCTGTAGAAATCAGCAGCTTGTTGCTTCTCTTTGTTAAAATCCGTTTACAACCTGGTAATAACTCAAGGGGCATTGCTGAAGTGAGCCTGAACTAATACCCACAAGCATCTTTCACTCACCCTGAACCTCTAGAGGGAATTAAAAGCAATTTTAGCACCTTTTCACTTCCTGGCAAACCACATTAAAGTAATTCGCCTGTGTTTAAAACTCATCCCTGTTTTCTCTAAGCTTGCTGGGGGAACTGGAACTGTGTATTGCATTATAAAGTGTGATTTGTTGGGATTCTTGAAGACTGTGTGCTCTCCTTCCATTTCTTGTATTGCATAGGGGGGAGTGAATTGTCAAAAGAAAAAGTGATCCTATTACCTTTTGCTAAAATCATAACAAGATATTTCTGTACTGCATTTTATTCCACCTTGCATGTCCTTGAAACCATCAAGCATTTTCAGCTACCTCATCCTCTACACTACTCCTAAGTAACCAAATCAGTGTACCCCTATAACATTATCCATTGTTGATCACGGTCATATTCTGAAGTGTGATATCAGTTATCAATTTATTTATAAAGTGTGATAGATATATATTGTTGAATTGTCCAAATAAACCTTTTAATTTGCAAAACAAACCTACTTCTTGGCTCAGTGGGGCCAGGGGGATTCTAAGAGGGGGGTGTTATACAAGGGTTTTCATCCAGAGTACTGAACTGGATATAAAAATACATCAATTAGGGTTTTCCTCAGCATCCCAGACTAGGCATTGACTTAGCTGTAGTGTTGATTGAATATCGCTTACAACGCGCCATATAGAAAAATGAATCAATCATCGGCATCTCTTGTTTTCCTAACTAGAGATACATTTGAGAGGAATGGACGCCTTACCGATCATTCAACTGAGATATGTCAACTTAATAAATAACTTCTGATAATTTATCAATGCTCTGATGTGGATTACAGTAGTGAGGATGGGGAAACAGGATGTACTTCTCCTGTCAATTTAGTATACACCCATAGCTGACCATGTAGTCCATTAGGATTGCAACAAAAGGCCCAGTTGCAGCTTCTCAGTGATTGGTCCTTGTTGTTAAAAATGGTCTGTCATGTCTTAAACGGTATCCAGTCATTTTACAGAGCAAAAATCACAGTGCATATTTGACCACACATTTGTAGCAAAAAATGTAATTTCAGACACTGTCCTCATCTCAACAAGTTTTCTCAGAAAATTTCTCATTTGGGCATGCGCATTGTGTCCTCATGCCTATATCACTGTGATTGTCTGTGATGTGCTCCATGACCATATGCTACAGCCTTTCCCATTCTAATTGGGATAGCATTAACTGCTCTGCATTGAGCCGTGCTTTTGTTCTGAACCATATCATGCCTTCTAGCATTAGGCAATATGAATCTGCTGTCCCCCGTTTTAGCTCTAATGTTCTAACTTCTAATAAAGGCACTATCTGCTAAGAAGAGAAGTGAGAAAATGGACATTGAAAATTTAGTGTCGTTCTCTGATGAGTATTACAAAAAACTCATTAATCAACCTACATTGTTGGGAGATACCCCCAACGAAGTAGTAAATGTTCCGCAATCTAACGACGCAGAACTTTTAATTCAGAAAAAGAAAAAGTTGATCCGAACCGAATCCCATGGAAAACTTATGCTGGCATATCTTAAAGCCGGAACAATTCCAGAGGGACTACAGATCAAAAATGTCCCGCAAGTATTTACTAACAACACTAAATTTAAACATAGATTTAGTGGCGTGAGCAACAAATGCTCAAGAGATCTACTAATCCTGATTATAGAAACATCGGAAGAAGAAGTAGCAATACAGAAAACAGAAATAGATACTTTGGAGGCTAAAATCAAACAAGAGAACATCATGAAAGATCTGAAAGAAACTTTAGCAAAAATTGAAGAAGAGATGACTAATTTCAAGAAAACAATCCTTGACAAAAAAATCTGGAAACTAAAAGAAGATGTGGAACAATATAAGGAGACCAAAACTTACCCGTACCTTATAGAGTCCTACTATGATGACATTCATAAAGCCAGCCAAGGGAGACCCTATAACAAGGGCAATAGAAGAAGACCCTTTGTGAATTTCTCCAACTCATCAAATACATCCACAAGCAGCGGATCAGACTCCGGGCAACAAGGTTCCATAGGTCCGCCCCCACAGCAATTTTTTCGGGGAAAAAGGACAACGTGCACGCAAAAAACCCCAAGGCCCTTCCCGGATGAACACCAGGAACTGGCCACCTCCAGTACAAACCTGGTAATCCCCATCTATAACTTGTCTTCACATGACCTTTCCCCTACTGAAATAAGTGTCTTATCAAAAGGGTTGTCGTTTGTTCCAACAACACAAGCTAAACCCTTCGAGACAGAAGTTGAATTACAGAAATTCTACAGACTGATACGTCTAAAATACTTCTTCAGAAATAAAACTCTGACCCCCAAAGCACCCACGACCACGGGCCTTAGAACACCTTCGAAATTTGTACCAACCAACGCGATGGTCAGTCCAGCAATAATAGCTTTCGAACAAAAGATTTCCTGGGAAATTCAAAAAGCGATCAAAAACCAAAACCTTTCTAAAAACAACCTATCAAAGGCGGAAAGAGAAGCACTAAGAGCCCTTAAATCCAACGAGAACCTAATAATTAAATCAGCGGACAAAGGTGGGGGCATAGTGCTGTGGACCAAAGAACTCTATGAGATTGAAATAATGAAACATCTCAATGACACCTCTTCATATAGAGAACTCCCAGCTGACCCAACACCTCGGCTACAAGAAGAAATCAATAGTCTTATGAAGTATGCTCTGGAAGAAAACTGGATAGACCCTGAAGAACAAGAATTCTTGGTCAATCAACATCCTACTATTCCGGTCTTCTATCTACTCCCTAAAATTCATAAGCATGAAACACAACCCCCAGGCAGACCAATTGTAGCAGCCATACATTCCATCTTGGAACCCCTGTCAATGTATTCTGACTGGTTTCTGAGACCGTTTGTCCCTAAAATGAAATCATACGTGAAAGATTCAACGAGTATGATTAAAATGCTAGAAAACATTCACTTAGATCCAACAGATATTCTAGTAACTTTGGATGTGGTGAGCTTGTACACCAGCATCCCACAAGATGATTGTCTCAAGGGGATGGCTGAATACTTAGAGAGACGCACTGAGACCCTAAACCAAGTTCCAACTGCATTCATCTTGGAATGTATTAGGTTAGCTCTAACAGAGAACTTTTTTCTATACAAAGACCGTTTTTTCAATCAATTGAAAGGAACAAGTATGGGAGCCACTTTTGCCCCAGACTTGGCAAATCTGTACATGGATAATTTAGAACAACAATCCATTTACAGCTCTCGTAATCCTTTTCAAAACTATATCAAAAATTGGTTACGATATATTGACGATATCTGTCTAATTTGGAGTGGTACCTCAGAGCAACTAACTTCGTTTCATCTGTGGTTGAATTCTCAGAATTCTCACATTCAATTTACAATTCACACTGATCCATACAAAATACCGTTTCTAGATTTGGAAATACACAAAACCACAGATGGTTCTATCGAAACGGTCCTCTACAGAAAACCTACTGACAGAAACACTCTGTTAAATTACACAAGTTTTCATCCTCTTAGTTTGAAAGAGGGTTTACCTTATGGTCAGTTTCTGCGTATCCGCAGAAACTGTACAAATGTACAACAATATAAAATCCACGCTAAGAGTCTTAAGTTAAGACTCAAAGAGAGAGGCTACCCCCACAAAACGATACATAGAGCATACAAACGAGTGTTGCATACCAATCGCTCCAGTACGCTAGAATCAGTACAGAAACATCAAGAGGATAAGATAACCTGCGTAAGCACATATAGTCCGATCAGTAACATCTACAGAAAGATCATACGCAAACATTGGAAGATGATCTATACAGAAGATTTTAATCCCCCAACCCCGAGGTTTGCCTTTAAAAGACAATCAAACATAAAAGACAATTTGGTGCATTCGTATCAACCTGCCAAATCTAAGAAATTCACACAAACTTCTTTGTGGGGCCTCCCGTCTTTAACGGGCCACCACCGTTGTGGCCATTGTTCAGTGTGTGCACAAACAACCACTCTCAAACAAATCACGTTGTGTCACCACACTATCCAACTGAAAGAGTTCACTAATTGTTTAACACCATGGGTAGTATATGCCATCAAATGCCCATGCGATATGGTATATATAGGCAAAACAAAAAGACCTGTCCGCAAACGGATAAACGAGCACAAATCTTGTATTCGTAATGCAGTTGAAAATAAACCATTAGTGGCCCATTTTTCTGAAAAACATCACAAATGCACAGACTTTCTATGGTGTGTCATCCAGGTTATAAAAATTTCACGTCGCAATGGAGACAAAGACAAAATCTTAACTCAAGCGGAACAAAAATGGATCTATAACCTGAGAACAGTCCAAAATGGTTTAAATATAGCTGTTGAATGGAGCGCCTTCCTTTAAATAGTTAATACCATGAGCACGCCCTATCCATATTTCTACTTGCAGTACCTGACATTATATAAGTAGTCCCCTTTATTAACATCCAGAGCCTCCAACATTTATACAATGTCATCCAGGTACATGTTTCATTGCTTCACTGTGGATTTCTTTCAAATTCGCAATACTCTGTGACATTAAAGCACAAAATAAATCTATATCTTATGATACATATTGTAACATGTCATTTTTTCTGACGGTTACAATAAAATAGATTCCTTTTTTGACTTCCATGAACGTACAGCCATGAAGTTAAGACGAATTAGTCCCCAAAAATCGAGACTAGAGTTGTGTTTATTTACTGCCTAAAACAGAGAGATCATTTAGCTACTTTAAATAAAAGTTACACTGTAGTTCGTGTAAATGTTCTCGGCTTGTAGGCCTTTTTCAAATTCGCAATACTCTGTGACACTAAAGCACAAAATAAACTTTGTATCTCATGATACATATTGTCACACGTCATTTTTATTCTGACGGTTACAATAAAATAGATTCCCTTTTTTGACTTCTATGAACTTACAGCCATGAAGCTAAGATGAATTAGTTCCTACAAATCGAGACTAGAGTTGTGTTGATTCACTGTCTAAAACAGAGACATTATTCAGCTTCGGACACTTCAAATAAAAGTTACACTGTAGTCCGTGTCAATATTTCCGGCTTGTCCCAGGTCCTCTGGAAAACGCAGCGAACAAGCAACATACTGCACATTTACATATGGCCTCTTCATTAGTGCCGAAGCCCCATGTCAACAACATTCTTTTCGGAAACACGTGATCCTTTAAAAAGATCCAGCCCCTCCCTTCTGCAAATGCGATTCTTTCACAAGCCAGGAGACGCCGTCCGAACAACAACGCTGCATCAATGCTTCAACGAACAATACAGGTGAGGAGCAGTGCTCTCGTGCAAAAGTAGCGAGCTAAAGGCTAGGCACTAACGCCGTGGGCAGGGGATAACACGGCCCGTCGCGTTCGTCTAGTTACGCGATCCCCAGCACCAATAATTGCAATTACTCTCGATTGCAATTACTCGATATGACGATAGAAGGGTAGTTCACCGAACATCTATCCCTTACTACAGACATAACGTATTTAAATGCCGATGCAATTAGCCTTATCCGGCAACACGTGACCCTTTTTTTTAACATGATCAAGCCACTCCCTCTAGCCAGTGCGATTCATTCACACGCTAATAGACGCCGTCCGAGCAATAACGCTATATCGCTCTAACGAATAAAATCGACGAGGAACAGCTCTCTCGAAAGAGTAGCGAATGAAAGGCTAGGCACTAACCCCGTGGGTAGGGGTCAACATGGCCAGGCGCGCGCGTCATCGATAAATGTAAAAACTCTCCGTTATACTGTGCATAGCATCCGAGTGTACAAGATGTCACTGCGATGCCTTAAAGGTAGCTTAGGTACTTTATAGGCATGCAATAGAAAGGTTGTAACATTAATACCACCTCCAGGTTTCAATTTCGATAACACTGCATCCTCATTTGAAGCCCGGTCACAACCACTGCAAACAAACGATTTTCTATCCAAAAATTGGAGCTGTTGCGATATGATTACAGAAGGGTAGTTCATTGAACACCGTTCTCTCTTTTTTTCAGAGATAACGAGTTTGAATGCCGATGCAATCAGCCTCATCTTGAAGACATCTCACGATGCGATACTGAGTTACAGAAATCTGAAGCTCTACCCACCTCCAAGGGGGAACTGTAAGCTTGCTCTGCAATGCCACACGACAACAAAATGTTTTTGTAGCAATTAAACAAGGCAGTAACCTCCCTTGTTTTTGTCCCTTTTCTCTAGGGCTATAGATAAAGGGAATATAGAAGATACCCTACAATCAAATCTTTTCTCTGCGGTCTAAAACAATTTTTTCGGCCACAGGTTGGTGCAGTTCCTCTGGCACAGTAATTAAGCCATTACCTTGAGACTAACCAAAAGAGATCAGACCGTTACACAATGTAATATATGTTTAATTTGTGTTTTTTAGCTTTGGCTTTTCATATGAATAAGGGTGAAGACTGTAAGCTTTTACTAAATCATCACTGTCCTGAAGATGGCCCAACATTGACTATTCAGACCACCGTAGACAACGATGGTACTACTGAAAGGGGCCGAAACATATGTCGACCTACAGAAAATCCATGCTTGTTTTTTCCCAATGTCAAACATATTACCAACAACTAATATGTTAGAAGGAAATATTAAATTGTTGAACCCGAATGTCACAGAATGTGTGAATTGATATGAATGGTATGAGTGAGATATGAAAAAGCCTATTATTACATGGTTTTTGCAGGTGTCCAGTCAACTGGTCGACTGCAATTTGGTCGACTGCAATTTGGTCGACACCATTTGGTCGAATGCCAAATGGTCGAATTTTTTTTTTTTTTTATATATATATGTGTTTTGTGGGTTTTCGTGTGGGGAAAAAAAATAAAAAAGAAAAAAAAGGGGGTTAGGGGGGGACCCCCCCAAAAAAAACCAAAAAATGGGTAAAAAAAAAAAAAAAAAAAAAAAATTCGACCATTTGGCATTCGACCAAATGGTGTCGACCAAATTGTCTGTCGACCAAATGTTTTCGACCATTTGACTGGTAACCGTTTTTGCAATATATGTAATTTTATTATTAACTATTAAAGTGATTTATATACTTTCAACGGTCTCTGCTCAACAATTGTCTCTTCCATAAGGCTCCTGCTGTAAATTTATATATCAGTATTCCAGCACCTGTATCTGTTGTGTCGCAAGACCTAAAAGAGAGGGGTAGTCAGTCTGTTCTCTCTTCCCTTATTATCTGCTAAGAATCCTTCTGCGGTATCCTTAAATCCTGGACATTAATTCTGAGGGTCGATTCCTGACTTTCCTTCTTAGTCCACAACTCGAGAGGATGGCTCAGCAGAAACGTGGTTGCCTTGGAAGCAAGACGACATGGAGCAACACAGGTTCGATCCCCGGTCTGCGCTTAGAAACCTCTGGGTATTAAGCATGTTATAAATAACCTATATTATCATATCATAAATGGCACACCCTTCAATTCCCCAGTTACAAGCATCATTTCTATATCTTCATCTCCCATCATGGGCAGCCAAATCATCTGCTCTTGCAGAGCCTCTCATAGTCTTTTGGTGCATCCTGTCAATCCTACTGCATAACAATGCCATCTGTACACAGCTTTTCAAACTTAACCAGGTTGCCATCAGTAACATTATATGTGTTAGTCTCCCACTATGTCAAGTAAAAAGTGCATCCTCTAAACACTACAAGTTTTCTGCTGGTAAATCCACCAGAATAGCGGCAAGTGCAATTACTGTTACTGGCACTTGTCTGCCGGTATTACCGGCAGATTACACGTGCTGGTGTATACGGAAAATCCCCATTCCAGGGAGTCCCATAGGAGTCCGGGGGGGGGGGGGGTGATGCCGCTATTACTGGCCATGCCGGTAATACAGGCAGTTTTTTGCTGGTAGGTGTCAGATTTACCCCCAGCAGTTAGTATCTTTAACTTCTTTAACTTCAACTGTCCTGATACTCCACAATATAAAGTGTGGTTCGATATAAAGATCCATTTTGCCCATCGTACCCGAGAAGGACTACTGCCTGTCAACGTTGTATTGCCACTGTTCTTTTGAAATGATGCCTCTCTCACTGATGAGGGTTACTGAATAGGGTACTGTTGCCAATTAACTGTAGACATCTGTTGTTGCTCCTTCCAGTGTGGGGGAGGAGCGGCGGAGGGGCTGCAGGGACGGCTCTGGTTCTATTCATGAAGATGTGTGGCCATCTCATCAATGACCCCCTTTTATGGAATTTTCCTTCCATTTACTTAAGCAATAGGCCCCCGAGCAGTGGGTCCATTACCACTTCAGGTATTGCCCCCCCCCCTCTGCAAGAGACTATTGCTATTAGTACCCCAGCCTGTAAAACCGGGGTACTAAGTACTAAGAGCATTTTTTTCTGTTCCAAAACGCTCCAGCGTTTCGGAACAGAAAAAGAAAATGTCAAAATAATGGCCCCCGGGGAAGGGAAAACGAAGTCTGTTTCCCTTTCCATAGCGGCCATTGAAAATCAATAGCAAAAAGTAAACAAACAAAAACAATACCCGCCATGGAAAGGAGAGAAGGGATTATGTGTAGTCCCTTCTTCCTTTCCATGATGGCCTGCCACTGATCGGGAGTGGATGCTCTGGGAACAGAAGTGTTCCCAGCACGTCTGCTCCCAAAATGGACAGAAAAGAGGGTAAGTGGGGTGGGGATGGAATTCTTTGTATTGGGGATGGGGCGAGGGGGAGGGGAACAACACTTACCTCGATCCCCCGCAGGAGAAGATGGCAGCCATATCATGTCTCGGAGCGGGGATTGCCCCATTCCAAGCCTCCTCATTGGCTGGGTGGCTGCCACACCACCCCCCCCCCCCCGCCAGGGAATGAAAGAATGTTGTGAGAGACTGGAATAAACAGATGGGATCATTGTGTGACGGCTTCTTATACTCCCTCGCCAATGGGTCAGTTTCGAGGAAAGATGTTTTTTTAGAAAAAAATTGGGATGTTAGCAGTGTTGTGCCTGTCTCACTGTGTGGAGTTCCCCAAATGGGTAAGGAATGTGATGCAGATGAGGGATAATTTAGCCAGCGCATTAGTGTGGCAAACGTTGCAGGTAGGCCTTGTTATCTAAAAGAGCTAATTTGCAGATGTATGAAAAGGTTTAGCAATAGAACCTGATTGGTTCCCTGGGTCATGTGTTACATGGTCCTTACAATGGTATCAGCAGGAAGAGGGAGTGCTGTTTATGAAGCTTGACATCAATTGGTCATTGGTCCCATTAACCATGTTTAATAGCTTCTTTCCCGTTTTCAGCCAAAGGAAAAGGATTCCGGAGGGCAGATGTTAGGGAGAGGGCTTGGAAAGAATGCTGTACATGCGAGCGCCTTTGTAACTCTCAAGTCTTTACTTAGAAAGACAACCCATGATTGAAGTGGACAGGAAAGCGAATGCTGAATTCGTAGGCCCACAAGATCCAGTGCCGGCCTGCTCCCTACAGCACAGAGAGACACTTGATAGAAAAAAAAATATTATATATTGGGGTTAAGATATCAGACAATGGGTGGGCATTGATGTTTCCACATTTGAAGCCCATTCGTAGGGGGCCTCGGACATCCAAGGTGTTATGAGTCTGTAGATAGTAAAGGGGTTGATGTTCAACTTGTCGGTCTGGAGACTTCTATTTCCACGCAGTGGCAAACGCTGCAAGCTCCTGTGGTGGTTGCATACCCTTGAACTTTTAACCGGAGTACATTTTCATAAAACACATTTGCATCAAGACTGTGATAAGAAAATGAATGATTTTCTATAACAACGACACTGTCTTCATTATAGTCTATTAGTAATTTGTTCTTGCCATTGCGGCTTGATTGCAGTTAGGATAGTGGAGGAGGAGCCGGAACGTCCTGTTAAAATTATGTATAGGTGGAGGTCGAGGATTAATCTTTATATGATCTATTTTTGGAAAATGTCATCTGAGTTGTTCATGATTTTCAGAGTTTATGAAAAATTGCTTTCTGTCCGTGTTAATCCAGAGAAAGTGGAGGAGGGCATACTTAAGCAATAAGCACCTGTTCCAAGGACTACAATGGATGTTAATGGCACAGCACGCTATTAACACCCATACCAAGGGCTAGGACAGGGCTAATTGGAAAGTATTTCTTTCTTTGAATGGCTCGCCTCGCAATGTCCTGTTCACAGAAAGAAAATACTATACAAACATGGCTGCCATGGAATAGCAAGGTGGGTCTCGGTACGGAGCCCTGTTTCCCTTTCCATGGTGACCAAACGGAGCCCGGCCAGTAGCTGCATGAGTTGCAGCAGAGGTACCTGCTGCAGCAATCAGGTAAGTGGGGATTGAGGGTGGTGGGGACAAATTACTGTTGGGTTTGTGGAGGGAAGATGGCAGGCAGAGGAACCCGCCATCAGGCAGCTTGTAACGTGGGTTTAGATTAGCAATGCCCACCCACGTCTGCACCTCCTGATTGGCTGCCCTCCCCCATCAAGGGTGCTTATTGCAGAAGGGTCTTTTGTGATATATCGTGAGTGATGTTGTAATTCAGTGGAGTTGTGGAGTTATCCTATAGGATTGTTATTATTTGCAGCGTACACAAAGATGTAGGGAATGCATACTATTTGCCTGTCATTCATTAATAAAAACAAAAAAATATCATCTCACAGGCTGAGGAAAATTCAAGATTTCAGCAAACAGAGTAAATGAGTGAGACTTTTTTCTCTACTTTGAAACGAACGTGACACAGGAGGGAAACGATTCCTGCCTGTGTCCAAACACAGGCATCAATGGAAAGTCTATCCTTCATAGGTTTTTCATCTTAGGAAGAGAACAAGGAGGGTAAAATGCAGGGGACGGTGAGGCAATCGGGTTAGAGGGTAGGAGAGTTTTAAGGAAGAAGAAATTGTAGTGTTATTTTTACATTTCTAATACTCGACAAACTATCCCCAGCGAAGTCACCTTATTTTCTTGACCCTGAAGAATTGTCTATACATGCATTGTCCATCATGACATATAGTACCTTTTTCGGATACTTACATCCTCCTTGTATACAATTACATTCTTGCTCACTGCTACGATATATTACGTAATATGATAAATAAGGATTGGCAATGCCAACAGTTTGGGCTTTTGTGCAGGCATGGGAACGGGAACGGCACTTGCCAGGCACATCTGTAGCGGTATTAACTGGATATTGATGGTAGCAGGTGCAAAAGCTGTGAGTCCCTGGGCATCTAATAGCAGTGCCTGGCCAATGCCTAATCTTATACACAAGCCAAAACGGTTGGGTTTCAGTGAAGGGCACGCACAGTGTATACCAATTCAGTGGCTGACGGCAGACCTGATTGAGGCGTTTTTATTACGCCAGTAGCAGGTTTACAGCTGCAAGTTAGTCATTAACTCTCAGAAGACTGCTTTGAAAAAACAGTGTCAGGCACTTTGAGTGCAAGGTTTGATGATACAGGCAAACTCAAAGCGAGCTCAAAGAGTTTGCATGAGGAGGTGTTTTGGGGGGTGAAGTGCAGGAACAGTATGGGAATAGCCATACGGATTAACACGGCCATGGGCAGTCATTGGATGGGCAAATACCCAAACTGCTCCTACAAGTTGCGTGATACTCCTCATATGCCATTTGTTTTCCTATCTGTACCCATATGCAATCGCGTGTAGGTGGTGCAAACTAAATTGACAAAATGATGCACAACATGCATGAAAGTTGATGGAAGCACATCTAACTCTCTAACCAACCAGCAGTGAAATGTGGGCTGATGAAAAGCTCCATTTTATTTCAAACCGTTGAGCCACTCCATTCTTCAATAGCCGAAAAACAAGTTGTTAATATTGATTTGATGTCACATGCCTCCTGACCTGTGCCACCACAGTGCCAGGTTGAAGCCATCTAATCCGCAAGCTGTTGTGACAAATAAAAACAAATCCTTTGCTTGCAAGCACCATACCACAAATGCCTTAAAGCTAGATTTTCACCCCAAAGACTTTTCTCCCGTTATGGTATGTTATGTTATTTACATTTATATCGCGCACCACTGACCCAGAGGCTTAAGGGTGCACCACAAAAGAACAAACATAAAAGCTAGGTAGTCAATGGGACCACACAAGTTATTTCAGGACGGTATGAACAAGCTGAGGACAAGATAGTGGCCTCCTAACTAAATCAACTAGATCAGGACACGGGTCTGTTCAGATGCAGATGATGAGTAACTTCTCCAAGTACCAAAATAGACAGAGATGTGAGACTGAGAATATCGAAGCCTTTCCACAGAATTGCAATTAAGATACATGATAATTAATTGGATAAATCTGGAACACTTTGCTCTGAAGCTCCACCGTTACTCCATAGCCGCTTTACTATGGAGTAACTAAATTACTAAATAGACAATCTCCATTTCTCACCCAGATATTACCTGCCTGTAAAAAGGACACATGCAATTGTTTGATTTATAGCTGCCATCAAAGGGTTACCCAGTTTTTTTTTAACTACATTAGTATGTATTTCCTTATTTCTTCAGTATCAAGCGATAGAGTGCAAAATGGGGTTTTCTACCCGAAGATGGAAGAGGGTATTAAGATGGCAAATTACAGCAACATTGTGAATGGGAGGGGCATTATTCTTTGTGAACGCCTGGTAGTGGGAGTGGCAATCAGTGTGTAATGAAGGTGCTGATTCAGCGCTAGAAAGGGGGCGCATCTACACACTGAGGGAATAATTGGGACCACTGGGATATAACATGAGGGAAGCACAGGGATTCTGGGAATTGTAGTGTAATTTTGTGGTGTAATCCAATCAGGCCTGGAAGGGAATCCGGGGAGGGGGATATCCCCACGATATCAACATAAGCAATATGTACGCACAAGTACAACCACAGGTAAGCACACCCTATAGGGATGCATTAGGTTGGGATTGATCCTGAAGGCCTGCTCCAAACACAGGATCCATGCACATCAGTCAAGGGAGGTGGGGAAAAAATAGCTCAAGTTGCTTGACTCCAGACGATCAAAGTCGTTGAAACAGCACTGGGCGACGTAATCCAGGTCAGCGAGCCAGTACCACGGATGTTTGTGGGGGCTGGGGAAATCGATCTATTCCAGAGAAACACACACACATAACAACAAGGCAGTCTTAATTGCTCTTTGGCCCCGGTTGTGGGAACAGGGAGGTGGAGTAGATCCATGCTCCTCGATGAGCCAATCAGGTAGTAAGTTTCGATTTCCCTAAGAGGTATTTTACCCTTCCGTGTATCCACTATACTGCATGTGAAGGTCGCTGTCTAATGGATATCTCATGAATGTCTCCCTTCCCACAAGTTCAGGGTGTCTCATGTTCCTTCTGCTGTGGTGCTGCCCATTGGCAGGTTAATAAAGAAACAGAGGGCTGCACAAATGTTTTTACTAATTGCAAACTGTTTGCGGGAGGAGTGGGAATAAATGTGGTGCCAGCTGGGGAGGAAGATGAGCTAAGAGAGGGCAGATCTGTCTGCTCCAATCACATTCTATTAACGTATGTCTAGCTATAGGAGTATGACATATTTTAACCAATAGGCTTCATGGGAACCACAAAGAACTTGAAGTTTGAAGCACAACTGTTTCTACTACCATGAACATTGTATTAGCCATATCAAAATGTTGCTCGCTGTATTCCAGTTTGTCAGCCCTCATCAACCAGCTCTGCTCCACTGTTCTGTTTGATTTGTGCTTGCCCAGCTGTAATGAACAGCATGGCTTCTTGCGCAGTGTGCACTCCTTTTTGGACTACTTGTGGTAAATATGAGTTTGGGGGAGCCCCTGATACATTTTTAGTGGCCTGAGCAAGCTCTGCAGTATCTCGGTTAACTGAGGGTATTCCAGTGCCCGTCCCTGATGACATGGGTTTGGTGACCGCAGACCTGATCCATGTGCATCACTGAGGAGGCCTTGCAGACGCCAAGCTCACAAATGTTTTCTTGGTTCCGAGCGCTGCTCACGCTTAGGGAGAGGAATGAGCCCACACCGGAGGTCGGTGCAGAGGAAACTCGAGGATCTCTAAGACATAAGTGTAACTGTGCAAGAAAGCACTGCATCGTGGTTGTATGCCCACAGCTTTGTATTTCTATGGTGTTTAGGATGCATCCTCATGGTGGGAGGACGATCAGCCATAGTAGTATTCGATTTTAGCAAGTACCGCCCTATAGGGAGTGGAGGTGGGTGTGGGCATGCCTGCGGTAGAACAGGAAAGGTGTGTAGTAAGAGGCAAATGCCATTAGAGGGGAGTTGAGAGTAGCATTGTCAATTGGTATAGTTGCGTCATTTGGGGTCGATGAGTATCATTCTTACTATTGTTTCAGGGGTATAGAGAGGCACGCGCATATGGTAGTTAGTGTTGTTCATGAGGTGTTGACTCATGGTGGATGTGTCAACATTGACGGCTACCTGGTGTATAATAAATTGCTTAGAATTTTAGCGGTAGGCTTGTGCGAAAGGAGTAGGGGTGATTTGGCATTCATTTCTATTAACATAAGGAAATAGGAGCTCGTGGAGGGGGCCGTTGTTTACTAAATTAACACAGAGCGTGTGGTCGGGCCTGAGGAGATGGCCCATGTGACGGGTGAGAGTGAGTGGGTAGGCCTGTGGAGAAGGACAGAGTGAACGGATGGTAGAAGAGTGATTAAAGGCAAGAGTGGGTGTTGCAGGGAAATGTTTATATAAAAGAAAAGGGAGAATGGGTGACTAGGATAATTGGGATATAGAGGAGAGGGAGCGAGAAGGTGGGACATAATGGCCTATTTACACAGCCCCCTCGACCACATGTGTGAAGAATTGCCAAAGTATCGAAGTGAAATAGTAAAGTATACATTTCAGTGGGTCCAGGAGACTGCAGGTCAGTGTGTCTATGCATGGCCTGGAGAAGGAACATTTGCTAGCCGGATAATAGAAAATGTGTTCTCATGTTTGTTAACAAAATACAAGGGCTTCAAATTAAACATCGGCAGAATATATTGGGGCTCTAGTAGCTGAGCGAAGAAAAAAAGGGGAACAAATGAAAAAAGAGGGAGCAGGGACAAAAGAAGAGGACAGAACAAGTGCTTCACCCCCACCATGCTGTGTTTAGCTGACATTACGGCCTTCAGTGGGGTACACAAACCCACAACGGGAGAGCGCAAAGGGGGATGAAGAGGCCACAGAGAAAAAGAGGGATAGAGACACACAACGGGGTGAGTTACACAAAAGAGGGGAGAGGAAATCATTTTCAGATGTTGAAAAGAATATGCAACAACAGGTGGATGAACTATTCGATGAAGCAGAAAGGGTGATAGTGGAGAAGGTTCAGAGGAAAAACAAAGTGGTGAACAGGGATTGGATGTCAGGAAGAATAACGTTCCAATTAGATGACAAGGAGGAAGGGAAAAGGAGGATGTAGAAGAAGGGAACAATGGTATTGTGGCCTCAGATGAGGAAGTAACTGGAGGAGACTGGAGTGACGTAGAGGGGGACGAATGTACACCTGATAAAGAAAGGAGAAGGGGGTGAAAAAAAAGAGAGAAAGACAAATGCCACTGTTACAGAAAGGGAAGGGGGATGCTAATTATGTACTGTGGCAGTCCATGGACATAGACAACCTTATATGCAGCCTGTCTTCTATTGTGGCACGGGCCAGCAAATGGATACAGGCATTCAAGGAAAAGACAGCTGGGGTGACATTGGCTACATGGGTAAAAACATTTTAGTTTGCTAACATATTAGCAGAACAAGGGGACAAAATATGGGAACAGGCAGGGTACAAGAGGGTGAAACTAAGCACTAACGGCCATGATGGTGCCCCATTCAATAACTGTCAAGCACATGTATGGAAAGTTCAGAGAAGCATGTACCCTGAAAGCTACGACCAGGGGAAAGTAATGGCTCATGAGATAAAGAATGACGATGGCCCCGCAAACTATATAAAGCAGGTACAGGATCTCTGGACACAGGAGACGTGAAGATCCTGGGAAAAAGTGCATACCCTTGGGCTTCCACATATTGGTCAACGGGCTGCTGACAAACATCATTAGACAAGATTGTGGGGATAGAGGCAAAGGGGTGGCCAGAAACACAGACAATAGTACACTTCTATAAACAAAAATAGGAGTGAGAGGCAGGTGGCTGGAAATGCTGCAAAGACATAAAAAATATTGGTACAAAAGAAACTGTCGAAGTATACCATGGAAGTGGCAATGCTTGTGCCTGACGCTGCTGCCATGGCACACACCCTACAGGGAGGTTTTCCTGTGGTGAACCCACCACATCAGGGGATACATGCAACCACAGTATATGCCTCAGTGGCAAGACCCGCAGCAGGGAAGTTATATGCATGGGGGGTTCTTTCCAATGGTGATTAGGGCACCAGCAACAAGGAAGAGGAGGATACAGAGGGACAGGCTAAAGGGTTTCTGAGCCGTGTTTCATATGCCAGAACATGGGGCACCTTGCACGCACCTATAATTTTGTGCAACAAACAGAGGCACAAGCAATGCAAATGACACAGCAACAAGGGTTAATCACAGCACAGCCACAGTGGCTGCAGATGTAGCTCCTCACAGCCCAACTGCAGCAGTGGCACAGCAGGGACCACCACCGGCACAAGGGGAGGCAAATGGATGGTGAAATAGTGTCCTCAACCATGACACAAATACCAGCATTGGCTGCAGGAAGTGCAGTGGTGTTAGGACAGAATGTGGGCCCCACTACACCAGGGTTAGCGTTGTCAGAAGAAATCCTTTTCCTTTTTCCACAGTCGCCCACAGCAGTAAGGGGGCCCACAGAAAGCCTGAATGTGTCCAGCTGAACAGTAACTTACTCAGCAAGATGAACATCACAATTTCATTCATAGAGAAAGGGAAGGTGTGCACAACACCAGGCATTTACTACACACGAGTGGCCACGCTCAAAGCACACTATGAGGCCTACCCATCTACCAATGCATGTTCATGTACGGGGTCTAGATACTGCTGGGGTGGGTCCTGGGAATACAAGGGAAGGTGCTCTGGCTGCCATCAGAATTCCGGTTCAGGCCACAGTGCCAGAAGGATGACCTGATGGGTACCACACTCGTACTATAGCTAGAGGAGGTAGTGATAAATAAGGACCTGGTGATCCTATGCAAGACAGACAATGACAACATGGAATCGTGTGAGGTGCAATGAATCGACCCAACACTGACAGTAACAAGAGTAATCAATGAGCAGCTGTTATCTAATGAGGAAGAAGAGAGTGAGATGGTACTCCATCTACAGATACCGGTCCAGTGCAAGTAGTATAAAAGCTGGTGCCAATACTGACCCATCTAGTAAACAAGCACACAGACGCAGACCTCAAAAGGGTCCCAGAGAAATTATGGACCAAAGGATCTCATGTAGGGGTACTAAAATGAGTGGGGGCGGTAAAGATAAAGTTAAAGGAAGAGACACCGCTGCCTCTTTAAAAACAATACCCATTGTCCAGAGAAGCAGATGAGGAGATATATTCAACTCTACACGCACTGTGGCAGCAGGGCATCTTACAGACATCCTCCTAGCCCAGTAATATGGCTATACAAGCAATAAAGAAATCAACGGTGGGTCATGGAGATTTATTCAGGATCTACGCCCTCTAAATGATGTGGTAGTGGCAGCGTTTCCTCGGTACCGAACCCTGCTACAATACTGTGAAACATCCCAGCAAAGGCAAAGTACTTCACGGTCATTCACCGAAAAACACCTTCTTTTCCATCCCACTTCACCCAGACTCCAGATACTTGACCGTGTTTAAGTAACGGGAACCCGATTCATACACAATAGACAACCCGTGGGTACTGTGAGTCACCCGGAATTTTCAACATGATCAGAGCAATTTACAAATACCAAGCGCAGTGATCCAATACATTGACAATCTGTTAATATGCAGTGAGAATGAGGAAGAGTTTAGGGCAGATTTGGTATACCTCTTAACATTGCTAACAGAAAAGGGATAGAAGGGGGACAAGGCAAAATTGCAATAATGTCAAGAGAAAGTTGTATACCGGGCAAATAATTTTGATTGAAGGGTACAGAATAACACAAGCGAGCATAGTGGTAATCAACTCAACAGCATGTCCAAGCAAAGTGAAGGAAATGTAGACATTTCTGGGCATGTGCAATTACCGCAGGGCTTGGGTTTTCAACTACTCCAACTACACAAATCCCTTATTGCAGGCCCTCAGTGAAGCACAGAAAGAAATGCAGGAACTTAAATGGACATCTGAAATGAATGAGAACTTTGCAGATCTAAAAGAAGCATTGGCCCATGCGCCAGCATTGACCACTCCTAACTACAAAGAGAAATTCTACTTGTATTCTCACTCAGACGGGTCAGTGAAGACAGCTTTTCTCATGCAAAAGAAGGTAAATGGACACAAACCATTGGTTTATTACAGTGGCATCTTAGACCAAGTGATGCAGGGCCAATTCCTGTGCGAACAAGCACTCATGGCTGCAGGTTTGCAATGGAGAACACATCGACAATCACCATGGTGTGTCACGTAGTACTGTACATGGAGCACTCATTATTCGCCATCCTGGAAAAATCAGAAAGCAAAATGACAACACAGACAGCATCAGTGTATGAAGTAATACTAATGAACCCAGCAAGTGAGGTAGTGAGGTGCAGCAACATTCATAGCAGAACCTGCAGATGAAGGAGAATACATGCACAGTCGTGCAGCACTCATGGACAGAATGGAAGGGAACATACAGGCTAATGAAGATGAAATAGAAGGGGCTGACATGGTCTGTATTGACGGGTCATAAATTATAGACCCCAATCCTGGAAGGAAACATACTTTAGCAGTGGTAGAATGCTACAGGACACAGGATATGTCATTGCATCCCAGCAGCGATTATCATCGCATTATTCAGCACAAGCAGCAGAGTTAGTGGCAATGATCAGTGCATTGAACATGAACATATTTTTCGATTCAGCCTATGTAACGTGCACAATACAATCAGTCTTGGTGAGGTGGGAAAGATTGGGGTTCAGTAGAAGTGACAGGTCCCGGTACAACATGCAGGACTGCTACGGCAACTGATTGAAGCACTGAAATTGCCAGTAGAAGTGACCACACAGGTGAGTAAAAAACAAATATCATTAGGGAACGAAATGGCAGACAAAGCGGCAAACGAAACAGCATACTTACCTGAAGGAAGTATGGGGTTGTACCCAGAGGTGAAAGAAAAAAAGTGAATAATGGCATAGAGAGAAGGAAGGGAGAAGAGGAAGAGAGGGGGAACACTTTAATACAATACCAATTGTTGAAATAATAGAGCTGCAGAGAAAGCCACCAAAGGAAGAGAAGGATTTATGGATACAATGCAGGTGTTCCCTCCCACCAACTGATTTAATGTGGAGACAGAATAACACAGGGAAACATGTGATGCCTGTCAAATTACTAAGTGTGGCGCTAGAACAGCTGCACTTTTCTGCCCACATATCCAAATAGAACATCACAGCAGAAATGAATTAAGGATTGTATGTTCCAAATTTACCTGAGCAAGTGGCAGAATTTGTGGGAAATTGTGTAATTTGCTAACAATTTTTGTCTGGTCATAGATTACGAACAGTGAAGGAAGCATTGACGTGACCAGAAGAGCCCTTCCGGCACTTGCACATCGACTATGTTGATATGAAAGCTAGATGTTCTTCTTACAGGTACATGCTTGTGATTGTCTGTCCATTTTCACATTGGTTAGAGGCGGCGCCCTGTGCCACAAATGATGTGAAGTCGGCTGCAAGGTTCCTTGAAAGGGAGGTGTTTTCCTGATGGGGGATTTGTGATGAAATAAGGTTGCATAATGGGCAGCACTTTGCCAATGACCTCTTTAAGGAAATTACACACCACCTAGGAATTAAGCACAAACTATGCACAGGGTACCGGCTGCAGGCAAACCGAATTGTAGACAGACTAAATGGCTTCCTTAAAGAATGCTTGCCAAAGCTAATGAAGAGGAGGAGCCAAATACCTCTACCGGACGTTCCGCCCCTATTTTGCCTATATGTTGGCAACCAGAAATTGCGACATGTGCAATACCAGAGAGAATGCCAATTCCACGAAAAGTCCTTGAAACAAGGTATCCATCGCGAAAACCCTATGTGTATCCATGAAGAAATGATGACCTTTTGAAGGAAGTTTTGGAAAAAGTGTGAAAATGAATGAATGAAAGAACTGGTGATGTCACATGAAATAGAGATGACACACACAGAAGAGATATAAATGAAGTAAGAATATAGACCTTATAGAACCTGATGACGAAGTAATGAAGTATGCAACATTTTGGGGGCAAAATGAAGATTGCATGTGCAGAGAAGCACCAGAGAAAATGTAAAATCATTTTACAATTGTACAGATGCAGTAACGCAAGTAGACAAAATATTCATAAGGTTGGCTATGTAGTGAATAGATTGCAGTAATGCGCCAATGTATATACATAGGAATATATAGAATCTGGATTTTCCACAAACACACTTTAGCAAACTTGGACCAAGTGAATGAAAGTGTTGGAAGTGTGGCACAGCAGAATAATAGCTGGCGGTGAAGGACGATTCAAGAAAGTCTTGCCTGGCACAGTGTCAAGAATCAGGGCTGCTAAGAGCCTTGCCATGTACTCGCGAAGATCCAAAAACATGAGAAGCAAGCTCAGCTCCGGTTTAAGGTGTAAGGAAAACCATAGAGGGTGCCAAGATGTCTTCATTTAATGGTATTAAAATACAACGAAGCGCACGAAAAATGTGGTCTGCAGTCATATGATTGGATGAGAATGAACTTTGGGGTGAGCTACACCGAGACCAGAAGATAAGACCATGCTTCACTCCCTTTTATTCTCAGGTGCAGTCAGCCTCTGCAAGGCCAAGTTCAAATATTTTAATTGAATGGCAGACCGCAGGAGTGATGATGGATGTTGGGCTAATTGGGTGGAGTGGCATGACCAGGCCAAACCCCCCAGCACCTGGAGTCCCAGTGGTGTGCTGATAGCGAATGGAATATTTCAGAAGGGGACAAGTGTGCCGAACAATTATAGAGGGCCACGTATTAAGGAACCCTATAGTTTGAGAAGCCAATAGTATGTCATATATTTTCAGGACATAAAAGATGACTTGCACTTGGGATAGGCTTAGTTACCCACCTGACCTTAGAGATCCAATCACGTCTCTGTAGCCCATAGAAAGTATATGTATATGTTCCCCGTTCACCAACCACAACACCCCGTAAGTTTTTCCTATTTGCCTGGTAGTGTGACATCAATGATGATGAGTTTTTACTATAAATGTGTGTTTTTTCATGTAACAAGATGAGTGAGAGATGCAGTGTCTGTTGATGTCCATTGTACTCTCTGTTTTAAGGACTTGTTATTAAAACAACAGCTTTCACTTTTGCCAACTTCTTGAGTCAGTCTGATTATTGATGTTTTAGTAAGATCTGCATCCCCATCCATCTGAGATACTGTTACCTCGTCTTAAAGGACCCTGTAAATGGTTTCACTTGGTAGCAGAGAGAGGATGGTTCAGACCCATCAAGCGATAAAGCTCTTAGAAATTGTGGAATATCGGGCATCCTCTGCCATCTATCTGGAAGAACATGAGGTTTCCTGTGGAGAGCAGCCGAACATAGGCAAACTTGCAAGTAAAGAAGATACAGATGGGACGGGCACCTTGTTCACAAAATCCCTCCTGGTTTCCACAGGCGCTGAGTGGACCAAAGGTGAAAGTGGCCGGTTGGAGGAGGAGATGATCCCGAATGTCAAGAGCTGAAAGGTGAATGGTGAGTGGATTGAAGGATGTGGCAAACAGATGTGAGAAATGTGAGAACAGGGGATTGTGATGATAGTGAAGAGTAACGGGTCATGGTTGATTAAATATGTACATATGATGAGGAAAATCAGAGATGAAGAGCATCTGAGATAAGCCCAGTGTCCTACACTTAAGAAGTGTCTCGAAGGAGTCGTCTCAAAACCCAAGTGGATAAACTAGGCTGCATATAGCTAGATCTATAAGAGGAGATGATTCACACTCCTACCAGAGTAAATTAGGAGCAAGTAATAGCAGCGAAGAGTGTTGAGGAAGTATATGTTGGAAAGTCGACTAGTTTGTCTGTTCGTATACTTTATGTATAGGAGAGGTGAAGTGTCAAAGAACAGCAAGGACAGGTTGTTTTGGGTAGAGATTAAAACGCTATAATCTATCTGCTTTAATTATTATCGGCGCCAATTGAAATAAGTAGATTGGAGTAAAATTGTGAACTAGAGGCTTTGAGTGGCGACTATTGGTGTGCGCTCATATTTTTTATTTTTCTGAAACAGATTTTGTGTAATGTAACGGTAAGTATTGACAGTCAATCAATACTTGTCACAATGGGGGATGATACTCCACTAACGCATCTGTGCAAGCAGCTGCCATAACATGCACCTAAGCTTAAACAGTACAGTGCAGAATGGGTTAAGGGTACTGCAGACAAAATGTTCATGTCATGGCCACAAGGGGGATCTCTGTCAAAGGCGGTTTTGCAACACATGACCGCATACTTGCACGCTGCATACACAGGGTAGACATTGGAGAAAAAGTTAGCTAGCTTAGAGCTTTGGAAAATGTAGCAGGTGGAACGAGAAGATCCACCTCCTGAGGACTGGATGCTTAATCAGTGTAGGCAGGAAGGTACTGAGCCTTCTGCTCCCCCTACAGCACCCAGAGTAAATGGTGATAGTACAAAAGATGACAGATTGTACCACTTAAGGGAACTAAAATAGCGATAAGATATTGTAATCCGATATCTGTACCACCTGCTTATAGCAATGATGAGAGTCCAGGAAAAGAAAGGGCTAAAGGAAAGGAGGAGACCTCTAAGGTCCTGCAAGATAAAGAGAAAAGTGAAAGACCAAATGTATCCTTAAACATATTAAACATAGAACGAGAGATTAAGAGATGGAAAGGAGAAAGGGATAGAACTGACAAGGTTGCCCTCGTACAGAACGAATGGATGGGCGGACATATATTGCTCCAACTGGGAAGGGTATTTAGGAAGTGAGGCAAGGGGAAGATCAAGATGAACAAAATAGAAAAGACAGATAACGAGAGAAACAATTGAAAGAGGATGAGCATAAAAGGAAGAATAGACAAATGCGAGAGCAAATGTACCAGGCGGAGCCACTCAGAAAGGAAGAAAGGGCAGCAGAACAGAGAAAGTATGACAACAGTCAAAGAACACTTGAAGAACGAGATAGGATAGAAAAGAAGAGAGAAGAAGAGGAAGAACAGAAATTACAAGATAAAAGAATGGAAAGACGAAGAAGTGCATAGAGCAAACGAAAGAAGGGAAGAAAAAAGCCAAGAAGAAAATAGAGCTAGATGGGAAGCAAGAAAACAAAGGAAATTAGATGAAGAAATAGAATTAAAAAAAAGACAGAGAGCACACAATATTGATCGCATTGAGAAAGAGCTGTTGAAACCGAGTCCAGTAATATCATGGGGTAACATGAAGGAGTTTCTCCCGTCACAAGGATTAATACCTGGGCCATCTAGGGTAAACCTAGATGACAATTTTGAGATAGGAAGTATCGTAGATAGAATCGATAAAGCATACAAAGAGATGAGGTCAAAAAATTAGTCAAGAAGAAATGGAAAAGAAGCTCGATCCACAGTTGCCCAGTTACGAGGAAAGGAAGGAAGCCTGTTTAGTCTCGAGCATAGAGCCTTGTCTTTGGACAGCCTAACAGTAAACAGAGATGAGAAAGAAGATAGCCACACTAGTTTGGGACTAGACATGTCAGACAAAGAAAGCGAAACCTTCCATTAGGAAGACGGAGAAAGTACATGTGGTCCAGAGGGATGTCTGCAAACAGATAAGGAAGTAAGATGGCCAGATTTAGACCAACCAAAAGATAGGATGCCAGACCCCATGGCATACCCAGAGTGACCTAAAGGGTGGTCACACAGCGAGAGGGTAGAACCACCACCATATGTGAGAAGGTTGAGATCATTGCCATGTAGAAGGCAACCAGGAACCATTGTTCCCACTATGAGTAGGCAGACGATGGGAGCGGATTGCGGATTTGGGTTTACGCAATTCCCCCTACTAGAGAAAGGAGAGTACAGACCACAGTATATTCCTTTGCCCCAAATGGACAAAGATCATTTAAGATGTAAACTCCCCAGTTTGATGGCGGGTGCATGGAAATGGATTTATGAGTTAGAAAAGATGACAGGAGGAAGCACGTTAGCTATAGGGGACATTAAAAGTCTCCTAGCAGCCATTCTTGGGGAAAGAGCTGATGATATATGGACGAGAGCAGGTATTTCAAGTGTTAAAGTGCAGAACACAGCTTATGATGGAGCGCAGTTTAATAATTGTATGGGGGCTGTCTGGAAAGCTCATAGAGTACAGTATCCTGATACAACAGATTTGGTTGCAATTATGGCACGTAAGATGCAAAAAAATGAAGATCTGCTTGCTTCTTTTCAAAATGTTCAGGAACTGTGGACTTTGGAAAGGAGGGAGCCTTGGGGTTATTTTACCACATTTTTTTGTCAGGGGTTTCCGGAACAGGTACAGAGACAGTTCAAGAAGCTAGTGGTAATGGAAGCGAAGCATGGGCAGAGATACAGTTGACTATCGCGCATCATTGCCGATTGCTGCAAGAGAAAAATAATAAGAGGGAGGATGCTAGGAAACTTGAGGAAGCTAAATTAATCCAGAATGAATTATCAAAGTATGCTATAGAAGGTGCAGTACTGACAAGTGCAGATGGGCTGGGAATGCAGCAGGTAGCAGGTGTGCCACAGGCACATAATCAACGCCAGTTGGATCAAGGGGGAAATGGGTTTGTGCCGAGAGGCAGAGGTACAGGCTGTAGAGGAAGTGGGGGTTTTCAGAATAATCAGGGTGGTTTTCAAAATAACCAAGGCAGGTTTCAGAATCTGCAGAATGATAACCAGAATGTGCAGGGAGGACAATTGAGGAGATTCCCTCCTGCATGTTGGATATATGGGATGACAGGGCACATTGCTCAAACATGTGGGAGCCAAGGGTATGTACACAATTCTCAAGAGGTGGGACAGCCTATCCTCCAACATATAGCCCACAAAATAGGCACGGGTTTGCCCAAGATCAGACAGTGTATCAAGCAAAAGTGATGCAAACACAACAGGCTTTACAACCACAGCAAGCACCATTGAATTCACCCCAAGGGCAATCACAGCACACACCCATGTAGATACAACAGAGTGCAAATATGGGACAGTTATTGACTCCTAGAGTAGGGGGTATCACTATTGTGGGAGGAAATCCTTTCACATGTGCGGGAATAAGCATATACCCACAATAGGACAGCTCACATGGCAACTTGATGTGTTCTGTACTATTGGTGACACCAAATCCTCAAGAGGAACCAAGGGTTGACGTTACCATATTCTGTCAACATCAGAACTAGCCCCCACTCTACTCACAAAAGGCCCAATGAGACAAATACTAAGATCACTCATCTAGACCATATCGCCACTAAACCAGACATCGCTAATAATTCCAAAAGCCCCCACCAACTGCCATCACCTTCCACCATTCCCAAATCTCAACCTGCTCCTCAAATTAAAGCAGCACTAATAAACGCAAGGTCTTTAACAGCACATTCTACAGACATTGCCGACCTAATAATAACTAACCATCTTGACTTCCTAGCCATCACGGAATCCTGGTTGCATGAGGCTGCAGGACCCCTACTTGCCGTAGCTGTCCTGGATGGTTACACTATATTTAGACAAGATAGAGTAAATACACGAGGTGGAGGAATTGCCATTATCTCTAAATCCACTCTCGCTATGAGACTTGCCCAAACCCATAACTTACTCTCTTGTGAAACCCTCACAGCCAAACTCCCTCTAACTGACTCCCAAACACTAACGTTCCATCTCATTTACAGAACTCCTGGGCCCATTGGAAACCTTTGAGGAGGACATCCTACCCTCCTCTCGGACAATCTTAAAACTATGTCCCAACGACTAGTCCTACGCGACTTCAACCTAGGTTTTAATGACCCACTTGATAAACAGGCCACTATTATAGCCAACTCACTCTCTGAACTAGGACTATCCCAAAAAGTGAATGAGCCCACTCACGCTAAAGGAAGAACCTTGGACTGGGTAGCAGAATACAATTGCACAGCCAATATTACTGCTATAACGCCCTATCCCTGGACTGACCCTTTTCTCCTGTCCTTCTCACTACTCACTACTAGACCACTCTTGCCTACTATACCTACTACCCCCCCTGTCCAACCAGAAATAAAAAAACATAACTATAGATACTGTAATACCAGCTATCCTACCCATTTTAAATCGATTAGATGACAACCTTGATCCAATCATACTTGTGAAGGAATACAACAAAATAATGCTAACCAGACTGGACAGCATTGGACCCCTGAAACTCAGACCTAGCAAACCTAAAGCACACCTCAATAAATGGTTACTCCCCAACTCAAGGACCTTAGACTTCTAAAAAGGAGCTGTGAAACTACATGGAGACTCCTCCCAACCACCACCAACTAAATAAAACTCTCAGAGATTTCATCGCAATACAAAAAAGAGATCTTCCTCGCAAAGCGCAACTCCTACAACAAACGTATCTCTAGGGCAAACTCCAGCACCAAAGAACTATTTTCCATCCTCAAAGAACTTGAATCCCCCATCACCACACCTGGAATTTGCAACAAGGACAAAACATGGTGCTCTGATATACAACAGGCCTTAGCGAGTAAAATAACTATCCTTCAAAACAAAATATCTCAAATGAAACAATCCATCAACCACCCACCTAACCCACCACCGCCAATGCCCTGCCGAAAGACACTCTAACTAACCTAGCCCCCCGCTTCTACTTCTCCAAAATGTCTACCCATGAGGCTGAGAATGTAATTCTATCACTCAAGCCCTCCAACTGCCAGGGTGACCTCTGTCCGGCTCAGCTTATCAAAGACACGGCAAGAGACCTTGCGCCGTTCATCACCAAACTGATTAATGCCTCATTCTCCTCAGGAACTGTACCAGTTAATCTTAAACAATCATGGGTGCTCCACTACTAAAAAAAAAAACTCTAGATCCGCTAATTCCAACCAACTATCGCCCTATCACCACCGTACCCTTTCCGCTCAAGATCCTCGACAAAGTGGCCTAGCTCCAGATCCAAACATTTCTGGAAGAGCATAAACTGCTGAGTGCTCGTCAATCAGGTTTCCGACCCCAACACAGAACAGAGACCGCCCTTATTGACCTGAAAGCACAGGTAGATGAGCTGAGAGACAAAGGGAAAACAGCCCTCCTTTTACTATTAGACCTCTCAGCTGCATTCGACCTGGTAGACCACAAGGTCCTCTGCAGACAACTAGACACGGCTGCCAATTTTTCTAAAGAGGCAATCATCTGGATTGAGTCCTTCTTGAGTGACAGAACTATGAGGGTCTTCTCGCCCTCAGCGGCAGCAGACCCTATCCCCATCATATGCGGTGTTCCCCAAGGATTTTGCGTCTCCCCCACCTTGTGTAACATTTTCACCAAGCCCCTCTTTGATGATCTGGATTCTCTTGGTATCACCTACACTAACTATGCAGATGATACTCAGATTCTCCTCCCACCTTCCGGAGATTACGAAGAGGATTTGGCCTTGATGAACAGGGTGCATCTCATCATCCAGGCATGGATAGCCATTCATGGTCTATGCCTGAATGATGAAAAAACGGAACTCATCATACTGGGTACACATGCTAACATAAAAAAACTAGGACCAAATTACACATCATTCATCATTGATGGTAATGTTATTAAGGTGGCCAAAGAGGTGAAAACACTTGGGTTCTACCTTGACTCCACCTTGTTTGTTTGTTTGTTTGTTTGTTTGTTTGTTTGTTTATTTGATATAGCGCAAAACCAAACCCGCAGGTAGCCAGGCGCAAGCATTACAAGATTACTTGAGAACTTTGTTACAGTGACACACACAGAAGTAAGCGGTAGGAGAAGATTCAGAAACATTATAGATTACATGTGCTAAACAGTTAATGCCAAGTGTTGGAAACAGAAAGAAATGGAGGGTGGTACAGTTCAATGAAGTTTAAAGTTTGGAAGAACTTGTGCGGTTGATTGTCAGGTGTCAGAAGCAAGAAGGAGCTGAGTGGTAGTCAGCCACAGCTTGTAGCTGGATACTGGCAGTGGAGGTCGGGGTACCTAGGGACAAGTTAGCAGGGCATAGTCAGGAGGGTGTCTCTCAGGACGAGTGGTTCTGATTAAGGAGGGGGATCACCTTAGATGTCGTTGGATCGTATCCATGAGAGTGCCCTGCGTCTGAAACTTGGGTAAGGTTGGTCCTTTCTGAGTTCTAAGGGGAGTTTGTTCCAAGTTTGGGCCGCGGTGACAGGAAAGCTGGCGCCGCCAGCTGTGCTTTTTTTATATCTGGGCACCAGCCGGGTGAAGGCATTAGACCTTCTTGTGGGCCAATTAGAGGTTCTTTTGTTGATTCTGTTTACTAGGTAGGGAGTAGCTATATTGTTGAGGCATTTGGACGTGAGTGAGAGAGTTTTGTGGGTGATCCTGTCATTGATTTTAAGCCAGTGGATATTCCTTCTGGCGGTGGAGACATGGGCTCTGTTGGGTAAGTTTAAGGCTACTCTAAGAGCGTTATTTTGGAGGGATTGGAGTTTGTTAAGGATATACTTGTTAGATCCAGCATATAGGGCATTACAGTAGTCCATTCTGGATATGATAAGTGCATTAGCTAGGGTAATACAACTGGCCTTATCCTTTACTAAACAAGTTAACACCGTGGCCTCAGCCACAGCATACACATGCAAGCTGATTAGAACGGGCAAACCCTTTCTATCAGATGATAATTGCATTACACTAGCCAGAGCCTTGATCTTATCTAGGCTCGACTACTGTAATGCACTATATATTGGCGCCAACAAAGCTATCACCCAAAAAATCCAGATTCTTCAAAACAAGCCCTTAGAGCGGGAGTAGGTGTGTCCAAAAGGTCCCACATCTCCACCATAAGGCGTCAAAACAATTGGCTTTCCACTCTTAACAAAATCAACTTAAAAACTACCTCCTTGACACATAAGGCATTGAACAATGCTGCCCCCAGTTACCTTGTAAACAGAGTCCAAAGAAGAATCTCCACAAGAACCACTAGACTTACCAATGCCAACTGCTTTAACATTCCTAGATTCAGACTAACCAAGATCGGGGGGAACAGCTTCTAGGTCAAAGCGGCCCAACTTTGGAACTCCCTACCATACCATCTCAGGGCGGATCAATCCTACCCAAGATTTAGACTTAGTTATATCAACTGGCTCAAGGCAAATGATAACTAATCAAGAAAATACCTGTGTATATTTTTCTTTTTATATCTGCCACGTCTACCTATTTTTGTAGAGCATACCTATGTACCAGTTATGCCTTTTCTTTGCACTACTTTGTATTATATTTTCTGTGTATAACTATGTAACTTGTTAATTAAGCTTCGCATTGTCTGTACTGCTTGCGCCCTGATACCCCCGGGTCCGGTGCGCATCATATAAATGAATAAACTAAACCAAACTAAACTATAGGAGGAAAATCTTTTTTTCTTTTTTAGAAGACACTCAAGCAACTGACTCATGCATACGAGGGGGAATCTTTTCATTATCAGGAAATGCCATGAATGCTCAGGGCTTCTCTGGAACTTCAAGTAGAGTTCATTTTACTTATGAATTACCAGTCTCTATAGGAGAGTCTGATATGTCTGTACCTTTATTGTATTCAAGACAGACACCAGATAATATTCTGGGCAGAGACTTAATGACAAAGTTAAATATGCCAATTTCCTTCACTGATTCGGGAATAGTGTGTTCCACTCCAGGGATGCATTATTTAAACGTGGCTGAATTTATTATGCCATTTACAGGGCAGATAGCTCTGCGGGGAATGCCATTAGAGACAGAAGTTTTTCTTTATGGGGTACGCATTTTGTTAACATGGTTACCTGACTTATTGGGAAAGATTATGAGAATACCTGATGCATTTTTGTTCAGGACACAGATACCTATGGATGAGGAGGGTGGACAGATTTTTCCCTTACAGCTGCAGGCAGCTACAGTCTGAGGGAAATTAGCCATCCTAGAAAGATTTGGTGATGATGGCAGGCCATGGAGAACAGTAATTGCCATGGGGGAAGGGTATAGATTGACTGACGTCACAGATAAAGACATGTTTAGAGATGATCCATTAGATGATGAAGTAGTATTCCAGATGAGTATTACATATTGGGTCAGAATAGAAAGAAGGAAGATCCCACAGTGAATGATGATTTTGCGGCAACGTCCCGCATTTTTCGATAAGGACATGAAAAAGTTGGCAACCTCCTTATGGACTAGAGGCCCTTATGACGTAGGCCTATTGAGGGGGGGGGGGGTTGAGAAGTTAATATTAAGCTGAAATCAGGAGCAACTTTAACTCAAGCAAGACAGTATCCAATGTCTCGAGAGGCAGATGAGGGTATTTTTAAGACTATATCAGCTATGATGGAACAGGCATTTTGGTGACATCAGAGTCACTGTGTAATACTGCTGTGTACCCTGTTAAGAAATCGAAGGTGAGGGGTTGTGGCATTTAATTCAGGACATGAGGCTGATTAACCAGAGTTTCCATTAGTTCTGAATCCTGCAACAATGTTATGTAGTATTCCAAAAGAGGCATGATATTTCATGGTGATTAACTTGAAAAATGTGTTTTTCTCAATCCTGTTGCATAAGGACTCTCAAGACCTCATGTAATTTACATTTCCGCCACACTAAGCAGAAGAGTACTCGTTTTCCACAGGGGTACTGCGAGTCCCCATCGATCTTTAATAGGGTCCTGCAGATGGACCTAAGCAATATTGATTTGCCAAGTGTTGTACTACAGTATGTAGATGATATTTTAGTTTGTAGTTGACAGAAGATGAGTGCAGGCAAGATTCAATTTGATTGATGAAAATATTGCCAGGAAGAGGTGTTGTACATAGATTAGTTGATTTCACATGAAAGAAAGAAGGTTACACCTGAAAGAGCTGAGGCGATTATGAAAACATCAAAACTGCAGCAGCAAATGCAACAGTTTTTGGGATTGTATAACTATGTTAGAGCGTGTGTATTTGATTATAGTTCATATACGAGACCTCTTTTGCAGGCTTTAAAGAAAGCCCAAGTGAAGAATGAGAAGATAGAATGGACGGAGGAAATGGAGGAAGGGTTTGAGGAGTTGAAAAAGGCAATATGTACAGCTCCAGTTTTAGCCATTCACAATGATTCTGAGGAGCTATTTTGGTTCCTGCATACAAATGGAACAGTAATGACAGCAGGGCTTACACAGAGAACCACATTTGGGTATAAACCTTTCGCATATTACAGTGGGATTTTAGATCCAGTTATGAGAGGACACTTTCTTTGTGAACAATTGCTTGCAACAGCCACATTTACTACTGAGAATTCTGCAAGCATCGTGATGGAGTGTTCTATAACTTTATTTGTTGAGCATGCTTTGTTTACTGTTTTAAAGAAAACTAACGGTACACTAACGTCTCAGAGGGCTTCTGCATACGAGATAGTCATATCGAAACCAGCGATCAAAATAGGCAGGTGCAAAATAGTGAACCCTGCCATAGCCGAACCTGTGAGAGAGGATGAGTAGATGCATGATTGCTCGAATTATGAGTGTTATGATGAAATCCCGAGAGTAAAGGAGAATGCTCTGGCAGGGGGAGGTTCTCTTTATTGACGGGTCTTCGAAAATTGATCAAACTGATGGAGAAAGGCATTCAGGTTCAGTGATGGTAAGGCATAGAGCTAATGGGGAATTGGAAGTGGTAGCAAGTGCAAGACTAACGTCTAATTTTTCGGCAAAAGCTGCAGAATTGGTGGCACTTATTGTCATGCTCGAGAATCACGCAGGGCAGGAAGTGGTGGTGTACAGTGACTCCGCCTATGTGACATGAACTGTTCATGCAGAGTTAGCACGTTGGAAAAGGAGGGGCTACCTCTGAGCAGACAGCAATCCAGTGCAACACACTGCATTATTGGACAGGCATATTAAGGCACTACATCTCCCAGTAGCCATCACAATTGTTAAATGTGCAGCACATACTAAGAGAAATGACTTTATTTCACGAGGAAACCAGGCCAAAAGAGTTGCATATTCACTGGATATTTTGAGTTTTGATGCCCCTTATGTGAAAGAAAAAATTGTCACAATTATGATTGTAAAGGAAGGATTTAATCATTAGTCTAGTAAACAATTGATGGAAGTTCAATGTAGTGCTCCACAGGAAGAATAAGAGCTGTGGACATGGAGGGGATGTTCCTTATCCCTCTCTGAGGCATTGTGGCGACAGGACAGCACTGGTAAAACGATGATGCCTGTAACCTTATTAACGGTAGAATTAGAACAGCTACACTACCCAGCGCATGCAACTAGGGACAGTCCCGCTGCAGCTATTGCAGAAGACTGGTTTGTACTGAACCTGTTAGAACACATTTCATTTTATGTAGTGAATTGCATCGTATGTCAAAGGTTTACTGCTGGGCACACATTGCAAACAATTAGAGGAGTTATTCCTAGACCGATTGGTCTTTTTCAGGATTTACATATTGATCATGTTGATATGCTGCCAGTATGTAGTGGATATAGGTATATGATAGTGGAGGTGTGTCCCTTTTTGAAATGGATTGAAGCTGGTCCATGTACACACCCTGATGCCACTTGTGCTGCAAAGTTTTTAGTCTGAGAAGTATTTCCTAGATGGAAGTATGTGAGGTGCTAAGATCCGACATTGGGTCCCATTTTCTTAGTGAGGTGTTTGAGCAAATGAGTCTATTGCTTAGTATTAAACACAGGTTTTCTTCTGCTTATCACCCACAAGTGAACGGGATATGTGAGAGACTCAACAACCTTCTCAAAGAGAGAATTGCCAAGTTGAAATTAACATTGAAGAAGGGGTGGCTATATTGTCTGCCCTTTGCATTATATGCATTGAGTAATCATCCCGGTTTGGACCACCACCTCACACCCCTTGAATTAGTAATAGGGTGATGAATGAGAATGCCTCTTACTCCTCCATTGATGACTAGGAGTGATGCCCAGACAACTGCAGAATTGTTAGGAAATTAGTTACATGCATATTTAACATGTATTACCACTAGTATCTCTGTCACTTCAGATCAACTCAGGCGTAAGGGGTGTCAGTCTCAGGACACAGATGAAGACCATTCAGCAACTGAATCTGAACAACTTTTACCAGTACCAACACTATTTAATGGTGATCTTGTACTATTTTGCCACTTCAATAGAAAGCGGCATAAGTCTTGTTTTAGTGGTCCTTTTATAGAGGAGATTATTACTCCATCTGCAGTAAAGGATCAAGGAAGACGGGCCTGGATACATCTTAAAAATGTGAAGCCATATGCTGGTGAGACCGGAACACCCCCATCTGATTCAAAAGCAAGTCAAGAAGAAGTAGGTCAGAGCGTGCAGACTCGATCAATGAAGAGGAAGACGGACGCAAGGATTGTGGAATAAATAAATGCAAGTGTGCAATAAATGCAAGTGTGCATTTGGACTGTGGCTCTCCTGGACACTCCTTTTAGCAGGAGGTGAGAAAGTGACTGTTCTTGAGGCACAAGAATTTATTGAAATTGGACCTTAGAAAGTGTTGAGATAAATGAAAAATTGAATTCCTTTTTGATTATTGGAAAAGAGAGCAGTTCCCAGATTGGTTTCTCACTGGGTTTCTCTTTGGACGCATAAATGGTCCTGTCTGATGACGATGTCCATAGACTACTTATTATGGTCTTTTATCACCTGATTCAAGTTCATCCTTATCTTTTTATGTGTATCATTAACAGATCCTATAAATCGTCCTGCATTCAGTTGGTTAATTGTGGAGATAATCGAGCAGATTCTGCTACCACTTGAGCTATTAATGAGGCTGCCTAATTAAAAAGGTTTTTTCCTTCCTTAAAAAATAAGTACACATGCACAATGAGATTTATTGAGCATAATGCGGTTCCAGAAAGTGAGCAAACTCAATGACATTTGGCGAGACATCAATGGTGAGGCTTCATGTACTGGTACATAATTTATATATGCACAGCATCTGTTATTGTTTTTGTCTATTTTTGCTGGTTCATGCTTCATATCTTGTTGGTTCTAAAAGGATAGAAGTCCCTTTGATTCTCCCCACTCCAGTGACCTATGCAGAGTTAGAGGTTGCAAGGAAGCCAAGGCCATATGTGATATCCCTACACCAGTGACACATGTAAGGTCACCTATTTCACTGACAAGTGTTCCTATGATTCCCACTGTAGGACAAATGTATACTGATGTATTCAATGAGATGCTTCTGAGAGCTCAGCTAGCAAGAAAGAGACCCAACAGAAGTGCAAGGGAAGATGATCCTGAGTTAATTGATTATTTAGATAGTACAGCACATTTGGGGAATAACATGTGGTATCAACACATGAACGAGTTAGGAAAGAGAACCTCTGAGGAGGATTGCTATGTTGGTGCTCCCCTAACTTATGCTATTGGTAAGTCTAAAATATTCATAGCTATAGACATAGATGTCTAAACAGCTAATTGCTCAACTTACCACGATATACAACCACGTGGAGCAATGGATGGACTCCAATTGGATGTGCCTAAACGGAAAAAAAACGGAACTCATGATTTTCGGCTCATCCTCTGCTCGTGCTAAGCTACCCTCATCCTACACATCCTTCCATATTAAAGATACCCCCATTCCGGTCCTAAGAAAGGTTAAAACCCTAGGTATGCTGCTGGAAGCATCATTGGGGCGGACGCCCAAGTACAGTTCATCAAAAAAAACGGTGCTTACCACCTCCGTCTAATAAAAGCCATCAGACCATTCATATCTGAGGAAAACTGCGCGACCATAGCAAGAGACACCATCTTGTCACACCTTGACTATGGCAACGCCTTAGTCCTGGGTGCCTCCAAGCAATGCCTACAAAGCTACCAAATTGTACGGAACAACGTGGTAAGAATTGTCAAGCTCAAAACTAAAAAAGAGCATATCAGCAACTCCAGAAGGGAGCTTCATTGGCTGAAAATCGAAGACAGGGTGCATTTCAAAACCTTAACCATCGTTCACAGATGCATCTACGGAAAGGCACCAACCTACTTAAAAACTAGGATCAAACCATACGTTCCTAATAGAACACTGAGATCATCCCAACTTGGTAAAATTGCTACGGCACCACACAAACTCAAAAATGGCTTAGGCAGAGCTTTTCCAACCCTTGCAGCCAACCTTTGGAACAACCTACCAGACCACCTTAGACTGGAAACCAACTATTCGCGCTTTCGCAAACAGGTAAAAAACCCACACCATCAAATAAACGGCCATCACTGCCCAAACCTCAGTTAGTTTAATTCTATGTGACTGTCCCGTCCGCTCTGTCTAATCACTGTCTGTCCGTCCGTCCTCGTGTCCTTGTTTCTGCGCCCCGAGGCTCGCGAGCTACCGGCGCAATATAAATATTAAATAAAAAATAAAATAAAATAAATAAATAAAAGACAAGAGCAAGAGCACACACCAGAGATCATGTAATAAGATATGAACAGCCAGGCATGAAAGGAGCTGGAATCCGATGGGAGATAAATAAAAAGCTCAATTGCCAAGGAAAGACTGATGAAGAAATAAGAAGATGTAAGGAAAGAGGACAGATGCAGATCTGGGGAACAGTACTTTCTCCAGATGGCTGGGAAGAAGGCATAGTCGTATGCAGAGCTCTGGCAGTAACTGGACATCATACACCAGCTATAGATCGAGTGGGAACAGAATCAATTCCTGGAGGTAAGTCTGGGATGTGTACATATGTATTGATTACAAGCATGGGTAAATATGCTCTAGTATAGAATTAACAAGTGTGGATAGAACATTGTTGGTAATAGACTGTTTTATTTTTGTAGATGAGGCACCAACACAAAAAGGCGTAGAAGTGGGGCACAGCGAGGCATTCATTTGTCATGAAGATGGCTGGAGACATCTGAGGACTATAGTATAAAGGTCCCCACATTCCGGCTGAAACACGTGTCGACAGCACCTATTGTGTAACAAAAAGATACATCTGGTGTTCATGAGAATTGGCAAATAACAGTCACTAAGCCTTTTATCTGTTTAGGCCAGCATAGAAGAGTTGCATTGAATAAGAAGTATGAATGAGTTTGCAAATGAGTATGCCTATTCAAATAGGTTGAGTTGGGGTCACTATTTTTTACTAGATGTTTTGTATGAAGATATTTGCATAATTTTAATATTACCACGTTTTTCATGAATTTTGTATAAAAAGAAATATTTATTATGTAACTAACCTTGGTTAGAAGTATCTATCATCAGTTCTGTTCATCACTTTTGGTCTCAGTCCATTGCTTTGTCTAAATTTAGGGAGGACTGGAAGGCACAAGTTAATGTCCTGGGCATTATGAGTAAGGGAACAGTCTACCTGATGAATGATGTAGATGTGTGGTCCAGCAAGGCTCGAAATGTACCCCAAATGGGAAAGATACAGGATGCAATATGCAAAGGCACCCTGGGACTCAAAAGTTGCATACACGATACCAGCAAGGCTTCTGAAAAGTCAAGAAAGTGGCATGTGTTACGCAGAGGCACTCAGAAACTCAGAAATTGCACACGCAATGCCCAGAAAGCTTGCGTAAAGTCAGAAAAGTGGTACACGATACACAGAGGCACCCAGAGATTGGACTGTGTATGTGACACACCGTAGGCCCGAAAAAGTTGAAATAAACATGCACGTATGTGCAGAGGCAACCCCCCACCCCAAAAGAAAAATGCACTAAGCAGTACCTGAAGGGAAGGATAGCTTAGCACCCCAAGATACATCTTTGAAACTCATCAGGATTTTAACCTTCACGCACACAATCAGTGATATGCATTGCATGCCTTATATCACCCGGTCATTGCTGTGAGTCACGTAGGTGTGCCGCGTAGGTTGGCTGTGTCAACATGTGCAGGCCATAACTTGTGGGTTGAGGGCCTACACTCTGCTATCAGCTGCTGTGGATGCAAGATGCACACCTTTTTTCCTCCTGCCGATGTACTGCTGAATTTGCCTGGACTCCTCGGTTGTGCGTGAAACCACCTTTTCTATACTTGCCAGGAATCCACCTCTCCCAATACCACCAAAGCTCCATAAAAAATACCAAGGACCCAAGAAGCCCATACCTGCCTCGGGGGTGCCATGTCTGTGCCATCTACGACATCTGAGGAATGCAGCACCCCCACATCGAGGCAGAGGCCTGCCAACTTCACCTACACCAAAGTTGGCATCCTGTTGGATCGGATCCTGGCCGCCTATGATGCCCCCTTGAACCCAGCGACACAGCTGGGCACCAACACAAGTCTGAGAATCTGGGACGAGATCAAGGCTGCCATCAACGTGCAGGGGGTGGAAGTCTGCACCAGGAATACAGTCCGGAAATGCTGGGATGAACACAAAACCTGTAGCCATACCGAGGTGGTAGCAGCCCTCTACTCAGAGCCTACCATGGAGGTGTACTATGCTGGCTCACACCGGTTCACCCAGATTGAGCTGTGGGTATTTGAGAGATTCTATCCGGACCTCCAGTCCCAGATCTTGGCCTAGGGAAGTCACCTGGATGCTGCTGGTGAGTACCCATGTGTGTCAATGCAGTACAGCATGCATATTTGCAGATGCCACATCCTGTTTGTGGCTTGTGAGTGTCGTGACATGCATTTGATTGCTGATTCAATGATGGCCATTTGTGGTATCAGACATTGAATGCTTGGCATGTGTGTGAGTATTGGAGGATTGAGCCTGAATAGCTTGTAGTACTTGGGCACGTGAAGTTTATGAGCATGGAGAAAGTGCTTGGACATGACAGATGTGGACATGATAGGTTGTGGGCATGTGAGTGACGTGCATGATTTATGAATTCATGGGTGGCACAACAGACAGTGCATCAATGCAGCCACATCTGCTAATAGTGACATTTGTGCATTGATGCCAGCATATGTGAGTCGCTGCATTGACCGCTCCAGGACTGTGATGTGACCCCTCATCCCAAAGCATTTGTGACACAAGTGTATGTGTGGACATACAAGATGTGTATGCTTGCCCACATGACATGTGCGATTTGTTCTCAGATAGGTGTTGCTTGCTTGCATGTCATGTTGTTGCATGTGCACATTGGTGACTGTGTTTCTGTGTGCAGGTGCGCTGGTAATGTTCACATGCACATGGCTGCATCTCATTCTTGTGTTTATTGTTCATTGGTATGGTGGCCTTGCCTGTTTTTGCAGATGTGTTGTTGGCCTCTGTAGGAAGTGGTTTGTTGACATGTGCATGTGTCATGACTGTGATTGGGCCTTCACACTGCACTCATGCAGCATTTGCATTGCTGTTTGCCTGGGCACATACATGTGTGTGTGCATTGTGTGTGTGTCAATTCATGTCTGGTAGATGCTACATGATTAGTCATGTTCATTTATTTTGAGTATGGCACACATCCATTGACAGTGGTAACTGTTGTCAATGCTTTTTTATTCCAATTCTCAACTGTTGCTGCAGCTCGTGAAGGGGGGAGGGGCATGGCTGTGGAGCATACGGGCAAGGACAAGACCACTAGACCAAATCGCACACCCCAGCCAGCCCAACTTGAGAAGGGAGGATAGCTCAAGGGCAACACGCTCGTCTTGGAAGCTAGACGACGCAGAGCAACACAGGTTCGATCCCCAGGCCTGTGCTTAGAAACCTCTGGGTAGTATGCACATTATAAAAAGACAATTATAAAAAATGTATATATAATTACAACATCATTTGAGGGTGAGTTGGCTGAGTGTAAGTCGCAGGAGGTTGTTGTGGTGAGGGGCTCCTCAGTGGCTGTGGGCCAGTGTGTGGGAACAGAGGGGCCATTCACAGAGCAAGGCTCTCTGGAGTCATCCAGAGTGATTAAGATAGGGAGGTGGCGGAGGATGAGGCAGGTGAAGGCCAGTTCACAGGGTAGGATTGGGCATCCAGGAGGGTGTTCAGGCTGCACCCCTGGGCCAGGGACAGGAGGATGAGCAGTGCACCGTAATGATCACCATTGTGGATGCCTCCACACAGACTGTGCGCCCCGAATGGGGCCACAGGGATCAACCCTGATATGACACACGCCCTGCTGGCTGGGATTGCATGGCAGATGGCATCGATTTGTGATGATGTGATAGCTTTGCAGTCTAAGCACTCACGCATCCGCACACATTGATGACCCTCTACCTGGGCCAGCTGGCACATGTGCTACTCTTGGGTGGTCTCTGTGCACTGGCACATTAAGTTGGCCCCTCCTCCACTGCTTCCTCTGTGCCACAGTCATCCTCGGGGTCCTTCCTTGCCAGTTCCTACATGGCCCCCTTTACTCCAATCCCACCCACACTGCACAGTCTGGTGGTCAGCACATCCCTGCCTCAGGTGGAAGTACTGGCAAGTACAGAGGTGGTGGTCGCTGTGCCTGTCCATGCACCTGCACAGGGACAGGCATCAGTGGGACAGCTGGCACATTAGGACTATGCTGGTGGTGTGCCCCCGTGCTACATCATTCAGAAGGCATGGGTACTTGCGTAGTGAATGCCTGGCCAGGCAGTATAGGAGTGGCCTGGGACAATCCTCACAGGGCCCATCAACATCAAGGAGGGAAGTGGATCAGCAATATACAGTCACATGGCAGGAGGAGCGCAGGTGCTTTTGTGATTTGGTGTGCGCCCGGATGAACTTTCGGATGCAACTGATGGGAGAGAGGCAGCGAGCGAGGATGGCATGGGTTGCTCGGGCAAGGGCAGAGATGATGGAAGGAAGGGCGCAGAAGCAGGTCGCCATACTGGAGGAGGCTTGCAGGGATACAGAGAAGGAGGTATTAAGGTTGAGGGAGAGCCTGCAAGCCGTCCAGGACCAGACAGCGCCCCGCCTCCATGTGGAGGAGGATACATTTGACTCTGCCCTGGAGTATGTCATGAGGGACTATTGAGCCCGCTGCCTATGTATATAGTTCATTGTGTTCATTTTCTTTATTTGAGTTTGCTACATTGTTGCCCTTGTGCACTTCCCCTTCTGCGTAGTTTTTTTCTTCATAGTTTACATATTTCTAATAGTTTTTTCTTTGTTCATCACACAGTTGTTGTGTAGTTTATTTGTCCATTGCTGCATTTTGTTTGGATTCATTTCATGTTGCATTGTTTCAGTGACTATCACATGTTTTAGGAGGTCTAACTGTAGGTGTGTGTCATTCCCTCATCAGTTGTGCTGTGGGGGGTGGTAGTCTCCCAATGCATGGCCACTCACTAGCACACATCATGCACCAGCTAATGGGAGCTCTCATGTCATGTTGCACATCTGGCTCTGGATAGCCTTATCATCACATATTCGTTAGTTTATATCTGTATTTGCACATCATCCATCTGCTTGGCTCACACATTGTCAGGCATCCTTCACATCACCCCGGCACGTGGCTGTTCAACTTGTGTTAGTTGCAGGGCCTTGGAATGCTGTCCTTTCCTACCTGAGTCCCTTCATTTATTGTTTGTTGCTTGCTACTCTGCCCTCACATTACATGTGACTCTATCCTATCAGTGATGTCTTGGAATTGTGCCCTCCTTGGTCATTAACCAACAGCACATTGGCCCATTGCAATGGCACATGGACACAATGATACGTCACATTGCATTCCATGGATTTACTGTGTCACATGTACATGGTGCTTTCACTGTGCCGCTGGTGCTACATTCTGCTGTCCTGTTGCTGTGCTACTGATTGTGATCTACCAGGGAGTCATGCTACACACAAGGATTCAGCATCAGTGCCCCCAGTTGTCACGTCTGTGTGTGTGTTTGTGGCCTGTGTGGTTCATGTTGGTGGCAAGCAAGTGGAGCTGAGGTAAGTTGTTCAACATTGGGCTGGTAGGGTGATATGTAGCAGGGACAGGTTGGGCTATCCTCAGAGTTGGGATGGGCTGGTGGGTAGTGTGTGGACCTGTGAGGCTGCCTGGAGGTGGGGGTGTAGGACACCGGGGTGAGGGGAAGGGGGTGTACTGTCAGGGGGCTGTCTGGGGTGGTGGCATAGGTGAGCGGGGCATGTAGGTGATGTGTGGATGTGTGGACCCGCCTGGGGGTGGTGTCAGAGGTGAGAGGGGCTGGTGGGTGGTGTTAGTACTTGAGGGGGCTGCTGGTGGTGGTGGCTGAGGTGAGGTGGGCTGGTGGGTGGTGTCACTACTTGAGCAGGCTGCCTGGGGGTGGTGTCAGAGGTGAGCGGGGTTGCTGGGTGGTGTGAGTACTTGAGGGGGCTTCCCGAGGGTGGTGTCCGAGGTGAGGGCGCTGGTGGCAGGGACAGGTTGAGATATCATCAGAGGTGAGGTGGGCTGGTGATGAGTAGTGTGTGGACCTGTGGGGCTGCCTGGAGGTGGAGTTGTAGGTCACGGGGTGAGTGGAAGGGGTGTACTGTCAGGGTGCTGCCTGGAGTGGTGGCATAGGTGAGGGGGTCTGTTAGGTGGTGTGTGGACTTGTGGACCTGCCTGGTGGTGGTGTCAGAGTTGAGGGGGGGCTGGTGGGTGGTGTCAGTACTTGAGGGGGCTGGCTGGGGGTGGTGGCGGAGGTGAGGTGGGCTGGTGGGTGGTGTCACTACTTTAGCAGGCTGCCTGGGTGTGGTGTCGCAGGTGAGGGGTGCTGGTGGGTGGTGTCAGTACTGTAAGGGGGCTGCCTGGGGGTGGTGGCAGAGGTGAGGTGGGCTGGTGGGTGGTGTCACACCTTGAGCAGGCTGCCTGGGGTTGGTGTCGGAGGTGAGGGGGGCTTCTGGGTGGTGTCAGTTCTGGAGGGGGCTGTCTGGGGGGTGGTGTCAAAGGTGAGGGGGGCTGGTGGGTGGTGTCAGTACTTAAGTGGGCTGGCTGAGGGCAGTACTGGAGGTCAGTGGGCTGATGGGAAGGGGGTGTACTGTCAAGGGGCTGCCTGGGGTGGTAGCATAGGTGGGGGAGGTTGGTGGGTGGTGTGGGGTTTGCAGGGATGTATCTGTAACTTCTGTGGGCCTTCAAGCAGATTGGCTAGGGTGCTGACGTTACGTATGGGGTGCTCACCCAGGTTTGCAAGGGTACAGTAGCTACTTGCATGGGGCATCACGCAGATTGGCATGGGTGCTTGGTTTTGGACAGCAGTGTATGCCAGGTTAGCGGGATGGTTGTTCTATGGCTATGTTTTTCGTTTGGGTCGGGGCGTGTCATGGGTGTTCATTGCGCAGCTCATTTTGATGTGTGGGTCGGGTTGGAATGTGCATTTGGATCCATGAATACGCATGGCACACAGAAACATTTCTGCATGCAGGCTCAAAGAGAGTCGTTCTCTGCACGCAGGCTTTGCAGGATCAATGCACATTTTTTCCATGAATCAGGCCCAAAGTCTTGCAATGCTTGGTAGATGGGAGTTGATTATAGTCATCTGTAACTGATTGTGCTTTTTTAAATTTATGTAATGTAACTTTGTTTTTATTCTGTGACACAACATCACCCTAGCAGTCTCAGAGCACCTGGGCTTGTCCATGGGGTGCCATACTTTTCCCAGTCCAGAGGTATCCAGACCAAAATCTGCAGGAAGAAAGATAATGAGCGAGGGGAAGATAAGAGAATGGGAAAGCGGAAAAATAGATGCAACAAACACAGGTGGTGGGATGGGGAGGAATATTTTGTGATGGCATGGGTGCATGTTGGTTGGACCATAGTTCTGCCAAAGGTCAGAGACTGATATATCCTAAAGTGCTGCGAAAAATAAATTGAGTTTCCAATGCAGATTTGGAGTATTGAACATGTGTACACAATGCATTGTTGGATGCATGAGAGACTTGAGATTGTGGTCAGTGAATCCTGGAGGTTTGGTGACTTTTTTTTCTGGCCATAGCTAGACTTAACTGAAAGAAGAAATACCTAGGCAAACTTGCCTGCGGTGTGGGCCGCACACCCTTAAGTCCCAATTGGGTTTCAAAGAAAGTATAATGTTTTGTGGATCAACGAATCATTAGTTATTTGAACTTGGTGATTTATTTAAAGTAACTGTAAACAATAGCTTTCCTGATGGGCAACACAGCACTAAATGGCCAATGCATTTCGGACTCATCAGTCCTTCATCGGGGCCTATCTAATCAAACAAATTAAAGCCAAACATTTCATATCAGTGACAATTAGACCAATCAAGTAAGAGAAATGATAATTCAAAACCAATATCAAGAAAAAATCAAAAACAAAAAACATCACATGTTATAGTTCATTGAAAATCAACAGGGTCCCACATACACAGAGACGTGAACATAATAAAAAAGGGGGGGAGAGGAAAAAGAGAGTCAACTCACTGATATTTACCATTAAGCATTACATTATTAAGCTTCTTGTTATTAGGCTTTGTCTGAGCACTGCCCAACTTCCTGTGTGTTCTTCCATAATAAATGCACCTTAAATGTCAACTGTAATGTTAGCCAGTCATTGCTGTGGTGTTTGATATTAATAGTGCTCCAGCTAGGCAGATGCCATGTGGGTTTATACATGAATTACTTAAAACAGGTTCAAAACCCCGTACTTAATTCCATGGTAAACCTGTGAATACTACGTGCAAAATGCTATTTTGTCAAAATTCAGAAAAGTGGCTGACCTTAGCCAGTAGATAAATGGCGTATTCAAACTTAAAGGGTTTGCCTTTCCACAAGCGGCTCATCCGCTATGCGTGAATTCACAAGTTAACCTGTTACGAACAATAACATTAATTAAAGCGTGTTGTCAGCCCGCTTGCATTTGCCACCATAATCATTACATCTATGAAAAGCACCTGAGTGATGATCTATCATGAGACTCCTACCTTGTGTGGAATGCTTCAGCACAGGATACGTGTCTCGCTGAGTCACGATTCTGTGTCAAACAACTTTGCTAAGTAGACGTGCAGTCATGCTCAAAGTGAGGCTGTGTTTACCATGGTAATGCCTCATGCAAGATGGTGGCCTGTCCGTGTGTTTTCCATCATCTTGGTTGGGGCAAATGTAAAGTGAAAGCATGGATATCAATGTTACTTGTTCACCAGCTAATGCAGCTATGTGTAGTATGACTGTGCTAGGAACAAATTGATTGTGTATTGTGCATACTTCAGTCATTCACTTATTTGACAGTGTATGATCCTAGAAACGGTCTTCCCTAAAAATATACTTCAAGTGAAAACAAAAAGAGAGTTCACCGTGCCAGTCAAAACAAGGACAATAAAAAATGCATTACATAACTAAATGCAAAATCATAACAATCGTAAACAATAAATCTCAAAAAAATTAGGAAAATAATAATACACTACTTTGACTTGGTCATTTGAGCAATTCTATGCAATGTGGCAAAACCTGCATAGGCAATGCACTGTTCGAATAAGAATAAAGATAGTAATAGTGATCAAAAACTGGAATAACAACCGCAGGATATCTTTCAACACAGTCATAATGCGCAACATGCGCTGGTGAGGTCAAACAAACCCCTTTTTTTTAAATTGTGTATTGAACCAATAAACTCATTAAAAACAGTACATAGAGAACTGTTGGTTACTTCGATCAACTCATAGGGAACAGTTCATAGAAAGCAATTCAAATCAAACTCTTCGTTCATTCCCCTGGGTGATAAGCTGTCCAGCCGATCTATCCAGTACGCCTCTCTTAGTTGGCGTCTCTTTCGTGGGTCTATGCCTGGTAGTTGGTTACTCAGTACTTCCAATACTTTGCACCTTAACTGAGCCGCTGTATGCTGTTTTTGATTGAAGTGTCTTGCCACGGCTGAGTTTGGATTTTTGTTACGTATGCATGACTTGTGTTCGCTCATCCTAGTTTTAAGCTTCCTTCCTGTTTCTCCCACGTAACATAAGCCACAAGGACAACGTATGCAGTATATGCAGTTCTCAGAGTCGCATGTCCCAAAATCTCTAAGAGGGATTTTTTCTCCTGTATGAGGATGTGATACTGTACTTCCTTTTATGATGCTATTGCAATTATTGCAGTTCAAGCATGGGTAGGTGCCTTGTTTTTTCTGTTTTTGTTTATTATCTGCAATGTCTCTTGGGTTGACAAGTAAATCTTGTAAGTTGTTTGAGCGTTGATATGCAAATACTGGTTTTGTTGGGAATAAAGCTGTTGTCCGTTCATCGCTGGTGAGTATTGCCCAGTGTTTAGTGATACATTTCTTTATGCGTGCACTCTGAGTCAAACATTTATTCACATATACTATTGTTGGGGTTTCTCTTTTGGGTTTCTCTTCCAATGTGCTAGCTCTGGGTCCGGCTGTCACTTTAGATGATGCTTCGTCCAACTCCTCTCGATGGTATCCTCGACATGATCATTTATTGTCTAATTTCTGTAACTCATGGTGAAGTTCCTCTGGGTCACTGATGATCCTTTTCAGTCGTAGCATCTTCCCATAGGGTAGATTCCGTAACGTATTCTGGGGATGAAAACTCATCCGATGTAGCAAGTTGTTCCTGTCGGTGGGCTTGGTGTACAGTGAAGTCGTTATCTGTTGTTGATTTACTTTCACTTCAACGTCAAGGTAATGGATGTTAGGATCCCCTATTTCTGCTGTGAACTGTATTCGCGGATCAATCTGATTCAGATATGTCAAAAATTCTTTTAATGTATCCATAGATCCCTTCCACAACCCGAAAATATCATCTATGTATCTCACCCACACTTTTAGATGATCATTCCATTTGTGTATGTCCAAAATATGCGTGGTTTCAAACTGATGCATAAATGCGTTGGCATACGCTGGTGCCATTGTGGCTCCCATGGCGGTTCCTGATGTCTTTAGGTAGTATTCTTTATCATACGTGAAGTAAGAATTCATAGAAAGGAAGGTCAGTAGTGTTAAAATGAATTCTTTGTGTGCTCCTATGTTATCTTCCTTTAGCAAAAGCCATTCCACTGCTGCCTGTCCTAAATCGTGGGGTATGTTCGTGTAGAGACTGTTCACGTCAATAGTGAACAGAATGTCTTGTTCTTCAAGGTGAATCTGTTCCAGAATGTTCAAAAAGTGGTTACTGTCCTTAACATATGTGGAGGTTTTCTGTATGATGGGTTGCAGGAAATAGTCAATATAAGTGTAACACTCACCTGACTCCCACGGGGGCGCTGGTCTAGTCTGGGTTGCTGTGGCCTCTTCAAGCGTGATGCGCAGAACTCGGACCACCGATTGAACAGGACCCCCAAATCTTGCTTGTCTGGCCCATAGGAATATCCTTCTGCAGATGAGAAAGGGGATTAACTGTTTGCAGAATAGTGTGCTTGCTCCCCCCTTTCCTCCTTCGTTCTTCTCTGACTTCCTCCAAAACCCCCGGTTTAAGCTCACCTTATGGTTTGGAAGGATGAACTCTCCATCCTGCTTCTGGTGCAGGGGCGCGCGTTCGTCCAGCTACTTCACTGGTTTTCAGAATGGCGCTGGCAAAATCCACTTGACTTTTCTGAGCGATACGCCGTAAGTATGAAGATTCAAAAGTTCAAGTGTGAGCCTCTTTTTATGTTGTCTTCCTAACCTGTGATCTGTCCTTTATTTCAGGTGCAGAACGAAGGCGATGCGTTGAGGGGTTAAATTGCCGATGGTAAAATCAGGTGAGTTAGTGATGAGGGCGACCCCTCTAAATGTCTTTATAATTCCCCAGTAATGTCTTTTGTCCTTTCCCCATAGGGGCAGGGGTGCGGTACCTGCCAACGAAGCAGCGCCGACCCGAAATGTGGAATGGTTCACCAAGAAAAGCCGGTAAGTATTATGGCTGAAAATTCGGCTTTCCTCCTGTGTTCCCTCTGCTCACCTTTTGTCTCTTCTTCTCTCCCCTAGGTGCAGAGATGTGGTGACCGGTCCTGACAGCCGCGATGGAGCCGGGAGATGTCTTGAGGACAGGTGAGTGAAGCGCGGTGCTGCAGCGACCAATGCGATGCTTTTAAATGGAAGTCTTTCTTCAAGAATGCTGGCGTGAAGATTCCGGATGCGGTAAGAAGTTTCAATAAGTTCTTGGTTTCCACCTTTCTCTTCTCGTCTTTCCTTACAGGTGTTCCAGGTTCGAGGTGGGCGTGGCTGGAGTCCAGGTGCAGGAGCAGACACGGTGAGCGTTCAGCTGCTGGGATGCAGAACAACGCGAAGCACGTGTGGCTGTCCGGGCGTGCTTAAATAGCCTTGGAAGAAGTCCTAGGTAAGTATACTTCCACAGCCCCACCCAAGTAACAAAATAGTCCCTTCAGTAAAATAGTCCCTCCTAAGCCTCATTTGGCTTGGGTCTTCATGCAGCATGGTCTGCATCAGGTGAGTATGCAGCATGATCTGCATCAGGTAAGTGCACCAAACACTTTCCTTTATGAGCCTGGCGCCTATGGCGCCAGGACTGATATCCAACATGAGCCCCTATAAGGGGCCGCTGGGCTTTTACCCGGGGGCATGATGCCTGCTGTCGGGGGTGCTGGGCCTGGCCTGGTGCTCCGGGGGTAGGCATCATGACAGCACTCCCCCCCAAGGCCCCACCCAAGGTCGTTCCCTCTGGAGGTTTCGGTTTGTTTGGGAAATTCCGATGGAACATTTTTACTAGCCGAGGTGCATGTACGTGGTCGCTGGGTTCCCAAGACCTTTCCTGAGGCCTGTACCCCTTCCAATCAATTAGATAGAAAAGTTTTGATTTTGAGATCTTAGAATCCAAAATGCTCTTCACCTCGAATTCAGGCTCCCCATCTGTCTGGATTGGTTCTGGTGGCTTTATTAATCTGGTTCCTGGTTGCACTGGTTTCAAAAGTGACACATGAAAAACGGGATGAATCCGCATGCTAGCTGGTAGATCTAGCCTGACTGCCACTGGGTTAATTATAGCTTTGATCGAGTAAGGGCCTAAATACCTTGGATTAAGTCCGAGGTCCCTTGAGCGATAAGTGTTTGGTAGCCAACCATACTTGATCCCCTATTTGCTATGGAGGCGCCTCTCTTCTATGCAGATCCGCATTCTTTTTGTATTTCCCTTTCGCATGTTGTAAGTGTGCAGTTGCATCCTTGAAGGCTTGAGTAATCGTAGAATGCAAATGGTCCACTGCGGGCATTTCAAGGCTCAAAGGTGAGTCCAAGTCTGAAGTACGAGGGTGATGTCCATATAGGGTATAAAAGGGGCTCTGACCAGTTCCAGAGTGTATCGAGTTATTGTATGCATATTCAGCCACCCATAAAATATCTTTCCAATTACCCTCTGATTGGTGCAACATACATCGTAGATATTGTTCAAGGGTCTGGTTCGTTCTCTCCGTCTGACCATCGGTCTGTGGGTGGTGGCTGGTTGAGAGTCTTACATCGATTTGTGCCAGTTGACAACACTTTTTCCAAAAATGAGAAATAAACTGGCTTCCCCGATCGGAGACTAGTATGGACAGGAATCCATGCAAACAGATGATATTCTCGAGGAATTCCTTGGCAAGAACAAAAGCTGAAGGTAATCCTTTCAACGGAATAAAATGGGCCATCTTGGAAAATAAATCCACCACAACCAGAATAGTATTGTATCCATTACAAGAGGGCAGGTCCGTGATAAAATCTAGTGACAAGGTGTGCCAAGGTGCTGGCGGAATGTCTAAGGGTTGAAGAAGACCGGCGGGTTTTGTTTTTTGACCTTTGTTTTGGGCGCAAACTCCACAGGACATCACGAAAGATTTAATATCCTTTCGCCAGGAAGGCCACCAGAATTGTCGTTTAATTATTTCCTCTGTTTTGGCAATGCCAGGATGTCCTTCCATCAGAGTATCATGATGACGGGAAATAACCAGTTCTTGCAATTCCTTTTCTGGCAAAAATAAGCGTCCTTGGAAGTAAGGTAAGCCATCGTTGACTGAAAAGTAAGACCCCCTTTTGATCCAATCCTGCAAGGCTGAATAGTCTAGGAATTGTTTTACCCGTGCTTGAATGTCTTCAAGGGTTTGTAAAGTGGTTATCCCCAAAATTCTTTGTTCGGGAATTATCGGCACAGGTTCTGAGTTTGTGTCCATTTCTCCCATTCCAATCCGAGATAGCGCGTCCGCTTTGCCATTCTTACAGCCGGGACGGTAAGTGATTACAAAATCGAACTCAGCAAAGAACAAAGCCCATCGGAGCTGTCGTGAAGACTGAGCCTTGGCAGTTTTTAAATATTGTAAATTTCGGTGATCTGTGATCACGGTGATGGTATGCCTGGCGCCAAGAAGATAATGCCGCCAAGCCTTAAAGGCGGACTTAATGGCTAATAATTCCTTATCGGTGATTGCATAATTTATCTCCGGCGGCGAGAACTTTCTGGACCAAAATGCTACGGGGTGCAGTTGGTTGGTTTCGGGGTCTCTCTGAGACAGGACAGCTCCCATGGCTAAGCTGGACGCGTCGGTTTCGACTATAGATGGGAGATCGGGACGCGGGTGTTTCAAAATAGGTGCAGACGTAAATTTAGCTTTCAATTCCTGAAAGGCCGCTTCAGCTTCCTCGGTCCATTCAAACGTTTATTTTTCCGCAAGAGTGCAGTGATGGGTTGCACCACACATGAAAATTCCGGGATAAACCTGCGATAAAAATTGGCAAAACGAAGCATGCTTTGGACACCTTTCACCGAACTAGATGATGGCCATTTGAGGATGGCATCCACTTTCCGTGAGTCCATTCGGACCCCTTTAGGTGTCAGGATGAATCCAAAAAACTCAACCTCAGTGGTATGGAAAACGCATTTTTCCAGCTTTGCAAACAGTTTGTGCTGGCGCAATTTCTCTAGGACGGCCCTGACATGTTTTCTGTGATCTGATTCCGAAGAGGAGTACACCAGAATGTCATCGATATACACGACAACACAGACATCGATGAGTTCCCGAAGGACATCGTTCATGAAGAATTGGAAGGCAGCAGGCGCGTTGCACAACCCGCAAGGCATCACCTGGTATTCGAATAGTCCATATTTTGTACGGAAGGCCGTTTTCCGTTCATCGCCTTCTTTTACTCGTACCAGATGATAAGCCCCATGAGTAGAAATGTGGGGTTTTAGGTCTGGAATTTTGCAGGAATTGTTTGGTTTTGTGCGTGATCATGCCCAGATCTTCCGCTCTTGTGAGCATTGCCTCAAGGTCCAATAAAATTTTGTTTGTCGGATCATGGTCTATTTTGGCATAGGTGTTATGATCACTTAAGATCTGGGCATGATCACGCACAAAACCAAACAATTCCTGCAAAATTCAAGACCTAAAACCCCACATTTGTACTCACTCCCTAAAATACACAAAAATCTTGACAATCCGCCCGGAAGACCAATTGTCGTAGCGACAGGAGGGATTCTACACCTTTGGGAACTTATATTGACTATTTCCTGCAACCCATCATACAGAAAACCTCCACATATGTTAAGGACAGTAACCACTTTTTGAACATTCTGGAACAGATTCACCTTGAAGAACAAGACATCCTGTTCACTATTCACGTGAACAGCCTCTACACGAGCATACCCCACGATTTAGGACAGGCAGCAGTGGAATGGCTTTTGCTAAAGGAAGATAACATAGGAGCGCACAAAGAATTCATTTTAACACTACTGACCTTAATTTCTATGAATTCTTACTTCACGTATGGTAAAGAATACTACCTACAGACATCAGGAACCACCATGGGAGCCACAATGGCACCAGCATATGCCAACGCATTTATGCATCAGTTTGAAGCCACGCATATTTTGGACATACACAAATGGAATGATCATCTAAAAGTGTGGGTGAGATACATAGATGATATTTTCGGGATATGGAAGGGATCTATGGATACATTAAAAGAATTTTTGACATATCTGAATCAGATTGATACCCCCGGAGCACAGCAGAAATAGGGGATCCTAACATCCATTACCTTGACGTTGAAGTGAAAGTAAATCAACAACAGATAACGACTTCACTGTACACCAAGCCCGCCGACAGGAACAACTTGCTACATCGGATGAGTTTCCATCCCCAGAATACGTTACGGAATCTACCCTATGGGCAGATGCTACGACTGAAAAGGATCATCAGTGACCCAGAGGAACTTCACTATGAGTTACAGAAATTAGACAATAAATGATCATGTCGAGGATACCATCGAGAGGAGTTGGACGAAGCATCATCTAAAGTGACAGCCAGAACCAGAGCTAGCACATTGGAAGAGAAACCCAAAAGAGAAACCCCAACAATCGTATATGTGTCTAAATTTTCGACTCAGAGTGCACGCATAAAGAAATGTATCACTAAACACTGGGCAATACTCACCAGCGATGAACGGACAACAGCTTTATTCCCAACAAAACCAGTATTTGCATATCAACGCTCAAACAACTTACGAGATTTACTTGTCAACACAAGAGACACTGCAGATAATAAACAAAAACAGAAAAAAACAAGGCACCTACCCATGCTTGAACTGCAATAATTGCAATAGCATCATAAAAGGAAGTACAGTATCACATCCTCATACAGGAGAAAAAATCCCTCTTAGAGATTTTGGGACATGCGACTCTGAGAACTGCATATACTGCATACGTTGTCCTTGTGGCTTATGTTACGTGGGAGAAACAGGAATGAAGCTTAAAACTAGGATGAGCGAACACAAGTCATGCATACGTAACAAAAATCCAAACTCAGCCGTGGCAAGACACTTCAATCAAAAACAGCATACAGCGGCTCAGTTAAGGTGCAAAGTATTGGAAGTACTGAGTAACCAACTACCAGGCATATCCCCACGAAAGAGAGGCCAACAAAGAGAGGCGTACTGGATAGATCGGCTGGACAGCTTATCACCCAGGGGAATGAAAAAAGAGTTCGATTTGAATTGCTTTCTATGAACTGTTCCCTATGAGTTGATCGAAGTAACCAACGGTTCTCTATGTACTGTTTTTTATGAGTTTATTGGTTCAATGCACAATTTTAAAAAAAGGGGTTTGTTTGACCTCACCAGCGCATGTTGCGCATTATGACTGTTTTGAAAGATATCCTGCGGTTGTTATTCCAGTTTTTGATCACTATTACTATCTGTATTCTTATTCGAACAGTGCATTGCCTAAGCAGGTTTTGCCACATTGCATAGCATTGCTCAAATGACCAAGTCAAAGTAGTGTATTATTATTTTCATTATTTTTTTTAGATTTATTGTTTACGATTGTTATGATTTTGCATTTAGTTATGTAATGCATTTTTTATTGTCCTTGTTTTGACTGTCACAGTGAACTCTCTTTTTGTTTTCACTTGAAGTATATTTTTAGGGAAGACCGTTTCTAGGATCATACACTGTCAAATAAGTGAACGACTGAAGTATGCACAATACACAATCAATTTGTACCTAGCACAGTCAGTCTACACATAGCTGCATTATCTGGTGAACAAGTAACATTGATATCCATGCTTTCACTTTACATTCGCCCTAACCAAGATGGTGGAAAACACACGGACAGATCACCATCTTGCATGAGGCATTACCGTGGTAACCACAGCCTCACTTTGAGCATGACTGCACGTCTACTTAGCAAAGTTGTTTGACACAGAATCGTGACTCAGCGAGGTAGGAGTCTCATGATAGATCATCACTCAGACGCTTTTCATAGATGTAATGATTACGGTGGCAAATGCAAGCGGGCTGACAACACGCTTTAATTAATGTTATTTTTTCGTAACAGGTTAACCTGTGAATTCACGCTTAGCAGATGAGCCGCTTGTGGAAAGGCAAACCCTTTAAGTTTGAATACGCCATTTATCTACTGGCTAAGGTCAGCCACTTTTCTGAATTTTGACACAATAGAATTTTGCACGTAGTATTCACGGGTTTACCATGGAATTAAATACGGGGTTTTGAACCTGTTTTAAGTAATTTATGTATAAACCCACATGGCATCTGCCTAGCTGGAGCACTATTAATATCAGACACCACAGCAATGACTGGCTAACATCACAGTTGACATTTAAGGTGCATTTATTATGGAAGAACACACGGGAAGTTGGGCAGTGCTCAGACAAAGCCTAATAACAAGAAGCTTAATAATGTAATGCTTAATGGTAAATATCAGTCAGTTGACTCTTTTTTCCTCCCCCCCCCCTTTTTTATTATGTTCACGTCTCTGTGTATGTGGGACCCTGTTGATTCTTTATGCGTTATAACATGTGATGTTTCTTGTTTTTGATTTTTTCTTTATATTGGTTTTGAATTATCATTTCTCTTACTTGATTGGTCTAATTGTTACTGATATTAAATGTTTGGCTTTATTTTGTTTGATTAGATAGGCCCCGATGAAGGACTGATGAGTCCGAAATGCATTGGCCATTTAGGGCTGTGTTGCCCATCAGAAAAGCTATTTTTTACAGTTACTTTAAATAAATCACCAAGTTCAAATAACTAATGATTCGTTGATCCACAAAACATTATACTTTCTTTGAAACCCAATTGGGACTTAAGTGTGTGCGGCCCACACCGCAGGCAAGTTTGCCTAGGTCTTTCTTCTTTCAGTTCACTCAAAACGTGCTGACGCATGGTAGCATGATTAAGTGGGCTGCACCCCAAAACACAGTAGTATATTTATATACCTGAATTTGCAATAAGCAGCAACAAAGCGGTGCCCGCTCCAGTTTTTTGTGTCTCTCTCATAGCTAGACTTAAACCTCTGATTGTTATTTATGTGACTGCAATGCCTGAGCTAAGAGTGGCATACTCAAGGACAGACTGTATATACATGTTAATGTGGTTGGTAATAGCAGGTAAGAACATGGAGTTATTAGATTAAAAAATCTGGCCGTTGCTATCGAAACAATTTTGATGCAATATTGAGTTTCATGTGATATTCTGGTATACTTTATTTTAGATTAAGGTGAACCAGGAAGGTGTCTTACTTGGAAGCAAGCTATCAAATTATAGTAATACCTAGTCTTCTGTAGTAAGAAACTATAGCCTGAGCTCCCTATGCAGGATGTCTTCATTGGACTGCTCAAAAGGCGAAGGTGGATATGCAGCAAGACATGAAAGTTAGGGAGAGAAGGGACAGGTGTCTGTCTTCCTGTATGCAGTGGCAGATTCATATCCTTCCTTCATGATATTTTACTACATGTTGACTGTTAACACACGGCTACGTCACAATCTGTTTTACTCACAAGCCTGACAAGCAGGGAGGGAAGCTTTAATTTCCAAAGCCGACAATCCTGTACAAAAGTGCACCCAAATACCAGCACTGTGAGGCCGCTCTGCCAGCCAGATTGGAGAGAATGAACATGAAGCAGATGTGAAAGTGTCCCAAAACAGATTCATGGTTAAGAGAAATGTGATCTGTGTAGCTTGTGCACCTGGAAATCCATTTAATAAAAACATTTGGGGAGCTTTATGTTAGACATTTGAACTTGCCATCTAATGTGTAACTCCCTCAAAAATGGATATCATACCACCACAGTAATTTATCTCAGAGCAGCCTAGGCTTGTGCCTGTGTGCAACCATTTTAAGGACATGGACGTTGTCTTTGGCTCAGCAGTGGTCAGACTTTTGACCTCCGCTGGGGTCACAGAACCAGAGTGCCATCGTGAGCCTGGTTATGGTCAAGCGATATGGACACTTTTAAGTGTGGGTGGGTTTTCAACCATGGCTGCCCTAGGATGAAATGCCCTTGACAGGGCTTCTTAGAGGTCCCTAAGGCATTCAAGGATGTCAGTCCGGATTTCTCTTAGGATGAGGTTGGGTGCTTATGAGAGTTAATTTGCATAATTCAGCCTATGCAATTCCTTTTCTAAATGAACTGCAATTAAATAGAGGTCAGCATCCAAATCTTAGGTCAGAACAGGGGTGTTGTGTCTCAGATTACATTTCTACAAGATATGTCTATAGGCCCTCATTACGACCCTGGCGGAAATCGTGGTGCAAAATGCACCATGGAGCACGGCGGAAAGCTGCCGATAGCGCCATGGGGGTTGGCGGATTTTCCGCCCCATTCCGACCTTGGCGGGGCGGTAAATCCCCATCCCCCATTTTACCCTTCCCCATTCCCATTTTTGCCCCATAGGGTATAATGGGAGTGGGGAAGGCGTTAATTACGCCACCGTAAAATACGGTGGCGTAATTAACAACAAGGTCCCGTAGCGCCATGGATTTCTCCGCCCGGAAAAAACAGGCGGAAAACGCTCCATGGCGCTACGGGAACTCGTAGTAGGGCGGACGGGTCCGCCGCGAATACCGCTGGCGTAAACCCACTCCGCCAGGGTCGTAATGAGGCCCTATGTGTTTTATGTATTCGCATCTTCGCATTTTTAGGAGACCGCTACCTGCCACATTATGGCGGTGTCAAGGTACTTAAACACAAGACATTAAAGTAAAACAACATAATGGAATAGCACATGATATAATGACCCGGCATAACATATCCCAACCAGATAGTATAAAGAGAAACCAGCATTATGTCCCCAAAATGTAGAAAAAGAAGGGGAGAACACATATCAAAAATGTAAGTAAAAAGCAGGAGCATTCTAGTCAACATACATACAGCTATGGGAATAATGCACATAGATCCCAGCAGATATTACAAAAAATGGTCTACAGCTCACAAACATAACATAGCATACAAAATACAGTGGAGCTCATTTGTATCATGGTATAACAATAATGGGAGGCGTAAAAGCCTTGTGGAAGGTATTTTACGCCTTCCATTAATGTCATGCCCCATTGCCGTCCGTTTGTATGACAGAGAGGAGGGGAGGAATGCAACTTGCATTTCACCTACCTCCCTTCCTCTCTTAGCCATAGACATGCACCAGAATTTGCCCTGGTATGTATTTTCATGCTGGCACACATGCTGGGGATCTCTATGGAGCCCTCTGGCTTTTTGTGCCAACATAAAGCAGGCAGACTCCATAGGGGATGATTGTACAGGCTGCCTGCTCTGCTCATAAGGTAGGCTGTATGTACAATTAAACAATGCTTATTATGCGGTCATGGTTTTTACAAATACAATTATGTGATATATTTGTGTTCATTCTAGAAACATGTTAGCAAGATGACTAAAGACAGTTTAGCGAAATATAGTGTGATTTTAAAAACTTCCCTTTTGACACTTTTGACTTTAGTTCAAAATGTCACTTTATTTCTATGGGAAAAACAAAAACAGAAAGGAGAATATGGTTCACACAAAAATGTCTAGGGATTATACTTACTCACACGTTATGTCTTTAATGATCTTTTACTGAGTGACATGCATGTAATTCAAGTGCAAATCTTTGGAGTTCAGATAGGCACTTGTCACTCCAAATACCAGCAGAGATGATTAATTCGTTTATAAATAGTAGACCAGTGACATCCTGCACTATGCTAGATTCTTTGGGGATGTAACTTTATATATTAATGTATGATCTCAGTTCGCTTACTTTTGAATTTCTTTAGTGGCCAAAGGACAACAGGGTTCGAGGCAGATTTCCAAATGTAAACCACCTGCAGGTACCGTGGTTATGCTTCTCAACACTGGATTCCTTCTTTTTCTACTCCAATATAGATGGGATTTTCCAAAATGTCTTATAGATCCCACCTCCAGAATTGTTCCTATTCTCTCCTTCTTGAAGAAATCAAATCTCCTTTCAGTAATCCTGTCTGACTTCCTGGTTGTGTTTCTGCAAATATTTGAACTCCCATATGGTTAGACTATACATAGGGCCTCATTCTGAGATTGGTGGTAGTCTTGGAGCTATTTGCACCCTGACTGCCTCCAATAACGGGTCCGGCACCGGAATGGTTCAATGGGGACTTACCGGTGTAGTCCGACCTTTGCGGGACCGGTAAGTCCCCATTGAAAAAGCCATTCCCCATAGGGCTCAATGGGAATGGGGAGGGCGCAAATAACGGGCTCGCGTATGTCAAGCCCGTTATTTGCGCCCTGGTCCCTTAACGGGTCCCGTCCATAACGCCAGGTCAGACCAGGCGTTAAAGGAGGGACCCGCTAAGTGACCTTGTAGTAGGGCGGTAAGGGATTACCGGAACCGGTCTCCTTACCGGTGCCCGGCATCCCTTACCGCCCACCTTGTAATGACCCCTATAGACTAATAGCCACACCTCTTTTAAGGTGTTGCAATACAGGCACTTTGTATGGCTTCAGTAAGTTGGATTTGACGCAAATCAATAAATCTACCAGTGCAACCAGATTTGCTAAGAATGCGCAAGAATTGATTCTGTTTTTCCTCAGATTAGAACTGTCCCATCTAATGTTCCCCTTGGCAGAGGCATAAATAGGATAGTTTGGATAAAATCATCATGATGCCTAATAAACATGCTTTTAAACATTTTAGAATCCGAAGAACAGTAATGTCTGATCTGTAGGGATGAACTACCTTGAGTTATCTTGCTTACATCTTTCTAGAGTGAACACAAAGATATCAAATACATACTCACATAAAGAAACTTCCTTGAATTTGTACAAAACAAATATCTTCTGATAGTTAGGCCTAAGGCCCTGACACAGTCCCGTCTTGCACTGAAGTCTCTTTATTTGATGCAGTTTCAATTCATTTATTCATATTTTCCTAGGCTTTCCAACACTCTGAAGTGACTTAAAGTGCTAGAAAGCAAACACAAGGAAACACGTTACCACTTTATAAAATACACATATAGGAATTAAGGAAGGAAACAATCCATTTATGGAAGCCACAAGTTGTGTCAAAGAAAGATCCATGGTTTACCGACCAAAATGACCCAAATAGTCTTTCCAGGAGCAAAGAGACATAACAACTCCTAGACAGCACAATATAATGAAAGCACTTATTCACAATCCACATTCCTTTGGAATAATCGTTCTTAAAACCAAGATGCATACCATGAACGTGTTTACATTGGGGTAGGTACAGATTGAGGGGCGTATACATTCTTTTAGGCTCATCCTGTATCTTGACAGAGAAATGGGTGCAGTTTCACATTTGCTTTCGATGGTGAATGCAATAAAAAAAACATGGCAAATTGGTTATTTGGGTGTTGGTGTAGGGATTACATGCAGTCTGTTCAGTTCTGCGGAGACATTACCTAAACATTTTTTTTTAGAACACCTTGATCAATGCCTCCTTGGTACAATCAAAGAATTCAACCATTAAATAGAAAATCACATATGCAGCTCTCCATGTTATCCTTTGAAGGAGCACGATTTTCTGCGTGTTCATGGATGGTGCTGTGTTACACACTAGTGGAATTGCTACAACGCGGTCTTCAAGGTTGGTGCCCCTTCTCCTGAAGACTCGGAGGATTCATTATTGGCGGGGCTCGCGCCCCAAGGGGCAATATAACATGGTGCCGACACTGCTCTCCCCATCTCTTGCCTTATCACTACTGGCAGCTCTTCATGCTTTGGCTATCTTCTTCCATCCATCACTGTACAGCTTTGTCTAATATCTCTTTTTTCCTGGCTTCCTTCTCCTGCTGTTGGTTTAATTTGAATCGTTCCTTACAGTCCTTTACCCTCTTTAACGTTGCTTTCTCTTTCTTGCTCATTTTACTTTCCCTCTTGCTCTCTTTTTACCTCCCGTGATATTTGTTCTCATTCTTTTCTTCTGTATTTTTTTCGTTTTTATCGCCCTTTTTCTTTTACTTCTCTTCTCTTCCATATACTTTCTCAGTTTACATTCTTCTCAGTCAGCTTTCCTTTCTTCCTTCCCCTAGAACTCCCCTTTCTCACTTTGTTCACGTGCCATATTAATCCTGTTCTATTGCTCCTCATTTCTTTCTCTCTCGTTCTGTTGATAACCTCGCCCTCCCTCTATCTCTTCCGTAATTTCATTTCCTTATTTCCCCTTCCCTTACTGTTCCCCGTGTCTTTCTCACTGCCTTGTACCTGTGCCTCCCTCGGCTTGGTCCAATTTTCAACAGGAAACTTTTTTTCTATGGGTTGTCACCTCTTCCCCCAGAAATCCAGAGGTGTTCAATGTGAGAACATGTGCTAGTTTATGGGGGGGGACGTGATAAGCCCTCCCAAAATAATGGTTCTCATTACGAGTTTGGTGGTGCATTATATATTGGGCGGAAATTCAGTTTACTGCCACGTTTTGGGCATTTAACTGACTTATCATCAAATTTACCGCACTGCCAAATTCTGTAATTGGAGTTGAAGTGGAGGATTTACCTCTAGCAATTAGCTGGAGGTAAATCCTCCAGTTTACCTTCACAAATCTGCAGGATTTACCATGGCGCAATTACCACTCAGTTATCCAACAAAATCCCTGCTCATTGCTATAGATTCAAGCAATTTAGATTAACACCATTTTGACACCACTGGCAATCCAGTGTTAAATCCACTTAGTCGAGTGGCAGTAAACAGTAACCAAGTATGACAGCAGTTCCACTAAAAAAATCACGGATTTACCACCAAACTCATAACGAGTCCGAGCAATATTGTGAAGCTTAACTCCAGGAGGTGGAGCTGCATGGGCGTAGGGCATGGGGGGTACAGGGGGGACAACTCCCCCCACAATTTTAAGTGGGGAATATAATCGCATTTATCCCCCGCAGAATATGTAAGTGTTGTCGTGCGCAGTGCACTGTGTCTCTGCACTGTCTGCAGTTGCATCATGCAGCATGCAAAAGTACAAGTTCTACAGACTGTCTGCAGGCTAAAAGTACTTCCATGTTTCCCAGAATGGCCACTGGAAATCATGTCCATGGCTAGAAACAAATGTCTTCACCCAACCCTTTCCCTTCCCCTGCTGACCCCCCCCCCCCTGTCTGATTCACAGTAATAAGATGGAGGACTGAAAGGAGGCACCTGACCCCTCACCTGTGTGTACAGTGCATGCATACTCGAAGCCTTTTGATGAAGCAATTGCTACTGTGGTCTGAAGGTAAGTACAAAGGCAAATGCGTGTGTGCCTGTCTCTGTGAGAGAGAAAGCAATACTGTTCATGTGCAAGTACTATAATGGTGTATGAATGTGCAATGTGAGCAGGGTCCAACTGGGCCATAAAATTGTCTCGGGCACCAATGAAAAAGTGTCCCACAGTTGCAAATTGCTATTTATTCCTTTTGTGGCACGGTTTGAATATTAACCAAAGAGGAGTTTTTTGATAACGTGTTATGCAAATTGCGCGTTTTAAAGAATATTTATTCAGCAGCACTGGTCAAAACTACTAGCTGCAGAGTGAATACACTCATCTACTGGCCCAAATTGGCCAAAACAGTGGCCCATTTTGACCAACAATTGGCCCACACCAGAATTTTGTATTTTTGGTTCGGCCATGGGCCTATTGCCCTATAGGCCAGTGCGGGCCTGGATATGAGCATATTTGTGTGTTCAAGTGTGAGTTTGTGTGAGAGAATTTGTGTGTGAGCTTTTGCGGTTATTAATTCTCGAGTGAGATTTAGTCTGCATGGGGATGTTGTGTTTGTGATGTGATGAAAATAGATAGGGGGTTGCGGGCTGTGATGGAAGGAGCTGGTGCATGGCCACTTTGCGAGAGGATGGTGATTGGTAAATGTGGACAAGCATTGATTGTTTCTTTAATGTGACATGGCAATATTATTGGCATTCTGGGAAATGGCAACATGACTGTTCTTAAGGGTGTTATCGCCTGTGTTGGCATAGCTTGCATGAACATATTTGTATTCAATAGCCTGGCAATGTGGCTATCATTATGGGCCAAGCCAACATGGTTTTGCTTAAATATAGGTACTTATCTGTGTTGGCACAGCCTGCATGGACATATTTTTATGCTGTGTCATTGCAATGTTACTGGCATTATGGGCAAAGCCAAAATTAGTCTTCATATATGTGTAAATGTTACACAACCTGCATGGATATGTTTACAGTGGCAGCATGGGCATCATTTCTTCATCTGTCATGGCAATAATACTGGCATTTTTGTCAAATGCAATGTTAGTGTTCTTAGGAGGGACAATGGCCTATAGTGGCATAACCTGCATGGACATGTTTATAATGGCATGGTCATATTACTGGCATTATTGGCAAAGGCATCATGAGGGTTCTTTCCATGGAGATACTGGCCACTATTGCCACAGCCAACATTGAAACGTTTTTATCTAGTTACATGGCAGTATTGAGGTATTATGTGAAAAGGCAATTTGAGTTTTATTAGATAAGGATATTGCCCTTAATTAGCATAACTAAGTTGTGACAACAACATTATGGGACAATCCATCATAAGTATTCTTACATGGGAGTACTAACATATGTGGGAATACTGCCATATATGAGCCCGGCCAGTGTGAATTTGTCCTCTTACAGTGGCATTACTTACATTATGGGCAATACCGACATGAGTGTGTTCTTATTTTTGGAATACTGGCATATATTGAAACATGGAGATTGAAAATGTCTTTTGATCCTTGCAGAATACTGGGATATATTGTGTGCAGAAGGATCCGGAAATGCACTGAACAATACTCTAGTGTACTGTTGGTAAACTAGCATCCAATGTTTGGATTGTATTCATGTGATACCCACACAACCAATTGAATGTTTTATAGGTATTTACCCTTTGTTTCAAAAAATGTTTCTATAAAATACACAATTGTAATCTTTTATTTAAAAAAATTAAATCTAAGGGGGTTGAGGGGTTATCCCTCCGATCTCTAATTGCTTGGTTTTGGAAGCCCTCACAATGTTTGGTTGCTCACACGCACCCATGAGAAATATGTATTCCCGTCCAATGAATACATTTGTTCACCTGTAGACTCATGTGTTATCATTCGTTAGCACTATCAATGGATGCTACAGCCAAAGAGTGTGCTTGGACATGGGCTTTATCCATTTTAACCAGCCCACTTTCTTAGTTGGCTAACACCATTTCCTCACTATCCATCTCCCCTGCTTTGCCCTGTTTTCCCATTTCCTTCTAGATGTGGAATGAATGGAACTAAATGAATCAAAATGCATATGTCTGCTTGCTTACTCCACCCTTGCTCCCGACCCACATTAACTCAAGCACTGTGACTGCCGTTGAAACGGAAAGGAGGATATATGTAAAGCTTCCATTGGATTCTCCAAGACAGCCACCTTTTTGTAGTTGTATTTGTTTTTGAAAAACAAGTTTGCACTTCCAGCTTGCATCTGTTTGCCACAAACAAATCGGGTGATAGTGGTGATAAAGATTGCTTTGAAAGGCCATTCCTGCAATAAAGAGCCCGGTGCAGCACCTGCCAAAAGCCCCTACTGCATTTGAGCCTTAATTCAGGTGGTGGGCCTTTACTGGTTGGGACACACTGGCTAGTCATGCTTTATTATGCCACCACTTTCTGCCTCAGTTGAACAACAGAAACAGAAATATGAGCTAGAACATAGAGTTGGATCAGCAAGGGTACAAATACATTTTAGGACCCTTTCCAGAATATTTATGGTGGCCCACCCAATCAGAGTTGTGGAATTCTGGGCATGATTAGCTGTTTGTTGCCCAGAATTATCCTCTCATGGACGGCTTTCTCAAATGTTAGTTCCATTCCATCTGTGACATAATCCTGCCTCCCAACTCCTCTTCAATCTTTGCATACAGCTCTCATTCTCTCCCCCGCCCCCTTCCCTCACACTTTGCCTGAACTGTTCTCTTTCCCATCACCAAGCTCTTGGGCTATATGATCTCTGGGCTGTTACTGACATCATTCTCCCTCAAGCCATTTCACACTGCCTGCGTTTAACCCAAATGACTCTAGTCTTCCTCCTTGACCCACTGCCACTGCCTCTCACTTTACATGCTCCATTCAAGGGGGATGGGCAGCTCAACCTACTCTTTACTGTGCCATGCTCTCTGGTCTAATGCTGTCGGATTACCCTGGTCATGCTGTCATACGCAGGCTCCTCTGGTTGCAGAATCCCAGCGCTTCCAGTTGTCATGCCAACACTGCACAGGTGGAACATACAGGCTCATTAACACCACTTTTGTTTCTTTTGGGCCAACACAACCACTTGCACAGCACTTTGACACTCTTGGGAAGATGCAATGGCACCCATTATGTGGCGTTAGTTCCCGGCCCATTTAAACGCATGCAACACACAGGGCCATTTTTTACCCGCTCCATCTGCCGCCAGACAGCGGGCACCCCCCGCCAAAATTTTCCCTAGGGAATCGCGGCTTCTACAGCCAGGGGGAGGCCCCAGGCAAGTTCCTGGACCCGGTTGCTATTTAATGGGATGGAGACGCACGTAACCACCCGTACAGCAGTAGGGCAGCACACAGCAGGGCGCACAACATGGACTGTCCGGCTGCTGGCCTGGCCTGATGATCGTGTCATCTTACCATGCAAAGTCTGCAAGGGTTCCCCTGCACCCCCTGTCCCCCACAGATTTTATGTGTCTCCTATGCCTCTGTGGAGCTGAAACAGTCCAGTATGAGGATTTGAGCACAGGAGGCTTTAATTATCTTTGAATCTGAATTATTTTTCGCAGGGACTAATGAATCTATCGCTGCAGCACCCCCTCCACCTGCTGTACCTCAGCACTTGTACATCCCCCACCCCCAGGCAGATATAATGCTGAGGCCACTGTCTCTGATTGAGGAGGGTGTATTCTTGCCAATCCATGAAAGGAGGAGATAAACACTGGGTGGGTGTTGCATGTATGTGCAGGTCAACCATGTATTGTTCCAGCGCTAATTTAGAATGGCTCTCAGGAAGAAAGCGTGCCTGTCTATCCCGGAGCATTGCAATGGAACTGTCCAACAAAAGCATCCAGGAGACAGCGTCCCCCTCTCTCAGCAATTAGCCATCTGAAAAACACCTTCTCTCCATCGGCAGCTATTTAAAAACTTGCGAAAGAAAAGAACAGCGCCCACTGCTCCATCTTTTATTCATGACCCCTGCAAAGCATGGAAGCTGAACGTTTCCAGAATAACCAGCCAGTTGCGCGCTCTGTGTATGCGCTGTTACCCTAGTACAGCTCTTAGCCCTCCTCGCGAATATCAGCGCTGCATAAACGGACCCTCGACTAACCACTCGGTGCAAAGGAATGCATAAACAGCATTCAACTCGCATTAAAGAAGCAGTACCAGAAACAAGTATTCCTGTTAAAAAAAAGCACAAAAAAACAGAGCAAAAGACATTATTGCCCCCGCGGTTAACTACATTAGCAGCAAGTGGAGTAATGTGCATGTAAAGGGCCAAATAGCACTTTATTTCCTCTTTACTGAGCAATGGGAAGGCAGGAGGCCCGGCCCTCTCCGTTTGACATTAACTACTTGCGCAGCACAAAATCCATCCACAGTTTGAATGCATTGTAAAAAAGCAGGCAAAGAAACGCAACACTTGTATATAAATGTTCACATTAAAAGCAGGGGTGGACAGGGAACCAAAAAAGGCCCTGGAAATAATGTTCAAAGTGGCTGCATATTACACATTTTCAACAAGCCTAATCCTTTTCCTGTGAGTACATTTGGAAATAACATAGGTTACCACACAAAAGAGGCCCAGTTTGCAGAGTTCTATCGGGATTTCCATATGAGCCAGTCCACCACTGAATACAAGGCAGTCACCATTTCCGTTTCCTGGGCCTACTTACTTCTTTGCCCGCCATTAAGATATGATATTTTATCTATAGCGCGCCCCTACACAAGTATATCAACGCGCGACGCTGCAAGGGGGAGAACATGGGAGGACAAGACAACGACCAAGTGACATTGAGCTCGCACAAGTCCAGGGGAGAAGGAAGGGGAAAGTGCAAGGGGCCGGGGAAGTGGAAAGTGCGGAAAACAGGATTGTAGGGCAGTGGGACCTACATTTCAGTCCCACTCCCCTAAGCTCCCCACTTAAGTTACCAGACCAGCCCTACAGCCATCAGCATTTCTTTATCAGAGCACACAGGAATGCCAAGACCCCTGGCTGTGTGAGGATTAAAAGGAGGCGAGGCACAGGGCCACACACACCACTGCTCGGAAAGCATTTTCATATTTAAAGCACTGCTCCCAAGCGTGGGCAATACTAGGTGGCATGCGAACCCCCTCTGGGCCTGAGCAGGTGAGGGGCAAGAAGTTCGAATGTCCCAGTTTGTAGAAAGTGCTACTATGGCATCCAGCCCTGTTCAGGGCTGCAGCCCCAACTTAGTTACATCATCACTCTTCATGGGGAAGTCAAATGGTGCAGTGGAACACAGCTTGAGGGCCCCTTCGCTTCCTCAACTAGGCCCCTTGAGACAAATTGGATTCTGCTCCGCAGGAGTTCAAAGAATAATCAGGGGTAAAATGCCCATTCCTCCCTCACACTTCTACAAACCAAAACACGACGCAATCATAAAAATAAAACAGGGCCCGTTAAGAGATATACCTCCTTCGCCTTTGTGGTAATGTGGGCTGAGCGAAGGCTATATATACTCTTAAGAAGGGTGTGAGTGTGATTCAGTAGTGACCCTAACAGCAAAGCATAACAGTGAAACATTAAGGGAATGTACAATCAATGTTCTATACAAACAGATATCTTTATCGCTATCTCTATAAAGCAGACAGTCTGTTAGTTTGTTCCTTATAAAAGTCCACATCGTTCCACCAATCTGCACCAAATTTTGTATTGTGACCTGTTAGGACCCTCTGGACATACTGGCTACATTTGGACACCCCACCCCTCTCCCTGGATTTCAGCCCCTTCACACATAAGACAGTTTCCTGAAATTGGCGAAACTTCAATTTGGTCATAGAAGGATCGGACAAAGCTAATTTTTAAGGGTATTGCACCAAAATATCATAAAGAAAATGCAGAATGCGCGTTTGTTGCACATTCAGCATTGCAGAACATGTTGAAGCTAAAAATGGCAAACTTGGAGATCAGGGCATGCTGTGCATCCCCCCCTCTCCTAGTTTGTATTGTTTGGTTTTGGGGGATGCGGGTGTGCCCCCCGCACACATTAAATGTGGAGTGGAAGACAAAAGAAGAAAATCCCTAAAGCTTGAGTTACATGTAACTTGAGCTTTTGGGATTCGATTTTTAATGTAGACCCCATTTTAAGCATCTCGGCGCAAGGAACACCACTCATAGGTCCAAGTGACACCTTGAAAAGCATGGTTCGAAGCTCAAGGACTCACGGTTTCTGAGATATTTGCACTGCGATCTACTGCAATGCCCCTGGGTGAGGAGACAGGTGGGGAGAGCGAACAGAAGATCTCAGTATGCTGCAGCATGCCAACTCTCGCCTCCTCTCCACGTCTGCTCCGGGTTATGTCAGCCAGCCACACATGCCCATTCTCAGTGCAGTTTGTTTCAGAGTGCAAACTACATTAAGGGATATGTGACTCGGAACAGCAACCTAAAGGATCATTGATTTTCAACAATTGATGAGAGTGTTATCATGTCTGTTTATAGAACCCCTGGGAGTACCGGTACTTGTTGCTTGTACTTCACTAAAACACACCATCTGCAAGATAACTAAATATAAAACTATTTACAAAACCCACCCTTGTTGAAAGACAGAGAAAATGCAACAGACTGAAGAAAGTAGGACTCTGACCATGAATGCAGGGGTGCTAGGTGAAAGAAGGTGCTGAGGTGAACTACACAGTCTATAAGGTCCCAGTGGACCGAGGGGGCAGTTCAGGCTCAACAGTACCTGGTTTGTGTTTTTAGTGGGGTACCGGATGTCCAACCCAGAGTAGAACGTAGATGTGAGCGAATAAGGCTAAATTCGGGCACTTTGGAACCAGTGGGCCCATGCAACAAGTGGGCGTTGAGTAGGGGTGAAACCAGGTGCTCTGTGTGGGAGAACGGTGGCTCTTCAAGGATGCAGGATGGGGCGGTCTCAGAAACACTATTCAGCTGCCCACGCCGATTTGGGATTTAGCTGCTGAGGGTGGGGGGGCGTTGATGAGTGACACTCCTATAATTTGAGTTGGCTGGTGACAGTCATCAAAGTGGTGATCTTGGGCTTGTCGATGTGCAATCAATGAGGTAGCAGTTCAAGGGCTAGCTGGGTTGAACCATGGTTGTAACTCCCGCTTAGATTCAGTGTGTGAATATCTAGTGATTCAGTTGTGTCATGGCATTGAACAGTCGTTTCGAGCCTAGCAACAAGTGATGAGTTCTAGCTAGGTCATGATGCAGTGTCAAGCTGGCCGAAAGGGCAAGCAAAGATCGATGTGGTGGAGGAGCGCAGTAACTCGCAATGGTGAATTCCCTCTTGTCCCAGGTGCAGTGAAAAGGGAAGACCAGTTTGGTGCTGTAGAACAGGGAGCTTTGACTGGCTGTTCCTGAGGTTGCTGTGAGGCCCGCTCAGGAGGACTTGAGGGTAGGATGGTTCTGTTCAGTGTCCTCTCTCCCATCTCAGGAGATTCTGGTGCAGAATGGTAGGTCTTGATCCACAGCAGAGGTATCCTGGGAATGGTAGGGGACAGATCTTCCTCCTGTCTGTGATGATTTCTTCTTCACCTCAAGGTGAGGGCTTTGGTGAGTGCTACTCTCCCAAAGGAAGACCATTGATATCTTCAGAACAATTCTGCATCCTTAAAGGACCCAGGGCAACAGAGCAAATCTAATCAAGGGGTGGAAGCACCCTTCATTTAAGGGCAAGAGTCTTAAGTGATTGGACTGAAGCAAGTCTACCTTATTGGTCCAATCCCTGCTCTGGAAAGGAATGGACTATGCCCTGTTGATGTTTCTGCAGAGGAATTGGAGGGGACAGGAATGAGAGCGAGGGATAGTGAGAATCAAGATGGTGGAAACCTTCTCACATGGACCAGAGCCCTCCTGCCTATCATAATCCCACCCCTTCCCTTCTCACTGACAACAAAGGCCTTTAGAGATGCAGCACCCTGGTGTGAGGCTATGCCTTTTGAATGGGTGTGCTCTCTTGATTACTGGGCCCAGGACAGCAGCCTGCTCTGCAGTTCTCTCGGGCAGAGTGAGTTGCTTACCCTCACAAAGAGATCAAAGAGGCGGCCTGACACTCCAGGTTTCTTACCAGCCATATGCCGTGCTTCTCCCCGCTGAACATAATGCACATCACCTTCCACAGTAGAGCTGGCTCACAGGGGCTGCCACATGTGCAATATCATTTGGAATGTGGTGGTCGTGATCATTATTAGTACCATAAAGAACTGCCATCAACATGGGCGACTTATGATCATCATAGTTTTGAGTACAGGGGGGCGTATCTTAAATGTCTCTTCTGTGCTGTATGGACCTGGCTGTCTCTGCAGCTGTCAAATGAGCATCTTGTGACCTTTGAACCTGCTCTGCGCCATGAGTAGAAAAGGTGCTGTGGATCAGGAGACTGATATGGCAGGGCATGAGTGCACTATGCTTTTGCCATGGAGCCAATCGAAAAGGAGAGTCTGGTTGGCAGAAACACCACTTTTGGAGACAGTTTTACCCTCACCATTCTATTTGTTAATAACAATTAGAAACGCAGGTCTTTGCACCTATACCAGATGGCAATTCCTCAGACACACTCTACATATACACCCTACACAAGGTATGCTTTCCCTGCCAGAGTTGTGCAGGGGAGTCCAATGAAAGATCCTCACGGGTCTGCTTACACAAGGGTAGTTTCAAATTTGCTGAGTGCCTAGGTGCAGTCTAGTTCTTTTTCCATATACTTAAGAATGTTGCCTCTTAGTCGTTGCGCAGCCCTAGGCAAGTAATCAAGAAGATATTAAAACTTGGTGTGTAACAGATAAACAAAAACAATGTAGCAAGTAGTACAGGACAATAAATCCGCCAGCCAAAGTGCTATTGGAACAGATTTTATAAATTAGTGCAAGAACAGAACTGCCGACACGTGTTTCGACCCTGAACACTGGGTCTTTTTCAAGGCAAAACTGTTATATTAGCAAACACAAATATGTAATGATATTACTTAATACCACAAAGTCATATCGCAAAGGTGATGTGAAAAGAGAGTGAATGGAAAGCATTTGATATAAAACAAAATTAACCAAAGACGGAAGGGATGGGGGCCAGGACCCAGTGGACAAAAGCAAAACAGAAAACAAATAACCATTACATCATGTAAGAAAACAGTAGACCATATTTAAACAGCAATATAATGCAAATTTCATGTGGGTAAAGTAAAAAAATTTGATTTGTTACCATGTGTAGTTGAACCAGAGTCCCAGATAGGAAATCCAAATGATTATGGCCATGTATTGGAAACAGAAGATATGATAAACACAATGGCCCTCATTACGACCCTGGCGGAAAGCAACTGACCTGACCGCCATAGCGTAAATAGCGTTTCCGCCATTGCACGACGGAGTAAAGTGCGGCTAATTCTGACCCATCGGGCACGAGCACTACGCCTTGGCGGAAGTGCAAAGTCCGCGATGGCGGAAATGTCCCCAAAACGCCCCTCACCGCCGTCGTACGGCGACCTAGGTGCAATTCCGCCACCGGACATAGCGGTCACCGTAATGAGCGGCAATCGGAAAATATGGTGACCGTAAATATACGGAAACGGAAGCACAAACATGGTCCCGGAACGGGAAACAGCACGCCGTACACCTATAAAAGCAGAATTTTCACACAACCATTAAAAATACTACCCTGAGAGACATCCCAACCCGTCATCCACCCTAGTGAAACCAAAACAATGGGAAAAGTAGCGAAAAAAGCGTGCGACCGCAAGCGGCAGGTCCACTTCTCACGTGAGGAACTCACGGTGCTCACAGAGACCCTCCAGGAGAATGCTGCCGTCGTCTTCTCGACGCAAATGACCAGGACGGCACTTGCGAACAAGAAGGCCATATGGGCCCTGGTGGCACAGCGGGTAAGTGCGGTGGGGACCGCACCCCGCAACCCACAGCAATGCAGAAAGCGATGGGACGACTTGCGGATACGCGTACGGAGCATACTATCCGCCAACCGTAACATTGCCACAGCTACCGGGGGAGGATCGGAATCACCCATCAAGTTGACCCATTGGGAAGAAATCTGTGCCTCCACCATTGGAATGGAGACCATAGAGGGAGTCGGAGGGATGGAGAAAGGAGTGCAGACATCCGAAGAATCAGGTAGGTGTCCCAAATAAAACTATGCTAAAACCACAATGTCCAATCATGTGAATTACCATGTGTCCACATAGTGCAACAGAAACACATGTCCAGGAGAACGTCCACTTACATTGGCCTGATAGCGCACATTAAAAGTCAAATTAAATAAATAAATAATTAAAATTCCTAAAAACACCCTCTACACGTGCAGCAGGCACCCCCTAACTGCAGGCTGCAATACAACTGCACCCTCAATCCACACAAAAATGAAACCACGTCCAAGGCCCTGACCCAAATCACCCTCAGGTACCACCCCAATGCATGTGATACATTGCCATTCCAATTTCCACAGACCCATAAATAACGCTCGCCCTCCTTTACTCCACCACAGGGTCCGATTCCAACGACGAGCTCCAGGACACCCCTACCAGCACACCTGCAAAGAGGGCCAAGACCAACGGCCAAAGACCCTCCACCTCAGCTGCACGGATCAAGACACGGCAGCAGCACAAATCAAGTGGCAGCACACAGGAGGGGACTTCAACAGGCACCCCAGCAGCCAGCATGGCCACAACACCACCACCACCACAGGCCCCCCCAATGGATGCCACAGAAGGCACTGCTTCTGGTGGCAGCAGCACCATAGGTGACACTGCATTAATGGCAGCATGCTCCGACACAGAAAACGGTGATGTCGATGTACGATCCATCCATGACCTGTCTCAATCCCCCTGTTTGTTTCATCCCGTACACCATGAGGATACCACGCAGGGGCACTCACAAGACGATGACTGGCCATCCCCCACAAGCCCTGTGTCAAGGCAACATGAGGTGATCAGCCCCTCTGTGACACCACCGCAAATGGCCATGGCCCAGCAGAGGCAACAGTCCCTCGACCAGGTGATCGTGCAACAGCAGCAACTGGCCACGCTCCTCAAGGACCATGCTGATGAATGTGGGGGTACCAAGGCAGCCATAGAAACATGTACAGAGACACTAAGGGCAGAAATGGAGAGACGCACCGAGAGCCTGAGAGTACAGATGGAGAGAAACACCGAGAGCCTGAGAGTACAAATGGAGAGAAGCACCGAGAGCCTGAGAGTACAAATGGAGAGAAGCACCGAGAGCCTGAGGGGGGAACTGCATGCGACGTCCAAAGACGTATGTGCTGAACTTGCCGCTGTGCGCCGTGTGCTCACTGAGCTCTCACAAACCCTTAGGGACATGCATGGACGTGAGCAGGCAGAGACATCATCCGTTGCAAGTTCCGTCCAGGGCAGCCCCCAACGTAGATCTGGGAGGAACCTGCGCTCCACAGGCAGGGGTGCCCCTGATACTCGGAGAGGGGGCTTGCAATAGCGTCTGCCCACTGACAATGAGCATCCTTGGACACTGGTGTTCGGGGGGGAGGTAGGAGGGTGGAGGGGGTGTGTTGGGCTTACTTGGGTGGCGGGTCGATGGGGTGTGTAACACAATTTCACATATGCTATAAACATTTCACAATCATCCAATGAGATGTGTGGACATTGATCTTTGTGTACGAGGCCATTATAGGCGTACAGTCCATATTGTGCATGTTCCAGACACACACAGTGCCACAAGTCCCGTGTCCATGTATCAGCCACCAGGCGTGAGTGCTAGAAGCATGAATCTATGATAATCTGACGAATTTCACGGCCCTCCTGTGCCTCGCGGACTCCTTGAGGTGCTGCCACATCCCCACCCACATCATGACCATATTCAGGTGCTTGCAGTTCTGCGTCAGGGGGCATGGGCACATTTCTACGTACGCACATGTTGTGTAGCATGACACATGCCATGACCATCTTTGCAACCTTCTCATGGCGGTACAGGAGTGCCCCGCCAGACCTGCTGAGGCAGCGGAAACGACCCTTCAGTAGGCCGAATGCCTGTTCTATGACTACACGGGTACGTGAGTGGGCATGGTTGTAGTCCTCCTCATGCTGGTTCTGTGGGTTCCGGAGTGGTGTAAGGAGTCATCTCTTCAGTGGATACCCGGCATCACCTGTATGTGGACAATAAAGGATGTTTGAGGAATGACATTGCTACGTAAGCACCCCCCCCCTTCCTGCCAGGTCATTGCCGCATCACATACCCCACATTATCATGCATGAAATGAGACTCACCGAGTAGCCAGGATCTGTTCCCTGCATGTCGCTCCATGTAGCGTGGTATTGTAGAGTTCCGTAAGACCATGGAATCATGGGTTGATCCAGGAAATCGGGCACAACAATGTGTAATGATCCTGTTTGAGTCACACACCATTTGTACATTAAGAGAATGATATTGTTTTCGGTTGCGGTACTGGGCATCCATGGCATGTCGGACTACCAATTCCACATGGGTGCAGTCGATGGCACCAATGCAACCCGGTATGCCGGCAAGTGCATGGGATCCCACTTTTGTGTTCGTAATTTCCTGCTCCGAGCGTGGTAGAGAGATGTAGTCGTCTGTGTGCTTCAGGAGGGCATCGAGGACTTGCAATAGTGTCCGTGACAACAGTGGCTGTGAAATGCCATGCAACTGTCCGACTGTGTGCTGGTAGGTGCCTGTGGCCAGGAAGTGGAGTACAGACACCACCTTCAGTAGGGGTGGGATGGCGGTTGGGCTATCTATCATGCTCACAAGGTCAGCGTGTGTCATGTCCACAATGGCGGTTATGGTGTCCCGGTCCAAACGGTAGAGGGTGTGGATCTGCTCATCAGTGAGGTTGAACGGATGTGCTCGGAGGCGTGGGATTGCGGGCTGCCTGCGTGGTGGCAGTGGCTGTGCTGGTGGGCCTTGCTGGCCCTGCCTTGCCCTCCTCCTCCTCCTGCGTCTCCTCTGTGCGGCCGGTTGTTGTAGTAGTTAGTGTTCGTCTTCTTCTTGAAGTTGGAGTACTTGCAGTGCTATCAGGTCCCCCAGGGCCAACATCGCTAGTCCTGCCGGTAGCATTTTGGAGTGGGTGTCGTTGTGGGAGGGGGTTGGGTGTGCAATTTATGTGTTTTCAAGCTGTATAGCCTCCACCTGTGGTGATTCATTCCACCTGTGCAAGCTGCAATCCCCTTTGGGCGAGCACGTCCCGCACACAACGCTGCAAATCGACGCATGGCATCTTGCTATTACAATCATGTATTTCATCCCGATGGCAGTGAGATATTGCTTCATATGTTGATTCTGCTATGGTCCCATTGTTTCACATACTATCTTTGCAGTCGGGAACAAACTTGTGAAGGGTCAGTGGAATGTAGTACTCGATTAACGGTGGACCCTCATGCAGCGCTGTACCGCGGTTCACCGACGGGCGGGGCGTCCCATTTGTGAGTGAAGCCAGTTGCCATTTTCACACACTGCCACACTAAATGGATGGATTTGTGATTTCAAGCGGTCACAGATGCCTTTTCGACGTGATGTTGCAAATGAGGAATTCGAAGGACAGCGCTTTCGGTTTCCAGCTAGCGGCGAGGAGACGCCAACAGGTCTGACTGCAGATAGAAAGTTCTATTGTTTAATGTCCTTGGGACAGGGGCCATGCCGAGAATGCAATGATTGATATGAATAGTATGGGATGCGCAATAGCGTAGTGGAGGATTAGGCAGGACGTTCCCAAATACATGTTACTTCACAACACTAGAATTCCGGCCTGGAGCACAGTGGATTTTGCAGACTGCATTAAGCACAGACTCAATGGAAATTTCAAATGTTATGTGAGTAAATAATCAGGCGTTTTTATACCGGGATGAGGGAATGATGTATGGATGCATGGACAGATGATTTAATAGAGAGTCTGCCATGTACATGGCTTTTTGGAATCTATCAACTTCCTCTGCGCCATGTGATGCAGGGCTGCCATAGTGGGACCATCGTCTATCTGCCCTTGTTGAACCCTCCCTGTCTCGACGCGCCTTCAAACACTTGTGTCTATGCACGTTACTAATCCCATCTAATGGATTCTGTTTTAACAGACGCATGCACACAAACACTCGTTAGTAATAGTGTTTTCACCTCGATTTATATAGTTATGATTCGCAAGTGATTTTTGGGTGCGAATAATCCTTTTGAGTGGGCTAGCATGCATATGGCTGTGGATTTAGTGTGATCTTTGAAGTGAGTAATTCAAATGGAGTTCAGATGCCCATACTATTCTTTTTCGTTTCATTTGGGTGACAGGTATCTCCTCCCCTTTTGCCGCTGCCATCTGTATGCCACTCCTGCAGATGGCTTTTACTCCCGACACCTGCTGCTTCGTGTTAATCAGTGGAGCACCATTACGATCTTATGGGACGATCGCCAATGGCCCACATGCCCTTACGCAGTACTAGTGGCTAGGAGCAACATTTCGAGCTTTCAGCTGGACTAGTGCCTACCTAATGGGACGGCCCTGCGGTTCTAGGCGCTTCCATGTTGCCTTTTTGAACGTGAATGTAGCCCCTGTGTACCATGGAGGAACAGGGCGTCACACAAGAAGAAGCCGGTCATTTATTGCGGATGCAGCCCACAATTATGAGATATGATTTGGAGTTCATGACCTAATAGCTGTATGGCCCGGGTGATTTTGTTGTGCATTAAATTTTGATTATGCTATTGACCGTGTAGCGTTATTCTTTGCAAGTAATGTAGCATATTCCTATTTGTGGAGCGATGTATTGTGAGGAGATCTGCTTTGGGTTCGGCCTTCTGAGTATAGTTGCGTGGTACTGTACTGGGCGCGTTTGCCTACGAAGGCCAGTAAGGTCAGGGATAGGGGATGCAATTATGTCTGTTTTGATGATGTCATGCTCATGGGAGGGGGATTAGCTTTTGTGTAACAGATGCCGGTCAGCCAGGTGGATTGGTGGAATGATGTGATTTTCAGAATATGGCTGGTCAATGGTGCCTGTGTTTGCGTGCGTTTCTTGGAGGGAGACTGAGGTCATGTCCATTGGAATAGCTTCTCTATTCGTGCCATCTGTGCCCTGCTGCTCCCATTGGCCCCTCTTGAGATGTGCCTGGCTACTCAGTCACTCTGCCAACTTGTGTGGTACATGCTTATGCTGATGGTTGGTTTGTTTACTGGCAGGAGTACAGGGCTGGTGCAGTCTCACTCAGGATACTGCTTTGTATGTTGCCTTACACTGGTGTCAAGCGATGGGGGGCCTGTTTTTGTTTGTCTCAGTTTTCAGTTCATGTTGCTGTACTTGAAGCTTCACATGCCTGTGCTGCATCAGTACGGCAATGGTGCCATGGCTAATATGGATGGCCACTCACAAGGCACTTGGAGCCCCTACATTCATTTGTTCGTTGGCATGCATGGGTGACTTGTACATTTCACTGGTTGCATTGTGTGACTTCATTGCACCTACGAGGAGTTGTGCAATTTGGCAGGGAGTGGTGTACAGGCACTTAGTAGGGCCTTTTACGGTTGGTTTGCGATGCCGTACTTCTCACCATGGCGGAATGGTACTTTCCGCCATGCTTGATGGCGTTAGGTACATGTCCGCTAGGGTCAGAATTCCCGTACCGTTGCGCCATGGTGGTAATTACGGTTTTGCAGTGCGCGCGTGCGCGTACTTGGTGCAGTTAGCGTTGGCGTTCACTACGGTGTCGCTAATGGCATCGTACTTTACGGTGACGGGTCATAATCGCACCGAGCGGTATTCAATGGCGGTATTGCATTTCCGCCATCGTTTTTCGATTTCCGCCAGGGTCGTAATGAGGGCCAATGAGCTTGGACCCTGAATGGACAAACACGTAATGCATTTTTGCACTTGTTTATACCAAATATAAGGGCATAGTGCATGAAGGGAAGAGTGTTGTGCCAGAGATCAAAATGTTCATCCCTTAAACACCTCAAAAGGTAAACATGCAGTGAGCAAAGAATTGAAATTGTGCAGTGTTCACAAAATTATTACTGTGGGTTGTAGCCTAATGTCACCCACGCGTGAAAAGGGTGCATTGGTAAGTAAGTATATTACCGTATGCTGGTCGCTCTGAATATAAATGCACTGAGCCTGCCGTGAGAGCATAGGTAGGGGCAAGTTCTATAACGGCTTGTTCAGCTCAATAGTGTATGTGCTCTGTAGCTGAAAAATGTATAGGCAAAAAGACAACAGGCATTGTAAATATAACGCATGGACAGTGTGTTACCTTAGTAAGTAATATCAGAACTGAGTGTGTTTTGAAGCAATATAAATTTACCTTGGTCATCATAAGTACTCGTACATAGTGCGGAACATTTCCAGACCAAAATGCTTCAGTCGAACGCTACAAATAAGGAGTAAAGGCAATGTGTCAAACCCTGATGAGCGGGCTAATTCTAATGCCACATTGATTGTAAGACTGTATAATAGAAAAGGTTGTATAAAGAGGTTTGGAGCCCATGCCTCTAAGTACAGGGGATGGATCCCCACTTGAGACATGTTGCCGGTGATGCGAAAAAGTCTTGGTACGCTGTTCTTCGCTTCCGCGTATATGAAAAAAGGAACTGAAAGCGCATCACATGACACGTTCACGTGCGCGATCGGTCCAGTGCATTGTGGTAATCGATGGCCTTACATAGGGTTAAGGCTTGTAATAACTTCTTATTTATGCCTCGTATGCGGCTACATGAAAAGATTAAGGGGGTAATTCATAGAATTTCGCGCACAAGTGGCCCACGTGGCTGGTGCACAGTGTGCGCGTGCGAATGTCTGTGCCAGCCGTATGCGCTAAAATCGATTTCCGTGCACAGCGTATTCATGGATTTTAGCCTCCAAAATCAGCCGTGGTGCAGAGTGGCGCAGCGTCCCTGCAGCAGCACCAGTTAAGCCCCCAAGAACGCCCTCGCGTAAGGAAAAGCCATCAAAATCCCCAATCCAGCGCAAAGGGCTGCGCTAACCCTGGACCAGTTTACAGGGCTGCTAAACAGCAAACGGCAAATGGGGAACGTGTATTACTTGGGTTTGCGTGAAGTTTCACATGCGATAGGCCATGTGCAAGCAGGGTACGTGTATAACTGGGGTTCGCGTGAAGTCTCACACGCGATTAGAGCAGGGTACGTGTATTACGGGGGTTCGCAGGAAGTTTCACACACGAAAGGGCCTGTGCGAGTGGGGTACTTTTATTACTGTAGTTTGTGGGAAGTCTCACATGCAATTGGATCCGGGTACGTGTATTTCGGGGGTGCGCGGGAAGTTTCACACGCGATTGGCCCTGTGCGAGTGGGGTACGTGTATAATTGGGGTTCGCGGGAAGTTTCACACGCGATTGGAGCAGGGTACGTGTATAACTGGCGTTCTCGTGAAGTTTCACATGCAAAAGGGCCTGTGCGAGTGGGGTACGTGTGTAACTGGGTTTTGCGGGAAGTTTCACACGCGATTGGAGCAGGGTACGTGTATTACTGGGTTTGAGTGAAGTTCCACACGCGAAAGGGCCTGTGCGAGTGGGGTACGTGCATTACTGGGGTTGGTGGGAAGTTTCACACGCGATTGGCCCTGTGCAAGTGGGGTACGTGTATTCCTGGGGTGCGTGGGAAGTTTCACATGCGATATGAGCAGGGTACGTGTATTCCTGAGGTGCGCGGGAAGTTTCACATGCGATTTTGCTGTCAGAGTGGTGTACTGAATTTCGGGGGTGCGCGGGGAGTCCTACATGTGAATTGGCAGTGTGGGTCCTCCCAGGTGTTCCCTCTACACCCTCCACGGCCCCTGCATGCATCCCACACCACAGGGGACTACCCTGCACCCCAGGTCATGTCCCAAGGAAGCCCATCTACCATGAGCCTGCCCCCCAGCCAAGCCACATGTCAGCTTGCACTACTGATCACCCACTCACGTCCCCCTGCACCCCCACCTCCCAGCAGTCAGGGGCACCTGCCAGCAGGCCCCCAATCATGTCCCACTCATGTCCCTTTGCACCACCACCCCGCAGCAGTCAGGAGAACCTGCCAGCAGGCCCCCACTCATGTCCCACTCATGTCCCTTTGCACCACCACCCCCAGCAGTCAGGGGCACCTGCCAGCAGGCCCCCACTCATGTCCCCCTGCACCCCCACCCCCAGCAGTCAGGGGCACCTACAATCAGGCCCTCATTCATGTCCCCCTGGACCCCCACCCCCCAGCAGTCAGGGGCACCCGCCAGCAGGCCTCCACTCATGTCCCACTCATGTCCCCCAGCACCCCCACCCCCCAGCAGTCAGGGGCACCTGCCAGCAGGCCCCCACTCATGTCCCCCTGCACCCCCACGCCCAGCAGTCAGGGGCACCTGCCATCAGGCCCACACTCATGTCCCACTCATGTCCCTTTGCACCACCACCCCCAAGCAGTCAGGGGCACCTGCCAGCAGGCCCCCACTCATGTCCCCCTGCACCCCCACCCCCCAGCAGTCAGGGGTACCTTCCATCAGGCCCCCACTCATCTCCCCTGCACCCCCACCCCCCAGCAGTCAGGGGCACCTGCCAGCAGGCCCCCACTCATGTCCCCCTGCACCCCCGCCCCCCAGCAGTGCAGGGCACCTGCCATCAGGCCCCCACTCATGTCCCACTCATGTCCCTTTGCACCCCCACCCCCCAGCAATCAGAGGCACCTGCCAGCAGGCCCCCACTCATGCCCCCCTGCACCCACACTGCCCCAGCAGTCAGGGGCACCTGCCAGCAGGCCCCCACTCATGTCCCACTTATGTCCCTTTGCACCACCACCCGCCAGCAGTCAGGGGCACCTGCCAGCAGGCCCCACTCATGTCCCACTCATGTCCCTTTGCACCACCACCCCCCAGCAGTCAGGGGCACCTGCCAGCAGGCCCCCACTCATGTCCCCCTGCACCCCCAACCCCCAGCAGTCAGGGGCACCTGCCAGCAGGCCCCCACTCATGTCCCATTCATGTCCCTTTCCACCCCCACCCCCCAGCAGTCAGGGGCACCTGCCAGCAGGCCCCCACTCATGTCCCCCTGCACCCCCACCCCCCAGCAGTCAGGGGCACCTGCCATCAGGCCCCCACTCATGTTCCACTCATGTCCCTTTGCACCACCACCCTCCAGCAGTCAGGGCACCTGCCAGCAGGCCCCCACTCATGTCCCCCTGCACCCCCACCCCCCAGCAGTCAGGGGCACCTGCCATCAGGCCCCCACTCATGTCCCCCTGCACCCCCACCGCCCAGCAGTCAGGGGCACCTGCCAGCAGGCCCCCACTCATGTCCCACTCATGTCCCCCTGGACCCCCACCCCCAGCAGTGTGGGGAACCTGCCATCAGGCCCCCACTCATGTCGCACTCATGTCCCTTTGCACCCCCGCCCCCCAGCAGTCAGGGGCACCTGCCAGCAGGCCCACACTCATGTTCCCCTGTACCCCCACCCCACCGCAGTCAGGGGCACCTGCCAGCAGGCCCCCACTCATGTCCCACTCATGTCCCTTTGCACCACCACCCCCCAGCAGTCAGGGGCACCTGCCAGCAGGCCCCCACTCATGTCCCTCTGCACCCCCACCCCCCAGCAGTCAGGGGCACCTGCCATCAGGCCCCCACCATGTCCCTTTGCACCCCCACCCCCCAGCAGTCAGGGGCACCTGCCAGCAGGCCCCCACTCATGTCCCACTCATGTCCCTTTGCACCCCCACCCCCCAGCAGTCAGGGGCACCTGCCAGCAGGCCCCCACTCATGTCCCTCTGTACCCCCACCCCCCCAGCAGTCAGGGGCACCTGCCAGCAGGCTCCCACTCATGTCCCTCTCCACCCCCACCCCCAGCAGTCAGGGGCACCTGCCATCAGGCCCCCACTCATGTCCCACTCATGTCCCCCCTACACGAAATAAAGATGCACAATCATGGCCCACTTCTACACCAAAAAATACCACATCACGCCACCCCATTCTTGAGACGCAATGATTTCCCAATCCACCTCACACTGACATGTCTATCTCAAGACACAAACCAAAATTGAACTATGTACATCAACACATGTCCATCACACACATACACTGGTTGGCATTGCTTGTGTAAACCCACAATTTCACATGTATCAACCCAATGAGCAAATCCCACACATGGAACTAAAATATGAAAATGTATTATGTACATAAATAAATAAATTAAATAAAAGTATACCAAAATATCAAACATGAAATGAAAAGCATGTGAAAAAGATGAGTGAATGAAAATGATAAGCAATGCAAAAAAATGTGAAAGAAAAACAGTCCAAACTCTCCCTCCACCAACGCAAATCCCAAAAAAGGTAAAAATAACATATCCATTGTTCCATGTCCATAATGATAAATATAAATGAGAAATCAATCCATAGTCCAACTATTTACAATACATTGGGCCTCATTACACGGATGGTACCGGTGACCGTTAACCCTTACTGCCTTACTACGAGGTCCCTTTGCGGGTAGGTACTTTAACACCTGCTGATTAGCAGGCATTAAAAACCAACCTGCAAAGGGACCAGGATGCTAATTACGGTACCCCAATTTGCGGCACCGTAATTAGCGCCTTCCCCATTCCCATAGAGCCCTATGGGGCAGAAATGGGAATGGGGAAGGGCAATGGGGGAAGGGGGAATTACCGCCCCGCCAACCTTGGAATAGGGCGGTAATTCCCCTTTCCGCCAAGGTGGTGCCGGTATTTTACCGGCATGGACCAAGGTGCTAATAGCACCTTGGTCCTCCGCCTACCGTGTAATGAGGCCCATTGTCCTGAAAAAAAAAACATTACTCCATGTCCATAATGAAAAAAAAAATCCAAATTAATCCATGATGTCACTATATACAATCCATTGTCCAAAATAAAAATCCATTAATCCATGTGCAAAAATCCCAAAAATAAATCAATCCATTGTCCAACGATGTAAAGGGTCAATGAGCCCAACAAAACAAATGAAACCTACCTAAGAAACTACCTTAAATTATAACTATATACAAATGTGTGTGGCATTGTCCATTGACCACAAATAAAAGGAAAACGAAAAGGAAGCCTAACTCTAAAAACTATTTACAATGGCAACGGGCTAGTCCGACGGCTCACTTTTGGATGTCCAAAACTCCTGCTCAATGTCCTGGAGGCGGTCCTCTTCCATGGCCCCGAGGGTTTGCAGGGACGACAACATGTTCTCCTCCAACTCCCTGCGAATTGCCTCGAGGCACTCGGCCCGCCTCAGGGCCCTCCGCATGAAGTTCTCCATCCGGACCATCGTGAGCCGTGCCTCTTCTGCCCGCTGCCGCTCCGCATCTATAGCATGGCCTAACCGCCGCTACATGGAAGACACTTCCAGTCCTGGGTCCACCGGCCCTCTGGCCGATGCCTGCCACTCCGATGACGAAGGCCCCGAGCCATCATGGCTCCCACCTTGTTGCTGCTGCTGCTGTGCCTCTGCCTGTGCCCTGGCTCTTGCTGCCTGCACATCCTCCTCCGGCTGGGGTGCAGTTGTTGAGGTGGCCACCCCTGCTGGACGTCCGAATCCCGAATGTGGCAGGGATGTGTCCTCCACCAGCCTGGCCGCCGGGTCAGAGGCATCTCCACAGGGTACCCAGGTGATACATGGGTGGGAAGATGGCATGGAGTACGACTGGTGCATTGGGGGTTCAGTTGAGGAGGGGGTCAGAACAAGGTCCAGCAAACGGAGGAATCCGGCCCTGGTGAGCTGTCCCAGTAGGTCACTGCGGTCAACTAGCCATTCGAGATGACGTGCAGTTTCCTCATGAAAAGACTGCAGGTCACCTCGCATGGCCCGTTGACGCAATGCCACCCCACCCAGGACAGGCTCAACCCGGTCCCGGATAGCCACGTCCGCAGCGAGAGGAAGGCCAGTTGTTGTAAGTGGATCCCCTCCCTGAAAACGGGTCTGGACGTAGGCATCCCTGCTGGTGCGGGATGATGCAGTCACAGGATCGAGGACAGGATTACACACGGGCACCTCTGCGGTGGCCAGTGCTGCCTCCTGTCCTTGCCCCTGCACTGCACCACCAGCACCAGTGCAATCCCCACCACCAGACCCCGTGTCTGTCCCTTGCACGGCCTCCTCCTCCACCAAATCCCCCACCAACCTGGATGACTCTGTGCCATCTTCCTCCGTGGGACCCTGTGGGGTCTCAGCTGCCCCTTCTGCTGCCGAGGAGTCCAACTCTGACCTCCGCCTTTTGGACCTTCCCTCGGCAGCTGCGGCCTGGGATGTGGCACCGGACTCCTCACTCCCTGACAAGATGACAACCTGGCAGGGGAACCGGGCCTTGCGTCTCCGGCTGGCGGGATAATCCCTGCCGCTGTGCTCCACAGCACCCTCTGCGCCTTCTTCTTCAGTTGACGCTGCGGACAGGGAGAGATAAAACACAGGCATCAGGGAACTGTACAATGGACTGATACACACATGACAGTTGCACATGAGTGGCATTGTTTAAATTCAGACACGGCATCACACTCCACGACACACATGTCATTTTAACTCACACACATGAACATTTCAACAGCAATATTGCACCAGGCAGCACCATCCATACACATACAACCGCATGAATAGCCAAAGGTGAGCCTGACATAACATGAAACACAAGGAGTGCACTAGACATGCACACATGCCACCACACTTACATGCATGTCTACATCTCCTCCAACTGTTGCAGTGATGACATCGCCATACATGTCACATCTGCTGTTCATCCTTCTACATATCAGTGTCACATGCATCCATGTTGCATCACAGTTGCACACTTGTCAGATACACATACATGCACATGTACACAGTGCAGATACATGCATTATGAACCACCATCCATGCCACAACCATGCCAATGTACATACACAGAAATTCAAACATGTGTGCTCCCACACCTGCATTTGCCCAGCATGCTTACCAACAGATACACCATCAATGTGTCTCACAACTGAGAGGACTCCTATGTGGCAGCCCCACACCCATGTTCATACACATCCCTACATGGCCCTACATAAACACATGTGCAACCTGCACACTACTGGCACACCACGACACGCACAGCGTACTATCACCATGCATGTACACTTACCGCTTGACTCCAGACGGGTCTGCCTCTCAAGGTTCTGGATGTAGAGCACTGGGCATATGCATTCCAGGACCCTCATTTGATGGTTCGATAGCTGGCCCCAGCGCCCCTTGGCATCCGCTGCCTTAGCGAGGCGCCGGGCCTTGTTGAGGGTCCTGGACCTGAAGTCCTCCCATCGCTTCTTGACATGATGTAAGTCGCCGACTGCCACCCCTTCCGCGTTGATGTCAGTCACGATGTCCATCCAGATCCTGGTCCATCCTTCATTGTCGGCGCGCAAACTTCCAAAGAGGGAATCATACTGCCCAAGGACTTGCCCCACCAGGACACCAACTTTGGTGGCAGTGAAGCTGGTGGCCCACTGCCTCTCTGGCTGGGGGTTGCCAGTGCTGCCAGATGGTGTTGTGCTGGACATGGCAACCCCAGAGGCAGGAGTGGGTGGGCAACTGGGTCCTGGGGCTGGGCTGCGGAGCGATGGAATCCCAGTCGGGAGTCTTCGGTTCCAGCAGACGTGGTCACAGCAACTACACCCCTGGCTGACGTGCAGGCAACAAATGGCAGGACACGTGAGCCGCAGGGGCAGTAATTCGGCCTTCTGGGCAGGATCGTGGTCTTCCGTGTGTTTTTGCGTGGCCAGCTTGATACGGAGTGATTTGGCACCTGAAAAAATTGCACGTCAGCGTGTAATTCGAGGAAAGGGCCTTAGCGCGTAAGCACGTCAGCACACGTACGTGATTTCATTGGAAAAAAGGCCCTTAGCGTGTAAGCGCATAAGTTACATTACGCACGGGAGCGTTTCCCTCATAGCACGTGATGACAGAGAACACGTGGAAAAACTGCACGTCCGAGTGTCATTGCGTGTTATTGGAGGAAAGGGCCCGCGTACACGCGTATCTGACGTGTACGTGTGGGCCAGTTCAAAAGCTACGTGTAGGACGCCATTTCCTTGTACGTGCTTTCCGTGGAGAGCGAGTGGGTGAAATCTGTACTTCTTGTCAGTTCACACATGATTACTTCACAGCGTTTCTAGTTCGTACTCCCTGTTACCTCTGACAGCCCTTTTCTGATTTTTTGGTTGGGCCTTTTTCCTCAAACAGAGTTCACTTCTCCTTGTGTCTTGTCTCCTCAGACAGCGTACAATTCTTCTTTTGGCGGGGGTATTGCCAACGCGCACACGGGTGTATTTTTCACGTTCTTTTTCCAGGCAGACAGTGAGTTTCGCACGTACTTAGGAACTGTGCTTGCCCCGTGTGTCGTGTTCCCCTTCAGAGGTCATTGTAGGCTGCGTGCATTACGCGTACGCTTATTTTTGTGTTTCTATGTGCCACAGCGTAGTGTGGGTTCATTTTTTCACGCACGTGGTCTACGAGGGGTTGTGTGCACGTTAATTTTTGATTTTGGGCTGCCTGTGCATTGCGTGACCCGTCATCTTCCCCCAGGGGTCACAGACAGCCTTGTTAGAGCACTAGGGTCCGAATTCCATCTAGTATCCTACCCCTTGACCCCCAATTGCCCAGGACAATAGTTTACTGCAACTCCCATACGCACAGCAACATCAGGGCCATGGTTGGGAGGCAACCAAGGGGTAAAGGAGGCAAAGGTGGCCGACCTTCAAAAGGTGGGCGTGGTGGGATTTGCAGGCCCCTATACTCCCATGTGTGGAGGAACAATCAGGGACACCCATGCCCCTCCCATGGTTGAGTGAAACGTGTCTGACACCATCCCAGCTCAGCCCCTGTTGGACAAGCCCATTGTGGCACCTGACCTGGCATAGGATGACTCCCAGGCTGACTTCCAGGTCAGCAAGTCTAGGCCACGTGTGGCGGTGCAAGTTGTTGTCACCAAGCCACATGGATCTGGAGCAGCTATGTCATCTGCTGCCCCAAGTATGCAGGGTGGGGAGGCTGCAGGGGCAGCTGCAGCTCCATCCGCCCCAGCTCTGACTCTCCCAGCCAGGACAGTGTCAGTCCAGGTCCATCAAACTGACGTTCCCCCTGCCAACATTGCCAACATTACCCTGCAACCAATGCCTGCATCAAGACCTATGGTCATTGTGCATTCCCACACTCCTACTACCCAGTCCACCGGTGATTCTGCTCCTACTGACCAGAGCGGCATAAGCCACTCTGGCTCCGCTCCATCTTTAAAGAAGAGGAAGAAGGGTGCTCTGGCATGACAGGCTGAGACCCCAGACATGGCTACACACTCCGGCACGTCAAGGAAGCCTTGCTTTAATGATACAGAACTTGATGCACTTGGGTCCTATGTGTAGGCACATAGCCACGAAATGCTGGTGACTGCAGGGTCCAAGACCACAACTGGTCAACGTAAGGCACACTGGCAGATCATCACTGACTGCATAAGTGCCCTTGGATTTGTGAGGCGCACAGCTGATGATTGCTACAAGCGGTGGAATGACCTGAAACGCAGAGCAACGAACAAGCTGGCCTCAAATCATGGTGCTACTCTGGTGACTGGCAGTGGGTCTCCACAAGGGGACAACAAACTCACTGAACATGAGTCTGTTGCTGGGGCCTTCATCACAGAGGAAAAGATCCAAGGCGTGGGAGAACTACCTGATTATGATGCATTGTCCGGTGAGTGCCCATGCATTGTCCGGTGAGTGCCCATGCATGTGTGTGTGATCCATGTGTATGTTGTTTGGGTGACGGGTTCAGATTGAGTGCCAGGTGAGGGTGTGTGCACCTGAGTGGTATGGGTCACCCATGTGCTTCCTCCCATACATTCACATGCCTTGGATTTGGGTATGACTGTATCCCTTCTGGCCACAGTTGCCTATTAAGCCCACATTTGTGCACTCTACCTTGAACTGTTGTCTTGCAACTACATTGGTCTGATTTAGTAAGTCTTCATTCATGCTGATTGTTTGCACTCTCCCTTTTTTGCAAGACAATTTTATGCCCTATTGCGACATATGTGATATGCTTCAGTCATTGTTTACAGGCCACACTGGGGCACTATATTACCTGGTTATGTTAATGATCACACCATTCAGGCTGATGGAGTATTGGCCTGCATAAAATGTATTATAAGGGGCTGTTTGCATGTGGAACATGACAGATGTTTCCTGTGATGTCAAAGTGACCAACCATTGATCAGCCCAGAATGACAGTATTTTTGGACACTGGATGTTTTCTGTGTGTGGCACACGCATATTTTGAAAGGCTATTCAGCATTAATCTTCTCATCATGTCGATGTCACATGGATGTGTGACAGTACTCAATCACTGACATATTGCTGTAGTTTTATACTTTACCGTGCCTATGCTACATGACATCTGTGTGCTGCCATGTGTCATGTATGTATATTGGACATGCCACTCACAGCCTGATGTGTGATGCCAGTGCTACCCAACATACTACAAATATGTTGCTTTTCCATATTGCTCTCCCCAGTGTCTGCCTTTTTGACTCTACTTCCAACTCTTTGACAGTGCATGCATGGCAGGGTTATAGTCATGTGGGACATGTGTTGATCATGTACTGGATCTGTGACTTGTCACGGCCTATGTGTGTGCTATGGTGCTCATGCCTGTTTCCATTTGTTGTCTTTCATGTTTTTGCAGGTGATGACGCACTTGATGCTGTTGAGGTTGAGGAGATGGTGCAGACCCAGGAGGAATCTCTGGCACGAACGAGCACCAGTGGGGGAGGTGGTGTGGTGGTGGGTGAGAACCTAATGTTACTGCAGACCATACTCTCCAGGGGTGTCTCTGGGTGCACCTCCCCAGACCTCTATTCGGATGCTGAATTGGATGATGAGACTTATGTGCCGTCGCAGGTAAGTGTTTCTGGCAGGGATTCTGTTCTGTCCAACCCACCTGCACCAGGGGTAGAACCCTCTATGGGGATGTCAGTGTTGGTAGGTGCACCTTTGGCTGTTACGGATGCAGCGTCACACTCCACATCATCTGATCCTGTTCTTGGGCCAGCAGATCAGAGGGAGAATGCAGTCCTGCAGCCTCAGGCAGTGCCAGCACAGCAAGTTGCAGATCGCCTTGCCCCAAACAGGTGTGGTGCCCGTCGACGTGGTGGACATGCGCCACCAGGCAATACAGTATGGGAAAACTCCATGTACGGTATTGCAACCCAACAGGCAGCATCAGTAGAAATTATGGCTCAGGCAATGGAGAGGGTGGTCACTTCCATTCTGCCCCCTGAAAGGCAGATGGAGCAACAACAGCAGGCAACAGACACCATTTGCCATTCACACAGGGAACACATGTTGGCTCCAACAGGGACCGAAGGGCGGCAGTGGAGACTCTGCGCAAATCGATATCAATCGAGTCCCAGGCCCACAGGGAAGCCCTGAGGGAAGAACTACATACCCTCAGGCTGACTCTGGTTGACCTTGAGGCTTCCACTAATCTTAGGGCAGAACAGCAGCTGGAGAGGCTCACACGTTTGCTCTCAGCTGAGATGCAGGCAACACGTGAGGAGATCCGGGCATCATGCGAGGCCATGCGTGCAGAAATGCAGGCAACCCGTCAGGTGCTGCATGGGGATTTCCGCACATTAATCTTCCAGAATCAGACCTTCCAGACCCGCATGCTTGCTGCCATGGAGGACCATACCCAGGCTTTGCGTGGGCTGCCTCCCATAGTGCCACCACCTCCTGATGCAGCAGAAGAGGCTGAGGAGAGCGACAGCAGTTCTCCCACAATGGCATAGCCGTGCAGGCCATGAGCCCAAGGAGGTATTTTGTTTCGCAACATCCACGCAGGTGGGTGTTGGTGTGCACCCTGTCCTCGACCTACTGGGTGGCCTCCCCAACCCACCCCCTGGCCCACACATGGCCATTTTTGATTTTTATTTTTACAGTGTGTTGCCTTGTGTGGCTCCCGTGGGCATCCACTGTATTCCGACTGGGCACATGCAGGCTTGTCCTGAGTTTGGGTTAGATGCTTGGGTTCGTGAGACACGCACCCCTCCTGCTTCCCATTTCCATGGGCTTGCAAAGGGTGTGCCCAAGTGACAGTGAATCACACAGTGACGTTGGGCTCCCATGAGCTGTGTGGGGAGTCTGTAGTCAATACTGTGTAGACATTCCTAGTGGATATTGTTGTTGTTTTGTACACTGCATGGTGTATTGATATGTGCTTGTGCATCCATGTCTTCCTCCTAATTTGCAGGTTCCTTCCTCATGTCTTCACAAGGCCGTCTACTTTGCAGATGGAGTTCATGTTGTATGCAGTACATTGAGACATTTGCATGGCAGTAACACTGTACAGGTGGAAGAGGTTGATGTGCTGGCGTATTCAGGTTGTAAGACTTGCACTACTTTGATTTTGTACTGTCATATTTTGCCACTGTTTCATCCTGTGTTTCTGTATTGTGTTGCTGGTAAGTATTTGTTCATGTGTGCTGTTTCTTATTGATTACTGGGAGCATTTTGTCTGTGGCCTGTTTCCATTTCGGACAGTGCCCTTTGTGACACTTGTGCCATGTGTTGTGCTTTCATTTGGTTGCTTTCACATTGCATGACTTGCCATGGTGTGTTGGGTAGCTGAGATGGGGAGGGGTTGGGTGACATGGCACGATTTTCATGTTGTATTTTGCAAGGGGATAGTCATTCATGCAGCATGAATGTGTCTCTTTATCACACTTCATTGGTTGTCTTTAAGTAGTTAGGGAGGCACACAATGTAGCACTTCCAGGTGACCAATCTCAGGCTGGTATGGTAGTGACAGTTGACTGTCCCTTATGTCATCATCATTGAATGTCAGCTGGTATGTGCCAGGGCTGTGTGAACTCCACAGGGGTGTGTTTTTAGTAGAAGTAATTAGCTACCAGCTGCATACGGGCTGCCTCACCATGTGCCCTTTCCCCTCCCATGCGCAGTGGGCGTGCATGTGGTTGGGGATGTGGGGGCACCACCATGTCCACCGGCAGGTCCCGGCGTGTTGCAACGTTGTGCAGGACACATGCTGCCACTATGATCCTGCACACTACTGGGGGAGCGTATAGTAGCTGCCCACCAGAACGCGAAGGGGGGCGAAAGCATGACTTGAGCACTCCGAATGTGCGCTCCACTATGCCCCGGGTTGCAATATGGGCTGTGTTGTATCTTACCTCGGGTGGCGTGGTGGGGTTCCGAATTGGCGTCATCATGTGGGTGCTCCGAGGGTAGGCACTGTCCCCTGGGGAGGTGATGATGGGTATCATTAGTGGGGTTGTGTCATTACTCAGTATCTGACATGCATGCATGTGCAGAGGCATTTATACTCACCGAGCAGCCATGTATCTCCCTGCCGCCCAGCTTCTAGGTTCCGGTTTAGGGTTGACATTCTGTAAATAAAACTGTCGTGGGTGGACCCTGGATAGTTGGCATATACTGAGGTGATGATTCCCTTGGCATCACATACTCCCTGGACGTTGATGGAATGCTAGTGCTTGCGGTTTCTGTAGATGTGCTCAGATGCCCAGGGGGAGACGTAGAGCCAGATGGGTGCAATCAATGGCACCTAGCACTTTGGGGAATTGTGCCACCCCGTAAAAATCCTGGACGGCAGCCTGCCTTTCTGCAGGTGTTCTGGGCAGGTATATGTGCCTGCGGACTGATGGGCGTGCAGTCATGATGGCCAACACCTGGTGTAGGCAGCTTGACTGCGTGGCCTGTGGCACCCCTCCCACTATAGCAGTTGTCCTCTGAAATGATCCTGTGGCCAAGAAGTGCAGTACATTGAGGACCTTCTGCAGGGGGCTGAGTGCTTGGGAGCACAGGGTGGGTGATGTGAGGTTATCCACCCACTCACTGACCAGGTCGAGTATTATGTGAGGTGGAAACCTGTACCTCCCATACACCTGGTCATCAGGCATCCCAAAAAAGGCTGGTTCTGGGTGTAAAAATTCTGGCCCTGACTATCCTCCTCCTCCTCCTGCGGTATCCCACGACCACTGCTGCTAGGAACGGTATATTCCTCCTGGCGTCTGAGCTTGTTTGTTGTTTGCACGCACTTTTATGCTGCGCGGGTCCACGAATGCCTGCTTTTTGCTGGCGTATGTGTTTCGGGATTAGAGTGCCTTTTTTGGCGCACGCGTTAGCCCCCTTCGATTCCATGAATACGTGTTTTGAACGTGCGTGTGGGCGTTCCACGCATTTGCCTCCTGTACTTCCCCGTGACGCCAACATTTTCACGCTGTTTGGAGACGTGTGCGCCAGCGTGCGCCACGCGGAATTTTGGCACACATCCTGGGATTTACACACGCACGGATTTCCATGAATCGCTGTGCGCGGGTTTCGCTGTGATTTTCGCACTTGCAGTGCAATTCGCACGCATTTGCACGCTTGCGCCGAAAATTTCAGCGCACATTAATTCCATGAATTGGCCTGTAAGGACTTTTGCCAAATTGTGATGTCAATGGTATGTAAAATATGGTTATGTTATGTGTGTTGCCATAACAATGAAGATGCAAGTAGATAATAGAAGAAATGCAATGGAAATCTCTATAATGTTTCAATTGCAATAGAAATGGATGAACATTTTGAAACTGGCAAAAATTCTTCGCAGGAGCTATATATATGTCACTTAACTGAGTGTAAACATACACAAGAGAACAAAATATGAAAGGCGATTGAACCATTGCCGACCTTACTTATGTGAAGGTACAGAATATAATGAAGAGAAATAAAATAATACTGAAACTGTGAGGACTATAAACCAACATTAACAGTGTACATTAAAGAAATACATTTAATTCCATGTCTGTGTTGAGACCAAGACAGGTACAGTGGAGTTTAGCGATGGTCCGTGCCTCAAGCTGTCGTAAGAGCAGTTGGCGGTCCCCGCCTCTTGGATGAGAGTGTGCTTGTATAAGCCCAATAAACTTGAGATCATTTACTGAGTCCATTTGGTGATGTTGTTGCCAATGCAAGGCAAGTGGCAGTTTAGGATCTTGACTCTTCAAATGCGCAAAATGTTCACGATGCGTACTCGCAACTCTCTGATTGGTGAGCCTACATATACCTTTTTGCATACGCATAGTATGGCATACACCACATATTTGGATTTGCAATTAATAAAATTGGTGATATACATTGTCAGACCTTGATGACAAATGAATATGTTTTGATTCAGAGCATATTTGCAAAAATTGCATGAACCACATTTGAAAAAACCAACAGGTTTGGGTGGCAGCCATGTCAAAGGGTGTGTATGAGAAGGCTTTGGTTGTAAGAATGAAGGACAAAGTTTGTTGCGCAAAGTTTTATTGCAAGTGAAAATAAGTTTGGGTGTCATTGAAACGTAAGGCTGCAGGTCAGAATCAAGTCTCAGCAGATACCAATGCTTATTAAGTAGTCGATAAAGCATACAATGATCTTGTGAATATTTGGTGATAAACTGAACATTGTCAGACTGAAATCTGGTGTGTTCTTTATTAGTAACCAAAGTCAGATCTCGGGGCATTTTGTTGATACGATTAAAGCCTTGATTGATGCAATGCTCAGTACATGCAAGTTCAAAGAACCTCTGCCTGATCATACCACACTCTTGCTCTAACGCCATGTCTGTACTACAGTTACTTCGAGCACGATAGAATTCCCCAAATGGGATATTAGAGATGACAGATTTTTTGTGGCAGCTAGAGGCATGAAGCATGGCATTAACTGCAGTTGGTTTCCGAAAGGTTTGTGCTTGCAGCTTGACATCCACAATGTTAATCTGAAGATCAAGAAATTCCAAGGATTGTGAGCTCGCATGTCCAGAAAATTAAATGGCAAAATCATTACAATTAAGATAGTCAGAAAATTCCGTAAAAGAAGACGGCGTCCCATTCCAAATTACTAGGACATCGTCTATATAACGTTTCCATACTATAAGATTCTGTTTGTATGGGTGATCTATATATATATATGTTTGTCTTCAAAGAAACCCATAAAAAGGTTAGCCAGCGAAGGGGCATATTTTGCGCCCAGAGCTACTCCTCTCGTTTGCAAATAATATTAATGGTTAATCAGAAACTGATTGTGAGCTAACTTAAAATGTAAAAAATCTTGGATCATATGTACATTTTGACTATGCTATGCTGAATAATTGTGATATGTGAAATCAATAGTTTGCAGAGCTAAATGGTGTTGTATTGAAGTATACAATGCTTTAACATCAAAAGTCGATAAAAGAAAATTGGGACACCATTTTAATTCATGTAAAATCTGCAGTGTTTGGGAAAAACAATAATCACGTAAGTAAGCTGGTAATGTCGGTACAATATCCTTTATTGCAGAATCTATATACTGAGAAAGTTCCTCAGTGGCCCATCCTAAGCCACTCATAATCAGTCATACCTGGGGTAGTGTTGTATATTCCTTATGAATTTTAGGAAGAAAATACATAGTGGGAATAACAGGATTGGGTGTGGTTCAACTGCACATGGTTATAAATCTATTTTTTTACTTTACCCACATGCAGTTTGCATTATATTGCTGTTTAAATATGGTCTACTGTTTTCTTACATGATGTAATGGTTATTTGTTTTCTGTTTTGCTTTTCTCCACTGGGTCCTGGCCCACATCCCTTCCGTCTTTGGTTAATTTTGTTTTATATCAAACGCTTTCCATTCACTCTCTTTTCATATCAACTTTGCGTTATGACTTTGTGATATTAAGTGATATCATTACATATTTGTGTTTGCCAATATAACAGTTTTGCCTTGAAAAAGACCCAGTGTTCAGGGTCGAAACACGTGTCGGCAGTTCTGTTCTTGCAATTATTTATAAAACCTGTTCCAATAGCACTTTGGCTGATGAATTTATTGTCCTGTACTACTTGCTACATTGTTTTTGTTTATCTGTTACACATCCAGTTTTGATATGTTCTTGACTACTTCGCTAGGGCTCTTCAACGACTAAGAGGCGACATTCTTAAGTCTAGGTTTATACTCAACCAGCAGTTTTGAGGTACCTGCTAGTCGCTCGTACGTGGTGCAACCCTCTTTCCAATTGTGTTTTAAGGTATCATACATTGGATTTTGTCTCTTAAATTTTGCTTAAACCCAGCGCCTCACAACCACGGCACACCTCAACTTTGTTTACTAGTTCTTTTTCCATATGCACAGTTAGGAAAGACTTGCAGGCTGGTTAATGTAATTAATGTGTGCCGAAAATCGCTGCGCAAGCGTGCGAAAGCATGCGAAAGCCGCGCACATCGATTCATGGAAGTCTGTGCGCGTGTAAATCCTAGGATGTGCCCTAAAATCCTGCGTGGTGCACGCGGGCGCACATGTCATCAAACGGCGTGCTCTATGCGCACAGCGAAGCGCACATAGCGCGGCACACATAGTGCGATGCACACAACAAAAGTTGGCAGAACACGGGGTGTAACACGCGGAATGGGGAACAACGCGTGAAAATGTGGTTGTTATGGGGGAAGTACATGAGGTAAATGCGCGGAACGCCCACACGAGCGCCTACAACACGTATTCATGGAATCGAACAGGGGAAAAGCGTGCGCCAAAACAAACGTGCTAATCCAGAAACACGTACACCAGCAGGAAGCAGGCGTACTCGGCCCCGCGCAGCATAAATGTGTGCTCAAACAACAAACAAGCTCAGACGCCAGGAGGAATATACCATTCCTCGCAGCAGTGGTCGTGGGACACCGCCAGAGGAAGAGGATAGCCAGGCCCAGAATTTTTACACCCAGGACCAGCCTTTTTGGGATGCCTGATGACCAGGTGTATGGGAGGTACAGGTTCCCACCACACATAATACTCGACCTGGTGAGTGAGTGGGACGATGACCTCACATCACCCACTCTGTGCTCCCAAGCTCTGAGCCCCTTGGAAAAGGTGCACAATGTACTGCACTTCTTGGCCACTGGTTCATTTCAGCGGACAAGTGCCATGGTGGGGGTGTGTCGCAGGCCACACAGTCATGCTGCCTACACCAGGTGTTGGCCATCATGACAGCACACTCTTCAGTCCGCAGGCACATATACATGCCCAGAACACCTGCAGAAAGGCAGGCTGCCGTCCAGGACTTTTACGGGGTGATACACTTCCCCAATGTGCTAGGTGCCATTGATTGCACCCATGTGGCTCTACATCCTCCCAGGGCAAGTGAGCACATCTATAGAAACCGCAAGCACTGGCATTCCTTCAACGTGCAGGTAGTATGTGATGCCAAGGGAATCATCACCTCAGTATATGCCAACTATCCAGGGTCCACCCATGACAGTTTCATTTTCAGAATGTCACCCCTAAACCGGGACCTAGAAGCTGGGCTCCATGGCAATACATGGCTGCTTGGTGAGTATAAATGCCCCTGTACATGCATGCATGTCAGATACTGAGTAATGTCACAACCCCACTAATGATACCCATCATCACCTCCCCAGGGGACATTGCCTACCCTCTGAGCACCCACATGATGATGCCAACTCGGAACCCCACCACACCACCCGAGGTAAAATACAACACAGCCCATATTGCAACCCGGGGCATAGTGGAGCGCACATTCGGAGGGCTCAAGAAACGCTTTCGCTCCCTTGTCCGCTCTGATGGGCAGCTGCTATACGCGCCCCCAGTAGTGTACAGGATCATAGTGGCAGCATGTGTCCTGCACAACGTTGCAACCCGCCGGGACCTGCCGGTGGACATGGTGGTGCCCCCACATCCCCAACCACATGCACGCCCGCTGCGCATGGGCGGGGAAACGGCACATGGTGAGGCAGCCCATACGCAGCTGGTGGCTAATTACCTCACCTAAAATCACACCCCTGTGGAGTGCACACAGCCCTGGCACATACCAGCTGATAATCAATGATGATGACATAAGGGACAGTCAACTGTCACAGCCATACCAGCCTGAGATTGGTCATCTGGAAGTTTTACATTGTTTGCATCCCTACCTACTGAAAGACAACCAATGCTGTGTCACAAAAAGACACACATTTATGCTGCATGAATGACTACCCCCTTGCAAAATACAACATGAAAATAGTGCCATGTTACCAAACCCCTCCCCATCTCAGCTACCCACCACACCATGGCATGTCATGCAATGTGAAAGCAACCAAATTAATGCACAACACATCACACAAATGGAAACAGGCCACAGACAATATGCTCCCAGCAATCAATAACAAACAGCACACATGAACAAATACTTACCAGCAACACAATAGAGCAACACAGGATGAAACAGTGGCAAAATATGAGAGTACAAAATCAAAGTAGTGCAAGTCTTACAACCTGAATAAGCCAGCACATCGACCCCTTCCAACTGCAGAGTGTTGCTGTCAGGCAAATGTGTCAGTGTACTGCATACAACATGAACTGCATCTGCAAAGGAGATGACCTTGTGAAGACATGAAGAAGGTACCTGTGAATAAGGAGGAAGACATGGATGCACAAGCACATATCAATACACCATGCAGTGTTCAATACAACAACATTCTCCACTAGGGATGTCCACACAGTTTTGACTACAGACTGCCCACACAGCTCATGGGAGCCCAATGTCACTGTGTAAGTCACTGTCACTTGGTCACACCGTTTGCAAGCCCATGGAAAGGGGGAGCAGGAGGGGTCTGTGTGTTATGTACCCAAGCATCTAACCCAAAGACAGGACACGCCTGCATGTGCCCAGCTGGAATACACAGTGGATGCCCACAGGAGCCACACAAGGCAACACACTGTAAAAAAAAACAAAAAAAATAAAAAATGGCCATGTGTGGACCAGGGCGGGGGGCACCCAGGAGGTTTAAGGACAGGGTGCACACCAACACCCACCTGCGTGGATGTTGCGGAAAAAAAAATACCTCCATGGGAGAACTGCTGTCGCTCTCTTCACCCTCTGCTGCTACATCAGGAGGTGGCGGTGCTATGGGAGGCAGCCCACGCAAAGCCCTGGTATGGTCCTCCATTGCAGCAAGCATGCGGGTGTGGAAGGTCTCGTTCTGGAGGATGATAGTACGGAGATCCCCATGCAGCTCCTCATGGGTTGCCTGCATTTCTGCACGCATGGACTCGCGTGATGCCTGGATCTCCTCACGAGTTGCCTGCAGCTCAGCAGAGAGCAAACCTGTGAGCTGCTCCAGCTCATGTTCTGACCTGAAATTTCGGGAAGCCTCAAGTTCACCCAGAGAGGAAATGGTGTTCTAACCTCAGGGCTTCCCTGTGGCCCTATGACTCTACAGATATGGCTTCGCGCAGAGTCTCCAGTGCCGCCCGTCGGTCCCTGTTGGACGCCAACATGTCTTCCCTGTGTGATTGGCAAATGGAGTCTGTTGCCTGCTGTTGTTGCTCCATCTGCCTTTCAGGGGGGAGAATGGAAGTGGCCACCCTCTCCATTGCCTGAGCCATCATTTCAACCGATGCTCCCTGTTGTGCTGCTATACTGTACATGAAGTTTCCCATACAGTATTGCCTGGTGGCGTACGGCCACTGCGTCAGTGGGCACCACACCTGTTTGGGGCAAGGCGATCTGCACCTTGGTGTGCTGGCACTGCCTGAGGCTGAAGGACTGCATTCCCCCTCTGATCTGCTGTCCCAGGAACAGGATCAGATGTTGTGGAATGTGACCATGCATCCGTAACCGCCAAAGGTGGAGTTTACAACACTGACATCCCCATAGAGGGCCTACCACCGGTGCAGGTGGGTTGGACAGAACAGCATCCCTGCCAGAAACACTCACCTGCGACAGCACATAGGTCCCACGGTCCGATTCAGCACCTGAATCATAGAAGTCTGGGGAGGTGCACCCAGAGACACCCATGGACATTATGGTCTGCAGGAGGATAAGGTTTTCACCCACCACCACACCGCGTCCTCCACTGGTGCCCGGTTGTGGCTGAGATTCCTCCTGGGTCTGCACCATCTTCACCACCTTAACAGCATCAAATGGGTCATCACCTGCAAAAAACATTAAAACATTAAAGACAACAAATGGAAACAGGCATGAGCACCATAGCACACACATAGGCCTGACAAGGCAGAGATCCAGTACATGAATAACACATGTCCCACACGACCATAACCCTGGCATGCATGCACGGTCAATGATTTAAAAGGGGAGGCAAAAAGCAGACACTGAGGACTCCAAGATGGAAAATCAACACATGTGCTGCATGCTGGATAGCACTGGCATCACATATTAGCCTGTGAGTGGCATGGGCAATCCACATACATGACACATGCCAGCACACAGATGGCACATAGCATAGCCATGGTACATTTGACAAGTACAGCCATATGTCAGTGAATGAGTACTGTCACCCATCCATGTGAGATGGACATGATGAGATGAAAAATGCAAAATAGTGTGACAAAATATGCATGTGCCACACTGCAACACATCCAGTGTGCAATAATACAGTGATGGCAGGCAGATGGATACATCAATGGTTGGTCACTTCAATGTGACAGGAAACAACAATCATGTTCCACATTCAAACAGGCCCCAACAATTAATGTGAGCAGGCCCTTACTCAATCAGCCTGAATGGTCAAATCATTCCCATAACAATGTAATAAATGTGGGCCAATGTGGGTTGTAATCTATGACAGAAGCATGTCACATATATGGCATTAGGGCAGAAAAATGTGTTGCAAAAATGGGAGGATTGAAACAATCAGTCTGAATGAACACTGAAAAATCAGAACAATGTTGTTGCAAGATGACAGTTCAAGGGCAACTGCAGTAATGTGGCGCTAATTGGCTAGTGTGGTCAGAAGGGATACTGTCATACCCAAACCCAAGGCCGGTGAATGGTTTGGAGGAAGGCCATGGATGACCCATACCACTCAGGAGTACACACTCTCACCTGGCACTCAATCATTACACATCACCCAAGAAACATACACATGGATTACACACACTTGCATGGGCACTCACCAGACAATGCCTCATAATCTGGTAGGTCTCCCACGCCTTGGATCTGTTCCTCTGTGATGAAGGTTCCAGCAACAGACTCATGTTCAGTGAGTTGGTCGTCGTCTGGTGGAGACCCACCGCCAGTCACCAGAGTAGAGGCATGATTGGAAGCCAGCTTGTTCTTTGCTCTGTGTTTCAGGTCATTCCGCTGCTTGTAGCAATCATCAGCTGTGCGCCTCACAAATCCAAGGGCCCTAATGTGGTCCGCGATGGTCTGCCAGTGGGCCCTACTTTGAGCAGTCTTAGTCTTACAGCCTGCAGTCACCAACATTTTGCAGTTATGTGCCGACACATAGGCCACAAGTGCATCAAGTTCGGTGTCATTGAAGCTAGGCTTCCTTGACGTGCCGGAGTGTGTAGCCGTGTCTGGGGTCTCAGCCTGTAGTGCAAGAGCAACCTTCTTCTTCTTCTTGTAAGGTGGTGCAGATCCTGAGTGGCTTACGCCGCTCTGGTCAGTAGGGGCAGAAGCGCAAGTGGACTGGGTACTAGAAGCCTGTAAAGGCACAATAACCATAGGTCTTGGTGCAGGCATTGGCTGCACAGTGATGTCGGCAGGGCCAACGTCGGTGTGATGGACCTGGACCGACACTGTCCCGGCTGGGAGACTCAGAGCTGGGGTGGATTGAGCTGCAGCTGCTCCTGCAGCCTCCCCAGCCTGGCTACTTGGGGCAGCAGATGACATTGCTGACCCAGATCCACGTGGCATGGTGACAGCAACTTTCACTGCCATACGTGGATTAGACTTGCTGAGCTGGAAGTCAGCCTGAGAGTCATCCTGTGCCGGTTCAGGTGACATAATGGGCCGGTCCAACAAGGGCTGAGCAGGGATGGTGTCAGCTACGTTTCCCACAACCATTTGGGGTGGTATAGGTGTTCCCGATTGGTCCTCCACACACGTGGCTCTAGGGGCACCCTGCAAATCCTGGCCATGTCCCTTACCGCACCCACCACGCCCACCTTTCGGAGGTCGGCCACCTTTGCCTCCCTTACTGCTTGGTCACCTCCCAACCATGGCACTGATGTTGTTGTGCATATGGGAGTTGCAGTAAACAATTGTCCTGGGCAATTGGGGTGAAAGGGGTAGGGTACTAGATGGAATTCGTACCCCAGTGCTCTAGCAAGCCAGTATGTGACCCCTGGGGGAAGATGACGGGTCATGCAACGCACATGCACCCCAAAAACAAAAGTACACGTGCACGCAACCCCTGGTAGACCACGTGCGTGGAAAAATGAACCCACACTAAGCTGTGGCACACAGAAACACAAAAATGAGCGTACGCGTGTTACACGCAGCCTGGGTTATGCGACACACGGGGGCAACCACAGTTGGAAAATATGTGCGCGACTCACCGTCTGCCTTGAAAAAGAACGTGAAAAAGATGCGCGTGTGCACGTTGTCAACACCCCCGCCAAAAGAAGAAAAGAACGCAGTCTGAGGAAACATGGAGTACGAACTGGAAACGTTGTGAAGTAATCCCGTGTGAACCGACAAGAAGTACAAGAAACACCCGCTCGCTCTCCACAAAAAGCATGTACAAGAAAAAGCGTGATACTTGTATCTTTTAATCCAGCGCACACGTGGAACGTCACTTACGCGCTTACGCGCTACGGCCCTTTCCTCCAATAGCATGGGTGACGTGCAGTTTTCTCACATGCTGAATCACAATGTACCCGTGTTGTGGGGTACGCCCGTGCGCGTAACGTCACCTATGCGCTTATACGCTAAGGGCCATTCCTCGTATTTCACGTTGACGTGCACTTTTTTCACGTGCCAAATCACTCCGTATCAAGCTGGCCACACGAAAACATACGGAAGACCATGCTCCTGCCCAAAAGGTCATTTTCCTGCCCCCAAGAGCCCCGAGCACGCTCCCACCAGCCATCTGCTGCTGCCTGCCTGCTGCCCACGTGCCCTGCTATTTGGTTCCTGCACGTCAGCCATCTGCAGGGGTCCAGTTGCTCTGTCCACCCCTGCTGGAACAGAAGACTCCCGACTGGGATACCATCGTTCCACAGCCCAGCCCCAGGACCCAGTTGCCCACCCACGCCTGCCTCGGGGGTCACCATGTCGGGGCAAACACCATCTGAGACCACTGGTGACCCCCAGCCAGAGAGGCAGAGGGCCACCAGCTTCAGTGAGAAGGAAGTTGGTGTCCTGGTGGAGCATGTCCTGGTGCAGTATGATGCCCTCTTCGGAACATCACGCACCAACAAGGAAGGACGGGAGAGGATCTGGGAGGACGCAGTGGTTGCCATCAATGCAGAGGGGGTGGCAACCCGCGACATCAAGCATGTCTGGAAGCGCTGGGCGGACTTCAGGTCCAGGACCCTCTACAAGACATGGCGCCTCTCGAAGGCAGAGGATGCAGAGGGGTGCCGGGTCAGCATGAGCAACATCCAGATGAGGGTACTGGAACTGGTAGGCCCAGCGCTCCATGCCCAGATCCTTTGGAGGCAGACCCGTCTGGAGTTGAGCGGTAAGTGGCCAAGCATTGCTGTGTGAGACAGGTCATGTTGCAGTGTGCTGGTAGTCTGATACTTGCCTGTATGTGTGACATAGGCCATGTATGGATGTGTGTGTGCAGGGACATCATGGTCATGCATATGAGACCAGTAATGTGTGAACCACATGGATGGTGCATGTGTTCCAATGCAACATGGGGAGCTGTATGCGGAATGCACACATGAATGCATGCCAGTGTCTGTTCTTGGACATGGAGGGGGGTGAGGGATGGGTGCTGCTCTCATATACATGTATGGTGCACATGTGTGTGTGTCTGAGAAGTGATGTGGATACATGACACATGTCCGTGATGATGTGGAGATTCACTCATGCAGTGCAGTCACCATTGTATCCACTGTGTCTAGCCACTGTATCTGTGGTGTACAAGCCATGATGCATGACCCTCCGGTGATGTGTGTGCATGGGATCAGTGTGAGCCATGATGCATGTGAGTTTGAAGGCAACATTTTGGTTAAAAGAGGCCCATGTACATGGATGCTGATGTTGATTGCAGGCGCCGTGCCTGTTTCTGCATGTGTGTTGTGTGCATTCACCCATGTATTGTGGAGGGACAGGATGGAAGTGACATTTGACTGAGCCACTCATGTGTTATTGCTTCCTGTCTAGGGGAATATTGTACTGTACGCTGATGCTTGTGTTCTATATCTCCCTCTATGCAGCGTCAAGTGAAGAAGAGGGGGGTGAGTCAGCAATGTGGAGCCAAGCGGCGGGGATGCCTCCACCGCGCGGCGACGCAAGGCCCAGCCACCCTCCCAGGAATTGCCATCATCCGGGAGCGAGGGGACTGGTGCCGTGTCTGCCACTACAGCTGTAGCGGAAGGGCCGGGTGAGCACCCACAGGGGCTTGCAATCACGGAAGACGGTGTGGCGACATCCAGGTTGGTGGTCTCCACAGAGGAGGAGGAGCCCGCTACTGAGCCGCAAATGGGGTCTGGTGGGGGTAGTACCACTGGTGCAAGTGGTGCAGTCCAGGGCCAGGGTCAGGAGGCAGCACAGGTCACCACGGAGGGGCCTGTGCATGTCGCTGTCCTTGACCCTGTGACTGCACCACCATACACCAGCTGGGATGCCCCGTCCCCGGCCCGTCCACAGGTAGGGGGGAGTGCCACGTCATCTGCCTCCCCACTACCTGCGGATGAGGGGTCCCACAACCGTATGGGCTCCGTCCTGGTTGGTGTCGCGTTGCGCACACATGACATTCGTGAAGACGTGCGTGCTTCTTGGGCGGAGCATACACGTATCACGAACAGCAGCGTCGCAACCTGGCACTGTTGGGAGGGGCCCTGGTCGGTGGGTTCCTACATGTGTCGTGCACTCTGGCGGACTTCTCCTCCTCTGTGGAGACTATGCCCCAGTCGTTCTCCCTGCTGTCTTCCGGCCCAGATTCCACCAGGGCCCCCTGTTGACCTGGCCTGACCAACACAGCCAGCTTGGTAGAGATCCCATCCCTGCCACAGTCGGGAGTTAGCGGTCCAGCAGGGGTGGGCACCACAACAACTGGAGACCAGCTGATGGAGGATGTGCAGGCATCATCAGACAGGGCACATGGACAGCAGCAGCAGCAGGCTCTAGGTGGAAGCAATGATGGCTCGGGGCCATCAACATCAGAGGGGCAGGCATCGGCCAGAGGGCAGGAGGACCCTGGAATGGGTGTGTCTTCCGTGTGGCTGCGGTTGGGCCGGCGTATAGATGTGGAGCGGCGGCGGGCAGAAGAGGCACGGCTCACAATGGTCAGGGCGGAGAACTCCATGCAGAGGGCACTGAGGCGGGCTGAGTGCCTCGAGGCCATTCGCAAGGAGTTGGAGTCCAACATGGCATCGTCCCTGCGAACCTTCGGGGCCATGGAAGAGGACCGCCTCCAGGACATCGAGCAGGAGTTTCCCCTGGCCCGGGAAATCAGAAAGTGAGCCGTCAGACTAGTCCGCCGCCATTGTATATAGTTTGTAGTTTTAGGTTTCCTTTATCTTTTTCATTCATTTGGGGCGCCTGGACTATGCCCCACCTTTTTGTATATAGTTCTTTATAAGGTCGTTTTTTTGCTAGATTTCATTTCATTTGTTGGGCTCATGAACCCTGCATTACTTCTTTGTACCTAGTTGAACAGTGGATTTATCCATTCTTATTTTTCTCACCATGGAGCAATGGATTTTGCTGTTTCCGTTTCCTTTGGATTTGCTTTGGTGGCCGGAGACTTTGGACACATTTTCATTTCGATTTATTTGGATTCAGACTTCATGTTTTTCTTTTTGTGTTTTGGACATGCTGCATTTCATCTTTTTTTAAAACATTTTCTGTTATGTTTTCATTTGATTACATTCTTTTTGTGTTCAATACATTTTGGTTTATTACTTTGATGTGTGGTATTCTCTCATTGGTTTCATGCATGTCACGGTGTAGGTTTTCACAATCACCAGCAACCATTGTGTGTGTGTGACAGACATGTGTTGATGTACATTCTTGCCAGTTGGGTTGTATCATGTAATGGGCATTTCAATGTGGGGTGGATGGGATACTTGGTTGGGTCTTTACACAGGGGTGGCGTGCAGTGGGATTTGGGAGGCCATGATGCCCATGATTGTAGATCATGATGACGTGTTGGGGGGACATGAGTCGGGGCCTGCTGGCAGGTGCCCCTCACTGCTGGGTGGGTGGGGGTGCTGGGGGACATGAGTCAGGGCCTGAGCCTCACTGCTGGGTGGGTGGGGGTGCTGGGGGACATGAGTCGGGGCCTGAGTCTTACTTCTGGGTGGGTGGGGGTGCTGGGGCACATGAGTCAGGGCCTGAGCCTCACTGCTGGGTGGGTGGGGGTGCTGGGGACATGAGTCAGGGCCTGAGCCTCACTGCTGGGTGGGTGGGGTTGCTGGGGGACATGAGTCAGGGCCTGAGCCTCACTGCTTGGTGGGTGGGGATACTGGGGGACATGAGTCGGGGCCTGAGCCTCACTGCTGGGTGGGTGGGGGCGCTGGGGACATGAGTCGGGGCCTGAGCGTCACTGCTGGATGGGTGGGGGTGCTGGGGGACATGAGTCGGGGCCTGAGCCTCACTGCTGGGTGGGTGGGGGTGCTGGGGGACATGAGTTGGGGCCTGCTGGCAGGTGCCCCTCACTGCTGGGTTGGTGGGGGTGCTGGGGGACATGAGTCGGGGCCTGCTGGCAGGTGCCCCTCACTGTTGGGTGGGTGGGGTGCTGGGGGACATGAGTCAGGGCCTGAGCCTCACTGCTGGGTGAGTGGGGCTGCTGGGGGACATGAGTCGGGGCCTGAGCCTCACTGCTGGGTGAGTGGGGGTGCTGGGGGACATGAGTTGGGGCCTGCTGGCAGGTGCCCCTCACTGCTGGGTGGGTGGGGGTGCTGGGGGACATGAGTCGGGGCCTGCTGGCAGGTGCCCCTCACTGCTGGGTGGGTGGAGGTGCTGGGGGACATGAGCCGGGTTCTGCTGGCAGGTGCCCCTCACTGTTGGTTGGGTTGGGGTGCTGGAGGACATGAGTTGGTGATCACTAATGCAAGGTGACATGTGGGCTGGCTGGGGTCCATGCCCATGGTGGATGGGCTGCCCGCGGGAAATGACTAGGGGTGCATGGTAGTCCCCTGTGGTGTGGGCTGCCTGCAGGGGCCGTGGAGGGGGTAGAGGGCACACCTGGGAGGACCCACACTGCCAATTGACGTATGGGACTCCCCGCGCACCCCACTGGATACACGCACCCCGCTCTGCCAGCGAAATCGCGTGTGAAATTCCCTGCGAACCCCACTAATACACGTATCCCGCTCGCACAGGGCCAATCGCGTGTGATTCTCCACGCAAACCCCAGTAATACACGTACCCCACTCGCACAGGGCCAATCACTTGTGGAACTCCCCGCGAACACCAGTAATACACGTACCCCGCTCGCACAGGGCCAATCGTGTGTGATTCTCCCCGCGAACCCCAGTAATACACGTACCCCACTCGGACAGGGCCAATCGTGTGTGATTATCCACGTGAACCCCAGTAATACATGTACTCCGCTCGCACAGGGCCAATCGTGTGTGGAACTCCCCGCGAACCCCTGTAATACATGTACCCCGCTCGCACAGGGCCATTCGCGTGTGGAACTCCACATGAACCCCAGTAATACACGTACCCCGCTCGCACAGGGCCAATCGCATGTGATTCTCCACACGAACCCCAGTAATACACGTACCCCGCTCGCACAGGGCCAATCGCATGTGGAACTCCACGCAAACCCCAGTAATACATGTGCCCCGCTCGCACAGAGGCCAATCGCATGTGATTCTCCCCGCAAACCCCAGTAATACACGTACCCCGCTCGCACAGGGCCAATCGCGTGTGATTCTCCACGCAAACCCCAGTAATACACGTACCCCGGTCGAACAGGGCCAATCACTTGTGGAACTCCCCGCGAACACCAGTAATACACGTACCCCGCTCGCACAGGGCCAATCGTGTGTGATTCTCCCCGCGAACCCCAGTAATACACGTACCCCGCTCGCACAGGGCCAATCGCGTGTGATTCTCCACGCAAACCCCAGTAATACACGTACCCCGGTCGAACAGGGCCAATCACTTGTGGAACTCCCCGCGAACACCAGTAATACACGTACCCCGCTCGCACAGGGCCAATCGTGTGTGATTCTCCCAGCGAACCCCAGTAATACACGTACCCCACTCGCACAGGGCCAATCGTGTGTGATTCTCCACGCAAACCCCAGTAATACATGTACCCTGCTCGCACAGGGCCAATCGCGTGTGGAACTCCACATGAACCCCAGTAATACATGTACCCCGCGCGCACAGGGCCAATCGCGTGTGGAACTCCCCACAAACCCCAGTAATACACATACCCCGCTCGCACAGGGCCAATCGCATGTGATTCTCCACACGAACCCCAGTAATACACGTACCCCGCTCGCACAGGGCCAATCGCATGTGGAACTCCACGCGAACCCCAGTAATACATGTGCCCCGCTCGCACAGAGGCCAATCGCATGTGATTCTCCCCGCAAACCCCAGTAATACACGTACCCCGCTCGCACAGGGCCAATCGCGTGTGATTCTCCACGCAAACCCCAGTAATACACGTACCCCGGTCGAACAGGGCCAATCACTTGTGGAACTCCCCGCGAACACCAGTAATACACGTACCCCGCTCGCACAGGGCCAATCGTGTGTGATTCTCCCCGCGAACCCCAGTAATACACGTACCCCACTCACACAGGGCCAATCGTGTGTGATTATCCACGTGAACCCCAGTAATACATGTACTCCGCTCGCACAGGGCCAATCGTGTGTGGAACTCCCCGCGAACCCCTGTAATACATGTACCCCGCTCGCACAGGGCCATTCGCGTGTGGAACTCCACATGAACCCCAGTAATACACGTACCCCGCTCGCACAGCGCCAATGGCGTGTGATTCTCCAAGCAAACCCCAGTAATACATGTACCCTGCTCGCACAGGGCCAATCGCGTGTGGAACTCCACATGAACCCCAGTAATACATGTACCCCGCGCGCACAGGGCCAATCGCGTGTGGAACTCCCCACAAACCCCAGTAATACACATACCCTGCTCGCACAGGGCCAATCGCATGTGATTCTCCACACGAACCCCAGTAATACACGTACCCCGCTCGCACAGGGCCAATCGCATGTGGAATTCCACGCGAACCCCAGTAATACATGTGCCCCGCTCGCACAGAGGCCAATCGCATGTGATTCTCCCCGCAAACCCCAGTAATACACATACCCCACTCGCACAGGTCCAATCGCATGTGATTCTCCACACGAACCCCAGTAATACACGTACCCTGCTCGCACAGGGCCAATCACATGTGAAACTCCCCACGAACCCCAGTAATACATGTACCCCGCTCGCACAGGGCCAATCGCGTGTGAAACTCCCCGCCAACCCCTGTAACACACGTGCCCCGCTTGCACAAGGCCATTCGTGTGTGGAACTCCAAGCGAACACCGGTAATACATGTACCCCGCTCGCACAGGGCCAATCGCCTGTGATTCTTCCCACAAACCCCAGTAATACACGTACCCCACTCGTACAGGGCCAATCGCGTGTGATTCTCCCCGCGCAGGGGTGTACGTTGATTCGGAGGGGTGCACTGGGAGTTTTACAGGCGTTTTCGTGGTTGGGGCCTGTATGCTGGTCCACTGGCCTGTGCGCCATGGACGGGATTTGTGTGCTGTGCATGGCGCATGGGGAGGGGTTGGGGGCATAACTGGCGCTGCTGCAGGTTCACTGCGCGACTCCGCGCCACGGCTGGTAATAGATGTTAAAATCCATGAATACGCTGTGCGCGGAAATGGATTTTGGCGCACGCGGCTGGTGCAGGCTGTCGCACGCACCCACTGTGCACCAGTCGCCACTTGTGCACTGAATTCTATGAATAACCCCCTTGTTCTGAGAGGTGTACTGGACATGGGCAATGGATAGACACTCTCCTGATTAGTCAGCCAATTTAAGTAGTTTTTGACTTGGAGTTCCAAGTCGAGAGGGATGGAACTAATTGAGGTAATTGAGGTGCCCATTGGATGTTTTGTCCTTCCATCCTTTCTGGTGGTAGTAGAGAGGCAGTAAGAGTATTCTTGGAGATCTGAGGGGAGTTTCAGGTGGGGAAAACCTTGATGCCCTTAGAATAGCATATGGCCTTCCTGAAGAGAGACTGACTGATGGGGATTTTTCAAGATTAAGAAGGGCATTTCTAGAACGACAGGGTACTGAACAAGTCAGTAGCTGTTAGGAAACTAAGGACAAGTGGGATAGAACTAGTGCTTGCAAGTACTTAAGGAGCTGAAGAATATTCTTTGGGTTGGCTTGACCATGGTCAAACATGAAACATTGCCAAAATGGAAACAGAAGGGATGTAACTCCAAACCCTCCTCCTCCCTGGGCACCACAAGTGATTTCAACAAGTCAAAGCATTTTCATTTAACTGGATCCAATTAACATGGTGACAATGTTGGCTCATAAGTGTCCTAGCCTGAAAGGACCTTGTCCAACCTACACGAACATTGTCATTGCATCCTACTGCTGGAGCATGCATGTCAGACACATCTTTGCCTAGACCGTTGTCTGCAAATCTCCCATTTTTTATGTTTTCAATTGTTTTAACATTGATCTGTATATAGACTGTGAAAGCAGCATTATGAAAGTGACTTGCATTTGCCATAATGTCATAGAATGTGGCCACAGCTTCATGAAAGTGATTTAGAGTGACAATTTTTGACAACTTCATGAAAGTGATTGACAATGCCAGTGTGTTAGGCAGAATCTCAGACAGCCAGCCAATCACGTCAGAGTGCATTCAGGGTTTTGGGCACCTCCCTCACATCCTGCCCACCCCAGACACCCTGGCGCCACAGGAGGGCTTAAGCACTGAAGCTCGCCAAAGACCAACGAACAAAGGGGCCAAATCTGGTTTAGCACTCGTAGACAAATACAAGAAGGACCTTTCCTAAATAAAATGATGAAAAAAGTCGACCAGAGTCTGTTTTTACAGATAGGTTTTGGACACCATATTGAAAAACATGGCTGACCCGATTTTTAGCTACCATTGTTCGTGGTCAGGAAAAATCATGGTAGTTTGATCTAAACCACTGCCACCAGCCATTTAAAGTAGGAAAGGGTAACATTTGACTGTTACATGAATGTTTTGACTCAGGGGAAGCTAGGCAACCCCTCCAGCACTCTATAGGAAGATAGTGTGTGCTGGGTCTGTAAATTTAAAGTGACTAGTAAACTCAATGTAAATTTACATGGTCTGGGAGACAGTAGTCAGTCCCAGAGAAGGTGTTTAAACCTTGGGGAGTCTGAAAGACACCCCTGTGCCACTGCACTGAAGGTGCTGTGTGACACAAAGAAAAGGATGATGCCTATGGAGTTTGTTTAAAACACCATAACCAAAGAACACAAAAGTAAGACACACATCAAAATAGATGGAAGAGTGGGAAAAAAGGCTCACACTCTTCCCAGAAAAAAAAAAAAAAAATTCTAGAAATCCAGCAAAGTTGCTGGGGATCTCAAAGGGTGAGGGAAATTAGCACATTTTGAGAATTCTCCCTAACACAGTGCTTGCATTTATTGTGGACATAGGTCCTCTGAATATGTTGCAATGTTGTCAAATGCTCCTGTATATTGTTGGTGACACAATGAAATGACCTACCTGGTCAGATAGCTTCTGGAAACAGTGAATATAGTGATTGTTCACTGCTGATAACACACTTCCTCCCTTGTGAGTCTCTCTTGCAGCTTATTTCAACAGCTTTAGGAGTGCCCAATCAGGGGTTTGGGTTGTGACAGGGAATTCACAGCTGGTAGGCTTGGTGTCTAAGTCCAGTGTGCATAGCTTCCCATGAATTCAATGCAGGCATCAGAGCTGTTTTTCTAGGTGTGACACCAGCCAGCATTTGGACACCAACTGTAGATGGGTTCGGGGGGAAGAATTAAGCTTGCAAGACATTGACCCAAGCTGCAGTAGCCTTGCTGGTGTCCCTGTTTGCCACAACGTCCTGTCTAACTGCAAGTTTCTAGCCTAGGGGGCTGCATGTTGGTCAGTAATTCCCTAAGCAAGTTTGTCAGGTCTTCCTCAGTAGAAAAGTCCATGGTTCCCGGGCAAGCTGCTATTAGTGGGCCAGTCATTCTGGAACAACCTACCTGGATTGCTAGCCTCCAGGAACACTGTGGAGATATTCCTTGATCACTTCTGCTAACACTCACTCTCCCTTGTTGTATCTGCCTGCAACTTGTTGCTACACCTTCAGAAGTGCTCAACCAGGCTGTGATGGGAATTGACAGTTGTATCCCAGAATTAAAGTCTTAGATTGTCCTTTGAATTTCCAGGGATTACCTGAAATGAGAAATGGGGTAGTAGTGCCCAGTTCCACATTCCTGTTTTCCTGAATCAACTCTCCTAGTAGTTCACGGTAGATGGAGCAGTGGTTGATGATCTTGGTACTGGGATTACACCTTCATCCTCTGCTATAGCCAGTGCCAGCTTATTATCACCCAGGATCGTTTCCTAACTTTGTTCCTGGAACTCGTAAGTTCCTTCACTCACAAGCTGGAAAAGGTTATGCTCTTGCCTATGTACTAAGTGAGAGTTGCTTTACTACTTGCAATGTCCTGAGCACACTTTAACTTCTGTTGAACAAGGTTTAATTGGTTTAATGTCTACCAAATGTCTTTCCAAACACTAACTTTCTCCTTTCTTTCTCCAAGTAAGACATCTAGCCACACAAGCAGAGCTGCAAGCAGAAGATTTCCAAGGTAGCAGGATCAAGTTCAGGTAAGAGTTTCCAAAATTCTTTTAATTCTGTTTTGGTAATTGCTCTCATGAAATTCTATTGTCTTGCTTGCCTCTTGTCTAGATGTGCATTAGATTGTTGAGCAGGTCAGAGAAGGAGCTGAAGCTGGATCTTCTTGAAGCAACTTCTTCAAACTACTGGCACATGTGTGTAGGAAAAGGGACATGTATAGGCTCTCACTCTATTGACAGAAAGATGTCACAGGGGTTCCAAAAGTAAACCACAGAAGGTTCAGATAGCGATAGGAACTGTTTGTGGCTCTGAATCCATAAGAAGGGGATCCAAGGGTGAGAAGCCATCACCCAACATGCTTTTGGAAGAGAAGATGTTAGTCTTGTGGAGAGAAAGACATGGGGAAGAGGATAGTCCCTCTTGGCACCTGTGAAAATGCTATTCTATATCACCTTTAACATACTAAAAAAGTGTGGGGAAGGGAGTTGACCGCCATTGTGACATTTGTTCAAGAGAAAAGATACTTGGCCATTGAAACTCCTGATAGCTAGGAACAGAACTTATGCCTCGTGCTGGGAAAACCCGAGATTGTGCTGTGCTCAAAGGTGCTTACTTGTCCCATGTTCAAAACGTGGGGAAGGGGGACCCCGGCTACTGCATCCTGACATCATCATTTTTTTTAAACCTTTATTTATTGAGCTTGACAATACAGCCAAGAGAGCAAGCAATATACAGAAATTATTGAAGTATACAATTAGTGTACATGTACTGGAAAAAAAACATACATGATAATGAGTTTTCAGACCGGGGTACATAAATCAACAATGCAAGTATCACAATGACCTTATCCCATGTAAATTAAACAGAGACGGATACTGCAGAGGTCCGGGGACTGATATCAACATCCGACTCAGCGGCCAAGGAAGAGAGATAAGAGTGGAACGGCATCCAGATATTTCTGGGTCTAGACGTTGTCAGTTGTAGGTGCATCCACAATTCCTCAATGTCAGAGGCCCAGGTGACCGCATGAAGCCACTGAATGTGAGTGGGGAGTACTGGGTAAATCCAAAGCAGAAGGATACAACGGGTTGCTAGCAGTAGACATAGACTGGCTAATTTCCTGGAGTCCCGGCACAACTGGGGGAGCTTGTGAAAAAGACATGTCATTGGAGAAAGGGAGATAGTACACCCTAATATATTGGACACAGTTGCACAGACCTCTTCCAAAAACTCAGAGAGGTGTGGGCAAGACCATATCATGTGTAAGTAGCTTGCGTCATCTGACCTACATCTAGGGCAAATGGGTGGATGGTCTTCAGACATGCAGTGTAGTCTAATCGTGGTGTAGTGGAATATATGGAGTACCTTGAACTGCATCAATTGGAATCGTGAGTTGAATGAGATGTTGTGGGTGCAGGCACATATATGGTCCCAGCATTGGCCTGTCATCTCGAGCTTCAGGTCTTTACGCTAGGAGTCCTTGAGTTTAGAGAATGGGGAGGTCACCCTACTCTGGAGGACAGTATACAATCTGAAGCACTTCACCCTGAAGGAAGCAATGTTCAGTATTTCTGAAAATATGGAGTCATCAGGAGGGATAGCTGGGAAGTCCACGCACCTATCCTTGATGTAACGGTGTAGGCCTGCATAGTGTAGCCAGTGGGAGGACCTGCCTTGTAGAGGTCCTGGTAGGTGGGACCATTCCAAATAGTTGGCCTGAAAAAAAGCATCTCAGGCATAACCGAGGCCTGCATCTGTCCAGCAAAGCGATGTCACGGTATCCACCTGCGGAGCCTCCGGGAAGAAGTTCCAGAGAGGGAGGTTTCTGTGGAAGGGGTGCAAGGTGGCAGCATGTCTCCATAACTTACGGAGGGCTAGTGCCGTGGACCCAGCTGGGTTGAGGGGTGCAAACATACTGTGGTGAGCAGGTTGAGTTAGGAAGCAGATATATCTCTACCATCCACGGCGAGGCGTTCAAGTTTAACGTGGAGAAGGGGATCAGTAGGTATGAACCAATATGATGCAAAGTGGGCTTGAGAAACTATCCAATACCATTCAAAGATAGGGGTGCTGAAGCCACCTCTTGACTTAGAGATGGTTAGCATCTCCACTTTTAGGCGGACCGTGCCGGAGTGCCCACGAAAGGCATTGATGGCCCTGGTGAGTATCGTAAAGGAAATGCGGCTCGTCCATAAAGGGATGTTTAGAAATCTGTACAGGAGCTTTGGCAGGACCACCATTGTAAGGATGGTAAACTTGCCAGAAAGGAGATTGGTAGTCTAGCCCATCCTGCACACTTGCGGTCAAGCGTGACAAGATACTTTGCAATATTTGCTTCATATAAGGAGCTTTGCTGAAGTGTAACCACGACTCCAAGATATGTAATCTCGGCTTGCTCCCACGCAAAGCCAAGCAGGTCTGAAGAGGGCATGGTGGCCACAGTCAATGGAAACAGTATGGATTCAGAACAATTAACTCAGAAACCCAAGAGCTCACTGAAGTATATAATGACATCTAATATTGGGGCTAGGTTATGTTTGGGTGCTCAAATGAAGAGGACAGCATAATCTGCATAGAGGGAGATGATCTCAGGTGGACTGGAAATCCTTATACCTCTGTGTGCATGTCGGTGACGTATCCTGTCTGCCAAGGGCTCAATGGCCAGGGCAAAAATTAGCAGTGAGAACGGGCAGCCATGTCCTGTGCCCTTAGCTATCAGGAAAGGGGCTGAACAACAGTCCCTCATGCAAACCCAAGCAACGGGAGAGGAATAGGGCAGTTTAACCCAGGATCTGAAGTGAGGTCCAAAGTTGCACTTTTTGATAAACCTGCCACAGATAGCGCCAGGATACACAATGAAAGGCTTTCTGCTTATCAAGGGTAGCTGTCACTGCCTGTGTGTCTGGGTCTATGTGGGAAAGTATGTTAAATATACGGTGCAGATTGACGGAAGTGGACCATCCCAGGATGAAGCCCAACTGGTCAGGGTGAATGATGTAAGATATGTACGGAGCCAACAGCAGGGCTAGCACCTTCACATACATTTTGATGTCGCAATTAATAAGAGAGAGGGGCCGGTATGATCTGCGTTGTGTGGAGTGCTTGCCTTGTTTAAGTAGTATTGAAATTATTGCATCACAAAGAGAGGGGGGAGCGCTTGTCCCGCAGGCCTCTTGGCAGAGAGTTGATAAGTGGGGGACCGGACAGTTCTTGTACTGTATTAAAATTCAAAGGGGAGCCCATTGGACCTGGGGGCCCTACCAGAGGTCAGTGAGTCAATGGCCCTGGAGATCTCCTCGGGTGTGATTGGGACGTCCAGGACCTCCCTAGTCTCTGGGGAAAGGATAAAGAGTGGGAGGCTATACAAGAATATTTCTATATCAGTGAGAGGAGCATTATCAATGTTGGAATAAAGGGTGTCATACAAGTTGCGAAATACGGTGTTGATATCGGGCGATGACAGAGCTAAAGTACCGTCTCCCCACTCGATAGCCGGGATGTGTGCCGTCCCGTTCTCATGACGGATCAGCCTGGCCAGTACTCGCCCTGGGTGCTCGCCTTCACCATACCTCCGAGCAGCCTGTGGGTCATCGAGGAACTTGCGCTCATGCTCTGCTTGGGTGCAAAATTCTTCTAGTTACATGCCAATATTAGTAAGTGACAGGTGACTGAGAGGAGGCATATTGGTCTTCAAGGAGGGCGAACCGAGATTCACTGTCGGCGATGACTCTCCGGATTACCTTAAGTATCCCCGACTTCTTAGAGATTGTGATGCCCCTAATATAGATGTTGAATGTCTCCTAAAGAGTAGCCTGTGTTTTCACAGAACCAGTATTCAGTGTAAAGAAGTAGTCAAGGCTGTTTCCCAGTTCAGATTCAAAGGCAACATCCTGTAAAGAATGTAGTTTCAACCTCCACGAGTGAACCCCCGGGTCATCCGAACCCCAGTTCAGGGAGACCATCACTGTGGAGTGGTTCTAAAATGTTCTGGGAAGGTTAGTCATCTTGGTGATGGTTCTAACAAGTGTATCTGAGATAAGCCATCTGTAAATATGTGAGTGGGAATCATGGACCGAGGAGTAAAAGGTAAATGTAGGAGAGTCAGGGTGAACCAGTTGCCTTGCGTCAGAGATATCTAACTGGGCCTGCAGATCTATGATATTCTTGGCTGTGTTGGTAAGCTGGCAAGGTTTGGAGCCTGATCTATCGAGGTGGGTATCTAAGAGAGTGTTAAAGTCCCCGCCTAGAGGATGAGAATAAGAGGAAATCCAGATAGCAATGAGGATAAATGTATGTAGAAGTCCGGTCATCTATGTTGGGACCATATATATTCAGCACCACAACCTCCTTGTCCATCAGGGACCCCGAATACTAACACATAGTGACCTAGTTGATCTAGATGAGCCACTGTGTGTTGTAATTTGAGGCTTCTGTGGATTAAAGTCATGACTCCCCAATTCTGAGTAGAATAGGAGGTATAATAGCGTTGGGAGCCCCATGATCTCGCAAACCCTTCGAATCCACCAGAGAGAGTGTGTGTTTCCTGTAAAAAAAGTAATTTAACCTTGTGCAGTTCAATATACAGCTGCATTTTCTTAGTTATGGTGTGATTACCCAGCCCCCTGATATTCCAGCTCATACACATAACACTGTTGTCAGCCATTAGGATAATAAGTCCGCAACAATGAACTAGTGCGCTAACTGGGGCATGATACAATGGGGCCAAGCTGGCAGTGGCAAGGCCCCGATCCAACTGAACTAATATGAAAGGATTCAGGAACTCAGATTCCCAGCCACATGTAAAGCATTTCCCAATTATAATACATTCCCTCCCTCCCCCTCCACCAACCATCCCCCAATCAGAGCGGTGACACCCCAAAACACCCACAATCGAACCAAAAGGAGCAGCAACATCACCTGGGGGGCCATGTGGTGGCCATGAGCAGAAGAATGTCTATGGAGGGGTGTTGACTATTCAGTGGTGTGCAATGTAAAAGCAATGTAGAAGTAACAAAAGAGACAAACGCTAACATCACAGGCTACGGTCGGATGGCATCCGATCACACAAATTCAATGAACTGTAAGTGCAGCAGCCATACGAGCCCAATGCCAAAGCCGGTATTCCAAGAAATCTTCAAAATACAGAGGTGGAGAGACGGTAAAGACAAAGTTTAACTACAATTAACCAGGAAAAAGGTCATCAATGAATTCAGATGCCTCATCAGGAATGGTAAAGAAAAAGACACTATTGGAGTGTTCGACCCTGAGTTTAGCAGGGTATAGCATAGAGTATTTAATTCCTAGGTCCTGCAGCCGTTTCTTGATGGACAAAAAGGTTTTCCGTTCCTGTTGTATCACCACAGAGAAGTCAGGGTAAAGATGGATTCTGGAGGAGCCCAGAAATAGGTTGCCTTTAGCTCTTGCCGCACGAAGGAGGGCGTCCCTGTCCCTGTAGTTCAAAACTCTCGCAATGATGGGACGGGGAGGAGTGCCAGGCCTGGGTTTTGCTGTCAAGGAATGATGGGCTCTCTCAATTGCGAACTGCGGGGAAAGTTTTGGGGACTCTAGCAGCGAGAGCAAAGTGCCCACCATAGGGCTTTCGATGTTATCCTCTCAGACACCAATGATGCGCAAGTTATTGCACCTGTAGCGTGCTTCCAAGTCCTGATTTTATTTTCTAACATTGTGTACCTGTCTAGACAAGGCATTCACTTCAGCCCGCAGGGAAACAATGTCGTCTTCAGTCGGCCCGACTCTCGTCTTCACCTCCGTCATGCAGGCGTTTGTGTTCTCCATGTGGGCTTTGATTGAACATATAGTACCACTCATGTAGTCTAATTTTGAATGGAGAGCGATGAAGCCCTCCTGCTTGTCTTCCATCATCTTCTGTGACTCGGATGCCTCGGGGGACACTGATGTATGTGCCTCCGATTCCGGTACGGGTTCATTTGGTTTCAGTGCAGCTTTACCAAACATGTTGATGGAGCTTTGCTTCCTATTGTCACCTTTGGTCATTTTCACACTAGACACGTGGAAGCGGAGTTATGTGGCCCTCACAGGGTCAATAGTGGGGGAACAGGCCAAAGGGTGCGATCAGTGGGCCGAAATGTGAGGGAGGAATGTGTATGGAGGAATGTTTAGGGTGTCTCCTGATTGTGCATCAGAAGCGTGGACTTGCATCACAGAGAGCCAGGAGTACAGGAAGGGCTGATACAGGGGAATGACAGTTGTGGCTCAGTATATAGGGAAGCTGATTAAGCAGGTGACTGACAGCTCCAGGTGAAAGCAAACAGTCACGTGTCCAGCATTCCAGAAGGTGGGGGCAATGAGGATTAAGACTGCGTATCCACCCTGACTTCCAGACTAGGGCCAGGTGACCCAAGTAGATCAGTCCCTAAATTGTGGTGAAAGTGGCCTCCAGGTCTCCAGTAAAATGGCCTGTGGCCCCCACATTGAGGAGGGCAATATGTATTAGTGGTGGTAGTCCGGATGAGCCTCCAAACAGCAGAGTGCCGGTAGCTGCTGGCAAAAAGGCGACATCTTGCACACCTGCTGCCGGTGGGAATTACACTCCTAAGTGGTGTGGAGGCTGGCAGCAGAGGGGAGAAAATGTGAGGGGTAAGTCACCCAGAGGATGAGGGGATGTAGAGATCAGTCCTCTTTGCTGGATTGAGCAGCGCAAGTAAGCAAGTCAAGGAGACACTGCGGAGGCACAGAGCAGGTTATTCAGGTGGTGCCCAGGCAAACGGGGGCCGGAACCCGAGTCTCTCAATGTGGGAGTTGTGTCCCACCTGCTGCGTATTACGGGTGCAAGCAGTATCCCCGTGGGTCCAAGGTCATAAATGCGTTGGCACAGCTCGGGACACTATGGGCAAGGGCTCCATACCTGAAGGACTGGTGGGGGGAAGCGACTCCTGTACTGTGTTGCCCTGCTGTAGGTCAGTAGGGTTGCCATACAGTGTGCAAGGGAGTGGCGGCATCAGTCCAAAGGGCGTACCGCTAGGATCGCAGGCCTCCAGGTGGTGACCAGTGTAGAGCAGGGGTGGACCTCGAAGCAGAGTGTGCTTTCCAGGGGTGTCAATGGTGCAGCTCCAAGGCAGCACGTCACAGCAGGGCTTCGGCAAGTGACTGTAGCAGAGAGAGGCCCACCATGAGTGCACAGCAGAGGTCAGACTGCAAGGGGCGAAAGACCCACCAGCAGCCACTGCTGTGGCGTATGAAGGGCCCAATAATTGGCGCGCAGCTCTGTGGAGCAGCTGCCCCTCCCCCAGCTGAGCCCAAAATCACTGGCTCCCAAGAGCGAGGATGTCCGCACACTTTGGAAGAGAGGCACGGGGAGCCGTAAAGAGGTCTGGCAGCAATCTACAGGCAAGGTTTTCTCTGCAGCCTTTCCACTCCGGGAGTCGCCAATCTGCTAGGATCTGCAGCGGGCTGTTAGCAATCTGCCTTTGAAGTCTGGAGGAGATATGCAGCACCCACAAGGCAGAGACGAGTAAAAAGATCTTCCCCTGCACAGAGCTTCGAACTCAGGCGGCCATACTAAATGAGCGCAACAGCACACCCCTCCTGACATTATTTGTAAACACTTCTTTCTTTCTTATGAATCCTATCCCACACCCTTTTTGTATTTAGTGTAAGGATTGGCAATAGATTTTTTTTTTCTTAGTATAGGACCTTTTGTTTAACACTAGGCCACTAGGACTGCCTTATTATTATTTGATGGTCGTAGCTTGCTCCCATCTTATGTTTAGGTTTAGATTAGTAATTGTTCCCACTTAACTACACAGTTTAATAAACACCCTTGAACTGTGGTCACTTGTGTCTGTCTATTCTTGATAGCATGCCTTCCTTACACTGCTCAGCCAATCTTTTTCTCAAACGTGCTGTTCTGGTTGTCCATGATTAGATCTAACTAGAAATGTCAGAGCAACAAAAAACGAACGTCTTTTAAACGAAAATGACTTTCGGTAGTTTCCCTCACGGATATTTCTGGTAACCCGCACTCCCCGCCCCTTACTTACCTTACGGCTGCACATTTCGCTGTGTGCCGCCGACTCCTCTATTCCTCTGCGATGCTGGTTCCCTTGACGTACGTGCATGGGAACCGGCAGCACATGATCCTTTTTTTTTAAACATTGTGGTTGTTGTTCACTACAATAGCACCAAATGCGATATCTATTTGAAATGTTCGGCTGTTCGTAATTTTCATACAGCAGAAATTCGAATAAATATCCCATTTGTTTTATTTTCCGTCCATTGATACGGCTTCTGCTGTTCTCGGGTTGTGTGCATGGCACATCACTGATTCATGCAAAGCTAAATTATTCTTTTGACTGGTTCTGCCTGTATCACACGCCTGCTATGCTTTATTTTTCTCATCATCTAAAACGGCTGTCTGCTCTGCATCATTATGTACAGGATTTCTCCATTCAGCTGAAAAGTCCCTGCTTCTAAGCTACGTTCCACGACCCTCCCTGGTCAGGAAGGAACCTTTGTATTGCCCACTTCTTCAATCAGAAGGATCCGTTGTACCACAACCTCTTCAGTAAGGATGGATGATTCGAATCACCACCTCTCCAGTCAGGAAGGATGTGTACCACCACCTTTTCAGTCAGGAGGAGGGTATGTGCCAACCACCTGTCCATGCAAGCAGGGATATGTGTGCCATCCTCCTCTTCAATCATGAAGGAAGAATCACACCACCATCACTTCTGTCAGCAAGAAGCCTTTTTTCCACCACCCCCTCTAGTCAGGAAGGAATATCTGTTCCGTCCACTACTTTGATCAAGAAGGAACATCCATGCCATCCACGTCTTCAGTCAGACAGGGATATGTCTGCCAGTTCCTCTTCAGTCTGGATCAAACCTTTGTGTCACCACCCTCTCAGTCATTTTTTCCATATGGCTCCCTGATCAGGCAGCAACATTCATCCCATCACTCAGGATGTCTCTAGTGATGATCTGTGCATGCACCCGCATAGTGCATGCAGGGACGGACTCTATGTCAGCTGGTGAGGAACAGAGTAAGTGCTATTTTGGCTATCAAATCATCAAATCTGTCTGCATTTTCACTTCGCCTGAGGTGGCAATAATACACATGTACAATCCATACTGAACCCAAAGGTTGCTGATTCTTCAGGCTGCGAACTACATAGAAAAGTACAGCCTCTGTGCTCCATTTAAGTTTCTTCACTGGAGTATTCAACAGCCGTTGCCAAATGGTTTGCCCAATATGAAGTGATCAGTAATTGCTTCTCAGATGTCTTGGTATGAGTTAGTCCGTAAGTGCTTGTTTCCTGCCCACTAACCTCGTATTTCCTCCTTCTTGCTGAGCAGAAGTGTAAATCGCCCATTCTGACAGTCTTTCATTTGTATGAGTGAACCTGTTTTGTAAGTAAACAGAAAATGCTTTGGGGGTCGGCGGACGACATACCACAAAGTTGCTGGTCAGGTTTCCAAGGAGTGTATGGAGAAGGCAGGTAAGCAGTTAAAAAGTAGGTAATCACATAAGCCGAGGGCCTTTGGTTAGCAATTCATGACCACAATATGTGGAAGGAAACTAATGGGGATTACATGATGCAGGATTAAGATTCTGGTATGGAATTCTATATTTGCTGTTTTTCATTTATGCCCTTACGGTGGAAATTGATACATGCAATCGAAATGTCCTGGGCATCCACCCAAGAAAAGGTCAATGGGTTCTTTTCGTGCTGGTAGAGGGACTCCCAGAACCCCCATTGTTCTGCATATTAAGTAACTTTCGTTTTCAACCTAAATTACCAGGGGAATCTAGATGTGGAGCCCTTGCTCACTGTTCTTAGAGAGGCACTGCTCCATCTCACTGATGAGGCCCGACTAGGCTGAAACACATGTCTGGGGTTGCTGTTGGTACTCTTGTTCAGAGGAGAATTGCCTAGCAATTCGGTGCTGGACTTTCCCTGGGCAGGACAAATACTGATATGCAGGGATATTTCTCCTCTGTGAAAGGCACAGAGAGTTAAAGACTTGATTGAGACTTTCCTGGGGGCCATCCACCCAAGAACAGGTCAATGGGCCTTGTTTGTGCTGGTAGAGGGACTCCCAGAACCCCTTTGTTTTGTATATATATAAATATATTTGTGAATGTGTGTTTGTATGTTGGGGGCTGGCTCCAGACCCATAACAGTTGGTTGGCTCAAACTGTAGCCCAAGGTCGGCATACCACTCTGGGTTGTACTGGCGATAGTGACATTTGACCAACCCCACCCATTAGTCCTGTACATGGTGGGGTCCGACTCTGTGCTATCAGTATATGCGATTTTGGGAGATTGATGATTTTGTGATTGTTGGTTCGCGCCCCTGTTTGTGGGTTGAAGTTTTAGACCAAGATCAGCATACCAGTCTGAGGTGAGCTGGCGATAGTGAAATATGACCAACACCACCCATTCGCCCTGAACAGGACGTGGTCCGGTCCTGTGCTATCAGTATATGCTATTTCGTGAGACTGACGATTTTGCAACTTTTCCAATAATAGGACGTTAGTACACAAGGTCGGCATACCAATATGGGGTGTATTGACAATAGTGAAATTTGACCAACCCCACCTATTCGCCCTGCACAGGGGTGGAGCAGGGTTCGGCCCTGTGCTATCAGTATAGGCGATTTTGGAAAATTGCTGATTTTGCAGTTTTTCAATAATGGGAAGTTATGACACGATAAAACATGCGCAAGGTTATAGCAGACCCCACATGCATGTCAGCTACAGACCAGTGCAACGCCGGGTGGCACTGCTAGTACCAAATATTCTTATAGGTAATCCTCCTTCGTGCGTCCTCTATGTACAGTACCCTGTTGCTTCCAGATAGATTTGCGCTTGAAAAATCCCACAGCTGCATAAATCCCATTGACACACTGCTACACCACACACTGCCTTTCTTAGTTGACATGACCTGACATTGTGCACTTCAGGCGCACAACCTTTCTCGGAGGTCATATTGTTCCTTTTGCTTGCCCTGCATCGAAGACATGCATTTGTTACATCTCCAAATACCGTCTGTGAGCAACCCAGTGGTTAAACAAACCTTTTCTGGAGAATTCCCAGACCCCTAGTGATGCTGGTTCAGTCAGTCATCCAGAAGCACCAACAGAAGTAGGCCTGACATTAAGAGCCTCCACTGATTCTTGATTGATTTTAACTACACTTCCATTTAGTTTGATAATCCCTGGGAAATGCAAGAGTTACGTTAGGTATAGAGGAACTGCAGAAGGCTGTCTGATATCCAGCAGGTGCAAAATAAAATGGGATGTAATTCTTGAACGCAATTTGATGGCTTCCCAAGATCAATAACAGTTTCTTGATTAATTGCTTGTCATATCCGAATTAATATGAATTTAAAGGTGTAGTTGTGTTTGATATTTTAGTATACAATATTGGGGATACCCTTAGTAAGAAATTGAACTGATCATGAGCCTTTTACAAGATAACTTCACAAAGATGAGAAGTGTATATTGGTCAAAAGAGAACTTCTAACAACCCCAAACAATACCCACATTTCTAGAATGACTGATATAAATGTACTTTCACCACTAGAAAACATGATACTAGAGAAAAAACTCGGAGAGATTTTAAAATTGCTGCAGACAGCTCAGACTCTCAGATGTTTTGGGACATACTTAAATATGGACCTTCATGTTACCTATCAAGAGCTTCTTACATGAGAACTTGGCAAGATGAGAAGTGTAAATTGGTCAAAAAAGAACTTCTAATAACCTTAAAATATTCCAAAATACCTAGAATGGTAAGTATAGAGTAGAGGAAGAAATATAAATGTACTTTTGCTGATAGAAAACATTACATTATAGAAAAACGAGTGGCTCATCCAGCACAGACTCTAAGATGTTTTGGAAAATGTTTAAATGAGGACCTTCCTGTTACCTATGAAGAGCATCTTACATGAGAAGATGAGGAGTGTAAATTGGTAAACAGAGAACTACAATCAACCCCAACCAATCCTCAATCATCTAGAATTGCTATTATAGAGAAGAGGAAAACATACATTTAGTTTTATCACTACAAAGTATTGAATTTAGAAACAACCACAAAGAATTTGCCCAGTGATGTGGCCTGCTCAGACTGAGAAGTTTTGGAAAAATTGTTAAAGATCGACCTTCATGTTACAAGATCCAAAAGACAGAGAACATTATTACACCTGAGCTATCGTAAACACATTCCTCAGCATTATATAGCGGAAATAAAGACCTTTCGTTGGGGGACATGAAATGCAATGTTCTTAAAAACTGTCTTTTTTTTAAAGAGTTTTGAGTGGAAGAGTTAAGTAATAAAGGCCCAGGTAATGATAATATATCTTCTTTTCTAAACCACTGCGACACTGTATTGAGGTCAATAGTTTTATGTTTGTTTAATAGCCTGGTTTACACTCATGTGTTTCCTTTATCATATAACTACACCATAATCTTTCCTTTTTACAAATAAGGCAATAAAATGAATACCGGCAGCTACCATTACATTTCACTGTTAGATTGGTGTTTTAAAATTTTCGGTAACATCATTTTGGACAGATTACCTGCGTGGGTGAATGTTAACGATAAACATTAATCTGTTTAACTATGTTTTAAAAAGGTAATTGGAATTTTTATTTATTGGTGAGATTATATATTAAAAAAACAAACATCTAATCTATGCTGGAGAGGCTTCGCAGATGTGGGAACGTGGAAACACATTTGGTGGATTGCAAGGGGATCAAGGAATTCTGGTCTGAGGTAAAGACTGAGATGGGAAAAATGTTTCCAGATGCAGAACAGTTGGGGGAAAGCATGTGGCTATGCAGAATGAAAGACAAGGCAGCCAGGAAATTACACAAATTCACATTGGAGGAGCTTTATGGAATTGGTCATTGCGGCATGGTCAGCAATAGCCCAAAATTGGAAAAAGCGAGACCCTCCACTAGTATACACATGGCTCCAGACGGTCTTGTCACAAATGGCAATGGAAAAGCTAACGCATACAATTCAGGGTTCAGGTGGATCCTTCACAAAGGAATGGGGAACGGTCCAAGACTACTTGCAGTCAGATTATATGGAACAACGTTGCCCCCATAAAATCAAAACAACAGAAATGTTCAGTGCATAAGACTTTCCCATACAGAAAGACACCAAGAAGATTATCTAGGGGAGAGGGGAGGAGTTGTGGGGGGTATTGCTTAATTCCAAGTTTTATGTTTGTATTCGAAAACAATCAATACAATTAAAACAAAAAAAAATCCATGCAAGGCAGCCGTATGTATCTAGCAACTGTTTTTGCGTATGTAGATATGATCAAATATTGGTTCGTTCTGGACAGTAAGGTGGTCACCTGGGTCATCTTGAAAAGCCAAAGCACTGAGAACCCTTTCTGAATTTTGTACGTCAAGGAGAAGACCAAAGCATAGTGATCCGAACATGCATTTCATAGGCAGAGAAGGCCAAATCACAGAGAATAGCACATACAATTATAGACATCGGCATGTGCAGCTTGTACGAGTACTGAGAACCCCATTGAAATCTGGCAGACACACTATAGTGAGTACCACCAGCCATTAGCAGGCAGAGGAGAAGGCAAATGTGCTGAAAATCCATGTGCATTTAGTAGGCAGAGAAGAAGGCATGAGGACTGAGAACCAAGCATGGATTGTGCAGGCTTTGTAAAAGGCCAAAGTACTGACAATTGTTTTCCATTTTCTTGGCAGAAGAAAATAACAAATAACTGGTAATCCCATGCATATTGCGTGGGTGAAGAAGGCCGAGAACCCCTGATCCTTATATATTTTTTAAGTGAAGGATAAGCTCCAAAAACTAAGATCCCTACATGTGTTTTGTTGGTGTGAAAGAAGCCGAGTGCCCAGAGGACCTTAAGTACATTCCATATTCAGTGGATAAGACCAAATCACTGTGAGCCACATGTGTATTTTCGAGACAGAGGAGATGACCAACACACTTAGAACACCATGGGTATCTAGTAAGTGGAGTTCATGGGAAAACCGTAGAGAAGCACTTATGTAGTCAGAGGAGACGGCCTAAGGAATGAGAAACAAACATGGATTTGATCAGCTTAGGAGAAGGCAGCAGAACTAGGAACGATAGTGCATTTTGGAGGCAGAGGAAAAGAACAAAGCACTGATAACCCTATTTGCATTTAGTAGTCAGAGAAGAAGGCCAAATAACGGAGAATTCTTCATGCATTTTGTAGCTGGACGAGAATCCCAAAGCACAGAGATCCCGATATGCATTGTGTTGCTTTGGTAGATGGCCAAAGCACTGATAACCTTTACATATCTCATAGGCAGAGGATAAGGCAACCTCACTGTGAGACACATGTGCCTTCTGTAAACGGAGGAGAAAGCCAAAGCACTGCAAACCCTATGTGGGAGCAGGGTCTTTTTGAATGAATAAATACATGAACAAATAAGTGTGCAAATGCATGCATTAAGGTAAATGATGAGGGAGAGTGTTTATGCTATTGCAGGGGGGATCGGCTCTGCCAGTATTAGGTTCAGAAAAGAATATGCCCAGCCATGAAATATCATACCCCTCATGCCCCTTGCTTTTATTTACTTTCATTTCTTTTAGCACTCTCTATGTTATGTTTTCTCATCCCCCTGTTGCCTGAAGACAAAAATGGTACAAAGAATGCACATTTGTCAGGTGATGGAAGTCATCATAGAGGTGGAGGATGTATGCCCATTGGCTGATGAGGCAAGACTGGAAGTATTCTCCACCCCGTTATGCTCTCCTGGAACTATTTCACAGATCATCACTTTTGTTCATGAGTATAGAAGAAGGACTGTCTATTTTTGTTGAATGGTTCCATTGCTTGAGGGGAGTTGGGACAAATGTACCTAGGAGGAGGTTTTCTCGAACATTTGGGGGGCAGGTGACCATAACGATATAAGGATAATAGGCCAGGAAGTCAGCTTAGGTTACTTAAATGGGTTGGTCTGGGCTGGGATACTGCCCTAAAACCAACATTTAAATCTCCTCTGTTTGACATTGTTTCAAATAAAAGTGTGAGCCTGATTTTTCTCGACACGTACTTGCATTTTGGAGGAAAAGTCCAAAGCAGCGGTAAGCTCTTGTGCACTAGTAGGTGGAGGGGTAGGCCTCGGCACTAAGAACACCAAGGCAGAGCACTTAGAGACCCACATGCATATTGTGGTGTGTGTGAAGGCTCAAACACTGAGAATCCCATGTGTATTTTGCAGGCAGAGGAGAAGGCCAAAAGAACTGAGGACCTGACAAGCATTTTGCAGCCCTAAAAGAAGAATATGTTTATTAATATATTGTTATTATTATTATTATTATTATTATTATTATTATTATTATTATTATTATTATTATTATTATATGTATTTATATATCACAGATCTGGTTTCAGGAAGCAGCAACGTTTTTTACAAGTCATTGGAGAAAGTTCACAGTGAGGGAAGCAGAGATACAACAGAGCAGGGAGTTAACAATGGGGGAAGAGGAGGGCAGACAATTAGGCAGCAAAGGATATGCAAGCAACCATGGGAGGATATGGGGGAGAGCTGATCTCCCAGTATCAGGTTAGGTGGAGAGTGGAGGCTGTGTGGACCTAGCTTTTAGGGAGAAGCCATTCTTTTAAGAGGATGGACTTGAGCTCCTTCCTGTAGTGTACAAGCGGGAGAGTCTGCTGTTGACAGTGAGGAGGTTTGGGGTTTGGGGGTGTAGACAGAAAAGGCCTGTCTTCTGGAGCTTTCCTTCTTGCAATGGCAGAAATCTGCACATGTCCTTGCTTCTGGTGAAATAGAGGCCTCCGGAGATACTGAGCTTCTCAGCGAGATAGCTTGAGGACTGAGGGTGATGAGCTTGTAGATGTTGCAGCAGGATTCAAAAGAAATACATGCTTCCAGTGGGAGCCAGTGCAGTTTAATAAGGGTCCGAGTGATGTGTTCAGATTTGCAGAGTCCTCAGATGAGTCAGGCAACAGCTGTAGGGCACATTTCAGGGGTGCCAGGGTGGACACAGGGAGGCCTTCCAGAGGGCATCGGACAGCAGGGAACCTATTTTCTGTTTGGGATGTTTGTATGCTGGAGTGAAGGGCTAGATTTTTCGTAGGAGGGAAATTTCATACCAAGCTGTCTGTGTCTTCATAGAAGACAAACAGGTCAGGCATCAGCGGATCGGTGATCGGGGGGGTGAGGGGCGTTACCAAGTTCAACCTGGTTTAATGTTGAACAGGTAGGCTTTAATTTGCTTCTTAAATAGTGCCACAGTGTTAGCCAGGCGTATAAGCCCGCAAAATGAGTTCCATTGCAACAGGGCCTGGATGTCAAATGATGTCCCACCAAAGCATGCCAGCTTGTGTCTGGGCTGTGGGAGGGTGGGGTAGGTGGAGGGACGGAGCTGTCTCCCTGATGTATAGGTCTTCACCCTATCAATTAGATATGTTGGACAAGCATTGGTACAGCATTTAAATGACAGCATCAGCATCTTGTGGGTGATCATGTGTAAAACTGGCAACCGATGTAAGGTCCTCCTGGCATCGGATACATGATCACATTTGGACATACCATGGATGGGCCGAACTGCGTTATTCTGTGCAACCTGTAATGCTTGTATGTTTGAGCATTTTGTACCATCTAGAAAGCTATTGCAATAGCTGAGTCTGGAGTTTATTAATGCAGAGGCTAATAGCGTGCAGTTCTTGGTAGTGAGGAATGGGCAGAGGTAGTTTAATAGCTTGGAGATGAGGCCACAAGAGGATCTGATGTAAGAGACATGCTGTCTCATGGTTAGTTCATCATCAAGGACAACCCCTAGTGCCTTGACTTTCTTGGAAAGATTGATGATATTACCTGCAATGCAAATGTTGGCATGAGCCAGAACAGTTTACTAAGGCGGTCTCTGGATGCCACGACCAGAAGCTTGGTTTTGTTACAGTTCAAAGCGAGTGAGTTGCTTGCCATACATGCCTGGACTGCATCATAGATTTTGCTTATGGCAGCCAGATCCTGCTCATATTTCCCGCTCAGCTCAAGGATGACCTGAGTGTCATCAGCATCATTTGTATATTTTACAACTAGGGCGTCCATTAAGTCAAGCACAAGCCTGATTTAAGCATTGAACAGGGTGGGTGTCAGGCAAGAGCCCCAGGGGACGCCACATGTTTGAAGAACAGGGCTGGAACCTTCTTCACAGACTGCTACCCAGGAGGTCCGAGGGCCAAGAAAAGAGGATATCCAATGGGATGCCTGATCGTAACAGTGTGCGATCTCCCTGAGCCTTGTCACCAGTAGAGAGTCGTCCACCAGGTCAAAATCCAAGGTGAGATCCAAGAGCATCAGCAAAGCGGGATGATCTCTGTCCGCTATGCCAGCTACGGTGGTTTTAAGATCTAGCATCACAGTTTCTATCCCGTGCTGAGCTCTAAAGCCTGATTGTTGTGAGCCGAGAATGTGGTGGTCTTCAATGCATTTCTGTAACTGCAGGTATGCTAATTTGTCCATGATCTTAAGGACAAACGGCACGTTTGCAAAAGGTCGATAATTGCCAATAAGGCAAGGGTGAGCATTGGTATTTTTTAGCAATGGTATAATCAAAGCCTCCTTGAGAGAGGATGGGACCATGCCTTCATTGAAGGAGAGATGAATGAGTTTAGTCATCCAGTGAGTTCTTAAAGACATCTGCCGGACAACAATCGCCAGTGCATGAGGTGGTTTTGAGATTGTGAATGAATTTGGAGACTTGTTCCTCTGAGTAGTGGGAGAAATCAAAGATGGGAATATTGCTGGGTGCGGGGGTCGGGTCCTGAGAGACGTTAGTATGAGTATTACATCCCTGTGATGATGTATGGATGTTACTGATGGTCTGTATGTGGACTGCGATCTTGGCTAGGAATCCCTCATGGATTTCCTGGCACCATGCAGAGTCCTTTATTAGGTCTTCATTGGTGGAGGGGGTGTCCTGAAAGTCTTTCAGGATGTTAAAAAGTTCACTGGTATTAGAGCGTGCATTGTTGAACCTGTTGTTAAAGTAGGTAGATTTAGAAGTAATGATGGCAGTTTGGAATTCCTTCACTGCTTGTTTATATTGAGCTAATGTGGCCGGGCTGGGGTTCTTGCACCAGGCTCTTTCTCGTGCTCTCTTTGCCTGTCTGATGGTGATGATATCATGTGTTTTTGTGTGCCTCGGGTTAGATTACATTGCTGTTCAGTGAGTGATGCTCGAACTGAGATGGCCTGCTTTATAGATGTGGTAAGGTGTTCCAATAGGGGAGGGGGCTCAGAGAAAATGGTAAGCGGCTTGCGACTGGATGATGAGAGAGCAGTGAATTTAGCAGAGGTAACATTTTGGAGGTTGCGTGACAGTTTGTTGTTTCTGGGTATTGTATTCATGTTTGCTGTGGTGCATTGAGAAGTCCCCCATGATGATAAGCGTTTTTTTTGGTTTGATAATATGGGTGAGCAGCTCCAAGAAGTGTTCCTCAAAATGTGGCATGTCTCTGGGAGGCCTGTAGAGGGTCAAGATACTTAAATAAGAGTTGGCCAAGTTCTTGATCTTGACCCATAATGATTCTCAGTCATCTGGACTAGTTTTAGTAATGGTATGGCAGTCAAGATGCTTTTTGCACATTAGTGCTACCCCTCCCCCTTTGCTGTTAAGTCGATCTGATCCAAAGATCACATAATTAGGGGGGTATATAATGCAGCGTCACTAGGTATGGATGGTTTGAGCCAGGTTTCGTGTCAGGGCGAACAAGTTGGGGCCAAATTCAGAGATATAGTCAGCTCCATGATTAAACAATGATCTTGTGTTAAGGAGGGAGAAGGCGAGAGTGAAGTTAGGTGCATCATTGTTCCTAGAATGAGTGTAGTGTGTACTGTTAGTCGTGTCATCTACTTCAATTTCATGTGGGCAGGTGGGTCCTTCAGGGCGGACCAGAGGGGCTCTAGGACATATTTTGCAGGTGGGTTAGGCAGGATAAGGCAGCATACATTGTGTCTTTGCAGTGGATGTGATCCGTCTTACTTCCAGCACAGTCCTTGTGAGACACGCCACCAACGAGATTTGTAACTGTTAGGCTGATAGGAAACGTAGCTCCTTGGTGACCAGTGTGTGTTAATACAAGAAGAAACAAATCGGGGCGGACGTCAGGCGAGGCAGAATTCGGCCGCACAGGAATTGGTGAGCCGTGGTGCACAAACTTCCCGATATATACAGTGCATTAATCCTTGTGCCACCAGGCTATATCAGTATGCAGATGTAACAGTACAGTTGTGCTGGCAACTGGTTTCCACTTACTTAAATACAGGTTGGCTGCCCGACAAGGATCTGAGCGGCAATCGGCGATCGCTGGGGGGACCAGCGAAGTCCGGCTGGGCCAAGAATTACAAGCACTGAAGTGCCTGACGTTTCCCTATATTGCAGCAGAGACTTCTGGGAAATTAAAAGGAAGAGATGCCTTTCAATGATGTGGAAACCAAAGAGCTGAACACAGGTGGTCAGCTGAATTGTGAAGCCCTCACGATTCATAGAGAAGAGCATTGTCTGGGTGTCAGGGTGTTTGGGTATGTTGTTCAGAAAATGGAATTTGGAATTGGAGGAGCTGGGCTTCTGATAAGCACTGGATATCCAGAATTAGATCAATGTGAGGCCGGCCTTTAGCCTATGGATCTCTTAGATGGAATATATCTTGAGGTTGAGCACTGGGTTATCGTCATATTGCTGGATGTAGATGTAGTGTGGAGTGAGGAGGATTAAGTACTTTGAACCCAACATGTATTTTATAGTCACAGGAGAAGGACAATGCACAGAAAGACCTTTCTGCATTTTTCATGCAGTATAAAAGGGTACATGATATGCCTAAATGATTCTGGTATGTGTATAAGAAGGTCGAAGTAATGAGAACCCTACAAGCATTTTGGAATTGTGGAGTTTTAAGAGAAGTTCAAAACAGTTAAAACTCTGCATGCATTTTGAAGGCGTAAATGGAAGAACATCAGAAAATCTGCATTTAATGGCTAATGTACAGGTCAGAGCACTAAGAACCAAATGTGCAATTCTTTGGGAAAGAGTAGAATACAGAGGCATTGAGAATGCCATGCACACTTCGTAGTCAGTCCTGTATATTGGAATAGTCAGAGGAAAGGTACAAAACACCAAGAATCTCCTTTGCATTTTGTATGTAGAGGAAAAGAAGAAATAATTGAGAATACCTTGTCAATTTTGTAGTTGCAGGAAGAATTCAAAGTGCTGGCAACCCTGCTGCATTTTGAGAGCGTAGAAGAAAGCCTCAGTACTGACATTCATATGCGTACGTTGTATTTGGTGGCGATCACAAAAGCATGGCGAATCCTAAAGGAATTTTATAGAAAGAGGAGTAGGCCAAAGCACTGAGAAATCTACAACCATTTTAAATGTGTAGGAAAAGGCAATCCCATTGACAACTCCAGTACATTTTGTTGGTGAAGTATAAAGTCAATACACTGAGAACCACACACACATTATGTAGGCAGAGAAAGATAAAATACTTAGAGACTCACATACAGTAATTAGGCACAGGAGAAGGCCAACACAATGAGACTGCCTCGTGGATTTTCTAGGCCAAGTAGACGATCAAAGAACTTAGAATCCCACATCCATTCTGTAGGTAAAGGAGGACAAAGCACTGACAACATCATATGCATTTAATGGGCAGGGAGGAAAGTCAGAGCAGTGAAAATCCATGTGCATGGTCTAGGTAATGGATAAAGCCAAAACACTGAAGATTTCACATGCATTCAGTAAATGTTGGAGAAGGGCAAAGGTTTGAAAACCCCACAAGTGTTTTTAAGCAGAGGACAAGTAATATATGTGTCAAAATGTCTTCCATCATGCAGGAGTACAATTGTCAGTAGTAGTGAAACAAGGTACTCAGCCCTCATGCTTCTCTGCACCAACAGTGATCCCAATCATAAAGTTAAACAGACACAGACAAATGGTGACCTAGCCAGTCTGTAGAGCACAAACATGGACCAGGGGTGGGGGGGGGGGGGTAGTTACCAGTCAATATTACATTTTATTTGGTAGTTGCATTTCGACAACAGCAAACTAGACATTAGGGTGCTGCTAGGGGTGTTTAAAGTGACTCAAGTAGGGAAATGATGCTGCTCTAGATGGGGAGAGGTGTTGAGCTGAAGTTCGTTCTAGTCCAAAGTGAAGCGTTGAAGAAGGGTGGATGATCGTAAGGGCCTCCAGGGATGGTTTGATGGTTGTTTCGACTGCAAAGATGTAAGGGACTGGATGTGTGGTTCTAGGTGATCGGTTCAATAAAGCATTGGAGGAAGTGGGGAATCGTGAGGGCCACCAGGCTTGGTTCAACTGTCAGTTTTGATGACAAAGATACTGGTGAATGGATGCACACTTTGAATTGGGAGGGTCGGGATTAGATGGGACACTAGAGTCAGTTTGACAGGCATTGCAAATTGGCAGCGAGGATGCTGGTGGTTCAAATGGCAGTTCAAAGGTGACAGATGCAGAGTGGAACACCAAGTTCAAGCCAAAGGCAACCACAAGCTTTGTTAGTGCCTTGCCAGTAACAAAATGATTCAACCATGCAGTTCAGCGGTTCACAGATCGGTTGAGTGCCAAAGCCTGCTCCGGAGTGTCCTGTTGGTTCAATGCAATTGAACAGGCTCAGATAATGGCTTGCAATGGTTCAACAGAGGCAAGATAGGAATCCTGGCTGTCTTCACTCTTGCGTGCTCTGAGTCTCTCTTGGGTCTCTGGGACAAGTGTAGTCCTTGCTCTCGGGCTCCAAATGCAATTAAGACTGGTGAGCATATGATGATGTCCTCGGAAGCAGTGTGACAGGCAGAGATGCAGCTATTGTTCCAGAAACAGGTCACCCCTGATTTTCACTTGGGATTGGTTGGGAACAGAGCTCACTGATGGAGGGCTTTAGAAATTCAACATTCAAAAGATGCTCAGTGAATTCTTCCTCAGGTGTTTGCCCCAAAGTGAATCTAAGAAGGAGTGGGCAACTCCTTCTTTCAAAAACAAAAGTCTACAGGTTATTGGACAAAAGGATGCCTGCTTTAAGGGTCCTGTCCCGGTTTGTGAAAAAAGTGGACTTTGCCTTTTGACATCAAATTCAAAGTGCTTGGTAAGAACCAGAAGGCTTTCTCTATCTGTGCCCCAAGACTCTGGAACCTCCTCCCTGTCAACATCCGTCTTTCCTCATCACTTCTACAGTTCAGGAAAGAGTTCAAGATCTTCCTCTTCAAGGAATGGCTGCTGCTTAACACCCAGGTCCAGGCATCCTTCACTCCCATCCTGCCTGAGACTCAGTGATCTGGTCCCCACAGTCACCCCACCTTGTTGCTTGTAGATCCATTACTGCCAATAGCCCATCCAGCCCCTCCCCTGTTAGCTCCAAGTTCATGTTTTTCTCTGCTTTCCTCACTGTGGTATTCCCTCTATGATTGTAAAGCACTCTGTTTATTCTCAAAGCTAGGTCTTCATTCAATAAATACCCTAATAATAATAATAATAATAATAATAATAATAATAATAATAATAATAATAATAATAATAATAGTGATTTGTGCTAAAACAAGTGGAAGGGACATGAAGGAAGAGAGGTTAATATGATGCAACTTTTCTTCATCTTTTCTGAGCTTTCACTGTCTACACTAACCCCACCCTCTTCCCTTGTCAATAACATACACATGCCTTTTTGGTTTGAGCTACCCTGGTGTGAAGCTAGTGCTTTTATGAAGGGTCTGACTTTTGACTCTTGTTCCCAGGGCAGCTTCTTGTGGAGTGGCTGGCTCACTGGAGCAGGTATTACCTACCCTCAAAAAGGATCAACGAGAGGCAGTCACCAGGGCTGCAGTCTTGCTGCGAGCAGCAGAGATAGCCAGGCTGGAGGAATACGCATAATCCTTCTGCAGTTGAGCTGGACTGACAGGGCTTATTCGTATGTGATATCAATTTGATGTGGCTTGGATAACTATAAGAGATGCTAGCCACCATACCACAAAATTTGTTCTAACTTTTATTTTCAGCTTAACATTTCTTGAGGATAGTGACTTTCATAACTAGGTAGTTTATGAAACAGGTTCATATCTCAAATGCCCTTATGCTTCAGGGACTTGGATATCATTGCAGTGCGGCCTGCTCTGTACCACTGGAGAGCAGGCACTGCAAATCAGGCTACTGATTCAGCTGGCACCTGTGAAAACTATCCTTTTGGCTTGATGCTAATTCAAGGGAGACCTTGTTAGCAAGTCACCCTTTCTGAGATGGAATCACCCACATCATTTTATTTGTTAATAAAAATTAAAAAAGCCAGGTCTTGCACACCGACAATTCCTCACAATATGCTCTTAGAAAACAGTTCGAAGTTTTGAGACATAGGTGAAGGTCAAAACACTGAGAACCCCACATGAATGTTGTAGGCACAGGAGAAGGCCAAAGCATTATGAAACCCTCATGTCAGGAATAAACAGGGAGCCAGTACCTCGTCAGCCACAATAGTAAAGAACAAACAGTGAACTGGTATTAGACCCAAAAATAAAGCATGCCATGTCTGCTTTCATTGCAGATGCAGGAACAGGCTAGCAGAAGTGTGTGCCTTGGGAAAAACTTACACTACCCAGAAGGCAGGGGGACACTTGGCTTGAGCTCCTTCATCATGCGTGGGCACACCCAATCAAACGTGCATCCACATGCAGTGGCGTCGAAGCTCAGCTTATGCTACTGGTGACTAACCATGTCAGACGTGTTTCCAGGAAGCTCCAGCAGTCCAGCTCTTCGGCCGGCCAAACCCATGCCTGAAACCTCCCAGGTCCTGCACACCACTGAGATAAGTAAAGCGGCCCTGACGCTCTATGCATAGCCAATTTCTGACCACAGGGCTCATTCTGCTGTCAACGCTCAGATCACACAGTGCCGCTTTTTCCTCTTCTTCACTGTGTTGATCATAAGGCAGCTTGCTAATATCGCTACCTTGAATCCCCGGCCAGAATCGTTCCACTAGCCACTGCTAGACATTTACTCTGATCACATTTAAGAGCATGTTACTGATCAGAGCTTTTATTTCCATTGCTTGCTAGTCCGCTTGGGAGGAGTGTCTCAGGGGAGTCAACAGCAGTACAGAACCAGACTCTGTTTCCACAAGCCAGAGCTAAGTAGCATTTGTTTCTTGCTGCTTTTGATTCTTGCTGCTAACAGTTGTATGTTTGATTGTACTCCACAAGCCAATGTACCTTGCATGAGGTAATGCAAGGATCTGTACCTCAACACCCTAGTGTACCTTGCATGAGGTAATGAAGGATATGCACCTCAACACACCAGCAGTATTTAGCACACAAATGTAGCTTGCATGGGGTAATGCAATTCTCATTGTATCTGGGATGGGGTTCCTCAGCACACCAATGTATCTGGAATGAGGTAATGCAAGGTTCCTGTTCCTCACAATTGTATGGGTAATGCAAGTGTGGCCACATTAGTGCAATACAAAGGAATGAGTGTGAATGTCCGTAGCCTCAACAGCACAGAGGGAAAGATTGTCAGCAGCCTCAAAGAGGCAAAGAAGGAGTCGAGGAGCATTTACCCTACTTTCCCGCTCCCTAACACTCTTTCCGGTTATCCTAATTCCCTGTACCCATCCAATCCAGTACTCTCTGACACTCTTTCCCCGTTGCAGTGCTCTGTGTACTTCTGGAGTGCAGACACCAAGACCTTATGGGGAGGCAGGAGTTTGTGCTAACTCTGTGCAAGAACCAAAGGAGCCATAACACCTCAAGAATTTAGAAGGCAGAGGAGAAGGTCAAAGCACTGGGAACTTTAGTTTTATTTACCTGCCTGAGAAATATCCAAAGTACTATGAATACCATACTCACTTCATCTGCATATTGTGAGCCGCAGAGATGGCCAGAGCACTAAAAACCACACATAGATTTTTTTTAGGGCATATGCTATTCAAAAGCACTGAGGAACCCACATGTATTTTCTAGGCATGGGGTAATAATTTTGAATTTCAGCATTGGTGGAGAATGCCGAAGCAATGAGATCTCCATATGAATATTTTAAGTGAAGGAGCAGACAAAAGCACAGAAATCCTCAAATGCATTTTGTGTACGGTGAAGAAGGCCAAAGTACTGACAATGCTGCATGCATTCAGTTGGCATAGGAGAAGGCCAACACATGGAGAAACCCATGTGTATTTATTAGATTGAAGAGAAGGCGGAAGCACTGAGAACAACATATGGATTTTGAAAGCAGAGGAGAATTTTCATGCACTGAGAATGTAACATGAATTGTGTTGGTGTGGGAGAAGGCCAAAACACAAAGTAATTCATGTGAATATTGTGGGTGGTGGAGAATTCCAAAGTACTGAGAACCTATTGTGCATTTAGTAGGAAGAAGTAATGGCCAAATAATAGTTACCCTACATGGCATTTGGAGGCAGAAGAGAAGGCCAACGTGCTGAGAATTACATGTGCATTATAAAAGCACAGAAGAAGGCCTAAACTATAAGAACCAAGCACAAATTTCAAAGGCTTTGGGTAAGGCCAACGCACTGAAAACTACAGTGCCTTTTGCAATTACAGGAAAGGTTCACAGCATTGATAACCAGCTCTGTGTTTAGTAGGCTGAGATGAAGGCTATATCTATGAGAACCTCTTGTGTATTGTGTAGGTGGAGGAGAAGCCCAAAATAATGAAATCCTCACATGCATTTTGTTTGTGTAAGAGAAGGCGAAAGCATCGAAGGGCCATAAGTACATTTTGTAGGCAGAGATCATTCAAAATCAGGGAGAATCCAACATGTCTTTTTAAGGCAGAGGAGAATGTGAGATTCCCATGCAAATGTATTAGCCACAGGGTATGCCCTATAGACTGAGATATAATGATAATAGATATCATATTTAGGCCTAGGTGAAGTTCAAAGCTTTGAGAAATTCAAGTGAATTTAGTAGTCAGAGGAAATGGTCAAACAGTGAGTTCCCCTTGTGCATGTTATATGTTGAAGGAGAAGTGTAAACCAGATAAAACCCTAGATGCCATTTGAAGGCATATGAAAATACCACATCACGTATAATCACACATTCATTTAGCAAGCTATAGAGAAGGACAGGGCACTTATAGCCAAATATGTAGGCAGAGGAGAAGTAAAGGGGGCTGAGAATGTCATGTGCATTTTATAGGCAAATTAACAGATCAAAGAACAGAGAACCCTATTTGCATTTCCAAGTCAGATGAAAAAGTGAAAGTGCTAGAAATCCCACATACATTTTGTAGTGGAGAATGTCAAAGCACTGAGAAAACCTTATGTTCTGTATAAGCAGTGGAGAACAGCACAATATACCCACGTGCATGCTGTATTTGAAGGAGAAGAACAAAGCATTGAGAACAAAATATTCATTATGTAAAAGAAGAATAATGACAAAGCATTTTATAGGCGAGGAGTAGACAAAGGCATGTCATTTTTTAAGGTGTGGGAGAAGGCCAAACCGCTGACAACCCAGGTACATTTTGTTGGAAGAGAAGAAGGCCAATGCACTGGCAACCACACATGCATTTTGTAGGCAGAGGAGAAGGGCAAAATACTGAGAAACACACATGCATTTATCATGCAGACTAGCAGGACAAATCACTATGAATCCCTGGTTGATTTTGTAGGCAGAGGAGAAGTCCAAAGCTCTGAGAATGCCACATACATTTTGTAGACCGGAGAAAAGTCGAACACACTGAGAAAGCCGCATGCATGTGTTTTGTGGGTATAGAGAGAGGAAAAATCACTATGAAGCTCACATGCACTGTTCTTGGAGTCCTAGGACCCTGATTTTGCTCTTTAGCACCTCTTTAGCTGTGACAGGCTCTCCTGGACTCTCTGGGGCTCTCTGGGGCTCTCTGCATCTCAGAAAAAGTACTCAGACAGCATACAGGAAACAGAGTCAGGTTCATCAGGTTTTATTCACGCCAGACTGACACAAACAGCATCGTTGTCAAGTACACAAACTCTGGCCCTGTGCTGAAAATAGAGCTTCCTTTTATATCTTTCAGAAAGAGTCGAACCCCCACTCTTTTCTAACACATGCCCAGGCAAAATTCTCCATTGACTTGATTTGCGCACCAGCCAATTATTCCTTATCTGCTTAAACCTTCAAATTGAAATACATTTTGGCACCCATCCTTGGATTTTCCCAGCCACGCTACCCAAATATGGTCACTCAGCTGAGTTCCTTGGCTAGAAACTCAGACACTGCAGGGCACTGTGGCCTTGAAACTTTCCTGCTCCGGGCTGACTCATGCTACCACTGCCTGCAGAGAGCTTCTTCATTTGATTACACTCCCTCGTATTGAAAGTTCTTGTTTGCCAAAACATTTACTTTCAACCATATCCATGTACACCCTCCTTGATACTTATCTAAAAAATATTCTATCACAATCCTACGATTTGTCAAATACTAACACATTATTATTCTTTAAAAAAAAACATGTGTGTGTCTCTAAACTTCTTTTATCTTCTTTCATCTGAGCCCCACTTTCCTTTCTCAATTTACTTTAAACTACATATTTGCCTCAGATAATTTCACAGCCATTGTGAGAATCGAGAGTTTGATCAAGCTTTGAGTTAACCCATTAGCCAATTGCCTTTTCATATGTCATATCTTGTCTGCAACTCCCACCCCAACGAAATACAATCTTTCCTTGATCTTCTTCTTCTGCCCGTGAATATATACAATGTTTTCAAACTGTACCTTTCCCCTCTTGTTCCACACATTTTCTTCTTCCGTATTTTGCACTTGACTCATCTTAGTTTGGCATCGCTGGACGGTCTGTGTCCTGTCGCCTTTGTCCTTTCTGTTGAGCTCTTTTCACAGTCAGTCTCCCAGGTCCTTTGATGCTTAGACCAGGAGTCCATTGTCTTTCTTTTTTTTCTTTTCCACAAAAGGTTCAATTTTTCTCGAGTGTCTCTCTTTCAATAAATACATTGTTCAAATGAGTCCAAAAGAGGGGACCTTGCAGCATGGGGACACAAGGTTGGGGGAGTCTTTTGCAGACACATTTCAAACATTCATCTTTGGTCGGGCTTTCACTGGGTTTCACTGGGTTTCTTGTTTCATTTTTTTTTTCATGTATACTAAAACACACTTCCTTTCTTTTTATGTGTGATGCTGTAAGGAAAGTACCACTTTATACTCCATTAAGCCCTGCATAGCTGTACTGTCATCTATGATGTTGTTTAACCTAAATCCTTTTATCTGAACCATTATTGTCCTTCATGATTCTTATTTCATTTTGTTTGCTTCTTAATCATTTCCCATGTTTCCCTACGTTATGGCTGCCTCTAATTACCTGGAGGTCATCTGTCTCTCCCTCTTGTTCATAAATGTTCATGGCTTGTGCCTGAATTTAATAAATATTTTTCATCATTTTTCTCCAGTCACACAGCTGGCAATATTACCATGCTTTGCCACAATAATAAAATCCTTTAGTTTTTACCCAAACAATCTCATTGGCCTTCTGCCATTTTTATGCCTTCAAAATTATGCTCGTGTCTAAATGGTGCATGTCCCAAATAAACAAAACATGCTTCTGTGGTAACCTAAACAATATCATTATGCGTTCAGGCTTTGTCATTCAATCCGTTCTTCAACCATCTGAACCCTATAATAATAGACTCTCAACTGTTAGTCCTGAATGAAAAAAGGTTTTTCATATTTTTCAAAGGATTTTGTCCACGCAAGCCACCAAGGCCTCTGAAAAAAATAATCATAAAAGACTAACCCTGGTGTAACACCATTCAGGCTCTCCTATCACACAAGGTGGAGCTCCTGAAAGGGGACGTTTAGGAGCTCCCCAAAATCCCCATTCAGTGCATTATGCTATCCTCAAAATTTCCCCAAAAACAGGTCACAGAGGACCCAATAACCCCGTTCAACTTGAGAGGGCTTTCTAAGTCAAAAATCATAGAGAACATGAATAACATTAGACCATTCAGCTGCAAATGTGATGCCTACCCCTGCCCGCACGTTAGTTTAAAAACCTGTGTAGAATCACTTACTCTATATCTCATGACGTTCACCAAAGCCTCCTTTAATCTCAACACCATTTCTGGAGCTGTAAAACAACCCTTAGGGTGTTCCTTGACTCACCCTTGTCCATGTCATGCCATGTTAAATGATACAATCAGTTCTGTTGCACTTATCATTGAGTGCCATTGCCTCTGCTTCACTACCAAGTTCACTAATGCCATCAGCCCTTTCCTTTCCCCACATAACTGCTTATTCATTGCCTGTGTCATTATAAGAGTTAAATTGGACTACTACAGTGCCATCCTTGCAGGAATCCTAGCAGAAAATCTTCACAGGCTCTAAATAGTGCAGAGTGATGCAGTGTGCAGCTCACACCATTCTCAAAAGAATACACATTACTCACGCCAGGAGAGCTGGTCACTGGTTACCCATGAAGGAACAGTTAATTTCGAAATCCTAACCATCATGTACAAATGCATGTGTCACACAGCACCAACGAATCTAACTGATGCTGTCAATAGAGTCAGTTCAGCCTGATCCAAAAAAGAAGTCACCATGTCACTCAACTGCAAGTCCCACTAATCAAAAGAGCTAATGCCAGAGGTCTAGGATCCCCCCCACATTGCTCCCAAACCATGGAATGCTTTCCCTAGCGAACTTAGAGCAGAATCATCCCTCCTCATTTTTCGCCAATACCCACCAAACTACCCTGTTTGACTGCCCCTATCAGTTCCCCCAGCAGTGTCTGTACATATTCCACCTGCTGCTTAATTAACCTGCCATGTGTTTACTCAATTTCTACTGTATCCAAGGTAAGCTAAACATGCAACGCATCCATTGTAGCTACAGTGTGTATTTGTTTGTCCTATAACTACAGGCAAAGCTGGGGCATGCAACCACTATTTATGCTACTTTCTTTGTAGCTGCAAGTCTCTTCTTTGTAACAGCCCCACAATGCCTAAGGGCTTCTGTGTGCTCTATAAATTCTAGTAAATAAATAAATAGAGGGTTTTTCATGCATTTAAGCCTTTCCTCTCTAATAGGAATTGCGTATTCCTTGCCAAATTACAGTAGGCACCACCACTGGATCACTACAGTGCCGCTTCTCTGGGCCGTCATGGACAACTCCTCAATAAAATATATATCACACATAATAATGTCTCTAGGCAATACTGAATATTCCCATACAGAAGCCTTTCATAAGCCAGGAAAGAAGCGCACTGGCTATCAGTAACCAAATGCATTCTTTTTTTAAACTCATGGCCATCACACAAAGTTGCCTTTTTGTCGATGTCTCTTCATACTTATCAGAGTGAATCACTCTTATTAGTCTATCAGACCATCCTGATCAGTCCAATATATGTGTCTGCCTTTAAAAATCCACAACTGGGGGGCCCAGCTCTAGCCATCTCACTCCTTAAAAGCTAGAATGCCCTCCTCCAGTACCAGGAAATGAAAGAATCTTGAATTGCTTTCCTCAAAATGCTGAAAAAATTCATGTTCAACCAAGTCTCTTCGTGATCTCATCATGATGAATAGTTATGCTGGCTATGACAATGCCATCCAGGTGCTAATTCTTCTCTTGTTCAATGTATTCCTGTCCCTGTACCATCTGTACTCGCACCACAATGCCCCTGGGCTGATGTGCACCTTTATGTTCAAATAACTACCACTGAAAAGTGCCTATTGAAATTACACCACAGCTAACACATTCTCCTCAAAGACTGCTAAACCAATGCCACATCTGTAATCTTAAAAGCCATCTTTGCTCCGTGGATATACAGTCCCAATGTCTATCATTAGACCAAAAATCGTTATTTCTTTGCCATATTTCTCCTTGCATTCTAAAACCCTATTGCCACTTAACTGTTCAAAACACATCCGTTCATCCTCTGTGGCTGTCCTATTTTGAAACACATTCACTTTTCTGTTTTGCAAAAATATTCCTTATTTTTAGGTTGACACCTTTTATTCCTAGGTGTCTCTGTGCTTCCTGTGTTTACGTATTGCTGAGCCTACATGTAAGCTCACTTAATGGTCCTCTGCAACAAATTCATTTTGCATGTAATGCACTTTATATTCTCAATAAATGCAACATATAAAACACAACTAGCTGGCCATTTTCCAGCCTCACTCTTATCGCTAAAAATAACTTTCATTCAACAATTACACCAGCTGCACACATAGCTGATACACCCACGCATCAAACAATGCTATCTCTCTCCACTGACTTGACCTATGGTTCTCGAGGGTGTTCAACCTATCAGTGCTTTAAAGTAATACCACTGATATGTAAGGTGCTATATGACTGCCAAATATTATGACATGACATCCTTGCTCTTATTAACTTGTCTTTTTACCACACATTTTAAAATAATGCATCTACTTTACTGTCCTGCTAAAAAAGGACCACCACGAGTCATAATGAAACATAAATGCAGAATGCAATGAGCCAACCAAATCCGAGCCCACAACACAGGTCACATCAACTCACTTCTCACTTCACCAGTTGCGCTCGCATGGTGCGCATAAGAAATGTCCTTCATCTAAAGAATCTCCCCAAACTTTTAAAATGTTTTGACAAGTGTTTCAAAACTGCACGACAATGCTCAACAAACAAATGCCTCATATCTACAATCTGCATTTTACACATGTTTTTGATAGTGATGCACATTCTGCACTCCTTCAACATGGGCCAATTTCCTGAACTTAGCAATATTATCTTCAAGGCTGACACTGTGCATTCCTGCCCAACACTCTTTCATTTGAGCTCTCGTGCCTTGCTTTTAAGCTAAATGAAAACACAATTGCTATTTATTTTATATTTATAGTTTGCCCACTTCATTCTGCACATAGCAACACTAGATCTCACAATGTTGTAAACTGTGCTCTTTTAAGCAGTTTTCTCTGACTTTATATTCAACAATGTTTTTTTCACCTTATAAACAAAATGCCAACTGTGTTTTTTAACACTGCTATTCTCTTTAACAAAACCATAGCCTAAACATATCACTTTTCTCTCTTTGTCTCATGTTCCCGAAACACATAATTTTTTTTTATAATCTGCAAAACAAAGGTGTATACACTTTAAAATTAATTTGCTAAAGATGCGCGTAGTTTCAAACACACAAACAGACTGGAATTTCACAATACCACGCTTCTTATCTGAACCTCATTAAATCATTCCTTCAAATCTCCACTGTTCCTTTTCCATCAATCACTGTAAATCCAACGCGATTCTCTGTTCACACAAAGTTTCTAAAGGTCCCGACCTGTCATTCTGTCTTTCAACTCTGCGCAGTTTCAGTGCTCACATACAACAGCCCTCGTTAAATCACTGTAACTTAGTCATTTAAATGCGAAACTCTATCGTTCTTGGCGCGATTCGTTAATTATCTTGTCTGGTACTAGGAAATTACAAATGTAACTCCATAGCTGCTGGTTTAAATTGTTTGTAATGGCTACAAGTGCAACAGCTTTTTTCACTTATCTCAGAACTGTTTGACATTTTTTTAAGTGAATTCACCACGACTTTGTGTCTCTCAGGCCATAGCATCTGATCATCTACATTTTTGAGGTTTTGGCATTTTCAAAAGCATGGCTGAAATCCAAGTTTTTAAATTAGCTTGGAAATATCATTTTATATTTGTTGTAATATTTTACAGTGCACACAGACAATATGACAAATAAAATGAAATCAAAGAAGCAACATAACATAAAATCAAACAAAACAACATAACATGACATGTGACAAACTCAGACAGACTCCGACCGGCTACATGAATTTCTGCGCCTAATGTTACCCCGACATGGGGTGTAAACTTATCCCTTTCACAAGCGTCTTTAACCGCTGTGGTGACCTATTTGTTCCTATTTTATTCAGGACTATGGATGCAAGTTTCTTCTAGTCGCTATATTAAAGCATAGGAATTTGGGCGTATCCTCTCTTCTCGGGTGTCCCCCCGATATCCTCCTTCTTCTCAGGTATCCTCCTGGTATCCTCCTCTTCTCGGGTGTCCTCCCCGGTATCATATATATATATATATATATATATATATATATATATATATATGTATCCTCCAGGTAGCTCTCTCTCTATTGCTCGGGTACCTCGAGTCAATATTTTTCCTCTTATATATATACATTATACTCTTACTCTAACATTATTTTTTTTCATATCCCACCTCTCTCCGTTACCTTTTGCTGCGCTTCCCCATGATTGTTTTACAATTGTTTCTGAAAAGAACTGAAAAAGAGGTCTCCTAATGATTTCTAAAAATGGCCCCCCAAAAAATGGCCCCCAAAAATGGCCCCCCAAAAATGTATACCCAATCATTTCTGGGGGGGTACCCCAACATTTTGCATGGGGTAACCCAATAGCTTCCTCCCCTATCCCGCAAGACTCTCAGAGTTTTTGCTCATTTTTAGATTTCTTGGCTTTTCTCCAAATCTGGACTCTGACATTAGTTTTCCGTGAAAAGGGACCAAAAATATATAGGGCCTCATTACATGGAAGGCGGTAAACCATGGTGCTATTAGCACCATGGTTGCCGCCGGTACCATACCGGTACCACCATGGAGAAAAGGGGAATTACCACCCCATTCCAAGGTTGGTGGGGCAGTAAATCCCCCTTTCTCCATGGCCCTTCCCCATTCCTATTTTTGCGACATTGGGCATAATGGGAATGGGGAAGGCGGTAATTCCAGTACCGCAAATTGCGGTACCGTAATTAGCACCAAGGTCCCTTTGCGGGTCCCAACTTTAACGGCTGGGGTACACCAGGTGTTAAGGTCGGGTCCCGCAAAGGGCCCTTGTAGTAAGGCGGTAAGGGTTAACGGTCACCGGTACCCTTACCGGTGACCATTAACCCTTACCGCCTTCCGTTTAATGAGGCCCATAGTCCGCTTCTGCCATACTGTTCTCCCTCCCTGTCCCTGTCCCTTCTTTTCTATCGACTAGGGCAGCTGCAGTCTGCCCCATCCCTATCTTATTTTCTATCCTGTTTACTCCACTCTTATCTTGGGCAGAACAGTATGGCTCACCTTAGTCTCTTAGTCTTGACTGTCCAGCCTCTTTTGGGCTTGAAGAGACAGTCGTTCATCATCGTATCCCTCCTGGGTTCACTCACCATGTGTTCTCTTAAGTCCTAGGACCCTGATTTTGCTCTTTAGCACCTCTTCAGCTACAACAGGCTCTCCTGGACTCTCTGGGGCTCTCTGAGGCTCTCTGCATCTCAGGAAAAGTCCTCAGACAGCATACAGGAGACAGAGTCTGGTTCATCAGGTTGTATTCATTCCAGACTGACACAAACAGCATCGTTGCCAAGTACACAAACTCTGGCCCGTGCTGAAAACAGAGTTTCCTTTTATATTTTTTCTGAGAAAGAGAGTCAAACCCCCACCCTTTTCTAACACATGCCCAGGAAAAACTCTCCATTGGCTTTGCTAGTGCACCAGGCAATTATTCCTTATCTGCTTCAACCTTCAAATTGAAATACATTTTGGCACCCATCCTTGGATTTTCCCAGCCACACTACACAAATATGGTAACGCAGCTGCGTTCCTTGGCTAGAAACTCAGACCTGGCCTCATTATCTGTTTGGTTTTAGACTGCTTATCTAGTTTCTGCAGGGCACTGTGGCCTTGAATCGTTCCTTCTCCGGGCTGACTCATGCTACCACTGTCTGCAGAGAGCTTCTTCTTTTGATGCATTCAATTTACTCATTAAAGGCATTTGTTCAAATGAAAGGCATCTGTCAGTTACACAGATGGTAGAGTTATTTTCTGTCTTGGTATAGTTCAACACTTAATAATTTTTCTACTCAATCTTTATAATATGCATTCTGTACCTTGCCTACTTTCTAAACCATGATAAACGCATTTTCAACTTTATAAACATAACACATTTAAAGTACTAATGTATTTTAACCCTATGAGTTCTATTTTCACACATTTACAATACTAAATCACTCCATACACATTTCTCTGCCTAGCTTTAAGTGGGGGGGGGCTGTCCCCTACTGCATTCAGTTGCTGGTACCTCATTTTCATATTGGTACCTCTGTTACAGCACCTATTAGGCAAATGAGACAACAAGCACTGAGACAGCCTTGAGGATTTCTTAGGCTGAAGAGAACTCCAAAGAACTGCGATCCCCACATGCATTTTGAAATCAGAGAAAAAAGCTGAAGCACTGATAACACAACATGAATTTAGTAAGAATAGGAGAAGGCCAAATCACTGAGAACCCTACATCCCTTTTGGAGGTATAGTAGAAGGCCAAACCACAGAAATTCGTAGGTGGAGGAAAAGGCCTCTGCAAGGAGAGCACCACATCCAGTCTGCAGGTATTGCAGAAGTCAAAAGCACTGAACACTGCAAATTCATACACAGAACCAAATGTTCAAATGTTGGAATTGTTTGCTCTTTACTGCAACCTTTTCAAGAGGCCACCTATTGGGTTTGCCTCTACACTATGTCACTAAGCGTGATTTTGCCACTGGAGTATCTGTTGGTATTAGAACTATCCAACATAACACATTAACATTAATGTGGTCATGATTTAGCTTCCAACGTTGCTTCCAACCTTGCAACATTATCACTGCATTGATGGGATGAAGAATATGAAGAACCTCCTGCCATCTTTTTCCTGTCCACAGTTTTAAATCAAGGTGACAAATTCTAGACAACATTTTCATCAGGGCAGATAAAGTGTAGGGGCTAGTCGTTCATAAGAGGGTGTGCTCTCCATGTGTAAGGATGAAAATAAGAGATGTTCAAAGGCCTGAAAGGAACAAGATGAGAGCCATAGACAGGGATAATCCACTCAGTCCTCTACCAATGCAAATAACTTCAACTTCAACTTTGTTGAACAGTGCACACTCATTGTCACAACTTCTGACACTAGTTTAGGTGGCATAATGCTGAGATAGCGAACTGTGGCAAAAGGAAATAGACTGTGGAATAGAGTGTTTCTCTCGATCTGGTTTGCTACATGTAACAGAGTCCCCATTGGAATTCAGTGGAATAATTGCGGAACAGATGGTTAATGCCTATGTTCTTGATACATGCCAACTTGTTAGTGATGATGATACACTGCAATTATGTTTTGGGAAGAAGTCAGCAAAGCCATCTGTACTTATTCAATCAGAATGGTAAACCCTAAACTTTCCCCAGCTAGTATGTAGTATGAACAGTTTATTAGTGGTGCTAATACCTCATGATTTGACCTTAACAACACACAAATTAGAGAGTTTACTTTCATACAAATTAACACGTTTTTTTTAACTCTGAAGACTACATCGGGAGGAAATGCCAGTCCCATCATTTGGAAATCACACATCATATTTTCCAGATGATGAAGATTTACATGAAAGCCAGTTAGGCATGCAGATGAGGAAGCTTGGAGAAAGGCAGTGGTGACCTTGATTCTGAAAGTAGTGTTTGAGTGAATTGCAAAAGTAAATGTTTAGCATTGCCTTTACCATCAATGTATTTGGCTTCACAAATGAGTACTTCCAAGCTCTAATCCCAGTACTTTGCATGGGTGTACTACCATAATTTCTTTGGCTCAACCAGTGTAGCCATGTTCAGAAATGAAGGTCCTGCCCCGATTGATGTGGCTCTACTAAGCTGATGAACCACTATGTAAGCCCTACTGTGATATTCATAAACTAGAGGTTTTGATTTAATATAGATGTCCCTATTGACCAGTGGCCCCACTCACCGAGTTCTAGTATTGCACTCAGAAACTGCAGATTCTGCCTCATATTATTTGACTCACCATATCAACAAAGCCACATACTATGTATTGTGGCTTCATATATAAATTGGAGTTTCTGCCTCAATATATTTGTCCCTATCAATCAGCAAGCCAGCATTCAGAGTATTAGCAACCCCTACCATCACAAAATGGGATTGCTGCTTAAATATTTCTGACTCTACCAACCAGATGAGTTGCTCTCTGAGTCCAAACACTCTCATAGTGTCCCATTTCTCCTTATCTAATACCCTCTTGCCCAGTCACATAGAAGTGGTTAGGCTGATGATGTAGGATGTTCTTTTCCACGTTGTACACCATGAAAAAGGGGACTCAGATACCTATGACTCACAGACAGGCAGTGTAGGCAATACATACTTCCATTCCTCATCACTCCAACCCATGTGTTCTGTCCTATTGATAGTATACCTTGAACTTTACCATCACCAACAGGGGTAAAGTGGTCCTGCCAAATTTGCCCATTTGTGTTTGTTGGTCAAACACAAATGGGCAAAACATGGATGATCAGGAAGACAGTTGGTTTGGCCCAGTGTCAAGGAATTTCAGGGTCTGCTGCTCCTTGTAGTGACCCTTGCCATTGGTGGAGGGTGCTGCACTGGCTGGGTCTGTTGTTCATGATGTGTGTGATCCTTGTGAAACACCTTACAATGCTTGATCATTAAAGAAGTGCCCAACATGGGTTAACACAATGAAATGTCTTCTAGAAGAGGTTGCAAATGGCATTCCCCCTTGGCAGTGTTGCAATCTGGTAAGCTGAAGCAGTCTAACACCCATTTCCAGATGGGCAGTGATGTCTTGGGTTGGGATGAATTTAGTCCTGCATTCAACCTCTTTAGGAAAGACTGAGTCTGAGTTGCCATCTCTGAATTGGATGGCAATGGAGCAGTGCTCACTGTCTTTGCCCCTTGATCCTCTCCGCCTGGTGCTCGCTGCACAGTGCAGCAACAACTGCTCTCACTTGTGCTTATCATCCACCTGCACCTCTTTAGCTCCCTCTCTCTGCTGCTTCTGGTGAAGCAGCTCCTTAACACCAACTCCATAGTCAAGTTGTTTCCCCAACTTTTTCAGTTTTCCTTGAGAGACTCCTCCATATTAGTAGTCACATCAGCATGCTTCTCAAACACAGCCTGCCCCTCCCCACACACCATCTCCACCTGCATCTACCATTCCTCAGGCTCCTTCTGCTCTACTGACTTACTAACTCACTGTCTTACAAGTAGGTTAAGGAATAGTCCAGCTCCTCATCGTCTTCACTCCACTCCCTCCAAATAAAAGGACATATTGCCTAAGGTGCAAAACACAAAACAAGCGACCAAGACCAACAAAGTGTTTGTGTATAAAGCACACACTTTATGAATGGAATTTTGAAACACACAAGCAGGAGGAAAAGTGGTTGAGCACAGCACTGGACAACTTTTTATGTTGACACAGACATTTCTCTACAAACAAAGGAAAGGAAACTTTATTTTTTTATTTTTTGAGATAAAGGAGAATGCAAAGTACAAGAGGAAGTTTTAAAGTTGTTTTCGTCAAACAAAGGTAAAAAGCAAGAGAAACAAAGTTTTCAAAAAAAAGAAATTTTTACAAGGGGGTAAAGGTGAAAGATGAAGTTTAGAGAAGGGGCTAAAGAATAACCAAAAAGAGGTACAAGGGATAAAAAGTTATCTCAAAACAATTACAAACAGAAAAGAAGGATTGAACCGGTATAAATAAACAAAACCAAGGAGCCACAAATTTGTGAGCCTTTTCTGTCCACTCCTAACTCGACAGCCAAACAAAACACACAAAGAAAGCAGGAAACAAAGTTTTAAAAAGGGTCAGGACTTGAGTATCAAATTGCGGTCCAAATCTTGGAAAAACTCGCAGGAATCTTACATTGCAGGTCGAACTGCTTCGGAAAGGCTTGAGTGTCCGGCGGGATTCATTTTGCGAAGTTCCAGAACCCCTCCTCCTGAGAAGTGGAGGTGCAATCCCAGTCACTAAATATGTGTGCCTTCACCCTGGCACAGTCAAGGAGTAGTGCTATAATAGAACTGCAGGAATCTGCACTGCATTTACCAATGCACTGGGGCCGAGAGGCACAAATCCATCTGAATTCCTTCCAACATGTGTAATAAGGAGTATCTATATTTATGTGGCATGTGCAGTAGACGGCTAATGTGGCCAATGCACAGACATCTGTTCACTGGAAAATATTAATCTTCTCCTGTAACTTTTACTCTCTTTCCCAAATAGACTTCATAGGTGAGAAAAAGCGAATAACCTGCTGGGAGCATAGCTTCACATCATGGAGGGAAAATATATTTTGATCTTCCACCCGCTGCTTATTCTTGTACTTTCCATGTACTTCCTGTGCTTGAGGTGATGTCCACTTGTCTTGACAGTAGTTCCACTCAATGTTCTTCAAAGGTTCTTGTACTGAAGATCTCTGTGGAGATGTCTTTGGTGCCCCAGGCTCCGCTGTGTTTTGTTCTTTTGTTTCATTGAGTATTGCTTCATTGATACATTCTCCAATGAATTGTTCTTGCAAGACTTTACTTTTTTCTTTACTTTACTTTACTTTAGTTGTTTTCATGTCAATTTCCTTCAATTGGACTCAGAAGCAGCAGCTGGAATTTCAGAAGTAGAACGTTTCCGTTCAGAGAAAGTTCAGTTCACCCAGTCCCTTGGTTGTCAGACTGAGCTTTCAAATAATAAAAAGCCTTCAAAATAAAAGTTAGAAACTGAATTTGCCAATGTACCTCAATTTTAAATAACAATAAGATGAAGAAACATTGTGTAATAAAGAAAAGGGAGAAATAGAGACAATGCAAGTGCAGGCGACCAGTTACATATGAATAATACACATTCCCAAGCCAATAAGTCTACCTTTTTATAGTGAAATTTTGCTTTGTGCTAAGCCTAGAGATTGTTTAGGAGAGGGCATGCAGTGCTCAGTACTGTTCAGAAAACATTTATTTTCAAAAAGTACACTTTGCAAAAAATCAACCCTATACAACATCTGAACAATTAAACAATGCACGTCAACTATTGCAATGGATCATACATCTTAAAACAGTATCATGCCAATAATACAAACGTTGTCCAGCGTATAAGCTTAATGCAGAAAATGTGGGAGTGTTCAGTAGTCCATAAGTGCCACAGGCTGGTGGTGTGGGCAATCATCAATGTCTATACTTACTTCATGAATGTAGAGTGGATTCATGGCAACAATGTGTCCCTAATTACGGGAATGTGCAAGCAACCTCTATTTGCATGAATCCTTATATTTCATTGAATTGCTTGGACACATGTCTCCTTTTTATCCACCATAAAGGCCATCTCATTGACATATCTTGCAACTATTGTGACCTCAAAATCTCCTTTGTATAGCCAATGCTGTCATTCGAGACATCATTTTGCTACTCTGTGGTCCTCATTTTGAGTTTGGCAGTAACATAAAAAAAAGTGGTGGTAACGAAATAACTGTCACTTTTACTTCTCTGGTGCTAATTCTGTCAGAAGAAATAGGGCTTGCAGAACTATATCCGAAATACAGCAGTCATTCCATTCCTCCAGTGCTAATTTCTCTGTTGTAATAAGTGCCAACAATAAAAGCGTTAATTCCACTGTAAGAAAATGTGAAACACTGGCAAAAGAGACAATACATTATCCATAAAATCAGTGCATTTACCTCCACCGCAGAGGAGGAGGTACATGTATACAGGTGATGAAAATGAAGCCACAGATGCATCCAATTACACCGAAAAGAATATTTATGGCCGACACCTTCTCAAACCCAATTTCAAGCAAGATACAGACCCAGGCATAGATGGACTGTAACGATGAATTTCAGAAATCCACCCTAGGGCTTGATTTGAGGAGAGGGGCCACCTGATTATGGTCAACAGGGAGACACTGACGCAGAAGTGTAACACAAAATGTGGGGGCCCCCCTGTGAGCCATGCAGCACCCCCCTCAAGCTCAGCAACAGTGCACAGGTTGCTCCATGCTCCGGGCATACTTGGACCATCATGCATTTACAATGTACATGACGATCATGCTGCTTCTGGAAATGCTCTGCACTGCACTAGAGGAACGTGACTCCTGTGAATGACACCCAAATGTCCCAGCCAACTCTGTGTGTGGCCAGTAATAGTATGCAGAGTTATGATACCATAAGAACACATGTTTATGCTGGTTCAGCCAGTATCCCATGTATGAACATTCTGTTGTGGGCAGTAAAACTCCCCTGCCCCAAGAAGAACACATGTCACTGCTGCTCCACTGATTTCCTGCCCAACCCCCTGCAGCACCATGTAAGAATTCTCATGTTGACTTTGCCCTCAATGCTAGTAAAACTTGCAATGCTACAGTAAGGACATGTCCTTGTTTGGCTGCACATAATGCCTCCACACAATATATAAGAACACTCATCATGTTGAGTTTTCCTTTAACACCAGTAAAACATGAAATGCCACAGTAAGAACACATATACTTGCTGACTCCACAAGTGCCCCCAACCTCCCCATGTAAGAACACACACCATGTAGGCCAGTCCTTTTATGTGAGTAATGAATGCCATGCCAAAGAAAGAAAATGCCCAGTCTGGCTGCCCCATTGTGCTATAAACCCCCACCTTTCCTCCATGTAATAACATTCAGACGATGCAGACGATCATGCACTTCTCTTTTTTCTTTTGCTGTATTCTAGGGCTTGTAGAATTTTCTCATACAGGACTAAAAGAACGCAAATCTGGGACTGAATGAGATGCGTCCAACCGCATCTACTGGTGTCATGCTAGACACTAGTGTAATGCATTGTTAAATGAAAGCATGGCACCGGTCATGCAGTGCTCTTTTGACAGTAATTTGGTTACCATGTCTCGTTTGTACCTTTTGAGCCCCGCCTCCCTTACCCCTAACCCTTGTCCTTCTGTGTACCGAGGCGCATTGGCACACACAATCCTGTAAAAAACATTGACACAATCCATAAATGAAACCTTATACATATAGACGTTTTTTCAATTGGTGCGTTTTTGTAAGAATTTACTTTGGGGGCATGTTTGATAGGATTTGGACAGTGAGGCAGAATGCCTGTTTTATAGCATGTTCAGGCTGCTAATGTTATACTTCTGCGGTGCTCCATCAAACGGACGGCACTCTACACTCCTCCCCTCTGCACGGTCGCCGAGTGCTTTATTTACTATTCCTGCTGGAGCCTCGGCGTCAGCTAATTTATCTTTCAGGTGCAATAACAATTTATCTCAATCGGTATTTCATTATCTTAAATGGGCAATTAGCCACATTGTCACTTTTGCGTTCGCCATTTTGACCCTGAGGTCGGTGAAGTGTGGTTTAACTGGAGCCCGCCAATTGGTTCCCTTTCCTGTCGTATAAACAGGAATCCCGGTGAAATGAGACCATGTGGGGCTTTTGCAGAGATGTTGAGTAGGGCAGTCTAACTTGATCCTCTATTCTGCTCGTTAAGGAATTCCGTACTGTTTTAGCAAGCTATCAAAACAAAACAAAGTTATTTTTTTAAAAAAAGGAGCGTGTGCAAAACTCTTTGTACAAATGGCTCTTTGTAGGCCACTTTATTGAAATGACCATTCCGCCCGCCCATCTGGTAGCTGTACTTGCCACCATTCCCAGGGAAGAAATTCACTCTAATGTATCTGCAGGGACAGCAGAAAGCGAGTAATGTCATAAGTGTCTGGATTATTTCAGCTTGGTTTATAACTGAGTTAATATCACAACTACTTTAACAGCGAAAGAGCTTTTAATTGCACAGTAAAGTATCCACGGTCCACTATGTTAAAAGTCCACGTTCTGCAGGAATATAACAACTCACCAGGTCCGATTTAGCAGACAACACATTGGTAAATTGCAAATCGTAAGAAATACCTTTTATTTAACCACCCAAGTTTCCCCCACCCCCACACACGCACACAGCCATACAACATACACTCCCTCAATCACATGCATACCATAATTCCCCCTTACATGCACGCATACATTAATATAAACATCCATCAAACACATGAAAACACCCTCGCTCGCATGCACACACGCAAACACACTTAAAAAAAACGATTTTGTTTCTTACTTACTGCCAGTGCGAGGGATTCCTCTCCCAAGTAGGCATCTGGCTCAAGCTGTCAGGAACAAAAAAGTAGTGGTGTGGGGGGTGCTCTCGGCTTCCGTGTTCCTGACCTGCTCAAATGACCCGGGGCACCTGACCTTCATAGCAAAGACACATCCCCGTTGCACAGCAGGAATGGATGTTTCATCCTGCAGTGCAACAGGAACATTTATTTCTAGCTGGCCTCTCCCAGAGGACATGGTGAGTCGGGGGGGGGGGGGGGGAGGGCACCCCACACGACGGGGACTGAAAGGGATCCCATTATTACGCCATTGTACTGACATCTAGCTAAACCCAATCTAGGTAAGGTAGCAGAGAGGGAAGGCTTGGGGTCAGGAGGTGTCTGACAGTGAGGGTGGGGGGCCAGTGTGGTCCAGGGTTACTATGAGACCACATCCACAATGAGCAACACAATAATTCCAGTTAGACAGTAAGTACAACAATATGCAATCATTTATTAGGCCTTTAAAATACATAGTAGGCAAATCAAACCTTTAGGCTAATATTATCACACACTATGAAATACATATATACATCCACTCTTAGGAGAAGATATAAACAGTGTATGATTCAAAACCAGGGTAAATCTGGTAACTAGTCAGATGCATAAAATACAGGTGGAGCACTTTAGAGGAAGGGTCACTAGCCAGTAGATTGCGAGCTACTCGTAGCTCGCCTGGGGCTTCCCAATGGCTCCTCGCATCACACAGCAAAATAATCACTGTGTGTTTAGTTTGGTGTCTGATGTCACTGGGCCTCTTCCCCTTCCCCTGTCCCCCCTCCCCTCTTCCTGTCAAGCAAACAGTCAAAAGCTGTCTGCACAGTGAGAGGAGGGGCTGCATTTAGACCTAAAGGGCTCTAGTAGTGTCCAAACAAGGGGTTAGCTATCAATGACAAAAGTAAATGGGAAATGTGTGTTGTGACAATTGTCATCAAAAGCTGCAAATGATGGCTGATTAGAAAGGGAAGCGGTGCATACATCTGTATGTCATGTGAAACACATCAGGGGCTGCAATCATTTCAGTCTCACTGTGGTGCTTTAGATTTTTTTCACTTAGCAATACTTTGCATGATGGTAACTGTAGGCTTCCAATCAGATTGTGGAAGGAAAAGCTGCAATGCTAATCCTTTTTGCTCAGCATGTTTGTGAAAGGTACATCAGGTACGTGCTGTTGTTTATGGTAAATCTGTGAAATATGTATTTTTATTTGAAGATACTGAGTTCTCTGTTTTAACGCACTAGTACCACAATTGTATTAAAGGTTAAGATGGACTTTGCTTTGATGTGATGAGGTGCCCGCCTCTATGCGTGTCCCAATACAGGAATTCAAGCCCTGACAGCAATCTTACTTTAAAGTAAATGTGGAAAACTCCTAGCTGCACTGCATTCTGGTGATTGTCACTTACATTTATAAAACTAAACAGGAATTTAAAATTACATGTGCTATCAATGCCAGGACTTCAAAAACATGATTTGGGATGTCTGTTTCAGCCTATGTTTTATGAAACAAGAGTACAAACAAATTAGGTGAGAAAACCTACTAACTGAGCACTGTACAAAACAGGGTGGTAAATACAGGGAGAGAACATTGAGTAGAACCATGGGATGAGAGAACAATGAATAGGGTTGATCCCCTTTGGCTATGTACACAAACCGGGAGATCTACAGAGATCTGTGTGTAACCTGTTTGCATATGTTCAAATTCTGCAGGGGATTTAAAACCTTTTTATACAGGGTTGAAATGGTGGAATTTATTAGCAATGTTTGTGGCAAGAATCTGGCAAAACACTGAACAATCTATTAGTCATTCTCTAACACATGGAAAATTCCAATGGATGCCTGGTGACCAACAGTATGCGGGATATGCCGCCACTGTGCTGGCACTTCCACTGTGAAACCCATGTTGATGCCGTTTCAAACAATATGTCATAACTGACATTAAAACCATGTTTGTGATGCTGGAGCCCTCAATATGTCTGAGAGAGCGGTATGTGAAAGGCAGGGATGGCCCATGGATCATGCACCGATATGGCAGCGATCCTGTGAGGTGTTCTGTTTGATGTTGACTCCTTCATGAAGAGCAGACAGATGGCATGTTACCACACAATTTGAACAGGTCACCCTCACTACAACCGTACTCTCTTTGCTCAAAATGTTAATATAATAATGCAAATATTGTCTGGTTGGGTTGTGAAAGTGAGAGATCCCCAAAATACAATACAATTGAACCTCCCAATTGAGTCAATAAGGACACCTCCCAAGAGGGAATGAGACCAAGACCAAGTGCTAGTGGTAAAGAAAGTTTTTGATCTAAAATAGGGCAAGCAGAATCTACTCTGCTCACGCCGAGAGCGCTCTCCAGAAAACATGTTACAACTTGGTATTATACAGCTTATTCCGTCATTCAGGAGAGGGGAGGCCTAAGGGGCACAGAATCAAACGGGATTGGACACTAAGAGTTGCCACCTATATGTATCATAGGGTCTGGCGAACTTGGTTGGTGTAGAGGCATGTGGTCAGGTGACGTGGTGCCCCGGGTCAATCGGTCAGCTGGGCTCATGACGCTTGCATGATGTGTCGAGGTTTGAATTCCTTCTATCGTTGGAGTTATGTTACATTTTGCCCTTGTGTCCACACACTCTCATCCATTCAGTACCATGATTTGTTCGTCCGGTGACCTCAGAGGCCTGTATCTTAATGCTTGCAAAACATGGTTCAAAGATACATTATTTATTACTGGCCATAAATTCGATTTCACTTGATAAGCGCTGTGCATGATTCTTTTAGACAATTTAGGATATGCTGACTAAAGGGTAGCGTCCTTGGGGTCATTGCAGGGTTTAGGGTGTCCACCTGATGCCACTAAAAGGAATGTTGAATATACGACTGACAAAGGGCTTGGTCAAAGAAGGCACATATCATCATAAATTTACATTTTAATTGTAGGTTCAACGATCAAGTGTCCAAACACCATTAACTCGTTTGCTGACCTCTTTGACACCCTTATGGCATGGGAGAGTTGAAGCTTCCTTGTGAGTTGGTTTTCCATTGCATTATGTAATGGGGCTATTCAAAACACGATTGTACATTCAGACTTTTTACAAGTGGCTTGCTGGGTTACATTGAAATTATAATGGGTTAAAGCATATTGCATCACCTGTTTAGCTTAACGTATTTATCATTACAAAATGAACATCGAAACTCAAATACACATACTTAATTTAACGTTTATCTTCCACATGTGCAAGAGAACAGACTGGTTTGCTACTTGTGGCCTACAGGCACCCCTCTTACACTGATTGTGGCTTACTAAAAAACATGTCACTACATTATTCTTGTACGCTACGACACACATATATTTACACTTAAACTCATTGGTTACTGTACATGAGGTAGCTCCGTGCTTGTGTGTATAAGGTCATATTAATTATGTATTGCATTATCATATGCTGTTTCCATGAACATTCTTATGTCCTGTATTAGTATATGTTATATATCCGCTATTGAGATTTAACACAAACACTTCTGGTTATACACACATATTATGTTGGCTACTCATATACACGTTGGCCCACATTATCTTTAAATACTTATGTTCTTGGAAGGTGTAATGGCTCTGTTTATGTTACAATCATAATGGATCAAAGCCTCAGGGGTCATTCTTGTCTGTTAACTCTATCTAGGGGCATTCTGTTTTTATGGCCAGGGTCTATGGGGGTGTCAGTCAGATTTATGAAGACGAATAACTTCTGCCCTGGCCCCTGCTCAGGGCTGTATCTGGGTTAGTGAAGTAAGACGGAAGGCAGAAGATACAGTGTGTAGTTTGTTGCATTCTCGCAGACAGCCTTCTCATGGGAACTGAACGACTGCAGGGATGGCGAACAGGGGGAGGAGGTGGGGGAAGGCGCTCGCTCGCATTGTGCGCCTTCCCCCACCTCCTCCCCCTGGGAGAGCTGCAGGCTTGCATTGGAATCACACATTTGTTTTAGAATTACAAAATGGAGTTGGTGCTTTACAAAATGGAGTCCTGTCCACCTCTAGTTCTATGTTACTATGGGGCACGACACAAGGGGGAGGCTGTTGCAAGGGCATTCCCGTGCGAGTGCCCTGGGGCCAGGGCCCTGGACCCAACGCAGCCAGACTGGGCCTACCAAGGAAGTGTAGGAATAGGGGAGTGGGGGTCTAAAATATCCCCTCCTTCCACTCAGTCCCCCCTTTCGTTACTTAAGTAATGAATAATGTAATCACCCCAATCTCTTACGACCCTCTTCTTCTGCCACTGCTTCGTCCCATGCAGGTGTTCCCTTTCTTGGCATCCATGCCCTACATACCGCTCTGAGACTATGTCCCCTTCGAGCGTACTCATCCGGGGTGCAGCTCATATAGATACATCCGTTGTCATCTTCCAGATCCACCCATACTTCCTTGTACCATTCTAATTCTCTAGGTTCCTTTATGGTTGTGTGATATAAAGTTTCCACTATGTGCCCTGTATTATATATAGCGGTCATCCTATACTTGGGTTCTGAGTTCTCCCCTGTTTGTACTTCTGCCTCGTGTTTTATTTGTGCCACACCATGTGTACGACCCATTGTCATCACCATCATTGCACCATTTCATTTGGCACCGCATTTGCGCAATATCTGAATCCCAATTGACACACACAAAAAATGAGAAGTAATAAGACGATGAGTGGTATGAGGAGTTTTACCGTCATTCCTAGCCAAGACGGTACCCATGAAAAAAGTTTGTCGAACCAAGCACTGGGCTGTGCCCCTCCCTCGTCCTTCATCCGTTCTCCGAGATCATGTACCTCTGCTATTATGTGGGAGAGGGAATCATTCTCGGCATCTGTAGAAGGTACAAATGTGCAACATGCGCTCCCGATTCTTCGGCAAACACCTCCATCGATTGCTGTTAACAGATCCAGAACATATCTGTTTTGCATTGTCATTAACTGCAGGGCTCTGAGTTCGACCTTGATGGCGTTAAACCCTTCTTCAGTGTTGTTGGCCAGCTGGATGAGCTCCCACCTTGTCATATGTAACCATTTGGCATTCGCTCTTGCCTGGATGCTGGGAACGAGGGATGCAAAGAATGTTTCTACAGAGCTGAACAATCGGAACCTGTCCGTTATTTTGGCCAGGAGCTATGAGGATTTGTCCGAAATATAGTTCGAGGACCGCTTCTTTCTTTGGCGGGTTTCTTGCACACCTTCCTCGTCTATGGTGTACATGGGATTCCCTCCAGGTGATGTTGACGATGGTTCTTCTGAGGCTGCTTCTTAGGTGCTCATGCTGCAAATATGGCTTGCTGGGATCACCATCAGTGCAGAGTGCAGCGTTGCCAGGGAGCATGTTCCTCTCCATGATTGCGGGAGATGCAGGTATTCCATGTTTCCGCAAACCCAGTATGTATCCATCATTGCGGCCATCCCATTCTTCATGTCAGGAATTATGAGTGTTTTACTGCAATTTATGTTCTCCCCATGTCCCTTTTCCCTTCTCCATGAAAGCATAGTTCATAACTGATGCTTCTTTGTAACTTGAAGGGTTTCTCGATGGCGGTGACCCAAGTGAGTTTAGTTACATGTTCAGTCCATATGGCAGCGCATGTTTTCTGTACCCATGCAAGTTTTTCTTCAGACAATCCTCGCAATGCTTCTGCTTTGCAAAGTATTTCCTATATGTGCAGTGTTCCTTTAATCACCATGAAGGGTTCTTTCACAGAAATTACACCTTGCGACCAGGAGTAGCATGTTCGCTCATTCTACAAAAGTTCAAATGAAACTGTGTGTGCCTGAAAAGTGCTTTTTATGTGGCATAGTGCGAGATGTAGGAGACACTGGGCCTCTGCAAGTGGAATTCCTTGCGGCAGTTACACCTTAGGTGTGCCTTAGGCATGGGGTATTAAGGAGCACACATAACAACTCTTGTTAGTTGTTTGTTTAGCTGTGTTGCTCATATCTGCATACCACTTATTTGATTGGTTGGTGTATTGAGGGTCTTCAACTGTATTGAGGCCAATTTTCTAATGTTCTTGCCATCCTCCCTGTTGTGTTTCCCTCTTCATTCTTCTAGTCCCCCCTCCCCACTTCCAAGTGCCTGTATACCATCTTCCTTCCCATCCTGTGGTTTATATAATTTATAATATGTGGTTGTTATATGGTTGTCACTATCACTCCTCTCTTCAGTGGCCTTTTCAGAGACTAGCATAGCTGTTGGGTACGGGTGGTTCTGCACCCAAGTAGTTTCTGAGGGGGTTCGGTCATTCATTGTGTACACATTGAAATCTGATTTGTTCTTCACATATTGGGACTGGGGTGTGGCTTGCGTTGCTTCACTAGGTGTGATACCTGGAGTGCCGTTGTACTCACTTTCTTGATCCCCGTAAGCCCATACGAACTTTGTGCCATCCCAAATCAGATGTGTTCCGTTTTGATGGTCTCTATGCCCACAGCTCTCTGGCCAGTATTAATTGTGATATATGCAATGATCCAATACAAAAACAGGCCAAACGGTGTGGTAAAAAATAATACTGCACACACAAACAACATGCACTCAAATTAATAACTAGGATACATATGTCTCCTTCTATTTCTATGTACCCTATTAGTTGTGGTTGTTGGGGCCTCATTCATGGCCATTGTAGCTCCTAATAAGTGAAATAAAGCATTTGTTAATTATGAATAGCACCTTTTTTTTTACATTTTACATATACATCATACATTAACACTCTTATGCTCGTCTTTTTTCATTTTCATTTTTCTTCCCCTTTACTCACATTGGATGAGCTTTTTGTGGGGACCACTGTGTTTGTACTTCACGTCCTTCCGTTTTGCTCCTCCACACCCCAAGTCTGGTGGAGGGAAACCGAGGAAGGCAAGTTCTTCTATTTTCAATTTGTTACTAAGGAAAGAAAGTTCATTGAGCATTTTCAACCTTTGGGACATTAAAGAGAAAGGTGGAAAAAAGAGAAAGATAGAGAGAGAGAATTAAGGAAGTCATGTCATTTTACATTTCATCCTGTCACAAACCTTGAATGTTTTGAGATCCCGTACATTTATATCCACCTTTTCTCTCTTTTTTCCTCAAATACATCCCTATACTCCTATCTCACCCATTTAAATGTTTTCCTTACATCCCCACATTTTTCAATTTTTATGTTTGGGCGCTGTGCTCATCCCTGTTATCTTCGTGGTCCATGCAGTCTGTGCTCCCATGGGCTTTTCGGACATCTGTCAAGTGTATCCAGTACCTTAAGCCCTGAACCTTAACTGTGGTTGGCGTGCAGTGTATTACTTTATATGGGCCGTGGAACCTTGGCCCATTCCATCTTCATACAAAGCTCCTCACATACACCATGTCGCCTGTCATCAGCTGGCAGTTTGGGTTATCTGTGGCTGGAGTTAATGTGTCAGTAGCACTTTCCTGTGTGAATGGGGTGCTGGTTGTCTTGCTATAGCTCGGGCTGCTCTTGTCAAATTTCTAAGGTGCTCATGGAATTCTTCTCCTAGAATTGTCGCACTTTGGTGTGCATCTGATTGCCGGCACAGGGGAGAGTGGGCCGTATGCATCCTCCTTCCTGTCACAATCACATGGGGTGACAGGAGGTGGTCCTTGTTAGGTTGGTTTCTCATCTCAAAGAGTGCCAGGGGCAAACAATACACCCAGTTTTTCTTAAGGGTGTGGCACAGTTTTGACAACCAGCTCTTAAGTAGTCTGTTCATTTTCTCCACAGTCCCATTCCATTGCGAATGATAAATCATGCAGAGCTTGCGTGTTATTCCTAACATCGCAGTGATGTGTTTGAACATGTAATTCACAAAATGTGTTCCATTGTTGCACTGTAAGACATCACAGATACCCCAGCGGGGAAACACCTCTCTCACTAAGAATTTGGCGGCACACTGTGCGTCTGGGTGAGCGCAGGAGCCGGGGTCCACCCACCGGGAGAAGGGGCATACGACAACAATCAAATATCAAGCCCCGTAACAGCATTCTCCCATGTCTGCACAGTCTATGTGCAGTTCTCTGAAGGGTCCTTCGGGTTTTGGCAATGTTTCCCTAAGGGTTTGTAACGACATGCCAGAGTTGTACGTTTGGCAGGTGACACATTCTATTATTAGCTTACTTACCTGTTCCTACACTCCGTGGGCAAACCAATTTTCTTGAATGTCTGCTATGATGTGCTACCCACAATGCTGCTTAGCATTGTGGGCAACTGTTTGAATGCAACGTCTAATAGTTTTGCTGGCATCACTACCTTGCCTGTATTATTCTGTCTCCATATTAAGTCTGTGGCTGACTGAGTACACCCTGTCTTTATCCACATTTCCTTTTCTTCATTTGATGCATCTTGTTGAAGCTCCATGATTTGAGAAACCGGTAATAAGTTAAACCCAACTGGTTGTGTGCCTTCCACCACCTTCTGTAACACGTTCTCACCTGTTGGTGGTTTTGGTAAATAGGAGGCGACTTTTGCAGCTGCGTCCGCCGCCTCATTTCCCAATGAGATGACATCATCACCTTGCGTATGGGCCTGACACTTCACGACTGCTACGAGTGCAGGTTCTTTTAATGCATCAATCAATTCCCCTAGTAGTGTGGCATGTTGGACTGGAGACCCATCTGCCCATTGAATCCTCTTCTCCCCCATCTTGTTAAGCCTCCGTGTACTGTTGTTTCTAGGTAGGCAGATTCTGTATAGATTGTTACGATGCACCCTTTCGCGGTGTGCAGCGCTTCTATGCGCGCTACCAGTTCAGCTGCTGGGCAGACAAATGTGGCAGGAGTCTTTTTTGCATGATTACCTCAAACTCTCCGTCCTCTACTCTCACCACTGCTGCTCCTATGTGTTTTTCTCCCGTCTATACAGGTGGACCCATCCACAAAGTATATTTCCCCTTCTGGCATTTTCATGTGCTTTGGGTGTGTCATCATCATCTCCTGTGTGTGTGACACAATCGTGTTGTTGCATATCTTCCTCTGTGCAAGCTTCTGTGATGAATGTGGCTGGGTTTACACTCTTACATCGCACTATATAAATGTTTGCACTGGAAATTATCAACTTGTATGCTGTGGCCTTTTGAGTTGTTAACGTACTCTTGGATCTTTCAAGGATGGCAAACAGAGAGTGTTTCACATACAGTGCGACAGACATCCCATCACAATGGTAGACTTTTTTCTATTGCGAAAGCGTCAGCTGTGAGAGCCTGTTTGCATGCAAAGTGCCCCTGCATCACTGCATCTATGGTTCTGCTGTAAAACGCCAGGGGTTTGTGGCTCAAAGATGATTTTTTTTGTCAGCACGGCTGTCATGAGTGGGCCATTACAATGTGAGAATAGATAAAACTCCTGCTCATAATTAGGGGTTGCATGCACTGGGGCTGTGGATATCAGTTCCTTAAGAATGTTGAAAGGAATATGAATTTCCTGTGTCCAGTGTAGGGTTGTGTTTTCCCGATGGGCGTCCTTGAGCGCCTGCAAAAGAGGCTTTGTGTATGCTGCGTAATCTAATATCCATGCGTGGCAATAGTTACACATACCAAGAAACTTTTGCATTTCTTTTACTGTGTTGGGCTCCTTTACTGCTTTTATGGCCGCTGCTCTGCCAGGTATGATTCTTTTACCGTCCTTGGATATTAACTGACCTAGGTATATTACCTCGGTCAAGCAATATTGCAGTTTTTGCTTGTCCACCTTATACCCCTTTCGTGCAAGATGAATTAGCAGGGTGATGGAATCCTCTCTACACTCGTTTTCATTTCGTCCGCAGACTAACAGGTCGTCCACGTACTGAATTATGGGACTAGTAGTGTGTATGTTTCCGAGATCTTCATGCAATATTCTGTTAAAGATACTCGGGCTCTCACAGTAGTCCTGTGGCAATCTACAGTGCTTGTATCTTTTCACCCCTAGTGTGAATGCCGTGAGGTACCATGCCTCTTGATCAAGTGGAATTAAAAAGAAGGCATTTTTTAGGTCCACTACCATGAAGTAAGTGGCTTCTGTCGGGACACTGCATAAAATTGAGGCCGGATTTGGGTCAAGAGGGAACTCTTCTGTACTACGTCATTGAGGGGGCGTCGTTCTTGGATCATCCTCCATGCCCCTCCCTTAGCTTTTTTGATTGGGTAGATGCAAGTGTTACAAGGCAAATTAGATGGCACTATGATTCCCTGTGCCATCAGTGCAAAAATGGTGTATTTTATCCCTTCCTCTGCTTCCCTAGACAGGGCATATTGCTTTACTCGGGGTAGAATGGATCCTTGTTTGAGCTTAATCTTCACCGGGGTTACTTCATGTCACAGTCCTACGTCATGTGGGCCTGTGGTCCACAGCTGCTGCGGCACTTTGGACATATCCTTTTCAAAGTATGCGGGCGGGGTTCTAATCACTGCCCCGAGGGGCAGTGGTACTTCCCTTCTTTGAATCATTACATCACAAGGAATAGCAATTTCCATCACCACTCCCCCTCATCTCCTGAGTCATGGAAAAGTTCCTCATATGTCAGCTCTGGCAGGGCCATATTGGCATCGATGCACAGCACTGTTCTCCACTGGCATCCCTGCATGTCCATTGCTACCACTGTAATCCTTTGGGATGACACTTGTACTGCATGTATATCTAATGATATTATAGATCATGGCACTATTTCCGGGTCAGTGATTGGGCGAAAAACAAATTCTGAGGGCACTCTCCATTTTTTGCTCTTCAACTCTGGCACTACTCTCGCAAGGATTCTCAGCCCCTGAATAAACATGTCTGGGTTCATGGGTATGCCGCGTGTTTGAGGAAAATCCGCTTGTGTATGTATCATCAGCATTGTGCAAACTGCACATATGCCTGGCGTGGAACACACGATTCCTCTTTCAGTGAAGGCAATAGTCATGTTGAGTTTGCTAAGGAGATCCCTCTACAATATATTAATGGGTGACTCTTCGTGATACAGCAGGGGTGCACGTACCATTTTACTCCCCACTGTTATGTCTAGCTCTTCAGTTTATGGATCCTCGACCACCGCCCCAGAGAACCCCTGCGTTTCCAAGGTCCGATTAGAAAGTGGGAACCTGCCTTCTTTGAGGCATGATTTTTCCGCTCCTGAATCCACCATGAATATGAATTGTTTGTTTCCTATCCCCACCCCCTCCAGTGTTTCCTCTGCTGCGTTACGGGTCGTCAACAGTACTGGACACGCAAGTGCTGTCTGTGGGCTGTCCTATGCTGAATGCCATGGGAGTTCATCTACATCAAAAACATTTCCTGTTACCATTGCTGTCCCTCTAAACGGTGTGATCAGCGCACCATTGTCTGTTGTAGCGTAAGCGTTATTCACGCATTGTTATGGCACTGGGGGTGTGGTGACGTGTTCTGTGTGTGACTTGGGCACTCATTCATGTGGCTTGAATCTAGCTGGCTGTCTCTCCTGTTCCCGCACATCGGTAGCCTGTAGGGGCTTCCCGGGTGGGGGTGTCCAATCTGATGTTCACTTGGGTAGGGGTTGCTGGGCCTACTTTGACATTCTCTCATAAAATGCCCCCACCTCCCACAATTCCAACACTTTCCTTGCCCTCCCCTCGGGGACCCCGTACCCCGTACCTCCTCCCCACGACCCCCTGAGACCGCCTTTGTTGCCCCTCCCTTCTCTCGATGGCCATTGTGGTCCCTCATACTGATTCTCCCCAAACCATTGTTCTGGGCCATTACCTGTTCAATTTGCCACCATTTGCATTGCTATTCCTGTCTTCCTCCTCTCGCTCTCTCCCTGCTGCGTTGGTTGCTGCTACTGCACTGACCTTCAACAGTTTGCTTTGCACTAATTTAGCCTTGTCTGCCAGCCGCTGATGGGCTATCTCCTTTTCCTTTTCTTTGATCCTCTTACAGTGGTGGACTATAATTCTTTGAATTTCAGGCCACCCCTTGGCTTCTATCCCATCTATTTTATCAAGAGTCTTCTGCACTTCCTTCAGGAGACCCCTCTTTATAATGAATTAAAACAGGGACGTTGATTGGTCCCAGGCCATTCCCGTTTCCGCCCTCCACATATCCTGCACCCAGAGAATGAAGGACATTGCATCTTCCTCATCATTCATTGTACATTGCAACACTGACTGCAAGTCTGGAGTGTCTGGTAATGTTTCTCTCAATGCATCCCACACATGCGCTTGCACAGTGTTGAACGAGGCCCCATCGTGACGGTGGCAATCCAACGTTATTCCGGGAAATCCCGCTTTAGCCCAGACCCTGTTAGCTTGGTCGCCTACTGCAGATACCAGCAGGCTTTTTTTTTTTTTTAACTTTTGTTTATTCAGCTTGGTACAACAGGCACAGGCAAGTTACAGTAAGGCATGTAAAATCAACATAAACGCAAAGGGGATCGTGTACATCAGAGATCAATACGGTACAATCGAAAAAATCACATAAGGCAATACAGGGAACAACGTACACCCATGGGGGGAACATGCGAGGACAAAACGAAGACAGTTGGGAGAGAATCAAGAGTCAACTGGAGCTGGGGTTAGAGCAGGGACCGGTGATGCAGGGCCAGAGACGGAGACGGTGGAGGACATGTATGAGCGGAATTTTTGCCATATATTCCTAGGTCTGGAGTGGGCGGGCTGTTGCATCGTCCAGGACTCCTCGGTGTCAGAAGCCCAAGTGGCTGCCCTGAACCACTGTGTGTGAGTAGGAGCGTTTGGCCGAAGCCAGCAGAGTAGGATTGTACGCACAGCTAGTAGCATACAGAGGCTAGCTAGTTTCCTGGAATCCCGGTGAAGTTCAGGGAAATCATGAAATAGACACTGCATTGGGGATGGGGAGATGGGGCACTCGAGAATAGATGAGATAGTGGAGCACACTGAGGTCCAAAATTGGGTGAGTCGGGGGCAAGACCAGATCATGTGTATATACCCCGCTTCTTCACCGCCACATCTAGGGCACCTAGGGGAGGAGTCACTTGACATACGGTGCAACCTAGCCGGGGTATAATGATATCTGTGGAGCACCTTAAATTGAATTAATTTGAATCGGGAGTTAAAGGAGATCAACTGGGTGCGTGCACACATATGGGTCCACAGCTCGTCAGATATTTCGGTGCCGAGATCTGACTCCCAGGCGTGCCTCAGTTTGGAGAATGAGGGAGGTGATCTGGTTTGAAGCAGGGTGTATAGCCTGGAGATTTTTCCCCTCATAGGAGAAGGCGAGGATAGTTCGGTAATTACAGGTTCATCTGGTGGCAATGCCGGAAAACTTATGTATTTGCGCTTGAGTACCCCCCGGAGAGATGAGTATTGGAGCCAAACGGAGGGTTTCCGCCTAAGTGAGGCCGGAAGGTCGGGCCATTCGATAAAGTTTCCCTGTTCGAATATGTCGCAAAGTAGTTCGTATCCAGCCTCAGCCCATATGCGGACCACCGAGGGAGGGACATGTGGGACTTCTGGGAGGAAGTTCCAAATCGGAAAGTTGCCGTGAAAGGGATGAATGGTACCCAGTATTTGCCAAGATTTGTGTAAGGCTAGGGATGTGCAAGCCGTAGGATCCAGCGAATCCGACACCACCGGCATGGGCGTGACCACTAGGGATCGGATATCACGGTCACTGATCGATAACCTTTCTAATCTGACGTGGGGGGGGGGATCCGATACATTGAACCAGTGTGCAGAGTGTTGGAGTTGTGCCGCCAGCCAATAATTAAGGAAATCCGGAGCTCCAAATCCTCCAGCCTCCATGGGGGTGGCAAGGGTCTTGAGCTTTAGACGGACCGCACCTGAGTGCCAAAGGAAGGAGTTGAGGATACGTGTCAGTGATCGAAAGAATTCGGTTCCCGGCCATAGCGGGACATTAGCAAATCTATACAGGAGTTGGGGAAGTACCACCATCTTCAGCACCCCTATCCTGCCTGCCAGCGAAATCGGCAACCTGGCCCAGCCCTGTAGTTTTGTGATGAGGTTTGTGAGATATGTCTGATAATTCTCCTCGTGGACCCGTTCGGTGTGACGAGCCACCACTATACCTAAGTAAGTAATTGTAAATTGGGCCCAAGCGAACCCCATGGTATCAGGGGGGGGAAGTGTGCTGGGAGTGAGCGGGAAAAGGGATGATTTAGAGCAGTTTACCGTTAGTCCGGAGATGTGCCCGAATAAGGCAATATCCTTTAGTATTGGGGCCAGGTTGGTCTCGGGGGAACGGATGAAGAGAAGCGCATCATCAGCGTATAGGGAAACTATGTCCGAGATACCGGAGGTACGTAGACCCCTATGCGCATGGTTTTGACGAAGCATATCCGCAAATGGCTCCATTGCTACAGCAAATATTAAGGGGGAGAAGGGGCATCCCTGTCTAGTGCCCCTGGCTATATGGAAAAGAGGGGAGCAGCGGTCCTCCGTGCGGACTCTGGCAACAGGGTTGGAATAAAGTAGTCTGACCCAGGAGACAAAGGTGGGACCAAATTTACATTTATCAAGTACCCGCCAGAGATATTTCCACGACACTGAATCAAATGCCTTTTGCATGTCAAGTGTTGCGGCCACCGCATGTACACTCGGGCTCACCCTACTTATAATGTTGAATAGACGTCTCAAATTCAAGGATGTGGAACGGCCTGGGATAAATCCAGCTTGGTCTGGGTGAATAATATGTGGCATGAAAGGGGCAAGTCGAAGAGCAAGTGCTTTGGCGTAGATCTTGGCATCGCAATTGATCAGAGAGAGTGGACGGTACGAACCGCATTGAGTAGGAGGTTTATTGGGTTTTAGTAGGACTGTTATGGTGGCTTCGCGTAACGAGGGGGGAAATTGGCCCAGCTCCACCGATTCGTCCCATAGCGCAATTAGACGAGGGAGTAGGAGTGATTTGAAGTGTTTATAGAACTCCACAGGTATACCGTCTGCTCCCGGGGATTTGCCTGAAGAAAGTGAATCTATAGCCTCCGAGAACTCGTCAGGGGTGAGTGGGCTCTCAAGAGATCCGGCGGTCTCAGGAGAGAGAACCGAGATGGGAAGATTATCGAGATAGGCATCAATTTCTGCCTCAGTGGTTTTATCTGATTGTGTATATAGAGATTGATAAAAGGAGAGGAATTCAGAATTGACATCTCCAGGCGAAGTGGCCAGGGAGCCATTAGGTCTCTCAATTCCAGGAATGGGTGGGGCGCCAAGCTCACAGCGGAGAAGTCTAGCCAGCAGGCGGCCCGGGCGTTCACCCTCCCCATATCTCCTCGCATGTCCAGGGTTATCCAGAAACTTCAGCTCACGGTCCGCAAGCGAGCGGAATATATCCAGCTCCGAGCCAATTAACGCGAGGGTTTCTGGAGCTTGGTCCAACGTGTATTGGGTCTCCAACGCTGACAATTTGGCTTCGCTCGCTGCAATCTCCCTCCGAATAGTTTTAAGGATACCATTTTCCTTGGAGAGGGCGATGCCTCTGATGTAGGCCTTAAAGGACTCTCAGAGGGTGGCTTGGGAGGGAACGGAATTGGTGTTAATTTCAAAGAACTCCTCGATGGCCGACTCCAACTCAGAGCTGAAGACCGGGTCGAGGAGAGAGAGTGGTTTCATCCTCCAGTGCCTGGTCCGGCCGCCGTCCGGGCCCCAGAGTAGGGTGACTGTCACCGGGGAATGATCGGAGAGGGTCCTGGGGAGGATGGTCAGTCCAGACACGCTCCTCATCAGCACACCAGATACCACCCACCTGTCTATTCGAGAGAAGGAATCGTGAACCGAGGAATAGAAGGAGTAAGATCGGGAGTCAGGGTAAAGAAACCTCCATGCGTCATATAGGGCTAATCGAGGAAGAGAGGACAGTGCAGCATATGCCGCTCTGGAAAGCTGACGGGGTCTGGATCCAGATCTATCTAGGTTCACGTTGAATATTGTATTAAAATCGCCTCCCCAGAGAATCGGTATCAGCGGGAAGCCCTCCAAGATGGTCACCAATTGTAGATAGAATTCGGGATCATCGATGTTGGGGCCATAAATGTTTAGGAGGACCACTTCCCTATTCTGCAGGACGCCATGAAGTAGAACATATCTGCCCAGAGGATCAATTAACGTAGCGATGGGATTGAATTTGAGGGTTCTGTGGATCAGGGTCATAACTCCGCGGCTCTGGGTGGAGTAGGTGGTGAAGTACCTTTGGGGGCCCCATGATTTCGCAAATTTTTCACAATACTCGGAAGATGCATGTGTCTCCTGAAGAAATAGGATTTTAGTACCATGTCTCTCGGCCTGAAGCTGTAACAGTCTCATTTTTTTGTGATTACCCAGACCCCGCACATTCCAACTCATGAATGTCAATGCCTCCTCACCCCGCACCCCAGGGTTGGCCATAGAAGAATACGGGTGGATGGAAGTGTGCTCCCCATGGATGTTGAACAATATGGTTAGGTCCACGATGCCCCTGGGGCCATAATGTTCCAAACTCTACCCCACCTGCTGTCTCCAAGCCTTTTTTAACATTTAACCCCTTACCCCCCTCCCCCTCCCACATCCCTCCCCCAACCAGAGGGATGAAGACCCTAAAACCAAACAACCAGAACCAGAACAGTGGCATCGACGCCTGGGGGGTCTGCGAGTCGGCCCGGCAGCAATACTCCGAACCGTGAGGCAATTTTAGGATAAACATTATGCCTGACATTATTGTCGTTTCCCGTCCAGGGGAGAGCCCGTGGAGGGGAAGGGAAAAGGCGGGCATGGTCAGTAGATAATGAACCAATGAACAAGGGCTGCAAGGACGTGAATTCCCGATCAACCGGACCGGGGTGGTGTATGCCCCCGGCCACTGATGCCCCAGGGGGTGTCACAGTGACGGGGGGGAACCGGGACATGAGCCCGAGAGGGCGCGAGAAGGAGGAAACATGACCCAACCGCCCAACAGGAGTCTGACAGGTGTACATCATAGACACTCGAAGGGGCAACAATCGTGTTCAATCTGTTAACGGGGTCTAGCTGAACAGAAGGATCACCCTGACAAGAATGATCGCATGTAGGCCCATGTCTTGAACAATCCAACAATGGAGGATAGTTAGCATGCAAAGTAGTGCTGTCCAATAACAACATGTCGTGGTGGGATCCAGAGGGTTATCCCCGGACTCCCGGGCGACCAGGAATGCAAGGAGTATGTGTGGCAAGCCTCTGGGGTGCAATGGTAGGAAGCAGATCATAACATAGCCTGCCCATAGACCCATTCAATTCCTGCCATAACAGTGGGACCCCGAACATAGCAATCATGAGGGACGATAAGAACAATCACACAAACTATCAACAGTGTGGCCTGGTCGCCTTCAATAAAAGGGGGCCCCCTCCAGCACTGGGAGATCACAATGGGACACAGCGGTATCCATTTCAATGAATTGACAATGCCTTGGGTAGCCAGTGTCACATCAACTGCTCCGACGCGCCTGCGGGGGGAGCCCACAGCGGTGCCTGATGAAGGTACAGTTCAACCGGGAAAGTGTTCATCTATGAACCTGGAGGCCTCCTCAGGCAACGTGAAAAAATAGACTCGGTTTGCATGTTCAATCCGAAGTTTGGCGGGGTATAGCATGGCATATTTGACCTGATGGTCACGTAGTCTTCTCTTGACCGCCAGAAAGGTCTTGCGATCCCGTTGTACCGCCACAGAAAAGTCCGGATATAAATGGATCCTGGCCGCGCCCAGGAGAAGGTCTCCCTTGAGTCTCGCCGCCCTAAGAAGGGCATCACGATCGCGAAAATTTAAGACCCTTGCTATAATGGGCCGTGGGGGTGCCCCGGGTTTGGGCTTCGCCGTGAGCGCACGGTGGGCCCTTTCAATCGCGAACTGAGGTGAGAGTTTGGGGGAATCCAGGATTTGGTTCAGTAGGTCCTCGACGTATTCCTCCATAGGCTCGCGTATCCCATCCTCCGGTACCCCAATAATGCGGAGATTATTACGCCTCGAGCGAGACTCAAGGTCCTCGTTTTTCTTTTCCACCTCAGTGACACGGGCGGATAGTGTAGAGACCTCCGCCCGGAGGGAGCCCAGGCCGTCCTCAGTGGAGCTCACACGCGCCTCAACCTCAGCCACCCGGCCATCCGTTCTCTCCATATGCGCCTTGATGGAGGATATCGTGCCATTCATGTCGTCCAATTTACTATGAATTGTGGTAAATCCATCCCGGATAAACTCCATCATTTTTTGAGGGTCGAACGGTTCCAGTGCCACTGGGGCAGAAGGCTCCTGTGTGGACGTCTCCGGACCATTGCTTCCTGAGGGCTTGGTGAAGATGTTGATGGAGGATTGTTTCTTGCCAGTGCGTGTCGACATGATGTCGATGGAAGGGTGAACTTAAGATCAACGGATCTACCCAGGAATTGGGTGAAGACAGAGGGGGAGGCACCAGGATCCACCGAGGCTCGCAGGCGAGGATCGAGCCGTGCGCCAGAAGAGCACACGCCGACTCCGCTCCAAGCGGGAGGGCCCAGAGAGGGGCGACGCCGGCCAGTTAATGTATGCAGGGATCAGTGAGCAGTAATCGGACCCAAGAAACCCTATTAAGGGGGGGGGGGGGGCAACCCAGTATCGAGAGTGAAGTGAGAGACACGTTATCCGGATGGCGGGGGACGTTGGGAGAGAAGGCGTAGGCAGTTCAGGTTGCCCCCGTGCCCGTCACCAGGGTAGTAAGGTGGCCGTATCGCCCTCCGCAGTTATGTCCAGGAAGGAGCTGGTCGTAGGATCTAGGTAGGGTTCCCTGTTGAGCTCAAAATATAAACGGTGGGCGCCACGGCCTGAGATGAGAGCCTAGTGACAGCCGTCCCCAATGAAGGGGCAACAGGAGCACCAGGACCCGATAGATCCACACGTGGCACCCCCAACCAACCAGGGGGACAGAGGATTAATGAGCGGGGCACCCCCAGGCTCCACCGTGTGTCCAAAGACCAATCTCTCACAAGGGTGGGAAGTCCGGTAGTGGATGGGCAGGGTCCGCCACCGAGGGGCGGACGTGAGGGCGAACGGGGTCCGGATCACTCACCACGCAGGGGACGGGTGTCGGTTGACGCTTCCCTTCATGTGGTCAGCACACCGCCCAGGAGGGGGCGGCGGAGCCTGGCGCTCTGGGGTCCAGCACCGATCCCGGCCCCCGCGGTGCAGGAAGAGGGCGGGTAACCGAGCCAGGGCCGCCCGGCATCCGGGGCCGGACGGGCAATCACTAGAAAGTGGTCAGCACACCGCCCAAGACGGGGCAGCGGAGCAGGTCGCTCTGGAGTCCTCTGTGGCAGAGAAAAAGGAGACTGGGGGCCAGGGCCGACCCCCCCCAAAGTCCGCCGAGGTGGCACCAAAAGCTCACCGCTCGGCGTCGGGTCGGCGCGAACAGCACACCGCCCAGGACGGGGCAGCGGAGCAGTCCGCTCTAGGATCCCGGGCTCCTGTGGTGACAAGGAGAATAGAGCAGGAGTAACATAGGCAGGGCCTCCAACACGTCGCAGGCGATGCCGCCGCGCCTGCAGGGCAGGACACCCTTCCCCCACAGCAGGCCACGCGCCGCGGGGCTCAGGCAAGATCGTCTGGAGCCGGGAGCCGGGTCGGACTGGCACCCGCTCCCGCCCCACTCGCAGCAGGATGTAACTTGGCCTCTGGGGCAGCCCGGAAGGCGGCACTCGGCACACAGACGCCCGGTCCCGTCAGCCGTCCGAGCAGCGGGTCCGCAATATGTGGTGTCGAAGGCAACCGGCGAATTCAGGAGATCGTATGCCTCACGGGACGGAGCTGGAGCTCAAGCGGCCATCTTCCACGAGCGCAACAGCGCCCCCCGATACCAGCAGGCTTTTAACATCCCCCACTACCAAGGGCACTCCTGGTGTGTTTCTCAAAGGCATATATCCACTTGCTGGTGCCTCCTGACAGCAGGGATAGCTGCTTGAGTAAGTTGGCCTTGTCCATCTGTGCCCATGGTATGTAATTTGCCCTTGCTGCCCCCCTATGTATCAATGGCAGCTGTAACCCTTTTCCTCTCTTCGTGGTACTCACCTTCTTCCCCTTCTTCCCAATCACAGCCATGAGCCCTGTTCTGTTTCTTAACCTTCCCCTCCAATCCTCCATGACAGACAATCCCTCCCTTGACCCAGTCCCGCCAGTGGCGATCCCCATCCTCCTTCCTTCTTCCTCTTGTTCTTCTAAGTCACTCCAATATTCCTCTTCACGAGCTGACGCCACTCATCTTTCTTCTACCTAGTGCTCAGTATCAGCTGTGTTTATTTCTATGATTCGTGTGGGGGTGTCATTTATCCGAAATAGTATCTCACCTTTCTTCCATCCGTCTTCCCCTACATATATGCTTGGCTGGGGCGTCTCATTGCGTCGCGCTCGGGGGGGTTAGTGGACCCCCTTTGCTCACCCATAGCTCTCAAACGGGACAACTCAGCTCGAGCCATCATTAACCGTGAATCTAGATCCTGTGTGAGTTTATCAATATCGATTGTAGGGGTACTTATCTGTCTGATTGTCCACTGGCTCTCATAAGGGGGTGGTGCTGTGCTGGATGGTTTAATTGAGGGGGGCGCTGTAGGCTGTGCTACATATTCGGGATCACTATATCCTTCTGCGGGTACAGGTTTGAACAATAGGGGATAAACACGTGTTACCTCTACCATTCCCTCACTCTGCATAGTCGGCCCTTCACTGCCAGCTGTTGTCAGGGGAGACGTGTTATTTTCATTACATTTCTCCGGAGGGACCTCCTCAAACACGTGCCACAAATCCAGTATTTCTCTTCTATTTTGCAACTGTTTTCCCTTGTATTTAATAATCAGACACATGGCGACCATATCTAATACCGTTTTGTCAAAAGACCCTCCTTGTGGCCAAACCTGGGGCAATCCTTCACCTTTCAGCTCCATGACCCACTGGTTGTGGTACTTATTTATTCTATCAGCACACCCCGGTAGGGTCTTACAAATTTGAGCGAGGGGCATCTTTGCACCCATTGTATGTTACTTTCGGTGTAAATCAATTCCCAATTTATATATATATATATGTTCGTAAACCTTTTGTGTGACACGCTCAACATGTTTGCGCAATCCCACTCACAAATCAAAAAGTGTTCATTTTCATTTGACACTTCTAGGCAGTAGTTCTGTCAATACCCCGTGCATCGGGCAATGTTAAAACCTCTTCATTATAAACAACACTAATTCTCTAAAAGACCAACAAAGAACAAACTATACAAACAACAGAAAACAGACATAACATATACTGCACTTTACCATCCCAGATACCCCCACTGCCCCTCTTCCAATTCCCTACCTCCCCATATGCTTGGCCCAGCCCACTAGCAAGGGCGATAAAAAAGGGGACAGATAAGATATAGTCGGTAAAAAGCATTTCTAAGACTACTCCGGGTCTTCCCTTGTGACCCCTACGTTATACTTTTACCTCATACTTCCCCTACTCATATAACCTGTACTAGTCGAGATAGCACTATGCAGCGCCGCCTTCCACCCCTTAACCTCTTCAAACCTTATTTTCCATTACGGTCCTAATGGCCATATGCGATAGACAAGAAACAGATTGGAATTTAGAGAAAGGAGAAATAACTCCTGACCCCTAGACCCTTCTCTCCTATACTCTACGTTTTGCCACCCTTTCCACCAAAATTACATGCTCCGTCCCAATACCCTGTAATCTTTCAGTTCCACCCGCACTTGATACTCACGTGTCCGTCTTGATCCGAAACCCTCTGGACCCGATCGGTCAGTGCGCCGCTCCTCACTCAAAAACCATGCCCGGCTCCGGCGAGTGGTACGTTTGGGTTTTGTTAAGAGGGATCCTGTACCTGCTCTCCCTACTGCCTGTGCATGTCTAGGTGTACCAGTTGTCCTTGGTGGGCAGCTCTTTAGGGAGAGCGCTCTGGGTCAAAGAAGGGGGACGTCTTGTGTCAGAAGGACGGAAAAGAATACTATTGCGTCGGGGTCACCAATGAAAGTGAGAGACCCCCAAAATACAATTGAACCTCCCATTGGAGTCAAAAAGAACACCTCCCAAGAGGGAATGAGACCAAGACCAAGTGCTAGTGGTAAAGAAAGTGTTTTTATCTAAAATAGGGCAAGCAGAATCTACTCTGCTCACGCCGAGAGCGCTCTGCAGAAAACATGTTACAACTTGGTTTTATACAGCTTATTCCATCATTCAGGAGAGGGGAGGCCTAAGGGGCACAGAATCAAACGGGATTGGACACTAAGAGTTGTCAACTATAGGTGGCATAGGGTGCAGTGAACTTGGTTGGTGTAGAGGCGCGTGGTGAGGTGACGTGTCCCGGGTCAATCAGTCAGCTGGGCTCATCAAGCTGGCATGTTGTGTCGAGGTTTGAATTCTTTGTATCGTTGGAGTTATGTTACATTTTGCCCTTGTGGCCACACATTCTCATCCATTCACTACGATGATTTGTTCGTCCGGTGACCTCAGAGGCCTGTATCTTAATACTTGCAAAACATGGTTCAAAGATACATTATTTATTACTGGCCATAAATTCGATTTCGCTTGTTAAGCGCTGTGCATGATTTGTTTAGACAATTCAGGATATACTGACTAAAGGGTAGAGTCCTTGGGGTCATTGCAGGGTGTAGGGTGTCCACTTGATAGCACTAAAAGGAATGTTGACTATACGACTGAAAAAGGACTGGGTCAAAGAAGGCACAATCATCATAAGTTTACATTTTAATTGTAGGTCCAACGATCAAGTGTCTAAACACCATTAACTCGTTTGCTGACCTCTTTGACACCCTTATGGCATGGGAGAGTCAAAGCTTCCTTGTGAGTTGGTTTTCCATTGCATTGCATTATGTAATGGGGCTATTCAAAACATGATTGTACATTCAGGCTTTTTACATGTGGCGTGCTGGGTTACATATAAATTATACCAGGTTAAAGCATTTGCGTCACCCGTTTAGCTTAACATATTTATCATTACAAGAAGAACATCAAAACTCAAATACACATACTTAGTTTTACATTTATCCTCCACATGTGCAAGAGAACAGACCAGTTTGCTACTTGCGGCCTACAGGCGCACCTCTTACACTGATTATGGCTTACTAAAAAACTTGTCACTACATTATTCTTGTACGTTACGACACACATATATATTTACACTTAAACTCATAGGTTACTGGACATGAGGTAGCTCCGTGCTTGTGTGTATAAGGTCATATTGATTATGTATTGCATTGTCATATGCTGTTTCCATGAGCATTCTTATCTTCTGTATTAGTATATGTTACATATTTGCTGTTGAGATTTAACACGAACACTTCTGTTACACGCATATTATGTTGGCTACTCACATACACGTTCGCCCACATTATCTTTAAATACTTATGTTCTTGGAAGGTGTAATGGCTCTGTTTATGTTACAATCATAATGGATCAAAGCCTGAGGGGTCATTCTTGTCTGTTGACTCTATCCAGGGGCATCATGTTTTTATGGCCAGGGTCTATGGGGGTGTCAGTCAGGTTTATGGAGACAAATAACTCAGGGCTGTATCTGGTTTAGTGAAGGAAGACGGAAGGCAGATGATACAGTGTGTATTTTGTTCATTCTCGCAGACAGCCTTCTCATGGGAACTGAACGACTGCAGGGATGGCGAACAGGGGGAGGAGGTGGGGGAATGCGCTCGCTCACGGTGTGCGCCTGACTGGGAGAGCTGCAGGCTTGCAAAGGAATCACACAATTGTTTTAGAATTAAAACATGGAGTTGGTGCTTTACAAAATGGAGTCCTGTCCACCTCTAGTTCTATGTTACTATGGGAGACGACACAAGTGGGGAGGCTGTTCCAAGGGAGTTCCCATGCGAGTGCCCATGGGCCGGGCCCTGAACCCAAACAAGCCACGACTGGGCCTAGGAATAGGAATCGAGGAGGCGGGGTCTAAAATATGCCCTCCATCCACTCATTTGTTATATGATTTATTCACAATTCAAGTCATCACTATGAAACTGACTATTATTTTAGACCTGTGATATACACTTTTTTGCCTATAACATTATCGCATGGTTTACACCTGTTCATTTTTTAAATCTTGCCAATTATTTTGGCATAAAAACATTTAAGGGTAGTCAACAAAGTAGGCTTTGTCTTACTGTGTTTGGCTGAAACGTGGAACCTGGCATGTGAGCAAATTGCATGAATTGGGGCTATGTTAATCTGGCAGTGGATTTTATTTTTTGACAGTGCATAACATGGTATTTGCTGAATTTTGTTAAAACCATGCAACACATTGATTGAAGTACTCCTCAGATTGTTTTTGCTTGTGCAGCCCAAAGGTAACAAACTAACTACCTTTGTTGAAATCCTGGTAGCAGATGCAGACATATCATCCAACAAACAATGTACCATTTCCTTCCGGTCTGGGAAACCAATTTGTTTTCCTTCAGGCGTATAAAGAAAACATTTGTATCTATGGTTCCCAAGTTACCATAGGAAAAAAGAGTAATGCTGAGAGGCATACATAATTTTCCCAAAGGAAGCTGTGTGTGATCCCAAAACGTAAGTAAACGAAATGCTGCAATGCAAATGCTGTTACAGAGGCATCCTTAAAGTTGTTAATTATGTGATGAACAATAAATGTACTTTCGCAGATGTTGTAATTGTGAAGGATGCATTGACTCCTGTGTCTGTGTCTGCTGTAAGAGATTTTAAAAACTCTCCTGAACTTATGTCTGCCATGTCAGGTGTGAAGTTAGCTTCAAACACTATGGCAAGGAGGGCACCTGCACTATCAGCCAATGTGATTGCCTATCTCTGCGAATCTGCCCTTTTCAGACATGAACTTTTTGAAATCAAAACTTTAATCCTATCTGACAGCATCTGAGTGGTGTTTCAAGATACACATCAGATTACTGAGCACTGGGGGATAGCCTGCATTGCCATCCTTACATTGAAGGTCTCAATTTGTTTCCTACATTCTGGTATGCTTGACAATTTTTAGGAGACAACTATTAATGTAACATAATTAAACAAAAATGTTTTTGAAGTTATTAATATTATGGTAAATGCATATGGTTTCCTTTTTATTATATAAATAGCAAATAAATATGCCCAAAGAAATCTTGGTAGAAATGATCATACTTATGGACATCACTACCCCAGTAGCTCTCACAAATAGCGGCAGCCTATTGGCCTTTAACTACAAGTAGCTCTTGCTAACCTAAAGGTTGAAACTTCATGCTTTAAAGCAACACTAAAACAGCTCCCTATCACTTAGTAAGTTCAGCCCTAAAATCCTTTGGAGCCTTGTTTCCAAATGCCACCAATTGCAACATAATACTTTTCACGTAGGTTTATTATGTGATAGAATAATGCCAGTAGTTATAACTCATAGTTCCAAAACGATATGGAAAGTTGTGGTAGGTAGCTCTCTCGATCCCACTACACTAGAATAGGCCTAGGAGAGGATCATTGACTAAATCCCCATCAATATTGGTCAGGAAAGAGAAATATAAGGACAGGACTTTAAGCCAATGTATCCCTATGTAGGCCAGGGGGAAATGAAACAGGTATGTTAACTTACCTCCTGGCTTGGACTACTCCAGAGACCACTGTTAAGGTTCTGGATTCCATTGGGAACACAATCGTCTGTGCTTGGTCCTGTTGAGGGAGGCCCAGGAGCCACAGATGGAGGGATCACTTTCATTCGTAGGATTTATTTTCAGTCGGTCGAGGTCCTTAAATCTCGATTCCAGGCACCTTCCAGCTCAACAACCATCGGGATGTAAAGAAGAAGACTTCTGTGGAGCAGGTGACCACAGGTTGCTGTCATTTCTCCCCATTGCCCTGTCATTCCTCCCCCTTGCTCTGTCATATCTTTTAAAATGTATCCTTACTATCCCAGCTGCTACATCACCCTTACACAGTTATCAAATCATGAGCTGTTGATGATTTCCTATGCCACTCCTGTTGAGCACTGTCAGGTAGTCTTGTCTTTTATAAACCTTTCATGATGTTACAGTGAGTTAGTCAATAGGGGGTCATAACGAGTGCGACGGTAAGGGGTTAATGGTCCCGGTAAGGATGCCGGTGGTGTTAACCCCTTACCGCCGCATCACAAGGTCCCTTAGCGGGTCCCGCTGAGGGTGGCTGTTTTACCAACCGTCCTTAGCGGGAGCCGCTAAAGGACCAGGGAGCTATTTGTTATTGGCTCCCTCCCCATTCCAATTGAGCCTTATGGGGGCTCGAATGGGAATGGGGATGGGTATTTTGAATGGGGACTTACCGGGTCTTCCAAGGTTGGAATGACCCGGCAAGTCCCCATTCAAGGAACCCGGACCCAGACACGGGTTTGGAGGCAGCCATGGCGCTTGAAGCACCATGGCTACCTCCAAACTTGTAATGACCCCCATTGTCAGGAATTGAGGTACATACTTCAGTGCATGGCTGTGTGCCCTACTATTGTGCCTACCCCCATCCAACTACGGGGCCTGTGTGATATTAGGTATGGACATTTTCACAAATTATTGTTATTGAAATGTGATTTGGTGCATTTCTCATTACTGCATCGAGCACCTGCAGCAGCACTTTCGGGAAGGTTGCCTGGCACACAACATTCTAACAGTCTGTTGAAATGTGTCTGTTGTTAGTAGTGCAGGACAGCCACCAGATTAAGCAGGGTTGGATAACAGGCCTTTGGAGGTGTACCTGTATTCTGAGCTCAGATTATTTTGTTCTATGGTTGATAAACCTGTTTAAAGCAAACCAAGCTTTTGCACCCAGAAATATTGCACAATCTGTTTGCCCATGGCGATTCTCAGCATGCCTCTCTTTTGAGCGACAGTATTTCAACAGTGAATTCATCAGGGCATCACAGTGTACTGGTGCAGAGCTTCAGTCCTTCCTCAAGCAACAGGCATTCCTAAGTGCAAATTGAGAGATCCAGATATAGACAGAGTGAGTGGGCAAGCAGGTTTAAATGTGAGGGCTTTGCATATGCCAGTCAGAACTGGTTTTACGTTTGACTACAGCCTCCGATTCTGAGGCACACGTACACATACATTGGCCATAGATAGCCACCTCCTCTCACATGCACAAAGAGGGACAAGGAATAGTGATGACGTCTTCGAGACAACAACAACATCAATTTTGATGAATGGGTGGGGGATCATAAATGACCCAAATTGTGGAACTATTTACACATGGAAATAAACACCACCAGTAAACATAAGGTTAGAATATGCTATGCTTTAGCTCCAGCAACTGCAAGGTGGAACATTCAGGGGAGGTGAATGTTATTGTTGTCAATTCAAGTTGTGGGGCCCTTGGAAAGGAACTCGTGATGACCCTGCTCAACTTTATTTGGAGCAGTGTAGCGGCATTAAGCACCTCTCCATAATTGTCATAAGTCACTCCTTTCCATGAGAAATTACTTCAACATTTACCATAAGTTTAGTTTTGTTTGATTTTGCTTTTTGTTTTTGATTACTTGTGTTTGTTATGGGGAGTTGAAAAATATTCTAAGGGATGTAAAACCTTATGCCTTATTTGGTGCAATGTTTATATACCAACATCTTCTAAAGGGCAGAAAGAGTGTCCTAGTGAAGTTGTACCATATATATGAATCATTTAAGGTAGCAGTATTAAATGTAAAAGCATTAAATACACTCCACAAAAGGATTAGTCTTCTTTTCATCAGATGCAAGTGGAAGTGGTCAAAGTGGTGAACATTCAGGAAACGCATTTCCTTCACTGTGACACTCATCAGCTGAAATCAAGATAATTCACCATTACAACTCTTTGCAACAACAAATGAGAAAAATAGAGGCGTTGTCATTTTATTGGCAGATAGCTTCCAATGTGTTTTAATAAAATAAGATGAAAGAGGAGAGGGAAAATTCTTGATAGGATTAAGCTGCCTAAAATATTCTCTGTTCTCCATAATTGAATAACCAATGAAGAGGTGGTCACAGTGATAGCTTCTCCAAAGCTGGGCAAATATTTGGCACCCAATGGGTTTATAATTGTCTTTCATAATACGTTTCATAAGCCTATCCTGGAACTGGCTTTCTGCCTTTTTTAGGCGGCAGCTATCATAATGGGCAGAGCTATAATTTCAGTATTGCCTAAACCAGAACATTACCCTTCTGATAGTCTGAAAGCTCTCTTAAGAATAAATGCTAAACTCTCTGAAAAAACCTTGATAATTAGATTAGAAACTTTGCTGCCATCTTGATCTGTGATGCAGTTCATCGTGATAAAGGGGGCCTCAGACAATGTTTGGATGATCATAAGCCTGATTGATGTGGCACAGTAGATTGACTCAGTTATGCCAATGATCTTGTGTTGTTGGATTACACGCTGATTGGACACACAAATATAGAACAGTAGCCTAGTCCCCACCTTATTATATGGCATGGAGGCTGGAATAGACCATGCTAGAATAAGGTTTGATTGTATACTCCATTGTCTCGTCTGCAGCCTATACATCTAAACTTATCAGATGCAGTAGACCCTTCCTCTTGACAGACAATAGCGTCACCTTAGCAAGAGCACAGGTTTTATCTAGGATAGATTACTGCAACTCACTTACCAGCACGAGGAACATAAACAAACTTCAAGTATTTCAAAATAACGCTATTAGAGCAGCCTTGAATATATCTAAGAACTATCATATCTCTTCTACCAGACAACGCTTACACTTGCTCCCGGTCCACGACAGAATCAAACTCAAAATCGGGGGCGCTGCTGAGCAGCCAAGGAAGATGGCTGCCTAGTCTGTAAGCTCCGTCCCTGCCCACCAGCTCATCCGACATATCGGCGGTTACCTAAAACTTTTCGACAAATTACTGCAGCGTTTCTGCCGCTACAACTCTCCTACACCTGTGGCCGAAAACTGGGCGGAAAACGCTGCTGCCATCCGCGAGTTCTGGTGCCTCGGCCTGCTGCGGCTGCTCGGCCGGCGCGGCTGGCTGGCGGCTCCTGGGACCCTGTTGCCGCTGCCTGCCGGTGGCCGCCGGCGCTCCGCCTTCCGCGGGCGGCCTCCTCGATCCTGCGGTCCGCTCCGGGTCTGGGCCCGCGGGCGCTCTGACCCGTCTTCGCAGGACTCCCGGTGATTGTCGGGAGGAGCGGCCTGGCCCGCACACCCTGGGCCGGGCGCCGTGCCTCGCCGGAGCGGGCGCGTCGCCTGCTCGCCGGCCGGCCCCGGAGCTGCCTGCGCTCGTTGACCGGGCCGCGGCTGACATCGCCGCTCTCGTTGGCCCGCGGGCCGTTGGGACGGGAAGGCCCCCCCCGGCTCGCCTTTGGGACCCGCCGGGAGACCCTCCACGCTGACATCCTCCTCATCGGTGGGCCCCAGGACTGCCCAGATTAATCACCGCGGCTCCCGGCTCGCCTTCAGGACTCGCCGAGGGACCCTCCGCCTTACTTCCTCCTTGTCGGTGGGCCCCAGGAGTGCCCAATTAAATCACCGCGGCTGCGGCTCCCACTAAGCACGCGGGCCCTCCCGGCTCGCCTCCAGTATTCACCGCGGGGCCTCCCGCACCGGGAGAGAGGCTCGGGCTTGCGAGCCAGACATCACCACCATCAGCCCTCGTACGTCCCCAGGAGATACACGGATAAGCCACCCTGCAAACTGAAAGAGGTGGGTGCTATTAACTTTATTGTGGCTGCCTATTGCTTAACATTAATGCCTGCAGATAGCCCGGCTCTACCTTTCCCAGATACTCTCGACTGATAAGGACTGTTGAATTAACCTCCTTTGTTAAGGAACAAGACCCTTTGGCTCCTTCTCCCGTGTCCCTAAAGTAGGGGGGGGGCTGCCCGCGGAGGGGAACACGGAGGGGTGCGGTGCCGCCGGGACACGTCAAGTCGAGATTCCAACGCCACATCCCACCTACCCTTCCTAGAGGTGCGCTCCAGGTCTCCTCCACCACGTACTTCGCTGAGCTGGCCCTGACCCTGCCCCCGAAGAATGGCTAACAGATCGCGTAACACTAACAAAGCCGGGGCTATGGACAAATACGCCAGGGCGACACCCAGGGGAGACCAGGCATCATCCGCTACAACCCAGGAGGAGGGCGACCCTAGGCCGGACCCCCCGCAGCCGGACCTGGCCGCCATGATGGAATCCATGGCCAAAAACTTTGCAGCATTCCATGAAAAGCTGGATGACATTAATGCAAATGTAGCGTCATTAAGGGCTAAACTCGACCAACACGGCGCCAGAATCACTGAAGTGGAGCAAAGGACGGGCACCACCGAAGACAATGTCCACGAACTGCAAAATACAGTATCAGAGCTTGTCCGAGACATGAAGCAAGTCAAGTCCAAATGCGATGACCTCGAATCGAGGTCGCGAAGAAATAACATTCGCATAATTGGGGTCCCCGAAAATGCACTTAAAGGCCGTATGGAACTGGCGGTGGAAAAACTCATCAGAGACCTCCTGGATGATCCCGTGCTCTCACCATTCTTCACGATCGAAAGGGCTCACCGCTCCTTGGCACCCCGCCCGCGTCCCGGGGACTTCCCCAGACCTATTATAGCAAAACTGCTCAGCTACAAGGACAGGGATCATATACTCCGCCTGGCCAGAGAGAAGGGAGAATTAAGGATGGATTCAGAAACAATCAGGATCTTCCCCGATTTCTCAGTAGGTGTCCAATCGGAAAGACGCAGATTCACTGGGGTGAAGAAAATGCTACGGGACAGGAAGATTGAATACGCTATGCTCTTCCCCGCACGCCTTAAATTCACTCACCGGAACAAGCTCTATTTCTTCACAGTCCCGGACGAGGCTGTGAAATTCATTGAGGCACAAATCCCACTGGCGGAGCCGCCTGCGATCCCGATGGACAATGATCAAAACTGACTGCTGCCCTTATCATATGAATCTGTTTTTGTTGCCCATTAAGTTAGGCATCCTTGATCTGTAACCTCATTTATGATAGCCGAACCTATGATTATGCTACTTATCCAGTACTCGTATCAACACTGGTGGACAGGGCGGCAGCGGTGGCCCCCACTGCAACTGCAATTCCTGTGAGATCTAAATATTTGTGTTTTTGCCCCAGTTGGGCTTTCTTTCAAATACTGCCAAGTTGGGGATGGCAGTTATTGGTTCACGCTAAGGGTGGGTATACACACACTGCTAGTTGGGACAGGGCGGTGAGGGTGGCGGGTTGGAAAGTTGGGATAGGTTATACTCAAAATGGCATGGGGGCTGAGACGGGCCACACGCGATGGCAGCGGTGCTGCATGGCAGCGTTCATAGCGTACATCAGAGGCAGGGCTTTCACTTGGGATGTCCCGTAGGCCACCTACATGGCAATTAAAATGATGTCATGGAATATACGTGGCCTAACAAACTTCACGAAATCCCGAAGGATCGCGGCCTACGCTCAGCGACACGGGGTCAAGGTTCTCCTACTACAAGAGACACACGCCCTTAAACATCTGTCATCGAACGTTGCACAAACTTGGGGTGCCAACAGATATTTCACCCAATACTCCACCCAAGCTAGAGCGGTCCTGACTCTCATCCATAAGTCTATCCACTTTAATCTCCGCTCATCACACGTTGACCCTGAAGGCAGATATGTAATCCTACACTGCACCTTGGCTCACGAAGAATGCCTGCTGGTCAACGTGTACGCACCCAACATCGACACCCCAGAGTTCTTTGATGAAGTGACGGCCATACTTATGAAATACATAGACATCCCCATAATATGGGGGGGGGACATGAACCTCACACTGGACAGTCTTCTGGACAGGACGATGTCCAGTCGCAGACCCACACCAAGAGCAACCAAGCGGCTTCTCTCGCATATGGCCTCCCTCAACTTACATGATATATGGAGAACGCTCCACCCCCACGACAGGGACTATACTTTCTATTCCACGGTCCATGACAGCTCCTCTAGGATAGACCTGTTCCTACTCTCCGGCAGACTGGTTGGGAAAGTCTCAGATGTTACGATACTTGCACGCACGCTATCTGACCACTCCCCGGTACTCCTACAGATCCGACTCGGCGATGCGGCGCCCCTAAGACCCCACTGGCGATTCAAATCCACCGCCCTGTCAGACATAGTCTTTAAAGCTGAGATCCTAGCTGACATAACCACATTCTTCGAAAAGAATAAAACAACCGATACGACCGAGGGGATCCGATGGGAGGCGTTCAAGGCGTACATCAGGGGGATGTGCATCTCAAGGGAAGCTGGGGTCCTAAAAGCCATAAGGCAGTCCTTAACTAACTCGGAAACCAAACTTAAAGCACTTGAACAGGAATATCTGACCACTCGGTCCCCAATAACCCTTGCTGCGATCAGATCAGAGTTGGAAGAGTTTGAATCACACGCCATAAGGGAGGTACAATACTTTACACGCCCGATTGCGGCCCGCAGGTATGGGGAGGGGGACAGACCAGGTAGAACCCTGGCCAGGCTAGTCCATGCTGAGACCGGTGGAACCCGCATTGATAGCATCATTGATAGCAACGGAGTGCGACACTGGTCGGATCGGTCCATACTAGACACTTTTACTAACTTCTACGCTAATCTGTATGGCCCCCAACCCGAACACTCGGCACAGGACCTAGATGATCTCCTGGAGAGCATCCCTATGACCCTTATCTCCCAAGACACCCGCGAAATATTAGACGCCCCAATCACCCTAGAGGAGATAGTTCAGGTGATATCGAACCTTCCCAAAAACAAGGCACCAGGCCCAGATGGGCTCACCTCCGAATTTTACCAGGAACATGTGGCTATACTGGCACCTGTGCTACACGGGGTCTGGGCCGAATCACTCCGTCTGAATTGCCTCCCTCCCTCCCTCCCTCAGAGAAGCCTTGATAACTGTCCTCCCCAAACCAGGTAAACCCCCGGACGAGTGTGGATCTTATAGGCCTCTATCCCTTATTAATACCGACATAAAAATCTTCGCTAAAATAATCGCCCTCCGGTTTCTCCCCTTCATGTCCCACATGATTCACGAGGACCAATGTGGGTTCATCCCGGGCCGGTCCACGGCACTGAACATACGTCGCCTGTTTAACGTGATGGCTAGAATTGATCCATGCGCGGAAGCTGTGGCGGTCACATTGGATGCCCAAAAGGCTTTTGATATGGTCTCATGGCAATATCTGTGGGCCGTACTGGAGAAAATGGGTGTAGGCCCCAAAATGACCTCGTACATAAAACTATTATACACAGATCCACGAGCGAGGGTCCTTGTAAACTCTGCGCCTTCCTCTCCCATCACGCTGCACAGAGGCACTCGTCAGGGATGTCCCTTTTCTCCCCTCCTGTTTGCGCTTGCCATAGAACCTATGGCGGATCATGTAAGGGGACGGCATGGCAATAAAGGCATACGATTACTGGATGCACCAGAGATCATCTCTCTATATGCAGACGATGTCCTCCTGTATGTCAGAAATCCTTCCACACACCTGGACCCGATCATCCGCGACATCACCAAGATAGGCACATTCTCAGGTTTCACTATCAACTACTCTAAGTCCGAAATCTTCCCCCTCACGGCGGCGACCCCACGACCATCCTGTGAGTACCCGCTGCGCTGGTCTCCGGATGGGGTGAGATATCTCGGGGTACAAATATCACTAGCCAGACCCTCTCTACTCTCAGACAACTACGAGGCAACAGCTCGCCTTGTCTGCTCCAGATTCTCCAGATGGCGCAAGCTACCTTTGTCACTAGCGGGCAGACTATCACTGATAAAGATGGTGGTGGTCCCTAAACTCCTTTATGTCTTCGCCAACGTCCCAATTTGGCCTGGGAGCCAATACTTCAAGAAGCTCCATTCAGAGTGTGCACAATTCCTCTGGCATCCAGGCTCAGTCCGCAAGAAGTGGCAACACATGACACTGCCCTATGACAAGGGTGGGTTCACGGCCCCAGACCTTCGCCTATACTGGAATGCTGCACAGGCCCATCACGCCTCTCACTGGTACATATTCCAAGACCCGCCCGTGCATGTAAAACTTGAAAAACAGGCGGGAGGTGGAACCAATATAATGTCCTTGTTATTAAACCGCACATTCCAGACAAACGCTCAGGCGGACCCGGTGGCCGCTACACTTAGGGCCTGGAGGAACATCCTGGGCCCTGACCGGGAACAGCATCCATACTACAAATGGCTTCCCCTATGGCTGTTCCCTGGCCTCCCCCCCACACACGACCCCAATCTCATGCGCCACTGGGAAAACCTGGGATACCATGCCCTCGCAGATCTCTTCCCCGATGGGGTTTTCATCACCCCCCAGACATGGCGCCCTGGTCACTCCAATTCCGCACTCGAAATGTTGCAGTATTATAGGCTTAGAGCTGCAATACGGACAATGTGGCCTTCATACCCTACTGAACCCCCAGACACTCCGGAAATACAATACATAGCAAATTCCGGCAGCGCCAAAGGCATAATCTCGAATTTGTACAAAATACAACTGAACAACACTGCGGACAACTCCCTTAGACCACGCAAATCTTGGGCTAAGGAGCTTGGAGTCGAAATCACAGACGATCTCTGGAGTAAAATGTGCACACACACACGTAGGGTCTCCCTGAGCGCCAGATTTCGATGTATACAATTTAAACTCCTCAACAGACTCTATTACACTCCGTATAGAGTGGCGTCTTTCACTGGCGCCCCGAACCACTTGTGTCCCAAATGCAAATCGTGCGAGGCGGACCACATACATATGTTTTGGACTTGCCCTGCCCTTGACACATTCTGGACGGCCGTGATAGAGGCACTCTCCGAAATAGCTGGGTCCCAGTTAACTATGGAACCACTTGCCATGCTGTTTGGTCTATGGGAGGGTGAGAATGTAAAGAAAATGTCAAAGTTTCTAAATGTAAGCATCATGGTGGCCAAAAGATGCATATTGCAATGCTGGAAGCGCCGCAATCCCCCCACGTTCACGACGTGGCTGCAAGCTCTTACATGGACACAAATGTGCGAGGAGGAGTACATTGGATCCCTACCTCCGACATCCCGGCCCCAAAATGTCTGGCCGGAATTTCGCAGCTACCTCAATGGCAGAGAAGTTGTAGAGCTGACCTCATCTCCCCCCCAGGACAACCAGACAGGCCAAGCGTGAACTATCCTCTATTTTTGTTTTTCAATCTTTGCTTTCTCCCTGAACGGCTTTTCGCCTTCCTATGATGTCAAATGCTGCTATGCCATGTAATTCGTATTGTGCCTGTATTGACCCTTATGCCAATAAATAAAAGGTTTAAAAAAAAAAAAAAGAATCAAACTCAAAATCCTCACCCTGACCCATAAATGTCTAGCCAACAAGGTACCAGCCTATCTCAACAACCAGATCAACAGAACACAATCTGACAGACCTACCCGATCTTCTTACACCAATTGCATCACTTTCCCAAGATGTAAGAGAGTAAGAGCAGGCGGGTCTAGCTTCCTGGCAGTCACAGTCAACCTCTGGAACTCCTTGCAGTCATTCCGAAAATAGTCTCAAAACCAGACTATTCAGTTTAGGCTCACAATAGAGACAAGTAAATTACACTAGCACACTTCCCCTAATGATTTATACTAGAACTTGAACTGCCTGCATCTATCACGTGAACGCAATTGACTTTTAATAATTGAATTATGTCAACTTTTGCTGTAACAATAACATTGCGTAAACATGTAATAGTACTCAAGTAAGTAACCTGTACCACCAACATCATGTAAATATGTAATAGTACTTAAGCAAGCAACCTGTCCCAATAACCCTGTGCAAATATGAAATACTACTCTAGCAAACAGCCTGCTTCATGAGGCTGGTAGGCTATACCAGCAGCCCACTGTAACCATATACTTATGCCTGTGTGCCTTGATGCCTCTAGGCTAAGTGTGCCTTACAAATGTCAAATACATAAATAAATACATAGAGGGGAAAATATGTATGGAGAAATCTCCTTAGACTGCCTAACTCCGTCCCCATAGAAACCATAACACTGAAGATGGGATATCACTCCTTATTTAGCCAGGCAATAGTTAGGGAAGTGGCATTATATCTTAAGAAGTGGACATGTTCTAATCACCCTGGCTGGCCCTAATAGACCAAGTTGTACATTCAAACAGATATATATAGCTGGTCACTATATGCACATGGTACATTACATTTTCCAGCACTATTGACTGAAACATAGATTCGAACAACAACTATGAGCAGCATGTCACTCAATTAAAAATCAAGATAAGCAGATGGGACTACATCTACAGTCAGTAATTGATTCAAAGAAAAAACGGACCCAATAACTTGTTGCTCTAACCTATTGGCCAGTCACAGCGATATCTCATCAAACTCCTGAATCCAACTATACGGCAACTCTCCCTGAAATTATGCCTTAACTTATTATCCTGCCTTACAGCTTTATGTCCTAACAGGGAATTCCATATACAAAAGAAGGTGTAGTCTCTGTAGTAGGAGGGATATCCCTGAAACCTGAAGATACCTCGTTCTGCAATGCAAAGCAACTGCCTTTTCTTTATAGACTGATGGATTTTGGCTATGGTGTTTAGCAGATAAACAAGTGTTTTCTAATTATAGCCTTAATTAAATTGTGGATGTTTATTGAACAGAAATTGACCCAGCAGATGGGAACAGTGAAGAAATATTACCTACAACGGAACAATTGATTAGATCATCCTAGATTTTACAGATATGGAATAGATCTGTTAATAGTTTTTAATATGATATTTTAATGCACAATGTGCTTAATGTCTAACACAGTGTGTACAGCATTTAATATAATAATGGTATTGATATGTATGTTTGGACATTTTTATTTTAAACAATTATCATACTAATAAATACAAAATAAAAAACACATAGAAAGAATTTGACCAGGTGGAGTAGGGCTTCCTCAGGCAAGTGCTACAAAATAGGAGTTTTGGGAAACATTTTCAGGATGCAATTATGGTACTCTATTCTGTTCCCAAAGCCCAATATTCGGAAGAATGGCTTTCTGTTTGTGGCCATTCGAATATCTACGGTAACATGGCAGCAATGTCCTCTATCACTACTACTATTTAATTAAGTGGTGGAGACATTAGCCCAGTATATTAGGGCTTGCCCCTAGATATATGGCCTTAGCTAAGTGGAGGAACGGGCCTTAAGAATTGTATTATTTGTTGACAATATACTCCTCTCTCTGTCTCAACTAGAGGATTCTCTTCCCACCCTAAAATATGTGTTTACTTGCCTTGAATGGTTATATAAAGCGAATTTAGAAATGTCAGAGTTGCTTAAAATTAACCCCACATATTATCAATGAGAATCGCTTACAGATATCATGCCTCTAGCATGGCCAGAAAGTAAGTAAAAATGCCTTAACATGTATTTCACACCCAGAGAAATTGTCTTCAATTAGGTTTACAAACCAGATGTGTCAGTTAGTGGTGAAATAAGGTCTCAGTGAATGTCGGCTGTCTCATGGGCAGGCCCTCTTTACTTTGTCAAAATTAATGTGTTCCACGACTATTACTAAATATGTTTCTTACACTTCTTACTAAACTCCCCAATAAAATCTATTGTAATCCACAAAAATATATACAGAAATTCATCGGCCCGCCAAATAATTTCAGGATAATTCTTTTCTTGCCAAATATGCAAGGAGGACTAACTTGTATGATTACACTGAAATACTACCAAGCACCAAAAGAAAAAATGCTTAGTGAGTGGGTGAATCCTCACTCTTCCTGATACTGGAATGTTCTGGAGAACAAAGTTGAAGGGGGTCCCTCTATGCTACCTTATGTGATTAGCCTCAATTGATAGGCAGATAGCCACACATGAGCTATCAACGACTTCATGACTATGCAAATTTGGGACGTACTTGCTCTTAAGTCAAACATAAAAGCATACCTGATGCCAGCATCCATGATCCCTAATAACCAACAATTCTCTTCTGCCTATAAAGAAAGGGATTTTGAGGCATGGCCCCAGGACGGTTGTAAATCTACAGCACATAAGTGTTCAACAGGAAATATAAAATAATGTAATTGATGTAAGAAGGACTTTGGGGAAAATAGGCAGCTATGATCCTATCAGCTTAGGCACTGACTTTAACACAAGGAGCTTAAACCCAAGGTAATCAAGCCCTTTACTGAATTTGAAAACTTGATATTTTAGTCACCATTCTCAAAGAATTTGATCCCACAACTTTGAGCTATGTGTGACATAAGTGTCCACTATACTGGGGCCCAGATCAATGACTGGCATATATTTTTGATACGATATGATATGTCATTTATAACTCACCTATACACAAGTGTTTCAAGGCGCGACAAGACAAGGTAGGGAAGACAGAGGGAGGACAAGACAAGACAAACAATCTTACTAGGCTTTGTGTCATTCAGATTGTGCAAGTGCAACAATGAAAAGTGCAGGGGGGAGGGGAGAGGGGAAGTGCCAGAGAGCGGGAAGTGAGAAGTGCAATCAGGGCAGCAATTGCTCTGAGTAAGTGCAGCCCGGGCAGCGTGGCTCTGGGTAAGTGCAAAGAGGCAGGGATTTGTAGAGGTTACAGTTATAGCGCCTAAGTGCACGGTAGACCCAGAGGCAGTGCATTGGAGACTGATCAAGGAGGAGCCTGGTACCCAGTGAGGCTCTGAGGGTAGCCAGGCAACCAGTTGGCACAGAAGACAGGTGGGTCAGCAGGGGAGGGTGAGAGAGAAGGCAGAGGAGAAAAGGAAGGCCTTGAAATGCTTCCAGAACTTCAGGTGGTCCGGCTCAATTTCGAGAGGGGCAGGGAGACTATTCCAGAGGGAGGCACCTACAGAGGAGAGAGATCTACCCTCCACTCTCTGCCTGGAGAAGCGCCTGACCCTTAGAAAGATGGAGGTAGCTGAGCAAAGTGCTCAGGAAGGAAGGTATTTTGGAAGAGAGAGTTTGTTGTAATGTGGCCCCCACGGCCCCAGAAAGCCTTGTTGGCGATACAGAGGGTCTTGCACTTGAACCTTGCAGCCACTGGAAGCCAGTGTAGAGATTATAGGGCTGGAGAGATGTGGTCCCTGGTTTTGAGGCCAAGGATAAGTCCTGCAGTCCTGCCCTGGATTAGTTGAAGAGGGCAGGAGAGTAGAGGAAGGCAGATTGAGAAAGAGGCTGTTGCAGTAGTCCAGCCTAAAGAGAACCAGTGCTCTGGAGACAGTGAGTTTTTCGGGCAAAGTGAGAAAGGAAGAATACCTATGAGGGGGTGCAGCTAGTAGTGGGACTTCTTGGCAAGGTCTGTGATGTGAGGAGAGAAGGAGAGAGTGGAGTTGAAGATGATACCAAGGTTTCTTGCCTCACAGGAAGGTGAAGGAAGAAGGCCCAATGCGGGCAGCCAGACTGAGAGAGGGAAAGTGGGAGCAGGGGTCGCAATAAGAAGGATCTCAGTCTTACTGGCATCAAGGCAGAGACTGGTGGAAGCTCACCAATCCGGCAATGAAACTCATTTTCAATGAATGGGAGAAAATTGGGTCCTGGGCATACAATGCCTCAGAATGTGTGCTACATAAGGAGCAACTTTACAAAATGTTATAGGGATGGAATATGCACCTGAATTTATTAAAGCATGTTATAAATGGAGGGATGGATATTTGCTGGATGGACTGTGGGGTACCAGCTCCTTCCTGAATATTTGTTGGACATGCCAAAGTTAGTCCCATATTGAGGGCACATTATGAGCTAGGTGACAGGGATGACAAATGTATGATTACAAAGACACCCAGCAGTTTGATGGTTGAGAAGCCAATAGAGAATGCCTACTTCTTGATTGGTAAACTGGGAACCCTCTTTAAAATATATTTTCTCACTGCCAGGCTCTTAATTAATTGTGAATTATAAAACCAAACATTTTAAATCAATATATGTGAATGATTTTGAGTCAGAAAAATATATCCTATTCAATGAAATGTGATATGACCATCTATTTCTCAATTTCAGTTCCACACATATGAGAGCCCATGATATGAACTTTATTGTCTAAGCTGCTTTCATGGGGTTTTGGCCTGATGAACATCTGACACTGGCTAGGCCTGGCGACAAATGAAGGAACTAATGTGAATAATGATCACTTCTGGCTTGCTAAATTGTTGCTCTGATTGGCAGCATACAAAATGACCTTGCCTCCAAGCATAAGAGACCACTAACTTGCAGATCTACATAATCTCTCAAGCCTCTGGTGTTGGAGGATTAGTTGTGAAAGTCAATGGAATAGAATTCTGACTCTCGTGTATACATGAACATGTTTGGTCTTATAAGAGAGTCTATCCCCATCCTTTGTTGTATTGGTGAAAAGTGTTATAAAATGATTAAAAAAAACAGGACCAATAATCAAATTGTGGCAGATAGGAAAATAACAGCAGCCGCTAACTAAGGGATTTGATTTCAGTAGGGTCAAATAATTGTAAGACAAAAACTAAAAAAATGGTACCTGCTTCAACATTGACCTCCTCTTTGATATTGGTTGCAGCCAACGTATCTTCATTGTGACGTGGGGGCCTGCCACGAAGAACAAAGCTCTACTCAGGTGGTAAGTCCAAGGGTCTGTATTGATGATGTACAGATAGATTGGCTGTAGAAAAGGGTTATATAGGCCTACCCTGTTCTTGGGAGGTTTGACACTAGGCTGGGCCCTGTCTGTCTCATCTTTGTTAGGGAGATTTTTCATTGTTATGCCAAATCCCCTCTACCTGGGCGATCCCCGCACTTCTTGCTCAACTCTTGGATCTTTTTGTCTGTTCTCCTGAATGAGGGGAACCATTTCCCCCTCATTCATTCTTTTTGCTCTGACTAAGGGAACCCTTACTTCTTATTTTATTTCATGGACTATTGCTTCCCTCTCTATTTTGTAAGGCATCTATGATTCACTATCTGAAGATTTAACTTACCTTGTGTATGTATCTTCTACATTTGACCCAGTGAACCATTCCATTCTCATAAAACGGCTCCATGATACCGTTGGTTTTTCGTAGCAGTCACTGGACTGGCTTACCTTCTTCCTAACTGTTAGGAAAGATTTCTTAATTGTGGGTAATTTTCCTTCCATGTGGCAACCCCTAAACTTTTTGCTGTTGTTTTCACCATAATCTAGACTTTGCCAAAGAAGTGCAGCCTTCTGCCGCACTCCTCTGGGCTTTCGCTCCATTCTTACGGGAAAACTGACATGCCCTTAAGACAGTCAGTACCGGGAAACGTTGTTTTCCGTAGTTCTTTTATCATGTTGCAGCTTTCGCGCAACATGGCACAAGAGGGCACTGTAAGATAAGTTACTGCTCTCTTGGGTCTCTAGTCTTCTACATGCCCTAGATACTCTCTTTGGATTGTTAATGAACGGTGCAAGTGAATCACAGATGGGACTGGTGGCAGCAATCGTTTCTTTGTGTTTTTGAGCTCCTTTTGGCATTTAAGCGTGTTTCTCGCGCTTAGCCCCAAATGGTGGCCTGGCTCCCAAAATGGCCAGACCACGAGGCTCTTTGTCCTGTCCGCTGACCGTCTTGCCCCCTTCACCTTCCCCAGGTCGAGCCGACCCGGGGCCTTCCTTATTTGTGCATGTACTTTCCCGTGAAACACAGATGCTTTCGCGGGCTTCTACAGGCCTTGTGTGTGCCTCCAGGATGTGGGCTGGGATGTCTGGTCCCAATACACATCCTGGGTGCCAGAGAGTCTAGTGTGTCATGAATGCCTGGGACCACCGTGGTCCGTGATAGGTCCACGTATGGTGTGAGTGTTTTGTGAGCAGATCTCCCATTGGGTCCCCTCTGTTTTGGCGCAAAGGGAACCGTGGATAAGAGGGGGCTGGAAACACCACTACCATGTCGATCTCCTGAGTTCTCACGAACAAAGGAATACAGGAGCCAAGTATCCTGCAACTATGAGGCTGAACCGAGGAATCGCTGGTGACCCACTGAAGGACTGCTCCTCTGCACTGCTGTCGCTTGGTGAAACCCTCTCTACCTCTGATCGAACGAGAAGGCCTGTACCGGTACTTCGACCACTTGGAATAGTGGGAACAACTATTCTCGGCATCTTCACCATCTCCTGCACGTAAGCCTTCCGAAGTGTCTCTGGGCCATCCAGCCGACTGACCAGCCTACCCAGGAGTCTTGCTCTGTAACTGCCGTCAGGTTGTGTTGTATTAGGAGTCCTTGTCACTCTCACACGATTCGTACACTTGGCATTCCCAGGTCTGAAGTGAGTAGTGTACATTGGGCTGAAATACACACGGCCACTCCGTTGCCCTGCTGTGGTAACAAACTGTGCGGGTTCACTGCATTTGGGACATCCTCAACTCTAACTTCTGCTGCTGCGGAATCTACACGACGCCGAGACGTCCCCTGCTCGTATCTGAACCTGCCAGCACTGAAACTGACGCAGAGAAGCCTGGGTCTGCCTGCATCGGGGACCAGTGAGTAGCATCGCTAGGAACTGGTCACCCTCCTGCAGTAGCCCATAGCTTTTCCCCGCTGTGTCTAACAGCACGCCTTTCCGTACTTGCGCTCTGCTTCTGCCCACAGTGGAGGCTGTGCTTGAGTCTCAGAGCTCTGTTCATCTTCATTTGTTCATCGAACTAAACTGCCTGATTCCCTCGAAGAGACTCCCCCTTTGCCCATTGGCACCAGCGTGTGCAGGTACTTTTGAGCACAAGGCTCCACTCTTCGTAGGGCTCGGACTTCCTTTTAGTTAGGTGCCTCTGAAGGCGGACTCGGTCTAACTTTTATTCGCACTGCCTGTTTTCCTCCCCATCTAGGTGGTCTTCACATTTCGTGCGTGTAACTTGTTAGACTCGTTGGTAATTGTATATATATTGTATTTGATTGTGATGTGTTGGTTTAGTTGAGTTTTATTGTGATTCCTCGCTACAGTCAATTTTACAAAGACCTTGTAATAAATGTGTCTATATTTTAATATAACACCTGCTTGGAGTAATTTGTAGGTGTCCTTGCTTTGTGTGCTCATTGCGGGCTTTCAGTCACCCTCACCCCTCTTGAGAGCTAGTCTTCACCGCCGCGATCGCTACCCTGATTGGTCTGGCTTGTCCAGAGGTTACCCTGTTCCAAGAAACTAGGCTGGCCTTCTGAACCTCTGCCCCTCCAGGACAGAGTTCAGAAATCCATGTTAGCACTAACTGACTGTTCCTCCAAAACCATTCTGGGCCCTTTCTCCCCCCCCACTTCCTCCTCCACCTGTGGCATCCTCCAGGGCTCCATTCTTTTGCCCTTGGCTCTTTAACATACAACTTTCTCTGCTGGCATGCCTCATTTCCTCCTTCTCCCCCAACTTCAAGTGATACGCTGACAGCACACAACTCTTCATCAAACTTCCTACTGACACCCTTGTGCCTTCCTGCATCCCTGACTGCCTCTCTGCTATCCAGGCCTGGTGCACTGCTAATGACCTCTGCCTCAATGCCAGCAAAACAGAGATTCTCCGTGTTGGGACCCCTGCACCTTACTTCTTCCCTTCACTCTGGCCTTCCTCGATGAGCTCCCCGCTACCCCCTACTCTGAAGCCAGAGATCTTGGAGTCATCTTGGATTCTTCCTTTTCCTTCATCCCTCATATTCAGGACATTGTCAAGAAGTCACACTTTCACCTCTTCCTTCTCAAAGGAACTCTACACTTCCTCACCTTCCCCCCCCAGACTCAGTGTTACCTGTGCTCTGGTTCTCTCCAGGCTAGACTATTGCAATAGCCTCCTTCTTAATCTTCCTTAGCCCACCCTGCAACCCATCCAGATAACCGAGAATAAGGCAGCAAGACTTATCCTTGGCCTCAAGCCCAGGGACCACATCTCTCCTACCCCTCAAAACCTTCATTGTCTCCCGGTCTCAGCACAGAATAAATTCAAATCCCTCTGTATCATCCACAAGGCTATCTGGGGCCATGGACCACTCTATCTTCAATGCTTCCTGACCAAATACTTCCCTTCTAGACTCCTGCATTCCTTTGGCACCAACTCCCTGTGGGTGAAGTGGTTTGCTAAACAGAGAGCTTGTGTTCGATCATTTTCCTTGGCAGGCTCCCTCCTGTGGAATAGCCTGGCTCTCCTTCTTGAGCAGGACATACTTAAGTTCCCAAAAGCCTCAAGACCTTTCTCTTTACCTCTTCCTTCTCCTCCTCCCTTCCCCGCTAATCAGGCAGTAACATGACTGATGTGCAGGGCCCTTAAGTGTCCTTAAGGCCCTGACACCCCACATCTCTCTTCCCAGCCACTGTCGATTTACTGCACTTATTTAGGCTCACCCTCCCCAAGGAAGGATGCACTTACATTCTTCCCTTCTTAGCACTTCCCCCTGAGCACTTTTCCATGAGCACCACAGCACCTATCCCTTACTTTCAACCCCTCTGCACTTGCACATTCTGAACACTCACAAGGTCTGTCTTCCTTCCCTGCTATTGTCATTTTTGTTTGTATTATTAATTCAATTATTTATCTTTGTTGTAATTCATAAGTGAGCACATAAATACACTATCTCGGCAAACAATCAACAGCGCATATAAAAAACAATTCTGCAAATGAAAGAAATAGACAAGAAAGGAAAACAAAAGGGTAAAAGAAAGAAAGTCAGAAACCAAGAAAGGATAGAGAACCAGATAGAAATTGGTTAGCAAATGGAACCATCAATGCAAAATCAATGAAACACTGAACATAAATTACAAGTAATAATTAACACAGCAAGGACATTTTCTAGCTACAGAGACATCACATTGTGTACAGAAAATGAAATTCAACCGTCGACCTCCAGGAACCTGTTCCAAATGTCCCAGAATTTCTCAATATCATCCGCATTCTTGTAAATTGCCTTCTCATAAATTGAAACAGTCAAAGGTTCATCCACCCATTCAACAATGTTAAAGGAGCTGTTCGACTTCCATGATATCAATATCATCCTCTTAGCGATCATACTGGCACAGAGTATCCAAGTTGCCTGCCTAAAAGAGATATCATCAATTTTGTGATTCATTGTCTACCTTCCCCTGTCCCCACCCTGTTGCCCTGTGGGCGCTTTGTATAAGCGCCTTACAAATGACCAATAAATAAAATAAACAAATATATATAATAAATAACGATTTTTGATATAACCCTAAGTGTGTAAGTGCTCTGTTGGGCCTTTGTATATTCTAAGTTCTTTGTACTGACCGCCAGATCACATCTCCCTTCTAAGATAAGCCCGGCTGCTCTGTGATACTGCCATTACCTTGAGTGGTACAGGTCTATACTAGAAGTTGGAGAACTGTATACCAAGGGGATAGTTTTATAATGTTTTACCATGGGTAGACTTTGTAAAAACTCCATAAGAGCCTTCCCCGGTCTTTCCCACTTCTCTAGTAGAGGCGCCCTTAAGAGGGGGTCTTAGTGCTTGCCAACGGGAACACCATGCTGTTGTTTTCTGCATTAGTCGAGTGGTGGTTCCCCTAAGATTTCAGCTAACTCCCTAGGAATTTTCTAACTTTCCCTGACCTATCCCACTTACTGTACTAGGGATTTAGTGAGGGTTCTTACTTTACTCAGTATCACTCTCAAACACGTTCATAACTGACCCTTCACTATATTGGTGTTTTAAGATGTTCTCCTCCCACCACGTCACCATCCCTCCGATCTCTCACTCACTTTCCACCTCCACCCTTTAATCTTACTTCTCTTCTTACTCTTGTTCTTACTACTGATCTTACCTCCAACTGCACCTCTGCTGTTATCTTCTCTTCCCCCTTGCTATCGTTCTCTCTCTCTCTCTCTCTCTCTCTCTCTCTCTCTCTGTCCCTTTCTCTCTGTCTCTCTCTCTCACTCTTAGCACTAGCTACTCCTATTCTACCACTCACTATTGCTCCTACTACTCGTTCTCCACTACTCCTACTAATTATTACACTACCACTCCACTACCTGTCATCTCTCCAAACATATAGTTCATGGCTATTACAATTACTACTACTTACTGCCTTTGTCTTACTTGCTACTGTCACTTTTAATACTGTGCTACCACTTCCCACTACTACTCTACTCCCACAATTAGCACTACCTCTAGTACCACCACTACTACCTCTACTCAGATGCTATTCCACACACTCCTTACTCTCAAACACAAACACTCGAGAGATGCTCACTCCCCAATAGTCTCCGCAATACATCCGCTCTCGCATCCTCTAGTCTCGCAAACGTTCTCCACCAACTCCTGTCCTCACCCAACTAATCCATCCTCAACCATTCTCACATGCCTCCTGACATACTCAACCACCTCCCAGCATTGGCCAATTTACCTTAGTGTAGAACCTACTTTCCTTGAGGCGGTGTGTCCATGGGAAGGATGATAGAGGGCTGATAAGGACGAGTGAGCCCACCTCTTTTTCCCATGAGAACCCTGTGCTGTTCCCCAGAAGGAATGGTTGTTAAGGCATCTCCGTAGACCTTTATGCTATGTTATGTTATGTTATGTTATGTTATGTTATGTTATGTTATGTAACTGGGCATTTGTATAGCACCTTTTTTATCATTGGTATTATCTCAAATGGTGTCCGGTCAAATGGTCGAAAATAAAAGATCGAATGACCATTTGATCGAAGTAAAATGGTCGGAAAAAAAAAGGTTGAATTTTTGTATTTATTTATTTATATATATTTTTTTAGTTTTGGTTGGTTAAAAAATATTTTTAATAAAGAAAAAGGGGGATTGGGGGAACCCCCCCATAAAATAAAAAAATAAAAAATAAAAAAAAATCGACCTTTTTTTTCCAACCATTTTACTTCGATCAAATGGTCATTCGATCATTTCGTTTTCGACCATTTGACTGGTAACCATCTCAAATCCCTGCTGGTTGAATGCCCTCTGGGACCATTCCCTAGGTCAGTGGAGAGAGTAGGGTAGTAGATACTTCTTGGATGCCCTTAGTATATGTGCAACTTGTGCGGTTTGCTTGATGTGCCGCTACATTCTAACACAAGGCGTAGTGCTGTGGTTGTGTGAGATCAGTACAATGTGTGCAGCAAGGCCGAATTGACCCTGGAATCTGTATTCTGGAAGTGATGGAACTTGTGTGTGAGATTATAGGTGCAGCTAGGACAATTGGGGTATAGCTGTGCTGCAAAGGCTGTTGAGGTGTTCATGGAGGTGTAAAGGTATCTGTGCAGCTAGGCGAATTGATAGAGGTCTATAGCTGCATTCTATTGTTTGTTGGTGTAGAGGAGAGAGTGAGCATATTGATATGTGTCTGTGTGGATTCGATGGAGACCCCTGTTTCTGTTTACCTTTTAGTGCATGTTGAATTGACCATATCTATTTTTGAGTGTCACACCCTTAGTTTTCTGAGACATTTTTGGTCTAGTGTGGAGTTTGTTCTGATAACCAGGCTTGAGCGTGTCTTTCCTGCTTGGCAGTGTAAAAATTAATCCCTGGTGGGTTCGGTATAATTTAATAGCAATTCCCGGGTATTCAAGAGGAGTTTGTAAGATCTGCCTAGAGGCCTTTATATAAAAACACATTCCCTGGTGGCAATGAGGGTGTCCATACTCGCACAGGCTCCAGCAGACATGGTATGCCAGAGCCGCACCAGTGTTGTGGTTGTTGCATCACCCCCTGGTGCATATTCAATGCTGACATGTCCTGTGGTCAGTGTTGCCACATTTGTCACCTTCCGTATGAACATCCCTTCTTCTCGCCACAGATTCAGGTGCAGCATTTCTGCTCCCGCATCCCGTGGCGTCGGCAGTCTTCCTCCTGGCTACCCCTTGGCTGCTACAGCCTCTACAGGTAAGGAGGGGCTGAGAGGGAACCTGCTTGCACTCTGACACCTCAGAGGGGTGTTTGGGATCGAGCACCCTCCCCCCCTGGCAGGCCGTGTCACATCATAGTTATGGATGGGAGGTATCACCATTCATTTCAGCCACAGGTACCCCTCCAGGGAAATACATGTACATTATCTACGGCACCACGTAGGATACCACGATTTTCTGTGCCCTATGTGTAGTATTGTTAACACTTGAGAATTTCAAAAAAGTCACATATCTTTTTGGGCCTCTCATAGCATAAATCGAACCTTCTGGGTATGTTGCCTGATTTTGTTCTGTAAAAGATGTTGGCCTGAAATTAGAATAGCTCTTATTCTTCTGAAAATATGTAATTTTATTTTTTTATTTTTCAATTAGTATTTAGGTCTTTAAATCTAATTCCTTGATCAATTTCCTCAATTAGACATTTAGCATCTACAGATCATCAACAATCAAGATATTTGTGTAACCTCATCTAATTATGATATATATTTCCTAACTCATTACTTTGTGCTGGAGGAAACCTCCCTCAATCGGCGTTTGAAATCTAACAAAAATGATAAGTTATATATTGTACTCATTCAACAATGCTCCATAATCCGGTTATGATGTTTAGTGATACTTCTAATGAAGGCTTCCATATATATCAAATAATCTGTTGCACCAATTAACTACATGTTTCAGGTAATATAACCAACCCAGGAGCATTTCCACATCTTAAATGGGATACACAGCAGGGTGAAAAAGTAGAGGTGCCACAAGAAATCCAGTTAAATCAAGAGATACCTCTTGTACGTTGATTCAATGTGTTTTTTGTGTATTTCAAATAAAATGTATTCATAAGAACAACAATACAATTCCATTGCAGTGTACAAATAGCAAAACACTACAATACAATAAAACTAGTCCACTATGCAAGAATTAAGTAGTTAGAACACAAGCCCAGTTAAATAGCAAAGTTTTAGGATACGCCTAATTGATTCCTCTGTTACTGTGAACTCAGAACTGCATAGACTGGCATTGCACAGCAATTCAATATCTGTGGTCAAAGCACCTTCGAATTTAGAGGCACCTCTAGATATTGATTGTTATTCTGATGCGAAGATTACCTTTTTTGCCATAATACAAGGGCACAGCTGTATGTACTAGAGTTCCAATGCAGACTTGGCTATATTACTGCATCATACTGCTGCTTAAAGAAAGGCAAAAAGACTATGTGCCTACATGTATTAAGCAACACAACTACAAACTTGAAAATGCTGCTTGGCCTTGTATTAAACCAATAAGGAGTAATAGTAATATGGCATCAGAATACTCCATCCATTGGATGTTTCTCACCTGCGAACCATCTGAAATACTTTTAGCACAGGGACACTCCAGCATTCTCAGCATATACTTACGCCCACTCTGGTCATTTGTTTATGTAACCTCATAATGTTGTTAATTGTCTTGCGTGAAGGTGAAACACAGACATGGATTGAGGTGAAGAACACCATTCTGGAACTGTTAGATATTAAAAGAATAGTTGTCTCTGGAGATGTCGGTAAAACTGTTATAAGGTAGGCCCAAAACCCTGAGTCAGACAAAAATAATCAAATGAGCCATTAAAAGTGCAAGAGAAGCAAGAAAAACAAAGGTTCTTTATATGCAGCCTCGGCCGGGAATAATCCCAGAAATTATAGATTTAATGTTGGCTTTTATAAGAAGGAGTGAAATCATGTTTAATACATTTTTTTCAAGATGCATGTAAATTCACATTCATTGATAGGACAGTGGCTGCTGTGCCCAGTGGGATTCTATGCAATACCTAGCTCCAGTGCTTTAAGTGGGCTGGGGCCTGCCCGGGCCGGGCCCCGACAGTCTCCAAAAAGGCCCTGGTGCCACCGCACGCAACATTGGCGAGATGCGCCTGCCATGAAGTCAGGCTAGCTGACAGAAGTGCGATGCTGTGCCTGGTTGCCACTTCCGTCAGTCATAGTAACTCGCGCGAAAGGTCACCAGAGGCAGTTACGTTCCCTTTATTTCCCAAGGTCGCTGAGGCTTCTTTAACCCTCGGCGAACCTGGGGAATCCTCGACATTTTTCGAGGTTTATGAAAGATGGCTTTAAAAGTACACAATTCAAGCCATCTTTTATAAAGCTTTACTGACGGACAATTTTGTCTGTAGTCAAAGCTTCATAAAAGATGGCTTGAATTGTGTACTTTCAAAGCCATCTTTTATAAACCCAAAATGTTTAAAAAATATGGCCTGAAAACTAGGCAAACCGTAAGGTATGCACACACATATATATGCATGTTATATATCTGTATGTGTACCTTACTATGGTTTGTGTACTTTGCAAGCCATCTTTTCTAAACATAGATATATATTACATATTTCGATGTTTAGAAAAGATGGCTTGCATACTACACAAACCATAGTAAGGTACGCATACAGATATATAACATGTATATATATATTTGTGTGCATACCTTACGATTTGCGTATGTTTTAGGCCATGCCCCCCCACACGCCACGCCCCAGACGAGGGCCCCCCCTCGATTTCTTACCCCACTTAAAGCCCTGCCTAGCCCTATTAGCCTATCCTATTCCTCATGACCATGCTAATGACTTCCTCTTGACAATGACCTAATAATGGGGTTATCTAGCTTCTCCATTTCTAATTGGACAATTGACATTCTAACATTTTGCAAAGTATATCTCAGCTTCTCATTGGCTGTCCCACCTCAAGTGTTTCTTTCACCTTAATTTATGGGTGTAGCCAGTGTGGCAACAAAAAATATAATATCTCATCATTTCTCATGGGACCGTTCTCAGCCTTGTGACTGTTCAACTGACACTTAGAGACTGATTCATGGATTGTTTGCGCCAAAAAAAATGGATTTGTGCGCCATTCTGCCTGAAAATCCCTGTTAAACTAAGGGGGATTTGCTGGCAGAATGGCGCACAAATCCCGTTTTGTTTGGTGCAAATAATCCATGAATCAGGCCCTTAATATTGTGACTTCTCATTGGAAATATGTTTCCCCTTTTGGTACATTTCCGTCCTTGCTCATGTTGGGACTACATGACTTCATAGGGCGTACTTCACCCTTCCCTTCGAGACCGAAACAGTGTACTTATGTGTGGGCGGATATGAGTGGTCCTAACTCTTGTGGAATGTTTTGGTTTTAAGAGGTACCAGAGCATTTAATGTATTCCCTATTTTATTTCCTACATTAATCTAGTGTCACCTTGCTTCTACAGAATTGAACACTTATGTCTTTATATTCGTAGTGGTAGTACCCATGTTGCTTGATACTTGTAATTCCACTCCTAGGTGGATGCTTTCCACCAAGGGGCAGTGTGTGTTTTCTGCCTGATCGGCTGTGTCTTGAGCACATTTCTGCAAATTACCTCATTCTAACTGAACTGAGACCTTCATCTTGATAGTTTGAAGTGATGTGTAAGAATATTTGGGCCTCATTCCGAGTTGGCTAGTACACTGTAAAAGTGCTTGTAATAACGTTTACTTGCACTTTTACCAGACTGGCCAACTACAACTTTGCCTGAAGGGTTTAAGGATGTACCTCCATCTAAATACTCGAGGTATTTCTGAGTCTACTGGCAGAAAATGGTTTCTATTACTTCTATTACCGCACAGCCAGTAATAGAGGCAACATTGCCCAATAGAGTCCTATGCGACTCCATGGAATAGGGATTTACTGGCCTTACTGGCACTTGTAATCTGGCAGCAATTCTGGCAGAACAGGTGCAGTAACAGCAATTCCATGTGCTGGTATTCCGGCGGATTTACTGCTGGAATACTGGCAAACTTGTAATGAGGCCCATATTTGTAATTTATTTGTTATATGTTTCACTCATTTGAGGTTTGGGTACCTGCTTCTAGCCAATCCTTGTGCAACTCTTCACACCTTCCCTCATGCAGTCTGCCCTTGTCCATTGCTGCGTCTGAGAGAAGCAGGAATGAGCTCTGTTTGACCACTGGAAATGTGAATATTTTTATGCGGTCTAGTTTTCTAACTACTTTGGGGGGCTGCTTCTCAACCAGCATTTTATTTAGAATGGCACAATCTCTAGCTGTTTCATGTTATCTATTTCCATGAATGTTCTACTGTGCTGCTATAGGTTAGTTGTTTCCTACTTTTCTGTATACAGTTTGCACGCTCAACGTTAGATGGTTTTAGGTGTCTAATCTGTATTTCATCATTGACTATACTCAGAAATTCATCTATCCCTTTGTCTGCTTCACATAAGGCCTATATGTTGTGCAAAACAGCAAGGTGATAGGCTCTCTATGTGGTTCGTGTATGAAATTAGAGAGATTTCCTTAGCTTCTACTTTTTCCCAGGTTTGGGGTGTTGGACTTGCATCCCAACACTGTGAAGCATGCAAGAGAATTTAAGTGTGCCATAGACTGTTGCAGAACCCCTCTTGATGTTAGGGGTAGGGGAGTTGATAACTCCTTCACATTTTGAAACAATCAACTGGTCAGCAGAACACCTTTTAGAGGTGAAGGATCACGGGAGAAATCTTATCTATAGAGCAAGTTTGGGCTGGTGACTATGTAAAGTTTTCAGTTTTTAGAGTAACTACAAATTCGTTGGGTGAGAACGTGATAGGCATGTAATACTAAATTACATGTTGACTAGACTTTTCCAAGACCACAATTTGCCTGCCTAGGAGCATCCTGATTTCATAAAACTTACTTGAAAATGGGAATGCATTAATCTCTCCAACAACACGTTTTTCGCTAAGGTAATTCAGACACCAGATTTCAGAAATACATGATATATGATCTGGAGAGTTCGCTTTTTTCTGTTGACGGTTATCACAGGTGTTGAAATTAACATTTGAATCGACCAAGGAGCATTTGTTGCTGTTTATTCAAAAGATAATAATTGACCTGTCATATTGGACACCAATGAAATGGTTTCGTTTTTGTCTAGTAGATGACGTAGTGGCTATGTTATAACATGATCCTCCAAGGACACAGTTGCACTTGTTGTTTAATTGGTATAGTACCCACGATCAATTCTGGCAATACATAGTAACTTGGCTCAATGTGGGCATCATGAATGTGCAGCTGATTCTCGGTTGATGCTTAGCGTGGCTGGTTTTACATTAACAGCTGAGCAATTGGACTGGGGAGCATATGGAATTGCCACCAGTTGTAGAATATGTCACATTCATCATGGTTTGGAACAGTAAATATAGGCCACATGTGGATGAATGGTTAACTGGCAGGGGTACAATTGCCTTATTTTGGATGTTTAACACAAGAACTTGACTCACATTTACGGAATGTGCCTGCATTTCTTGAATGTTGTACTTGACTGCTTTGTTCAATGAATCATGCATGATAACTGGTTCACTGCCATGTATGGTATGTCCGACCCTCTTAGTTTGCGTTGTTGTCTACTACCTGACCTTTTTTCCTCCTAATCCTGCACCGCTCACCTTTTCAGGAGGTTTAGGAGCATGAAATATGGTTGGAAGCCATCCTTGAGCGATTTTCTGATGTGTTGCTTCAATTCCCTTTGTATGAACTCGCTACATGTTCATCTATTGGATCCCATGTTTGAAGTATGATGTGTCTCAAATATTATGAATGCAAAGTTTTAAATATTTATTTTTTTCTGGTAACACTTCTAGCAACTGTTTCTTTTTCTTGTTTTTTCGCATGTTATGTGTCTCATGTATGATTGCCAGGAACCAGTCTTGTCGTGGCATTTTCTGAATATCCTATCAACACCTCAGTGATAAAAAAGAAAAAAGGGATTTGTTGACACGTGCAGGCATTTACAGCATGCGCTTTTAAAGAACGCTGCTGGGCGTAGGCAAATTCCACCCGATGTATGGTACCCTCCCAAAGAATGTAGATGGCAAATGTTAGTCAATAGCAACATTTGTAACTTATGGCTCGTGGGAAAGACTTCATTACGCTCTATAAGGTTAGGCCCTGCACCCACAAAATATTCTGCTAACATTATGAACATGTTTTGTTTAACGAGTTATTTCATTTTAATCGATTTAGGAATTGTGTGTTTATAGTGCTAATATTTCTAGTTCTGATTATATTACTCGTTTTATTTTAATCCTCAACAGAAAGAGAATTATGCTGAATGTTCAATTTGGGAAACGGCAGTTCATTAAACAGATATAGAGACTCATTTAAATTGGTGTGTTAATCCGCCAGAAACTGCTCATCTGCATTCAATTTAAGAGCAGCACTTCCTGCTTTATCATTTTCCGTGCAATGCAGATTTTTGTAACTAAGTCGGGCAGTGTTCTCAGGCGTAACACCGATTAGGAAATACCCTGTGTGAATCTCATCTCCTGACGGTACACCAGCCAGACACGAAACGCATGAAGAAAGACGAGGCAAAGGAGCCTGGCCTCTGCATTTAACGCCATCTTTAGGACCCCTAAAAAACTGACCACACTCCTGAAGATATCTTCCAGTCTCCCAGCTGATCCTCTTTCTCAAGTCCCAAACATCCAACCTCTCCAAACGGCTGGCAGTACCATCTCATTCTTGAGAGCTGTCAACATCCCCTGCTTGC